>NC_092134.1:126519430-128919430 GCF_043159975.1 Macaca nemestrina | reverse complement strand
TTTAAAGCTGAGTCATATTTATGTGGAGAGGAAAACATGCCAGGTCAGGGGCACCAAGACCAGAGGCCCAGACACAGAAAGGATAGAGCATGTTCCAAGGACACTGAATAGATCCTTGATATTATATGAAATTGTATATTGTGAGAATATAATGATTGGATAGATGACTTTCATTTCTTTAACATTACAGCAGAATTACAGAGTTACAATTTTTTTTTTTGAATTATTGACCTTGCATTTTGGTTCATTTTCACTGTGAAATATATATCTGTTTCTATACATTGCCCACTGTTCCCTGAGAGAGAAAAAGAATTCAACAAACACTTTATCATCACCTCTAATGTGTGCCAACTTCTGTAATGAATGCTGGAGACACAAAATTAATGAAGACAAAGTCACTGCACAGCTCTGCCACATGCTGGAAAGTGCTGTTGTGGAGGTTCACACAGGGGTCCACCGGAAACACAGGGAGCAGATGGAGTGCAGGCGAGCTGGAGGGCCAGGGAGGCAAGAGATGCCTCATGTTGGTCAGGGGTTGTATGTGCAGAATCATGAGAGCAGAGAAAAGGTTTGCTAAATAGATAAGGGTGGGCTGAGGTGCACTCCCGCCAGAGAGACGAGAATGAGGTCAGCTTACAGAGGGCCCCGAAAGCACAGCTGCAGAATCTGGATGAGGCTTTGGAGGCCATAGGGCTATTTGGTTATGGGCAGAGGACAGATACAGTGATAAAAGCATCATGTTAGGGAGAGACTTCCAACAGTGCTATATAGGAAAAGCCAATGCCTGCATGTAATTCAAAGGAATTTCCGATACAGATTGGGATTTCACTGGTGCTGGGAGGACAATGGAAGAAGGGTGTATAGTAGGTATAGTAGGTTGAAGGTGGAGATACTGTTTCAGCCCTGGGTTTTAATCCTGACACCATTACTTATTGGAGACCTTGGGCATATTACCTAATCTTGCCTAGCTGCAGTTTCTGCATTTATAAAACAGGGGTAATAATATTGCCTGCCTTCATAGGATTATTGTGACAGTTAAATGAAATATGTGTTTGAGTGGATACAAGTTTTTAGTGCAGTGTCTCTAGACTTCTTTTTTCCCCAAGACTGCCAAAGGGAATCTTAAAGTGCTTCTCTGTTTTTCTTTCTCTGCTGGTTGAGAAGATTTTGCCTCTGCCAGGTTGGTTCCAGGAACTTGTGTGATGCAGATTCTGAGTACAGACACAGAAAGGCGGGACTCAGGAGCCTGGAAGAATAGGGCAAGCAGTTGTCCAAAGAGGTTAGGTCTTCCACTTATAGAAGTGTGGAGACGCTGAGTAGGAGGGAGTAAAGACACTTGGGCTAGAGGAAATTGGGGAACTTCTTGGGGATTGTGGTAAATGAGAGGTTCCAGATTTGTGAGGCATTTAGGGTGAAGAGCAGACATATGCCAGGATTATGAATTTGAACTCCTTCATCATTATCCTTTGATAAATGCAACTAAGCAATGAATTCCCTCTTGGATTTTTTTTTTTTTGCCTGTTTAAACAGCATTGCTTTAAATTTGAGACTTCCCTAGGTCCATATGCCACGACACCAAGAGTCAGATCCGTAAAGCTGGGAACACCGCGCCCGAGGACAGTGTTCACTGGGCCATTGTTTTCTGAGTGGCTGCTGTGTTGTGGGGAATAAGGTGCTGCTGTTGGCATTTGCAGAGTTGCTGCTGTCTCTCTGAGGACTGTCCTAATCGTGGACAATCCCTGTGTCCACATCACTTCCTGTTTCTCAGATCCTGCTTTTCTCACCTGTAAAATGGGGTGGACTACATGATTTGAATGTCCCTTTCCCACTTGAGAACTTTGCAGTTCTTGAAATCTATTAAATGGGAACAAGGGCTGCAGAAGCTTAGGTCCTGTCCTTAGCCATTATTCATGCTCTCTGAACACCCAGTTTGCTTGCATCTTAAAAGTGCAACCTGTTAATGTTTGTGTTATTTGAATACCTGCACATTTTTGTGTGTGCATTTTCTGGGCCTGCTGCTTTTTTGAGGCCTGGCCATGTTTATTCTCTGTCTTCTCTTTTGTAGATGATGGTTGTGGATGGTGACTCTGGCTCTGTTGTTTGGAGTTACCGTGCTCCGTGTCACATGAAAGAAACGCCAGCCACCTCGGCAGTTACTTCAGACCGGAAGTCTGTCTTCCTCTTCTGGGCCGAAGGGCTGTCAGCTGCATCTCCCAATTCCGTGAGTGAGCCTGGGAGGGTCCCTTTTTTAGTTTGTCAGATGGCAGCTGCTCTGCAGGGCTGACTGTGTTCTGGAGATGTTATTTGATCCATCACTTTCCAAGGGCTGGGGTAGAAACAAGTCAGCACTCGGTGGAGAAAAGCAGGAACCCTGTGTCCTCCTGAGCCACACCTTTGCCTTTTAGCAGAGAATGTGAATGCTGACAACAGCCCCTGACTGCTGGCTACTGACAGGGGGAAGCTGAATAAAGAATAAAAAGTCCTCCCAAGATGCTAGATCCAAATTTGCAGACAATTCATATATGCTACAATTGTTGAAGAGGAGAAATCATTATGACTGGTCTGGAGTGGGCAGAGAGAATTTCAGGGAGGGGTAAGGCTGGGCTTTGAGGCGCATGCCCTGAGACTGAAGGAACGGATATGGGGGAGGGTGGCCAGCAGTTGGAGAGGGACATTGACCACATAAAACTGAGAGGTTGTTTGAGGAACTATGGGAGAGAACGTCTGACACCTAGAAGGCAGATTTTAGAAAGTCCTAAATGTTACACTGCAGTGTTTTCATGGGGTTGATGAGGCAGGGTGCTACCTGTGTTAGGTACCTGGGAGTTTTTAGTAAGACCAACCCTGACCTAGTTCAATGAAACACATCTTGACTCAGCATTTTCTGTGTGCCAGGCACTGTGATCTCTGTAGGGATCTAAGGATAAACTGAAAATAATCTTGGCTCTCTAGAGAAGACAGATGGTCCAAGATAATGGGGGGAACCTGATGAAGGCAGGATCCTGAATTCATCCACCAGGCTCAGTCAACAAGTCACTCAACTTCTCTGAGCCTCATGATCTTTATCCGTTAATGGTTAATGAAGATGCTAATATATTTGCTCATTTTGAGGATCAGATTTACCTAAAATCTAGATTATATTTCTAACTCTGACATGCCCTAACAATGTGACCATGGGCAATTTACTTAACTTTTTAACTTCCTCCCCGCATATGAGGGGACTTCAGGAAGTTCATGGAAAAATGTAATTAAAATATAAAAATAAAAAGTGTCGGCCGGACGCAGGGGCTCATGCCTGTAATCCCAGCACTTTCGGAGGCTGAGGCGGGAGAATCACGAGGTCAGGAGTTCGAGACCAGCCTGGCTAACATAGTGAAACCTCGTCTCTACTGAAAATACAAAAAATTAGCCAAGTGTGGTGGTGGGCACCTGTAATTCCAGCTACCTGGGAGGCTGAGGCAGGAGAATCGCTTGAACCTGGGAGGCGGAGGTTGCAGTGAGCTGAGATCATGCCATTGCGCTCTAGCCCAGGCGACAGTGGGAGACTTCGTCTCAAAAAAAAAAAAAAGAACTTTATTTCTTAACATAAGTGCCATCAAGTTCAAGACAGTTTGTAAGCGTTAATACCAGCCATTTAGTCCATCCCTAAAGAACTGAGGGTCCTGGGAAAATCTAACCATGTCAATGCAGTCTTTTTTTACATTATAAACTGAAGAAAAATGAGAGCTCTTTAAAGAATTTTTAAGATCAGGAAACTAAAGAAAGTCACAATGAGCTAACTCAGAACTATAAGGTGGATGCCTCATGATTTCCCATTGAAACTCACAAAATTGCTCTTGTTTGATGAGAGGAATGAGTAGGAACATTGTTGTGGTGGAGAAGAACTCTCTGGGGAAGCTTTCCCAGGTGCTTTTCTGCTAAAGCTTTGGCTTTCTCAAACGCTCTGATTTTAAGCAGATGTTATCATTCTTTTTTTTTTTTTTTCTCCTTTTTGTGGAGAATGGGGTCTCATGATTTTGCCCAGGCAGGCCTCGAACTCCTGGGCTCAAGCTATCCTCCTGCCTCTGCCTCCCTAAGAGCTGGGATTGCAGGCGTGAGCCACCACACCTGGCCAATGTTATCATTCTTTAGCCCTAAAGTCAACAAGCAAAATGCCTTGGGCATCCCCCCAAAATACTGCCATGACTTTTGCTGTTGACCTTTCCACTTTTCTTTGACTGGACCACTTCCACCTCTTGTAGTCATTGTGCTTTGCCTTCAGGAGCACACTGGTAAAGCCATGTTTCATCTCCTGCTACAGATCTTCAAAGAAATGCTTCCAGGATCTTGATCCCACTTTTTAAAAATTTCCATTGAAAGCCCTGCTTTTGTCTGCAGCTAATATGGGCCAACAGTTTTGCCACCCGCCCAGTGGAAAGTTTGCTCAACTTTAATTTTTCAACCAGAATTATGTAAGCTGAACCAGTTGAAGTGTCTTCAGTGATGGCTATTGTTTGTGCTATTAATCATTGGTTCTCTTCAATTAGGGCATGAACAAGATGAATTTTTTCCTCACAAATTGATGAGGATGGTCTGCTATTGTGGGCTTAATCTCCAACATCATTTTGTCCCTCGTTAAAATGAGCTATCCACGTCTAAGCTGCTGATTTCTCTGGGGCATCGTCATCATACATTTTTCAGAAGGCATCAATGATTTCACCATTCTTCCACCCAAAATTCACCATAAATTTGATGCATGTTCTTGCTTCAACCTTTTGGCAGAATTCGAGTTACTTTGATAGAGGCTCTTTTCAAACTGATATCTTACCCTTCTTGGTGCCTCAGACTAGCTCCTGTTCAGGTATGTTATAACAATTTAGTATGAGTTTATTTTGGTGCAAAAAGAATTTTGAAGTCCTTGCGTAGTTTTTTCATAATCTGCATTTCCATGAACTTTTCGAAGACCCCTAGTATAATAAAATGAGGGTATTGGACAAGATAAGTCTCAAATGTAGTCTTCTATAAATAAAGCGCCATGTTACAAATGCTTTAATAGAGGTACAAGTAATAAGTTTACATGGAAGCACAAAAGAAAGGAGATATTAATTTTGCCTAGGGTAATAAGGGAGCTTTTCCTCAAAGAGGGGGCCCAGGTGGGCACATAAGGATAAGTGTTTTAATGTGTGGAGATGGGGTAGAGAGGGTGGTTAGGCAGTCTAAGGGGCAAATAAGATTGGCAACGGTTAGGCAGAGTAGGGTGAAGCGTGGATTGAGGGTGATGATCAAACATTTGTGCAGCATGGGGTGGGCAGGTGAGTCGTTGCAGTTTAGTCTGGAAAAGGCATATTTTGGTTAAATGGTGTAAGACTGCTTTTCATGCTAAGGAATTTGTGTTCATTTTGTAGGCAGTGAGGAAGGTGTTTGGTTGTTTTCTTCTCATGTTAGCTGAGCCAGAGATCTGTCCCGTTGTACCTGGGATCCTAAGGGTGTGTGGAAAATGCCCTCTTCTGCTTTGTGGGCATGTGGTGAGAGTGAGGTTGCAAGCTTCCTGCTCACACTTCTCCTTACCTGGGGACTTCTTCCCATGTAGCCATATGGAAGCAGGGGTAATATTCATCCCTCAGAGCTTCCATTTCCTCTACTGCAGGAGGCCCAAGGTAGTCCCAGGGGAGGAGAGGCACTTGGGAAGTTCTGGAGAGCAGCCACTTACTAACCCACATGGGTGTACTTCTGTGCTTTAACAACTGCATAGGTGCACACTCATGTACCTGCCAAGTCTCAAGTCCCATCCCCCCATAGAAATCATACTGATGAAGATAGTCCCAATGTGCATTTTTTCTGCTGTAGAGAGTTTGAAGACTGACACTCAGACCTTGGAACTTTTGTTTTATAATTGATGATTTGCCTCTGTCTGGTCAACATTCCATTCATTTCAGGAAGGGATAAGATTTTTGTAATTTTTAGCCCGATGCTTGCAATTGGCTTTGACACCAGTGAAAGGAAATACCTTTGGCTTACTGTGTTTTCATAAATAGATTTCATCTCCACAGAGCCTCATCTGCTGCAAGGGATCAACCAGTGTTCTAGTACTTCCATGAGCAGAACACTGGGAAGTCTCCATGTCAGATTCCTCTCTTGGGGCCTGCACATTGCCTCTTTCTTTCTTTCCTTCCCTTCCTTCCTTCTTCCCTCCCCTCCCCTCCCCTCCCCTCCCCTCCCCTCCCCTTCCCTCTTCTTTCCTTCTTTTTTCCTTCTTTCCTTCTCTTCCTTCTCTTCCTTCCCTTCCTTCCCTCCCTCCCTTCCTTTCTTTCCTTTCTTTCCCTTTTTTGCAACAGAGTCTCTCTCTGTCACCCAGGCTGGAGTGCAGTGGTGCGATCTTGGCTCACTGCAACCTCTGCCTCCCGGGTTCAAGTGATTCTCCTGCCTCAGCCTCCCAAGTAGCTGGGGCTACAGGCACATGCCACCATGCTCAGCATTTTTTTTTTTTGTATTTTTAGTAGACACAGAGTTTCTCCATGTTGGCCAGGCTGGTCTCGAACTCCTGACCTCAGGTGATATGCCCACCTCAGCCTCCCAAAGTGCTGGGATTATAGGCGTGAGCCACTGTGCTTGGCCTGCCTGCCTTTTTTTTCTTACAAGGGAGAAAGCATTTTCCAGCTGTAGATAGTGGTTTGAAAGAGTTAGTGATTAGTATTTTGAGCTCTTTGAAATATGTCTCTTATACAGGGGAGTTTCTTTCAAACATTCTTGTAGTTAGGATCAGGCATTAGCATCTGAGAGGAATGAGGAATCACCATTTTCTACTCTGCCTTTTCACCTGCGGACTGTCATGTGTGGGAATGTAGAGTTACCTTTGCTCTTCCTTTTTGCGGTTCATTGTCAGGATATCATCCTAGGAACTGAGCCGCCCAGCCTTCACCACCTTTACCTCCTGCATCCTGCGTTCCCCTCCATCCTTCTGGATCTGGCCAACACCACCGGCACAGTGACGGCTTCAGAGGGTGAGTCCCGGTGCCAGCGGGAGTCTGTGTACACAGATGGTGGGAGAGTAGGTGCTGGCTGTGTGTGATAAGACCATTGCCCCACCCAGGGAAGGATGTGTGCTTCTCAGTCGACAGCAGGGCACTTTCCCTGGTGTCCCTGGTGCCTCGGGCTTTTCTGGAATGCTCCTTTGGGTGGAAGCCTTGGGCTCACAGGGTGAGAACCCATATGCTCTGAATGTGGAGGTGAAAGTGCGTCCCATTCCAAAGAGTGTGTAAGGTGTGATTCATCCAGCCACTCCTTCAGCAGACATTTAATGAACATCAACTGTATGCCAGGCACTGTGCCAGCTGCTGGGACTACAAATAAGACTAGTTCCTTGACCCACTCAGAGATTAGGATTTGGAATTAACTGGGGAGGACATGATGGAGATAGAATGTGTTTTGCCAGGGCACTGATTTAGAAAACCTTTTTTTGAATATAACTATGCACCTTGCATAGAAATCAGAGAAAGAAGAAAAATCAAAGGCAGAAAGAAAAATTGGCCATAATCTGGCCACTCATAACCACGATTAACATTTTGGAAGTGTTCTTCTGCTTTACGTATCTGTCTAAATAACATTGTAAATAAAATGGGACACTATATGGGAGACTCTCAACTCAGAAAACCAAAACATTGGGATCGCAGCCTGTGCTGCTGCTAGTCTAGGTTGTCTGGAGATCTTCTCGGCGATTCCTTCCCTCATGGAATCTGCTGTTCCTGTTGGGGGGTCAGGGGGTGCAGGAGTGGAAGAGGACTAGATGGCCACAGCTCCTTTCTTTCTTTCCACATTCTCTTGCTACTTATGGACTTGGCTGTCTACTTACCAACTCATTGGCCTTGGGCTGCAGCTGGCGTTTGTAGCCCTCTCGATTTATTGGGATACATGGGAAGAACAGAGCTTACCTGGAACTTGCAGGCACACCTGTCCACTGGTTGGGGGGTGGGGGCAGGGAGGTGTGAGCTTGGAAAATCCTGTGATTAGATCTGAGTGAGCTGTTTTTTCAACAGGAGCATAAAATATTCAGTGAACATCAAATAATGGTAATTAAGACTCTTGACACCATTTTTATTACAATTTGTATTTTAAAGATGAGGCAAAATAAACGCTGGCGAGGTAAATCGCTTCTGTGACTGCGCACTGACAGTCTGGGAATTCTCAGGCTCCCTAGCGTTTCGGGCTCTCTTTTCTACTGAATTCTCACCACAAGGGGCACATTCTCTCTGTTCCTGAGTTGGGTTTTTTGGAAATAGCTTCAGAGGAGTAAAGGCGCAAAGACAAGGAAGAATGTGCTGCTTTACTGGCATCCAGTCCTTCCCCAGTTTGCACTCGTGGGCTAGCTCGCTGCCTTCTGTTTATTCAGTGCTCAGGACATTTCCTGTGTGAACTAATGAGTAAATAAATGTATTGTTGAACCAAACCCCTCTCCTGTTAGTAGACAGTATGTGTCCATGTTAACTGCTCTTGTTTTTGTCCTTCCTCAGTTGGAATTAACGACCTCTGGAAAGATGCCTTTTATGTTACCAGGACAACAGGTCCAAGCTCCGAAGGCCATCCAGCAGCCCTGGTGGTCAGCAAGCTTAGTCTACGGTGGGCACTAATGGAGGGCCAGATGGCTCAGCTACAGGAGTCTACCCCCAAAATTGGCCGTGGGGAGCTGCGAAGATTTCTCTCTAGGATAAAGTTTGTCGAAGCTCCCTACGAGGTGAGTGGCTGCTGAAATATTGTTCCTCTTGAGGGTTTAGGACAAATACTACCAATTCCAGCTTTGTCCTTTAGAAAGTGGCAGAATGGGGAACTTTCTTGAGTAGATGTGTATCAAGACAGTTGTTTTGGACCAACACTATTTCCTATCTGACCATGAAGAAATGATTCTCAGTTGTTTTCAGCTGGAAATAATAGCATCTACCTTAGGGGACATTTGACAATGTGGGGTCGTAGTTTTTATTGTCCCAATGACTGACAGGGGTGGCTACGACTGATATTTTCTGGGTTGGGGCTAGTGATGCTAACATCATGCAGGGCTTGTAGCAGTTACAAACTAAAAAGAGTCATCTTGCTTAAAATGCTAATGTTCCCTCCCCACCCCCACTCCCAAGAAATATTATAGTCTAGTTCAAAGTTCAAAAGCTTATCATGGAAAATAACAAAGTTTCTGGGCCTTTCTGGAAGGAGGAGATGTTTACAGACTATTGGGGCTAAAGAAAAGGTCAGGAAAATAGTTGAATATTCTGACCTTTAGTTTTCCTGCTTTTCTTTGAACATCTCTACCATGAAAAACAATAGTCACTGATAACTCTTTTTCCATAGATCTAATCTGATGGAATCTTCAGTTGCAGAAGAAATGAACAGAGTGGATGCCCTCTCTACTCTCCTGTCACTGTAAAATCAGTTCTATGGAGAGAAGACTTCATCCTCATTTACCGCCTCCCTGATGGTTGTAAAGGCTTGGGAAGGCATGTTGGAGTCTTTGACGGCAGCATGTTCTATTTGGCTGGGGTGTCTTACCTACATTTTCAGTCCCTGCATTAACTCCCTCTAGGAACTCTGCGTGGATCGTTTGGAAATGTGACTCTCTTAAGTATTTTATTTTTTTGGTATGTCTAATTTATGAAGTCTTGCTGGGAAAGCCAGTGAAGTCTATGACTAGGAAACATTTTGTTGTACATTATGCTGTGTGTGTGTATTTTCTAATGTTGTGGTGAAGTTATTTTCCAGGTATGTCCTAAGTTTCAGGGATCCAGTTTCCTGTCCTTCTGAAATATATCTGGTGTGTTTGGTCATTTTGAGACTTCCAGATCCCCTACCTCTGATTTTGAGGGCCACTTATTTCTCTCCTTATTCTTTCCACCTGTACCTTGGCTACTTCCAAATTGTAGACAGAGTGCGAAAGATTTATAGTAGAAGACAGAGTTAGCTATCCAAGTATTTTCATCTCTTTTGTTTTATATCTTATTTCCTTAGATTTTCCATCCATGTCTATCAAGTGACCACAAGAATAACCATATTCCTATCACAAGGGGAGCAAGAGGATGTAGTCTGAGTGACCCATCTCTGACCAAGTCCACATGTTGTGTTATATGTGGCTCTGATGGTTCTGCCAGTCATGATCTTTTTTTCTGTGGCGACCTCAGAAGTGTATGTTTGCATGCTGTCTTCAACTTAGAGGAGAACTGGAAGTCAGGAGCCTTTGATGTCCTTATCCTGCTCTATCTCTTCTCTGCATCTTTTTCTATAGGGCATCCTCCTTAGCTCCCCTCACTCTGCTTTCTCTTCTATTCAGGGATATGTTTCTGGACTTTTGCTTCTGCTACTTGAGTCCAGGATGCAACCATTTTGTCCTGCATCTCTCCTTTCCTATAGAGCCTTTGAAGCTTTGTATTTTGGGAAAATTCTTCTGTAAATACTCTAAAATGGTTAAGTTATTTAGAATGATCTCCAGTGCTTACTCCTCCTTTCTTCTGTATCAATCTGCTGCTTCAATTAAGTTCTTCTTTAAACTTTTAGGTCATTGTTTATATAGCAGAAAATTCAACGTTGGCAGATGGAAAACTGCTTCTTGAATAACCTTGATAGGTCTTCCCTGAGTGCAACTCAGGTTCTCTCTTTACCTGGGCTTGTATCTTTTTTTTTTGAGACAGAGTTTTGCTCTTGTTGCCCAGGCTGGAGTGCAATGGCACGATCTCGGCTCACTGCAACCTCTGCCTCCTGGGTTCAAGCGATTCTCCAGCCTCAGCCTCCCAGGTAGCTGGGACTACAGGTGCCTGCCACCGTACCTAGCTAATTTTTTTTTTTTTTTTTGTATTTTTAGTAGACGTGGGGTTTCACCATGTTGGCCAGGCTGGTCACGAACTCCTGACCTCAGATGATCCACCTGCCCCTGCCTCCCAAAATGCTGGGATTATAGGCATGAGCCACTGTGCCTGGCTGGGCTTGTATCTTTTAGCTTGTATTAGTAAAAGGATTGTAGAAAATTATGAAGTCCAGATTTAAAGGGATCTCTGTTAATTACCCACTGACAGGCATTATGACGTAACAGGAGGTTGGTAGCAGTAGATCCAAGCAGGCATGTTGCCTGGCTTCAGATTGGCCTTCTCAGGTTTCTGGGTACCTCTGCCTTAAGATCCTGAAGGCAAATTTGGTTTCAACAGTTTGGAAGTCTTCTGTGGGTCCAGCTTGACTTTGGGGGATTAAGAAGATACTCCCAGAGTATGGAAATGATTCCAGATAATTTCTGGGATTTGAATCTACTTGAGTATAAGGGCCTGGGACCTACTTTGGTTTAGTATAGAATTTGAAGGATTAATTTATAGGCAGCTGAACACCCAAAACTTGGGTGGTGGTCCTGTGGTCTGACTGAGCTGCCCAGGCATCACCTGGTTCTCTGTCATGTTAAAGCTTTCTGGGAAGCCAGCCACTCTATGTGGCAGTGAAACATGAAGTTGTTAATGAGGACCTGTTTTGGTGGGATTGTTTGGGGAGAGGACTGTGTTGATGCAGGGCAAATCCCAGAAAGAGATGAGAGGAAGCTAGAAAAACTTAATGTCTCTGAATTCTTCATGATGTATTTGCAAACTAACCTAACATAGATTCTTTGGACTATGAGTTTGAATCTCTCCTTGCGAAACAACGTTATACGCTTAGTTTTCTTCTTCCTCTTGCAGCCGGCACAGAAAGGTGTAAGTGGTGGCTGAAAATTGAGGAAGCTTCATCTGACCAATGTGGGTGCTGGTTTCTTGTGAAATGTGTCCCTAAACCTCCTTCTCCTTGCAGGCAGCCACCCACCCAGGTGTCTAAGATAGGAAATGCTCCTTTCTTTCTCTAATCCCATCGTGGGGTTGCCAGCAAAGCCAATATGACCACTACTGAGAAATAGTAATGACTTCTGCAAATGCAAGGGTCTTCCCCTCCTCTGTCCCTTAAGTACCCTCCCTTTTCCTTAGACCCCATTTTTGCCATCCCCCAAATGTTGTGGTATGGTGAAACGAATCCCCTGAATGTGAATTGCTATCCTTATTGCCCTTATTAGAGAAGAGCCAGCTGGTATATTGTCAGGAAGCACTATTTAAAATGTGAACTGTTACAGAGTAAATAAATAAATACTCTAAGGGAATATACTTGTGTGCCATTCTCATTTGTCTGAGTCATCAAGGATGGTTTGTTTCCCCATATGGAAAAGAGAATGGGCAAGTAGATGGGTGGCATTCTGTTTTTTTTCTTTTTTTTAAATTTAAGTTCTAGGGTACATGTGCACAATGTGCAGGTTTGTTACGTATGTATACATGTGCCATGTTGGTGTGCTGCACCCATTAACTCATCATTTACATTAAGTATATCTCCTAATGCTATCCCTTCCCGCTTCCCCACCCCACGACAGGCCCCAGTGTGTGATGATCCCCTTCCTGTGTCCAAGTGATCTCATTGTTCAATTCCCACCTATGAGTGAGAACATGCAGTGTTTGTTTTTCTGTTCTTGCGATAGTTTGCTGAGAATGATGGTTTCCAGCTGCATCCATGTCCCTACAAAGGACAAGAACTCATCCTTTTTGATGGCTGCATAGTATTCCATGGTGTATATGTGCCACATTTTCTTAATCCAGTCTATCACTGATGGACATTTGGGTTGGTTCCAAGTCTTTGCTATCGTGAATAGTGCTGCAGTAAACATACATGTGCATGTGTCTTTATAGCAGCATGATTTATAATCCTTTGGGTATATCCCAAGTAATGGGATGACTGGGTCAAATGGTATTTCTAGTTCTAGATCCTTGAGGAATCGGATGGGTGGCATTCTTTATGGAGGAAATAATAGAGTATATTTCTCAGAAGGGATGAAAAGGTGGGATCCAGAGAGGAGCCTGTGCCCCCTTGTTCACTGGCAAGTCCCTGGTATGACTGTGTAGAAGGGAACCACAGTCCCATCTGAATAGCCTTGGTGGGCTATTTCTAGAAGTGACCCTGCCCCTGTGTGCTGTTGGCGCCTTCTCATGTTAAACCACTCTCCTAAGGGCTCCTGGGACAATGTTTCATAACACTTTTACTGGGTACCTACTGTGTGGATGCAGGACACTGTCTCAGGCAGTGTGGAGGACCTCTGTGCTACATGGCAAAGCACTCAGGGGTGCTTCTGTCTTCCCATCTGTGACTTCCAGAACAATTCGCGTGCACCATGGAAAGTTGAGCCACAGTCACACTACCGTTAATTTGCTCACCTCCATTTCTCCAATTTCCAGACTGATAACTAGATTTATCAGACCCTTAAGGTCAGTCAGGAAGTGTATTTTACTCCTCTTTTTATCTCCATGGTTTAGCCCAGAACTTGGCACAGAAGCTATCAGTAAAAAAGGGAATTCTGGATGTGTGAGATGTGGGGTGGGTGAAATGAGATGGAGCTGTAGAGGAAAAGAGAGCCATGGCACCCAGGAATCCCTTAGGACTTAAAGATAACCCTTATTCATAGCCTCTAAAAACCATGCTCAAGAGACGGACGTTGGCTTAAGCACATGTTGATAATCCGCAGACGTGTAAGGTGGGGCTCAAGCCTACTCCCCAAACCCGCTTAACTCCTAACACTGCTCTTCCTCTACAGATGACCTAACTGCTGCTTTCAGCTCCTGGCTGGCCTCTCGTTGAAATCCCTTGTTCCGCAGCTCAGAGTAGAAGTCGACTCCCTCAGAGACAGAGTGGATGGGCTGATTATGATACTGGTGGTAGCCGGTCAAAGAACCCGTGGTGGGGGCTGCACTTGACAGCTGCCGAGGGAAACACCGGTGGTGATGTGGTCGGCAGTTCGGGGGTTCCTTGAAGCTCTTACTATGCTTGCACTTGAACTCCAGCACCATCCTGGTGTACGTGTTGAAGGTGGTGACAGCTGACGCCATGCAGCAGGTGAAGGAGAGCCAGGCCATGCTAGGGACAAACGCACAAAAAGATTGGACAATAAGAATAGGACTTTCTTGAGAGAAAAATGCCATGACCTCTTCCTACTAGTAGACTAGCTTAATGCCTTGTAGGGATTTAGGGACTTTCCACCATGTTTCAGGTAAAGAACTGTGGGAAGAGAACTTACCGATTTCTAAAAAGAGAATGACTCATGTAGTCCTAGTATCAGACTAGGAGCTTAATGGATTTGTTTTCACTGAATTGTTGAGTTGTCGGTGCCATGCCCTTTTCTATCTGCTGTGCCTATTTTGTGTGTGTGTGTCTGTGTGTATTTGGACTCCTGTTTCCCAAGCTGCATTGACCCTTGTAAAATCTCCAAGATTCCCCAGGCCTGAAGCTGAGCTGTGTGCAGTGGACATAACCCACTGCATACCCTCCCTCTCCCACCCCAACACACACACACACACACACACACTCTCTGCCAAAGATGTCCCCCCACTCAGATGCTGGGAGGAATCATCCCTCTTCCATCTTCCTTTGTTTTGAACTTAGCAGTGTTAGGGTCCACAAAGTTGAGCCTCTGAAAGTCATTCAGGAAAACATTTACTACAAATCAGGAGGTATTACGGGTTGTACTAGTGGAATTTGCTTCGTATGAAAACAGTGTGGTTTTGGCTTACAGGAGTTCATAATGGATGGGAGAGGAGCTGGAGATTAAGGGAATCTGGATGGATTCAAGAAAGGAAAAGAAGACACTAGGGAACTATATTAAACACATTCCTGAAAACTTGGAAAATCAAATCCCTAAATCTCCCTGTGGTTCTGGGAAGCTCAGGAAACAGGAAGTTTTGTGAGGTTAGGGAGGGATTTCATGAGGCCAAGTGATGGTTAAAGCCAGGTCACATGCAGGCACTGTGTGTTCATATCTGTTGCCTCTGACAAACGCAGTAGGTTCAGTCTGGGATGCTTCTGGGAGTTGATTGATAGGCGTTGCCTAGCCTGAGCTCCACAGCCGTAATGCCAAGAATGGCCTGAAGACAGACAAAAGGTGAGAAATGCTGGATCTGGGAACTGCATTGAGCCGATGCCCTGGCTGGTGGAGTAGACTCAGACTCCCAAATTATTAGCACAGGTTGTGCCACGGGAAACGGGATAGGGCCTCACAACAGACGTGCAGGCTTCCTTCTCTGAGTGGAAACTTGAGCCCATCACTGTGTCTTTTTCAGTGCTCTCAAAGTACTTAGCACTTAGTAAATATCAGTACAAGTTGACAACTTGCTGTGAATAAAGAGTGCTCCTTAAGGGAGAAAGTAAGAGCTCTCAAAGGTAGTATTTAACTTGAATGTGTTGCCTCGTGATGTTTGCTGTCGCTGTCTTTTTAAGAGAAATCTAAAATGACTGACCCCTTAGTTCTTTAAGGGTTAGAGAACGACTGTGGTAGTGAAGTGTTATTTCCAACGCGGTTCAATAGAATAAGAATGGATATAGAAGGAAGTGAAGAGGAGAGGAGTAAGCTATTTACAGAGAATGCAATTCAATCCAAATTTCAAAGTGATTTCTCGATTTCTCTGTTCTCTAATACCTTGAATCATTAAGAAAAAATAGAGCCCATTTCCATAAGGCCTACAAAATCAGTCTTGTTTCCCCAGGGTGACATATATGCCAGGTGAAGAGGCAACTGCCACAGCTGATGAGCAGGAAAACTGGACAAAATAACATCCTCCCAAGACACCCTCGAGGAATCCTCCCTGTACCCACTCAAGGCAGGGAAGAATGGATGTGTCCTGATGATGCAGCCCTGTGTGTGGTTGACAGGCTCCTGGGATGAGGGATGAAGAGAAGGCAGGGCTTCACCGAATAAGCATCTAGCTGGGGGTAGAAAATCTCATGAAGGTTGGCTGGGGCTACAAAGGTTCAGGAGATGACAGCACTTACTAGAAGGCCCAGCCATAATTCCAAACATGGGGTCTCCAGTCTTCCGGACCCAAGTTGGCAGTCGCCTGGAAGACTTGTGAATACATCATGTGGGCCACCATCCCCAAGAGACCTACAGAGGAAACAGGAAGGCAGAGCCCTTAGAGAAAGGCTTTCATGCCGTCTGCCAGGAGTATGATTTTGGATCACCCTTCTCGCAGTCAGGCGCAGCCTCTGTTGGAGTAGCCCATTACCCTATGCCACCACATTTCCTGAAGAGTAATCCACAAGGGGGGCTTCTCCTTAAATGCACATCTTTGCAGTAGGTGATCCCAGACTGCAGGCTGAGAGCTATGGAAAAAGTCTGAGTCAATGCTGCACCCAAGGCCACTGCACCCCACCCCTACTCCTTCCCACCCACACCCCAATGTTGGCTTAATTCTTCATTTCATATGTGCATCTCTCACTTTATTCAATGGAGACTGGTCTTGAAAAGCTGTGTGTATGTCACAGCTGAAAAGTAACCCAAACAATAGATTTTACATATTGAGAAAGCTTGCAAATAAAGGAACCTAGAGGTAAATCATTTTGTAAAGTACATGGTGATCCAATATACAATTTTACATGTTACTTCAATTTAAAATTAAAGATGCCTACCTCCATTCTTTATACTGTCTTTGGGCTCCTTCTCTCCCTCTCCTTCAGGGCAAAGACTCAAGTCCTCCAGCTAGGGCTTCAAAGGTGGCCAGGGCCAATCACCCCCTCCCACTCCAGGAGCAACTCACCTGACAGCACAGAGGAAACAGCAGCAAAGGCGCTCAGTTTGAGCCCACAGGCAGGGTTCGCAGTAAGTAGCAAGTCCATTA
The DNA here is from genome assembly GCF_043159975.1 of Macaca nemestrina. Taxonomy (NCBI): domain Eukaryota; kingdom Metazoa; phylum Chordata; class Mammalia; order Primates; family Cercopithecidae; genus Macaca; species Macaca nemestrina. The sequence continues at coordinate 128,902,766 of NC_092134.1, read as the reverse complement.
GTAGCAGGAGGAAGCTGATGAATTGAAGTCCGATGTAGGTGATCTGCGTTCCCAGGGATAACCATAGGATTTCTGCCAGAAACCAGAGGAAGAGGGAGCGCTCACCCTCAGTTAAAAAACTGAACAAACGGTGAGCATAGGATGCCTATTAGGAGTTAAGACCCTAGCAGCATCCGAGAAGGGGAGAATGAGGCACAGCTGAAACCAGGGAGGACCATTACTTCATTCTGGTTCTTTGACGTCGCTCACAGCTCCTACTCTATAACCAGTATATACCCAAGTAAGTTTGACCGACTGTCAATACTGTTGGGGAGATTTGAGAAGAAATCATCGAATTTTCATAAATCCTGCAGGGAAATAATGTTGCTCTAGTTATCATTTTTGTCCTCTTTTTCCTCATTTAATTTTGGGACGGTTCCCTCCCTGCCTCCTTTCTTCACTCCTTTCATTTGACCAAATAATAATATAATAATAGTGGAGGAGAAGGAGGAAAAACCTAAGCCTTCCTACACGGTTACTTGGCAACAAGAGTAGGTTAGCGCTGTTGGTGGTTTTCTATTTGTGAATCTTATTTATCCCCGCTGTTCCTTTTTTTGCGTTCCTGCATATGAATGAAAGTCAGTTCAAGGAGGAATTTGTGTCACCCTGTGGGGCTCAGAAGAGAAAAGTGAGAGATCACAGTGCAGTTTAGATCCGGAGAGGCTCAAGTCAATGGTAACTACTGTAAATTCCTTATCAGACACATACTTGCCACAAAGCCCCAAGGGAGGGGAGGGGAGGGAAGCCTTCTCCATCAACCGCTTCCCTCCAAATCGGAGAGTGGGGTGACATGGGCCTTGCAACGTGGCAAATTCCAGTAGTCCTTTCTCACCTCTCTCGGTTGGTGGTGTGAGTTCAATGAAACTTCGGCACCTCTCCCCTGAAACATACAAGGTGCAACGTCATGGAACTGCTCCCGGGGATGGCTGGAATGAAAACCTTCCCCACCCCATACCTGGCGCTGCTCCCTCTGCTCTGACAGCACCTGCCCCACATAGAGCAGGAAAGCAGGAAAGAATACCTGGGTGAATGAATGGCACAGCCAAGAGTCAGCCCAGGTGAATTTCTCTCTCTTCAATCTCTGATAATGCAGAAGCTGTTTCCCTGAGAGCACCTACATAGCTTAATATTCCCATTTCCCGTGTCCTGAAGAGTTAACGATCTTAGTGTTAACTAATACCTTTTGCTGCCGCTGTACCACTGGACCGAAGGTCTCTAAATTGTTTCCAGGACTGGGGATGGAGCAGTGCTAAGTGGCACAATAATAAATATAAATGTAAATACATTTTTTAAAAAAATTCCTCTTCCATCTCCCTTTTAGCTCAAATAGGGAGAAGTAGCAGATATCAAATTGTTCATGATTCTGGGCATTAGAAAAACTTCACTACCAGGTGCTTTCTTCCCAGGACACAGAGTCACCTCTCAGTGTTCTGGGCAGGGAAGAGGAGGTGCCTTCAACTCGTTCCTCCAAACCTGAGGAACACACATCGACCAGCACCTGCCTGCTTTGCTAGTGTGCACCGAGGGGCAGGAGATCTGGCAGATCTGCCTTCAGTTCCTTGAGGGCTCCCTTACGTGATCTAGTTACCCTAGCTGGCTGGCTTCAGTTCCCCCACTTTTAAATGGTAGCAGTAATACTTAGAATGATAAAACACTTTGGGGCCAGGAAAAGGCTGTAAAGATTATCTACTGTGATGCTTTCATCTCACAAATGAGCAAATCAAAGCCTATAGAAGCGAAGTTATAGGCTGGGCGTGATGGCTCACGCCTGTAATCTTAAGCACTTTGGGAGGCCGAGGTGGGCGGATCACCTGAGGTCGGGAGTTGGAGCCCAGTCTGACCAACATGGAGAAACCCCATCTCTACTAAAAATACAAAATTAGCCAGGCATGGTGGCATATGCCTGTAATCCCAGCTACTTGGGAGGCTGAGGCAGGAAAATTGCTTGAACCTGGGAGGCGGAGGTTGCAGTGAGCCGAGATGGTGCCATTGCACTCCAACCTGGGCAACAAGAGTGAAACTCCGTCTCAAAAAAAAAGAAGGAAACAAAGTTATTTGTATGAGGTCACAGTTGAGCAGAGCTAGGGCTTTCCTACAATATTCCTCTCCGTTTTGTTTCTAAACAGCAATTCTAGGTCTCTAGACTGGAAATTCTCATAATGTGAATGGTCTAAATGAAACTTTTAAGGTTAATTCTATTTTTAACATGCTATTTTGAACCCACAAGTCTACTACAGAGGGAGGAAGTGAAAAGCCAACCTTATTAAAAGGGGCTGCCATAGAGAAGGACACTACACAGAGGTGGAAGGCTCTGTGCTGGGAGAAGGAGGTGAGGCCCACTGGGGTGTGGGCTGCACTTCCCAGGGCAACCCCAGCCCTAAGCGGGCCTACCTGGTTTCCATGCCTGCATTAGATCTCTTGCCCACCCTGACCCCGTTGCTCTTATATCCCAGAATTGAGGCTACCTGGTTCTTCCACAGTTTCCTCACAGGATAGCCATATGCCACTCCGGAAGCTCCGGAAGGAGAACCGGTCATCCCCAGTCTCCCAGTTGTATTGTACCACCTCCTGGGTGGATGTGTTGGTGGTATCTCCATCCAGGGACACTGGCATGTCAAAGCACTTGGCTGCCAGACCTTTCTCGCACAGGGGCTTGGGCACCTTCTGTGTGCCCACAAACCAGTAGTTGCTGAGCAGGGATATTGTGGAGAAGCTGAGTGATAGCATGCTGAGGACGGCAGATAGGAGTGTCCGCTGGCCAGAGAAGGCCTTCGCGAGCTCCATCTGTAATAGACAAGCACAAGTGGAAGGGAAGGGAGCAAGGGAGCTTGACTCAGAGTCGCCTCGGAGATTTGGCCACCTTTCCCTGTGCTCCCTCTGCTCAAGCCATACCCCTCCAAGGCGGATAGGCACAACCCTCCTCTGCCAGTTTTCTCCAGGGGCCGCATGGAAGCCCGGCTTCAGGAGTGGTCTGCAGCCAGCACCCAGAGGGTCTCAGAAAACCATATGCCCGCACGGGGGCCTCAGAGCAGCTCTCTCTGACCTTCTCCTGTCCTCCTGTCTCAGTCCCACTCTTGCCCGAGGCTAGCCACAGAAACTAGGATCCCTCTGCCTCAAGGTGGGTCATAGAAACCAGAGCCCCTTTCCCCAGAGCCAGCCATAAAACCTAAAAATAGTACTCTAACTTTCCCTCTGCCTTTCCGTGTACAAACGGACCCTGAAGAAGTTTTCTGACCTAGCTTGTGTGACTGTAGGTCATAAGACTCCCATTCCAGAGAGGGTCGCGCCCCGCACCCGGAAGGAAGAAATGCACGCTCACAGAGGCCAACGAGAAGCAGGCCTTGCTGGGTTTCCCCCACGCGGTCTATTAACGTTATTAGATCAGGCCAGATGCAGTGGCTCACGCCTGTAATCCTAGCACCATAATCCCTCCCAGAGGTGGGAGGGTTGCTTGAGTTCAGGAATTCATGACCAGCCTGGGTAACATAGTGAGACCCTGTCACTATGAAAAATTAGCCGGGCATGATGGTGCGTGCCTGTAGTCCCAGCTTACTTTTGAGGCTGAGGTGGGAGGATCACCTGAGCCCAGGAGGTCGAGGCTGCAGTGAGCCATGATCATGCCACTGCACTCCAGTCTGGGCAACAGACTGTCTCTAAAGTCTGTTTTACAGAGTGCAGTCTGTGCCATTGCACCCCAGTCTGGACTATCTGTCTCTAAAAAATAAAGAACAATCAATAAACAAAAAAACAGTAGATCATGTCCTTGATGTCCAATCATATTTCTACGTGACTGTCCATACTTTTTTGAAACTCAGCATAAAAACAGACAATTTTCCCTGCATCTTTGGGTCTTCATTCTGAAGGATCCCTTGTCATGTGAAACTATGATCAAATAAACTTGTATGTTTTTTCTCCTATTAATCTGCCTCTTGTCAGTGATTTTCAGTGAACCTTCGGAGGGCAAAAGGAAAGTTTTCTCCTGGCGTCTACACAACGCGGGGATGATGCTTCTTCAAGTTGACCTTACACAGGTCCAACCGCAGAAAAGCGGTGATTTGCGTAGATTGAATGACAGGGGCTGGTCTCTGGGCATGATATGCAGCAATACACAGAAGTAGGATAAAGGTGATCCACCAGATATGACAAATTAGAATGATGAATGCAGAAGTCAGAATGAATTGGATGTGAACGTATTAAAATCTTCCATTTCTGCTTCAAATGGTGAGAGTAGAATCAACATAGCCTCCAGCTAGCAAATCCTAGGGAGGGTGTGTGTGTGTGTGTGTGTGTGTGTGTGTGTGTGTGTGTGTGTACCTTTATGGTAAGTGCCATAATGACCCCACCAACAAACAGCAGGGGGATCATTCTGAGTAGCAGTGATGGATCTGCCAGCAGCCACTACCTGGAGTTCTTGGACCAGCAGATTGAGCAAGAGAGAGAGAAGGTGGATTGCTGCAAATATTAATACCACTGCTGGCCAGGCCCTGTCTACTGAAGTCCTGCCCCTCTGGGGCTCACCCCAAGTCCCAATTGCTTCAGGGACATCCCCTAAACAGCACCTTCCATGGGAAGTGAGGCTTGGAAGGGCTTCAAGGACTGTGGTATGTGCCTTCTTAATGGTATTCTTTTCATATTTATTTTTGGTCATGTCTTCAAGCTTTCAATATTTCAAGCTGCCATTAGGTAGCAAATGTGTCTTTGTGATTTTTATCTTTCCCACAGCAACTAGCACAGTATTTTACACATTAGACACTCAATACTAAACGACTGAGTAAATTGAGGATGTTCTGAATAAGCATCAGATAGCAATGACCTCAGTCAGAGGTTATATAAACTTTTTTTTTTTTTTTGAGACAGTTTCACTCTTGTTGCCCAGGCTGGGGTGCGATGGCACAATCTCGGCTCACCACAACCTCCACCTCCTGGGTTCAAGAGATTCTCCTACTTCAGCCTCCCGAGTAGCTGGGATTACAAGCGCCGACTAATTTTTTTGTATTTTTTTTAGTAAAGATGGGGTTTCACCATGTTGGCCAGGCTGGTCTTGATCTCCTGATCTCAAGTGATCTGCCCGCTTCGGCCTCCCAAAGTGCTGGGATTACAGGTGTGAGCCACTGCGCCTGGCCGGTTATATAAACTTTTACATAACAGTTTATATAAACTTTTAACTTTATATAAAATAATAATATATATACACATATATAAATATATAATTATATAATTAATAATTGACAAGGCAATTGACAACTTCTGGAAAACTTTTATATAAAGTCTCAACTTTATATAAAAGTTTAGAAAAAAGAATTGGGAGCATTCCAAATGCTCTTCGTGGTAATCGTTTTTGGCTTTGTCTTCACTGACAGGTAGTAGCACTGACTTGCTGAAGTGTTTGCTATTGTAACAATGTAGTGAGCTATTGGTGTCCTCTTCCCTGCATTATAGATTCCTCTGAAAGGAGTATGGCAATGAATATTAAACTGGAAACCTCCGGGGGAAGCAAATGGATGCTTTGGGGCCTGGAGGATAAAAGAGGGCAGTGAACCTACTGGGATGTGGGGCTATGGAAACCTTTGGAGAAGAGATGGGGCTTCTGGTTCTGGGAGAGGTAGCAGTCAGGCCCAGCTTCCATCCACTGCCACAGAGACAATAGAATTTCAAATGCTCGCATTTGAAATTGTGGTGCCTGTGTAGGCTGGACAGCAGGTTTGGTGTCCACAGAGCCATGGGTAGGGTGTCGGCAGCCAAGCCCTTGGTCAGTGGAGAGGAACCTGGAGGGCGGTGTCTTCCAGCCTGGTGCAGAAATGCCTGCCTCACGGTGGGGACCTAGAGGAGGCTGCCGAAAGAACTGAAGCCCCCCGGATGGCTCTGGCTGGAGCCCCTACTCGCTATGTCATTTTCAGCCTAAGAGAATAGGAGGGCAAGCTAAAATATGACCAGTATTAGACTGCCAACTTTGTTGAGTGGTGGCTTGGAGCCAGATTTAATTTGACTTAGAGGAGTAATTTGGCAAGTCTCTCACTTTGTGTTAGAGCAGTTTATACAGTCATATTAATGCACACTGAACAGAAAAGAAGCCCATGCTTAGTTGCTGACAGACGCTTCTTAAAGTAAACCTTCTTGAGCTTTCCAGGGGATCCTTCATATCAGAATTAATCAGACTTAAATCTGCTTAGCTTAAGAGCCATAAATAAAACCATAGTTAAATGGACAGGCCCATAAATTTCCCTCCCTTATCACGCCCAACTTAATGTTTCTACATTAACGGAGAACTTTACCTTAGAAATGAAACAATTTGTTCTTCAGAATTTCCAGGGACTAAGACAGTGCATATCACAAAGTGCTTATTATTTATGGCAATAAGAAATACACAAAGATCATATGCATGTAAAACCAATATACAAAACATGATAAAGACAACTTCTGAAAAGCAATCTGCTAATATGATTTTACTTTTAAAAGCACTCAACAAATGAACTCTGCCAAGAATTGTCAGTTCTTGCAAGACTCTGGGTGACCTTGACTAAGGACAAATTATCTGCAGCATCTGGGAGGAGGGAAGATTTTCTATTGCCAGACACTGAAGTCCTATGTTGCCCAGTTCCCCTTTCCTAAAATGTTTTCATCTTGGTTTTAGTTATGAAAATCCTATTGGTTTTAGTCATCATTCTCTTACTGTGAGTCATCCTTTTCTAATAATTCTTACATTGCTTGAATAAGAAATGGATTTCCAGGTAAAACATCTTCACTAACTATTTAGTGTAAAGACTGACCTAAAGACTTAGGCAATTCTAACTTTTGTGACCTCAGCATTCATTTTTCAACAATCATTTTCAGTCTGGTTTGGAAATTTGTCAATTATCATGTCAGATTTTAACTCCACACTCAATCCGTTTCAAGTTACACTTGCAAGATTTTTACTCCACATTCAATCCACTTCAAGTTATATATATTTGCAAGTTATTCTCGGGGTTATTCAGAAATAAGAAAGAATAATGAACCCTGTGCTAAGATACACCCACTTTGTGGCAACAAGGTGACAACCAATTTAAGGAAGAGGCAATGTGAGAAACAAAGAATAAAAAAGAGCTCGGACTGAAGCTCAAAGAGGTTCCTTCCGGAAGGAGTGTCCACCAGGCAGAGACACAAGGAACCTCATTCAAAAATCATCTTCTTGATATCAAATGATAATTTCACTCGAGAATTTTCAAGAATTATCTTCAACACCTATAGTACCATGCCCTTTGTCACATACTTTACTCCTTTCCCCAAACATGCCTTTCCCTGCTAGGATCCAATTACCTCTTGAATTGGAAGAACAAATCTAATTTTGCAATGGTTTCCATAAAGTGATTCTGAAGAAGTAATGACCATAAGAACAACTCTATCTTTGCGTATGCAACAGATCCTATGCCAAGGTGACTCTTGACTCTCTGGAAAAGGGACAGAGTGGTTTCTCTAACACTTGGGCCCTTAGATCATTAGGAAGTGCATAGGCGCCAATGTATAATCAGTAACCCTTCCATCAACATATATCAACAGAGTAACCCAAAATTAGCATAGGCTAGAAAGGACAACAGATCGATGAGGCAGGTGCATAAAAAGAGCCAGGTACAAAATAGCTGTAGACTGCATCCCTTGAGCAATATGAGGGGAAGCCGGTTACCTTGGCCATGGTCAGCGTCTTGCAGCTTGTCTGGAAGAACCGAAGGATGCCATCTGTACTCCAAGTCCCTTTGGTTTAACGTTGCAAGAATACAAACTGTCTTCCTACCCTCCTTCCTCTCCTCCTACCCCTCCCTTTCTATCTCATATTCTTTGGAGTGCCTCATGATTAAATGCTGCCTTACAGGGAACATGGGCATTTAATAATTGACAAGGCAATCAGGGCCCAGCTGTTCTGGGAGATTACACCAGAGAGCTTGCCAATGGGGATCCGGGATTAAGCATAAAGAAGCAAGGACGTGCAATTTGCAGAGGAAAATTTCTTTAAAAAGTAAATGATGGTTTAGTTTCCACTGCCTGCCATTCTGTAGGTAACTGGAGTGAATAGATTGGGCTTGAATTTATGGCAGACATGAAGATATGGCAGGTCACCATTATTGCAGAAGTTTACCTTCCCTTGAGTAGGGTTTCCCAGCCCTTTGAAGAAACTCTGTTCTCTGCAATGTCAGGGCCTCACGGAGCCATGAACAGGAAATAGTTTCCCCGTTCCATGGGTGGTCTCCACCTTCCAGTTAGAACATTAGAATAAGTACTATTAAGTATCTCCTCTACACATGGAATGCTGAGTGAGAGTGTTGGCTGGGGATGGGGTGAGGATGCAGATAGGATTGGAGATAAATGAATTCCAGGATCCGGAAGGCCATGGCTATTTACCATTCCTCTTCCAACCTTCAGGCAAAGGAATGACAATATTTTATATTTCAAAAAAGAGTTTCTAAAATGTTGAGAAAGTAATCTGACAGACCAGTAAGGGGTCGTTTGCACATCTTCTTGCCACCAGTCAGTCAGAAGTACAAGTTGTTCTTTTTCTCCTCAAAATTGTACAAACAGCTGGGCCCGATGGTTCATGACTGCAATCCCAGCACTTTGGGAGGCCAAGGCAGTTGGATCACTTGAGGTGAGGAGTTCGAGACCAGCCTGGTCAACATAGTGACACCCTGTCCGTACTTAAAAATACAAAAAAAAAAAAAAAAAAAAAAAGCCAGGCATTGTGGCAGGCACCTGTAATCCCAACTACTTGGGAGGCTGAGGCAGGAGAATCTCTTGAACCCGGGAGACAGAGGTTGCAGTGAGCCGAGATTGTGCCACTGCCCTCCAACCTGGGCCACAGAACGAGACTCCATTTCAAAAAAAAAAAAAAAAAAGTGCAAATTAATTGGGACACCAACGTTGAAAGAGATTCTGCCGCTGTTTGTGAGTCCCTAAACGCTGCATGGACTTTCATCCTCCAAGCCTTTGCTGATACTCTTCCTTCTGCCTGGAATGCCTTCAGTCTCTTTTTATCTGGTGAGCTGCCTGCCTCTCAACGAAATTAGTCTAAAAAGTCATCCACTCTTTGAAAATGTTTCTTTTCTCCCTAGGACATACAGTTCCCTCCTCATGGTCCTTGTCACACTATACCTCTCTCACAACACTTATTATTATTATTTTTTTAAATTTTAGCAGAGACAGGGTCTCACTGTATTGTCTGGGCTGGTCTCAAAATCCTGGGCTCAACCAGTCCTCCCACCTTGGCCTCCCAAAGTGCTGGGATTACAGGCGTGAGCCACTGCACCCGGCCTTCTCACAACACTTTCTATATTCCATTATAACTACTGCATTTGTCTTAAATGTAACTTCCTTAAAGGTCTCACTTTCATTTTAGAGCAGTTGTTCTCAGTTCTGATGGAGTATCAGAACAACCTTTGGAAGTCTGGAGAATATGCCGATTCCTGGATCCACCCTGAGATTTCATAATAGTTCTGGATGAGGCCCAGGGATTGGGAATTTTAGAAAGTTCTTAATATATACCCAGGGAATTCATGTAAAATGGTACCTGTTGGACTCATTTTGGGCTTACATTTAATAAAACCCTCTGTACCCCACCTGGCCCTTCCTCCCCCTCTTCCAGACTAGCCATGAGGCCGTATTTTTCCCATTCTATATTTGTGCAGTTCGTTTAGGGAATCAAAGGCAGGTTCTTGTGAACTTAACTGTTTGAATTAGTCCACGTTCTAGCTGAATGAGTTGCTTTGGATCCTGCTTTTGTCACCTGTAATGTCTGCTCTCCTCAGACTGATGTTAACAAGCAAATTTGATAAACATGTGCCATGTTCAAGCATATTTTCTGCATCGCCCAAACAACCCTTTATTTATTGTGAGAGAATCCACTCTCCTTTGGGAGGAGAAGCAGGAATTTTGTGTTCTTTATTTTTTTTTTACAGTTGCATCGGCTGTTGGTTTCCTAGCTAGTAGTTTCATCATAACGCTGGGTGGCGCTATCCCCTCATCGTTTCCGCTTCCGTCACGTGCTTCCCCCACCAGTCGGCAAAATGTGGGTGGAGGTGGCTGCTCCTCCCCATAGGATCCTTTTTTTTAAAATTTGGCATCCTCCCTGCCTGCTAATCTACAGAATGCCATGTGTCAGCCCTGTGGAATTCAGGGCTCAGGCTGAACTTTGGGGCATCCAGCCACTCCCTATAGGAGTCTTGTAGGATTGTTTCCTGTAGCACTTTTTTTTTTTTTTTTTTTTTTTGTGCGGCCAGTTCCAGCTTCAGTGACTCAGTAGATCCTCATATACTTCCCATGGGAAATACAACTCCACAGTATCAGAAAATACAGTTAGCCAATGTTTCCTGATGAGTTTTGTGCACATTTTTCTTTACTTAATTGTATCTTCATTGTCTTTCCACCCCAGAACAGTGAACAATTATTTTCCCCTCTCTGTGCTTACACCCTTCAAATACTTGCAGACACTTCTCATAGCCCGCTTGAGTCACTGTTTGGCACGGTCTTATGTCTTTGGTTTTTATTGCCTCTGCTCATAAACCGCACCCCCTGTGCCTTAATAGCCTGAAGTTCGCCTTCTCCAGGGAAATGGGGATGGGAGTGGCAGGCTCTTAAGTGTGTTATATGAGGAGGCTCAGGGGTGGATTTATTTAGAATGAAGCTAATAAGTGAAGCTTCAGCTTCCATGTCCCCTACTCCCTCCACCTCTTCTAAAACCTTGTTACCTAATTTACACTTGTAATTATGTACTCTTTTTCTTAAAGAGGGCCTCCAAAATTATATTATTTTAGGCCTCCACAAAGCCTGGGTCCACCCCTTAGGAAGCTGTGCATTTTGTGTGCGTACTTGGCTGCCTGGCTGCTGAATGTGACCAGTCTTGATCTCCCCCTCCCCAAGGACCCTGGACCACAACGTCTAATTTCCTCTTTTTGACAAAACATGAGTTTTTCTGCCTGGCCACAAACATCAGAGCCCAGCATCCCACTCACTTCCTTTCATTGTAATTTGGGCATGTTAATATTTTTTTCTTCCCTTTCCTCTCTTAGAACAGAAGAAGTAATTGCTAGTCAATGCGACATAAATATAATTAGGTTCGGCTCAGAAGCTCATGACTCAGCACAGACACGAAGATTCCACACCTAAAAACAGTATTTAGCTCCGGCATTTTGGACTGTGATCATTCCAAGATGACCTCCGCAGGAATATATATGCACCTCACAATTTATGACACCACAAGGCCAACGGTGGGGGATAACCCATATTTGCTAAGGTCCTCAGTCCCTGTTCCCTGTGCTGGACAAAACCACATTTACTAGGCTGTGCATCAAGAGAAAACGGTGGTCTTGGGGCACCTACACATACTTTGTAAATGGGAATGCAATTTATTGTTTTGTGAGTTCACTGCAGGTTAGGGGTGATTAAATGACAAGCGTGAATGCTGAGCCGGAAAGCAGGTTATATATCACACCACTTCCCTAATGCCAAGGCCTGGGGCTAAGGGATCCGGTGTTTTTCTTTGTTTGTTTGTTTGTTTGGTTTGTTTCTTTTTTCTTCACATCATCCATACTGGCATCTTCCTGGAAAGGTTTGTTTTCTCTCCCTGGCAGGAGTATCTCTATCCTGCCAGGAGCTAGATTTCCGACCCACGCGCCATTAACTTCTTTCTATTACTCAGTAGACAAAGGCTGGAGTGGGGTGTAAATGTTTCGGCTATCACTGGTCTGATGACCATGCCTGCCCCTGTTCTCTGCTCCTGCATGTTCTAGCATGTGCCTCTCTCATGTAACTCATCACATGGCTTTCCTGTCTGTTATGCTCATTTGACTGTAAGTTGCTTGATATAGTAGCAGCTATGTTTTATTCATTGTTTATCCTCAGAGCCTAGCAGTGTTTTAACATCTATAAATGAATGAATGAGGTTTGTAATGCAAAAAGGCTTATGGATACAATTAGGAATCCTGAGTGAAGATGTGAATAAAGAAGTGTGTCCAAACAGCCTTCTGTTGCTAAAGGAAACAGGATACTTCCGGATTCACATATGTAAGAGCAGTGAGAAGCTACAAAGGAAGTCCTGGGTCCACAGGCACACCCTAAGCCTTTTTACGCAGATGCACCCAGAGTTTCATCAAACAGATTCTCTGCCAATCCATTTCCTCTCACCTGTGGAAACATTCCTGCTTTTAAATGAGCAAAGCCCAGAAAACAGTGATTATCTCATGAAATAGTATATTATCTTTAGTGCACAGAGATCAGGGGACAAACAGATTGCTCAAAAACCAGTGACAGATTGGAAATGTTATATCCTTTTCCAAGCTGGGTGGTCCCCTACGGATTAGAGCCATTTTGGATGATGTATCTCCAACCTTCTGAGCTTTTGCTGCTCTAACTGCAATGTTTACATCAGTGCCTGACCTTCAGCTCCTTCACTGATGAAGACAAAGAAGGTCTTCACACGGGACATTTTCACATCTGTTTCCCAACTCGGAAGGGAAGAGTAATGCCACCAAAATGCCCAGGCTTAGTGTTCAAAATGACTACATCACTGTAGGACACAGCTCCAGGATTTATTCTTAGCTGTAACCACATTTAAGGGGCCACATCACCTCAAATGGTCACACAATCAAATGACTCTAGTCTTCCTAACGTAGATCCCGAGTGTTGGGAACACTTCAATTCAGTGGGAAGGACCCTGGAAAAGCGTTTCGGGACCTCGTTCTCGTCTTTCCCTTTCCGCCTTTTAATGGAATTGTTTGAGGACTTTTGCTAACGCAGTCATTTCCAGGAGAGGAAGCCGCCTTTCTTCCAGGCCCCAAGCAGCTGGAGTGAATCAGAGGGGCAGCCACATCTGCACTTCCTGTGGGGCAATCGCTCACGCGCGGGTGACGGCTCCCGCGGGCCGGCTGGGGTCGGGGGCTTTTGGGGACCGCGGGGCGGGGCGGGGGCGTAACGGGTGGGGCCTCTCGGGGGTGCCTGGGCCGCGCCATCTTCACTTCCGAGCGCGCCCTCCCACCGCAATGAGTAACGCGCCCTCTCGCGTTTACTACGGCGCCCGGTCGCCTAGCAACGGGGCGCGTTGCCGCGGCGACGGGCCGGGCGTCTTTGGCATTGTTTGCGAGGCCCCGCCCCACGGCCGCCAACCACCCAGGGCTTCCTGACCGGGTGGGGCGGGGGACCCGGGCTGTTTCTTCCTCTGGGTCTTCCTGCGTCGGCTGAGAACCGTGTCCCGGGGGCCCTCCCAGAGAGCAGGGACTGCCAGGGCAGGCCAGGGACCCGGCGAGCCGCGGAGGGCGGGGCCATGTGTGTCCGGGAGCTGGGCCGGGGCGCTAGGCCACCTGCGGCGCGGCCCCTCTGCGGCCTGGCGAGGCTGGGCGGGAGGGCGGGAGGGCGGGAGAGACGGGGTAGTCGGAGGGATTCCTTACACCCAGGCGGGTGGGCCAGGGCTCGGGATGTGTCGGGCTGCTGGGAGTCCAAAGTCAGGCATTTCCCTGCCCCTGCCTCCTAACGCTACGGGTCCCAGGCTCCCCTTCTACGGGAAGGGGATGTCTGCACCTCATTGGGAGGACTCGAGGGGCGGGACTTCGCCACCCAGACCCCTCAGCAGATCCGAGTTCTATTTACGACCCCTATGCACGACTGCACTGAGGATTTTGGCCAAGTTACTTAACCTCCCAGAGGGTTAAATTTACCCTCCGGGGTAAATGAGGTCAAAGAGTTGTCCTTCTGTGAAAGTCGAAACAGGTAGAAGATTGCCTCTAAGCAGCAACGAAGGGGAAGTGCACGTGTGCTACCAGCAGACACCTTGCTAGACCCTTCAGACATCTTCCTTAATCCTCACAACCAGCGTGAAAGAGACGTGGCATCCCCACTCTACAAATGAGGGTTCCGATTCAGAGGGTTTGACTTGCTCAAGGCCACAAAGGTAGTAAATGGTAGAGTCAACATTGGCAATCTTTGAGGACTGTTCGCCTGACTCATCACCAGGCTGCCACTCAGTAAAAGCCAAGGCACAGTCACCTTTAACAAAATGTACAGATTGCAGGCCAGATTATGGGACCTCCTGCAGAATGAGGCAATGGAGTAAGTGTACTTTATACCTCTCAGGTATATATTAGCAACCAGAAGCTCCCATATTCCCTCTGTGTCTCTCCTAGAAAACCACTGATAAAGAACAATAATAAAATTTATTCTAAGCCGTGACTGGCTTTTTCTATCATGTTCACATCCACTTCTTTATCATCTGTTCACTTTGGGCTGCTTCTGAATCAGGGAAACTGCCTGAGCCCACACCCCGATGGCTCTTCAGAACCACCAGCTCAGCTCTGCAGTCCCAGAAGCACCTCTTAAGTTATCCTGTTCTTTCCTTTGAGATCCTAACTTCCAGCTGGTCAACTACACACCACATTGCTCCCTCCGTTGGAGTGTGTGTGTGTACGTGTGTGTGAGTTTGTGTATGTGCTAGTTTGCTGGCTAATCACAAGCTTCATTTTTCTCTCATGAGAAAGGCAAGATATTTGCGAATGAACACCATTTGTTTTTTTAAGTAATCCTTAGAGCTGAAAATTGGGAGGCTGGTCGTTTCTGAATGTAGGTCAAATCCTAAACAAGCCGCAACTTCTCTGCAGAGTGTGAGAGTCTGCCCGGGTCTAGAAGGATCCCTGAAGACTCTCCTGGATTCTCTGAGACCAGAAAGAGCTCGACCGTGTGTTGTCCTTCCCAGTTCCAGATCAGAGCTGGTTTCCAGCAGGACTTTGGGGGTGCCCCACTGTTCTCTGGCATAGAGCTTAATGTCTGCTCTTCCAGCTCACGGTGACACACAGCTCTATTGTTGCCACCACTACTGGGCCTTTACCGGGCTCCAGATTTTGGCAACAAGAATAATACAGATGAAAGGAAAAAAGGAGAGGCATAGGGAGCCCTGGGAACAGAGAGGAGAAGGAAGACGATGAGGCAAGGGAAGAAGAAATGGAAGTTTTAATGAAGGAAGATGAAAAGGTAATAGGCTAAGGTATGGACATACCAGTTTTATCTATGAAAACTGGGCTGAGTAACACATTTTCATTCCATTTTGTAGAACCCTATAGTGCATTTCCAAGCTCCTTACTGTGACCATGTGAAATACATGAAATTGATGAGTTAGTGTAACCTGTGTTACAAATCCAGCAGTAAGTAAGTATGTGTACGAGATGTTCATGAGATTTCAAAATCCATGTACCTACCTCCTGGGTGAGGCAAACATTTTGAGTCAGTTGAGAGGAATCGCTCATTCACTCTTGCAGTGCGAAGGCAGAGAAGTTTCAGTTTATCTTCTGTTCTGTCTCAATCAGTTGGGTAGAATGGGTGTTTAGCGTGAGGATGAATCAGCTCCCCTCTTGCCAGCAGAGGGGTAAGGTGGTGTGTGGTGGATTGGAGAGGATGTCCTGAGGGCAGGACACCAGCCAGGGCGGGGCTAGGTGACCCAGGGGGTTTACTCTGTGATGTCACAATGGCAAGCAGGGGTCTCCTTGTTGCTCCCTCAGCCTCCTCCTCTTTCCAGCCCCAGAAGGACTGGGGGGTCATGCTGGGTACCTGCCAGTGGCTGGATGTCTTCTGAGGTCGTCCAGATCACTGCTTCTCTTATTGTGCGTAAGATTCACCTGGGGAGCCTAGTCAAGTGCAGGTCCTGAAGGTCTGGGATGGCTCTCATGCGAGTCCAGCCAGACCACACTGAGTTGTGAGACTCTAGACCAGTGCTGTCAAAGCCAAATGCAATGTGAGCAGCATATGTCACTTAAAATTTTCTAGTAGCCACATTAAAAAAAAGTAAATTGGACACACATACGGCGATACAGCAATCATATGCTATACAATACTATGTTTAAAATGTAGCCCTCCCCAAACAATAAAGTTGGGTTTAATGAAAAGTATTTTATACTGCTTTCATTTTAAAATTAAAATTTAATGAATTCAGATTACATAAAATGAGAAATTCAGTTGCTCAGTTACACTGTCCATATCATAAGGGCTCCACAGCCACACGTGGCAAGTAGCTACCGTATTGGATGGCACAACTCAAGGCCATTCTCTGAAAAGGTAACAATGTACAGAAATTACCCTTCTAAAGGACTAGTATCTGGAAACCCAGTAAACATTCACTAACATCATTTTAATGAATCCATAATTAGTGTCTGGGGACTGTTAATAGGAGGTATAACTCTTGGAGACTGGAAGAAGGTGTAATGTTGGCCTCATCCAGGATTCCAGCTCACAGTCTGGACAGGGCCCTCTGCCCTGTGAAACCTGTCACACTCAGTCCTCCTCTGAGCTTTTGCCAGGGCTCCCCTCACTGGGATCCCTTCCTCCTCCTTGCTGCCCCGCCTAAATCTTACACAACCTCAGGGCACATGATTCCAGTCTCAGCACCTTGTGGCTCTTCCTCACTCCCCATTTCCTCTGTGCTCACACAGCATGCCTGCTTTGCTTTCAGTGTGTTAGTCTGTTTCTCGTGAAATTCTAAGTTGCTTGAGGACAGAATCTGCTTTTTTACTTCTATCATGCTTAATATAGTGCTTGTGCATTGATTTTATAGCCTAAGACTTTGCAGAAGTTTACCAAGACTAGGAGTTTTTTGGTGGAATCTTTAAGGTTTCTGGGTATAGTTTCATATTATCAGCAAAGAGATAGTTTGATAACTTCTTTTCCTAGTTGGATGCCTTTTATTTCTTTCTCTTGCCTGATTGCTCTGACTGGGACTTCCAGTAATGTGTTGAATATGAATGGTGAGAGTGAATATCCTTGTCTTGTTCCCATTCTTAGGGGTTCCCCATTCAGTATTATGTTGGCTGTGGGTTTGTTTTAAGTGGCTGTTATTATTTTGAGGTATGTTCCTTTGATGCCTAGTTTGTCGACGGTTTTTATCATGAAGGGATGTTGGATTTTATCAAATGCTTTTTCTGAATCTATCGAGATGATCATATCATATGTTTTTTGTTTTTAAGTATGTTTATGTGTTGTATCACATTTATTGATTTGCATATGTTGAGCCATCCTTGCATCCCAGGAATAAAGCCCATTTGATTGTGATGAATTAACTTTTTGATGTACTGCTGGATTCAGTTTGCTAGTATTTTTTCAAGGATTTTTGTATCCATGTTAATCAGGGATATTTGTCTCTAGTTTTCTTTTTTTGTTGTGTCTTTGCCAGATTTTGGTATCAGGATGAACTGGTTTTGAAGAATGAGCTAGTGGGGAGTCCCCCCTCCTTGATATTTTGGAATAGTCTCAGTAGGATTGGTACCAGCTCTTCTTTGTATGTCTGGTAGAATTTGGCTGTGAATTCATCTGGTTCAGGGCTTTTTGTGGTTGTCAGGTTTTTTATTATTGATTCTATTTAATTACTCATTCTTGGTCTGCTGAACTATTTTTAGTGTATATACCTTATTCATCTTGTGGTAGATTGTGAAACAACTGTGGAACCGTTTTGGATGTATTGTGGGATTGGGCACATGAGTAAATGCTGTTGAGAGCCAGAGTTCTCATTATAGGAAAGGAACATCAACATATGGAATGGAGGAAGGCAAGAAGGAACCTATGGGTTAGATTGGAATGAGGGGCATCAGTATGAAGCCATGATTTCTTATATTTATATGTGAAATACCCACATATACATACATGCATGTACACATAAACACGTATGCACGTATATTTATCTATGTATATATGTGTATTATATTTGTATATGTTTGTGTAAATAAATGAGTATTTTTTTCTAGTTTTATTTGCTAAAAGGACTTAGAAGAAAGACTCCCCAGTAGCAATGAAAAACTAGCACTCAAATCTTGGTCTCTAATACTAAGAGGAACCAGAGCTCCTCAAATAAATGTCCAATTCTAGAGCTGGGATAGGGCAGGTACAAGATGAACCTGGGACATCTTGATATGCCAGAAAGTAAAGAAATGTCTATGAAAAAATGATGGGGACATTTCACAGAGACACACCAGCCTCCTGAAGGGATTCCTACTGGCTAAATCTGGTACAATTTAAGCTCCAAAATAATTAAACACGGTATTGAATTATAAGCCACAGGAAAAAACAGGACTTCATGAGTCCATATGGATGATAAATAGATAGGCAGATAAATATATACATAAATGAATGAGAACAGAAGACTCTTGCTTACTGTACAAAGCAAGGAGCTGACTGATGAATACGGAGGGTGTACTGAAGTTGGAAGATCATAATTTTGCAACTATTTTAGTAAATATGAATTTAGACACAATCATCAGTGGATGCTAAATACAGAGGAACATTTTAATGAGGAACAGGCCAGTTGCATGGTCTTAAACTGTCTCCCCACAGATTGCTCATTAATTTTAAGGGGAAAAGGTAGCCCTACAATAGGGAACTCAGATAACACTTTACATAGTCAAGAAATCAAATAACAGCTTAACCAGGTAATTAAAATTGACTTCAGCTTGAGGAGGCAGATGACCATTGTGTGTCTCCTGAGAAGGGCACAATGTCACTTATGTAGTATTCAGGCAGTGACTGTATAACTTGAGTCTAAATGCAGGAAATCATCATACAAATTCAAAATGAGTAAATACTCCATTTTTAAAAGTTAGGATTTGTATTTATCAAAAATGTCAATGTCCAGACAATATTAAAAGCATCTAGGGACCCCCTATACAGTTCTCAACTATTTTCTGTGGATAGATGTGAATACATCCAGAATATCTGACATTATACTTTTGGGACTATAGGCTCAGGTCCCACTGTGGCTTCCAGGTGTTCATTGCAGTTGATTTCTTGTTTACTCTGTTATTTTTCATATAGGGAAGTGGGACTGCTGTTTTTTCTAGTTCCATCTGGTTCATTCCTGGGGGCAGATAATATATCTTACTCATCTTTGAAATTCCCACAGTGCCCAAAACACAGGTGCGTGCTCAGTTAACATTTGCTGACCTGAAATGGATTGAATGAATCCAGATTGTTCTAGTATCAGAATTTTTGTCTGGAGGTCTTGGGGGAAAACCCCTTTAAAATCAAGGAGTGTAGTCTGATCAGCAGTATTTCCAAGATCTCCTTTTTTTGGATCAGGTGAAAGTGGTAAAAGCAAAGCTGGATAAAGAGTTTAGCAGAAAAAGTGGTTGTGGTAGGCTGAAAATGCTCCCTGCGACCCCCTACCCAAAAGATATCCATATCCTGGGACTATTATCTTATATGTCAAAAAAGGACTTTGCAGATGTGATTAAGTTAAGGATTTTGA
Source organism: Macaca nemestrina (assembly GCF_043159975.1). Taxonomy (NCBI): domain Eukaryota; kingdom Metazoa; phylum Chordata; class Mammalia; order Primates; family Cercopithecidae; genus Macaca; species Macaca nemestrina. The sequence goes on along the minus strand of NC_092134.1, from coordinate 128,883,496 downwards.
GATGGAGATTATCCTGGATCATCAGGGTGGGCCCTAAATATGATCACATGTATCCTTAGGAGAGGGAGGCAGAGGAAGATTTGACACATACTGAAGAGGAGCAGGCAACACGACTGTGGAGGCAGAGGATGCAGCCACAAGCCAAGGAATGCTGCCAGCCACCAGAAGTCAGAAGAGGCAAGGAAGGATTTGCTCCTGAGCCTCCAGAGAAAGTGCAGTCCTGCTGATACCTTGATTTTGGACCAAGGAAACAGATTTTAGACTCTTGACCTCCAGAATTCTGGGAGAATAAATTTCTGTTGTTTTGAGCCACCAAGTTAGTGGTAATTTATTACAGCAGCCTTAGAAAAGTAATACAGTGGTAAAATGGAAATTACTTCAATTCCATTTCTACTAGCAACTCATACGCATACTTTCAGGAAGGCGTGTACTCTCTGAGTCTTATTGCTTTAATTTGTGACATAGAAAAATTGAACACATAAAGATATAGTACATAAAGGAGCAAAAGTATGAAAAATACAACTTCTTCATGCAAACCTCTCCTCCCTCTAATAGATAAAGGCAAATGGTTCCCATCCTTCTTTCCTTGATCCATTCCAGTATTATGAACCACAGCATGATCCAGAGTGACCATATGAATAATTCTACCTCTTGTCTTTTCTTTGTTAAAGCATTGTTAGTCTGAGAAAGGATCCAACTCAGACTTAAAAAAAAAATCCAATTACATATTCTAATTAGTCATACTCTCCTTATTGAAATTTAACAGACTTAAACTCCTCGTCCTTAATAATAATAATATAACGTTGACTGGCTAATATTTATGGACTACTTAAAATGTACCAGGTACTATGCTATAAACTTTTTTGCTTATTGTCTCATTTAATCTCCATAATGCAATAAGGTAGGTCCATTAATATTATTTTACTGAAGAGGAACCTGAGGATGTGGCTTTATTGATGGTGACATGTGACTTTCTGATCAATTACAGCAGGACCACAGTTTTTATGGGGGTTCATGCAAGTGGGAGTACTATGGCCGAGATACACATTTTGTCCAACTTGCTATGGTGATTAGCAAATATGACAGAGTTTCAGAGAAGGTGACTCTCCATAGGGCAAACTGAGAGTGGGCAGGATGTATGGAGAGAATTTCCAATGGAGTTTGGGCTCTACTGAGTCATCAGGGATCCAGACATAACTGCTATTTTAAATTGTATGATTGCTCAGGGGAGTCTGCTGATTATCCAACCACTTCTGGCATTAAGCGGCTTTGAGAAGCGACCAGGGCAGAACTTTTCTCAAATGTAGGTCATTTCCAGCGTGGCTTTGAAGATTCCAAACCATCTGCATTCTCTATTGAGGAAAAGGTAGAGTTTTTAACATTTGGATGTGCTACTATCCATGAAGCAAAGAACAATTAAAAAATGCACAAATTGCACCCTGTTTATATTTCAGTCTCAAGGCTAGTTATGACACTCTTGCTTTTCCTCTAAATGCAAGTAGTTGCTGTTACCTTAGAAAGATGATGGGATGGATTGTAAGTAGAATTGAGTTGCCGAGTTAGTGGCAGAACTCTTGGGTAAGTCATGGAAACTTTGGGTGTTGCCCCTTTAAAAGGTGGGTTGATACAACCTTCCCTACTTACTTCATAAAGACATAATAAGGTTAAAATAAGGAAATATAAACTTCTTAAGAGCTTTGGATTTAGACCGATCTTGGTTTAAATTCTGCCTTTTCCACTTCTATGCTATATGACTTTGGGGAAATTTATTCAAAATCTCTATTTTGAATACATTTAGTCCTCAGTTTCTATGTGTAACGAGTGGAGATAATAAAAGCTACTTCATAGAGTCTTGGAGGGGATTTAATGAGATAACAATTATAAAGCATTTACATGTGCACAGAGTAAACATTTAATTAATGGAAACTATTATTATTAATGTTCATAGTTCATATGTTTATATAAAAGGAATTAAAAGGTGAAAAATAATTTTATAGTATATTAGTTATAGTAGTAGTAGAACATGCAAGGCTTGTGAAATTAAAGCATGCCTCTGAATCTATGCAAGTGTGTTTTGATTTACTAATGACAGTAAGCAAGGTGAATATACTTGTTCCAGTGATTGGCTTCAGACATAGGAGTATGACCAAACCCTAATGAGTTTCCATTGGTTGAGACATAGCACACCTATATTTAGATTTCATGTACTGGTATTTGGTGAAGCATTTTATGTCCTGTGTAACTTGATATGCATCTTCTTCTATTTCCTCTTGAGACTGTAAATTCCTTGAGCATAATGATAGCATTTTCTCTGTGGCCATAAAGCCCTGAAGGGCTTGGTGAGGACTGTGTGGGTGTTCAATATATTAAGTACTAACTAGTTCCAGAGGAAAGCTGAGATTGTTATTAACTTTTCCACCCAATGTGATTCTGGGGAGCTGAGTGTGATGCACACTGGGAGTGGGCTCTAGAAAGCCTAATGAGTTGCCAGGAATTCGGGGCTGCTTACAAATGAATGCACAAGTGGTTCTCTCCCCAGGGCTTCCATCGACAGTGGCGTGAATGAAAATACATTCTATAAAGCAAAGAGGATTGGTTCTGCCTCCTTTAGTTCTCTTTTGAAGTGCTGCCTTTCATTAATTTAGACACCAAAGTCCATGCCCCGCCACTCCCTAGCCGTGGGAGCTTGAGTATGTCATTAGGTCACTTTGAGCTTCAGCTTTTTTATTTTTAAAACAGGGGTGATAATATCAGTTCTGTTTACTTCACAGGGTTGTCGTCAGCATACGATGAGATGGTTTACAGACGAACTGTGCACACTGTCAAGCATGATATACATGGAAGGTACTATTATGATGTCATCAGCTAGGGCCTGGGTCTTTATTGGTGGCTTCCTTCCTCAGAGATGACAATCAGCTGCGTTCAAAGCTTTACATGCTTCTTTGGCTTCTAGGAGGGATGGCAGTACAGAGCACTCTGGGGGCTGAGCCCCTTGGTGGCCCCAGTTCTCCAGTGCATGGACTGTGCTTCGATTGCCTCCAAACAGCACAGATGCAAACCTGTCTGTCCTTCAGAAGTAAAGGAGATGTGCATGAATATATTCCCCTATTCCAACACTCATGTGTTCACATGGACTAGCCCCTGTTTCACGCACGGCCCCTGGGAGCACTGACAGGCATTTAGGAGATGGCTGGTTGTGAGTGGGATGCTTTTGAGGACCCCAGAGCAGAATTTCCTTGTGAGAAGGTAACCAGCCCCTAGTGGTTCAGGGATCCTGGTGTTTTCTGGGTCTTCTGCTAGTATTTCTACCCTGACACCTCCCTTGTCTACTCCACATTTTGCCAGATTTCTCCTTTGAGTGTCTCTGCTTTAACTTACGGTATGGGGTGAAAGAACAATAAGCCACTGGTACACCTGGCCCATGGAGCTTTAAGCCTGACTTGCCTAGTGACAAAGTCAGTTGCTGACGCCAGATAGGTCTCCTATCCATGCCTCCTCCTCCCTCAGGAAGGGGACACCATCAGCTCTCACCATGACACTCATCACCTCATTTTTTGGGGAGGTTTCCAAAAGAGAAGGGACATCTGAGCTTGCTTTTGCCCCTTCTGTTGGTAACTATAAGACACAGAGGAAGACAGAGGTGGCTGGTCCCCTGGAAAAGTCTAGAGGCTTCCTTGCTTACATTTCTCATCATGTCTGTTCCTATTAATATTTACAAACTCTTCAAGCAGCTCATGAACAAATTCCCTTCTTGCCACTTTGTGCATTTCATTGCTTTACCTGGAGGAAGGTGTTTCCAGGGCAGTCACAAAGTCCTTTAAGCTTAAATCACAGCATCAGCGAACTTCAGAGTTAGTAGGGGCCTTGGAAATATCTATCCTAAAGACTTCATGTGAGCACATGTGGACCCTGAAGCTCAAAGAGGCGAGATGATTTAAAGTCCCTCAGCTGAGCAGGGCAAGAGAGACTCCCACTCTGCACTGGACTGAAGTTCCTCTTTGCAATAATCAAAGAATCATAAACTAGAAAGACACTTGAAAGATCCTTGCTCTACTCCTTTAATTGAGGCAGCATTACTTCATCTTAGATGATTTCTTTTACTGAGATCCCTTCCAAGCCTCTCTCTCTTTCTCTTTTTGCTTGCTTTTCTCTTAGTTCCTCCCTCCCTATAAACTGTAACTAAAAATTACTATTTTAGCCACGAGGTATGTGATGCATGCAAAGAATAAATTAGCAAAACAGAACAGTGCTGTAATCTGAAAGGACAACTGTGTCCTGGATGTTTCCTACCTGGCCCACAGGGACACCAGCCTGGGCCCTTCTCACGCCCCTCCTGCCCTTGCTGCCCATTTGTTTTGAACTTAGATCCCTTCATCAGGTCCCCTACGCCCCAAAGAACACCCTGTTCAGAGAGCTCTGTCATTCCTCCACCCTGCCTGCCCCAGCTGCGGAATTCCAAGTCAAACAGTGCTTTCCTGCCTTTTCCATTCCGTACAACATTCCTGGGCTCGTTTCCACTGCTGGCATGCAGCTCGTAGGTAGAGGAAAATGGAGCAAACCTTTGAAGGAATATGTTCAATCACCACAATGGAAATGATGAAAAGTAGATAAAAAGTATAAGCCATGTAGTTACAAATCCTTAAAAAGATTGCTATCTCAAAGCATCCTCTATATGCAAATTTCATAATTGCAAGCTTGGAAGTGTTGTGAAGCCAACACAAGCTATTTGGGAGCTGAGGGGCCGTGGACCCTCTTTCTGGTGACCAGTGATTGAGACCCAAACCAGGACTCTTTTGAGTGAAAAGGTGTGTTACTGACGAGGATGCCAGTGGGCTTCTAGCTGGTGCTTAAATACTTTACTGAGATCAGGAACTTCATTTGTCTTTGAATTTCTCTGAGTATTTGCTGAAATTAGCATCTTTGTCTTTGTATGACTTCTTCCCCTTGGGATCACCAGGTGGGGAAAACCTCATCCCTCTTCCCAAGAGGACAGCTGAGCTATTTGGGAACAGCTCTCCTGTCTCCTGAGTTTTTTCTTCTTCAGGCTAAACATCTCTAGGTCCTTCAGCAGTCCCATATTTGGGGTAGTTTTCTGGCCTTTCATTGGCCTGGTTGCTCCTCTGCATGAGCTGCCTATGGTCTGTGTTTTACAGGGTCTGGCCAGAGCTCGATGCAGCTTCCTTCAGCCTCTCGTTCTCGTGTCTCTCAGCCTGACCTGACATAGCCACTTAGACTCAGGGAGCAGATGCTTAGCTCCCTCATTTCCTGGAGCTTCTTTTCACATACTTTCTTGGGCACAGTACATGGGATTGGCGCTCATCAATGACAAGAACAGAATCAGGGGGAGGAACAAGGGCAGCAGTGTGGGGGCTTTATTCACATCTGAGTTGCTCAAGGGCCTTATGAAATGAATATGATTCAACACCTCTGTCTCTTTTGCTATGTCAAGAGCTTCATTTCCAGAACCAGGCTACTTGGATACAAATCCTGTCTTGTCCCACTTAAACAATGTCTAAATGTGAGCAAGTTACTGCATTCCTCTGTGCCTCAGTTTCCTCCTTTGGGGCATGTAAAATTGTACCGGATCAAATTAAAAGTACTGAGAACAGCATTTGGCATCATGGTGCGTCTCAACCCATGCTATAAAAATTATCATTATTATTCTCCCTGCCCTCCTTTTCTCTTGGTGCTGTAGGTCACTCTTGGGGAGATTTTCCAGAGCAGCAAAAACTGCACCTTGCATGAGTACTTCAGGCTGAAAAGTCACCTTCTGCCCTCTAGATTGCAGGTGTCTCTGGGGGAGGAGAACAACACCTAAAGCCTGTCATTAATGCCTTTCAGGCTCCTGAGGCCTTTCATCCTGAAAGATTCCAAGGCCCTCGAATAAAAGAAGCAAAAACATTCATTAAAACATTAACAATTGCATGGCAGGTACAACAAGTCATCCCGATACAGCCCATTGTGAAACATGCTCGTTATCTGGAGCATTCAAGCAGTTTTAAGAGGTTTGCTTATTCCAAGTATTCTTTGAATTTCAGTGACCAGAATAGTTGAACCCAGAATCTCCTTTCCATTCCTTCTTTCCCTCTCCCTTGGCAAACCAGAGACAAAGGCTTGGTCTGAATGTCCCCTCCAGCTCTGCTTTCTCAGATGGGGCAAAGTGGAAAGCACAGGACAAAAGAGGGAGAGGACAGTCATATTGGATCCCCGCAAAATAACATCACCAACAGCAGAGAGAAATGGGCCTTTCCTCTGAAGATCTCAGATCTATTTATACTCAACATACTGATATCTGCTGTCAGGCATAGCTGTGCTTAATTTCTGACTTGACCCAGGTTAGAATTGCACTTTTTAGGTGTAAACAGCACCAACAGTAATGTGTTGGCTTGTGAAAAGATCAGTCCATTCTTTCTGATTTTTAATCAACTCTGGAATATTCATCAATCGAGGATGTGCAAAAGATCTGCTCCAGTCTCAGTTCTGGGCTGCATGGTTGGGCCGGCTGACTGCACTGCAGTAACCACATAGTGGGTCATTTGGAGGCTGGCACATGCACAACTGTGAATGGTCCAAGGCTGACTCAGTCTAATTCACTAGCACTCAACTGCATTGCAAATCCCTCACTTTTGGTGAAAAAAAGTGACGGCAAAATTTTATTTCCTGATCACCCATGTGAACAGTCTCAATAGGGTGTGCCATCTGCTAGAGATAACCTGAACCTATCAGTCAGAAGGATTAAAGTTCATTGATCAGGGCGGATCTGTTCACCACACAGGTTTTTAAAGAAATGCATTCCTGGGCCGGGTGTGGTGGCTCATGCCTGTAATCTCAGCACTTTGGGAGGCCGAGGTGGGTGGATCACTTGAGGTCAGGAGTTCGAGACCAGCCTGGCCAACATGGCAAAACGCTGTCTCTACTAAAAATAAAAAAAATTAGCCGGGCATGGTGGTGGGCACCTGTAATCCCAGCTACTCGGGAGGCTGAGGTAGGAGAATTGCTTGAAGGCAGAGGTTGCAGTGAGCCGAGATCGTGGCACTGCACTCCAGCCTGGGCAACAGAGTGAGACTTATCTCAAAAACAAACAAACAAACAAAAAATATATACGTATGTGTGTGTGTGTGTGTATACATGTGTGTGTGTGTACATATATATATAAAGACATGATTCCCATTTCCAGTGGCAACAGATGCCACTGGATTTTCTTCTTGCCCGCTGCCCTTGTCCTCTGCAGAGATGGGTGTTCCTCTTGTCCTCTGCTCAATGCATGGCTGGCAGGCATGGAGGTGGCACTCAATGAAACTGGCTGTTGCCTCTCACTGTCACCACTCCCTTGGGTTTGGTGGCACATTCTTATCCCGCATTTCTAGTTTCTTAAGGGAGATGGAAAGAGAGAAGTGAATTAACATTCAGTGGATGCTTATCATGAATCAGACGTGTCACATACATGAGTTCAATTAATTTCACAGGTTGTAATGTGACCTGAGAGCCGTGGTGTTTTTGAAAATCCAAGTTAAGGAACACAGTGGGTAATATACATATTAATATACATTTAGACCAGAACACAGGAGGCAAGAGGGCAGGGAGATTCCCTGTGGCCTCTTCTATTCTTTCTGCTCACAGGGCATGAAAGTGCTGAAATGTCAGATTCTAGCACTGGTATACTTCCACATTTGGGTACTTTTGGGGGTTACAAATTCTTGTTTGCAGGTTCCTGAAATGATAGATTTATTTACATTCTGGACTGTCATACCACTGGCAGTGGCATTTTGGATCTGCGTTAGTGTCTCTGCAGAAACACTTTAGTATCTTTAGCCTAACTCATTGGGAGAACATTCTCAGCTCTTAGTTAGCCACATGTCTGAGGATCATAGCTGTTAGACCATGAGGCTATAACCAAGGCATCTTTCTTACCTTGCAGGACAAACGTCTTGGAGGAGGAAATAAACTGCTTGTATTACCGCCAATCTGTAAAAATGCAGGCAATGGCATAATTACCATTTGTAATATCAGCTGATTTTGGTTCCTATTGCTTTAGTTTTGCTTTTGCTCATGAGAATTATTGCTTGCAGATCATAATAGCTTAGACCTTAATTCTGTTAACATGTTTTTTGGAACAGATGACATGCTTGGTGGGTCAGGGATCCTAGGAACGGGGCAAAGATGTGGCTTCTGAGGTTTGACCCTGACTGTTTTCTGTAGGTGGGCAAATGGCCCGTTCCACATGATGAGTTGCTGGAAAGAACTAATATGAATTATTGCAGTTGACTTTGCATACATAAATACTTAAGTTGTGCTTAATAATACACTTGATCCAAATATCCTGCAAACACATTTACTGCTAAACCAGCCTCAGGTAAGTTCAGTGGGCTTGCCATCCCACAGACAGTTTTTACCAGCCTGCCCTCTCTCCAGGCTACAAAGCCTGTGTCATAGAGACAGTAAAACTGAGTAAAAATGATTAACATTCTTTCCTATTGACTTGTCTTAAGCTTCCCCTGGGAATGGGTATGTAGAATGGTGATGTGTGAGATTCAATCCATACACAAGTGTTTACTGGCATCTTGTGTGTTCCCACCATAAAGCTAAGTGTAGATGCTTGATCCAGAAGATGTGAAAGATATGATCCCTGCCTCCCTTGTGCATGAATAATCAAATCGGAGAGCTAAAAATAACACTCAAGAAGCCAGCATAAAAATTTTTGACAATATGTATAAATGATGTGACTAACCTCTGTCCTGGAGTATTTGAAAAGGTCACCATGAAGACAAAGGGATAAGCAGGACCTTGAAGAAGGTTTGAATTATTAATAATACTTATAATGGAGTACATTAGCATTTACAGTGAGCTCTTTTTATAATCCCTCTGAGAAAGGTGACAGAAGGAGGGAAGACAGAAAGAGGGAGGACAATTTGTTGAGTAACTAAGCAAACTATGCAAAGTGGACCAGATGACAACTGCTCAGGGTTCATTCTAAGAACTTACAGAAACCATCTCTTGTCTGTCTGTCCATCCGTCCGTCTGTCTTCCTTCCTTCCTTCCTTCCCTCCTTCCCTCCTTCCCTCCCTCCCTCCCTCCTTCCTTCCTTCCTTTCTTTCTCTTTCTTTTCTTTCTCCTTCCTTTTCTTTTCTTTTCTTTTTTCTTTGCCTTGCCTTGCCTCGCCTTCCTCTCCTGTCCTCTCCTTTTCTCTTTTCTTTCTTTCTTTCTTTCTCTTTCTTTCTCTCTTTCTTTCTTTCTTTCTTTCTTTCTTTCTTTCTTTCTTTCTTTCTTTCTTTCTTTCTTTCTTTCTTTCTTTCTTTCTTTCTTTCTTTCTTTCTCTCTCTCTTTCTTTCTCTCTCTCTCTATCTCTTTCTTTCTTTCTCTCTTTTTTTTTTTTTGAGATGGGGTCTCGCTCCATTGCCCAGGCTGGAGTGCAGTGGTGTGATCTCAGCATCCTCGACCTCTCAGGCTCAAGCGATCCTCCCACCTCAGCCTCGTGAGTAGCAGAGACTACAGGTGTGCACCCCTGTGCTTGTGACTTTCTTATTTTTATTATTCTAGAGATGGGGTTTTACTATGTTGCTTAGGCTGGTGTGTAACTCTTGATCTCAAGTGATCCCCTTGCCTTGGCCTCCCAAAACGCTAGAATTATAGGTATGAGCCACCGTGCCTGACTTCCCAACTCTTTTGTAATGGACAGTAAGCCTGCTTGACTTCTGTTCCAAAGGAAAATTCTACTCTGTCTTCTAAGGCTGCTTACTATACAAGCATCCTTGAAAAAGTAATCTGGAACCAAAGATAGTGCGTCTCTCACAAAACATGGAAAAATGTGAGAGACCCATGGAGAATTCTCTCCTAACAACTTGCTCAAGGTTCCCAAGCTAGCAGCAAGCATCTGGGCTAGGATTAGAAACCAAGCAGGCCGAGGAACATTTAATGACCTCACTGACTCCCTGTCCAAGATCATCAGACTCCAATCTATCCCAATTTCTGGGACCACCTCTCTTCCTGCGTGGGCAATTTTGGCATTTAAGCAACACGGCCTTTATGTTGCTGGCCTGGCTTGTGTGGGGTAGCACCGTGTCAGTGATTATGCTCCTTCTTTGTCCCTTGGGGACACACCCTGATCCTGGGCTCCACTTTTGCGATGTTTCTTGTCTAGTTCCCCAGGATGAAGTGCCTGCCTTGTCCTTGACCTAGTCCCACAATCCCATGCATTCGACTGCCATATTCCAGGCCACTCTTGGCCAGCATGATGCCTGGATCTTTGTGTCTTCTATCCCGGATGTGCTGCTGCATATGGGCCACTCGTCACACTTGCAGGAGCTCTGCCTTGTTGACCTGCCCACCAAGAACTTTAACCTGTCACTTCATCTGCCAACCTAAGACTGCTCCACAGGTTCTGTTGGATTTCAAGTATCTTCTATTACATCTACTCCCATGTGCTTGTCTCACCCTGTACCGTGTGTTTTGTTGCTGGATCATTGTCTCGATGCACTCAGGCAGCAGTAAAAGAATACCATAGCCTGGGTGGCTTATAAACAGCAGAAATTTATTTCTCACAGTTCTGGAGGATGGGAAGTCCAAGATCAAGGAGCCAGAAGATTATGTGTCTGGGGAGGGCTTACTTTCTGGTTCACAGACAGCTGTCTTCTCACTGTGTCTCCACATGGCGGAAGGGGTGAGGGAACGCTCTGGGTTTTCTTCTTGTAAGGGCACTAATCCCATTCATGACCTAATCACCTATTAAAGGCCCGACCTATAATTGCCATCATATTGGGGGTTAGGATTTCAACATACAGATTTTAGAGGGACACAAACATTCAGTCTCCGGCAGTCATTTGTCCAGTTGTTTACCTGGTTTCATTGCAATGAGGGGAGAGAGGTGGTGATGGGTGCTTCAAAGGTGGACAGCATAAGCAAAGTGCTGCAGGGAAATGAGTGTATTTGGCCAACCAGGAAGCCAGTATGATCTGACCCGGGGTAAAGAATGGGAGAATAGAGATTCCCAATGCCAGGATGAAGAATGCAAACAGAACTCAGTGACTGAATCATCGAACATCACAAGAGACTCCATGGTGGTGTGGACTGGTGGATACAGTATGGCTTGGGTGTCAGGTAGAGATGGATTTGAATCCTGGATCTGCTACCTATGAGGTGTGACCTTGGAACTTTGTGTCTCAGAGTTTCTTATCTAGAAAACTGTGATAATAATACCTACCCAATGGGGCTGTTATGAAGATTGTCGATAAAACAGATACAATATCTAGCACAGTGACTTTGAATTATAAATGCTCGGCCGGGCGTGGTGGCTCACGCCTGTAATCCCAGCACTTTGGGAGGCCAAGGCGGACGGATCACGAGGTCAGGAGATTGAGACCATTCTGGCAAACACGGTGAAACCCTGTCTCTATTAAAAATACAAAAAATTAGCCGGGCGTGGTGGCGGGTGCCTGTAGTCCCAGCTACTTGGGAGGCTGAGGCAGGAGAATGGTGTGAACCCAGGAGGCGGAGCTTGCAGTGAGCCGAGATCGTGCCACTGCACTCTGGCCTGGGCGACAGAGCGAGACTCCATCTCAAAAAAAAAAAAAATTATAATAATAAAATAAAATAAAATAAATAAATGCTCGATAAGTGGTGGCTGTTATAGATTGATCCTGATGGAATGCTAGTCCTGGAAGGGACCTTATGGCATATTTAATATAACCTGTTTATTTTAGACATGAGAAGAAATGAAGAAGCTCAGAGCAGTCAGCTAAGTGACCTGTTTGCTCAACCTTGCCAGGGGTGACGGAAACTTACTCACTGAACACTGATTACTTATCAAGGGCTTGATCGTGTGCAGTCAATCATTCATTGGTTGCTGACTCGCTGCCAGCAGACAGACAGCAGCATCCTCTGGAGACACAGGTGATGTGTTTGTTTATGGCTTACCCTGTAGTGGGGGCACTGTCCTCTCTTAGCTATCTGGATGTAAACCAGTCAAGTCCTCTGTGATGCAGCCAGCCTACCAGCCCTTCAGCCTCACCGCCTTCCTTCAGTTCATCAAAACTGCTCTATTCTTTGCTGCCACTTAGGGCTACTTCACTCAGCCAATTCCCAGTCATTTTTTAGGTCTCAGCGTAAGTGCTCTTTTTCCAGAAAAGTCTTCCGAGATGCCAGCAGTGAGGCGAGGTTGCCTGTCATCTGCCCCCTTAATGCCTGGGGCTCCTCCTTCACTGTGCTTCTCCTGACATCATCAGTACCCATCTTTTCCACTAGGGAATCTCTGTAAGAGAGGAAGTTGGTTGCTGTTGTTCACTGGGACATCCCCAGGGCCTGGCAGAGAGGAGATGCTTAGTGAATGTTGGTTAAATGACTGATGAAGGTTTGCTAACTGCAATCGATGTTCCAGAATTTTGGGGTTGCTGCTTGGAATGTAAAAAATACTCTAAAAATGGAGTAGTTCTTAAAGTATTTCTTCCCAAGAAAGGCAATGAGGAAGGTTAGACTGATAGGTACATATTTATGTAATATGTATTCCACCTACTGGCACAGAAACAGGCATTGCTTTGCCCTTATGCTTCTCAGTTTATCTTGCAGTGACACTTCATCACGGACCACTTCGTCCAAGGACTGATATTTGGAAACTGCTCTCCTAAAAGTCACAGCCATTAATTAGCTGTAGCAATTGCCATTGCTCTATATTGCTAAGGAAAGCAAGTTTCTGAGTCCCAAAGGTTTTCATGACAAATTTACCAAATATACATCCTTCGTTTATTTCTTCATGGCTCAATTTTTACCCTAGCTCTACTTTTTATTTTTTAAGTGAATATCTTACCTTGTCATGGTGGCTTATTTAGTTCCCCAGTCAGTTCACACTGTCCGGGAAAGGGAGATGGCAGCATATGTGGATAAGGACATTCCTCTTTGAAGTGTCATTTAGCCAAAGTGGAACTTGACCACTTACTACAGCTGAAATCCCCTCATGGACTTATGGTGCCTTTAGATTTGCCCAGTCCTGCCTCAGGGTGAGAACAAGAGGACTGTGCATGACTGTGCTTGGGAGATAGGGCACGGTGACACAGTGTACAGTGGTGCAGGTTGCACCCTGCCAAGGGTCTCCAGCTGAGGGAAGAGTGGGCTCCCTCACTAAGCTATGTACCCAAGCGGAGTCTGGGTCTGTTAGGAAGACAAGGCCACATGTTTCTAGTTCACACGAAGGAGAAAGGGCAGGAGGTGATGGTGGTCCAAGGAGCCAATAGGGTGGATTAATTTGGAGCATGTGGGCTTTGCAGGAAGAGAGGCATAGGCTTAGATCTTTGCCCCCCACCACTATCTGTGTGACTTTTGGCAAGTTTGTCAGCCTCAGTTTTCTCATCTGTAAAACAAGAATAAAAACAATAGCAACAACAAGATCTGTTTTATATGGTTGTTGGAAGGATTAAATGAGATAATGCAGCAGAAGGCTCAGCAGAGTGTCAGGGCTTCATAAATGCTACCTGTGTTGATCATCGATGGTTCCAGGAAGCCCTGAGTCATCCAGGATGCCTTATGGACAGAGAACTCACATGCTCTTTCCTGTTTCCTCCTCCTCACCTCACTGCTCTGTCCGAACAGGTGACTCCCGTCATGTCCCCACCATCTCATTTACTAAAACCAGAAACCAAGACATCACCCTAGACTTCTCTCTCTCCTCCTCCCTCACCTCAACATCTAAGCAGTCTCTAAAGTCTATGAGTCCTACCAGCTCACCCTCCTTCCGCCGACCTTAGCTCAGCTACTTGGTCCAGAGCAGCCTCATTCCTATTTTGGACAATGGCAGCACCCTCAGACTGGCCCCCGCACCAGTTGTTCAGAAATGCAAATCTGATCTCATTGCTTCCTTGCTTAAGACTATCCACTGGTGCCCTCTTTATCTACAGGATAAAGCCTACGTTTCTTTGGGATTAATCACAGTTTTGCAAGACCTAGCCGGTCTCCTTACTACTCCTACCACAACTCCTGTGTCCAGCAACAGGGCATTCTGTGGGCACTTTCTATAGCTTTATGGCATTTCCTGTCTCTGTGCCTTAGACATGTTCTGCTTTCTAGGAATGCGGTTGATGATGATGATGAAGAGGAAGAGGCTGAGAGTAGCAGTAACAGCTGCCAGGTATCGGCGATTTACAACAATAACCGTTTTCTGTGCTCAGTACTTTGCATTCATAATCTGTCTTTCCCCAACCTTGGTTACCTGGTGAACTCCTCAAATAGAATTATGATTTTTTTTTTGAGGTGGAGTCTCACTCTGTCACCCAGGCTGGAGGGCAGTGGCACAATCTTGGCTCACTGCAACCTCCGCCTCCCAGGTTCAAGCGATTTTCCTGCCTCAGCCTCCTGAGTAGATGGGATTATAGGTGTGTGCCACTATGCCCAGCTAATTTTTGTCATTTTAGTAGAGACGGGGTTTCACCATTTTGTTCAGGCTGGTCTTGGACTCCTGACCTCATCATCAGCCCACCTAGGCCTCCCAAAGTGCTGGGATTAGGCGTGAGTCACTGCGCCTGGGCACAGAATTATGATCTTTAGGAATATATCGTTGTGTTGATTTACGGGAGTGCTTCACCTGGAATACAGAGGGCTTGACTTTACTGGGCCCTTACTCGAGCCCACGTTGGCATGTGTGGTAGTCAGTGCTGCCCTCCTACTCATTTTAAAAAAATAGACTTTGGTTTCTAGAGCAGTTTTAGGTTCACAGCAAAATTAAGCAGACAGCAGAGTTCTGACATGTCCTCTAAGCCCTTGCCCCAGCCTCACTATCAGCATCCCAGACCAGAGTGATACATTTGTTATGATTGATGAACCTACATTAACACATGAGTATCACCCCAAGTCCCTAGCTTACATTAGGGCTCCCTCTTGGTGTAGTACATTCTATGGGTTTAGGCACACGTGTAATGACACGTATCCACTATTACAGTGAGACAGAGTACCTTCCCTGCCCTACAAATCCCCTGTGCTTCACCTCTTCTTCACTCCCTCAAACCCCTGCCAACCACTGATCTTTTTATTATCTCCATAGTTTTGCCTTTTCTGAAATGTCATATAGTTGCAATCATACAGTACATAGCCTTTTCAGAGCAGCTTCTTTCACTTAGTAACATGCATTTACGTTTCCTCCATGTATTTTCATGGCTTAATAGCTCATTGTTGTTTAGTCCTGAATAATATTCCATTGTCTGAATGCAAAACAGTTTTTGAAGGACAAAACTGAAGGACATTTTGGTTGCTTCCAAGTTTTGGTAATTATGAACAAAACTGCTGTAACATCTATGTGCATGTTTTGGCATGGACATAAGTTTTCAACTCATTTGGTTGAAACCAACCAAGGAATATGGTTGCTGAGTCATTTGATAGGAGCATGTTTTGTTTTTTGAGAAACCGTTCAACCGCCTTTCAAAGTGGTTGTACTGTTTTGCCTTTCCACCAGTCATGAACGGGAGTGTCTTTAGCTCCACATTCTTGTCAGCACTTGATGTCATCACTGTTCTGGATTTTGACCATTCTATTAAATAAAAAGTGCGTGGTAGTATCTTATTTTAACTTGCAATTCTCTAGTGACATATGATATTGAGCACCTTGTCATATGCTTCTTTGACATCTGTATATCTTCTTTGGTGAGGTGTCTGTTCAAATCTTTTCATCATCTTAAAATCAAATTGTTTTCTTTATTGTTGAGTTTGAAGAGTTGTATATATATATATATATATATACACACACACACACAAATATATATATGTTCTGTCACCCAGGCTGGAGTACAATGGCTCACTGCCACCTCTGCCTCCTGGGTTCAAGTGATTCTCCTGCCACAGCCTCCCGAGTAGCTGGGATTATAGGCACCCACCACCATGCCCAGCTAATTTTTGTGTTTTTAGTAGAGACGAGGGTTCACCTTGTTGGCCAAGCTGGTCTTGAACTCTTGACCTCAGGTGATCCACCTGCCTCAGCCTCCCAAAGTACTAGGATTACAGGCGTGAACCACCACGCCAGGCCTGCATTTTGGATAATAGTTCTTTATAAGATACGTCTTTTGCAAACATTTTCTTTCGGTCTGTGGCTTGTTTTCTCATGCTCTTGAGCTCCTACTCATTTTTCTTTCTTTCTTTTTTAAATTTATTTTTTTCTACTCCCCAGATTGGAAGAGCTCCTACTCATTTTTAAAGCACAGCTTGGGACTCAACTTTTGTGATAACTGGAACTGTCTATTTCTGTCTCCAGAAGTTGATCACTATTGACTCTGTGCCATTACTGTGTCTTTTACAAATATCCATCATATTATAAATATTTACTCATCAGACTGTAACATTCTTGGGGAGAGGGATATGCCACTCATTTTTACATTTCCAGAGCAAAGCATAGTATCTGACACTAGCTAATGTGTGTAGTATATGTGTGTCAAGTGAGCTAAAGGTGTAAAATGAGGACCCAAGTGAGCAGGGCACCCCTGCTTCCCTGAAAAGCACTGGGTGAGTTTTGCTTCAGCAGAAGTATGAGAAACATGCTGTGTCTCCTGGTCTTGTTTCCATTACATCCTTACCTGGATACAGGCTTTTTTTTTTTTTTTTTTGTGGAGTCTTGCTCTGTCACTCAGGCTGGAGTGCAGTGGTGTGATCTCAGCTCACTGCAACCTCTGCCTCCCAGGTTTAAGTGATTCTCCTGCCTCAGCCTCCTGAGTAGCTGGGATTACAGGCACGCGCCACCACACCTGGCTAATTTTAGTATACTTGGTAGAGACTGGGTTTTGCCATGTTGGTCAGGCTGATCTCTAACTCCTGACCTCAGGTGATCCACCCACCTTGGCCTCCCAAAGTGCTAGGATTACAGGCGTGAGCCACCACGCCTGGCCTGGACACAGGCATTTTTGATAGATCCCAGATGTAAGCCATCCCTCCCTACTGGAAAAGGGGTGGGTGATTAGAGGCCGAATTCCTCCCCAGTCAGGGTAAATACATTTGTAAATTGCTCCGGGGGTCTTCGTGGGCAAGAAGTGTGTCTGTCGCCTGCATATAATTTTCTAGAGTGTGTCCTGACTCAGCTCTTCCCACTCCTTTTTCCATTCCTGCTTATCGTTTAGCTAGAATCTTCACTGTGAAGGAACAATTACCATTCTGTCTGCCTCCACAAAGTCTCATCTCTTGCATGGATCTGTAAGAGCGTGTGCATGTGCGTGCTCAGGTGGTGAAATACCTTCTGAATTCTTCCGTGGGTCAGAATCTTGCAAACTTAAGTCAAAACCCTTTTCTTTCTCTCTTCTCCTCCCTCTGCCGCGACCTCTCTTCTGTTTTTTTCTTACTTCTCATGTCTGCCTCCCTCTTTCCTTTGGCTTGCAGTGTTTTTGTAAAATTCTCCCCTTCTTGACCCCATATAATCCCTGGCATTTAGCTCAGAATGCATTCCATTATATCTAAGAACAGTTTTCTCTCAATGGGGCTTCTATTAAGACCAGACCTTGCACCCAGAGTTGGCTTAAGCCCTAAGGGGATGAAGTTGGGAGAAGAAAGAATTTTCACATGGTTTTTAGGCTTGTGACCATTTGACTTATAGACATGAATGCTGAGACATTCAAATGAAAAGTAAAGAAAAATCCAGTAAAAGATCAGCAGATGTTTTGTCTGCAAGGCTTGAGGGTTTCGATGTTAGGCAGGAAAAATGTGGATTCTTGACTGAACTTTGCAATTTTCACAGGGTGTTTTAGGGATACTTAGGTAATAGTCATGATTAGCATCTTGAGTCAGTTGAGATAATTAAAAAAGTTAGCAAACTATTGCATGATTGCTGTAAGAAGTCCAAATAATATGAAAATCTACAGAGCAGAAGCTTAAATGTCCCTTCCGCCTTCCTTCCTCTCCCTCCATTTCACTCTTTCCTGAGACAAATTCATGGATTGAATATGTGCGCTTTGGGACAATTTTTTTCCCTGTGCATTTGCACACACTCGGTTCCATTATTACTTTCACATAAATGGTCATACAATTTATTCTGTGATGTTCATTTATTCATTGAATAACAGACCTTGGAGATCGTTCATGTTAGTGCATACAGAATTATCTCCCTCTTTAGCTGCTGTGGAGGGTTCTGGAACATGGGCATAACATCCTTTACCTAACCATTCTCCCAGGGAGGGTTGTTGGGGTGGCATCGTTCCTATTCTCTCTTTCCTTTTTCTATTTCGAACAATAAAGCAATAAATACCCTTACACATATATTTTTTCATATATATTTTTGTGGATGTTATAAAACTTTACAAATTTTTGCTGATTTCAGGTGACATTGAGCCTCTTGTTCTCTGTCCATTTTTTTTTTTCTAATTTCAAATTGTTTGTTCATTTTCTTTTTTTACTGTTCTTAGGAATTGTACATATTTTCTTATTAATTTCATGGGGTTCTTTTCCAAGATTTTATGATTAATTTTTAAGCATACAGAGAAATTAACAGAATTGCATATATAATAAACATCCATGTATCCACCACCGAGAATTTATAAATAACATTTTGCTGTTTTGACTTTTATTACGTAGCTTTTCACCTATCCATCCTTTTATTCATTTATCAATCCACCTTCTTTTTATGCATTTCAGAATAAGTTGCAGATCTCAGTATACTATTTCAGATTCTTATCAATAACAGAATTTAATATTTGTTTACAATCCTTTTTATTTTTTATGGTAATGTTTACAGATAGTAAAATGCACAAATCTTAAAGTTTAATTCAATGTGGGGGCTTTATATATATATGTTAAGGGGAATAATCGTTCCCTTTTTATTTATATTGCAAGTATTTTCTTCCAATCTGGCACTTACCTTTTAACTTTGTTATGATATCCTTCACATACAGAACTGCAAAATTTACATAGTCAATAATTTTCTTTATGGATTCTAGAGCTTGCATCTTCCTTAGGATGACTTCTCCTGTCCCAATATTATTTTATTTTATTAAATAAAATAATTGAATGTTATTTTATTAAATAAAATAATTGAATGTTATTTTATTAAATAAAATAATTGAATGTTATTTTATTTTATTAAATAAAATAATTGAATGTTATTTTATTTTATTAAATAAAATAATTGAATGTTATTTTATTTTATTAAATAAAGTAATTGAATGTTATTTTATTTTATTAAATAAAGTAATTGAATGTTATTTTATTTTATTAAATAAAGTAATTGAATGTTATTTTATTTTATTAAATAAAGTAATTGAATGTTATTTTATTTTATTAAATAAAATAATTGAATGTTATTTTATTAAATAAAATAATTGAATATTATTTTACAAATTCAATTTTTTAAGAGTTTTGGTAGTTATAGTTTTAATTTTAAAAATCTATATTAAATTATATTTTTGTGTAGGGATTAATAAAACCTAACTCTTGCAATAGCAAACCAGTTGTCCCAAAGCCAGACTCTTTTCAGAATTATCTGCTTTAGTCTTTGATGGATGATTTTCTCCAAAATTTAGAAGAAGTTGGAAGAGTGGAAGAAGAAAAGGCAGCAAGAAGGCAGGAAGAAAGCAGCAAGAAAGCAGGAGAAGGCAGTGCAGAGGGGATGGACAGAAAATGAGAGTTTGGAGTGAAGATTCTAAAAGTCTCACGAAATTTTTTCTGCAACAATTGAACAAAGTTATTTTTTGCATAAAACTGTGAAAACGCAGGTTTTGTCTTCAACAATATCTCCCACGTAATTTTATTTAACAGGATAATACGGTGATTCAGAGCTTGGGAATTATGTCAAAAACAGTTTCTGTATCTTTTTAGTGAAGACTTATCTGTGAAAGCGTTGGAGTCAAGGTGTGCAATTTGTCAGATATCAACTGCAGCATTAGTAACTGATGAGTCTGGGGACATGTGAAAGAAGAGAGAGAGAAGACAGCAGCCAAGAGCACAGCAGTCAGAGGGAGGGTCTGGCTACACTTTGCAGTTTCACTTTTGAGGTAGGGGACAAGGCAGCCTTTGGCAAGGGAGCATGATGTAGGGTCAACGTTGCCATTTGAGAAACAAGGGAACAAAAGAAATATGGATATATAGTTCTTTTGAGAACACATCTAGACTATCTCATCCTGTCTTGGAAATGTTAGTTAGTGTTGTTTAGCAGACAATCAGTTGGAGCGAACCAGAGAAAGAGAAGAAGAAGAAGAAAAAATCACTTACAAGGACATGTTAAAAGGAATGCAAAAGAATTTTTGTCAATTGCACTGCATAGCACAAAAGCAATTTCTTTCTATTATTAACACAACATAAGGAAAGAAGAAGAAAGTGCCAATGTTTTATTGCCATGATAAATACTTGCAGGGGTTCAAAGAACTATAAATAAGGGTTCACATGTGTCATGCTTTCTACAATACACTATGTATTTATTCAGGATCTAATAAAAAGTGAATATTGAACAGCAGGTCCTTGAATAATGTCATTTCATTCAATGTAGTTTTGTTATAATACTGATGAGGAAAAATAATCATTTCCTGGCTGGGGCTGTTGTCTGTGTGGAGTTTACTTCTTCTCCCCTTGTCTGTATGGATTTTCTCCAGGTATTCCAGTTTCCTTCCACACCCAATAGCTGTGCACGTTAGGTGAATTGGTGTGTCTAGTTTGTCCATTCTGATTGTGTGTGTGTGAGTGTGGGAGTGAGTGTGCCCTGTGATGCAATGGCATCCTGTCCAGGGTGGGAGCCTGCCTTGTGCCCTGAGATCCTGGAAGAGGCTCTGGCCACCCATGACACTGAACTGGAATAATTGGGTAAATAGCTATCTTACTTGTTTTTATTAATCTTTCATAAATGTCTGCATAACTCATTCTTTTTTTTTTATGTTTTTGAGACACGGTCTTGCTCTGTCGCTCAGGCTGCAGTGCGGTGGCATGATCATGGCTCACTGCAACCTTGACTCCCTGAGCTCAAGTGATTCTCTCACCTCAGTCTCCCAAGTAGCTGGGACCACAGGCACGCGCCACGACACCCAGCTAATTTTTTTGTAGAGACAGTGTTTTGTCATGTTGCCCAGGCTGTTCTCAAATTCCTGGACTCAAGCCATCTGCCCACCTCGGCCTCCCAAAGTGTTGGGATTACAGGCGTGAGCCACCATGCTGGGTCCACTTTTATTTGAATGTTTAATATTAGAATTGCTTTTGTCTTTATTTAAAAGTTTGGTGATGTTTTTGTGATCAGAAATATGCTGTAGGAATTTAACTCTGGTGTATATCAATTAGCCTATGTTCAAATTGATTTTGTTATATGTTGTTTTGCTTAAAGTCACAATTTCCAAGAAGCTATCAATGACGTTAAACAAGGACTTCCTGTACTATATGACCCAGCCATTCCACTCCTGAGTATTTACCTGAGAGAAATGAAAGGATAGATCCATATAGAGCCTAGTACATGAATGTCCACAGCAGCTGTGTGTGTAGTAGCTGTGTCTGAAATAGCCTAAATGTCCGTCAACAAGGGAATAGATATACCATTGTGGAATATCTGCACAATGGAATCTTGGTCAGCAATAAAAAAGAAGGAACTCTGATACACCCAACAACATGAATGAATCCCCAAATAATTATACTGAGTGAAGGAAGCCTGGCAGGGCGCTGTGGCTCATGCCTGCAATCCCAGCACTTTGGGAGGCAGAGGTGGGCGGATTACTTGAGGTCAGGAATTCGAGACCAGCCTGGCCAACATGGTGAAACCCTGTCTTTATTAAAAACGCAAAAATCAGCCGCGCATGGTGGTGCATGCTTGTAATTCCAGTTACTCGCAGGAGGCTGAGGCAGGAGAATTGCTTGAACTCAGGAGGAAGAAGTTGCAGTGAGCCGAGATCATGCCACTGCACTCCAGCCTGGGTGACAGAGAGAGACTCTGTCTAAAAAAAAAAAAAAAAAAGAAGGAAGCCAGACAAAAGAGAGCACATGCTTCATGATTCTATTTCCCTAGAATTCTAGAAAATACAAACCATGGAGGAAGGGAGACAGGGAGCCCTAACAAAAGTGCACCAACGGTTTTAGGTGTAGTGGATATATTCATTATCTTGATTGTGTTGATGGTTACATGGATGTCTATGTATGTCGGAATTGTTCAAATTGTACAATTTAAATAGCGTATATTATTATATGTCAATTATATCCCAATTAAGTTGTTAAAAAAGATAACGTCAGAAGGTACCTATTCACTTTAAAAAACATGATCTTTTCTAAAAGATTCAAAATTAAATGTTTTAAGCCAGCAATATTTATTACTATGTTTAATCCACAATTTTATTTTGAAAAATTTAGTTAATACCAGTATTTTTTTTTTAGAGATGGAATCTTGCTCTGTCACCCAGGCTGGAGTGTAGTGGCATGATCTTGGCTCACTGCAACCTCTGCCTCCAGGGTTCAAATGATTATCCTGCCTCGGCCTCCCGAGTAGCTGGGACTATAGGTACATGCCGCCATGCCTGGCTAATTTTTTGTATTTTGGTAGAAATGGGGTTTTACCGTGTTGCCCAGGCTGGTCTCCAACTCCTGAGCTCTGGCAATCCACCTGTCTCAGCTTCCCAAAGTGTTAGGATTACAGGTGTGTGCCACTGTGCCCGGCCCCCAAATATCTTTAGAATTAAAATTATTCAAAGAATTTTTCTTAGAGTTGAATGAATCTATGTTGACCATCTATGAGAAGGAAAATTAGTCAGAAGGAAATAAAAGAGGTTTGTAAATGCATCTATTTGCCACGACACTCTTAGGCTTATAGAATTAACTCTCCAAAGAGAAATTATAGAAACCTCATTGCCATTGCCAATAAAACCCAGCTGTACAAAGACCTCAGCTAAGAACAGAGCTCAAAACTTATAAACCCTTTCATCCGAAGATACAAACTTTTCCAGATACCAATTAACAAAATCTTGCACCATGGTATGAGCAGAGGGGTGCACTCATTGCTGGTTTAACAGATATTGAATTGGAACCCCAAAAGGTGCAGACAACCTGTCTGAGGTCATCTGGCGAGGCAGCTGCTGACTCAGGGATGAAGCTTAAGAGTTCTGCCTTTGGCCGGGCGTGGTGGCTCACGCCTGTAATCCCAGCACTTTGGGAGGCCGAGGTGGGCGGATCACAAGGTCAGGAGATCGAGACCATGGTGAAACCCCGTCTCTACTAAAAATAGAAAAAATTAGCCGGGCGCAGGGGCGGGCGCCTGTAGTCCCAGCTACTCGGGAGGCTGAGGCAGGAGAATGGCGTGAACCCGGGAGGCGGAGCTTGCAGTGAGCCGAGATTGCGCCACTGCACTCCAGCCTGGGCGACAGAGCGAGACTCCGTCTCAAAAAAAAAAAAAAAAAAAAAAAAAAAAAGAGTTCTGCCTTCTGGCCCTGCCCTGCCTGACTCCAACCGACAAAGAACTCTCTGGCTCTAAACCAGACCAAGTAGGGGGAAGAAAATTCATGGTTTAAGCAGTTTGCATTGGCACCAGTGTGGTATTAGAGGCCACAGCAAGGGTGGGAACCAGTGGGTCTAATTCTAAATCCATCTCATTTCTCTACTTCTTCCCTCCCTACTTTGGACCAGTCCATTGCTGTCTTCATTGAACTCTTTGTGGCTTGACAGAATATATTATTGCATCCTTTTTGCATAAAGGAGAGATTCTTACAATTTCACTGGACTGTGGGACACTCAATCCTACTAGATTGATTATGGTGATAAATTTGGAGACTCCTGGAACCTGGGAGGGAATTACTGTCAGATCCAAAGCAACAGCAAGTGGAAGATTTACCAAATCCTGGGAGAAGTTTACCCTGGACTTTTGAGGAATATTGTAGCCTTTAGATGTGTCAGGGGCTCCCACTTGTCTGGACTGGGATTCCCGGTTGGCTTTGACTCCCAAGTGTGGAGGAACCGGTTAATTTAGATGTCGTATTCTATAATTAGAAGCAATCTTTTTCCTGGATGACATATGGTGAGATATTCTAACCAATGTAGAAGGCATCTATTATGCATTTCTTCTGCAGTTCTCACAGTAATATTTGACTTATCTGGCAATTATTCACACAACGCAGACACAGCCATCTGAAACACAGGTGAAACCAGCAGGAAGCAAAAAAGGCCTTTGGGTGGCCAACATGGACATCAAAAAATCTTCGAACTATTCTGTATCTCTTCAACACTATTCACTTTTATTTCAGGCATGACCTAGTAAGCTTAATTATGATCTACAGAAGATTAGAAACAGCACATTAATGGGACAGGGGGAAACTTTAGAAACAGAAGCTAGAAGTTAGCAGTTTTATGATGAGGGAGGAGCCAGGAGAATTATATAAGAATGCAGAAAATGTATTAATTTGAGGTAAGGGCAAACAGCTCTCCAGAACTCATGAGTCCAAGAGTTCATTATTTTTCTTCATCAAAATTAAATATTGGAGGTTATAATTATCTCTTTTACAAACATATATTGGAAGCCTGGATACTCCACCTGGCACTGGGTATGTAATGACAGACACGGTCCTGCCCTAATAGAAGGTAATAAATTATGTTGAGTAAACTTTAGAAAAGTGGAGAATAATACAATATATTTAGAAAGATTTCCATAACAATTAAAAATGTTTAAATGACTTCATTCCCCAAATTGTAAGCTCCAAGAATCTGAATCAATTATGTAGAACAGCTAATTTCCCACTAGACCTAATAAATGAGGCATTAATTATATAAGCATGACATTGTTATTAGTTTTAAATGAAGAGCAGTAAGCACATGTGCTCTAGTCTGAAGACACGGATGTCTGCTGTATTCTTTAATTATTACCAGCTCTTGTGACCTTACATATTTCAGCTCAATTAATGCAGCCCAGGGTCCCTGGGGTGAGGAGGCTGGGCACAAGCTCAAGAGCCTTTGGTGATTGGAGGTGACATATTCAAGGGAGGAGAACGTAAAGACATGGAACAAGGGGTGCAAGGGGCCTTTCAATTTCTCTTCCTCTGTTTACAGGAGACCCTTATTTTGTTATGTTCTCTCCCCACCCTCTCTCCCAGTTTCCCTTTCTCATGCATAGAAATAAAGGTCCAAAAGGAATAGATTTAAAGGGCTTAGATCTGGGGGTGGAGCTGCCTGGGGATGTGCTGTGCATTTAAAGTAAAACAAAACAAAATGCCTCTTGATTGCCAGGGCAGGAAATTTCTGCTCAACTGGAAGGGCTGGTTGCTGGAACGCAGGAGAGTCCTTGAGGGGACTTTCTGTAAGGCTGGGGGAGGTGTGGCTGTGGGAGAGCTCCTCTGGGCACCCACGCCTCCCTGCGGACTGGCTGAGGAGTGAGTCAAGTACCACAGTGGTGTCAGGGCAGTGAGATGAGTCGGAGCCAGCCCAGGGATCCGGTCCGAATGTGACCACATTCTGGCAGGGTCATCTCCGTGTCATGGAACACTGTGTGCCCAGCAGGCCAAAGACGATTGAGTTGAACAACTAGTTTAGAGTAGAATCAGGATCCAAGCCAGTGTTCAGTCATGCAGGAGGCCTCTCCTCACTACCCTACTCAGACTACAACCTTTTCTGTGTATTTGTCTCATCACTTACCCCTAGTACCTAGCACAGCTCCTGGCATGAGGTAAGTGTTCACTAATGAATGAATGGATGGATGGATGGATGGATAGATGGACGGATGGGTGAATAGATGGATGGGTAGATGGATAGATGGAGTAAGGAGGCTTCTTTGTTATCCTCTTATAATATAACCAACTACATTTCTGAAACAACTTACCATTCCTGATTTAAAACACACGTGTCCCAAGAAATAAAGCAAACAACACCACCCTGACCTAGGACAGTTTGCAAAGCTCAAGGAAATTAATCAGATGCTAAAATCGGGAGAAATTGGACAAATTACCTCCACATTATTATTATCTACTACTTCACAAAAATTTCCATAGAATGAAAATAAATAGTTTTTTCCTTTCCTAGTAAAGATTTTGGTGGTTTCCTGTTATAATTTTATTTACCTTTAGTGACAAAATGTATCCTCAGTAGTTGATGGTTAAACAAGTTTTACCCTGAGGAGTGAGCAGTCTAATTATAATGAACACAAACAAGCATAAACACACATACATGCTTCTCTCATCAAAATAACCTGCAGGCAGGGCCTCTGCTCTGTAGCTCCTGAGTATCTTTTAAGTATGGTGTCCAGGACGTCTGTCTGTTATGGAGGGAAGGACGGTGGCTTCGCCTCCTTGGAGCCTGACCTTTGAATCCACAGGTAAGCTGTAGCTGTCCTTCCCCACTGCTCTATGGACAGCACTGCTCAAAGTCCATCACAGAAGCCTGGCCAGAAACTGCTACCAGTTACAACTAGTTAAGGTGCTTGCACCAAAATGTAAACCAATGATGTCAGGAAGCACACTTTCAGGTTCTATTGATTTTTTAGAGTAAGAATTTCTAGACCAACGGTTGACATATTTTTTCCATAAAATGCCACAGAGTGAGTATTTTAGGCTTTGCAGGACACTGTCTGTCACAATGACTCAACGTTGCTGTCTAGGGGAGCCAAAGCTGCCAGACACAATGCATAAGCAAACGGGTATGACCGTGTGCCAATACAACTTCTTTTTTTTTTTGAGATGGAGTTTTGCTCTTTTTTGCCCAGGTTGGAGAGCAATGGCATGATCTTGGTTCACTGCAACCTCCACCTCCTGGGTTCAAGCGATTCTTCTGTCTCAGCCTCTCAAATAGCTAGGATTACAGGCGCGTGCCACCATGCCCAGCTGATTTTTTGTATTTTTAGTAGAGACGGGGTTTCACCGTGTTGGCCAGTCTGGTCTCGAACTCTTGACCTCAGGTGATCCACCCACCTTGGCCTCCCAAAATGCTGGGATTACAGGCATAAACCACCATGCACAGGAACTTTTTATAAAAATGAAAACTGGTGCAGGCAGGAGATACCTAGTGGGTTGGATGGGCTCTGCTGGTAGAGACAAGGGACTGTAGTTTGCTGACTTCTGTTCTAGATGAAAGAAGCTAGTCATTGATTACCTTCTGGCTCAGGCTCCTTGTTATGGAATAGATGCCTCCTGAACACCACTGGACTGCACAACTTAGGAGGAACCACACCAGGCAGGGTCCCAAGGTCCACCTAGCTGTGGCTGGTGAGACCACCAATGCAAATACTATGAGGAGGATGACAGTTTTTCTCCATGGATTTTTTTTTTTTTTAAACGAGATGAGGTCTTGCTCTGTCACCCAGGCTGGAGTGCAATGATGCAATCACAGCTCACTGCAGCCTCAACCTCCCGGGTTCAAGGATCCGGGACTACAGGTGCAGGTCACCATGCCCAGCTAACTTTTTAAATTTTTGGTAGAGACATGGTCTCACTATGTTGCTAGGCCTGGTCTTGAACTCCTGGCCTCAAGTGATTCCTTTGCCTGGGCCTTCCAAAGTGCTGAGATTACAGGGGTGAGTCACCACACCATGGAAAATGTTTTTACAAGAGTAAGCATTTACCTACCCTTGGCTATATTGCCTTTCCTCTCAAACTCACCAATGGCGTTATCATCATTGCCAGCCTCATAGCTTCATTTAGTAAATGCTCACCAGACACCTTCCTTGACCTGTCTTCTTCTCAGTCCTCTTCTACACTACCACCTACCTTCTTGTCTTCTCTCACTTCTATTTCTCTGTTCTGGTTAACTTAGTTTTTTGCAATCACTCCAGCTTTCCACTTTCTACCACTCATGGTGCCTGCTTCTACCAATATCACCCATATCACCCGAGAAAGATGCTCTTTTTCCCGCTTGTAGTCACAAAATGGCCAGGGGCCAGGTGTTGTTTTTTCATCTTTCTTTCTTCTTCTTCAATTTTCTTTTTCTTTCTTTTTTTTTTTTTTTTTAGAGATGGAGTCTCACTATGTTACCCAGGCTAGTCTCGAACTCCTGGCCTCAAACGATCCTCTTGCCTTGGGCTCCCAAAGTGTTGGGATTGCAGGGGAAAGCCACCATGCTTGGCTACTTTTGTCATCTTTCTTTCTGTTTAGGTGTCCACATCCTCTCTCTGAAGTTCTGTGCTATTCAGATCTCCTGTCTCTGACTCCTCTGGGTCCTGGTTCTTAAAGACACCCCTGCCTTTGCCAGGAGTAGGTTTCCACGCTGTTTCCCATTGCTGAGTCCTTCTTTCCCTTTCTATCTAGTTTCCTAACTTGCTGCCTCTGGCCTCTTGGTCCTCTCTTCTGGGTTGCCATCAAGAAGCACCAGTGTTTTCTCTGCCTGAAAAGTTAGTGGGTTGATCCTTCCTGTCTCTATCTTTCTTGTTCCAGTCAGGGTCTTTGACACCGAGCCTTTCTGTTGGTTTGTACTCTCATAGTCCACACGCTGAACCATAGATTTTTGCAGGAGCCATCCTCCTCCACTGGATTGACAGGGCTTTTTAAACCCTGAACCCTTATTATCTAGCTAGTAGCTGGCACCTGGTGTATATTTTATACGTTCATTAGACTGAGGACTGTGTGGATCCATCCTCAGTTCCATGATTTCTTGTAAATGGACAAAGAAACTCTCAGGCAGTGGTAAGGCTGCAGAGGAGTTATGTGGTCCTTGGCCAGTCAGACTCCAGGCAAGGTCTGTCTTCTGTTTCTAACTGGGTTTCTCCTTGATTGTCAAATATTTGCCCTGTCTTCTTTGGGGTGACCCTTGACCCCTGCAGGACTTGAGGATGCCTGAGGGCTAGATTGCAGACAGCAGTAGAATGGCTACATGCCCCTGACTGTTGTGGAGAATTGGATCTGGAGGGATGGGAGGCTCTGACTTCTTCCCTTCTCATCCCACTAGTGGATACTCTGGATGGGGCATTAACTTCTCCATGGAGCTGCTTGTCAGTGATTTGCACCACCACTCATTTGTCACCCAAGCCAGAAACCCAGGTATCCCCTTAGATGGTCCCTTCTCCTCACCTGCTGACAGCAAATCCTTCATCTGGTCCTATATCGAATCCTTCATCTGGTCCTATATCCAATCCCTCAGCCAGTCCCACATCTAATCCCTCATCCCGTCCCACATCCAATCCCTCATCCCATCCAGCATCCAATCCCTCATCCCATGCTACATCTAATCCCTCATCCGATTCTACATCCAATCCCTCATCCGGTCCCACATCCAATCCCTCATTCCGTCCTACATCCAATCCCTCACCCGACCCTACATCCAATCCCTCATCCGGTCCCACACTCAATCCCTCATCCCATCCTACATCCAACCCCTCATCCCGTCCTACACCCAACCCCTCATCCCGTCCTACACCCAACCCCTCATCCCGTCCCACATCCAATGCCTCATCCCTTCCTACATCCAATCCCTCACCTTGTCCTACATCCAATCCCTCATCCGGTCCTACATTCAATCCCTCATCCCATCCTACACCCAACTCCTCATCCAGTGCCACATCTAATCCCTCATCCCGTCCTACACCCAATCCCTCGTCCCGTCCTACATCCAATCCTTCATCCGGTCCTACACCCAATCTCTCATCCCGTCCTACACTCAATCCCTCATCCCGTCCTACATCCAACCCATCATCCCATCCTACACCCAATCTCTCATCCCATCCTACATCCAATCCCTCATCCCATCCCACATCCAACCCCTCATCCTGTCCCACATCCAATCCGTCATCCCGTCCTACATCCAATCCCTCATCCCGTCCTGCATCCAATCCCTCATCCGGTCCCACATCCAATCCCTCATTCAGTCCTACATCCAATCCTTCATCCCGTCCTACATCCAATCCCTCATCCCATCCTTTAATCCCTCATCCAGTCCTACATCCAATCCCTCATTCAGTCCCACATCCAATCCCTCATTCTGTCCTGCATCCAATCCCTCATTCGATCCTAAATCCAATCCCTCAACTGGCTCTACATCCAATCACTCATCCAGTCATACATCCAATACTGCATCTGGCCCTACATCCAATTCCTAATCTGATCCCACATCTAATCCCTCATCCAGCCCTACATCCAATCCCTCATCCAGTCCCACATCCAATCCCTCATCTGGTCCTATATCCAATCTCTCATCTGGTCCCACATCCAATCCCTCATCCAGTCCTACATCCAATCCCTTATCTTGTCCAGCATCCAATCCCTCATCTGATCCTACATCCAATCCCTCATCTGGTCCCACATTCAATCCCTCATCTGGTCCTACATCTAATCCCTCATCCCGTCCTACACCCAACCCCTCTTCCCGTCCTACACCCAACCCCTCATCCCACCCTACATCCAATCCCTCATTCCATCCTACATCCAATCCCTCATCCTGTCCTACATCCAATCCCTCATCCGGTCTCACATCCAATCTCTCATCCCCTCCTACATCCAATCCCTCATCTCGTCCTACATCCAATCCCTTATCCGGTCCTATATCCAATCCTTCATCCCATCTTACATCCAATCCCTCATCCCATCCTACATCCCATCCTACATCCAATCCCTCATCCCATCCTACATCCAATCCCTCATCCCGTCCTACATCCAGCCCCTCATCCGGTCCTATATCCAATCCCTCATCCTGTCCTACATCTAATCCCTCATCCGGCCCTACATCCAATCCCTTATCTGCTCCTACATCCAATCCCTCATCTCGTCCTATATCCAACCTCTCATCTGGTCCCACATCCAATCTCCCATCCTGTCCTACATCTAATCCCTCATCCGGCCCTACATCCAATCCCTTATCTGCTCCTACATCCAATCCCTCATCTCGTCCTATATCCAACCTCTCATCTGGTCCCACATCCAATCTCCCATCCAGTCCTACATCTAATCCCTCATCCCGTCCTACATCCAATCCCTCATCTGGTCCTACATCCAATCCCTCATCTGGGACCACATCCAATCCCTCATCCGGTCCTACATCAATCCTTCATCCTGTCCTACATCTAATTCCTCATCGAGTCTTCTCATCATAGGCCTTCATGCCTACTTCGCTTCCCCAGTTGCCGTTAGTTGGTTCAGTGACTGGCAGCCCTCCGGTGCATGACCATAACAACTCTCTTCTCTCTAGGCTTGTTGCCTGTAGTTTGAACCCAATGAATCCACTGTCTCCACTATAGCTAAAGTGACCTTTCTAAAATGCAGATCTGACCCTTAATGGTTTCTTGTCTTTTTCAGGTTAAAGGCCGAATTTCTTAGCCATTCTTGACTGCCACCTGCAGGTCCTCATCACTCCTTGTCTACAGTTACGAGTGATGCCTCCACTAAGTTCTGGCCGATGTGCTATAAGCAGAAGTAATGTGTGGCACTTCCAGGAAATCTCTTTATAAGACAGTTGTCAGATGCCAGTTTTTTCCCCTTCGATTGCATTGTTACTGCCAGGTTCATAGTCATTCTGAGAATTTCAGAAGGCTGATCTCTGGAGAACTGAGGTGTTCGAAAGATTGACTTCTCAGCAGCATGGCTGAGAATGGAATGGGCCCTTAATACCTGACAGTTTCCCAAACCCTGATGACAGAAAGCCAGTGTAATTAACTCAGAACATAAGGCTTCTGATTGCATTACTGACTCATCATCAGTGATGGCAGCAGCAGCAGAAGTCACTTAAGCTCCTTGTGCTCATGGCACCATGATGGGAGTCCTGCATGTTCCTTGTCTGCTGACAATGGTACGTATCTGCAGTGACGTGGGCTGCTTTGGAAAGTGAGTAGCTTGGGTTTAAGTCTTCAGAGATGGGGTTGGATGTCAGTTTGCAAGGCTGTGGTAGAGGTACGCTGGGTGAAACAGCTTCCCTGAGATTCTAACTATGGTACAGCCAGTGGGAAACACTGGAATCATCCATCTTTTCTTTCAACAAACATTTCTTGAACACTAACTGCGTGCCTGGCACTGTGCTAGGCCCAGAAGATCCCCAGGTGAATATCACCAGTTCCTGCCCTTCCGAAGCTCACAGCTGAGAGAAGGGAGCCACTCCAAAAAGCCATCCCCGGATGCTGTGCAGAGGAGTCACATCATGTTCAAACTTAGTCCAAAGTCAGCACAGAAAGGGAGGTGACAAACAGTCCGGAAAACTCCTCCCTCAAAAATCCCATAAATCGACTCTAAGTAGCTTCCTTTATTTTCAGCTAGAACCTCCTTTTAAAACGTTTTTATAAAAATAATATATAAGATTTTTTTTTTTAGAGGATGGGGAATAAAGAGATTTCTTTCTCTTTCTTTTCTTTTCTGTTTACTGAGCATGCATAGTTAAATTAAAGCAACTCAAGTATGCATATGATGCAGTCCCTTGGCTGTCCCTAAAGATTGAAATTTGCTTGAAGGCAAAGTGCTTTGGAAGCGTAGAGGAGAAGGGGTCTAACTCTGCCTGAGGAAATCCTGGAAGGCAGAGGAGGTATTATTTGCACTCGTGGAGGGTTAAGAGCATCCTAAACACAGGGAACAGCATGCACGAAGACTTGTTGCTCTGGAAGAACATGGCTGGTTCAGAGAATAAACTGGAGTTTATGTTTGGGGCAGGGATGATGGCAGTGGAGACCATGCAGGGACCAAAAGCACACCCCATGGTGGGCAAAGCTGGAGGAAAGAGTGGTCAGGAACACTGTGTCCACTCCCTGTCAGCCCCACCCTCCAGCCTCTCTCCTCTTCCTTCGCCACTTCCTTCCACTGCCAGCTACTTCCCGAAATGGCCAGATCTATTATTCTCCATCACAATTGTGTTGTGTGGGCTCTGACCCGGTGAGTGTTGTTTTCTAGCTGAAGACACGGATGTGTTTCTGTTTCCTGAGCCTCTTTTATCTAAGGATCACCAAGTAATCTGGAGACATCAAATTGCTATTAATCTCTAGGTTGGTTCTAAATGTAGGGGGGTGTGATGTTTCTGTTTAATAGTTATACTGTGGCACAGCTGCCCCCAGGGAACCCTTGAATCAGGATGGGATCTAAATGATATTCCATTTTCTCCCTTGTCACTCAGACCATGAATTTCTGAGCAAGAATTTATTTAAGATAACTTATGTGTTATACCTAAAGCCAGGAGAGATTTTTTTTTGTCAGTTAGAATCAGATCAGGTCACATATAACAAAGAAACCAAAATAATAGTGTCATAGACAAAGTAGAAATTTATTTTCTTTTTAAATAGAAGAAGTCTAGAGATAAGCAGTCCAGGGTTGATATGATCATACAAACTGTCAGGGATTCAGATTTCTGTCTAAATACCCTTACCCTCTGCATGTGGCTTCCACCTAATAGTCTAAGGTGGCTGCTCAAACTCCAGCCATCACATCCACATTCTAACCAGGAGAAAGAAGGAAGGATCAATGAAGGAGGGGAAAAAAATGGCATCTGACAATGGACTTATAAAGAGATTTCCTGGAAGTGCCACACGTTGCTTCTCCTTATAGCACATTGGCCAGAGCTTAGTGGAAGCTGGGAAATATTGTGATTTCTCCAGTTGGCATGATGAGAATAGAGAGAAACTGCAGTGGGCAACTAGCAGCCTCTGCCACAAATCCCACTAGCAAGAGTGCAGCACTGTACCTGTGCTCAGAGAACTGACACCCTTGCTTATCCCCCATCCCTGGTGGCAATGAGGCCTATGCCTCAGAGAATCATGTCATGGTGGCAGGGGCTCCTCTGGAGTCCTTAATCCCCATACTCCATACTCATAGACGTGATCTCTGTGATCTGATTCCCCCTGGTTCTAATTTAAATGCTGGAGAAAGGAGAGGTCATCCCAATTTGTGATCACAGTAGCCCTCCAGGTTTCTTGAGCATATAACATGGAGATATCCTGCCTCTTAGGGTTCCATCTACGTGACACTCACTCATTCCAGGGAGAGCCATAAATATCAGGGCTCTTACGGAACTACTTTCTCAGATTCTTTACTTTTTTTCCCAGAGCCTCCTGTGTTTGGATGTTACATAAGAGGTACCTGGCATCTTGTTTTTAGGCAATAGTGAACATGGGCTTCCTGTGTAACCTGAATCTTACATATGTGAGTGAAAACAGTAGGAAAAGAAGAGGAGGAAGTAGTGGTTCATGTAGAGAAGTAGTGGCAGGCAGGGAGGAGGAGGAGGAAGGAAGTGGGTGGGCCAGGCCAGCCCCACACAAATATGTGAATGAATCCAGCTTCCTTTCAGGGCCTTTCCCTATCTTTGGGCACAACCCTCTCCACTTACTCTTCTGTCTGCACAGTCCTGCACTCATCACCCTCAGCGCCCTCCTTAGTACTGCCATGACCAAGCTTCCCCTCCCTCTTCAGAACCTAAAGCAACATCTACTGCACTGTCTCTTGAGGGATTCACAGAAGCAATAACACTTCAATAATGGCAAGTAAATGGCAGGCTCTCAAAATATGCTATATTTATCCGCTCTTTCCAACAAGTTTGACAAGCTCAGTCACTTCCATAATGAGCAAGATAAGAATATACTTCTAGAAGCCATATTTATCTTGTAAGAGAGATTTTTAAGCCTAAACCCAAAGATATATCAATCACCTTCAGTAGAATTAGCAAAGGGAAAAGAATTGGGTAGGAGGTGCCTCTATAGGGCTGGGGCTGGAGTTCCAGGGCCCTAACAGGAAGGAGGGAGAGGTGACACAGGGCTCACGTCCACCACGAAACTGGCATGTGCCTAGCACGGTGTCAGCTTCACACTAAGTGAATAATCCATAATGAATAAATACCTGACAGGGGATTTAATGAGTGAACACTTTACAAAGCTGTGGGGTAAGTCTGAGAACCAGGAAGGGATGGTGCAGTATGCAGGGATTAACAATGTGGAAATCCTTATACCTCTCAGCCTGAACGGGCACAGGGAAGGAGTGGCTACCAGATCTGCAGACAGCTGTGGCTATCAGAGAGGGGACATTGGATAGGAGCTATGGCATTTAGTAGAAGAACACAACCATTGCTCAAAGCATGGCCTGGCAGGAGGGAGTAAATACCTGGGCTCTCTCTCTTCTTACCCTCCAATCTTTCATCTGCGCATCCCATTGGTCACACCCACCAGCAGCCACAGGTGCAAGGGACCCAAGGTGCGTTGGTGGGGAACTGAAGAATTCAGCCTCCCTAGGGAAGGATGGAGAAGGCGGAAAGTGGACCTGGAGGGACAAATAGGAAATCTAGTACATTAGCCTTTAGGTTTATATTGTAGTTTGAGAGGCAGACTGATACATAATTCTAAAAAAAGACAGTGAGATAAGACAGTAATAAGACCAGGCAAGGATGACTTCACTGGGATAGAGGATCCCGCTTGGGAGTGGAGAGAGATAAAGTGGGATGGGTATCAGGACCACTCAGCAGAAGATTTTTAAAGGACTTAGGGCTGAAAAAACAAAACAGCACAGAGTGTCCATCAAGGTCATTAACAGAATGTATTATTGACTCATTTTATAGAAAAAAATTTCAAAGACTGCTGGCAGGCCCTGAGGATGGTCTGAGGTCTCCAAATCCTCAGATCAGATGCAACTATACATCAGGGTAATCCTTCCCTCCCTCCCTCCCTCCCTTCTTTCTTCTCTCCCTGTGTCTGTCCCTCCTTTCCTCCTTCCTGTCCTGCCCTCTCTCCCTCCCTCCCTCCCTCCCTCCCTCCCTCCCCCCTCCCTCCCTCCCTCCCTCCCTCCCTCCCTCCCTCCCTCCCTTCCTTCCTTCCTTCCTTCCTTCCTTCCTTCCTTCCTTCCTTCCTTCCTTCCTTCCTTCCTTCCTTCCTTCCCTCCTTCCCTTCTTCCTCCCTCCCCTCCCTCCTCATGAGAGGCAGTGTGCCTGCCCTTGGCTCGTGGTTGGTGTCTGCCCTTACATGCCTTCATCACAGGACAGATTTTCTTTCTGTCCCATAGACCAGCCTTTCCAGATCCTTTTTGAGAGAGAGCAGGGCTTCCTTGTTGCTGGCAGGCAACCATTCTTGTTTAGGGAGATGTGAAGGTTTTTCAAAAGAAACAAGCCATGTGGACAAAGGAGTGGAAGGAAGGGTTAGGATTTTGGAGATACTGGGCTAGAAGGCAAAGGCTATAGGTCCATAGGGAAGAGGAATGTGGGGGAGACTTAGTGAAATGTTCTAGGGGAAAATGTATTGAAATGTCAGCAGGTATCTCTTTCCTTCTTCCCTTCCATAAGAAATAGGCACAAATATGAGGGAGAACTGACCTCAGAAGTTGGAGGCAGAGCTTTCTTTCAGCTCACTTGACCTAGAACTGACCCTTTTAAAGCTTTACACCAGGAATTCAGCAGTATATAAGATCCATTCACATAGTCCTAGAACCATTAAGCAATGCAGACAGACTCTTGGAACGTGGCATGGATTTCTGGCAGTTCCCCTTGCGACATGTGCCCCTCATTCTGTCTATTGGGACCTGCTTGTTTATCTTTCTCTCACTCTGCCGGTAGTCATTGACCTGGTTTCATCATTGCTTCGGAGAGTTATTCAGTATGTTCCTCCTCTGTCCCTAAGAGCCACTGCTCCTTAATAACTCTGTGTGTGGCCAACCTATTCTAAAGTGTCTCTGAGGCATCCCTCTAGATTCCTGTTTTTATTGAGTAGCTACTGTATGCTAGACAATGCAGTTCACTACTTTTACAGCTTCTTCTTCCTTCTCTGATGGGTCTTCAGACCCCAACAGGGTCTTCATCTTGGTCTCCATTTTTAACAGCATAGTGCTTCAAAGCACTGATGTTGAAGTCAGCTTCTGCTATTAGCAGCAACATGATTTTGGACAACTCCCTTAACCTCTTTGAGCCTTAGTTTCCTAACCTGTAAAATGAGATTGATATTAGTTCCAATTTCATAGGACTGTCCTGGAAATTAAATGAGTTAATATGTATAAAATGCTGGGCTCCATATCTAACCCATTGTGAGTTCTCAATAACAACATGCTTTTATTATTCTCATTTTGGGGGTGATTATAATGACCCAGGGCACAGGGTAGTCCTCTTTGGAGCACAATGTGCAAATTTTCTTCTCTGAATTGCTCTGTGTGATGGGTTACAAGGATCTTCCAAGCATAGAGAGGATCTAATAGTTCCCAGGTTGATCTCTCCATAAAACTCCATTTTCCCATGAAGAGGAGACTGTAGAGCGAGTTACAAGATCATTAAAGGCAACTGTAGGCATCTTGTAGAGCTTCCTTGCAATCAGAGAGCCAACTAATGTTGGACTTAAAGGTCCTTAGAGAGCACTTAAGAAAAAAAGAGAGACTTACAGGTTATGATCACATCAGAACTAGTGGTAACCTAGACCAGAAGTCATTTCTCCTAACTCCCAAGGCAGCATTCTTTCTACCCCACCAGGATTTCTCATGCTATACATGTTTTGTCTATCTCTCTCTGTCTTGATCTGGCTTCCAACATTCTTTTCTCTCTCTCTCTTTCTTCCTTCCTTTCTTCCTTTCTTTCTTTCTTTCTTTCTTTCTTTCTTTCTTTCTTTCTTTCTTTCTTTCTTTCTTTCTTTCTTTCTTTTTTCTTTCTTTCTCTCTTTCTTTCTTTCTTTCTTTCTTTCTTTCTTTCTTTCTTTCTTTCTTTCTTTCCTTCTTTCTTTCTTTCTTTCCTTCTTTCTTTCTTCTATTTGTCTATCTGTCATCTATAATCTATCTATCATCTATTTAATCTATCATCAATCTATATCTTATCTATCTATCTATCTATCTATCTATCTATCTATCTATCTACCTACCTACCTTCTATCGAAGCCAGCTCATCTATCAGGATCTTTTTCTCTAAACTGAAGCTTTTTCAGAACCCAGTTTATGGGGCCTGAAAGCTGAGCTCCTCAGGCTGCAGGCAGAAGCAGGCCCAGCTCCCTGCTTACTGCTTTTCCTTTGCCCTCTGCGGCAGCCCTGGAGACAGACCACACTCTTACCTTATCAGTACTTGTGCATCTGTTTCTTTGACATGGTTTCAAATTCCACTTTTTGAACCAGTTTTTCTGGTACATGGAGTTTTTGAAGCAGTTCTGTCTTAAAAGGGGGCTGTCACCTCATTTTCTCCGTATGATACACTGTAAAAGGAGAGGTTTTTGGACAGATCACTCTGAACTTTGGTCTTTCCAAGGAGCCTGGAAGCCAGTCTGACTCTAACACTGGCCAGAGTTCTGTAGAATGGGAAGGACCCTAAAGCAAACAAGCCAACACCCCACTTTCATCAGTCCAAATATTTCTGTCCTCAGCTTGCAGCACACCCAGGACCAAGTTCCAAAAATTCCATTTAATTTTTCTTGGCTTCTATATTCACTTAGTTACAATTGGATCAGAAGGGGTCTTGGCACCACAAACCCGTAAGGAAAAAGCTGTTCTTTAAACTTTGTTGCCCAATTTTGTAGACATTACAGGTTCAGATAAGGTTGTGGGTGGCCCGTCAATTCTTTCTACATGTTGTTCTAAAATGAACCCAAACCCTGCCACCTCCTGAGATTCCCTAGTCAGACTGTGGCAATAACAAGCGAACATTCCTGATTTTAAAGCCAAGTTTTCCTAAGGGTCAGCTCTTCTCAGTGCTCTTTCTCCTAGCCATGTGCTTCTCTTGATCTGCAGGTGAGGGGAGAACAATGGTCGGAGCCTCTTCCTCTGGCCCCTGTGCAGCTGCTTAGAGGCATCTGTGTCAATGTGCACCGGTTGTTCACCTGAGAAGGTGAGAAAAGTTTCTGGAAGCATTGCTTTAACTTTCTTAGTTACTTCTTACTTTTAAACCCCCAAGCTCTGCCCCATCAGTTGAGTCTTCTACTATAGGGGTTATAAGATAGCTATGTGAATAGTTTCTTTCCCACTTCAGGTAGCTGTGTGTGTGTGTGTGTGTGTGTGTGTGTGTGTGTGTGTGTGTGTGTGTGTGTTGTAAGAGGGTAAGGGCAAGTTAAGGAGCTCATCATATTCTGAGCGCCATGACCTCAGGGAACATGTGCGCCATGTTTAGTGCTATCCTCTGGGCCTATCACGTACCAGATACAAACAAGACAAGGATGTTGCTTTTTTGAGCTCCAATAAATATTGGCTGAAGGAATGAATGAACGTCTGCCTAACTGTATTAGTAGGTCTTTCCTTCCATTGCAGAGTTAGAAAGTAAACCATCCTCTGAGACCCAGGACGTGGACTTTAGTGGACTGTAGGTTTGTATCCATAGGGACTGGTCAGTGGGGCTATCCTTAAGTCAAAGAGGTCATTCATGTGATATGCTTTGAAGGGTGTTGGGAGTTCTTAACATCCAAAATCATCCCATATGTTAAGGCTCGACAGTCCAGCGTTTGAGATAAATTTATTTTGGTCTTAAGATTGTTTGTTCAGCAGTAGTTCTCTATGGGAATGTCAATGTTCCTCATGGGACATCACCTTTGAATTTGTTAGTCAGATGAAACAGCAAGATATGGTGAGCAGAGCATTGTTTTTGGAATCAAATGGACTTGTGTTCTAACCCTGCTTCCACCATTTACCATCTGTGTGACTTGGATAAGTTATTTGACCTCTCTCAGTGTGTTTACTTTCTGTAAAATGGGGATAATAATACCTGCCTGTCAAACTCATGGAGATAAATTATGTAGTTACAATTCTACATTACAATTGAGTGTGTAAGGTGTCCAGTCATGTATCAGCACACAGAAGACCCTCAATACAGGCAGGTATTTTCCCTAGTTTTCTCCTTCCTAAGAGCCAGATCCTGAGGAAGAGGCTGTGGGTGGCATTGTTGGGGAAGGTGATGGTGGTGAGAACAGAGGGTAGTGAGAACGAATCTTGCCACGGATTTAAAAATTTTTCTGAGTGGGACAAGTCTCATTGAATAATATTTGTTGATGGCATGTGAAACTAGAAACTAGAGAAATACAAAACTTTTTCTAGTTATATTATTTTATTGGAACAACCCAACAGGTTTTATGCAATGCCTTTGTGCACATGTGAAAAAGTAGCACAGGTCAGGTATCAGTCACCATTTGCCCCATCAGCCACTTGCCCTGTGCAGTGAACTACCTGTCCAATATATGAGATGGGCCTGCAAACCGAAGAGATAACAATTTGCAGTAAACTTGGCCGAGTCACTAAAGATAGAAGTTTGTGGAGGAAAATTCATGATTTAAGTCAGAAGATCTGGTTCAAATCACTTCCACTACCAACTCTAACCCAGAGCAGGTTTGTGAGATAAGTAAATACTCCAAATGCCAGTTGCTTCATGTATAAAACAATGATAACAATGCTATCCTTGTAATCTATTCTTTATAACAAATTACCTTAAAATTCACCAGCTTAAGAAAGAAACAGCATTTATTATATCATATAGTTTCTGTGCATTGAGAATGCAGGAGCAGATTAGCTGTTTGGTCTGGCTCAGTGTGTCCCATAAGCTCATGGTCAAGATGTTGGTGGGTCAATGAATATAACACAGCATAACAACAGAATGAAAACCAAAAGCCCGTGATCATATCATTAAATGCAGAAAAAATATCTGACAAATCCAAAACACTTCCCTGATAAAAACACTCAACAAACTAGGAATAGAAGGGAGCTTCCTCAGTCTGGCAAAGAGTATCTGTGAAAAGTCTACAGTTAATATCATATTAATGTTGAGGCTAGATGCTTTCCCCTGAATATCAGAAATAAGACAAGGATGTTGCTTTTGTCACTTTCATTCAGCATGATATTAGAGGATCTAGCCAGGGCAATTGGGCAAGAGAAAGGAATAAAAGCCATCCAGATTGGAAGAAAAGAAACAAAACCATCTCTGTTCACAGATGAAATGATCTTTTATATAGAAATTCCTAAGGAATAAAGAAAACTATTAGAACTAATAAATAAGCTCAACAAGGTTGCAGGATACAAGATCAATATACAAAAGTCCATTGTATTTCTAAATACTTGCAATGTACAATCTGAAAATCCAATCAAGAAATCAATTCCCTTTACAGTAGTATCAAAATGAATAAAATACATAGAAATGAAATTAACAAAAAAGTGGAAAACTTATACTCTGAAAACTACAAAATATTGTTGAAAGAAATTAAGATCTTAATAAATGCATATTCCATGTTCATGGATCAGAAGACTTAATGTTGTTAAAATGGCAATATTCTCCAAACTCATCTACAGATTCGATAAAATCCCTATCAGAATCCCTGCTGGCATCTTTGTAGAAACTGACAAACTGACTGAAATTCTTATGAAATTACAAGGGATGAGAATAGCCAAAATCATCTTGAAAAAGAAGAACAAAATTAGAGGACTCACACTTTCTGATTTCAACTTAGTACAAAGCAATAGCCCTCAAGACAGTGTGGTACTGGCACAGCAGTACACATATAGATCAATGGAATAGAAGTGAGAGTCTAGAAATATATCCATGTGCACTGTGGTCAACTGATTTTTGAGAAGAATGCTAATGTCCTTCAATGGGGGAAAGGAGAATCTTTTTTTTTTTTTTTTGAGTCGGAGTCTTGCTCTGTCTCCCAGGCTGGAGTGCGGTGGCGCAACCTCGGCTCACTACAGCCTCTGCCTCCCGGGTTCAAGCAATTCTTCTGCCTCAGCCTCCCAAATAGCTGGGACGACAGGTGCACGCTGCTACGCCTGGCTAATTTTTTGCATTTTAGTAGAGATGGGGTTTCACTGTGTTGCCCAGGCTGGTCGTGAACTCCTGAGCTCAGGCAATCCGCCCGCCTTGGCCTCCCAAAGTGCTGGGATTACAGGCGTGAGACACTGTGCTCGGCCTAATTTTGTATTTTTAGTAGAGACGGGTTTTCACCATGTTGGCCAGGCTGGTCTTGAACTCCTGACCTCAGGTGATCCACCCACCATGACCTCCCAAAGTGCTAGGATTACAGGAGTGAGCCACCGTTCCCGGTCAGAAGAATCTTTTTAACATATAGTGCTGGAACAACTGGATAGCCACATGTAAAAGAATGAAGTTGGACCTTTATCTTACACCATATAAAAATTAATTCAAATGGATCAAAGATTTAAATCTAAGAGTTAAAACTATAAAACTATTATGAGGAAACAGGGGAAAATCTTCACAACCTTGGATTTGGCACTGGATTCTTAAATATAACATAACACCAAAAGCACAAGCCACAAAAGAAAACAAATAGATAAATTGGACTTCATCAAAATTAAAATATTTTGTACTTTGAAGGATACTGTTTAAAAGTGAAAAGACAATCTATGGAATGGAATAAGATATTTGCAAATTATGTATTTGATAAGAGACTTATATATAGAATATGTAAAGAACACTTACAGCTCAGTAATAAAGACCAAATAACTCAATTAAAAAATGCACAAAGATCTGAATAGACATTTCTCCAAGGAAGGCATACAAATGACCCATGACACATGAAAAAATGCTCAGCATCATGAGTTATCAGGGAAATGCAAATCAAAAGCACAATGAAATGCTACTTCATATACAAATAAGTCAGATAACAAACGTGGGTGAGTATGTGGAGAAATCAGAACCCTTGTATACTTCTGGTGGGAATGTAAAAGTGGTACAGCCACTTTGGAAAACAGCCTGGAAGCTCCTCAAACGCTTAAACATATAGTTAACATATACCCAGCGATTCTACTCCTAGGTATATACACAAGAGAACATACATCCACTCCAATAATTGTATGTAAATGTTTAAAGCAGCATGCATTTATAATAGCCCAAAGTCAGAAACAAGCCAAGCATTCATGAAGTGATGAATGGATGAACAAAATGTGTATACATACGATGGAATGTTATTCAGCCATAAGATGAAACCA
The DNA here is from genome assembly GCF_043159975.1 of Macaca nemestrina. NCBI lineage: Eukaryota > Metazoa > Chordata > Mammalia > Primates > Cercopithecidae > Macaca > Macaca nemestrina. The sequence goes on along the minus strand of NC_092134.1, from coordinate 128,840,871 downwards.
AGTTCTGATACATGCTACAACACAGATGAACTTTGAAAACATGATGCTTAATATAAGAAGTAGGTCACAAAATACCACATACTATATGATTCCATTTATATGAAATGTCCACAAGTGGCAAATCTATACAGAGAAAGAGTTTAGTGGTTGCTTAGGGCTGGGGAAACTGGGAAGATATGGAGGCAACGGCTAAAGGTTATGGGTTTTTGTTTTTGTGCTGAAGGTGTTCTAAATTTGACTGTGGTGATGGTTGCACATATCTGTGAATAGACTAAAAACTAGTGACTTCTATCGTTTAAATGAGTGAACTGTATGGTAAGTGAATTATATTTTAAAATGCTGAGCGTGACTGCAGTTATCTGAAAGCTTGATAGGAGCTTAAGGATCCATTTCCACGTTGTTCCTGCTCCACTGGGCCGCTCAGCATCCTCACAAGATGGCCGCTAGCTTCCTCCGGAGGGAGGGACCCAAGAGATTATGAGGTGAAAGCCAGAAAGTCTTTAATGACCTAATCTTAGAGGCCACACTCCATCATTTCAGGTGAGTCCTATTCAGTGCGGGAGTAGCTGCAGAAGGGCATGAATATCAGGAGGAGAAAATCATTTGGACAGCTTGGAGGCTGGCTACACAAACACCTGCCTCACAGGGTAGCTTTCACGATCACATGAGGTAATGGGTATAAAACATATTGTAAACTTTAACCTGCTCTATCAATATTCAATATTTTTCATCTTATAATTGACATGGAGTCGTTGTCCACAGCTAACTGCAGTTTGCTTATTAATGTTTACTGCTTTAGTTGGTCAGAATTAGTGTCTTAGAACTCTCAACTGTCTGCAAAATTGAGGTATGTTTTTGAGACTATATCTTTATTGACATTTAGATATGATGGAGAAGCTAGTAGTTCTAGAATTGACCAGGAGTGAGACCCAAACAGCCCTGCTTGTCAATTCAGCACCTCATTTATCTCCTCACGGATTTATTATGTGGGCTGAAAAGAAGCAAAGTATATTGTAAAATTCTCAAAGAGAAGGGGAAAGAAACCTCAAACCTGGCACCCAAGAAGAAACACTGACTTTCTTTGGGTGATTATCCAGGGAGAGATGCTTTGCTTCTCAACTTGTGTGGAATCTGATCCAGCTTCAGGCCAGCCCCAGGAGTGCAATTTCAGACAGGATGGAGATGAGGGTGTGGTGGAACTTCAGCCAGATGTCTGGAAGTGGCCAGCTCCCTGCCTTTGTGGCTGCCTCTCCCTCCCATGTTTATGGCTCCAAGAACACAACACTTGTGGCCACTAAAGCCCAGGACAGCAGTGGATTCCAGGCTGTCTTCTGGTGTCTACTGGTTATGATTCTCTCACAGGCAACACACAGAGTTTAGGTTCAACACCATCATGAGACTGCAGTCACAGGTTCACAAGCTAAGGGTGGAGGCTGGTTATTTAGACAGTTTCCCTAACTGATGTGTATGTTTCTCTCCAACTTACTGAGTCTAGTGCTTTCTTGATCTCCAGGGGTTCCCTTAGAAGAATGCTAGTCTCCCACCTGCTTGGTCCAAGCTTACTCCCCCAGTTGCCTAAGAAACCTATTCTCTCACCTACCCAGGTGTTCTCTTTCATAATTTTACAAATGCTTAACATCTGTGTGAGGCATTTCCAGAATGTTCAGAAATCTAATCTCACGTAATCATCAATGGAGCCCAGTGGTGTAGGTAATGCTATCATCATTTGAAGACTGAGGTAATGACAACATGAAAGGTTGACCAACATGTCTAGTAGCACACAGCTGGTAACTAGCTCCCCAGCCCGGATTCTCTGGGCTTCCTCCTGACTCTGCCACTCTTTTCTTTGGCTCCAGACACTAGGATTTCCCTAAACCTATAGCATCTCTACCCTTTCTGGGGGAAGAAAGTGACCTGCTACAATTAATCCTCATAGAAATGGATGATGTTTCTATAGGCTGTGGAGGCCATTCTCCCTAAACACTCTCTTCTGGTTTGGGTCGTTGCCAGGAGCTCCAACCTAGCCTGTTTAGAAGTTAATGAGGAGACAGTGAATCCTGGGAATAGCCAGCGACCACTGCAGGGTGAGCTTACAGTAACACAAGGGCAAGGTCTGCTCTGTAAGCCCCAGATGAGCTCTGGAATCATTCCTGCCTTCTGAGCCTCCTCCCCATTGGGCTTGTTCTGAGGCACCCAGATTGGTTTGGGTTCATCCTGGTGTGCTTTCCTGCCTCGTGATGGGGTAAAAACTGGGCCATCCTCTGTGGGCCTGCAGAGGCAGGAGGGAAGACACAGTGATGCTTTATATGGGGATCTGATCACTCGTGCTACCTTGTGACCCTCATTAGCACCAAGGAAAAGCTATGACAGAGCAAGTTCTCAACAACGGCTTTTTGGATTTAATTAAATTGTAACCAATATTTTGCCTCCCCCTAACCCCCAGCCAGAAAACTTATTCAAATAAAATACATGTAAATGGGATTTTTTTTCTCCCTCTCTTCCTTCCCCTTCCTGCTCTCCCTTCCTTCACCGGGCTTCTTTTTGTCTTCTTTTCTTCCTTACCTTTTTCTATACCTTGTAACATTTATAAAGAATGTCAACACTCTCCAAGGGCCTTTCAGTCTCCCAAGCCCTACACACAAAAGGCAGAATTTGAACAAATAATGAGCCTCCCCCAAATAATCTCATTTGATCTGCTTCACCACTTTTATCCGCAATGCATATCAAATATAAAAGATCACTAATTCATTTCATCCCAAATCCTAGTGCTTGTCCTGTTTTATTTTTTCCACCTTCTGCATTAAAATACTGTGATTCATAGCCCTCCATTCCCACCCCTGGGGGTGGGGTGGGTGGGAGGAAGGAACAACCCAACTTCTAGTTTTCTACCAGTGGCCTGTGAGGGTTTCTGAGCAGATGTTCAGGGAATTAGCTTTCAGCATCCATAAATGTGTGGCTGGATCGCTTTGGTGATCTTGAGTATTCAGTAAGTTGCTACCTAGTACCTCCTCCTACCACTTCTTTTACTATTTTTTTTTTTTCAGTTTCATTCTGTTATTTAAAGGAACACTTCTGCTTTTGAGAGTTTCGTTTCTTACAGTAATGAGTACCGGTTGCCTAATATTTGGGGCAGATGTCAAAATTACTTAGATTATATTATATACTGGTAATTCTGTTCTCAACCAACTCAGGGACTTTAAGGACTTCAGAAAGGTGTGATTCAGCAATTGACCTCAAGAAAATGATACACAGAGTTTGACCAAGCTCCAGAGTTTTTCTTAAACAATTTACCCAACGTTCTTCAATACAGAATGCAATAGTGTAGCCCAAAAATTTTTGCTTATGTCTGGTTTGAGACTACACTGAAATGATGTAAAATCAGTTCTTAGACTCTTTTCAAAGAAAAAGCCGTGTATGACAAGTGGCAGAGACATCAAACCACTGGAATGAAAACACAACTCTTAATGCCATATTCATGCTCAGGGAGTATTTGAAAATTTGTACCTGGCAACTTAGTTAAAAGCAACCATACATTTATGTATTGTAAGGTATGATTCTGAAGGGCGAAAGGAGGATTCCTGCAGGAGAGAAAAAAGAAATATTAAGCAAGTGAATTCCAATAGTTTAAAGGGTTCCCTGGGAAGAATTTGTTTTTTAAAGACAAAGAAATCCAAGGGAACTGTGTGTTCCATAAGAAAACAATATGGTTCTAATAATATAAGAAAAAGTGATCTTGATCCATGAGAAAGCAGGGAAGGGTAGAAATAAATTAACTTGGCAAGACTAAGGTTTGCTTTGAAATGATCTCAGAAGTGGTAAGTTTGCCAGGCTACCAGTAAAAAGGATGGAAAAAAATGGAAATAATTTGCTTAGAAAACCAGAAGGTCGAAGTAGGAAATGAAATGCAACTCTCAAAGGATGTAAAGAGAAACAGAAAAATACCATATATTAGTTAAATACTTAAGACATAAATGAGATATAGAAAAACATCTTTCACAAGTGAAAAAAGAAAGCTAAAAATATGGGATACTTACATGCCAAACTTAAAAAAAATTTTAAATTGTGAAAGCAATTTCACACATCGAATTCATATATGAACCATTTTGTATGGATTTTGAAAAGCATTTTGGTGCATTTTCTTCCAGACCTGAGCCATATAGAACTTGAAATGTGGCTAGTTCAAATTGAGATGTACTGTAAATATAAAATACAGACTGGATTATGAAGATTTAGTTAAAAATTTCGTGAATAATTTTATATTGATTACATGTTGAAGTTATTACATTTTGGATAGTTATGTTAAATCAATATATTAAAATTAATTTCATCCATTTGTTCTTAGAATTTTTTAATGTGTTTCCTAGAAAATTTTAAATTGCATGAGTGGGTCACATTATGTTTCTATTGGACAGGGTCATTCTATTTTTTGTCTTCTAGATGAATGATCAGGAAGTTTTTGTTAAACCAAGATAATGGTACTAGAAAATGATCATGTGAAGTTAACCAATTAAAATAGGAGTGAAAATTTCATAATAAGCAGTTAAAAAGATTATGATTTTATCTTGGGAATGTAATGAAATTATAAAAATAATTTTATTGTAAGTATTTTAAATAAAATTTAAGTTATACTTGCAATTTTATACCAATTCTTAGAAGAAAATGTCAATAAATAAAGAGATTTGGGGTGACGTGGGGCAGACAATTTTTTAAAAGAAAATGAAAGCTTAAATATGACCTCTTTGACCTCATGTTTGATTTTTTTGTAACAATTAAAAAGGGAAATTTTTTGTAAACATGTTTGAAGAGTTCATAAATTCCTCAACAGCCTCTCTTAAGACTTTAACTGTTAGATCGTTGCAGGGCCTGTCTCGTATCATCCTTGTTGACTTTCTCTTTGGTTTTTTACCACTCTAACTCTCCAGCTCCTTATCTATTAGTGGTTTTGCATGTGATTTGTGTAATTCTCCAAACTGCCTCTCATACTTCATGAAATCTTGCAACTGTGGTGACTTAGATAGTGAATATGTGGGTAATGAGGACCCTTGTATATATTTACATAGCTGGGGTGACACTGTATTACCAGTCTACCCTACACTGCCACTTAGTACTACATCACAGTTATTTTTCCATATCTTTAGGAATTCTTTTTTTTTTGCATGCTTTTTACAAGTACTTTAAGAATTATTTAGAAACATCATCCTAAGTGAATGACTACACAATAATCGCTCTTATGAGTAAACCATAATCTATAATTGATGGAATCATTCCCTATTACTGGATGTTTATGCTGCTTCTTTTTTCCTCTGTGGGTTTTTTTTTTTTTTTTGCTATTATAAACCATGCAGCAAATAACCGCTCTGAACATAAATCTTTATTACATTCCCATTTTTGTTTCTATAGATACCTAGAGGTGTAATTAATTACAAGGTAAAAAGTTAGACATTTTAGGCTGAGCGCAGTGGCTCATGCCTGTAATCCCAGCACTTTGGGAAGCTGAGGTTGGTGGATTGGATTGTTTGAGGCCAGGAGTTCGAAACTACCCTGGGCAACATGGCAAAACCCCATCTCTTCAAAAAATTAGCCAGGCATGCTGGTGTGCACCCATACTTCCAGATCCTTGGGAGACTGAGGTGGGAGGTTCACTTGAGTCTGGGAGGAGGAGGTTGAGATCATGCCACTGCACTCCAGCCTGAGCAACAGAGGGAGACCCTCTCTCAAAAAAAGTTATTGACATTTTAATCCAAACTGCCAAATGGTTTTCCTGAATATTAATAGTAGTCTGTGCCCTTACTAGCAGTGAATAACCTCATGGAATCATACTCTTGCCAACACTGAATATTACCAAGAAAAATATTTTTCCTAATCTTATATGTGAAAATAACATCCATTTATTTTCAATTTGAATTTCTTTGATAATGGCTTAAAATGTTCATTAACTATGTACAGTTTATTTTTTTTTTGGATTCTCTGTTCATTTTTTTCCATTTATCTATGGTGGATGTTTTTGTCCTTTGTAAGAGGCTTTCTTCTATATTAAAGGCGTTAACCATTTGTCTAGCATATTTGTAAAAACTTAGGTTTTTACTTTCAAAATGATTGTTAAACAGTTTAAACATATACAAACAAATAGAGAATATTTATAAGAATTCTGTGTACTCACCACCAGTTTTACATATGACCTTAGCCAAAAGGCTGAGAAGCGATCGCTGCCAGTTTTAAAACCTTAAAGTTTGCCATATTTCGCAAAACATGTTAGAAGTAATTGAGTCCCTGGTGATCCTCCCACCTCAGTCTCACGGGTAGCTGGGACCATAGGCACACGCCACCGTGCCCGGCTAATTTTCATTTTTTGTTGAGGCGGGGTTTTGCCATGTTGCCCTGGCTGGTCTCGAACTCCCGGGCTCAAGCAATCCACTTGCCTGAGCCTCTCAAAGTGTTAGGATTACAGGCGTGAGGTACTACACCTGAAAAGCCACTTTTTAAAGCTTCTGATGGTAGTTCCTGTGCATGTTTTGATACTTTTACTGCATACTCATGTGTCCTAAGTTAGTGTTTTTTGCATTTTATAAATGTGTATAAGTGGTATCGTAATGTAATATACCGTTCAGGAGGTGTTTCTTGTTATATTTTTATTTTTTGCTCCAAATAATATTAAGCAATATTTATTTATTTTAAATAAAAATTAAGTTTCTGAAGTTTGTCCACTTTAACTACTATAGATATTTCATTGTAACTCTTCATTCTTCTGTTAGGATTTTTTTGGCTATCACAGAAAATGCTGCAAAAAATTTTTAAATGTGCCTCCTTGTGCACTTGTGCTATAGTTTTTCCAAGGCATGTATATAGAGAGAAGGAGAATTGCTGGGTCCTAGGAAATGCATATCCTTAATTTTACACGTCTTGCCATATTTTAATCCATAGTGGGTTGTACCAATTTACATTCTCACCAGTAAGTTTTGAGTTCTTCTTTCTCTGCATCCTTGAGAAGATTTGGTATTGAGAAGCTTTATTTTTTTTAACTTCCATTTTCGTAATTCTAGTGAGGTCAAGCATTTTTCGCAAGTATATTGGCCATTTGTTTTTCTCCTGTGTATTTCCTACGGTATATTTTAACTATATTTCTATTGAGCTACTTGTTCTTTCATATTGAATTGTATAAGTATTTTATATTTTCTAGACATCCTTTGTTGATTATATGCATTGAAAATATAGTCTCTTCATCTGTGACTTATTTCACTTTTTCTTCACATCTATAATAGCGCAGAATTTAAAAAATAATCAGTTTGTAATTTTTTCATTTAAATTTAGTGTTTTCTCGCCTTGTTTAAGACAAAAGATGTCATGAAGATATTTTCCCAATTTTATTCTAAAATTCATGACATTTTCTTTTCAAATTTATGTTTAATCCACTTGGAATTTATATCAATGGCTCCTGGGATGGGGGATATAATTTTAGGCGTACTCAGTTGTATCAGGACTACTTACTAAATATGCCATCTTTTCTCCATTGATTTTTTTAGAGATACTTCTCTTATTTATTAAATTTTAGTTCATATGAGAGTCTGTTTCTGAGCTCTCTGCTCCATTGGTTTACTTGTTTATCCCTTATTAATACACTGTCTTAATAATTTTACTTTATAAAAAATCTTGATTTTTTTGCTATTTTAAACCATGTAGCAAATAACCTGTCTGAACATAAATCGTTATTACATTCTCATTTTTGTTTCTATAGACACCTCGAAGTGTAATTAAATAAAGTGAGGGACAGGACCAGCAAGCCCGGTCCCTCACTTTATTTATCTACTTCAGGAGTATCTTGGCGATTTGTAGGCCTTTTCTCTTCCATGTGAATTTTAGGATCAAATAAAGATTTTAATGGAATCGTATTTCTTTCAAAGACTCATTTCGAGAGAATTCATGTCTTTTTAATACTGAGTCTTCAGGCTGGGTGCTGTGACTCGTAATCCCAGCACTTTTGGAGGCCGAGGCGGGCGGATCACAAGGGCAGGGGATAGAGATCATCTTGGCAAACACGGTGAAATCCCGTCTCTACTAAAAATACAAAAAATTAGCCGGGCGTGGTGGTGGACACCTGTAGTTCCAGCTACTCGGGAGGCTGAGGCAGGAGAATGGCGTGAGCCCAGGAGGCCAAGCTTGCAGTGAGCCGAGATCGTGCCACTGCACTCCAGCCTGGGCGACAGAGCTAGACTCCATCTCAAAAAAGAAAAAAAAATTTGAGTCTTCCATCCATGAACATGTTTTATTTCTCTATTTATTCAAGTCTTTTCTTGCTTCAACATTGTAATTTTCTTAATAAAGGTTTTATATAATATTTATTAGGTTTGTAGACATTGTACAAGTTTTTGTTGATTTTGTGAATGGAATTTTTTTCCCACCAAGTTTTCTAATAGTGTATCACTTATTTATAGGCATCTATTGAGTTTTAATAGCCTTATTGTTCACGCAGCATACAATTCACCCATTTAAAATGTGCAATTCGATGGTTATTAGCTTAGCATATTCAAAAATTTGTTCAACCATCCCTATGATCAAGTTTAGAACATTTTCATCACAGCAAGAAGCCTAGTATCCTTCATTTACCTGCCTTCTCCTGTCCCTCCCTACCTCCTCCAGTCCTGGGCAACCACTGATCTACTTTCTTTTTTTTAAGATGAAGTCTTGCTCTGTCACCCAGGCTGGAGTGCAGTGGTGTGATCTTGGCTCACTGCACCCTCTGCCTCCCAGATTCAAGCGATTGTCTTTGCCTCAGGCTCCCAAGTAGCTGGGATTACAAGTGCCTGCCACCATGCCCAGCTAATTTTTGTAATTTTAGTAGAGATGGGGTTTCACTGTGTTGGCTAGGCTGGTCTCGAACTCCTGACCTCGTGATCCACCTGCCTCAGCCTCCCCAAGTGCTGGGACTACAGGCATGAGCCACTGCGCCCGGCCCACTGATCTCCTTTCTATCTTTGTATGTCTTTCTCTTCTGGGCCTTCATATGAATAAAATATATGATGTAGTCTTTTGTGACTGGCTTCTTTCATTTAGCACAATCTTTTAAGGTACTTTTCATGTTGTAGCCGTACTGGTACCTCCTTTCTAAGACTGAATAATATTTCATTATTCAGCACTATGGATATGGATATGGATACAGATATATACTGTTGATTTTCACCCGTTGATTTTGTTTCTAATAACATTGCTGAAAGCTTTCATTAATTTTACTGATACTTTTTTTTTTTTTTTTGAGACAGAGTCTTGTTCTCTCAGCCAGACTAGAGCACACTGGTCTCGGCTCACTGCAACCTCCACCTCTCAGGTTCAAGTGAGTCTCGTGCCTTAGCCTCTAGAGTAGCTTGGAGTACAGGCGTCCGCCACCACACGTGGCTAATTTTTGTATTTTTAGTGGAGACGGGGTTTCGCCATGCTGCCAGCTGGTCTCGAACTCCTGACCTCAAGTGAGCTGTCTGCCTTTGCTTCACAAATTGTTGGGATTACAAGCATGAGCCACTGTGCCTGGCCAATACTCATTTTTAATGTAGATTTTCTATAGATACTCCTATCCTCTGCAGTTTTATAAATTCTTTTTTTAACTTTGTGCGTTTCTTTTTCTAATCCTTGTCTTATTTCACTGGTTAGGACTCTAGGACTGAATGGAAATGTTGATGTAAGTATTATTGTCTTACTCCTGACTTTAATGCAATTGCTTTTAAGATTTTACTATCAAATATGTTACCTATAGTATTTTAGTGAATACACTTTTGAGATTGACTGTTTTTTTTTCTTTTTTCTTCATTGGATAAGCATAAATGTTTTACTGTTGATAAGATGTTTTTCATGACATAGTTAAATTTTGGCTATTTTATATCTATGAGATGATCAGATTTCCCCCTTTAATCTACTAATGTGGTGTGTTAATGAAAAGATTTTCTAATATTGCATTCCACTTCATTAAACAATTCTCTAACATTTTTCAGCATTCATTCAACATCTTCAATCCTTCAATGTTATGGGATGAATATCTATTATGTCAGGTGTAGAAATAAAGATAAATAACACATAGTCCCTTTCTTCAGAAAGCCTACCATTTCTTTTGAAAAGTAAGAGAATGAGAAGGGGGTCCTGTGAGTAACATGCATTCAGTGTTTGCTATGTGCCAGATATTCTTTTAGATGCTCCAGAAATGTATTCCGATTTAATTCTCCCAACAACTTTATAGGATAAGTACAATAATTTTATCCATTTTATATATTAGATAGCTGAGGCTTCCAGAAATAAGTGATTTGCTCAAAATCAGCACTCAAACCAAGACTCTGTGGCCCTAAAGACCAGGCTCTTGCAATATAAGTATCATGGTTGTTGAAAGCACGGAGAGCCACGTTTAAGTTAGGTTTATGATTTCCAGAAAATATTGGATTTAAATGATTCAACAAGGGGGCAGGCATGAGATAGAGGGGAGCTGTAGACAGCAGTTAAAGCAGAGGAGGCTATGGGAGGCGAGCAAAGTCTCAGGGTCGGGAAAGCACAAGATAGCCCAGGGACCAATGGGTAGACCAGTTAGCTAGATGTATACATTGTGTAAAATGATGTTGGGAAGTAAACCTAGAGAGATGGATTAGCAGATTATCCCATGAAAACTCTTGTGATGACATGCAACACAGACTGGAGTAAGGAAAGTCAGAATCTCAGCAGGAGGCCGTGGCTACTGTCAAAGTGAGCAATAGTAACAACCCTTCATTTGCTCCTCATTGATCTTAGGATGGAGTCCGACCAAATACCTTACCTTGGTTGACCAGACCTGACATGGTCTGTCCCTTTCTTTCTTCTCCAGTCTCATCTTACCCCTTGCCCGCTCAACTCCAACCTTATTGGCCTCTCTGTTTCCTGAACCTCCTATATTCCTTTTAACCAAATAGTCTTTGAATAAATTGTTCCATCAGTAAGTAACTTTCTTCCTCCTCTGAGCAGGACACCTCTATTTGTCTAGTCGATTTCTACTCATACTTGATGTCTCAATCCTTAATTGTGTTCTTCACTTTCAGGAGTGCTAATTTCAATTTATAGCTCTATTTTCATTAGAGTTTTCCTAAGCAATGCTTGTCTCTTCTCCCAGGTTATAAATTATGTTGCTGGAATAGGGAAAGTCTGAGTCTGTTTTTGCTTACCTAATTCCTAGCACAAAGCCTGGCTCAGAGTAGACGCTCGATACATATGCATAGTTGTTAAATGAATGAATAAAAGAACAATTTATCTGAACTATGGAGGGTGAAGTCAGTAGAAATAAAATGAATAAGGAGAAAAGGAGATTGCTTTAGAACTCTCCTTTTTACCTGTTAGAAAGAAGAGCTGACTTACTTGGTGATTGACTGAACGTGGGGATGAAACAGGTGAAGGAATTAGGAATGGTTTTCAAGCTTAGCTTCCAAATGATTAATTGAGAGAGAAGTATTATTAACAGAAACAGGGAATCCAGAAAGATGATGAATTTAATTTTAGATATATCAAATCACTACGAAGACCCAGAGGAACATATCCAATAGGCATTTGCAGGTCAGAGTAGTCATACACGGAGATACAGATTTGGGACACGCTTTCAAAATGAAAAGCCGTCCGCTTAAGAAAGTGGAATTAACAAGAGAAAGAGAATAAACAGAATAGCAGAGGCCCTGGGAACTGCATATTGACACATGTCTATTGAAGGAGGCAGTGAAGAGAAGAGGAGTTGATTAAGTGGACAGAGCAGCAGACAGGGATGACATGAGGGTTGAGCACTGCCACAGAAGCCTGGGAGAAGTGAATCCCACTGAGAGGAACATCAACATTGCAGAGGAAGAACGAAGACCAAAAATTAGGCATTGACCTTTAGACAATTCCTCGGTGACCTCTGGGAGTAGAGTTTCTATAGAGCACGAAGTGGGACAAAATACTGATTTTCGGAAAAGAAGAGACTGCTTGTACACATCACTGATTGAAGAAGTGTGGCAATGGCAAGCAAATACAAATAGGATTGTAAGTAGAGTGAATAGTGGAGGAGACATCAAGGAAATTTCTCGAGTTATTAGAAGCCTGTATATGCTTATAAACAGAGGGGAAGTCTGTGGACAGGAGAAATTGACGGTGCAGTTGGATGGGAAAAGGGGAGTGTACAGGGCCAGCCGTGCTTATTGAGGGAGGAGTTTTCAAGAAGCGATGAAATAGGTGGTGTGGCTCACTTGAGTAAAAGAGCTTGCTCTCTCTCTGAGACTATCACTTCTCATCAAGACTGCGGAAGAAATTGAGGGGGGAGGGGAAACTGAGTGCGCAAAGGAAGTGGAGTAATAGGGAATAGGCTTCACATCCTCAGCATTCTCCACTTGCACAAGCTCACACTGGGGAAAAGCATGAGTTGTTGCCCTGGAGCAAGCTGCCTGTTTGCCAGGCCAGTAGTGACACAGCCCCTTTCAAATGCTCCAGACTTATGAGAACCAAAAAAAAAAAAAAAAAAAAAAAAAAAAAGAAGAGAGAAAAAAAGGTAGGTTCAGGGCTGACACACGGCGGCTGCATTCTGGGATTGGGCTACAGCTGGCCCTGGCCGTGCCCCTCTCTCTGAGGGCTGTTGGAAGAGGTGCTTTCTTGTGTACACAGGTGGAGGAGCCCACATTTCCAATCTTTTAGCCCCACCTCTGGCCCAGCCCAGCTGCAGACACCCTTCCTTTGGGCTGTGAACTGGACTGCATGGTCAAGCCTAGGGCAGCCTGAAGCCAGTGATGAAAATCCCTGGCATTTCCTCTCATAACCATTTCCAAAGGGCTTTCCCCAAATATGATCTCATTCCATTCTCATGGCACCATGGCATTTTCAACTCCAATTTAGAGATGCAATCACTAAGCACCTCTAGAGAGGCCATGCCGTTAATAGTATCTAGGGCTGCTGACTTGAAAACCTGGGCTCTTTCAGCCATCTCACATGGTTTGCATCTGACTCATCCCCTTTGGAGGTGAGAAGGTGGGCTCTGGGATTTGGGAGATGAGAATGACAAAAAAAACCTGTATTAGCCATCCCACCTGAGCTTGCCAAAGGTAGCCACCTCCATCTGTGGGTCAGGAAGCTCTTTGCATTTCTGCTAGAAGGAACTGATGGTGCCTATTGATTAAAAATCTCATGAAAAGAGAAGCAGAGCAGGCAATTGTTATGTGTTTGGTGGTGTTGGTATGTGGGGCATGAAGAGAAAGGAGAAATGTCTGAAACTACATTCACCAATCTTAAGCAAACTTCATTGCTTGAAACACAAGAGGGAAACAGCTGACTTCCTTCATCTTCACCTTGGATGTGCGAAGGTTCACCCCAGGTGAAGGGCACTGACCAAATGTGTGACCCTGGGCAAGTCACTTCGTCCCTTTAGGCTTGAGCTTCCTTTCCTGGAAAACAATGAGGCTGCAATAAATGCCCAAGGTCGGACTAACTCGAATAGTCTGTGAGTCCAGGATTCTTAGGAAAATGGAAATCATTAGAGTAGGAAGGGAAGAGTTTCTTCTTGGGGACTTCTGGTTCAAGGCCTGCCTTCCTGAAGGGGCAGTTAAATCATTAATAGGTTGGTGAAAAAGCATCATTTTCTTAGGGATGGAACGTGCCCTTAAAGTATTTGCAAAACTAGCTAACTAACAACCAGCAAACTAACCACCTAACTAACCAACTAGCCAATTAACTACCTAACCAACCAGCTAGCTAACTAACTATCTACTAACTAAAACTAACACCTGAACAGCAGCCACAGTGTGGGGAAGGAGCAATTGCAAATACCCTTTTCTTCTGTTGCAAACAGGGACGGCTCCAGCAGTTGGATGGCAGCCCCGGGTTTCCTGACATAACCTGTATCTGCTTGGTGCTCCTCGGCTTGCAGGGCACAGGCAATTTGGTTTCATGCGGCCATGCCAAGTGCAGAGAGAGGCCTCAGCTGCACTTTCAGTCACGTGACCTGGTGACTCAGGCCCTTTCTGGTTCCTGCTTGTCAGGGTATGGGAAAGGTGAGACACCACTTTGCAGTGGCTCTTTGGGAGGGTCTAGGGTTGAGCAATGGTTTGTTATTATATAGGTTGCCCTGAACCCTTTTTACGTGAGCGTAATAAAGTTATCTTATAGCCCCAGAATTGCCATTTTCAGATGATGTCTGCAGAGTTGCTGTGTTCATCTCCTGTCTCCAGGAGTAAGCCAAAATCATCGGAGGGGAAAAAATAAATCTACATTTCACCACTTCCTTTAATGAAATAGTTCGGTATTTAACCACCTCATCACCCGAAATGTCTTTTATGCTAACCTGAATCCACCCTGCCACGTTTAAGCATAATTCCTCTTACTCTGGTAGACAGAGTGGAAAATTTGTTCCACGATGGCAGGAATGTCTACGTAACCTTAAGAGAAGATGCTAATTCCAACTTTATTTTCTCTTCTCTGCCTATCTGTAGCCTCTGTTCTTTCAAGCTAGGTTTCAAATTTACCTCCTTTAGGAATCTTTCACTGTGGAACCCCTCCTTTCTACAGAAGAGACCAGAACACACAGGCTCAGAGTTTATATTCTTATGTGTTTGTTCTTACTGATGTGCGGTTTTGAAAACGCTTTTGAGTTGATTTCAGGGCGCAGTGCTCTGTATTTGCAGGTGGGATGGATTCTCTTTATTGCAACTGTGGTGTTGTGAAAAGCGCTGTGGCCTTGGAGTCAGGAATCCTGGATACTTACCAGCCATTACTTGAGGCAGGTTCCTCAATCTCGGAGGGGTTTGTATTATTCCTCTGGAAATCAGAAAATGGGGCTGTAACTCCTGGAGTCACTGTGAAGATAAATGAAGGAATGAAGATAAATGAAGGAAAGTGCGGAGGATAATGGCTTGCATTTAACAGGCAGCCCATTGACACTCACTTACGTACCCTGAGGGACCAAAACTTCTATTTCTATTGTTTTTCTCCATAACGCCTCACTGCACTGCTCTGCCCACAGCATAAGCTTAATGAGTGCCACACACTGACTATCTATTTGGTACCTAAGAACAAGCAAGCTGGAAAGGGCTTAGGGCCACTTTATGGTCTGAGTGAAGTCTTGAAAAGTCCAGGATGTGGGTCCCCACTCCAGGTAGATCACAGGAGATAGCTCAGGGTGTGTCTCTGAGCCAGGGAACCAGATGAGAGGCAGGATCCATGAAATAGGAATCTAGGGGAAACAGAAGATTTGGTCCTAAAAGGGATGTCTGGTGCAGGCATGTGCCGGAGAAAAAGGGACCAGCAATGCTTCTACTAAAATCTGTTCCTTGTAACTTCACCGGCTGTTAGAGTTCACCTTTGCACTGCCGGCTCCATTTTCCTGCGTCACTTCGACAAGCCAATTTCCGGTCCTTATCAGCACTGTGGGAGGTGGGGTTTCTTTATCCAGGTGCTCAGTTTGATTACCTATGAGAGACAGATGTTATTGATGCTAAAGTAATTTATTTTCCCTGGGAAATGCAGGCTTTGACCTCCGCCTGGTTCCTTAGCCCTTCCTGCACACAAGGGTCAGAGGCTCAGAGACGGCTGTGGCCATGCTCCAGTGAGTGCAGGTGACAAATCTCAACCCTGATCCAGTTTGACTCCAGGGTGAAATGGGCAGGGATGACTCACAGGTTGAGGAACCCGCTCCACAAAGGCTCTGTGGAAGGAAATGATGTCTGGGTGGAAAATGGGCTTGCAGCTTTGGGATGAACTAAGCCTGGAGAGATTACTGAGGGCGAGGGAGGGGTTTATTTATAGAGGGCGAGGCCTTCTCTTTTTCCCACTAGGCCAGATGAATGGAGAGGTGAGGAAAGAAGCCTGTTGGGGGACCACATCTATTCCCCGGCTCATCTCTTCAGTCAAAGCCTGGCAGAAGCTTCTCATTTATTTTTCTACCACCAGTTCCCTGACCCAGGATAGGATATCAGGTGGTAAATCAATACTTGCATGTGGTGATTTTTGCTTTGTGGACCCTCAGATACAGACAGCCAAGCTCAACACATTCCTCAGCCACACTGTTGTTAGTAGGCTGTGCAAGGTCATATTTTGGTTTTATTTTGGTCATTTGCCTTTTTCCTTTCATCCCTTATCTTCACTTCCATTTCCCTTCTGTACCTCCCTTCCCTATTCCATACTCTACCTGTACCCCTGACTCACTCGTGGTATTCTAATGACAGAACAAGAACCCCATGCATGTGCCCCTATGGCTTTGGCAAGAGCTTCTCTGGGTATATACCAGTCTGCAGGATCACTGGGCCATAAGGCATAGGCATGGCCTATGCCACTCCTATATATGCCACATAGGAGTATTTCACTAAATACCGCCTGGTTGCTCTCCAGAATGGCTGCACTCCAGCAGTGAATGAATGAGCCTGTTTCCTGGAATCTTCTCCAGAACTTGCTGTTACCTGGCTTTCTAATCTTTGTATACTGGGTGTGTGTAAAATACTATATAATTGTTTTAAAATTTGTATTTTTCTGATTTCTAGGAGGGTTACATATCTCATCTCTTACTTGTTATCTATTCTCTAATTTGTGTATTCCATGTTTTGCCCATTGTTCTTTGGGGTTTCCAGTCTTTTTCATGTTGATTTGCAGGAGTTTTTGCATATATTAGATATATAATTATCTATGTATGTAGACACTATAATTTTTTGGGTATTGTTCTTATCCAGTTTTGGAAGCAAGATTATACTTACTAGCCTTGTCAACTGAATACTATTTTAATTTCTATAATGATGATCTATGCAAACTTTCAACTTCTTCTTCTGCCAATGTTGGTACTTTATAAATTCACTATAATGTGTCTAGGTGTGGACCATTCTCCCCATCTGTGTTGTATAACATTCCATAAGTCTTTCCAATTGAAGTCTCTCATTTTCTTTAATTCTAAGAAATAATAATTATTTCCTTAAGTATTTTCCCCTTTCATTTTTTTTTTTTTTTGGTCTTTTTGGAGAGCATCTGTTGTATGGTTAGTGATTCTTCTACTTCTGTAAATCTAACTTCCACTTTTGATTCTTTTTTAGAAAGAACTTAAAATTATATGGTATTTATTCATTTACTCTTAATAAAAATAAGCCTCTTGATATTCCCTTGTATTTATTTCACTTCTTCCTGGAGTACTTCTTCTAAGAGAATATTGAAAGAGGTTTTATATGTGCCTAAGATATCCTCAATTTGCCCCCAAACTTAAAGACAGTTTAATTGGAGTTAAAATTCTAGGTTGAAAGTTTGTCTTTCAATGCTGAAAAAAGTATTCTATTATCCCACATCCAATGTCGGTAGTAAGGATTCCTGGTTGTCACCCAATACCCCCTGCCCTGTCCCAGGGGATCTGAACCTTCTCTCTGGAAATCAAGAGAATGTGGAGAGGATCTTTGGAGGCTAAGTGATGGTGTGCTGTGTGGATTGCAGCAGTGGCAAGAGGACCAAGAGCTAATGAGGTGGGGTGGGCAGGGCAAGGCACAGGGAAGGAGATGTGCAGGTTGGGGGTGGCTGGCTAATTCTTCTGGCTGGCAAGTGCTGACTTTTCCTGCAGAACCCTGGAAGGGTACAAAATTCTAAATTTAGAGGACTCAAAAACTCTAGATTTGATGGTGAGCAAGAGTGAGATGCAGGCTGAAACTCCCCACTTCTCTACCCTATCACAGGGGAAGGATTGCTCCTCTGTAAAGAAACTGAACAACCTAATCCTGATGTGGGAGCTGATGCCACATCCAGGCTCCATTACCACTGACCCTGCAGTGGAGCTGGGTAGTCTGCACAACCTCCGGTGTACTCTGAGTTCAGCCAGTTTTGCTTGCATCACCAACTGATAGGCATTTGAAAGAAACTATGAAACACAATTAAGAAAAAGAGAAATGACTCCACAGAAAAACAAGAGTTAATTCAGGATACATAAGGAACTTGAAAGAAACTCGAATTTGTATATTCAGAGACATTTATGAAACTATCACATCAATTAACAGAAGAGAATGCTATAAAAACATTAACTAAAAAGTTGGAGGATAAAATAGAGGAAAAGTAAAATAAAAAAGGTAACACATAGACTAAACCAGGGAACCAACATCTAACTGATAGAGGCTCCAAAAAGAGATGAAGACAAACAGATGAGGGAATGAAGTACAGAAAAACATTACAAGAGAATTCCCCAGAGTTGAAGGACACAAAATTTAAGAAAGACATATTCATCTTGTACTCACTACAATAAGGAAGAGTTGGCAAATGAAACGGTGTAAAATTCGGGACACTAATACTGAAAAGAGAGTTCTTAAATGTTTTCTGGGAGAGAGAAATGGAGAAAAAAATAATGCCAACCTACAAATAAATGAGCACCAATGATTTCTAACAGCAACACAGTTTGCTAGAAAACAGTGTTTAACTGCTTTAAATTATGAAGGAAAATGATTTTCAACTAGAATTCTTTATTTTTTTATTCTTATTGTTAGATGAATATGCTTATGTATCAACTAGAATTGTATACTCCTCAAGAATATCTATGAAATTTGAAGTCAGAGGAAAAGACATTTTGAAACAGATAAGAAGTCAGAGGGCTTAACTTTACACACCTTTTTTTGGAAGTCATTTGAAAACACACTCCTGAAAAATGAGAAAGTAGAACAAGCCAGAGGAAGACATCAAATTCCAGAAGCAGTATATTCAACCTGGAATCACAGTGAAGAGTAACACACAATGACAGTTTTGCTGCAGGTCTGGAGAGGCCAGTATAGATTTTACAGCTGAAAGAAACACTAATTTGTGTCTTCAAATGTTTTTTGAAGACATGTAAGCACAGAGATGTTAAATCAGTTGGCCAAGATCACTCAGTAGTAAGTAGTAAGTTAGCGATCCTGACTCAGCCTGTCAGGCTTTGGAGCCTGAGCTCTTACCTCTTACTATACAGTGCTTCTCCTGGTAACCTGCCTTAAAGTTATTAACGCGTTCCATTAGGAAAATGAAAATAGTGATATGTTCCATGCATGCTAAACCCTCATTTATTATAGTCAGAATGCAAAACAATACTATGTAAAATTGCTAAATTAAGAATTAGCTTTATAGAAGTCAAGAAACAGTTTTTAGAGAAATAAAAGTAATCACCAGGAGAGAAAACTCAAAGAGAATGCAAGGTGATTAGGTAGAGGGAGTGGACAAGGGAAAGCGGAGAGGGAAGAGGAAGGGAAGAGACTGTTGCTTTGCATTTTAAATCCCCTGCACCTTAAAAAATTAAATTATGTGCATGAATTACTTCGAAAAACTGTAAATTTGTGTATCTTTTAAAACGGTAAATAGGGCTTGTTTGGAAGATGAGCCGAAAGGGCAATGATAGTAATGTTCAAAGGGGGAGAAGAGTTGGAAGTTCATGGCCTGGTGGGGAATGGTGTGATCTAGTGGCTGGATTCTAGGGTGGTTGTTTTAGCAGTGGGTGGGCAGCAGGCAGGGGAGGGGGGCAGCAGCTGGAGGTGACTCTGGAAAAGTGGGCTAAGGCAAAGCTGTGGAAAGCATTGAATGCCATGCTAAGAAGTTTGGAATTTCCTCTGTTGACATGGGGAGCTATGAAAAAAAGTTTTGAGCAACATTGATTCCATCTGTGTTTCAGAAGAATCATCCTTATGGCAAAATGCAGTAGGATTTGGAGTGTGGGAATGACAGGAAGCGGGAAAGCCAGATCAGAGGTGGTTACAAGCTTAAGGGACTCTTCAGGGTCCGAATTAAGGCTTTTAACCTATGTAGAAAACTGAAGTTCCATAATTGCAACTTGAATGAAAACTCTTCCACCACTTTCCTCACCTTCCTGCGGACTGGGGTGTCCTTTGCCCAGGAAGACACTGATGGGGCGGTAGGGTGGTGGTGGGTGGGCCACAGGGAACTGCCCACCCCTCCTCATTCAGGGGCCACTAGAACCTCCTGCGTGGTCCAAGTCTCACTTCAGATTTTTAAAATCTTATTACAAACAATTTTTTGGCCACATTTCAAGACATGTCTTAGTTTTTAGCCCAGGATTTTTACCAATCTCTCCCGAGCCCCCTCCACACCCTTTAATGATTCCCTTGGTTTTTATAAGTAGTTTTCCAGTTTTTTCCTCCTGCCCTGCCAACTCATCTAAGAAGTAGGATTTTTTTCTCCTTTTTTATTATTAATATTTTAAAAATAATAAAATGGAAAAAATGAATGTTTTTGCACTTCTGGCCTCTTGCTTTCGAGGTTCACACCCACTGGTGCCCTCCCTCTGAGGCTCACTAACATTCCACACTGCTGGGCGTGTGTCTGCGTGACTAGGAGCCCTCGGCTGCTGTCTCCTGTCATTATAATTTCTCCCTTACCTCCTCACCTACTTCCATTCCTCCGTTTCTCTCGCCCTCTGGTTGCTAGGCAACACAGTGCAGGGGCAGGAGGAGCTGGCGGGCAGAGCCCCCATGGAAATAGTGGCTGCTTGTCTTCCTCTCCCAGCAGCTTGGCTGGGAGTTGGGCAATTGCTGAAGGTCAAAGGCAGCCATCCATAACTGTGTCATTCCCTCCACTAGGTATAAACCTGATGCAATCAGGGAAATACCTGAAGGTAGGGGATGGGGTAAAGTAAGGCAGTCAGTTTTCCTTTCATACCCAAGAGGCTGGGCGTGGCTCCTGCCTTCCGGCGAAGAGGGTAAAGGTGGAGATGAATTGGCCTTTCTTCATTTCAGGAATGTGAATTTCATTTCCTTCCACACCTCTCTGTCCAGTGGCTGGGCTTCAGAACTAGAGTCGACCCTGCAAAATACAAATTCACTTCTTAGCAGAGGTTGAATTTTTTGAGTTGGGGTCCATTTCTCTAGTACCAAACATGATCTGGGGACTCGCAGCATGGACAGCCTCTGGGAGCTTGTTAGAAATGTAGACCTCGGTCCCATCCCGGACCACCGAACCAGAAGCTGCAGTTTTTCAGAATGGCTGGGTAATTTGTATGCATGCTGATCAAATATTGTAGATTTGGTCTTAGGTTCTTGAGACTTCTTCTTTTCTCCTGCTCAGTGGGGCATCATGGAATCCTATCTTGGGGTCCTTCATGGGTTTACGGAGAGATGAGTGAGCAAATGCAGAGAACTGTCTTAGCCTGACAAAAACCCCTTCCCCTTTCTCCATCTATCCTTATCCTACACAGGTGTCAGACAAGGCATGTCCAGATATGTTACTTCCCTTATCCTCACACGCTCCTGTGTCTATTTTTAAACAACGAATCCCAATTATATTGATGAAGAAATGACCTAGTTTGTTGAAGCTTTGAGAGCTTCAATGGACTCACCCTGGTGATTGCTGACAGCTTGCTTTCACCTTCCTTTGGTATGTGTCTTAGGCTAGAACTTCTATCCTTTTAAACACATAGCTCCAAAGAATCATTATTGAAAAAAAGCAATCAGAAACAGAATGTTGGGCTTGGTTTGAGTCATAAATTCCACCACGTAGGGATGAAATTAAGGACTTTTTTCCTGAGCCTCTGCAAATGATTCCAGTAGTTCAGAGGCCCTTTTGAACAAGAGGTTACATGGATTGAGTTTCAAAGAAAAGAATGTCGAAAGACGTCTTCCAGCTGAGAATGGGCTCCAGATGTGAGCATTGCTCTTCCAGATGTGTGGACGAATGGAGCGGGACTGAGATGCCTCACATGTCTGCAACATGAAATGGAAAATCCTCTCTCAGCCATAGGGGAAAGTAGGACAGGGGGAAGACAAATGGAATCCAAATTAAACTCTTCAAGGTGGGGCCAGACTAACTCGAAGAAATCATTCCCACGTGGGCTGACATTTTACATATGCAGTATGTGTAGAGGCCACGCCTCAAACTGCGCTGCTGAGCAGAAACTCAGGAGGTATTTTGTCTGCGGGAACTCACTCTTCTCAGACCTGCATAATTCTGATTCAGCCCCTTAGAGGAGCCTCACTGAGAACTGCTGAGACTACAGACAGATCAAGCAGGACAGGCGGCCAGACTTACTTAGGGGAGCTGAGAACAGAGCCCAGAATGCGGAAGGGGAAGGAGCCAGGAATCACACAGTCCTTTCTTTCTTCGGCTTCTGAATCAGCAACTCATTCTCTCGGGGATCGCTGGGTTTGTTTCTTGACAATGGCTAGCAGGTCCCATGTTTCTCAGATGAGTAAATTTGAAACCACAGAAAACCGAGGCCTTGTGGCCAAGTCCTCGTGGTTTGTCACATCTCTGAAAATCTGAGCCATTGTCAAACTCCTGGCTGCAGGGAATTAAACCCTTTATTTCCCTCTGCCAGCATCTTCACCTTCTCCAGGAAGATCTGCCAAAGGACTGCTCCAGGTGCAGGTCCACCCACCTCCCCACTTTCCCAAACCTTCCTTTTCCATTTAGAGGCTGTCCTTGAGTGCCAATTTCCATGTCACTCTGGAAGTGTAAAAGTGATCTTTATTCCCCCTACCTTCTCTATTTTTAAGCAACACAACTAACTCACTCTGTACTGGTTCAGCTGGTGAGGATCCATATTTTCATTTTCCCCTAAGAGTTCCCAGGATCTAAACAATATGTTCTGACAAAACAGGTTAATTTGAGTTGCTAATTATTTACATTATTAAAACATTATTACATTTGTCCATGTAATAATGTCTACATACTGATTACACACACACACATACACACACACACACACCCCCCCCCCAAACTGGCATAATCCCTGGTTAATATGCTAATAATAAAATTGATGATTACTAAGTTGAAAAAGTTAGTTAGCTGTCTTCTGTTTTTGTATATGGGGCCTAATTCTTCCTATGATCTTGGGCCCAACACTTTTCTGAAAGGCCACACCAGTCAGAAAGCAGATTTTCCAGTTGGAAGCTATTGAATGCATTGTAGGGGTAAACCCAGGACCAGTCCACCCTGGGAGGACATATGTCATTACACTGAGAATCAAGTATCAGGAAGTATAGTATCATCATCATCATTATCAATCAATGACTAACTATGAGTTTATTTCCTTTTGTTTTTATTTTATTTTTTAATTTAATTTAATTTTCATTTATTTATTTTTTTTGAGATGGGGTCTCAGTCTGTCACCCAGGCTGGAGTGCAGTGGCATGATGTTGATTCTCTGCAACCTCTGCCTCCTGGATTCAAGCAATTCTCCTGCCTTAGCCTCCTGAGTAGCTGGGACTACAGGCGTATGCCACCATGGCAGGCTAATTTTTTTGTATTTTTAGTAGAGACAGGGTTTCACCACATTGGCCAGGCTGGTCTTGAACTCCAACTCCTGACCTCAAGTGATCTGCCTGCCTCAGCCTCCCAAAGTGCTGGGATTACAGGCATGAGCCACCGAATCCAGCCTCCTTTTGCTTTTAATCAATTTAGAATTGAGTTCTCAAGCTGCTGTTTGTTTTGATTCTAAGCATATTTTGATATTCCAGTGAGTACCCCATTCAGTTTATATATATATATACACACACACACATATATATATATATATAAAATTACACACCCTGCATCAAAAACATCTTTACGTATTTTTATACTTAAACCCAGTTCAAATTGCTTTAAGGCTTAGGAAAATAGGTTTAGTTCAGTATGTAGTTTAGAAAATGTATACATTTTATTCTGGCTTCCAACTAAAACTGTGGTGTATTTCTTGCCTCTGAATTGGACAGATTTCTGTGTTTGGCATGTATTGTGGCAATGGTGTATTATTTTGTTCTTGTCAGTTGCATTCATCATTATTTTAAAAAGATTCCAGAAAGCCTGGTGTTATAGTTAGCCCACCTTGACCCTAAATGTTGCACCATTGCATTTTGACCAAGCATTGGGATCATAAAAATTCTCCACCTTCTGTTTCTAGGCTTTCCCCACAGCTCACAGCCCAGAGTCAGGAGAAATGGCGTTTTGGTTCATCGGCTTCCCTGCAGTGAGCGGGGCTGTCCAGACTGAAGGGAAATGGCATTTCTCCTGCTGCAACTCAGGACCCTGCTAGAATAATTCTTGCCTAAGACGGCATCGCAGCCATGTGTTCTCCAGCTCATTAATCCTCAGCAGTGACTAACGCTGAAAACCCAACCCTTGTCTTTGGCCAAGGGTGTAATTTCATTTGGAATGTTGCTTTCTGTTGACTTGTTCTCTACCTTTTTTTTCACCTGTCTGTTATGCTTAACTCTACCCTCCTGCACGTGTTAATTCTAGTCCTTTGGTGATCTAAACTAAAGAAAATGCCTCAGGCATAAACTTTTTATTGATTAGGTTTCTTTTCATGTGCTACGGCACCTATACCTCTAATATTGATGTATTAGTTTAAGCCTACCATTTCTCGAATGCCTATGTGCCAGGTAACTTACATGTATCATGTTTGTTGTGACTAACAACCCAATATAGTGTTGTCCCCACTTTTTAGATGAGAAAACTGAATCTCAGAGAGTCTGAATGCCTTGCCCAAGGCCCTGCAGCTAGAAAACCTCGTCTATCTGACTTCAAAGTCTATGCTTCATGGACTTCCAGCTCTGGTTCACGTTACCCCAGTAGAACCCTGTGACTTCAAGAATTTCTCAGACGTCCAAACCAATCTATTTTAATTCACTTTGTTAATAAAAATAATAATTCCTGCCTGTCTCATAGATGGTGTAATGAAGTGAAAGGAAGCAGAAGAGAGTGTTGTAGCTGGAAAGGTGGGAAATCACCCCGTCTATGCTGAAGGGAAGATTTCAGGTTCCAAATGACATGTTTCCCTCAGAACGTGTGAACCTGCCACCACCCTTTTAATTTGGTGGATTGATTTAATCCTGTATCCGAACCTGAGTGAGGAGATTCCTTCCTGGTTCATGACCCCGCTCTTGGAAATGCAGGATCTTGAACTAGAAGGCTCTGAGTGACAGAATGAAGAGCTGGAGGAATCAGAGTGAGATACAAGAGGGTTCTAGACTTGTTCCTCATTTTATCAGACAATTGAAAGTGTTGATCTTCCTTCTAGAACTTGTAACAAGAGAACGAACAGCAAACATGAACTGTTTCCCCTCGAGTTTGTTTTCTTGCACATACCCTCTCTTCCTGACGCCTTGGAAGAACAGCCTCTCTTGACCACCAGAGGACAAGCCTACAAAAGTGTAGAGTAGATGCGTGGCTGAGTGCATGTTTGCACCCTCATTCCACATCCATCTATGAAGCATTTGAGGCAGTTCCAACAATAGCATGATCACTAGCCGTGCTGCCATTTCTTCCAACAGTGACCATGAATATCTTTGCTGTGCTCCTGAAACTCTGCAGACAGTCCTGAGGGATCCAGTGGGTCCTCTGACAGACCCCAATGCTGGAAGTCACGCATATAGCTCTGAAGAGTTGTCACAAGAAATGGCGTTTCTAGAGGATGCACAGGAAGCTTTTCATTTGGCATCAGAAAGGCTATTGGATTTGCAAAGACTGCAGAGGAAGAGTTTAAATTCTGAGCCCTCAAAACAGATTTTCAGAAAAGTGTCTTCCAAGCTTTGTTTAGTAAATATAAACAAGATAAGACAACACGCTTCCCAGGATCTTTCTCTTGGGTTTTTATTATGTATGTATTCGTTTATTTTTTGCCTATGATAGGGGTATTACTAGGAAAGGGAGACCAAAACCTCTCATTCCTTAGGTTGTATGTAATGCTTACTCAGGAGATACGAGCAAACACTTTGGAATCTTTATCATTTATATGTTAGCTGCCTTACTGGTGAACTCTACAGAGACTATCATATTTACCAAAATAGAATGACATCTCTGCAGAATCTTTTGTCATAGGATTTCTTGGCCAAGTCACCTTCCCTCTAATTTGCAGAGATGATAATAAAAATCAAGTGAGGTCACTAGTTGAAGAATAAGTCATCAGCAGAAGCTGATGAGCTCAGCCTCCTTCAATCTGGCCTGGAACCAGGTGACGGGTTCAGCGCAGGAGCCTGGCCTTCTCTCCCAGCTCTCGATATACATACTTACTGCAATGGGTACATGTAGTTAGTGCTGAAAAAACAGCTGTGGTGTGGAGCAAGTCCAGTGGCTCTTTAATTATTTGCAAATTTGAAGTCAGTTAAGTTTCTTAATTATTAATGATCATCCTTTGGACATCAATATGCCAAGTACTGCACTTGTCACCCAGAAGAGGAGCCGGGATTGTGACGTTTCAGCGTTTCACTAGGATGGAAGAAGAATCAAGCATGAAGCCACCAAAGAAGGACATGGAAGGTCATCAGAATGGCAAAGAAAGCAGTGTGAAGGGAGTGCTAAAGGGAAAGTGTGTCAGTGTCCTGGCAGTGTAGCCAGGCTGAGGTTGGAAGGAGGCATGAACAAAGCCTGGTTCAGAGAAAAGGGTGACATTATTGTCACCCTTTGGTGACATGTGATGACATTATTGTCCAGGCAAAGGGCAAGAGTCTTCAGGTGCATGAATGACTGGATAAATAACAAACATGATTGGAGCCACAGGGCTGTATTGTGCCGCAGCAGGGGCTGACGAGGTCGGGGAGGGTGCTGGTGGAGATAACGGGAGCTATGCATGGGTTCTGAGCCAGATATGAAATGGACTTTGAACCTAGTTGGTCTGAGCAGCTGCATGTGGTATCAGTTAGCATAAAAAACAGTTGAAACCAAAGAAATCTGCAAAAGGACAGCTCTCATAATCTAGCATTGAGAAACATAAAAACTGAACTTGTGTTGAGACATTTGGAATGGAGAAAAAGACCCTAAGACAGGATGTAGGGCAGAGGAACAATTAGCCAGGGCTCAGCAAAGAAATGGTGATGGAATTGGAGGAGAGATACTGCATGTGTTTTGTCGCCTCTTGGAATTTTTGAGCTGGAAGAGACCTTAGTCTAATATCATTATTTTGCAAATGAGAAAACCAAAGCCTAGAGAGGCCAGTGAAGAAGTTGTCCCTATAGACTTACACATGGGCCGATGAAATTCAATTAGGTCTATATTTTATTTGGAAAATGACATATATATGTTTTAGGTTTCAGACACAGAAGCTTAATTAACTAACGCTGTGTGTCCAGCAGAGCAGTGGTTTTAGGCTTTTGACTTTTGCATTCTGATTCCAGAAAACTTGACCCTTGATAAGCTCTGACCCTTGATCCCTGGAGACTTTTGGGAGGTAGTGAGTTACTTTGCACTGGGGCTACTACGGATAGAGAGGATCAGGTTCTCCAAAAGCCATTGGAAAACATGGTGGGGCGGAAGACTGGCAGAATCTCAGAGCTACACCCTGCTCTCTGGGGTTCTGAGATCTGGGAACGGTCAGGCTAGACTGGATCTTTCTCAGGATGTCCCATTCTGGTCTGGGTCATCTGGCTTCTACCCAGACTCACGTCAGCCTCCACACTGTGATTATCCATGACACTTCAGCCAGCAGCATCTCCACAACACAGTTTATTAAAAAAAAAAAAAAAAATTAAGATCCTTTCCCAGGAACTGGGAACGCGTTTCATTTAGCTTCATTTAAAATACATTGTTAAAGCGATGTGCCCCACAGAGCTGCCAAATGCTATAAATATGTATGAAGTCGCGGTGGCCTCCTACACCCATGGAGAGGCCAGTTTTGGGATGGATAACAGACAGGGGGAATTTTAAGTACATCCTGTTCCACTAACACTTGCTTCTTTTCCATTCTGTTCTTCCTTTTGCTCTCTCCTGCTCACCCCAGCAGAAAAAATAATTGTATGAAGGCAGAGCCTGAAAGATTTCTTCTTTTTTTTTTTTTTTCCTTAAAGTGTTGCAAAACCTTAAAACTGTAAGGGAATAACAGCTTTCCCCACGACACACAAACGCAGCTCTCCTCTGGCAAACAGGAAACCATCCCAGGGCTGTGGGCTCCTGAGCCAGGAAATCGGGCTTTGCTGCTCTGGCTACCTTCCCCTCAGGTTCTTCCTGGGCATTCAATGCAGTTAAAAATAGTAACCACCAAAACCAGAAGAAAAGATGATTTCATTGTCTAACCGCTGCAACTTGTGGCCTGATTTGGGTGGTGGCAGAGAGGGAGTTAATCCTCTGAGTTGGCACCTAGGGAATTCTCTTAGGGTCGAGCTGGTCCCTCCCCCCGCCCGCATGTCAACACCGGGTGTCCCTGAGGAGGAGCCCAGCTCAGGAGGGCGGCGTGTTAGGCAGGGCCAGCTTGCCACACTCGTGCACACTGTGGCTGAGGCAGCTGGTGGAAATGCAAGATCTCCCCGTGGCCCAGCCTGTGTGCCATGCAGGTGGTACACACCTGCCCTGGCTTGGGAAGGCAAGGCTGGGGGCAGAGCCGCTCTGCTATCTGAGCTAGTCACTCCTGCAGTGGTCTGGGCAATGTGCATCCTCAGCTGGCCCTGGCAGGCTTAAGAATTTGTAGAATATGCTCAGTTCCACTCAGCATGGGGAGCTGTCACAGTGACAGGTGTGGAAGGGACCCAGTGGGCTTCTAAGGCTCTGTGAAGAGAAAGACAGCTTGAGAAGGTACCTGAGGGTCTCCAACAGTTAATCTTGTTGAATAAAAGAGAAATCAGTTTTTACCATGAAGAACCTTGCTCCACCCCTGCCATGCAGATTAAAATCCTCCAAAGCAGAGGTAAATTCACAATGATGAAAAGATCCACATCCTTCAAAATAGGCTTATGGTCCTTAATTTTTAATTTGCGTTTTTTTTTTTTTTTTTTTTGAGATAGGGTCTCACCCTGTCATCCAGGCTTGAGTGCAGTGATGTCATCATGACTCACTGCAGCCTTGGACTCTTGGGCTCAAGTGATCCTTCCATCTCAGCCTCCCAAGTAGCTGGGACTACGGGCATGAGTCATCACACCCAGCTATTAATTTTTTTTTTTCTAGAGATAGGGTCTCGCTCTGTTGCCCAGGCTGGTGTCTAATTCCTGGCCTCAAGTAGGCTTCCCAAAGTGCTGGAATTACAAGAGTGAGCCACTGCACCCCGCCTTGCCACTCATTGGGCAAGAGTTTTAAAAATAAGTTCTGTGTGCCTGGCACCTCCTGAAGTGTTGTGGGGATGCAGAATAGATATAAGAGCTGTTTGCCATCTTTGAGGACTTCATAGTGAAGGTGAGAGAACGAACTCAGCTGAAGCAAACTGGAGACAAGACACACCAAGCATTCAGCCAGGAAGCCCTGAGTGCCGACCAGACACTGCTCCTGGGAGGGCAGCTGTGAAATAGCATAAAGAAATGCCTGCTCTCAGGAGCTCATGCTCTGTGCGGGGAGTAGGTGGAATAATAAGCAGGATATATGCCATATGCTGGGTAGTGCTGGATAATGGATAAGAGTTAAGCAGAAAAATAAAGTGGCAAAGGGGGATAGGAAGGGTTGGGGAAGGGTTGCAATTTTAGAATAAGTTTCTGGAAAAGTTCTTCCTGAGACGGTGACATTTGAGTCAAAACATGAAAGTACAAGTACTGAGACTGCATGGTTCAGGCTGGAAAAGGACAATCACAGAGGGGTAAACGGGGAAATAAGCAGAGGACACTCATGCAGAGGCTGAGGCTACATCCAAACCCTTGAAAGTCGGAAAGGCTTTAACTAGTAAGAAGAAGGGATAAGAGGGACAGAATTGATATCATTACCTTGAAATTTGTACAATCCAATAAATGTTTTCTCTGCTCTGTGTCTCATATGTTACACACTTTCAAGAAAAACAGTTCTATTGCCTACTTATGCCCTTTGGGTGGATACATCAGCACTTGGACTTTTCCCAGGGATGTCCGTCAGTCCCCATCACAGCACTGGGGACTGGGAGGCAGCACGGGGATGGGGTGTCCCTTGCTTAGCAGTGTCCACCGGGGAGGGGCCCTGGGTGGAAGGGCGGTGGCTCTACCCTCACCCAGAGAGATATGGGGTTGAGAGTTGCTCAGCCACTTTCTAACCTTGTGACCTGGTGTGCTAATTTTCTCATCTGTAAGTTGAGAATATTACCTTATTATTATTACTTTTTACAGGGTTGTTATTAGGCACACATTAAGAGCTCAGCAAGTCATACCCATCATTATTGTTATCATGATACCACATAATTATGTGAAATAAAATGACGAGCTGACAATTGTTGTGAAATCTGTCATAAATCTGAAGGGTGCTAACATCAGTCAAACTTGTATTTCACTGTAGAACTGCCAGCCTCGGGTCAATCGGGCACAAAGAGAGGCTAAGCAATGCACCCCTGTCCACCTCACTTGAGGTGTGGTTGGATGCATGTGCTGACCTGGGGCGCCAAGGTGGAGCACTTTGAGGGTTTGGGGCCGGTCCTGGGGGAGAGGAGTGGAGAAGAGGTGGGGAGGATTCAGATGGGGCTGATCAAGATGTAGTTCTGAATCTGGCATCAGCCTCCGGGCCACGAGCTCCTGTGAACCTTCCTACCAGAAGGTGCTAGCTCACCAGCATCATGGGCTGTCCATCCACCCTTCCCTGGGGAGTGTCACTCAGGAGGGGACCTGGGGAGAGCTGGGAGCTGGCACTGGGACTTCCACTTCCCCATGCACTACCTCTTTCCTTCTTACTGATCTTGACAGTTCACCCGTGTGAGTGCTCAAAAGCTTATGATAAGAAAACCTGATCAACCTGAGGGCAAAGCTGTAAGAAGTTTCAGGCATTTAAAACCGGTCTGGATAAGGCCTGGGGAAATCCTGTGGTCAGCGAGTTAAGAAGGATAGAAGGCCCTCGGAAGACTGAGAAAAGAAGCATGGGGCTGCAGAGAGCTGAGTGTTTCAGAGCAAATGAAAAGTCCATGGCGTGTGCTAGAGGCTCACACTCCGGGTGGCAGGGAGACCAGGTCCTGCCGCAAATTTAAAATGTGGCTTCTTGAGTGTTTAAGTCACTTTGCAATGTCAGGCTCATCACTGAACTCTGGTCTCCCTTTCAGCGCAAGGGACAAGCCAGGCTCCTCACATGCACAATTCTGTGTCCACTGCTGATGAAGGTTTCTCTTGACTTCCCACAGATAGAATGGGCAGGCATTCAAATACTTGCTGATTCATTGATCAACAAGGCAGTAACTAGGACTTTTTAACGATCTGTTTTTAAGGTTTATCAAGCACTTATTACATGCTAGGCACTGTGCTTTACACACATTATCTCAGTCTCATAAAAACTTTATGATACATGTACTCATATTTGTTTTGCAGGGAAGGAAATGAAGCCTCAGAGAGGGTATGTGATATGCCTCGGCCTCACAGTTTAGTAAGAAGGAGGACCCACATTCAAATTCTGCCTCACACAGTGGCTGTGAGCTTGAACACAGTGCAATATTGCCTCAGCATCCACCAGTGTTTAATTTTTGACTTGTTTATGTCCATAAAAGTAGGTTACCAAGGATGGGTAGATGTGTGATCCTTTGGGGCGAGTAGGATAAGGAGATAAACATATTTATAGTGCGCTAATGTTACAACCAATCCATTTTCACAATCTTTCATTCACTTATAAATCGATTTTGTTCAATAAAAATAATAGAGCACCCACTATGCTTACGCATGGCTGGCCATTGTTGAGGGTTCAGAGACGAAAGATCATTCCTGCCTTCTGGATCTTGCTCTCTCTTGGAAACAGGGAGACAGAAAAATGAATATTGGTAAACTCAGGTGTACTTAGAGGCTGTGGGAGCTCCAGGCGGGGCATCAGATTCACACTGGGGCTGCGGGTGTCTTCCTGGGGATGCTGATCCCAGGCTGAGTCTTGTAGACTAGGCCAGGCAAGGGAGAGCAGGCCAGGGGAAAGGGCATTTCATCTGGCAGGACATGGAAGGCTTGGAGGTTTCAGGCTCAGGCACAGAGAGATTTCAGTATGGCTGGGACATAAGGCAGGGAGAAGAGGGTGACAGGCTTGTGGGCCTGAGAGATAGGGACAGTCAGGCCAGGGAAGGCCTTGTGTGCAGGCCAAATAGTGGGTCCATATCCTGGAAGCTACAGGGTGCCATTGAACAGCTTTCTATGGAGGAAAGACTTGGTAGTTTTAGAAAACCACTCCGAGAGCAGAGGGGATGAACCAGGACAGGGCAGCTGGAGAGGGGAGACAGGCTAGGAGGCAATGAGAGGATCCAGGACAGTGAGGTAGGAGCAGGCTGCAGAGGGCTTGAGTGGGGGAGACAGCTCTCAACACTCAATTGCCCTCCATCCCAAATCATAAAAATACATAGAGTGTGTTTGTTCTCATAGCATTGTCATATTTAGTTCAAACTGGTATCTCTGTTTGTTTACATCTAATGCCTATTGGTTCTAACAAATAGTCTACAAACCACAGTATTGGGAGCCTCAGTGGCAGGTACTCTTCAAGGCCTTTACATATGTCATGTCATTTCATCCCCCTATCAACTTTGTGGGATAGATTTCATTGTCTTCACTTTACAGATAAAGAAGTTGAGGCTCAGAAAGGTTAAGAATATGGCCAGAGCTGGACGTGGAGAGAGGAATAATAGACACTGGAGACTCAGAAGGCGGGAGGGTGGGAAGGCAGTGAGGGATAGGAATGAATCAATGGGCACGATGTGAACTGTTTGGGTGATGGTCACACTCATTGCCCAGCTTCCCTGCTGTGAACTATATCCATGTAATAAACTGCACTTGTGCTCCCTAAATCTACAAAAAGTACAAATAGAAAAGAATTTGCCCAGAGTCCTTCCAAGTGACAAAGCTGGGATTCCAAGCAATCACAGCATTCTCAGTGAAGTCCCATGGTGGGTTTTTGTATTTGTTTGGAAGGGGGTGAATTCCTCCCTTTTTCAGCCACATCCACACTTTATAACTGTATGTTAGCAATCCAGGTCCTTTAAGAAATTCGTTTTTATATCTTCAAATTCTCCTAATTAAAGAAGGGTCAAAGGTTGCACCAGACACTAAAATGGAGGTTTTGTAATCTGTAAAATGTTTTCATCTATGTTGCCTTTGTTGGGTCCTCCTATTTTCCACTGAGCTTGGAAAGACATTATTATCTCCATATTATTGATGAGGAAACTGAGGCAGAGAAGCAGACGTCATACTATTAAATGGCATAGCTTGTCCTTCATGCTATGAATTTATCCTTTGCCTTTTGTCTCTCACTGACTACACTCAGGCGGCAAATGGTGTCACATGAACATTCTTTGGCGCATAAAACTGGGGGGAAATGCCATTTAACTCTCCGAATGTTTCTGCCTTGGCCTCCAATGCAACTCATTCAAGAAACACTGGGTACCTAAGGTGTCCAGGCACTGGGTGTTCAAAGATGCCCAGATAGGCCCTTAGGGAGTAAGTGGTGCACAGAAGGATGGACACAGGGGAGCTGAAGGTGCATCAGGGTGGTAAGTGGCATCCTAGTGGTGTGGCCAGAATGAGCCAGCTCCTGGGGTGGGGTTACTCATTCTGCCTAGGGCGAGGTGGAGGGACGAGATGGCCTCACAGAGGAGGTGACATTGAGACCGGCTGTGGAGGTAGAACAGCATTTCTTTAGGGAAAGAAGGGCAGAGACAACAACAACAGGATGACTGGTTAAGTCCTTGCTATGCGCAAGTCCCTATGTTAAGAACTTTAGAGATATTATTCATTTGCTACTTTCAGTAACCCTGTAAGACATCAACTGGTATTAGGCCCATTTTATAAATGAGGAAATGAAGGCTTAGGGAGGATTTGCACCTAGGCAGTCTGATTCCAGCTCATTCTCTCGACCACTGCAGCACAGGGCAAGCACTCAAGCTGGAGAACAGAGCTTGAGTGATGCCTCAGAGGTGTAAAGGTGCCCGGCTCACTCAAGGTGCAGGGTGGGTGCAAGGAGGGAGGAGGGCATAGGCTTGAAAGGGGGATGGGGCCAGCGTGCCATGGGCCTTGCATGAGTTTATCTCCCCAGCAAAGTTAGACAGCAGTCATGTGATCCGATCTGATTGGGTCTGTGTTTCATCTAGATACTCTGGTGCTGCAAACTCAGTGCCTAGAGGGGGCCAGGCCCATAAGGCAAATGAAGCAAGCAGGCCAAGCAAGAAGGAGGGGATGTTTGGCAAACTAAAATTTTATTTGAAAGGTCCTGATTTTAAGATATAGGAGACTAATTCAGATTCCTTTTTTGGAACTCTTTCAGGATCAACCAAACTATGTGTGTGGGCTGCTAGTTTGCTACTGCTGACATGGAGGATGGATTGGAATACAGAGAGCTCAGAGGCAAGGGGCTCAGTGTCAGGAGCCCATTGTAACAGTCTAGACAGAGGAAGAAGCCTGGAGCATCGGCCATAGCATAGGGAGAAGTGGAGGGGTCAGGACTGACATAGGTTTTAAGTAGATTAAATAGTGTTAGTTGACTTTGGATGTGGAGAGTGGGAGAGGGAGGAGTAAAGATTGACCTGGTGGATGATGGAGCCATTCATTCATTTAATTTTTGAACAATTATTTATTGAGTACCTACTATATCCAAGATATGGCCTGAGGAGCACAGCTACCGCAAGGAATAAGACACGATACCTTGCTGTGAAGAAGCTCCAAATCTACTGAGAAGGTCTGTTGAAAGATAAGTTCTGTTGAGAGATTTGGGGGCATGTAGGAAGAGCACCCACCCTAGTCTTAAGCAGCAGGGTGTTAGGGAAGGCTCTGCTGATGCAGGAGAAGTGCAGGTGTGAGGGAGAGGGGCACACATTGGATTCTGGATTTGTTGAGTTGAGTCTTAGCTACAG
The DNA here is from genome assembly GCF_043159975.1 of Macaca nemestrina. Classification (NCBI taxonomy): domain Eukaryota; kingdom Metazoa; phylum Chordata; class Mammalia; order Primates; family Cercopithecidae; genus Macaca; species Macaca nemestrina. Next base: position 128,806,286 of record NC_092134.1, on the reverse strand, counting down.
CTCAGGTAGTTCTGTGATCTGATACCACTGCTCTGTGATGCTTTTTTTTTTTTTTTTTTTGAGATGGAGTCTGGCTCTGTCACCCAGGCTGGAGTGCAGTGGCATGATCTCCACTCGCTGCAAGCTCCGCCTCCCAGGTTCAAGCCATTCTCCTGCCTCAGCCTCTAGTATAGCTGGGACTGCAGGCGCCCGTCACCGCGCCCAGCTAATTTTTGTATTTTTTTAGTAGAGACGGGGTTTCACCGTGTTAGCCGGATGGTCTCGATCTCCTGACCTCGTGATCCACCCGTCTCGGCCTCCCAAAGTGCTGGGATAACAGGCGTGAGCCATCGCGCCCGGCCGATGCTTTTAGTTTTACAACAGGTTAGAGTCCACACAGCTTGCTCACCCATATGACACATTCCTTTCTTGCGGTCATACATTCCCTGTATCCTCTTTTAAGATACTTGGCATACATGTGTACACAGTTGAGAGTGTAGCAGTTGCTGGCGTTACTGTCAAAGTTCATGTCTTTCCTGAGTCCCTGCCCACTTGTCATCCATCTTAGGTGTTGCAATATTTGTAAGGTGAACCTGGGCTTGTTTGTTTAGTTTACTCATTGCTGTTGTGGAGAATGATTTGCTTTCTTCCAGGTATTATGACTATCGTATGGTGGATTAATTATGAGGAAGATACCCTGTGCAGTTCGTCACTCCACCTCCTATCTGAGAGTGCCACACATTCTTTGTCCAAACCTGGGCAAGATTTTGCTTCATTCATTGAACACACATCTGTTGGGCACCCACCATGTGCCAGGCACGGTTTTAGGAGTTTGGGATGCATTCGTGAACAAAGAAGGGCTCCTACCCTCATGCAGTCTTGCTTTCCTGCAGCCTAAATGATTTGTTTGTGTGTATTTCTGTGTTGCTCTTTTGGGATGTGCACAGATGCATGGCCCCCTCTCAGCCAGGAGGATGTTCCCACCTGTCCCCTCTCAAGTGAGGCTGTGTTCCCCATCATCTGAGACTCTCCATTCTGTTCCCCTAATATGGATTGTCCGCAGCATGGCAGCTTCTTAAATCTTGGCTGTTGAATCGCCACTGTCCCAAACAGAACCTTAAACACTTTGCCCAAGTTCTAAATATCACTGTTCCTCTATATACTCTGAAAACAATTTATGTTCTTTTTTGATAAGATAATTTAACTGTATCCTTATGTCAGACCCTTTGTCCTTCCCATGGACCTGCTCACCAGATGCACACATTCTGTCATAAAGCCCTTGTAGTCTTTTGTTTTCTGTCCTCAGCTAAAAGTCTTCCTATGGGAAAGTGTCCAGATAGACCCAAAAGAGGCCTGGAACTCAGGCTTGAGCTGGTACACTGGTATGGATTTGGCACAGCAGGATACTCAAGAAGACTTTTCTAGGGAGGTTGGTTTTCACCAGGTCACCTGGGATGCAAAGATAACCTGGGGATGAGGAACCAAGAGGCCACTGCAGGAATCATTTGGGCTGGGTGAGTTCCCTGCTCAAAGAACAGGGGTGTAGAGATCTCTGAGTCATAAGCTGCTCTGTGAAGGTCTAGGAAGCTCTGGCTTGGATTGCTACCAACAGTCATAGTTAAAAAAAAAAAACTACTCCTCATATCTGCAATTTCTTCACCTATTTGTACCATCTTTGATGTATGGCAGACACTTCATAGCTCCCAGGAGCCACGAAAAGGCAAGCAGTGTAAAGGAAAGAGAAAAGTTAACAGCAAATAAAGAGTTAAAAACTCTAAGAAACTTGGATGCTGTCCTTTAATAGGTCTGTGGCCTCGATCAAGCAAGTAGACTTCCCTTAGCCTTGATTTTACCTGCCCAGTAAGATTTTCTTTTAAAGGTTGGAATAGGAGCAGTGTGTGTGCATAAGATGTTATGCAAGTAGAAGTTGTTTTTGCTGTTGTTGCTATTATTATTTTTACTTTTAGCAGGCTTCCCTCCTAAAGCCTACATTAATCTGGACCTGGATCTTCAGGGCTGCTCCAAGGGCTGTCCTTCTGTGGCCGAGGACAGTCCAACAGCCATTACCCAGTGAGCCACCCCCTGTCCTGCCCATTAATCAGTCAGCACTGGGCTGAGGAATCTGTGTAGCTGTAACCTTGCCACCAGCTAGGACGGACCTTGCATTTTCTTGTTTCTGCACCAAGGCTGGAAATTCCTTGGCAGGGGTTCCACCCACTACAGACTTGCCTGTTTCACTGCCCCAAGGGTGCTGAAGGAACCCCACCGTACCAGGATATAGGGAACCATAAGCTCATTAGGGACAATTCGCTAGCATACCTCCTGCTGCCCTGCAGAGCTCTGTGTGGGCTCCAGCCTGTGGAACTAACTAGGGTCACATGCTGAGCTGTGGGAGTTGAGGCATAAAGTGAGGTTCAAACGATGCCAGGAGTCTGAAATTTTGGGAAATGGATGTGCTGGAACTGAAAATGCTAATGGAGTAGTCTGTGGAGATTTAGCCAGAACTAAGGGATCTTTAAAATATCAGATTCCTGGCAACCACTCAGCCCTACGTCTTTAAGGTTAGGCAGACTCCTTTGGCTTCATGTTCTCAGATGAAAGATCAGAAGGACAGCAATATGAACTGTCAATCATTGCTCATGACATAAAAAGAGAAGGAAAGAGGCCAGAGAGAGCTGGTTGGCATCCATTTACACATGCTTCGCGTAAGGTTTTAGATTTGGGAAAGTGACCATATAATGTTAATACTAGAGGGGACCCTCAAGATCACGAGAAATGACCCCATGGAAGAAACTGAGACCTGGAGTGCTCAAGTAAGCTTTCTAAGATTGCACACCATTGAGTGATGTGATCAGTGCTGTACACAAGCCCAACGGATGGGAAACAGAATAGTTAATAAGGTGGTAAATATGTCATTACACGTACAGATACATTATGTACAGGAGTTCCACCATGGTATTGTTTATGGTAGCAAAAAATTGAAGCAGCATAAGTATCTATTATCCACTAATAAAGAATTGCTTAAATGCTTTATGATATATGCACTCAGTGGAATACTACATAGTCATTAAGAATAATGATGTCGATCTACATTTATTGACATGGGGTGCTGAGGGGCTTAGCTAGAGGGACATAAATTTTGGTATGTAATAATAATGGATGTCAAGGCAGCACGCACATCATTTTGGGTAAAATTTCATATGCGTATATGAATACATATATATGAAAGAGTGTTTATAATAATTACCAAAGAGGTGAGGTTTTGGATAATTTTAATTTTTTAATTTACATTTCCATGCATTGTTAGAATTGTGTTTGAAGATCATATATTACTTTTTATAACCAGAAATCAACCAGTAAAAGGACTTCCTCTTTTTTTTGGTCATGGAATTCCGTGTGCAGTTTCAGAGCTTCCCAGGATGGTGGGAGTGAATTTCCACACCCAGTTGGTTTATAATTGCTTTCCTCAATAATAGGCAAGGGCTGCCCAGCACACAATCCAGGGGATGGCCATTCAGACAGCATGGTGCCTTGGATCTTCAAATGGATGTTGCTGGTGCAGGAAGTAGATTAAGATGTCCCCAGAACTTCAAGATAAAGTCTCTTTTGAAGAGTAAAAGTTGGAATGAATGGAATGGTTGCTTTGAGCTTCTGTGGAGGTGACTACCCTAAAAATAGTCACAAAAGGGTGGCAGGAGAGATTTAGGAACCCCCCAGCTCTAATTAAGATGACTGGGTATAGTCACAGGCAAGCATGACTAGAGTGGAATTATAGCTAGAAAAGTGAGACTGAATCAATTGCATTGATTAGTGCTGTAACTTGGCTGAGGACATAGTGTGTTAACCAAAGAGGGCTGATCAGTAACAAGCCCAGAGAGGAGAGCTTTGTGTGTTCGTCAGAGTTTATCTAGCTTTGTCCAAGGAAGAATAGCTGTGAATCCTATGGCCACGGACCCTGCCAGGTTAAGAGCATTGAAGTTCCTCCCTACAGATCTTCCTACAAGAGGAGGCTGGACCTGGCATCTGTGTTTGGAATGGCAAATGCCAACTTGTGTGCACGTGTGTGTCTCAAAGGGTGGAAAGAGGTCTTGTTTCATCCTGTAATTTTTTTTAAAAAATTGACCAATTGTCGTAAAATTTAACTGGGATGCATATCCCATTTTCCAGTGAGGCTGAATAATCAAGTCACTCTACTTAGTACTTGTTTATTTGTTTGTTTTCACCAAGAACCAATTTGTGTCTCTGAAAGTGTTAACTTGGTCTCAAAGATCACTCCGGCTCATCTCTGGGTCTCGTGTGTTTTGTTGACCACATAGTCTCGTGGGGAATGTACTTTAGGATCCTTAGACTGGACTGCCCCTTCCATGGCAATTTTTCTTGGACAAATTTAAAGATATGTACTAACTACTTTCCCCACAGCTACGGGGGCTTAGCTAGATGGGTGCTGTGACCAGCATCTGAGTTTGAGAAAAGAATCTTAAACGAGAACCAAGATCCTCTTACTTGGTTATTTGACACTTCATTGATTAAACGTACTACATTTTAATTGAATGCTTACTATGTAGCCACCATCTACTTACTGGACCTGCTGCTCACTGTATGCAAAGGCAGGGCTAGTCACTCTTTAGTTTCTTATGAATATTCAATTCTTTACCTGAAATGGCCCATTAAGCAGTAAGAACAATGCACTCAGTAACATGAGAGCTAAGGTACAAAAGAAAAACATTTATTCAGTATACCTTTAATATCTGTCTTCTAATATTACAGTTGGCATTGGCTGGAGAAAGGATCTCTTCATTTTTCATTTTGGCTGCAATTGCTTCTTACTTGTTTGCTTGTTATTCTTCTCTGGCCATAAAGCTGTATCCACACTGGAAATGGCTCAGGTCCCTTTGTCAGCCATTTGGATCAGTCATGCATATCCCAACTGCCTGAAAAAACTGGGTTTAGCAATTAGTATCAATCTGGTAACTGTCCAATGTGGCCAGGGTGGCTTATTTCTCCTACAAGTTTAGATGTCATTGTTGACATCACCACTTCTCCTCTCTAGCTACACGCTACTTTCCTCTCTGTTCCACCAAAAGTGTCAGGCCATGGCCCATATTCTAGAAAGGCTCTTGGTATTTCATCAGTGTTCTCTTTTCTAAGCAGTTTAAGGACCAGCTAGCGAAGAGACCAGAAAGCGGGGGACTAGGAGGATTTTAGAGACTTCTTGTTTTGTGAAACTATATTAAAATTACATCTTACTGAGAGGAATTTAAGAAAGTAAGCAATACACACCTGTAATCCCAGCACTTTGGGAGGCCAAGGCGGATGGATCACCTGAGGTTGGGAGTTTGAGATCAGCCTGACCAACATGGAGAAACGCCATCTCTACTAAAAATACAAAATTAGCTGGGCGTGGTGGTGCATGCCTGTAATCCCAGCTACTTGGGAGGCTGAGGCAGGAGAATCGCTTGAACTTGGGAGGCAGAGATTGCAGTGAGCTAAGATCTCACCATTGCACTCCAGCCTGGGCAACAAGAGAGACACCAAAAAAAAAAAAAAAAAAAAAAAGAGGCCGGGCGCGGTGGCTCAAGCCTGTAATCCCAGCACTTTGGGAGGCCGAGACGGGCAGATCACGAGGTCAGGAGATGGAGACCATCCTGGCTAACACAATGAAACCCCGTCTCCACTAAAAATACAAAAAAAATTAGCCGGGCGTGGTGGCGGCGCCTGTAGTCCCAGCTACTCGGGAGGCTGAGGCAGGAGAATGGCGGGAACCCGGGAGGCGGAGCTTGCAGTGAGCCGAGATCGCGCCACTGCACTCCAGCCTGGGCGACAGAGCGAGACTCCGCCTCAAAAAAAAAAAAAAAAAAAAAAAAAAAAAAAAAAAAAAAAAAAAAGAAAGAAAGAAAACAAAAGAAAAAGAAAGAAAGCAATAACAGCCAGAAGAAAATGGGCTGGGTGTGGTGGCTTACACCTGTAATCCCAGCACTTTGGGAGACTGAGTTGGGTGGATTGTCTGAGCCCGGCTACTCTGGTGGTTGAGGTGGGAGAATTGCCAGAACCTGGGAGGCAGAGGCTTCAGTGAGCCAAGATCATGACACTGCATACCAGCCTGGGAGACAGAGCGAGACTCTGTCTCAAAAACAAAGCAAAACAAAAAATTAGCCAGGTGTGGTGGCGCACGCCTGTAGTGCTAGCTACTCAGGAGGCTGAAGTGGGAGTCCGGGAGGTGGAGATTACAGTGGGTTGAGCTTGTGCCACTGTACTCCAGCCTGGGTGATGAAGCGAGACCCTGTCTCAAACAAAACAAAACAAAAACCACAACAACAACAAAAAACCCCCCAAAAATCATAAAGAAAGCCAGAAGAAGGCCTGAGAGAGAAATAAAGAGAGGAGTTTTGGAGAAAGAAATGAAGGAAAGGAAAGGAATACAACATTTCTGGTAAATTCTCAAATTTGAAAGAGGAGTGGTGAGGAACAAACATTCCTTTGACTTGGGAAGATACTGTGTAACTTCCCCTCCGTTCTATTTACCTTCCAAGCAGTATGTGCTAATATTAATATTGACATCCCTGTTCATGTAATAGCTTTGGGGAACATGTTGCATAGTTTAGGATTCTTTTTGGTTAACTGAGTTTGAACAAAAACAAGTTCAAGCTATTATTAATTTTCTTTTCTGTGGGCTGTAGGGGCCAGATCTGCCTTAGGAGACCTCTTGTATCAGTCATTAAAAGCCTTCATTTCATGCCTTCATTAAAATGTTTGCGCCGGTTCGAACTTGAAAATCTGCCCCAAATGGCATCATGCCAGAAGTTGATTCTTGTTGCTTCAGAAAAAGGGGAAAATATCCCTTTGCTGGAGTAACATTTGCACTGGGTGAGAGGGACATTCCCTCCCAAGAATATATGGCTTTATTGAGTGAGGTCAAATGAAACTTTGCCGGGTTCTTTGCCCATGCGGAAAATGAATGTGTCTAATTTACCTTCCAAATGGGGGAAATGGGAGCAGAAAGGCAGATTACTCGACATAGTTTGGAAAGACCATATAAACACCAGGGGAGTTGTAGCTCTAGCCCCATGTGGTTTTAGGCCCCGAACCGTTTACCGTCTGTAGTCTAAAAATTGGCAGCTCATGGCCACAGGAATACTCAGGCTTAACACTTTAATCACATCCAGAGGCACAGTAAGCTAGATCTTCAGCCAGAACAGATCCAATTTCTTTCCCAGACTGGATAACTTTGTTTTATAAAATAAGCTCAGTGATATTTCAAGGGTTAATTATAAGTCTTTAGAAATCCTGGACTTGCATTTATCTTTTCAAAATATTTACACAACTTGGCTTTCTATGGCACCACTCTGTGTGTGTGCACGTGTGTGTGCGTGTGTGTGCATGTGTGTGCACGTGTGTGTGCATGTGTGTGTGCATGTGTGTGCATGAGTGTGTGTGCATGTGCTCGTTTTAAGAGCTCAATACATTTAATATTTTCTCTCCAAACCTAGACATCTCCAAAAGCACACAGGAGATTTATCAGACCCATTTGGAAGGTGATGCTGTCTACTCACTTTAGGGTGAAATAGAGGCGGGCAGATGCCTCCTCACAGCCACTGCCAGGTAGTAGGAGTGGAAACTGGGCCTCCTGCTTTCTGAGTCCTGTTTTGAAAGCCCCTTCCTGAGTCCAGTATCTCTCTTTGTGAAATTCATGGAAATCCAGATAGACTGAAGGATTCCTCTACTCAAGTACTTTAAGAAAAGTTCCTGATTTTTTTCCTCTTGTTAAGCCTGAGAAGGAGGTAGGAGGGAGAATGCCTCCCCTCTGCTATTCCTTGGCTCCAGGTTTCTCTTTAAAAAATGCCATCAGACCACATACTCCTCAGCATCTGAGAATGCTTCCTCTGGAGTCCAGTTCTCCTTTCCAGGCAGCTGAGGGAAGAGAGACTTTAAAACTGGCAGAGGGCATCAGGGGTGAAAGGCAACCCTGAGAGCAGGAAAAGGCCAGGGAGACAGGCCGATTCCAGCAGGGGAGACTGGCCCATCTGGAGCACCAGGTCATGCCTGGGGATTCCCTGGCCTCACCTGCAGACAGCCTCCCCTCCCTCAGGGTTGGGCTGCTCAGAGATCACTGGGACTCTCAAACCACTGCTGGGAGTGGCCCCTCTCAGACAGGCATTTTTATTACCAAATGAGCAATGAGAGAGGGGAGAGGTGAGGAACTCTATGAGAAACATGCAGTCTTTTATCACATCATCAGTTTTCAGTGAGAAAATCCAGGCCTTCTTACTTTTACAGAGCTAGAATTCAGTTCTCAGGGACTTGTGAAGATGCAGCATCATCAAATCATTGTGTGTGTGTGTGTGTGTGTGTGTGTGTGTGTGTGTGTGTTATGTTTTCCTTATCATCCACCTTAGAAAATATTCTCTACATTCCCATGTTAAAATATTTTTTCCTAAAATCCATCCATCCTTATACATCCCAACCTCCTAAAGAAAGTAATATAGGTTCATTGCAGAAGATTTGGAAAATACAGAATTGTGACCAGATCAAACTAAAATGCACCCATAATTTTTTCACCGAATTTGATCAACATTTTGGTGAACAGCCACCAGTCTGTTTTCTATCTTTTTAGGGAATATAAGTTCCAAGAGGCAGGGGTGTTGTTCACTTCTGTGACTCAGTGCTCTGAACCAGGCCCAGTGAAGGTTGACGTGCAGGCTGTATTGATGGAATGAATGAAGAAATACTACACGTGCATATTTTGAATTGAAACAGGTCATCAGGGTGCAGCAGAGAATAACAGAAATAGAATTGCTTGGGTGTGTTGACTTAGATCCAAGCTACTACTGGTAACGTACTGTATCTCCTAGAATAAGTCACTTCACCTCTCTGGGCCTGAGCTGCTGCTTCAGTAAAATAATTCTTGTAGCTAAGATTTGTTGAGTGCTCACTATGTACACTGTCATAAGCCCTATATGTGTATTTCTCATCATAGCTTTATGAGTTACGTACCTGCCATCTCCATTTTATGCATGAGAAAATAGGCATGGAGAAGTTAAGTGGTTCGCCTAAAGTCACACAGCAAATTTGTGGAGAGCTGGGCTTGAACTCAGGCATCTGGGCTTTTACTCTCTCCAGTGGAATGCCTGGGCTGTGGGATGAGATGACTTCACAGGCCTCTCCCAGCTCCAGTGTCTAGAGAGAGAGAGGGGAGTGCTGCAGGGAGGTAGTTCGGATGATTACGCTACTGGCCAAGTTCAAGAAAGTCAATTGTGGAACAAGGTCCAGCTGATTATTGCAGAGAGCAAAGTTCTTAACTAGAGGACTTCCTCCTGGAATGTGAAGAGTCCACACAGGCACTAGCAGAGCATAATGAAAGACCAGGGATTCTCCGCTGTTCAATCAGTGCTCCATCACTCAGAGGCAGGGTTGCAAGGGCTCCTCATGTGTCGCCTTTGCCTTCAGGGCCTCCCTGTACAGCCACCCACAGGACAGTGCACCAGGGTCAGGCAGGGAAGTAAATAAAAGAAGGAATCTGATAATTCCTGACAGTGTGCAGCAGCTGATGCATTTAATGGGGGAGGAAGACTGGGAATCTCGCTTGATGATGACCTAGGACGTCAGTCAGCAGGACACTGGCCCCTTTACTCCCCCTCCCAGGCTGAAACCTTGTGTTTTGCCTTATGCCCATGGTAACCAAGTCTCCTTTCTGGTGAGGAGGAATGGGCTTCAGTAAACAGATCTATTTGTGTGATCCTATTACTCATTTGAAGCAATGTCACTCCTTTTTCCACTGTGGTCTGTGTGTCTGAGTCAGAGACAGCCTACAACAGGGTTCTTTGAATTGATGGCTCACTCCCAGCCACTCTTGACTGACTGCCAGCTTAGCAGGGCGTAGCTTACCAACAAATCTTTTTTTTTTTTTTTTTTTTTTTTTGCCAGACTGATTCATAGAAACTCCTTTAAAACACGGTGAAAAGAAACCGCCCATTACACACCCCAGTACACCAGCAGGGGAAACTTATAACCTCGGGAGGCAGGTCCCTCCCCTCAGTGCGGTCGCATACCTCCAGAAGAGCGGACCAGGGCTGCTGCCAGCACCCGCCACTCAGAGCGCCTCTGTCGCTGGGACTCTCCAGGTAAGACAGCTCCTAACGCTGAGGGGACTCTCAGCAAACCTTCTCCTTCCTTTCCACGGCTCTCCTTCTTCTGACCCCATCTAAGCTTTGCTTTTACTTTTTTCCTTTGCTATTTTTCTATGATCCTTGAAACTTTTGGCTCAAAGTGGATACAGAGACAACTTTTTCCAGAAAGTTCAGAAAAGTGTATTTTGAGGACGGAGTCTGGGGAAATCAGTGGGACGGGACTGAAATCGTGCCTGGCAGTGGCTGGGTTCTCGTTCTAGGATGTGGAGGGAGCAGGGACTTTGAAACAAACTGGGGTAGGATGCTGTTTATGGAGGAAACACCACACACCTTGGAAATGACATTGGGAACTGCCCAGATGGTTTTCACCTCAAATCAGTTTTGATTCTGATTGCTTCAGGACTTGAATTTTTTCTCTGCTCGCTGGTTGTTGGTTGGGATTTTTTGGGTGGTAGTGGATAGATAACTGGTTTTCAGTTTATTTTTGACATTGCTTTTCCTGCCTGTTTTCTTCTCTATTCATTTCTGTTTAAATTTAAGTATTTTTTTCTCCTCATAGGATGGGAAGAGTGGGATTGGTTTGTTTAAAGAAAACTGTTGGCCGGGCACGGTGGCTCACGCCTGTAATACTAGCACTTTGGGAGGCTGAGGCGGGTGGATCACCTGAGGTCAGGAGTTCAAGACCAACCTGGCCAACATGGTGAAACCCTGTCTCTACTAAAATGCAAAAATTAGCCAGGCATGATGGCAGGTGCCTGTAATTCCAGCTACTCAGTAGGCTGAGACGGGAGAATTGCTGGAATCCGGGAGACAGTGGTTGCAGTGAGCTGAGTGAGACTCCATCTCAAAAAAAAAAGAAAAAAGAAAAAAAAAAAGAAAACCGTTACAGAGTGAAAGAGAGGGAGGCAACTGGTGTTTCAAATGAAACGTGGGAGTGGTTCATTTGGTGGAAGCAGGAGCTGATGAGGATTCCAGATGCCTTCTCTTGGCCAGATGTGGAGGGCGGGGGAGGCAAAAGGGAAGCTGGGTTTGGAGAAGAGGGTGGGGCAGGAGAACATCTGTGCCTGTTAAAAATTGTTGAGTGGCTTTGTGCTTTCACCCCAGAAAAAGCTGCCTTTCAGTGCTCAGTGAAAAGATGGCATATCAGAAACGATAAAAGAACTTTTAAAAGCAAGTGGATGTGGAATTTCTCTGCATGGAAGGCAGTGATTGTTTTGAAATGCCTATCTTTTCTTTCGTTCCCAAAATGTGGTTGTATAAATGCAAATACTCATGCTAATCATGAAGTAAATCAGGAGGAATGAAGAAGGGTGCTTTTTCCTTTTTTTGTTTTGTTTTTTTTTTTTAGGTTAGCATATTGGGTGAGTGTCTACTGAGGTGTGGCCCATTTCAACGTAAGATACTGGTATATTTTTTTTCCCCAAGTAAACAAGATGAGAATGACAGGATTCAGCTTGTCTGACAAAGTTAGGCTTTTCCTTTAGAAGCGCAGTACGTTGGGAGAGAAGATTTAGATGTAATCAACCCTGTGTTGGGCAGGCAACGCGCCTTGTAAAACTGCCCCAGGGGGGATGATTGAGTAGGCACCAGGGCAACTTTTCAAGATGAAGGGAACTCCTACATTTGCTTCAAATGTTTATTATTTCCACACTACATGGATGTGGATTAGAGAAGCCATTATTAAATCAATAGTGTTAATATCCTGCGAAAATTATACAAATCTTTTAGTTCTGTGCAGGTTAAAACTAATAAGCAATGTCTGTCTAACCAGTCAGCGCACGGAAAGCCCTGAAAACGTTGGGAGTGTAAACCATCATGAACTGCATTATTTGTGGCAACGTTTCACATGATACTGCAGCTTTATACATGAGAAAATATGCTACATGTTACTTTGCTGGAGTTTGAAGACAATTTAGCAAAACGCCGTTTTGATTCCTGCGCTCTGCTCTTCCTCCAAGAAGTAGTGAGAGAATCCCTTAGCTGTGAGAGTTTTTCTGGATTTCAGCTTTGACAATACAGAAATGTGAGGGTTATTCCCGCCACCTCCCGCCTCCCGCTCCACCCCTCCCACCCTCAGGGGCAGATCCAATTCCACCCAGACTCCGAAGAATGGGGCGGGGGCGGGGGCTGCAGGACATCCTGTCTGGCGCCCTGGTCAGAGGGCCCCCCACATTTTACATTGTTTGTGGGTACTACACTGTCTTGGGAGTTGGCAAAAGGCCATCAAGAACCAACTCAACTCGGAGCAGATCACATCCTTAGAATCTGGCTATCTCCCAGGACTGCTGGGCAGACCGCTGGGGAAAGGAAAGACGTCCCTTCTGTGGATTGTGGAAAGGACTTATTACGCCTTCCTCAGCCCTTCCTGCTTCCTCCAGAGACCAGATTAGGCCCATCAAGTTCCCAGCCTTGTCAGTGGGCTTCATGGAGACCCCCTGCCCGGGAATGCAGACCCTCTTGGCTTGCTCTGGGTGGCTCTAGGAATTTCAGGTAGTGCCAGATCCACAGGGGCTACTGGAGGGAGACACGCTGAAGACCTAGGAAAACTTGCGGATGAGGCAAGACTGCTTTTCTGTAGACTCTATGGAGCCTGGTGGGGCACATAACTGAACCGTCGCCACAGGAAAGGGCACGAGGCAAGTCAGTTCCATTTCATCCTTCGTTTCGTTCACAGAATTCTAAATTTGGGAGGGATCTTGGATCTCATTCATTCTCCTACTGTGTGCAGAAATCTAATTTTTACACCATCTTGAACAGATGGCCATCCTACAGATCTTAAAATTTCCAGATGTGGGGAGCTCAGAACCTCAGTGTGTATCTCCACACTCATTCCCCCAGCAGGCTAGCTCTAATTTTATTAAAGTTCCTTAAATCCAGCAAAATCAACTTCCTTATAACTTCCTGATTCTGCTGACCTGAAACAACTCAGAAAATATCTATTCTGGTTTCGTTGTTGCTCCACCCAATGATCCTTATCCTCTAAACACTTAATGCCTATTTAATATTTAATGAATACAACTTGATGGATCTACATTGCATTATCTTTTCTTTTTCTTTTTTTTTTTTTTTTAAGCCTAAGGCTCAGAAGGGCAGGGAGCATTTTTGAAGCTTGGAATTATGCTCTTAGTCAATCATACTCACGGGGTTTTTGATTTGGAGGTATTTTCATTTTCTAAATGCATGGATATGGTTCCCTCTTTAACTTCCCACATGTATGTACATAGCTGCCTAACACAAAAGCTCAGGCATATTTGGGACTCTCAGATGTACATACTTGGAGGGACACACTCAGTGTTGCTACCTACTAAGTCATGGTTAGATCAATCCAATACCAGGACACAGGCTTCTAGCTAGGGGATTGTCCCATAACTTGGGGATTGTCCCATAACTTGGTCCATAGTTCACGTAGCCCACGCCTATACATTGTCACCACCCATCATAGTAACTATGGGAGCAGGCTGCCCATCAAATGTAGCCTCCTTGTAATTGCTGGCCAGCAATCTGGGTATCAACCCCTTGAGAAGAGCTCCTACATCTTAACCAGTGTAGAACAGGAATTTTCTCACCATAGGCTTCCCTTTTCTAATACTCTCCCCAGATCCGCCCAGGTGATCTTGAATTTCTGGACTGCACTTGCTATTCAGTAATGAAGGAAGCCCAAATATGGTTCCAGTTAGGGGTTTACTTGAATCTCCATCACCCAGCCCCGACATACACATGTCCTGAAACTACTCTTTGCAACACTTCAGTCCCTGGCGTCCTGCCTGGGTAAAACCATTTCCTTCAATTTACCTGGGAGAGTCACTGATAGTGAAGGAGAAAGATGAAAGCACAAACACCTGTGGTGATTGCTGCTTCAGTCTTTTCCTTTTTAACAAAATGTTTGGGTCAAGGTTTTCTTTTGTGTGGTGGAGATGGCATTTCCCTGGAACTACGATGGACTCCTCTGCTGAATGGTGCCCTTGGCCTTATGTGGCTGTGACAGTTTTTCTATTTGCTGAGCCTGTTTCATGAATTGTTTCTTCAAAGAGGGTAGTTAAACTAGAGAGCCCCTTCGGCACAGCTTGAAACCGCGGCAAGAATCCTGGAGCAGATGTCAGACAGCTGACTAGGAAGACAGAGGGGCAGTGGTGTTATCTAGTGGTGTTATCACTAGATAAGTGGTGTTATCACTTGTCTTTTGCTTTCGGAAGTTGAACCTGTTGGTTCTTTCACACCCCTTATGGCTCTGAGATTCTAAGATTCAGCCAGGCGTGGTAATCGAGCTACTTGGGAGACTGAGGTGGGAGGATCACTTGAACCCAGGAGTTTGAGAACAGTCTGGGCAACATAGACCTGTCTCTGAAAGAAGAATTTTAAACAGCAGGGCGGGGTGGTGCATGCGGGTAGTCCCAGCTACTTGGGAAGCTGAGGCAGGATGATTGATTGAGCCCAGGGCTTTAAGGCTGCAGTCACCTATGATTGTACCATTGCACTCCAGCCTGGGTGACGAAACAAGACCCTTCTCAAAACAACACCAAAAAAGAAACGAAAAACAAAAAAATTAAGATCCTACCATTTCTGTTTTGAGGAATCCCTTGGGCTGACGCTAGCAGCTAGTTTAATCTGTAAAAATTGATAGAAAAGTGAAACAGGGCAACGCGTGGCATTGAAATGGGCATTTTTCAGAGGATTCTCGTCTCCTAGGTTCCTTGAGGACCCACACAGCCTCCTCTGCCCCATCCACTCACAGATTCTTTAGGCATGGTGTTCCCCGGACTTACTCTCAGCCATGAGCGTTCACCCGGCACTAGGAATAAAAGAAAGAGGTTTGAGTAATTAAACGTAAAGGGTGCCAGCTCACATGAGGAGGGCAGGCTGAGTCTGCGAAGACATTGACAACAGCAAAGCATTCACCAGGAGCAGAATCAGGCTCAGGGAGAAACTGAGCTGGCCCTGGGAACAAACTCCACCCTCTTCTCGAGGAGGGAGACCCTGCAGCATGAGGGTGTGGTGTATAGGTGTGGACAGGAGCCAATGAGGAACAATTTGAGAGGAGGAAGAGGAAGGTGTGACTAAGACAGGAGGGAGGGAGGGAGAGCAAGTGGGATGCTATTTCCCAGGCTGTGTGTTGAGGGAGGAGGCAGACAGAAAGACCTAGAAGCGGGAGAAAGAGCTAAGTTAATAGAGAAAGACAAAGTGGATAGACAAAAAGCTAAGTGGATGGAGAAAGAGCAAGGGAGAAGTGATGAGGCTGTTACCCCTCCCATCCTTCTGCTCTTTTTTTGGGACCACCTACCCTCAATGTTTCAGGACAGTCCTTCGGTCAGAATTGTATTCTTTGTCCCCTGTGAAGAATCTTTTGTTGCACTGGTTTCCTCTTGTTTTTTTCAGGATAGTTGACACCTCTTTGGTATCATTTGAGTTTCCGCTATGGGTGCCCACCAGGCTGGAACCTCTTCAATGTTTCTCCTCTTCCAGGTCAGATCAGAGCTGAGAGCAAAACGGGGTCCTTGATCCTTAGACCTCTCGTTTCAAAGACTCAAAGACCCTTCCCCAGGACGCTGGAGAAGGGGAGTTGGAGAGAGGTTTGCGACCCTGAAACAACTAGCTTGGGGCAAGCCAGTGTGTTCACATTGATCTCAGAGAAAGTTCTGAAGCTGAGACCTGGAGCTTCCCTTTACTGAAAGATAGTTTCCAGGTCTGGGTGGGGTGGGGATTCCTGTGGTTAGAAGGTTAGAAGCTTGCTTGGAGTTTGCAGGGGGATCTGGTTCGGGCCTGTGGTGGCCAGGCAGGCTGGCTCTGCTGGGTGGGCCTTCTCCACAAAATGAAGGGAGAAGCAGTGGCCTCTGAAGACCATGTGTTTTTATAATTGACACAGTTTTAAGGGGTGTATGCTGACTCTCTGATTAACTCAGAGAATGTAGGAGGAAAAGAGAGAACAGTAGATCTGGTAGAAATTCTAGAACTTCCACCAAACCCTAAGCCAAGAGACAGGAGAGAGAAAATCATGCCAGGTGGAAGAGCCCTGCCTGGAAGGTGCGAAATGGCTTCAGTTCTGATTCGATTCCATTTCTCCTTTGGGGACGTGCATTTCCTTCTTATCAAGGGGTTGGACTGAATGACCTCAGTGCCTCTCAACCTCTAAAGAACGAATTGAAATGAAGCCCTGAGCCCACCTGATGGGTCTGGGGTGTCTGTAGGCAAGGGGCCTCCCCTCCCAGCTTGCCGCCTTCCAGGAGGCTGCAGCTTTGCTGGTTGAAGCATGTTGCCGCCATCTACTGTTGGTCCCGCCCAAGCGCCGCTGGGGCTGGGCCACACCTAGGTTTTCTTCCCAAACCCCTAGTTATTATCTTGGCAGCTTCTCCCTTGAAGACATTCTGGCTGCCAGAACACTCCTTTGTCAAAAGCAGAAGGCAACTCACGCTTCCGTCCTCACCCAGGGAACATCGCCCGATCCCTTAACCAGCTGCAGTCTGGGGGAGTGGGCTGGGCCCCAACTTCACAGCCCAGGTCTGGCCTCAGTCTTTGCAACTGTTGCCCAAATCCACCCCCTCCCTTGGACACAAAGGAGGACAAGCGGAAATAAGAGAGCGAGGTTATTCTCCTTGGGAGCATTTGCAAAAACAATATTCATGCCGCTTGTTTGCTTTTAGCATAATCGTTGGTCTTCAGGCTCTGCCAGGGAAGCATAATGCCCATTTCCCTGGCCTGAGCCTCTCACTTTACACAGAGGAAGAGACCAACCAACCAGGAACTGTGTGGCCCCCGCTCTGTGCCTGGCACAGGCCTTCAGCCCTTACGCTAATCCTTTGAGGTCTACAGGTCACAGTTCAGGTGTGGTGGAACCAGGATTGGAGCTGAGAAGCCCTGCTCTGTGCTACTTTGAACTCTGTGCCTCTAGGAGCCACTGACGAGAGAAGTTATGTGATTTTTCCAAAGTCAGCAGTTGGTAGGAGGCAGATTTATTATAAGAATCTGGTTCTCCAATAGGTTCTCTCTCATATAGCGGGCTTGCCCCACTCGCAACCCACCCCTTGGCTCCTCACCCCTAACTATGTGAGACTCTGTGCTAGTCTACACAGCACCAGACAAACACGACTTGCTGTATAATCACCCCCATTTATGATAGCCTGCATTTGGGAGATGAAAAAAATAATTGTTTTCCCTGCAGCATGTAGGTTCCTATTACTTTTGCTGCTTGATTGACGATGCTTCCCCTGGTTGTAAAAACTGCCCTGTATTTTCCAACATCAAGTCCTACCTGAGGTTCCTTCCTTCCACACCAAACATGAGCTATGCAGAGGCCGAAGGAAATGGCCCCTGAGAATTCTTTTTCTTTGCATGTTTCCCATGGAGAAATTAATACCCTGCTTTCCCACTCCTGCATAAAAACAATATTGAGAATGGAAAAGTACACTTGATATAAAACAACAATAACAATGGCCAGAGAGGCTCATCCAAGGTCTCATCCACTCAGCCTGCCTTTAATCCCAGTCTTTTCCTCCTCCAGACACATCCTCTCTGGCTGCCCCCAGAAAGGAGTGCTTCCTTTTCTGCTTTTGTGGTAACATGAGCATCCATTTTGCCAACCAAATGATCCTTCATGGGAAACAAACACATCCAAAGCAAACCAACAAAAGCAAAATGCTCCTGACGTGCGCAGAGGACAGAAAGGCTTTCGTGCCACCCTGCGCGGTGTCCTTAGGAAGGAGAGGCAGCTGCGGAGTTTCAGGTGTCACGCTGAGGAAGGTGGTGTGGGGATGGCTGACTCATGGGGGTCAGTTGACCAGAAGCGGCGGCTACGCCTCTCTCTCCCTCCTCATGCCTTGGAGGAAGGGCCATGTCTTTGGTCAGATGCTGTGAGAAAGCTTTCTCCAAAGTTTACAGTTATCCAGAAAGAGATCAGAATTTCACTGTCAGAAAAACATTGTCCAACAAAAAGGGAGTGTCTAGCAGTAATCTCAGGACTGTGTTATGACTTGACTGAGATTTTGAGATCTAAGGTGAGGGCCTCTGGTGAATCTTCTGATAACCTGGTAGTTCTTCTGTGAAGACAACCATGCTAGAAAGAGGAAGAATTAGTCTAGTAGGGTAATGTCACCGGCAGAATTAAAAGTGGTGGTGGTCGTTGCCAAGAGCACACTTGGACGTATTGTCAGAAAAATCTTTCTAACTGGGGAGGGGATCCTGGTAGGTAGTGAGCTCTCCATGACTGGAGGAGGTTAAGCATGATTTAGATAGTTCTTTGGTCTAGATCTGTAGATGACTTTCTTGAACTGAAAAGGAATTTTAAAGACCTCCCTCTTCAGTCCTGAGATTCTGTAATTCAAAGAAGTAGAGAGAAAGGTTAAATCTGCAGACAAACTAGCGTTTAGAAATTTAAGACATTCTCTTTGGATTCACTTATTTCCTCTTGAACAAAAGGCAACACACACATATATACCCGTGTGTATTCAAATGCACTCAGGAAACAGTCACATATTTACATAGGTATTTATATAGAAATATATAATAAAGTTTGCATACAATAAGATGCTCAATACATAGTTGTAGTAAAGTATTAAACAATTTCTGAAAAATAATAAAGGACTAAAGTCTATGTATGTTAAAAAAAAAAAAGGAAATATTTTCCCTCTAGAATTCTGTGGTTATTATGAAGTCTTCAGTCATTTTGACATTATTTTTCCATAGGGAAGAAATTATGGGCATCCTTAATTCATTTATTTGTTCATTGAACAGATATTTATTTGGTACCTGTCATAGGCAAGACTCTCCCTTCAGGGACTTAAAATCTTAGGGCTATCATTAGCGGTTTTAATGAAAAGCTATGTGAGGGCAATAAAATAAGAGAGAAAAGAAAACTACTCCTAACCTATGGATCTGGGAAGGCATTTTGGAAGAGGTAGGATTTTAGCTTGGTTGAAAAGAATTTGATAGACTGTCACAGAAAGAAGAATACAAAGCAAGGCTTTTATTTTTGGAAATCCGAGACCTGGGATTGCAGGGGCTGGCTTGAGGTGCTTGGAGCCTCTTTCCTGGTGATTGGTGGTGGTTAGTGGTGGGAGTTTGGAGGTTCTTGAGCAGGGGAGTGCCATGGTCAGATAACCCAGTAGCAGGGTAGAAGATATGTTAGAGGGGAGGCGTTCAGAGACAGGGTCATGGGTGAGGCTGATGCCTTGGTCAGGCTAGGACCTGAACTGGACAGTGGCAGTGGGAATGGAACATAAGGAAGGATGTGAGAGGAGTAATAGAGGTAGAAACTCAGGGTAGGACTGTGAGGTTTTGGGCAACAAAAGTGGAATGAGGGGAAGGGAAGATAGGACATTTGGCAGTGGTCATTACTGCTCTCTTCTCCCCAGAAAAAAACCTGGTCTTTCTTAAGCTGCCATGGAAATGCCAGCCAGATCCATCCCTGCTTCTCAGAAAGCTCTCTCGTGCCCTCTTGTAGAGAAGGCCTCCATGATGCCTCTCATCTGGGAGAATCTTACCCATACTCAAATGAATCATGGAAATCTGAGCCCCGAGGGCCTCCCCCAGTGTTTGCATCGTCTTCAGTCCCTGATTTCTGAGCACGCTCCCCTCTCACCCCTCGGCTAAGGCTAATTCTTCAGTGACTCAAGCCCCAGGATTTTGACCACTTCCTTCACTGAAGAAGTGGGTTTTTGGTTGCTCTGTTCTATTGTATTGCTCCCAGTTATTGTGTTTTAGGCCACACTTAAAGAATTGCTGCTGCCTCCAGGCCCCATGGCAGTTCAATAAGCACACACACTTCTGGACAGGAGAAAGTTATCTGATTCCTAGCTTAGCAATCACGGAGCCAAATTATGCACCTCTAAACTTCCCTTCTGTTTCTTAGAAGTCAATTATTCTCAAAGTCGCTGCAGATTTAGTTACCCACCAGAAAAGGAAAGGCTCCCATGTGGCCCTGAGTAATTTCTCACTGGTCAGAGAACCCTAAAAGTGTAGGCTGCCTGAACAAAGGCAACAAAGCAATGTATGGCAGTCTCAGGTCTGTGTTCCTTTGATTGTTTCATTTGTGTGTGTGTATGTGTGTGTGTGTGTGTGCGTGTGTGTGTGCGTGTGTGTGTGTGTGGTGCAAGAGGGAGGCAAGAAGCCAATAAAGATTTAAATGGATGGAGATAACTTGAGAGGTTTGGTTATCCCTCTTTCCCTTCTCTCATGTCTCGTATTAGTTAGCCCTTTGGAGCTATAGCCATGAGCAATTTTAATCTTCTTTATTTTATTTTATTTTGAGATGGAGTCTTGCTCTGTTGCCCAGGCTGGAGTGCAATGGAGCGATCTCAGCTCCTTGCAACCTCCACCTACCTGGTTCAAGCGATTTTCCTGCCTCAGCCTCCCCAGTAGCTGGGACTACAGGCGTGTGCCACCACACCCGGCTAATGTCTTGTATTTTTAGTAGAGACTAGGTTTCACCATGTCAGCCAGGATGGTCTCGAACTCCCTCAGGGTTATTTCTATTAACTATAACTATATTAGCTATTCTGTTAGCTAAGAACTTTATCTAAATACTGAATGGTCAGTGTTTGTGAGGTTTGCATTAGAGCTAGGAGCACAAAGACACGTCTGCTGTAGTGCGGTCTGGGCAATGCGGAAAGAAAAGGAAGAACAGTGGTCAGAAACAAAAGATGGTGGTCAGAGGTAGGGAACTGCAAGCCTGTCCATTAGGGCAGAAAAAACAGAAAAGGGATATCAGAGACCCGTGTGTGGCTCTGAGGTGCTGATCTCCATTTCTGTTAACAATACTTCTCTCCAGAGTCACCATACATGGCTCCTATACCTTCCTCAGTTTCCCACCCAGCCCCTGACTGCCCCTGTGCCACGTATGTGAGGTAGGTGAGGCTTAAGAAAGAGATCATCCTCCACTCACAGCGGTGGGTACAGAAATGTGTTCCTGGCATCCACATAGAAGTCAGTGGATGGCCTGTTCTTTAAAAATGCAATGAATTGATAAGCTCTGCTGGCCTAGGTCTGGGAGTCTAAGCACCACAAATGAACGCTGTTATGAGCATTCCCCTACAACTTTGGGACTGCCCAGTGCACCAAATGCTCTGCAAAAAGCAGGTTTTGCTTCAAAGTATTCAGAATTGCAATGCTGTGATTCTCTGCATCTTGGTTTGCGCTGCCTCACTAGGACTGGGGTATGCTTTCCACTGGAGAGTGCCACCCATAGCATTTTGGAGAGGGGTGACGGAGAAGTCTACTATTGTTTTAGTGAAACACACTGCTAAGAAGTAAGTAGTAGCCACCAACACTTCCAATGTATAAATTCTCATACATGGTATTTTTTTCAGTGCCTTTGTATGAAGCAAGATTCACAGTGGGGCAGGGAATGAATCTCCCCACAAGCTACCCTGCAAGTAATGGGTGGGTGGAAGTTTTAGGAGCAAGGGTTCTTCTGCTATTCTACTCTGCTATTTGATAAGTGCATAGACATTTACCCATTAGGTACCACTAATGGCTTTTTCATAAAGACCTCAATGATCACCCCCTCCCAGACTGAGGGGTCCCCTGGGGGCAAGAGGTATCTAGCCCAGTATAGAGACTGGGTAACTAGGGATGATTCAGCCCAGAAACTCAAGATGATAATTCATTCTGTTTTCACCTGTGTTGGGGGAAGGCCATTGAAAGTAATGGAAGCCCCTCTAAACTGACAGTGATATTAGTAAAACCTGACAAATAATGGGCCAGTGAAAAGATGGAGAAGTTGTAGCTCAAGCTAAACAGCCTCTCCTTCTGGCTGGATACAGCAGCTAAAAGCAGAGAGAACTGTGTGTTTCGCACAAGAAGACCACTTGCTAACTCCAGACATTTTGCTTCTTTCCGTGGTGAAAAGACAGGGAGGGCACAATCACAAAAATCCAAGATGAAAGAGAGTTGCTCTTTTGCTTGATTCTCACATCCATTCTTCCAGCCTGCAATGGGCGGGGCATATGGTCAGCTGGATCCAGGGGCCAGGAACTCACACACACCACCAGGGCTGTGACGCATGGGTCCAGGTAGAGGTGCCATGGGAGGGGTCATTGAGACAGAGAGTGTGAGCTGGGCAGAGGAAATCAGACTTGACTTTAGGGGTTACAGAGCAACCCAAGGAGACAAAATGCCGCTGAATTCCCAACACCCTATCAGGGAGGGAATGTTTTCTGTGACTCATTTAAGTGGCTTCACTTGGTGGATTATATTCTGTTATTGGCCCCTCCAGCCTTTCCCGCTTTTAAGAAGAGGATGTTTGTAAATTAGATGCAACAGGAACAAGAAAGTCATTTGAAGAGCCCGAGGAGGATTAAACATCAGTATTTGTTATGTAATATTTGCAATTCCCTGCAATCAGCCTGTTCCTTTCCCCATAGGGGGCAAGGAGATCAGGATCTGGTGAGGTGTGAATCTTGGGGCGTATGAGGAAGTTGGGCTGAGAAAGTGAACTGTCTCCTGGTCTTTCCCGAGGGTGTGCTCTTAAAGGTCTCCCAGCTTAAGGGGCAAGGGTTAGACAAATGACAATTTCTAAGAGGACTGAAAGGATTTTATACACCCTGCCTCGTGGACTACACAGCAGATACCTTATTACTTGCACTTAACATGGGGCAGCCTAGCGATTGAGTAACTGGGTTGAGTTGGCAACAGCTACCTGGCTTCACTTATGAATAATAGTAATAATAATAACCACAGCTAAAGCAACCCCATTATTAGTAGCTGCCATGTGCCAGACACTAGGTGTTTTACATAAACAATCTGAATTCATCCTCACACTTCCCTTTGCAATTGACATTGCGACTTCCACTTTCTAAATGAGGAAACTGAGATGAGCGGTCAAATAACTGGATACGATTCTAATTCAACCTCCGATTCAAAAAACTCTTTTTGCTGTGCATTTAAGTCAAGCAGAAAATTGTGGAGGTGTGCTAGAACCCGAGAAAAGCAAAAATGAATTTGAATGTGTGGGGAGATTATTAATAGCAGACATGAAAGCTCCAACCTCTCCCCTGAAAAGGCAGGATAAACGTCATAATTTTTGCATTCGCAGTTAAATTGGACACATAAAAAAACAGCCTGGTTTGGAAGGAAGTGGCCAGATTGGGAAGGGGCTGCTGGAGACGGTCAGGGAGAATGGTGGAAGCAGTGTCTGCCTCTCATTCCTTGCTTGCAGAGAGCAAGGCACCCTGATGTATATTAGATCATTCTAGATTTTTGGTTGCCTGATGAAGAAAGTAAGAGGAGATAAAAGGCATGTGAAGTGTTGGAATTATAGTATCAGTGCTCTCTAATAAATACCTGGTATGGCATGAAAGTGGCTCAAGCACATTCAAAGCGTCAATTAAATTAGGTGGAGTGAGAGAGGGCAGTGGAACAACTGCAGGACGCGCCTGGCCATCTCCTCCCTTGGTTAGGGCATCCATACATCCATACTGCCTAGGGTGTGAATAACCTCAAGCCCTTTCCTTTTGATGTCCCTCTGAGCCTGCACTGCTTTGTGACAGTCTTAGGCATGACAAAGCTCTCCTTCTGTAGCTGACATAAATCAGAATAGCCTCCCCCATGTGTATCCTTCACACTTCCTTTATTTCCTAGGCTTTATGATCAATGGGCTCCCTTCTTCTCTGCTGCCATTACGGCTGAAAACTTTTGTTTATCCATGTACATTCTTAATCAATGTTAATTCCCAATCCTCCCATCCTGTGATTTATGCATTTGCCTATCTTCTGTATTGAGTCCTGAAGGGTTGGAATTTGTGTAAATGTCATGTACAAGAAGGCACATTTGGTGGTATCTCAAGTTGCATACAGAACCATCACACTGAGCTGTGGAAAATATGACTCTCTGCCCAGACCAATGGCAGGCTTTCTGCCATGAGGCACACAGAGTCCAGAGGCTCAGGTATAGTAATACTAGTCTGAAATGCTCAGTCGGGAGTGACCAGACCATTAAACTGTAATTAGGTTGTTATAATTATTGAAAACCAAACAGCATTATAATAATAGAATTGTGTCTTTCACATTTTATATCTCATCCGGGATCAAATTAGTAGCCTATTCAGTATATGGGCATTGAGTAATAGCTGCTATTCTTCAGAAGGCATTCGCTTCTATTAAAAGTGCTGGGTGAGCAATTCGATGAAAGCATGGACATTTTCCTAGTGGAAAATGGACATTTATATGACATTGTTGCACAGAGACCTGGAAATTATAAAGGTCTACTTCTTTGAAAATCAAAGTCCTATTTGTAACCTCTAAAACACAAACAAAATAAAATAGTAGCAGTTATCATAAAATGTTCTTGTTCCTTATTTGAAATAGAAAGTATTAGAGAAATGAGTATGTAAATGCCTAAGAAGAAACCAAATTCTGTTTCCATGTAGGTATGTATAACTGGATGAATAGGCACTTAGGCAAATCAGAACTAGGTTACAGGGGTGTTTTCAGGAATTTATGATTCGATTGTGATGGTTTTTAGAGCAGCTCTTCCCCAGGTTAGCAGAGAGCCCACATGTGTGGGAAAACTGAGTCGTCTTATCGAATCCAACAGTAACCGTTTTTGTCCCTTTCTTTTTCTTTTCAGAACTCTTTGCTCACGAGTTACCAAAAAACCAAAAGCCAAGATGTTGGTATTGCTGGCTGGTATATTTGTGGTCCACATCGCCACTGTTATTATGCTATTTGTTTGCACCATTGCCAATGTGAGTAATATGCTTTTGTTTATTCACTCATTGAGAAATCATTCGAATATTTACATCAAGTGCACAAAAGAAGTTTAAGCCACAGCCCTTGCCCTTCATGAACTTACAGCTCAGTTGTGGGAAAACAAAATAAACACACGCTTGCCCTTCAAACAATTAAATAACAAGAGGATAAAGGTGAATGGCCACAGGAGCGATCCTGCCAGAGCTGTAGGTGGTTAAGGGCTGGAGGATCTAGTGTGGCTTCTTCGGGCTCTAGAAGAGCCTTCCCAGAAGCAGGTGTGAGTGGAGCTTGAGGTGAACCTGGAGGACTGGTAGATGACTGAGGTTTCTCTTAGCGAAAGAAGGAAGGTGGAAGGATCATAGGGATGCATTCAGGTGGGAGTGCTAGCAAAGGAGCACATATAGGAAGGACAAGCTTTGGTCAGAGGATAAGGAGGACACACACCTAAGTGGCTGGAGCCGGACTTCCCCTTCTGAGAAGCTTGATTAGAAGGATAGATGGGAAGGAGAGGATGACAGGCTTTGACTGCCAGACCAGCGAATTCAAATTTTGAGCAAAGAGTAGCCTGTGAAAGTGGAGTTTTGCAAGATTAACCCAGTGCCACTTAATTAACTAACTCAGACAAAACAAGAAAAAAAAAAAAAGTGGAGGGAGTCTTTTCTCTCTGAACCCTGGGCTACTCTGACCTCTAGTGGTGGCTTATAGCACCCAATTTGCTTTTACTTGTGCTTTTCTCAGAAAAAACAAGCCAGCTCCTTGGACTTAAAAACCAAGGCCACCAATCACTAGGCCGGCAAACCATGGTTTCAGAATCTGTTTAGGTCCCTATCACAGTTAAAGTATAAATGAGTTTTAAAGTTCAGTTAGAAGAGCTTTGCAAACATTGGTGGGTGTGATCATAAGCAAGGCTAATTTAAGAATAACTGTGATAAGGCAACCCCCACCCATGCAACCTCCTCATTTTGTAATTTAGCCATTCTATATGTCAACTCTTACATCTATCCAGATAAATCTGATAAGCTTCTTCAAAGTGTATTAATGAGCTCCAAAGTGCTGCATGTCTGTGAATTACCAGCCCCTAATATACGGCTCGGCACACAGCTGTTTATTGAATGAAGAGCAGGGATTGGCGCAGGTGATTGCATGTGCCTGGCCCCACCTTTCCAGTGTGTGCATTTGTGTGTGTGTAGACAGAACCCTGCACTTGTTTTCTATTCTAGAAGGATGATTCCTTTTCTTGGGCCAGGCAGGAAGGGATGGCGGCACCATCATGAGCCTGGGGGAATCCATTCAAGTCACCCTTCAGCTTTTAGTAGCCCCTACAGGAAAGCACTTGCTGTAGTATTTTACTATCAAATTACTTTGCATGTTGTGACAGTCAAGTTTGATCCTTCTGTTTAGATGAAAGGGGCTTATTAACCACCAGATTCATTGTTATTTTCCCAGTAGGTCTTATGTTTTTTAATTGTTTCCAGTTGGACATTTCACTTTTTTTTTCCTGGTTAACCAGGGACTTAAAAGAAACAATCTTGTTAGAGTATATGAATTGCACACTTAAGCCAGCTTCTTCATCCTGGATTTCTGTTTCTCAGAACCTTAGAATTTTAAACCACTGTGGTTGAATTACTTCCGTTTATTTTAAGTCATGAAGATCGTGGAACCCAAAGAGGGCTAGGTGATTTCTTTCTGGGTTTCACATTCTTCTGTCTCTCTTCTCTTGGGATCTTTGTGACTTCAGTTTTAATCGGACCTTATTTCCACCCACAGATAGGCTGCTTAGCCATCGTTATGGCTAGATAAAGTGTCTTCATTAATATTTGATCCCGATGCAAGCTGATTTGTTATTTTCTTTTTAAATCAGAGGGTCAGCTTTCAATCAACATTTTCTTTCCTTCTGGTTTCAGGTCTGGGTGGTTTCCAACGCGGGAAATGCATCAGTAGGTCTTTGGAATAACTGTACCAACACTCTCTGCGATGGGACCCTGTCATACGCCCATGAAGGTATATATAAAGATATTGACCCAGTGCTGACAATAGGTGTGGTCAGGGAATGTTCGGCCCCTGGAGTGACCCCATGCCCTTGTTCTCCTCGCCCTGTGTCTACAGATGCCCTGAAGACAGTGCAGGCCTTCATGATTCTCTCTATCATCTTCTCTGCCATCTCTCTCCTGGTCTTCGTGTTCCAGCTCTTCACCATGGAGAAGGGAAACCGGTTCTTCCTCTCGGGGGCCACCATGCTGGTGTGCTGTGAGTATCTCATGGGTTGAGTCCAGTTTACATTGTTAAGTCCATCTTACCATGGGGGCTTCTGGCAACTTGGACAGATTAGCACATGGTTCAGTGAAACTTCCTTGTGCAATTTTCTCCTCTGGTTGTTTGTTCTTTCATGGAAAACCTTGAATTGCTGCTTGGGTTAAGAACCCTCATCTTCTTCATTGTTCAAAACCAGTGCTCCTCGGTAGCTACCAAGTGGCAGCACATTATCTGTCAATAGCACGTGTATTCAAGACACTTGAAGAAGGCAGAAAGGTAGGAGTTCTCAGAAAGATGAAACCACTGCCACAATGCACACAATGATTGTGATTCTCATTTAATTGTTGTTCTTTCCCAATATACTCGGGTTGGTGGAAGGACGTGCTCTTTTTCATCCCTGATTAGCTTTCCTAGACCCACAAGGGCCAGACAGAACAGCTGGGTGGTAGGCATGAGGTTCTGTGTTTTACATCACACTATGGACACACAAACGAGCGCAGATATGAGAGCCCAGACACGTCTAATTTATCGACATACCATCGGGCTTGGCCCAGGGGACATCCATCAGAACTCCTGTTTAGGGACAAACAACCAGAGTTCATTTTCCTATTGCTAATGAGGGAAATAGGATCTTCTTAAAATTAGAAAAACTTTTTCTCGATGTTAATGTAAGAAAACACACTGACACATCTCCTTTTCCCCTGCAGGGCTGTGCGTGCTGGTGGGGGTGTCCATCTACACTAATCGTTATGCGAATGGCTATGAAACCTACAATGGGTCGAAAGATCACCACGGCTATTCCTATATCCTGGCCTGGATCTGCTTCTGCTTCAGCTTCATCATCGGCGTTCTCTATCTGGTCCTGAGAAAGAAATAAGGCCGGACGAGTTCATGGGGATCTGGGGGGTGGGGAGGAGGAAGCCTTTGAATCTGGGAGGGAAGTGGAGGTTGCTGTACAGGAAAAACCAAGATAGGGGAGGGGGGAGGGGGAAGAAAAGGGGGAGGTCAAATCCCAAACCATTACTGAGGAGATTGTCTGCTGCCAAGCCCCTGCCCTGGGGAGAAAGTAGTTGGCTAGTACTTTGATGCTCCCTTGATGGGGGCCAGAGAGCCTCCCTGCAGCCACCAGACTTCGCCTCCAGCTGTTCTCAGTGACACACACTGTCTGGGGCCCCATCAGCTGCCACAACACCAGCCCCACTTCCGAGGTGAATTCTGGGTCATGCACTGAGGTCCACAGACCTACTGCACCGAGTTAAAATAGCGGTACAAATTCTGGCAAGAGCAGATATTGTCATTGTGATGAATATGATAAGCCTGGAAGCCATCCTGCCCTTCTGACCCAAAGCAAAACATCACATTCCAGTCTGAAGTGCCTCCTGGGGGGCTTTGGCCTGCGAGCCATTGTCCCTCTTTGGAACAGATACTTAGCTCTGTGGAATTCAGTGACAAAATGGGAGGAGGAGAGAGAGTTTGTAAGGTCACCTTGGTGGGTTAGCTAAACCAAGAAGGAGAGCTTTTCACAATGGAAAACCTGGGGGATGCTCAGAGCCCAGTCCAGACCTCACACACGGCTGTCCCTCATGGAGACCTCAAGCTATGGTCTTTGCTAGGCCTCTCGCTTAAAGCCAAGTCAGTTCTTCTGGAGTTCCTCCAAAGTTACTAGTGAACAATTCGGTGGTGAAAGTACTACACAAACTGTGGGATCCAAGGGGCAGTCTTGCAACAGTGCCATATTAGGGTTATATTTTTAGGATTCCCCTCAATGCAGTCAATGTTTCTTTTAAGTATACAACAGGAAAGAGATGGACATGGCTGCTTGTAGCACAATCCTATTACTCTTCCTGTTAACTGTTTTTGAAGAAGTTTTGTCTAATGATCAATATTGAGGATCAGGGCTCCTAGGCTCAGTAGTAGCTCTGGCTTAGACACCAGCTGGAGTGATCAACTCTTAGGGACCCTGCCTATCCCACTTCACAGGTGAGGCATGGCAATTCTGGGAGCTGATTAAAACACACGTAAACCAAAACCAAACAACAGGCCCTTGGGTGAAAGGTGCTATATAATTGTGAAGTATTAAGCATACTATGTTTCAGCCATGATAAGAACAGAGTGCCTGCATTCCCAGGAAAATGAGAAAATCCCATGAGATAAATAAAAATCTAGGTGATGGGCAGATCTTTTCTTTAAAATAGAAAAGGAAAAACTCTCGTAGTACCTAGTCAGATGGTAGATGAGCTGCCTGCAGCTGCAGGAGCACCTCTATATAGTACTTAGAAGTAGTGTGTTATTCCTGGTTAAGCAGGCATTGCTCTGCCCTGGAGCAGCTATTTTAAGCCATCTCAGATTCTGTCTAAAGGGGTTTTTTGGGAAAACTTTTTGTTTATTGCCCTGAGAAGGTCTACCCCAGGGAGAATCTGAGACATCTTGCCTACTTTTCTTTATTAGCTTTCGCCTCATCCATTTCTTTTATACCTTTCATTTTTGGGGATTTGTTATGCCATGATTTCTGGTATTTATGTAAAAGGATTATTACTAATTCTATTTCTTTATGTTTATTCTGGTTAAGGAAATGTTGAGGGCAAGCCACCAAATTACCTGGGTTGGGGTTAGAGAGATTGGCCAGCAAAAACTGTGGGAAGATGAACTTTGTTATTATGATTTAATTATCACATGGTTATAGAAGGCTGTCTTAGTGCAGAAGTATACTTACATATCAGACATATCCAACGGAAATACTCAAATTTTGTTAAGAAGTTGAACTATGACTGGAGTAAACCATGTATCCCTTATCTTTTACTTATTGTTCTGTGACATTTATGTCTCATGTAATTTGCATTATTTTGGTGGATTGTTCTAGTACTGTATTGGGCTTCTTCGTTAATAGATTATTTCATATACTATAATTGTAAATATTTTGATACAAATGTTTATAACTCTAGGGATATAAAAACAGATTCTGATTCCCTTCATTGTGTGAATGTTTTCTTTCTTAAAAAAATGTGGAAAAATATGGATAGTTGTGACATTTATCCCTCATTAAGCTGCCTATCAGTTTGATTTGGACAACTTGACATTTATTTGAGACATTAAGCTACTTTCTGGTAATATATTAGGCATTTCTGCAATAGCTCTTTCAGGCAACTGAATGTTATTAAGCATAGTTTTATCTTGCTTTAATTAAACCTCTTAGGCAAAACATGAAACTTCATAAGCTAATACATTAGAAAGAGTTTATGATTTTAAATCAGAAATGCTTGTGACATTAAGAAATGAGGCACTTGTAAAGTTTCTTTGAAATAGCCAGCTCCTCTAGTGTGTCTTCAAAATATAAAGTGATTCACAAAGGCACGCATCACACCTATTTGTAGCAGCCCATTCATTACATAAACCAGGGCATACCTCTGTGGGCCCTGTGAGTGAAGGGAGGCTTCACTACTTTCTGTGAGCAGTAAGGACTGGCAACTTTCTGTGAGCGATTAGGACCAGGTAAAGACTGCATATCCTTGTGTCATGTCAGCACCAATACGATAAGGAGGGTTTGAATGTGGAGCAGGCAATCTTCCAGCCCCTTCTTGTCTCGGATGAAATAACTGCACAGAGTAATGCACCAAAAATACACAATGGAGGCTGAAAAGTTCAACATATTTTAAATCAATTAATCAAATTGCATTGATTCCTGATGCCTTCTCAGAGGCCTACATGATTTCTTAGATTGCTCTGAGAAATTATCATAAGAGGTCCACTTCCCTCACTTAGCTCCCCCAGGGATTTCTTTTCTCCTGTGTCATACACCCAGTCCTAAATCAACCCCCCAGACTATCCTTCCATCCCTTCTCCAGAGGGAACTTTTCTCAGACTCTGCAACAAACTCCTGGCTCTATCCAGAGTGTCCTCTGCTTCAAAGATTGGTATCTTTCTCCTCAAAAGCCTGGATGGTGAATGGGGGTGTATTAGTCAGAATTCTCCAGAGAAACAGAAACAATAAGATTCTCATGTGTGTGCATATATATAAAGGAATTGACTCACATGATTATGAAGACAGGCAAGCCCAAAGTCTGCAGGGGGTGGGCCAGCAGAGAGCTGGTGCTGCAGTGCAGGTCTGAAAGTTGCCAGAGTCCCTTTTATAGAGACGCTTAATAAATATTTGTTGAATTAAATGTCTTAGGTGGAGACAAATAGAATTAAAGTGGTTAAGTAAATACTCTTAGGTGAAATTTGTGCAAATTATGAGTGTAAAGAGGGTGAGCTACAGAGCTCTCCATGACCACTCAAGAATGGGACCCACAGGCAAATGATAACTTATTCATTGATCAAGGTGATAAACTTGAGTTATCAAATGATTAATAGATAACGATCTCACTTTGCCTTGGAATTAGCCATCGCAGTCCCTGTGTTAAAACCCCACTGGCTTTCAGGCATGGAAAAAAATTTCAGAAAGGCCTTGAAAGAAGGCATATGAAGACCAAAAGGATATCGAGCAGGGCTCCATACTTGAATAAAGGAAGAAACTCTCTTCAATGTTTACTAAGAAATAGATAGATGTCCTAGCGAAAATGTTTAAAAGTATTTGAAGAAGAGCTAGATTTTGTAGGGGGAGAGAAGGGAATAGGATAGGCTGCTGGGAGGCAAAATGAAAAGAAGAAAACTTGTTGGAAATTTTGGAGTAGATTGTGAGGAGAGGTGACCCATTTTAAAGATGTACTGTTTGGAGGTGAACACGACTTTCAGAGCACACAGCAGATGAGGAAAGATATACACTGATTGTGTGGAGCCCAAGGCAAGGAGGGTTTTTGGAGTCTTAAGTGGCCTTGTTTCTGAAAGGGAGACATGTGGAGCCTACTCCTGAGGTGGGAGGCTGGGGAGGTGACCATCAAGACCTATACTGATAAACAGCTAGGGGCTGGGTGCTGCACCTACATGCTGGGGTAATAGAAAATGAAGCAGACATGTGTCCCATCTTCCTCCAGCTTTCAGTCTAGCTTGGAAATCAGTTTCATACCTAGAGAAAATGGAGGCTCTGTGGGATGTAGATGAGGTGGGATCATGGATGCCTAGGGAAGGGAAGAAGAAAGATTTTTCAGGTCTTTGCTCTTCCTTGTGACCCTATCTCATGCCATGAGCAATTGCCTGGCATCTCCTGTGGATTGGACCACTGCTGCATTTCTTATTTGCCAACATTACTTTGTCCCAAATGCCATTCCTTTGTTCCAGGGCCTCCTTGTCTTCCATCTGGGGAACTCCAGGTGAGGAGCATTATAATAGCTTCTCTGCCTTTATCTACAATCTCTCCAACCTGTCCTTTATGCTGATGTCAGGACAGGCATTGATGGATGCTTCTACCACTGTCAGGGCAGGGAGGGCCAGAACACTAGCATAAGATGTCAATGTGTATATCCATATGTCAGGTCCATACTCAACTCAAGCTTCTGGTTAACTCCTGATCTATTGGCAGCTCCAGTTCCCAATAAGTTCCTCATCTCCATCTGAGACCACCTCAGCCTGGACTTAATTGTCCACATCACTATCAGCATTTTGGTTAAACCCATTCAACAAGTCTCCAGGAAGCTCCAAACTTTCCCTCATCTTCCTGTCTTCTTCCGAGCCCTCCAAACTCTTCCAACCTCTGCCCGTTACTGAGTTCCAAAGTCGCTTCCACATTTTCAAGTATCTTTATAGCAATGCCCCACTCCAGGTACCAATTTCCTGTATTAGTCTGTTTACACACTGCTATAAAGACATACCTGAGACTGGGTAATTTATATAGAAAAGAGGTTTAATTGAAAAAAGGTAACAAAGTGAGCCCTGATTCAAAAATGACTGTCTACACATGACACATGAGGGACTTTATGATATTAAGAGATTCATTAAACAACAGTGGGTGGGGAGGAAGAACAGACTTTTGAGCTCTTCCCAATATAGGAATGTGTTAGTTCTAAAAATTTTCTTAAGTTGTTTGCTTGGAACTTAGAGTATATTTTTCTATAGGAAAAATTCCGAGCTATTTTATTTATGATATGGGCTAAAAAGACTTCTGTAATCTAGCCTGGAAACTTAATAATCATTCAACTTATTTTCAATGAGATATGACTGTTTACATTCTGAAACCTGGAACCCTCTGTTGCCCTGCAAATGCTTTAGGAAAAGAAGAGTGTGTCTGATGGAGGCTAAGATGGAAAGTGAATATGGATCCATATTCAGAAGACACGGCTGCCTTAGGGCAAGGAACAGCTTTTCCCTGGCCATGCTAAGCGTTTGACATTGATGTGGGAGAATATGGCATTCAGTATGACTCTGTCTGGATATATATAGTTTTGTAAATTGGGTGTTCTTAAGTTGAGACTGCATGTTTCATTCCAAAATCAATCTTAGTTTTCCCACTTTCATTAGCATATTGTATTAGTCCGTTTTCACACTACTAGAAAGACATACCCGAGACTGGGTAATTTATGAAGAAAAGAGGTTTAATTGACTCACAGTTCTACATGGCTGGGGAGGCCTCGGGAAACTTATAATCATGACAAAAGGGGAAGAGGTACATCTTACATGGTGACAGGGGAGAGAGAACGTGCAAGAGAAGGGAAAACTGCCTTATAAAACCATAAATGTTGTGAGAACTCACTATCACAAGAACTGCATGGGGGAACCACCCTTGTGATCCAATCATCTTCCACCAGGTCCCTCCCTCTACACACCTGGATTTTGGGGATTACAATTCAAGATGAGATTTGGGTGGGGGATCAGCCAAACCATATCACATATCAATGCTTAAATTCAGTTTACCTGAGAATTTTGAATGATTCCAACTCCTTAGTATAGTCATTTACAGGCTTTTAGGCATTATGAAATCGTACTATTTTTAATTTGATTTCACCACCTCTCCTCTGCCTTATAAAAAGCTGACATCGAGCACATACGTACTTCTAATTTTTAAGGTGAATCAAAAGTAAACCTGTTTTGAGTATTTGGATATAGTTTTGCAACAGCTCTTGAGGTACTAGGGTCGCAGAATCAAGTATGAGAATTGTAGTGGTAGATTTATGGGTGAAATGGCTTACATTAATTAATCTGACATTTAGTCACCTTGTTTTAAAAAAGCAAGGCAGTATTCTGGCAGTGATATTGAACTCCAGATTTCTTTCCATATACTCACTTATGAAATTCACTTCAACATGGCATACCAGAACTGACTACTAATTTCTTTCCCCAGAATAATTTAAATTCTTTACATCTCGTTGTATTTAGTACTTGTCAGAGCTCCTGGAAGGACAGATAAAAGATAAATGCAGACAATTATTCATTGTTCAGCTTAGGTTCATTTCAGCCAATCATTTTCTTGACCTTACCCTGGACCTCCTCATTCCCCAGAACCACTCTTCCTAATTCAGAGGAACGTGCATGGCTCTTAATTTCTGGAGCTAACACCCACTACCACCATTTTTGAACTCCATGCTCTTTTTAATTTTTGAGATAGAGTCTTGCTCTGTCACCCATGCTGGAGGACAGTGGTGCCATTTCTGCTCACTGAAACCGCCTCCTCCTAGGTTCAAGCAATTCTCCTACCTTAGCCCCCCAAGTAGCTGGGATTACAGGCACTCGCCACCACACCTGGCTAATTTTTGTATTTTTAGTAGAGATGGGATTTCACCATGTTGGCCAGGCTGGTCTCCAACTCCTGACCTCAAGTGATCCATCTGCCTTGGCCTCCAAAAGTGCTGGGATTACAGGCGTGAGCCACCGGGCCTGGCTGGAACGCCATACTCTTTTAGCTCTTCAGGGATGCTCTGTTGTTATTCTCCTTCTCCCTGTATCTCTACTGGAAATTTTCTCTTGTGGGTAAAATACGCTTAAGTTGACCATATCTTAAGCAAAAGAAAACACATAAACAACAACAAAAAAACCCACTCCTCCCTACCCTAATACTTTGCCTCTTGCTCTCTTATTATCCATCTCCACCAGGCCCTGTCTCTGGGGTCGAGGGTAAGAGCTCACACACTATATACCTACATACTTAAAAGTTGTATATCAAGTTAACAAGCCACATTTAATAAAAGGTGTTCTATTGTCCTACCTTGATAAAGATACCTAGAAGGTCAGGTTAAATTGAAAAAGCTCAGACTCCTTGGAGTCCTGGGGTAGAAGTCGGCTTATGGGGGGAGTGGGTGTCAGGCTTTCTGCTCATAGCTTGACTTTCTTCTTCCTCCCTCCTCTGCCCCATCTTCCACCATGAGAGACATGGAGTGCATATGAGTGGGTACTCCAGCCCACACATACGAGAACAGCCCTCACCCCTGTCCCATCCTGCAGACAGCTGCCCCTGGGCCATCTCATGGG
The DNA here is from genome assembly GCF_043159975.1 of Macaca nemestrina. NCBI lineage: Eukaryota > Metazoa > Chordata > Mammalia > Primates > Cercopithecidae > Macaca > Macaca nemestrina. Next base: position 128,770,921 of record NC_092134.1, on the reverse strand, counting down.
CCATCCCGTAACACAGTCCAGGGAATGGTATTATGGTATTATGTAAACATTTGACAGGCCCAGGGAAAGGGGCCTACTCATGAGCATGAGGACATTTGGCCAGGGACTTTGGCAGCATGGGCAATCAAAATGCAGTCTGACAGCAAGGTGTGGCCTCCAGGTGGGTGTGCTCCTTTGGTCCTGAGCCCAGGGACTTCTTGCCCCGAGAAGGGTGTGGCTGGAGGAAGATTGGAGCAAAGCCAGGAAAGCACAGGCCTGGAGAAGGCCTCCTGCCTGATCTGAGGGCTCAAGGCTCTGGCCTCACTTCCCATTCCCTCACCTCGGGCCTCCCTGGAGCCAATCAGCTTCTGCCCTCAGCACTCCAAAGTGATCACTCTGCTGAGGATCAATAGTCACTTTATATTCTCCAGTCCAATGGGCACTCTTAGCCTGTACATTTTTGTTTTATTTTCTTTGCCTTCTGCTCATTGTATCTTTGTATTTTGCATGGGTTTTCATTAAAATTCATATAATGAATGATCACCTATATTGGAATGAATCCAAAAATCTGCATCTTGACTCAGATCAGCTTTCTGAAGTCAGGGCTGTAAGAACTACAAATACAACTGAACCTCTGAGGCTCCCCTCCCCTTCTTTGACTTCCCCATGTCAGGAAATAGTCACCTATCACTCAGACTTACAGGCCAGCTATCCAGGTGTCACTCACCATTCCTCCTTCTCCCTCATTCTTCACATTTAATTAATAACTGTATCTTGGTGATTATAACTCCCAAATATTTCTAGACTCTTTCCATTTCTTTCCATTCCCTTCAGTGTGATCTTAGTTTAGACCTTTAATTGCATTTATTTAAAGTAGCTGAATAGGCTCATAAGAATTCACTGCTCCAACTCATTTTCCACTCTGTTGCAAAAACTGATTTTCTTGCAATGCAAATATGAGCGTGCCGTTCCCCTGCTTTTAATCCTTCATTTGCTCCTTCAGGTTGTGCAGGATAAAATTCAGAACTTGTCTATTGCTGCCTCTTTTCCCCCATGCCCAATCTATCCCAGGGCTAAAACACACTACTTCTACCACCTTGTGGGGAGTTTTCCCCACATGCCATTTCTTTCTCTGAAGGTCCTTCCTCTGGTATCTGGCTACCTCATCCTGATTTCACAGGATCAGAGCACATTCCACATCGCCAAAAGGGTGGCCTGATGCCCCAGGCCCTGCTGAAATGAGCTTTGTCAATGTTTACATAATACCATATGCGTATTTCATCAGAGCATTTGTCACAGAATATTTGAATAGTGGGTTAAACTGCACGCTTCCCTCACTGGACCATGAGCTCCAAGAGGGCAGGGAACTCATATTTCATTTCCTTCCCCTCAGCATTTAGCCGGATGCCTGGCAATTAGCAGATGTTCAATATAATTGTGTGAGAAGAGCTGGGGAAGGTGCTGGGACGCATTATCACGGGCGACAGAACCGGTCCCTGTGGCACTCGCTGTCTCGGGGGATTGGACAGGTGCTTCCAATGCAGGTGGAGTGCCGTTGACGCTGAGAGAGAAGGGAGGAAAGGTGCCTCTGGGGGTTGTCTCTTACTATTTTTAGGGTCATTAAAAGTGATTAAAGCCCTCTCTGTAAAAGTGTCCACATAAATATTTTTTTCATAAAATTCTCCTAAAACATCCATGGGTTTCCTAAGTAGTACAGCCCTTAGGCCTGAGCAGAATGACCTCTGCTTTTAGAGCATTGCATTTATTTAAAGTAGCTGAATAGGCTCTGGTCCTCGTCCAGCTGTGCATGCATTTAAGATGAACTTCAAGGGTGAATAAAATGATGGAAGTTGTAAAGAAGTCGGAAGTTGAAAGATCAGCCAACAAAATCATAGCGACGGAAAAGCTGGCTGGAGCAAGTGACCCATTTGGAAAGGTAGACTGGGGGCTTTACTGCAGAAGGTCCTGACTCTCAGGGTTAGGAATTTCACAATGATTTGGAGGGATAATGGGAATTCCTGAAGTGTTTTTGAGCAATGATATCACTGGAATGTGCTCTGAAAGGATGAATTTGGCAGATTACAGAGGGGGTTGCAGGGGAAGCGAAGAAGGTGGAGAAACAGCTGGGAGGCTACTGTAGTAGTGGAGGGAAGAGGTAAAAAGAACTGGACAAAGTGGGTGGGATGGGAATAGAAGAGATTAATATAATACAAAAGGTATGATTTAGATGTCATGTGATTCAGCAAGATTTCGGGGAGAAGGCAACAAAGATTACTCTGATTTACCAGACTGGAGTTGGGGGAACTGGCCACGCCATCAACAAAACAGGGAAGCTGAAGGAAGAATTTGAGGGCAAAGATTATAAACTCAGATCTAGATATGTTAAGTACAAGGAGCTGGCTGGACATTTACATATCTTGCTCCTTAAAGTCTAAAGATGTCTTAGGTTACTTGTGAAGGGTTCCTTTCTAGAGGGATCCTGGGGGTTCCCCAGAGCACCCACAAATGTAAGTCTCTAGGAGGCTGCACAGTTCCCACCTTTAGACTCTAGCTAGGTAAGCTTTTCATAGCACATCCATCAGCCTGGGTCAACTCACTTGGGACTGACCTTATATCTATTTGAATTCAGCTGTCTTTTGTTTTAAATTTTACTTCTAAATTGTTTTATTGCCAATTTTAGCTCCCCCAAATTAGCATCACACTTTCTCCTTGTGCTAGTTCCAACCTGGATCCTGTAGGGGTGGACACGGAAGGGTGATGGGAGGACAGGGCATGGATCTGGGACACACTTGGAGTTTTAATTTAGTATCCCATGAAACTTCTTGTTTAAAATATCTGATTTGCTAAAATTTGCTTTTCAAAAATGTTGGCCTTTTACTAAATTTCCCTTTTCAACATTTTAAACATCTGCTTTAGTTTTAAAATGGCTGTCTTTTTTCTTTTTTTAAAAACATCTTTTACGTGTGTCCAAACTTTCCTATCCCTCAAAACAGAGGCTTCTTTTGGGCAACTTATTTTGATGTGAAATCTCTGAAGAATCTCATCAGCAAGAGATCTGGAATGATGTCTGAACACAGGTAACAGTGACCTGGCATGGATGTAAGTCAAAGAATATTGTGAACAACCCCATGTAATACCCGGGCATATGAAGAAATATGAAGTTGAGAGGCAATCATGCCTTTAGATTTTGAATTAGTCAAATTATGGTCTGAGTTATAGAGTACTATGTTCACTGTTGGTCACCACTGTTCAAAGAGATGTGAAGAAATTAGAGTGATTGCAGAAACAAGCAACCAAGATGATTAAAGGGTTGGATAATAGGTTCCAGGATAAAAGATAAAAAGGTTTGTTGCTGTTTCCAGAAGAGAAGACTAAAGTAGATCGTGATTCTGAAAGGTTTTTATAAGGCATGGTTAACAGAAACAACATATGATGGAGAAAGACTATGAGCAAAGCTAAAAGAAGAGAAAATGCCTCATTTTGGATAAGTCAGGCCAGAATCAACATTTTACCCTTTCCTATACCGTTACTAATTAATCACAACCTTTTTTTCCTGCAGAGCTTGGGCCAACCATATAAAATCCCCCAAAGGGAACTCCAGGTAGCCTCTTTCAGTTCTTTGAAATTTTTCCTTCGAAAGAAATCTGTTTTGTCCTCTATTTTGGATAGCGAACGTTTTGAGAACTTAGACTTTACCAACGGATTTCTCAAAGATCTTTCTAGCACCATGATTCTACCAAATCATTTGATTAAATGAGTTTCATGAGGAATGGACTTAATTTGTAGATGATAATGGATCTAGGCCCTTTGACGAAACTGAGACATCTCTGGAATCCCTTTTAGTGAAGGGCTTGGAGACTCGGCTACTCTTTTAACACATAAAGTTTAATTGTCTTCTCAAAGAAACTCTTCACAGACAGCCTAGAAAGCCTCATAATGCTGAACAAAAAGAAATATTTGGATGGAGCCAGAAGTAAGGAAAGAACTTCTACCAGGATCTCCGGTGTAGAGTCTCCTATTTGGCCCAGGAGAGGAAAATTGGGCTTTAGGAGGATCCTGAACACTGATTGCTGGAGGAAGGCATCGAGATGCCCGAATGAAGTTAGTTGAAGTCTTTGCTTTTTCTGTAGCTGTTTGTGTGTTGTTATGGAAAAGCCTGATGAACAGTGGTTTTCTGACATGAAGTTTCTGGGAGGTAACAGTGATAAATGGCAGTTCAAGAAGCTGAAGGGCAGAAATCAATACTTGCTGTTACTCTGCAGTAAATTATGAGACGCCTTCAATGAGAGGGACAGATGTGGTTTTTCCAATTGCATAGTTTGAATTTTAGTTGTTTATAAATTTTCTTTCTCCCTGTGGGTCTAAGTTTCTGTCTTTGCCATATATACCCTAAATGTATGGTGATATGTATGAGACCACTTAAAAAGGTGGCAGGCAATTCACCATTACCATCTGAATTTTCTTCTCTACCATTGACTTTCTCTAACTTTTCTAATGATGACTAGCATAGTTTGTTTTGTTGAAGGACGGCCTTTGGACCACAAAATGGATGAAAATAAAATAAAAATAGCTAAACTGCTTTAAAAAACCCTTAAGAATCTCTTAATACTAAGTTTCAAGGGCAGAGTCTTTCTCAGTGCCATTTGGCTCACAGGCATGCATTCCAGAGCCACCAAATTTGACATACAAAAATAAAAAAAGATTTTACAAAAGCCATTTCTTCCAATGAGGTCAGCAACGGTTCTCGTCATTTCTTTTTTAAACAAATTCATCATGTTCCACCAAGTCAGATATTTACATATACTAACTTGAAATTTCACTCCTGAAAAAATAATAAAGGAAAAGTCTTCCGGGATATTTTTGCTATTTTATGGCAGTTGTTGATCTTTAGTGTTTATTAATTTTTTAGTCTTTTCCTTATTTATAGCCACCCCTCCCTTTTACAAAATATAGACCAACTTCCTAAAACTTGAGCTAAGAAGTCTGCTCTTAGATGGTGCTCCTGTTTTATAGCTGCTGATTAGGCCGGTAATCAGGAGAAATGCACGAGACTGCATTGGAGGAGACTTCTCGCAGCCTGTCCATCACACACACACATAGATAGCACTTCTGTTGCTACTTACCTGAGACAGTCACATGATACTTTCTAGGACAAGTTCAGATAGGAGTCTCGAGTCATGATGGCAGAGAGAATATACGCACCACACTGCTCCAATGTTCTAGGGGCATTGCAATCACAGAGGGAGGAGTTGGCTCTTCCTGCCCCTTCTCTACCCCTGCTCGCTAACTGCAGGTTCGCCTGGCCAACCTACAGACTAACCTGTGAGAAGCACTCAGATGGGGGGAGAACCTCCTGCCAGATGTAATAACCATTATTTTGAAAGGCAGAGGGGAGAAGGAGGGCAACCAGGAGAACCTTGTAAGACTTCGGGGCTTTCAGGCAAATAGATGATTGTTTGACGGTTTGAGGGGCTGTGACTTACAGTCAGATCATACAGATTCCTGAGACATAATCTAATCAACACCAAGCATACCTCCTTTGACTGTAAGTAACCTGAGTGCTTATTCTAGGACTTTTGTCTCCTCTGTTTTCCCAGAACCAGACACATTGCCTGGTTCGTAGACACTGAGTAACATTACATTAGACCAATGAAAGGATAAAAGAATCTCAGGTTCTACTGAAGGAGAAAAGGGCTTACACTGCAATATCGGGAAGAGAGGGTATAGAGGGGGAATTTCTTGGCAAGGAATGTTGTTGTGTTATTATAGGTCTGTTATGGGTTATTGAGGAAGTGCCATGTAATCTAAGGAGATGCATCATCACAGCAGAATTTCAACTGTTCTGGAATGATTTCTGTGGGCTGCCTGGAGGAGGGCATGAACTAACTACTGTAGGCTTTCAACCTTCCCTTGATGTTGAAGATTCTTATTCTCAGGAAGGTGCCCCACACCCACCCCACCCACAATTTTCTTGGACAATTCTAATTTCCTACACTCCCTGCAGTACAGAAGCCACTGATTCTGGACATTTTTGGCAGTATGGTATTGGTATGGTATCAACCAATGCTTTTTCAGAGCAAAGACACTTTATCAAATACCATTAAGTATTGATTACATTAAGTCCTCACTTAATGTAATGGTTTTTTTTTTCTGTTTTAATTTAAGAAGGGGTCTCGTTATGTTACCCAGGCTGGTCTTGAACTCCTAGGCTCAAGGGATCCTCCTGCCTCAGCCTCCAGAGTAGCTGGAGTTACCACTGTGCCCAGTCACCAATAGGTTCTTGGAAACTGCAACTTCAACTGTAAACACATACAACAAAGCCAATTTGATCACACGCTAATTGAGATAAATAAGGGTTAAGGTCCTGTGGCGTATTTCTGTCCACAAAAGCACCACCAAACTTCTAAATAAAGACCAAAACACTTCTTAAACATTGAAATAAATATAAGCTATACAGACAATTAGGAAAGATTAATAAAAATAATTATTTACTCAATTATTTCAGTTCAGGTTTAGGATGGCTGGAGCCTCCTGGAACAGCTCAGGACACAAGGTGAACTCGGACAGGACACCATCCCACCGCAGGACGCACTCACGCTCACATCCACACCCATACCCACACTCACACTGGCACCACGTAGACAAGCCGGTTCACCTAATGTGCACAGCTTTGGGATAGGGAAGGAAAGTGGAGTACCCAGAGGAAAGCCACGCAGACATGGGGAAAATGTGCGAACTCCACACAAACAGTGGCTCCAGCTGGGAAGATATTTTATTTTTCTCATCAATGTTATAACGAAACGATGACGTTATTCGAGCACTCTCTGTACGTTAATGGCGCCATCTGCTGAGATGCTTAAGAAGCTAAAATGTGAGAAGGACCCAACGACTCCTCTGCCAAAAAATGGACGTGCATCATTGTGTCCTGGTGCTAGCAAGTGTCGAGAAACAGAAGTTAAAAGCTTCTCCTACCTTTTTTTTCTTTTTGCATTGGCATCTGTTGACCTATATTGTGCATTCTGTGTAAATTTCATATGCCAGAAAAATCAAGAGTAAAAAGGTCATGAGAAGGCAGAAGAGTGGGTTGGAGAGGACTCTGAATAAGAGAACCTGGGATAAGACAGTTTATCAAGATATAAGCAATGATTTCTGACTTTTTTCAGCCAGGAGATACGTAAGCACAGAGGATGTGATCAGTAAGGGATCTTGTACAATGAGGAAAGTTGTACTGATCCCTTGGATCAGTAAGGGATCTTGTACAATGAGGAAAGTGATGCATTTTCATCTTCCAGGTGCCTCTCCACCCTTTCTGTCTGGGAGCTGTGAGGTAGGGAATCTGCAGGCTGTTCCCTGATGGACCCTTAAGGTTACTAGACCAATAGGCGACCTTGAGGAATGCTACTCATTAACCCAGTTAACAAATAAGGTTAACATCCTTGTCCTAGTGGGTGTCTGATTTCCAGTCTGTCATTTCACACGTTGACACTAGATGTCAGGGAAAGACTTAGCGTTCTGCTTTGCAGGTCTCACATCTCTTCAGCAGGAAGGAAAGCTGCCTGAGACAGAAATCAGGTATTGAAGACTGGCAGATTTCCCACTGTGAGCCACTGGGGACACCAGGGCTCTTATGCCAAAACATCACTATCCTGCTCACACCCTGTTAGACATACTCTTGATGCTGTTAAAGCCCATTGACAGAACGGGTTGGATCAAGGTCATTTCATCAAAAAAGTATTTTTTTTTTGAGTGGGGGGGGAGGGGGAATGAAAGTCATTAATTTACCCTTTCAATTTTATTATAAAAGAGATTCAATTTTACTTTTCAAAAAAGGACAGAAGGTATAACATAGTCATGTTTTTGTAATCCTTTTCATTAGTAAATTAGGAAGGAGGTAAACCAGTTAAAAATTATATGGGAGTCTCATAAGATAATTCTGATACTCTGTAGTACTTTCTTTCATTTTGCAAAAGTGATATTTTGTTTTAAATGATATTAAGCAAAAATGTGTTTTTACTGCAGAATAGCTAAATTCTGACATGCTTTCATTATGTTGCCATTATGATTCCCAAGGCTCTCGGCCCCTTCACAGGCTTCCTGATATAATAAAAAACGATGGGCTTTTATAAAAAGTATGGATAACACATTCAGAAATTTTCCTTTCTTCTTCCTTCTTTTCTTCCCTCCTTCCTTCCTTCCCTCCTTCCTTCCTTCCCTCCTTTCTTCCTTCCTTCCTTCCTTCCTGCCTTCCTTCCTGCCTTCCTTCCTTCCTGCCTTCCTTCCTTCCTTCCTTCCTGCCTGCCTGCCTGCCTGCCTTCCTGCCTTCCTGCCTGCCTGCCTTCCTTCTCTTCTTTTTTTTTTTTAGCTTGCAAGAAGGCAATGTGAACAAACTGGAACCAGGAAGGATGGTGGTAAAGGACAAAGCCAGAAAAGGGTACAGGATTTTCCTTGTCACGCACATATTTTTGCTGTAGTCCAAAGGGTCATGGCCATCGTGTTCTCAGCCACCCTTTGGAAATAACTAGTCATCTACCCACCCAAGGTTAAAAATAGCACTTTCTTGGTAGGAGGAGCCCACAGTGGGAGGAGGGCCCACCCAGATGCTGGAGAGCAGCCCCGCCTATGGAAAGATGTTCCAGGAACCCCCTTGGTGGATCTGGAAGCCATTATATCATCACCAAAAATAGTATTATTAATACCATATGGGTGTGTCCTTCATTTATTTGTGAGCTGGATGTTGTGCAAGTCACAGGGGACTTGAAAAGAAAAAGACAAGTTTTCTGCTGGCTCACAATGGAGGCAGGAGAGAGACATGCTAGAAAACCATTCTAATGCTTATGAAAGATATTTACAATGGTTGGTCATTGTTACCTACTACAATCCAGACAACCCCATCTTCTTGGAACTTTCAGATAAAGACTGATGTGGGGTGTGGTGACTCACGCCTGTAATCCCAGCACTTTGGGAGGCTGAGGCAGGAGGATTGCTCTGGGTCCAGGAGATCAAGTCCAGTGTAGGCAACATGGTGAGGCCTCATCTTTACAAAAAAATCAAGATCAATGTAGACAAAGACAGTTTCAAAGTGTAAGGCAGATTAGAGAATTACTTGAGCAGGAATAAAAATATCGAGAGATGTCAGTACTACTGATTTATTGATCAAGTTTTAACTGGTTTATTTATAAAAATACCTATATGACACATACTATGTGCTAGGCATCATTTTAAGCATTTTGCAACTATAAGCTCCTTTCATCCTTACAACTCTCTAAGTAGGTACCTATATTAGTCCCACGTTGGAGATAAATAAACTGAATCACAAAGCACCCAAATATTCACAGATAAAGCTAGAATCCTGGAGGTCATTTCACTTACATTTTCTTCTACTCAACCTGAACACTCACCTAACAACATGCCTTTTCTTTTCACCTAGGAAGAGAGCATTATGTAGTTTAACAGCTTGTGAGTTTGGAGTAAGTCAGATCTGTGTTTGACAATTAGCTCTGCCCCAAACTCAGTTTGGGGCAACTTTTACTGAAGTTCTCTGAGCTTAGTCTTTCTTATAAGGAACAGTGGTAACTAATTCCTATAGTTGTTGGAAGAATAAAAGGAGATATCGTAGTAAGATTACATACTCTTGATAAATGTTCTTACTTCTTGTGGAAGCCAGGCTCCAAGATCACCCACACGGATTCTCATTTCCCGGTGATCAGGCCCTTGTGTAGTTCTTTCCACTTGGATAAGGCTGACCTATGTAACGAGTAGAATATTGTAGAGTGACTTCCGAGGTTAGAGCATAAAAGACACAGCAGCCTTGCCCCGTCATTGATCTGGGGAAAGCCAGCTGCCATGCCATGGTGATATGGTTTGCCTGTATCCTCACCTAAATCTCAACTTGAATTGTAGCTCCCAGGATTCCCATGTGTTGTGGGAGGGACCCAGGGGTAGGTAACTGAATCATGGGGGCTGGTCTTTCCCATGCTATTCTCGTGATAGGAATAAGTCTTACAAAATCTGATGGTGTTTTTCAGAGGTGTCTGCTTTTGTTTCTTTCTCATTTTTCTCTTGCCACCTCCATGTAAGAAGTGCCTTTCATCTCCCATCATGATTCTGAGGCCTCCCCAGCCATATGGAACTGTAAGTCAGATTAAACCTCTTTTTCTTCCCAGTCTCAGTTATGTCTTTATCAGTAGCGTGAAAACAGGCTAATACACGTTGGGGCCCCTAGGCAGCCCAGTGGAAAGTTCTGGTAACAGAAGCCTCCTGCTTCTTTCATCCTGCCAGCCAGGTAAGTGGACCATTTTAGAAGCAGATCCTCTAGCCCCAGTCAAGCCTTCAGATGACGGCAGCCCTGGCCAAGATCTTGACTGGAGCCTTATAAGAGATGCTAAACCTGAACTGCTCAGCCAAGCCACTTGTGGATTCCTGACCCATAGAAACGGTATGAGATAATAAATACTTACTGTTGCTTTACACCGCTATGCTTGGAGCAGTTTGTAACATAGCAACAGATAACCAATATACTCTCCCTCATCTATTCTTTCTCCAGTAGTTCAAGCTGGACTCTTATCTTGTCTCCGCCTCTCACAGCACATTCTGCTCCAGACACAACTGCAGTGGGTGAAGTTTGTCCTGGAAACATAGCCCCTTGTAATCCATTTCACTTGCCCTTTCTGCTGCCAGCTGAAAATGTCTTGGCCTCCTCGTATGGTCAACCAGTCTTCACTGGCATTCAGCAGCCCACTAGTTGTTAATGGGCATGAACTCTCATGTGTCTCTTTCTGGGGACATTCATACTGGAATAGTGGACACAGAGGATGTTACAACATAGCCTGGGGTTTCCCTTTAAACTCTTGTTTTGGGCCTCAAAAATGTTAGGTATGGGTCTGGACCTACGTTGGAATAATTGCCTGTAAAAAAATCTAAATTCCTTGTAATCACCTTCTTGGTCAATTGGGCTCTGGCTGCCCCACCCTTCTAATTCATCTTTAACCAGTTGTTCCTCACTCACTGCGCCCAGCCCACCCTGACCTTCCCTTCTCCCCTCCCCTCCCCTCCTCTCCCCTCCCCTCTCTTCTCCTCCCCTCCCCTCTCCTTCTTTCCCTTTCTTTCTGACAGGGTCTCACTCTGTCTCCCGGGCTGGAGTGCAGTGGTGCAATCATGGTTCACTGCAGCCTCGATCTCCTGGGATCAACTGATCCTTCCACCTCTGCCTCCTGAGTAGCAGGGACTATGGAAACACGTCATTATGCCCAGTTGATTTTTGTATTTTTGGTAGAGATGGGGTTCCGCCATGTTGCCCAGGCTAGTCTTGAACTCCTGAGCTCAAGTGATCTGCCCACCTTGGCCTCCCAAAGTGCTGGAATTACTGGCATGAGCCACGGTGCCCAGCCCACTCTGCCCTTACTGTCCCAGGAGAATGTCAAGGTTATTCTTTCCACTGGGCTTTTGCACCTGCTGTTCTCCCTGCCTGCAGTCCTCTTTCTGCAGGTCTTCACTTGATTGGTTTTTTCTCATAATTCAGATTTCAACTCAGTGGCACCTGCTCAGGGAGGCTTTCATTTATTAACTAAATGAAGCCCTCCCAGCCCCACCATTCCTGCTATACTCTACAATACTACCATGCTGTTACCTTCATAGCAGTTACCATTAGTGAATTATCTTATTCATTGGTTTGCTCACTTGATCTTTGATTATCTCCCACTCCCTTGCTTCATGACAGCAGGATTGTCTTGGTCACACACCACATGTCAAGTTCTTGGTGCATCTATATATGTATATATAGTATCTCAGAAATTTATTCACTGAGATGCAATATGTGTGTGACTCAGACTTCGTTTTGTTGGCTATAAGATGAGATTATGCCTAGTACTTGCGTACAATTCACTTATAGATTAGAAACAATAGAAATGCTCATAGCACATGTGAATGGTATGCTGTATAGAAGTAACAACATTAATGCGATTTTCCATCGTCTCTGGTCCGTTTTGCAAACTCATCTGAAGTTTCCTGAAACTGTACAAATTCCATGCATTGGGCCCAGCCTCCCCCACCTGGACAACCCCACTGCCCCTCACCCTTCCCATCCATGTTCTGCTCTAATTCTCTGCATCTACACCCCTGCAGGACCTTTTTCTTTTCTGGTTTCTACTGCAGTTGTTAATGTAACTGCGTCTCCTAGTGGCCACTACTGATATGACACATTGTGGAGTTGGGAGGACATTATTGGAAACCTGTTTATGGATCATTCTCCAGTCGTTTCAGGAGGAGAAACACCAGCCTCAAGTGCAGATAAAAAGTCTAGGCCACAGAAATTATGGTCTCCGTATCCATCCTTTCCTGAAATCTGCATCCCCCTCTGTGACCTTACTGTCTGGCCTCATTCAAACTCCAGCGTCTTATCTGGCTTACTGCCTCTTCCCATCTAGAAATATCAGCTTGTAATTGATCTCCCCTCCACACATTCTCCTTCTCTGCATATACATTTTCCTGATGTTCATATTTTCTCAGGCCACTTCTCTCCTTAAAAACAAGCAATGGCTCCCTACTGTATGAAGAATAAAGTCCCAGCTTCTCAGCCTGGCATCCCGGACACTTCAAAGTCTGGGTCCAACCTGGCTTTCTAGTTTCACTCACTTCTACACTCCTGCCTCCTCAACCATCGCATGCTCATGCATAAGGCATCTGGACCATTTTTCGAAACTACGCCTCTACATCATCAAAGTCCTGTTGGCCTTCATGCTGTTCTCTCTACCTGAAGTGCTCTGCTTCCACTTTTACCTGACAGTTGAATCTCATCCCACTCAGAGCCAGCTTCCAGGCTCTGGCTTCCATGAACTGCCTCCTGCCCTGCCTTCCCCTGCACCATCATGTCTTAGTGGAAATATAACAATTATGCCTACCAGCCTATCGAACAATGCTAATGGGCATAATTGTTCATATTTCCACCAAGACATGATGGAGTTTTATTTACTTTAACACTGTCATGTGCACAGTAGGTCATTAACATCTGTTAAATGGGTCAATGAATATTGGAAGCTAGAGTCCATGTTTCCCGGAGCCCAGTTCAGGCTAGTCTGAGAAGTGAGAGGCCACATATGGTGATATTGGGACAGAATCTTTGAAATTGGCATGGCCGTGGGCAACCTGGGGTGCAGAGTTACTTTAAACTGGAAGCAGAGCTTCCATTGAAATTCTATGAACTTTAGTTTCCTTAGGGGAATACTGGGCACAATTATTTCTGAATCTCCTTTTTTATCTTGAGAGAATGAAGGTGAAGATCTTAGAATAATGGTTTATGTACTCTGACGTGCCAAGATAAAAGGCAAAGTGTAAAAGTTAATACTAGAATATTAACTAACATGTGTTTGGGAAATTGTATTCCTGCAACACTATTTATTTTTAAAAATTTCATTGTATTTCATATTTCTTTGGTTTGTATTCCAAGATAACTGTGTGTTACTAGTAGCTGAGATGAATGGAGCTTACGCAATGATACAATCTTTCAGTGGATTTTGAGACAAAGCATTTAGTAGTCTGTAGTGAACACAATAGTCCTAGAGATTCAGAACCCAGATACATAAATTCATCTTTTTTTTCCAAGTCACTTCATTGTATCTGTTAGTGATCTTTTGACTCAGTTTTCTCACCTGAAATTTGGAAATATTATTTAATTTCCAATATTTCCAATAAGTTAAATGTTCAGTAAACACTAATTGAGTCACACCCATAGAGCTGAAGGTTTTCCAGAAAAATGCCTCAGAAGAAGCTAAATTTGAAGTTACATATTTGGGGCCTATTTTTCTATCTCATACACCTAATACACCCTAAGGCCAGCATTATAGGGTGCACATCTGTTCCTCTTCTTGGCTACTGGGGAGATTATTTGCCTGGTTCAGAGAGGAAACCTTCTTACATTGTTTGATAGATTTTATACATTAGAGCCCCTTCTTGTTCAGAAGAGAGCAGCAGGTGGCTAAGGTTGGAATATTTACTGCCAATTCCATGTAGAGAGCTACAGGTCCCAACAACCCAACTTCCATCAGAGACCCAACCTCCATCAGAGATCCAACTTCCATCAGAGATCCAACCTCTATCAGAGACCCAGCCTCCATCAGAGATCCAACCTCCATCAGAGACCCAACCTCCATCAGAGACCCAACCTCCATCAGAGATCCCACATCCATCAGAGACCCAACCTCCATCAGAGACCCAACTTCCATCAGAGATCCAACCTCCATCAGAGATCCAACCTCCATCAGAGACCCAACTTCCATCAGAGATCCAACCTCCATCAGAGATCCAACCTCCATCAGAGACCCAATCTCCATCAGAGATCCAACCTCCATCAGAGACCCAACCTCCATCAGAGATCCTACCACCATAGAGATTGGTGGGAATCTCATGGTAGGCATTAAGCATGAGCCTGTCTCTGGGTCTCTGTCTCTATTTCTGGGTGAAGGAATATATATATACATAGATTTTTTTTTTTTTTCTCATGGGCATGTCCTACTGAAAAAAAGGAGATTAACCGTATTACATCCCTGACTTGCACCATGTGGCTTAATAAGCAAGACAAGTCATAAAATCAACACTTAGTTCTGTGGCGTATAGTAGTACAAACTAAATACCTGAGTGTAGTTTCTACAGTAATTAGAGTCTAGTGGGATTGGGACAGGTTTCCACATTCCCTAGGGTTTCTGAATAATCCTAGGCCAATCTTGGATCTTAAGTACTTTTTTTTTTTTTTTTTTTGAGACAGCAACTCAGTCTGTCACCCAGGCTGAAATTCAGTGACACCATCATGGCTCACTGCAGGCTTGACCTCCCTGGCTCAATTGATCCTCCCACCTCAGCCTCCGGGGCAGCTGGGACTATGGGTGTACACCACCATGCCCAGCTAATTTCTTATATTTTTTGTAGAGATGGGATTTTGCCATGTTGCCCAGGCTGGTCTTGAACTCCTGGGCTCAAGCAATCCACCTACCTAGGCCTCCCAAAGTGCTGGGATTACATGTGTGAGCCACTGTGCCTTGCCTGATCTTAGGTACTTTGAAGACCAATTAACTGGGATTTCTTTTTGACTGTCTAGGGAAACTTTTAGTTTAGTACTGATCTGTCAGAGACCTTGAAAATCATCCCGGGCTAATGCTCAGAGGTTTCTTAAGGGCACCAGCTAGAGCTTGGCATTATCAAGGCTTGCCATGAGGAGAAAATGCCCCCAAGACCTACCCAGGGTCAAATCTTTCCTGCTCATGTGAACTTGTAAAATAATTATTCCAACAGTCCCAGCCACTACCCAGAAAACAGTTTATAGTTAATATGTTCCTGCAAATATAAGCCCCTCTGTATGGCTCTGCAATTTAGACTACCACCCATGAGAATAACACCAAGGCCTATACCAACAGCATTGCGTATGTACCCTGGAAAATACTTCAGATCTCATTGATTCATCTCCCAACCAGATCAAGTATGTGAGATAAACAGCCAGTCCCATGGGATATGGTTGCTTTGTTTTATTTGAGATTGTGTCTCAAACACACCACCTACCAGTACTACTACCAGTGCTGGAGTATTTGGGGGACCCATTCCTAGGCTATATGTGAGCCAAGTTCAACAGGTTGTATGATTCTCCCCCAAGTTGGGAGGAAGGGCTGCCCACCGGGTACTTGCTGGTCTGAGCTAAGCAACTGCAGATTGAGGGAAACACACTTAACAGATGAGGCCATGAATGCTGGTGCCGATGTCCTCTGTTCTAAGAGCAAATGAAGTCTTCCATAATATGGATGCAGTCATGGCCAAATGTATATTCAGCAGTATGTTCCTCCCATCGCTGTTCTGGGGAGATAACGGATAATGCAATTCCTCCAGTAGTGTGAAGTGAGAGGGGGTCAAGAAAACATTTTCAGGTTAGAGCAACAGGGCGTGAGATGCATCCAATCTTATGCAATCCTAAGTCCCTGGGCACAAACGGAATTTGTAACCAACAAAGAAATTCTTTATAATAATTTAATTTGTATGTGAGATTGAGCTTGTGAGAGTGAGTGACAGAGAGGTAGAGGGGAAAAGACAGAGGGAATGAGAGGGGAGAAAGACAATGAACAAGATGAATGAGAATGAATAATGGGAGGCAAAGATAAAGGAAAAGCAAAATAAAGCAGAGAGGGGAGAGAAAAGAAGTAATAACTTTTGATAATTGTGGAAATGTATCACAAACATAATTGTATAAAAGGAGGGATTTAGACAGTGAACAGGAAAGTTGAGAGCATGGCTGAAGGTAGAAGAAAGAAAGAAGAAATGAATAACAGGAAAACAAAGAGAGAAAAAAAGGGAAAACACTTCAAGGAATAGGTAGGAAGCAAGATGTGCCTTGGGAATTTCAATGAGTTATTTTGTCTCCCAAGTTTTAAAATTACAATGTGTTCTGCCATGACAGTCTAATTCTCAATTAAGATATGCTAATAAGGCTGACCACATACCATAGACTCGCCATGCCTGATAAGCAGTTTAGTTTCTTTTTGGGCTTGGTAGGAGGGCAGTTATCTTTCCACACCGAAGTTTCTCATTGGCATTCCTCCTATAAAGGCACAAAATGACCATATATTGTTCTTACTAATACTTGTTTTAGTCTGACACACTTTCATCTCTGCCGAATTGACTACTAACTGCTTTGTACAAACTTCTTATTCCTGCATCTGCTTTCAGTTACCTTTATTAAAAATATTCACATAAATCTTTATTAATGGAGAAAAATGGATTCACTCTGGTTTATTTATCTGTGGGTAAGTTTAATTATTTTCCAGTATGCAAAGCATCTGAGGAGGGTGCAAACACAGCTCAGAAGTAGCATTACCAGAAAAGGGGAAGCTTGTGCCATAGAGTCAACTTGCTGACCTGCAAGTAGCAGACAGTGAATATTAGCTGAATGATGGTAATTGAGTGAAAATTTGGATTGCCCTTCAAGGGATGTTAGAAAGAGTATCAGAAAAGGGCAGGAAGACTTAACATATATAGTGACCAATTACTGAGCATCCAAGCATAATGAAAATCACCGTGCATGTATTATCACATTTCACAGAAGCAGAACCCATTCTTTTTTGTATGCAAATTTCTCTTTAAGAGTCCCTGACCTAAGATACTGTGGGAACTCTTGGCTACTTCTCGATGGCTTCTAGGCATCCCCAGGAAGTGCATATATTCTCCTGAAATCATTGCCAAGTGCTTGCTGCAGATTCTCCCAGATTTCTCTTGCTGGGCTCACCTTCCCTCTCCACAGTGCACCACAATTTCTGGTCCTCTCTACTGCAAGATGTCATTGTAGGCCTCCCTTTACTTCCAAAGCCAACACAATCACAAAGATATGGAGAGTAGCAATGGTTAAGATTAAAAGCTTTGCAGTCAAACTTCTTGAGTTCAAATCCAGGCTCTGAATCTTACTAGTTGTATGACCTTAAGTTACTTCACCTCCTGTACCTCAGTTTTTTACTCTGTGAAATGAGGTTGATAATAATACTTTTTCCCCTGGGTTGCTATAAAGATTAAATAAGTTAACTTATTCTATGAGTTAATTTTTATGTGAGATTGAGCCTGTGAGAATGAGTGACAGAGAGGTAGAGAGAAAGAAATAGAGGGACTGAGAGAGGAGAAAGTGGGAAAGACAATGAAAAAGATAAATGAGAATGAATAATGGGAAGTAGGGATAAAGGAAAAGCAATAGAAAGCAGAGAAGTTAATTCATTATAATACGTAGAGCACTTTGAAGAATGCTTACTATGTTGTGAGTACTTAATAAAGTTAGTTATTAGTGACAGGTTATAATGGTTAGGAAATTTCTTACTGAACACATGCATTTCTTAGGTTATAAAAAAGTATAGCTTTGAGGAGAAACAATGTGAAATTGGAAAACAGATTCTGTTGCTGCTAGAATCCATTGGCTAGTCCCTAATGCAGTCTCCCAGGGTTGTCTCCTTCCTTAGTCTCCACCACCTTGCTGGAGTCATACTCTTCTGTAGTCCATGCATTCTTGTCTCCCATTATTCCCCATGTCTTGAATCACACTCCCACAGTCTCAAAGAAGCCAAAAGCAAGTAAACAGCATGACAGTCTCTGCCCCCAAGGCCTACAACTCTTTCACTTTTGCTGTTTAGGAGTCAGAGGTCTTTATGGTATTAAGCCCTCTCCCTAGATAGGGCACTGAGTCTTACATCTGCATAACCACAAGTCCCACTCAAGTGTTTCACAATTAAAATGACAGTCTTCTCCCCAAAGATGAATTCTCCTGGCATTCCTAGGATGGGGATGGGATTGTAGTGGGGGTGGGAACCCCTCCAGAGGCTCAGGATTTGTCATTGCATTGAACATATTAAAAACATATCCTTTGACTAAGGCAGGCTTGTTCTGAGCCCTTGAAGCATGTTTGGTGTTCTTGATGGTCATCATCTTGAAGAAAAATCTGAGGTGCTTCCAAAAATGTTCCAGGCACTAAATGAGTGAAGAGGTACACTTGGTGGCAATGACTGCAACGGTTCCTTGAAAACATCTGATGAGGCTAGAAAATATGGTAAATGATTATATAATTATATATCTATATGTATATAAATGCTTCCCTTTGCTACAAAATATACTGCCTTAATCATCCTGGCTTGTATTTCCATCGCTTTGCAGAAATGGTTTTTTTGAAAACTGTTAGTGCTCTCCAAGTTGCTGTGTCACATGGCTTTTCTTAACCTACATCTCCCTTCTTGACTCTTTAGGACATTTGACATTATTGAAATTCAGTTTTTATTGGATCTCCCGGTCCTTCAATCTCCTGATTTTCCTTGAACCTCTGTTGCTCCTTCTTAATTTTTTTTTTTTTGGCCTTCTCTTCTTTCCCCTTTCCTTCAAATGTTATTATGGCTAAGGTTTTGTCTTGGATTTTTTTTTTTTCTGTTTCTTACATATTCTCCTTTAGTAACCTGATTCATTGCTATAGCTTCACATATAATTTCTTTGTAAATGAATCCCAAATTTGTATCTCTAGCTTTGACACTTCCCCTGTCCATTTCATTTCACCTTTGTTTTTAGATATTCAACTGAGATTTTAATCTCAAAATCTTTATTTTTAAAATCAATGGCATCTGTTAATGTCTTTTTTCCTTACTAACAATATCACAGTCTTCCGCTGACACAGATTTAAAATCTCTAAGACATTTTTTAAAAAATCATGATGCACTGTAAGAAATGCATTTTATATCATGACCCTGTGTGTGTGTGCACATATATATGTGTGTGTGTGTATGTATATATACACACACCCACACACACATATATATATACATGTGCAGACAAACACACATGTAACTGAAACAAAATTTCCCCCAAGAGTACTTGCCCTTATTATGTTTGATGTACTCTAATCTGTTTTATTCCAATCTATTTCATTCCATTAAAGAATTTGGTTGTAAACCATTAAATTAATTTCATGACCCACTAAAGATATGAATTGCTGTTCCGCAAATACTACTTTTAAATACTTTTTCATTCATCTTTCTCTTTTAACTCCCAAATCTAATCAGTAATGAGTTTATTTTCAAAATGTCTTGCATATTCAATCTTTTTCTAAAATTTTCTCTCTGATGCTTTCAAAAGTTTACCTTTGTTGGGAGGCCTTCCCCAGTTTCTTCAGCTACAGGCAATTTTACTCTCCTCTAAGTAACTCTATTTATCTGATTGTGTCTCTCTTAAATTACTTAATCACTGAAAATATCACTCCCCATAACTCTGTTTTCTTATCTTGCTTTATTTTTTCTTCTTAGGTTTTGTCACTGGACAATTATATTAGCCAGGATTCTCCAGAGGGGCAGAACAAATGGGATATTTCTGTGTTTATATGTGGATGTGGATATAGATGTAGATAGATGAGAGGCGATTTATTAGGGAAATTGGCTCACATGATTTTGGAGGCTGAGAAGTCCCATGACCAGACATCTATAAACCAGAGACCCGAAGACACAAGTAGCGTGGCTCAGTCCAAATCCGAAGTTCTCAGAACTAGGAAAGCCCGGGTGTAACTCTCAGACTGAGACTGTAGGTTTGGGAACCTGGGTGATTGCCGGTTTAAGTCCTGGAGTCCCAAGGCTGGAGAGCCTGGAGTTCTCATGTCTAAGGGCAGGAGGAAGAGTGTGTCCCAGCTCCAGGAGGGAGAGTGAGGAAATCCTTTTCTCTCTGTTTTTTTTTCTTGTTCTATCCTCACCCCAGCTGACTGGATGGTGCCTGTCCACATTGACAGCAGATCTTCCCTACTCAGTCCACAGGTTCACACACCAATCTGATCTGGAAACACCCTCACAGAAACACCCAGAAGTAATGCCTTACCAGTTCTCTAGGCATTCCCTAATTCAGTCAAGTTGACACCTAAAATTAGCCAACATTAAGTCTACCCCTAGCCCCAACTTGGCACTCATACATCTCCTTAAGCCATACCTGACCTCCAAAAAAAAGACACTAACAAGGTATTAGTTTCACTTAATGTGGTATAACTATCCTGCATACACTGAAAATGGACTAATCCTGTCCTCAGAAGAGGAAGTAAAGTCCCTGGGTGATGTTTACTCTTCTCTGATACGCTATAATTAAATACTATGATTTAAATGTACAATGCTTAAATATTATGATATAAAGTCATATCTTATGTTACATGATAAAGGAATAAGAGGGAAATGAAAACAAAGATATTTGCTTAATATATGTAAATATACGCACAAACATAACAAAATAGGGAGGAAATGCTCATGACAATCACAGTCCTTGTTTCTGTAACTATTCCCATGGTCATAGCTGGTATTTACAACCACGCATTCAGCTGTGGTGCTTTACTTGGTAGGGTGATCCAAAACTTCATGCCTGAAGTGTCTGGGCCATTTGTAGTCCTGCCTAAGTTGGGTTGTTGTCATTTCCCAGTTACCTTAATCACAGGGCATGATAATATGAAGAGACACTGTAAGAGCTCTCCAGACACTCTTCCTTATCCCCATTGTGGAGTAATAGTCCAATTTCCCCTCGGTAGTCTGAATCAGTCACCCTAGTCAACACTGTAACTGCCTCCTTAGCCTGTTGATTCAGAGGCACGCAGAGCCCAAAGTGACTGGGAGGCAGTCTTGACTTCCAGTTAAATGCGCTCATTATTGTGTCTCCTGCTGGTAGCATTCCTCTTTCTGGAACCAAAATCTCTAGGCCAGCAGAAGACAAAGTCATGGGAGCAGGAAGCAAAAATTTTGCTAGTGGATCACTTGGTATAATATTGAGTGGTGCTACTCCTGTTTCCACTTCTTGATTCCTGCCCATGAATCTTGGCTATGGGAGGAACAGCACTATATATTGGACCCTGATTTAGAGCATGTATAGCCATCTGGGGAGACTTGCCCCAATCCTGCAAAGTATTGTCACCTACCTGGCACTGTAACTACATCCTCAAAAGGTCATTCCACTGTTCTGTCAAGCTAGCTGCTTCAGGATAGTGGAGAACATGGTAAGAACATTGAATTTCATGAGTATTAGTCCACTGCTGTGGAGTGAGTTTCATAATGAGAAGCAGAGCTGTGTATGTCAACCTAAATAGCAGAGAGGGAGACTCACCAGAAGAAAATGATGTTTATTTGAGAATAGGCATTGCAATGGGAATATGCATACCCTAGTAAATGATGTGCATTTCCAGGGAAGTAAAGGAAGACAAATATTTTTAAAGAAAAAATGAGGAGGATTGCATAATTGTTTTGGGATAGATATCCTTGGCTACAAGGATCAATAACAAACCAGTCGAGGTTGGAAAAGTAGTTTCTGTACAGATGTTCTCACGGAAGTATTTTTTTGTGTAAGATTGTGATGGCATTTGTGCAAGGCTACGGTTTTTGCAGAGTGTTTTGTGATAGTTCTTGTTATCAGACATTCATGCATGAGAATGTTCCCTCCATGGCTTTCCTCAGCTCTATTTGTTAAGGTTATATTTTTAAAAAATGTATTATCTGTCTATCTATCTATTTACTTTTATTTTTTGGGACAGAGTCTCGCTCTGTCATCCAGGTTGGAGTGCAGTGGCATGATCTTGGCTCACTGCAACCTCCATCTCCTGGTTCAAGTGATTCTCCTGCCTCAGCCTCCCGAGTAGCTAGGACTACAGGCGCACGCCACCATGCCTGGCTGAGTTTTGTATTTTTGTAGAGACAGGGTTTTGCCATGTTGCTCAGGCTGGTCTCAAACTCCTGGCCTCAAACGATCCACCTCCCAAAGTGCTGGGATTACAGGTGTGAACCACCGCACCTGGCCTCTACTTGTCAAGGTTATTTAAACATGACTCAATTTTTATTCTGACAGCTTTCACATGTGGAATACCATGATGATGGACAAAACATTCTGTGAGACCATCAATGGTAGTTTTGGCAGAAGTACTGTGTGCAGGGAAGGCAAATCCATATCCAGAGTGTCTATTCCAGTAAGGATAAAATGCTACCCCTTCCATGATGGAAATGGTCCAAGTAATCGACCTGCCACCAGGTAGGCTGATCACCCTGGGGAATGGGGCCATATCGGAGACTCAGTGTTAGTCTCTGCTGCTGGCAGATTGAGCACTCAGAGGTGGCTGTAGCCAGGTTGGCATTAGTGGGTGGAAGTCCTTGTTGCTGAGCCCATGCATCACTCCATCCCAGCCACGATGGCCACATCTTTCATGGGTCCACTGGGCAATGACAAGAGTGGCTGGGGAAAGAGGATGGCCAGTATCCATAGAACAGGTCATCTTATCCACTTGATTATTGAATTTCTTCTCCTCTGAGGTCACCTTTTGTTAGCATTCACATGGGACACAAATATCTTCACAACTTCTGCCCACTCAGAGAAGTCTATCCACATGCCTCTTTCCCACATTTCTTTGTCACCAATTTTTCAATCATGTCCTTTCCACGTCCCTGACCCTCTGGTCAAACCACTGCCCACAGCCCAAGATTTGGCATACAATTGCACTTCCTTCCAAGAGAAGTGCACGACCAGGTGCACTGCCCCAAATTCTGCCCATTGAGAAGACTTCCCTTCACCACTGCCTTCAAGAATGTCCCAGAAAGGGGCTGTAGTGCTGCAGTTGTCCACTTTCAAGTGGTGCCTGCATATCCTGCAGAAATATCTGTAAGCCAGAACTTACTCTTCTGTCAACTGGTTATAGGGTACTACCCAAAAGGTCATAGGTGCAGGCAGGGAGAGAGAAGGCAGTGTAGCAAGAGTAGGAACCATTTGCGCCAGTTCTTCATGTAACTTCCCTGTGCCTTCAAGACCCAATGGATCTGGTCACATATATATCACTTCCATTTGATGATGGAGTGCTGCTGTGCACATCCAACCTCATGGCTTGGTGGGCCTGAAAACACCCAGTTTATGGCAGGAATTTCAGATTTATGAAATTTATGGCATGGTAACTTTGTGGCCCGTGGTCAGACCTT
Organism: Macaca nemestrina; assembly: GCF_043159975.1. Classification (NCBI taxonomy): domain Eukaryota; kingdom Metazoa; phylum Chordata; class Mammalia; order Primates; family Cercopithecidae; genus Macaca; species Macaca nemestrina. The sequence goes on along the minus strand of NC_092134.1, from coordinate 128,747,483 downwards.
CAGTTTCTACTGTGGCCCAGTGGCAGGCCAAAACTGTCTCTCAAAAGGAGAGTAACTGTCTACAGATGATGGCAGGGCTTGCTTCAAAATCCTAAGGGCTTTTGCTGTGATTCACCCATAGGGGCCTGCCAAAGGCTCCAAACAGAATCCCTGTCTGCCGCTGACAACACCTCAAGCCTTATTGCATCTGCTGGATCATATAGCCCAAGTGGCAGAGCAGCTTGCACAACAGTCTGTACCTGTTGCAGAGCCTTCTTCCATTCTGGGCCCCACTCAAAACTAGCAGCTGTTCCAGTCACTTGGTAGATAGACTGGAGTAACATACCCACTGGACCCCTAGAAATTTCAATGAGGCAGAAGTCCCCTGAATTTCAGTTAGATTTTCACCCTCTGACATGCAAATGACTTACCAATAAATCCAGGATAATTACTACTTCACGCTTACTAGGTCCAATCAGCATAATGTCATCAATGTCATGGACCAGTGTGATAGCTTGTGGAAGGGGAAGGTGATCAAGATCCCTTCAAACTAAATTGTGACACAGGGCTGGATCTACCCCTGAGATAGGACAGTGAGGGAGTACTGCTGGCCTCATCAGCTGAAAGCACACTGCTTCTGGTGGGCTTTGTGGACAGGTATGGAGAAACAGGTATTTTCCAGGTCAATAGCTGCATACTGGTACGAGGATATGCGTTAATTTGCTCAAGCAATGGAAACACGTCTGGTATGGCAGCAGCAATTGGAGTTACCACTTGGTTAAGCTTAATAATTTACTGTCATCCTCCAGGATCCATCTGTCTTCTGCACAGGCCATAAAGGAGAGTCGAATGGGGATCTGGTGGGACTCGTCACCCTTGCATCCTTCAAGTCCTTGATGGTGGCACTCATCTTGGTAATCCCTCCAGGGATGTGATGCTGGTTTTGAGTTACTGTTTTCCTAGGTAGGGGCAGCTCTAATGGGCTTCCATTTAGCGTTTCTCACCATAATAACCCTCACCCTACTGGTCAGGGAACCAAGATGGGATTCTGCCAGCTACCAAATATATCTATTCCAATCGTGCATCTGGAACAGGGGAAATGACCACAGGATGGGTCCAGAGACCCACTGAGCCCACTGTGAGTTGGACCTGAGCTCAAACTCTATTGATCCCCTAACTTCCGTAAGCTCCTACTCTGACTGGTGAACCACAGTGATGTTTTGGGTCTCCTGGAATTGATGTCAGTTCAGAGCCAATGTCCAGTAGTCCTCAAAATGTCTGATTTTCCTTTCCCAAGTGCACAGTTACCCTGGTAAAAGGTCGGAGGTCTCTTTGCAGGGAAAGATGAGAGAAAGATTAACAGTGTATATGTTTGGTAGTGTACCAGGCTCCTTCCTGGAGGGGCCCTGGCCCCCACTTCATTCAAGGGGTTTTGGGTCTGTAAACTGGCTCAAGCCTGGGAACTGATTGAGAGGCCATGATTTTCTGTTTTTATGATTCAAGTTAGATTTTTGTTCACTTGACCTGGAAGTGTTCCGCTTACATAAATCAAGTAAGAATGTAGTAGGCTTCCCATCTGTTTCACTTCTAGGAACACCATGATTAACTAGCCAATGCCACAGATCTACATAAGTCAGACTATTCCGGTTGTTTCTTTGCCTCTTCTGTTCATTATGGTAAACACGCCCACCTTGCTTTAGTGATTGTGAGCTGCAGCTTGGCCCCAGCCACCCAGGATCCAATGATTCCCATCGCATTTATGTTTTCCAATCGCGTAACTGTGCCTCCCACTGCAAGGTCCATCCTATGGAGAAGAACAATCACGGAGTTCTTCAGGGATGCTGGGGCTCTGCTCACAAATCTATTTCTCAAAGTATTGGTGAAAGGTATGTCTTCAGACCCTCCCTTTATAGGTGAGCAGATTTTAAGTGATAAATCCAGTACAGGCTTCCATTCTCTCTAGGCATTTTAATCCCTCCCTCTGCAATAAACCAAGGGAGAGCAGGCATCTCCACTCCCTCACAGTGGGCCACCTTTTGATCCATGTTTCAGCCAACCAAACAGATGGTTAGCACCTTTCCTAACTCCCGGAGCTGCAACATTAAGCACAGAATCTCTGCTTCGTGGGCCCGTATCAATAAATTCAGCCTGATCCAACTTTATGTTCCTTCCACCATTATCTCACACCCTTAATATCCATCCCTCACGTTTCCCAGATTTTGCTTGTATAAATTAGAAAACTCAGGTCGTTCTTTTGGAGTGTAGCCTACCTCCTTATGAGTCACATTTTCTACCTCACCTTTAGGGGCCTGCTGGGACTTGAATCTGGTTATAGGGCTACAAACAAAGAGGGGAGGCAAGGGTGGGTCCTGAGGAGAATCAGCCTGGTCTTGCTCAGAAACTGCCTTGGGAGGCCATTACTGTTCCCTTGGGCAATGAAGGGCTAACCCCCTCAGATACAGGTGGAAAGGCTGATATTCATACTGTTGTGGGTGGGAACGCTGCTGCCTGGGGGTGAGGGGTGTGAGACCACCTCTGCTTGGAAAACAAGTCTCATCAGAATTTAGGGGCTCAATGTCCCTGTTTGATCAGAATCTTTCCGTACATCCTCACCCCAACTTACAGAATCCCATTCTCTCCCAATCAATGCCCTTAATTTCACACCAGACACTCTGAGAGGCTGAGTCCAACTTTTGTTGTAAATCAGCCAATCAGATGATAAGGGCTTGTGTTTGATTTTCAGCAATTTCAGCCCTGTGGTTACAGAAGAGAAGATTCTGACTCAGGGCACACTTAGAAGCTCGTAGGCTATTTATGCGGAACTGGAGCTGGAAATTTGAATCCCTGTTATTTTTTTCCATCACTTTGACCAGTGACATTAGAAGCAGCCCATCAATGTTATTATACTAGTTTTCCACAAATGTTTAGAGGTGTCATGTACAGAGTCATCAAGTTCCTTGCATTAATTTGGATTTAGATTTGGAGTATCAAATGCAGATATTTTGTGTATCTCTTTAAACAGCTTAGGACATGAATTAGCAGTGCTCTCTGTAGAAGTAGAGTTCTGAGCATTTTTAGGTGTGGTCAGGTTAAAGAGACAATTCCAGAAACCCCAAAACCAATTAGGGGAACTCGTCCTTAAAATTCTGTTCCTCTAGAACCACTCCTGTTACCAAAATCTGTACTAATCAGAGTATGGCAGACAAATAATACCCTAAGCCTCCCAATTGACCTAACAGACCCCCTTTTGGCCAAGAGGACCCAGAGAAACCTAAAAAACTGAATTCTGGCCAGGACAGGATGGGAGTTCGGACATGTCTCAGTATAATCCTTCTTTATGAACCTTTTTTCACTTCACTCTGTCACCTAGGCTGGAGTCCAGTGTCATGATCATAGCTCATTGGAGTCTCAAACTCCTGAGCTCAAGCAATCTTTACTGAGTAGCTGGGACTACATGCACCATCATGCCCAGCTAATTAACTTTTTTTTTTTTTTTTTAATTTATAGAGATGGGGTCTCCCTATGTTGCTCAGGCAGGTCTCAAACTCCTGGCCTCAAGCAATTCTCCTGCCTCAGCCTCCTAAACTGCTGTAATTATAGGTGTGAGCAACTGTACTGATCCTTATTAATCTTTAGCCAGAATTGCTTCCTAAGGAGTAAGAAGAAACCAGTTATGAAAAACAAGACACAGACAACTCATTCTTTTTTTTTTTTTTTTTTTTTTTGAGACGGAGTCTCGCGCTGTGTCACCCAGGCTGGAGTGCAGTGGTGCGATCTCGGCTCACTGCAAGCTCCGCCTCCCAGGTTCACGCCATTCTCCTGCCTCAGCCTCCGAGTAGCTGGGACTACAGGCGCCCGCCACCACGCCCGGCTAGTTTTTTGTATTTTTAGTAGAGACGGGGTTTCACCATGTTAGCCAGGATGGTCTCGATCTCCTGACCTCGTGATCCACCCGCCTCGGCCTCCCAAAGTGCTGGGATTACAGGCTTGAGCCACCGCGCCCGGCCTGGACAACTCATTCTTATCGCCTTTAGTCTATCATGTGAGGCTGCGACTGGACTCTTCGTCTTTGCAGTTTTGAGGTGACAGCTCACCAGTTTCACAATGTATCCCTTCCTAAAAACTGACCACCATCTCCAGACTGGTTTTGGCTGATGTGAAGATAATGTACAGTGGGGTTTTTTTTGGGTTCTTTGCTTCACGTTTTGATATCAGAGGCCTGAAAACTCTACTCTTGAATCATGCTACTGCTAACGTTTTTTGAATATGCAACCCATGAAGAGGCATGAAGCTCAATTGCACACGAGCATATTTCTCCTTGTATAAATATTTGTGACTCCTCTGATAGCTTATTGAATATGTATACTTAGCCAACTCATTTAGCACAAATTCCTCTCTTAGCCTTCCCTCCCTTGGGGAATTCGCTCTGGGCTTCTGCTGAAGGCTACACTTTCCAGGTTGCAGAATGGCTAGGCTGCACCTTTTCTTTTAAATTTTACTTTAAGTTCTGGGATACATGTGCAGAACATGCAAGTTTGTTACATAGGTATACATGTGCCATGGTGGTTTGCTGCATCTATCAACCTGTCATCTAGATTTTAAGCCACACATACATTAGGTATTTGTCCTAATGCTCTCCCTCCCCTTGCCTACTCCCCACCACCCCAACAGGTGCCAGTGTGTGATGTTCCCCTCCCTGTGTCCATGTGTTCTCATTGTTCAACTCCCACTTATGAGTGAGAACATGTGGTGTTTGGTTTTCTGTTCCTGTGTTAGTTTGCTTAGAATGATGGCTTCCAGCTTCATCCATGTCCCTGCAAAGGACATGAACTCATCCTTTTTATAGCTGCATAGTATTCCATAGTGTATATGTGCCACATTTTCTTTATCCAGTCTATCATTGATGGGCGTTTGGGTTGGTTACAAGTCTTTGCTATTGTAAATTGCAGGCTGTACCTTTTATGAGAGATAAAGCTCTCCTCTCTAAATTCATGAACCTCATGATTCTTCCATTCACAGAACCAACAGGAGATAGATAGATAGGTATGAGAGGTTATTTACAAGGGGAATTGGCTCATGTGGTTATGGAAGCCTAGAAGTCTCGTAACAGGCTGTCTGCAAGCTGGAGACCCTGGCGTACCAGTAGTATAGTTCAATCCAAGTCCCAAAGCTTCAGAACCCGGGAAGCCAGTGGCGTCACTCTCAGTCTGAGGCTGAAGGCCTGAGAACCTGGGTGACGGCTAGTGTAAGCCATGGAGTCCCAATGCTGGAGATTCTGGAGCTCTCCTGTCTTCAGGCAGGAGGAAGAGAGTGTCCCAGCTCCAGGAGAGACAGAGAGGAAATCCTCTCTCTCACTCTTTGTCCTAGCCTGGGCTCCAGCTGACTGGATGGTGTCTGCCCACGCAGAGCAGATCTTCCCTCCTCAGTCCACTGACTCACCTGCTAATCTCTGGAAACACCCTCGCAGACACACCCAGAAGGAATGCTTGACCAGTTCTCCAGGCAGTCCTCAATCTAGCCAAGTTGACATCTAAAAGTAACCATCACAGTGTACAATGCATTTAGATGTTTGCTTATTTTCTGCCTCTTCCACTAAATTGTGAGATCCAGGATAACAGTGACTTGGTACCACCAGCACTTAGAACTAAACTTTGCTTGGAACAGAGGCCACCAATAAAACATAGCTAGAGAGGAGAATGAAGGAAGGAATAATTACCAGCAGCAATAGAGACTAACGTTTCTTCTAGGGCTAGGGAGAAGGAGGCTCCCCACAATCACTTTTTTTTTTTTAAGCATCTTGTGCCCACCCACATGGCCAAGGGATTAACATGTACTGATGAACTTAATGCCTCAATTCGTTGCCAGGCACTGAATCAGTCACTGTGAGCGCTTCCAATGAAGGTTTACTCTTAGACTAGGAGTGGGGTCTGTTCAACCTAGACACCTGAGCTGTTACACAGTAGCAACAGCGGACAGGTTGGAATGGATGTTGAGAGGCAACTCCAATTCCCGCTACAAGAGTTCAGAGGAGGTCTATCAGAAATAGTTACCTTCAAACTGGGCATTGCATTCCAACTTGCACATGAAAAGTAGCCACCATACGAAGTCAATGAAATAATACACACTTCCCCCAGCCTTGCTCCTCCCTCCTTCTTCTAGCTAAATCCTTTGGTTTAAAATATACAGTTTGTTATTCTGTAAAATAAATAAAAAGGATACACTGTCACACAGTTGCTTTGAATGGGATGAAAATAATGAATCAAGAAACCAATGGTTAAAATTCTGTACAAATGGACTGTGCACCAAATGGAAATGGGCTTGATGCAGAACACCTGAGTAGCTGGGATTATGGGCATCCACCACCATGCCAGGCTATTTTTTTTTTTTTTTTGTAGAGATAGGGTTTCACTATGTTGGCCAGGCTGGTCTTGAACTCCTGGCCTCAAGTGATCTGCCCGCCTCCCAAAGTCCTGGGATTCCAGGTGTGAGTCACTGCACCCAGCCAGCAGATGGCCTTTGGATTTAAACTCCAACTCTTTCTGGTTTCCAGTCTGCTGGCCTACCCTGCAGACTTTGGACTTTCCAAGCCTCCACAATCACGTGAGCCAATTTCTTAAAATATGTCTCTCTCCCCCTCCCCACACCTATCCTGTTGGTTTTATTTTTCTGGAGAACCTTAACTGACACAGAGTATCCCCTGGAGTACTGATGATAAAATTGTGGCAGAAAAGAATATGCTGTCCAGCAGCCTATGTTGTTTTCTAACAGTAGCAGTTGTGCACACCTCTGCCTTGGTGACAGATACAACTTGTGCTTCTTCCAACTGATAGCTCTTACTACTGGTCCTGGAGGCTCATTATTTTAGGGAACTATAAGCAGTTTATGCATTTTCAAAACCACTGGGGTGGTCAAACAGACTAGAACGATCAGATTCCTAGATCTATTTACGGGAGCAAGCACAGCGTGATCAGGCAGTAAGACCAGGCACCAGAGCAGGGTTCAATGAACTGACTGGACTATGATTCAGCCGAATCATTGTTTCTGAAGCCTCCGTGCCTTTCTTTGTACATGCTGTTCCCGCTGCCTAGAAGAGTCCTACTTTCATTGTGTAGTAGTCAGGGTTCTCCAGAAAAACAGACCAATAGAATATGTATACATCCAGACATAGATTTATTTTAAGGGATAGGCTTATACAATTATGGAGGCTGGCAAGCCAAAATCTGCAGGATGGGCCAGCAGGCTGGACACCCAGGGCAGAGCCAATGTTGCAGTTCGTTTCTGAAGGCCGTCTGCTGGCAGGATTCCTTCTGGCTCAGGGAGGTCAGTCTTTTGTTCTATTCAGGTTTTCAGATAATTGAGTGAGGCCCACCCACATCAAGGAGGGCAATTTGCTTTACTCAAAGTCCATCTATTTAAATGTTCATCTCATCTGAAAACACCCTTACAGAAACATCTAGAAGATTGTTTGACCAAATATCTGGGCACTGTGGCCCAGCCACATTGACACATAAAATTAACCATCACCTATTGTTTGCTGGGAATTTCTCCTAATTCTTTAAGTTTCAGTTGAAACCTCTTGGCAACATCAAGCTTCTTCATTCCACCACTTGGACTCAGGACATTCTTATATTCGAATCCCTGTCCCACAGTACTGTAATGATTTGCTCACATGCCTGTGGTCTCTGCTAGACAGTGAGCTTCCAATGGCATGGACCATGGGTCTACTGGAGGCAGTATTGCAAGATGATATGCTGGACGCTACCCAATGCCTAGCATACAGTTGCTCAATGTAATTCATAGAAGAAGGTGATAAATTAATGGAGGGGAATCAGGAGCTAGAAATAATAGCAGCATTAAGTTATTTGATCTCCAAATAATGAGCTTCTTCCCCCCAACCCCCGCTGAATGTTTGTTGCTTTGGAGATGCAACAGATTTAACGTATCTACCTGGTTACTCTGCCCCAAGCACTCATATACACACATACCCATATTCATTATGACAGACCCTGAGATGATTTGCCAAGTCAGCCCCTTGCTAATTGCCTGAACTTGGGCATGATGCTTACATTCTGAAAGCTTGTTTTCTTTTCAAATCAATGAGAACAACAATAATAATGCCAATAGCACAGTGTTGTTAGAAAAATTAAGTGCCTGGCACATAGTGGGTCCTTAGTAAAAGTTGATCCTCTTCCCTTAACCATGTTTGTTTTTATTTTTGAGACAGGGTCTTGCTCTGTTGCCAAGGCTGGAGTGCAGTGGTATGATTTCATCTCTCTGCAACCTCTGCCTACCGGATTCAAATGATTCTCATGCCTCAGCCTCCTGAGCAGCTGGGATTACAGGTACCCGCCACGACACCTGGCTAATTTTTGTATTTTTAGTAGAAACAGGGTTTCACCATTTTGGTCAGGCTATTCTTGAACTCCCGACCTCAAGTGATCCTCCCGCCTCGGACTCCTGAAGTGCTGAAATTACAGGCATGAGCCACCGTGCCCGGCCCCCTTAGCCATATTTGAGCTAACATCTGGTATGTCATGCATTAACTGTTGAAAGTAACAAAGAACGTGTCAGTGAGTTCTAAAGATACTGTTAATGTCTCTTGATGACCTGGCCATCTTATTTGTCTTCTTTCACTTTTTGACCAAAAGGAAGAATGTAGATTGTGCAGGCAGTGGTCCCACATGAAAGAAGGAGAAGATAGCTGGTGTGTGCGCTATTTTATTCTTCATTGAAATCAGTGATCCTTAATCTTGTCAGGAACACAGGCACTTTTAAGGATGTGAAGACAGCTAAGGACTCTTTCCTCAGAAAAATGCATATAAATGTGACACTTTGCATATAATCATAGGGTGTTCATGGGCCCCACACACTCAAGGTTAAGAACCCCGAGTCAAAATCTCCTCATTTGCTGCCTGTCCCTTGCGTCACATGTTCTCTCTCTCTCTCTCTATATATATAGATACACACACATGCTCTCTGTTGCTCTCTATGTGCACAATGTTTCTCTATCTCTCTCTATTTCTGTTTCTCTTCCGCATCTATATATTCATTCATCTGCTTAACTCACATGTTTAGGGGATAACGATAAAGCTTATGGATGGCTAGGTGGATGGAGAGAAAAGTCGAGGACCAGAAGGAGCTGTGGAAAGAAACACGTTAGACAAATTTAACAGAGTTTAATTGGGCAAAGATTCGTGAACTGGGCAGCTCTCAGAACCAGAATAGGTTCAGAGCGACTCCCGGTATGCACAGAAAAAGGAAAGAGCCATACAACGGAAGTGAGAACAGAAACAGCTGGATTGGTTACAGCTGGGCATTTGCCTTATTTGAACCTGCTTTGAACAGTTGGCTGCCTGTGGTTGGCTGAGGCTTAGTTACTTCTTACAAGAGTAGGTTACAGTATGTTTACGTATCCACATCAAGTTAGGTTGCAGTTCATTATGTACAAAGAATGGCTCCTTTTGTAATTATTATTGTTATTTTCCTATGATTGATTTTAAAAGAAAACAAGCTTTCAGAATGTGAGAATGATGCCCAAGTTCAGGCAGTTAGCAAGGGGCCGCCACACAAGTCAAAGGCAAATTTAGCCCAAACTTAAAATATGTACGGAGACAGCTTTTGGCCAAACTTAATCTGACAGAGCTGTGGAGTTAGATTTTCACAGATGTGTCACCTTGGAGATGTTAATGTATTATAAAGCAGAGTATAGTAATGGGTAAACTCATCTCCCGGGGCCATTTAGACAACTTCAAATACTCTGTGCAAGCTTGGACTGGACTGTTAATTCTGTCTGTATCTCAGTTTCCTTAACTTTAAAATGGGGATAACAGTAGTTTCACCATCTTGAGCTGTAAGGATTAAATAAACTAAGACATATATAGATTTTAAAATCATGTAGTTTAGTAAGCGTTAGGTAACTGTTAGCTTGCTTTTTATTTTGATGACTTAAAATCACCTGTAATATAATTAGATACAAAGCATAGCATTTTACAAATAATAAATTCAACACCGCTAAGAGAAAAACTGCCACTAGAAATGTCTTTTCAGAAAAAAAAGCACTTCCCTTAGGAGATTTAAATAAGGATTTTAAGTTAACAGGGTAGCTGGGATACCAGTCTTGAATTTTTTTTTTTTTTCCTTGGGACCCAGTGAAAAAGGAATCCGTTGTGTATAATATGTCTTTTCTATAATAACAAGACCTTCTCACTGGGAGAGGAACCCATGTCTACTTCTAGACATCACTAGTAGGGTTTTTGTCTTTTTGTGTCTTTTACTTAGGAAGGGCCTCTAATTATTTTCATACCAAGGCAAAAGGTTTACTATTATATAAAATTATAAACTGACACTTTCTCAAGAAAGGTTGCTTAAAAGAAAAAAAAGATGAAAAAGGAGGTGTAAGCGTGCAGTCATCACTGCTAACACTTCACATTTCTAAGGCAAAAAACTGTCTAAGATTGAATTTATTTTCCCTAATTTATAGGTCTTGTTTATCTTTGGCCCTTCACTCTTCTCTTACGATGTTCTCCTTGTTTTTTTTTTTGGAAAATAAAATATTAACCACTGCAGAACTGCGGCAGAATCACTCAGCAAGTGCAGTGTTACCAGTTGGGAAAGAGCCATCTATCCTAGGCCAGCTCCTTGCCCCGCCGGGAGGGGAAGGTGCAGCTGAGCCTGCGTCCAGCAGATGGCGCTGCCTGCAAAACCTGGAGGAGTGGGGGAAGTCAGGGCAGGGAAGCAGGGAGCTGAGTCACAGGACAAAGGGAGAGGAGGCGGCAGGGAGGAGAGGGGGAGGCAGGACCCGAGCGGTGGCAGTGGTCGGAGTTCTGATGGTTGCAAAAGTGTGAATTGTTAATTTTGAAGTGAACATAATTTAATTCTAATTGTAATTAAGGTGGGAGGAGACACCCGCTTTCGAAGTGCATTCAGACTTGTTTGGGAATGTCAAGAAACTCGATGAGCCAGAGATCCTAGTAACTATTTGCATAAGCATGGAGGATCCTCTGGGGAGGAATTCATCCCATGGGAAGATGGAGCTGCTACTGAGCTAGACCAGGAGCAGATGGGGCCTGCATCACTGAGTGCTCCTTGCGCGAATAGCCAGGAAGTGGCTCAGGACTCCCCTGAACACAGCTCTGCATCTTGCAGGGGAGAGAGGGGAATCTATAAAAACTGTAAGAGATGTTTTACTAAAAGTCCCAGAAAGCACCTAGGTAGAAGCCTCTCAGCCTTGGGGCTCTTCCAGCAGAGTGTAGCACCAGAGGCCTTCCTAGAGCTGGCCCAGGCTGCCTGGGGCTGTGGGGCCGCTGCTAACTGTGCTGGTCATCATGGCACACCTAGAACTGATTTCCTCCCTGGCCCTGTGCCAAGTGCTTTACTTTCATCAACTCATTTAGGTTTCAAAATAAATCTAGGAAGTAGATTCTATTTTCAGTCTCATTTTACAGAAGAGGAAACTGAGGCTGACTTGTGGACAGAGCTAAGCAGTTGTTGGAAGCCACGTGGGCCTGCCCGAGGACCCATGGCTGCTGCTCTCCTTGCCTTCCATGCCTATTTAGGCTCTGGGAGCAGCCGGGCATGGCCATATTATCCACCCAGAGGACTGTGTGAGGTTGTGGTGGAGGGTGCTGAGCAATTCTGCCTGGCTTTGCCATGAGGTGTCTGAGGTGCTCCCGGACTTGAGCTAAACCTTGGAGATCTGGGTTCTGGAAAGGCGTCAAGTATTTCAGGCAGGGGCCCAGAAGGAAGAAAGCAGTAAGAGCTGGAGAGGGTAAGGTGTGCTCAGAGGCAAGAGAGGCCAGTCTGACTTGGTGGAGGGGCGGCAGCATGAACCTGGGCAGGAGATGTGGGAACTGGCAGGCTGGAATAACCTGGCACCCACATTGGCACACTTGGGCACAAAGAGAACACAGTGGAAGGAGGGGAAGGTGACCTTCACTGCCCCGGGACTCCCAAGGCCTTTCAGTTCTTCTGTCGTGGGCTCACTTGCCAAGCTTTGAGCTCTTGGTGCTGACCAAGAAGGCACAAATTGTTTATGGGCCTTGGTCAATGCCGCATGAAGATGGTATCAGAAATGAAAAAAAATTTTTTTTCAAGAAGATTGCAAAGAAACTAACATTATTGTCAATTCTCAATTATCTGTGAGGGATAAGGTTAATTGAAACACACAGATTTCAATAGCTAATAGCTTTTCCTTCTTTTGCAACCCATCTTTTACTACAGCTTCCAGAAAAAATAGCCAAAATGACTAATCAGATTTTCACATCGACTCCTTCATATCCCCCATCTGAAGTGCTAATAAGCAGTGAAATAACCTAAGCGTGGACGCAGGAGGGAGAGGAAGGAAAAGCAGAGGTCTGGGGAACTCCCTGCCTGGATGTGAAATTCCTAAGAAACCCAGAGCTGAGGACCAGAAGATGGGATGTGAGGGGGAGATCTGGGCACAACAGCTGTAGCTGTCACTGAACCTCACAGCCTCAAGGGCACCCCATGAAGCCGAATATCTTAGGAGGTGTGAAAAACAGTCTGTTGAGGGGGTTTAAGGGGGAACATAGGTATAAAACTGGGGTGAGCTGAACTGAGCACCAGTGAAAGAGGGAAAGAAATTCAGTGACAAACTCCATGCCTCATATCATTCTTTTTCCCCTTCGTTCCTCAGGATAGTGGTTCTTGTCAGGCAAATATTTATCTAATATCTGAATTATTGGTGATGTCATGCACGTCCTTGTATCTTAGAACATACTGTGATTTAGAACTGAAATCCTTTATCATCCCCGTTTCTGCTAAGCTGGATCTATTCTTGATGTAAGGATTCGGGATCTTGGGAAGAACATTTGTATCTGAGAGGAAGGGCCTGGTGTGTCATCTCAAAAGCACCCCTCCTTTTTCTTATAAGCAGAGGAAAAGGGTTTTGGCTAAATAAAGGGGTTGTAAGTGAGGGTGACTGGGCAGAGGGCTGGGGACAGGGAGGGCAAGTGTTTCCCACCTTTCTTGATGGTAGGGGCTTGCCAGAAAGGGAGGCAGTTGCTCCAGGGCAGGAAGAATCAGTCTGCAGCTGGGGGAGATTGAGAAAGAGGGTGAAGGTAAGACTGCCTCTCCAGGAGGATGAGAAGCAGGGGGAGCGATGGGCTCTGTGTGGCTATAGCCTATGTTTAAACCCCTGTCTGCTGTTCAGACAGCAGCTGCCCAAAGACAAGGCGCTATGGCCTCCCTCCCTCCTCTTGTAGCACATTGCCTGTTCTTCCTTGGCTTATGACTTCTCACCTCTGACAGCTGCTACTCTGGCCTCTTACAGCCCAAGAGCTCAGGAGCAGTACCCTGACCACTGCTGCGTAGTGGCTCACCAGACACGCCCTTGGAGCCAAACCATCTGGGGAGTCCCAGAGCCTGCTGGAGCCAGTTGCCTGGGGCTACATATCACTGTGTATCAAAGCCAAACAAAAAGGGTGACACCCTCAGGGGAGAGAATGTTTGAGGGTGAGCACCCACAAACGCTATTTCCATACTTTTGGTAAAATCCCCTCGTATTATTATGGGATGTGGGCAACTATGATGAAGATGAGGAGGGGGAGCTGAGCAGGAAATTTGAGCACTGTTATAATATGGAGAGGGGATTTCTATGAATTGTGAGAGAGTTTACTCTCCTGTGAGTGTGTGAGCCACTGTGCTGCTTATCTTCCTTGTGAAGTCAATAAAACTCCCTGGGATTCTATAAGCAGATGTTATCCTTGGCTATGACCCTGGTGGCCCTGGGGAGGCAAGATTCTTGAATGGCAGGGTGGGAAGTCTCAGTATGGGTGCTGTGTTCCTGGAAAAACAGGACTTGCAGATGGGAACGGCTTGTATCCCAAGTTGTCAGGGGCCTTGGGGTTTGTCTTCCACTCCGTGAAGGGCTAGGTGTGTTATTATTTGGCCACTAATGATGCAGTCTTGGAAAAACATCACCCTCCCAACTTGAGCTTCTTCATCTGAAAAATGAGAGGGTTGCGTAAGTAGTGTCAAAGGTGATCATTCACCTCTAATAGGCTTTTATTGTAAGTCTTTAGACAAACAGCTTACCTCTCTGACTCTATTTCTTTATCTACATACGGGGATAATAATACCCACCCTTACCTTCTAATCTATGTGAAAGCACTTAGCGCTCTGGGAAGGAAAAAGCATTATTTAAATCCAGGGTAGAATTATTATTATATTCTATTTGTTCTCTCCTAGTCATTCATCATTGCTCTGCTCTACAATTATGCCCTGGGGTGAGTTATGTGAACAGTCACACCTGGCAAGTTTCTTGGGAGGTTGAGCATTCTGATTCTGCTGGGGGGAAAGACACCAAAAGTCTTTTATTTAGTTATTTTAGTGTACAACCTGCTGTCTATTTAGTATATAAGCCAGAACTGGAATACATTACTACCTCTAGAATACAAGACTTGTAGTTATTTGGCCTTTGCAGAGATTTTCTGGCCCTTGGATTTCTGGGGGTGTTGTTTTGACCACTTCCAACCCAGAAAAGCACACCATGAGTTCTCTGTGGCTCCCAGCAAGACCTTGATAAGGCCCCAAACTCTTGACACTTGCTGGGGTTCAGAGCATAACGAGGGTCTCCATTTCTTGGAAAATCTGCATAGCCCCACATGCATGAATAAAAACACATTTCATTTAGCTAAGCAAACACACACAGGCTTATAATTGCTTTTGTCTTTTACCATTGTAGCCACCAGAGGCCTCCCAAATTGTGGTTGATTTTACTGTCAGTGGAAATCTACTGGGAATTAACAAAAAATTATTTTCAAATAGAATAGAATGTCTGCAAAAGTTCAAAGTCTGTTACCTTGTTCATTCAACATCGCTATTCATGCAAAATGTCATGCAAATCAGTTCTTATTTACTGAGTACTTTGCTTCAGTAACCAAAAAAATGCTAAGAAAAAAATTGCTTATGTTTAGCCATCTATTTTTCCAAAAATAGGACAGCAATTAAAGTAGTACCACATGATGTGACTGATGATATCAGTACAGAAAAAGAACACCATCTCGGTGCGTGGTGCTCAGGGCTGAGCATCTGTCTCTCATCAGGGACTGAATGGGGTATCAAGAAGAGGAGTCCTGGAGCACTAGGACAATGGGCAATGTAGATGTGATGCAGGGCACAGAATCATGAAAGTACCCTTTGTGGTGAGCAATCACGACAAATATGCCTTCCAACAGGGCACCTCAGAGATCCCTTGGGAACTTGATTTCACCTCTCTGGGCCTCAGCTTCTTCTTTGACAAAAAAGAAGAGGGTATATTTAGGCTATGTGATTTCTCAGTCTTTACAATTCTAAGACAGTTTTCTAAAATGTTTAGAACCACGTAGTGTCCATATGTTATATGCAATTGCAACACAAGGTGCTGTGCAAAGGTCTTCTTAACCCTCATCTAACACCTTGGGGTAGGAATAGACAGCTGCATTTTTCAGATGCTGAAACAAAGCTCCAGGAAGTTAAGTCACTTGCCAATGGTCACACAACTTGGAGGTGGCAAAGTCAGGTTTCACACTCAGATCAGTTTGATTCTAAACTTCTCATTGCCTGATGCTGTCTTTCATGCAGTCCCCAAATGACAGAGTTAAGTTAACTAACCTAAGGAATTTAGCTCCTGGGGTGTAGTATTCACTGCTGGTTGCTGTACCAATTTGGAATTGCACTAGTGGTAAGGAACAGGCCGAATAACTAAAGGCTTAAGCACACATGAGCTTATTGTCTCACGTAAAAGTATGGCGATTGGCAGCCTAGGGCAGGTGAGGTGGCACTGGAGGCACCAGGGCCTCTGGTTCCTTCTGTCTTTCTGCTTCACTATCCTTGGATGTGATTTCCATTCTTAATACTGATTCATGGTCCAAGATGGCTAATGGAGATGCAGCCATCACATTTAGGCTGCAGGCAGAAGAAAACAGTAGGCAGGGGCTCCAAGCTGGGTTATCTCCCTTGAAGCAGCATTTCAGAAGTTCCACACAGCTCTTCTGCTTATATCTCATTGGTCGGTTTTAGTCACATGGCCACAACATAGTGGTGACAATGTAAAGCAGAGAAATGGAATCTTTATTCTGGGTTGCAAACTGTACAGCTAAACACTAGGGTTTATGTTACTAAGGAAGAAGAGAGAGTGGGTATTGGGAAGCAAATTGCAGTCTTTGCCACAGTAATCAACTCCACATCTACCCTCAGCTCTTTTCTGCTGATGGAGCCTGGTTTTGATCAAATTTCTACCTCTCCTTAGTCTCTCAGGTAATCTTGAATAGTCAAAGTCGGTCACAGTGGCATCACTTGTCATACCTGGGATTTGGTGGTGATTAGCATGTAAACCAGTTTTGGATAATGAGATATGAAAGGGCTTCTGGGTGAGGCTTCTTTGCTCTTAGCAAAGAGATGCTTAGGAAGAGACTGACTTTCTTCTTCAACTAGACATTGGATTGTCTGGCAATAACACCTGGAAATCTAGTAGCCATCTTTGTAATCATATAGGGAACATACATCTGAGGACAAAGCTGTACCTGGAGGATGGTAGAGGGGAAAGTCAGAAAGAACCTGGGATGAACTGACCAACTCTGGACTTCTTATGAAGTGCTTTTCCATATTGTTTAAGCCAGTCAAATCAGGGTGTCATCTAACTTGCAGCTAAAGGCATCCTGACTGATGTGCAGGAGAAGGAAAAAAGTGACCCATTATCCATTTCTTTATTCTGTATGAGTCCGTTCTCACATTGCTATAAAGAACTACTTGAGACTAGGTCATTTATAAAGAAAAGAGGTTTAATTGACTCACAGTTCTGCAGGCTGCACAAGAAGCATGACTGGGGAGGCCTCAGGAAACTTACAACTGGCAGAAGGTGAAGGGGAAGCAGGCACATGTCACATAGCTGAAGGAGGAAGAGAGAGCAGGGGGAGGAGCTATACGCTTTTAAAAACCAGATCTCGTGAGAACTCATTCACTATCATGAGAACAGCAAGGGGGAGATCTGCCTCCATGATCCAATCACCGTGTACTAGGGCCCTCCTCCAACGCTGGGGATTACAATTCGACATGAGATTTGAATGGCAACACAACTCAAATCAAATCAATGCCTTTGGGATGGCAAGCTAGACATCAACTTGTGCCTGTCTTTGAGTTGTACTCTCTGTATTCTATTTCTTACAAGAAGTATCTTTGCTTTTTATTTCTATAGAGAGAATATCTTGAGATAGAGTATTTAACAGCTCAGATTAGAATCAGAATATTTCAGGATTACAAGGGACTAAACTCCCTTGCTCAAGACTCTGAGAAAGTCAGTGATTTCCCTAGGGTCACACATTTAGTTAGGGGTAGAATTTGGACTAGGAGCTAGGCCTTCTGAAGACCTCCCAGTTCTTCAATCTCTCTCTTTGTTTGCCTGCGGTCCAACCGCTACTGAAAGGTCTGGAATGCTGGTGGGATTGTGTTGGTCATGGTTAGGACTCTTTTCTATAGAGACGGCCTCTGTGACCATGTCTTTCTGCCCGTTCCTTATAACTCCTCTTGTTTCCAGGCCTCAGGGCCCATCGGGTTGAGAATGATAACTTAAGACTGTAGGCAGGGGTGATTTTCAGCTTCAGCTGTTGCCAACAACATCAGCCATGGCTGTCACCCTGCCTCCCTGCCTTCTCTGCCAATGCACACTGGAAATCATTCAGATGGCCATGTCCCCTTCTCACGAAATCAGAACCCAAAGGGTTTCTGAGCACTCAAGCCCCATCTGCTCCTCATTCTAGACCATGTCATGTCACAATTACTCCCAATCCTGTTTCATTTTGCCAGGCGGTGCACACCTGACTGGGAAAAACTCCCCGGTGAGCATCAGAAGTGTGTGCAGCTGTATGGGGCGGTGGGGGAGATGCCTTGGGACCTAGGTGACAGGCTTGGTCATGCTCGGTGGATCTTGTTCAAGAGAGGCAGTGTGGCAGTCATAGGCTGGAGGTCAGACAGACCCATCTCAACCTCTTGCTAACTGTAAGAACTGGGACAGGCTATTGAAATTCCCCGAGCCTTAGTTTTCTTACCTGTAAATGGAGCATAAAAATACCTGTCTTGTAGAATTCTAGTAAATACTAAATGATATAATATCCATAAAGTATCTAACAGACACTCTATAGACTATTAATTTGAGGAAATATCTAGGAGACACTCGATAGACTATTAATTAAAAAATAAACTTTTGTCATGAAAGTTATAATAGCATTTAGGCTTCAATTTGTGTTTTGTTTTTTCTGAGTTAATACTCTTTGCTCAGCTGGGCTTGGTGGCTCATACCTGAGTAGTCCCAGCTACTCAGGAGGCTGAGATGGGAGAATCACTTGAGCCCAAGAGTTTGAGGCTACAGTGAGCTATGACTGCACCCTTGTGCTCCAGCCTGGGCAACAGAGAGACTCTGTCTCTCAAAAACAATCAATCAAACAACAAACAACAACCAAAAAACCCACCTCTTTGCTCCTCTGTTTACTTGATACTTACGGGTTCCTTGGGACCTAAGGAAGAGGTTAGGTCCCAAGGAGAGGACCCAAGGAGGAGACATCTTGGTCTCCTCCCACCCAATCATAGCTTCTTAGCATGAAGGGAACTTGGAGTTCTCTCACCTGACATGCTTGGTCCTGACTTCTCATGGACTCTGCTTAGCAAATAGGACCAAGGCAAAGGAAGTCAACCCAAGAGGTGGAGTTTGTTTTTCCATAACTCCATGAGTTATTATCATCCCACCAGAAGAAAATATCTCCCAAGAGACCACTGAGGTACCATAAAGAGCAGCAGCACCAGGGTGAGGGCCTATGGTGGCTGTTAGCCTGCTAAGCCATCTTATCTCTCCCTAACTACCCCAGCCACTGCTCTGATTTTTAATCAACTGGGCTGCCCCCTTTCCTCTGAGATTTCTTGGATCTCATGTGGTCTTTCAAAGGGTAGACAACCCTAGAGAGAGGGCAGCCTCAGGTATTGTCTCAATCACCTTAGGAAGAGATTAAACCAAAGAATGAACTGGGCGAATAACAGAGATGATCCCCCTTTTTCTCTGTCCACTGAGAGTTCCACCTCCTGAAATGATGACCTACCTAATGTGACCTTGATAACTTAATATTATCTTTGATGTTTACCATCCTCCCTGGAGATGGAATGAGGAGGACCGAAGACCTTGAGTTTTTTCTTGAGTTCCTTGCATGTGATCAACAATGACATCATTATAGCTGGTGAATTTGGTTAATTCTGTTAGTGTTCTCGATTTAATTGCAGTGGTCATATTAGCTTCCTGTTCAAACACTGCCATATGGCTCTCCTCTTGCTATTAGTCTCGTGTCTGAACTGATGACTTAGGGATACCAATTCTCCACTATGGGGAGCAGGATGTCCACATCAGCACAAGCATTCTTGAATAAATCTCATCATTCAGGGAATACCTTTCATGCCTTCTACTGAAAAGAAAATAGGCCAAGGAAATAGTAAATGAAAAAAAGCTAAACAGATTCTTAAAAGGGAACATTTGCTATCTCAAGATTTGAATACCTGGAGGATATCTGATGACAAAGCCAGTTAGTCCTCCTACCATGGGGACACTTGAAAGGTCTTCATTAGGTACTTGTTTCAGAGATTGGTAGGGGCTTATGGAACAAAAGCTGCTGGGCAGAGATTTCACTGCCATGTCGGAGGGGCAGCCCCTGAAGTTTGCTCAAAGCCCCTGTTCTTTTTTGGCCATCTCGTCTTAAGTACCAGAGGGCATGTTGGGAACTGGTGAAGGACAGAGAGAGATGTATTCAGGAGCATGGTCCACTGAGGCTCCTGTGACACAAGTGGTTGTCTTTAATTTGTCCAGTGTTTTAAATGGGAGAGTGGGCACTGGCTCTGTGTTGCCCCGATGTGATCCCACATCCGCAAGTCCTCCCTTTTCCCCAGTGCTTTACGCTTCTCTCTGGAGGCAGTAGATGGCTCTCTTGGGTACTGATTTCTCCATCCTTTGCTCACTCACACCTCCAATCCTTCTGTTCTTTATCTTGTTTTCCCCACTAAAGTGTATTCATGAATATAGATCCTTCCCTTTTATGTTTATTGTTTCTTTACTTCTCCATCAGCTTTTTCATTCTCCAGTTTTCAGCCTTTTCTGGTCTCTCCCTCTCCTCCTCATCCTCCAATCTGCCCTTTCCTCTCTCAAGCTCTCCTTCTCCTCTGTTTTCTACTCACCATTTTAATTCCGTATTCTCTCTCTCTGATTTTCATCCTAACAGCTCCATCTTTTTGTCTTCTCTCTTTACCCCTTTCTCTCTGTCTCCTCTCCAGAAAGAGCTCTCTGAATGCTGAGGGTGTGTTAAGATAGATTTTATCCGTGCTTTGATAAAAGCAAGCACTTGACGCAGAAATATTTTACCGAGAAACCCTCAGCTCTCCGTTAATCTTCAGGCTCGGCAGTGGCTCGCACGCTCGTGTCCCATGTTGTTATTCCACAGGCGTATATTTAAGGTTGTATTTCACTCCAGGATAAGATTGATTTTTCCAAGATAAGTTATTAGTTCCTGAAGTGGGCCATTATTATGGATGAGGAAGCTAAGTGGGTTGAGCTTGGTGTTGTACAAAATACGTAACAACCAAGGCGGAAATAGCAATGCCTCATGAAACTGTGCAGTGGCTTGGAGGTCACGGCCTCTGCAGAGCCTGCTTGACTCCTCAGGCCAGGTCAGGTGCTCTGCCTGGGTGCTGTTGTGCTATGCATTCTTCTCCTTCATAGCCTCTATCTCCTGCCTATGTGCTCAGCTATCTCTGCCAACAAAGCATAATCTCATACACTGTCTAGTATGCAGTGGGCAATCCATGCATGGAGTCCTCAGAACACCAGGAGATCCCCGTGAGAGCCTTCCTCCTACGCAGCCTCTTGTCTGCTCACCTCTAGAGTGGTGGAGTTTCCATGGGTAGCTGCATTAAGAACTCCCATTCATTTGAGAAACCTGAGAGCATTTCACTTCAAATAGATATCCCCACTGATTATTCAACATTTTACTTCCAGGCCTGTGTACTAGGAAATATAGGCATTAAGGACACCAAAATAGAGAAAGACCTAGCAAGAGGTCCTTCTCCAATCTTTAATTTAACTTTCCCAATCCCAATGCCACATTTTGTCTTTGTAGTTGTCTGAAATGACGAGTCTCCTTGGCTTTGCCCTTCTGGCCCCATTGGACGTGAGCTGTGATCTCTGCCGGTGTGGTTCATGGGCCGGGACGGAGGACTCACTTCTGCTGGAATTTTCCGATGTATATTTTCACCATTTTAATTGCAAACATATCTTCCTGATCAGGACTTGTGTAGAATATGCTATCAGATTTTCTGGAGATTAACATCCTCACATGATTTTTGTTTGCAAATAGGTCTGCAGCCTGTTTTTTTTTTTTTTCTTCCCAGAATTATTTTAAGCATTATGAACAAGTTTCAAAAATCACTTGGTTTTAGTGCTGCATTTAGTACACAAAAATGTCATTGAGCCCCACTATGGTTATGGGAGCCACCCTTATCCACAAAGTCACATTGCTCACAAACTCGCCCAATTTGAGGAATTTCAAAAACTTGCCCCATAAGAGTTATTTTCTGAGGATGACAGGTGAGTTTATTATTATCTTGCGTGTAATGATGGTTCATGGATGTCTACATATGCCAAAACCTATCACGTTGCACATTTTAAATATAGGTGGTTTATTGTGTGTCAGTTATACCTCAATAAAGCTGTTTAATAAAACCTCACTGGATCCAAAAATTCTCTCCCTTTCCCCTACCTGAAATTTAATTGTTTTGTCTCGCTGTCTTTGGCTTCATCAATCACAGTCATTTGGTTCTATCAGTTTTGATGAAGCAAACACGGCTGGGAGAATAAAAATACACCCGACAGATTCTCTCACTCTTGTGCCAATTAAATGAGTTTGCTTACTTTTTTAACCACTGGGATTCAGAGCTGTAAGTAGACAGAACTGGAATTCAGATGAGGAGGGAAAAGAGGGAGAAGTAATTTTGGAACCTAGGAAAGTTTGGAGAATGAGGGGATGGGGTAAAGCCACTGGGTAACCAACCAGGTTCTGGAGAGGAGGACCCAGAGATAAAAGCGTTAAGTGAATTTGTGTCACAGGGCAATGTTGTAACTGATCAAAGAACGGTCCTGTCCTTCTTGTGTTTGTTAGGGTGAATGGTGGATCTGCATCTTGAAGTCAGGCACACACGAACGTGACTACGGGCCCCATTACTGATTAGATCTCTGACCTTTGGCAAATTTCTCAACTGGCCTTAACTTCAATTTCCTTGTGTGTAAAAGGGTATAAGAATCATTATCTCACACAGGTGTTGTGAGGTCCAGACAGGATAATATAAATGAAGAGATTGCCTTGTACAACACGGCTTATGTTTCTCCCCATTCTCTTTTAACTTTTTCTTAAGACACATTTTACATATATATATATTTAAAGCATCATCAAATTTATTAAACAATGTGTATAAATGCGTTTTTTTTTCTAATTCTGTAAGTAATCCATTCTAAGCATTTTGAAAAATACAGAATACAAATCCATCAATTGAGGGGGCGGGAATCTCCTTCCATGTGAGTTCTTGTGAGAAAACAAACACGCTGGCATGTAAGTGCTCACTGTAACCTGGATAGACCCCTGTTACAGGCAAGGGGCCGTGGAGTGATAGGAGATGGGAAACTGCAGGCATGCGTTTGGCTCACTACCTTGTTACCTTTGGTCAGCTCTGATTTCCTTTCTACTTGTTTTTAGAGATACTGTTGTCTTATTTTAAACACTAGGTAAAATAAAAATTTGAAATACTTTTAGATTGTAACGTTGAAGAATGCTTGCTCAGTGTTGAGAGCGGAGGGTGGATGTACCACATGATCCAAAGCAGCTTTTGCTGTTCTACCGTTTCCTTTTTAATAAGGCCAAACCCAGAGCACCCAATCATACGCTTGACTTGCTGATTTTTTCCCGACCTCCAAGCACAACAGAATTAGCCTGCAAGCCCCAGAGCCTTTGCATTATTGCTCACTCCTCTCCTCTTCCCTCCAGCTCCAGCTCTGTCGCCCAGCTCTGCCTGGTCTCTCTACCTCACACGTCTGCTCCAGCATCTCTGCTCCCCCTCCAGTTGTCACTCTGCTCTGCACACACACAATATTTTCTTTCCTTGCCAACCACTCCACCATCAGTGTGCCAACCAACCACTCCTTTAAATTCCTCAAATTATAGTCATGCTATCAAGAGCTGGAAGAGACTCCAGGGTCTTCTACCTCTAGTGTTGCATTAGTGACTAGTTCAAGTAGACACAGCTAGAGTGCCCTGACTCTGATATCCTTTCTCCCAGCTGCGTGTGGCCTGGAATGCACTGGGAGGATGGGCCAAAGTGGAGCAAGAGATCACTTGCTAAGTGCAGCTGGCCAGGATCCCCTGGCATCACTGACTTTTAAAGCCAGCGGAAGTTCAGGAGCCCCTTAATTTTGGCATCTTGTGTGTCACAAGGAAAAACTCTTCTCTCTAAAGAGTGCATCTGCCTGTGCTTCTCTTAAACCTAAACACCTCCTGTGTACTCCCATAACTGAGGGTCTGTTTCAATCCCTACCCCATAGCCGTCAGTGTCCTCACAGCCCAGCCAGAGTCCACCGTGCCCCAACTCCCAGACATGCACACGGGACACCGCAGCCACAGACGCACTCCCTTGTCTGTGATGTAGGTCTTTGCAGATGCTGTGCCCTCTGACTAGAATGCTCTCCACACTTTCCCACTTGGAAAATGTCTGGTCAAACCCTTCTTGGTGATGACTTGCCTATGTCTTGGGCACCTTGCATGTTACCATGAGCCCCTTAAGACCCTAACAATGGTAATAACAATGAAAAAGACAACAGTGGCAACCGACATTTATTGATTATGCCAATAAAGATTCATTATTTTATTTAATCTTCGGAAACAACTTTATTATAAAGCTACTTTTAGGGGTAAGGAAACTGAGCTTTCTAGAGGTTTAGTCATTTACCCAAGGTCACAGCTAAAAAATGGTGGCCTGGGGCTCAAACTTAAGCTTGTCTCATTCCAGAGCCCAAATGTCACTGTGCCTCTCACTACTTATGCTGCCTTGGCAACTGTCTGTGAGCAAGGCTTGCTTCTCAAGGACAGGAGCCCTCGGCATATCCCTAGTGCCTAGAACAGTGCCTGGTATATGCTAAGTGTTCAGTGAGTGAGTGTTGACTAACTGAATCAACAAATAAATTTCAACAGAGCCCTCCCTTCCTCTCCCCCAGTAGTCCTTGAACCAAACCCAGGGACTTGGGTGGAGAGAAGTTCCTCCGTGCCCAGGAGCAGCAGCAGCAGATGGTGCTGCGGGGATATGCTCTCTCTACTCTTGCACCGAGCTGCTCTCTCTCCATCCCCTCTCCTCCTTCTCCGAAGCAGCCCCATGTACTAGGAAGATGGCCAAGTGAGGCCACTAGCCTTCCAGCAGGAAACACCTGGCTGGTCAAAGCCTTTTGCAGTGCTTTGTTTCCACAATTACCTTTTATTTCCCTCTCTCTCTTAGATTTCATGCAAAGCCAACTGGTATTTTTCTTTTAAAAACAGCTGAGAACAACAGATGGAAGGGTAGGGGGAGGTGGAGGCACAGTGAAAGGCAGGAAGGGGGCAAGCAGGGGCTGTGGATGAGGGGGACGTC
The DNA here is from genome assembly GCF_043159975.1 of Macaca nemestrina. Lineage (NCBI taxonomy): Eukaryota > Metazoa > Chordata > Mammalia > Primates > Cercopithecidae > Macaca > Macaca nemestrina. The sequence continues at coordinate 128,722,814 of NC_092134.1, read as the reverse complement.
CTGAAACATGTGAGGTCGGGAAAATGCCAGACAGGTCAGCAGAGGTAGGGAAGGAAAAAAGAGCTGAAAAAACGAGCAGCCACCATATGTGTGCATGCACATGCACGCCGCACTTTCAACATACCATTAAAATAGAGAAAGAAATGTTCTGGTTTCCGTAGCAACAAGGCCTATTGGTGCTTCAGCCAGAGAAACTTATTGGAAAAAAAGGCATTTGCCTGTTAAGGAGTCTGATGAATCGGGAGATAATTATACAGCATTCCACCACCACTAAAGACACACAAATACACTCCAGAAATTATTTTAAAGAGCATAGATTGTCACAAATCCCACAAAGGCAGGGGGTGGGAGTGAGGCAGCAGGCGAGGAAAAAAGGCGACTGGAATGATTCTAGGTGAACACCCAGGGAGGGGGCCCATGCGAGGCGGAGACTGGAACCAGCTCACAGGTCAGTTGTCAGAGGCGAACATGAGGCAGAGCTTGACATGTTTGTATTTGATTCTAAGGGGCCAGAACATTGAGTCCTATCTTCTTTGTCCTTTTAGGAAGTGGGTGGGTGGATCTGTCATGTCTAAACAGTTAGATTCAGTATGAGAGAGTTCGCTGAGAGCAGTGGGATCCGCGCTGTTAGGGCCCTGCTTCTGCAGAGGAATGAGCTGTGTGAATGTCATAGGACATCTGCTCCCCCAGATGGGGTGGAACAGAAGAGGAGAATCTTCAACACTGAGTAGAGGATTGTAGAATCTTCCTTAGGGTGGAAGGAAAGGAGATACACAATTGTATTTCTCATAGCACAGGACACTGGGCTAGGCACATAGCAATTGCTAAATAAAATACCTAGTGAGTGAATGAAAGATCGAATGGATACATGGATGGATAGATGATTATGTGAGTGAATTGATGAATAAATGGATAAAAAAATTGTGAATAACTAGGTTCCTGACTTCTCTCCTCTTGCTCAGCCCTAGGAACTTAATTGCAAATCAGTTTTGTCCTCCAGAAGATGGTCACTGAGTAGTCAGAGGTTCCGTGGTGAAGCTTTTGGATGAGAGTCATGCCCTGCAATTAGCCCCAAGATCTGAGGCTAAAGACGGCCCAACATCTTCAAGAGCCTATCACCTTTGAAGATTCAGAGGTGTTGCACATATTCTCCTTCCCCCTCGTAGATGATACACCTTGTGATAAGCCCTTCCAGTGTTCCACCCTGAATTAGAGGGAAGAGCTTGCCCACTTCATCACAGCACCAGGACCACTTTCTGTAGCTCTTGGGGCTCAGGTGAGCCCTCAACTTCTGTCTGAGGGAGTTTTCCTATCCTCTGATCTCCAAGAGTGCTCCGTGAGCCCCTCGGCTGGCCCTTTCTTCACACAGGCTGTCTAGAATCATGACTTCTTATTTAGTTTTTCCTGTGTGTATGTTGCACCTCTCCCACTACACTATGCTCCTTAGTGGGAGGAGCCACCTGGAGAACCTCTTCAGAGCTGGAGCCATTAGCGGGCTGCATATCGAAGCATTGCATATTTGCAATGCTGACACCAAGGAGAAGGGCATTGATCTGTAGCCTTGAAGAATTGGCTGAAGGCATCAGACTCCACCCTCAGCTAAGATCAGCTCTGTGCCAAGAAGCCCCTTGCACACTAAACACACATACACCACACGCAACATTTTGTGGGTGCTGCTTGGTTGTCTTGCATGGCAGACATGGACTAGAGGGCTGCGTGAACTGATGACAAAGGAAGGGAAGGAGTCAGGGAAAGTCCTGGAGGACTCATCCCCTTGCTACTCATAGGCACTTGATCTATTATTGAACTGAGTCTGTCACAGTCCAGCCCAAAGGGGTCCTACCAGGGAAGGGAACGCAGAACCACAATAGACAGCTTCTTTGTCCTGGAAGTAGAGATGAGGCAGGATTCTCTTTATCACCACAATCTTAGAAGTGCATTTTGCTTATATTTTGTTTTTTGAATAAGGAAAAGAAGGTTCAGAGAGGTTGAGCAAATTGCTCAAGGTTACGCAGCTAACGTATGGACATGGATTGAATTTACACTGTCCCTCTCCAATGTCCAGGCTCTCAACTCTGGTATTATATTGACTGTTTGGACTCAGGCTCACTGAAGGCACTGGAGGAAGCCAAAGTGTGTTTTATTTCCTTGAATGAATGCCTCTTTGAAAACACAGCCTGGTTTGGGAGTATGAAAGAGAAAAAACAGGTCAGAGTTCTTCTGCTACTTAAAATGAAGATGAGGGAAACGGTTCAGAGCAGAGAAAAACTTTTAAGTCTTATTTTGTGTAAGCATCATATTAAACAGATTCCATTCCAACTATAAACAGATTTTCACATTTCCACCTTCCCCCTCCCATTACCCTCCATCAGCCCCCACCATCCCCAACAGATTGTTCCCTTCCTTCCTGTTTATATTATAAGAAAGCAAAATTGGCTTCCCCTTCATTCTCCACCTCCCACCCTGCACCATCTGGGGGTGCAGAGCTCTTACCCCATTTTTTTTTTAATACTCCCTCGACTTCCCGTCCAGCGGCCCATTCGCTTTTGAAGCTCTGCAGCGAGTGCCTCCAGCGGCCGCCAGGGGTCGCAGTCGAGCAGCTGACGCCGCCTCTGCGCAGCGAAGCAGGGGCCGCTGGCCGGGAATCGCAAGCCGGTCTCCTGTACATATCATCGCGCAGCGTTAATCAGGCCGCAGCCTCTGCAGTGCTTTGCGAGGGGAGTCAGAGACTAGGGCTGGGAATGAGACCGGGCCTTTTCGGGCCACTAGAGCCGGGCCACCTCAACTCTCCCGCCCTAGGCTGAGAGCACACAGTGCTCAACGAAGTGCAGCGAGGCCAGCCGCTCGCCTGGCCCAGGGTCGAACCTTGCCTCCCAGGATTCCTAAACACACGGGACCTGCGAGTCTGTGGACAGCAGTGCCTGCCAGGCCTGAAGTCATCAGGAATGGCGGGAGGTGGCGTAGAGGGACAGCTCTTGATGTAGATGGGGAGGACACCTCCTCTCCCGCTCCTGCCCTCTTACTGCCCCCAGCCCCTAGAAGCCAAGTGGCAGCTCTGTCCCTGCACAGCCGTGGGCACTCCCCAGACCCCTGCCAGTTCTCAGGCCACCCTCAGACAGATTTGGCTAAACCTCCCATGGTCTTCTCATGTGCCTGGAAAGCCAGGCCTCTGCCAGAAGCTTATCAGATGGGAGGCAGAGCAGGGGAGGGCCAGCACGCGCTTCCTCTAGCATGAATTTTTCAGCATTACATTTTCATCTCTCTGCCCTATTTCTCTCAATTCTCATCTCTGAAAAGAGCAGCGCAGTTCCCTCCCACTGCTCTTTTTAGAGATGGATCTACTTCTTCAGATTTGATGCAATTACTGGGCAACAAAGATGGAGGCACTGGGGGAAGAAAGGAGGAGCGGGAACAGAGAGGAGAGGAAGGGGCCTGTCAGCCCAGATGCCTGCAGGTGCGCCCAAGAGAAGCTGTGGCTCTGAGATGCTTGCCACTCTTGGGCAACACTGTTGAGCTCTTTTACTCAAACTGTTGAAGTGAAACACCAGGGGCCCATGATGCACCTCCATTTTTTCTTCCTCTTTCTCCATTTGCCTCTCCCTTTCATCCCTCCTTCCCTCCTTTCCTTTCTTCCTTCCTTAGAGACAGACACAAGCACACATATAGACATGCCTATGCATGTGCTTATAATACAAGTCATACTTGGATCTTTTGTAATAAGTTCTAAAGGCATAAGGCACCATGGGGTGGGGGAGAGATCTGATCAGTTTCTTGAAATAAGTGGGATTTGAGTTGGATCTTGAAGAATGGGTAGGACTTCTGCAAGAGGGAGGAAGACAGGCCACTGAGAGAGAAAAGCTTGAACAAAGACATAAAAGTGACAGATGCCACAGCAGTTGGAGAGAGCCATGAGTAGGCTGCAGTGGCTCCATAGAAGGTAGAGGGGAAGAGGATGTTTTGAGCATAAGCCTGCAGAAGTTGGACCAGAAAATGGAGAACCCTAGAGCCCAAATGAGGAGTTAGTGCATTGGTCTGTAGACTGTGAAGCCCATCAAAGTTTTCATGGCACAACAAATCTATGGTTGTATTAATTCATTCTCACACTGCTATAAAGACATACCTGGGACTGGAAAATTCATAATGAAAAGAGGTTTAATTGGCTCACTGTTCTGCTGGCTGTACAGGCTTCTGCTTCTGGGGAGACCTCAGGAAGCTTACAGTCATGGCAGACGGCAAAGGGGAAGCAGGCATATCTTCATATGGCCGGCAGGAAATAAAAAGCAGGGTGGGGAGCTGGGGGAGTGGTGCTATACACCATTAAACAAGCAGATCTTGGGAGAAGTCTATCACAAGGACCACGAGAGGGAAGTCTGCCTCCGTGATCCAATCACCTCCCACAAGGCCCCTCCTCCAACACTGAGGATTAATTACAATGAGATTTGGGTGGGAACACAGATTCAAATCATATCAGTGGTTTAGGGATATTTCTCCAAAGGATGGGTAGATAAGGGATTGAGGTGCTGGGGGTTGGCAGCTGGGCATGGAAGGTTTCGGGGGCTGTTGTGGTAGTACAGATGGAGACAGTCAGGGCCTGACCTGAGGCTGCCGCACTGGAGCAGAGAGTGTGAGACACCATGAGGAGAGGCTTCACACTTGCTCCTCAACACCCTCTTCCCACCTCTGCCCCGTCTATCACTCCCCATCACAGCTGATGATCTCCTATCACTCTTCACTGAAAAATGGGAATGATTGGAGGAGAACTCTCTTTTCTTCCATCCACCTGGTCTACACATGAACCTGTGTGTACCCATTTTCTCTTTTCCTCCTCTTAGAATGGAAAATAATTCCCTTTCTTCCTGTTTATATTATAAGAAAGCAAAACTGGCTTTCCTCCACTCTGCCTTTCTCAAGGACTTTTCTTCTCATTACTCCTTTTCTCTCCTGCATCATCCGTCCCTCCCTCTTTAATGTTCATTCTCACCACCACAGAAACATTCTCTATCATTCTGCAGCTTCACAAAAGTCTCCAATACTACATCCCTCTCTACCTAGAGCCTCATCTGTAATAAAACTTTTCCAAAGTCTACACATAGTGCTTCTATCTCTTCACCTACAAACTGCTCTTCAGTTTGCTCCGATCTGGCTCATTACATTACTTTACCAAAATTACCCTTCAATCTCCATCATCCTAAATCCAGCAGGTAGTTTTCTGGCCTTATATTGGTTCTTTCAATCATATTTAGCGTACTTGACCCCACTGTCCTCTGTGAAACACTCTTTTTCTTAGTTTCATGACATCATAACTGCCTGTATTTTTTCTGTATCAGTGACCTCTGCTTCTCATACAGCTCTAGTGGCTTCTGCTTTTGGAGAAGAGGCACAAATACTGAAGTGCCCCAGGACCTTGTCACGGGCTCCCTTTTCTTCCTCTCTCTTCCTGTCTCATCTACTCTCTTCTCTTCATTGATGTACTCCCATGGCACAAATACCGTCTCTCCAGTGATGCCTCCAAATGGATCCCCATCTCAGAGCCCTCCCCAGGGAGGCCCAGGCTCTTACATCCAACTATCAAATTGACATCTCCACCAGCTTGTCTCATTGGAATCTTAAATTTAGCATATCTAAAACAAAACTCTTAATTCTCTTCTGTATCCAACTGCCAGCTGGTTGTGTTCCTCTCTCTATGTCCCCAATTCAAGAAATGGCATTATCATCCACCTAGTTGCTTACACCAGAACTCCTGAGTCATCCTTGATTCCTCCCTTTTCCTCATCTGTATATCCCATCCATCAGAAGTTCTATCAGGTTTACTTCCAATATAGATCTCAAATTGGCCCATTTCTCACCATGATCACTGCCATCCTGTAGTTTAAGCTGCCACGATCTCTTACGTGGCCTGGTGCAAAAGCTTTGAACTTGTCTCTCTGCTCTGCCTCTTGCCCCTTTCTCCCCATAATTCATTCTTCATGCATCAGTGAAAATGAACTTACAAAAGCATAAATCAGGTCAGATCCTTCCTCTGCTTAAATGCTCTTCTTTGATTTCCCATCACACTTAGAATAAAATCCAAAGGCTTTGAATGGCCTCCAAGGCTTTCCACAATGTGGCCTCTGCCCCTACTTCATCCTCACCTAGTTATGATCACTTCCTTCTCAATATGCTTTATCCACAAAGGTCTCATTGCTGGTCCTTGAACATGGGAAGCTTTTTCTCTATATATGGCCTTTGCATCTCCTAACCCATGGACCTGGATTGTTTGCTCTTTGCCTGGGTCTTTTTATAAGAGACTCCCTTCTCATCCTATAGAGATGCCTTTTCTGCTCATCCTCATGCTCCCAGCTTTCCCACATTACCTTGCTTACCTCCTTCATGACATTGCTCACACTCTGCAACACAGAAACTTATCTGTCATCTATTGTCTGTCTCCTGAGAATAAGAAACTTGTCTTTCTTGCTCACTCCAATATTCTCAGCACCAAGCAAAGCCCCTGGCTGTGAATTAGTAGTGTTATACATTGGGTAGAAATGACAGAATCTGGTGAGTTATCTCGTATATAAAGCAGAGTGATGGAGAAGGGAGGAATTTCATTAGGGATGTGAGTGAAGAACTCAAAGAATGCAAATACAATTCCAGTGAGAAGAGGCAAAGGATAAAGTACAAGCTTTGGGTTGGGGAGGTGGGTAAGGTGCTGATTTTATGATGGGTTTGTGATGCCTATCGGACTTTCAGCTGTTAGATGGAGATGTAGGCCTGTAGCTTGGGAAACAAGTTAGGGCTGGAGATAAAGATTTGGAAAACACTGGCTTAGTCTATTTTGTATTGCTATAGCAGAATACTATACACTGAGTAATTTATGAGGAACAGACATTTAGTAGCTCACAGTTCTAGGGACTGGGAAGTCTAATATGAAGGTGCAGGCAGGATTGGCGATTCCGATTCCAAGAGAGCACCTTGAACATTGTGCCCTCTGGAGGGGAGGAAGCCTTCACCTTCACATGGCAGGGGGGTGAAGAGACAAAAGGGGACCAAATTCACCTTTTGATAACACCATGAATCCTACTCATGAGGTCAGAGCCCTCATGACCTTATCACCTCTTAAAGGCCCCAGCTTTTAGAACTGCATTTCAATCTCAACATGAGCTTTGAGGTGACAAACATTCAACCATAGCAACACCTTTGCCAAAATGGTAATGAAAGCACCGGGAAAGCATTGGATGAGATAATTGTGGTCGGCCAGGCAGCATGAGGGCAGAAGAGAGACTAAGCATCATGTAGTACTTATAGTGAAGGACAAGAAAGGGGAGGGGCCTGTGAAGACTGAGGCAGCAGGGAACCAGGAGGATGAAGTGTCACTGAAGCTTAGAAAATGTGAGATTTTAAGAAAAAGTGGTGCAGGTTGAGTATCCCTTATCTCAAATGCTTGGGACCAGAAGTATTACAGATTTTGAGGGTTTTTTTTTTTTGACTTTAGAGTATCTGCATTATATTTATGAGTTGATCAGACCAAATCCAAAAATCCAAAATCTGAAATGCTCTCATGAGTATTTCCTTTGAACATCATGTTGGTGATAAAAAAGTTTTGGATTTTGGAGCATTTGGATTTCAGATGTTTGGATTATAGGATGCTTAACTTGTAGAACAAATTCAGTTCAGTCCAACAAATATTTCTTGTGCCGTCCCTCTGTGCCAGGCTACATACTTTTTATGGAACTACAAATATAAATAAGCTCTCGTCTTTTCTGGAGGAAGAGGGGAGGAGTTATAGTCTGTTAGGGGAAATAGATATGTGAAAACATTTATGTAAATAAAAATATGATTCACACAAAACAGCACTATGTACTTTATAAGAGTACATCCAGATATAAAGATAATATGTCAAATGTGTTAACGAAGTTTCCTGTTGGGGAGAACAGGAGTGGAAAATGGAGATAAAAAGAAGTCAATACATAAACAAAGCAAAATGGGGGTCTCAACCAAGCAAGGATGTAATAGTGCCATGAATGGAAGCTTCTGATGATTCAGCCATCTGCCCACTCTGGTAGATCCTTGCAGCATTTTCTTTAATATCAAAAATGTTTTATTTTTACTATAAAGTGCCAAATATTTACGGTAAAATCTTCAAATGGTAGAGAATGTATAAGTAAGAAAGCATACATCACTTGGGATCCTACCTCCCAGAAATAACCTATGCTAATATTTTTGCCATCATTCTTTCTTATAGTCCTTTCTGTGTGTATACCTGCATGGCTATTTTTGGCACTTACAGTTATTTAAAAATGGCTAGTGGTTTTTTTTCAAACCACCTAGGAGTAGTTCTTCCTTTTCTGAGAAGAGCAACTTGCACATCTCCTTTTAGATAATGGATGGAAGGCTAATGTTCATCTGTTGTAGGAGAAAAGCATAATAGAACATGTTTTGGTTTCAAAAGAGCCTAAAGCTTAGACACTGGGGTTGGTGAAATTAAATGGTGAACTCCCTCAGTGTCCTTTTGCCTCCGATAATTTACAAAGAAGTCAAAGAGCCTTGCAGAAAAAGGGGGCCAACACTCCTTTTACTTGAAGTCCAAGGTTGTTAGTATAGGTCTAAGAGACTGATGGAAGCCCAGGTGGTGGAGAAAGAAGGAAGAGAAGTGTCCTGGCCAGACTCACTGATGGCATTCAGGAAGGGCTGGAACCCTCACTACCCTTATTCTCTGGACTATAATCACATGTTGGGCAAAGGTTTTATGTGAGTGTACAATAAAAATATTGTGTCCAAAGAGCTTTGACATTGAAGCCCAGGTCTGCTTAGCATGAAGTACAAGCAGCTGAGCAGAACTCTGGGAAAGACTTATCACCTCCTTTCCATCCCAGAGAAACTGCAGACAGCATGAAAATAGCTATCAGCCTGAATTACTTCTTTGCTTCTTGTGGTGAGCAGGGATTTGGCTACTGAGTGCTGCCTGCAGTGTGCAGGCCCTGAGAAGGGATTCATGGACCTCCTCCCGATGCGAAGGCATTGAGCGATGGTGACAGAAGCTATAGCTGCAGGATTGGACATTTGGCACATTCACCAAACTTTCCATTTTCATTTATCTCTTTCTTAGACAGGAAAATAGTACCACTCAGTAAGAACCTACCTTTGGGACTTTTGAAGGGAGTCACCTGGGAAGAAGGATGAATTGCTAAGACTGAGGAAGTGAGAGTTTAAAGCCATTTATTTTTTACTGTATTACAAAGCCATGGTAATCAAACCAGTATGATACTGGCACAGACCACGTAGACCAGTGGAACAGAACAGAGAGCCCAGAAACAAACCCAAACATACACAGTCAACTAATTTTTGACAGGGGCACCAAGAGACCACAATGGGTAAAATAATCTCTTTAATAAATGATGCTGGGAAAACTGGCTTGATACATGCAAGTGAATGGAATTAGGACTCTTATCTCATACACAAAAATCAGCTCAAAATGGGGAAAAGACCTAACTGTAAGACCAGAAACTATGAAACTCCTAGAAGAAAAGAAAATCATGGAAAATCTGTACATCGGCCATGGCAATGATTTTTTGGGTATTACACCAAAATCTTAGGCCACAAAAGCAAAAATAAATGAATGGAACAGCACCAAACTAAAAATCTTCTGCACAGCTAAGTACACAATCAACAAAATGAAATGGCAGCCTACAGGTTAGGAAAAAATATTTGCAAAATATGTATCTGATAAGGGGTTAATATCTACAATTTATAAAGAGCTCATATAGCCTAATAATACAAAAACAAATAACCTGATTAAAAAATGAGCAAAAAACCTGGATAGGCATTTCTTCAAAGAATACATGAAAATGGCCAACACACATATAAAAAGGTGGTCAACTTTCAGGGAAATGGAAATCAAAACCACTGTGAGATATCACCTGACATCTGTTAGGATGGCTGTTATCAAAAAGTGAAACAATAATAAATTTGGTGGGGGTATGAAGAAAGGGACTCATATACACTGTTGGGGGGAATGTAGATTGGTGCAGCCATTATGGGAAACAGTATGGAGTTTCATAAATAAATTAATAATAGAACTACCATATGACTCAGCAATCCCTCTTCTGGGTATATATCCAAAGGAGATGAAATCAACACCTTGTAAAGATATCTGCACTCTCATGTTCCCTCTAGCCTTATTCACAATAGCCATAGATATGGAAACAACCAAAGAGCCTGTCAGTGAATAAGTGAATAAAAAATTGTGGTATATACATACAATGGAATATTATTCAGTCCTAAAAAGGAATAAGATTTTGCTACTTGTTACAACCTGGAAGAGCCCGAAGGACATTATAGTAAATGAAATAAGCCAGATACAGAAACAAAAATATTGTATGATCTCATTTATATGTGAAATCTAATATATGTATATATATAAAGAGAGAGAGATCGATAATAAAGCAGTGGTTACTGGGCATGTGGGGAGAGTCAATGGGGAGATGGAAGTCAGAGGACACAATGTAGAAGATCTGGGATGAACAAATCTAGAGATTTGATTTATAGCATGAGGACTGTTGGTAACAAATTTGTACTGTTTTTGGGATTCTTGCTAGGTGAGTAGATTCTAGCTGCTCTTGTCACACACATATGGGTAACTATGTGAACTGATGAATATATTAATTTGTTTCACTATATTAATTTTCAAAAATCATATATATTTTATAACATGTTGTATACCTTAAATATATGCAATAAAATTTATTTTAAAAAGTGAAATGTAACTTGATATTTACCTCAAATTGGTAAGGTAAAATAGAACTCTGTGTGTGTGTATTTGTATGTGTATGTATGTATGCATGTATGTGTAGGTGTGTATATGTATGTATGTATGTCTATGTGCATGTGTATGTGTATGTATGCATGGATGCATGTGCATACGTGTGTATATGTGTGTGTATGTGTGTGTGTATGTATGCATGCATGCATGTGTGTGCATGTGTATATGTGTGTGTATGTGTGTGTATGTATGCATGCATGTGTGTGTGTGTATGTATGCATGTATGCATGTGTGTGCATGTGTATATGTGTGTGTATTTGTATGTGTATGTATGTATGCATGCATATATGTGTATGTGTATATATGTATGTATATGTGCATGTGTACGTATGCATGCATGCATGTGTGTGCATGTGTATATGTGTGTGTGTATGTGTGTGCATATGTATGCATGCATGTGTGCATGTGTATATGTGTGTGTATTTGTATGTGCATGTATGCATGTATGTGTATGTGTGTACATGTATGTATGTCTATGTGCATGTGTATGTATGTATGCATGCATGTGTGTGCATGTGTGTATATATGTGTGTATTTGTATGTGTATGTATGTATGCATGTATGTGTGTGTATATGTATGTATATGTGCATGTGTATGTATGCATGCATGCATGTGTGTGCATGTGTATATGTGTGTGTGTATGTGTATGTGTGTGTATGTATGTATATACATGTATATTTGTCTGTACTGCTAGGGCCACAGAGGAGAATAAGACAGAAAGTTTATTTTCTGTACCCTAGAAGTTTATATTTTAGTAGGACAGTACATAAATGTGTGGTAAGGAATTTGGTTTCACCCAAAAAAGGTCTGGGCTTGGTTTTGGCTCCTTGGAGGTAGCCTCTAGATCCTTGGCATTTCCCTTGTGTTAGGAATGTTTTTGTTATTTGTGGCAGACCCGCAGACCCCATCTGGTAGTTTTGCTTACCAGGGGGCTCAGGGTGGGCTGCTCAGGCCACGTGATATCAGCTTCACTCCTGGGAGAGTGGGGTGCGAGAGCTGTGGATTGAGTGCTGCCATGTGGACAACGACTCAGTCGATCACGCACACAGAATGAAGCCCCCATAAAAACCCTGGACTCCAAAGCTTGGGTGGGTTTCCTTGGGCGGCAGTACTCCACGTGTGGTGTCACATATTGTGGCTGGGACGAGCAACACCAGCCGTGACTCCATGGGAAGGGAATGGCCAGAAGCTCCAGGGTGGGCTCTGCCCATATCTCCCTGGGCATTGACTCCCTTGATTGTTCGAGCTTGTATCCCTCCCCTGGAATAAACGTGACAATGAGTATAATTGATTTCAGTGAGTTCTGTGACTCTTTCTAGTAAGTTATAGAATCTGAGGGTGGTTTTGGGGATCCTTCAACTTGTAGTTGTTATCATAAGTATTGGGCAGACCCAGTAACCTGAAGGATGACTTCCTAAACCCTGCAGTTCAGCTAACTTCAGGTGATAGATAATCAAAAAACCAAATACATAGGAAAGTTATTAATGCTTTCAGAGAGTGATAAGTTCCTAAAGAAATTAAAACTGAATGTCATGAAAGAGAATGACGGGGTGGGACTGTGTGGAACAGGGTTGTTGGGGCCTCAAGCTGAATCTTCAATGACAGGCAATGTCCGCCAGACAAACATCTGGGGACACAAATGGTTTGTGAGGTGGGAAAAAGCTAGGTGTTTTCAAGAAACAGGAAAACAGTTCAATGTGCATGGAGTGAGGCAGAAACAGAGGAGGAGTCAGAGAGGTGAGCGGGGTCCTATCCTATAGGGCTCTGCAGGCCGAGTCTGGCCTTTGTGTTTTGTTAAGTACAATTGGAGATTCACTGGAGGATTTAGGCAGGTGAGTGATATGACCTACTTATCCTTCTGTATGCACATACATAGTTTTGCATAAAAGGGACCATACAATCCATACTATTCTGTAGCTTGCTACTTTTACATACAGGAGTATGCAATATCCAGCCATATTTGTTTTGCATAAGATGTGTAATGGCATATATTTACAAAGGGGCTATGGGAGCATGGAGGGGTGGGGTACTTCCAGCCTTAGGGAGCCATGGGCACTTTCCTGGAAGACTATGCCCAAGCCAGGTCACAGAAGATGAGAGGTAGCTGGCCTGGTGAAGAAAGCAGTGAAGGGAATCTCAGGCAGTGGGGTACCTAGTATAGGTACAGGGGCAGAAACAGAGGAGAGGGCATGGGTAAATGGTCACCTGTGTGGAATGCTGTAGAAAGATTATTAGAGGGGATGATCAGCAATCTTTAAAAGTTCAGCTTCAGGAGAGTTGGAAGGATATGACTTAAACAGGCGTTGTTGGGTAGCAGGGACAGAAGCCACTCAAAAGAGGACAGCTGGTTATTTTAGAGATACCACAGACAGCCTGATGGTTATCCAAGAGCAGAATATGTTGGGATGGGAGCTGGACAGTCAGCAAGTAAAGCCACTCCCTGTTTTCTACAATGAGAATCTGACTGGGTGAGTCCAATCCACCACTGGACATGTCCACTATACTCTTATCAGCTTAGGCAGGTTAGCAATTTCCAAGAAAGGAATAGGGGTTGGGCAGGTTTCCCAAGTATGTTTTCTGCAGCTGTTCTAATGATGAAGGATGCAGACTCCAGAGCCAGAGTGCTCGCATCAGAACCCCAATCTATCACCTGCCAGCTGTGTGATCTTGGGCTAATAACTTAACCACTCTGTGATCAGTTTCCTCTACTAAAATGTGAGGATGCCAATGATAGTGTTTACCAGGCAATATTGTTGTGAAGATTCAATGAGTTAGTATATAATATGTAAGTACTTAGAATAATACCAGACAGAAAAGTGTCCCCTATTATTTTTGTTAGGGCCTGATGAAAGAATGGGAAAATTGGGGAAAAAGTGTAAAGAAGTTAGACAGTGAGGGAAAGGAGAAGGATGCAGTAGTAGTTTCATAGAAAATCAGCAGGAACGCGGGGAATGTATCAGGACACAGGAAGTATGAATGGCTTTATCGATTCAGGGCGCAGAGCCAGGAATGATGCCACATGCATGAGAGAGAATGGAAACTGACAGGGTCCATCAACAACAGAAACAAAGAAGGAGCGAAGAGTGGTGGGGATGCAGAGGGGCATTGGAGGGGAGAAAATTAGAATCTGCTGACCCTGCTTACTGCCATAAAGGAGCTGGCAGGGCCTGCTGCCAAGAATGAAGGTCAAAAGCATGTTTGGGGGATTAAGGGAATCAGGAAAGCTTCAGAATAATTTAGATGCTCCTCCTCCATGAAATTACAAAAACAAAATCTCAGTGGCATAATGAGTTCCTCTCTTCTCCGTGCCCCCAACAGCAAACTCCAATGCACACCTCTTTTACAGCGCCGGTCACATTTCAGTGTAGTGATTTGTCTATCTGACCCACCTTCTTGAATGCCATCTTTATGAGGTCACAGACCTTAGTGGGGTGCAGCAGATTTCCCTTTGCTCTAAGTGTGAATTAGAAAAAGGACCTTCTCTGGATGAAGGCAACTCAGAGGAAGGGGCACCTTTTCATAATCTGTACAAAAGTGCTATCTGCTTGCCATGTTCCTCTTCTGTGAAATTAAAAAAAAAAAAATCATAGGCAAACAGTGCCTTGGGCCAGATGCAAGGACTGGTGAGTGAATTTCATCTCTTTCCTTTCTTTGGCTGGGATCCCTTCTCTGTGCATGGCCTGCACAACCAGGCTCTGGTCCTGGATATTTCCATTTCCCTGGTGTGTTGGATAGCACCTAGTGCAGAGTAGATGCTCAAAAGAACTGCTGAATAAGCAAACAAATTATGTTGATAAGGTGAATTATGTATAGGACCTACTAGGAATGGGAAGAAGGAATCATTAATTGCTGGACACATTCTAAGCATCGAAAACACATTTGTTGAATGAATGGGTATGTATAAAAATGATGTTGATCACTCCACTGAGGTTAGGAAGAATGTATGTACTTCCACTCAAGGCTTCCTGATTTTGGATTTACATGAGCAAGATGAATCATCTGATGTAAAGAGGCTGCAAAAATTACTGGTTGGATTAATCCAGGGTTTGGATTGGCAGAGTGGTTTAGAGGAGGATCCAAGGCATACTTTTTTCTGGAGGTCCTCAAAACCTCTGTAGTTGATGCCAGAAGGGGTCTCTTAAGGATTTTTCTTCAAGACTTTGCAAAATCCTAAATCTGGCATCTTCTGGAGGAATAGCCTACTAGGTTCTGAGGTGCCTTGGGGTCACTCTGGGTACCAGGTGACCATCATCTCATGCTGGTTTGCAGGCAAATTGGGGGCACAGAGCACCAATTCTTCCCTGTGCTAGCTTCTGCCCAGCCCAAAGAACTGACCATCATTTAATGTAGTGTGCTATATGGTAAAGTTCTCAAGCTTTAGAGTGGATCTGAATTACCTGAAGAGACTTGATTGCTGGGCCTCAGCCATAGAATTTCTGATTTAGTCAGCTTGAGGAATCTGAACTTTCTTGTTGTTGTTGTTTTTTCAGGAGACAAGGTCTCTCTCTCAGACTGGAGTGCAATGGCATGATGACAACCCACTTCAGTCCCAAACTTCTGGGCTCAAGTGATCCTTCTTTCTCAGCCTCCCAAGTAGCTGGGACTACAGGTGTGTGCCACTGCACCCAGTTAATTTAATTTAATTTTTTTTTTTGTTGTACAGACACAGTCTTGCTATTTTGCTGGGACTGGTCTGAAACTCCTGGCCTCAAATGATTCTCCTGCTTCTAACTCCAAAAGTGCTGAAATTACAGGCTTGGGTTACCATGCCCAACCAGAACGTGAACTGATAACAGTTTCCCAGGTGAGGCTGCTTCTGTCTGTTCCTAGACCACACTTTGTGTAGAGTTGTCTTTCTTTGCATCTTCCACCCAGCGTTGCTTAATGGAGAGTGATCTGTCCCAGCAAGGCCCACATCCTCTACTTTCCACCCAGGCTTTCCTCTGACCCCTCTGGTCCTTGTTCACCGCAGTCTGGCAACTGTGGGCTTTACAGTGGGAGGAAATATGGAGGATCCGCTACAGAAAATGCAGAGGTATGGTGCCTTTTCACTTGGTTGGGTCAATTCAGCTCAGGGGACTCAGAGCATTCTTCCACCTCTGTTGGCAAAAGTCAGGGCACAGCCTTGCTTCTCCTCAAAGAACTTTCCTGCTGGGGGGCACCCAGGTCTGTGGCTCTGGCCACCATTGATCGTGCAGCTCTCGTTTTCACCCACATAGTATAGTAGAGGACCCCAAATGCCTAAGAAAACGCCCTGGCCTCCCCTTGTACCACTGCTCCGTGTGTCTTGGCTCAGTTCCGGGTTCTGCTCCTGCTTCCTCTCAGCCAGTCCCAGCAGACACGGCCCAGGCAGTCCTCCACGCCCGAGGGATCTGGAGTTGCTGTCTCTGGCAGTCCACTATTTTCCAGTTACTTATGGACTCATTTCCTCAGTTTGAACATCCCCCGAGGGCAAGGACCTCAGCTTGTTGTACTTTGAGTGTCTCCCTCCTGCTGTGATATCTAGGCCTGTGTTGTGGGGGTACACAGTGGGGCCCAATAAATAATTGCTCTCCAAATGTGGAAAAGAAGGTCTCAGGCTTACTCCACTTAGACACAGCTCACGTGGTCTTCATTTATGATATGCCTTTCACAGCACACCCTTGCATTTCCCAGCTAGCTCCCGGAGACTTCCTTACTTCTTCAGGAAGTTCTTGCAATTTGAAAATTAGAAGATATCAACTCCACCTTCTAATCAGGGGTTTGTCCCCCAACATGATAATCATTGTTTGGGGAAATCTTTTTACTGGTGTTCTGCTTGATATAGGCCTTCTTCACCCTGGGTGCTCTGGTCCAGGAGAACTTGAATGGAATGCTGAAATGCTTCAGACTGTGAGTCAGGGAAGGAAGTTTTTGATGATTGGCAACCGGGTAAAGACTACTGTGAACTGAGAAAAATACATCTCTGCATTTTTGTGCTTCAGTTTTATTTTACTTTTTATTTTTTTGAGACAGAGTCCCACTCTGTAGCCCAGGCTGGAGTGCAGTGGCACAATCTTGGCTCACTGTAATGAACCAAGACATTCTTTGTCCCCCGGGTTCAAGTGATTCTCGTGCCTTGTACTCCTGAGTAGCTGGGACTACAGGCGCTCACCACCAGGCCCGGCTAATTTTTGTACTTTTAGTAGAGACAGGGTTTCGCCATGTTGGCCAGGCTGGTCTCCAACTCCTGACCTCAAGTGATCCACCTGCCTCAGCCTCCCAGAGTTCTGGGATTATAGGTGTGAGCCATTGTGCCCGGCCTGTGCTTTAATTTTATATCTTTGTACTTCATCAGTGAAATTGGATAATGACATCTGCAGAACTTGTCTACTATATGTGTGATTTTAAAATTTCTAAAATTATGAAAATTCTTTGAAAAGTGAAAGATAAGTTGCAAATACAAGGTATTCTTATTTCTACCTGCATACAGGTTCTAAGTCTTCAGTTCTGGCATGGTATGTCTTAACTACTGAGGACTACCTGTGGGCCATTATGTGTGTGAAATATACTTTTAAATAGAATGCATACCTGTATATCTATTTTTATGCCAACAGAGTTTTTTTTTTTTTTTTTTTTTTAAAGGTCTGTCCATGGCAAGTACATGTCAGGGATCTCATGCTGACTTATTTAGATGTCTATGTTTAATGAGGTGAACTTAAAGCCTGCCCCTGAACATAACTGGCTAAATTGTACACATAGTTATTAAATACAATTATACTTACAGATTCACATACACTATAGGTTACATCCTGCCCCCTCTGAACGCAGCAGGCACATTTTGCCAATGTCTGATTTAATAGCTTCCTAGGGAGGTGTTAATTTTATTCCTCCATCCTTAGCATTTTGGAAGCATTTTTTTAGTGCTTTAGCCTTTGATTTTGGATTAATCTCCATAAACTGGCACTAACTATTATAAGTCGACTTCTCAGAGACCTGCTTATATATCCTCTCTTATGAAAGATGATCATTGGCCTAGCCCAAGAGGGTCCCTATGCTTTGGTGGTAGCTGTCATTCTAGGAAAAGGTCACCGAGACTGAGTCCCCCTGGGAAAAGTAAAACTTTGCATTTCAAACATTCCTGGGAAACTCAAGCATGCTGCTGCTGACTAAAAAGCAATAGAGGCTTATTATAAGTGGAGGAGATCCTATTTCACAAACTGATTGTACTCGACATGAGAAGTGTAGGCCAGACCTTGATCCCGATTAATGAAATTGCCAATTGCTATTTACAGACATTATCCCCGTACCTCTGATAGGATTGTAAAACCTCTTTCATTCAGGCTCCATTAATTTAGAGTTTGGGTTCTTATGGAGAGGGTCATCCTTTGCCTTGATCTCTGAATTCTTTTTTTTGAGACAGAGTCTCGTGCCGTTGCCCAGGCTGGAGTGCAGTGGCTCGATTTTGGCTCACGGCAACTTCTGCCTCCCGGGTTCAAGCCATTCTCTTGCCTCTGCCTCCCAAGTAGCTTGGGTTACTGGCACACGCCACCACACTCAGCTAATTTTTGTATTTTTAGTAGCGACGGGATTTCACCATGTTGGCCAGGCTGATCTCAAACTCCTGACTTCAAGAGATCTGCCTGCCTTGGCTTCCCAGAGTGCTGGGACTATAGGCATGAGCCACAGTGCCCGGCCGGATCTCTGTATTAACTATGGAAAAGATTCTGCTGCAAGAATTAGGAATGTGGACAATTATAGTGGGCGCACATTTAACACACATGTGCATTGCTTCAGCAAACTGAGTGTCCTCTGTGGGTATTTTACCAGTTTGTATTTGAGTTGTCCAAGAAAAAATGAGTGTGGGGTGGATACAGCAGTGTTGCATGAAGGTTATAACCAAAAAGCTGTCAAACCACAGGCTCTTCCTTCTCTCCCATGACTACATGGTCTCTTGTTGATGGCACCTCTGCTTCTTTCTGATATTTGCTCCATTTCTCTTCCTAACCAATTCCTCTGCAGGCTCATAGTTTCTGGGTCCTATTAGCTTCATGTTGTACCTGGTCACTGTGTTCTTACTGGCTCCAAACACCAAGTGCCAAGTTGCCCAGTGTTGTCTACTCCAACTCTCCTACAAGCCAACTGTGTTTTAAGCCAGACTTTATAGACCATATGTTGCTGGCCACTCCAAATACTGGTGACTGCTGTGGTCTGCATGTTGGTGTCCTCCACTAATTTTTTTTTGAGACAGAGTCTCGCTCTGTCACCCAAGCTGGAGTGCAGTGGTGCAATCTTGGCTCACTGCAACCTCTGCCTCCTGGGTTCAAGCAATTCTCCTGCCTCAGCACGCTACCATGCCTGGCTAATTTTTGTATTTTTAGTAGAGACGGGGTTTCACCATGTTGGTCAGGCTGGTCTTGAACTCCTGACCTGTGATCCACCTGCATCAGCTTCCCAATGTGTTCGGATTACAGGCATGAGCCACTGCGCCTGGCTCCTCCACTAAATTTCTATGTTGGAACAGAATCCTTAATGTGGTAGTATTAAGGGGTGGGGTCTTTAGGAGGTGATTAGGTCATAAGGGCTCCACCTTCACCAGCGGGATTAGTGCCTCATAAAAGATGCCCAAGAAAGGCCGTTTGCCTCCTCTGCCAGATGAGGACACACAGAAGTTACCATCTAAAAGCAACAGGCCCTCACCAGATACTGAATCTGCTAGAGCTTTGATCACGGACATCCCAGCCTCCAGAACTGTGGGCAATACATTTCCCTTCTTTATAAATTATGCAGTCTGAGGTATTTTGCTATAGCAGCCTGAATGGACTACAATAACCTTTGGTCCAACAGTATTGCCAAGCTGGAGTGGAGCCATGTGTTAGATGCCATGGCCCCCTATGCAGGAAGTGTCCCTTACGACTGGGACAACAGGCAAGGCAGGTGTTTAGTAGTTGGCTGCTCCAGTTGACTGTGTCAGGGGAAGGAAATACTGGCCCACACAGGGTAAGAATTCAGCTGTAACTTCAGTCGCATACTCACCAGGCA
Organism: Macaca nemestrina; assembly: GCF_043159975.1. Taxonomy (NCBI): domain Eukaryota; kingdom Metazoa; phylum Chordata; class Mammalia; order Primates; family Cercopithecidae; genus Macaca; species Macaca nemestrina. The sequence goes on along the minus strand of NC_092134.1, from coordinate 128,703,015 downwards.
TGCTTTAACTTCTCCTCCCAGCTGATTTGGTGCCATGTAAAATTAAAAGAAAAAAGTCAACCTCAGGTCCATTTCAGTGGTGAGGGACAGGACCTCCCATGCCTGTGGTGTCTTCCACTGCCATTATGTATGGCACCTGTTCAGTGCTGGGTCGTCACCCTTCATCTCTTTCACAGACTCTCCCCAAGAAATCCATACCCAAGCCCAAGCCTCGGTCATCCCCATGATGACCCTAAAATCGATGTCTCCAGCTCAGCTGTTCTCCAAGCTCTGGACGATTGTATTCACTTTCCTCTTAGACATCTCATCTGTATGTCCCACAGGCATCTGAAATCCACAGGGGCAAATCAAATTTGTGTCTTACCCAAAGGCTTTTCTTATATTTGCCAACCTAAATTTCCCAATTTAGTGACTATCAAGAGCTTCTCTCCAGTTGTCTAAGTCTGAGATGTTCTAATAATTTTGAGTCTTCTCTATCAACCATATCCATTCAGTTACAGCATCATATCAATTTTTCTTCCCAAATAGTTCTTGAATCAACCCCTTCTCCACAATACCCATTGCCACTGCTTTTGTTCCCATCACCTTCATTTCCTAGTAACTAGAAATCCTTACCATTTTATTTCTCTCAATGTGTCTGTCATACCACTCACTGCCAGAATTATCTTTCTAAAAATGACCTAATGTCAGTTCCTTAATTAAAACATTTCCATGGATCCCTGTTGTCTGTAAGAGGAATTCTAAGCTTCTTGGCATAGTTTATTACAGCCTTTATGGTCTGCCCCTAACTACCCCTCACCTTGTGCCCCAGGATTTCCCGATCACTCTTTGGGCTCCAGTCACACCCAGTTCTCTCCACATGCCAAGCTCTTCTGCAACTTCCTGTACTTGAATACCTGCATTGTGCCTGGAATATCCTTTCTCTACCTATCCGCAAGGGTCAGCTCAAAATCTTATGACCCCAATCCTAAGGCACCTTGTAGGAAGCACTGGATGTTTGGCCAATTTGGGTGCCTCGGGGGTCCAGGAAGGTAACATCAGTGAGTCATCGGGCTGTCACCATGACTGAAGCTGTGGCAACCTAAAGAGTGCTTGGACTGACTAAAGTCCTCTGTAGTGGACGTCGCTCATTTTGTTCCCTCACCACATTTGAGCACCTTTTCTATATTTCTATCATTTCCACACAGTGAAAGTCCTGCCAGAAAACCAGGGGGTGCAGATATGAGACCAGAGTTTCACCGACGAGAAGTGCCCTCATGAAACGTTATCTGGACATGAGTGGTATGAGTGTGGGCTGTGCCATGGCATGAATGTTCTGGTCGGCCTGACAGTGAGGGCATCGGGTTCTGTGGATGGCCGTGCTTCAGCATCACGGGTGCCAGGCAGTAACTGCAGCATGCTCTGCTAGAGAAACGTCTGGGATGCAACTGGGCTCACTTCTGGCTGTGAACTTTCAGAATCAACCTCTCTGGCCCTCCTGGGAAGTCTCTGAACTACCCAATACCCTTTAAATACATTTCTTTTCTGCTTAAACTAGCTAGAGTGGATGATGTCATTTGTACCTGAGAATTCCTGATTGAAGGATAATCAGTGAAAATACACACACTCTCACACACTCGCACAGTCTGACACACACACTCACACACTCACTCACACACACTCATGCGCACACACACACTTGCACACTCACGCACCCTCACACACTCACACACACTCATACACACTCACACTCTCACACACTCACACACTCTCACACTCACACTCACACACACATACACACACACTCACACACACACAATCTTTATTTCTTTCTCTATTGTATTACTCTTCTATTGCTGCTGTTACAAATGACCACACACTGACTGGCTTAAAACAACATAAATTTATTACTCTATAGTTCTGTAGGTCAAAAGTCTGACACAGGTCTCACCAGGCTAAAATCAGGGTGTCAGCTGGGATGCACTCCTTTCTGGAAGCTCCAGGAGAGCATCTCTTTCCCATCCCTTTCCAGTTTCTAGAGGCCACACACTTCCCTTGGCTCAGGGCACTCATCCCCCACCTTCAAAGCCGGCAACAGCAGGGCAGGTATATTTCACGCTTCAGACTTCTCCTGCTGCTTCTTTTGTCCTCCGCTCTCTCTCTGGCTGACTGAACCTGGAAAAGGTTTTCTGCTTGTAAGGACTTCTGTGATTAGACTGGACCTACCTGGATAATCCAGGATAATCTCCCATCTCAAGGTCTTCAACCTTAATCACATCTGCAAAGTCCCTTTGGCCATGTCAGGTAACATATTTACAGGTTCCAGGGATTATTCTGCATAATACTGCTTGATATTATATATATACATGTATATGTGTATATATGTATGTGCATGTATGTATATATTTCTCCACACACACTACTTTCTCTGAAAATGCTGGAATTGACTCATGCATCATGTATGTATATCTGACTCACATATCCTATATGTATATTTGACTCATGTATGATGTATGTACGCATGTGTCAGGTATGTATATCTCCCCACATTTCCAGAAAAATTTTATGAATCCTGGTATTTATGTCTGTCACCCACAGTTGACTGTATGCCTCAGGTCTTACTTATCTTCATGTTTCCAGCACATAATTGATGTTTACAGAATAGGTTGTTGACTGTAACAGCAACCAGATGAACTCTTCTGGAAAGCTATGTCGCCTTTCCTACCCGTCTCTGCGGGAGTGGCCGAGGCTGGCCCAGTGTACATGTGGTCCTGGCCAGCAGGCAGCTCCTCCCCGCTCCCCCAGTGCTGTTGTCCTTGGGTACTTCTCCAAGGCACTTTCTCTTATGTACATGCACAGCTGTTACGCCAGCACCTGGGAAATGTCACACCTCATATCTTTAATTTAATTATTCCTCCAACGTCCTAGGGAGGTGAGGCCGACTCAGATGCCAGATGCAAAGATGGAGACACAGGGGGTCTTGGACTTTTCTACAATCCCCAAAGGGGACTCTGGAGAGGCCAAGAAAGGGTACTGCTGGCTTGTTGCTCAGGCTTCCCTTGGGAACCCGCAGCTTTCCTTCCTGCCATCCCCAATCTGTCACACGGTAACTGGGTTCGGTGGTGGAAAGACAGGCTGTGAGGAGGAAAGGCAAAGACATCTTTGAGAAGCCCAGGGGCACTTGTCAGGAACAGCACATCTGGCAGTGCTTCAGACTAAGGCTGGCCTAGATTCCATGATGAAATAAACAAACATGGTGGATGCCTGTAACTCATGGAGGGGTGGTTAGAGATCTCAAACGACTTCCTACTGCTCTTAGGATAAAGTTCCAGAACCTTAACAAACCTTGCGTGATCTGGCCCATGCCTCTCTCGCCAAGATTTTCCTGGCTCTCAGCAGCCCAGCCAAGCTAGTCATCTTTCAGTTCTTCAAAGTGGCCATGCCCTGTGCTCATGCCTCTGTCTCTCCATGGACCATTTTCCTCCATTCGCTTTCTTATTCTTCCATCTAGCCAACTCAAAGCGCACTGCAGGTCTCTGCTTAAAGTCACTTCTTCATGGAAGGCTCTCCAGACACCCTAGGCTAGGTTAGGTTCCCTTGCTATATAGTCTCATAAAACACATCACAATTGTAATGAACTAATTAATTGTCTGTAGTGACGTGATTACTACTTTAAGGTCAGTCTTTTCTCTTTAGACTATAAACTCCATAGGGAACTTATCTTGTTCACCTCTTTATCCTCATAGGATAGCATAGTGCTGGAATAGGGTTGGTACTTAATAAGCATTAGGAGATATACCTGATGTAAATGATGAGTTAATGGGCGCAGCACACCAACATGGCACATGATTATGTATGTAACAAACCTGCACGTTGTGCACATGTACCCTAGAACTTAAAGTATAATAAAAAAATACATAAATAAAAGAAGAATTTATTGAATTAATAGCTTTCTAGTAAAATTCCACCAATATGCTAAGGAAGATATTACTGGAGAGATTAGGAAGTGGTACCTTTCCAATTCTACTGCAAATTCTGAGGCCAAGCGCTTCATCTTACATTATTTAATTCCCCCAAATTTTATCTCCCTCATTCCTTCTTCCTAAGTACTAGCAATTATTAAACACATGCTCGATGACAGAAGGAAGAGAACTAAGAGTATGCTGTTGAGGGGATGGAAACTCAAGGAGCAGGCCTGGGTCTAGGGCTGGTTTTGTTAATAACCTATGAGACGACTAGCAAGTTATTCGACTTGCACGTGCTTCACCTTTAAGCTTGGCTTGTGCCTCTGTACTGTTGCTCTCCGGGCCAGGAAGAGAAGGACCTCCCCATCTCTGTGCTTAAAGGGGGAGGGGTGGTGGACACATAGATTCCCATGAATGTGCATTGAGAAATCTTAACTTTGCTCTCCAACTTTGTAAAAGAGCAGAGAGAGGAAGTTAATCAAGGGAGGATGAGCTCAAATGGTTAGGGAAAGGTGGGAAGGCAGCATGAGTGCTCTGAAAAGTTGGAGCTGGTAGGGACCATAGATTTCGTCTGGTGCTGCAGGTGCATAGTTTACAGGTGAGGCCCTTGAGGACCAGATAAGCTCATCGGTTCATCCAAGATAAGTGACTAAGCCAGGACTCAGATCCACCTCTTTAGATGTCTAAGTCAGTGCTTTTGTTTCTCTGTCATTTCCTCCATCCACTCTGATGGCTTGCACTGGTCAGCTCAGGCTTCGAATTCCTGCTTCTGCTGAGTCAGTTCACTTTGTGGATCACCTGGACAACCTGTGCATGCCTGGTCTTATCCTCACTGTTACTTCTGGCTGGATGTGACTCCTTCCCACCCACCAAGTGGTATAATCACAAGGCTGGTGTACAGCTATCTCTAAGTGAAGGCTTAGGGCCACGGAGAGGGTTTCCATTGCAGCATCACAACTTTACTATATTAATAGACACCTTGTTCTTCAATGTTCTTGGGCATTTCCTGCTGACCACTGTTCCCAGCAAGAGACAACCCTAAGCTATGCGACACAGGTCTCTCTCTCCCATCTTCTCTCTCATCTGACTCTAAGCCCTAATGCTTTTATGAGCAAAAGAAATCTAACTATGTCTTTGATGGTCTCCTTTCAGACTAAGCCCTTGGGGCCCATGTTCTGCACTTGGTAGGCATTGCAGGGTATTTTCCTAACCAAAGGCAGTTCTCTTCCCTAGATAGACTTTATCTAGTGTCATCGGTGTGGATGTGTGTGTCTAAATATATTATGGCCCTTTTTAAAACATTTTCTTAATTTTTCTTTTTAGGTTATTTTAATGTACAAGATTCTTTTAGAGGAAGATAAAAGCTCAGAGGAAGATCAGGAAGAGAGAAATGTCCATGGTCATTGTAGGCAGATGAGGAGTATGCTGGAGAAAGTAGAAATATTGGAGACACCTGAAAACCACAGAGTCAAGGAAAAGGCAAAGCCCAGATTAAAGGTAGTGTCTGAAGTGGGTGCTGGTGGTGGGGCACATAAGACCAGGCTTTTGGGGTTGGGAGTAGGGTGAGGGGTGGAGTAGCTGAAGCCCCTGAGATGGGCACTATGTCAGATGGAGATTGGGCAGGGAGGAGAGGATTCATTGAACCAATGGGACAGAATCCCACCCTTACAGCTGTGGCTGCAGCTGCCAGGGACTGACTGCCAATTACCATTAAACAGGACCTTGGGAGGCACATCAAGGAGGCCTGGGAGTTGGAGGTCTAAATAGAGCACAGAGATTTTGTTAGGCCATTCTCATCAGACATGGTGAACATGGTCAGGGGTTGGTGGCAGCAGTGTGAATAGGAGGTGGGGTATGGGAGGATGGGTGGTGGTGGGTGTTCAGAGGAGGGTCATGACCGTTCAGGGTCTTTATTGCTTCCTTCCAAAACATGGGTGGGAGAATGAAACTGGATCCTCAACTCAAGATCAATCAAGGACTTAAATCTAAGACCTGAAACTATGAAAGTTCTAGAAGATAACATTGGAAAAACTCTTCTAGACATTGGCTTAGATGTTGACATGGATGTGGTGAAAAGGAAACACTTCTTCACTGCTGGTGGGAGTGTAAGCTAGTACAACCTCTATGGAAAACAGTGTGGAGATTCCTTAAAGAACTAAAAGTAGTACTACCATTTGATCCAGCAATCTCACTACTGGATCTCTACCCAGAGGAAAGGAAGTCATTATACGAAAAACATCCTTGCACATGTGTGTTTATAGCAGCACAATTCGCAACTGCAAAAATATGGAACCAGCCCAAATGCCCATCAATCAACAAGTGGATAAAGAAATTGTTGTATATATATATGAGGGACTATTACTCCGCCATAAAAAGGAATGAATTAATGGCATTTGTAGCTACCTGAATGAAACTGGAGACTATTATTCTAAGTGAAGTAACTCAGGAATGGAAAACCAAACATTGTATGTTCTCACTCATATGTGGGAGCTAAGCTATGAGGATGCAAAGGCATAAGAAAGATATAATGGACTTTGGAGACTTAGGGGGAAAGGGTGGGAGGGGTATGAGGGATAAAAGACTAAACATTGGGTTCAGTGTATACTGCTCAGGTGATGGGTGCACCAAAATCTCACAAATCACCACTAAAGAACTTACTCATGTAACCAAATACCACCTGTTCCCCAAACCCTATGGAAAAAAGAGGTCTAGCCCAAATGGGAAATACTCTCATTTGTTTCCAGAAACTCCTTCTGTTTTGTTTCCAGCTGTCTCAGGCATGGGCAGAGTATGCTACTCAAGAAATCACAGAGCCTAAGTCTCTTTCATGTTAATAATTATAATAATAGCAAATATTTAAAATGCTTTACATATGTTTTCTCATAATACATTTATGAAGAAGGTATTATCCCTATTTTACAACTGAAGAGACTGAGACACAGAGAAGTTAGGGAACTTGTCCAAGATCACACAGCCACCAACACTGGAGCTGGGAATCCAACCTCAGTCTGTTTAGCATCAGAGTCAAAGTACTGAACCACTACACCCGCCGCCTTTGAGTAGACACTTGAAGAAGCATAAACTGTATGTGTCTGGGTAAAAGATAACTTTTCTCAATCAGAAAGATGGCAAAAGAAATAGTTTGATAACTTTGGATGTATAAACCCTTAATCAAATATAAACTTATAATCTTAAGTTAATTATTTATGTAAAAATTATGTAGAGTTGTGCCAGTTAGGGTTCTGAGTTGCAAGAAACATAAATGGACTCTGGTTAATGTAAGGGGTAATGAAGGACAGGAGAACCAGGAGAGAGAACAGAGCTCGACCCTGGCACAGCTCCCAACTTCATGTCATGAGGGTGCTCCTGACCAGGCTTGCACTGCTGTTGCTGGAGATCCCAGACCTTGAACACTGCTGTTGGTCCTGATAGCATTGAAGTCAAACACATATTCAGAAAAATGTATAAACATAAATACAGCTCAATGAATTGACAGAGTAAACACACCCTTGAACCTAACACCTATCAAGATACAGAACCTTACCAGCACTCTATATGAAGAGCTTCTGTGTCAACGAATATTTGAAACCATTTCCCAAAGTGGTGCCAATTTATACTTCTACCAACAAGATAGTACCAGGCTTAACCTGGTACTACTCTTGTGTTCATTTTAGCCATTCTGTTGGATTTGTGGTGGTGTCTCATTGTGGTTTTAATTTGAATTTTTCTGATAATTAGTAATGCTGGGAAACTTTTAACATCAAATTGGCCATTTGAGATTCTCTTTTATCTATTTCTTTTCTATTGGGTTTCTGTACTTTCCTTATTGCTTTATACAAGTTCTTTATATATTCTGGATGCAAGTCCTTTGATAGATAACTATTGGAAATATCGTCTCCTACTCTGTAGCTTATGTTTTCACTGTCTTATAATATCTTTGAACGAAAGTTCTTAATTTAACATGGTCCAATTTATTGATTTTCTTCTCTTTAATGTTAGAGCTTTCAGAATTCTATTTAAGAACTCTTTCCCTATTCCAAGGTCAGGAAGATATTCTCCTATGTTTCCTTCCAAAAGCTGATTTTTTTTTTTTGCCAGGGTATTGCTTCTGAAAGTGATCTTTAAATGTTTCAATTATGATAATAAACAGTTTCAATTCCTCTGAGAAGAATTACTAAATCTGTGTTAAAACGTTTTGTCTTCTTTTAAATAGATCATGTCAGATTTATGTCAGATTGCATCAGAGCACCAAATACTAGCAATAGTTGAGATCGTTTAGGGCTAGTGGGCTTTCCCCAAACAATTTTTAGTGTTTAAAATGCAGTAATTAAGCAAGAGTTTCATGGGTACAGGAGAAACTCTCATTTTATAATTGAGTAAAAAGGATGTAGATCAAATCCCTTTTGGTTTTAAATGTTAAAAGGTTGACTCCTAGTAGCTTACGAGGTGAAAAAAAGATGAGACAGATGGGAATTGAGCTGGCTCTAAACCCTAATAACTAGGAAGGACAAGATGGATCTGCTTTCAGGCACCACTGGATCTAGGTATCAAAGCAACATGTCAGGGCTCTGCCTCTGTGTCTCTCTACATCTTTAGGTGTGCTTCCCTCTGTGTTTTGGCTTCATTTTGGTGAGGAAGAAAGAAGGCAACTAGCAGCTCTAAATCTATATTATGATAATTTACAAGCTAGGAAGAGAGACTCTTTTCTCTGCATTCATATGATACTACATTTCAGAGAAGGTTTTGACTGGACTTCTTTGTGTCATATGCTTATCCTTGAACCTGTTACTGTGGTCTTGGAAATGGAATGCTCTAACAGATCAGCCCGGGTCATATGCCTAGCCTATGACAACCCGGGGGAGGAGGTCAGGGTTACTGCCATGGATGGCCCACTTTGCATGGAGGATGGGTAGTTCTCCAGTAGGCTAGTGAAGCACTATTTTCAAGCATGTACTGAAATTTATTTCTGTTAAATTAAAGTGGCAAGAAAAGGAAGAATCTTTCAGTTCCAACTGTTTCCCTAGTTTTCACGGCATTTCTGCTTCTTATAGATTTCTGTATGACAGGAGCTGTGCTAGGTGCTGGGGATACAGACATGAAAAGCCATTTTTATGCCTTTACGTTCCGCACAAACTTTTAGCTGGATGGAGACATCAAAAGACAAATGCGAGACAGTGTGACGTTTGCAATATGAGGCCTATGCACATTGCAATGGATGCAGCTAGTGGTGTCTAGGGAGTCCTAGATGAGGAGCAAATTAAGCCAACTTTTAAGTGGTGAAGTTTTCTGGTAAATAAATAGAGAAAGGGCAAGGGTGCCTTCTAGGCAAACAGAACAATTTGCAAGGGCAGAGAAGCACAACAGAGCAGGACCTGTCCAATGGAGACTCAAGTTCGGTGCATTCACATAGCCAAGATCCCTTTGGCATTGCCAGCTCCATCCATGCCAGATGAGGCACAGGTGCTGGCATTAAAAGGGCCAGCAGAGGATGGCATCTTCAGTAGGCAACATTAAGGCCAGTGGAGGCTTTAGTCCCTAGAAGTGGCTGCATTTTGGCCACACCAAAATGGAGTCCTGTCTAAACAATCTGTTAAGGGCTTTTGGGAAGAGTGCATGAAAAAGCTGAACCCTCCCATAGCTTCTTATCAAAATAAGATGCCCACTGCTAAGCTGTTGCTACTTAGGAGCACTTTTACATTTGAGCTAAAATCAGTGCTGCCCCTTCAGTGAGGTCTTTCTCCTCTCCCTCTCTTTTCCCTCCTCCTCCTCCTTGTGTGTGTGCACGCACATGTGTGTGCATGCATGCCTGCCTGCTCCAATGTCTTTCTCTCATTTTGAAGGGCTGCTTGCTCTGTGTCATGTTGACAAGGAGAAGACATGCTGGGGAAATGTTATAGCTGAGTGGTCCTAAGGGAGATAGCTTTGTGAAATGCCAAGCATGTGGGAAGGACATAGGTTCTCTGGGCTCTGGAGTGACTAAGCAAGTGTAAGCTAGGGGCTGTCACCACTGGTGTCCCTGAGACAGCCTTCGTGCTTGTCTCAGAGCAAGCTAAAGGCAGGCAGCTGTCATAAGGAAAGGGTGGGGTGAAGCTGTTTTTAAAATTCAGGGCTCAGCCTTGCCAGCCCTGGAAGCCCTGGACTCTGGGGATAATGAGGGCGACTGACAGGTGGGTTTAGGTTTAGGGAATCTGCAGCCTTTCCTGGGTCTAGAGAGGATAACTTCTCAATGAGAAAGGATATATTTGAATTATCCAAAGGACTTTTGAGCTCAGTCAGTAGGAGGAGCAGAAGTTGAAGAGAAGGTGTAAGTTAGTTACTTGAAATTTTCAGGACTCCTATTCCAGTTCCACTTTGGAATTGTCACTGTGGTTTTTCCAAGACCTTACAAATTCCCAGGAGCAAATGGACCCAACCATAGGTACTTCTGCAAAACCACAGTATCTGTGGGTTTTGGGTGGGGAGTGGTTGTTTCAGACATTTTCTGGGCCATATTGAAACAAAAGAATGCAACAGTTTGGATTCCATAAGAATCTATGCTTATGCCTTTTACAGGGTGTGACATGGCTTTTTCTCTGTATACCATACTTCAGGGGTGATTATAAGACTACTAAGATGGGTGGTAAAGGGTCTTCTCCTATCCCTTTCTCCAAGCAGCATGTCAAATAGAAGCCTTATTAAACAAAGGCCGCATCCATCCATATCCCTGCGTCCTAGTTGGGCACGGGCATGTTGAAAGAAACAGCCTCAGGAAACTCAGGTGCCATGTAGAAGACTATGCCATTCACCTTCCAAAACATTGATTCAGGCAGTGATTATTCCCCTTTATTCATACACATTTTCCAATTTCGTGAAGTGCCTGATCATGGGAATAGGACTGGACCTTTTTTTTTTTTTTTGAGATGGAGGTCTTGCTTTATTGCTGAGGCTGGACTGAAGTGGCATGATCATAGCTCACTGCAGTCTCAAAATCCTGGGCTCAAGGGATCTTCCTGCTTCACCCTCCTTAGCAGCTAGAACTACAGGCATGTGCCACCATGCCCAGCTAGTTAAAACAAAATTTATAGAGACTGCATCTTGCTATGTTTCAAACTTCAGGCTTGTCTCAAACTCCTGGCCTCAAGAAATCTTCCTTCCTCAGTCTTCCAAGTAACTAGTACTACAGGTGCGAACCACCACACCTGGCAGACCATGCACATTTTCTAATATTTCATTAATTCATTCAGTCAGTCAGGTATTGGACATATTATAAGAGCTTATGTTCCATGCTTTGGGGGCATTCAAAAAGTGGTGATACATGATTGCTTCTTTAGGAATCTCACAGATTCATAGGGGAAAGAAGATATGTAGACAAATAAGAGTAATTCAATACAAAATGTCATGAGCATCATAACGAAGGTTTAAAGGGCTGTGCATGCCACATCTCATTGGCTACAAGCAAACTATGGCTACCATAAATAAAAAGAGATTTATTAGGATTCTGAGATAACTTGAAGACTAAGAACTTCAGAAAGACAGAAATAAGGACAGCACCTGGGAATGCCAGATATTGACTTAAATGTTTTGGATGCTGCCTGGAGCTCCAACCACATTTCATCTTTCTTTCCTTTTCTGTTCCATTTAGGCCAGCTTGCACCAATCCCTGTCTCTTTCTTATAGTATCTTACTGGAGGCTTCCAGAAGTAGCCAAGAAACTCTAGGATCCTAGAGGAACGTACCTCATCTCATCGGCTCAGACTATCTTACATTTTAGGAGCAGTCACTTTCTAGTATTGGTCTCAAGACAATGTGTGCAAACTACAATGCTTGGCTTAGCCTGGGTCAGTGCTGCTTCTTGGTCTGAGGGTGGAGGGGGAATCTGTTAGAATGAGAGAAGTTGGAGGGAAGGTGCTCAGCAGAAAAGGACATCAAGCTGTCACCTACTATTGAAAGATACTCAAAGACAGAAGGTTATGTCTAGATGGTAGAATCAGAGGAAGCTTCAAGAGACAGCTGGAATTCAGGCTGGATTTTTGATGTAGGAAGCATGTGGGGAGTCTGCCTAGATCACCTCCTGCTTCTGTGAGAACATTGCCCTCTCAGCAATGCACAAAAGCATTGCCAAGTTGTACTGGAGGCTCCCACTCCTTGGCCATGACTAGCTAGAGGGGAGTTAAACAGCTGAGAAGCAGTGCAGTGGGCAAGTTGACCTGCTTTGCCATACACTGGGAATTGAGATACACTCTAGGTGCTAGTCAGTTGGTTAGTGGGCTTGAAGCTGAGAAAACACGTAGGAGCCTGAGGTGGCCATGAGAAAGTGGAGAATGAAAACAACAGAGCATCCTCAGGGGAGAAAGTAGAGATAGCAGCATATTTGATTAGTGAGGAAGGAAGGGAGGAGGAGAGAGCGAGAGAAATGAATCATTGCTCCCTAGGGCTTCCAGTTTCTTTTTCTGGTCTCTTCTAAGGTCTGGGTATACTTGGCACTTTTGGTCTTCATGAGATATTCTTCTACCTTTCCAATCAGTTCCTTTTGGGTCAATTTCTGCCTCTTGCTATCATTGGACAGTGAGATGTGGACCTTCAGAGATGGGTGAGAGGTGAGGAAGACATGACAGGCAGCTTGAAAAAAGTCTAAAAGTGAGTGAATGTGGAACTTAAAGTGCAGTAAGAATAGTTCATCTTGACTTATTCATTTTATTGACAAAGGCTTAAAAGATGAGAATGTAGGTAAAGCCAGATTGTGAAGACCAATGAGTCTGGAAGTGAATTGGGATTTAGGGTTGAGCTATTGAATTTTTGAGCTGGAGAATGAGATGCTCTGACCTAGTATTTGGAATATCACAATGAATGGACACCACCTTTGTATCCAAAGAGGGTACAAAACTCCTGCTTTCCTGGGAGAGGGGAAGGAAATTCCTTCTGTGCCTCTTTTCCGTAAGGTCTGCCCTGGGACAGCTTGTTGCGTGCTGGATATATACCCCTTCCCTACTTTATGGTGGGTAGCACCCAATGCAGAATCTGAGATCCTTCTACTCTGTTTTCCAGATCAGTTGCCTAAACTGGGTGTGGGGGTATAAAAATAGGAATTTTTCCAGCCTGAATGGTCAAAATCTTTGAAGAGATCTATTATCAATACCTCTTACCTATGAAAAGCAGATTATATAAAATCATGCATTCTGAGATTTTTCTGGTTTTGAGGATATCATTTGGATGACCCTGAAAATGCAGAGAGAGGGGCTGCCTAATCATGGAGGTTGTTCATCGTTAATTTTTAATACTACTTGCACAGAAAAACATGTTCATGCTCACACCCAAGATCATCAGCTATGGAAAAGAAGCAAGGTGGTGGATCTGCCGTCTTGACTTAGTGAATATCCTGTTTGTCACTACATGTTCACTCCCTTTTATGAGTCCTCTGTGATAGGAAGAGAGACATAAGGAGTACGGGAAAAGTGAGTATCAACTACTTTAGCCCACAGCCTGCTCTCAACCATGATGGCTAATAACCAGGTTAGAAAGCAGAGATGATTGCAAGTAAAAAGGATTGCTAAGGGCAGGTGGAAAGAGCCCAGGTGTGGCCTAGTTAGGCCGGTATGTTCTGGGGAAGCTGTGATGGGCCTAGAGGAGCCTCTTTAGTTTGGGGTGAGGGGTTCTACACAGATAGGATAAGAAGGAGTAAGCCAGGGCAACAGGGATCACGCTCATCCCTGCTGCTGCTTGCCAGCCTCACAGCAGTTCTGGCCAATTAGCCTGGGCTTCTCTCTACCTCTCCTGCTTGCCAGCACTGCTAATGGTGGTGAGGTCAAGAGGGCATACCTCACTTCAACATCCTCATCATTGCCTGAGTCTACTAACTAACAGGCAGCTCTGCAGCTGACACTTCTCGCAGTATAGATAGAGGTAGCTGTGGGGAGGGAACACTCCCAAAAAGGACATGAAGAGAGGTTAAAACTGGAAATGCTGGCAAAACACAGAGGATTAAGGGAGAGTAAGGGGTTCATTTATTTTTGCCCATGTTGTGTGGAAAAAAGGCCTTGCCAAGGCACAAAGGTAGGTACCCTTGCTCTGGTCTCAGTCCCATGGCCTGTGAAATATGCAGCTTGGAACAGAAGGTCTTACGGACCCTTCTAATGCATGTGTGTGTGATTCTGGGGATCTCTGACCTCACTGGGGTTCATTCTCCATGGCTTGGAGAGGAGGTGAGAGGAGCACCGTGGCTTCAAGTGGCGCCCTTTTCTGCCCAGAGGGACTTGGATCATAGTTTGAAGAGGAAACCAGGCACAGTAAAGCCTGACTGGCTTCCTGGGGGTTGCACCTGGTTCTATTCTGATAAATGCATGGGGAGAAGAAGGTCTTTCTCTGCCCAAGTTTCTCAAGTGTGAGCCAAGCCAACACCCTTCCCTGCTCTTTGGGCAGACAAAGGAGAAACTGTATAGCCAAAGTTCGTAGAATGGGAGCAGAGTATTCCACCTACAGTTTTCCAAGGTTTAAAAAGTATTGGTTCAAGTTTTTTTCTTTTTTTTTCTTTTTTCTTAATTTTAAACAGCAGATTCCATATCTCTTGGCTGATGTGATTTTAAATTAATAGTGTGTCAAGGAGTCGAACCAGCTGACCAATACAGAAATCCTGTCTATACTTTATTTTTCCCTTCCTCCTTCCCCTCCAGTAGACATACTGAATATATGTGCTCAGGGCAGAACAACAAGGAGAAACAGAAATTCAAGTGGTTCATATGTCCAGTGTGGGGAACAGCCATGTGGACATAGCAGAATATTGATCAAAGCACAGCGCCTGGCATATGATTGAGTTTACTCAATATATTTGTGTCTAAAAAATAAAGGAAGGAAGAAAGAAATACATTCTCAGTGAGTTTGCTTGCTCTGCTTTTTGAGGAAGCCTTGAAAACAAAATTGAATAATTCTACTAGAAAACTCTTCCCTCATTGAACAGAATCCTGTGTCCCTGTGTTTTTCTCCGCTGACCCCTGGGCTGCCCTCTCTCCCTCTCGAAATTCTTTTCATCCTTAAAAGCCATCTCAAGTATCACATTTATTTGCCTCTCTCGTTCCATATTTCCCTCCCTCTGTTAGCCAGGGAAGCAACCAAAATAATCTCTGCAAGATGCTCTGGGGAGTGAAGGTGTGGGTTCTGCTCGGCTGCCTTTGCCAATCCCCTTTATTGGGGTATTATTTTCTAGAGGCAAAGATTCAAAGAAAAATACAGCTTAGATGCCCCTAACTGGCTGCTTCTGCACCATGGCCCATGCACATTACCCCTGCAATCCTACATGCCAATTGCAATGTATCTTCTGTGGAAAGTGCAGTCCTTGACTCCCACGTGCACCCCAAATGCTAAGTGTAGTCTTCGCTATTTGCTATGCCAGGCCTTTAAGAATTCTGCCATATTTAGGAGTAGTAAAATTTCACAATGAATGAGAGCAGCCATGAAACTTAAAGACCTTCTCTATTTGTCCCAAAGTAAAAAGGGAAAGGGGCAAGCTGTCCAGCTAATAGCAGAGTGAAAGGTTTGGGGACTCTCGACTGGATTTCTAAGTCTGGCCTGAGCATCTTCCTCTCAGGCTCTTCAATGCGACAAGACCTTTCTCTTTCCCATCTCCACTGTGGCCCTATATTTCCTTAGTAGAGTTTATGTCCACTGTCCTAGTTCGAAACCCAAGCTCTTAGCCCGTTTCTGATCATCTAAATGTCAGCTTTTGCTCCTAGCAGCCCTTGTTAGTTTACTAGTTCACAAAGGTTTTTAAAATGAAATCAAACATTTTCAAGTTTATGAGGCTGAAGTTTCTTGGCTATAGATTGGTGACAGCAGCAGCAAAAATGGAATCAAGTTTTGAAAGTCGCTTTGAGGTCTTGAACAATTGTATTTGTAGTGATTTTGCAACTGTGATGGCGTTCATTTTGAAGTTATCATTTGATGCCATAGGTTGGCCACTTACATTTTCTCAATCGATTTCTCTTCTAAGGTCTGGGTCTCAGCTCAGCACAAGAGTGGCAATCTTTAAAGCAGGGCAATATTGCTTAGCATATCAGTTTCTTGCCCTCTATTACTTGTAAATTTTTAACAGATAAAGCTAAAATGTGCCACACTCAAGAGACTGAGGAGATAGCATCAGTTCAGGGTGGTCCAAAGAGACAGAGAAGGCCCCTCTCTTTCCCTGCCCCCAAACATGGCTGGGGCAATGTTTTTCTTCCTCTCCATAGAACACCACACCCCCAATACATGAACCATAAGTAATAAGACAGTGGGAATCAGACACTTTGTGTGTCTCACCAGCACATAAAGTGCTCTGAGTTTTGGGCTTTGCCTGAGTTGAGATGGTGAAGACTCCATGTGTGGTAGAACAGCAGGGAAAGAAAGAGCCAAACCGAGCACTGTTTTAACTGTTCGCCACATGGCCTGGAGAAGATCCCACAGAAATATTAGCCATTCTGCTCTTTAAAATTTCAGTTTTCCATTTTGGTGTCTCCTCCCTTGCAAAGGTTTTCTCAGCTCTTTATTGGCATGAGAAAAAACTTAATCTATATGCTGATGATTCTCCAATTGCTATCTGCATTCCAGACCTACCTCGAACTGCCTCGTGACATTCCCATTGAATGACTGATGGGTAGTTCAAATTTAACATGATCAACACTAAGATGCTGAGAGCCCCCATACTTGCTGCTTTTAAATGCCAATTCTTTTTAATACTGTCTAGTAAATGCTAACTCCAACTTCCTGGTTGCTGAGGACTAAAACCTGGGAGTCATCCCTGAAGTTTCTCTTTCTCTTTTGTTCAACCTTGGATACAGCTGCAAATCTTATTAGCTCTACGTTCAAACCATATCCGAACTCCGACATTTCCCTCTGCCTCTGTTGCTGCCATCCTCATTCAAGCCACCATCCTTTATAGCTTGGGTTATTGTAATAGGCTCCCACCCAATTCTCCTATTTCTACACTACATCCTATTCACAGCAAAGGAGATAGAGTGATCCTTTCCAAATTAAGTCAGACTGTGCCACTCCTCTGCTTAAAATCTACCTGTGGGACCTAAAAGGCCCTATGTAAGTTGTCTCTTTGTCTCCCTGACCTTACCTCCTACCACTGCCCCCTTGCTGGCCTCACTCCAGCCTCTTGGCCTCTTTGCTGTCTGCAAACATGCAGGATGCTTTCCTCAATGCCTCAATGCCTCTCATCTGCATTTCCCTCTTATCAGAATGTCCCTCTTCCAGGAATCTGAGTGTTTCGCTCTTTCATTTCCTTCAGATCTTACTTGAAGCTTAGCAAGGCCTTCTCTGGTCATCCTAACTAAATTGTGCCCCCACAGACTAGTTCTCACTCTGCCTTCCCATTTTGTGTTTTCCTCTTGGGACTTACCATCACCTGGCATACTGTAACGGCAGGCTATTGCTGAGTAACAAACTACCCCCAAACCAGTGGCTTAAAACAAGAGTCATTTATTTTACCGCTATCTCATCTGTAAGTTGGTTGAGGATTAGGCAACCCAGTCTGGGTTTGGCTTCCTACTCTGCTTCCAGCTGCAGGTGCCTCTGGCCTGGCCTCCTGTCTGCAGGAAGGGATCTGGTGGGATCTGTGTGATGTTATTCTAGGCCCCAAGCAGAAGGAGCAGTAGCTACTCAGGAAAAGTCCCTCGCATGTGATGGTGGAGGTGCCAGACAAGCCCACCCTGCACACTTTGAAGACATTTTCTGCCTTCTCTAGTAGTGATGGCATGTCTGCAATCAGCATTTTTTAATGATGTGTTTATTGTCCCCTTCTTGTTTTGAGACGAAATGTTTATATTTGTCAGTTAGAACCCCTCCCATGGCTCACTCTGTTACTTTTTTTGTTCAAATATCACCCCTTCAGAGTGATTTTCTCCAACAACTGTCTCCAGCATAGCATACCTCACTTGGCGTCTTCTCACTTTTTTTGGGGGGGGGATTCTCTCTTTTAAATAAAATGAAATTTAATTTAATTTTTTGATTAGTTAATACATTCTAATGTTCAAAACCCAAAATAATTTCATGCTGTTGTATTCTAACATGGCTTTTCTCTCTATATTACAGTAAATATTTATTTGCTTGTTTCTTCTGTCTCTCGTACAAGAACACAAGCTTTGTGAGGGTAGAGACTTTGTCTTGTTCATGGCTGAATTCTCAACACTAGAAGGAGAGCCTAGAAGTCTTTCAATAAAAATTGCTAAATAAATGCTAGACCAATGATAAAAGAGGTCCAAGATTGTGGCAGAGGAGCAGCTGGAGGAGAGAAGTTTGTCCCTGAATCATGTGGTATTACCCTGCAACATGCATTTATTCAGGGCAGAGCTCTTTTTGACACAACATCAATAAATTCTGCATTTGTAGTTTTTTATTTGCTCATAAAACACTGTCTGTGCTCCTGTAAGAGAATCTCTAAATTTTTCTTGATAGTGCATGTGATGTTTTGATTATTTCTGAAGCCATTCTCTGAGCCTATAATATGTCTGTACCTCTTGTCTGCAGATACTTTGAAAGTGGTGGAATTGAGCTAAAAATATTCAGAAGTAGCTAAGCAGTCAGACTTGATTCAACCTTGCATACTGACTGCTTTTTTTGTCTTATCCTTACATCTGGTATCAAAACAAAAATCTTTAACGTGCGAAGATATTCTAGTCCAAAAGAAATCTATTACTGTTAGAGATAATGAAGAAGGCAGCTTTTAAAAACACCTGATGTTCTCTAACCTATCGCTCCAGTCACCCACCTGAATTCTACAATGAGAATGTTGTAATTAATTTCATCCCAAATAGCCTACTTTCAGATAATTTAGAAATAAAATAATTTTTAAGATCTCACATATTTGTATAGTGTTTGTCCTTTTCCAGAGCACTTTTACATCACATATTTTTCCTTATAAGGCTAACTGGGCATGTCCATTCCCATTAGACGTGGGAGGAGCCAGGCACAGAGGGGTCAAATGACATCCTGAAGTCACTTGGCTAACTAGTGAGTAAGTCAGTGCAAAATCTCCAGCCTTCTGTGCTGTGCAAATTTTGAAAGTTAAATGTTAACTTTCCAGATTTGAAAACATACCAGTAAGCTTAAGAAAGTAAACTTAAAAGGAATAAAAAAGTGTCCTAGGCGAATCTACGAGTCTGGGGTAATCTATGTTAGGTCCTCCTTTTCCCTGCCCATTGCGATACTTATGAAAATGAAGCCAGGACAGTTTTAATGGGATAGGGTGGGCACAGAAGGGTGGTGTGAAATATGAGGGAAATGTGTGTGAGGGGAGAAAGCTTTGCTCGATAGTATATATAAGACAGGAACATGTGTGATCATGTTCTAGCGCTGTCTTTGCCAACCCTGTCTTTCTCAGGCTGCCTCCAACAGGAGCTTAGTCCTGTGGAGTACTGGAGCCAATGCTGCCCAGAGTGTCAGCCACATTATTCTTCCCAATGGTGATGTCTAGGATTTGCTGTCATGGATCAGGTATCTGATATGTGCTATGAGCAGCCATATACCCCGTGAAGTCCTTGCCCTCTTTTGACCCCTGCAGCAGTGGGTTCATATGACTGAGTTTCTATTTGGAGCCTCATCCCGAATATCAGACCATTTATCTGGGATCCTGATGCTCCAGCTAGCCCCTAGTAGCTCATCCCCTGATGGGATGGCTGGGTTTTGCTTTTTGTAGACTCAGGCACTGGTTGAGAACATGAATGGGTTGATCACTGGTCATGCGATTACCACTCCCTATCTGACTTTATACATGACCTCCAGTGCTTACTGCTGGAACCTCAATGCCTTACATTCTACCTGGAGCATAGTAGAGAGTCAATGAATGAGTGAGTGAAGAAACAAACATTGGATTATCGTGTCCACTCAAGGGACAGAGCTTTTTTAGATAGGACAGCTGTCTGGGCAAAACCTGAATTACATCATCCTTTTAGATTACGAGTCTTGTGTTCTCCACCTGCCCCTATGGGGCCCATGTGCAGCTAATTCAGTATTCCCGCTTCTGGACTCATGGGCAGGTATGTACCTTACAGGGATCTCCCATTCTCTCTCCCCTTTGCCCAACATGCTGCCCATGCTCTCTACCTCCCCTGCTTGACAGTGAGTAGAAAGACAGTCCCTGTCCACTTATGTGGACTGTGAAGGCCATTTCAAAAACCAACAAGTGTACCCTTCCTAAATGGATTCTAAAAATGCTTTTTGAGGAGAAGGAAGGAGAAATCTCTGGCTCATGCTCAAGATTTTGAAGGCAGAATTAGACTTGGCAGTAAGAAAAATTCAATTCCATTTAACAGAGATTTATTTATTTTTAAATTACTTTTATATGCCTGGAACCACAGGGATGAAAGAGAGGAGTCAGTCATGGACTCTGCTCTCTAGGGATTAACAGTCTAGTGACTGGAGGAGACCCAATAATAATGGAGGTAGGCACAGTAGTTCTAGTGTCAGACAGATTTAGCAAGTGCTATCGTGGGGTAAGAGCAGAACCTGTGGGGTTCAATGGTTATATATTTCTGGAAGACTGAGGAAAGGAGGAGTCCTGGAGTGCTGTAGTTTGTCCTTGGCGTCTTCTCACTTTTTGGGGGGGGATTCTCTCTTTTAAATAAAATGAAATTTAATTTAATTTTTTGATTAGTTAATACATTCTAATGTTCAAAACTCAAAATAATTTCATCAGACATACATTAAGAAGCCTTGCTGTCACCACGTTCCCATTCAGACCATTTCCTCCACTTCTCCTCCTGTTCCCTCCACTCCTGTTCCATTCCATTCCCTCCACTCCTGCATGCATGTCTATCCATTTCTTGCATATTCTTCCAGGGCTACTTTATGTAAACAAAGCAGATAAGAATAGGTATTTTTATTCCATCCCTTTTCTTACAAAAAAGTTAAGATATTATACATGGAGTCTCCATCTTGCTTTTATTCCTTTATGATGAATCCCAGAGATGATTCTACATTAACAAATAAAGAGTTCCTTCATTCTTTTGTAAAAATGCATAGAAAGTCTTCTGGTTTCTTTAACCAATCCCCTGTAGGTGGACACTTGAAGTGCTTCCAACTGTTTGCTATTAAAAATATTGTTGCACAAACCATTACATACATGATTTTATATGTGTTCAAGTGTATCTGTAGGCCAAATACCCAAGTGCAGCTACTCTGAGACCTGTTCCCCTGCTTTTGCTTTTTAAAGCAAGCTTATCATTATGCCCAGTTTCAGGGAGACTTGTTTAGTCACAGAGACTCTCAAAAACAAAAGGAATGGGTCTCTTATGGTTGGATTTCAGTTTTGGGAGGACATATTAGGTGGGTTTTTAAGACAACTTAAGACATATAGGAAGTCACTTATTGTGACAGGACCTGCTAATATGATTGACTGTATTATCAGATTTTGATTTCCAAGTCCATCAATATTTGTTTTGGCCCAGGTAGTGGCTTTCTCTGCCCTCATTCATCTGTTTAGCTGACAAATGTTTACTGGGCACTTACTAGATCTCTAGTTGTGATAGACACTGGAGTTAGTGTGCACTTGAGAGAGGTTAGCCAGCTTGCTTTAGGCAGAGAGTAAGGAAAGGGTCCCCAGAAAACCTCCGATCCACCCAGGTCATTGTCTCATCTACACATACCACAAGGGCTTACACCAGATGTTTTGTGCAGATAAAGGAACACGCACAGAGGGCTTTCCTAAATTCCATCTCTTGACACATGCACGGTAAGGGAAATAAATCAATATGTAGCAACTCAGGCTAAGGGCCTGCATACGCACTGGAAGGATGGGGGTAGAACTGCCAGGAATTCACACCTTGTGCAAATAAGGAACCTAGCCCCATCAGCTTTTCTGAAAAGCCCTTGTATTCAACTATAAAATGTCAACCTGTTTTCAGGACCCCTCTCTTTGCTGAGAGATTTCCTTTTGCTTAATAAATTCTACTCTGCCCTACTCACTCTCCAGTGCCTGTGTGCCTAATTCTTCCTGGTCATGGGACAAGAACTCGGACCTAGCTGAGTTAAGGAGCAGGAAGACCACAACAGACTGATACTTGGTCTGGTCCCTGTTCTGTCTCATAATTCATACAGAGGTGTAAGCAGCCAGCTACATGTTCAGCATGGCAGGCATTGCTGTAAACATATCTACAGGTTGAGCCTGCCTCAGCAGCCCTGCCTGCCCTGTGTGTGTTCTCAGACACCAAAGGGGATCCCTCACTGTCACTTGCCATATGCACCCACAAAGCACAGAAACTGGAGACTGAAAACTTGGATTTTGGTTTAATCTATGTTACTTATTAATGTGTAGCTTTTCTGAATACCAAAACCTTCATTTGGAATGTAAAGTGAGTATCCAATGATATAAACGTTTGAAAGTGCTCTTTAAATTACTGTTCACATCTTTCTTCCCCTGGAAAGAGCACTGTGAGAACAATCAAAGGCTGAGGGAATAATTTTAGTGGTAATTATAATATTTGTCTCTGGACCTTCAGACGCTCTCAAATCCCTTCCCTTTTCCAGGTGGATTTGTCTGGGTCACAAGCAATTAAAGACAGCCTATAAAAGTCTCCTGCAACAGCTGTCGATGCAATTTCTTTGGTCTACCAGATGATGGGCTTGGCATGCTGCTTATGGATGGAGGCACCAATGTTGGCCCACCTGTCATTGTTACTGTCAGTATTGACTTCATTACTGTTGAGCCACCGAGCTGACAATCTTGCTTTCACCAGCTTTGGGAGGGCCTTTTAAGGTGACATCCCTGGGAAGTATGCCAGAGCTATAAGAGTTGTACCCACTTATGCCTGTAATTGCAGCACTTTGGGTGGCCGAGGTGGGTGGATCACAAGGTCAGGAGTTCGAGACCAGCCTGGCCAAGATGGTGATCACCTGAACCTGGGAGGCAGAGATTACAGTGAGCTGATATCACACCACTGCACTCTAGACTGAGCAACAGAGCAAGACTCCATTAAAAAAAAAAAGGTTGTACCCAAAGTATTCCTGCATGCAGATGGTATGCCAGTGTCAGCACATGGTCAGAGTCAAGCATCTGTATCAGCCAGGGTGAGGTCGGGAAAAGAAAGTCCAGGCCACGGAGTTTGACAGAAAAAATAGAATATCGGGAGCTCATTTTAAAGTGCTGGAAGAGCTGAAAAGTCAACTTGAGGATAGTGAGACAAGTCAGAGATTAGCAACATCAACAACCTGCTACCATCCCTAGCATTAGAGGCAAAGGAGGGAGGTTTTTCTGTTAGAGTCCAAGAGACAGACCTGCTGGATCACAAAGAAGGCCCAGCCCACTGATGAGGCTGCATGCCATGCCTGAGGCAGAGGGAGGCAGACATTCCCTGCCCTCTCCCTTCCTCTTGTCCTCCAGTTTCCTGCTAGTGCCTTCCAGGAGCAGAACCTAGTGAGAAGTCAATTGCATATTTGCCAGAGAAAATGAGGGAATGGGCTTGAGAGAGGATAGGTGAATGATCAGCACAGAATCTCCACTCACTCTTAGAAACTGTTCCCACTAAGTGGAAGAAGATTGCCTATAACTTTCCTCTTGTTCCTGAGGCCAAATTCTTGTCTGGAGGCCTGACTATATGTTTTCAAATTCTTTATCAAAGCATTCTTTTTTCAAGGCCTATTGTGTCCCTCCTGGGAGTTCCTGGTAGTTTCTGCCTGGGACCATCCATCTGTATTATTCTACCTATTCTCTTTGACACCTACAATGATCTAGCCAGTCCTTGCCTCAGGGGCTTGTTTGGATGCAGAAGTCAAAAAGGCAGAGCTGGAATCAACAGGTCACGTAAGAAGTTGGGCCCATTAACTCTCTTTGAATCATAGGGAAGCCAGATAATTCTGAGACGGAAAAGATGATAGACTGCAGAGGCCTCACACTGGTTATCACCGTCAGACCCAGCGCTCCTCCCCAGGGTTACAGGAAAAGCTCCCTGAATAGCTTTATTGTTTAGCCACTGTCTTTTAGTCTTGATTAGACTTATGTAAGTGGAGAACTAGAAATGTTGTTAGAAGTCCTCAATTTCAACATTTTAATCTCTTTCATTTTAGAAACAGGAAAAATCAGGTCCAGAGGGGTTAAGTGACACAATCAAGATCACATAACGAGTTAGTGATGTGAACTGATTTTAAAACAACCCTTTTTCATCTGCCCGAGCCAACTTCACTTCAGCTCCATATTGACTCACCGTCTTAATACATTCTTGCGAAAATATTTAAACAGTTCTCCTCCTACGACTTCAGAATGTCTCGGTGTTGGAGATCAGTTTAGCCTTCTGGGTTTCTGCTGCAGATCACATTCAGCAGATTTTTATTCTCCCCTACTGCCTTCACCTCACCTGATACAAATTATTCTGAATTTCAGAATATATTAAATGGCACGTTCAGGTTCAAACTGGCCTGTGACTTGCGCTGTTAGAGGGAGGAGTTGTGTGGCTTCCCTTCTCCCCATTGTTTGCGGTTCCAGCAGGCATGGGCTCTTTTTGTGAGAAGAAGTTCTGCAACTTCATTACCAGTAAAGTAAAATGGAAAACCAATACTCTCATTTTCACTGTAGGTTTTATTTCCCTGGTGATACACGAAGCAATTGGTTCAGTGAAGACACCAACTATCCAGAAGTATGAAAATCTTCCGACTCTAGGCCCACGGGAGCCCACAGAGGGTGTGGTCAAGAAAAGGAGGAAAGCCTCTGTCCTTGGTAGAGGGACGATTGCTGAAGGCTTCTCACCAGCTTCAGGACACTGGTTTCTGCAGTTCAGTTTCTATCTCAATAGGGGAGGAGAGAAAAGCAAAGAAGCCAAGAGGATAAAGATGGAAAGAAAGGAGGAGGAAGGCTGTAAGGGAGACAGAGAACAAAGGAAGGAAGGAAATGAAAGAAAATGCTCCCATTGGATCAAAGTGGCCATGGGAAAATAGGAATTTAAAAGGGGGGCTGTGTGTCATGCAGAAGTGCATTTAATGAAAATAGGACACTTTTTGGAGTTTGGAGTGGTCAGCAGCATGAAGGTTAATTATTTTTATCTGTGTGAGATAAGCAGACTCAGGCCACATTTATTTGACTGCAAAGAAATCGGTGTGCTCCAAAGACTAGGTCAGTCCAGTTTGCAGATGCGGGGACTAACACATGAAGTTCTTCTGTGGAATGGAAGGTGAGAATGGGGAAGGAGGGAGCAGGAGGAGGAGAGGAGAGCTGTCTTAATACTCTGAGGTGAATGAGCTCTTGTGCATTGCACATACCAGGCGCTCAGTAAGCACTTGCTAATCCTCAATTCTTCCCTTTCCTATTTGTTCAGATGCAGTCACTGTGACACCAGTTTAGAAATATACACAAAGATGCGTTCATACATTTTTTTTTTTTTAGTTGTTGTGGTCAGTATTTGGTTGAAAATTAGGTGCTCCTATAATCCTAGCACTTTGGGAGGCCGAGGTGGGCAGATCACTTTAGTCTGGAAGTTTGAGACCAGACTGGCAACATGGCAAAACCTCATCTCTACAAAAACTACAAAAAAAAAAAAAAAAAAAAAATTAGTCAGGCATGGTGGTGCACGCCTGTGGTCCCAGCTACTTGGGAGACCTGAGGTGGGAGAGCACTTGAGGTCGGGAGGCAGAAGTTGCTTGCAGTGAGTTGTAATCATGCCACTGCACTCTAGCCTGGGCAGCAGAGTGAGACCCTGTTTCAGAAAAAAAAAAAAAAAAAAAAAAGGAAATAAGAAAAAGAAAAAGAAAATTAGATGCCATCAAGATTAGGGGGTAGAGGAGGAGTAAGTGGGAGGGAAAATTTCATGTGTTAACATAAAGATAGGAAGGTGTTGCTCTTCCAAGAGATAGTGGAAAAGAAGGAATCTTCCAGAGTAGGGTGGTGAAGGGGAGTACAGAATAGAAAACAATTGCATTTTAGTCAGCTGGAAAAAGAAAGGAGATAATTGGTTTGATATTTTCTTTTTTTTTTCTTTTTTTTTTCTTTTGAGACGGAGTCTCCCTCTGTCGCCCAGGCTGGAGTGCAGTGGCGTGGTCTTGGCTTATAGCAAGTTCTGCCTCCCGGGTTCACGCATTCTCCTGCCTCAGCCTCCTGAGCAGCTGGGACTACAGGCACCCGCCACCATGCCGTGCTACTTTTTTGTATTTTTAGTAGAGACGGGGTTTCACTGTGTTAGCCAGGATGGTCTCGATCTCCTGACCTCGTGATCCACCTGCCTTGGCCTCCCACAGTGCTGGGATTACAGGCATAAGCCACCAGGCCCAACCCCATGGTTTGATATTTTCAAGGCACTTTGTAATTACTTTTGTTGGTGGGGCTGTTGGTCATGATGTTCCAACTGGACTCTCTCTTGGAACTTGAAATCATTAACGGATGGAAACAAAATGTTGGGTCTAATTTATCCTACGGCTGCACCCTAAGGAGATCACCAATTAGAGCCTGTGACTTGGATTCCCAGGGATGTGCTGGCTTCTGCCCTTCTTGAATCTGTTTGACACTTTTATACATTTCTGCCATTTTGGGAATTCTGCCCATTTTTCTAATATGTTCACTCTCTCTTTTTTTTTTTAACTTAAGATGGGAAGAATCTGTTTCTTTTGCTTTTAGTCAAAAGACCCTGAAACAACCAATAGATGCTCCACCTTGCTACCAAACCACTAGCTTTCTCTACCAGACCTTTTGAATCTCTAGCTTCTCCAGTAATAAATACTTGCTAGGCCTGAAATAGATTGAGATCACCTCAGTATAATGATATCTCTAATAAGCCCTGGATTTTCTCAAAGCCTTGAATGAGCCATTCATTCTACCCTGATAGGCTACAGGTTTATAAACAGCAGTGAGCTGAATGTTTGTCCCCCCACAAAATCATATGTTAAAATCCTAATCCCAAAGTGGTGGTATTTGGAGGTGGGGCCTTTGAGAGCTGATTAGGTCATGAGACTGAAGCCCTCATGAATGAGATTAATGCCCTTATAAGATGAGGCCGGAGAGCCACACAACTGTCTTTCTGCCATGTGAGGACACAGCAAGAAGACAATTGTCTGTAAACGAGGAAAACCAAAACCAAAATCACCAAAAACCCAACTATGCTGGCACCCGGATCTCAGATTTCCAAACTCCACAACTGTGAGAAATAAGCGTTTGTTGCTTATGTCACCCAGTTTATAGTATTTTGTTACAGCACCCTGAGCTGACTGAGACATAGACCTCCACCAATAAACATATGGATAAGACCAGGAAAGACAGCAACATGATGGGAGAGGTGAACTCTCACTCTGCTACTAACTAGCACATCGCTAGTTAGTGCATAATTTATTAACAGTTTCCTTTTTATTTGACATGGCTTGATACCTGGTTCACAGCTTTGAGAAGAAGGTGGCCGAGCTCAGGTACATGAGGGGTCACATTGCCCCCGATGAGCCTCCACATAACCCTATTGGAGTGGAAGTGCCAAACATGTGTGCTTGGGAACATGCATTTAGCAGGGTCCATAGTGAATCCAGACTAGGGATTTCATAATCCTTAGAAATGTGGATGCTTCACCAGAGCCCCTGAGGTCAAAGTTTCTGACCAGAGAAGAAGAGAGTGGGGGAGAGAGAGAGAAAGAGAAAGAGAATGAGGAAGAGAAAATGGACTTAAAGCAGTTGAGAGACAGAAACTCACAGCTAGAAATAAAATGGGTCTTTTGAGCATTCTCTGATTCTGAACTCCCAAGGTTTTTTTGTAATCTAACACTGAAGGGCCGGAGAGAATATGGAAATCATGCACCAGGCTAGAAAGACCAGAGCTGGCATTAGCATGAGGCGAGGCCTTCTGCACAGCCAGAATTTCTGCAAACTAGTAAGACTCATTAAACAAACTTTAATTTCTGTGTGTTCTCTCCACTGTACCTTAAAATAAATGTATTCTTCATGATCTGGAGAGATGCCTACTCTTCTAATTTGAAAGAAATATAAATGCTGGTAGGATAGTCTCTGGAGAATGTTACTACCTATGGTCATTAAGGGAGAAAGTAATGAGGGAGCAGGAGATTAACTAGTTAGTTGAGGTATCTACTAAAATAAGGGAATTGGCACCTCAGGGCCTAATCTTGAAAATTGTTCCGGCACAGGCAGCCGTATGATGAGCAGAAGAGGAATGGGATGGGGAATGCAGAAAGAAAAAAAATCATAATCAGAAATGCTAATCAAAATGTAATAAATCTAAAGAGCTAAACTCTTTTAAATAACAGCAACAGTATTGCTATGACATCTTTATTCAGCCATCTATTACATTTATTAAAAATGCTCTCATTCCTCAATGAGGAATGGGCTATTCCAGCACACGGGCCAGATAGAGAAATCCAAGAGTTAAATTGGTGATGGCTGCAGCTACATTCTTCATATCTGTGCACTGCATATGGGATGCGGTGCTTGATGACAGCAGCAATAGCTAAACACATCTCTGAATTGTAATTGTCACAGGGTTCTTTCCCGGGTTTATCTGCCTTCCTTAGCATTTTAAGTCTCAGCTACTTAATGAAATGTCATCTTTTCATAGCTGGTGACCAAATAATTGTTTAAAGTGAATCAGCATGTGAAAGGTGAAGGTGTTTATTACCTGAAACATAATTCATTGTGATACTTCGACTCACATCTCAAGCTAACTAAAGGATGTCATCTTGCAGGACACATAACCTTTTACCACCTCACACTTCGCCAATTATAGCAAATTTCCCTTTATCCAGAGTAGCTGGAGATAGGTGGTTTTAATTTCCAGTATTCTGATTAACTGGGGATTGACATATCATCCCATTTTCAGAGAATGAAAATTCATTTTCTCTGGATGATGGCCATAGCTTTTTGACCTTTCTGTTTCTTCTAGTCTCTCTTTGCATTAATCTTCTTAAAGAGTAACTCATTTCTCTCCAACTCAAAACCTTCAAAAACTTGATTGAATAAGCTATCATTCAAGGGCATTCATTGTTCCCAGCATATCTACTTTCATCCCCATTTATTTACCCTCTCTGCTCTCACCCTCTTCCTCATAAACACCCTGACCTTTCTCCATGCCTGATGTTCTCTCTACAGAGGAGGTTTTTCTACTCTGTTTCAGTGTATTTCAAATCCACCCACCCTTAAAGACTCAGGCCAATTCTCTCTTCTTGGTGAGGCCTCTTTTCACCTCTTCCTTCCTCCAGGTCCAGTTTTTATACCTTCCTCCTCTGAAGTTCCATGTTCTTTTTCTTTTCCTTTTAAGACAGGGTCTCATTCTGTTGCCCAGGCTGGAGTGCAGTTGTGCAATAATGGTTTACTGCAGCTTTAGCCTCCTGGGTTCAAGTGATCTTCCCACTTTAGCTTCTTGAGTAACTGAATAGCTGGGACTACAAGCATATGTCACTACACTGACTAATTTATTTTTATCTTTGGTAGAGACAAGGGTCTCATTATGTTTCTCAGGCTGATCTTGAACTCCTGGACTCAAGCAGTCCTCTTGCCTCGGCCTCCCAAAGTGCTGGGATTACAGGCGTGAGCCACCATACCTGGCCCCTGAAATCCCATATTCCTGATCTCTGTCTGCATCTCTCGGGAAATGACTTTCTCCTTTAAGTTATCATCGTTTACATCAATTTTATCTTAACCTACTAGTCACAATTTCCTCGAGTGAATTATTTGTGATAGACATGTCTCTGTTAGTCCCCTAGGTAGCACCACATGAATTGCACACAGTAGGCGTGCCTTAAATGGATGAACCAAAGAACCATAATTTTATCACCAAAATGGGACAGAATGTGCTTTTCTCTTTCTTGGATGATTCATAGAGCACTTCAGGATCTCACAGTGCTTTTGATTTATTATGATTAGCATCAACTATCATTAGAGGGGCTCCAAATAAGTCTGGATATATGAATTTTCTGGTTTCAATTTCTGAACAAAACTGAGAGCAAGTACATTTAGCCACCAGGGCACTGACAGAACCCGAAGGAAAAATACAAGTGTTCATTGACCTCACATAAAACACAGTAAACGGCACAGAGAATTAGTAGAAAATTAAATCCATCCAGACTTGGAGTAATTTTGCCTAAGAGAGTCTAATTAGTCACGTTGGAGTGTGATCAGAACCTCCATATTAATAGAACCCACCCACGCCCTCTCCTTCAGATTGTGACTTTAGGAAACATATCACGGGAGAGTACCGTCTGAGCACTGTCCAGGGACTAGGCAGAATTGAGGCAATTTCCCCCTCAATTGTTGCCACAGCCACACTGGGGATTGCAATTTTACTGTGGCTCCTTGCCCCAAGGGCTGCAGGGCATGGCATTTGTTTCAGAGCTGGCACTGTCACTACCCATGGAGCCATGCCTGTAGGGCTGGCAAACATCCAAGGAGAATCATTTACTTGCAGAGAAAAAGAGGAAAGAGGCCAGTTAACAAACAAAGGTGAGAGGGCCATGTCCATGATGGCACGCCATGCTGTGAGCAGGATCAGGTGAAGGAGGCTGAGGAAGAAAGAAAAGGGGAAGTAGGGGGTTATGAAGGGATATGATCAAGGTAGCAATGGTGCAGCTGCCAAATAAGCTATTAGAAATCAATCAAGGAGAATTAGGTGTCAGGAAAACATAGGAGACCAGCCCAGGCAGAGAGTCAACACCTCTGAAATCTGCAGAAGTTGAAGAAACAAAGCAAGATGGGTTGTCAACATGGAGCATTCTGGAGTTTTCACCCCAGAAAATTGTTGCATGATCTCAGCATTCGGGAAAGGACCCAGATGCCAAGGGAGCTTTCTATTCCAGCCCTAGCTGCATTTATATGCCTTTTGACTCCAGTGAAACTCAGTTTCAGGTCTGCTGTTCTAGAGAATTGGGAGAGGGGTGCTCTCTGAAAGCTGGTGGCGGGAAGGTGGTGTGATCCCACAGCTGGTTATATTATTAGCAGCTATGGGCAGTAGGAGCCAAGCTCACATGCCCTTCCAGAGGACCCCAAGCTTGCCCCAGAGTAAGTCTGGGGTAGACAGCTAAGTACAGGTGCTTGTGAAATGGGGCCTTCTACAGTACAGACTCTACAACATGAAAGCTAAAAAGAGACATTTTTGTGTATTACAAATAGAAAAACAAGCTTGGAATTAAGTGGTCAGCCCAAAGTCACAGTATCAGAACCTGGGAACCCATATCTCCTGAATTCCCGTCTATTAAATCATATCCACATGGTCTTCAGAGGTTATGCCAAATCCATGTCAAGCTTTTTATGTTCCATCTGATTTGTCTGAGGCAAATTCTAGTCTATCTTCTGTGAGGTGGAAATTGATTTTTAAAACAGTTACGGTGAGGAGATGTACAAATGAGTGAAGACATGCATCCTTGAGCAACCTGCCAAGCCACTCTGAATTCCATTCTTTTTATGTGGAAAATGGGGACAGAGCATCCCCCTTAAGAAATTATTGTTTGGACTGAATAAATAAAAACGTAGGTAGAGCATCAGGTACATAATAGGTCCTTGCACCATCAGAAAAAAAGGAAAAAGAGATTCAAGAATGTTCAGTTTGGAGCCGGGTGCAGTGGCTCACGCCTGTAATTCCTGCACTTTGGGAGGCTGAGGCAGGCAGATCACTTGAGGTCAGGAGTTCGAGACTGGCCTGGCCAATATGGTGAAACCTCGTCTCTACTAAAAATACAGAAATTAGTCAGGGGGTGGTGGTGCGTGCCCGTAGTCACAGCTACTCAGGAGGCTGAGGGAGGAGAATTGCTTGAAGCCAGGAGGCAAAGGTTGCAGTGAGCCGAGACTGCACCACTGCACTCCAGCCTGGACCACAGAGTGAGGCTCCATCAAAAAAAAAAAAAAAAAACCCCAAAACCAAAAACCAAAACAACAACAACAAAAAACCCCACACCAAAAAGAATGTTTAGTTTTGGTGCTATGTGTATTACTGCATTAAGGATTCTTAGAATTTAGTTAACTCCTGCATGTTTTCTTTTTGCAGTGCTCTGCTGACCAGAAAGAAGGACAATGTGAAAGGAAGAAAGAAAGAAAGAAAGAAAAAAAAAATCACTTACTAGACCAAGAATCAAGAGATCAGGTTCTAATTCTAGCCCTGTTACCTGTCAGTGGGATAATCCAGTGTAAACCATTTAAAGTCTACAACAGTTTCTTCCTTTTTAAAATTCAGTAATAGACTGTGTTTTCCCCGTGTATCTTACAGGATTGTTGTAAAGATCAAACAAATTAATAAATGAGCAAATGTTTTGACAATTAACTCACAATTAATTAACAGTGGCTTGGTATTGAGGGTGCTATCTCTCCTTTCATCTCCACAATAATCCCATGCAGCAGGCATAGCTCGATCCATTTGAAAACCTGAGCCCAGCGAGATACCCAGTGACTTGCTAGAGCTTAATAGCCATAGAGCAGGACAGCCGGGATTCAAAACCAAGCCTCCTGACTCTAAGTGCTTTTCTCACTATTATGTCGAATCATATGAAATTGCTATTTTTGTAGGTCAAAAAGAAAAATCAAATGTCAGCAATTTCATATGGTTTAACCTGATAGAACACATCTGTACAAAGAACTATTGAAATTCAAGAGAGCAGAACTATTGAGTAGTAGCTTAGGCTCTGATTAGCACCATTTAGGAACAGTGTTCCCTTATACCATGCAGAGGATGAGAAAAGAGTCATAAATTGCCTGTTTCATTTAAACCAGAATTGGCAGAACCCTGCTCTAGGGGTTTGGGGAGACAGTTACACAATGGTTCGGCCACAGCTCATGCTTAGGAGGCAAGCTCTCTTAGTTAGCACCATCCTTAACTGGGGTCTGTCTTGGTATGGTGTTTTGTGTGTAACACTCACTCATTGTCTTAAAGAAAACTGTGAATCTATAATGAACCTAAATTCAGGTGCAGACTGAGATACTGAGTAATCATTACATTTAGTAATGCAAAGTGGGTGTCTTTAGCAAAATTGAGATTTTTAAAAATGCAGATTTAGATTGAACTATTTATGAAAATTACGGTATTTTGGTGGGGTAGTCAACGTATTTGCTCACAGGAACCTGGGAGATCAGACAATGACAGGGAGGATGCTGGTTGAAGCTTCTCCTTGGTTATATTGGAAAAGAGAGACTGAATTTGTTCTAGGATAGAACTGGCCTAGCATCACCTGGACTGGAATCTTGATGTCCACATGGCACGATATAAAATTGGAGAGCTGACCTATGGGGAAAATGGATACAAAGTATCATGGCTGTCTTACCTGGATCCCAAAGGCAAGATTACACCCCATGGATAAGGGTGGGAACTTTTTGTGAAGATAATGCGTATTTATAGTATTGGTCATCGTGAGACAGGGAAAGAGGAGGGCCAAGAGAGGGGAATCTTCTCTCTGGAGCTTGAAAGTGAATTCAGAGCCAGGATTTAAGTAGGGGAGAAGTCCGTCTGGGTATCCCTGTAGGATTGAATTCAGCTGGCTACTTGCAGAAGGTGAGCCTTTAGTATAGAATTTTGAGAATTTCCTCCTGGAGTTGTATATCTTTTACGACAGGACTTCAGTACATCTTTCCTGATCATTACAGATCAGCTTCTAGGTAAAGCAACGGATTGACCACATGTATCTACTTTCAGTTCCTTCTGAAATTCCTCTGAAATAATAGAAACGGATTTTAAAAATCTTTATCCATAAGGACAAAGACAGTAGAAGGGGAGGCGATGACAATTAAATTTTGGAGGTTGGACACCAGCTGGATGAGTGATAACTGATTTAACAGGTCTGAGAATGTATGGGAAATGAGTGGAAAAGACTGAAAAGTAATTGGAGTTAAATTGATGAACTCCCCAGAGGGTCAAAAATTGGTGTCACTACAGAAGTGGCTGTAAAAGTGGGGGCTAATGACAGAAAGATTTGTTGAAAGTCTGGGAAGGAGTTAGGGCCCCAAATCCCTGCTACCACACAGGGAACCTGGAATCCTCCCTCTTTCCCATCCTGGCAGAGGATTGAAGAAGGTAAATCAGAAAGTCACTAAAGTGAGGAGACACTAGGCACAGTTGAGAATGGAAGTATCCTAGTGAAAATGAAAGGTTGGCCAAGCTAATTCCCTCTATAGTAAACCCCTCTGCTAACAGCCTGCACACTTGCCCAGAGCCCTCAGTTGGCCCCTTCACCGTCTCACCCAACTTTGGCATATAAACAGACTACCAAGGTTACTATGCGTGCCAGAGGGAAGCCCATAGCATGACATCTATAGATAAGAAATACACAAAATTAAAACCACTTTGAGGAAACAAAAATTAAACAGGTGCAAGAACACTTAAACTACTTGATATTTTCAGAAATGTAAGAGAGGATAATGTATCTGTAGAACAAGGATACAATATTGTCTATAAGAAAACATTCAGAAAACAAACAAAAAAAGCTCTTGGAAGTTAAAAATGATGGCAGAAATGAAAAACCTGGAAGAGCTGAGATATAAGATTGAGAAAATTTCCAGAAAATAAAATAAGAAGGCAAAGAGATGCTAAATAGAAAGAAAAAGGGAAAAAAATATCACTGCAGAATGTCTTCACCCTGAAGAAAAAAAAGAACAAGGAAATTTTGGAGAAGATATTATCACAAAAATAATTAAAACAAATTTCACAGAATGGAAGGGCATGGGTTTCCAGACTAAAGTGGCCCACACCAAGGCACACTGTGAAATTTTAGAATATTGGCAACAAAGTAAATATCCTACATGCTTCCAGAGTGGAGAGTAAAATTTCATACACAAAGCACGTGAAATTGGGATGGCATTGAACATCTCCACAGGAATACTGGAAGCTAGAAGACAATGGAGAAATGCCTTAAAATTTTTGAAGGAAAATGACTCCCAGCATGGAATTCTGTACCATGCATGCCAAATTGTAAATTTAGGGTGAGGGTAGAATAAAAGACATTTCAGACACAAATCTCAAAAAGGTTATCTTTTATATACTTTCTCCTAGAAAGTAACAATTAAACAGGTGATTAAATCCAGAAAGAGGAAGATATTGGACTCATGAAAGTGACAATCTATTAAAGGATAGAAAAAAAGAGAATTCCTAAAGCAATTGTCTTAGTCTATTCAGGCTGCTATGACAAAAATACCATAATAAACAGCAGAAGTAGTTAATAAACAGCAGAAATTTATTTCATACAGTTCTAGAGGCTGGAAAGTCCAAGATGTAGGTACTAGAAGGTTCCGTGTCCGGTGAGAATATACTTTTGATTCAAAGACAATGTCTTTTTGCTGCGTCCTCACCTGGTTTAAGGGACAAATGAGCTTTCTTGGGCTTCTTTGTTAAGGCACAATCCCATTCATGAGAGCAGAGCGTCTCGCGAATAATCACCACCTGAAAGGTCCTACCTTGTAAGACCACTGCACTGGGGGTTAGGATTGCAACATATGGATTTTGGAGAGACACAAACATTCTGATTGCAGCAGCAATGGTGAAAGGAGATCTCAAGATGACAGCTGTGCACCGGGTACGGAGAGTCACAGGCCCTAATTGGAGCACATCAGAAGACTCTGGGAAAGATTTCTTTAAGACACAATTGGATAGAACAGCTGATGAGAGGATTTAGACAATTGGTGGAGGGCTTGAAGTCAGCTGGATTAGTGATGGTTATGTGGAAAACTAAACAAAGTAAACAGTTGTGGACTCTGGGGAAATAAAAATTGTGTTTAAAAGCGAAAGTAATTCTCTCAGTCACTTAGTCAATTCAGGGTGTGGTAACAAACTACCCTAGCCTGGGTGGCTTATAAACAACAGAAATTTATTTCTCACAGTTCTGGAGGCTGGGAAGTCCAAGACCAAGGTGCCAGCAGATTTGGTGTCGGGTGAGGGCTCACTCCCTGATTCACCGATGGCTGTTTTTTACTGTAATCTCACACAGTTACTCTCTGGGGCCTTTCTTATGAGGGCACTAATCCCGTTTGTGAAGATTAGGTCAGCCTTCATGACCTAATCGCCTCCTAAAAGTCCCCACCTCCTTATATAATTGTATTGAAGGTTGGGATTTAACATACAAATTTTGGGAGGACACAAACATTCAATCTATGGCAGCAATCATAATACGTTCTGTATCTCAGCTGTGAATAGCATTTATGTATCCACAACAGTCTAACAACTGAGTACTGATATAACCAAAATTAAATATCTTAGGTGGATAGCAAGATAGTAAAAGTGTAAAGGATGAAAGGTGGGAGTAAAGGCGGGGGTTTAAGAGAGCAAAATAGTCATAATCTATTATGATAAATTAACAACAAATACACATGAATATATTATATGTAAATCAATATATATTAATATAAATATTTTATTAATATAAGCAATGCATATTATATATTTATTATATATGTATTATATAACATACTTATTTACAGTGTAAATATATGTATTATATATGTGTATATGTATTATACAGTTGAACTTTGAACAACATGGATTTGAACTGTGAGGGTCCACTTATACACAGATTTTCTTGTACCTCTGCCACTCCTGAGAGAGCAAGACCAACCTCTTCTCTTCTTCCTCCTCCTCAGCCTACTCAATGTGAAGACAATGAAGATGAAAACCTTCTGATAATCCACTTCCACTTCATAAATAGTAAATATATTTTCTCTTCCTTATGATTTTCCTAATAATATGTTCTTTTCTCTAGCTTACTTTGCGGTAAGGATACAGTATATATACATACACAATACAAAATATGTGTTAATTGGCTGTTTATGTTATCAATAAAACTTCTTTCTGGTCATCAGTAGGTTATTAAGAGTTAAGTTCTTGGGTAATCAAAAGTGATACTCAGATTTTTTACTGTGCAGGGGGGGTCAGGGGGTCAGTGCCCGTAACTCCTGTATTGTTCAAGAGTCAATTTTGTGTGTGTGTGTGTGTGTGTAAAAGTCTAGCTGCCTATGGGTAGGGAGAAATTGATGAGAGGAGATGGGGAGGGTAAGGGTTACTAATTTTAAATAACCTGCTTTATGATATTATTTGGTTCTTTAAATGATGTGCAGATATAATTGATAAAATTCTTTTTATTTAAGTTTTTATTTTTACTTTTAAAAAATGAGACAGAGTCTTGTTGTGTTGTCCAGGCTGATCTTGAACTCCCGGGCTCAAGCAATCCTGTCTTGACCTCCCAAAGTACTGGGATTACAGTTGTGAGCCACCGCGACTGGCCAAAGTGGAAAGAACATGGACGCTTGGTTCAAAATTCTTTAAAATGTTTAGACCATGTGCAGCTGTAGGCAGAAGGTCTATGCCCCCTCATGGACCTTGGGTAGAAATTCAGGGGAAGTATTGGGACTATGAAGAAGTCAAGTATCTGGCAATAAGAAGTCATTTGCCAAGCTCTTGAGCAGGGATGTCTGGCAAAGGGATCAGGGACCAAAAAGGTAGATTTGGGGACCATGTGAACATTCTTTTTAAAAAATTCTTTATGCAGTGTATCCTCTTACATGTGAACATTCTTTAAGGCTGCTGGGAAATGATATGGAGAGGAAAACCAATTGAAGAGTGAACTTTTGCGGTGTTCAGGATCACGGCACTCAGAATGGCACCTAGAATAGTACCTTCTTATTTGCTAATGAAAAAGGGAGTCTATGAAAGCTGGAGAACCTGTGTACATCTGGCTTACATGCCTAAATAGCTAACATTATCTAGATCTAATTACATTATAAATTATACAGTATATTGCAATGTATTACTTACCACACTGCACTACAATATACTATATAGCATATTTTAATACTTGATGCTATGGTTTGAATGTTTGTCCTCATGTTGAAACTCACTTGCCATTGTAATAGTATTAAGAGGTAGAACTTTTAAAAGGTGATTAGGCCATGGGGGCTTTCCTCTTATGAATGGATTAATGCCATTATCATGGAAATGGGTTCATTATGGCAGGAGTGGGTTCTTTATAAAAGGGTGGGTTTGGCCCCCTTTTCTTTCTCTCTCTCTTACCCTTTCTCACCCTCTCCTCTTCCACCATGGGATGACACAACAAGAAGGCCCTCACCAGATCCTGGATCCTTGATCTTGGACCTCTCAGCCCTCAGAACTGTGGGAAAATAAATTTCTTTTCTTTTCTTTTTTTTTTTTTTTGAGACGGAGTCTTGCTCAGTCGCCCAGGCTGGAGTGCAGTGATGCGATCTCAGCTCACTGCAAGCTCCGCCTCCCAGGTTCACGCCATTCTCCTGCCTCAACCTCCCAAGTAGCTGGGACTACAGGCGCCCGCCGCCACACCCAGCTAATTTTTTTTTCATTTTTGGTAGAGACGGGATTTCACTGTGTTAGCCAGGATGATCTCTATCTCCTGACCTCGTGATCCGCCAGATAGTCTCCATCTCCTGACCTCGTGATCCGCCCGCCTCGGCCTCCCAAAGTGCTGGGATTACAGGCGTGAGCCACCGCGCCCGGCAAAATTTCTATTCTTTATAATTACCCAGGCTCCGGTATTTTGTTAGAGCAGCACAAACCATACCAAGGCGTTTGTGGATGTTGGTTGACATCCTGTATGCAAATACTCATGCCTCTAAGGTTGCCCAGCTCATAGTGGTGTCTTTCCACCCAGGTCCAGGCCACTTAGCACATAGATGGCTATTGACACTTTTACTCATTGATAAAGAGGAGCTTTTGGTTGTTCATTAATTAGTACTCAAGGCAAGTGTGTCTATTTTATGTAAATGTAATTTAAATTCCAATCAACTCTTCCATTTTAGCATGGAGTTATTTATGCCAAAGAACGAGCACATTACAGGGTGAGGATACACTCTAGGGATACAGGGCCAATCTGCTTAGTTTGGGGAAAATGACAGTTATACAGCCTTGGAAATAGCTGCCTAGGGTTAGCTGCCCACCAGAATTATAAACAGGCTTTATCCTCCACCAAAACTTAACTAGTGAGTAAGGCAAGAATGTGTGTATGCAGTTCCCTCACATCCTCTCTCCTCATTATAACCAGAATAGCATGAAAACATGGAGCGATGCATCAAGGTGTTATTTATTTAACGCACTTATATTATATCCATAATATTATTGATTCTTATATTCCTTTTATCAACAGTATTAATACTTCAAGCAGGGTTTCAGGTTTTAGGAAGTGTGGACTCTATTCCTCTATTCCTAGTTCTGCTATTCTGCCACTAGCCAGCTGAGTTAGAGTACAGTGAGCTGGAAAGTATCCAGAAGTCCTTTTCGATATTCTGTGAGCAACGTCCCTTAAGAGCTCGCAACCACTTGGACTTAAGGTTTCATGACTTGCTTAAGACCTCACAACTAAGAGATGAGAAGCACAGCATGTGCTAAAGCCAAGCTCTCCAACAATGGCTCCAGAACTCTTCTCATCACCATTACCTTACAGAGAAGTAATGGAAATGGAAAGACACATGCTTCACTATCTTTGGTACCTTCTCAGGCCTCACTGAAAGAACTTACTGTCTCCCATGTCAAAGATACATTGTACAAAGGTAGCAGCGGAAGGGTTCACTTATTCACTCAACATGTGTTCATTTAGAAAAGTAGGAATTGGTTATCTGTTCTGATTTGAGTATCATGCCAGGTCATCACCTGGGCTCACAGTCTAGTGAGATAGGAAAATAAACAATGTGAAAAGGGCTGTGATAAAGGGAAGCACAGGCTGCATGAAGTACTGAATTTCTGGGTATCTCTCTCAGGAGATGCCATAAGCTGGGAGATTTTAAAATTGACTTGCAGCAACTTTGGTAGGAAGCCCGTAAGTGGTGAGCACTGAAGAAGGTAGATGGAAAGACCTTTTGTGACTCACGGCTGCTATCGCAATGCTGTCTGGACTAGCTCCAAGAGTCCCCCCATTCCATGTATCTAGGGGTTCCTCAAATAACAGCATGGTCCTGACATGCAAAAGGTTCTTCTTTGATCACTGAGGGCTGGAAAACTTCATTCTCTGGAGTCAGTGTGT
Source organism: Macaca nemestrina (assembly GCF_043159975.1). NCBI lineage: Eukaryota > Metazoa > Chordata > Mammalia > Primates > Cercopithecidae > Macaca > Macaca nemestrina. The sequence continues at coordinate 128,663,210 of NC_092134.1, read as the reverse complement.
ATCAGTTAAAATAAGCTAGGTTATGCTGTGGTAACAAATAACCCCCCAAATATCAGTGGGTTAACATAACAGAAGTTTATCTCATGTGGGTTGTTCAGAGTTATGTTCATTATAGTCACTCAGAGACTGAGGCTGATAGATGCTTCACCTCTACACATCCTTCCAAAATTCCTGAAGAGGGAAAAATGGGACATGGTAACACATGTTGTTTCGTTTTTTCTTTGAGATGGAGTCTCGCTCTGCCACCCAGGCTGGAGTGCAGTGGTGCGATCTTGGGTCACTGCAAGCTCTGCCTCCCGGGTTCACGCCATTCTCCTGCCTCAGCATCCGGAGTAGCTGGGACTGCAGGCACCCGCCACCGTGCCTGGCTAATTTTTTTTTGTATTTTTAGTAGCGACGAGGTTTCACCGTGTTAGCCAGGATGGTCTCGATCTCCTGACCTCGTGATCTGCCCACTTCGGTCTCCCAAAGTGCTGAGATTACAGGCGTGAGCCACCGTGTGGGCCCCACATGCTGTTTTTTAAAGACTTCCACCTGTAAGTCATCTACTACACTCGCACTCACATTTCATTGCCTAAAGCAAGTCCCATGGTCATGTCTAACTTTCAAGAGAGCAGGGAAGTGTAATTCTACCTTGTGTTGGGAAAGAAAGAAGAATTGGAATTTCTGTGAATAGCCCTAAAACTAGCAATGTTGTAAGAGTCTCCAGCCAAGTCCTCACCTTTTGGGATTTCACACTGGTCTGTGAGCTCCTGGAGGCCAAGATACACTTTTTGCATCTCTCTATTCCAAGGGTCTTGCACAATGCCTGGCATGGAATACTCTGAGTAGATGCCTGTTGGATAAGTTAATAAGTGAAAGGACAAAGACTTTTTCCTGAAAGAAGAATCCCCCCACACCTGTGACCGTAGAAGTCTATACACCTTTCATATTTTTAAACTTGGCTTCAGGATCTGAGTTCCATCCCTATGGTGCTCTTCTAAAATAGTTAGAAAGATACATTGCCAGCACTTTGGGAGGCTGAGGCAGGCAGAACACAAGGTCAGGAGATTGAGACCATCCTGGCTAACATGATGAAACCCCATCTCTACTAAAAATACAAAAAATTAGCCGGGCGTGGTGGTGGGTGCCTGTAGTCCCAGCTACTCAGGAGGCTGAGGCAGGAGAATGGCGGGAACCTGGGAGGCGGAGCTGGCAGTGAGCCGAGACCATGCCACTGCACTCCAGCTTGGGCGACAGAGCGAGACTCTGTCTCAAAAGAAAAAAAGAAAAAAAAAAAAAAAAAGAGACACCCTGATGACTTACCCAGTCCTGCTAAGAGACACAAGCTCAAGTAACTGTATTTTGAGCCTCACTGATGAATTTTGGGAATACAGCTGGTGCAGCCCCTTGTGTGCAAGTCTAAGGGAGAGGCAGGGAAAAGGTGGGCAAGCAACATAGCCCTTCCAAGTGATGAGCAGAGCACAGCCCCAGAAGGGCACTAAGGGTCCCAGATTATCCTCCAAACATTGAGAAAAGTCAGTGGTGAAATCTGAATCCAGGACCCTGGCTCTGTGTGACTAGACACCCCTAGAAAGGCTCCCAGAATGAGATACTCTGATTTCCAAAGTAGCAATGCCAATGCCAAGTTTCTGGGCCTAGAGTAAAGGCCACAAAATCAAATAATATAGCTGCAAATTTAGAAGACAGCTAAGTCACTGGATGACTGCTAGATCATATCTATACGAGCGGCCACAAAAGTCGCCAGAACAAGATGGGTAACAAACAGGCTATAATTTGGTATACTACTCATTCATCATTGTCCTTCGTGTTCCAGCATCTGGCAGTGATTTCATTCTTTGTTGTGATGCTGCAGACAAAAAGATTAGTGCATGACCATGGGTATGTATGCAACATGACTGACAAAAGCCTGTGTCTTGGAAGAAAGAACAGGATCACTCTGCTGTGTGCAGAGTGTAAACCTGAAGTGAGGCACAGGAGCCAAGCTGTCTCCCTTTGGTTATGTTTGTGGTGGGTTTGGCATGCATGGGACAAATAATGCATGACCTTTTCTCTGAAGGAGAAATCTGGGGCAACCCTAGACTGAAAGATGGGGCAATTTATGGTCATTTTTTGCTGCTACCAGGGGCTGCAGTCTTCACCAGTGTAAGTAGCTTGTCTGTCTGCACACAGGTCTGCTGTGCACCTCTCAGGGGTTGACCAATCATGGCATATGAGTCTGAAGTGCACAGGAACTATTTAGGGTGGTAAGAGGATCAAGGGCATGCACAAAGAGATGTGTGTAGTGATTTTCTTCCAACCAGTTTTCCCAAGCTGGGTCCGAGGGTGCTGGGAGTCTGCAACCTGATAATGGGAGTGCATGTCCCTGGAGCAGTATCCCCCATCTTTCATCCAACAGGCTCAGCTGGGCTGCTTGGGCTAGCTCCTGAATGGTTTCCTTTTCCTATTCCTTATGCTCAGAGAGTAAAGATACTAAATGGACATTAGATCGTTGGAGAGCAGCAACCTGTGACTTAGGGGTCACCTACAAAACCCTACCTGTTGCAGCAAAAGCAATGTTAACTTCCTAACTTCATGGGCTCTCAGGATCTTAGAAGAAAATGAGGGTTTCAATTTCTTCCAGAGAAGGATAATTTTGTTAAATTGATTTGCTTTGAATGAGCTCTTGGGGATAATAGAGACTCTCATCCCAAACTAATTTATGAATTTGGTACAATAGTTCCTTCTTTACGTTTTTCTGAAAAGAGCCAGATAGTAAATATTTTAGGTTTTGTCGACCACATACGGTCTCTGTGTGCATTCCTCCTCTTCCTTTTCTTCTTCCTCCTTTTCTTCCTCTTCTTTCCTTCTCTTGCACCTTATCTTCTTCTGATCTATTGAAAATGTGAAAACCATTCTTAGCTCAAGGATCGTATAGAACAGGCATCGGGTTAGGTTTGGTCTGATAAGCCTTAGTTTGCTGGTACATGCTTTATAGCGAAATAAAAAAAAAAAATTCTCTAAGTACCATGGCACTTACCAAAGGCTAAGCTAAGTGGGACCGTGGTAGTTAAGTTTGTGGCTCTCAGCTGGGTCAGTTGTACATTTATACAGGTCAAGGCAGTTTGAGAAGAACTGGCAACTCAAAAGTACTTCTCCTTCCATCTAACAGGAAGAACATGAAATCCTACTAGAGATACTTGTTTCTGCAGGTTGAGGCTTACACATCCAGGGGTTCCTAGCTAAAAGATCAATAGCCTGGGGAGATTAGGGTTCAATTCTCTACATGGGTTTCCCACATGGAGAGGTGAGTTAAAAGAGAGTGAAATGCAAGACTCGTAGGTTGGGATGCCTTCTAGGCAAAGGTAAAAGTCGTGAGTATCTGGTTTAGAGAGGAGGAGCTAGGAAAATAGGTCAATTACAACTTTCCGTGTTCCTGCCACCACCAGGGTCAACCTTGGAATTCAGTGTGTGGCAAACACACCAAGATAGATGTGCAGGACTCTGGGACTATTGTGGGTGGAGTCCTGCTTCCCCAGCCCACAGAGGCTGCCAGCCCATCAGAGGAGCCCATAGTGAGTAAGGGGCATGCATGACAAGAGAAAGGGTGGAGCCAGCACTGAGCTTGAGAGGCTGGGCATGGTAGTCCTTTGGCAGGCCTGATTTGTGTGTGTCATGCAGGGGACCTGATAGTTGCTGTAACCCCTGACTGGGGGACAGAGAGTATGGCTGATGGGATAGGTAGACAACTCAAAGGAAGGGTGTGTTAGTTTCCCAGGGAGAGAATGTGGAGTTCATCATCTGTGGACTCTAGCAATGCCTCTAGCCAGAGTCAGAGGACAAGGTATGGACTGGGAGTGTGGCCTCACCCTCTGGCAACTAACACCACAATGCTTTTTAAATATTTGAAATCTTAGGTTCCCCCTACCCACCTTGGGAAAAGGAATGGAAAAAGGGAAGGAGGAAGAAATACTGACTGTCAGATGATCTTTACCCTAAAGGGATGAAATTAAACTAAAAAAGACTTTTAAACCAAAGAATGCTGAATTACTGTCAGTCGATAAATTTAAATTCCCCCACCCTCTCCCCACACCTCCATCACCAGGAATAGAGTCTTAAAAGTGGAAAATAAAGTTCTCTCCATATATGTCCACCCCCATCTGAATCATACTTTTATCTCCCTCTATGTATTAAACAAACATTTATTGCCAACATGTGCCAGACACTGCCTTCCCTGGGGATACCCTGGAGAACAAGCCTGGCGTGATCTCAGCCCTCCTGGAGCCAGAAGTCTCCCTCTGTGCCTGGCTGTCATTGGAAAGGCAGTGGTCGTCCCATTCACCCTGTAAGTGGGCCTTAGAGGGACCTACACTCTCTCTTCCACCGTCACACAGCTCGAGCTATCAGAGGCAGGCTCTTCATTTTCTCCTTCCAATCTTAGCACAACTTAGCTCCAGTCAGTAACAAATGGGATCACAAAGGTAGTTTCAGCCGTGGCCTGTTGGTCACTGCATGGTTGCTTGATCTTCTCTCATCCCTTTAGAATTCAGAATGCTGGTAGGAAGACAGCTTCCTCCTGTCACTCTAACTGTCCTCCTTCCCAAAGTCACCTGTGTAGTACCGCCCACTCAAGCCAGATTTTTGAGTGCTATTATAAACACTTTAGATTGTACCAATGGGCTGTCAGATCTTTGATTCCAGCTTCTAAGTCTCTCCCATATCGATATTTTCTTGGCCATTCCCACAGACACTGCCCACAATAGTCTCCTATTTGTTCCTCTGCCTCAGCACTGCCCCAACTGAAATCCATCGGCCATGCTGGTAGCAGAGTGCTTTTGTAGAAAATGCAAATCTAATAATGTTCCTCTTTTTGAAAAAAAGCATTTAATGGTCCTCTATTGCCTCTGTTGTCTTCTCTTCATTAGACAACCCCCCAGGAACTTCATCCTAGACATGGAGTTCTTGCTGCTCCCCAATTAGATGAAGCTGCTTGAGTCTTCAGAGTGTTGAGCTTGGCTTACCTGGCTCTGCTCTGAGATTCCTATTCATTCTTCAAATCTCCTTTTCTGTCACTTTGCTGAAGTCCTCAGAGGGACCCACATCCTCTTCCCCATCATCACACAGCTTGAGCTCTCAGAGGCAGGCTTTTCATATTCTAGGAACCCCCTTTTCAAGCTTCACATGGCAACTTATGTTTCTAGAGCACTTACCATACTGAAGGGTCATTGTTTTCTAGTGTATCTCTCTCATTGGACATCCATTTCTTCATTTGTTCATTCAATTAATATTTGTTGAGGACGTACTATGTGCTAGGCATTGAGAAAACACTGTCCTAGTCTTTAAGGAGCTAATATTTTAGCAAAAGAGACATGCAATAAATTTATAATGCACCATAGACTGAATATTTTGGGTCAGGAGTGGTCTGCTATGGTCCAAATGTTTGTTTTTCCCCAAAGTTCATATTCTGAAACCTAATTCCCAATGTAATGGCATTAAGAGGGGGAGTCTTTAGGGGGTGATTAGGTCATGAGGGTGAATACCAGGTGAATGGGATTGGTGCCCTTATCAAGGAGGCCAGAAGGAGCTTTCTTACTCTTTCCATTTTGTGAGGGCATGGTAAGAAAGCACCATCTATGAAGCAGAGTGGGCTCCCATCAAATCTGTTGGCATCTTGGTCTTGGACTTCCCAGCCTCCAGAACTGCAAGAAAATACATTTCTGTTGTTTGTAAATTACCCATTCTAAGTTATTTTGTCATAGAAACCCAAATGGACTAAAGCAGGATCTTATTCATCTTTGTGTCCCCGGTACTTGCCACATGTTTGGCACACACATGTTCTCAATAATGCTTGTGAATGAATGAATGTATGTATGGAGCAGAATATTATGGTATTGGCTGTACAAGAATGTAGAGAAATGCTTTTGATATTATTTGGTTTTAGTTCATCTAAAATTGTCTCCTCTTCTCAAAATGCTCTTCCATCTTCACTAGTAGAATTCTCACTTACATTCTCATGCAGACTTTCTACCAGGTTCACCTTTTTTCCCCTTCCCTTGTGTCTCATTTTCTTGTCATTGTCCTTTCCCCTCACGACATTTGCTTCCCGGGAGATTTCTTATTTTTCTCCAGTCGAAAGCAAACTGTCAGCCTTTCTGGGGGAAAGATGATCTCTCCTGTTGCTCTTTCCCTCTGATTTTGTAAGGATCAGATAGTCCTCATTATCACACACAATAGTATACTCACAACCAAGGTGGGGCAGAACCACACTACTTTCATGTAACAGAATCTCATGAATTTCTGTTGCTCCTAAAGGCTCAGAGAAGACAAACATGACATTCACACACAGGGACCCACATGTCCCACAGATGGGAAATGTCATGGGTACATGTGCATGACAGCACATAGTCATGTGGAGTGACCCACAGAGCCACAGTGCCACCCCCAGATCCTGGGACACACAGAAGCAGAATTCTGTCTGAGCCTCCTTTCTCCAGTCTCAGACTTCTCTGCAGCCTCCAGGGGCTTGCTAAACTCCCTTCTCTACTTCAGACCTGCCTTGAACCCTCTCTTTGGTTTTCCCTCCCGATTCTTGGGTCAATAATCCTTCTTCATTGGCACGTCCATACTGAGATAAAACCCGTATCTGCTCATCCTCTTAACTGAGCTCTGTCACCCACCATTTCCTAAAAGTTGACCATGCACATCCCTACTCTGACACTGTGCCTTCCTGTACACCTATGAGGCCCCTTGTCACTGTGGTCACCCATCCTACACTGTGGAGATCCTATACTGAGAGCAGGACACAATTTTATAGCCCCATCTCGGCTGTAAAAATCGACACACGACTTTTCTCAAGACATAGAGCCATGAATAGTTACTCCAGAAATTTTCAGATAGGAGTAGAGAAACACGGCTAATCCTTTAAAAAATGATCTATTGGTAAACTTCATGTAAATACAATGCCCCCACAGGCATCTTGACTCAGTCAGAATAGGCTAGGTTATGTTGTGGGGGCAAACACTCCCCAAATCTCAGTGGCTTACGGTAGCAAAGGTTTCTTTCTTACTCATTCTACTTGCTCACCACAGATTGACAATGATATGCTCCAAACCATCTCCACCCTAGGGCCCAGGCCAACAGAGAACCCTCTGACTGGACACTGAAAACCTCACGGTAAAGAAAAGAGAGATCATGGCAAAGTATAAGTCAGCTGTTGAAACTTCCCCCACGTTCGCTCATGTTTCATCAACCGAAACAAAGGTACATGACCAAGCCTGGTGGACATCCTGGGTGAGAAGCAGCAAATAATTTTGTTGTAATACAATCTATCACATATTGGAAGTTTAAACTATCCTAAATAACTCATCCTCTTCCTCCTCCAAGCTATCTCTATCTTCACTCTGATTTGGGTGAACAGCACCAGCATCCACTCAATCACATTTTCCCCAGGATGCTGCCAGAATTGTCTCTCTGATTCATGCAATGACTCATAGAATATCCTTGCCTAAAACTCTTTAGTACCTGTCCCTTGCTCGTGGGATTCAGTCCCAGCTCCTCAGGGTGGCCTATGTAGTTCTTCATGGTGAGGCTCCTGCCAAACTTTTATCTCCAGCTATGACTTCCTCACTACACTCTATGCTGTATCAATTCTAAATAACCTAAGGTTGCCTTCAAAAATCCAATTGTCATGGCTTTATGCCCATTTTTGTGGTTCTCCCCTCAAAATCTGGTCTCCTCTTCTGTTATTAGCTTATAAAAGCCTTCCCTGCCTTTGAACAACTGACACGTATATCACCTACACTATAAAACTTTGGCTGTCATCCTGTATTCCCCAATGTCAGGGCCATATTACCCGAGTCCTGACAGCTGCCTTCTTTGTGCCTCTGTTGCATCTTACAGAATAGTGACTTAAAAATTCTTTTTGATTGCGTCCAAGGGATAAATTTGACATCACCACCCAGAGCACAAATAACATACATACACGATATGTATAAATGTGTTTATGTATGTTTATATGTATACACATATAGAAATATGAGTATTAGGAAATAATATCAACCTTTATAACTTATGATAAATTTTGTTTTTCATTCTGCTCTATTTTATTCAAAAACACTGCTAGGTCCCACCAAATTGGTTTCATTACTCACTAATGGGTCATAACCCACAGTTTGAAAATCACTGCTGTATAACATGGCTAGATTTTAAGAACATAATCCTTAGTAAAAAAAAAGGTAAGAAGTAGATTGTGATCTGTAATTCAGTACCATTTATTTGAATTAAAAATACATGCACGCGGAGTAACAAGACACATTTTGCAGGAACATACATAAAGAAAAAACATACACTTTAAAATGGTAGTCTGTGAGGCATAGAGATATAGAGGATAATCTATATAATGAAAAAATGGACAAACCAATCAACCAACTGATGGCAAGACCTTGCAAGGACAGGGATAATAACAAGTAGAGACTTTTTACCTAAGGTCCAAAAGAAACTAAAATAAGAATTCACAATTATGAGCACTTATAATATCTAAGATTTTAAAAATTGTCCTTGGTATTCTGCAGTTTCATTAGGACATGTAGGATGTAGATTTATTTTTATTTATCCTGTTTAGGGTGCATTGTATTTCCTGAATCTGTGGATTCATCCTTTTTAACGGTTCTGGAAAATCTCCAAGCATTAGCTCTTCAAATAATGCCTCTCTTTCATTCTCTCTATTTTCTCTCTTTGGGGCTCTAATCAGGCATATAGTAAATGTTCTTGCCTCTCTTCCACATCACTGAACCTCTCATATTTTTCATGTCCTTAACTCTATATGGTATTTTATGGATAATCTCTTCAGTTCTTATTTAGAGTTTACTTATTTTGTACTTAGAGGTGTATAATCTACTTTGTATCACATCCTATGAGCCTTTTAAGATTTTTTTCAACAATGATATTTTTCATGTCTGAAGTTCTATTTTATTCTTTTGTGGTGGTTTCTTATACCACCCTCAACTTTGTGATCCCATCCTTTATTTCTATAAACATTTCATGCATAGCTATTTCACACTCAGTATCTGACAATTCTGTATTGGAAATCTCTGGGGTCTAAATCTGTTATCTTTTGTTTCAGCTAAAGGTAGAATGACAAGCAAGATTGCCTAAGAATGACCCTAGATTCTCTGAGTTGTCTAGCAATGAGGTATCAGGGACCAGTGACTCCCCTTCTTCTGGCCAGAGGGGCTACAGCTTCCCTTGGGACCAGTGGCTACTTCTTCCCCTGAGATGTTCTCGATCCAGAGATGTTCCACTGAAATTGAACTTTTCAGAAACTGATGAGCCCTCAGGTTTTCAGATACCAGGTACTGACGTTTCTCAGCACTGCCCTAAACAGATAGCTCCTTAACTTCACCACTTGACTGCTTGGCACTTGAGTCCAAAATTCTTCTTTCTAAATTTATTTTTAATTATTATGGATAAACAATAGTTTATGTATTTGCAGGGTACATATGATATTTCCACACAAGCACACAGTATATGTTGATCAAATAATGGTAATTGGGGCATCTATTACTTTAAGCACTGATAATTTCTTTGTGTTAGAAACATTCCAATTCCTTTATTTCCCAAAATGCTTATACCACTATGGATAAGGCTTTTTTTCTGAATACTCACCCCTTCCCTGCAAAAAGCAGCAAATAGTATTGCAAAACCTGCAGTGAATGTAGCTTTGCCTTGGCGCAAGCATGCTTGTCTTTGGAATGTCAAGAGCCTGGAGAGCTCATGCTTTCGCTGCCCTTGTATCGATAGTTCCAGCTTGCATGGATGACAGCAAAAGGATGTGCTTGACTTTTGTTCTATGTGACTCTGATTCTCAGTCATGGTGGCTGTTTTGTGAGCTCACTTTTGCTTGCTCTTAATCAGTGTAAATTCTGAAGCCTTCAATCACGGATATTTCTCTCCAGAGAGAATCTGCATCTACTTCTGCTGGGAGGCAGGATCTCCTAGTGACCTGTGACCATGTTAGCTCCCTTCAAGGACCTGCAGGTGTCTCAGGTTTAATTTCCTCCATTGCTGCTGGCCTAGTATCAATATCCTAATAGCACTGTACTATTAAGATTTTCCCTTAAGGCCTCCCCAGCTTCCCATTTGCTTATACCTCTTCCCTCTCTGCACCCAGCTCACTTTTTGGGGACAGTGGGGCGGGTGGGTGTGAATAAGTCTTGGAGATTTCTTGTGAGTCCAGTAATACAGTATAAACTGTTTTGCGTCTAGTTTCTAGTTGTTTGGTAGCAGAAGGGCGCTTTCAGGATATCTAAACAGTCATATTGCAGGAAATTGGGTTTTACATGTATGTGTCTCCCCTTCCTAGACTGTGAGCTCTTTGAGAAACAAAATATGCCTACCTCCAGTACCTAGCATAGTGCCTGGATAGTAATAGATCCTCAAAAAATATTTGTTAAAAGAATATATGATATAATAATGCTTTTCTCCCTCAAAACACTACCAAGGTACCCTCCGCATATACATAGCATATACTCCTCAGTCTGATTGTTTTTCTTTGATGTTTATTTTCTGAATTTCTACTTTTAAGAGGGAAAGTGAGGGTAAAATCATTGAGGTTTGTTTCAGGTCCAAACTATCACTCCTTGTCTATCACCCAGCTTCCCACCCCGTGGAACAGTGGTTGATGGTTATTACTATGAAGTTTGGAGGATATGTTTACTTCGTGATAAAGTTAGTCTGCCTGGGTACTTCAGAATCCTTGGGAATGTAATTGGTTTATAGATTTTAAATATCTGTATTCCACACATATATCACTGTTGGTATCCTGAGTCCCCTGAAGGTTTCTAGTTCAGATACTCTGATCTGTCCTGCATTCCCTGTTTCCCAGTCAAATAAGAAGTAAGAATTCCCTGTATCTAAGTCACAGGGATTGGCAGAATTCCAAGGTGGTATTATTGCCAGGCTAATAGTGATTAATAATTAACTAGGCTTATTCATTAGTATTATTAAGTCTCTCCCCCCAGCACCACCTGCAATCATTACATGATGGCAGACAGATGTTTTCCAGGTGTTCACATGGCCATCTTGTGGGTTTTTCTCACTCAAATCTGGCAGGCTGTGAAGATGCCTGAGATGGGGAGATAGGGGTTGAGTGTGGGAGTGGAAAGATGGTTAAAGCAACGAATGAGCACACATTTTCCAAAGAAGAGTCATGTAAGCCAGGTCTGTTGTTAATTAACACTGAGTTTTTTGAGAACGTGGTGTCCAGACTGCGGCAGACAGAAGGTACACCCCATCTGTGACTAGCTCCCGCTAGGGAGGGGCTGGTTAGGAGAGAACCACTCCTTCCCTGGGTGCCCTCCCACAGCCTGGTGAGCATATTCCACCCCCTTAGGGTGGGAGGGTGGTGGGTTCCACGGTGACATGACACACAGTTGTCTGGAAGTGGGGACTGTGAGCTTCTGGGTGAGTCACGGTTGCATCACTTGTACATAGACCCAGGGAGAGCTTTTCTAAACTGTGAAACTGAAGATCTTACTGCAGTAACTTGGATATGTTACAGCTTGCTGATCAAAACTGCTCTGTACCAGTGAAGGTATCTGGTGTGGTGAGGTAGATATCATAGCCCAAATTTGTGCCCTGCATGTGCCTTTTGACTGACAGAGCCAATGCATCATTCAGGGGCAGACAAGGCTGTGTTGCTTCGTCACAGCCACTGACTGTACCCCAGCCCTAAGGCTGTCTTTCCTGAGGCTCCCCTTCCCTGCTCCTGATGGAAGCAGATGGAGAGTGGAAGTGAACAAACAGCTCAGACAGCCACTGAGTCTGGGCGCTGGACATTTGTAGTAATTATCATAATAAAAATAAAATTGTCACCCATTAGCGAGGATTTGCCAGGCATAGGTTTCACCCTCACAATGATCCCATAAGCATTGTGGCATCATTATTCCTATTTTGTAGCTGCAGACACAAGTCCAGAGAGCTCAAGTCTGCATTCAGGTTATATAGTTGCTGAAAGTTGCACAGTCAGAATTCAGACTTGGTTGCTTGATTCCTAATTGTGCCTTCACTTCTCTGTTCTACAAAAACTCACCATTCTTGACCCTAAGCTTGCTTTTTGGTGATTATAGTGGGTTGCCAAAAGGTTTAATACAATCTAATTTTGGTGGGGGATGTTCACAATTAAAATATGATATAGTCAATGGACAAGGAGTTCTTCTAAGCGAAGAACGTGTGAATATATGTAGCTAAGTTCTGGTAGAAAACAGGAGGAGTGTTGTTTATAGATGGCACTATTTTTTTTTCAAATTTAGACTAGAGAAACAATAACAAAAGCACCCACACAGACTCTCTCTCTCTCTGTAACTGAATAACCAATTTGGCTGCCTGGGAGCAAGATGACCTCTGAGAAGATAGGGTTCAAACACAGGAAAAGAGAGAGTGTCAGGAGAAGCATAGGTGGTTGTTGATTCCAGACAAAGCCCCTGGCTCCAGGGCTGCCCCCAGGCTCTTTCTCCAGAAGGAGTTCATCTCATCAGTTCCTTGAGTGAGGTCTATTAGGAGAAGGCTTGGGGTGAATGTGCCCCCAGGCTGTTTTCTCATTGGAGAATCCCTTGTATTTGTAACAAAGACTCTTCAGAGTAAGTGGGAAGCACCAGGGCTGTGGGGACTGTGAACTCAGACTCATGGAATTGCTTGATTGAAGCCCTTACTTGCTATACATGGAAGGGCCTGAATGCTGAATCTCTGGTGCTCTTCTGGCTCCAAGGCAGAGGGGCTGCCAAAGGTTGAGTCTTTGCTGGGAATGCCCAGCTTCCTCATCTCTCCACCATTACCCTTGACACACAGTAGGCACTAATAACAGTTCCTCAATAAACTAATAAATGGTAACTCATTCACTGAGCAGCAAGACAGAGATCAAGCTGTGGAAAAACATTTCATAGCATGTTTAATAACATTATTGACTCAGTATATATCAAGCTGTTTTATACATAGACCTGTGCGAAGCACTGTGAAAGGCTACAAAAATAAAACATATGGTTCCTATCCCTAAGGAACGGAAACCATAGTTGAGAAGGCAAATGATAACTTAATGTTCTTCCCTTGACCTGGATTCTCTTCCCCTAATCTCCTCATCTAGATTCTTCAAGAATTCTTCAAGAGGGTCTTCAAGACCATCTTCCAGTAACGCCTCTTCCACGAAGCTTCTCCCTCCTCTGACTCCCTAGAGGGTATTATAATTGTTTCTGTGTATGCATCCTCCCCTATTTTAGGTTAGAAGTGTTTTCAGAATATGCTTGGCATCTGAATCATTGCTGTATTTTTCTTATTGTAGAGCCTAATGTAAACCTAGAACATATCAGGATTTTTATGTGTATTAAATTAATGAACTGTTGAACCAATGAAAATACACACAACAAAGAAAACAAGTTTTGAGGATGACATAGGGATGACAATAGGCAAAGAGGGAGGGGAGGAATCCGGAATGCTAGAAAGGAGTCTCTGCTTCATGGAAAGGGAATTAATCATGAAGCCTGTCTAGGATGGGGAGGTGTTGGAGTTCCATGATGAAACAGAGCATTGTGATTGGATCATGCTGGGGTTCATAAAAGTCTGTGATGCCATCAGGAAAAAGCACCTTAAGGTAAATATTCTAAGAAATTTCGACGAGGATTTGGAGGCCATCAAGAATGTAATGTAGACCCAAGTAGAAAAGAAAAAGATCCTTCAGGGGCTTTAGTGAACTAAGAAGGCACTATTGAGTAAAAGGGGCTATCTTCCTACTGCGCTCAAAGCCAATACTATGACACTAGCTTTTGGTGAAAAGAAAAGCTTTATATTGAAAGTCAACTCCCAAGGATACAGGAGTGTCAAGTTCAAATCTGTCTCCCTGTGCTGGCTTCAAAGCAGTATTTTTATTAGAAAAGTTGGATCACCAACAGTGTAAAAGTGTTCCTATTTCTCCACATCCTCTCCAGCACCTGTTGTTTCCTGACTTTTTAATGATTGCCATTCTAACTGGTGTGAGATGGTATCTCATTGTGGTTTTGATTCACATTTCTCTGATGGCTAGTGATGATGAGCATTTTTTTGTGTGTCTGTTGGCTTCTTTTGAGAAGTGTCTGTTCATTTCCTTTGCCCACTTTTTGATAGGGTTGTTTTTTTCTTGTAAATTTGTTTGAGTTCTTTGTAGGTTCTGGATATTAGCCCTTTGTCAGATGAGTAGATTGCAAAAATTTTCTCCTATTCTGTAGGTTGCCTGTTCACTCTGATGGTTTATTTTCCTGTGCAGAAGCTCTTTAGTTTAATTAGATCCCATTTGTCAATTTTGGCTTTTGTTGCCATTGCTTTTGGTGTTTTAGATGCAAAGTCCTTGCCCATGCCTATGTACTGAATGGTATTGCCTAGGTTTTCTTCTAGGGATTTTATGGTTTTAGGTCTAACATTTAAGTCTCTAATCCATCTTGAATTAATTTTTGTATAAGGTGTAAGGAAAGGATCCAGTCAACCATTGTGGAAGACAGTGTGGTGATTCCTCAAGGATTTAGAACTAGAAATACCATTTGATCCAGCCATCCCATTACTGGGGTTATACCCAAAAGATTATAAATCAAGCTGCTATAAAGACACATGCACACATATGTTTATTGTGGCACTATTCACAATAGCAAAGACTTGGAACCAACCCAAATGTCCATCAATGACAGATTAAGAAAATGTGGCACATATACACCATGGAATACTATGCAGCCATCAAAAAGGATGAGTTCATGTCCTTTGTAGGGACATGTATGCAGCTGGAAACCATCATTCTCAGCAAACTATCACAAGAACAGAAAACCAAACACCGCATGTTCTCACTCATAGGTGGGAATTGAACAATGAGAACACTTGGACACAGGAAGGGGAACATCACACACAGGGGCCTGTTGTGGGATGGGGGCAGGGGGGAGGGATAGCATTAAGAGATACACCTAATGTAATTGATGAGTTAATGGGTCCACCACACCAACATGGTACATGTATACATATGTAACAAACCTGCACATTGTGCACATGTACCCTAGGACATGAAGTATTTAAAAAAAAAAAAAAGTTGGATCCACCAGGTGGTGGATTCTGAAATTAGCAGGTGATTGGTGGAAGGAAAGAGGAGGTTTGGAAAGTCCTTGGGCATGTGTAGTTTTCTCTTCATGCTATCTAATGGGTCCCATATGCAAACTAAGGGGAGTTACCATGAAACATGCTATGGAAATTCGGGCTGTGACTTCAGCAAACTTGTTCTATGGAGACTGCAGTAGGCCATATTGGTTCCAACTTATTTCAGCCAGGTTTTTTTTTTTTTTGTCTCAGAAGCAAGGGGAGTTTCAATGTTTCAACAGTTGTTTCTTTTGTTGAAATCTGCCATCCTGCAAACTCAAGAATTTCTATTTGTCATTGGCTTCTCTAGCTCTTTGGGGGCATGGTATCAAAGGTGCCCCTGTGTCTGAGGTGGAGCTGGGAATCTGAATGGAAAAGGGACACTAAAGAGCAAGGGTTTGACAAGCAGAATGGATTACTTCATGGGTAGAGCTGTTAAGAAGTGAAGATAGGCTAGCATATCAGCACATTAGTCTGACTTTCCCCAGTAGCTAATAGTGGGGAAAGTTATCTATTCAACTTGCCCCATAGAATCCAGCAGAGTAGAGAAGCTGAGGGTGTTTAGAGATAAATAAATAAGAGGGTTTAACCTACATGGAAAGGCTAGTTATATTCATTCTGGGCAATAACACCCAATATAAAGTTGATAAGTAGATCTAGGCTAGAAAGGGGTTTAGGAAATTTCTGGACAAGATGCCATTGAAAGTTGACTCTTTGATGCCTTCCTTTTCTTCACATAGGACATTTTAAAAAGAGACAAATTCAAAGGCAAAGCTATGTTAAAATACAAAATAAACACTTCTGTGCAGCATAAATAAAACAAAAAACATTGTAAGATGGGGAAGCTGGGACTTGCTGAGCTTTGGGTCTAGAAATAGGCAGAGATAGCCAGGAGTTTTGGGTATTGCAGGATAACAGACAAAAAAGGGCCCCATTCCAGGTAAGGAGCCAGAGACTGTGGTGGGGTGGGGGTGGGAACATCACCCACAAAAGAGGCTAACAAGATGTCATTTGGCTCTTTACTGGGGCTCTGCTTTATATCAGGGTGGGAGGAAGCAAACCCAGACTTTCATCTGGACCAAAACCAGGAATGTCTGGGCCAGGACCTGCAATAGGAGTTCTAGTTTTATATTGGGAACCTCAGAAGGTTGCATGGAGGCAACCACAAAACTGCTAGGATGCTGGGAGGAGAAGGTAGAAAGGAGGAGAGAAGGAGGAAGAAAAAGAGAGAGAGACAGAGAATAAATTATCAATATAAGATTGCAAACTGGCAGGGCACAATCTCCGCTCACTACAACCTCCACCTCCTCGGTTCAAGTGATTCTCATGCCTCAACCTCCTGAGTAGCTGGGACTGCAAGCATGCATCACAAAGTCCAGCAATTTGTTTTTGTATTTTTGGTAGAGATGGCGTTTTGCCATGTTATATATATATGTTTGCCATGTTTTTTATATATAAATATATGTATAATTTATATATAAATATATATTTGCCATGTTATATATATACACATACATACACATGTATATATATGCACTTACACGCACATATATATATATATATATATATATATATATATATATATAACTTTTTTTTGCTTTTAAAATTAGTAGAGATGGGGTCTTGCTGTGTTGCCCAGCTGGTCTTAACCTCCTGGCCTCAAGTGATCTTCCTACCTCAACATCCCAAAGTGTTAGGATTACAGGTGTGAGCCACTGCACCTGGCTGCCTTTCTTGAACTCAGTAGATCTACCAGCCTGCTCCTTTGATGACAGTGCTGGTCTATTGAAGCTGAGCAGCATCAACTTCCTTAATCCCTGTGGTCATTTGAGTTATAGCCTCTTTTTAAGAGGAAGTTTTTAAGGCATATATTAAATAAAGATTGTGTTCTTTGATTTTATATATGCTGTTCCATTCTTATTTCTGGTTACTATAGTCAAAATGCCCTACGATATATGTGGGATAAATGTGACTGGTCAGGTTTACAAAATTTAGAAGTTATTTGATAAGTGATTGCGTAAAGTGATTTTAATTCATCCATAGGAATTAAAAAACAAAAAACAAAAAACAAAAAATCCCCAAAAAACACTGCAAACTGAAATTCCCAAAACATAAAGGGAAAGTAATGCTAAGAGAAGGAGACAACAAAATCAGCAATTTGGAGATAAATTTATCCCAATGAAATAAAAACAATAGAGTGATCTGAGGACAACTTTAAGGCATGTGTGCTCAGAATCTTTAGAGAGATAAAAAGAAAATATCCTTAGAAAAACAGTAATTATGGCACAATAGAGCCAGAAATAAAGCAAAAAGCAAAAAAAAAAAAAAAAAAAAAAAAAAAAAAAAGACAAAATCAGAAATCCTAGAAGTAAAAAATGATAATTGAAATGGAAAAATCTCAACAGACAAGATAAATCCTATACTGGACACAAAGAGAGAATTAGTCAATTAGAAGATATTAAGGAAGGAAGCCATCCAAATTAGAGCAAATAAAAATATAAAAGTGCAGTTAAGAGCTGTGGATAATAGCATTTGTAACAGGAATTCCAAAAGACAGCAGAGGAAATAACAGAGAACCCATATTGAAAGAGATGAGACAGCTAAAAATTTTCCAGAATTGAGAAAACATGGGTCCTCACACTGAAAATGCCCACAATGGGCATATAAGGGATGTCTTTAGATCTACCAGAGACGAGAAAAAATTCAGATCACTTCAGAAAGAAGGAATGTTCTTACATGGTCAGCAGACCACTCATTAACAATACAAAAGTCAGTGAAGTAATAATATCTTCGATGTTCTGAGAAAAAAAATGAAGATTCAATAAATTTTTAAAAACGTAGGTATAAAAATGTTCAACATTGAGGACAACTAACTGAGTTTATGCTCCTCATACCTGCCCCCAGTCCCCGGCCCTTGCTAGTAGAGCTACTACCAAAGGCCTATGCCATCTAGAATTGTGGTTTTTTTTTTTTTTTTTTTTTTTTTTTTTTTTTTTTTTTTTTTTTTTTTGAGATGGAGTTTTGCTCTTGCTGCCCAGGCTGAAGTGCAGTGGTGCGACCTCGGCTCACTGCAACCTCTGCCTCCCGGATTCAAGCGATTCTCCTGCCTTAGTCTCCCAAGTATCTGGGATTACAGGTGCATGCCACCACACCTGGCTAATCTTTTGTATTTTTAGTAGAGATGGTGTTTCACCATGTTGGCCAGGCTGATCTCGAACTCTTGATCTCAGGTGATCCACCCGCCTTGGCCTCCCAAAGTGCTGGGATTACAGGCGTGAGCCACCGTGCCTGGCCAGAATGGTGGTTCTTAACTGGGAAAAATTTCTCCCTCAGGAGGCACTTGACATTTCTGATTGTCATGATTTGGGAGATGTTATTTTTATCTAGTGGGAAGCGGTGAGGGATACCACTAAACTCCTACAGTGCATAGGACACTCCACCATAAGAATTATCTTGTTTAAAATGTGAATAGTGTCACTGTTGAAAAACTCTTAGCTAGAAGACAAAAACCAGTTTGAACTCAGAAACTGGTACAATATATTGGTTAATCAAATTGACTATGAGTTATTACAAAACATTAATAATGCTTGTAAAAAAAGTGGAAATAAATCTGGCAATGGGATATTTTTGTAAAAACTGCTTGAGGTAGGACGGACATACAAAAAGCTGTGCATATTTAATGTATACAACGTAGCAAGTTTAGAGTTTAGAGATCAGTATACAGCCATGAAGCCAACACCACAATTTATGCCATCAACGTATTCATCACTTCCAAAAGTTTCCTCCTGTCCTCTTTATTATTATTAATTCGTGTGATAAAAACACAAGTATTCCTCACTCTTGGCAAATTTTTAAGATACAATATAGTATTTTGTGTTAGTTATAGGTACTATGCTGTACAATAAATTTCTTGGACTTGCATTTGAAATTGCTTTGCCCTTGAAATTGCCTCCTTTTAGAATTTCCTGTGTGTAGAAAAGGGAGGCTTCAAAGAATCAATTTTCAATGCCACCTTGACTTGAAATTTCCCATTGTGTATAACTGAAATTTTATATCTGTGACTAATTGGTGGTGGTGGTGGTGGGGGAGGATTTTTAGTAGTTAGTTGAAGCATGGTAAAATCTTTGTCTTATTAAAAAGAAGGATAAAAATAATAACTTTAGACTTTATTAAAAATGTACAATTAAATATGATTGTTAAAATTTTTGGAATATCAAAAGAGTAGAAAAATAATCTATAGTTCCAAGCCAGCAAATGAAGAAATGTAGGACTATAGACAAATATATTAGTTTGATGAAAGTCAAGGAAAGGGATAAAATTAAGCAGAAAAGTATGGAAAACAAAAGACACAAAATAAAATGAAATAGATTCAAATATGTCAGTAAACACAACACATGAAAAGAGATTAAGCTCATCTATTATTGATCTCAAAAACATGATGTTGGGCAAAAAAACCAAGATGTATATTAACATATATATAGATATAGGATAATAACACCATTTGTGTAAAGATTAAAACATTATTATTATGTCTATTTGTGTATTATTTATTTTTGAATGAGTGTTGATTATGGATAAATACATGTACAGTGAATATTTTAAAACATTAAAAGAGAAGATAGAGCCAGGTGCATTGGCTTACTTCTGTAATCCCCATGCTTTGGGAGGTTGAGGCAGGAGGATTGCTTGAGGCCAGGAGTTTGAGACCAGCTTGGGCAATACGGGGAGACCCCATCTCTACTAAAAAAGCAAAAGACTAGCCAGGCACTGTGGTGCACACCTGTAGTCCCTGCTACTGAGAGGCTGAAGCAGGAGGACCGCTTGAGCCCAGGAGCTTGAGGCTGCAATGGGCTATGCTCACACCACTGTACTCCAGCCTGGGAGACAGAGCGAGACCCTGTCTCAACAAAACAAAACAAAAACACCTTCAGAATAGTGGTTTGCTCTTTTCTGGGGTTAGAAGGAGAGGAATGAGACAAAAGAAAACAGGAAACTCCAACCTTTTCTGAAATATTTTATTTCAAAAAAGAAAAAGTTCTGAAACAAATATGAAGAAAAAGTTAACATTTGGATAGCCAGTACACAAATGTTCATTATATTAGCCTTCATACTTTTCTGAACATTTGAAATAAAGTAAAAAATATGTCATTACAAATGGATTTAAAAATGGAATGAGGCCGGGCGTGGTGGCTCACGCCTGTAATCCCAGCACTTTGGGAGGCCGAGGAGGGTGGATCACCTGAGGTCAGGAGTTCAAGACCAGCCTGGCCAACTTGGCGAAACCCCATCTCTACTAAAAAATACAAAACATTAGCTGGTGTGGTGGGCGTCTGTAATCCCAGCACTTTGGGAGGCCGAGGAGGGTGGATCACCTGAGGTCAGGAGTTCAAGACCAGCCTGGCCAACTTGGCAAAACCCCATCTCTACTAAAAAATACAAAACATTAGCTGGTGTGGTGGGCGCCTGTAATCCCAGCGACTCGGGAGGTTGAGGCATGAGAATCGCTTGAACCTAGGAGGCAGAGGTTGCAGTAAGCCTAGATAGTGCCATTGCACTCTAATCTGGGCAATGAGAGAGACTCCATCTCAAAAAAAAAAAAAAAAAAAAAAGAAAAAAGAAAAAAGAAAGAAAGCTGTTCTAAGAAGAAATGAACAAAGTCAGCATACCTGATAGATTTTAGAGGTAAATCTCCATTTTTTTTTCTGTAATGATGTTTTCTTGCAAATCTCGTATCACTTGTTAAAAACGTGACTAACTCATAGTTATTTTAGATTGTTGTATTTAATTATATATTTATTCTCTATTAAAAATATAAGAAATAGCATCCTAATTTATGTAAAATAAACCAACAAAAAATACATACATTCATAAGCAGATAAATACATAAGCAAAATGTATCACATATTTTTTATATTTAAGTAAAATATATCACATATCATACATATGCCCTTCCCATAGGAGAAGGCAGTGTCTGTGGGACATCATGGAAAGAAACTACAGACATGACACATGTAATGGGAAGAAGTCTGTTCCTGTCTCAGCTCGGACATGTGGGGCTCTGGGCAAGTTGTGTCTATATGTGATCTCACCAGGAGATCAGATTCCTTGTAAAAACCAAAAGAGGTTAGTAACACTTGTCTGACGGTTGAAATGATGAGGGTGAAAGCATTATGCAAATTTTAAAAGCAAAGCAAGATGTCTGAAATAGAACAGGGGTGAGTTTCATTGGTTGTGAAAATTCAGGTAAGAGAAATGTGAATAGAATGTTTAAGCCCCGAATGGTGGGGGCATGGAGAGAGGAGATGCTTGGAAAGTAGAGGAACATTTCTACTTCCTGCTCAACATGTACCTTAGGCTAAAGGGTACTAAAACTAATTTGAAGTCCTCCATCCCAGAGGGCATCTCCCTACCTGCTGCTAGAATTGAGTAAAAGGCAATGATACGGGACAGGTCAGTAAGAAATTGGCATTCATTGGAGCTGTCAGCTGATGAATTCAGACAGATCATAAAGTTTACATATATATGTGTGTGTGTGTATATATATGTATATGTATATAGCCACATGTATCAGTGGAAATATGCTGAGAAGGATAATTGCTTCAGAGGCTACATCTCCAAATATGCACACAAGCTGGAGGATTAGCATAACTATCGTCTCTGAATACCTAGGGAGGTGGTAGGTGTACCAGCCACAGGCTGAGTTCTCAAAAATTCTCTGGTCCCTAGCAGTTACTGCCGTGCTGGTCCCTGTGGCAGTTGGGCAGCAAGTTAAATTGGTTTAATATAATTTGGAAATCTATAACACTTTTCATTTCCCTATGTATCCCAAAGCATGTAGTGTTTAAAGAAATGAAGTCAGAATTTTCTCAGGACTATAATTGGAGCAGTAAAGAAAAAGAACTCGGAGAGATGTAATGGAAGTGGAAAGAGGCCTTGCAGAAGTCCCTAGTGGTCCATGAAAAAGATGTCTAGACAATTAGAAGCCTCCAATATTCCTAACAACAATAGGTACTGAGCGATTATTATGTGATATGCCCCTTGCAGAGCACTTTACATGGATTATCTCATTTATGCTACACAACCACCCTGAGGTTGTTACTATCATGATATTGATTCTATAGATAAGGACACTGAGGCTTAGAGCTCACAAAGCCGATAGTCAATAGAATGGGAATGTGAACAGACCTCTGCGGCTTTCCAAAGCCCAAGCTCTTCAACATTATTCTAGTGTTTTTCTGAATCCTTGTCAGCCAAGTACCTTCATAACTTTTGCCAAATTCAGCTGCCACCTGAATAACTATTTATTCAGTATCTGTTTAACTCACCCTGCCCCTACTTAAAAAAACCATTTTACTAAAAGAGAAAACAAAGATACAGAAAACTCCAGAAATAAACATAGGGATAAATGGAGGCAAACAACTTGGTGATCACCAGCCAGGGCAAGAAACAGAACTTTGCTACCCACCTTGGAACCCCCTTCATGTGCCATCAGTCAGAATCCCTTCCTTCTCCCACAAACAACCACTCTTTTGACTTTTCGGATGTGTTATTTTAGTTATATCCCTTGCATTTCATTATAGTTTTATTACCCCAGTGTACATCGCTGAATCCCATAGAGTTGTTCTTTATAAAAATATGGTATGTCTTTAAAGTATTTTTTAATCTACAGGATCTCCCTCCATCTTTTTCTTTTACTGCAATTTACTTGTTATAGATCTTGGCTGTTTGCCTTATGGAGGTTCACTCAGTCTGGATTTTGCTGATCGTATGCTCACAGTACAGTTCATCATGTTCTTCTGTCTTCCATATTTTCTGTAAATTGGCAATTGGATCCAGAGGCTTGATAGACACAGGCTCAAACATGTGACAAAACTATTAAGTGTTGTTGAATTCTTTCAGCGAGAGGAGGCACATAGTATCTGTCGACCTCAAAGCTTAAATCTATTCATTCATTTGTTAGTCAATGCACAGTGATGATATTCTAATTCTATTATTTCATTCTTCGCAAGTAACTAATTTCTTCTTACTATGATAAATTTGTAGATTTAAACATATTTGAAGGATTTACATCTATTACAATGATTACACTTAATAAAGCTCAAAAGGTTGTATCTTTGGCCCACTGGAACTTACTTGGTTTGGCTCCTGAGTTCTTTTGCTATGACCCTAGTAGTGTTTGATAGTTTTCTTGCTATCTGGAATGAAAAATATTACAAGATTATCTTGAGATTTCCTGCCTCAGACTTAGAATCTACTATTTCTCCAAAACCTCTGTTCCTCTAAGTGAAACTTGATATATTAAGACCATAATCTGGGCATTAGAGAGGTTTATTGTTACAGTATTGGTCATAGTTTGCAGGCATTTTCTGTGGGAAGAGTTAGGAAATAAATAAATTCTGTTACATGTTTAAAATAGAAATTTACAGATATCACATGAATTCATACTGATACTTCCAATTCAAATTCAGGACTATAGAGTCTGCTTAACCTTTTCTGTGTTACAGATCTCCTTTCTTCTACACCGAGAATTTTGTTTCCTAAGGACACAGGAAATACCAGAATTAGAGAATCCCATGTTACTTATTTTCTTTCTCTCCCATTACACATACACCAATCTCAGTGCAATAATGAGCCTGACTCTACTTCTGATGTGTGGCTGCAGACAGCTTTTAAGTCCTTTATTTTCTCTTTTCCTCTTTCCTCAAGTCTGGGTAAACTGATAACAAAACTTGCATACTCCCTCTCTTGGCACTAGTGGAAAGTTCAAACCATGCAAGCCCCAGACCACATGTGGGAATCCTCATCTCAGCCTCACCCCCAACCACAATAAAACTCCAAGCTAGTTCCCCTCCTTCCTTCCTCAAGACAGTTTTGGACCTGCTGGGAGCCTGCCTCGCATGGCACAGAAAGCCTCATGATGTAAGAAACTGTTTCATACCGATTTGATGTGCGTGTGGCATCACCAGTCTCAACACTTGACCTCCTACTTGGGAGGGGGATGCATCCCATCTCTGAAGGGTGACCTAAACACTCAATGTAAATGTTACCATCAAAATAACTTCTAAGAGGTGTTGAAATTGTTTTGCATATGTGCTCCCTGTTCTTGCCCCTTCATATTTTGTAGTTGTAGCTACATTGTCAGAGTTAAAACCATTTCATATTCTATTTTTTCTTTTTCAGGACTTATTTAGTTATAGGCATTCAAGTAATTATATATTTACTGTTCAATCTGTGTACAGAAGTATCTCTAGACATTTTAGTTGTCTAAAATTTGATTTGTAGATTTCTCAGCAAATGTTCATCAGAACAATATTCCCTGGGTTCTTGCATGTTGCTAACTATTCGTGCTCTAGTTAGAGCACTTAGAGGTTAGTTTTGTTTGATATGAAATCTTTGGCTTATGTTTTCTTTCTTTGAGTGTATTATTAGTGTTTCTCCATTGTCTTCTACTAACTTAAAAACAAGTTAAAAATAGATTTATTGAGGTATAATACATGTGCAATAAAATCCATTGGTTTCCAGCTTCTTGAAGGTATTAGAAAAGTTGCTTCATTATTGTGTCACTCTATATGTTGTTTTTTTGTGAGAAGATGGAGGCTAACTTGGAATCCATTCATTGTAAGTGATATGGTCTTTTTGTCTGGCATACAGCATTGCTTGCAAAAAGTTGACAATCTAATTTTCTTTCCTTTACAAGTTATTTGCTTTTTCCACCTAGTTAATGCTTAAATAATTTTTTCTCTATTAAAGTCAAGTAATTGTATGAATACGTGTTGTC
Organism: Macaca nemestrina; assembly: GCF_043159975.1. Taxonomy (NCBI): domain Eukaryota; kingdom Metazoa; phylum Chordata; class Mammalia; order Primates; family Cercopithecidae; genus Macaca; species Macaca nemestrina. The sequence goes on along the minus strand of NC_092134.1, from coordinate 128,638,318 downwards.
TGTGGTTATGCTGAATTGCTATTTTCAGATATGCATTGTATTCCTTTGATATGTAGTTAGTATTTTTTAATTACAGGGAGTTTCCTTAGATTATAATTTATTTTGTATTTTTTATGTTCCCTTTGTTTGTTCTGGTTTCCTTCTTCAGGGATGCCTATTATCTGTGTGCTGTATTTTCTTTGTTTATTTTCAGTATTTCTCTCTTTATCTCTTTTTTTGTCTTTCTTCATTTCTGTTCTAAACATTTTCCTTATTTTCACTTTCTCTTAAGGAATTTCTATTGTATTTATTTACCCATGTGTTCTTTCTTGTTTAGTTCTCATTCCCGAGATTTTTTATGTGTAATTTTTTCCTGTGTTCTGTGACCTAATTTCTAAGTTTTTTGTAGTTTTCATTTATGTTATTCTTTCATTTCTTTTTTCATGCTTTAAGCGTCTTTTAGTTAGTTTAGAAATGGAGGGTTACCAGTTTTTATCTGTTTATGGGCATGTTTTTCTGGGAAATATGTTATTCTGTTTTTTATTCTTATTTTTTCTAATAATTACTTTGTGTGGGATTTAACCTCAGTCCTTTTCTCATGCTTTTATTTATATAAAATTCATTTCCCAGAAATTTTAGAAAAAAGCTGTGCTCAAGTCAAGATAGGTTTTCTAAATTCACAAAGCTCCCTCTTCTGTGCTTTTGTATAGTGTTAAAAAAATAGCAGTTTGCTTTCTGAGGTCTCCTGGCTGTTAACGTTTTCTAATTTCATCTAGATATTTTTTCCCCATTTGTTTCTATTCTTTCTATCCTGCTCAATTTTACTTCCATTCCAGGAGTTTATCTTTAGTCTGAGGTCCTCTCCTCGAAGAGATTCCTACCTAGCCAGTTTTGAGAGTTTATAAAAGGTAGCCTTTTCAATTCTCTTGGGATCTTACTATAGTTCACTTGTACTCACCCATGATTAGGGAGGGAAAAAAATCACTCGCAGTTTTAGCCGCTGTTCTCAAATTGGTCTGCCAAGCTTTCTGATGAACGCTTATGGTTATTTGGGGTTCCCTCATGTTCTCCATTAATGTCTGACTTTGCTATCTATTTGTTTTCTTTTAGTGTGAAGATTCAGCAAGATTGAAAAACATGCTGTTGTTGTGTTCTGATCCTCCCAGAATCTTTTACTAACCTTTTCTTTTAATTATATTTTTTTAGGGTGGGGGAGAAAATTTGTGTCTTGAGATAAAGTTTGCATGTAATAGAATTCACCAATGTTATGTTTCTTGAGTAATCTGAAATGCTGTTTTACTGTTGAGTTAGCCTGTATATTGCTTTTGAGAAGTCGGAAGCTAATTTGGTGTCTATTAATTTTAAATGACCACATCTTTTTGTCTGGAGTTTCAGATGTTTTAAAAAATTAAATTCAGTGTTTTAGTAATTCCACTAGGGTCTGTCCTAGTGTTAGTCATTTGGGGTCAAAATTTTCAAGGTACACTGTAGGTTACTTCAATATATAAATTTAATTCTTTTATATTTCTAGAAAGTTTTCTTGCATTATAGTTTTAAAATTTCATTCTGGTCTACTGTCTTGCTTTTCTTCTTTGAAGCCTCCATTATACATCCATTGGGTCTTCCTTCATTATCTTCTACATACCACTTTCTTGCTAATACCTTTTATCTAATTATTTATTTTATTTTCATTTTCTTGGTTGTTTTCTCTTCTCAATTTTATGTGATATATTTTCAATAAAATCTATTTTCACTTGAGTGCTTTCTAATCTAGTCTTCATTTCTGAGAAGACTGTTCTTTTCTTCAGTTTTCTTTCTCCAAGTTCAGCCAATTCTCATCTTATGTCATTTTGATTTTTGGCAATTTCTGTTACAAGTTTTAAATTTCTGATTGAAGGGTACCTTTCTCCTACAAATGCTACTTTAATGATATTTAATTCATGTTGGAGCATTGTGTTACAGTTTTCCTCTGCTTCCTGGTTGATATTTTGGAAGGGATTTTTTTTTTAATGAGATGTTTTTATTTTCACTTTCCGTTTTCTTCTTATATTAGCTTTGCTTGGACGTCTCCTGATATTTTCCATTTATGTTAAAATGCCTTGGAATTTTTCCAGAGAAGCAACAACAGATGTTTATATAAAGGTGTGAGAGGAGATAAGTCTCTTTTCTTTTCTACAGTGCAGTACACTTTCTTGAATAAATGATGTCTCTTTGGGGAGAGGAAGGGTCCTGGTTTTCTGATTGTGTCTTCTATTACTTCAGTAGAAATTTTATTTTAAACTGCTTTCTTCCTACTTTTCCTTCACTCCCAAGCCACTCTAAAGGACACCACATCGGTCAGGGTCCAGTCAGAAAACTAAAGAATGCAACAGTGATTAGAAATTGAAAGCCTAACATAAAGAATTCTTAACTAGTAATAGTTGAATATTAAAAAAACATGAAAGAAGACTCTCAGAGATCAACAAGTAGTTTGTTAAAAAACAAAAAACAAAAACAACAAAAAACCAGCTACTACTTCTAGGCTGAGGGAAAGTGGCAATAAAGAAACAAAGAATTTGGAAAAGCACCTTCATCCTCACAAGCCTGAGATTTAGACCTTTGTAAAGAGGAACATACAGCCTACCTATAGTGACAAAGCTTGACGGAAAGCCTGGTTCAAGTGGGGATCCAGTTGCCTGCTATGGCTGGAGCTGCTGTGGCTCATGGGAACCACCCACAATCAGCTGCCAGGCAGGTAGAACATGTTAAAGGTGCAGCTGGAGATTCCAAGGAAGGAGCTCATTGACTGTGTCACAAGTGGCCACTAGGTGGGGACAGAGTAGCCTGAGGGCAGAGCCAGAGCTGGTCCAGGAAGGCCACTAGGCTGCAATGATGAATAAAAAATGGCTGGCTAGAACCTGGAAGAGTAGTGTGTTAATGTGGTGATCACCTTGAAGTGTAATGTCAGCATCCTCTGTTGATAAAGGCCTGTGTGCCAGCTGGCAAAGGAGAAATGTCTACAGGGTCTGGTTTCAGTATTAACAAAGCTGCACAAGAAAGGGTGGATTCAGAGCAGGGAGACAATAAACTGGTAAGTGGTACAGAGTCCTTCTTTTCCAGGTTGTCATCTTCTCACCCAGAAACAGTGCCTTCCCCATGCTGCCACATTTGAAGCTATAGCCTCTCAAGCATGCTTTTTCCAATTCCCAGTTGTCAGTAGTCTTATTTACTGTCTCAGATATTTTCTCAGTATTTCTCAACTCAGGATGGGATCCTTTCTGGAGGTAAATTTGTATGTATGATGCCATCTCAAAAACATTGTACTCTCCCTTTCTTATCATAACCCCTGACTCTGGCATGAGCTACAGCTGTGGCTCTGCTGGTTTCAGATGTGTATTTTCCCACTTAGGTGAAAAATAAAGTTTGTAGCTTTCTTTGTCTATTACTGTGTAAAAACACCACTTAAGTGGCCTGTAAAAATAAGCATTCATTTCTTGGTTATCCATTTTTGGGTCTGCTGAGATTTGGCTGATCTAGGCTGGGCTTAGTTACAAACTGTGGGTTGAGTCCAAGTCTAAAAGCCTCTCATCTTGCCCTATTAGTGGCTACTCAAGGCATGCTATATTCATAGCAAAAGACAAGAGTGTAAGAAAATAAGCCCCTCTATAAGAATACATTTCAAATATCTATTTACAAAACATTCCATAGACCAAAGGTATATGACCAAGTTCAACAACAATGAGACAGAAAAATGTGTTTTCCCCACAGAAGTTGGAAGAGACAGAAAGTGAATATTGGCTGAACAATAATTTGCCATAGATTTCTTTTCTATCTATAAATATCCATATACCTCGCATACTCAAAATATTCTCACTTCCATCCCAAGAGTTCTCAAAGTCTCATCAAATCATGGCATAAGGCTTCAAATCTAGGATCTTATGATCTACAACAAATACGCAACTCTTCTTGATACAGAGACTTTTGAACCGAGAAGGCAAGTTGTTATCTACTGCCACTCTGCACATATCCAAATATATAATGGTGGAAGAGAAACAGGTTAACTTCAGTAAAAATTTTTTTTTTTTGTTTGTTTGTTTGTTTTGAGACGGAATTTTGCTCTTGTTGCCCAAGCTGGAGTGCAATGGCGTGATCTCGGCTCACTGCAACCTCCGCCTCCCAGGTTCAAGCAATTCTCCTGCCTCAGCCTCCCAAGTAGCTGGGATTACAGGCGTGCGCCACCACGCCCGGCTAATTTTGTACTTTTAGTAGAGACAGAGTTTCTCTATGTTGGTCAGGCTGGTCTTGAACTCCTGACCTCAGGTAATCCGCCCGCCTTAGCCTACCAAAATTCTGGGATTTCAGGCGTGAGCCACGGTGCCTGGCCTCAATAAACATTCTAATTTGAAAAGGGCAAGAACTACCATCACATAGCACATAGATACTGGTTCTTAGAAATTATGAAATCTTGATGGGCAAATATCAGATTTCACTACACTGGTGGTAAAAATGTTTCTTCATTAGGCTCTGGTGATGTCTGTGGAAGTAATCCTAAATCCATCATTCCTCACTCTTTTTGACTCTACCCCTTGAAAGTTCCTTCTTGGTTTTTTATTTGATTTCTATCAACACCAGTGCCAAAAGTCACATACACATATTTTTGATACATACCCGTGTCTTTCTAGACTTAGATTGCAGAAAATTTGGGCAAAATATGCTTTTTTGGAATCACGTTCAAGTTTTCTAGTTGTCCCTTTATTTAGTTAAAAAGATCTGCAGATGTTACCTTCATCTCTTTAGAGGTATAAGCAAGTATTATAGCTATACCTTTTATTTGATCTTTATCTTGAGGTCATGTTTTATTGCAAGCAGCCTGGGTTTGGCCTTTTCTCTGACTGAGGTTGTGGTCATAATGGCAACACCTTTGATTTAGTAATTAGCATTTTCATTTCCCAAGCCTACAATATTCCTTTAAATATTGCCTGCAAACCAGTTAGCATTTTTGTGATTGACTCTCTTTCATGTAGTACCTTATCAAATGCAGCTACTAGCGATCAGCTCACACTTTCAACGATTTGCCTCAAAATTTCCTCAACCAACACTAATGTCTATTAGGTAAATATTCTGACTTCTAAGATATTGCAGGCCATATTTTTCCAAATAATTTGGCACTGCATAAGATAGATTGTTATTTTTCATTCTTACATGACAATCTCCTCACTGCAAACTTCTCAGTCCCCAAATTAATACCAAATAGTTTAAGTTTTAATTATAGCAGCATCTCACTTCTGGTACTAATTCCTGTATCTGTCAGCTATTGCTGCAAAACAAATAACCCTAAAACTCAGGTGCATAAAACAATAAACGTTCATCTTTCACTTATGTTTTTGCATGTTGACTGGGATTTAGCTCATCTAGCTTATAAGGTTTGCTTACAAGCTCAGGTTGTATTCAGGTCCTCCTCAAATGTCTCTTATCCTTTATGAACCAGCCGCTAAATGAGGCATACCATACTCTTCTCATGGCAAAGACAGGAGTACAAAAGAACATGCTCTGCCATGCAGGCACATATCAAGTTTTTGCCTGCATCAGTTCTCAATATGCCACTGACCAAAGCAATTCACAACCCCACTCTTAATATCAGAGGTGGTGGTTGCGATTCTTAGGTGGGAAGGAGAGAGTGAATAGTTGCTGAACGTTAATCTAATCATTTAATATACTATAATCTGTCTACTAGTTATGCTATTGTGGGCACAGGTTTTAGCTGTATTTATTCCACTTGTTATTTGGCTTTGGAGGGTGTATGAGAAATTTAGATTCAGGTAACTGCCATTATGCTATGGAAACCTAGAAGTTCTCTGTTTAAATCAATGTAAGCATTTCTTTTTTCTTTCTTTACTTGGCCCCAAGTAAAAATATCCCTAAATAAAAGATTCAATGTGTTAGATTTATATTTTCTTTTTTTATATTAAAAAATCTATTTGAAAAACAGTACCTTACAATCCTAACACTATCAAACTTCAATAAGAGCAATTTTAGCATCAACTAATGAACAGTAGCTCAACTAACAAGAGGTCAATCAGAAGTGCTTTAAAGGGAACAGCACTGGCTGATATTCTGCCCAGTCTCTGGGTGTTCAGAACCCGGCTCCAGGGAAAACAGAACCTGACAGGTGCTTGGATCCAAGCCCTCACATCATGACCCTCCTCTCTCCTGGGGTCCTAGTGTCTCATGGTCCTCCTAGCACTTCTGGGGCTCTGCGGGCTGAGGGCAGAACCTCAGGAGCCAAAGGGCCCCTCAGGAAAGGTTGGAACTTGGCCTCGCAATCAGCCGGCTTCTGCCTGTTGTAGTCATTCTTTCTGGAGTGCCTGGAGCACTCACTCAGTGGACACAGCTAGCAGCCATCCAGCCTACCTGGGCTGTTTTCTCATGGAAAAGGATTTCCCTCTGAAAACTGGAAGTCTCTCTCTTTAATTCCTGGGCTAGGTCTTGGGACATCTTGTAGCAGTCGCGGGTTTGACATGCGCGGTTCAAGTTTTTGTGGACCTTGAGAAGTCTCTGGCCGAGGTCCAGGCAGTAGGCGTCCTCCTCCGCGGGCTCCCGCTGAGGCCCCATCACATGTTCCTGGTGCAGTTCTTCTCCTCTGTGCTGTGAAGTATGTGGGATGTGCCTTATATCAGTTACTGGGGGAAGCTCAGGAGGCTTGCTTTTTTGTGCTTTTTCAGAAGTTTACCTAGATCCTGATGGGATGACCTGCTCATTCCATTTAGAACCCTCAAGCAGAGGGTTCAGAGTGATCAAGAACTGGCCTCCGGCATGGGCGACATGAGGCCACCACTGGCCGCATCTTGGTTCTGGCCTTTCTGTGGACCTCACCCTGCACCAAATCCCTTTGGGTCCACTCCTGCCTTCTTCTCCCCACATGTTGCCTCCTCACCGTAGAGGCCACCACAACAGTGCCCGCCCAGATCACACAGGGTATCCATAGATTTGCTGGTACTAGTCCCGGGATTCTGTACATCACTAGGGCTGCTGCCCACAGGTGGGCCAGCAGCAGCTGAGTAGGCATGTCCTGGCAGGCAGCAGGCCCTCTGAGGCTCCTGGGGGCTTTGCAGCTCTACCTCCAGTTGCCAGTGGCTGGGGGGTCATGAACAAAGGCCCACCAACCAGATTAGACTGTCCATTGGACTGGGGGAAGGCGAAGCACCCCATCCCGTGTTCTAGAAAACTGTGTCCTTGATTTTGCTGGGTAAATAGAAAGTGTCATTACTTATGTAATGCCTTGGGGGAGTGGAAAGAGCTCAGGGCAGCCCCTAGTTCGAGGCACTCCAGGCCCCACCTGGCCCTACAGCACAGCTAGCAGGTTGAAGCAGGGCCATGCCATAGCCCTGTGTCCACACACGATCCTCTCAGAGCAGTGTACTGGCCCGTCCCTGCTGAGGCTCATTACCCTGATTTCAAGTTTCCTTCTGCTACAGGGAAGCCTGGTCCTGTCTGCAAAGACTCTGTCTCCTTTGCTAGATTGAGCTCCTTGAAAAAGGAACTAGGTTTTCTTCTTCTCGTCGTCCCCAGTAGCACGCCAATGCCCAGTATACACTAGGGGCTTAGTCGCTGTTTGTCTTGTTTTCTTGTTGACTCTACTCTGACTGAGGACATGCCACTTTCCCCTCTTGACTTCCATATTCAGATCTGTGAATAAGAGTAAGTAGGTAAAGGCCCCTCTAGCTTTAAAATCCCTCCAATATAGAGACAACTCTGAAGCCAGACCCGGAAGCTGAGGAGAGGTGAATAGAGCATTTTCCCCGGCATGGTGAGAGGACCTATGGATCTGGCTGTTAGGGTGGTATCCTGCCAGTCCAATGCCTCTGCAGAATTTGACCCTAGTTTTCAAATCAGACTCAAGAATAATCTTTAGTGTTGGTGACTTTGTGTTGTTTTTGTGGTTGTTGTTTCTTTTGTTAAGACTTTGTTATTGACACACAGCTTCTGGAAATCTTTTTCATGGAGAGTATTGGTACTTCTTTGGCCAAATTGTGGAGGTTCAGGCTCCATCTGCTTGGCAGCTGCTGTCTGGGCCCCAGCATGTCTGCTGCGTCCTATTCCTCTACAGAGGTTTCTTCATACACTATAGTGTGACTGGCCATGACATTTGTCACAAGTGTAAAAATAGTGACAACCGAGAGCCCGAAGCTGCTGGGATGAGTGCCCGACGCGGAATCCTGTTCCCTGGCAGGCATATTTACACTGTGTTCCAGTGCTCGGACCTGCTCCTTCCAAGAAGACAGGACGCCAGGATGGCCGGGACTCCGCTCCCTGGGACACCATAATTTTTGTGAGCAGCAGACCTGAAGTGGTACAAGCCATCGTGAAGGTGGGGGTCAAGTGCGAAATGGTCACGTTGTAAAGGCAGCAGCCTGGCCTTTTGTGACAAGCAGAGTGAATTGGCCTCCATCTTGCCCTTGGTGCCACTATCTTGTCACCACTTCCCTCAAGAACACTGTGAGCTCTTCCCCAGGACCCACTTTTCAGCTTCCCTTCACCCCATTTTCACTGGGTGGCAGTGGCGGCCTCTCTGGCTTTGCCAGGGACTAGGTGCAGGGAGGGGCAGCTGAAGGCATGAGGCAGGCGGGCAGCCTGTGTAGGTGCCTCTTGCCCTTTCCATCCAGACAAGAAATCCACTCTAGTCAGTAAGTGTCTCTTCATCCTATGGGTGTTAATAGCCTGGGTGAGAGGTTTGGCTCCAGTACTTGGCATGCAGTAGTAACACTTACACAGCACTCGCTATGTCTGAGAGGTGCTCTAAGTGCTTCACACATTAGTTAATTTAATCCTCACAACTCTGACATTAGCACTATTATTATCTCCATTTCACAGATAAGGTAAATGAAGCACAGAGAATGTAAGCGAGTTGCCCAAAGTCATGTAGTTGATAAGTGGCTAAACTAATCTGTTGTTGTCTCTCTAATGGCAAGCACTCAGTAAGGATTTTTTGAGTGAATGAATGTCCTAAACCCATTACGTGGTGTTTTAGTCAATTTTGTGCTGTTGTAACAAAATTACCCAAGACTGGGTAATCTAAGAAGAACAAAAATGGATTCCTCACATTCTGAAGGCTGAGTCCAAGGTCAAGGCACTGGCAGGCGAGGGTCTGATCTCTGTTTCCAAGATGGGACCTGCGGTTGTGTCCTCTGGAGGGAGGAGCACTGTGTCCTCACACAACAGAAGCTCAAGCTCCCTGAATGCTTCGTGAAACCCCTTATAAAAGAACCTTAATCCCATTCACCAGGGAGAAGCCCTCTTGGCCTAATCACTTCTTGAAGTCCCTACCTCTTAATACCATCACAATGGCCATTAAGTTTTAATGCCTAAATTTTGGAGGGGACACATTCAAACCACAGTATATGATTAAGCAGAAAAGGTCAGTCAGAGTTTAGGGCCACTATATTGTGTTTTGGAATGATAGAACACCTTACAGACTAGTCTGCCTCTCTGAAGTGTTAGGATATGTTTGTTTCATAAAGGAATATCAAACATCCCCACCTCCAACAGCTATTAAAGCAATACTCTATTTAAAAAGAAATACATGCAGTGTGCTGTTTATTTGAATCTTTGCCTGCAGACGGGCATTAACTCACCACTAGACAGAAATGAACATTCTTCTCTCTACTGGACTGCATTCGTTGCTGAAACAATATCAGACACTCCAGTGAGAGATTTATGTGGGCCCTGAATGGGTTAAGAGCTCCAGGCACAATCCTGAGGCACCCTTAGAAACAGATGATCACCTTTCTTTTTCCTTTCTCCCTTAGGCAAATATTAACTCAGCTGGTTCTTAGAATTTTTTTGTGCTTAAGATAAATTAACAAGAACCAAAGAGCCTTTCTCAGGTGTTGGTACCAGGCTAGAGTGCCCTGAAGACAGCAATCCATTTCAATTCCAGTATCACTGCCTTTCAGGCCACATGGTGGGAGCCCACAGAGTTTGCCACGGTACTCGGGCCAAGTACCTTGCAGGCTTCTGGAGCTGGGAGCTCCTCACACTTTGAGGCTTTAATATAGATTTCTCTGCCTGCTCACCTGTATATAATTGTGAGGGGCATTAGAGCAAGAAAGAATAATGTGACCTTCAGGGGCTGTGAAAACAATTGTGTCCTCTATGAATTTGTAGGTTGAGTGATGAGGCAAATTAGGGCTTTAGCTTATTCTTCAGGGTGAAGCACCTGAAACCTTGAGTTACTTTGATAATATTTCATCATTATTTCCTAATACCCAGTAAGAGCTCTGCCCTGCCCCTTCTTAATTAAAGAATTCAGAAGTCCTTGAAATAAAATTATGTTCGGGGCTCTCATCTCCTGCCCCAGTTCTGCTCCCCTCCCATCTCAGTGTAGATAAGGATCAAAGACACATCCTAGTCTGACCAAAAGCCAAATAAAAGAATATATGTCACATCCATTTAATGAGTATTTATTGAGCACCTACTAGATATTTGGAGAATTTTGGTGGAGCCCTGTTGCTCTTGGGTCAGGTCCTTGGGACAGTAGGCAAAGCCGGGCAAACCTGAATTTTGTTTCTGATCCAGCTGTGTGACCTGGCTAAATTAATTTCTCAGTTGCTTTATCAGCAGATATGAGATTATAATTTTTTATCATTTTAATTGACACACAATAATCGAGCATGTCTATGGGGTACAGAGTGATATTTTAGTACATGTAGTCAATGTGTAATGATCAAATCAAGGTCCTTAGCATATCCATCACCTCAAATATTTATTATTTTGTTGTGTTGGGAACATACAGAATCCTCTTTGAAAATATACAATATTTAAAAATATACAATAATATACAATAAGGAGACAATAAATTATCATTAACTGTAGTCACCTACCCTGCTATAGAACACTGGAATTTACTCTTCCCATCTATGTAGCTGTAATTTGTATCCATTAACTGTCTTTTCCCTATGACCCTTGCCCCTCTACCCTTCCCAGCCTCTAGTGGCTTCTATTTTACTCTCTACTTCTATGAGAGTAACATTTAAAAATTTCCCATATATGAATGAGGACATGTGGCATTTGTGTTTCTGTTCCTGACTTTTTTCACTTAACGTAATGTCCTCCAGGCTCATCCATGCTGCCGTGAATGACAAGGTTTCATTCTTTTTTTTATGGCTGTATAGTATCACATTGTGTATATATGCCACATTTTCTTTATCCATTCATCTGCTGATGAACATTTAGGTTGATTCCAGATTATAATGTTTATACTGTGAATCGTACATACTTTATGTACAATGTGTAGCATAGACAATTCCTCATAATAGAAACTCAACAAATGTTGATGCTATATCATTCTCTTTCCTGCTCTCCTTTTCTCCCTCCTCCCCAGGTACAGAGACAACAGAGGTAACTGAAATACAATCCTTGTTCTTGAGGGGCCAATCTAGTGGGGAAATACATTTGTAAGGAGAGATACTCCAATGAAATACGATGCCTTCAGAGGAGAATGCACAACCTGCCATGAGAAACCAGAGGAGCAAGCAGCTGATATTCTAATAAAATTAAAGCTGGAGACATTTTAAAAGTAGTATAGCTCGCTTCTTCCTTTTACAGGTGAGAGAATCCAGGTCCAGACAAGTCATGTGACTTGTTCAAGGTCACAGCACGTTTGTGGCAGAGCCGGGTATACAACTCAGAACTCGATTTCCAGCTTGTTGCTTTGTCACACAGAACATGTGACGGGGATTGAAAAAGGAAGGAAAAAAGATTTTGCATCAAACAGGACACAAAGCTGGAATGAGACTAGCTGCATCTAGATGCTGGAAGAGAGTCTTGGAGCTGTAGGAATCCGGGGGTGGCCTGGTGCAGGCAGAGCCCCATGTCTGCTCTGTAATTGGGAGCTTGAGTCTAGTTCATGCTCTGACGGTCCCCAACCCTTTCAGAAAGTAGGTTTTCTGCCCCAGAAGCCAAGCTTAAGAGGGAGTTCTGCTGGGACAATTCAGTCTAAGGAAGGACTTGGCCGAAGGAGAGAGCTAGGAGGAGGAAAAAGTATGTCCTTGATGTTGGAAACCACTAGGAAAGGCATTGAGGACTTTGACCATGCCAGGGAGCTTGCAGTGTGAGATAAAACTGTGTTTGAACCTGAGGTGGGAGCATCATTTTCCTGTGATCCCAATTAAAGCTTTGGAGGATGCTGCTCTTTAGCAAATGTCTGGGAATTATTCATGCCTAAGGAATTGTCTTCAGAGACCCTCACCAGGAACCTAAAGAAGCTCCCCGTCTCCCTCCCCTACTGAGAGAGCCCAGGGAACTCCTGAGGCCAGAGGGTAGGAGGGGAGGCAAAAGTCCATGTGGGTGCCTTTGCGAGGGTGCAGGTGGCTCTCAGATTAGCCTCAGAAATCCTCTCTATCCCACTGATGTTTAAATTACACTGAATATTTTAAACCTCAGAGCAAAAGAGGGGAAGCAGCCTAATCACTTGGGTGTTGGAAATATAAGGAAAACCAGCCATAACCACCCACCTACCTCCTAATCTCCTACCTTTGGTTCCACTATTAGAGCATACTGACAATTCAAGAGTCTCATTTTTTGGTTTATAGGGAAAATGATGAGAGTTGAGTTGACCCTGAAAGGAGCAACAAAACAAAGACGTGTTGCGTGGCTGCCTAACTCCATGAAGGAGTGCAGCTTTCTGAAGGGGGTTTCCAGTCCTGTCGCCTTTTTCCCCCAAACCAATCAGGAGCAGAGGCTCTCAACAGAATGAGAATCTTTTTACTTTTTTTTTTTTTTTTTAAATCTTCAGACTAGAGTTTAAGGTCAGAGTCTCATTATCAGTATTGACCCAATTATTTACCTTATTTAAGAAAATAGTGTTTAATAGGATAAATAAAAAGATGTCTCCGGCTAGGTTTTGCTCACTCTTGTCAGGACTGCCTCTTATTCTTGCTATATTTTAAGTCAAAACATACTCATTCTCTGAGTCTTAAAGGCAGTATTAATATGATTTCTGTTTCTTTTTTCCTAGGGGGGAAAATAAACTGAAACAAAGTCCTTTTGGGAAAATGCCCATTTAAAAAAAAGTTTAGTTGTTTTGGATACATAGTAGGTGTGTGTATCTATGGGTTACATGGGATATTTTGATACAGGAACACTATATGTAATAATCACATCAGGGTAAATTGGGTACCCATCACCTCAAGCATTTATCGTTTGTTTAAGCCAGCTTAACAATTCCTTAACAATTCCAGCTTAACAATCTACTTAACAATTCCTCATCTCCCAAGGCTACATAATTACAGTGAGAACTTTAAGAAATCTATGTTTACGTGTGTTCTTTTGGCTTAAATCCCCTTCCTCATTAAAAAGGCAAAGAGGGCACAGCTGTTTGCCTTCAGCACTCTCCTCTCTATATCCAACCACATTTAGGGCAGCTTTCCATGGCTTTTAAAATTCCTTTCTCCTTTCAGTCTGCCTCTCTATATCCTGAGAAATAAATATGTGGCAGAGTCCTGTGCTTTTGCAATTCCAAGGAAACCTACAGAGCGAGGCTGTGAAACTGATGTTCCGTTTTACCGGGGCATTATCAAACATGTTGGGTGCAAAAGGGCACCTTTTAGCCTTTTCTTAAATTTGCATGACCTGTATTGTCTACTCAGATTATGAATGAGCCTGAGGAGTCTGCACGTCTAACTTGTCATCATCCCAGAAAAATCATAGTGTGTAGGTAAAATGAGCACAAGATTTGGAAAAGCAAGGTACTTGAATGCAGGAGAATAAACTCTTAGCCCTTTTGAGCATGAGTTCTTCAGCTGCAGAACAGGATTGAGAATCCTCACCTGAATTGGTGAGGATTCACTCTGAAATGAAAGCTAGCTAGATAAAAGCTCCTTGAAAAGGTAAAGAAAGGTGGTGATTTAAAGCTGGCTGATGCTGAATTATGGAGGAGCTCTTTGGAAATTCTTTTTTATCTATATAAATGACAGAAATTTAGTGTGATCCATGTGGCTAGCACCTGTCACATATTGTCTGCTGGCACTGATGCCTCACATCTTCCTTAATTTTCTGCTTCTTTTTTTCAATTAAAGCCCTCTGTCTACTCTTCAGCCTCTGAATCTTCTCAGCAATTCTTTCCTAGTTTTAGTGGATTTCCCAGGGGAGGAGCTCGAGCAACCCAGCAGAATGTGTCTAAGAGCGCTCTGACTCTTCCAGGGAACGATTCCTCATTCCCAAATCTGTTGCTAGAGATAAGCAAGAGATTATACATTCCTGAGACCTGGGCGCTACTTGAGTATCTAGGGGAAAATTAAGAATACTAAGGGGAGAAGGAGAAAAGGGCAAGAGCAGCACATTTTATTTGCATCAGGCAAGAGTGGGAAGTTACAGAGAAAACGTTGCCCTTTGACTGCGTGGAGGAAGATGGAAAATCAATATGAAAATGGCACTAGAGAGGCACGGGATTTTCATGGTGTTTTTTTTTACTTCAGTTGCTGTTATTCAAAGAAGGTCAGTGGATCTCAGACATTTGAAGGTGGCACCTCTCACGTGGCAGTAAGAGCCCAGCTGACATAGGCCACTGGCTCCATGGACCACTACTGGGGTCAGTTTCCTCATCTGGAAAACAAGGGGCTGTAACTACATCTGTGGCTTCCAACTCTCCCCTACTGGGAACAGAGAGCTTCATCAAACCTCAACCCTCTCCCCCCAGCTCCTGTATCTTTTCTCTGGTTATTTTGTCTCTGTCATCTTAGTCTCCTTAGTGCTCCCTGCTACCTGACTGCAGCAGGATGACTTGTCCCACCCATCTGTCCCATGGAGCCAGTCCTGAGCCTAGATAGTGTGGGTCCTCACTTCCATTGTGTGATACAGGCTGTATGTGTGTGTGCATGTGTGTGTTGGGGGAGGCTGAAATGACTTCTTTCCCTAAATGTCTCACCCATGCCAAAAGTTTTCCCATTGATTTTTTATGTTTACCTCTTTATAAGACAGTTTGTTAAAATACCAGAAACTGCGAGAGCAATCATATGGGTGTAATCAGTCATTGACGCTTTCAGGTCTATAAATCTTTCCCTGTAGCAGGTTCTGAGGAGAGTAGGGGGAGATCGAAGGAAAGCAACCCCTTCATATTTTAGTCCAAAGCTGTTGTTCATAGGTTATTCATCTGGTGGCCCAGCTGCTGACATAGTGACGTGCTTTCATGCCGGTTCTACAGCCAAATTGCAACCATGTGGAAGCTGGAAGCTTCTTGTCATCTCAGAATTGGTCACATCCAGTGGGGTAAAATCTGAAGCCAGAGGGGCAGAACTAAGCTCACAGCATCTGTTTGCTGGGTTTGGGATTAGAAGAATTTTGATTTAAATGTGTACTATCAGTAGTTGCTTGATAAAAACAATACCTAGCATTTTGTTTTTTTACTATCCCTAAGGCAACTCTGGTCCAATGAAAGTGAGAGTCTAAAAATCCCAGGATTATAGGTAATAGGACCTACCCTTCCATATCTGTGCAGTTTGTATGAGTAGAACATGATTTTAATTTTCTATTGCCCTCATCCTTGCTCTTATATCCAAATACCCAGTAGCACGATCAGGAGCAAGGGAACTAATTTTCAAATATTAACAAAGTTATTCAAGGGAATGGACTTTCTGTGGCTGCAGTTGGCACATCTTTTTCACAAAGCTTGCCTGTGGCTGACAGCCTGCTTGGCACAGTTTCACCGGAGTCCTTTGGTGATGGAGAACAGGGCTGACAGGATTCAAATGGCTAGATTCCAGAGAGGCCAGGGAGGGCCACAGTCTGCAAACCGGGGGAGACTGAGGCCTGAGAAGGGCATCAGCTGATGGATATATTCACTGTAGGAAAGGGAGGAGTAGCCAAAGAGAGTCATTTAGGAGAAGCAGATTGAAAGCAACTGTTAAAAATCCTGAAATGAGGATATGGAATAGTGCTGGCCACCTCCACACATGCCCGCATGGAAACACTTAATCCAGCAGAGCCGGGCCTATGTGGAGATGCTGAGCCCCAGGCTCCTAGGTGTTAAGCACTTTTCTATCTATAATATGGTGGAAACCACTCTAGACTTTCCAGCCCATCCAAAGTAATAGAATTTTAACTGGGAGGGAGTTATCCAACCAGGGACTGGTTTCTGGCTCCTTTTGAAACTTGGTGTGGTTGTATGGCTAAGCTCTCACCAATAGAATGTGAGTGGAAGTGATGTGAGTCACTTCCAGACCTGACCGTGAAACTTGGCTCATAGGTTCCTCCATACCACCCCACCTCCATGCCACCTTCCTGTTTGGCTGGAATACCAACCTTGCAGTAACCTTGCGAGCAACGTGCTGAAAATAATAGAACCAGCATCTCCTGGGTTTCTTGAAGAATGCTTGGAGTAGAAGGCCACCACCTGGCCTGTTGTAGATTATTTACATGAAAGAAAAAACCTTCTACTCTGCTCAAGGCATTACATTTTGGGTCTTCCCATTGGCACAGTTTAGACCACGTTAACTGATATATACAACAACTGGGCAAAGTAGGTGATGCCATCATTTTATAGCTAGGAACCTGCAGCACTGGGAATTTAAGAGATTTATTTATTTATTTACCCAATGTCAACATATGACACCTGAAGTCTGTCAGGTTTAAACCTTTATCTCCCAGAAGTTCAGACTTCCAGAGCAAAGAGGTACCAATAGATGACTTGAATGAGAAAGGGATCTCTGATTTGGCTACCCGGTCCACTAACCCAAGCCCAAATTCATACCACCTCTTTCCACGGCTCTAGCTGCTGCACTGCTGAACTTGATCTTCAGGCTAGAAGAATGTGAGAGCTGGAATGGGTCCTAATAATCACCCAGCTCAGTGGTTTTCAAATTTCATTTGGCAACAGAAACACTTCTAATGAAATCTAAAACTCAGAAACCCTGTGTGTGAAACAGTCCAACGCAGAACTTGTCTCTTTGAAGTGTGAGCCTGGAACGTGGTCTGTTTTCCACTTACCTCCACAGCCTCTGAGTCCCTCGAAGCAGGTCAGAGAACAACTGATCTGGGTCAGCCCTTCATTTCAGAGGCAAGTAAATAGTGGAGCATGAAGTGTCTTCATCAGGACCACACAGAGGGTAAATGGCAGGGTGGGAACAGGAACCCAGCCTCCTGGCTTTTGAATTTGGGAATCTTTCCATTGTACTGGTGTATTAGAGTTCTCTGGAGAAACAGAACCAATAGGAGATTAGATAGATATAATACAATGAATATACCATAATATACAAATAATAAAGGATTGGCTCACATGAATTTGGAGGCTAAGAAGTTCCATGATATGTCATCTGTAAGCTGGAGGCCTAGGAAAGCTGGTGTCTCCAGTCCAAACCCAAAAGCTTGAGAATCAGGAGTTCTGATGTCCAAGGTCAGGAGAAAGATGGATATCCCAGCTGAAGCAGCCAACAGATTTGCCCTTCCTCTTCCTTTTAGTTCTATTAAAGTCTGCAATGGATTGAATGAGGCCCACCCACATTGGTGAGGATGATCTTTACTAAGCACATTGATTCAAATGCTAATCTCTTTTGGAAACACCCTCACAGTCACACCCAGAAATAATGTTTTACCAGCTACCTGGGCAACCCTTAGCCTAGTCAAGTTGACATAAAAGATTAACCATCACAACTGGATTTCCTCTTTTGAGATACCAGCCCTTAAACCAGCTGCAGATCCAAGATGCCCAGCGAAGGCAGAATGGCAGAAGGGTCAGAGTTACTTGTTATATTAACATTTTGATTTCCGTGCAACAAATTACTGTTAAGCACATGTTTAATTGAGGAGACAACCCAAGCGGGCTAGGTGTGAGCAACAAGGCTTGTTTATTCACTCGGGTGTGAGCAGGCTGAGTCCGAAAAGAGAGGCAGCATTGAGGAATGAGGCAGACAGGGGTTTATAGGCTGGGGTAGCAAGTGGAAAGTTACAGAAGGTTACAGCTGGGGTTGGTCATTATCGATTTGGAGCGTTGGTTAACTGGCTGGAACAGGAACTTGCTGTTTTTCTTCTTTGCGGTCTTTCTTTTGTTGCTTTGGGCCTCTGGTCCAGGGAGCTATCTGGAGGTATAAGTGCCAGTCACAGAGTTCACTTTTGGAGGTGAACATGTTGGTCACAGAGTTCATAATGGCCTGGCAATAATTTAGTCACACTTAGGGAGCCTAACAATTACCACAAACATCATGGCTAAAACAACACCTACTTATGATGATCTCAGAGGTCTGTAGTCTGGGTGGGCTCATGCTGGGTTCTCTGCTCAGGGTCTCACAGGGCTGAAATCAAGGTGTTGGCTGAGCTAGGCTGTAGTCTGGAGGCTCTGGGAAGAATCCACTTCCAAGCTCATTCAGGTTGTTAGCAGATCTCAGTTCAGTTCCTTGTGGTTGTAGGACTGCAATTCCTGTTTTTTTGCTGGTTATTGACTCTTGGTCACTCCTGGCTTCTGGAAACTGCCCTCTTGAGGTCATTCCATATAACTCCCTCCATGCTACCAGAGAACCTCTTTCTCATCAAATCCCTCTCATATTTTATTTATCTCTCACTTCTCCTTCTGCCACTAGCTAAAGAAAGCTCCCTAGCTTGTTAGGTTACACCCATCTGGACAATCTCCCTATTGCAAAGTCAACTGATTAGTAACCTTAATTACATCTGCAAATCCCTTTTGACATGCAATATAACATAATCATAGGAATGACATCAGAGTGTGAACAGCATGGGAGCCTGCTTAGAAATCAGCCTACCACATTTGCATAGTTACAACTAACTCTAGAACACATCACCTTCTCTTGGGGACTCTCAGAACAATGGTAACATGGTTCTCTCTCCTATGACCTCCTAACAGCTTTTGCCAAATTCTCTCTGCTAGCTTCCCGGGTAGGATAAAACAGTCTGATTATGCATCATTTCTAATTTAACCTGGTTTGTGAGGCAAAACAGGTATGAGACTCTGTAGGGTGTGTTCCCAGCCTTAGCCCTCCCTACAGGCTATTTCTGTCCACAGATAGGAAGGTAGGAGGCAGGCCTGAAATCCTGGGGCTGTCAGAAAAGGCAGGGGGGTCCTTCTGGTGGCGCTCAAAAAATGATGATCAGAACAATCTTCTCCCTTTGTAGATGACTCCGGAGGGGAGACAGGATTTAACCAAAGCTGACTGGCAGGACTAGTTGGAGTTCTTAGTTCACTGTTCTTTCTGCTCCTCACAGTCAATACTAGAGTCAGCCAGTTTCTCTGTTGATTCTTTGCCTTGGCTTCTAGGTGATCTCAGAAAAGCCTTCCACAGTGTCTTCAGTTTGTTTCCTGACCCTGGCCCAGCAGGTAGGATTGCTGGCTACATTATCTAGGCCTAGGAAGCATGAGAAATTGCCTAGTTAAAGCATCATGCTGATGGAGTCTGACAGAGCACCCCGGAGAAGCTGCCTCCCACTAGGTATAGAAGACAATGGAGGTGAGAAGACAGGCAGGGTTTGAAAAGATGTGGAGAGCAGCAGGTGGTATGGCTAAGTTCCCTGGTTTCTGTTTTTTTGGCTTTTGGTTGTGTGTGTGTGTGTGTGTGTGTGTGTGTGTGTGTGTGTGTGTGTATGAAAATGGGTTTGGCTTTGCAATGTGGATCCCAAGGTCAGATCAAGGTATGTATGTGAGACTGGAGGCTCCAAGGCTTGTGGGGGCTTTCTGGGGGCAGGACCTGAAAAGGCAGGTAGATAAGAGATAGGATATTTTATGCTTTATGGAACATTTGTATATATGTTATCTGATTATTTTTTCAGAAGTGAGAATTAATAAAGGATAAAAGAAATAACGTGACACATAGAGCAGCCAGCTGGTCTTGAGGTTGATGCAGAACCAATTTTTTTGAGTAAATCCCACCTCCCTGCATTTCCACTGACCAACTAAGGGGCTGGTTAAGAGTCTTTGCAGTTACTTCTATTCCAGTGAGTCCTGGAAAATATATGCTGGCCTCTAGTGAGGGATGCCTGCTACCAGTGATATCCCAGTTTTGCTGGTGAGGAATTTGGTTCTAATAAGTCAGATCTCTCTGGAGATAGAGCCATAAACCACAAGAAGGGGGCCACATGTAGAGCTTTCCCCGGGGTTCTTGAATTGTGTAAGGTGAGCATTGGCAACACCCTCACCCCACTAAATAGCTCTGCAAGGTCCACATCTCAAACCGTCCCTTCTCCAAAAAGAATGTCTTGGAGGGAAAAGGTGGTGGAGAGGTGGAAATGGGCCAGGACTTTGGAGCAGATGCTGGAGGAGGTGGCTGCGCTAGCAATCTCTCTGAATCAGATGCTCTGAATATTCCTTTGAGTTTGGGTTGCTGGGTGGGGTAGAGGTAAAAACAGAATTTACAGGTACAGGTTTTGGAGAGAGTAAGTCACTACAGGATGTCCAGACCTAGGGAGCCTCTTTTTGCAACAGAGAAAGTCTCCAGATTTTTGGCTGGAGGCCATCCCAGGCCCACTTTTTTTCTCTCTGAAGTCCAGTATCTGGCCCCTGGGCTGGCCTTCTGGAGAGGCCTTCTGGCTTAATCCAGACCTAGGGCACCCCAGTCAGAGATAGTGGGAGGTCTCTGGTGTTGTCAGGCATCTTCACTGCCAGCTTCAGTCTTCTCTCCCAGCTCTTCTGTTCCCTTCGAATGGATGCAGTTTACAATGGGCTTATTAGAGTCCTAATTGAATGGTTAACACACCAGCCATTAGCAGCTGCTAATGAGGGAATCCAGGGGATTACAGTATCAATTACCAAGTTTGACTTCTGAATGTGGCTCTGCCAACAGTGGGCCCTTATGAGAGTCTTTAGAAAGCGTGACAGAGAGAGGGAAGAGAACCATGCACACCCAGTGTGACTGTGCTCTGCCTGTACCCAAGATAAGCTCTTACAGGTGCCCATACTCATGTGACTGCACACAACAGGTCCTGGGGCAGTTATGCACCCATGATGGAGACAGCATTCATCCCAAACACCTACACAGCTCTCTCCCAGGTCTTCTCACCCTCCATACAACACATATGCTTCTTTGCCCCACAGCTGTTTTCTCCTTCTCTGCTCCACTGCCTTCTGTAATCCATGTTAGCTCATCTGTGGCCTTCTTTCACACCTTCAATAAAGATCATTCTCAAGTTTCCCACTGCCCACATCCTATCAGTCACTGAGCCCTTGGAATCCCAACTTTTAAACATCTCTTAGTTCCCTCTCTTCCTTTCCCTTCCCTTCTTCCCCTTCCCTTCCCTTCCCTTCCCTTCCCTTCCCTTCCCTTCCCTTCCCTTCCCTTCCCTTCCCTTGCCTTCCCTTCCCTTCCCTTCCCTTCCCTTCCCTTCCCTTTCCTTTCTCTATTTCTTCTTACTTCCCTTTCTTTCTTCTTCCTTGCCTTGCCTTTCTTTCCCTTCCCTCTCGCCCTCCTCCCTTCCTCTCTTGCTTCCTTCCTTCTTTACGATTTCCTTAGTTCAAGCTCTTACCGTCACCATGGCAATAGCTCCAGGAGAGTCAGAAACCTGGTCTCTCCATCTCTAGTTCATCTCCTCTCCCATGTCCAAATCATCCTCCATGTCTTTTTAAAAGGTAAATGTGATTGTCACTCCTTAAAGCCCTTCAGTGATCTCTACTGCTCACAGGATGAAGCATAAGTTCCTAAGCATGGCACGATAGGGCGCCCATGATCTCCATCCTCAGTCCATCTCCACCTCATATTCCACCATTCTCTGCTTTTCAGACTGAGCTGGAGCTGTAGTGATCTGCCTGTCCCTCTTCCAAAGGTCCAAGCTGTTGGGCGCACCCCTCACTTAGCACATGCAGCTATGTCTGCCCACTGTGCCCCTCCCCTCTTCATCTGTGAAACTCCTACTTATCTTTTAAACTTCATGTATGAAGTCTTCCTAACTCATTCCTCTTACTCATGTGCCCTGTATGTATTTCTCTCACTGCGCCTATTTATACTAGACTTATATGATTTATTTGTCTCTCTTGCTGTTTTGTGAAGTAATATATGACATCAATGTTTATTTTTGAAAGCCCATTTTCTAGCACACAGTGCCTGGTACATAATACACATTCAATAAGCTACTACTACTGTAGTGTGTGTTTAATTGGTGGATTAGAAAATTGGCGATTGTTTTCACAGCTCATTTCATGGCTCTATATTGACATGTATTTTATTATTCTATGAGGGACTGTTAGTTGTTCACAGTCTAATTCTTTTGGACCCAAAGAGAACTGTAGAGCAATACAGTTCTCTTTGGGTCCAGAGAACTCCCAACCCTCTGCCCCAATAGCTCAGTGCACAGGCTTGGGGTCTATGAATACGCTTTGAACTGAATTTAAATTCACAAGTGTTTATTGAGCTCCCTGTTCTGCTTAGACCCTAGAAGGAGGTACTTGAGAAAAATATCAGAGATTTAAGAGTTGCACTTATCTTCAAGGTCCTTCCAATTATTTTACCACCTAACTGTGCATAATCATGGACAAATACATGAGTTCTTTGCTCCTCAATGATATCAGGATATCAATTGTGAAAGGGTGCTTTGCAACCCTAAGGGGATTTGGTGTAATAATGATAGCAGCTATGGTCCATTCACCACCTACCATGGCCATAGCTGTGCTGAATGCTTTCGTCTGTGATTTGCCTGTACACCTGTGATTTGACTGTCACAACTACCTTGGGTGGCATGTAGTCTTGTGCCCAGGTTACAAATGAGAAAACTAAATCTTATGGAAACAGTTAAGAGGCAGAGCCAGGACTTACACCAAAGTCGACCTGCTGCCAAAGCTCTAGGTTGTCATCTCATGGTGACCTACTGCCCTATAACTCCGTGTGGTTAATATCAATCAATCCCTCCATCTGGGAGGGAAGCTCTGTCCACTCCTGTCCTTCCTCTCCATCTGTTAATGCTTTGCAATCCTGCTGATGGTCCGCACATCAAAGCCTGTCAATTTGGACAAAATGAGATTAAAAAGCAGATATTAAACAATTGCCTAAAGTCAGAAGCTTTGTTTCAGCCTATAACTCATTTAGGTTAGGGACTTTCTGTATCGAATTACAGAGTCTCAAATGAAGAGATTCAAGCTTCATGAGGGCTGTTGTTCCCTGCTGCCTTCCCCATATCCAGCAAATTCCCAGCACATAAAGAATACCATGCATGGTAGAAACAGAAACATTTCAGCAGAGTTTTAAAATGCCACATTAATACTCTCTTGAAGCATAGCTATACCAGGGATAACTTCTCCTCTATAAACCCAGTGAGAAAATCTATGGAGTCTACGTGACCTTCAGAGTCAGAGGCCAGGAGCTGCCTGCTTCCCCAGGCAGCCGCTTATAAATCAGAAAAGTGTCTAAGACAGGTCTCAATTTCGAGGTTTATTTTGCCAAGGTTGAGGATGTGCTCAGGCAAAAGAGACGCAAGCCACAGTAGGATCTGTGGCCCACACTTTTTTCAAAGCAGGTTTTGAGGGCTTCTGTATTTAAAGTGGAAAAAGGGAGCAGGAGGGAAAAGAGGAAAGAGGAACAAAAAGGGCAGGGTACACAAATAGGACGGCGGCTACATTCTTTTGAGGCTTTGATTAGTACTCCCTGAGTCCACATGATGCATGTGAAAGGAGGGGTAGAGGAACTGTCCATTATGTATTCATCTTGCTGTCAGTAAACCTGCCCCTCACATAAGATAAACGTAGAGTAGAGGGAGAAGTCAAATATGTGTTGCCTTGGGGTGGGCGGAGGGATGATTTCTACTCTGCTTTTGTCCCATACTCGGGAAGATAAGCTGTTAATGTACATGGTGGGGAGAGATCTGTTTAGGAACACATAGAAAGGCTGTTTTTTATGCATGACTCAGTTTCCAAGCTTAACTTTTCCTTTTGGCTTAGTGAGTTTGGGGTCAGAAGAGTGTATATTTCTTTTACGCTCTGTATCCGTAGCTCACTAAAAAGGGAAATTTTGAAACAGGACTGGGACTAGTGAAACTGCCTTTGCAAAGATTATGATAGTGAGAGAAATCTGACCTGGTCGACTCCATCTTGCTTCTAGCCTCACAGGCTGGCTGTCCTCACTTATTTTTGGGCGTAGGCCAAACCAACCATGGGATAAATTTAGTTTATAATTTAACTTGAAGGCAAGGATGATAAAAATTCTTCCCTAAAACGAACTCCCTCCTTGCTCAGGGACCAAAAACTAATGAATGACCATAAGATTAGGGCCTGAATTCTGCTCAAATGTAAGCATAGTTTCAGTAATCACTTACTTCTCAGGAGCTATGTGGCCAGAGGTCACAAGATGTGTGACTTCCCCAATTGCTTCTATAGATAACACTGCTATTGTAGAGCCTAAGATGAGTGTTTTGAGATATGTTTCAGACCTTTGCATTCTGGCAACTGACTGGCCCCTCCTGGACCCATGACTCATGACTCATCTCATCCTGGGGCTCCACCCAGAGGCAAACTCAGTACATGAGAACCATTTTCCACATCCCTATGACTTCATCCCCAACCAATTGCAGCACCCATTCCCCATACCCCTGCTCACTGGATTATCCATATAAATGCTAGCCTCTCAGTTCTCAGGGAGGCTGATTTGAGTGATAACTCCAGTCCTTCCACTCGGTGGCCGTGTGTTAATGACACTCTTTCTGTATTGCAATAACACAGTCACAGTGAATTGGTTTTGTCTGTGCAGTGAGCAGGACAAACCTGTTGGGCGTTTACACTACGGTAAGGGAAGAGAGGCTTCTAGGGTACAAAATTCAAGAAGCCACTCACTCTCAGGGCCCAGAACCCCGCTTCCCTGGCCTTATCCTAGTCCAGCCTCTGCTTCAAAAGAAACGTATGCTGTCAGCTTTAGAAAAATGAGGGTCTAATTGCTATGAAAATGTAAATGAGTCCCTAAAACTTATTATATTAAGTCATTTATTTGTATCTCTCTATGGATGAGTTTATTTGATTTTTTTCCTGAAATTAAAGAAATGTTGTTTATATAATGATAGTTAAATCAGGCTCTGTTGGTCCAAATGTGTTTTTTTAAGTGCAATTTTTACTGAGATAATTATAAGTTACATACAGTTTTATAAAATGGTACAAAGAGACTCCTTTATTTTTTAACTCAGTTTCCTCCAATGGTAACATTTTAAAAAACTGTAGCATAATATAAAAACCAGAATACTGACATTGAGAAAATCCATAGATTTTCCTTCTGATTTTCCTAGTTTTATTTGTGTTCACTTGTGTGTGCAAGTGGTCTATAATTTTATCACATATGTAGATCATGTGTCTACCACCACATTCATACACTGAGCAGCTCCATCAGGATCCCCATGTTTCCTTTTAGAACCGTCCCCTCCAGCCTACCCACCCTCTCTTTTACATTCCCATGATTTTACATGGTTTTTCCCAATATCACATGGATGGCTATACATATTCCATTGTATGTTGGATGCATCTTTTAAAAAACTATTCTGGAGATTCGCTTTACTTAATTTTTTCATACATTGAGGATTATTTCCCTAGGAATTCCTAGAACTCATCCTTCATTTTAAAAATTCTTAATTTGATCACCCAGAGCATCCTTCATTTACCAACCCTCCTCCAAAGGAAAGAGAAGGCTGCTTCCAAACGGTGGACCTGACAGCAGAGAACGGAGCCTGGTTAGGACTAGCATAATCAAAAGTACATATTGCAATCTCCAGAGGCAATTTCAAGAGAAGCTGCAGTGACAACTGGTGCAATGAGAGTGTTATTGAAATAAGCGCACCCTTCTCCCAGGTCACTAGCTTGAAAACAGCAATTATCTGAAAGTGTAAGTTCTGGCTTTGTTTATAAGAGACATCAGGCACATTGTCTAGTAGCCTCTTCTTATATCATGGGAGGAAAGGTAAAGTGAGAAGGTCAAGGCAGTGGAGATGAGGCACTTACATTAGTAAAAAATGATAAGGGAGAGTAGGCTTGTCTAAGAACCTTGAGGTGCATATTTACATTTTTTTTTTTTTTTCTTTTGAGATGGAGTCTCACTTTGTCGCCCAGGCTGGAGTACAGTGGTGTGATCTCGGCTCACTGCAACCTCTGCCTCTGGGTTCAAGTGATTCTCATGCCTCAGCCTCTTGAGCAGCTGGGATTACAGGCGTGCACCACCACGCCTGGCTAATTTTTGTATTTTTAATAGACATGGGGTTTCACCATCTTGGCCAGGTGGGTCTCGAACTCCTGACTTCAGGTGATCTGCCCACTTTGGCCTCCCAAAGTGCTGGGATTACAGGCATGAGCCACTGTGCCCAGCACATAGTTACCTTTGAAGGATGAAGGACACTGTCAGGCAGGAAGAGGTCTGTTGTAGGAAATAGCCCAGCTGAGGAGGAGAAAGGCAGTTTGCAAAGGAAATCAGGTGGAGTGTGGGGCCACCTGGATCAGGGCACAGTAGGGGAATAGAAGCATCTAGAGGATACTGTCAAGAGAAATCCGAATGAGAGGAAGAAAACTTGATCCATCCATTGGCAAGGAGAAGACGAGAGCAGCTGGGTCTGGGTCCCTTCTGAGGCTTGGGTGGTGAGGACTTGCACATCTTGTGTGAACCTCCTGCCAGAGAATGAGGTCTACCAGAAAGAAGTTCAAGTACTTGGTGGAAAGCTTGGGCCCCTCCAGGAGAGTGGGTTAAGTCTTTGGGCACAGAGGCTTCCTTTCCTTGCATGCATTGGCAGGATCGTCCTATGACCTGGACCATTGGGTTCTTGTCCTGGGCCCTGTGATTTCAAAGGCCCTACTCTAGCCCACCTCTAGTTTTGCCTTTCTTCATGCACTTCAGCCCATCTTTCACTGGGCTGAAGGATGTTCCCACCTGGGGCCAATACCTGTCACCCTTTTCTAGACCACCGTGCTCTGTCAAGCTGTGTACCCAAGACCCAGAATTTGTGGCTCAAATGGTCTCATACCCATTCCAGAGCTTTTGCTGACCTCTTTCAGGGGTCTGTCCTCTCAGGGGTAGACCGTGCTACTGGAGTGTGCATCTGGGCTGGAGACATGGCTATTTGAGGGCCAGGGTGTCACTTCAAGTGGTAAGATAATGACTCCCTGGCTTGAAAACCACAGCCATGTGTCTGTGGCCCTGCGTGGTATAGGGTGGACCATGGGGGCAGGAAGAGAAGTGTGGGCCATGGGCCTACAACCTTCCTTGTTTCTTCTCCCCAGGCTCTACAATCCTCAGGGATAGGCCAATGGTTTGGTCCTTGGAGCAGCTGTAATTGTGCTGCCTACTCCAGTAGCCAGGAAATGCATCTGATCTCTCCCCATTTTCTGTTTGAAATGGAAATTGCTTCATTTGTCAGTTTGTCAGACTCCCAAGTAATTACCCTTACAGAATTCCAGAGGCGTCCATCAGCCACAGTCGTCACAGCCCCTCCCAATATGTAGAGAGAGGCACTCAGCCCTTTCCACCCCTATTTTTTGGCAAAGGAAACAAAGGGTGAGCAGCCTTAAAAGGAGAGAGAGGTTTCAAAGGACTGTGTTCCTCAGCTTACTTAATTATTATAATCACTGGGGCACTTGTTAAAAATACTAATTT
Organism: Macaca nemestrina; assembly: GCF_043159975.1. NCBI lineage: Eukaryota > Metazoa > Chordata > Mammalia > Primates > Cercopithecidae > Macaca > Macaca nemestrina. The sequence continues at coordinate 128,610,827 of NC_092134.1, read as the reverse complement.
CTAGGCCCTATGCCTGGAGAGCCTGATTCTTTTGGTTGGGTGGAGATGCGGGAACAGTGCTTCTCAGCCTTGGCTGAACATAGAAGTCACCTGGGGAGCTTTAAAGATTACTAATACCTGGGTCTCAGCCCCAGAGAGTCTGGTTTAATTGGCCTGGGGTGTGGCTTAGGAATCAGAGTTTTAAAAGCTCCCTGGGTGATTCTACTGTACAACCAAGGTAGAGAAACCCTGCCTAGGGACCTCTGCTTTTAACACAAGCCCCCAAGGATTCTTCTGACCACAAAGAGTCAGGAAATATGGCAGTTGGTCCCACAAAGGGAAATGCAGAAAAGAGTAACAGGGACAGATTTTCCTACCTGCAGGAGAACTCATTTAGAGTTTTTTCTGGTTTTTTTTTTTGTTTGTTTTTTGCGGAAGCATCTGGCAAGCTCCTTTGTCCTCTGCCTCTTTCTCCCCAAGCTGTTTCTCTAAAGCAGTAAGATAATTGCTCCATGGCTTTAAAACTTTAGGAATGACTCTCCCCACTCTCCCCCACCTGTCTGATAATAGCCCTCACTTTCTTGTGCACAAACATTGACTCATTTTTCCATGAGGGAGGTAGAACAGGTATTATTATCCCCATCTGAATCCAAACCTAGTAAGGTTCAAGAGTTGTTTGTTTCTGGGGTAGACCTTGCCTTTTATTTTTTTGCCCATTATTTCATGAGCTGTGCCCCACCTCATTCCCTTCTTATGGGTTCACATTCCTAACATGTGACCTGAATAAGCAAGGATATTGCTGGGGACATTAACTCAAGCCCTCAGAAGAGGGAGCCAAGGTGAGTAATTGGCTCAAGACAGAGAAGATGGCAGAACTATCCCATAGGGGATGGAAAATGCTACCCTGCAGGCTTCTGGGATTCCACTTTGCCTTTCACCCATTGCACCAAACATACCAAAGTCCAGTGGTAAGCCCTGGGACCCCTGAGGACAACTCAAGGGCACAACCTTACCTTTTCCCCTTAGCGTGTGCCTCACTGATGCTTCTTGGGGTTTAGGAGGCTCATATAAGCAGCTGAAGGCTAACATACAACTTGGAGTTAGTGTTGACTCCCAAGGAAAGGTCAGATGTATGTTGGAAAAGGCACTGGGCTTCAAAGTAAAGAGGATAAGAAGCAATCAGCAGTCTGCTCGAACTGTGTCTGTCAGTTTCTAATTAGCCACAGCACAGGCAGCAGCTTCGAGCAATGGGAGCACACACTAGTCCTTTCAGTAACCTCTGTCCCTAGACAGGACTCTGATTTTCAAAGTGCCCAAAAAGGCAGATTCTACAAACTATAGACCTGTGAACTTAATGTTCAAACACAGTCAAAATTCCACCAGGTTATTGAAGGCTTTGTTTAGAAGCATCTAGAAAAAGACACTAGGGTCACTTCAATCCAGCGTGAATCTACTGAGGGCAAATTGGAACAGGCTAACCACAGTTCTTTCTCCAATAAGGTCATACTCGACTGGTAAATCAAGAACAGGCATATCATATAGAACATGTGGACTTCAGTTGCTGAATGACATGGACTTGATATCTAGTTGTGGATAAGAGAGAAACAAATGGATTGGATGCAGAGACGTGCAGGCGTATTGGTAACTAGGTGAACATTTGGGCACTGGAGGTATTGCTTAATGAATATGGAGAAAAATGATGTGTAGTTGTCTGGCTTAGAATCTCTCCTTTTCTTCTGCTTTATTCAAATGTATTATCTATGACTTGGATGGAAATATAGATTTTCAGAAGATAGGAACTGAGTAAAACTGTCTTTCTCTATATACACACAGATAGATTTTTGAAAGGCTGGATTCAAGAGTGGAATTGCACAAGATAATATTCAACAAAATGTGCCTTGTTGCATGCTATAAGAGAGAGAATAGGTGCCGTGCCAAGATGGCCGAATAGGAACAGCTCCAGCCTCCAGCTCCCAGTGTGAGCGACACAGAAGACGGTGATTTCTGCATTTCCAACTGAGGTACTGGGTTCATCTCACTGGGGCATATCAGACAGTGGGGACAGGACAGTGGGAGCAGCCCAACGAGTCAGAGCCAAAGCAGGGCGAGGCATTGCCTCGCCCAGGAAGCGCAAAGGGGAAGGGAATTCCCTTTCCTAGCCAAGGGAAACTGTGACACACAACACCTGGAAAATTGGGTCACTCCCACCCTAACACTGTGCTTTACCAAGGGTCTTAGCAAACGGCACACCAGGAGATCATATGCCATGCCTGGCTCAGAGGGTCCCATGCCCATGGAGCCTCCCTCATTGCTAGCACAGCAGTCTGAGATCTAACTGCAAGGCAGCAGCGAGGCTGGGGGAGGGGTGCCCGCCATTGCTGAGGTTTAAGTAGGTAAACAAAGTGGCCAGGAAGCTCGAACTGGGTGGAGCCCACCCAAGCTCAAGGACGACTGCCTGCCTCTGTAGACTCTACCTCTGGGGACAGTGCATAGCCAAACAAAAGGCAGCAGAAACCTCTGCATATGTAAATGTCCCCATCTGACAGCTTTGAAGAGAGTAGTGGTTTTCCCAGCATGGAGTTTGAGATCTGAAAATAGACAGATTGTCTGCTCAAGTGGGTCCCTGACCCCCGAGTAGCCTAACTGGGAGACATCCCCCACTAGGGGCAGAATGACACCTCATACCTCACACAACCAGGTACACCTCTGAGACGAAGCTTCCAGAGGAACGATCAGGCAGCAACATTTGCTGTTCAGCAATATTCACTCTTCTGCAGCCTCCGCTGCTGACACCCAGGCAAACAGGGTCTGGAGTGGACCTCGAGCAAACTCCAACAGACCTGCAGCTGAGGGTCCTGACTGGGAAGGAAAACTAACAAACAGAAAGGACATCCACACCAAAAGCCCATCAGTACATCACCATCATCAAAGACCAAAGGTAGATAAAAACCACAAAGATGGGAAAAAGCAGTACAGAAAAGCTGGAAATTCTAAAAATCAGAGTGCCTCTCCCCCTCCAAAGGAATGCAGCTCCTCGCCAGCAATGAAACAAAGCTGGATGGAGAATGACTTTGACGAGTTGAGAGAAGAAGACTTCAGACAATCAAACTTCTCTGAACTAAAGGAGGAATTACAAACCCAGCGTAAAGAAACTAAAAACTTTGAAAAAAGATTTGACGAATGGCTAACTAGAATAACCAATGCAGAAAAGTCCATAAATGAGCTGATAGAGATGAAAAACATGACATGAGAACTACGTGACAAATGCACAAGCTTCAGTAACAGACTCTCAACTGGAAGAAAGGGTATCAGTGATTGAAGATCAAATGAATGAAATGAAGTGAGAAGAGAAGTTTAGAGAAAAAAGAGTAAAAAGAAATGAACAAAGCCTCCAAGAAATATGGGACTATGTGGAAAGACCAAATCTACATCTGATTGGTGTACCTGAAAGTGACGGTGAGAAGGGAACCAAGTTGGAAAACACTCTGCAGGATATTATCCAGGAGAACTTCCCCAACCTAGCAAGGCAGGCCAACATTCAAATTCAGGAAATATAGAGAGTGCCACAAAGATACTCCTTGAGAAGAGCAACTCCAAGACACATAATTGTCAGATTCACCAAAGTTGAAATGAAGGAAAAAATGTTAAGGGCAGCCAGAAAGAAAGGTTGGGTTACCCACAAAGGGAAACCCATCAGACTAACAGTGGATCTCTCAACAGAAACCCTACAAGCCAGAAGAGAGTAGGGGCCAATATTCAACATTCTTAAAGAAAAGAATTTTCAACCCAGAATTTCATATCCAGCCAAACTAAGTTTCATAAGTGAAGGAGAAATAAAATCTTTTACAGACAAGCAAATGCTTAGAGATTTTGTCACCACCAGGCCTGCCCTACAAGAGATCCTGAAGGAAGCACTAAACAAGGAAAGGAACAACCAGTACCAGCCATTGCAAAAACATGCCAAAATGTAAGGACTATTGATGCTAGGAAGAAACTGCATCAACAAATGAGCAAAATAACCAGCTAATATCACAGTGACAGGAACAAGTTCACACATAACAATATTAATCTTAAATGTAAATGGACTAAATGCTCCAATTAAAAGACACAGACTGGCAAATTGGATAAAGAGTCAAGACCATCAATTTGCTGTATCCAGGAGACCCATCTCACATGCAGAGACACACATAGGCTCAAAATAAAGGGATGGAGGAAGATCTACCAAGCAAATGGAAAACAAAGGCAGGGGTTGCAATCCTAGTCTCTGATAAAACAGACTTTAAACCAACAATGACCAAAAGAGACAAAGAAGGCCGTTACATAATGATAAAGGGATCAATTCAACAAGAAGAGGTAACTATCCTAAATACATATGCACCCAATACAGGAGCACCTAGATTCATAAAGCAAGTCCTTAGAGACTTACAAAGAGACTTAGACTCCCACACAATAATAATGGGAGACTTTAACACCCCACTGTCAACATTAGATAGATCAACAAGACAGAAAGTTAACAAGGATATCCAGGAATTGAACTCAACTCTGCACCAAGCAGACCAAATAGACATCTACAGAACTCTCCTCCCCAAATCAACAGAATATACGTTCTTCTTAGCACCACATAACACTTATTCCAAAATTGACCACATAGTTGGAAGTAAAGCCCTCCTCAGCAAATGTAAAAGAACAGAAATTATAACAAACTGTCTCTCAGACCACAGTGCAATCAAACTAGAACTCAGGACTAAGAAACTCAATCAAAACCGCTCAACTACATGGAAACTGAACAACCTGCTCCTGAATGACTACTGGGTGCATAATGAAATGAAGGCAGAAATAAAGATGTTCTTTGAAACCAATGAGAACAAAGATACAACATACTAGAATATCTGGGACACATTTAAAGCAATGTGTAGAGGGAAATTTATAGCACTAAATGCCCACAAGAGAAAGCAGGAAAGATCTAAAATTGACACCCTAACATCACAATTAAAAGAACTAGAGAAGCAAGAGCAAACACATTCAAAAGCTAGCAGAAGGCAAGAAATAACTAAGATCAGAGCAGAACTGAAGGAGATAGAGACACAAAAAACCCTCCAAAAAATCAATGAATCCAGGAGTTGGTTTTTTGAAAAGATCAACAAAACTGCTAGCAAGACTAATAAAGAAGAAAAGAGAGAAGAATCAAATAGATGCAATAAAAAATGATAAAGGGGATATCACCACCGACCCCACAGAAATACACACTACCATCAGAGAATACTATAAACACCTCTACGCAAATAAACTAGAAAACCTAGAAGAAATGGATAAATTCCTGGACACATACACTCTCCCAAGACTAAACCAGGAAGAAGTTGAATCCCTGAATAGATCAATAACAGGCTCTGAAATTGAGGCAATAATTAATAGCCTACCAACCAACAAAAGTCCAGGACCAGATGGATTCACAGCCGAATTCTACCAGAGGTACAAGGAGGAGCTGGTACCATTCCTTCTGAAATTATTCCAATTAATAGAAAAAGAGAGAATCCTCCCTAATTCATTTTATGAGGCCAACATCATCCTGATACCAAAGCCTGGCAGAGACACAACAAAAAAAGAGAATTTTAGACCAATATCCCTGATGAACATTGATGTGAAAATCCTCAATAAAATACTGGCAAACCAAATCCAGCAGCACATCAAAAAGCTTATCCACCATGATCAAATGGGCTTCATCCCTGGGATGCAAGGCTGGTTCAACATACGCAAATCAATAAACGTAATCCAGCATATAAACAGAACCAAAGACAAAACCACATGATTATCTCAATAGATGCACAAAAGGCCTTTGACAAAATTCAACAGCCCTTCATGATAAAAACTCTCAATAAATTCGGTATTGATGGAACATATCTCACAATAATAAAACCTATTTATGACAAACCCACAGCCAATATCATACTGAATGGGCAAAAACTGGAAGCATTCCCCTTGAAAACCGGCACAAGACAGGAATGCCCTCTCTCACCACTCCTATTCAACATAGTGTTGGAAGTTCTGGCTAGGGCAATCAGGCAAGAGAAAGAAATCAAGGGTATTCAATTAGGAAAAGAGGAAGTCAAATTGTCCCTGTTTGCAGATGACATGATTGTATATTTAGAAAACCCCATCGTCTCAGCCCAAAATCTCCTTAAGCTGATAAGCAACTTCAGGAAAGTCTCAGGATACAAAATCAATGTGCAAAAGTCACTAGCATTCTTATACACCAATAACAGACAAACAGAGAGCCAAATCATGAGTGAACTCCCATTCACAATTGCTTCAAAGAGAATAAAATACCTAGGAATCCAACTTACAAGGGATGAGAAGGACCTCTTCAAGGAGAACTACGAAATACTGCTCAATGAAATAAAAGAGGACACAAACAAGTGGAAGAACATTCCACGCTCATGGATAGGAAGAATCAATATCGTGAAAATGGCCATACTGCCCAAGGTAATTTATAGATTCAATGCCATCCCCATTAGGCTACAAATGACTTTCTTCACAGAATTGGAAAAACTACTTTAAAGTTCATATGGAACCAAAAAAGAGCCCGCATTGCCAAGACAGTCCTAAACCAAAAGAACAAAGCTGGAGGCATCATGCTACCTGACTTCAGACTATACTACAAGGCTACGGTAACCAAAACAGCATGGTACTGGTACCAAAACAGAGATATAGACCAATGGAACAGAACAGAGCCCTCAGAAATAATACCACACATCTACAGCCATCTGATCTTTGACAAACCTGAGAGAAACAAGAAATGGGGAAAGGATTCCCTATTTAATAAATGGTGCTGGGAAAACTGGCTAGCCATAAGTAGAAAGCTGAAACTGGATCCCTTCCTTACACCTTATACACAAATTAATTCAAGATGGATTAGTGACTTAAATTTTAGACCTAAAACCATAAAAACCCTAGAAGAAAACCTAGGCAATACCATTCAGGACATAGGCATAGGCAAGGACTTCATGTCTAAAACAGCAAAAGCAATGGCAACAAAAGCCAAAATTGACAAATGGGATCTCATTAAACTAAAGAGCTTCTGCACAGCAAGGGAAACTACCATCAGAGTAAACAGGCAACCTAAATAGGAGAAAATTTTTGCAATCTACTCATCTGACGAAGGGCTAATATCCAGAACCTACAAAGAACTCAAACAAATTTACAAGAAAAAAACAAACAACCCCATCAAAAAGTGGGCAAAGGAGATGAACAGACACTTCTCAAAAGAAGACATTTATGCAGCCAACAGACACATGTAAAAATGCTCATCATCACTAGGGGCCTGTTGTGGGGTGGGGGAGGGGGGAGGGGGGAGGGATATCATTAGGAGATATACCTAATGTAAATGACGAGTTAATGGGTGCAGCACACCAACATGGCACATGTATACATATGTAACAAACCTGCACGTTGTGTACATGTACCCTAGAACTTAAAGTATAATAAAAAAGAAAAAATAAAAGAAAGAGAATATGGCTTAGCAGTAGCTCTTGTGAAAAGGCTTAGTAGTCTGCATCAACAAAATATGCAATTGTGTTGTGAGGTCTCCTGCAATGCTACTTGGATCATGGGTTATAATAATAGAAGCAGAGTCTGCAGCTGAGGAGGCGATCTTCCATTCTACAGTGTACTTCTATCATTAGGAATTTTGACTTCCTAATTTTGGGCATCACATTAAGACTTTGGAACAGGCTGCAATGGAGGTGAGAAGCTGTTTAATAAAAATAACCTAAAATATCCTCAACGAGGAAGATGGAAGAAATGGAGATGAGTAATTTCAGGAGTCACAAGAGAGGCAGCTTTAATGTCTGCAGTCTGTCTTAGACTGCCACAGCATCCTCACAGATGGAATGAGAATATATGTGAGAAAGCTCTAGCCCAGGGGTTCCCAGTATTGGAACAGGGCTGCACAGCAGGAGGTGAGCAGCGGACAAGCCAGCGAAGTGTCATCTGTATTGACCGCTGCTCCCCATCACTCGCATTACCGCCTGAGATCCACCTCTTGTCAGATCAGCGTGGCATTAGATTCTCATAGGAGCTCAAACCCTACTGTGAACTGCACATGTGAGGGATCTAGGTTGTGCTCTCCTTATGAGAATCTAGGGCCAGGTGCGGTGGCTCACACCTGTAATCCCAGCACTTTGTGAGGCTGAGGCGGGTGGATCACCTGAGGTCGGGAGTTTCAGAGCAGCCTGACCAACATGGTGAAACCTGGTCTCTACTAAAAATACAAAATACCCGGGTGTGGTGGTACATGCCTGTAATCCCAGCTACTCAGGAGGCTGAGACAGGAGAATCGCTTGAACCCAGGAGGCGGAGGTTGTGGTGAGCCAAGACCGTGCCATTGCACTCCAGCCTGGGCATACAGAGCAAGACTCTGTCTCAAAAAAAAAAAAAAAGAGAATCTAATGCTTGATGATCTGTCACTGTCTCCTATCACCCCCAGATGAGACTGTCTAGTTGCAGGAAAATAATCTCAGGGCTCCCACTGATTTTACATTATCGTGAGTTGTATAATTATTTCATTATATATTACAATGTAATAATAATAGAAATAAAGTACACAATAAATGTAATGTGCTTGAATCATCCTGAAACCATCCCTCACCACCCTGGTCCCTGGAAAAATTGTCTTCAGTGAAACCAGTCCTTGGTGCCAGAAAGGTTGGGGACAGCTGCCCTAGAGGACTAGGTTAGGGCTCCATATAAAGGAAACTCACAAGAGATAGAATGCTGGGTTCAGACTAATCCCAACACCACAATGGAACCAAAGAGAAGTCAAAAAAACACATAGCAAATGTGGACATTGTCAGTAAGGCCCTTATTTGTAGCTGGAATAGGAAACTCGATGCTCAATTTGGTTTCAGAAACTCCTGAAAGGCCTTACTGATTAGAAAAATCTTTCCTGGCCTTTGCCTGAAACTTTACCATTAGCTCTTTGTCCCTATAGCCTAAGGCTTTGATTCCTGTCCTATTCAAATGCCTCTGGAAGTGATAGCAGTAAATTATCCATAAATGTGAATGAAGGATGGAAGTGAAAAGTTTTTAGAAGCAGATAGAGGGTGTGAAGACAGGAGGATGAATGTCAATTGGGAATTTTAAGTGTAGGAAACCTGTATTCATTTCTACTTGCCTGCCCCAAATTCGGGGGGTGGAAGGATGATTCCCACTTTTAATAAACTCAGATGATCCCACATTTAGTGATCCCAAGGAGAGGCCCAGTGCTCCATTTGGCCTCTTTCCCTGCCCAGGTCCTGGATTTAGTATTTCCAGGCATAGGCAGGAGTTTCTGCTGCTGACTCAGTCCTGGGAGCTGTTGGAGTGCTGGCCCTCCTGGATCCCGCCCAGAGATCCCCTTGTCAGCAAAGCCCTGCACGAAAGTCCCACCAGCAAGAGCAGAGGGAGCAGGTGCCTGGCCCTCTGCACCGCCCATGCTGGCAAGCTGGAAGTCTGGCTGGCATCACGCCCAGCTCATTTCCAAGAGCTTGCTAGCTAGATATTTGCAGGGAGGGAGCCTTGGCAAGGAGGTGGCAGCTCGGCAGAAACGCTGCCCAGGTCCATTCACCCACTGCGCTGTGGCAACAGAGGGTGATTGCTCTGATGGAGTTTGGTTTATGACACTACATTAGTAAGCTTATGCCTCAGGCTGTTCCTAGCCGAATGGAATGGCCAGGGAAAAGGCGATGCAACTCCTCCATCATCAGAGGCAGGATGAAACGCTTATTGTATCGCCCTAACTCTGTAGCAAGAGAAATTTGATTTATTTTAGAGTTAATCCATCACCCTCTGGCATCCTTTCAAGACAGGCCTTGAGCATAATTGCAGGATCTGGAGAAAATAGGGAAGTCAAGTTCAATTTATTCCATTAACATTTTTAAAACATTTAATTATGATAAAAACCGAAAAGCATTTACTATGAGTAGGACCCTGGCTTTATCTCCTCCAAGTGCTCGTCCCACCAATCACTCTCTCCCGGCTGTCACTGGCTTATTACATCTCCGTGCTCTGGCTCCAATGGTTCCCACGAGCCTGGGCTCCACTGCCGCATCAGCCACATGGAGGTGTGAAGTCCATTCACCACTTTTTTGCCAGCAGAAATCCATCCATTCCTTTCTGGATGGTCATTGCATTATTTTTCTCCTCTTTGCATATCCCCTCCTCTTTTCCTCGAGGGCCAGCCATGGGAGGTGGGAGAGAGGGGGTCAAGGCTGGATGTGGCCATGTCCTCCTCCCTTCAGCCACCCTCTCTACTGTCAGGGATGGGCATCCAGCAGCCAGAGGAGATGTACACATAGGCCTCCACCAAATGGGGGCTGGCCAAAGAGGTAGTTTTGTAAACAAATATGTTTTATTATTTTAAAAGCCACTGATGTGGTAATTTTAGGAAAAACCAAGCATGTTGTTAGATTTCTTTTTATTTTTTATTTTTATTTTTATTTTTGACAGAGTCTCACTCTCTTGCCTAGGCTGGAATGCAGTGGTATGATCGTGGCTTACTGCAACCTCTGTTTCTCGGATTCAAGTGATCCATCAACCTTAGTCTCCTGAGTAGCTGGCTTTACAGATGTGTGCCATCATGCCTTGTTAGTTTTGTGTTTTTAGTAGAGATGGGGTTTCACCATGTGGGCCAGGCTGGTCTCAAACTCCTGACCTCAAGTGATACACCCGCCTCAGCTTCCCAAAATGTTGGGATTACAGGCATGAGCCACCGTGCCTTGCCTAGATTTCTTTATACTTATTTTATGATGAGATGCTGATTTTATTTTGAATTCCATGTGGGATTGTGGTAGGCAGGCAAATGGCCCTCCAAAGATGTCCACATCCTAATCCCTGGAACCTGTGAATGTGTCATAGTAAAGGAGAATTGAAGCACAAATAGAATTAAGGCTGTAGATCAGCTAACCTTAAAGTAGGGAGAAGCCCCTGAATCCTCCAGGTGAGCGCAATGTAATCACACACGTTCTTAAAAGTGGAAGAGAAGGGCAGGAGACAAGGTCAGAGCGATGCAGTATCAGGGCTCAGCCTGACCTTGCTGGCTTTGAAGACAGAGAAAGGGGCGCTGAGCCAAGGAAGGCAGCAGCCTCTGGAAGCTGGAAAAGGCAAGAAGTGAGTTCTCCCCTAGAGCCTCCAGGAAGAAATGTAGCCCTGCTGACGCCTTGATCTTCGCCAGTGAGGCCCAATTGGACTTCAAGTGTACCGAATGTAAGATAATAAATCTATTTTGTTTTACACCACTAAGTTTGTGGTAATTTATTTGTCACAGCAGGCGTTGTAAATGAATCCAGGCCCTCCCTAGAGTGGGGGAGAGGAAAGATGCTGGGAGCCACACCATCATCTCCAGCAAAAACATCCCTGAGCACCTGCCAGGTAGAAGGTGATGTGCTGGGGGCTGGTCCTTGCCCTTCGTAAGTCCAGGAGGACACAGTGTGAGTTAGGTGCTCAGCAAGGGTCTGGAGTTCCCAGGATGGAGCCTACCCAGCCCCTGTCATTTCATACTTGGGTCAACTGGGAAAGTTATTTAATTTCTGAACTCCCATTTCCTTATATTACGATAGATACAATAACATCAGGGTTGATGTGAAGAATGAATGAGTTAATATTTGCAAAGCACATCATAATGCCTGGCAGAAGAGAGAGGCCATCTATGTGTTAGTTATTGTCTATCCTACTTACTGTTATTGATATTACTGAACTTTCAGGGAAAATTTCAGGAACAAAGTGGGCTTCAAGGAAGGAAAATTAGAGAGGTTTATAAAAATAACTAATAGTTATGAAGCACTATCTATAGGTAAACATTGTGCTAAGCACCTGCTTTTATAACACTGTGAGCAAGTACTAATATTAGCCCCACTTTATAAGTGCAGACACTGAGGCTTAGAAAGGCTAAGTGCTATGGTTTGTATCTTTGTTCCTGTCCAATCTCACATTGAATTGTAATCGCCAGTGTTGGAGGAGGGGCCTGATGGGAGGCGATTGCATCATGGAGGTGGAGTTCTCATGAATGGTTTAGCATCATCCCCACTTGGTAATGTATAGTGAGTTCTCAAGAGATCTGGTTGTTTGAAAGTGTGTAGCGCCTCCCTCCCTCTCTCTTCCACCTTCTCCTGCCATGTGAAATGCTGGCCCCTTGTTTGCCTTCCAACATGATTGTAAGTTTCCTGAGGCCTCCCTAGAAGCCCAGTAGATGCTGCTATGCTTCCTGTACAGCCTGTGGAACCATAAGCCAATAAAACCTCTTTTCTTTATAAATTATCCAGTCTCAGGCATTTCTTTACAGCAATACAAGAACAGACTGATATACTAAGTAACCCAACTTACATGACAATCAAGAGGCAGAGATGGGATGCAAACCCAGGTTCCTGTACCTTTCACCAGCACATTAGAACAATGACCCAGAATCAGGGGGGAGCACATGCTGGAAGGAAATCAAGACAGGCAGGTGGTTCAGTGGAAGGGAAGTTTGGTCTAATGGAGCAACTAACTGGGAACCAGGCTGGGAAGGCAGGAGGGCCAAGCAGTGACCGCCTTGAACAGTGGGTGATGGGATTTGGGCATTTACTCTTGAAGGAAGGAAAAGCCATTGAAGATAAACAGTATTGAAGGAATATGAATCTGGCAGCTGTGCTGCAGACAAATTCAAGACAAGGGGATCCCAGATGTAGAAAAAGCAATTAGGACATTATCCCAAGTGTTGAGGTACTGGGGGTCTAGGAAACAACTCTGCCTCCCTTACCAGATATGACCAATTGAAGAATGAGAAAGGCAATACAAAGATAGCGTCAGCAGGACCTGCCAGTGGGGAGGAAAGAGAAGCAGGGGGAGAAACTCAAAGATTTGAAGCCAAAGACTGTATTTAGCCCTCAGATGTAGTGGCTGCTGAACAGGCAGGGACTTGGAAGTCTAGGTTTGAGTCAGGCCTTGTTTGGTGGGTCACTGTTCCTTGGTGAGTGTGTGTGCATGTGCATATGTGTGTGGGGGGTGCGGGGTCACTGTACCTCTCTGTGACCCCCTGTAAAACACGGATAACTATGCATGCCCTCCTATCTCACAGAAATGCCCAAGGAGGCTCACTGGAGGTCATGGGTATGAAGGTGCTTTGTCAAGTGAGAAGGTTGTACGAATACAGTGTAGTGATTAGTGTCATGCTGGCAAGACCAGCAGTCCTAGGGCCCACAGACACTCCACAAGGGAGTTTCATCTCGTTAGTATTGATTTGGACACAGTTTCAGGTTTGAGGTGTTTTTTTTTTTTTTTTTTTTTTTTTTCACAAAACACAAAACTTTATATACTTCAGTGGATGAATGGATAAACAAAACGTGGCATATCTATACAATGGAGTATTAACCCTAAAAATGAATGATGTATTGATACCTGTTAGAGCAAGAATAAACCTTGAAAACATTGTGCTAAGTAAAAGAAGCGAGACACAGAAGATCTCATATCGTTTGATTCCATTTGTATAAAATATTCAGAATAAACAAATCCACAGAGAGAGAAAATAGATTAGTAATCGACAGGAGTTTGGGAGAGGGGTAATGGGGTGTGACTGCCAATAAGGTACACGGTTTCTTTTTTGGGATGATGAAAATATTTGTAATTAGAATGGTGGTGATGGTTGCATCACTTTGTGAGTATACTAAAAACTACTAAATTGTATACTTTGAAAAGCTGAATTTTAGGGTTTGCGAATTATATCTAAATTTAAAAAATCATATGCTGTTTGAAATGTTAAATTACACAATAGTATTACCGCAATAAAAATTAAAATGAGTTTAAAAATGATATTATTCTCAAAACCCTGAATTAGTTTTAGGATAAGTAAAAGAACCCCAAAATTAATTTAAACATTACTTTGGGATTCACGTTGTTTTCATCTTGTGATGAAAGTGTCTTTTTTTTTTTTAAATTTATTTATTATTATTATACTTTAAGTTGTAGGGTACATGTGCATAACGTGCAGGTTTGTTACATATGTATACTTGTGCCATGTTGGTGTGCTGCACCCATCAACTCGTCATTTACATCAGGTATAACTCCCAATGCAATCCCTCCCCCCTCCCCCCTCCCCCCTCCCCATGATAGGCCCCGGTGTGTGATGTTCCCCTTCCTGAGTCCAAGTGATCTCATTGTTCAGTTCCCACCTATGAGTGAGAACATGCGGTGTTTGGTTTTCTGTTCTTGTGATAGTTTGCTAAGAATGATGGTTTCCAGCTGCATCCATGTCCCTACAAAGGACACAAACTCATCCTTTTTTATCGCTGCATAGTATCCCATGGTGTATATGTGCCACATTTTCTTAATCCAATCTGTCACTGATGGACATTTGGGTTGATTCCAAGTCTTTGCTATTGTGAATAGTGCTGCAATAAACATACGTGTGCATGTGTCTTTATAGCAGCATAATTTATAATCCTTTGGGTATATACCCAGTAATGGGATGGCTGGGTCATATGGTACATCTAGTTCTAGATCCTTGAGGAATCGCCATACTGTTTTCCATAATGGTTGAACTAGTTTACAATCCCACCAACAGTGTAAAAGTGTTCCTATTTCTCCACATCCTCTCCAGCATCTGTTGTTTCCTGACTTTTTAATGATCGCCATTCTAACTGGTGTGAGATGGTATCTCATTGTGGTTTTGATTTGCATTTCTCTGATGGCCAGTGATGATGAGCATTTTTTCATGTGTCTGTTGGCTGTATGAATGTCTTCTTTTGAGAAATGTCTGTTCATATCCTTTGCCCACTTTTTGATGGGGTTGTTTGTTTTTTTCTTGTAAATTTGTTTGAGTTCTTTGTAGGTTCTGGATATTAGCCCTTTGTCAGATGAGTAGATTGCAAAAATTTTCTCCCATTCTGTAGGTTGCCTGTTCACTCTGATGGTAGTTTCTTTTGCTGTGCAGAAGCTCTTTAGTTTAATGAGATCCCATTTGTCAATTTTGGCTTTTGTTGCCATTGCTTTTGCTGTTTTAGACATGAAGTCTTTGCCCATGCCTATGTCCTAAATGGTACTACCTAGGTTTTCCTCTAGGATTTTTATGGTATTAGGTCTAACATTTAAGTCTCTAATCCATCTTGAATTAATTTTCGTATAAGGAGTAAGGAAAGGATCCAGTTTCAGCTTTCTACTTATGGCTAGCCAATTTTCCCAGCACCATTTATGAAATAGGGAATCCTTTCCCCATTTCTTGTTTCTCTCAGGTTTGTCAAAGATCAGATGGCTGTAGATGTGTGGTATTATTTCTGAGGACTCTGTTCTGTTCCATTGGTCTATATCTCTGTTTTGGTACCAGTACCATGCTGTTTTGGTTACTGTAGCCTTGTAGTATAGTTTGAAGTCAGGTAGCGTGATGCCTTCAGCTTTGTTCTTTTGACTTAGGATTGTCTTGGAGATGCGGGCTCTTTTTTGGTTCCATATGAACTTTAAAGCAGTTTTTTCCAATTCTGTGAAGAAACTCATTGGTAGCTTGATGGGGATGGCATTGAATCTATAAATTACCTTGGGCAGTATGGCCATTTTCACGATATTGATTCTTCCTATCCATGAGCATGGTATGTTCTTCCATTTGTTTGTGTCCTCTTTTATTTCACTGAGCAGTGGTTTGTAGTTCTCCTTGAAGAGGTCCTTTACATCCCTTGTAAGTTGGATTCCTAGGTATTTTATTCTCTTTGAAGCAATTGTGAATGGAAGTTCATTCCTGATTTGGCTCTCTGTTTGTCTGTTACTGGTGTATAAGAATGCTTGTGATTTTTGCACATGGATTTTGTATCCTGAGACTTTGCTGAAGTTGCTTATCAGCTTAAGGAGATTTTGGGCTGAGACAATGGGGTTTTCTAAATATACAATCATGTCATCTGCAAACAGGGACAATTTGACTTTTTCTTTTCCTAACTGAATACCCTTGATTTCTTTCTCTTGCCTAATTGCCCTAGCCAGAACTTCCAACACTATGTTGAATAGGAGTGGTGAGAGAGGGCATCCCTGTCTTGTGCCAGTTTTCAAAGGGAATTTTTCCAGTTTTTGCCCATTCAGTATGATATTGGCTGTGGGTTTGTCATAAATAGTTCTTATTATTTTGAGGTACGTTCCATCAATACCAAATTTATTGAGCGTTTTTAGCATGAAGGGCTGTTGAATTTTGTCAAAAGCCTTTTCTGCATCTATTGAGATAATCATGTGGTTCTTGTCTTTGGTTCTGTTTATATGCTGGATTATGTTTATTGATTTGCAAATGTTGAACCAGCCTTGCATCCCAGGGATGAAGCCCACTTGATCATGGTGGATAAGCTTTTTGATGTGTTGCTGAATCCGGTTTGCCAGTATTTTATTGAGGATTTTTGCATCGATGTTCATCAGGGATATTGGTCTAAAATTCTCTTTTTTTGTTGTGTCTCTGCCAGGCTTTGGTATCAGGATGATGTTGGCCTCATAAAATGAGTTAGGGAGGATTCCCTCTTTTTCTATTGATTGGAATAGTTTTAGAAGGAATGGTACCAACTCCTCCTTGTACCTCTGGTAGAATTCGGCTGTGAATCCATCTGGTCCTGGACTTTTGTTGGTTGGTAGGCTATTAATTATTGCCTCAATTTCAGAGCCTGCTATTGGTCTATTCAGGGATTCAACTTCTTCCTGGTTTAGTCTTGGAAGAGTGTAAGTGTCCAGGAAATTATCCATTTCTTCTAGATTTTCCAGGTTATTTGCGTAGAGGTGTTTACAGTATTCTCTGATGGTAGTTTGTATTTCTGTGGGGTCGGTGGTGATATCCCCTTTATCATTTTTAATTGCGTCGATTTGATTCTTCTCTCTTTTCTTCTTTATTAGTCTTGCTAGTGGTCTGTCAATTTTGTTGATCTTTTCAAAAAACCAACTCCTGGATTCATTGATTTTTTGGAGAGTTTTTTGTGTCTCTATCTCCTTCAGTTCTGCTCTGATCTTAGTTATTTCTTGCCTTCTGCTAGCTTTCGAATGTGTTTGCTCTTGCTTCTCTAGTTCTTTTAATTGCGATGTTAGAATGTCAATTTTAGATCTTTCCTGCTTTCTCTTGTGGGCATTTAGTGCTATAAATTTCCCTCTACACACTGCTTTAAATGTGTACCAGAGATTCTGGTATGTTGTATCTTTGTTCTCATTGGTTTCAAAGAACATCTTTATTTCTGCCTTCATTTCATTATGTACCCAGTAGTCATTCAGGAGCAGGTTGTTCAGTTTCCATGTAGTTGAGCGGTTTTGATTGAGTTTCTTAGTCCTGAGTTCTAGTTTGATTGCACTGTGGTCTGAGAGACAGTTTGTTATAATTTCTGTTCTTGTACATTTGCTGAGGAGCGCTTTACTTCCAATTACGTGGTCGATTTTGGAGTAAGTACCATGTGGTGCTGAGAAGAATGTATATTCTGTTGATTTGGGGTGGAGAGTTCTATAGATGTCTATTAGGTCTGCTTGCTGCAGAGATGAGTTCAATTCCTGGATATCCTTGTTAACTTTCTGTCTCGTTGATCTGTCTAATGTTGACCGTGGAGTGTTGAAGTCTCCCATTATTATTGTATTGGAGTCTAAGTCTCTTTGTAAGTCTCTAAGGACTTGCTTTATGAATCTGGGTGCTCCTGTATTGGGTGCATATATATTTAGGATAGTTAGCTCTTCCTGTTGAATCGATCCCTTTACCATTATGTAATGGCCTTCTTTGTCTCTTTTGATCTTTGATGGTTTAAAGTCTGTTTTATCAGAGACTAGTATTGCAACCCCCGCTTTTTTTTGTTCTCCATTTGCTTGGTAAATCTTCCTCCATCCCTTTATTTTGAGCCTATGTATGTCTCTGCGTGTGAGATGGGTCTCCTGAATACAGCAGACTGATGGGTCTTGACTCTTTAATCCAGTTTGCCAGTCTGTGTCTTTTAATTGGAGCATTTAGTCCATTTCATTTAAGGTTAAGATTGTTATGTGTGAACTTGATACTGCCATTATGATATTAACTGGTTATTTTGCTCGTTAGTTGATGCAGTTTCTTCCTAGCCTCGATGGTCTTTACATTTTGGCATGTTTTTGCAATGGCTGGTACCGGTTGTTCCTTTCCATGTTGAGTACTTCCTTCAGGGTCTCTTGTAAGGCAGGCCTAGTGGTGACAAAATCTCTAAGCATTTGCTTATCTGTAAAGGATTTTATTTCTCCTTCACTTATGAAACTTAGTTTGGCTGGATATGAAATTCTGGGTTGAAAATTCTTTTCTTTAAGAATGTTGAATATTGGCCCCCACTCTTTTCTGGCTTGGAGAGTTTCTGCCGAGAGATCTGCTGTTAGTCTGATGGGCTTCCCTTTGTGGGTAACCCAACCTTTCTCTCTGGCTGCCCTTAAGATTTTTTCCTTCATTTCAACTTTGGTGAATCTGGCAATTATGTGTCTTGGAGTTGCTCTTCTCGAGGAGTATCTTTGTGGCGTTCTCTGTATTTCCTGGATTTGAATGTTGGCCTGCCCTACTAGGTTGGGGAAGTTCTCCTGGATGATATCCTGAAGAGTGTTTTCCAACTTGGTTCCATTTTCCCCCTCACTTTCAGGCACCCCAATCAGACGTAGATTTGGTCTTTTTACATAATCCCATACTTCTTGCAGGCTTTGTTCATTTCTTTCTCTTCTTTTTTCTTTTGGTTTCTCTTCTCGCTTCATTTCATTCATTTGATCCTCAATCGCTGATACTCTTTCTTCCAGTTGATCGAGTCGGTTACTGAAGCTTGTGCATTTGTCACGTATTTCTCGTGTCATGGTTTTCATCTCTTTCATTTCGTTTATGACCTTCTCTGCATTAATTACTCTAGCCATCAATTCTTCCACTTTTTTTTCAAGATTTTTAGTTTCTTTGCGCTGGGTACGTAATTCCTCCTTTAGCTCTGAGAAATTTGATGGACTGAAGCCTTCTTCTCTCATCGCGTCAAAGTCATTCTCCGTCCAGCTTTGATCCATTGCTGGCGATGAGCTGCGCTCCTTTGCCGGGGGAGATGCGCTCTTATTTTTTGAATTTCCAGCTTTTCTGCCCTGCTTTTTCCCCATCTTTGTGGTTTTATCTGCCTCTGGTCTTTGATGATGGTGATGTACTGATGGGGTTTTGGTGTAGGTGTCCTTCCTGTTTGATAGTTTTCCTTCTAACAGTCAGGACCCTCAGCTGTAGGTCTGTTGGAGATTGCTTGAGGTCCACTCCAGACCCTGTTTGCCTGGGTATCAGCAGCAGACGCTGCAGAAGATAGAATATTTCTGAACAGCGAGTGTACCTGTCTGATTCTTGCTTTGGAAGCTTCCTCTCAGGGGTGTACTCCACCCTGTGAGGTGTGGGGTGTCAGACTGTCCCTAGTGGGGGATATCTCCCAGTTAGGCTACTCAGGGGTCGGGGACCCACTTGAGCAGGGAGTCTGTCCCTTCTCAGATCTCAACCTCTGTGTTGGGAGATCCACTGCTCTCTTCAAAGCTGTCAGACAGAGTCGTTTGCGTCTGCTGAGGTTTCGGCTGTGTTTGTTATTGTTTACTGTGCCCTGTCCTCAGAGGTGGAGTCTACAGAGACAGGCAGGTTTCCTTGAGCTGCTGTGAGCTCCACCCAGTTCGAGCTTCCCAGCAGCTTTGTTTACCTACTTAAGCCTCAGCAATGGCGGGTGCCCCTCCCCCAGCCTCGCTGCTGCCTTGCCGGTAGATCACAGACTGCTGTGCTAGCAATGAGGGAGGCTCCGTGGGTGTGGGACCCTCCCGGCCAGGTGTGGGATATGATCTCCTGGTGTGCCTGTTTGCTTAAAGCGCAGTATTGGGGTGGGAGTTACCCGATTTTCCAGGTGTTGTGTGTCTCAGTTCCCCTGGCTAGGAAAAGGGATTCCCTTCCCCCTTGCACTTCCCAGGTGAGGCAATGCCTCGCCCTGCTTCAGCTCTTGCTGGTCGGGCTGCAGCAGCTGACCAGCACCAATCGTCCGGCACTCCCCAGTGAGATGAACCCAGTACCTCAGTTGAAAATGCAGAAATCACCGGTCTTCTGTGTCGCTCGCGCTGGGAGTTGGAGACTGGAGCTGTTCCTATTCGGCCATCTTGCTCCGCCCCGCCGAAAGTCTTTTTTTTTTTTTTTTTTGAGATGGAATCTAGCTCTGTTGTCCAGGCTAGAGTGCAGTGGTACAGTCTCGGCTCACCGCAACCTCCGCCTCCTGGGTTGAAGCGATTCTCCTGCCTCGGTCTCCCAAGTAGGTGGGACTACAGGTGCATGCCACCATGCCTGGATAATTTTTATATTTTCAGCAGAGATGGGATTTCACCATGTTGACCAGGCTTGTGTCAAACACCTGACCTCAGGTGATCCACCTGCCTCAGCCTCCCAAAGTGCTGGGCTTACAGATGTGAGCCACCACGCTCGGCCTCAGGTTTGAGTTTTAGGAGAACAGAATTGCCATATGCACTGAAGAATCTTCTTTCAGAAACAGCACTGGGCACTAACCACTAGCCCTTGCCACATTCCTGGGAGCCCTCAGGCTTCCATGCAGACCTTTGAATGAGATTGGATACATCATTCCCAGTGACAGAGAAGCTGCCTCTTTTGTTTCCAAGAAAACAGACCCATGAGAAAAGCCCAGCAGTCCCAAAGGGAACTCTGGGTATTGCATAAAGGAAGAGCCTGTATTCTCACACTGCAAACATAATTAAAACAACTCCTCCTCCCTTATCTGAGACATGGAAGGAAGATGAATGGGAAGATGGCACAGGGAGAAAGCCCTTATCTCTCATTTTGTAAATGAAAAAAAAAAAAAGACTTTTTGTTTTGTTTAGTTTATAGGAAAAAAAGTCACTGCCAAATTTTGTCCATAGCAAGAGGAGGCCTGAGTGTGCTGGGAAGGACCTGGCACGTGGCTGTGACAGCTTTCAGTGCCTTGGTGGGTTCCAGAAAAGCCAGGCACAGCCCCAAAATGAGGCAGCAATAGGATGCACCTCAGTGGCCACACCATGGCACAGAATGCGCTCTTAGATTCCACCTTTTAGGACAGGTTTCCTGCCGTGAGACTAACAACATAGCTTGCTTTGCTCCCATCCTCCAGAGGGACTAGATAGGACACCTCCCTTCTCTGTCCTGCCTTCCTGTGACTGTCCACTGTCCCCTGCCCAGACTGCCCCCCACACCATCCCACCCCGTTCTTTTCCGAGTACTGGGAAGTTAATCCTGGTCCATGCTCTCTGAACACTGAAATATGCCCCCATACATTCTCCACACAGCTGTCAGATCAGAGTTAAACAGAAAAGGGAGAACAACAGCAGAAGCAACAAGAGCGAGAAAAGCAAGTTACAGAGAAGAGGCAGTGGAGACAGAGTCTCCCCTGCCCCCTCTCTCCATGTTCCACCTCTGTGATGTGAGATGGAGTTTGCACCTCTCTGACCTCTGTGCAGAAGCCAGGTACTCACCCGAGATAACCCTGCCTGGCAGGATGACAGCAGAGCGAGCCCAAGCGAAACCCACGTTCCCTTGGTCGAGCTACCTTTGGAGGCTGTGTGGAGTGCTGTGAGGGTTAAGTGACACAGGTGGTGGCCAGTGAATGTGAAATTTAAGGAAAACAACTTCACAAAGGCATTTGGTGGTGATTTAATTAAAACATTCAGTCATAAAGTCAACAACAGAAGCAATAAAAAATTATGAGGCTTGGGCACTGGAGTAAAGAAATGCATGGGGCGACTGGAAAGTGCAGGAAGAAGCTGTCAGGAAGCATGAGTGACCCTGAACAGAGGGAATGGGTGGGCTGAAGAACGGAACTTGTATATTCTTAGAGCAGCCTCTGGGCACCAGGGGAGCATGCATGAATTCTCACAACCTTATGCCCTGGTCCACCCAGAGCCCTGACCCTGGCGATTAGGGACGTTTTATGGAGCAGCAGAAACAGCAGCCTCTAAGGCAGAGTAAGGGAGCTTAAGGCTGGAGTCAAAGGAAGCTTAGAAACTTGCAGGGGTTACTATGGAGAAAACACTGTTTTGAATGAAAACCAAAGAGAGTGACTGACAGGAAATGGGTCAGAAAGTTAAAGAACGTGTTTCAGCACATTTAGACTTTCAGCAGAGTGCCATGAAACCTCCTTGCTTCCCACAGGCTCTTATTTTAATGAACCCAGTCGATCAAGACTTTTCCTTGAGGAGTGCTCAGCATGAGTCGGTGGACCTCTGAGAGCTGCCTGCTCATTTACTAAGTTCTGTTGATTCTAATGCCTGTATGTGCCTCCAGCTCCCACTGGTTTTTGCCATTGTTCAGACTCTCATCTTTTTTTTCTCCTGCATTATTGAAACAGCTCCCTAAATGGTCTCCCCACCTGTGGTCTCATCACCTTCCAATCCACCTCCTCCCACCCTCCAGAATGATGCTTAGAAATCACAAACCTGATCTTTTTTCACAGCTGCCTAAAATCCTCCCTGGCACCCAGTTGCCCATGGAAGTGGTCTCAGAGCTTCCCTGAGCAACAGCTCAGCTGACATGGTTGCCAGACGCCGAGGCCTCTCCCTCTGAGATTCTAATTCAGCAGGTTGGGAATGCAGCCCTAGAATTTACCATGTAAATAAACATCTTGGTGGAAGATCATGACTGGGAATCATGATCAGTGTGGGAAGCACTGTCTATAATGTGACACTGAACTGTCTCGCATGGTGGACCCTGCCCACCTCTCTCCTCTGTATCTGAACAGCTGAGCTGCATCTCTGAGCCTTGATTGTTTGAGTCCAGCCAGACTGGGCTCTGGAACTGGGATCCAAACGCAAAGGCCCGTTCAGACTTCCAACAACCAGGCAGTTTAAGCTCATCTACAACAGACCACCCAACTCTGGGCTGGGAGAAGGTGTGACCAGGGGTGCACCTGCCATGGCAAGATAGGGAGAGGGTTGTTGTTCTTGCTGGATTTTTTTAAAACAAAAATGAGAGAAGAACAGACTGCAGGTAAGAGGGGAAAAGTAATTAAAAATATATAAATAACCTGCAGTGTTCACAGCCTGCTGTTGTTCTGAGACAAATAGCTTAGTAAGTAAACCAAGGCAAGACAGACATTCTGGTAACAACACTCGCTTTGCCGTGATTCTCGAAATTACATGCACCTGAAATTTCAGAGCTCCAGATGGCAGAATTGTGCAGGTGGCGAAGTGTGCGTTGATATCCTCAAACATCTCCTTTGCTTCTCCTCCTCTCTCTTTGTATTGCCTCTCTCAGATGTTTGTGTCCTCATCTGGGATCTAGATACTCAGAGCTTCTCACCATGGATACCTTTGCAATAGTCCACCTGCCTTCACTCCTAATTCCTCCTCCCACCCTTACCTTCACTCCTTGGTTCATTCCTTGTCCACTTGCTTTCAAGATTGGCTGCTAAGGTTTTAATGACATAGTAACTCTCTTCAGGGACACAGTGTTTATGTTTTAGCAGGGAAGTGCTGGGAGACAAAACTTTTGTATATGGTGGAATTTTAGGAGAGTGTGTTGGAATTCAGGAAAGATTGTTATGTCCCACCTGATGGCTTCAACAATTGTATTCCACCCTTATCAGGGTATCTGTCACATAGTAGGCACTTAGCCTGATTCAATGCCTTGGACCACGGAAAGATTGATTTCCAACAACTAGATTTTCTTGGACCACTATGTGTTAGTATAACTCTTATTTTGACAGAGGAGATTAAATACATATTTAATGAAAATGTATAATTTAATTTATATCACTGAAGGCTTTCATTTAAATAATTCCCAAATTTAAAAAAATTAATGTCAGACTACATGTTTGTGATTTGGGAATTTACCAATTAGGGTTTATTTAAGGTTTAATAAAATATTATTACTTATATCCTGCTGCTAACATAAATGTCTTTGACTAAGAGTTTCCCTCTTCTCTGAGTTTTCTTGCCTCTAGCAGAAGCAGTGTTCCCAGCCACAAAGCCAAGTTTCCAGTTTGGGTCTTCCCCATGACCTGTTGGCCTGCCAGGATGGAGGGTTCTTCACTGTCTTTAGTCTCAACTACTGTTGGTATGGATGCAATTGATCACCTTCTGCATTTATTTGCTAGTGCTGCCATCTCAAAGTACCACAAATTGGATGGTTTAAACAACATAAATTTACCCTCTCACAGTTCTGGAGATTAAGAGCCTGAAGTAAAGATGAGGCAGGAGCATGCTTCCTCTGAAGGCTCTAGGAAAGAAAGCTTTCTTGCCTTTTCTGGTTTCTGGTGGCCTCACAATCATGGTGGAAGGTGAAGGAGGAACAACGGCACATCTTACATCGTGGCAGGCAAGAGAGCATGTGCAGGGGAATTGCTCTTTATAAAACCATCAGATATCATGAGACTTACTCATTATGAAAACAGCACGGGAAAAACCAGCCCCCATGAGTCAATTACTTCCCACCGGGTCCCTCCTATGGGACGTGGGTGTCAAGTCCAGCTCCGTTTTTCTCACTAGGTCCAGGACATTTTGGCTTCAGCCAGAGTGTCTTCCTTAGTGCCAACCAGGTATTGATCTCCCAGTTCTCCCTTCCCTTAACTTGTGAGTATCAGGAACTCACATCCCAGCCACAAAGCTATCTTCACATTGCTTCTTCTGGGGACACACAGAAATTCCACCAACAGTGCACAGTATTGCTAGGGCCAGCTTTGGTACTATCAGGGTAGAGGGTGGCTTTGACCTGTTTATTCCTTCCTTCCTTCGTGGACTCTTCCTGACCTCTGGCTGTCCAACACTCCAAAGGGCTTGCACACTTGCTATTGTACCTGAGTATTTCTAGCTTTGCTATATCCATTAAGTATTTTATTTCCAATCCTCTTAACTACCTTTATCCCCCTATTAAAGTTTATTTTTCTAAGTTGAATGTCATGGGGCTATTTTCCACTTTGCTTAGTCTATTTGTATCATTATTCCACTGTTCTCTTGCTTATACAAGCTCCCAGTTGAGCATGAACATACCATTTTCAGCCACTTCCGGATCATTAATAAAGCAGTGAAGGAAGACAGGTTCTTACCTTAAACCCCATGGCACCAATTAGACACTTACCCTCAAATGGGCCCCTTGGCAATTTATCGTTACTCTATGATCTTTCAACCATTGTTTAATCAAGGAGGCTGGGTTCCTATCCAAGCCAATTTACAGTAAGTTTTCAAGGAAATTTTCTTGAGACCAGTTGCTTTTCTGAAGCTGTCTTCTCTATTGCAGTCCTTCTAGCTGCTCAGTTTAGAGCACACAAACCTGTCAGACCATTTATTTGGTTCTCAGAATTTTTCATGGTGGTAGCATTTATATCTTTTTACTTTCAACAATCTTCCTTTCCTTGAGGGAAAGAAGTAGAAAGAGAACTACATAATTGAGAACTGCTCCCTTCTGTAACACCAGAGACTAAATTGTTGCCTGGGTTTGGAAAAAAGCGTATGGTCTACTTTGGGCAAGACTTTGATCACCCAGATCTTCTTCCCCAGACATAGCCAGGTGCAGACCTCTATAGAAGGGTCTAACAAAAGGAGGCCAATGGCATGGGTGGGTACCTACTCATGCTCAATGAATCTGAGGATGAAATCACAATTACTGAACTATGATTATGTTCTAAAGCTTATGTCAGAGATGCCCACTTAAAGCTAAAGGAGCCATATCCTGCACCCTCAAAAGGCTTCAAGGCTGCTGGTGGTGGAACTGTAGGACCCAGCAGACAGATCATGAATTTTTGTTCTTTCTCAGAAAAAACAAAACAAAACAAAACAAAAAAACCAGCAAACAACCCCTCACTGTTGGTCCCTACTAGGACTTGGGATATCAGAGGACCCTGAGAAATAGAAATGTATTTGAAATTATATTACCTGGCATGACAAAACTTTAACCTTTTTCAAGTCAGTATTACCCTTGGCTGGGTTGGGCTATCAGAGAATGACATAAGAAACAGGTACTTTTCCTGGGCGGGTTATTTAGGTGAAAAGGTAAACAATTTTGGTTCTAAAATGATGGCATAGAAGCAAGCTGGGTTGACTCAGGCCTCACAGAAAAGCAAAATCAAATATACAGCACCAAGGTTGTCACCATGAATACACAGAACTCAAATATGAAAATGAGACAGGCTGGGCATAGTGGCTCACATCTGTAATCCCAGTGCTTTGGGAGGCTGAAGTAGGAGAATTGCTTGAAGCTAGGATTTCAAGACCAGTTTGGCAACATTGTGAGAACCCATCTCTACAAACAATAAAAGAAAAATTAGTCATGCATGGTGGTACATGCCTGTAATCCTAGCAAATGAGAGGCTGAGGCAGGAGGATCTCTTGAGCCCAAGAGTACAAGGCTGAAGTGAGCTATGATTAGGCGATAGGGTGACAGAGTAAGACTCCATCTCTAAAAAAATAATAATAAAAAAATAGAAAAAAGAAAAAAAGAAAGAAAAAGAAAGTAAGACAGTTCTTGTGGGGGAACAGAGAAGTGAAAAAGCTCTGAGTAGATTGTAAAATAATCAGACTTCCACACCTTCAATGCCTCTTCCCCCATTCTGCCCAGCATCAGTGCATAGAAAATATTCCTGCAACTCACTGTTTCTATACCAGAAAAAGTGAGATGGAGATGGATAACCAGCTTCCCCACCATCTTGGGTTCTCTGGCAAGAGACCTGTCTCTGCCTTAACCCATGAGAAGTATGGATAGTTCTGGAAGAGAGAAATATTTCTGAGGAAGGGCAGAGACAAAGGAGGGAGGTGGGACTACCATTCCCAGCACTGGAAACTCTGCTCTGTAACTTGGCCAAAGGAAATGCCAAATCAGAATGGCTGTTTAGCAGCACCATGCTATATGAGGTTCATCCTCCAGGTCCCCTGGGCAGAAGGGATTTGAGCTCTTGAGCAAGGGTAGAAAATGTTTTCAAATAAATAATAACAACATTTTCCAAAATGTGAGAAAGATATAAATACCCAGATAGAGGAAGGTCAGAGAACATCCAACATATTTGACACAAATAAGACTACCCCAAGGCATGTAAGAATCAAACTCTCAAAGGTCAAGGACAAAGGGATAATTCTAAAAGCAGTGAGAGAGAGAGAGAGAGAGAAAAAAAAAAAACAAATAACACATGAAAAAACTCTAATTCATCTGGCAACAGATTTCTCAATGGAAATCATACAGGCCAGGAGGGAATAGAATGACATTTTTCAAAGCACTGAAAGAAAAAAATCTGCCATTCAAGAATATTGTATCCAGCAAAGTTATCCTTCATATATGAAGGAGAGAGAGAGATACAATCTTTCCCAGACAAACGAGAGCTGAGAGAATTTACCACTACTAGACCTGTCTTATAAAACCCACAGTAAAATTAAGTACATGGACAGACCCAGAATACTCTAATACTGTAACTGTGGTGTGCAATCCACTCATATCTCTAGTATGAAGCTCAAATAACAAATCTGTCAAAAACAATGATACTTACAACTTTTTAAGAGATAGTTAATATAAAAATATGTAAATTGAGACAAATAAAAGTCAAAATGTGTGAAGGGGAGAAAGTTAAATGCTAGAAGGTTTTTTTATTTTTTGTTTATTATTTTCTTTGTGATCTAAGTTGTCATATCTTTAAAATAAACTGTTAAATCTGTAAGACTTTTTTTGCAATCCTCATGGTAACCACAATGCAAAAACATACAATAGAGTCACTGAAAACTAAAAAAAAAAACCAGTGAATTAAAACATATTACCAGAGAAAATCACTTAACTGCAAAGGAAGGCAGTAAGAAAGGAAGAAAGAGAAGAGTTATGAAACAACCAGAAAACAAACAACAAAATGGCAGTAGTAAATCTTTACTCATCAATAATAAAACTGAATGCTAATATACTCAATTATCCATTCAAAAGGCATAATGTAGCAGACTGGATAAAGAAATAAGACCCAACTATATGCAGCTTACAAGAAAAACACTTCACCTATAAAGACATATATTGACTGAAAGTGAAGGGATGGATAAAGATATTCCATGCAACTGGAAATTAAAAAAGAGCAAGAGTAACTACACTTACATCAGATAAAAATAGACTACAAATCAAAGCTCATAACAAGAGATAAAGAAAATCACTATATAATGATAAAGGGGTGAATTTGGAAGGAGGAAACAGTTATAAATATCTATGCATTCAATACTGGAGCTCCCAAGTATAGAAAGCAAACGTTAATAAATATGACGAAGAGATAGACTGAAATACAGCAATAGTAGGGGACTTTAACATTGTACTCTCAGAAATGGACAGATCATCCAGACAGAAAATCAACAAAGAAGCAGCGGAGTCAAAATACACATGAGACCTATTAGGCCTAACTGACATTTACAGAACATTTCACCCAGTTGGTGCAGAATATGCATTCTTCTCATAAGCACATGGAACATTCCCCAGAATAGACCGTCTCTTACAGTCTGAACTAAGTAAAAAAAAGTAGAAATCATACCAACTATCTTTTCTGAACACAAGGGAATAAAACTAGAATTCAATAAAAGAGAAACCTTGGAAACTTCACAAACACTTGGAAATTAAACCACATTCTCCTGAATGACCAATGAGTCAATGAAGAAATTAAGAAGGAAATTTAAAAATTTATTAAAATGAATAAAAATTGAAATAAAACACACAAAAATCTATGGGATACAACAAAAGCAATACTAAGAAGAAAGTTTACAGCAATACATGTGTATCAAAAAGCATTAAGGCTTCAAATAAACAACCTAATGATGCACCTCAAAAAACTAGAAAAGCAAAAACAAGCCAAACCCAAAACTAGTAGAATGAAAGAAATAATAAAAGTCAGAGCAAAAAGAAATATAATTGAGGCTAAAAGAATAACAGAACATCAATGAAATGAAGAGGTGATTTTTTGAAAAGATAAAATTGACAAACTTTTGGCTAGACTAAGAAAAAAAGAGAGAAGACCTAAATAAATAAATTAGAAACAAAAAAAGAGACATAACAAATGAGATCACAGAAATAAAAAAAAATTAAAGACTACTATGAACAACTATATGTCAACAAACTGAAAAACCTAGACAAAATGGATAAATTCCTAGACACAGCCTACCAAGAGTGAACCATGAAGAAACAGAACACCTCAAAGAGCCAATGATGAGTAATGAGACTGAAGTTGTAATAAAAAATCTCTTATCAAAGGAAAGCCCAGGGCTTGATGGCTTCACTGCTGATTTCTACTGAACATTTAAAGAACTAATACCAATTCTACTCAAACTCTTCAAAAAAAATTGAAGAAGAAGGAATATTTTCAAACTCGTTCCACAAGGCCAGCATTACTCTGATACCAAAACAAGACAAAGACACAACAAAAAAGAAAACTACAGACCAGTATCGTAGATGAACATATATGCCAAAATTCCCAACAAAATACTAGCAAATGGAATTCAACAATACATTAAAAAAATCATTTACCATGATCAAGTGGGATTCATCTTAGGGATGCAAGGATGGTTCAATATATGCAAATCAATAAATGTGATATATCATATTGACAGAACCAAGAATAAAACCCATATGATTATTTCAAGATATGCCAAAACAATATTTTAAAAAATTTAACATCTCTTTATGATAAAGAACCCTCTGTCAAACTGGGTATAGAAGGAATATATCCCAAAATAATAAAGGCCATGTGTGACAAACCCACAGTAACATCATACTGAATGGGGAAAATTTGAACACCTTTCTTTTAAGAGTGGTACAAGACACAGATGCCCACTTTCACCAGTTTTATTCAATATAGTTCTGGAAGTTCTTGAGATAAGAGAAAGAAAGGGCATCCAAATTGGAAAGGAAGCAGTCAAATTAGTCTTTTTTGCAGATGTTGTTATCTTATACTTAGAAAAACCTAAAGACTCCAGCAAAAAAGTTAGAACTGACAAGTAAATTTGATAAAGTTGCAGGATACAAAATCAACATACAAAAATCAGTAGCATTAATATACACCAATAGCAAACAATCTGAAAAAGAAATCAAGAAAGCAATTCCATTTACAATAGCTATAAAGAATACAAAATACCTAGGAATCAATTTAACCAAATAATTGAAAGATCTGTACAAGGAAAACTATAAAATGCTTATTAAAGCAATTGAAGAGAACATAAAAAATGGAAACCACGGTACTTAATGCTTATGGACTTAGAAGAATTAATACCGTTAAAATGACAATACTACTCAAAGCAATGTACAGATTCAATGTAATTCCTAGCAAAATAACAATTCATCACAGAAATAGAAAAATAATCCCAAAATTTATGTGGACCCATGAAAGACCCCAAGTTGCCAAAGCTATCCTGAGCAAAAAGAACAGAGCTGGAGGTATCACACCACCTGAATTCGAAATTTACTACAATGTCATAGTAATCAAATCAACATAGTAGGGGCATAAAAGCAGACATATAAACCAATGGAACAGAATACAGAACCCAGATATAAACCCATGCATATACAACCAACTCGTCTTTGACAAAGGCACCAAGAACACACATTGGGGAAAGGACAACCTCTTCAATAAATGTTGCTGAGAAAACTGGATAACCATATACAGAAGAATAAAACTAGACTCTTCTCTCTCACTGTATACAAAAATGAAGTCAAGTGGTTTAAAGACTTAAATCTAAGACCTGAAACTATGAAACTACCAGACAAAAACATTGGAGAAATGCTCCAGAACATTGGTCTTGGCAAGGATTTTTTGTGTAAGATCTCAAAAGCACAGGTAGCAAAAGCAAAAATAGACAACTGGAATTACATCAAGTTAAAAGCCTTCTGCACAACAAAGGAATCGATCAACAAAGTGAAGGGACAACCCCCAGAATGTGAGAAAGTATTTGCAAACCATCCATCTGACAAGGGCTTAATAACCAGAAAATACGAAAAGGCAAAACAACTCAACAGCAAACCTCCAAAATAATCTGATTAACAATGGGCAAAAGATCTGAAGGAGCATTCTCAAAAGAAGATATACAAATGACCAGTAGGTTTATAAAAAAAAAAAAAATGCTCAACATCACGAATCATCAGACAAATGCAAATGAAAACTACAATGAGATATCATCTCACCCAGTTAAAACAGCTTTTATCAAAAAGATAGGCAATAATGGATGCTGGCAAGCATGTGGAGAAAGGGGAACCCTGGTACGTTGTTGGTGGGAATATAAATTGGTATCGCTACTATGGAGAACAGTATAGAGGTTCCTCAAAAAACAAAAAGTAGAACTATCATGTGATCTAGCAATTCTACTACTGGGTATATATCCAAAATAAAGGAAATTGGTATATTGAAAAGACTTCTGCACTTTCATGTTAATTGCAGCACTATTAACTATAGCCAAAATATGGAATCAACTTAAGTGCCCATCAATGGATGAATGGAAGAAAATATTGTATACCTATACAATGGAATATTATTAAGCCATAAAAAGATAGAAATCTTGTCATCTGCAATAACATGGATGAAACTGGAAGTCATTATATTAAGTGAAATAAACCAGGCACAGAAAGACAAATATTATATCTTCTAACTCATATGTGAAACTAAAAAAGTTTATCTCCCAAATATAGAGTAAGCTGGTGATTACCAGAGTCTAGGAAAGCGTGGGGATGAAGAGAAGCTGATTAGTGGATGCAAATATACAGTTTGATAGAGGAATTAAGACTCAGTATTAGATAGATCAGTTGGGTGACTCTAGTTTACAATAATTTATTGTATATTTCAAAATAGCTAGAAGAGAAGAATTGGAATGGTTCTAACATAAAGAGAAGACAAATATTTAGGGTGATGAATATCCCAAGTACACAGTTTTGATTTTTACAAATTATATGATTACATTAGAGTATCACATGTACTTCAAAACTATGTGCATCTGTTAAGCATCAATTAAAAATTAAATTAAAAACTTCATGTAAAAGGGGGAAAATACATTATATTCTGCCATATAGTCAATAGAAAGGCCAGCCCAGAGGCGACTGCAGTGGTGAAAGTGAGAGATGTTAGTGATTTGGACTGAGGTGGGAAGTTAGATTTAGGATAGGTCTTAAAGTTAGCACTGAAATAACTTCAGTTTTAACTTCAAAATATATCCTACTGGATAATTCATAGGGGTCTCTATGAGATGCGGGGGTCAGAGAAAGGGAAGAGGCCTCTGGGATTTTTGCATCAGCATCCAGGTGCCTTGTGGTTTCTTTGACTGAGATGGTGAAGGCTGGGGCATGCCAGCATTGAGATGCCAATGAGATTTCTGAAGGGAGCTGTTAATAGCAAGTTGGATATATAAGTCTCAAGCTCAGGGAAGAGGGTGGTGTGAGAGATACAAATTTGGAAGTCATTAGCATATAGATGGTATTTAAAGCCTAGGGAATGAAGATAGGCTCTACAGTGCAATTCACAGTGAAGATCTTCACGTCATGACTCTTTTAGTAACAAAGAGCATAAACATCACTGAAGCATGTTCTGTGCGTGGGACTCTTGTCAAGTCTCCTAATTTCTCTAAGTATTTGTTAGCCTATCAGGAAAATAAGTGGCAAGCACACACGTTCAAGCCATACCCTCAATGCCCGAAGGACCACACTGTAATTCTCTAATTTCATAGAAGGTGAAGTCATGTATTTTGCTTTCTGCAAAAGGATGCCACTTTAAGATCTTCAGAGAAATGCAAAAATTGACTAGGGCAGTTTAGAATTCACCAAATTGCACAATTGAGAGTAATCTACACTCAAGTAGATGTTTGAAACTCTACATTTAGTTGTGGGTTTCTTAAACATGCAGCAAATAATTTAAGTGATCCAAGATACCACACAAATAACTGGAGAGACAATAATTTCAGTTGCATTATTGGTGACAAAGTATTATGAAAATGAAACGCATTGTGTTCAGAATAATCCTACTCCAAAGCAGGCAAAATCAGTCCACCTGATAAACTCAATCCTTCAAGAATACAAACAGAATGTACTTCCAAAAGTTGAGAAAAGTAACTCTGCTTTTGAGTCCATCTTTAGCTTTTATTTTTGGTGACAGGAGTAACAAAATTTATACATTTTGCATAAGCAACTTGTACTTTTGCATATTCATGACAACATATGGATTAAGTGTTTTAAAATGAGTCTAGTCTAATTTTTCTAATAAAAAAGTAATTGCTAACTCTAAAAAAAAAATGGGAAGCTATAATGGAAGAAGCCTGGGTAATGGAGAGTTGGCTCTAGCACTAGGCTCATGGGGGACACCAAAACCAGGCAAAAAACTCCCATGCTGACTTCTCCTGGGTTGTTCTTTCAGGCCATTGCTCCAAGTGTGGTGTTGGAATTCCCGCACCAGAATCACCGAGGTGATTAACATGTAGATTTCTGGATTTACACCACAGTTTCTGAATATAAATCTGCATTTTAAATAAGCACTCTTAGGTGGTTCTCAATCAGGAGTTTGAAACCTGGCTTCACAAACATGCTAGGACAAGGGTCTCAAACTTCAGTGTACATAAGAATCATCTGAAGAGTGGAATGAAATGCAGATATTGGAATCTGGAAGTCCCAGAGCCTGTCTGTGTTTTTAATTTGCATCCTGGGTCTCTTGAATGCAGGTGGTCTAGGGACCTCACTCTGAAAAACCCTGCCTAGGAGATCTCAGGAGTTCCATGCCCTGCCATCCCCATCCTTCCATCTCCACTCCCTGACAACTTAAATGCATACTTTATCTGTATGTGCCTCTGTGCCATTACATGATAAGGAAGGTCTTTTGCTTGTTTTAGATCTTTGAGTTTAAGCCCAGAAAAAAGTTAAGAGACACTGCGGAAGATACCAGCTCTTCTAATCAATTCTAATACTTTCTTGCACTTCTACATAGGCAATTCAGAAAAATAGTATCGGCCAGCAGCTGCAGAAACTGCTCCCCCAGGTGAGCTATTTGCTCCTCAAATGATGCATATGCGCTGTCTGAGCCGAAGCTCGAGGATAGGAGCACACCAAAAAGCATTCATTCTCTAGGTTCTGATTCATTTCTCTCCCTGCCCAGTCTTTAGACATTATTTTAGGGAAGCCAACTTTAAAATTAAAACAACAACAACAATTTGTTTATATCACTAAGTATGCTACCCCTGGAAGTACATGTTTTCTGATTTACCATGGTTGTTCTTTCCCAGCTCCTCAGAACTGTCTATCATGGAGAACTACTTCTGCTTTCCTCATTATTGAACTGGAAGACTAAGGAAGGCTGCATTTTCTCACTCTCCTGTGATTTCTAGTAAAGTCGAGCATCCTGTCTTTTTCATTTGTCCATGATTTCATCGGTGTTTGACCTAGCTCCAATTATACTCTTTCTCACAGAACTTTCTGTTTGCTTGTTTATTTCATTCCCTTTTATGTTGTTTTCAACTCATTTTGTGTGTGAACAGAGAAAAAAAAAAGGATGTGAAGATGAAGCATTTATCTAGTGATCCAGTTGGTGGAAAAAACACACAAAACATTTTAAGGCTGAAATGTTTGAAGTCGCTGCTGAGATGCCAACCAAAATGGACCAAGGACACTGGAGTGGGAAAAACTCTGACTTTGGAAGCTGAAAGATCTCAGCAACTTGCTGCCATGTGGCCCTGGGAAGCAGCCTACAAGCTTTGAGCCTGTTTCCCCATCTGCAAGAAGGCAGATTCCTTGTTCCATTTGTCAGTGTAGGCTGACATTTTCTCAACCCAGCCAGTAGGATTCAGCACCTCTTTCTGCCCTTCCAGTGGGGCCACTCATGCCACAAGGATTCTAAGCCATGTTGAGTTTACTAAAGATTTTGTACAGAAATGCAGGAAGGCTTTACCCTGTAGACCTCCATAGTAAAACCTGCTGAACTCCCATGAACAGGTTCCCTCTCCCAAGGCCTTCCATCTATCTCCCTGCTGATTGACAGCTTCTCTTCTTCCTCTCTTTGCTTCACAGTTCCCAGGTTCACTCACTGGATGAACTTCTATCTTCCTCACTTTCCATATCTCCCCCTTCCCTGCAGGCCTCTAAACCACTGTCCACTTCCTCCTTGATTGGACCCAGGTCCTCCAAACTTGTAAACCTGAAGCCATCAGGTACTATGAAAACAAGTAAACGTCTCTCCCCCTCATCCTGGCTCCTTACCTTGGAAAACACAAGCAATTCAGCAATTAGTTATTTAGGTTGGTGCAAAGGCAATTGTGGTTTAAAAGTAATTTCTTTTTGGCCGGGCGTAGTGGCTCATGCCTGTAATCCCAGCACTTTGGGAGGCCGAGGCGGGTGGATCACAAGGTCAGGAGATTAAGACCATTCTGGCTAACATGGTGAACCCCATCTCTACTAAAAATACAAAAAAAAAAAAAAAAAATTAGCCGGGCATGGTGGCCGGCTCCTGTGGTCCCAGCTACTTGGGAGGCTGAGGCAGGAGACTGGCGTGAACCTGGGAGGCAGAGCTTGCAGTGAGCCACGATTGCGCCACTGCACTCCAGCCTGGGTGACTGAGCAAGACTCCGTCTCAAAAAAAAAAAAAGTAATTTCTTTTTGATGGCAAAATTTAAAAGTAATTACTTTTAATGGCAAAAACCGCAATTGCTTTTGCATCAACCTTAATATTATGTCATATTAACTACACCTTTTCTCTCCTTTTAAAAGAACCTTAAAACAAATCCCAGACTTTTTGACGTTACATGTAAAAAGTGATAATGACAGACTGAAGATTCTGCCCATGGCTGGGACACTTCCCAGGGCCCCGGCTTTCCAATAGCTGAAGGAGCAAACATTTTACTATGTCCTGAATCTACCCAATGCATACCAAGTGCCATTGCACGCAGACCAGAAAGACATTCTTACCTGTAAAAAGGGGGAAACAATGCCTATTTCATAGGTCTATCTTAAGATTAAATGAAATCATATCTTTAAACCAGCAAGCAGAGTCTTGGGCACTCAGGCAGTGTTTAGGGAACCTCGGTTAGGCCTAGACTTAGCCTCCATGTTGGTTCATTTTCCTGGCAAGTATTCTTTGTCGAGAACTTCTTTGCTTCCCTTCATTTTTTTCATTTTAGAAAACATTTATGAGGTCTCTAAACTTTCTTCCTTGAAGTCACACTGGCTGAAGTCAATTATTTTCAGTTTGCAAGGAGTTGCCACTCTGGGCCTTAATGGTGGTCTCCCCTGGGCCACCTCTCTTCCACGCATCATACATTTTAACCCCCACCCCACCTTGTGCCTTGCCCTCCTCTGCTCTCACTCCCGCTCTGTCTCCGACGTTCCTGCTCTGGATCCTCACACTACTGATGGCCTAGGTCCACATCTCATCATCACACTCTATTCCCCCTTTACCACCCGCTCCTGGGTTAGACTAAGTGCTCACTGGAACCGAGGGAGCCCGTGACTCTCACCTTGTGCTACGTGTTACTTCAGTATGTCAGTTTCAACCATTCATCTGTGGACAATCCCCTTGGCGGATTAGCATGAACCCCTGAATTTCGTAGGGAAAGATAACTTGAAGATCAATTATAATTACTCTCATTTTCTTCACTGCTTCAGCCATGCCGCTTCTGTGCTGTTCCATGAATGCAATGGGGACACTCCAGCTGCAGGACTTTGCCGCTCTTTCCTATGCCTGGAACACTCTTCTCCCAGATTTCTACTTGGCGTGTACCCTCACCTATTTCAAGTTTTTGCTCAAAGGTCATCTTCATGAGTCTCTTCACTGACTATCCCCCAGTGCCACTGACTTCTTCCTTGCTTTACTGGCTGTTAACTGTGTGTGTGTGTGTGTGTGACAGAGTGTGTGTGCAAGAAAATACAGTTTGCCTGCTCCCACTAGAATGTACAACTCCATGACAGTAGGGATTTTGTCCTCTGCCTTTCTCACTATATGTTCCCTGTATTTAGAATATGCCCTGGTACATAACAGGTACTTGGTGTAGAGTTGTCGAGTTGAATGAATGAACGTGTAACTTATGTCAGACAACAGAAAGGGCCAGAGAGGTGAAAGGAATTGTCCAAGGTCACACAGTTATTTAGGAGTAGAACTGGGAAGTTGACTTCGGTTTCCATCACACAGCTCGTTGTCTTTCCTCTGCCTCCAGCTTTTTGCTTTATCAACCACAATTCACAGTGCTCCGCCCTCCTAGAGCGTAGCTGGGAAAGGCTTGGAGTCTGGCACTAGCAAGGATGAAACGGAGTAATCTCTTTAATGTCTTAATGTATACGCTTATGAAAGCCACTTCATTTGCTATACTCTAGGCATACTGCCCTTCCTTCAGTTCTTCAAATCTATCTCAGAGATTTTGCACATGTGATTCTCTGAAATGCTTTTTGCCCAGTTCTGCCCTTGACTGACTCCCTTCCATCTTTCAAGCCTCAGCTTAAATACGCTTTCTTGAGAATCCATCCCTTCCTCTCTGCCATGTCTGAATGTCTGTGTCCCTCAAATTCTCATGTTGAAACCTAATCTCCAGTGTGATAGCTTAAGAGGTGAGGCCTTTGGGAGGTGATTAGGCCACTAATTGGATTAGTGCCCTTGTAAAATACACCAGAAAGAGCTTGTTTGTCCTTTCAACCATGTGAGGACACAGCAAGAAGTCCCCACCTATGAACCAGGAAATGGTTGGGCTCTCACCAGACACCAAATCTATTGACACCTTGATCCCTTGATCTTGGACTTCCCAGCTCCAGAACCATGAAAAATAAATTCTTGTTATTTATAAGCTACCCAGTTTGTGGTATTTCGTTATAGAGCCTGAACAGACTAAGACATTACCCACATCAAAAGTTTTGGTTATTTTATTCAGAATATTTGTCACTATTTGCTTGTGATTTCTCATTTAGTCCATTCTCTTCCTATTAAGCAAGGGCCATTTCTTCTTTGTTCACTTTTGTACAATCAATGCTAACACAATCTCTGCAGTGGATGAATCAATGAATAAGTCTATTATCAAATAAAATGCAAAGGACTTGAGGATTAGACATTATTTCATAGTAGCCATTATAGCTGCTGTTTGAATATACCATGTCTAAAGAAACAATTGCCAGCAAGTAAAAAGCCCCACAAGCCAACCACAGGTTGAGTGAGGCATCTATGATTGTATATTTTTGCTTCGGTCTAGTTCTAACTTGTCAAGTAGGTTTCAGGCAAGTAACTCGGTATCTCTTTATCACAGTTGAAACCCAGACACAGAAATCACATGTCATATTGTAGGGCCTTATTTATAAGTAATGTGTAGCAATATGTGATGACACATAGTCATATCCAAATCAAGTCTTATTGAGGTATCTTGCTTAATTTCTATCTTGTTAGATTATACCTAAAAAAATTTGAAAATTGTAGATTAATGAATAAATATTTATTGAGAACTTATCCAGTCCCTAACCCTGAGAAGGATATAAAGACAATGGCCTTATTCTTAAGAAACAGACTACTTAAAGACAACGGTCTTTTTTCTTAAGAAACAGACTGTTGGCCAGGCGCAGTGGCTCACACCTGTAATGCCAGCACTTTGGGAGGCTGAGGTGGGTGGATCACGAGGTCAGGAGATTGAGACCATCCTGGAGAACACGGTGAAATCCTGTCTCTACTAAAAATACAAACAAAGTTAGCCAGGCATGGTGGCGGGCGCCTGTAGTCCCAGCTACTCGGGAGGCTGAGGCAGGAGAATGGCGTGAACCTGGAAGGCGGAGCTTGCAGTGAGCCAAGATCACGCCACTGCACTCCAGCCTGGGCAACAGAGCAAGATTCCGATTCCATCTCAAAAAAAAACCAAAAAAAAAAAAAACAAAAAAAACAGACTGTTTAGTGGGATGAACACAATTTATACACAGAATGCCATAAACAGGATTATACTCCATACTGTGTGCATTAAGCAGGACAGACAGTAAGTGCAATGGAACTTGGGGGGTGGGAGAGGAAAATAAATGTGTGCTGGAGTTTTAAGGGAAGGGTTCCTAGATGAGGTGGAATTTAGTCTTCGAAGGATGGGGGAGAATAAATCAGCATATTTGTTGAGTGCCTACTGTGCATAAGATATCCTACTAAATACTATGGGGGATACAAAGATTATAAGATGAGGTGCCTACCCCTGACAAGTTTATAATCTTGTTGCAAAAACATGATATAAATTAGTGAAAAGTTAAATAATGTTATGAGGGATAAATAGCAGCTTAAGATGACAGCAGCACGGAAGATGTCATAGACATTATGTGATTAATTACCCAATGAATGATATTGATAATTATGGCTCTAGGAGCTCCAAGGAGGTGGGTTGGGAAGGCTTCTCAGAAGACACAGGGCATCTACATGATTTAGAAGGATGGATGGAGTTGGCTAAGGAGATGATGGGAGACATTATCGGGGAGGAAGAGTAGAGACTGGCACAAACAAAAGAGTACAGGCAGGGCAGGACACAGAGGAAAATGTGTCAGAGGAAAATAAGTGAGCCAGACTGGCTAAGAACAGATAAAAATTTAGAAAACTGAATGGTTAGAAATAAAACTGGAGAGAGAGATTAAGACCAGGTCATGAAGGCAATGAAAGGCTAGACTATTGAGTTTATATATCACTGTTCCTGCAATGAAGAACCACTAAACATTTTGCACAGGGGCATGATGTTTTAGAATTTGTCTGGCAGCAGGGTAAAGAAAAACTTTGACCAACATGGAGAAACCCCATCTCTACTAAAAATACAAAAAAAATTGGCCGGGCGTGGTGGCACATGCCTGTAATCCCAGTTACTTGGGAGGCTGAGGCAGGAGAATTGCTTGAACCTGGGAGGCAGAGGTTGCGGTGAGCCGAGGTTGCAGTGAGCTGAGATCACGCCATTGCACTCCAGCCTGGGCAACAAGAATGAAACTCCATCTAGAAAAAAAAAAAAAAAAAAGAAAGAAAGAAAAAAAAAGAAAAGAAAAGCTTTGAAAAGAGTGGCTGTGTGAGAGGCTACTTCGGAGGTGCAAGCACAGGATAGAAGGAGCTACTATGGGAAGTGGTGGCCATTCCCAGTGGGACGTAGGTAGACACATAGAGGTAAACTGTAAAGGAACAATCACAAGTGTTTGTGGCTGGGTGCAACATCTGTGGCTCATATGAATATCATTAGAAACAATGTGTATGGTGATGGTGTGTTAGGCACACTACAGGTTCTCTTGTAACTCAATATTTTTATAATACTGTGCTTTAACAATTAGAGGTCCTAGGTTAGGAGCTTCAAAGGGTAGGGAATGTGTATTGTACCCCTGCGTGTGTATCCCTTATAAGGTCTGATACACTGGTAAGTACTTAATAAATAAACTGATGGAGACCTTTGGTAGTGCAGTACAGTTATAATGGAGCAGGAAAAAATTTTCAATGTCTAGTCAGGAAGATGATTAAGAGATTGAAAAATAGAGGTAAAATGTAAGGGGGGTGACTTTTGAAATAGCCTACATATCTGTGAGCGGTCACTGCATTATTGGGACATATATTAAGGCTCTGATAAGGTGGACTTAGATTGGATATCAGAAAGCTGTTTTGGCAATAAAGGCTGATAGATCCTGAACTAAGATTGTCAAGAAGATGTTAGTGGTAGAGGTCTGAAAGAGCTTGAAAAATGAAAGCAATCTATGTTGGAGATTTTATTCCTTTTCCTTTCCCTTCACTAATACAGTGATCCAGGCCTCCACATAAAATTTCTCTCCTTGTAACATGACTCGAGTGAATCTTCTATTTCTTGGAGCTTTGATACTAACCACCTATTGACCATTCTTAGGGGGCCCAAACTCAGTCTATTATGCCTCCTGCGTTCCCCATGGCAATGACTCAGTGTATCTTCAGTGAACATTAAACTGTGAATGTCAGGGAATGAGGTGCCACTAGCAATAAGCAATGAGAGTGAATGAGAGGAGATGGTGTGTGTGTGCATTTCCTGTGGTTATGTCAGCCTTCTTTCCATTCAAGGGAAAATGTGCTTCCTCACTCTTCCTTACAAGAGGACCCGGCTTCATTGCTTATGGTGAGTTATGAGTTATCTTTTTCATCCAAATACACCAGGAATGGAAACCATGGACTTGAGTACATTATGTTTCACTTTGCCACCTCTCTCTTGCCTTACTCTCTACTGTTTGTTTTCGCTCATTTATAAATCACCTTGCACTGTGGTCAGACATTTACTAGAAGCTTTGCTGGAGCCTTTGACAATGGCCATCCTCACTTGACAGGTGACACTCTGCTGAGAAAAATGCCAGAGGAACTTGAACACAATTTCTCACCCTCCTCCCACTTGGCCTCAATCTGGACTTTCTCCTTCTTCCCTTCTGTCGGCTTCCTGTTCTCTCTTTTCCATTCCATTGCCTTTCCCAATTTCATATTCAAAGATGCTTTGAACACAACAAAAATACTGCCAGAGCTAATTATAATTGCACATGAATTTTGTTATGTTACATAGATTTCTTCTAGCCTGAATATTTCAAATTGACCTCCGAGAGGTAAAAAGAATGGGTGTGATCATAGTTCCGTCCCTTCCCCCTCTCTCTTCAATTTCTAATGAGGGGAACATTCTTCCCCTGCCTGTCTGTGCCTATTTTTATACCCTCTCCCCTGCACCCTTATTTAAACCTAAAATATTGATGAGCTCCACCTCAGACTCAGCATTTACTAGCAGAGCTACAGCTCAGTTCAGTACAGGTGGGTGCAAATCCACAGGGTTCCTGAGAGGCCAGAGGCAGTGAGGAGCGGAGGATCATATAGGGAGGACAGATGACACCGAGCACTTACATGAATGTCTTGGGTACTTGGAGTGGAGTTACATGGGTGGGAGAGGGGGCGAATTTGAGAAACGATCTAGGGGAGTCTCCTAAGTCAGCAGGATTCAGTGGCGGTGGGTGTATGGTGTGGATTCCAGGGAAGGTAGGAAGCTACAGCAGTCAGTGTCGGAACTTGTGTCAGGCTGCTGATGTTCAACCACCAGCTCCAGATCTCACTAGTGGCCTAATTGGGGGCATGGCCCTTAATAACTCTGAGCAGTTTCCTATAGAATAGAAGTAATAACAGTTTCTAGCTCACGGGTCTTGGAGAGAAATTAGATTATGCATATAAAAGCATTTAGCTCAGTACCGGGCATATGGAAAGTAATCAATAAGCAGTAGCAATCATTATGTGTTGTCCTTTTTACTGATGTCCATCGGTAATCAGCAAATTGTAACTATTATTTCTTTATCTCCATGAGAGAGAGTTTATGAAAATGGTGTTTAAAACCAATCATTAGCCTTAGGAAAAAAAGTAAAGGCAAGCACAATTTGTTCCATAGATAGTATCAATAATTCTGGGCTGATATCAACTTATTAAGTTTTCTACATTGTTCAAGACATTAATTTGTTTGCTGTTGGTTTGTGTGAGCGATGTCTCAGTTGTATGATGTATATGTACGTGTGTGTGTGTGTGCACACACGTATATAGACATACACATATATGCACACACAGGATGGTGAGTGAAATGTTTCGTGTTGCTCTGGGATTGGTAACTGGGCACAAAGCCTGCCAAGTGTCAGGACCTCTGCAGCAGGGGGCTCGACAGCTGGGGGGTGGTTCACACGTCTGGGACCTGGAGGACTGAGGGGTGGAAAAGGTCGAGCTGGAGGTGAATCCCTTACCTCAAAGGGTTGTGCTGCAGGGAGGCTCACAGGCACTCTGAAGAACTCGCACGTGTGTCTGAGGAGA
Source organism: Macaca nemestrina (assembly GCF_043159975.1). Lineage (NCBI taxonomy): Eukaryota > Metazoa > Chordata > Mammalia > Primates > Cercopithecidae > Macaca > Macaca nemestrina. The sequence continues at coordinate 128,568,180 of NC_092134.1, read as the reverse complement.
GACAGCCCACAACTGGAGGCCTGCTGCGTGGAGGGTTCCAAAGGCCAGTCTTGGCAGGTCGGGAAGTCAGCAGAGAGAGGACGGACAGTGGCCAGCCACGCAGAGGCATGTGTCCACCACCCCTCCTGTGCCCCGCCAACATCACTGGGAGAAACAGGATTGGTGGGGTTAGGGTACAGGAGGTGGCTCAGAGTCAGATCACAGTCCCGGATTTCAGCTTGTTAGGGGTTGAATGTGTCCTCCACAAAATGATAGATTGGCGTTCCAATCCCCAGTACGTCAGAATGTGATCTTATTTGGAAAGAAGGCCTTGCAGAAGGTTAAAATGTGATCATTAGGGTGGTCCCTAATCCATTGTGACTGGAGTCCTTATAAAAGGGGGAAATTTGGAAAGAGTCATACACAGAGGGAAGACACGAAAATAGACATCAAAAGAACTTAATATGAAGACTGGAATTATGCTGCCACAAGCCAAGGGGTGTCTGGGGCCACCAGAAGCTGGCAGAGGCAAGGAAGGATCCTTCCCTACTGCTTTCAGAGGGATCACAGCCCTGATTTTGAGCTTCTTTCCTCCAGAGCTCAGATGATAAATTTTGTTGTCTTAAGCTCCCCAATGTGTTGTACTTTGTTATGGCAGCCCGAGAAAACTAATACATAGCTCAAAGCTGTGCAAGAGGGAAGAGAGGGAGATGTGATTTAAGTGCGTTACAGATCAAAACTTTAACCTGGGCTGCACTTGAAGAGCTAAGCTTGACCGGAAAGTTATGGAATCTGCCCAAGATCTTATTGAGTGATGTGCTGTGTATTAGGAAAGGGAGGTTCTACAGAGCAGAGATGAAAGCCATGATGGAAAAAAATATAATTATTTTATGCATACACCCCACCGAGTTCAGACTGCTCAATAAGCTGGTTACATACAGATTCACACATCCTCTGCCCACCAGATGCTTGGGAACTTGGCCAGGATTACTCTCAGGCTGCATGCTGATTACCATGACAACATAGGTAAAACACAGTCCTGTAACTTCCCCAGTTTATAGACTTGGAGCCAGGGGTAGTTCTAAATGGTCTAACCAAGAATTTTCTGTGATTAAATCTGATGTTTGACAATGAGCTCTGGGGACCATAAATCACTGAAGTCTGAGAGTGCTCCAAGGGCAATAACAGAACTCCCTCAGTGAAAGAACTACTTTGCAGGAAGCTTAGAGAGAAGACGCCTTTTCATGTCTTGCCTTCACATCTAGATGAGCATCAGAAGCTGCATACCCGCAAGGATCTCTATCATAGTCAGTTCCCAGTGGCCTCTGTCACATTCTTCTGGGGTGATGGGCTTTGTCTTCTTTCCCAGGATATCTCACTGAGCTGCCCTGTCTGCACAGTCCCAAGAGGGTGTTGGCTGTGAGCTGATTTTCTGAGGTGAATGGGCACCAAGGATTTCTATCATTTTTCCTCATGGACATAGGAAGAGAAGAGTCTTGGCAGGTGGGGAAGTCAGTTATGTTCATCCTGCTGGGTCTCAGTAGGGGCTCACTGCTCCAATTAGCACTCCCTGTCTTCCAGGATGGGGAGGGCTGCTCAGCCAGGGCCTCCTCAACACAAACTTTCCTTTTCTTCACCTTACAGGGCATGGAGTTAGAGTTATTCTCCTGATTCTCTGATGTACTAGATGGTTCTTGTTGGTCTCCCTTGGCATACCCATCTCTGGTGATTTTGGAGATGGTGGTAGCCTAGAAGAAGAGGCATTGGAGGAGGAGATGGCAAGGAATTGTAGGGTGCATGGCGGGGCAGCAGAGACACCAGCCTGGGCTTGCCATGATGTCCTGTGCCCCCAGAAAGACAGAAGAGGATGGATATGCTGAGGGGTCCTAGCACGAAAAGGAAATTCTCCTATTTATTTTATTATGATTATTATAGGTTCAGTGGGTAGATGTGCAGGTTTGTTACATGAGTATATTGCATAATGATGGGGCTTGGGCTTTCAGTGAGCCCATTAGCAAAATAGTGAACATAATATCCAATAGGTAGTTTTTCAGCTCAGCCCCACCCCTGCACCTCCACGCTTTTTGAGTCCTCAGTGTACATTCTTTTTATCTTTATTTCCATGTGTATCCATTGTTTAGCTCCCACTGATAAGTGAGAACATGCAGTGTTTGGTTTTCTGTTTCTGTCTTAGTCTACCTGTCCCTTAAACGCTGGCATCTCTCAGGGCTTGTTCTTAGCCCTCTGCGTTCTTTCTTTCTGGGCTCTCTCACTCATATCCTTACTGATGACTTTCAAACCTATATTTCCAGCCAGGAAGTGTGTCTTGAGCTCCAGGCTCAGAAATCCCACTTCTTACTAGAGAGATCACTCCATCTGTATGTCATGCGGATACTTTAAATAGAAAACATCTAAAGTGTTCTATTCATTCCCACTCCCCAAAACAGCTCCCTCTCCTCTCTTGCCCCCATAGTCTACCAGCTGGCAAGACCAGAAATGCAGAAGTCTTTCTTAACTCCATCCTCTACCTAATGCCACATCCAACCAATCACTGAGTCCTAATAATGCCGACATCTAAATAGACCTTAGCTCCATCCACTTCTCTTTCTCACTGCCTCAGTCAAGATGACAGCCATCTATCATTCAAGGGGCAGGGATACAAGATGTGTGGGCTCTCCTGGCTTACTAGTTTCTTGATACACCTTCACAACAACATTGTTTAAGTGTATATTCATCATTTATTTAGAGGGAAATTGTAGAAAAGCAACACCCATGGAAGGAGAAATCAAATTATCTTTTATTGCAGAGGTTGGCAAATGAAGACCAGTGAGCTGACCACCTGTTTTATAAATAAAGTTTTTTTGGAACACGGCCATACCCATTTGTTCATATGTTGTACTTGGCTGCTTTCATGCAACAATGGCAGAGTAGAGTAGTTGTGACAAACAGCATCTGGCCTACAAAACCTATTTACTATCTGGCTCTTTATTTAAAAAGTTTGCTGACCTCTGTTATATTGCCCTGAACAACTCAGCTCTGACTTTGCACTTGCATCCTTCCTCATTAAATAATTTAGAAATCATCTGCTGTCGGTCTACCATGCCCCTTGGTAGAGTTGGTGGGGTTGGTTGAGGCAGGAAGGTGTCCCACACAACCATAGTGGCTTATCAAGCATTTTTTCCAGTCACATGCAATGTTTCTGCTTGGCAAGACATGTACAATTGTCGCCTTCTTGTTCAATTCCATTGATGTTTTAGAAACTTAGTGAGAATTCATTTCCCTTCATAGATGGACACCCCAGGCACTACCCAGCTGCCTCCCTTTAATTTGTTTTTGATGTCATGGACCTCCTATCGAGTCTTCCTGCCTCAAGTCTTGCTCCTCTTCAAACCATTCTCTGCAATGCAGATAGGATAATCTTTCCCAAATGCATATCTAATCACGCCACTCACCTGATAAGCCACATTGCAGGGTTTAGAGAACTGATAGTATGTTCTCAACCCTGCAACAGGGCTCAGTGGGCCTTTAAGATCAGATATAAAGGGCAACATGGCTCACCTAGCATTTGTTTTCTGGATTCAGCCTTGTTTTTGGCCTCATGCCCTGCCCTTCTCCATCTTTTTTTTTTTTTTTTTTTTTTTTAACTTTACAGCCATATTTCTCCTCTTTCAATTCCCAGATATGCCATGCCCTTTTCCTCTGGTTCTTTGTGAATTATTTTTCTCTATACAGAACACTTTGTTTCACACTCTTGCCTTTACCTGGCTAACTTCAGCTCATCCTTCATATATCTGTATAAATAACATTCTCTCAGCTTGGTTCTATCTGTCCCTTAGACAAGATTAATTATTGCCCTTAATCTCTCTGTACTTCCCTTATCATAACATCAATCATTCTTATTGTTATCATTTGTTTAATTATCTGTAAGTTCTATAAAGACAGGGATGACTAGCTTGTATTCCTCAAGCCTATCTGGCAATAAGCAGGTACTCAAATCGATATTGAACGGATAAGTGATTGAATGCATGCAGGAATGTATGAATGAGGATTTAAGAGCCTTCCTCTACTGTTCATTATCCCCCAGTCTCTACATCCAACTGATAACCAAGTCTGGTTCTAATTGTAATTTTAAAGCATTCAATTTTTTGCTAACTCTCATACACCTTCCTTCTTCTATCTTATACCTGTACTATGACAATGATCTTGCCTTCAGTATGGTGCCTCATTAAATTTCTATAAGGATATCAGAAATAAATATCTATGTCCTTTCCTTTCTAGCCCATGGTATAAACATCAAACTCTTTTGCCTGTTTGATCAATTCCTGTAACCCATCTCTTGTCCTTCTGTCCTTGTGACCTAGAAATGCTGGATTACCTGTAGTTCTTCAGAATATACTAGGATGTTTCATACTTTTTAGCTTTTCCCCAATTTTCCTCCATACTTAACACACCCCACTCCATTTTGTGCAGCTGGAGAACTCTTGTTCACTTTTAAAACTCAGTCCAAAGGCACCTCTTCTGTGGAGCCAGTCTGAACCCTTTTTTGTTTGTGTCCCAGCTGAATAAACGGCTGTAACAGCACCAGTATCACTTTTTTTTACATGTACTTATTTGTCCTGGCTTTTCTAGTTTTGAGGGTAGAGGCCATATCTGATTCCTGTTTATATCTCTAGCAACTAGCCCAGGGCTGGCACTTTTGGCTGAAAAGTGGAATGAATGGAAGTGATCTCCAAAGTTCCTTCTAGCTACAGCATTCCATGCACTAAGAAGCTAGTCCTTGACCAGGCACAGTAGCTTCAACCTATCTGTGAGCATAGCACTTTGGGAAGCCAAGACAGGAGGATTACTTAAGGCCAGGAATTTGAGACCAGTTTGGGCAATATAGCAAGACCCCATCTCTACAAAACATTTTTATTTATGTTTTTAAATTTAGAATATAATTATACTTTATTGATAATTTCTTTTTTTAAAAAATTATATTTAAATTTCTGGGATACATGTGCAGAACGTGCAGATTAGTTACATACGTGTACACGTGCCATGGTGGTTTGCTGCACCCATCAACCTGTCATCTACATTAGGTATTTCTCCAATGCTATCCCTCCCCTAGCCCCCCACCCCCCGAGAGACCCCGGTGTGTGATGTTCGCCTCCCTGTGCCCATGTGTTTCCATTGTTCAACTCCCGCTTATGAGTGAGAACATGCGGTGTCTACAAAATTTTTTTTTTTAAATTAGTGGGGCATTGTAGCATACACCTTATAGTCCTAGCTACTTGGGAGGCTGAGGCAGGAGGATTGCTTGAGCCCAGTAGTTTAAGGTTGCAGTGAGCTATAATCATGCCACCGCACTTCAGCCTGGATGACTGAGAGACCCTGTCTCAAAAAAAAAAAAAAAACAAAAAAAAACAAAAAAAAAAAAAAAAGAAAGAAAGAAAGAAAGATAAAAAAGAAGCTAGTCCAAGATTTTCAGCATGTTGAACCAGCATCCAGGGGGATTTTTTTCTAGAAAAATACCTACAAACTCCCTTTTCCCTTTCGAAAGCCTAGGTCCGAGCTCAGCACACCATATATTGTTATTGCTAACCTACCACAACCTATTTGATGAGACCTCCCTTCCTGTTGACTTTTTGCTAGAGCTTTATCTGAAAGCTAGATGTAATCTTAAGCCTATTTCCGTCTTGGAATAACATATATCTTTTCCTCTTTTCTAATGCCAACCCCCAGGAAGGTGAAGCTAAGTAGTGCAGGGTTTCAAAACAGGCCGAGCAGTGGTTTTTGGTGAAGAGGAGACTTGTATGTCATTGGGAGTATTAGGCCAACCATGTCAGAGAGGCGGGGTGAGATGTTAGTGGTGGGCTGGAGGGGGATGGCCCAACAAGGGTCATGAGGGCCAGTTCTGGAGAGACTGACCTGGCTGTAGGACTGGCTGTGCAAGCAGTCAAATTACACTATAAGTACTAGTCTGGCCTGAGATGCTGAGATGGCAGTTAAAGAGGTTCAATCCCCAAGAACAAGTTACAGTGGCAGGATCCTCCTTTCCTGCTTATGCAAAACAAAGGACTGCAGCTAGAAATCAGGGGCTGAGGTTCAGCCAGCCACCCCTTTCATTTGAAACCAAATATCAAAGTTCCAATCCTGGAACTTTGTCCTGGAGGACAAACTGGGAATTGGAGCTGAGACTAGGCAAGAATTGTCTTCCCAGAAGCATAGAGGATGTTAGGGGCGCCCACTCACTAAGAGAACATTCAGTAGAGGGCTAAAGGCTAAACATGGACTCCAATCACTGGTAGAGACAGGGCCCCAAATATTACAATATTTGTTTCTCAATGGTCAGGGATGGAGTAGATCAGCCTGAGGCTTACCGGTCTTTAGAATATTTATAATCAATGTTTAACTTTCAAGGTTTTGAAATCCTAAATGTCCACAAGCACATAAATAATGAAGGAAAATAAATTTAAATTAGGATGCAATCTCTATTTAGACTCATCAAATCGGAATTGGGTAATTTAAACTTCCTTTAAAATAAAATAATGGATGCTGGTGAGGGCACACTTAGGCCTTCCAACACACTGCTGATTCTACATTGGTACAACCCTTATGGGAAGTAATTTGAACATTCATATCAAACTCTTTAAAAAGTTCATTCTTGCAGCTAATATTTGTTGGTGTTTATTCAGCTGTCATTTTTGCCTTTCTCCCTCCTAATACTGGTTAGATTTTTATCTGGATATCCATCCTTTGCGAAGAGACCTTGTGCATGAGGGGGAGTTGACATCCCAACTAACATGGATGTCTCTGATTGGCTTAGGCAATTAGAACTTTTGAACTTCTGGTCCAAAGTGTTTATTTTGTGGATGAGCACAGACCTATATTTCAATCAGGGGGAATCTTAAGACTCTTGTTTGGAAGGCAGAGGCAGAAATGTATACTCTCCCATTAGATTTGTTTGAGGACATCTATAGCCATGCTGGTGGCTGGTGGACATCCTGGTTTGAGTTTGGCTTTTTGCTATTTGCCACTGAAAGCCTGTTCTTCAGCCTTTCACCCAGTTATTTCACTTCTAAGCATATATCCTCATGAAATAATCATAAATTCATCCAAAATTTTAAGTATATCATTATTTATAAGAAAGAAAAATGGGAAACAGCCTATATAAATGTTTTTAAATGGATGAAGGTTAAATAAATTATATTGTAGTCATAGGAGAACATTTTATGAAACCATTACAAATCATGTTTCTGAAGAATATTTAATGACTTTGGAAAATGCCCACAGTATAGTATAAAGTATAAAATGTAAGATGTAAAATTGGATTCACATAATGTGATCCCATTATCTTATTTACATGTAGAGAGATTAGAAGGAAATACACCAGAATATTAACAGTTATTTATGAGTCATTTTTATTACTCTCTTTATAGGTTTTGAACATTTAATATTTATAAATGTGCACATATCACATTCATAATGACAAAAATTCCATAAACATTGTTGATATTTTTGTAGTTTTGACCGTTTTCCAGAGACTCCAAAGGGTGATATCATGCTAATGTTTTATTTTGTTGAGGCATATATTCATGACAGACCCTGGGAGGCTATTGGGAAGGAACACATTTTGAAACTCTGCCACCCTTCACACACAGGCCAGGCCTTTTATGGAGCTCAGCCCTGGAGAGAAATTAGAGTTAGGTGGAGCTGAGGCAAAATTTGTCACCTGATACAGATGCAAATACTTCTCACCCAAATAAAAGAATTGGTGCCTTGCTTCTAGAAGCCAAGCTGAATCTGAAGTTGTATCCACTCTCTCCAGACTCTCTCTGCTCCTCGCCTCCCCATGCTCAGGTCTAGGACTGTTACTGCATTTTGCAGATGGGAGACTGAAATGCTCTGGGAAGTGACTCACCCTCAGCCAGACTGTGATAGGGCCACAAAGAAACAGTTTGGAACTAAGGCCATCTATCTCCCCAGTCAGGGGGTTTAATCCCCAAGGTAGCTTATTACTCAGAACTATTTTCCCCCAGGCTGGTGTTGAAGGCAACCTCCTCCATCTAAAAGGCCCTGCCACGGTTTGATTTTTCTTCCAGCACAATCCCATCAGGAAAAGTTCTAGTACTTGCAGGTTGGAAACAGCAAACCCTGTTTCTCTATTCTCATTCAAAACAGGTCAAATGAATAGACAAGATTTCCTTCCTATAAGATTCAGCTCCCCGGGCTTGTGTGTAAGAGGCAAGATCTTTTCCTCCTCCTCCTCTTCTCTCCTCTTTCTCCCCTTTCCCCTTTTTCCCCCACTCCCTCGACCTTTCTTCACTTCTTCTCCTCCATCTCCCTTTTTCAATATCTTTAATGGCTCATGCAGCTTAAAACTTCACTGGTGGTTTTCAGGGTTTTCAAGAGCATTGGATTGCCGGAGTGAGATCCGTGCCTTTCCCGTGATCCCCGTGACGTAGGCATCTCACTGATCCAGTCCTTTCTCACTGTTGAACTTCTGGGTAGGGCACCACTCCATGCTCTTAGCTGTCATCCCCTTAACAGGGTAAGGGGCATTTGGAGCCTCGTTTCTAGTTTTGACTCCTCCCAGAGCCAGCTTTTCCCAGAATATGCCAACTTCACCTAAAACCTACAGTGGCATTAGGCTGAGGGTGCTGTTCAGTTCTGGGCTTTTCCCTTTTGGAAATATAATGTATAAAAATGATCCACCTGCTTATTCGACAGCCTGGCAGTTGTCAGGGCTCCACTGCATGCTTGGAGATGTGCCAAGAGATTATCTCACCAGCCTCATCTCCCTTGATTACTTGAAGTTCTCAGTGTTAGTGGCGAACCTTAATGAGCGGACACAGTTTAGCTAGGACAAGATAATGGGCCATTTATCTTGCAGGTTCAGAGGGATTTATTTCTGATATTAGACTCTTCCAGGAGGGAGAGGAGTCCTGGAGAATAAACAGACCCAGGGTTCTGGAATGAAGAGCACACAGCCGTGGAAAGCCATTGCAGGGGAAGCCGGACAGAACCAGAGCCAAGGTCTCTGAGAGCCAGGCTCAAGGCTTGGTTGTCTTGGATTTGGTGGAACTAAGCACAGAACTGCTGCATGGGAGTTAGCCTGATCTAGCCCCCAGCCTACCCTGACTTTTAGGAGAGGTTGTTGGCAGAGTAAGTGCACAAAGCTGCACGTGTGCATTTCTGAGTCATGTCTTTCAGAATCCACCTTATAAGTTGAACTCTGCCTGCCCCGTGGATGCTGTCAGCATATCTCTGACTTCGGCTAAAGTAAATGTCAATGACTTTATCTTTTGGCTGTTGCTGCTTTTTAATCCCTTCCCCCGTGATAAGGCAAAACCACATCCATGGTTCTTCTCCTGTGTGTTGGAGGATCTGGTCTCTTTGTGCTGGAGTGACGTGGATCACAGATTGGGGCTAACAGCATGTGGTATTTCACCTCCTTGCCCAGAGTTCCATGGCCACATGTGCCACGTGACTGACTCACACTTTCCCTGAATTGTATAACTGCTGCCTGGAGCCTCATGATAACCCCCCTGGGACCTGCTGACAGTGCTGGGACTATTCCTCCTATGAATGGCCACACACACCCTTGATGCTTGGCTTCTTCAGATCTCAAAGACTGGACAGAACATTTCTGAAACGTTCTGAAATCTCCCACTTCCAAGGATTCAACTTGCCAACATTTACTGAGTGCCCATTAGATGCCCGGATCAGTGCAAGATGTCTTCATTTATTTCAACCGACTCTCATATTGTTCGGTAGGTATTACCATTATCCTGTTTTATAGATGAGGAAACTGAGGATCGGAACAGGTAAAGGACTTGCTGAAAAAATCATCTGGCTAGCAGTGGAGTATAAATTCAAGTTGAGATTGACTTGACCTCAGAATAGTGCATCATGTGTCTTTGTAGGCATGACTCTGGTCAGTAGCTCCATTTATACAGTACAGTACCATACTTGAACTTTTCTTCCTACACAATAAGATTTTATACCTCATCTTCCAGTAGATGGAGTCCCAAGAATGTCTGGATGAGAAAAGCTTTGCGGGGGGGAGGGTGGGAAGAGGGGGAGGGACGTACATCTGATTTCCACCCCGTCTTTCCTTTTCCTCTTGCATCTTGCCTTGTTTTCAAAGGAGAAAAAGGAGTCAGTGTTGTGCAGTGATGCAGAACACTTTCTCTGGATTCAAGTTGATGGATTCGAATCCCGGGTCTGGCACTACCTTTGTGACTTTGGGAAAGATACTTCTTCTAAGTCTCAGTGTTCTCATCTGTAAAATAGGGATAACAATCATCCCTCACTCATAATTTTGTGATAATGAAATACAATAATGTATGTACAGAAGTTATTATTTGGTACATAATGAATGCATAAGTTGACCATTTATATTACTAATAAATAGCAGCTGGCATGGGTGTGTAAATTGGTGCAACTACTTTGAAGAGCAACTTGGTGATACCCAGTAAAATTGAAGATGTTCGTACCCTGTGGCCCATCAACTCTTCTCCTAGGTATACACATAGGAAACATACTGTCCTAGCAGAGAACCTCAGATGCCCTGCCCCTGCAGCAGACTTCTACCTGGACATCCAGGCATTTCCACACATCCTCTGAAATCTAGGCAGATGTTCCTGAAGCTCAACTCTTGTCTTCTTCACACCCACAGGCCCCAAACCATGTGGAATCTGCCAGCGCTTGGGGCTTGTACCCTCTGAAGCAATGGCCCAAGCTGTATGTTGGCCCGTTTTAGCTACAACTGAAGCTGGAGCAACTGGGACGCAGGGCGCCAAGTCCCAAAGCTGCACAGAGCAGTGGGGCTCCGGACTGGCCCATGAAACTATTTATCCCACCTAGGCCTTTGGGCCTGTGATGGGAGGGTCTGCGGTGAAGGTCTCTAACATGCCTTGGAGATATTTTGCCCATTTTCTTGGCTATTAACAAAGACATAAGCTCCTCATTACTTATGCAAATTTCTGCAGCCAGCTTGAATTCCTCCCCAGAAAATGGGTTTTCTTTTCAACTCCATGGTCAGGCTGCAAATTTTCCAAACCTATGTGCTCTGCTTCCCTTTTAAACTTAAGTTCCCATTCCAAACCATCTTTTCGTGAATGCATTTAACTGGACTTTCGGAATAAGCCAAGTCACCTCTTGAGTGCTCTGCTGTTTAGAAACTTCTTATGTCAGATGCACTAAATCATCTCTCTCAAGCTCAAAGCTCCACAGGTCTCTAGGGCAGGGGCAAAATGCTGCCAGTCTCTTTGCTAAAGCATAACATGAGTGACCTTTACCCCAGTTCCCCATAAGTTCCTCATCTCCATCTGGGACCACCTCAGCCAGGACTTCTTGTCCATATCACTAACAGCATTTTGGTCAAAACCATTCAACCAGTCTCTAGGAAGTTCCAAACTTGCCCACATCTTCCTATCTTCTTCTGAGCCCTCCAAACAGTTCCACCCTCTGCCTGTTACCCAGTTCCAAAGTCACTTCCACATTTTCAGGTTATTTTTAAGTGGTACCCCACTATCCTGGTACCAATTTCTTGTGTTAGTCCATTATCACACTGCTATAGAGATACTCCCTGAGGCTGGGTAATTTATAAAGGAAAGCAGTTTATTTGATTCGCAGTTCTGCATGGCTGGGGAGGCCTTAGGAAACTTACGATCATGGTGGAAGGAAAAGGAAAAGCAAGTACCTACTTCAGAAGGTGGCAGGAGAGAGAGAGAGATAGGGAGGATGTGCCCTACTTAAAACCATCATCTCTTGTGAGAACTCCCTCACTATCATAAGAACAGCATAAGGGAAACCACCCCCATGATCCAATCACCTCCCACCAGGTCCCTCCCTCAGCACGTGAGGATTACAATTTGAGATGAGATTGGGTGGGAACACAGAGCCAAACCATATGAATGTGTGATGACAAATGCCCCATGATGGCAAAGGGAGGCTACCTAGGGACACAGTTTATTAGAATGTTTCCTTTCACAAGCAGAATGGTGGGTACGTAGGGAGTAGTAGGCAGATTTCTAAGAGGGTCCCCAAGGGTCTCACACCTGGTGTTCTCACAGGTTTTCCCAGTTATTCAATCAATACTGATGGAGTTTCTGCTGTGAAGGGATTTTGCAGATGGTTCCAATTAGGTTCCAAAAACCAGGCCTTAAGATAAGATTATTCTAGAAGGGTCTAACACAATCAGCTGAGCCCTTTTAAAAGGGGTGGGGCTTTTCCTGGTGAGAGAGATTTGAAGCACGCGAAGGATTTTGTGAGGGAGAGTCTTTGTTTCTTGCTGGAATGAAGGGGTCCGTGTGGCAAGGAGCTGAGAGTGACCTCTGTAAGCTGAGCGTAGTCCCAGTTGACAGCCAGCAAGGAAACAGGAACCTTGGTCCTACAACAGCAAAGAACTGAATTCTGTTAACCCAAATAAGCCTGGAAAAGGACCTGAGCCACCGACGAGATGAACAGTGAGTAAGTCTGGCTGATACTTGGATTTGTGTGTTTCCCTAAACAGATAACCCAGTCATATTGGGCCTGAACTCCTGATGTACAGAACTGTGAACTAGTAAACAATATTGTTCTAAACTGCTAAGTTTTTGGAACTTTGTTGTGTGGTCATACAGAACTAATGTACGTAGAAACGATGTTATTGTCTCCCATTCAAGTACTAACCAGGGCTGAACCCTGCTTAGCTTCCGAGGTCAGACAAGATCAGGTGTGTTCAGGGTGGTATGACTGTAGACAATAATCTTATTCTTTGTATAATTTTTGTACCTCGGAACTATTTCCAAACGCTTTTTAAGAGCACTAGAATGGGTTGGAGCTAGGCAGTGTGGCCGAGTTCTGGGCCTGACCCAGAAGCTAAGTAAACAATTAGCTGAAAAACAGCCTGTGTGTTGGTAGGTAGTAAAACAAACAAAAAAAACAATAAATGTTGAGCTGGAGATGGTTTATTTCAGTGTGACACTGCTGAGGCTAATTCAGCAACTAAGTGGAACCCAACATAAGTGAGTTGGGTACAGATGGTGAGGGTAAAAGCCTTAAGTGAGTGGAGTTCTTCAGGTGAGTGGAATTCTGAAGTTTTTTTGAAGTTCAGGGGATCTGAAAAACACTCCTATTGCTGGTCAGAATCTCTTGGTTGCTCTGAAGGACTTTGAGCTCTTAGGTTATCTAATATTTTGGGGTTTAGTGGGGGAGTGGGTAGGTTGGGACGGAAGGTCTCCCTGGCATGGCTGTGCTGGGAGAGGGCATGTTACTATATCCTGGGGAAACGTGCTCCTCCCTGCATCTGTTGTGAGAACCAGCACCCACTCCTCTCCCATCACTCAAGTCCTTCTTCAAGCTCTTCCTGACTTCAAAAAGTAATTACTAGATACAGAGGCCCAGGACCACAGAAGACTCTCAGGACCACAGCCTGGAATGACCAAGTCAGGCACGTTTAGGCAGTGATTGGAATAAAACAAGTGTGTGAACTGGGGCTTCTCTCTTCCTCCCACCCTCAGGAATTAAGTGGGCACAATGTTTCTGTATGAAAGAGCCCCAGACCAACCTATCCACCTGCGGGCTGTATAGCTCAACCCGAATCCTCTGCTAGCAATCAAATTCAATACTGTTTCCAGTGACCTAATTATCTCCCTTCCACCTTCCTCATCTGGTGGATCCTCTTCCATTAGAACCTCACATTCACCTGGCTTTCCTATTAGACACCTAGGAGTACTCCAATCATTCAATTATTTTTCACACTCTGTTCCATCCACTCTTACACCTTTCTAGAACTTGTTACTTCCTTTTTCTTCCCAGTCTTGGTTTAGACTTATTTGTATATACACTTTACAGAAGAGCTTACATGCAAACTCCAAAGAAAAGTTGCCATGCTTATATAATTCCCATATGGCCTGCAACAAAACTGTTTTATCATTTTCTTCCCCTTCTCTTTCCATTTCTCCCTCGTCATCTCTTTCCCTGCGTGTGTATGGTTATGTTCTCTAAACCATTGGGGAGTAAGTTGAGGCATCACACCCTTTTACAACTTGACCCTTCACTGTGTATTTCCAAAGAAAGAACAAGAATGTTCTCTTACATAACCCCAGTATAATAATCAAAATCAGGAAACTTGACATTGATATAATAACTGTAGTTAATTTGCATATTCAAATATCCATTTTCTCAATATTCTTTATAATATTTTTCTGGTTCAAGGTTTACCCATGATTATATTTTGCATTTAGTTGTCATGCCTCTTTAGTTTCTTTAATTTGAAACAGTTCCACTGCTTTTTGACTTTCTTGACCTTGACATTTTTTCAGAGTACTGGCTAGTTATTTTGTAGAAAGTCGCAGTACTTGGGTTTGTCTGCTATTTCCTTTTTTTCTTTTAAATGGAGCCATATCATTCCCTTGGGTAGGGTTGTAGGGAGTCCAGATTGACTAGAGGCGAAGAAAGGGAAATCGGGGAGGTCTTCCTGGAAGAAGTGTGGTAAGGCAGAAAACAAGTGGGAATTAGCTAGGGAGAAGGGGTGGCATTCTAGGTAGAGGAAATCTGGTGTGTGCATTTGTTATAGGGAGAAGTACAAACTGGAAAGAGGTGAGAGGGGAGGCCTCTGGTCGTCCGTGTGCACATGCCCTCCTTAAGGGGAGAATCCTGGGTACAGACCTCAGAACAAACAGTGGGGCCTAGTAAATGCTGTTAATATTGAAATCCAAAATCAGAGGTGCTTGTCTTTTGTTTTTTTGCCATTGTGAAAATGTACTCTGTTTATTTAACCAATCCTGTAAAATTGGATATTTGGTCCTTTTCATATTTTTAATAATATAAACACTGCTTTGGTGTTCCAGCCTTTACTGATGCCTGCTATGTTCCAGGGACCAAGCTAGGAATGCTTGTTATCCTCTCAGCCCACTTTTTGCTTTGCAATTATTATGCTCCTTAATCCTCCTGCCACTCAAATAGGGAAAGTGTTGTTGTCGTTGGCTACTTGACAGATACGCAAAATGAAGCTTAAGGACTTTGTCCAGGTTACTCATGTAGAAAGATGCCAATGCCAGCTTTCTAGTCCTAAATCCTTACTGGTTCTTCAACAAAGGTCAGATGCCACAGAGGACAGGAAAGAGGACCACACACCGAAGCTCGCAGATCTCTCTGCTGGGGGAGTTGTTTGCAAAAGCATTCCACTCCCCTGTTTGTAAAGTGGCCACATGTAATACCGTGAAATGCCGCAATGCAGTTGAGTTTTTCTCATACTACTAGGCACACAGAGAGGCTCAATGACATGTAACTGTAATTAATGCTGATTAGGAAGCTCATATATTTTCCCAGGGTAAGTGGGAGCCAATGAAGGGTTAGGAGCGGCACAGTGGTCAGGCAGACCAACTTGACTCCCAGCTGTTTCCCCTCCACAGTGGCCTGGGAGGGGCTGCTGGCTCTGCAGAGTTTGATATTTCCTCAGGAGTACATTCAGCCTGGGAATTCTTGGCAGAAATATCATTTGGCAGGCTCATAATGTCAGTTTGTCCCAATATTGGTGATGTTAACTTTGCTTATTTGAGTAAGGTAGCATCTGCCAGTTTTCACTTCTGTTAAGTCACATTTTCTTCCTTTGTAATTAATAAGTAATGTTTGAAAAAAGTTTCAGGATAAGAGAGATCCTGTCTTTCAAGACTTTCACTCACTAGTTTTAACACCCATTTACGATTTTCCAAGTCCTTCATTGCTTCCATATTTTCTTGTTGGGCTCTTTAAAATACACTTAATCTATTAATTTATTTATATCTAAGAACTTATAGATACTTTAAAAATTTTATTGTGATAAGGACACTCAACATGAGATCTACCCTGTTAAATTTTTAAGTGTGCAATGCATTATTAACTATAGCTATAACGTGTTAAGCAAACTTCTAGAATGTATTCATCTTGCTTAACTGAAACTTTATTTCCGTTGAGTAGTAACTTCCCGTATCCCTCTCCCTGCAATCACTATTCCACTCTGTGATTTTATGAGTTTGGCTGTTTTAGATATCTCATATAAGTGGAATCATGCAATATTTGTCTTCCTGTGACTGGTTTCGCTTAGCATAATGCCCACAAAATTCATTCATATTGTCACATATTGCAGAATAGCCTTCCCTTTTTAAAGGCTGGTAGTATTCACCCCTCTCCCCCCCGGTTTTTGTGGGTTTTTTTTTTTTTGGTCGCCCAGTTTGGAGTGCAATGGCGTGATCTCGGCTCACTGCAACCTCTGCCTTCCTGGTTCAAGTGATTTTTCTGCCTCAGTCTCCCAAGTAGCTGTGATTACAGGCACCTGCCACCATGCCTGGCTAATTTTTGTATTTTTAGTGAGACAGGGTTTCACCATATTGGCCAGGCTGGTCTTGAACTCCTGACCTCAGGTGATCCTCCTACCTCAGCCTCCCAAAGTGCTGGGATTACAGGCATGAGCCACCATGCCCAGCCTAGGCTGGTAGTATTTCATTCTATGTATATACCACATTTTCTTTATCTGATCATTTGTGAATGGACATTTTAGGTTGTTCCCACAGCTTGGCTATTGTAGATAGCTCTGCAGCGAACACATGAGTGCTAATATCTCTTTGAGATCCTGATTTCAATTCCTTTAGACAAATACCCAGAAGTGGGATTACAAGGTCATATGGTGGTTCTGTTTTTAATTTTTTGAGGAGCCGCCATATTGTTTTCTATAGTATCTACACCATTTTGCATTTCCATCAACAGTGTGTACGGTTCTAATTTCTCCACATCCTCACCAACACTTGTCTTTTATCTACTTTTTTTTTTTTTGGTAGTCATCCTGACAAATGTAAGGTGATGTCTCATTGAGGTTTTTATTTGCATTTCACTCATGATTAGTGACACTGAACATTTTCTTCATATACCTATTCGTCATTTGAGTGTCTTGTTTGGAGAAATATCTATTCAAGCCCTTAGCCCATTTTTAATTTGATTTGTTTCACTTTTTTTTTGCTGTTGAGTTTCTGATATATTTTGGAGATTAACCTCTTATCAGATATGTCTTGCACATATTTTATCCCATCTTACAGGTTGTCTTTTAATTCTTGTTTTCTTTGCTATGCAGAAGCTTTTTAGTTTGATGTAGTCTCATTTGTTTTTTTGTCTCAGTTGCCTGTGCTTTTGGTATTATATCCATGAAATCATCACCAAGATCAATGTTATGAAGCTTTCCCCATGTTATATTTTCTTCTGAGAGTTTTACAGTTTCAGTACAGTTTATATTTAAATCTTTAATCCATTTTGAGTTAATTTTCATGTATGATGTAAGATAATTATCTAGTTTCATTTTTTCTTTTGCGTGTAGATATCCAGTTTCCCCCAAAACACTTAAGAGACTGTCTTTTTTTCCATTGTATGTTCTTGGCACCCTTGTCAAAGATCAGTTGACCAAATATGCATGGATTTATTTCTGAGCTCTATTCTGTCCCATTGGTTTATATGTCTGTATGCCAATATCATACCATTTTAATTACTGTAGCTTTGTGATATATTTTGAAATAAGAAAGTATATCTCCCTATTGTTCTTAAGATTGTTTTGGCTATTCATAGTCTCTTGTGGTCCCACATGAATTTTAGAATTTTTTTTTTTTCTATTTCTGAAAAAGATGTCATTGGGATTTTGATAGAGATTACATTAAATGTGTAGATTGCTTTGGGTGGTATGAATATTTTAACAATATTAAGTTTTCCAGTCCATAAAAGTGGAATGTCTTTGTATCTTGTTTAAGTTCTTTCATTAGTATTTTGTCAGTATAAATTTTTACCTCCTTAGCTTATTCATATTTTTATTCTTCTTGATAGTATTTAAATGGGATTGCTTTCTTAATTTCCTTTTCATAGTTCATACAAATATCTGTGTATACAGATATTTTTGGGAGGCTGAGGTGGGAGGATCACCTGAGGTCAGGAGTTCAAGACCAGCCTGGCTAATATGGTGAAACCCTGTTTCACTAAAAATACAAAAATTAGCCAGGCATGGTGGCAGGTGCCTGTAGTCACAGCTACTTGGGAGACTGAGGCCGAAGAATCACTTGAACCTGGGAGGCAGAGGCTGCAGTGAGCCAAGATCACTGCATAGTGTATACAAATGTAATCAACTTACATATGTTGATTTTTGTGTCCTGAAGCCATACTGAATTCATTTATTAGTTCTAACAGCTTTTTAAATGGAATCTTTAGCATTTTCTATATGTAAAATAATGTTATCTGTAAATAGGAAGAAAAATTGTTCTGAATGCCTTGGATGACTTTTGTTTTTCTTGTCTAATTTTTCTGGCTAGGACTTTCAGTGTTACATTGAATAGAAATGCAGGAGTGGGCATCCTTGCCTTATTCCTTAGAAATTCCTTGGAAAACTTTTTTTTTTTTTAACCATAAAGTATGATGTTTTCTGTGGGTTTTTCATATGTAGCCTTTACTATATTGAGACAATTTCCTTCTGTTGCTAGTTTGTCGAGAGTTTTTTTAAAAAATAGATTCTTATGTTATTCAATGAGTTATAATAAATTAGTTATCATTTCTTTTGATGTTCAAATTACCCTGATTTGGTCAGTAGGAGCTCTTTCAAGCTGACTTTGCGTCCTTTTGATGTGTCCCAATCATTTTTTGAGAATTTTCTTCCTTTCTTGTGCAACAAGATGTTTCAGGTTCATGTTGTCCTTTCTTTGCCTGTAATCAACCTTTTTTCCAAGGAATCTGGGTCCCTTTTAATGGAGAAGGTATTTAGAAATTATAATCTGGGTTCCGTGCATACTTAGTGCATACTGGTATATTATTGTTTCTAGGCTTTGTTGGAGACAGAGCTAGATTATGTACGTATATAATAGATTAATACATACATAGTAAAATCATGTGTTCTAGAGGACACACTTTTTTCTCCCCTTTTTGTATGACAACTCTCTTTAGCTGTTAGAAACTTGGCTCTCATTATTGTCAGTGTATTTACTCATTTTCTCAAACCTAGGGTAACAGAAAAGTTTCAGAATTCTTAATCCATATCATTACTAAAACGAAATCTAAAATTAACCAGAGTTCAACTTTAGTTATAACTTTCTTTTTCTGGAAAAAACAGACAGTGTAAATGCCTAGATCTTAAGTATATAATTCATCAAGGCTGACAAATGCATATGTCTATGTAACACATACCCCTATCAAAATATATATCCATCACTCCAGAGAATTCTCATGCTTTTTCCCAGTCAACACGGCCACCCTCCAGAGGAAACCTTTTTTCCTGATATTTTTTTCACCAAAGATTAGTTTTTCCTTCTCTAGCACTTCATTTAGATGGAATATAGACTCTTCAATTCTTTCGCTTATAATAATGTAAGAATCATCCATGTTATTGTGCATCAGTAATCCATTTCTTTTTCTTGCTGAGTTGCATTCTCTTGTATGAATATACCTTGATTATTTATCCGTTTTCCTACTGGTGAATATTTGGGTTGAATGTGGATGCTATGAATCATGATATACACATTTTTGTATGTCTTTTTGTGGACATATACTTTAGCTTCTCTTGGATAAATACCTTGAAGTGGGATTGTTAGATCATAAGGTGGGTGGGGCAGATTGTACTTTCCAAATCTGGTCACAAGGATATCTTCAGTCCCACATGCTGCTTTTTTTTTTTTTTAAATGTTCCTCTTTTCTATCAAGTAAAAACTACTTGAACCTGAGCAGACTTGTGTGGCAGCAAACTCAATAGACTCCACATGACTTCTGACACCAAACTGTAACATACCATGTGTTGCCCTATATGTATTTCCCTACGCTCAAGGATCACAGTCCTGTGCTTCCTGTCTTTACTCACCCCCTCTGTCAGACATACACACACCCAGGTACCTATTGGACAGCTACACTTGGATGAACCAAATATCTTTAATTCAACATTTCCAAATCTGAACATAAAACTCTTGTCTCAAACTATTTCCGCTCCAGTATCTTCTTTCTCTATAGGTGGGAACATCATCCAGAAATCTGAGATGTATCCTAGACCCTTCTCTCTAATTAATCAACAAGTCCATTGATTTGTATTTCCTAAAGCCATTTTTTATGTTACTCTTGCCTCATCATCTCCTCTCACCTTTACCATCTGTCACCTGGACTGTAGCAAGGCCCCTGGCCCCATCTCACACCCCTCAAAGACATTCTCCGTAAAGCTGCCATGGTGGCTCGTCTAGTGTGCAAACCTAAATACCTCATCGAAACTAAAAGCTGTTTCTCTCAGTAGGTGACATATAGAATGGCCCTTCATGATCTGGCCCCTAATTCTCTTGTTACTCTCGTTCCTTCCCCTCAAATCCCAAATCATCTTCATTTGCTTTTTACCTTCTATATTTGCTCATAAGTTATATTCCCATTATTGTTCTAACGTAATCCTCCAATATCCATTGTCAAATGTCCCCTCTTCTGCGAAGTCTTCCAGATCACTTCTCTGAAGACAGAATAAATAATTCTCAAATACTATTGCTCACCTGCTTATGTCTCTATTACGGTGCATACCACATGCTGTAGGTATTTATTGTTTTGTTTATCTCCGCTACTAGACTGTGGCCTCCTGGAGGGTGGAAACCTTTTCTTTTCCTCTTTCCATCACGGTTTTTGTCATGCCTCATATGGTACCACTCCAAAGAGAGTGCTTACTTAACTTTTTTTGTTATTGTTGAAATACGGTTAAAACTATAGTCAAATACTGATGTAATGTTTAAAAACTGGAAATTCTAGCTTTATAAAATGAAAGTGACCGACTGGCAAAGAAGATCTGAAGAATGCTTCTGGGTCTTGTATGTGCTTTTTAAAAAAAATTATTATTAGGTTTTGAGTATCTTCTAATTCATTAATGATGAGGAAAAGGAAGAACACTGGCAGGTTTTTATCTCAAGTCATTATTAAAACAACTTTTTTTTTTTTTAACCAAAATATTCTCTGTGTAAAGCATAAAGTTGTCTGTAAAATCAGCATTCGGGAAATGGCTTGGGTCTTGACCTAGTCCCTAAAAATGGAACAACACTGCTGCTTGGCCTGCAGAGCCCCTCCACCTCTCTAATGTATTTTCCTGATAAAGAGTTGATTCATGTTCAGGTAGAAAAGAATGTGTCTCCACATCTCAGTATGTGCCAAACAGAGCTCGTCATCTTCCCTCTCCAGCCAGCGCCACCTCCTGTGCTGCCTATTTTTGTTAATGGTATCACCATCCTCCCTGCCACCCAGGCTCAAAATCTCCCTGCTTCTCCCTCCCCCACAACAGCCATCTGCTGTCAATGTTGCCTCCCTGTTCTCGCCCTCACCTGTGCCCTCCTCTGTTCTCATTGCTGCTGCCCTAATTCAGGTGCTTATTACCTCTTGCTTGGACTGCAGCAGTAACCTTCCCAGTGGTCTCTCTGCCTCCCTCAAATCAGTCTTACATATCAGGTGAATCTGCTTGAAGCACCGCTTTCATCATGTCCTAACCCTGCTAAACACCTCTCAATGGCTCTTCTCTTCCCTGCAGACTAAAATCCACATTCATTCAAGGTGTGGCCTTTGCGACATTATTTCTCATTACTCTTTTCATGTTGCCTATGTTTCAACTAAAACAAACTTTTTCTTTATCACTCCCTCATTCATTGACTCACTAGATATTGAACTTCTGGGCAAGGCATGGAGGATACTGAAATGAAAGGTGGCATGTCTGAGCTCAAGCAGCTGACAAATCCCACCCTTCCCCACCGCTGGGCTTGTAAACCTCTCTGTCCCCACTGCCTGGATGGCTCTCTTCACCCCACCCCCATCTGCCTCTGCCCAAATTCCACTTGTGTTTCAATGCCCTGCTTTCCCTCAGTTCAAATATCACCTTCTTTCTGAAGCTTTCTTCTGCCTCACCTCTTTCTCTCTCCAAGCTGGAAGAAATCAATTCCTCCTCACAGGTTATAGCCCTTCCATTCATTCTCTTAAGGCTATGTCTCATTTTGTATTGAAAACTCTGTTGCTGAGAGAAAGGTCTATCAGCTTCACCTCTGCATCTAAAATAACATTCAATACAATGCTGTGCAAATACTAATTACTCAATTTAACTTAGTGAACAAATCTCCCAGAGATACCATGTACATGATGCCCCCCTGAGGCTTAGAATTTAGATCTAGAATTTTTTTTTTCCTGTTCTTTGCCTCTCATTGTCAAAGCCTCTGGCCTTCTCATTACCATGTTCTTTTTGTCCCGGGTGTGATGCCCAACTATGCATGGATTGGAGAAGGCAGTGCAAAGGGCCAACTAGGCTCCTTAAGCAGTCTCCTGACTTCGTACTCCTGGAGCTATGCTGTTTCAGAGCCACTGTGGTGACTTGGTTCTTTGGTGACCTAGTGTATGTAGGGTTTATTCTACCCTCTCCTAGAGGCAGTGTGGGTTCAGTCATCTGGAGCTCTCTGCTCCAATACTGGGCTGGCAAAGCAAGGCTGGGAACTAGGAGGTGGGTACACAGCAAAGCTTGAACAGGTGCTCCAGCCTCATGTGTAAGGGCAAAGGGTGGCTAGCTGGGTGCCAGAGCCAAAGGTTGCAGTTTCTCCAGGACATGCCAGGACCCTGGTGAGAATCATAGCCTGACGGCACATTGGTGGGTGACAAGGAGCTGGGGATGAGTCCAAGCTGCGTCCAGGGCTTCCAAAGAGTGAAGGAACTTCATAGGCTCCTTTGGGAATGCTCCATGGATGGAGAACTCAGATCACATTTTTTGGCATCAATGGATCTGGCCTCACCCACTTTTCTAGTCTCAGCATCCAGCACATCTCCAGGTGCAGGCTGTGCTCCCTCTGAACTGCCCACTCATGGTTACTCAGGCTCACTGCCTGTTTGTGCCCTTGGGATTGCCTAAGCTGGATGCCTTCCCTACCGCCTGTCCCATTCTGAGATTATGGGAATCCTCTCCTTCCAAGCCCTATTCAAATGTCACATCTACTCCATCCTTCCTTGGATTCTCCACTCAAAATGCACCACTCCTTTCTCTAGTTGTAGAACTCATTTTATTTTGCTCTTATAGATAAGGTAGGTAGTTGTTGGTAAGCCTGTCTCCTTCAGTAGATTATAAGATCCTTGAAATTTAGCCACATATTATTCAGATGTACGGCTCCAAAGTTTAGCACAGTTCCTAGAACACAGAAGCCCTGTAGCTATCTAATAAATGCTTGTCGGATGGGTATCTGAATGAAATACCATCATAGCGTTCTATGGAGATTTAATGTGCTTCCCGACAGTTTTCTGCTTTCAAAAAGAGTGAGGCAAACACAGATGACTGGTACCCCTGAGGTATCTTGGCCTCTGCCCTGGCCCTGAGGGAGTTTTCTGTCCTGTGTAGTGCAGGCTTTAGCACCAGAGGCACCTGGTGAACCCCGCCCCCACTCCCGCCAGCCTCAGAAACACAATGCCATCCCTGAGCCTGAGAGCCAGTTCTGTGAGTTGTCTCTGTCTCCTGACCCCCTCATGCTGTTCCTTCTCCTGATGGTTTGGGGCTCCCCTGTTCCCCATCACTAATTTCTTCGGCCTTGGCAATTCGTCAGCATGTAGGTGAAGTGTAGTCTTGATCTGAGAGATGGTGAGGGCAGTCACCAGACCCCAGGGGCAAAGTCTTGAGCAGTGACGAAACGGACACTGCTTTGTCCTCTGTCTACCTTCCAACCGTCCCCTTTGACGTGCACATTTTTCAAAGAGCTCAGAGCCCCTGGTATCTGTCCAGCATGAGGATATCACAGTGTGCTTTCTCATACAGCTTCTTGTGGCCTCATGTGCCTTTATCTCATTCCCAACAAAGCTCGACATTTCTTGAAGGAAAGAATTGTGTAATATTCTAGTATTCATAACATAACATTCAGCACGTAGTAACTATATAATGAACACTGCTGAATTCTACAAATGAAACCCCTGGGCATCAGCATGAGTCATAGGCATCAAAATAAAACCACTGTAGTCTGTGATTAAAATATCTTCACCGCCGTGTTATCTATGATAACAAATAACTGGAAGTAATGACTAACCACGAGGGGCTCAAGGGTCAGTAAATGATGGTCGATCACTGTGATGGAATATTATGAAGTTATTAAAATAATTATAACTAATGTCTATGGAACAATGTGGAAAATATTTTTGATAGACTAGTAACTGATGGAATAAGATTTACAAAAATAGTCCAAAACTATCATTGTAATTGTCACTATGCACTATGACAGATCTGGGAAAGTGATATGAAAGAATGAACCTGGTATTAATGCTGTAAGAATTTTTAAGTGATTTTCTTCTGTGTCTTTAAGGTTGTGACTATATCTTCTGTATAAAAAATTAACTATATATTTAAGTAATATACAAATACATAAATAATTTTTGCTTGCAATCTTGGGGCCACAAGTAATAAGTCTGTCTAGCAGTGGAACAGAAGTGCAAAAAGGTGACTTTAATCAATGCAAATGTCTTATGTAGCTCATAGCCTTTCCACATGAATTTTGATAATGGAGGTGATGATACTGACAATCAAAATATGTTCTCTTCACTGTTCTACTGAAATCTGCAAATTAATGTGGAGACTGAAAACCATGAGGTCCTATGAAAAATAAGTCAACTCCAGTACGGTTGGGAATTTTGGGGAAGAACACCAGTCCCACCTTGTGAATGGCTGATTCCTGACTATGTGGATGGAGTATGGGGGAAACTGCCCCCATGACTCAATTATCTCTCACCGGGTCCCTCCCACAACACGTGGGAATTATGGGAACTACAATTCAAGATGAGATTTGGGTAGGGACACCGACAAACCATATCAGATTTTTTTTTTTTTAAATCAACTTCTTTTCTACTGATTGGCTACCCCTTTATATTCCCTCCTCCTTCCCTCCATCCACATAAAGATGGAGTGAGAGAAGTGGACAAAACCATTGAAAGGCTGGATTCTGTTTCCAGTCTGGTATTAAAGACCCCTGACATTTTAAGAAAGCCACTGACCTACATAGGTGCTTTCCTTCATCCACATGGCCAGCCAATCCTGTTCAGCCAATCCCACACGTTGAGTTCCCCCTGCTGGGTGGCAGCATTGAGCTCAGCATTGGCCACCCTTGGTTTCTGCCAGAGCTAGCTCATAGGGATCATGGGAGGATAAAATAATATATGGTGGAGGTTGTGGGAAAGCTGCACTAAATAAATGTGAGCTATTGTTAAGAAACATGGAAGCATAGCTGTTCTGGATCGGTCCACAATGCTAACAGCTGATTCAGATCTAACCAAAATTGAGACAATCAGCTACTAACAAAGCTGGGAAAAACAAAGCCCTGATTGAAATGGGCTGCAGCTGACTTCTCCAATCCTCCCAGCTGGACTCATTCAGGTTTTCATAGCAAATTGTTTGTACCTCCATCAGGGCTGATCACCCTGCGTGGGACATAAGCTCTCTGCCTATGCACCTGCCTGCTTTTCTAAGGCATCACTTCACCCTCAAGAGTTGCTTAATGAGAGAGAGAGAGAGAGAGTGTGTGTGTGTGTGTGTGTGTGTGTGTGTGTGTGTGTGTTTAAAATCTGAAGGCCTCAGTGACAGGGGGGGAGAGAGGGAGGGAGATACCCCCTCTCTAAGCTTGCTACTTATCACTTTCTTGAAAGATACACAATATCTTCATATATAAGTCACTGTAAATGGATATTGGCCTTTTCCTGAATATGGCTCCCATTCTTATTTATTTGGGCAGAAACTAGATGAGTTAATTTAATACCTCGCTGAGGGAATGGGGAGAGGATATAAGGGGGTAGGCAATCAGTAGAAAAGAAATAAGTTGATAAAAAACAATCTGATATGGTTTGGCCTGTGTCCCCACCCAAATCTCATCTTGATGTAGTTTCCATAATTCCCATGTGTTGTGGGAGGGACCCGGTGGGAGATAATTGAATCATGGGGGCAGTTTCCCCTATACTGTTCTCATGGTAGTGAATAAGTCTCATGAGATCTGATGATTTTATAAGGGGTTTCCCCTTTCACTTCACTCTCATTCTCTCTTGTCTGCCACCATGTAAGTCGTGCCTTTTGCCTTTCACCATGATTGTGAGGCCTCCCCAGCCACACAGAACTGTGAGTCCATTAAACCTCTTTTTCTTTATAAATCACCCAGTCTTGGGTATGTCTTTATCAGCAGTGTGAAAACGGACTAATACACTATCCAAAAGGCAATCCAGTCCAAGCTAAGGCAGAACCTGTTTGTTGATTAGGCGCTGGCCCTTCCCTGGGCCTTCTCGTTTGACTTCTCTGAGAAGTGCTGCAATGGGGAAAGGAAGCTGATGCCTGAGTCAACTCCTTTGCCCCTCCTTCCCTAAGACATAGGGCACAGAGATATTAGTCACAGTTAATGAGGTTTGATTTAATGAATCAATAACAACAATTTCAGTCCTTTATTGTGGAGTCACTTATTGGCATGTTGGTCATTTATAAACTTCACTGCAAACCCACAGCTAGCATCATGTAGGGGCAGAGGCAAGTGGATATCATGGGTATCAATTGTAGAGATATGGTAGTGGCCCTTCAGTTCACCCACTGCTATACTGGTGTTAAAGTGGGAAAAGAGGTTCCCAGCCTCTTTGACTGGCCTGTTAGAGCTCTAAGTGGTTTTTTAGTAAATCCCAAATGAGGATAATAATACTAACAGTCCATTAACTGAAGGCTCACTATATCCAGATCAAGTATCAACACTTGTTGCTGTAAATCCTGTAGGATCAAAGAGTTAATAAATTGCAGAGTGAGGATTCAATTCCTGAGCATGGAACTATGAACTCAATAAGAATCACAATTTATCTAATTAACAAGTATTGACTTAGCATCCACTGTAGGAAAAGTCTAGAGCTAGGCATCGGGAAGGATATAAAAAGTTCTACAGCCTCATTCTACTTCTCGCCAAGCTTCAGGCATGTGACACTCACTGAAGTAGTGGCTTAACATATTACATTTCCCACCATTACTGTCACTAGTACTATAACCACCACTGTCATAGCTCTGCCAGAATCACCTCTACCATCACCACTGTCAACACCAAAAAACCTGTGAAGCATCTGTTTACATGTAGCCCTGTGACACTTCAGAAGTGGTACTTGGGTCACAGCTAGGACATGCTGAAGGATTAGGTGGTGCTTGAATGAAGATGAGATTGACAAACTCTACTCTTAGCTTTGAGCAGGCTGCACATGCCACTCTCCAGGGAGCTGTCGATCCAGGACAGAGCATGATGCTTGCAGAATGGGAAATGAGCTTGGTTTACATAATATTTTACAGGGAGTTGATGGTTGAGGTGTCAATCTCCTTTTCTGAGAGTCCATCTGTGCTGATTTCTCTTCCTGATCAAAGTTCCTGCCAACCTATCACAAAGGGCACCCTATTATATCAGTTGGTGTCTCACCTTTGTGAAACTAGACGGGGTGCCTTGGTATGTTTAATACCAAGGCAGCATTTTAAGCCAACTGTAACTTGAAACACACATGAGACAAATCTAGAACCAGAGACATAAAAAGTGAGTCAAAGTCTACACTGGGAACTTTATATATAAACAAATTTCGTGTACATGGATATACTATTCAGATGTACTTATATTCATTATGTTCCAATCACGGAACCGAAGGAGACCACGTACTCTTTCAAGCACACAAATCCTACCCTTCCTATCTCCATGCCTTAGCTTATTTCCTATCTCCAACCTGAAATGCCCTTTCTCTGAATCTGTAAATATATAAACACAATTGTTATGGGTTGAATTATATGCACCAAAAGATGCTCAAGTCCTAACCCCTAGTACTTGTCACTATGACCTTATTTGGAAATTGAGGCTTTGCAAATGCTCATGTTTAGATGAAGTCATTAGGGTGGGCCCTAACACAATATGACTGGTATCCTCATGAAAAAGGGAAATTTAGAGAGAGAGACAGTTGTGTGCAGAAGGATGACATGAAGACACAGGGAGAACATCATCTACGAGCCAAGGAATGTGTGAGGCTATCAGAAGCTGGGAAAGACACCTGAAACAGATTGTCTCATAGCCCTCAGAAGGAACCAATCCTGTTGACACCTTGACTTCTGACTTCCAACTTCCAGAACTGTGAGACAATCAATTGCCACTGTTCTAAGCCAACCACTGTGTGGCAGCCCCCAGGAAACCACCACACAAATCAAATCTCAACGTCTACCTGCTTCCTATGGAACATCTCTGAGTGTAGCCTGGTATTTAAGAAAATGTTGAACTGTAGGTCTTTGTTGATTGACTCACTGTGTGGACCCCTGATGAATAACACTATACTAGAACTTGTGATGATACAAACGTGATACGGTTTTACCATCAAGACCCTTCTAATCTTTGTGCATGACAACACATAAACTCTGTGTGTACCTGTAAGGCAGGATAACATAGGTGCTAAACAGATTCAGAATGACAGGTGACAAGAAAAGAGCTATCACAGGGAGGGCTCTCTGGAGGAGCTGGTGGGCTTGTGAAGTGGCTCAGGTAGTGGTTATCTCCCTCTTGATAGCATAGGAGACCCCACTAATCTTGACTCTGCCTGCCTATGCTGCTTTGTCTAAGTAGCCTTGGAGGTCAGAGCAGGTGCTCAGTCTGTGGTGCTGGGATGCTGTGGATAGGCACCTAGGTAAGGTATACTTACCTAGGAGTTACTAGGTAGTTACAGGAAGCCTAGGTAGGCTCTGTTTTGCTTCCCTTTCCAGAGACTCCTTTGGTGCTTACAGAGGATTGTGGGGAAGTTGAGCAGCAGCAGTCTAGGCAGGTTTGTGTGTACAGAATGTGGAAGCTACACAACATGGCCCTTTCTTGCTTGCATTGCTGCATTAAAATCTCCCCTGGCTGGGGGAGTCTGGGCTGGTAATAGAAAGTGATGTAGGCTATGGTCATCCCTCAACCTAGAGCTGAATCCCAGTGATGTTTATCATCAAGGGCTTTGAGGATCCTCAAGAATATGCCTTGTGCCCTTTCCTAGTCTCTTGACCTTGCCCCTGTCTTGTCCCCCAAACTTATTTACTGACCCATATTGAAAAATGAGAATACGCCAGGCTTCAGAATCATAAAAACATGGATTGGATATATTTTCTAATCTCCAAGTACTTATATCTAGGGGATGAAGTCAATGTAACTAAAATATAAGGCATGGTGTAGGTACTAAGGAGAAGTTAAAATGGAGCCATTAGTGCTACCTGAGATTATCAGGATGGCTTTATGGAGGAGGTGGCAGGCTTGTTGGGTAGGTCAACTAGGGGGCATCTTCAGAATTTTGATATGCCTTTATATGGCCAACTGATACCCAAACGTTTGAATGCTCTTTTCTTTTCTCACTTGGCTCTGTTTTGGTAACCTGCCTGACAGATCCACTTGTGCTTTTTCCTATGCTTCATTTATTTCCTCCATTTTTAAATTTAGGCATTCATTCTAGCATTTATCCAATACTTATTAACTGATTACTTTTTTTTTTGAGACAGGGTCTCCTCCTGTCACCCAGGCTTGAGTGCAGTGGTGTGATCATAGCTCACTGCCACTTTAAACTCCTGGGCTCAAGTGATCCTCTTGCCTCAGCCTCCAGAATAGCTGAGACAACAGGCATCTACCAGCACAGTCAGCTAATTTTTAAATGTTTTATAGAGATGGGGTCTCACTATGTTGCCCAGGCTGGTCTTGAAACCCTGGCCTCAAGCAGTCCTCCCACTTTGGCCTCCCAAAGTCTTGAGATTACAGGCATGAGTCACTGTACTTGGCCCCATTGACTGATCACTCTTTAAATCCAAAACTTTTCCTACTATCTGGCTGGAGTTGGCAGAACTATGCAGAAAATACACATGGGAATGAAGCTGACCTGGATCTCATCCTCAGAAACTTAGAACGCCGTAGGATTCATACATCTGGACTGTGAGGTAGAGTGAGACACACATCACCAGATGGCTGCCTATTCAACATCTTGGTCAGGAAACTTAAGAAGCAGAAACAACAGCACTCTCAATTGGCTGGTGGTCGGGAGGTGGGGCAGGGTAGAAGGGAGGAGTCTACCTTGTTGCCAGGTTTTCACCAGAAATACTGTCCACCATGGAGCAAGGCCTTGCCCTGACTTCAGTGCTAATAGGAAGCACAGGTCCAGAATAATAGCAATGTTCCCTTTGGCTGTCTGTGTCCTGAAGATGCCCCCTAGTTGACCTACCCAACAAGCCTGCCACCTCCTCCATAAAGCCATCCTGATAATCTCAGGTAGCACTAATGGCTCCATTTTAACTTCTCCTTAGTACCTACACCATGCCTTATATTTTAGTTACATTGACTTCATCCCCTAGATATAAGTACTTGGAGATTAGAAAATATATCCAATCCATGTTTTTATTATTCTGAAGCCTGGCATATTCCCATTTTTCAATATGAGTCAGTAAATAAATCAACAAATATATATTGATTGAGTGCCTGTTAAGTGTTGGGCACTGAGCTATGCTCTGGAAATCAATATTTTGAACAGAACAGTGTCAATGGTTGCAATATGATCTGTTCTTATTTGACTCCATTTCCTTTCAGCCTCCAGCTCCTTGACAGACTTACCACACCTGGGGGCTCGTGCCCCTCTCATCAAAAGAAACATAAGATGCTCCCTGATGGTACTGAGAGGTGCCTCAATGTACAGGTGTTCTGGTTGTGATGCCTTGTATCTGTGGTCAGGACAGCTTGTTAGGTCCTGTCTTGCCAAAATCCCTAGTTTATAGCTCCTTGCCTAAGATCCAGCTCCCTGCGTGGCTAGACTTGCCTGACTACTCTCTTCTTACCTAACTTTTGACCCCTGCTATGGCTTGACCATCAGTTCTTAGATATCCCTTCAAATCTGGCTCAGTCAGGCCAAGCTGCTGATGCCCACCATAAGTCCTTTCTTACATCTTGGACCTGGATTTCCAGTCTTTATGACACACATGCTCTCAGGCAAGAAGAAAGGACAAAATGATAAACAGGTATGCCAATATAAGTGTACTTGCCTGTTGGAAACCTGAGAATTGTCTTATCAGATAAAAAAAAAAAAAACAAAATATTCAATAAGAATATAAGTTGGTGGGGAAAAGTGAAGTTAAGTGTTTTAAGATCTTTATACTAGCTGTAATGAGCATAAATATATTGTGTAAGTTTAAAATTTTAGAAATTATATGTTTCCATGTTGAAGATAAATATCAAAATAATAGAAATAGTATAACTCCCTACCAGAAGGAAAACAGAAATAATAAAAATAGACAAACCCAAAGATGGTAATAAAAGGAAGGCAAATATATGCACAAAGTAAAATTTTAATCCCCAAATATTAGAAATTTAAAAAATTTAAATGGATTAAGTTCTCCAGAAAACAGATTTTCGAGCTATAGTAAATACATATACACATGACATCATATAAAAATAACATGGAGTACTGTATTGTATACTCATATTCTTGTGTATATACACTTATAAATATGCACACATACATTCCTGTGTATAATATTTTCAAGAGACATGTCTAAAATGTAAAGATAAAAAAAGGTGACATGTAAAAGGATGGAAAAAATATAGCCAGCAAATACTAATCAGTAGGCATCTTAGAAGAATACACTCATATAAAACAAAATACACTCTGAACATTATTAGAGAAGTATAAATTCACAATGAAAATGTTTTAATTAACACAGTTATTACAACTTGATATGTAAGAACATAAAATAAGCTTTGTAATATATGAGAAAAATTGACAGAATTATACAAGGTATGCTGTCCCCAAAAGGCAAATAAAGAATTGCATGAGCAAAAAAGCATAATAGAAGATTTTTATTCTATGAAATGCTTCATGAACTTGCATGTCATCTTTGTGTAGGGACCATGCTAATCTTCTCTGTGTTGTTCCAATTTTAGTATATGTGCTACTGAAGTGAACACAGAATAGGAGATTTTAATATACTTCTATCATAGATGTATCTTGCAGAATAAGAATCACAATGACACAAGATTTAAACCAGATAAAAAATCTGACCTATTGAATGGACATAGAACATTGTACCAAAAAATTACAGAAAACATTTCTTTCCGGCACACAAATAATATTTATAAAAGCCTATCATTTCTGGACTTTGAGTCAATCTCAAATTTTACTAGATTGAAATTGTATCAAGCATGACTTCTAATAAAAGCAATTAAACAAGAAATCAACAAATAGAATATTCCCATAAAATGGCAAATTTGAACATACTTAATAAAGACGTGTGGACAGATAACAAAGTATAGTGTTTATTAGGACATATTTTGAGTTAAGGAATCGTGACAATACTACTGAAAATGTGAGTGTGCTAGAGCTGGCTCATATCAGCTTGTAAGAGCTGACTGTTAAATATTCAGAAAACTTTCCAACTGGTTGTTAAACCATTTGTAGCTTGAAATTGGTCATGGTGGAGTATTTACAAGGCAAATATGAAGTTGGCATGCTACAAATCAGGCCTTCTTTTTTCCTTTTAAATTTTTTTACAGGCTAGTTACCACAAAACTGTGGAATGCAGTTAGAACATCAGATAGAGGGAAATGTATAGCCTCAAAGGCATGGATTGGAAAAAAGATGAGAACCTTGAACTTCAAAATTAGGAAAAACAAAGCAATATAAATCCGAAGAATGTAGATTAAAAGAAACAAGATAAATTAATGAAATAGAAAAATATTATATAAAATAGAAGAGAGTAAACAGAACCAAAACTTATTTCTTTAAAACTATAACTAAAATTGACAAACCTCTGGTGAAATTGACCAAGGTGAAGAAATATATAAATAATATTAGGAATGAAAAAGTGAACATTACTACAGATAGAGTACACATTAAGAAGATAATAGGATATATGAAAAACTTAATGCCAGTATGTTTGAAAATAAATATGAAATATATACATCCTTGGAAAAATGTAACTTACCAAAATCTTATTCATGAAATAGGAATCCTGAATTGTTCTTTAATTATTAGAAAAAAATCTTATCTAGAACACTCTAGGCCCAGATGATTTTATCAGTAAGTTCTATAAAAGTTTGAGGGAGAAATATTTCCAGTTTATACACATTTCTTCAGACAATAGAATAGGGCACATCATTATGTTTTATGTGTTTTATGAGGCTATATGTAATTTTGATTGTAACACTCAGACAAAATGAGAAAGAAAAATTAGAGCCCAATCTTATGCATGAATGTAATATAAAATGTAAAGTACAATTAGTAAACTGAAATCAGGAATATATATTTTAAAAAATCATGACTAATTTGGGTTTTCTTAGGAGCAAGATTAGTGTGACTTTGGAAAAGCAATTCCTGTAACTCACCACATTAACAAAAAAAAGTAGGCCGGGTGCGGTGGCTCAAGCCTGTAATCCCAGCACTTTGGGAGGCCGAAACGAGCGGATCACGAGGTCAGGAGATCAAGACCATCCTGGCTAACACGGTGAAGCCCTGTCACTACTAAAAATACAAAAAAATTAGCTGGGCGCGGTGATGGGCACCTGTAGTCCCAGCTACTCAGGAGGCTGAGGCAGGAGAATGAGGTGAACTCGGGAGGCGGAGCTTGCAGTGAGCCAAGATCATGCCACTGCACTCTAGCCTGGGCAACAGAGCAAGACTCTGTCTCAAAAAAAAAAAAAAAAAAAAAAAAGAAAAAAAGAAAATGATATGATTTTCACAGACTCAGGGAGATTACTTGGTAAAAGTCAGCATTCATTCATAAAACTCTTCCCAAAATAGGAATAGAATAAAATGTTCTTAATATGACAAAAGGTATCTACTACAATCTTATTGCAAACATCACATTTAATGTTGAAACTTTGAGAATACTTTTGAAATTTGAAACAAGACAAGAATTCCCACTGTTGTTCCTTCTATTCAATTTTGTTCTGGAGTTCCTTGCTGGCTCAGTAAAATAACAAAAAGAAATAAAAGGTGTGAGAATTGAAAAGTGGGGAAGAGTAACTGCCACTACTCACAGATGAGATCTGTAGAAAATCCAAAGGAATTCATAGGTAAATTATTATAATTAATTTGAGAGTTTGACATGGTTCTAGCATTCACACTCAATACCCAAACAATAAATTTAATTCATATAATCAAGCACGAAATTGAAAATGAAATAAAAGTGCTACCATTTATAATAATAGCATAAAACAAGATATCCTTGGGAATGAAACTAACAAAATATTTCTGTTTAAGACGTCCCCCAAGAAAATTAAAAGTATTATTGAAACACTAAAAAGGAAAACAAGTAGATTGTATACTAAGTTTGTAATCAGAATAGTTGATTTTTATAAAAATGTCACTTGAATTCTAAGTTCCACACAAACCCAAACAAAACTTCATAAATTTGTATTTTTTCTTTAACTTGGCAGGCTGATTCTAAAATTTATATGAATATGCAAAAAGAATATCCAAGACACTCTTGAAGTAGAACTCACTAGCTGTATCATATATCAAGATTAGTGGGAAAAGCAAGGATTTTTC
The DNA here is from genome assembly GCF_043159975.1 of Macaca nemestrina. Lineage (NCBI taxonomy): Eukaryota > Metazoa > Chordata > Mammalia > Primates > Cercopithecidae > Macaca > Macaca nemestrina. Next base: position 128,533,698 of record NC_092134.1, on the reverse strand, counting down.
AACAAATTACTGGAGCAATTAGGTACCCACATGGGAAAAAAGTGTGATCTTTACCTCATACCATACTAGAAAAGTCAGTTTCAGTGGATTAAAGAATATGGGTGGAAGAAAAATCAATTACAAAAGATATGACATCAGAAAAAAAATAAGCCACAGAGTTGGAGAAAATATTTTTAACTTCTATAACAGAGTAGTATCAGAAATATTTAATGAATTCCTCCAAATCACTAAGGAAAAAGCAAACCAATTTTCCCATTTTACCCAATGGGACAAATGACTGAAGGCTTAAACAGATGCTGTACAAAAAGGAAATGCAAATGGAGCTAAAGATAAGATTAATCAGTAAATCAAATATAGTCATAAAAGGATTTCTTACATACTTACTCCATGGGCAAAAGTTAGGAAGGTCTGACCATGAAAAGGTAGTGGAAAATTGGAAGTTCTTCCACTGCTGGTGAGAGTATAACTACTTGGTGCAACCACTTGGAAATCAGTTTGGCATTCTTTAGTGTATTGCTTTTAAATATACACACCCAGAAATATAATCCCGGGTATACGCCCTAGCAATTTTGTGCCTATATGTACCAATCAACCTTTACAAGAATGTTCATGGCAGCCCTGTTCGTATTAACTCTAGTGTTGAAACAATCTAGATACCCATAAGCAGAATAGATGAATTATACTTTGTAGTATATTCACACAATGAAGTACTGTCCAGCAATAATAGTGCCCCAGCTCCACAGTACATGCAAGTCTCAAACACAATATCTAATGAAAGAAATGAGATTCAAATAATACAGATTGATTCCATTTACATACATTTCCAAAAGAGGGAACAAGACTTTAGAGTTGCATTATGAGTGGTAAAACCATAAAAAGCAAAGAAATGACAATCACAAAAGTCAATGTTGTAGTGACCTCTGAGAGGAAATGGTAAAGTAGCAATCAGGAAGAGGACATATATGACCTTCTATGGTGAAGTTTCATTTTTGGCCTGGCTGGTGGACATGTGGGTGTCCTCTGTATTTTATTTATTTGTTAAGCTGCATGTGTGTTTTATGTACTTTTTTGCATATACACCCATACATCATAATTTTGTTACACTAAAAAGGTAGAGGAAGATTAAATTATCATCCCTGGATGGCAGTGTCCTTCTGCTAATGGCTGTGGAAGATACTTTATCCACAGAAGTTGTGAGTAGCCTAGGTAAACTTTGAAGAATACGTGGAAAAAAACAAACCCAGAGCAGTCCATCTGGGAGCCAAGGACACCGAGTCTTAAGACTTTTGGAGAGAAGGACTTGAGAAGGAATTTCCTGTTCATTGTTCCAGCTTCTCTTGTAACAAGTCTTGGCCCCAAGCAGTCACTTAACACACGTCAACTGAGCACCATTAGTGTGCCTGCAACCTGTGCTAGGCGCTGGGGATGCAGAATGCAATAATACTTAGGCCTTCAGAGTTTACCACCCATAGAAAATATGGAGGAAACCAATGATTACAGTAGGGTGCAGACTAGTCTAAGGGCAGGGATATCTTCCCAGAAGAGATGGCACTTTAGCTCTGTTTTAGAGGACAATTGCCAGGCAGAGTAGTGAAGGATAGTCCAGGAGAATGGAACCACATGAGGATAAGAAATAGCAGGTGCATGCCAGAAACAACAGGTCTAGGTGCCTGGAGTGCTCTTTAGCATATGCAGAGCTGACCTTTTATCCTATATTGAAGGATTATTGTTTGAACCTTGTCTATCCCTGGCATGCTGCAATGGTGGGTTAATTAAATCTAGAAGGTCTTTACTGCTTTAAGAGCCACTGAGAATATTCCTGGAAGGATATTCTTAAAGGGTTCAAATTAGTATTAATATTAACACATTTTTACTGAGTGCCTACTATAAACCAAATGGGCGCTCAGCTGGCAGACATAGAAAGCAGGAAGTCAGGAAGTTAGATAAAAAGTATTTCTGGTGAGCCCATAAAATATAAAGGTGATAATACTTTATATGGCATTTTGCCATTTTAAAACTTTTCCACAAATATTTGGTTTAAGGAGGAGAGAGCTCTGACTAAGGGTTTTGAGTAGGATTGACACATGCCATACACAGCAGTAGCGGGAGATCTCTGTCGTGGACTGCTGACCCCCTAGTCTGGGATTTATTAACGGCTGACAGAGGAAGATGAGACACTCTGTTCTTCTTGTAGCATTACTAGGTGGACATTACTAGGAATAAAGTGGTTTAGCCTCTCAGGGCTGGATTTTCCCTTTGATAGAATTGCTTTGACATCCTTAACAGAAAGGTTTTCATAAGGGCCTGCTCAATAGAGTTGTTAGCAATAGAGCAACAGCAATAATAATAATCCTGTAAGTACAATCCAGGCTGAGGCAGCAGGAAAAAAGGCCACAGGAGATGCACTCCTAGGTTTACCCGGAAACAGAGGATGATTGGTGCTATGTAATGCCTTCTCCTTTCAGCACAGTCTCCTGAACATAGCAAAGAGTTTAAAGTAAAAATACGTGGTTTTAGCATTGGCTCAATCACTACTTAGCTATGTGACCTTAGGCGAGCTATGGAACCTCTCTGAGACTCAATTTTCTTACCTGTAAAATGAGGATGATAACCTCTGCCTGCCTCAGTGATCATGGGATGGAAATGAGATTAGTGTCCGTGAAACGCATTTCCAATGGAAAAGCTTGTCTCAAAAGAAGGAAATTTTTTGTTGTTGTTTGTTCTAACTCAGCCCTTTTATAGGATCTGCTTGGTAGCTCTATTGTCAGGCAGAGTTTATTAGAGTTTATTTTTTATATTTTGTCTCCTGCAAGGTAGCTCCCTATTCTGTCTACCAAATAGCAAATTGCTACATTGTTTCTTTATTGTTTGACACTTAGGTTCTCAGCCAAATAGTCTGTTTTACTTAAATATTTCAGAGCCTCTTAGCATTTCAAGAGTGTTTTTAAAAATCAGTTATGAAAAAACCAGATGAGTAAATAGAGGCACAATTGCTCATTTTTCTAGGCTCAGCAGTTATCTATTGAATTGTACACATGCAGAGAGAAAAAACAAAAATAATAAAACACATTAACTTGGGAACAGAAATAGGAATTATCTATAAATCTGCTAATCAGTTCTGGCCCTTGATGGTTAATTTCACCTCCACCTGAAAGCCAGGTTTGGAAAGGACAGATCCGAAGAAAGTTTTTGTTCTCCTAAACAGCAGGTCGGAAGCAGTCTCTGCTGCAATCTGATAGTCTTGTTGTAAGACACACAGCGCCAGGGGTTCCCTACAGCTTTGAAAAGCAGAAACCTGGAGGTTCTCACTGACTTTGAATTCTGGATCTTGACTTCCCTTTCTTTTGTAATGTTACAGCCCCACTGAGCTTGGTTCTAGAGGACATTTGATTAAAATGTTATTTTTAGCAAATACATAATTTCCTACATTAAAATTCAAAAACCCAAGAGGACAGCTTAGGCTTGTAACTGTGCAATGCTGTTGGCCACTGGTGTCCAGCAGAATCTGAACAAGAAGAAAGGGGGAAAAGAATCCAGCCCACGAAATGTGTCCTAACCTTGAGAAAATGTGGTCAAAGTCCCGGTCTCCAAATACACCACCTTCCTTGGTGCTCACCAGCATTCATAACCCCCTCTACTGGGAACCCATTGTCCAAGGGACATGTCCTTTTCCAGACTGAGGAACAGCTCTGGAGATGGGTTGTGGCCCAGATGTCAGGCTATGGGCAAGCTGCGGAGAAGGAGAAGGTGCTGAGTTCCCTGCCTTGTTCAGCACAGGCCTAAATTTGCTGTGATGCGATTCAGTGTGTGCTGCCCCGACACTGAATATAGTCGCAGCTCTGAGTCAGCCTCCGGCCCCATTTTCTCATGGCTTTAGAAGCCGTGTGCTGCTGGGGGCAGACATGGACACCAGTGTCCCAGCAGGATTCACTTGCTCCTGGTGTCAGATCAAGGTCGTCACAGGGCTGGACCTCCTGTCCCCAGTGCATGCTTCCAAAGATGCACTGGCCCACTTGGCAGGAGAACGAACGTCTTTGATATCTGTGAAGTTTGAGCAATAGAAAGTCCCTTCTGGTTAATTTAGATTAATAGAGGTTTATCACATATAGAACTTGTGTATTTCCAGTTTTGAAGGGATCGAAATTTATTTCCTATGCACTTACTGCATTTCTAGTGCTTAGGTCTGTATCTTAAGATGTTGAAAACCTGGCCGGGTGCGGCGACTCACACCTGTAATCCCAGCACTTTGGGAGGCCAAGGTGGGCAGATCACCTGAGGTGAGGGGTTCGAGACGAGCCTGGCCCACATGATGAAACACTGTCTCTACTAAAAATACAAAAATCAGCTGGGCCTGGTGGCAGGTGCCTATAATCCCAGATACTCGGGGAGCTGAGGCAGGAGAATCCCTTAAACCTGGGGGGTGGAAGTTGCAGTGAGCTGAATTGCATCACTGCACTCCAGCCTGGACATCACACACGTGCGTGCGTGTGTGTGTGTGTGGTAAACAGTTTAAAACACAAGAAACAATTAAGAAGCCCTGACCAGGAAGGAAATTGAGATTCAGACAAGACAGCAGTCAAGGAGAGAGTTGTGATCTGAGATGATTTTCCGGAGTGGGTAAGGTATTCTGGGGCTTTGAAGCATCAGTAGGATTTACCTGGGTTAGAGGGAGGAAAAACAGGAATGGCAGGGAAGTGAGAATAAGTGTATAGTTCTTACAAAAAAAAATAAATAATAATTTAATCTTTGCCTGCTCAGATGTCTTTACAGAAACCCAGGATCCTTCTAGATCATGATGGGCAGTGTGCAGAAACATCAATTAGGAGTGTGCCAGGCGAGAGACAGTGTTGACAGCTTTCACTTCAGTTCAGTTCCCAGGTCTCCTTTTAGAGACATGAGAATGAATTTTATTTATTTTTATTTTTTTTTATTTTTTAAGATGGAGTCTTGCTTTGTCACCCAGGCTGGAGTGCAGTGGCACGATCTCGGCTCAGGGCAAGCTCCACCTCCTGGGTTTGAGCGATTCTCCTGCCTCAGCTTCCTGAGTAGTTGGGACTACAGGTGTGTACCACAATGCCCCCCTAATTTTTTGTATTTTTTAGTAGAGACAGCGTTTCACCGAGTTAGCCAGGATGGTCTTGATCTCTTGACCTTGTGATCTGCCTGCCTCAACCTCCCAAAGTGCTGGGATTACAGGTGAGAGCCACTGCGCCCCTCCTGAATGCACTTTTTTAAAGTTAAAAAATAGAAACCTCGTGAGAACACCAGAACTGTCTTATTGGGCTTGTGAAGGCACCAGGGTATTTGCATCCTGTCAGGGGAATCAGCCTCTTATCCCCAGATCCACCTCTCACTTACTTGGTAAGCTGGGGTCACACAGGAAATAGCTTTTTACGTCTTAGCCTGAAAAATTGAACTAATAACAGGTCTCCTTGTGTATAAATAAAGCCACATCAGTGATAAGCATTATGTATACTATTCCTTATGCTGTTAGGAGAAAAGATTAAAATAGTTTCAAAGAATTATGATGATGATTACATGTGCCTGGAGACTAGGGATTGATTTTCAATTCATTGACAATTTCTTAAGTCGTTGCTATTGTCTTAGAATTGGAAGCAACATTCCAACTGGAATTAGAATTGGAAGAAGTTAATCTACTGGAGAAACCTTGGGTTTGGGTTTAGAAAAGCTTGACTTCGAATTCTGAATCACTTACTCTTTGTACCATTTTTCCTTCCTTCATTAGAGAAATATGTATTAACCTCCTATGATGAGTTATAAATTAAGCTTTTGGAGACTCAGTTTCCTCATCAATAAAATAAAGATTAAAGTGTAACTCTCCTGAGGTTATGACAGTGTCTGGCGTATAGTAGACCTTAAATGAGTATTAGTTATCCTCTTGCAATTAATAGAGGAGGGAATTGAATAAGACACGGCTACTTAGAAAGCTTAGTGTATGTAGGAGGGTAGTCATGGCAGTGCCGGATTGCAAGAACAGGCAGAATGCAGCTAGAGGTGGGATATAAATGAGCTGGGATTGTCTGGATGGACAGGAGAGGGTGTATTAAAGGATTGGGGCCATGACAAGTGAATGGAGAATGTGAATCCTGATCTGCTGCTGAAGTGGGTGCCCCAGAAGCAAACATGGTGTGAAACGATGCAAAGTGCCCCACGTCAAACTTTCCCTTGTTTACTACTTAGTTTAAGGTTGGTTTTTTCGGGGAAGGTGGGTGCATGCATTCTTCTTTTCATTTATTAATTCATTGAAGAAACATTTATTACCCTTCCCTGTGTTGGGCATCTTCCTAGCACTGGGGATGCAATCAAAGAACTTATAGAGGAGAGGAGAAGAAAAACAAGTAAACAGACCTTATAAATTGGTGTGATAAATATTAAGATGGTGATAAGACACATGCCTTAATACTTCCTGAGGGTGGCACAACACTCAGAATTGGTCCTAGATTTGCCACTCACTGGCTGTAGAATCTTAGGAGGATCAAGCCTCCTAACCTTCATTGTCTCCTCTGCCCTCTGCTTTATTGATTTTAGGATCAATTGAAATCATGTTCTGAAGAGCTCTTTGGATTCTATGTTATATAAATGTACATTTTAATAATCATCAATGAATCCATCATACTTATGCCACCACGTCTGACCCTCTTTTAATTTTCCTGTAATAAATTGCATCTGTCAGACACATTTTATTACCAGCTCCATCTTTCTTGTTCTGGCTTCTTTTTTATTTGAACCTGTTTAATTCTTACCATGTAGTTCTTTCTACCAATGTGGTTGTATCCATGCCTGTGTGTCCTGTGGAATTTTAGGGAAGGCTAATACGGTTTTAAACTGCCTTTGGAAAGGGGGAAGAGGACTGATCATTAATGAGGAGAAGACTAAGGCATAAAGAGTTAGACAGGAGAGTTGAAAGAAAGATCAAAGCAAGAATGCAGAGGGTGGGGTTGAGCAGCAGAGGGGACAGAGATGGAAATAAAACCCAGAAGAATAGAAAGAGTTGAGAGGAAAAGGCGGAGGAAGAGACAGATGCAGCCTTCCAGCTGGTGGAGGAGAGAAGGTGCCTCCTGTTTAAAACTGCACATATCCCTATCTGTAATATTTCTGCTGATGTCTGAATAGAGAGAGAAATGTACGTGTGTGAGTGTGTGTGTTTGTTAATAACAGCCATCTATTTATAGGTCTTAAATTATACACCATGAAAGCCTCTCTAAGACAAGATGTGTTATTTGGCTGCCAGAAGAAAAAGTTTAAAAAAAAAAAAAAAAGCAAAAAGAAGCTTCTAGATTTTTCTTGTTTTTCCTTATCCTCTGTCTGCCATATTCTTATAGTTAATGACAACTGTCAAGTCTGTGTTTTGGACTCAAACACCAAAGAAATGAAAAAGAAGTTATTGAAGATCTTTCTCTAAGAGTAGGGGCCTGCATAATTTTCCTGAGAATTTTGTCCCCCAAATCACATCCTTTTCTAGCTTAATTGGAGGGGAGATCATAATAGCGTGTTTCCCAGCTCCTTTGTATTTCAGAAGGTAAGAATGAGGCCCAGAGGGTGGTCCTGCCCAAGGTCACCCAGCAGGCTGGTGACAGAAGAGTGTCTGCTAGTTCAGTCCTATGCTTATTTTACCATGGTGCCCACAAAGACATCGTTCTGTCTTCCATGCCAATTGACTCCAGTCCTCTTATTCATATATGAAACCAAGTAGATTCAGTTTACTTTTGCCTCTGATCTTATCTTTCCAGAGCACTGTCTGAATCCCCTAAAGACCTCAAGATAACCTTCAGGTAAAGGGAATTTCACAGCTGGTTCCAAGTTCATAGTCAGTAGAATACAGTGGTTAAGAGCATGGGCTTTGGTGTCAGGCTGGAGTCTTCTGGTTACTAAGTTGTTCAATCTTAATACCTGTTTCCTCATCAGTAAAATAAGGATAATGATAGAACTTCTCTTGCAAGACGGTTATGGAGTATAAATGAGGTAATATATATAAAGTGTTTAGCAAAAGGGCTGGAATATAGTAGCCCCTCAATCATTTAAAAAACATATTGTCATAACATTCTGATGGGTTACAAAATCCAGGACTCCAATGATAATAGCTCTGATTGCAAGCTTTAAATGAGTAGCCACCACTTTTTAAAAGGTCCTAGTGTACAGGATGATGATGGAGGAGATGAAGACCAACAAGTAGCCTGCAGAGTTAAGCTATAGGTAATTGACAATGTCAGTGACAAGGAAGAAAGACCATGGTAGGAAGACCTGGGGAGAAATGGCAAGAAGCAGTCACTGAGTACTGGAGGAGGGATGGACTTGCAGGAAAGAAACCATGTCTTCTGCCCTCCTCCTCTCTATACAAGTCTTGGGATGTCAATTTTGAACTCCTACTATATGCCAGGAGGAGGAACTACTTGCCAAGTTCTGTAGCTGGAAATGCCTTCCTCATCTCACATACCAGTCCTCCAGCCTCCACGCATACATGATTTGGCTTATGTTCAACTACTTTAGCACCTTTGCTAAAGATTTAACGTTTTCTTTTGTGAAATATTTATGACTGTTTTATTTGATTCAGTGACTCTTCTGTGCTTTGAGAGGAGATTATGACCACCATTTCAGAGAAGGTGTGTCCAAGACACTGTGTTCAGTAATTGTCTTCTTATGTCCCAAGGAGGTGGGCCTCTTCCCACCACACCACACAGTTCGATTTCATAACTTTAACCTTTCATTCTCACATATGCATTCAGAAGCACATGCACACTACACTTTTAAAAATCACCAAAGCATTAGTATTGAGAATATCTGGCTTAGGGTTAAGCTGAACAACACATTCCTTCTTTTCTTTCTTCGTAGGGGACCACAGTCTCTAAAAATCAAGTTCAAGCAGACAGGGAGATATACAAGAAACTTACTATGATTAAAGTCTAACATTTCAGCAAAATTTCCATTCTGCATCTTTTGAAAACAATCCAAAGATAGTATTACATAATTTATCTCCTTTAATTATTTATTACCATGCTCTGAACTTAGTAGGGTTTCAATAAGTGTAATAAACTGATTAAAAGCATCTTAGAGCAGGAGCTGGGGTAGGGGGTATTCTTAGGAGGCCTCATATGTTGATATGCACAGAATTGTTAATAACATTAATAGTTATTTACTAATTACAGATCTCTGTGTAAGGCATATTACAAACACTAATTCTCAAAACAACCCCCAAAAGGTAGGGATTGTTTGTATTTTACAGTTCGGGAAACTGAGGCTTAAAGAAGTTAATCTGCCCAATTCCGAGGCAGGGTGGGAATCTAGGATTCCCTATTTCTGCGTGGTTTTGTGTGGCTCCAATGTCACTAGATGACTACCTTTCATCACATTGGGTCCAGTGTAGTTTCCTGGCCTACCAAAATGTACTTCCCTCCATTGGCAAAGTCAAGGTCATTCCTTGTGCATGAGTACGTGTGTGCGTGTGTGTGTGTGTGTGTGGCGGAGAAGCTCAAATGTGCCCTCAGACCTAGCCGGGAGTCTCTTCCTCAGCTTCAGTAGGGGGTGCCATCCACAGGCTGAGAGTTGGTGGGGCCTGCGTGGGAGCCACTGATGGGAGAACTTGAAAAGCAGGAGGGGGGAATCTTCCGTTACTAAGCAAGGATCTAAGAGCTGTTGTCAAGGAAGAATCCCAGGCCTTCCATAAAAGGAAGGCCTCCTTTCTCCTACTGGCAGCAAGTGCTGCCTTGAGCAATGAGTCTGACAGTTTCCCTAGCCCATCTGCACTTGGGCAACTTTGGAAAGGAGGACCCAGGAAGCAGGGCAGGAGGAAATGAGCTGGAACTTAGTGGGTGAGGCCTTGGCCTGAATGCCTGGGAGAGAGCATCATGGGAGGCAGAGTGCACAGCAAGGGCCTGGAGCTGAGCTCCTCAGCTGAGCCTCACAATGAGTGTCCTGCCCTCCAGCCTTGTCCTCTCCACCCCACCCATGAAACTCTACCTGGAAGATTTTCCCAACATGCCACAAGTCTGCCTAAGTGTCCTTCAACATTTCCCCATCATCCATTGGGTAAAACCCAGCTTGTTTTGCCTGGCAGGAAAGGCTTTTTTTTCTGATCTGACCTTTGCCTGCTTTACCAGTCCTTCCATTACCCAAGTCCCTATCTGGCCATTCCCAAGTTCTTGTCTGCCTGAGACAAGCTGGGTAGTCTTCCCTGGGCCCCTGCACATTTGCATGTGCTATTTCTTCTGTCTGGACTCCCACCCTGTCACGTGTACCAAAAGCATTACCCAGCGTGGAAGACACATTCAGGGTTTTAGCACAAGCATTTCAAATAATCATTAAGGACAGGTCTCCCACCGACTTGTCAGTTATAACAGCACCTGTGGCACTGCTACCTCCTTTCTGAGCCCCCAGCCCACTACAACCCTGGAGGAGCTAGACTTCAAAGATAGTGGAGTGGGCCTGTTCCCTGGTTAGATTCTGCCCCTCCATTGGTATAGATTGGGCCGCCTGGAATTGCACATGAAAAATGCCAGGCACCAGGGTAGAATCCCTCAACCTCCCTCATCTCATCTCACCCTAAACCTCCTGGGCAGAGTGGAGGGAATAATGAGGTTAAAATCAACATTAGATGTTAAGATCCAAGTCTGAAGCTCAAGTGATTGTCTAAACCTGTAATGATGAAACCCAACCCAAGATGCTACTGAGGGAAGAGAAAAGGAGATTGGAAGGCAGTTTTTATGTGGCAAAATTGAGACTTCCCCCAAGATGGCCATATTTGAATCTCATTTCTGATTTTTGACTGATAGTCAGTTCCCTTGTCTCTTTACTCTCTCAAGCATATGTGGAGAGATGTGCTTCAGGGGTTATGGAAACAGCTGCGTGTACAGCACACATCCTTTCAGGGCTGATGATTCATCGTAAGCTTTCACCATAGGTTTCCCTTTCGTATTACAAATAAGTAGTGAATTTCTGTGCTGACTGAAGCATCTGCATTATCTCATGAAATCTTTTCAACCACGCAAGTTCATTTTATTTTGCCTATTTTTTAACAGATGAGGCTCAGAACCACTTGCTCAAGGTCAAAAATCTGGCAAATTCTGAGACCATCAAAGATACCCTTGACTCCCAAGTCCATACTCATTCCATTGTACCACTGTTAAATTTAGGTGTTTTTTCTTTTTTCTTTTTTCTTTTTTTTTTTTTTTTTAACAAAAAGCACTTATGAAGTGCCCACTGTGTACAAGACACTGTGCTCAGAGCCAGGAAACATAAAGAAGGATGCCCAATTCCTACTGCTGTGTAGCTTACATTATGCTGGGGGAGATGTGCCATGGAAAATGAGTTCAATGGGATATTGCAAACATCAGGAGCCAATGAGAACACAGAAGAGGGGCACTCAAACCCACTATGAGGGGGCAGCACCTAATATAAAAAGCTGGATTTTAAGTATGAGTTTACCAAAGTAAGGGACATGGTATGAAAAGAAATGATTCCCAGAGATGACCAATGAGCCCAGGCACAATCTCTCCATTGGTATAGATTGGGCTGCCTGGTTATTCATGTCACCTTTCCCCTCCCTATGTGACAAAATTATCACGTGTTTGCTCTTTAGTCTCAATCTAGGCCAATGTCTTATTTCTCTTGGTGTTTTTATTTGTTAAGGTTTATCTCAAAGTAAGGAACAGAACACATTGTCAAGGAGAAATTTTAGGTACTCTCTGGGGAGAGGAGGAAGATGGGGGAGGATTATTTTAAGGAGCAAGAAGTCTATTTCCTGGATCTTAGAAATGGTGCCACATGGACTAATACCTGTTGCACCTGCCCTAGGGCTGGTCCTGCAAGGTGCTGGAAGAGAACACAGATAATCACAGTGATGAGGACATGCATGAAGCTTGTGTCAAGGTGAATGTGGCTGATGAAAAGGGAGGACGTTTCTCCTTACAAAACTCTATATAATCAGAAGCTGGATTTGCTCAGTGATGTTTGGGTTTTATAGCTCCCACTTACAGCTATAAAAAAGGCTTTGCTTTTGAAATTCCTGCAGGAAAACTGATTTTATTAAGACACTGCATTTCTTTTGTCCTTAAGCATTGAACCAATTGTTTTTGTAATGAGCTTTTTTAAACTCAAGCTTTCTTAGTCACATACGAAAAATATAACTGAAGAAACTTTACATAGTAGAGCCCAATCCTGGAATTGCTTGTAAATTCATTGAGAAGACAAAATATATGTGAAATAGTTAAAATAGTCTAAGATTGTTCGCTAAGTGCTACAGCATGAAACCCCTCTTAACCTCTGACCATCTAAGTTCTGAGTTCATCTATGTGAATGTTGTGTTTTCCAAAGCTGGGCCACACCTGTGACTGCAGTCTATCTCCACTGCTGTGGTCCGTGATTCTGTCCTGGTATAGCCTGCCCAGGATCCTTGCTCTAAACACTGTTAAAAGTTTTTTAATTGGGAGGCCAGTTGTCTGAGATGGCTCCAGTGTCTTGGATTCCTGTGCAAGCAAACTGAAGCCCAATGTAAACAGTAAAACAAAACTTAGGCTTAACCAATCAGAAACTGCCACTAACCTCTAAGTTGGGGCTTTCCACCAAGTCATACCCAAATAAGGCAAATGCCTAGCTTTAGCCAATCAAATGATTTCTTTATCCTGCTTCTGCATCCAGCCCGCTGCTCACCATCCTAATGTGGACCACTCTGAACCTCTTCTGGTTTCGAGTGCTGCCTGGAAGAACGTCCTCTTCCTTCTGATCCCTCTTCCCTGCCTACCTTTCCATCACTTTCCTCTCTCTCCATATCCATGAGATATCATGTTCCTGGACCAGCTGCCCAAAGCCAATTCTACAGTCCAATCTGCCGCTGCTCAAGTCTCACTTCAGTGGCTCATTCAGAAGGACCAGGTTCATCCACAGAAGCCAAGCCCCTTTGCCTGCTGAAGGGTTTCTCAAACATGCCTGATCATAAGAATCACAGAGAACATGTCTGAAACAGATTCCAGGGTCCCCTCCAGGCCTAAGGAATCTACTAATAACACCAGAGTGAACAATCCTGGCCTGGCTTAAGGTCACTGAAATACAGGGCGGTGGCAGGGGTTGGGAAGAAGGGTTAGGAGCTGGTCTGCATGCGTGACTTAGTCCTGTCTCTGTCCTGTCGGGCACCAGTTTTGCATTGGTTCCGGAGATGGGAATGGAGGGGAGGGAGGCCAGAACCCAACCAAAGCCCAGCTGAATGGATCATGAGATCTGAATCAGCCGGAAGCAACTGCTCTGCGCCCCAGAACCCATGTCTCAGTTCCACCTGGCATCACCAATTATCTGTGCCTCTGACATAGGAGGTTTTTTTTATTCCCTCGAAATAGGGCTATAATTAAATCCAAAATTGTACTGGAGACTTTATCGTCATGGTAAAAGCAGAACACAATGTCTGCAGATAAAAAAACTCTTTCAATAAAAATTAATTATGCACAGCTCATGCCTCAGTCCCGGTGGCAGTGTGAGGAATGCATATGAGGCGTGGGGAGGAGCTGGCCCGTGGCACTGCCCAGGCTGGCTTCACCACCCTCCCGAGGCTCCCGCTGTGTAGCCCCCTTCTCCGTTCACGCAAAGCCTCCCCGCTGCATCTCCCTCCCTCGGAGTAACTGCTTGTTCTCTGCAGTCCCGCGGGTCACTGCTTTTTTCTTCCCCTTCAGGGTCTGAAAAATTGAATGCAATCATAGATGGGACTGAGAGAGGTAAGAGAAGAGAAGGCACAAAGGGAGAGGGTGAACTTGTGATCTGTCATTCCCATTAAATCTCTTTTTCTTTCAAGAGGAAACGTTCTCACTGACAAGGAAACTAAGATTTTTTCTGGCAGCATGTTCCTTATGCTTCTTGCCACAGGGAGTGTGCGGGCTAAAGGATTCTGTTCTCTGAATCCAACAGTGGGCTCTGGGAAAAGATGATGGAGCTGCCCAGAGCCGGTGCCACGTAGTACGCATGTGGCAGAACTCAGACCCTGCCCCAGGACTTTGCTTTTCCTGTCCTCCGTAGACTAAGTCCAAGGGTACAGTACAGCCAGATATGGGTTCTACTGGTGGACATCCCTCCCGGGGATTAAGTACAGTGAAAAATCAGAGAAGCAGGGGCAGGGTGGGAGCACCTCACCCTATAAACTAGTCACCGGATCTGACCAGGAAAAAGAACAAGGACTTGGAGATATGCAGGCAACGCAGAGCAGGATTGGATACCTTCCAATTCATCTAAGAAGTAGTGACAAAGGAGTGGGAGCCCAGTAGAAGTTGCTCTGCTAATATCTAGATTTTCTTCCTGTGGTAGATTGGGTCTTCACCACCCAGTCTGCCTGGAGGAGGGTCCCTCCAGAGCTCACTGAAAACCAGGGACAGGGCTCAGCTCACTAATGGCCTGCCCACTCAGAACTCCACGAGTGCCCGCAGAAGCAGCAAAGGTACCAATGGGGTGAGACCCACCTCTGTCTTGCTAAAGGGTTGGGGGCAGGAAACTCTGTGGGGTCAGATACTGCAAAAGGGACCAGCCAGGGCCCTGAAAGGGCTGGTGGAATGTTTCTGAAGAAGTGCTCTTGGGTGTGAAGGTAACCAAAATTGTCCTCCAACTCCAGGCTCTTCAAGATATTCTCAGGGACTCGTGGCATGGGTAGAGGATTGAATGAGGTGTTTCCCAAGCCTAAGATTTGGTAATTCGGTTGAGCCAGTCAGATTCTCTCCCAGTTGGGGCTGGGGATTAAGACCTCCTCACATAGACACACCAGTTGTACTGCAGGTAGACATGTAGAGGCATGGCAATTCTGACAATTATTTTGTAGGTTTTTTTTCCCCTTTCAGTTTCTGCTGAGACAAACTCCCCCAAGCCCCAATTTCAAAGCATATTAAAAGACCAGATTTATTGACCTGAGAGGAGGAGAGGCCTTGCTTTAGTACAGATGATTGGTTAGAAATTCTGTCCAGGTTCTCTGACACCGGAAATAAACAGCAACAACCACCATCCCCATTTATCGTCAACATTGCATTGCAGGTCCCAGCTAGGGCAATAAGACAAGAAAAGAAAGCATGAAGATTGAAAAGGGGCTGGGTATGGTGGCTCATGTCTGTAATCCCAGTACTTTGGGAGGCTGAGATTGGAGGATTGCTTGAGGCCAGGAGTTCAAGACCAACCTGGACAACATAGCGAGACCCTGTCTCAAAGATTACAAAAGAAATAAAGATCGAAAGGAAATCGAAAAAGCTATCATTATTTGCATGTGGCATAACAGCTTATGTAGAAAATCCAAAAGCTATACAGATAATCTGTTTGAATTGATAAGTAAAGTTAGCTAGAATGCTGGATTCATGATCAAGATAAGATTTATACTTTATATCTTTGCAATTTTTTTTTAGTTAACATATTTTTAACCATTATAAATGGTTAAAAACCAAAATAAATTTAAAAAGCATCAAACCCATAAAATACCAGCCTGGCCAACACAGTGAAACCTCATCCCTACCAAAAATACAGAGTGGTGTGGTGGTGGCTGCCTGTAATCCCAGCTACTCAAGAGGCTGAGGCAGGAGAATCACTTGAACCCGGGAGGTGGAGGTTGCAGTGAGCCAAGATTGCACCACTGCACTCCAGCCTGGGCGAGAGAGTGTGTGACTCCATCTCAAAAAGAAACAAACAAAAAACCCCATAAAATACATGAAACAATTTTTCCAAATTATGTAATTTCACTATACCTCAGACTATAAAATACAGTCTGAGGTACAAAATATTCAACATAATAGTAATCAGAGTCCCACCAGGCTTGTGTGTATGTGTGTAAATGGGTAAGCTGATTCTAAAATTTACATGGCTATGTAAAAGGATGAGGAAAGGCAAGTCATTCTTGAAGAACAAAGCTGGAGCCATTACATTACTGAATATGAAAGCTTATTATAAAGTAACAGTAATTAAGACACTGTGGTATTGACACAAGGATATACAGACAAATGGAACACAATACAATCCAGAAATAGACCACACATATGAGGTCATCTGATGTATTACAAAAGTGATGATGAAGTGCAGTGAGAAGATAACCCTTTTGGTAAATGGTGTTAATTGGATATCTAAATGGTAAAAAATGAATTTTACCCTACCTTACACCATACACAAAAATCAATTTCTGGTGGATTGCAGACCTAAATACAAAAGGAAAAACTGCAGAACATCTAGAAGAAGACATAGGAAAATGCCTGCAAAATCTTGGCACAGAGAACAATTTATTAGATGGAGAACAAAAAGCATAACCATAAAGGGGACAATGATAAATTGGAATTAGTAAAAATTAAGAACTTCCATTTATCAAAAATACTATTAAGAGAAAGAAAATGTAAACTACAGAAGTGGGATAACATATTTAGAATATATTTTGTTATCTCCAAGATACATAAAAGACCCCTACAAATCAATAATCATTAAAATAACTATTTGCCTAGAAAAATGAGTAAAAGGCTTGCATAAGTATTCTGCAAGGATGCACAAGTGGCCCACAACCATTTGAAAAGGAGTTAATGTCCACATATAATGATCCCCACATTTAGAGAAAAGAAAGCAATAAACTGAGTCTCAGGGAGATTCCCTGGACATTCAAGATTCTCCTAGAAGGCTTAGATTTTATGCCCTGTTATCAGCTAAGAGATCTATTGACTGTCAACTGAGAAATGGCCCAAGGTTCTTGAACATACAGTATGCCCTGTGAGTTCCAGAGCCAGGAGAGCGGATCATGTGTAAATGGGAGGTAGTGGTGTCCAGGGCCACGTGCTACCATCTACTCAGAGCAGCCCCTTCTTGTGGCCTCCCGGATCAGTCATCTCTTCACTTGCACTTAAAAGGTATTCAGCAAGCATTCATAGAGAAGCTGTTTGTGAGTCTTGTAGCCAGTTATACATGTGAACGAGATGGATGTTGTCCTCACTCTCTGGGAGTGCACAGTCTCAGTCTGGTAGATGGGTACACAAAGCTGGCTTTCTAGCAGGCAGATTCGCTGATTCCTCAGCAGGGCAAGAGCCAAGCTGTACTTTGGGTTCCCAATCATCAGAGCCCTGTGCCTCATACGTGATTTTAGTGGGACTGGCGGCAACCCCTCCCCTTATCATGTTGTTCAAGGGAAATGGGCTTGATCCCAGGGTGCATCATAGAGCAGTAATCTTTACTTGAAATGGTTGAGGGGACATAGGCGCATCAGCATCTGGAAATGGATTCTAGCCAATATTATGAAATTTCCATAATGCCACTTTATATTGTAATTACAGTGTATTCACTCTTTACTGTCAACAGCCAAAAGGGGCTCTTATCAGCATATTTGTCATTATAAATGTTATGTGTATAATCACAGAAATTTTTCACATTCAGAAAGAGTAGTCACATTCAGGAGAGAGACATTACCTATTATGAAACACAGGATGAATTCTGGAAAGAACAGACCACAAACCCGAAGCTGCAGAGTGCCTCCTCTCCGAGGCTTTCACAGCCACATCACAGCCTAATTTGTCTTAGTCTTGGAAATTGAAGACAGACCAATTATCATAGAGAGCAGAGCATAAGAAGCAGCAGAATACACTGTGCCTGTGCAGGATTCACACTTACCCAATTATATATATATGCGCTTTGGTTCCATTTTGTTTATGATATACATCCAGTTCTCATGTTTTAGTTAACAAAACATAATCATCCTTTCATTAAAAAAATCTGTAACCTTTTTCCATAAGAAAAGTGGGAGTTCTTTGCCTCAACAAATCATTCATCCCAGGTTTCTCTACAGATAGTGGAAGATGCTGAGAGGGAAGGATTTTGTAAAGTGATTTTTGTGTAGCATAAGTCTCCAGAGGTCCCCTGTAATAGTCCTTTTTCATACTGCTATAAAGAACTGCCTGAGACTGGGTCATTTATCAAGGAAAGAAGTTTAATCGACTCACAGTTCAGCATGACTGGGGAGGCCTCAGGAAACTTACAATCATGGTGGAAGGCGAAGGGGAAGCAAGGTACCTTGTTCACAGAAGTGCTGAGCCCCTTATAAAACCATCAGATATCCTGAGAACTCACTCACTATCAAAAGAACAGCAGTGGGGAAACTGCCCCCATGATCCAATTACCTCCCACCTGGCCTCTCCGTTGACATGTGGGGATTACGAGGATTATAATTCAAGATGAGATTTGGGTGGGGACACAAAGCCTGACCATATTATCCCCTCAACCCACAAGCTGACTCTGCATCATCACTGGGCAAAGCCCAGTAGGCCTCAACACACTTTTTATCTGAGTTTTAACCTACTTACGCCTAGTGTTCCATTATTGGAACACTAAGCATGTGAGAGTTATAGCCTACTGTTCAAGATCATTGCCAAGGTCTGATTGCAACCTCAGGCATAAGTGTGTAAGGCATTCTGTCAACTAACATTCCTTCTCTATGACAGGCACCATGGCTGTGCCTATTCCACCCAGGAGTCCATCCTCTGGCGACACCCACTACTGGGTACGAGGGTGATCTGCGTGAAATGCCTAACCTAGGTCTATTCTTCCAGACTCGTTCTAACTCCCAGAAAATCCCCTTGGAAATTTGAGGTTCCTCTCTTATGTTAATTCTGCCAAGTTGTGTGAGAATACAAGTCTATAAGCGGGACTCTTGTTTACCTGCTCTGCTCTTTCCTGCGCAGTGTGGTGATGCTGCCTAGCATGTCACCAAGCCAATGGCCCCTCCATATCTGTTTACTGGTTTGTTCTTTGCAGTAGGCAGCTCCATACATAGTTCCTTCTACTAAGACTGTTCAGACCTTAAATAATGTGTATCCCTGCCTTTTATGGCAGTGCATGCACACACCGTGGAACGCCCTTGTATTCATGACAAATCTAATGAGACCTTGCTCTTGGGAAACCATACCTTTGTCATGGGGCCTGCACATTGCTAATTCAATTCCTTACCAAGTCACACTGTGTTCCCAACAACACATTTCAATTCACAGGGAAAGACTCCACAGTGTGGAATTCAAGAACACAATGGGATGCTTTCCACTAACGCCACCTGAGAACTTTAATTGTCAAGCCTCAGGAGGCAGCTGGGGCAGGTGAGGTGCTTGGAGGTTTCCTAAGGTAACTTGTCTTATTTTTTGAAACAAAGAATCCCAGGCTGTTTTACTGATTGGTGAAATGAGGAATGTGCAATGATAGAGCTGTGTGCCCACTGACAGATGGAAGCAGAAAAATCTCATGGAAGTTGAGGGGACCTTCCCCAGATTTCTGAGAAGAGGCCTGACACATGGCACACGGGCAGCCTTAAGTCTCAAGACAGATTTCCAAGACTCAGCAGGACTGTAAGGGTCTGTGCTGAAGGCTGTTCTGAGTCCCCACAAATTCATCTGGTGAAATTCCAGAGAAAAATAAGAATTAGTTATAGATGAAAAAGACCAGGAAACTCTTTATTTTAAATTTAGTCAAATCTATTATCACTATGAACAAAAGGCCACACAAGTCCCAAAAATGGGTGACAGAAATAGCATGTATAATTTTTTTGGCAATGACCAAGGTCATTAGGGATGCTAGAGTTCAATGCTGCATATAAATTCCATAGTCAGCTAAAACACATACTAGAGACTTGAGAGCTAATAATTTTATCTAAACTTACTGAATGATGAAATATTCTCCAAAGATAAAAAATTTATATTGTAGAGAAAAATGTTAGCTGAGAATAATACTGATAAATAGTGATGAGGATGCTATGAGACAGAGCAGATCTGCTCCTAGCCTCAGGGAGAGAAGGGGGAAAAAAGCTTCACTACTGGACCAGATAGAAGAACATTTACCCCCAGCTGTCCTCTAAGATTAAGCATAGGCTGGATGCCAGTTGCCTACTGCAGGGAAATCAAGTGAGCATTAAGAACCCAAAAGAAGATGCCCAAAGCAAATATCTGGGAGGTGACAGAAAGACATTTAGCTGAGTTGGCAAGATGGAGAGCAGAGGCACTCGGACTCTGGAAGTCGTGTTCCACAAAGCCTTGGATGGGTTGCTGAGACAGGAAGACCCCTTAAAGAGGAAGCTCTGCTTCTCTTGGCCTTGGACTTTGGTTGGAATTTAAAAGAGTAAGAGTGCCTGGAAGGATTTTCAGTTTCCATATTAAGTGATTATTGTATGTAGATTTGATTATATATACATATGATTAAGAATATATATATAGTACACACATACACACAGCATATATATGGCAATTTGGGACTCGAGGCTTTTTTTTTTTTTGTGGAAACTGTCTTCTCTCACCCAGGCTAGAGTGCAGTGGCATGTTGTATCTTGGTTCACTGCAACCCCTGCCTCCTGGGTTCAAGCAATTCTGCCTTAGCCTCCCGAATACCTGGGATTACAGGCACATGCCACCATGCTGGCTAATTTCTGCATTTTTAGTAAAGACAGGGTTTTGCCATGTTACCTAGGCTGGTTTTGAACTTCTGGCCTCAAGTGATCTGCCTGCATCAGCCACCCAAAGTGCTGGGATTAGAGGCATGAGCCAATGCACGCAGCCCTGTTTTGGCCTCAAGGCTTTGATTTGCCATTGAGGCAAAACCCACCAGGTAATGGTTCAAATTATTATATCTAATCAGCCAAAAAGATCTTGCCATTGGCCTTGTTCCACATTCCCCTACATATATGCCAATAAACAAAAAATACAACCCAACAGAGATCCTAGTGTGAAGTCCAATTCCCAGAAAGTAATGGCCAAAAAACCTTTCTTTTGTCTAGATTATGATACACATACACACAGATAAATTTTTATTCACTAGTCCTGAGTACTTGTAAGACAAAACGCTTGTTGCAGGAAGAAACCTGGGCACCATGGAATAATGGTGATTGATTTTAGATCTGGGGCATGAAAAGTTCAAAGTGATTCTGGAATATCGATTCCAGAAAGCAAGGAAGTGCCTAAAAACTGATAGAAATGTGTTCAAAGAACATAAGAGGCAACTTAGGGTCACAGTGCCCAAAATCTGGTAAAATTTGAGTATCAAGAAGAAGAATAATGACAATGGATTGTAATAACATGCTTAATAAAACAAATAATCCCTGAGTCCATAATAGTACCATAAAAAGGTGGGACGTGGGCTCTTCTTAAGAAAGAATGCCAGCTAACAGATATAGAGGAATGATACAATGTAACCCATTTTATAATCACTTAAACAATTTAGGCAAGTATCATCGATGCATATTAAAACCACTGGGTGAAACATAGGAACAGGATACACGGCCTCAGAGAATCACCCCACAGATTATACATTAATTACAAAGAAAACATGTGACACATTCTTAAAATAATAATGTCTCATGCTTGGATATTTATATGTGTGCCAGGCATTGTGCTAAATGTGGTAGCCTCATTTAATTCTCACAAAACTTTATGAGGTAGGCACTATATTGCAGATTAGGAAATGGGCTCAGAGAGGTTAAGTAGCATGCCAGTGTCAAACAGTAAGTAGACATGAGCCAGGATAATAGAACCATCTGCCTCACCCCAAAGTTTGGCCTTTTTTCTTTTTTTTTTTTTTTTTTGAGACAGTCTTGCTGTGTCACCCAGGCTGGAGTGTAATGGTGTGATTTGGCTCACTGCAACCTCTACCTCCTGGGTTCAAGCAATTCTCCTGTCTCAGCCTCCCAAGTAGCTGGGACTACAGGTGCCAACCATCACATCTGGCTGATTTTTGTATTTTTAGTAGAGGTGGGGGTTTCACCATATTGGCCAGGCTGGTCTTGAACTCCCGACTTCAAATGATCCACCCACCTTAGCCTCAAAAAATGCTGGAATTATAGGCATGAGCCACCATGCCTGGCCTAAAGTTTGGCTTTCAACCTCTCTTTCACACTGACCCTGGCCAGCAAAATTCACATACTTTTACTCTGAATACTATCTTATAGTCATCAATTATGAAAGATATTATCAAGTTATATAAAATTCTGTTAGTGTTACCACTTAAATGTATTATTATAATTCAATATTCTGATCAATAGTTACCATATACGCAATGGATTACCAGTTTCGAAATGAAAAAGATCATTTTGAAACTACTTATTTTAAAACTATGCCAAATATAAGTCCTTTATAATAGTAGCAATATAGATAACAAGACCACTATTTACTGGAATGTTCCTTTTAGCTTTTCAAAATGTGTTATGGTTATTATTCGAATTTTTCATTGACTCAGTGGCATATTAACATAGATGGAGATAAGCATAGGGGCTGCAGGGATAGAGTTCTGTCTGAACTTATTTTATGGTATCTCAAGTTTTTCTTTTAAAAATACACTGCTTGACTTGTGTCTTGTTTACATAAATGTAGAGGACACAATGTGTGTCCCTGCCTGTGCTGGTGAGTAGAGAATTTGGTTTTCAGGAAACCAGATACAATAATCTTAATAGATCACAAAGCTGTAATAAATGAAGGCATTGTGGCCTAGGGCTGAGGGAAAGTAAATAGAAAATAATTTCAGCAAATTTGTTCAGAGAGTGTTGGTGTAAATATTCCAGACATTTAGATGACTTGGAAAAATGGCCTTCAACACTGTCAAAGTCAAACCTGGCACTGTGGGAGGTAACACTGTAACTGAGGGCATGCGCTCAGGGGTTAATCTACCCAATTCAAATTCTGGCTAGATAGTCTCCTAGCTGCATGACCTTAGGCAAGTTATTTGACCTCCTTGTCCCTCTGTTTCCTCATCTGAAAAATGGGAAAAAGATGAGTCCCTACCTCGATGCACCTAACTTTGGTACTTTGCTAACAGAGAGCTTCAAGGATAGAATAAGAGAAGTCCATCCCAAGAAACAGGAACCTCAGAAATATTTTCTTCCATCCAAGGTTAAGAGATGCCCTGATTCCCTATAGTGTAGTGTACATGGCTTAGCATGTCTGACATCTCTGATGATCAAGGCAAGAAAAGTCTTCAGAGGGTCATTTGACGGCAGCAGACAAAATATTCTACAAGAAGACTTGGAATATTCTACCAGAAATGCAGCCACTTAGTTATGGTTATTTCCAGTTATGATTCTTGGCTGATACATGCTTTAGTCACTAGGGCATGGATATCTCATACAACAAAGTGCCCTTTATGAAGCTTGCAGAAAAATACTGCAAAGCTTCTGGCAGCATTCTTGAGAGGCAAGAGCTATAATACTTCTTCCTAGTAGACCAAACATATTTGTAGGGGTTATAAACAGCAAAATAAGGGGCTACAATCCCATATAAACCTCAGAATTTAAACTAGATGAAACTGAAAAGCAGGCGAAGTCTGACTTTGGTAATTTCCTTTTCTCCCCTCAACAACCCAGCACCCGTACTCAGTACTGTCTTTTTGCTTTGCATATCTTCGGATAATCTGCCGCGGCATGTCCTACTAGGCCAAACCTGCCAATCCCAATAAAAACTTCTTTTAGCTACTAGGAAAACTACTGGATTAAAGTTATTGATAAGGAGCTGCAAGCAATTGATATATTTGAATTCAATAATTTTTAAAGGAGAAGTTTTCTTAATAGGATTAAAACATGAAGAAGCTGTTGAAGGAAATAGACCTTCTGGGTACCGTTGCCAGACTCTACAGCTCATACACACACGTTTTCAACATACTTCTCAGACTTGCCAACCCCAAGCTGGTTTATGGAGCACCAAACCAATGCCCAAACATCTAGCTGATATCTCCGTGGGGCCACAGTAATTTTGCAGAGACCTCTCAGCAACTAAGAGTGACTGCCCTTATGGGCAAATATTGCCACAAAGCAGTGAAGTGACTTTGAACTGGCAAGTTGGGTAACGTTGTGCTTCAGTCTACTTCTGTCATGTCACCAACTCTAGCAAGTGTGCAGTCAAGTTTTTCTGGAGTTGTACTGGACCCTGGACACGTTATCCTGAATGCTCATCCCTATTGCCCAATATTTCTATGCTGATAACAGTAAGATACGACCATGAAGGATAGGCTGTAAAAGGCTCTGAAGTGACAAAATGGCAAATGAGGCAGAAAGTGATTGGAGCAGGGACTGTTCTGCTTGTTTTGTCTTGGTGATAGCAGATGCATTTATAAGCTGACGATGTGTATGTGAACCTTTTTCTTCTTGAATGTGTCATTTTCCTTTACCTGTTGACTCCTTGAGTCCCTGCCCACCTTAGCCTGAGTTGGAGGACCTCTTTGCTTAGGTCAGCCTTGATGACGAAGGTTGAGGGCACTCGGACAGTACTTCTATCTTTGTTGATGTTCTAGAAAGCGGGCCACGGGTTCCAACCAGCTTGGTGTTTTCTCAGCTATGGCACAATGCACTTGGACTTCATTTGTGATAGGCCCCTCATTGAGCATGAAAGCTGGTTACCTTTTTCTTGCCAGAAAATCTGGCTTTCTCATTTGCCGTATTTTCTGGGTCTGCTGGATCCAGCTCAAAAACGCCTCAGCAGTGTCTGTCACTAGGGAAAAAGCAGCCCCTGAGAAAGGGCAATTAAAGGTGGTATTTGTCTCTGATTCTTATTGGCAGCTCTGTTCAGGTCAAGACATAGAAAAGGTCGAGGCCCACGGCCCACACACAACCTGATTGTGTAGCTAAGCAGCTTTCCAGGAGGCCTTCTATTTGCAATAGGAGCACTTAAAGGAGACTCCCTCACAGCATAATCTGGGGGTGGAGGATGTAGGCCATTTAGCTATACAATGAGGCAAATGTCCTACTTGCTAAGTCTGGAAAGGTGGGTGGCAGGAGTGGTGGCTTCCATTTTTCTAAGAACACAGTTTATTTCTTGGGTTTCGTTCCCCGCTGGGTATCACTCATAGAGAAGAATGTCCTGGAATTAAAGGTCATACTGAAACCAGTTGAGTTAGAAGAGGTGACTAGTAACACATGCAGTGAAGTTTTTCCCAGAAAATAGCATCATTGACCGCATCCATTTTTGTGTAGTGCTGTGATCTGTTTGTGTTCCCCCAAAATTCATATGCTGAAACCTAATCCCGAAGGTGATAGTACTAAGAGGTGAGGCCTTTTGGAGATAAGCAGGTCACAAGAGCAGAGCCCTTTTGAGTAGGATTAGTACCTTTATGGAAGAGACAGTAGAGAGGTAGCAGGGAGATAACTGGTTCCTTCCACCATGTGAAGTCACAATAAATGGGCCCTCTCCAGACACCAAATCTGCTAGTGTCTTGATCTTGGACTTTCCAGTCTTCAGAACTGTGAGAAATACATATTTGTTGTTCATAAACCACCCAACTTTTGATCTCTGTGTTATAGCAGCCTGAACAAACTAACACATGTAGCCTGGAAATTTGGATTTAGTTTAGAAATCCTAGGGAAACAGAAGGAAAAGGGATCAATCTCATAACGGTATTCATACTCGACTGCTCACTAGGAGGTTATGGGAGTTCTCATGGAAAATATTGCCTAGATGATGCTTTCTTGCCCAAATAGGTTATGACAACTTTTCATTGTTTTTGTTGTTTACCAGACTTTAAGAATATCTTGAACCCCATCCAAATTTCATATTCAATTTAGGAGAGGTATTAAAAAACCCCAATATACCAAAATATATGAATCATTTATCCTGGGATGATACTCAGCATTAGTTGAAGTGACATGATCTCAGCATGAAATATGAAGCCAGAGTACAGACATCAGCCTGGTCAACATGGCAAAACTCTGTCTCTACTAAAAAATACAAAAAATTAGCTGGGCATGGTGGTGTCTTCCTGTAGTCTTAGGTACTTAGGAGGCTGAGGCTTAAATCCAGGAGGTAGAGGTTGCGGTGAGCCGAGATCATGCCATTGCACTCCAGCCTGGGTAATAGAGTGAGATACTAACCCCTGCCAACACCCCCCCCCAAAAAAAAAGGAAAAGAAAAAAGAAAAATCACACAAAAACCAAAAAACAAAATACAGATACATGTGAACTTTTCAGTACTTCTTGAGTTGGCCCCTTACAATTCCCTTTATTACTGGGTAGGCAGTATGATTGTTCTGGCCCTACAATATCAGCTGCTTTTTATTAATTCAAATATAATTTTAAGAATATTAAATCTGTTTAGTGACTGTTACATCCCTCTATTAGTAAAGATAGTCAGGAGCTGAAAGTATATGATTACGGATGGTCCCTAACTTATGATGGTTCAACTTACAATTTTTTGACTTTACAATGGTGCAAAAGCAATGTGCATTCAGTAGAAAGTGTACTTGGATTTTTAATTTTGATTTTCTCCTGGGCTAGCAATATGTGGTTCAATATTCTCTTGCTATGCTGGGCAGTGGCAGTGAACCGCAGCTCCCAGTTAGCCAGGTGATCACTAGGGTAAGCAGCCCATACTCGATATCTTCCTGAAGAACACTATGCCTACTAAACCATCAGTAAGTGTCAATGTCTCATTGCCTTCTATTCTTGAGCCTCATCAGAAGAGAGAGAAATTGATGACCGTATTTCTGCAGCATCCCCGTCATTCAGCAATTAACTTTAGTTCAATGCTTCTCCAGGCCCCATGTACTTTTGGCTGTGGACATTAATGGCAAGTACCCATACAACCATTGTTTTTATACTTTCAGTAGAGTATTCAACAAATGACATGAGATATTCAACACTTTATTATAAAATGGGCTTTGTGTTGAATGATTTTGCACATCTGCAGGCTAATGTAAGTGTTCTGGGCATTAAGGTAGGTTAGGCTAAGTTATGTTTGGTAGGTTAGGTGTATTGAATGCATTTTTAACTTAGTGTTTCCAACTTATGATGGGTTTATCAGGATGTGACCCCAGTGTAAGTTCAGTAGTATCTGTATTTCTGGGCAAAGTATTATTCTTTCCCATTGTAAACTTATTTTTGATTACGACCTTTGGTACCCCAAAATTAAATTGTTTTACTCCTGAGTGAAATTGTTGAAAGCTTCATTGGCCTTTGGTGAATACATAAGATAAATACCTTTCTGATAAAAATAAATAAATAAATAAAGGGTCCCTATTCTCTTTGGTGAGAAATACAGAAGCTCCTAGGGCAGTTTTCACACTTTCTTATTCTTTGTCCAGAACTTGTAACCAACACATTGAAAAACTCACCTCTAGCTCCAGGGATTTTCCCTCTTGGCTCTATGCTTCCAAATCCCATTGACCTTCTCGATTATTTTCTTTCCTTCCTTTTTCTTTTTTTTTTTTTTTTCCTCTGTCACCATTCTAATCCAGGCCCCTGTTACTTCTATCTTGGACAGTGGTATCAGGCCCCTGACTTATCTCCCCTCTCTGAGAGTTGGAAACATTAATATTTCCAGCAAAATCATGCTTCCCTGTACTTCTGGCTTCCCTGAAGTAAGGCAAGGCATGGACACTCCTTACTCTGGCCAATGGCACATGAGCAGAAGTGAACTGTGTCTCCTGCTGTCTTTCTCCGATAGTGGAGCCTGTGCCAATGATGTACCTGCCAATGTGATGTGGATGTGTATGGAGGTGAGAAGTAAACTGTGCTTGTTTAAGTCCCTGAGATTTGAGTTTTGTTTGTTTTGTTATTTGGTTCAAGTTGACCAATACACCCAGTCCCTTCCTCCTCTAATTCTCTTTATACACTCTTGCCAGGGTAATCTTAAATCACAGGCCAGATTATTCTCTAATGAAAAGCCATCAGTGGTTCAACATTACCCAGAAATAGAAAACTCAAATGTCTGGCTTTCAAGAAACTGTGAGCTCTGCCCTCAATGTCCTCTTCCCGCTCTCTCACTACACATATGTTCCGGACTGGTGTGAAGGCTCACAGTGACCCTCAGGTGATCATGTCTTGATTTAGGATGTTACCTTTCTATGGAGTGTCTTTGCCCTGATCACATCATGTTGAAATCTAGCCATTTTAAAGCACAGATTCAAATGGTCAGACTTTCCTGACCCCTACAAGTGGACAGGCACTCCCGCTCTCCTGGGATTCCTTAGCAAATTGTGTCTCATTTATAGTACTTACTACTTTCTATTGCATAATGCAGTTATTTCTGTATATGTTTTACCTCTCTGATTAGACAGTAAACCCTCTGAAGACAAATAGCAGTATTATTCTTGTAGTTCTCTACAGTACCAAGATGTATAGTTACTCAGTAAATAATTTATACGTTATATATTAATCCTCAGAGGAGGGCCATGACGTTCTATTTTAAATCGCAAATGATCATAGTTCAGTAAGAGAAATGCCACCTGTAGCGTGAATAGGGATTTTCCTAGTGAGCTTCATACTTTGGTGGGATATTCTGCAAGACTACCCCTGGAGAAGGCATCAAAGAAATCCTGGTTCCCAGGAAGGTCTGATTAGACTTTATGCACATGGTAGCTTAGGCATCTCTACTCTTAAAATAAAAGCTAGAGGAAACTCTTATACAATAAAAAAGAAACATATTTAAAGATCCCCAAAGGGTCTTTGAAGCAGGAATGAAATTTTGGTTTCAGAGTGACCTTCAGTACTGAAGAAAGTTTTTCAAGGAAAGACAGCACTGGACATTGAAGCACTGTGTACTGATAGCACTTGTTAGAGGGAAGAGACTAAAAGAGAAAGTCTAGCTTAAAATAATCAGTGATGCTGAAGGAGAACAGCTTAAATGATCAGCTGGGAAAATTCTTCAGTCTAATGGCACAGGAAGATCACATCACAAGCATGACTAGAGAGCTGTAGATGGGAAAAGGTGTGCCTGTGAGGAAGACATTTGTGAGGTTAGTGCTGTTAGGATGGAATCTTTGTGGCTATCAATTGAATACGGAAGGCACACCAGTGGTGAAGTAAAAAGGAAGCACGTTGCTGAGATGGCGCAGACAGGCAGAGAAGCATGAGGGGCCCACCTGGTATGGAAGCTGTGCCAATCTGAATCGCCTTGGGTTTGATTATTTTCACCATCTGGCCCAAACAAACCTCATGAAACCGAGGCGCCCTGAGGCTATACCAGTGCAGCTCATGTGTATTTAGATGTTAGTTGAAACAAAAAACTATTTCTCACAGTTATAGAAATTAACACATTTATATTAATTCAAAAAGTACCATTTTCTGTTTATAATTCTTTTCCCCTAAGAATAAGTATTTCTTTTAAAGTAGCCAGACTCTGTTGCTCCTGATTGTAGGAAAGAATTTAGGAAATTTGTCCCTCTCCGCCACACACTATGACAGGTATGTAAACAATGGAGTATGAAGATGCACCTAGATTTCAGGCATGCTGAAAGCAGACACATTACACAAACTCAAATGCCTAAAAGGGATTCCAGAAATGGGAAGGTCAGAGAATGAAGTAGCAGTGGGTCAGAGCCCTTCTCCTGCCATATATGCCCTTAAATTTTCTTTTCATTTCGTAGAGCTGCCCATTCTCTCATCTCTCAGGGGAAAAGAGTAGATGCATTTTTGTAAGCAGAAGGCCTTTGGCTCTATGAACTTTGGAAATGGCAGGAAGAAGGAGAAATGCATATATACCAAGGCACATGGGAACAACGATTGTATTTTCACTAAAGCCACTGATTTTAAATAGTTTTGCCTCAGTAGTTATTTTGGGGATTAGATTGTAGTTGGGGTTTAAAAGTCATCTGGAATATGAATGTAAAACATGACAGTCTGAGTTCAGCAAGCATAGGTCTAAGGAATTCAAAGAAATGGAAAGACCAGACAAAATGTCAGGCCTAAAGTTCTTAGAGTCAACAACCAGAAAAAAACCAGAAAATTGAAATCACAATAGCTCAGGAATTTCAACAAAGCAATCCGGAAGAATGAAGAGAAGATGGGTTTCGACGTCAGCTTAACTTGGTCCTGGATTCCAGATCTCTACTATATTTTAAAATATATAATTAAGTTGTTGTTGACTGTAGTCACCCTATTGTGCAATCACGTAGTAGGTCTTACTCATTCTTTGTATTTTTTGTGCCCATTAACCACCCCCAACTCTCCCTTTGCCCCAATCCCTCCACTACCCTTTCCAGCCTCTGGAAACCATCCTTCTACTTTCTATGTTCATGAATTCAATTAATTGATTTTTAGATCCCATAAATATGTGAGAACATGTGATGTTTGTCTTTCTGTGCTTGGCTTATTTTACTTAATATAAGGATCTCTAGTTCCATCCACGTTGTTGCAAATGACTGGATCTCGTTCTTTTTTATGGCTGAATAGTACTCCACTGTGTATATGTACCACATTTTCTTTATCCATTCATCTGTTGATGGATACTTAGGTTGCTTCTAAATCTTAGCTGTTGTAAACAGTGCTGCAACAAACTTAGGTACACAACAAACTGTGTACTCAGCAGTGGGATGGCTAGATCATATGGTAACTCTGCTTTTAGTTTTTTGAGGAACCTCCAAATGGTTCTCCATAGTGATTGTACTAGTTTACATTTCCACCAATGGTATATAAGGGTTCTCTTTTCTCTATATCCTCACTATCATTTGTTACTGCCAGTCTTTTGGATGTAAGCCATTTTAACTGGGATGAGATGATATCTCATCATAGTTTTGATTTGCATTTCTCTGATGATAAATTATATTGAGCATCTTTTCATATGCTTGTTTGCCATTTGTATGTCTTCTTTTCAGAAATGTCTAGTCAAATCTTTTGCCCATTTTAAAAATCAGATTATCAGATTTTTTCCTATATAGTTGTTTGAGTTCCTTGTATATTCTGCTCATTAATCCCTTGTCAGAAGAGTAGTTTGCAAATATTTTGTCCTATTTTGTGGGGTATCTCTTCACTTTCTTGATTGTATTCTTCTCTGTGCAGAAACTTTTTAACATGATGTGATCCCATTTGTCCATGTTTGCTTTGGTTGCCTGTACTTGTGGGGAATTGCTCAAGAAATCTTTGCCCAGACGAATGTCCTGGAGATTTTCCCCGACATTTTCTTATAGTAGTTTCATAGTTTGAGGTCTTAGATTTAAGTCTTTAATCCATTTTAATTCGATTTTTATATATGGCAAGAAATCAGGGTCTAGTTTCATTTTTTTGCATATGGATTTCCAGTTTTCCCAGCATCATTTATTGAAGAGATTGTCTTTTCCCCAGTGTATGTTCTTGGCACCTTTGTCAAAAATGAATTCACTGTTGGTGTGTGGATTTGTTTCTGCGTTCTCTATTCTGTTCCATTGGTCTATGTGTCTGTTTTTATGCTAGTACAATGCTGTTTTGGTTACTATAGCTCTGTAGTATAATTTGAAGTCAGGTAATGTGATTCCTCCAGTTTTGTTCTTTTTGCTTAAGATAGCTTTGGCTATTCTGAATCTTTTGTGGTTCCATGTACATTTTAGGATTTTTTTTTTTCTATTTCAGTGAAGAATGTCATTGGTATTTTGATGGAGATTGCATTGAATCTGTAAACTGCTTTGGGTAGTATGAATATTTTAACAATATTGATTTTTCCAATCTAGGTTGTTGATACTTTTCCATGACTGTCTTCCTTTACAGTGTTGGAGCTGTGCAGGCAGAGCTGCAAAATGACAGATAGCATGGAGCCCTCAGTTGTGTATTGAAATCACCAGGCATAAGAGCTGTCAGTGACTTCGATATCTAGCTCAATTCATGCACTTAAAGATGAGGGAACTGAGGAAGGAAGAAATAGAGTGACTTGGGCATATGCAAATTGCCCAGGTTATTGTTCAAGTTAGAGCCAGAACTAAAACCAGGTTCTTCTGTCCCCAGTAGCGCTCTTTCCACCACATTGCACTGCCTCTTACTGCCAAATAGTGTTACTTGGGGGCTAGACTACTTCTCCAGAGATGATGGAATCAGGAAATTCCACAAACATTTTTTATGAATGCTCTGTAACAATTTCCATGGGTAACAAGCCTTTTTAGAGACTATTGTTTGAAGCAATGCTGTGCAATGGAAATGTCTGCAATGAAGAAAATGTTCTATAGCTGCACTGCCCAGTATGATGGTCACTAGCCATATGTGGTCACTAGCACTTGAAATATGGCTAGTTTGGCTGAGGAACTGAATATAAAATTTTAATTTTAATTTCAATAGGCACAAATTGCTAGAGACTACCATATTGGACAGCATAGGTCTTCAGAATTATCTATATCTTTGGTTATACCACTAAGTATGTGACTGTCTTTTTCCAGCTGCCTTGACTTTGAGCCCTACAAGCTCCCTCTTCCCAGTCCCTGAGCCAATGAGAACCAAACCATGCCTAAGTATATGTAAAGACCACCATCCTTTTCTGGTGGATGAGTCTGGTCTCAGTCTGTGGTAATAAGTATATTTTGCCTAGATTGTTTTTCTAGAAGAGTACTTGTCACATTTTATAATAGTAATAATTATATTTATGATTTGTTAGCACATTCTGTACACCCATCCCTCATACTCAGTAATCTGTAGGTATTACATCTATTACTCTTCCCACCAACTCAGTGAGTACACTCTATTACTGTCAACCAGTGGCCAGAAAGCAAATCTGTCTTCTTCCAAAATCCATGCTCTTTTCACTATCCCACACTGTCTCTCTAATAACCAAGGATTAGTGTACAGTCCCCTTTTGCTTCGGCAGGGGAGATTTTCCTTCATTTATTCAAAAATACTATTGACTGCCTGTTAAGTGCCAGGCACTGTGCCAGGTAACGTACATAGTGTTGAATCAAATAGGATTATCCTAGCTGACATTGGACATGTTTTCTAGTAAATGCTGGTTTTTGGAGGAAGAAATTTGGTAGGTTCTGTTAAGTAGCTGGGAATTCTGTGCTTATATGCTGCAAACTGGAGCTATTTATACTGGAGCTATTCCTTTGATGTTTGAAATGTGCAGCAATTCTCTCCTGTAGCCGGGATATGTAATTTTTTTTTAGGGGGGATGTTTTTTGCCA
Organism: Macaca nemestrina; assembly: GCF_043159975.1. NCBI lineage: Eukaryota > Metazoa > Chordata > Mammalia > Primates > Cercopithecidae > Macaca > Macaca nemestrina. Next base: position 128,500,908 of record NC_092134.1, on the reverse strand, counting down.
TTAAAATATTATGTTTTATTTACTCAAGAGTTTAAAATCCTAGGATTTTATCATGAACTCCACATACAAGCCAATTTCACAGCCATAGAAATTTCCAAAATTAGTATTGAGGCAGTTGATCACAGCTCTGTGCTAATTTCTCAGGCTATTAATTGTGTTTGTGAAATATAAATGCATGAACAATGACTGGATATTGTTTAAGAATCTAAACACTTTATTGAAGAAATAAGTGAGACAGAATAGGTGTGATGAGAGTACAAAATATGACATACCATATTGCATCAAATCTAGCATACTATAAATTTTAAGACATATACCATATTCCATGGGCCAGAAAAAATGCTGCCAATTAAATTATGACTTAATGCATTATCACATCGAAGTTTTAAGACTTTTAAAGGAGCTCTTTTAGCTTATTCAAATATAACTTCCTTTTATTACTCTTCTGCATACATTCAAAAGAAAATGTAAGCCAAATAATTTGGTTTAGGAGTTCCTAAAACTGCTACAAATCAATAATTTGACCTTTTTGAATTGTTTTCAACTCAAAGTTATCAACACCTGTGTTTTTGGACAGTCTCAGCTTCTGCACCATCAGGTGCCCTGGGATGCAGAATTTCTCGAAGACTTTTCTTCTGGGATTTTCTCCTGCACTGTTAATCTTTCTGCAAATTTTGAAGATAGTGTTTTCTTGTTTATTGTGTGTCTTTTTTTGTGCGTATATCAATGAATGGACATAACAAAGCTTCATCTATTAGGCATCATTCTTCCTATGTCTTGTAAGGCACTTGGCTGTTGCTTTACAAGAAAATTGTTAAAACTGTGGTTGCTCCTCCAATATCAAACATTTACTTCAATATTATAAATTGTCTGCCCCACTGTTTTTGTACCTTTCTGGATATGCGCAATAACTCTATGTTTCAAAGCTAAATCACAATGTACTCTTTGTGAAGGTATTTTAAAGAGCATTTAAAGGGCATTTAGACTTAACAGTGTAGCACAAAGAGTAACAAACAGCTGAAGTAGCAATGACACAAATAGCTGACAGGAACTTTGCACAAAACAAAGAATGATAACAATGTCACCAGGCCTGCCAGCCTCCTGAGGTTCTAATATACCATGTTGGTAAGAAACAATCTGGTTTTAGATGTTGTAAAATATGAAAAAAAAAAAGTGTCTAGAACCAATGAACTATGGATCATTAGATTCCAGTGACGCTGTTGATCAAGCTTATCTATATGATTTAACATAGGAAATTCGCAGTTTTAAATCCTTGGAAGCAGAGACAGTGATATCAAATGCCTCATGCTTCTAGAAGTGGTGCTCTGTGAAGCAAAATGACTCTTCAAGTTTCAGAGTAAAGGCTGAATTTAGTTACTTACTTTGGGCACTGAGAAATGAAGTTATAATCTGGATTTCTGGTTCTCTCTCTCTCTTTTTTTTTTTTTTATTTTTCCTGGATTTCTGGATTTCTCTTTTTAAACAGCTTTTTGCCCTCATCACCAGATACTAGTGAGTTTGTAAAGAAATAAAATGGTATGCAATCCCTACTTACGTTTTGCTCAAAAAGATGATTTCTAGTGCCTCACAATTATAGGCCTCCTTTATTAATACATTCAAAGATACTTATTGAGTGTTGCTGTGTGCCAGGCACCGACACAATATGAACCAAAAAAACTTGTCCTTATGGAGTTTTCACTGGGGTTGGGGAAGGCAGACCACACACAAACAGGTAAACTGCATGCTGTGCTATACATAGAGTCCCTAGTAAGGTCCATGGGGTGAAGCAGAACTAAGAGGGATGAGTGGCACCTCTGTATCTTTCAGCGCCTCCCAGCTGGAAGGTGCATCAGCCTAGCTCATCCCTAGCAGTGTGTTGTCCCCTCGGCTATCGCTAGGCAGGCTCCTGGTCCAGACACAGGTCACCAGCAAGTCTTCAGGACAAGCCCTGTATCCTGATGGGAGGTTTGGACTGGCCCCCCACCTCCTATTCCCTGTACCGTAATTTTGAGTCTCTCATCAGTCACACGGACTGGTTACATCTTTGCCTCCCCTTCAGAACACCCTGGAGCCTGTACCTCCCTCAGAGTGTCCTTGCTGGCTGCCTGACCACCATTCGAAGCATTCCCGGACTGCAGTGCTAGGACCCACAGTTGCACAGTCAGGGACACGCTCCCACAAGTGACACCAAAGGAGCAAGGATGAATTTTTGCGTCTTGTTGAGCTCCATTTCCTCCTCAGGCAAATGACTCGGCAGATCATTCTCTTTTCCTCTCAGATGTTTCCTCTCTTTTTTTCACAGAAGGTGAACAAAACCCTCTCCTCCTTGCCTCACTAGAGAATAACCTGCCGTTTCCAGTTAGGACTGACAGTGAAGGCTGTGAGGTGGAGCGCTGCAGGCACTCAGTCCAGGCGTGTCCCTGGCTCTTTCCTTGCTGCTTCTGCAGTCTGACCTTGGCCCTTTGAGCCCGTGCTGGGTGGAGATGCTGCTCCTCGAGGAGGTGAACTGTCAGCTGTGTGACGTCCTCCCACCCTAGTGTTACCTGGAATGACCAGATATCAGAAATAAAACCAGAAATCCAGCAGTGTGTGACCTCCCAAAGGAACAGGCCACCGCTCTCCCTGCTTCCCTGAGGCTTTGGGGCTGGAATTCAGAGCTCAGGTTCACACCTGGGTCTGATGGGAGCACACTGTCAGGGCCTTCTCACAGAAGGGAGCCTGCTGAGAGAAGGCTGCAGGCAAGGAACTCTCAGCCGTGCAGCCACAGAGCCTGCATAGGCCAGGCTAGGCTGCACCCCTGTGCTCCCCATCCATGGCTGGGCTATGGTGAGCTTCCTTCAAGCCTGTTCAGCCTTGGCAAGCTCTGCTCAGAGACAGAGTACTCTGTAAGGAGGGTGGCAGTGGGAGTTGGAAGAGGACAGGGAATGGCTAAAAGGGCCATTCGGAAGCCAGGAGCTCAGAGCCTTTCAGAAAGGAAACGAGAGTCCATAAACCAGGGTTTGGAAGAATCGGGAGACATTTGAATCCTCCCTCAATGTGGAGGCCATGCTTTTCTGTGAGGTGAGGCATGCTGGACCAGAGACTCTAGTCTCCCCATGTGGGAGGTTGTGGTGATGTCAGGGTCACTATTCTGCTAGGAACCTGCATGTGTTTACCAGGATCTGGCTAAACAGGAGGAAAGATAGGAAGATCTAAAAGAGAGGCAATAGGTTAGTAATATTAATCTGTTGAAGGGAAAGAAGAGGCTAATACTGAAAGATGACAGCCAGTTTCTCCAATAATGCTGGTGGCATGGAACTCAGGGACTGTGTGTAGCCAACATACGGGTTAGTCATATCAGACGTAGCACAGATACCTAGCCATCATATAGACAGAAAATCTGATCACCTAGGAAGTTAAAATCACACCATAGCAACAGACCCCAAAGAGACATCCTTGTTCTCCTCAATTCTAGACCAGAGCTATGTTGACTGTCTACTCTGCACCTCTGGCTGGGTAGAGGGATGGACAGAGGGAGTCTGGGAAGGCAGGTGAGCAGAGATCAGAGAAATGGAAGCTGAGTCTGTAGAAGGAGCCAGGGAAGAACTGCCAGGACCACAGTTGCCAGGAATCAATGACAAGGAGGGGGTATGTTTGAAAATTGATCACATCAGTGTTGTCAGTGTCTCCCCGAAATTTATCTCCACCTGAACCTGTGGATGTGACCTTTGCAGGCATAATCACATTAAGATGCAGTAGGTACCAAATGCTATACAACTGGTATCATTTAAGAATAGGGCAATTTGGACACAGAGACACAGACACAGGAACAGAATATCACGTGAAGACAGAGGCAGAAATTGGAGTGGTGCAGCTTGAAGGGAAGGAGAGCCCTGGATGCAGGCAACCACCAGAAGTTGAAAGAACCAAGCGAGGATTCTTCCCCAGCACCCATGAAAGGAGCATGGCCCTGCTGACTCTGTGCCTTTGCAATTGCGGCCTCCAGAACTGTGAGAGAGTAAATTTGTGTTGTGTTAAGTCTCCAGGTTTGTGATCCTTTGTTACAGCCACCCAGGGAAACAAATACTCCTGGGATCAGGGCCACACCTCAGAATCCAGGTCAGTGCTTTCTGCAAGGTGGACAAAGGTGCCGATGCTTCCTCCACTCTTCCTCTGGAGTAAAGTGAGCCTGGGTTGATCTTACTTGAGACTGATTTCTCTAGGTGTGGCCCAGAACCCCTTCAGCTGTCCCTGCTGGTCTGAAGCTTCTGTTTTAACGGAGGGACTGCAGAGGCTGGTAAGTCAATAGTGCTTTCTCCAGGGATCACAGACAGGCCTTCCTAGTCACAGCTTAGCTCATTCCCACCTCAATGCAGCACATCCTGCAAATGAGGAAAAACTGAGAGGCACCTGCACAATTCGCTGTGTGTCCTAGCTGGCTCCTCACTGAGCTCTACACCTTATTTCCCATGGCAGGTTTTATCTTACCCTTTCTTATCAATGCTGATTTGCAGAAGGCATCCCAGCCCACCTTCATTCTTGATTACAGACTCACACAGATGCAGCTTCTAAATAGTGGGGCCACACTCCTGCATTTGGACACCCATTTCCTCCCTCAGATCATAGTGGTCCTCCTTTCCTCTGGCACAGGCATACTAACTTTACATAGCTGCTTCTTCACACCTTATGTATTAGCTATCTATTGCTGAATGACAAAATCATTTCAGCATTTATCAGCTTAAATAACATTTATTATCTCACAGTTTCTGAGGGTCAGGAATCTAGAAGTGTCTTAGCTAAGTGCTTCTGGCTAATCAAGTTGTCAGCCAGGCTGCAATCATTTCTAGGCTTGACTGGGGCTGGAAAATCTGCTTCCGAGCTCCCTCACGTGGTTGTCAGCAGACCTCAGACCCTCACTAGCTATTGGTTGCAGACTGCAGCTCCTTCTCATGCTGGTGACTCCACAGCTCCTGAATGTACTTGTGACACAGCTGCTGGCTTCTCAAAGCCCACAATCTGAGCACACACAAGAGAACAGCCGAGAGAAGCCGCCGTCCATTGTAATCTACCTTGAGAGTGACATACCATCACTTCTGCAATTTGCTGTTGGTCCCAGACCAACCCTGCCACAAAATGGAACAGAATGCATGACAGCATGACCACCAGGAGGTGGGGATTTCGGAGGACCATTTGAAGGGACTACCACACCCTATTAGAATCAAGCATTTCTTGGCTTCACTGGTCATTTCCTTTTTCTGAGCGTGGGGTAGCAGAGAGAGCACTTATGACCACAGCCCCCAGAGTCTGGGAATCTGACCAATTCCACTATTTAATCCTATCTGGGGGATCCAAATTTCCCCCTTTTCCTTAGGCCAAGGGAGACACTGCACTATGGCTAGGAAAACACTGGCACTTCGTTAATCTCTTTTTGGCCGAACTACCTAGATTCAAATCTTGACTCCTTCACTTATTAGCTTTGTGATCTCGGGCAAGTTTTTCAGCTTTTCTGTGCCTCAGTTTTATTACATGCAAGATGGGACTAAAACAGGATATATTTCATAGGATTATTGTATGGCTTTAAGAGGTCAATGTGCATAAAATAAGTAGCACAATGCAACTGGTGCATAAATGAGAGCTATCATGATAATTGTTGAAATACACCCTAACTTAGAATCCAGAAAGGAAATAGAAAGGGTTAAGGGGAGAGGTAAAGCAGTGAAAAGTCACAGATTCTTTGTTAAATGTTCTGTGATTTATGGAGCCTCAGATTTTTTTAATGTAACTGTTACTCCAAACAAATATTCTTTCTTTCTTCTGTTTCTTCTCATGAATGCAATGGTGTTAATTCCTGTGCCTCTTACAGTTCAAGCAAAAAAGACCGCCCAATTGTGGCCTAACCTGTGTGTCTGTGATTTGGTGAGGGTGATATGCCCCAATATACAGAGAACCATAATTCTGACCTTTCAACTAAAGGGAGTTAATTTTAAAAGGAAAAAATTAAATACCAATAAAGTTGATAAAACATTTTGAATTAAGAAAGTAACACTCCTTTATTGAATTCATTATTTTTAATATCCCTTTGCTGAGTTTGGAACAGTCACATCTGCCAAATTTCAACTAGGTCAGCACAAATGTTTTTATTTGTAAAATATTCATTAGTAAAAATATCTATACACCATTGTTTAAAAACCCTTGCCAAGTAGATTGGGTGCTGCTGCTTTATGGTCTTTGTCATCCACATTGAGAGATCCCAGTTATTTGGGTCAATGGCTCGTAAGCCAGGTAGCACCAAATACTTGGCTGGATATTTTCTCATCCATGTTTGCAAACCTAGAATGAGAAAGTGAGATGACCACATACAAAAGTGTAGCAGCCAGATTTGGCATTAAGAAAACAAAAAAGCTTAACTCAAGAGAGCCCCCCAAACAGCAGTGATCAAGAACTATTTGTCCATTCTTCCTCCTGTTGGTTGAGTCTGCACACCAGGGTGCAACTAACAGTTCTCTTGAAAGAGTGCTGGAGAAATGCTCTGCTTTGCTGGTTAAGGAGGTTGCTATGTCACATCTTGAGTTGAGTTTCCGTCAGCATTTCAGGGTCATCTCCCACAATCATTCCTCAGTAGCCTGTTAGAACAAAGCACCCAGGGCTTCTCTTATCTCTGATGCCTATAGATTAAGACAGTTCTTGCTGGAAAGAATCCTTGGGTATCTCCATCCGTTGTCCTCCCAGCGTCTGACAACCTAGAGAAGACTGTAGTGACTATTTCTCAGAAATGGAAGGTGTGGGGCCGGTGGTTCAGACAATTCATGGCCAAAAGATTCAGCATTCAGGCCAAAGAAACTGATTAAAAAACCAGGATTCTTTTCTAATGAGTTGTCTGAATTACTTACCCTTCTTCCCTTCCAGAGGCCCTGCTGCCTAGCAAACAGAAATTCATAATGACAGTGGAAAATTGCCAAACTCAGCAAATTTCTCCGAGCAAATAATGATTCCAGTAAAGAGTGTTCAAGTTTGCTATAACAATAATGAAAATAATAATATTTTATACACCTAAAGTGCTTCTCATCCCCTAGTCTGCTATTTAATATGTTAAGTTTATACATTTGCATATGCCTGTAGGAGAATGTGCACAGTGTATATTAAACACATAAAATACTTTGGTGAAACATTGTCAGTTGTTTGATTAATTTCCAAAATTTATTCATCTTGCCTACTTAAAAACTTTAATCCCAAATATTACATAAGCCTCTACCCAATCTTAATTTCTCCCATTCACATTTTTAGGATTGAAATTTTCATCTGTTAACACCATATAGATGGCTAGGAAGTTAGGGGCATCTTTCTCTGAGTGTGTAATTTCCTACTCAGAAAGCTAAAACAAAAAGAACCCGAGGAAGGGGAGGCAAATGAAACATTTGCTCATTCGGGATTGTGCCTGATTTCTGTTTTCTCTACCCAGCCTGTCTGAGGTCAGAAGCTCAGAAACTGGAACATCACACTAGCCTAGCCTCGCTTTATTCAAGTTTAGAAATGAAACACTAGAAATACAGGATTCTGCAGAGCTAAAGATTTCTGTAACCACAGTGACTCATAAACACTGCACAAGAAATGTATTTGATTTGGGTTTTGGCCTTTAAATGTGCCACTTTCATCTCCTTTTGGCCTCTCCTTACCACACAGGGTTCCACTTAGGATATCATAGCCAGAGCTGTAAAGCTCCCCAAAGTCTTTGAAGAGAAAGGCTGATTTTGTGCAAAGTAGAGCTGTTGTTTTAAGGATGCATGAGAAAATATAACTAGACTTCACAGAGTGACTAAGAAATGCTGCCAGTGGACTGAATCTCAGCTATCACTGGCCCTTCTGAGATCTTTGATCTCTTCTGTGAAGATCAAGAGGGGAGTGTGTGTAGGGGAAAAGCAGAGCCAGGCCCAGTACCAGGAGAAGGAGAGAAGGGATTTTGGTGATGAAATTCAGTTCAGCAAGCATTCATTGAGCTAGGTGCTAGAGAGAAAACTCGATAAATTTCCTGCCACAAGAGGACATGCAAACAGGAAATATCAATATAAGGTGCTCAGAAATAGTGTAGAGATGTGCTAGGGGACCCTGGGAGAGCTGCGTGGGGTCACTGCAGTCGCCATGGGGATTATAAAGGAAGGGTACCTAGACAATGGAAGGCTGAGCTAATAGCCAAGATGTACACACAGGAACACAGGTCTAGACAAAATGGCGGCATCCAAGCAACTGCATGCTGCATGCTGGGGACTTTTAGCACTTGGTTAGAACATGGGTAGTTCCAAAATGGGAATGCAGAGGTAGACAGGCCCAGGTCACAAGGGGCATTGCCTGTTATGCTGAAGAAACTAACCATTGTTCTGTTGGTAGCGTAAAAGCCACTGAAAGGTTGTTATTAGGGAAAAAGTGGGGCCTGACCTGTGTTTTGGAGAGATCATTTCACTAGCTATATATATTTAAGGGGCAAGACTGGAGGGAGAGAGGTGCGGCTTACAGGTGGTTTCAAGAACTTAAGAAAGAATGGCAAAAGCCTGACCTAGTACAGCAGTGCCAGGGAGAAGACAGACTACGTTGGAGACATAAATCAATGAAACCTGATTAGTTATTTGTGGTATAGGAAGAAAGGGGAGAAGAGAAGGTTTCTAGAACAGTGGTTCTTAAAGTGTGATAGGTGGAGCAGCAGCAGCATCACCACCTAGGAATGTATTAGAAATGCAAATTTGGGGGCAACCCCAGACCTCGTGAACCAGTTACTGAATCAGAAACACTGAGGCTGGAGTTCAGCAGTATGTGTGTTAAGCCTTGCTGGTTCTGATGCAGGTTCAAGTTTGAGAACCACTAGTCTAGGAGAACTTCCAGGATTTTATCTTGGGTTTCTGGGTAACTGATGCTACCATTGGCTGAGATAGGGGATTCTCTAAAGGGAACAGAGTGTTTTGTTTTGTTTGAGGGTGAGGAGAAGTCAGCAACTTAAAGAAAGGAAGAGAAACAGGGTGATTTGCAGCAAGGAAAAACAAAGAAATGGAAGGAAAAAGTGACTCTCAGAGCCTTCTTGACGTGTGCAGTTGGCAAAGGAAAGCTCTGAAAGTCCAATTTGCTGCTCTTGGGGTAACAGTGGAAGGGAGGTTGCAGTCTGAATAATGAGTGAGCAATTGTATGCCCCAAATCATTAGGAAAATCTGGGTTGCCCAAAGTATTGATTGTAACTTGTACTGCTTTCTATACCAATGCACAGTGGCCACAATTTGGCAGGATTTGATTGAGGTCCTCCTACCGTTGAGTGTCTGCAAAAGAATATGCGTAAACTCAGGACCCAGATCAAAACATAAGCGGGCCATGAGAATGATTAACACTACATTCAACAGCAGACATGGTGGAACTTGAAGATCATGGTAAAACTTGCCCAAGGGGCCAGAAAAGTCCCTCTCATAGGAACGAGATCCCCCTGATTTCTCTTATCTCTACCCAGCCTGTCTGATGGGAGAAGTTCGTGAACTAGAACATAGTAGCCTAACCTGGCTTTATTCAAGTTTAGAAATAAAACACTGGAAATACAGAATTCTGCAGAGCTGAAGATTCCTGCAGCCACAGTGACTCATAAACACAGCCAAAGAAATGTTTTATTCTTTGCTTCTGAAATTATTTGCCCCTAAATTTGTTGGTCACTGTGCCAGAGTCAGAGATCAAAGTACAGCTAATGTCACCCAAGTGAATGCTTGAGTCAATGTGGGGAGACGTCAGCCACATGGAGGGGGATGGGCAGGGAGAGAGGATGGTTCTTCTGCTGGATGGAGTGTCCTGGATTGGGGTCAGAGATGATTAAAGTAAGCAAGGAGAGGAAAGGGACAAATCATGGGGGAAGTGGTAACAGAAGGGTTCTGCAGAAATTTCTGCCTGGATCCAGCCCTGCATCACATAAAGAGAGATTAAATAGCATCCCCATCCTTATGAAATAGTGTTACTTGCCCAGGACATTCAGGTCTGAAAATAGAAGATTTAATGCACCAGGGAGGCTAGTAACTCAGTAATGACAGAGGTATGGAAGCTTTTTCCTAACATGGTATCTGAAGATAAAAGCAGCTCAGAGTAGACACATATTTTAAGTTCTGTCCTCCTAATACAAATCCATCATCAGTTAGATGTGCTCTTTGACCGTTTCTAGCAGCAAGAATGGCTTGTACTGATGAATCCACATGATCTGTGCCAACGTTCCCAAGCCTTTGGCTTCACAGCACCATGTTCCAACCAACTGTTCCTTTCTCTGCTCCAATTCATTCTATGTATCACTGCCAGATCGATTTTCTAAAGTAGGACCCATGACTTTCTTCTGCTCAAAACCAGCAATGGCTCCTTCTTGCCTGTACAACTGAATATAAACTTTTCAACTTGACCAAGGTACTTATAATTTCCATTATTAATGCCTGACTTCCTTCAAAGCCATGGTGCTTGTAGTCCCAGCTACTCAGGAAGCTGAGGTGGGAGTATTGCTTGAGCCCAGGAGGTAAAGGCTGTAGTGATCCTTGATGGTGCCACTGAATTCCTGCCTAGGTGGGGGGTGGTGGTGGGCGGGGGCGGGGAAGACTCTCCTGGACACAGGTTGGGCATTTTAAAATTATCCTTTCTTCATCCATGTGAGCAGTTTTAGAATAGAAAAGAAGATACGTATTAATAGAAGGAGGAGGCGGGTTCGAGGAGCTCTGATGAGCATTATGAGCAGCCTGTCCTAGGCACATGAGGAATTGGCACACAGGATGGGGAGGGACCAAGGAACCACAGGAGGGGACTTGGTGATGGCCTGCAATTTTTGTCTGATACATATGCAGGCTGGCTTCTTGTAGAAAGATCCAGTTCAGAATTCGCTGCTAGGGAATTCTGCCTCTATGAGGGGCTGAGGGGACCCTGCTCCCACCAACCCCACGTGTACTACTAATCAAACATCTGCTGTGGGCTCCCTGACACCTTCATAAGCAGGCTTTTAAAATTAAAATAAATAATGATTGTGGTAGCACCAAGAAGCTGTCAAGAATTTTCTTGAGAATAGGCAAACTGAGTACACCTGCTTATCTCCATCAGAACAGCTGCAGCATGGAGCTCCAGGAGGGCAGCAAAGGATGTTCCCAGTCCCCATTCCTGGTAGAGTGCTTGGTTGAGTGGCTTAACCCATATGTGCTTCAGTGTCCTTATGTGTAAACTAGAGATAAGAGACTAATAGTACAAGGTGCTGTTCTAGGTATTTTACACATATTATCTCATTTAATCTTTACAACAGTCTTGTGAGATAATATGTATAAAACTCTCAGAAGAGCACCTTGTACTCAGTAAGGCCTAAGTAAGTGTGTGCTGCTGCTATTAGTGGCAGATAAGATAGGGTTCTGAAGTCAGCTTTCTTGGGTTCAGGTCACAGCTTTACCTTGCTGACCTTGGGCAATTAACCTCTCTATGCCTCGGATTCTTCATCTGTAAAATGGGGATAAGCAATAATACTTTCCTCATAGGATTGCAGTGAAGATAAGTTAGTGCACTTTGAGCAGTGACTGGCATCATATGTTATCAAATATTAGCTATTATGCTAATTATCTTAGTCCTTTCCCTATCCCCCCCACTCCTCTTGCCCTCCCCATGGTTGATGTAATTTTTTAAACGTTGATTCTTAATATTTTAGAAAGTGTTAGGATTCCCTGGAGTCTTCCTTCCTCCAAGTTCATTCTATTTTACGTCTCGATTAGTGGGTCATAGATTTATGGTGGTTGTAAAACCCGGATGCTTGGGTCTCAGCCCAGAGACACTGATTCAGTTCAATTGCAGTGGGGCTCCAGCACTGGTATTCTTTTTAAAGCTTCCCATATTATTCTAATTGCATTTAGTATTTAGAACAACTGGTCCATACTGGTTTGAATCAAAAGAATGTAAGGAGGAGTGTGGACATACTAAACCACTCATCAAAATCCACCTAAGCCTTTTACTAAGGAAATGATCATAGAGCCTTGGTAAACCTTCCCGATTGATTTGGGAAGAACCTTGTGTTTGTGAAACTCTCAAAAGCATTTTGCTGTGCATGTGTGCTTGGCTCCAGCTCAGATACCTGTAGTCATGCTGACTGTGGAGCCTTGCTCAGGTATTGTGGGTTGGGGGTGAGGCAGTGGCTGCTACTCTGGGGTCATTTGACGTTGAATTTCAGCTATGATCTTTAAGAATCACTTGAGTTATGAAGGGAAGGGAGAAATAACTCAGCTCAGAGTGTCCTGCCTGCTGGACCACACATATTTGGTATTTCTTTTAGATCCACAGGCAGCTTTCACAGTTGTTGTAAAAGATTCTTTGATTCAGGCTGAAGATTTTGAACTTTATTCTGTAAGCTGTGGAAAACCTGTGAAGATTTAGGGCAGGAAAGCAATATGGTGACAGAAGAATTTTAAGAGTTCTGGTGGTGGTGTGTAGAATGGATTGGATCAGGGAAAGAAAGAGGACAGGGAGTGTTATCAGAAGGCAATTGAAGCAGTGCAGGTGAGAAGTGCTGGAAGAGAAGGGAGGACATGCAGTGGAATGAAGGACTGGGGTTCTGGGGTTCTATTAAGAGGTGAGGCTGGCCTTCTGAGGGGGTGGGAAATGATACCCCTTTAACCACATCACTGGACCCTCATAGCTAAATTATGAAGCCCAAAAGCTATCTTAGCTCATTTCTCATTCAACAAGAAATTTACTTAATCTCTAGAATGTGCCAGTTGTAGGCACACGTGGTATAGTGAGTGGCGAATGGTCAGAAAAGCTTGGACAGAGCTCACTTTCTAGTGGATAGGGGAGGGGAGAGCATAATCACACAAAAAGAATACGTTAAAGTGCCATCAAGAGGATTATAATAAAGTGAAATGATAGAGCATCTAATGCCTAATTTAGATGCAGCCACAAACTGCCTTACCACGAAAATGGCATTTAAGCTGAGATCTGAAGAAGAATGAACCAGCCTTGTCACGATTGCTGCAACAGCATCCCAGGCAGAGGAGCAGCAAGGGCAAAGGTGGTCATGAGCTTGAAAAGTCTGAGAAACCAAAGGAAAGCTGGTGCAGGCAGAGGATACCAGAGGGGAACAGGGGTCTCAGGTGAGGTTAGAGGGGGAGGCAGAGGTCAGATTACTTAGGGAATATGAAGTCAGGCTAAGGACTTAGAGTATACACTATTCCAGATAGCATAAAAAACAGTGGGAGGAGTTTTCAAAGGGGTGTAACATGACCTGATTTGTGCATTTAAAAATAATTTTGGCCACTCTGTGGTGAATAAGCTGTAAGCAGGGCAAAAAGGGTAAAAATTATATTGACTTCTGTTAGGGTAGAAGCAGCAGAGACGCAAGTGAGTGAGTTGGTTTGAATATATTTTGATGATGGAACTGAGAAGATTTGATGATGTTTTATACATTGTGGTGAATAATAGGGAGAAATCAAGGCTACTTTATAGATTTTTGGCGTGAGACACTAGATGCTACTTATTGAAGAGGGAAAGTTTCAAAAGCAGCAGGGTAACGGGGATAGGTTATCTGTAGTTATCTTCCTATCATGTTATGTTTTAGATAATTATTAAACTTCCCAGTTAAAGGGTGAAGTCAATGAATGTAAGTATTTGAATGTAAGCATCTAGGCTAGGGAAAAGTTCATGATAGCAAAAACAAGTTAGAATAAAGTGGATATGGAATGTAGTTAATGCCACGAGACTGGATGTAATCACCTGGAAGGAATTGAGATGGGCACTTGGGACTAAGGTCTTTGGCTTAGCAATATTTTGAATTGCAGAAGAGGGAGTGTTGACACAGTTGTCTGTGAAGAAATGACCAGTGAGGAAAGAGAAGGATCAGGGGAATAAGGTATCATGAAAGACAAGAAAAGAAAGTATTTTGGGATGAAGAAAGTGATCAACTGTGTGGGATGCTGAGAGGGGGAGTCATATGATAACAGACTATTGGATCTAGCAACATGAAAATCATCAGGCCAATGTAGTCTCAATGCAGCAGTAGGACTGGAAGCCTAACGGGTGGGTTTGAAGAAAGAATACAGGACAGGAAAGGACAGGAAATAGATAAAGTGACATTAGGAAGCTGAAGAAATTTTGCTATAAAAGTGAGAAAAAAATGAGACTTTGGTGGGCAAGAGAAAGTTTTATTTCAAAATTAAATAATACCAGAGCTTGTTTGTGTAGTAGAGAGGAGAGAGGCAATTAATGCAGAAGGGAGGGGGACGAGTTGCAGGACTGAAGTCCGTGAAGGTGAGAGCAGATGGGTTCAGAGCATGAGGGAAGAGTTGGCTCTGGATAAAAGCAGGAGACAGTATGGAGGCATGAGCAGCAATACCAAAAGCATGGTAGACTTGGTGGAAGAAAGATGGAGTTGCTAATTGCTCCTTTTAAAAAAAATTATAAATTATCTTAAAATACATATGACATAAAATTTACAGTCTTACCAGTTTTTAAGTGTGCATTTTAGTGGTATTAAATACATTCATAACGTTGTGCAACTATCACTTTTTTTGTGTGTAAAACTGAAACTTTGTTCCCATTAACAATGGAATGATTTTGACTCTTCTAAGTACCTTATATACTATATAATTGTACAGTATTTGTGTTTTTGCAACTGGCTTATTTTACTTAGCATTAATATCTTCAAGGTCCATCCATGTTAAAGCATATTGCAGAATCTCCTTCCTCTTAAGGCTGAATAATATTCCATTGTATACATATACCACATTTTTCTTATTCATTCGCTAATGAACACTTGGGTGGTTCCACATTTTAGCTATTGTGAACAATGCTACCATGAACATGGGTGTACAAATATCTCTTTAAGATCCTGCATTCAGTTATTCTGGGTATATACCTAGAAGTGTAATTGACAGATTATATGGTAATTCTATTTTTTTTTTTGGAGAAATTGCCTTATTGCTTTCCACAGCAGCTGTACCATTTTATATACCTACTAACAGTGCACCATGGTTTCAACTTCTCTGACATCATCATCATCGAGTTATTTTCTGTTTTTTGATAGTAGCCATCCTAACTGATGTGAAGTGATATCTCATTTCAGCTTTGATTTGTATTTCCCTAGTGATTAATGACAGTGAGCATCTTTTTATGTGCTTATTGATCATTTATATATCTTCTTTAAAGAAATGTCTATTCAAGTCCTTTGACTATTTGTGAATTTAGTTTGTTTGCTGTTGTTGAGTTTTAGAAGTTCTCTGTATATTCTGGATATTAATCTCTTGCCAGATAAATGATTTGCAGATATTTTCTCCCATTCTGTGGGTTGCCTTTTTGCTCTGTTCATCGTGTCTTTGTTGTTGTTGTTGTTGTTGTTACTTTGGTGGTTTTAAAAAATATTTATTTAAAAGAAAAGTTTTAGGTTCACAGCAAAATCAGGAGCGTACAGAGATTTCCCATATGTCCCCTGCTCCTACACATGCCTAACGTCCCCCATTTTGATAGTGTTGATGAAACAATTTTTAAATTTTCGTGACGCTCAATTTGTCTATTTTTTTCTTTTGTTGTCTATGCCTTTGTCTTCATATCCAAGAAATCATTGCCAAATCCAATGTTGTTAAGATTTTGTTTTACGTTTTCTTCTAAAAATTGTATTTTAGTTCTTACATATGGTTTTTTTTATCCATTTTCAGTTAGTTTGAAAATGGTGTTAGCTAAGGGTCCAACTTCATTCCTTTACACCTGGATATCCAGTTTTCTCAGTGCCGTTTGTTGAAAAGACTATTTTTTTCCCCATTGAATGGTTTTGACATACTTGTCAAAAATCATTTGACCGTAATGCAAGAGTTAATTTCTGGGCTTTCTTGTCTATTCCATTAGTTTATTTTTATGCCAATATCACAGTGTTTTGATTACTATAGCTTTATGGTAAGTCTTAAAGTCAGGAAGTGTGAGTCTTCCAGCTTTGTTCTCTTTTTTCAAGACTGCTTTGGCTCTTTGAGTTTCCTGAGATTTTATATAAATTTTAGCATGAGTTTTTCTATTTGTGCAATAATAAAAAGTCATTGAAATTTGGATAGGTAGGAATTGCATTGGATCTGTAGATCTCCTTGTGTTAGTATTGACATTTTTTATAATAAGTATTTCAATTCATGAACTTGGGATGTGTTTTCATTTATTTATGTCTTCTCTAATTTCAGCAATGTGTTATAGTTTTCATTGTACAATTCTTTAAGTTTCTTAGTCAATTCCTAAGTATTTTATTCTTCTTGGTGAGATTGTAAATGAAATTGTTTTCATAGTTCTCTTTTCAGATTGTTTGTTGTCAGTGCATAGAAATGCAACTGATTTTTATGTGTCAACTTTGTATCCTGCTACTTTGCTGAATTCATATATTAGTTATAATTATTTCATGGTGGAATCTTTAGAATTTTCTGTATACTATATAAGAGCATATCATCTACAAACAGATAATTTTACTTCTTTATAATTTGGATGTCTTTT
This sequence comes from Macaca nemestrina, assembly GCF_043159975.1. Lineage (NCBI taxonomy): Eukaryota > Metazoa > Chordata > Mammalia > Primates > Cercopithecidae > Macaca > Macaca nemestrina. Next base: position 128,484,453 of record NC_092134.1, on the reverse strand, counting down.
ATTCCTTTTTATTGCCTAATTTCTCTGGCTGGAACTTCCAATACTGTGTTAAATAGAAGTGGTGAAAGGGAGCATCTTCTCCTTGTTCCTGATCTTAGAAGGAAATATTTCAGTCTTTTACCATTGAGGATGATGTTTATATAAAAACCATATACTGTTTTTATTATGTTGAGGTAGTTTTCTTCTATTCCTAGTTTGTTGAGTGTTTTAACCATGAAAAAGTGTTGAATTTTGTCAAATGCTTTTTCCTGTACCAATTGAGATTATCATGTGTTTTACTCCCTTCATTGTGTTAATGTGATCTATTACATTAATTGATTTTCATATATTGAACCACCCTTGCATTCCAGAAATAAATCCCACTTGATCATTGATATAATCCTTTTAATAGGCTGCTGAATTTTGTTGAGGATTTCTGTGTCAATGCTTATAGGGTTTATCCATCTGAAGTTTTCCCCTTATAGTGTCTTTATCTGGCTTTGGTGTCAGAGTCATGCTGGCCTCATAGAATAAGTTAGGAAATCCTCCTCCTCCTTCAATTTTCTGAAAAATTTGAGAAGGATTAGTGTTAGCTTTTTTAAATGTTTGGTAGAATTCACCAGTGAAGCCATCAGGTACAGGACTTTTCTTCACTGGGAGATTTTAAATTATTGATTCAATTGCCTTACTAGTTATAGGTCTATTCAGGTGTTTTATATCTTTATAATTTAGTCTTCATAGGTTTTGTGTTTCTATGAATTTGTCCATTTTATCTAACTTATCCAATTTGTTAGTATACAGTAATTCATAATGCTCCCTTATAATCTTTTTTATTTCCATATACTTTGTAATCTCTCTACTTTCAATTCTCATTTTAATAATTTAAGTCTTCTTTTTTTAGTCCATCTAACTAAAGGTTTGTCAATTTTGTTGATCTTTTCAAAAATCCAACTTTTGATTTCATTTACTTTCTCAATTATTTTTCTATTTTCTATTTTATTTATCTCTAATTATTATTTCCTTCCTTCTACTAGCTTTGGGTTTAGTTTGTTTGTCTCTAGTTCCTTAAGTTTTAAAGTTAGATTGTTGATTTGAGATCTTTCCAGGTTTTTAATATATTTATAGCTATGCGTTTTCTCCTTAGCACTGCTTTTGCTATGTCCCATAAGTTTTGATATGTTGTGTTTTCATTTAAATTTGTCAATATTTTTCAACTTCCTTTGTGATTTTTTTTCTTTGATCCATTGTTTAAGAGTACACTGTATAATTTCCACAAATTTTTGAATTTTTCTGGCTTTACTTATCTTACAGATTTTTAACTTCATCCCATTATGGTCAGAGAGGGTACCCTGTATGAAATCTATCTTTTAAAATGTACTGATACTTAATTTGTGGCCTAAATATGGTCTATACTGGAAAATATCACAAATGTCTCAAGATAAATATGTATGCTATTGCTGTTGGGTAGAGTGTTCAGTATATGTCTGTTAGATCTAGTTAGTTTTATGTGTCCTTTAAGTCTTCTGTTTCTTTACTTGTCTTCTGTGCAGTTGTTCTACCCATTATTCAGAGGGGGTATTAAAGTCTCCAACTATTATAGTAAAACTATGTTTTCCTTCGATTCCGTCAGTTTTTGCTTCATATTTTTTATGGTTTGTTGTTAGGTACATATATGTTTATAATTTTTATATATTCTTGCTATATTGAAATTTATATAATGTCTCTTATAACTCTTTTTTAATTTAAAGTCCACTTATTCTCATATTAGGATAACCACCCCTGCCATCTTTTGGTTACTATTTGCATGGAATATCTTTATATATTTTTTCACTTTAAATCTATTTGCGTCTTTGAATCTAAAGTGATTCTCTTACAGACAGCATATAGTTGGATCATATGCTGTTATTCCATTTCTGCATTTTGATAGAGAATTTAATTCTCTGTCAAAGTTTACAAAAGAGTTTACATTTAAAATAGCCAGTTACCAATAAGGGAGCATCTGTTTCTGTATTTTGTTATTTGTTTTCTATGGCTTTATAGCTCTTTTCATCCCTTACTTTGTGCATTACTGTCTTCTTTTGTGTTTGATTTTTTTTAATAGTGAAGTGTTCAAATTCCTTTCTCATTTCCTTTTGTGTATATCCCATAGCTATATTCTTTGTGGCCACCATGGCGATTACATTTAATGACCTAAAGTTATAACACTGTAATTTGAATTTTACTAGTATAATTTCAGTAACATGCAAACCCTCTGGTTTTTATAGAGCTAGACCCACCTCTTTCAGCTGTTGATGTCACAAAAGTACATCTTAATACATTGTGTGCCTTGAAACAGAATTGTATTATGTCAAATAATGATTTTAAATTCATTAGTCAAGTGAAAACAGAATGTAGAGTTATAAACCAAGGTTTAATAATATTAGCTTTTAGACTAGTAATTGTGTGTTTTTAAAAAAGTATTAGTTTCTAATACTCTAGAAAACAAAGTCACATTATGAACATTTTTTGTAATAATATTTGCTTTTATAATTGGCCATGTACTTACCTATATTCAGATCTGTAGTTCTTCATATGGCTTTAAGTTACTGTCTAGTGTTTTTTCATTTCACCCTGCAGGACTTCTTTAAGAGTGAAACGAAAATGAGCATTTCTCACAGGGCAGGTCTAATGATAATAGACTCTCTCAGCTGTTGTTTATTTGGGAATATCTTAATTTCTCCCTCACTTTTAAAATACAGTTTTGCTAGATATAGAATTCTTAGTAACAGATTATTTCGTTTTAGCCCACTGCCTCCTGGTTTCCAAAGTTTCTGCTGAGAAACCTGCTGATAATCATATTAAGATTCCTTTATATATTTCTCTCTTCTCTTTTTCTGCTTTCAATATTTTCTCTTTGTTTTTGGATTTTCACAGTTTGATTGTAATGTGTCTCAGTGTGAATCTTTTAAAATTCATCTTTCTTGATGTTCATTGACATTCCTGAATGTTTATATTCATGCCTTTCACCAAATGTGGGAAGTTTGAAGCCATTATTTCTTCACATGTTTGCTCTTTTCTGCTTCTGGGTCTTCCACAATGTGTATGTTGGTTCACTTGATGGTGTTTCACAGGTCCCATAGGCTCTATTCACTTTTCTTTAATGTTTTTTCTTTCTATTCCAGACTTGATAATTTCTGTTATCCTATCTTCAAGTTTGCTGATTTTTCTGTCTGTTTAAATCTGCCTTTGAATCCCTCTAATAGATTTTTCATTTCAGTTTTGTTCTTGTGTTTTACATATTTTTTTTAGGTTGTCTATCTCTAATATGGTTTGGACCCGAATCTCATCTTAAATTGTAATCCCCATATGTTGAAGGAAAGACATGTAATCCCTATATGTCGAGGGAGGGAGATGATTGAATCAGGGGGTGGTTTCCCCCATGCTATTCTCATTATAGTAAGTTAGTTCTCACGAGATCTGATGGTTTTATAAGGTGCCCTTCTCCCTTTGTTCTTATGTCTCTTCTCTCTCCTGCTGCCATGGGAAGAAGGTCCTTGCTTCTGCTTCACCTTCCACCATGATTGTAAGTTTCCTGAGGCCTCCCCAGCTATGTGGAACTGTGAGTCAATTAAACCTCTTTTCTTTAAAAATTACCCAGTCTCAGGTAGTATCTTCATATAAGTGTCAGAATAGACTAATACGGTCTCTTTATTGATATTTTCATTTTGTTTCTACATCATTTTCTTGACTTTCTCCATGTCTTTGTTTAGTTTTTTGAGCATCTTTAAGACAATTGTTTAAAATTATTTGTCTAGCACATTTGCCATCAGATTTTTTTCAGGGACAATTTCTGTTGATTTATTTTTTTTCTTTGGGTCATACTTCTCTGTTTCTTCATATGTCTTGGGATGTTCTTTGTTGAAAACTGAACATTAGGACCTAAAAATGTGATACTTCTGGAATTCAGATTTTCCTTCTTCCCCAGTTTGCTGTTTTTTGTTATTGGTTTTATTTATTTTTTTTTTTTGTAGATGATGTCTCTCAGTGCCAAAGATCAGCCTGTGGTATAAACTTAAGGTCTTCTGAGCCTGCCCCTTTCCTGAGTGTGCATGGTTACCAATTTTCTCCATAGTTGCAGTTATTTTTGCATGTCCTAAAGGTTACTGTTTAGCTTGCTGGCTCTTTTTGCTTTCACAGAATAAGGCTTTATTTTTCCCTGATTTCAGAATATTCATATGAGTATTCCCTATGACCACTGTAATTAAGACATATTGAAGGTTTTTTTTGTTTATGTTTTTGATACTGAGTCTCATTCAGTTACCCATGCTGGAGTATAGGTGAAAGATCTTGGCTCACTGCAACCTCCGCCTCCCTGATTCAAGCAATTCTTGTGCCTCAGCCTCCTGAGTAGCTGGGACTACAGGTGTGCACCACCATGCCTGGCTAGTTTTTGTATTTTTAGTAGAACAGGGTTTTGCCATGTTGGCCAGGCTGGTCTCCAACTCCTGACCTCAAGTGATCTGCCCACCTTGGCTTCCCAAAGTGCTAAGATTACAGGCATGAGCTGCCTATGCCTGACCTGAAGGGGTTTTGTTTTTCATAACTCTCCTGAACTTTTTTCCCCCCAACTTTTATTTTACATTTCAGGGTACATGTGTATGATGTGCAGGTTTGTTACATAGGTAAATGTGTGCCATGATGGTTTGTTGCACAGATCACCTCATCACCTAGGTATTAAACCTAGCATCCATTAGCTATTCTTCCTGATGCTCTCCCCCGACCCCTGGCAGGTCCCAGTGTGTGTTGTTTCCCCCCTGTGTTCATGTGTTCTCATAATTCAGCTCCCATTTATAAGTGACAACATATGATATTTGGTTTTCTCTTCCTGCATTAGGTTGCTGAGGATGACAGCTTTCAGCTCCATCCATGAGCCTGCAAAGACATGATCTCATTACTTTTTATGGCTACATAATATTCTATGGTTATATGTACCACATCGTCTTTATCCAGTCTATCATTGATGGGCATTTGGGTTGATTCCATGTCTTTGCTATTGTAAATAGTGCTGCAGTGAATATGCACATGCATGTATCTTTATAATAGAATGATTTATACTCCTTTGGGTATATACCCAGTAGTGGGGTTGCTGTGTCAAATGGTGTTTCTGTCTCTAGATCTTTGAGGAATTGCCATACTTTCTTCCACAATGGTTGAACTAATTTATATTCTCACCAACGGTGTAAAAGTGGTCCTTTTTCTTCACAACCTCACCACTAGTTGTTTTTAGACATTTTAATAATCACCATTCTGATCCCACTGTGGTTTTAATTTGCATTTCTCTAATAATCAGTGATGTTGAGCTTCTTTTCATATGTTTGTTGGCCACACGGATGTCTTCTTTTGAGACGACATGTCCTTTGACGACTTTTTAATGGGATTTTTTCCTCATCAATTTGCTTTAGTTCCATGTAGCCTCTGGATCTATCTGACTTTGTCAGATAGATAGATTTCAAAAATTTTCTTTCATTCCGTAGATTGTCTGTTCACTCTGTTAGTGGTTTCTTTTGCTGTGCAGAAGCTCTTTAATTAGATCCCATTTGCCAAATTTTGCTTTTGTTGCTACTGCTGTTGGCATTTTTGTCATGAAATCTTTGCCTGTGCCTGTGTCTTGAATGACATTGCTTAGATTTTTTTCTGTTTTCTATAGTTTTGGGTTTTATATTTAAGTCTTTAATTCATCTTGAGTTAATGTTTGTACAAGGCATAAGGAAGGGGTCTAGTTTCAGTCCCAGCACCATTTATTAACAGGGAATCCTTTCCACATTGCTCGTTTTTTTTTCAGGTTTGTTGAAGATCAGATGGTCGTAGATGTGCAACCTTATCTCTGAGTTCTCTATTCTGTTCCATTGGTCTATATATCTACTTTTGTACCAGTATCATGCTGTTTTGGTTACTGTAGCCTTGTAGTATAGTTTGAAGTCCACTAGCATGATGCCTCCAGCTTAGTTCTTTTTGCTTAGGATTGTCTTGGCTATTCAGGCTCTTTTTGGGTTCCATATGGATTTTTAAATAGTTTCTTCTAATTCTATAAAGAATGTCAATGGTAGTTTAATGATAATTGCACTGAATCTATAAATTACTTGGGGCAGTATGACCATTTTCACAATATTGATTCTTCCTATTGATGAACATGGAATGTTTTTCCATTTGTTTGTGTCCTCTCTGAGTTCCTTGAGCAGTGGTTTGCAGCTCTCCTTAAAGAAGTCCTTCACTTCCCTCATTAGCTGTAGTCCTAGGTATTTATTCTTTCTGTAGTAATTGTGAACAGGAGTGCATTCATAATTTGGCTGTCTGCTTGGCTGTTGTTGGTGTATAGGCATGCTAGAGATCTTTGCACATTGATTTTGTATCCTGAGACTTTGCTGAATTTGTTTATCAGCCTAAGAACCTTTTGGCTGAGATGATAGGGTTTTCTAGATATAGAATCATGTCATCTGCAAATAAAGATAATTTGACTTCCTCTCTTCCTATTTGAATACCCTTTATTTCTTTCTCTTGCCTGATTTCCCTGGCTAGAAGTTCCAATACTATGCTGATTAGGAGTGGTGAGAGAGGGCATCCTTGTCTTTTGCTGGTTTTCAAGGGGAATGCTTCTAGCTTTTTCCCAGTCAGTATGATATTGGCTGTGGGTTTGTCATATATGGTTCTTATTATTTTGAGGTATGTTCCTTTAATACCTAGTTTATGGAGAGTTTTTAACATGAAAGGATGTTGAATATTATCAAAGGCCTTTTCTGTGTCTATTGAGATAATCATGTGGTTTTTGTCTTTATATCTGTTTATGTGATGAATTACATTTATTGATTTGCGTATGTTGAAGAAACCTTGCATCCTGGGGATGAAGCCAACTTTATTGTGGTAAATGTTTTTTGATGTGCTGCTGGATTCAGTCTGCCAGTATTTTATTAAGGATTTCAGCATCAATGTTCGTCAAGGATATTGGCCTGAAGTTTTCTTTTTTTTGTTGTATTTCTGCCAGGTTTTGGTATCAGAATGATGCTGGCCCCATAAAATGAGTCAGGGAGGAGTCCCTCCTTTTAAGTTTTTTTGGAATTGTTTCAGTAGAAATGGTACCAGCTCTTCTTTGTATCTCTGATAGAATTCAGCTATAAATTTGTATGGTCCTGGGCTTTTTTTTGGTTGGTAGGCTATTATTATTGCCTCAATTTCAGAACTTATTGGTCTATTCATGGATTCAGTTTCTTCTTGGTACAGTCTTGGGAGGGTGTATGTGTCCAGGAGTTTATCCATTTCTTCTAGATTTTCTAGTTTATGTGCATAGAGATGTTTGTAGTATTCTCTGATGGTTGTATTTCTGTAGGTTCACTGGTGATATCCCCCAGAACCATAATTTCTGGTTATGTTTGATTCTTCTCTCTTTTCTACTCTATTAGTCTAGCTAGTGGTCTATTTTATCAATTTTTAAAAAAAACCAGCTCCCGAATTTGTTGATTTTTTGAAGGGTTTGTTGTGTCTCTATTTCCTTCAGTTTCACTCTGATCTTGGTTATTTCTTGTCTTCTGCTAGCATTGGGGTTTATTTGCTCTTGGTTCTCTAGTTATTTTAATTGTGATGTTAGGTTGTTGGTTTTGATGTGGGCATTTAGTGCTATAAATTTCCCTCTTAACATTGCTTTAGCTGTGTCCCAGAGATTCTGGTACATTGTCTCTTTGTTCTCATTAAATCCCCTGGAAGTTACCTGAGTCAGTGGGGGAAGGACTTGTAACAATAGGGGAAGGTGTAACAAAAATAGCCAACTGTTTCTGTATCTGTACTTTGTTATCAGAAGCAGCAATCAGTGGTCAAGGCATACATCCCTGATATTTAAAGGACGGGGTCCTTTTTGCCCACTCTGGCTCCTGCAAGCTATGTGCAGGCTGCTCCACGAACATGTGCACAATTGCCTGCCACAGGGCTGGAATAGGAGATGGACAGCTACTGTTACGCTAACAGCTGAAATTGACCACAGTTGATTGCAATTTACTATGTAAGTCTTCCCCTGGAAGCTGAAAGCCTTCAAAAGACTCCAGAATTCTTTTGTGCTATTGTTTTCTAGGTGGGAGACAGATTTTTGGTGCTCCCCACTCCTTCATCTTCCCAGAGTCTTCTCCCAAGTGTTTTTATTTTAAAATTTTGTGGGGGTTTTAAAAAATTATTTATGAGAAACAGTTCTCACTGTCTTGCTGAGGCTGGCCTTGAACTCTTGGGCTCAAACGATCCTCCCACTTCAGCCTCCCAAGTAGCTGGGACTACAGGCATGCACACTATACCTAACTTCAATTATTTTTATTTCCAACTAAAGTATGAGATAAGGTCAATAATTAAGTGAAAAGGGAAAAAGAAATGGGGGACTTTAAAGAGAGAGAAGAACAATAATTACAGTAAATATTTTTATAGCACTTACCATGTTCTGGGTAGTATACAAATGTTTTACATCTATTAATCCATTTAATTTTCATAACAATCCTATATAGTGGTTCCCCATATGAGGAAACCACATAGGTACATATTTACATATGAAGAAACTAAGTCACACTGAGATTAAACTCACATAGCTAGTGTCAGAACAATTATTTGAACTGTCTCCAGGGACTAAGTGTGAAATAGTAGTTTCGAAGATTGCGAGAGTTGAGATACTGTGGAAGTGTTATAGGATTGCCATTCATCAATGTTGAATGCCATTTAAAATGTGTGTTCATGAATTTAAGGCAAAACAGCACAGTATATACTTTTCTTCAGAGTTCACCAGTCGTGGAGGAGGCTCAGAATAGCCAGTTTTGTTTAACCAGTCTTTGGCATTGTCTGGCAATTTCTCTGGACAGAGAAGAGGGCAAAGGAGTTCATGATGCTTGTGAGGGAAGGAGTATGATGATGTGGCTTGGCTAGAGATAGGACAGTGAAGATGTGTGGGAGCAGTGGGGGAAGTGGCAGGCTCAGTGGACTGGAAGGCTATTCTAGGTCAAAGCACTCAAGAAGAAGTTGAGCTGAAAGGATGGGAGATGGTGCTCAGATGCTGGGAAAAAACTTTTGGAAAAGATGCAGTTATCAGTGTTAGCGAAGGCAAAAGCATAAAACCCAGTTTGCTCTCTGTTTCCATTCTTACCTCTTATAATTCTTGTGATAGGTTTCGTGCTCCTTCTTTAAATAAACATTGCAGTCTCCCATCACCATACTTTATGTGGTGTCCTTGCCTTGCCCAGGATACATTTTCTCCTGTCTTCTCTCATTTGAATAGTATCCATTCTTCATGTCCTTCCTCAAAGAGAACCACCTTTGTTACCCCATCTTCCCATACTGTGATGTCTTTAGCCAGAAGTTATTTCCTTTGTTCTCTTGTGGCACTGTTTTTACTCTTCATATATTATATATTGCCTTTTAATGAGACATTTGTTTTTGTATCTTAGATACTCTACTAGGTCTTAAGTGCTCAAGGGCAAGAAGTATTACCCTGTAACTTGTATTCTGGTCCAGGCTTGGCCTAGTGCCTTCCTGCCAGTAGAAACAGGAAAAATATTCTAATTTCTAATTTAGAAATTCTTTTTTCTAATTAGGAAAAAGATTCTAATTTCCTAAGTACAGAAACTGTGTAGTAGATTCTCAGTAAATATCTATTGAATTGAATTGGTGAACTCAACACATTAGGAAATACTTTATATTTTCCATATTAGACTCATATATCTATGAACCAGCACTATAGCAAATCTATTCTCACTTCTTTATGAGGTTAATAGTTTGAGACCAGTCCAGTTATTAATTATAGACTATAATAGTAATATATATAACATATCACTGTTAATTAATATATAAATATAATATATAATTATAATATATTAAATCTCATATAGTACTTTGTGATAAGCACTAAGCACTATAATAGCATTAAGAAGTGAGTGTTATTCCTGTTTTATAGAAGAGAAAACTAGGGTTAAACAATTGTTCAAAGTCACATAGGGAGTTGGCAGCAGACCTAATAATCAATAAAATTCAATAAATGCTTTTAACCACTGTTTTCTAACTTTTTGATTATGACGTATGGTAAGAATATTACACTACAGTCCATGACAAAGACGTATACACACACGTGCATCTGAAATTAAAGTTTTAGAAATTAATACTTTACTATATGCAATATACTTTGGTACTTCCTGTTTGATTTTATTCTGTTTCATTTTAAATGCTAAATGGAACTCCCTCAATTGATTTTACAACTTACATATCGGTTAAGACTCACAGGCTGGAAAAAGATGCCCTCACCAGTGCTTTTACTGTTTCCCTTTGCTCGAATCGATGGGTGATTCACAGTCCTTCTGCAATTCTTCTAAACCACTGGCTCAAATTTCATTTCTTTAAGAAAAAAGTATCCTAACTGGTGTACACGGGAAATAACATGCACTGAAGTTGCTGTAATTACACAGTGTTGAGCATAAGTTAAATGACATATTCCCTTCTGAGTTACAAGTAACTCAGCTACAGAATTGCTGGAGGATTAGTTAAGATAATTCTAATTGAAAAAGAAATATAATTAAGTTCAGAGAAGTCAACTGTCTCTGAAGCAAATCACTCTCCTACCAGAAGATCTGTTCTCATTTACATCACACTGATTGAGCAACTCTTTGGTAGGTAGAACCCTGATTTCAGTTTTTCTCATTCATGCTTTCATTTGGTTACTTACCAACTCATTTATTTATAAAAGATCCATTAGAAGTGAGAGCTAAGGACCATGCTTAGTTTTCATCATGGGCGCTGCCTTCAGTTTAAAATTCAGTGTCATGGCACTGTAAGGGGAAAATGACTCAGGCACCGTGGGAGGACTAAGGGAGGAGGCTCTTCATTGTGCCTGAAGGGAAAGGGGTCAGGAAAGACATCAAAGAGGGGATGATGCTGACAGTGCACCGAGGAGTGATCAGGATTTCACATGGAAGGAGAAGCTGGAGAAGTCAGGTTAGGGCTGGGAGGCAGGGAGAGAACATGTCAAGTAGCTAATCCTGGCATGTCCAGGAAAATGCAGCTATAGTGGAACATGTGGTACTCATGGCACATGAGGCAGGAAAAGTGAATGGGGATTGATTATGAAGATCTTCATGATATACAAGTAGTTTTGACTTTATTCCATAGGTAACAAGGAGCTATGAACAAATGTTTGGCAGCTGAATGATGGACAGTGCAGCATTTTGGAAAGAGAGCACTAGTGTTGTGTAGGACGGGAGATGACACAGGATGAGCCATCTTGGAAGTGGATTGAAGACAAGGGCCAGGTTTGAGAGAGATAGGCAGTAGAAGGGACTGGAGTTAGTGTCTATTCAGTGTGGACTATCACACTTGGAGTTTGCTTTGGGGGTCCAGGCAAATGGTGGTGTGATTTGTCAAGACAAGGGCTGCAGGAGAATGAGCAGGTGTGGGGACAAACTAATACATTCTATTGCATGGAGGTTGTGTCTGAGGCCACCAAGAGATTTCAGGTGTGAATTACAACAGGAAGGCAGAAATATTACTCTGGAGTTCAGACATGGATCTGGTTACAGGTATAGATTTGGAGCTTATGGGTTCTAGTTGTTAGTTGAAGCATTAGATCTAAATGAGTGTGTGTGTGCAATAAAAAATAAGAGCGCTAAATTAGGAAGAGTCTGCCTATTTGTAGGAGGTGGGCTGAAGAGGAGTAACGTATTAAGATGAGGGGGGAAATCCCTGTATGTATCAGCTCAAGAGGCAGGAAGATAATTGGGAATCATTGCCATTGTGGATACCACAAAGGAAAGAAAATTTCAACCAGGATTTTTTAACAGTATCAAATAACAGAGAAAGCCTGCAGTGTTCACTGGCTTGACCAGAGCCAAGTTTAGGCATGGGGCAAAGCATAGGGAGGTGGGGAAAAAGCTGGATTGCAAGAATGAACAGCCTATCATTGCAGCAGTGAAACATGCAGTAAAGAGGAATGCAGCAGAGGGAAATGCATCAGTGGAAAATGGAAATGCGACAGTGGGAAATGAGAATACAGCAGAGGGAAATGTATCAGTGGAAAATGGGAATGGAGCAGTGGGAAATGGGAATGAGGCAGAGAACAGAAATGGAGAAAGGGGAATGCAGCACTGGGAAAGGCAGGCGAGGGAATGTAGTAGTGAGAAATGGGAATGCATCAGGGGGAAATGGAGGAGTGGAAAATGGAAATGCAGCAGAAGATAATAGGAATGCATGAGTGGAAAATGGAAATGCTGCAGAGGGGAGTGTAGCAAAGGGAAATGCAGCAAAGGAAATTGAGAATGTAGTAGAGGGACATAGGAATACAGCAGAGGAAAATGGGTTGCAGAAGTAGAAAATATGGGAATGCAGCAGAGGGGGTTGTAGCATAAGAAAATGGAACGCAGCAGTGGGAAATGGGAGTGCAGCAGTGGTAGATAGGATTGCAGCAGAGGGAGATGAAATGCAGGAGTGTGAAATGGAAATGCAGGAGTAAGAGACGGAATACAGGAGTGGAAAATGGGAATCCAGCAGAGAGGAATGGGAATGCAGCAGAGAGAGACGGAATGCAGGAATGGGAAATGGCAATGCAGCTGAGGGAGATGGAATGCAGGAGTTGGAAATGGAAATGCAGAAGTGGGAGATGGAATACAGGAGTAGAAAATGGGAATCCAGCAGAGGGAGATGGAATGTAGGAGTGGGAAATGGGAATGCAGCAGAGGGAAATGGGATTGCAGCAGAGGGAGATGGAATGCAGGAGTGGGAAATGGAAACGTAGGAGTGGGAGATGGAATACAGGAGTAGAAAATGGGAATCCAGCAGAGGGAGATGGAATGCAGCAAAGGGAGATGGAATGCAGGAGTGGGGAATGGGAATGCAGCAGAGGGAAATGGGATTGCAGCAGGGGGAGATGGAATGCAGCAGAGGGAGATGGAATACAGGAGTGGGAAATGGGAATGCAGCAGAGGGAGATGGAAATCAGTAGGAAATGGGAATGCAGGAATGGGGAATGGAAATGAAGCAGAGGGAGATGGAATTCAGGAGTAGGAAATGGGAATGCAGGAGTGGGGAATGGAAATGCAGCAGAGGGAGATGGGATTGCAGCAGAGGGAGATGGAATGCAGCAGTGGGATAGGGATTTGCAGCAGAGGGAGATGGAATGCAGGAGTGGGAAATGGGAATGCAGCAGAAGGAAATGGGATTGCAGCAGAGGCAAATGGGATTGCAGCAGAGGGAGATGGAATTCAAGAGTGGGAAATGGGAATGCATCAGAGGGAAATGGGATTGCAGCAGAGGGAAATGGGATTGCAGCAGGGAGAGATGGAATGCAGGAGTGGGAAATGGGATTTGCAGCAGAGGGAGATGGAATGCAGCAGTGGGAAATGGGAATGCTGGAATGGTAAATGGAAATGCAGCAGAGGGAAATGGGATTGCAGCAGAGGGAAATGGGATTGCAGCAAGGGGAGATGGAATGCAGGAGTGGGAAATGGGAATGCAGGAGAGGGAGGCGGAATTCAGGAGTGGGAAATAGGAATGCAGCAAAGGGAGATGGAATGCAGGAGTGGGAAATGGGAATGCAGGGGTGGGAAATGGGAATGCAGCTGAGGGAGATGGAATGCAGGAGTGGGAAATGGAAACGTGGAGTGGGAGATGGAATACAGGAGTAGACAATGGGAATCCAGCAGAGGGAGATGGAATGCAGGAGTGGGGAATGGGAATGCAGCAGAGGGAAATGGGAATGCAGCAGAGGGAAATGAGAATGCAGCAGACCGAGACGGAATGCAGCAGTGGGATATGGATTGCAGCAGAGGGAGATGGAATTCAGGAGGAGGAAATGGGAATGCAGGAGTGGGGAATGGAAATGCAGCAGAGGGAGATGGAATGCAGGAGTGGGGAATGGAAAAGCAGCAGAGGGAGATGGAATGCAGCAGAGGGAAATGGGAATGCTGGAATGGTAAATGGGATTGCAGCAGAGGGAAATGGGATTGCAGCAGGGGGAGATGGAATGCAGGAGTGGGAAATGGGAATGCAGGAGTGGGAAATGGGAATGCAGCAGAGGGAGATGGAATGCAGGAGTGGGAAATGGAAACGTACGAGTGGGAGATGGAATACAGGAGTAGAAAGTGGGAATCCAGCAGAGGGAGATGGAATTCAGGAGTAGGAAATGGGAATGCAGGAGTGGGGAATGGAAATGCAGCAGAGAGAGATGGAATGCAGGAGTGGAAAACAGGATTGCAGCAGAGGGAGATGGAATACAGCAGTGGGAAATGGGAATGCTGGAATGGTAAATGGGATTGCAGCAGAGGGAAATGGGAATGCAGCAGAGGGAGATGGAATGCAGGAGTGGGAAATGGGAATGCAGCAGAGGGAGACCGAATGCAGCAGAGGGAGATATAATGTAGCAAAGGGAGATGGAATGCAGGAGTGGGGAATGGGAATGCAGCAGAGGGAAATGGAATGCAGCAAAGGGGAAGGAGAATGCATTAGAGGGACCTGGGAATCCCAGAGAGGAAAATGGGACTGCAGAAGAGGAAAACAGTCATGCAGCAGTGGAGAATGCAGCAGAAGGGAAGGCTGCAGGATCAGCGGGCAGCCTGGCATCATGAGTAAGTGAAGATACCATCACAGGTTCATTTGTTCAACTAATAGTGATTGAATACCCACTCTATTTGGGGCATTTGTCTCAGTCCTAGGGATACATCAGTGAACAAGAGAAGATGAAAATCCCTTGCCTTATAAAGCTTACTTATATTCTCAAATGACTTGGAAATGAATACTGATTGTGCCACTTCCTTCTGTGTAGCCTTGGGAAATTGTTTAATCTTAGTTAGTCTTTGTTTACTAGTCCATAAAATGGTATGGCAATAGTGCCTACGTCACCGGGTAGTTTTGAGAAACAGAAAAGTAACATAAGCCACTCGGCCCAGTGCCTGCTCCTAATGATCTCTCAATAAATGTTAACTATGTTAAGTAGACTGTGGGCTACTTTTCAGAGACTTGCCTATAATGGTAATTAAAAGAGATCTGATAATGGCTAAAAGTGCAACCAGGATTCAGGGAGAACATTTTTCATGATGGTAGAGGTCTGGCTTAATTGTGTACATGGGAAGTGTGAGTCAAGTCAAGGAGAAATCTAATCCATGGCATGAGAGCCTGGAGGAGATGAGAGGGCTTGTGGGTTCCCATTCGGTGGGCAGCCGCACCTCACACTTACCACATCATCCAGAGCCTCAGTTGGGTGAAATAAAATGGCTGTGCTCACAACCCCACATGTTCCTGTATTTTCACCATCATCTTATTGCCTGTTTCTGGATCCAGGCTGCTTTGACCACCCAGGGGATTAGCTCCTCAGTGTGCTGTTGGCCCACACCAGAGGCAGCAGCCCCATTACTAGGGTGACCATTTACCCACATGTCCCAGCACTCTTTTTCACATCGAACTATGATTTCAATGCTTCCCACATTTTAAAGTCTCTTCCTTCCCGAGACTCCAGAGCTGTGGGTATTGCAAGACCACACTAACTATGGAGCTAATATACATCTAAATCCCCTGTTCACCAACTAGCTGCGTAGCTTTGGTAAAGTTCTTCAACTTCTCTGAGCCGTTGTTTCCTCCACTGTGAACATGAGAATGCTATTCGCTTCGTGGCGTTATGGTAACATTCAACCTGAAAATGGAGAGCATCGATTCCACTGCCTGGCACACACTAAGTGCTCCATAAATATTTGTTTTTCCTTTGTTTTGTTTTGTTTTTGAGAGGAGTCTCACTCCGTTGTGCAGGCTGGAGTGCAGTGGCATGATCCCGGCTCACTGCAACCTTTGCCTTCTGGGTTCAAGCGAGTCTCCTGCCTCAGCCTACCGAGTAGCTGGGATTACAGGCAACCACCACCATGCCCAGCTAATTTTGTATTTTTAGTAGAGATGGGGTTTCACCACATTGGCCAGGCTGGTCTCAAACTCCTGACCTCAAGCAATCCACCCATCTCGGCCTCCCAAAGTGCTGGGATTACAGGCCTGAGCCACTGCACTGGCAATATTTGTTTTTCTTATCTCAGTAATCCCTAAGCATACAATCATTTAATACTTACCTTGAAACGACAAACACAAAGACTCAGAATATCACATGGTAATTTACTTAACAATTTCTAACCTATACAGTGGGAGTAACAATAGCATAAAAATGCAGTGCCACATCTTTGTGGTTATTTTGACTTTTGCGCTTATGAAGGCAGACATGAAAATGCTCCAGGTCTACTTTTCCATCAGGACTGAAATCTTGGTGGGGTGAGAAGTTCTGGTACTGGATGCTGCAGTGAGATGGAAAACTGAAGTGTGTTCTATGTTGAATATGAGAATCCTTAAACCAAAAGACAGTGTGTGCCTTAAACTTCCAGTAGGGTTGTTTGCATTCTAGCTGTCACTTCCAGGGCTGACTTAGAGACCTGAGATTGACTGACCCAGTAGCGTGGCGTTCTGAAGACAATTCTCAGTTGTATGCAGACTGGACCTGCCTAAGCAGTGATGTAGGGTTTTGTGCCAAAACTGTCAGCATGGAGGAAGTTGAGAATAAAGATACATCCAGACAAGCCAAAGGCCAGGAAGGAACACAGGCAGGACAGGCCATCAGTAAGATATTTCCTCATAATGTCAAAAGGGAACCCAAATGTAGCCCCTGACAGATGTTAACATAGGAATCCAGCAGTAGCGTTTCCAAACAGCCTGGTGGTTGCTGGCATGGTCATCCCTCTTCTGTAGACACAGCGACATCACCCTCTTACATGTAGGGGTGTGCTCACTGCCCTTCACTAGGCTACAGGGGTTTCTGCCACTCCCTTTGGTTTCTCCATTCTAAATTTGGGTTTTTCACTCCAACTTTGGGTTTAACCACTCTAAGCCATTAGCCCGGGCAGTATCAATTCTGTCTGCCTTGATGGCGCACCAGTCTTAGAAGTCAGCAAAGATAAAAGAGAATGTTATATGTATGATTACTCCTCTCACCTGTTTCCTCAACACACCCCCACATTATCCCTTTCACAGAGCCTTTGCACTGGCCGTTTCTTCTGCATAGAATGCTCTTCCCCTAGCATCCTTCATGGCTCCCTCCCACTCTGCTCATGTGGAACCTTCTCGGAGACCTCCTTGACCACTCACCCTGGACTCGCCCCACTTCTTTCTGTTTACTCTCCTCCATAGCATTGATTACTCTTTGGCACACTAAACATCTTACATGTTTGTTTTTTATTTGCCTCCGCTCACCGGATCTCACATTTGACTAAGAAGGGATTTTTGTCAGATCTGATCACTGCTCTACCATTAGTCACAAGAATTTACCTGGCATATAATAAATGCTCAGATACTTGTTGGGAGGAAGGAAAGGAGGGGATGGAAAGGGAAAACACATAAAAAAGCCAAAGTTGCATTTTTTGCCTAAGAGCTTCCAATTTTACACTGTTTAACCTTGTACTCTGTGCAGAGCTCCTGCTCACACCCTTGAGTGCAGAGAGGCATTCGTGCAGGTATCTCTCACTCGGGACCCTCCAATCAGGCTGTGTTCTTGAGATCAGGTAGAAAACAAGTGGCATAAAAGAGATGTGAGCATCAAAGGAAGAGGAGCTTGCATTGCTGGGGTGACTGGAAAAGGCTTCAAGGAGGAGGTGACATTTGAAATGGTGTTTTATGGGGTAATGGGAGTGCAAATGGGAGTATCTGCATAAAAGTAGGGAAGGATGGGATGCGATTGGAGAATAGTAAATAGACTAAGTGAGCTTCAGCTCCTGGAGTGTGAGGGAACCCCAGACAAGAAGGCCGGAAAGGGAAACATGCCCACGATGTCGGGGAAGTGTTCACGCTCGTTCATAGGCAGTGGGAAGCCATGGATGGCCTGGGGAGCCAAATAGCCAGGACTGCTTTGTGTCATAAGAAGGTCATCTGAGCAGATTTGAAGGATGGATGGGTGTGAGGGACTCTGAGGGGAGCGGATCCTTCAGGACCTCATTGCCATTGTCCCTTAGGGAGATACAGAGGGCCTAATTCAGATGGAGGGAGAGCATTTAGATGTATTTCAGAAGCAGGTTTGACAGGACTTGCAAACTGATGCATATTGGAGTGGGGACAAGGAGAGAGTCAAAGTTGACCCAGACTTTGAGCCTCGGCATGGGAGAAGGGAAAAGGCATATGAGGAGGGAGAATTTGCAGAGGCCATGTGGATGCACCCACTGGTTCACCCTCATTTTCAGTAGGAAAGCCCTAGGACTAAGATGTTAAAGTTAGCAACTGTTCCCACTGTCCATCCTTTCTGTGATCTTTTAGAACACCTGAGACTTAGAGCTACACAAAACGGGCTGCGTGGTGATGTGCTGGGCAACAGAACATCGATTTCAACATCAAAAGACCTTCTTAGTGCTTCCGAATTCTGACTTACCTTAGGCAAGTACCTGAACCAGTGGGTCCCTCAGTTTCTCCTTTCTGTTGAAATTGGGTAATGCTGATATTCACCAACCTGCTCTGCAGCATAAAAGTCTAATGGCAAAGTTTGTTATGTACATTGAACTCCTGGCTTAAAAGGGACTGTGATGGAAACACAGTTGGTCCGTCCACATAAAGTGCTTATTATGTTAGGAGTGTGATTAAGGTCCTGCAGAGCTATTCATAAGGTAAGGTGGGGTGGAGGTGGGGTTATGTTGGATCAGGCCAGATTCCAGCTAATGGAATTACCCTCTCCCTGTGAGCCTTCCTCCACTGCCCTTCTGTTTTCTTGTGCACCCCTCCCTTCTTGCTGTTGGCTCTCAGCAGCTCTGCTCTGTTCTATGCAGATGGTTTCACTCTTGCCAGCCTCTACCGGGGAAGAAGTTGCACTTGTGAGAGGAGACAAAGGCCAGTAAGTGGGTCCAAGAGACACAGCTGTGCCGCTCCAGGACACTGGGACACGGCAGGGGCCTGAGTAAGGCAAGGTTATTATTTTTCCTTTCTCTACCATCCAAACATGAAGCTACCTGTGGCATCTAAATTGCAAAGGCTATGCTTTGAGTCTGCGTTGGACCTATTGGGGTAATTGGGAAAAGAACAGGAAATTATAATGGGTTGAAGGTGGCCTGCAGGGCCCAGGCCCCATATGAATGCAGTCGCTGCTGTGAAATGGAAACTAAGAGTACAGTGCCTATTACTTTCCACACAAGATGCAAGGAAGTAAAGCTTTTGCTCTTCACTATGGAGATGGTGAAAGACTGGAGGCATTTTGTGCCCCTTTCCCTGCAAAGCAGGGCTCTAATCTAACCGGCAGAGTGGCTAAAGGAGTTCATGTAGATTAAAGGAGAACCTGGGTCCAGGCTTTGCAGGCGGAGAAGCTGGTACCAAGAGATGCCTGTGATCTAACCAGAAGCATCAGCACATTGACACAGCCTCCAGGCCCATGGTGCAGCCCCCTCTGCTTTTTGAGCTGACATTCTTAGGATGAGAAGTTGGAGAGGAGAGCTGGGAGGGCCTCCTTGAAGGCAGGCCTAGGGGACAGCTTGCCCTAACCTGGAAAGCATTCCCTTGAGGTCATGGTGTCTGTCTGATCCTGCCAATTTGGAGAATCCTATCATCTTCCTTCCTAGGGATTCTCATGCCAGGGTGATGAAGTTAAGCCTGAAGTAGGTTAAGTAAGAAAACTAAGTAGGAAGACAAAGGTTTGAATTAAAAATAGAGACCTGACCCATGTCTGACATTCACCTCCATGTGGAAAAGGAGAGGAAGATTTGGCATTCTATGTTTTTGTTTTGTTTTGTGTTGCTACTGGGATGGGTGACTTAATCATAGGGAAGGAGCGATGTCTGCATCTATATTTGGTTTCATTGTACCCTCCTTTCTTCCAGTCCTCACAAAATCATATAGCGAAGCATTCAATCCTTTTTCCAAACTCTCTTGAGAAGGCCTCTCTCCCCAAGTGAGTTGTTGCCTTTGCCTTTCTCCTCAATTGCTTTGCAATTTCTCCTTTGAATCCCACTTCCCTGATGTTCCCCCTTGAAGGCAAAAGCCACTATGGCTCAGGTCCCACTGCAGGACACAAGATCAGTGATGCTGGGTGAATCTGGGGGCTTCATCTTCTGATAATAAGGGTCCAAGTGCTTGGGATTCAATATGGCATGAGAGCTTCCCAATGACCAAGTCTGGTTTGTAGGAGGGTGACATGAATTCCTCTAGTGGCTATGTGGCAGCCTTAGAGACTCCCTCCCTCATTTTTAATTTTCTGATTAAATAGAAATGGCAGTGACTTGTGGAGTGATGTGGGAGAGACAGGATGGCCACCTTACAGACATTACAGGATGATGTAGAGATAATTTAGAGCCTGAAATTACCAGGAGACAATGACTTCGCCAAGAATCTGGTACATTTTCCGGTTCCTAGGAAAAAATCTGTACTTGTTGATTTCACAGGGAAACTGGGGAGGGACACAGTGCAAGCAGAGGGGGGATATCAAGTTGTAGAGCAGCAGAAACGTGACTACATTCAGATGTCACTTTGGTATTTCTTCAGGTATGTCTGTGCAATAAGATGTCAGCACCATGACACTGTTGTGGTGAGGTAAGGAGAGCCAGGGCAAGTTTTGTGGGTTCATGCAATCCATTTCTTGCTGGCAAATGTTTGGAAAGGATCTGCCAAGTTGTTTTCTCCATGTGAAGGTTTTATAATAGTGACTAGATCAAAGTTATGCGGAAGGGTATGCATCTGTCTGTATATTTGCTTCCATTTTATCTTAGTTTCTGCCGCGTCATTCTCATCACTATGTTACATTTTTCCTCTCATATATTCGTGCAATTATCCATGCCAATCATCATGAGAGGAGCATGGTACAATGGAGAGTGCACTGGACTTGGGAAACCTGGGGTCCACTTCTCACTGTGTGGCCTTGGAAAAGTCACCTCCCCTAGTTTCCTCATCTGTAACATGATGATAATGCTGCAAGTCTACCTACCTGTTAAGGCTGTGGTGAGACTCAAAAAGACACATGTATGGAAGCAATTTCTCTTCCTGAGTCACCTGCCCTTTTCTCTCTCTCCCCTCCCACGCTCCCAATTCCAGAGTTTTCTATACTCTTATATATGCCTGTGTCTATTTTTGACTTCAATTCAGGTGTGGCTTTCCTAATCTATTGTGAAGATGCTCTTTCAAAATGAGTCTCCTATAAGAGTACCCCCTTCTCTAAAGAGGATTTCATGCTTCCGCCCCAGATTCAAAGGCTCCTCCACTGAAGCTGGCACCACACGCACAGGTAGCACTTCTCAGGATGAGTAATCGGACCTATATCCTTAAGGCTCTGCAGGACCAAATGCAGTGGGCACAAGCAGCCTCCCACTTGGGAGTCAATCCCCAGGTTTGTTGGGGCCATATATGGCTTTCCAAGACTTTGCCCAAGGAAGCACTGGCATGTATATTCCTGAAGGCAAGACTGCTGGTCTCTTTTGCAAGCTGCTAGATCTTTAACTCCTAGAACAATGCCTGACACATAGCAGACATTGCATGCTCACTGAATAAATATTCGGATGAATGAATGAATGCAAATGAGTAGAAGCAGTGGCAGACCTGCTCTTCCCCTAGAATTTTCTCATAGGTCCTGCACCGTAATCATCTCCACAGTCTCCACATAACCTTTGTGATCATTGTTAACTTAGATCAGAACAGCTTTATCAAAATCTGCCAATAGGTTGATCCTAAGAAAAAAGCTACACAGACAAAATAATGAAGACGTCCTTCTCTCTCCTCCACTGCCACAACCACCACCAGAATAAATATAAAGCAGATAGATACACAAGCATCTACTTGTATAAATGATATTATTATTAAATGAGTTCTATAGAAAATGAATTATAAATTATATATTATGTAACTAATGTTATGTAAATATAATCCTTTCTATAAAGTTGTCAGGAAATATTCTTCTCATTATGTACAGGCTGCAAATTAATTAAGTGAATTCTTTTACCACCGTGATATAGCAGTGAAAGCAAAGAAAAAGTCTGGCATTAGCGGTTGGTTGCAGAATAAATACGCCAGTAGCTCATGCAGCCTTTTCTTAACCAGAATCATTGAAACGGATCCCTTTCCTTAAAGGGGCATGCTCTCCCAGGCTTCATGAGGGGAGCCTGTGCAAACTTTTCCTTCATCTCACTTTCTGATCTGACAGTAGAGTTATGAAGAGAGTGTTCCAGTGTACCTGCCATGGCCGGTTGAGGCAACTGACCAAAGCAAGAATTTGAGCAGGGAAAAGTTAAAGAATTGTTAACTGCATAACTGTTTTGTGGAAGGGTGAAAGAGAACTCTGAGTCATAATGTGAGTAGCAACTGCAGAGAATGACTTCCACCCTGGGATGGAGGGAATGTGAACAAGGAAGGGGAGTTTCTGCTTGAGAGGGGAGCTCTGCAAGGCTGAAATTCAAGACCAAGACCATGGCAAGGGCATGGCTGCTGCACAAGAAAGAAATGGGCAGAAAGCCGTCCTGGGATGGGGGAACTGCCCACGAGAGTAGGGGAGACATCAGGAGCCAGATGCCCACAGAGAGACTGGCTCGCTAACTGAACAAAACACCTTTCCTCCACCAGCCTCTCGGTCTCCCTCTGGCGCCCTCTATTGGCAGAGCCTAGCATGGAGAGGCTGGTAAAGGAGAGCTGTAGCTTAGAGACCACCAGGATCACAAAGTAGGGCAAGAAGGACACGGGTGAATGTGGAAGCCCCAGATTAGTAACTGACACACCCCAAAGTACATATTGGGTAAATAATATTTCTGGGTTTCCTGTATTCTGACTGTGAACCCTCTGTGCATTCCCTCTGGCTATGGGTATTTGTACCAGCCTCTTTCCCTTCTCCTGGCCCTGATTCGTTTTTTCTGGCATTAACTGAGATCACTCGTTTCTAGCCCTGGCTCCAGCTGAGCACCACCCAAAGAGTTTTTACAAATGACTGAGTATTTAGCATCTGCAACTTCAAAATCTCCTTGGGTAACGCTATATGCAGCCAAAGTTGAAAACCTCTGGACTAGACATTGACAAGAAATAAAGCTGCCTCAGAAATGACATTTTTAGGAGCACTGTGGCTTCCAAAGGCTCCATAACAGAAAAATTCTGGGTTAAGATAGATCTGTTCTGCTGTGCAACTCCAGGCTGGCTAAGTAACATCACTGCACCTTGATTTCCTTCTTTGTAAAATGAGGAGTTGGGAGGGAAATACATTTTCCCCAGCGTTATTATAAAGAGAACACGTGACAATATATGTAAAATGTTTAGTCCAGTGCTGGCCATAATTAAGTATCCAATAGTTAATGTTTGTGTTGACAGTGATGGTGGTGATTCTCTCTTGCAAAGACCGTTTCTTCATGGCTTTCTCAGAATGGCTACCCAATGTGATACTCTGAACAAAGCAAAAACCCTCGAATACACAGAGTTACAAAGGGTCAAGATCTGCCAAGATTGGCACCTAAGTAAGTATAAGGAACTAATTGTTGAGCATCAGAAAGGGGCAAGTCAATGATCAAGGTGTTGCTAGACAGAATGATATCACCTTACATTTATCCTCAGTACTTTACAGTTTGCAGAATAGCTTCATGTTCATTGTCTAGTTTACTCTTTGCAGTAGATCTGTGAGGTGGTTTGAGTGATAAGAGCTTGGTGTCAGAAATGTGCCATACTGGTTTTGAACTGCTGATCTTTCACTTAATAGCTGTATGATTTTGAGCAAGTTGACAAACCTCTCCAAACCTTAATACTGTAATCACATTTGTAAAATGAGGTATTAAGAGGATCACATGAGATAATGAAGGAAAGGGACTGGAATACGGTAGGTGCACATTAAATGATTGTTATTTTGGATGTAACTTGAAAAAAAAAATCCTCTGATAACTGAGAGGTTTCTTGGATAGGATAAATAATCACACTGCTGTGTGCAGTGGGATTAGAGAAAAATCTATACAAACATTTACCTAATTTCAAAAAAAGGCAAAAGAGAAAGAGAACAATCTTGACATTCAAAGCTTTCGAGAATGTGTATAGCTAAGCAGTGTAGACACCATGTAAGTAGCCCCATGGTACTGAGGTCCCATCAATGACTAATAAAATAGCCCCCGCATGGTGGCTGCTTTATTACTCATTTGAGGGACCTCAGTACCTACACTGGCAGCAGAAGGAAAAACAAACAAATTGGCACTGCTTTGCTCTGAAAGAAGAAATACTATTTCTCTGGTATAAATACAGCTTTAAGAGTCTGTTGCGGCAGCTAGGAGAATGGACCTGTGTACGTGGGTGTGTTGAGAGCCAGTCGTGGGAAAGGGGGAAGTTACTGCAGACTCACTTGCTTCCTGAGGTGAGACAGGTCATAAGAAATGGTAGGGGCTGCCCTAAACTAGAGAGCAGATACTCTCTGGAGGCACTCAAATATGAATATTCAAAAAGCAGTGCTTGTCCCACAGAGCCAGTTTCCTGACTGATTTTGGGGTAACAATCACTTGTCAGGACACCAGTTTTTGACCCTTGATTTAGAATCCATTATTTGTGGAATAATACCAGAGGTGTCCACTGGTCAACCAGGAAAAAAATATACCCCCTGCTCTTGTGGGCGCATCTAAAAGAAGATTGGATGTGGAGGAGCAAAGCCCACCTTTTGTCGTCCTGATGAAGCACCCTGTGATGTCAATTATTCCGACTATGGGGCATGTGCTTGAGGGAACTACAGTGTCCTAGAGTTTGTCTGGAAGAGGGGAAGGGACTAATTTCCAGGCAAAGAACATCAATGTGGATAGGTTTCCCTAACTGAGGGGGTTAGAGAATCAAGACCCAGGCTATGGAGAGCTGAAAAAAGAGGTGCCTTTTTAGAAGATCACAGATTTTAAATTGGGGAGTAAGTCCAGGAATTATAGCCAATGAACCAACCTTGTAAAGTAAGTTTATAGTTTCGATTTTCTTCCCATACTCATGAGAATAGTCATATTTAAGGTCGATTTCAAGTTTAAATTTTATGTGTAAAATTTCCTTTACATAGAGGAGCTTTGCAGTATGTCTACATCTAGCCATGTATGGTGGGAATAGGCAGAATTAAAGAACAAGGCTGTAATCATGAAATGGGGCCTCTGTTATGTCCATTCTGCAGCTCCAAATGGAAGAGGAAAGAGGTCCCGGAATTCCAAAGGGTGACTGTCCGTGCAGTGAGTAGTTG
Organism: Macaca nemestrina; assembly: GCF_043159975.1. NCBI lineage: Eukaryota > Metazoa > Chordata > Mammalia > Primates > Cercopithecidae > Macaca > Macaca nemestrina. Next base: position 128,459,300 of record NC_092134.1, on the reverse strand, counting down.
TCCACGGTGAGCGGAGAGTGACAACAAACAGCTGCCACATATAATGGAATTAGAAGTAAATAGGAGGCCCGCTTTCCCCAGATGCACATACATAGTGGTTCTCATTCTGGCTGCATATTAAAATAACCTGGGCAGGTTTTCAACCCCCAACCCCTCCAGCCAAACCAGGCAATTGAATGAGACTCTTTGCAGGATAAGACTCAGGCATCAGCATTTCAGAAACATTCAGATGACTCCACTATGCAAAATTGAGAACTACTGCTCCAGGTAACCTTTGACGGGGGAGGGCAGGTAGACCATCTGGGTTTCAAGGTAAGAAAACTGAAGTCTAGATGATTTGATGCAGACCACAAATGATAGCTTTGGCATAATTTTTTTGACGGGTTCTGCAGACTCTGTCTCAGAACCACTTTTCTGGTGTTCTCTTTCCATCCTCTTGGTCATTCCAGAATTCCACAAGAAATTTCTTCCAGAGGATCATTTATATTTTTTAATGGATTAGTTTGCATTTGTAAAATAGTAGGGGAATAGAAATATTCAAATCAAATGTTCAGGGTAGGTTCTACCTTTCTAGTGATGTATGCAGGGAAAGAGCATCAATCCTGGGACAGCCAAGGAGGCTCATCTTTCCAGGACAGTTGGCTGATGGGGACATGACCGGGAGCTCCCGCAGCCTTTCATTAGACTGGTCTTCCTCAGGGTGGCACAGGGGCATGTAGGACACAGGCTTTCTGAGCTAATCCATTTAAGAGATTCCAGGTGTGGGTGAGGCAGGCTGTATAAAGAACAGACACTTGGCATAGTCTCACGAAGTGCTGGCACTCACCCTTGTCATTGGAGTCTTTGTTTTGTTGAAGGTGTTGTGATCATGATCAAAGCTTTCATGATAATCTACTGGTGGTTCCCACCAGAATCCAGATAACTACTCTCAAGCTTCCTTATTTAAAAATAGAGCCAAGATGGGCACAGTGGCTCACACCTGTAATCTTAGCATCATGGGAAGCTGAGGCAGGCAGATCACTTGAGCCCAGGAGTTCAAGATTAGCCTGGGTAACATGGTGAAACCCCATCTCTACAAAAAATACAAAATCAGCCCAGTGTGGTACCCAGCTACACAGGAGGCGGAGGTGAGAGAATCACTTGAGCCTGGGAGGTCAAGGCTGCAGTGAGCTGTAATCATGCCACTCCACTCCATCCTGGATGACAGAGCAACACCCTCTAAAACAAAACAAAACAAACAAAAAACAAAACAAAACAACAAAAAAACAGAGCCAAGATTTGAAGTCTTGTCTTCCCCCAACTTTTTTTTTTTTAAACAAATCTCAGATTTTCAAATCAAACTTACTGTGTAATTTCAGATTCTTGTTAAAGCAATTCTGTTGTCCAAAAACAATTTGGGGTTTAAGGAAGTATCTCCAGAAGTAAAAAGAATCACTATATCTGGGAAGAATCTGGCTTTGTATTGGAGCATGCTACTTTCTGGAATGTTCAGGGAGAAACAAGAATTTTTGTTTAGTACAAAGGAAAGCACAAGAGAGACCCTCAAAGATAATCTCTCTGAGACAATAACTTCAAAGAGATAACAATACATTATCCTGGGAGATTCCCGGAACTAGGGATTAGCCCTGCTGGCTTTCAGCCAGGACTGCCATACATGAGCTCACCCAGGCTCCTTGGCCATGAGACAGGGTCCTTTTAAATGGTCTCTAGAAGGTCCTTTCCAGTACTAGGACTATAGGAGGAGCACGTGGCTCTTAATCAAGTGATGTTGAAATGTGCCTCATGATTGGTATGTGAAAAGCTAAATATGTCTACGATATTTTCTTACCAGAAATAGCTAAGGGGGAGATACTATTATTTAACTTGGATAATTTAGCAATCAAGGTATAGAAAGATCATTTAGAATTCATATATAAAGCCAGTAACAGGACTGGGACTGGGGGCAGGGTGGGAAACAATCGGCAAAATAAGGGTTGGTTTGCTTTTCTGACACCTCCAAGCAATGGAAGTAAGCATTAAAGAGTAAAACAATTACCAATTTACATTGTCTTCATTAACACTGGGATGCAACCAGCAAAATCCAACTGTGGGAACCTCTAAAGGATAAAGGGCTCTATTTCTTTAGCAAGTGTATGTCAAGAAAAAGTTAGAAAGCAAATCTTTAGATTTAAAATACATTTGAGAAATAGCAACTAATTGTATGGACCTTATTTGATTTATGATGGGAAAAAAAAACCCACCACCACCCCATAAAAAATAAAAACATTTGAGACAATTAGTGAACACTAGGTATTTCTTATCAAGGAATTATGGCTACATTATGATGTCAGAATGGTATTGTGGTTACACTAAAAAAGAATCCTTAGTAAAAGATATATACTGTAATGTTTACAGATGAAATGATATAATTATGGGATTTGCTTCAGAATAATATAGGAGGGGGAGCTGAGTGTAACCAAAGGGCTCCAGAACCAGCTATAGTAGAAACAGATCCTAACCCAACTAGATTCGCCAGTCCAGACTCTTACCAACAATCGGAAACCAACGGGGCGAGGGATTTTTCCCAAACAGCCCTTTAACAATGTTTTTGGAATCACAGTAAAGAAAGCACAAAGACCAAGAAAAAAACTCTGATTCTGGATTTTTTTTTTTAACCCTGATAATTTGTGGTAGGTTTCTTTATTTTTTGAATATAAAGTGACAGAAATAATTTGCCATTAGAAAAGAGAAAGAATCTTTGACTATTTACAGCTTTTATACATCACAAAGTTTTTCTTGTTTTTTTATGTTGTCTTTTTTTTTTTAATTCGTTTTAATTTTTGTTCCTGCATCATTTGAACAAGTCCAAACTGGAAATCTATACAGCTCACAAAAAAGCCCTCCACCCAAAAGACCCCCCACCCCCACCCGACCCCAATGAGAAACAAGATAAATCAAAAGAATGAAATCAACTTATTTCTTTTGTTTAAAGGTAAGTCATTTGCTTATATATATACTTGTAATTATCTTTTTTCAAGTTCAAACACCAAAATCCAAGAGAGAAAGGAAAAAATAAAAAGACCCAGTCATCCGCCCCTCCCCCCACTCCAGAATCTCAGTTGATCCCTGCATGTCCAAAATAAGAAATAGATATTTACAGAAAACAGAAGCAAAACAAATAAACAAAAAATAACTTGGAGGTGGATGGGCTGGGGATCTGAGAGTCAAGAGGAAGGAGAGCTGGCCCCAGGGAGGAGTGTGGAGTCTGGGCCTCACAGAGTCGAGGCAAGCCTGAGTCGTCTGTGCTCCCTGGGGAAGACATCACACGGGAAAGCTATGACCATTTCCCCTCTGCCATGTGACTTTAGGGGAGGGGTGCAGCTGGGAATCTGCAACCCAGCCCCACAGTGGACGTGTATTTTGTTTCCATCATCACCCCCTTACACACGCGTGCGCACACACACCACGTTCACACATGTGCACAGGCACACACACATGCATCAGTCATTGTGGCTAAGTGTAATTATGATGCTGTTGGGCACTGGCTCCTGTCACATGGAGGAAAAGAGATTTCCCCTAGGGACAAGAGCTCACTGCCCCATCGCTTCTCTGATCTCCACTGTAACATTGCCTCTAGCTCCCTTGAAATGTTTCCACAAGCGTCAGGGCTACTCTGCAGTGTTAATGCTGGGATGGTCACTGGGTAACAAAGCTCTCTTGAATCTATTCCCACTGCTCCATCAATTTTGCCCCTCACTTCCCACGATTCCTTTAACAAATAGGTATACCCAATTTACCCCATTAACCAGGGGTGGGAGCCAGCCTGAAGTAGGGGAGATCTGAGGCAGGGTAAATGGAAGCCACATTGCTTTCTGCTCATCTTCCAAAGAGTGGATTCTGGGAGGTCAGAAAGCAAAGAGAGGTCATGATAAAACCATCTCTGGCTTCCTTTGCTTCCCTCTTCCTTCCTAAATAGAGTTCAATGCATACTCAGTGCATAAAGTAAGGTATGACTCTGAGTTGGCTGTGATACCTTAAGAACTCAAGATGTGGCATCAGATGAGCCAAGATGAACACAATTTAATCTTCTGAGGGAAACAGCTGGCAGGATGTGACCATGCTGAAGGGTTTGCCTTTACTAGTGGACAGAGAGGCTGAACCAGCAGCAGCAGTGGTTGTGATCTCATTCACACCCTGTTCAGGGTTCCGTGAGGGTTTGGAAAAATAGTTCACTAGAAATGGCCTAACAGTTTCTCTTCTCAAATTATGATTTTTTTCAAATGGCACAGGAATAGAATTAGAGCATCCTCTCTGCCAGAAATAGTGTGCAATGTTTCTGTGGGCAGACTCTAGGTTACTCTTGCTACATCTCCAAATACCTACATGGTAGATTTTTATTTTTCTGCTCTCCTTGCCAGACTACTTGTATTTTTCAGACCCTCCCCAAGAGTCCTTACCCTCTTTTCATGCAGCCCCACTCAGAGTCCTTTTCTTTCTAATCCCTCTCCTGATCCTCAAAAACTTTCTCTCTAGGCTTTTAAAGACTTTCAATCATTTCCATATGCTCCTGTCCCACTGTTTCTCTCTATCAGAAAAGAAAATACAAAATCGAAATGATCTGTCAGAGGAAACTTTCATTTAGCAGAATTGGGCACAAGCAAAGTTGCTTTCCAATCCTTTTTATTTGATTTTTTTTTTTAAAAAGATGAACAGGGGGTAAGGTAAGTAAGAACAAAGAATTATGATTCCCCCAAAGAGACTAGCTTAGCTGGGAACCTTTAAAACAGAAAGGACAAGATTTCCTGTGAAAATGTGTACTTTCCAGGGTAAATAGTCAAAATGTGGTCTCAATCCGGGATCACATTTGTTGACATCTATAAAAACATGTTGTGGTCTATCACAAGTAGCAGTGGGGTTTTTTAGTGGCAGTTAAAAAAAACAAATATCGGGACTGAGGAAGAGGTACCAGAGTTCTGTGTGCTGCCATCCAGTACCTGCCCCAGGCGCTTGCAGCATCGCCACCTCAATCTGACATAAAGACCATTAGGGCCTTACCCCAAATGCCCACAGCCTTGCTTAGGGCAGTCACCATGAGAAACCCAAGATCCCCAGTCCCTCTTATCATTTGGACTTTCATCCCCAGATACCCAGGCACATCTCCCATCTCAGCCCATTTCCCTTCCTTTACCAACTCCCAAATCCTGCCTAGGAATCAGTGGTTCATCACTAACCACAACCCTGGCAATTCCTTTCCTCTTGCTCTCACAGAAACCTGGCTCCTCTTTGAGGACCCTGAATCACTCCCAATTGGTGAGCATTTCCACTCGCACCTCATGCCCTGGGGCCTGGAGATGGAGATGCCCTCCTTATCCCTCATTGCCATTCCAGACCATCCTCTCTCTTGCTTTTAAAAAATACCATGCAACAATAATAAAATCCAGCTTTGATGCACATCAGACTAGGCTAGCTGCACCCCTTACTTGATGTAATGATTGAAATGTTATTGAATCACTCTCCCTCATTCCTGTCATAATTTACATTCCTGTCATATGGAAGTCAACATTTTGTTGACTTCAATATCTATATGATTCCCATATCCTGGCCTCTCAGTTCCTTGACTCCTGCTCCTTCTATAATCTTTTCCTTTATCTTATCTCAGCCCACCACCCCAACAACAGACCCCAAACCACCAATAACTGCAAACCCTCCATAACCTCAAACATCCAGCTCTCTGACCCAGCTCCTAATTTCTAGGTTATTGCTTCTGAGACCCCTGACTCACTAATTCAGTGATCCCAGCTTGAATCTCAATCCTCTGCCTCTAATATGCTTCATTGTCCTCCTTCCCTAAAAATCTTCACTTTCCTCTAACACCCAGCTTAGATTCCATGACCAAACATTATAGTTAATGCACTGTAGTTGCCCTTAACTCCATCACATCGCTTGTTGCTTTCATGATATTCACCTGGTTATACCCCAACCATGTTCCAACTTGCCACCCTGTTTAAGCATCTGAAGGTGACTGAAGAAAACACTTCAATTTCTTTAAACTCATGATCCTCAGATAAGAACCTCAGATAAGTCCTTTGTGCCACCTAGCATGTCTCCTATATTTTTGGTGTCTCCTACATTTTTGTTCTCACTCTTCCTGCCGGATGGCTATATGACTCATTCATGCTTGCTTCCTTCCAAAACCTCCAATAATCTTCCCCTATACTCACTCTTAACTGATGAACTCCTTTCATATTTCACTGAAAATCAATCAGAAAAAGCATACTCCCATTATCCCATTTACCAACCCACTTGCATCTGTGCCCAAATGCACTAGTTCCCTGCTATTAATACAAACAAACCTGGTTAGTCCCCTGAAGCCAGTCCCTGTATGTATATATTGAATCCCATGCCCTTTCACTTCATCAAAGACATTACTCCAGCAATTGTCCTCTCTCCCTAGGCATCATCAATTTTTCCTTTCTCCTGGATTAGTCTGGTCAACATAAAATGGGCTGTTATTTTTCCCATCTTAAAAAAAAGAAGTCCCTCCCTGGGCCTCACATTCTCTATGATCTGCTATTTCCATGTCCTCTTTACAGCCAACCTCCTAAAGGGTTGCCTATTCCTGTTGTCTCTACCTCCTCTTTCTTGAATCCAGCCCATCATGCTTTTGCCCCCACCAGTCCACTGAAACAGCTCTTTTCCAGGTCATCAGTGGGATGATCTCCATGTTTCCAGATAGTCTTATCCCACTCAATGGTAGTACTTGCTTTACACACTAACCACTCCTCCCAGTGCTGGTCCATCCTCATCTCCTGGAGCTTTGAACAATCCTCCACCCTGGGCCTCAGTCCAGAGAATTCTCTTCTGTCGCTACTCATTCTCTAGTTCTAGTATCATGGCTTCAAACACCATCCAAATGCATACAAATTCCAAATATGTATCTTCAGGCTATACCTTTTCCGTGAACTCTAGGTCCATATATCTAATTGCCTAATCATCATTTCTACTTGGAACATCTGTAGACACCTTAAACTGTAAGGCTTTCCTTCCCAGTTGGCCTCACCTGCAGGATTCCTGTCTTACACTGATGGCAACTCCAAACTTTCAATAGCTCAGGCCAAACATTCTAAGGTTATTCTTAAGATTTTTCTTTCTTTTATTCAATGTCTAATTCATCAGCAAACTGTGTGATATCGATTCTTTAAAACATTTCCAAAATCCAACTGCTGCTTATCACTTCCCCTGCTAATACCATGTCCCAAGAAACTATGATGTCTTACCAGGATTATTGCAAGAGCTTCCTAACTGGTCTTTCAGCCGCTCCCATTGTCTGCCCTCTCATGGTATATGCTCAACACAGCAGTCCCAAAGCTTCCTCTTCAACTGAAGTCAGATCATATCACTCTATGCTAGAACCTTCCAGCAACTTCTCATCTTGCTCTTGGTAAAAGCCAGATCCTGACAGTGTCCTACAAGGCCCTACCTGACTTGCGTTACTACCCCCTCTCTGACCTCACCTCTCATATTCTCCTCCTTCCTCATTGGCCTCCCGGCACTTCCTTAAGTTTGCCAAGCATTTGGTTTGACAGCAGGGCCTTTGCAATTGCTTTCTCTTTGCCTTTGCATAGAAAGCCCCAAGTCTCACTCCCTCATTTCCTCCAAACCTTTACTTAAATGTCATCTTTGCTTACTCAAAAGTAGCAACCCCACACCCATCCTATCATCTATCCCCTTAATCTGCCTCATTTTTCTGCATGACACTTTGCACTGTCTGACATGAGATCTATTGATTTGCTTTTTTGTCCATTTCCTCTCATCAACATATAAACTTCAAGAGGGTATGGACTTTGTGTGGTTCATTCTTATATTGCAGCACCAAGAACAGCCTGGCATGGGTTTCCACTCAATAAATATCAATGCATGGATAAGTCATTTATCCAAAACATGGTCTGAAGCCGCAGACCAAATATCCCCAAAATAAGAGCTCCAGTAAACAAAACAATGCAAGCCAAGAAACAACTCCCCCCAAACCTGGATATTTATTCTAAGTGTTTCTAAATTGTAACCAATGGCAAGTGCAGAGCTCACTTTTCATGCTTTTTTCTGGTTTGAGAATTGTCCTTGGGTTAATTATTATTTTTTAATAGTTAAGAAAAAAGTTACTCTGAGTTTCATTAATCTGTGGCACTCTTTCCCTCCTTTCCCCTGTGACCTAACTCCCAAATCCCCTACAGCTATAGTGAAATACACAGGTGCTAAATATTTGGGAGGATTACTTAACGTTTTAGCCTTCCTGGTTTGCTTAGAACATATGATCTACTACCCGCCAGTAATATTTTATAGCTTAGAAGATCATGTCTGAGTCAGTAAATTCCATGTTAATATGTGTAAGACTCAGGATTAAATCAGTCTGTAAAATGCCTATTTGTAATCGAATCTAGCAATTTTCTTCCTGAAGTAAACTGTAATCATATTAGCAACCTAGTGATTTCACTGGAGATGGGAAGATATAATTTTATTTAAAAGATTTTCTCTCTCAGAGGTGACCTAACTCTGTGATCCAGAATCATTCCAATATTGAAAAAAAATGGTTCGACTAACTCCATTCCCCTGATATATTCAGTTCTCCTCAGTGCCCCTTGGCTTCCCAACTTAAGTCAATGTAATCACAATGCACACAAGGCTCTTCTACTCAGAATCTTCTTGACTGGAGAATGGAAATCATTGGAGAGGAGCTGCCCTAAAGGTTTGTAGACAAGGTTTTGAAGAATCAAGCTACAATGCTTATCAGTGTCTGCCTGGAAGAAAGCCTACGTCTCTTTCTAAAGTCAGCCTGTCACCATTTCTGAGCCATCAATGGCAGCACAGCCTCTCCTTCTGCCAGAGCTCACAGGGAATGACAAACAAATCTGTGAGGGAATACACCACAGCATCTGGATGTGGGTGTCATCGTCTCTTCACCACCAAACCATTCTACCCCAATTTCCCTCTTCTTTGTTTCTAGATTATTTTTCTTTCAACTCAGTGAAGAACATTTTTCAGAACCGAGCTTTTTGTCTGCTTGTCACTGAATCTGTTTCCCATTCAGCCTTCTCTTTCTCATTCCAATAGACACACAATATTAATGGTTAAAAATAACAAGCAACAACTCATTGGGTGAGAAATTTAGAAACACTTGCCTCCTATGAACCCAGGGCCAAGGGGGAGCTGAGGATAGTGTCACATTACCAGCATGTTCAAGCTAGACATCCTCCATCACAAAGGGCTTGTGTCTTGAAATAATATTTAAAAAGAGAGAACAAGAAAAGCCACAAAATACCTCCACATACACAACAGGCATCTCGACCAAAGCACCAGTGCACACGTTCAGAGGTGGCTTAATATTCCAGAGCACATCCCTCTCCACTAAGAGGCACTCACTATCCCAGCACTTGACCTTGAATTGAAGCACTCGGGAACAAGATCTCATTTGCCTGCTTGTCATTCTTTCTCCAACTTCCTAAGTTAAAAAATGATGAGAAAACCATGAAAAATTACTATCAAGGGTTTCTTTTAACAGTCTGATAGTTTAGATAAGAATGCAGTTTCAGGGATATATCCCATTTTCATAGGAAAAGAAAGGGAGGGGAGCCAAAAACATGAAGGGGGACCAGGAGAGCTGCCAGAAGGCTGGGAGGTGAGGAACGGTTTCCAGGTAAGGAGCTTGGAAGGTTGTTCTCAACGATAAAGCCCACTTTGCAGTGACTAAAAATATAAGCATTTTGGTCTATTTTATATTATAGCTGTCTTTCTTTTTGTGAAGCACCAACCACTGAAATTCATTTTGGAATTATGGCCACCCAGAAGAGGAAAGAGGTGATCAAGTGTCTCAAAGAAGAGATAACTTTGAGGGAGAGGATGAAAACTGCAAAGACCCTTGGGATTAAATGAAATCTGCTTATTCTACTCTTTTTTTCACGAATTTCTATATGATATTTAGCAAGTAGAATGTTTGATTGGTAATGGCCAGGTAGATTTCCCCATTATGTAACAGAATAATAAAGGAAAGGAGAAAACACTTATAACTGGCCTAGGAGACGGGAGTTTTGTTCTTGTTCTTATTTGTCTCCCTAGGAGAAGCAGCTCTTGTCCATCCAAGGGTGAGCAGAAGACTCTGCAGAGCATAATATTGCTATGGTTTGTTTTACTGAAGGAAAGACACTGTAAATCTCAAAAATGCTCCAACTTCCCTGATTCATTTGGAAGTTACTGGGCATATGCATTTTCCCAGGAGACTTCTCTCCACATTGTCACAGTATTGAAACTCTGAGATAAGAATTCCTTCCCATCTTCTAACTTCCACCCAGCTATCTGGCTTCTGTCAACAGGCCTTACCCAAACAGGGTTATGTGTGTGTGTGTGTGTGTGTGTGTGTATATGTGTATATACATATATATATTTTTTTCTGAAAACTACAGAAGAGACCATGGAGTTGTGTGAGCTGCCAAGGTGCCAATGATCAAATGGAGAATCCTAGCTTGGAAAGAAATCAAAACTATCAGAGGAATTACATTCCACCCCTAGGCTCAGTGGGAAAGAGTTTAAGCTCATGTGGATCTTGCTGCTCAGGAGTGAGCTCTGAGCTCTGAAATTGAGTTTATCTTCTCTGTCTTATAGGACACAGAAGTATATCTTAGGGGGCATGGGTGCTTATAGGATAGCTAAGCACCCATGCCCCCTAAGATATACTTGAAATAGGAAGATGTCCTTATTTTATGTATACTCGGTTTAGTGGCTTCAGTCTTGTGCAGATACATATATTTTCTTTGTAAGACTTCCTCCATTGGCCGCTATCGTACAGCTCAGAAAAGCTGAACTTTTCATTTCTATTTTAATATTTAATACTAAGCACAAGAGCTCTGTGGTTTCAATCAAACAATTCTCCATTCATGCCCTCAGGGTCCCCAAGAATCCTGCTATTTTCCCACCTCCCCCGGATGAATATGGGTGTAGCAGGAGGCAGGGAATGGTCATTTTGGGGGAATAAGATGCTCCAAATACTCATCAGCTGTTGGCCCCGTGACCTGTTGTTAAGGATCATCATGATCCAGGTATCTGTAATGACACTCGTGAAAAAGATGAAGTCACCACGAAGTCAAGGTAGAATAGCTACTGCCCCTCTGTCTTAGCTTACTATGATAACATGATTTTATGTGAATTATTGGGAGGCAAAAGGACAAAGGAAAAATGAGATTTTGTAATAGGCTTTTTTTTTTTTTTTAGCTTAAAAAATTAGTCTAGTGCCCACCTCCTCCCTCCATCTTCATGCATGAGAATGAAAGCTCCTCCATTTCCTCCAATCATCTGAAACCAGCTTCCTGAACCAGGCTCCGGGGATCAGTACATTGTGAAGTTGATGGCATAGTAGACTCCTCACTCATTCGTCTAAGGACTTTTCCATCTTCCTACCTCCTCTCCTATCTTCCCTCTAGGGCTAAGAAGGACTGATAAAATTTAAAAAAAAATAGTTGCTCTGTGTTAAGCAGGACACTAGAGCTCTTTCACTGTTTTTGGTATAAGCATAATGCTGTGTATGTGAGCCAAAATTTCTTCTGCAGCACAAACTAAAATCTTTGGAAAGATGGATTATTTCCTGAGCTTGATATCATTCATAAGTGAACAGGTGGGTTGCAAGAGAAGGTTGTTGCAAGATTCTCTGATCTGCGGGTGCTTAATAAATCACCATTGCAACCGTGTGACAAAATCAAGGTCTCATAAGTATTCTCAGGGGACTAGTCTTTGGAGCACCCATGCTTCCCTTTCCTCAGGATTTAGGCAGGCAGTAATGATTTATTATGGGTCTGGGGGCTATTGGTTCTTTCTTCAAGAATTCATTGTGTATGTGAACTGCCTTATATTTTTTTGTTCAGAACTAACTCATGCCTTAATCCTAGAATCAGGCTTGTATGTTTGAACTTTAAGAATTAGACAGAGGTGCCCAGAAGAGGATGTAAGGGGCTCTCCCTCGAGGCTGCCCTGCTCACTGTGGGCTGACAAAAACTACTGACACCTTTGGAGTATCATGACTCGCCTGCACGCGTTCCTGAAGGCCCTTTTCCCATGTAGCACTCTGGAAGAAATCCTCTGTCCCAGTTTTTTCTTGAGCTTTTTATTTGTGTGGATTACATGCTACATAAAAAATTTTTAATAATAAAAAAATTATTCACAATATCTTACCCCATAGAATTCGAAAACATTTTTATTTGACCAAGTTTTCTTCACTGTGGAAACCTCTCTATCCTTTCTGATTTTCAAATTTTTGCTTTCTTGCTCTTTTTGACTTGTCTCTGTAGATGTATGTGCAGTGTGTGTGTGTGTGTCTGCAAAGGGAAATTTCATAGAAAAGATCTGGCTAAATCAGCTGCCTAGATTTTTGTGACTGTAGATTTTCAGCGCTGAAAACCTACAGTGGGGACAGACAATTCAGGCAGCATTACTCGCTGAGTTAGAAATTTGGACAAGTTTTGGTTCGGCCAAGTTTTGATTCTGTCAAGAATTTTCTGTATAATCTTACTTTTGGCTAATTATCTAATTTTGTCATGCTTTGACTTCTCATCTGTAAAACTGAAAGATGATCCTATTTCCAAGTCAAAGGAGGTTATTTGGAGAAATGGTTATGGTAAATTCTCCTGTATTCACATACCAACTACTGTGATTTACTCAGAATCTACCATAGGCTAAGCGTGGTGGAGTCTAATGGGTTGCTGGTGACTCTAGAAACTCCACCATTCCCCAAGGAGGGGAGAAGAGGCAGGCTAGAACTGCAGGAGCTCAGTGCATCTTTACATGGGATTAAGCTAAAAATGCTCAAGAAATGACTCTTCAGATTTCTATGTGACCCATTTCTTGTGCCTGTTACCAAGAAATAACCAAAGTGAATGCCCTGATCACTGAAGGTGTGCAAGAGTCTCAGGAGGAATCCTGACATAAAGAATATGTATGTATCTAAGCAACAAGACTGTCTGTTCTTGGTAGAATGACTTATGCTTCTCCATTCTCTTAGAACCAACGCATCAACAGGACCTTATGGATTCCACCAGGTAAAATAGGACAGTTAGCAGGATAACTAGGTTTCTCCATCACAAACAAAATGCTGACTTCACACAAAGCCTCTTTTCTGTAATCCAAGATGTCCAGCTATGTACAGCAGGCCCCATCCTAGTCATTAAAATGCAGTGGGATTGACTGTGCTAGACTGATTGGGCTCGGGTTTGGAAACATTCAGTACCACGCACATGTTCGAGCTCTGTGCTCACTCAACTTCTCATCCTAACATTGTTTGTGTTTTGAGGGTGGGCTGCTCAGAGCCACCTTAGGATAAGAATACCTCAAGATAAATAAATTGAGAAAGAGAAGTAAAGAATGCAAGAGATGAAAAGCTTATGAAGGGAAACAGAGCTGTAAGTGCTCTCATTGACTTCCAAATGCATTTGTGTCAAAAAAGGGTGATTTTACTACTTCATGTTTTTCTCAGCAAGAGTTCTGCTGGATGCTTTGCTATTCTCCTTGCTTCCTGCCTAGGTGAAATCTTGATATTTTTCTTGATCCTGACCCCAGGAGAGAGAGAGAGAACAGATAAGTTATTGAATCCCCGAAGGCATTTATCCCTATTCCTTGAGAATCCCTATTCTCAAGGAACTTATCCCTATTCCTCCCATTGAGAACAGACCTCTCCACCTCTGCTCATGATGTTTCCAAGAAGAGATGTGGGCACATGTGTGAATATGCATGTATCTAAGCAACAGGACTGTCTGTTCTCGGGGGACTGGCTTCTGCTTCTCCATCCTCTTACTACCAATCCATCAACAGGACCTTAGATGGCCACATGGATTCCATAGGGTAAAACGGGACAGTGAAGAGGATAACTAGGTTCTTCCATTACAAAGAAAATGCTGCCTTCACATGAAGCCTGAATATTTCTGTCAAACCTCGAGGGATCAGTGATCCACCAGCCAGATAGAGCAAAAGAGAAAACACTGACTGCATAAATTATGTCTGTTTATCCCATTCTAAATGAACACTTTCATCTACCATAACATGATTGGCATTGGAAATTTGGATCTATTAAGATTGTGTGCATTAGGGAGGTGCATAGGCATCAGAATGCTCATGGCAAAGAGGTCAAATTCTGTGTAGTTGTGCTGTTCAGGTGAATATCTGAGAGCAATGTATGAACTACTGAGAGAATAACACAGCCAGAGGCAACCTAGTGGCCAGGTCTCTGGTTTGCAGAGGGTTCTTATGTCATGGCTAAAGGGAGCATTAAAATAGCCATTGATTTCAAAAGAAAATCAATTATAATTAAAATGTGACAATGACAGTTAACTGCAAGACTGTTCTGAATAGGGCTGAAGTTTTAGGCAGGCATGTTTTGTTTCATTTTGAAAAAACCCCTCTGGAAATGGGTAATGTACTTATCGTAGAGGAGCAGACAGCTCAGCAAATTCACATTCTCAGGCCTTTTCCCCTGACGCTGTTCTCCTGTCAGATTTCAGAGACTGTGAGTCTCTTACTGTAAGGGGGACAGATGGAGTCACAGCCTGGTGGCCTAAATTATTTGGGTAAGGGTGGTGTGATGAGTCACTCCCTCTGCCCAGGGTGATGATCAAGGGCTCCTTGGGTGCTATAGTCTGAAGGGCCTGGGCAGGAATGACATGGGGCCAGGCTCCCTGTGGATATCAGGACCTCACAGATAGGGTTACATTCAGGTTTCTCACTCATCTCATCTTTGGTCCTTGCTCTTTCAAGGTTCCCTACTTTCCGAAGCTATCACTGAAGCCAGTAACCAAGGGGGAACCATGAGCCTCACATGTCAGCTCCTGGCTTTATTGGTGACACAAAGGGAAGCTCCAATGTAGACTTCCTGTTCTTTTCCTTCCTCAGATCCTCCCTTTCCTTTTATGGGTATTTGGAGGCAAAATAATTGACATGAACACTTCATTGCTAAAATGCCTAGAATTTTGGTCCATTCACTGGCCCAAATGAGATTCATGACCATCCTTCATGAGGATGGCTGTCTTCCTACCCTCCCACCAGCTGTTTACCAGATTGTTTCATCAGCTAAAAAAAGTCTCATAGTATAATGAAATGGGGTTTGCTCTAAAATATTAACTATTCTCATTTTCAGGAGCAAGAATATGTAGACCCAATAGGAGTTTTGAAAAGCAAAATTATCTCTCTAGACTTATATTTTAATTTTCACTAGGTATCTCCCAAGTTGTCGCAAGTTTTGCCCTACCTTGCCGATAATAATTGTCCTACCCACTCCTGTCTCAATGAAGAATGGACTTTATTCACTTTTTAAAAAAAGGGACTTGTCACTGCCTATAACTTATTTGAGTTCAGTTCTCTATAGTATGCTTTAAATTAGCACACAGTGGCAGAAGATGCCTCCCAAAGGGGAATAATTCATGGCCAGTGGCATAATGAGATTTATAAAGAAGGTTGGCCAGGAGAAGGAAAGGAAACATTATCGGTTACCAGAGCAGCTGAAGTGAAAGGACAGTACCAGCTCCAAGAGTTTCTTCAGAGGGACACAGACTGACACTGGCTACTGCTAAGTAGAGCCAAGAGAGGAGGAGGAAGGATAAACAGGGCTTCAAGAATACAGGGACCAGAGGATAAGGGAGGGCCATAAGGTCAGAAGTGATGTTGTCTCCCCCTGAGGTAATGAATCCCTTTATATTTACAGAGAAAGGAGTAGTTTAGAGACTAGAATTCTCTCTGAGCCAGCTCATTCAAATCCTAACTTACTTTCACTGGAAATATATAGATAAGAGGTAAAGTGTTCAATTACCTCAACTCTTATCCTCCCTTTGGGAGAAGTGACCCTGTAGACAAAGCCTCAGAAAGGGTGAGAAGCCACAGAGCTCAGGAAAGAAATATAAAGACAAGGTGGTGACCAGCATGGACAGTTCACCCAAGGCCACAAATGTGGAAGTAGCGTGTAGTGAAATACACTGGTCCTATTGGACCACCACCTGGGGTCTACAAGGCTGTGTGATTAGTGAGCCAGAACTGTGACAAGGTTCTTTGTTGCAAGTGTTAAAAAAACAAGCTAAATATTGGATCACAGATCAGTCCCAGCATGGATCAGGTTGTTAGAGACTCAGTCTTGGTAGTAAAGTGTCTGGATACAAGCTCTACCCAAAGCATCTGAAAAGCTGATACCTAAAATTTGATCAATATCCTTCATAGTTTCTCCCTCTGTCACTTGTTTGAGTATCATGTAGTGTTCCAAGTACTTTCCTAACCATAAAACAGTCCAAAACAACTTCAAAGGACAAAGCACTTAGAAAAATCCAGATTTCATTTGAAATCTGTATACATGTAGCATATACATGTGATTGTGTGTGCAGATATATATAGAGAAACTGGGGGGATTTATCCTTAGGTGCTACTGCAGATACAAATGGACAAAATGGTGACTCCTCCTCAATTATAATTCATAATAATATCAAATATTTACTAATGCCTTTCATATACAAGGCACTCTGTTTAGTGCTACAGAAGATGAAAAGATTTAAAAATATATGGCCCTGAACACAGGGAGCTTATGCTGTAGCAGGAGAGATAAGATGTATAACCAAATACCTATGAAATAAGATGTCCCATGATAGCTGCCACTAGGGAGATACAATGAAAGTGTTATGGGCATTCATAAAATGTCTAAAATTATTTTCTGGATGGAACATGAAGTTGTTCTGCTCTTTGAAGACTTATATAGAGGGAATGGATATTATTCAGGAAGGGAGTGAAAGGGGAGATAGGAGAGTATTTTGGGCAAAGGGAGCAGTTTAAGGGAAGACACAAATGGGTAAAACAAGCTGGTAGGGGAAGTGGAAACAAATGTGATTCAGCTTGTCTGGATTATGGGGCACACACCGTCAAGTAACAAGTTACTGCTGGCAGACTATGGCAAGTGAAGCCCACTGAAGATTGTTTCTTGATCTGAAGAATGACATCTGATTTATATTTAGGAAGTTGAGTACTGATAAGAGTAGATTCAAATATAAAATACTGGAACAATGCTAAAAGATTCTGAAATAATCCAGAGTAGAAGGAAGGGTCTGAATGAAAAGGGAAGACTGGAAACCTTAGGGGGAAGAATTAGTAGGCTTTTCAAATTTTTAGATATGCAGGATGAAGAAAACAGAGGAGGCAAAAGTGCCCGAGAAGCTTGAGTTTGGTGACAGAAGACATGGTGATACCATTAAACATAAAGGAGGAACTTGGTGATTATGTTGGTTTGCAGCAATGGTCTTGGATATTTGAGTCAAGATGAAGTTGAGTCAGAAGGTGACTGGAAGTATGTGTATTAAGGAAAAGCAAAAGGTAGGAGCTAAAAGTGAAGATTTGGGATTCATCTTCATTCAAAGAGTTATTGAAGTCAGAAAGATTGCTACAGAGCATGAAAATAAGGAGAGGAGGGTCAAGCTCAAAATACCATGGCAAGTCAATGCTCAGGAGATAAGAGGAAGAGCAGGAACCAATGAGGTAACAGGACCAGCAAACTAAGATTGAAACCAGAATGCATTGCCTCCCAATGGTAATTGTCAATGAGGCTGATGAGCAGGGAAATTAAAGAAAGGCTATTGACTTTTGTAGCAAGAACTTCATTGGAATGTTGCCTGAGAGTAGTTTCAAAAGAGTGGTAGGATGTAGCCCATTGATGAAGCCATGAGCATAAGGTGAGGAAGTGGAGAAAGAAAGACTACTCTTTTGAGAAGCTGGGAAGTGAAAAGATAAACACAGATAGGACAGAAATTCAAGAGTCGGATTGAAAGATTTGTCTTTAGAGATAGTTGTAGGATTGGTTTTTTTGAGATAGTTGCAGGTAGATGTGTGGAAGGAATTAAAGATGCAAAAGAGAGAAGTACAGTTGGCTGGAGAGCACCTCAGAAGAGGTCAGAGCATAGGGAAGAGGAGCACTCTGTTGGGAGAAAGGATGGGGAAGATGTGTGAAAGACAAGAGAAATCTAAAGGCAGAGAGGACAGCATATGTGAGGATTCAATAATCAGATTTTCTTGCGAACACAGTAGGAAAGATGGCCTGTTGAAAGACAGGACATGAACATGAAAGGGAAATAAAACAAATTTAACAAACAGAATGTGACACTGAGTCAACATTGGAGAATTTAAAAAGTTGTCCAAGTGAGTAGGGTTCAGGCGAGGTTAAATTGATTGACTTTGTGCTCTTGAGCATAGGTTTAAGACTTTCTCTTCCTGGAAATGCAGTGAATGACAAGGGGCTGGGGTGCAGTTAGCTGAGCATGGTTGGTGTAGTGAGGTGGCAAGAGGAAAAAGGAATTGCCAGTAAGAATATTGCTAATGTGGATAAATACAGGGTTAGATCAAAGAGGGAAGTCAACGAGGCCAGATGGATTTATGGACCAGAACCACAGAGGGGTCTTGAAGGAAGGAAGATATAGAAAAGGCAAGGTTGTGTTAGAGAGGAAACCCCAGAATTTAGCTCTGGGAGGTGTAATAATTTCGAAAGAAGTCCAGGCCTGGCCATGACATGGGAAGTTGAATCTCTGCAATGTTTTTTCAAATAACATAATGGATATCTTTGACTCCTACCCTGAAACTAGAAAATATTAAACTTGCATGTACAATCATACAAATGTATGTATACCTATTTATAAATTTACATATTTTGTACTTATGCATTCATATATTGTACATGAGTACAATATACTCCATTGTGAAACCTTTTATATCATTCACAGAACTAGCCTAGGGACATAGTACGTGCACAATAGACGTTGGTTTAATTAAACTCACATATTTAACCAGAGAGCTTTTATTTTTTTCTCCTGCATAGTACTAGAACCTGCTCCACCCCTTAAATCACAACACTAAAATAATTACAGATAAAGGAGTTTAGGTTTAAAGTGTGGAAACCCAATCTTTAAAATAACAGTTTAAATTGGGCTTAGTGTTGTGCTTTTTAATTGTACCTTTATTCTTGCATTGAGTTCTCCTACCTTTGCCAAAACACAGACTCAACACACCAGAGTGCCAAGGCTCTGAGGAATTCTACTCATCTACTCTGCTTTTCACCTTCAGTTCTTTCAGGAGCCCTTACCCACATAATCACCCCAGCAATTATATTCAAAGCATGAAGCAGCTCCAGAAACTCACTGTGCGGAGCTCTGAGAGACGCAGAGAGAAATGTGGAAGATTTCTAACTTTCCGACTTATTCCCAGTACTGCTATTCTAACCCATTACTCTGAACAAAATTCTTTTTTCTTGCTTCAATATTGTAAATGAGAAGCCCTAAACTTCACAGATCTCTCCAAGGCATAAAAGTAGCAGCACTGGCTTTCAATTTAAGGTTCTGGGTGGGGGCCTTTGTAGTGGGAATAGATAGGCTGTCTCTTCTGAGTCATATAACTCACAGGGCCCCTGTGTGACTGAATCAATGTGGTTGGAATGAGTTGAGGGTGGGATGTTCTCAGATATCCTATGATTTTATACAATACTGGAACCCCCCCCAAACTAGAATAGAATCCTAGATCCAGATCAATATTAGACATTCTCAGACTGACTAATCTGCATTTTAGTGTCATCTCAAACATCTGATAGGCCTAAGAAACAGTTGCCCCCCAGGTTAAGTAGCACCTGAGGTCATAAGTGGCTCTTTTACCAGCTAACAGGGCACCCCCCATGGAGGTGGAAAGTATAGGATATAGACCAACTCAGCTAATTGGAAGATTATTTAAACTGGGACAGAGACCAGACAATGACAGTAACTTTTATTGTATCATAAATTCAATTTGATTTTTCTAGCTGCCTACTCAGTAACATGTAATGGAGGAGAAGCATCACTTTTCCATTTTCTACAGAAAGAATCATAGTTCTCAACCTGCCCTACAAGATACTGAATTTAGAAATTCACAAATTATACACTCATGTGATTGTGTATTGAAAATAATTCCTAACCGGGAGTCCTATTTAGGTGTCACATGAGCCTTAAAAGCAGGTGGAGGATAAAATATGGTTTAAATGTCTTTGCCATCTAGAACCTGTATCCTTGTTCCCTACTCTATTGCTCTTAGTGCTCTCTGCTCCCTTCCTCTTCTCTTGTATCATAACTTATTCCCAGGAAAAGGAGTGAGATTCCTAATGTAAATTAGGTGATTAAATGTATAAATCCCTAATATGGCTTAATATGTCACCTTTCCTGGGATTACTTTCATTTGAATGACAGGCAGCTCAGCTCAGCACTAAAGCAACAAATCTGTGTGGGAAGGCAGTAGTTGGAGAGGGGTGGGAAATGAAAAAGACCTTTTCAGGACCTTCAACACACCATGGACCACACAGCATGCGTAAGGCCAGACCCATCCCGGTGTGACTATTCACCTTCAGCTGCTTCTCCTCCATGAAGAGCTCCTTAAACAGGAAAAATCTCTGACACCCAAGTGAAGAAACCAAAAGCTCTGCTGTAGTGTGCAGCAGCCTACTGAGCATATGTTTCCTATATGGCTTTGGGCTCAGAGAGCACATAAGGAATGGCCACAATCCCTGGAAATGCTGAATGCATTCATCAACATCACTGCAGTGACATCATTTATGCACACATCTGAATCATTCCCAACATACGAAAACAGACATTCACAGGGTGTCAAGCAATGACAGGGCCTTTTTAGAGAGATGATTATTAAAAGAATAAAGTGAGTTCTGGAATAGTTTTTTCCAAAAGCTTATTGCCCAACCAATCTGGTTATTCTGTCTCTAAATCTTGAACTAACTAAAAAACAACAGAAAAAAAAAATGAACCGAAGAAACCTAGCTCTTAGTGACATGTGCAGGTGACCAGCACTCTGCAGAGAATTCTCCTTTGGGCAACTCCCAATGGCCACGGAAGACCGGGTGGGTGATAGTCACTTAACTGTATAGATGACTCCTACTGTATCACGTCATACATGCGTTTTTGGCACTACTGACACCAGCAACATTTAATGGAATCATTTGGGATTTTCCCCTCAATCACAACATGGCTGTGGCCAGTGCAGGGGAATACACACGAAGGATGTTTCCCAAGTTCTGGCTGAGGATACACAGTGACAGATTTTGAAATAACAAAGTCCACTGTACATGCATCACTTTGAAAGGTGTGCACATTCTCGACTCAGGCAAATTCAAGAGTCAGATTATTGTCAGTGGAAATGCTGAGATTTAAGCATTGCCACTGAAAGGAGTTCATACAGGACCACACTCACCAACCACTTCTGCAATGGAAGGGAATGATAAGAGGGTACAAAGAGAGAAAGCATGGATTCTGAAGAACATGTGAATATTAGGTACTCCTGAGGGTATCTGCGGAATCTCACAGTTTTGGATGGATTGAGTGTTGTTTCATACCCATCTGTGATATAGATTGGGCTTATAGCTGAATTATTTCTCATGCATTTTACTTGCTTGTTATTCTGGAATTAAGTAACATCTAGATTTTAACAATGCCCAGCCTTCCTTTCTTTACGCTTTCTTGAGCAGACCATGAGTAACTTAGTCCCAGTGCAAATATCCAGTTGAAGAAAAGTGACCAATTGGGGCCAAATAAGTTTAGAAAAATAAAATTATCCAGCTAACAGCTTTCATGATGGGAGGATAGGAAAAAATGTAGTGAATATACTGGGTAAATGGATTTGGAAATTTTAACCTGTGATAGAGAGAGGCTGCCAACCTCCACAAAACCAACAGTCTAGGAAAAGAAGTTCGATTGGTTAACCAAAGGCCAGATTATGAACACCTGGCTCAAGGCCAGTAGCACCTTCCTGATGGCAGTAATGAGGACAAGGCAAATAAAGGGCCACTATTGGCACCATTGCTCACATACCCATCCTCCCACCTCTAAACCTAACTTCAGCAATCTTGCTAAGGGAATCATCTCACCACTGAGTTTTTAGTGGATCCCATCATCTTTTCTAGAAAAGCATGCAAATTTGTAAGACACATATCCAGCACTACTTCTCTGGTTATGTGATAACCAGATATCACATGCTTCAAAAAGTAGTTAGTGGAGATTTTTCCAGGTGTGTTTGCCAGGCTGATTTCTGAGGGTGGAGGTGGGGCAGGGAGTGAGTCAGCGCCCAGGTCCTAAGGAAGAAAAGACTCAGATGACTGAGATGATTGTTTCAGCATCAGAGGAGGCCACTGGGAGATTTCTCAGGATTGAGCTTCCTGAAACCTTTCAGTCACACCAAGAACGGGAAGTTAATTTGACCTTAATTCTGTTTAAGCCCTTTTGGGAATCTTTCCTACCCTAGGTACTGACAGAGGAAATATGGTGCCACCAGCCTGTCTTTGCATGTTATGCGGTAACCTAGGGTCTACCTAGAAGGATAGGAGTCAGACCTGGGGTTTGCATAGAGCCAAACTGAACCCTATGTAAAGCCCTGGCCAAAGTGCATGAACATTTCTCACAAACCAGTAAGAAGACTGGTTTTCTGGGTGGGGGGGGGGGAATGGACACAAATTACTTTCCCCTGGCTTTTTCACCATAGTGGCCTCCATGGGCATTCACTTTTTCCAGACACCCTGAAGCAAAAGCCATACAAAACAATTCCCCCAGTGGAAAATGAAAACCCATAACAAAACACTTTTTCCCTCTCATTCCCATCCCCACCCCACTCCCTCCAGCCCAACACCCTGAATACTCACAAGAGAACACTTTATCTATACAAAATTAATTAGAAAACAAAATATTTACATATGAAATAAACACCGTCTTGATTTCTGTTGCCAGCGGAGACTGAAAGAGCTCCCTTGGTTCTAGATTGCTGTTCGCTAGGTTAGTTGGTTTGGTTTTTTGTTTGAAAGGGGTGAGGTAAGAGGAAGATGAGGGGATGAGTCCCTGACCCCTGGACAGAGTCAGGGCGAAGCGGTGTTTACGTGGCCCTTCACCTTCTTCCTCCTGGAGGTGCCTCACGCCCTCTGTCCTCTCTCAGTCTTTCCTGTTATCTAAGGTAAAGCACTCCGTGCCCCTCTCTCCAAATCTGTGAGAGGTTCAGCCCCTTGCCCCCATGTTCATTTTAGAAAGAAAACAAAGCTTTACAAGGCCTTCAGTTGGCTTTAAAATGAAAGATACTGAGGTAAAAATCAAGGAGGAGGGTCGGGGATAGCAGTCAAGGATGGGATGAGGAAGGGTCGCGAGTAAGGGCGAACAGGGGCGAAGAGCAGCCCTGGAGGGAGTGACTTGAAGAGACATGGCAGCTTCCTTCCAGAGGAGGATGAGCACCTTTCTGGTTTATGTGTCCTGTGTGCAACATGGCGATCCTGTAGTCAAGCTTCCACACAGACCCGGGGCTCTCTGGATGCCACCCTGTGTAGGGAAGGATGGCAGGACAGTGGAACTGACCCATAGAATAGCCCTACCCCAAGTTTCAGGACCGGCCGTGACACATATTCATTTCCCTTCTCAATTTTCCAGTGTTAAGTGAAGGGAGCATCATGTCTGCCGGTACCCTCATCCCTGGAGTTTTATACATGTATATCTTTTTTTTTTAATTCCTCAATGGTACAATCTGAGAGGGAAACAAGGTGTTGCAGGAAGGTGGAAGGGCTTCTACCAAGAGTGTTCACTCTGGGCTCAAGTCACGTTCCCAGGGAGCCAGGCCCAAAGAGGTTGTGGAGGATCCCTCTCTGCCCCCCTCTCCCATTGCCAAGTCTCTTCCCCTCTCTTCGTACCTCCTGAGCTACACTCATGGAGTGCAGCTCATTTCTCTTAATTGTCAAGTTCATTTCTCTTAACTGTCTGCTCCACAGCAGTTGTAATCAGTTTTGGGGGAAGAAGCCTGCTCTTCTAGCTTCAGGTTAAGTAAGAAGGGATCAAAGCATTGGAAACATCCCCCTCTCTCACTTACCCTACCATACACGACTCCTTACTTCTTCAAAGGTGGCTTTGCTCCTCCCCAAACCTTGGCCAGTCGACAGTCTAAATACTCAAAAGAGCTTTGTAGAATCTTTTGCTCTCAAGCGTGGGCAAAAGAATCGTGGCTGTGAAAATTCTGTTTCCCTTTAGCCTTCCTGGAAGGTTCTTGGTTCAAACTGGTTGAAAAAATTGCCAACCACTGAGGACTTGTTTTTGTACCTTGCTCTTGCAGGATTGCTCACCATCTTTTTTTTGTCTAGACCACGGATTCTTCTTTATCAAGAATTTTCATTCTCATTCAAGAAGGATGAAGGGAGACACAGCCAAAATTCAGGTAACACATGGCCATCTCTGTCTGTATATAAGCCAAACAATCACACTGCTTGGGGATATTGAAAGAAACAACAGAAAGAGTCAAGGTTGCCTTCTCTTGAGGCACCCGACTACATGTGGGTGCAAGTGTGCATGAACACACATGCATGCACAATCCACCTGCTCTTGCCTCCAAGGCACTGTGGGACACTATCATAACGTACTTTCCAGTTTGTTCAAGAATCCGCTCCGCCACCAATGACCTTTTGTTCCTGTTCACCACCACTATGGAGTCTCATGGGGTTGAAGCAAGCATTTTTTGGCTTATATATAAACACACATGGCCTCCCAACCTCTGCTTGGCACACGATTCCTAGACAGATGTCATCTAAGCAGCATGAATTTAGCCAGAGCCTCTTTCTTTTCACAAGCAGTGTGCTAAATGGTCTCACGTAGATGCTTTTGCTTCCTCACCTAAATGAAAAGATCAGTTTTGGGAAAAGCTACCTTTGTGCTCACATAGCCTCTTTTTGGTTCTCCTGGCTTCACTCAAAGAGGATGTCAAGGAGCTCTTCCACACCAGGAGGAAGCTCGCATGCAGCCCTTCCTTTCTCCGCTCTACCCTTCCCTGCTGAGAGGGCCCATGGCATCATCTCATGGGAACAGGAATGGCTGATAGGGGTGGAAGAAGGAGAGAACTGTGAAAAGGAGGGGAGATGGTGCTGGTCACCGGGGTTGCCCTCAGTAGGAACCAGAACTCCAGGATCCCATAAATAAATTAAAACAACAAGAAAGGAGCAAATGGGAACCAAGTTCACCCCCGTCACCCTCCGTGACATGCGCATCACACGACCCACAGCCTTACCCTCCCGTACCCACCTTAACCTCTCTGTTCCCTCACTCAGACATCAGACTCAATACTAGAAAGTTTCTCATAAACATGCCCATTGCTGGAGCCATTGAAAGCCCTGGGGTTTTTGTTGTTAGGCACACAGGGGTTGGACTGGTTCCCTATACAGATGTCCTTCTGGAAACGGGCTGGCACGGCCCCATGAAGGGCCGAGACCACCGGCTTGTTGGTGACAAGGGCCCGGAAGTCCGGCCTGGCTTTCGACGCCCCCGCCACCGTGGGCTGCCTGAAGAAGTAGGATTTGCTGCCATGGAGCAAGCACTGGTCGTCCCCAAAAGTGGGGATGAAAGGGTTTTGCGTGACCCGGTCAGGGTAGAGCGACTTGCTGAGCATGTAGCCGCCGCCGGGGTTGTTGTGGTGGTGATGTCCGGCAGTGGGCACTGAGGACTTGTTGTTGGCAAAGGTGCTCTCGCCAGCTGACATCTCAAACATGTGGGCGTAGGGGCTCCCATCCATGAATCGGCCCTTGTCTTTCAGGCTTACGCTGCGTGGGGCCAGGGCGGCTTCTTCCTTCTGCAGGTCCACGAAGGTGTCGTAGGAGTGCTGCCGGCGCAGTTTGTTCCGGTTCTTCTTCTGGGCCTTGGAATTAGTCGGGCTCTGAGGATACTTAGTGGTGGAGGCGTTTGACGTCACCGCCACCGGGGCAGCCGGCTGGTCCAGTTCCTGCAGGGAGTTGTCCTCGCTGATGTCATACAGGTTGCCTGCTTTCTTGCAAGCCTCGCACCGGATGCACGCCTGCCTGCCCGAGTTCTGACCCGTCACCGTCGTGGAGTAGTTGTGCAGCTTGGAGGGACAGCTGCGGCAGAAGTTGCCCCCGGACCGGTCCTCCCACTCCACGTTGGTCAGGTTCTTCTCCCACGGTGCAGGTACCCCACTGACCACGCCGTGTTTGTCACCTGCCCCGTGCTTGATGTGGGACCTGTTGGTACAGGGCCCTCCTCCGCTGACCGAGTCGCGCTTAAAGTCGTCACTCCGCTCCTTGTAGATGTCGGTCAGGTCCACGTGCTCCCAGTGGGGTGAGTTCTCCTTTGTTCGGAACTGGTCCAGGTAGAAGTCCCGTAGCCCTTCCTTGTCCCTGAAGTAGCGCTTGTGGTCAGGGGAGCGGGGCGGTCGGCGACGGTAGGCCAGCTCGATCTCGTCAAACTCCCTGCGGGACTTGGCCGAGGCGGGCCGCTTCTTCAGGCTGTCCTTATATTGCTGCTTACGCCTCTTGGCGGCATTGCCCTCGATGTTCCCGTAGGTGACGGTGTGGGTTGAGATGTCAGAGACATCGGAGCGGATCAGGTCATCGTGGCCACTGTAGCGGTCGCTCTTGAAGGAGAATTTGCCGTACAGGTCACTGAGCTGGCTGTGCTTGGAGGAGGGGAGGCCAATGTCCAGGGGCTTCTTGCTGATGGACCTGGACTGGGTGGTGAAGGGTGGGTTGTCACAGTCGTAGAGGCCATCGATGGAGCTGGCACTGCCGATGCTATGGGGCCGGTGGTGATGGTGGTAGTGATCTTGGTACACGTTGCTGTCCTTCAGCTGCAGGTTCCCGAACGTTCTCTCCACCTCACTGATGTAGTCACTGAAGAGGTTCTCCTCACAGGGCGGGTTGTTGTAGGATTTGCAGTCAGAATGTGTGAAGCTGCGGCGATGCTCCGAGATGTCATAGACAGATGACTCCCGTCGGATGAAGTCCAGGGCGCTCTGCGGGGAGCCGTTCACACCAGACAGGTTAGCCATGTTCTTGGCTGTGCGCAGCAGGCGCAGGATGTTGGAGTGTGTGTTGTTCATGGTTGCGGTGGGGGAGTTCATTACGGATTGGCGCTCCTCGATCGCCACCCCATGGATGCAGCTGTAGATGCCCTGAAGCAAGAACGTGGGGACAGGTTAGATCTCCAGAGAGGCTAGAAATGACCACAAAAAAACACTCTCCCACCAATAATTGCCCCAACTGGATAAGAAAAAATCAGGGAAAGCATGAAGCGAATAGTCTGATATACTGTTAGATGTGGCTAGAAGCTTGTCTAATTTATACCCCTGAATTTGGTGACTGTCATGTCATGAGACGAGGTCAGTGACCTGGCCATCAGAGAGGGGGCATGGTCACACCCAGTAACTTGAGCAAAGGGACTGGAATCATAGGATATGGCATTTTTGCCTCAACTTCACAGTTGACTTACCGTGGTTTTCTATGCCTAGATTTTCACATCTTAAAAATGAGGCCATGATATCAACCCATAGCAAAAAATATTGTCAGTCTTCTGGAAATAAATGGCCATGCTCTATGGATGCTGAGGTTGCTCTGCCATGGCTGACAGTAAAGCACAGGGGAGCTCAGTAGCTCACAATTGCCACTGTTTTCCAGCTCTGACAAATTTTAAGCAGGTTTTAGAATTTCGGTCACCAAATAACAGCTGAGCAATTCTCTTCAATTCTCTTCTTGAGCCAAGCATGAACAGAATTCACAGAAAGAGAGAATTAGGAAGCCCTGGGGTCAATGAAGGATTTTTCTCCTGCTGTGCTCTACACTGTGGGAGGGAAGAATTGGGACAAACAGCCAGTACTAAATAGGAATAAATAACTCCCTTGTTGAATTCTCTCATTTATTCTCTCTTTAGCGCCTGTTTTCCTTCTTATACTTTCTCACTCAATATTATCATCAATAATTAACATCTTAACAAATTAGTATTGATCGAGAGCTCCATGTACAGCTTCTTGTACAGGGCTTTGAAGGACACTGCAGGAGAGGCAATGGGCTGGGTTCCTGGAGGGCTCAGTATGTTTGATTCTAAAGTCAAGCCAACCGCCTGCTCACATCTTGCTCCCTGCCTGGAAAGGTGGACAAACTTGGAACTTTTCTCCCTGGCTAGGGAAAGTATTTGAAAAGAGGTTGTTTGAATTGTGTCATTACAACAAATGGGACTAATTTGGAAAGGTAAGTTGTCTCACTGGATGGGAATGAGAGGGGAGATGATTAGAAGAATCATAGCCAAATGGGAAAGAAGAAAGGTTTAGACAAGGTAAGTCTCATTGTCCCACAGGGCATCAGCAAGACGGAAGATCTTCAAGGTAAGGTTATTCCACTTTCCCAGTTCTTCTAACTCTTCCTGATTAAGGTCAAGAGAAAATTCCAAGCCTTTTTTCCTCTATAGAGGCATTGATCATGTCAAAGCATCATAAATGGGGTTTTTATTACAGATCACCAGCTCCCATGGCTTCTGGCGTTCCCCTATCTGAGATCTTAGGGAAGGGCTACCAGGGAAGCAACATGGCTCAGGGATCATCACCACCCCCAAGTTCCATCCTCCTGTTCTGAGCTCACTCGATGGCCTGAATTAACTCACAGCCAGAGAGGAAACGGAGAAATTGTTCTCTATCAGTAAAATACTATAGGAAAAAGATGAAAACATGAAATAATTTAATGAGAAATCAATTTTCTCATTAATACAAAACTCCGATTGAGTCAAAGTTGGCCATATCTGGAACCTAGACCTTCATTCATTCTCATGAATTAGTCTCTCCACTTTATTAACAAAATCAAAAGAAGCTCACTTTTTAAAAAACTTCTCCCTGTGACCTTCTGCTCATACACAAAACTGTCTTCCTAGTGTCTCATTTTGGACTAGGAATGAAGAGGAGACCTAAATAAAGAATGACCTAAGAGTTTTTACTCTTGCTCCAACTAGGGAAGTTTCTGGAATGTAAATTTCTTATGAGTCAGAGCTTATTTCTGAAGGTTCTATTAAGCTCTTTAACTCTCCATAACCAACACATGGTTAAAACATAGAGTGAAACAACTAATAATATACCTTTGTATGTTAAAATAAGAGATATGTTACATATAATTATTTAAACAGAAATGTACATTTTTAAAGGATTAGATAGTTAATAGAGTTTATACAGAACCAACTAATGGTGATGAAAGGCATTTGGTAAAAAGCCAAATTTTCCATTTTGACAGATCTGTCAGTTCCCGTAGAGAACCAAATGCCCAAATCCCACACAGAAAGCTGTTTCTTGAAGGAAATATAGTATCACCCACTTTTCTGAGCCGCTTGCAATCACATCACACAAACTCCTGAGAAAACATACATGATGTGGTTTATTGCTTGAGCAACATGGGGGTGGAGATAGTGTCCTCTTGGGTCTCTCTGCTTTGTACAGTGCTAGGCTAAGCTGTCCCTAACAAGCTCTAGGCATTTAAATCAAAACACTTACTCTGCTGATGGAGAAGACCATGCCAGGCTTGCCAGAACAGACACCCATAAAGCAATGTCGGAACTGCCAATAGAAAAGGTGTTCGCAGATGAAGGTGATGAGGCTGAGAGCCATGGCCGCCCCCAACATGTAGAAGACCCCTGCCATGTTGTCAATGTCCAGCTGGCTGCTCATGACCTCATTCTTCTCATTGTGACAAATGCCAGTGAGCCAGAGAGCTTCCAGTTCTTCCATCTCCCCTGGGGAAAGGACAGAGAAGGAAAACAGATAAAAAGAGGAGACAGGAAAGGAGTAGAGAAAAGGGAAAAAGAGGGGTATTGAGCAAGAAAGAGAAAGATACATGAAAGGAAAAGAGACAAGGAGACAAAAAGGAAATGAAAAAAGTTAACAGTAATCTTATTAATGCCATTACATATTAATTCATCAACATACTCAGTAAGCATTCAATAAAAACTTCATGTGAGTACTGCAGGTGCTATGAACACATGAAATGTTGCTCCCACTCTCCATTATCTAGCCTGTATAAATTGGCATATAAATAATCACAATGACAAGCTGTCTGCAGGTAACAAGAGTTCAAAATGGTGACGGTAATTCTGTGGATAGCATGGCCAGTGGTTTTTCGTGAAGTAAGTAGGAGTTGGAAGTGGGCATGCTGGATGGATGAATTTTAATTTACATTGTACAAAAAGGCACTCCAGGCAGCAGGAATAGTATGGTCGGTGGGAACACACAAGGCTTGTTTAAGGAAAGGCATACAGAACAGTTCAAACAGAAAAAGACACAGTAGGCAAAAGAAGCTGAATAAAAAAGATTGATGTGAGAGTGCTAAAGACCAGAGTATCAGATTAAGCATTCTGCACTTAATATTACAGACAGTGGGGAATAACATAATCGAATGAGTGATTCAGAGAATTGCCCTTAAAATTGTGCAAAGCAGATTGGGTAGGGAGGAGAGAGGCAGAGAGATTGATTGATTCCCTAGGGCCCCTCCGATTTACTGATCTCTTGTTGAAGAAAATAAAGAGCAAAGAGGAGTGAGCTTGAATAAAATAAGACTCCCAAATTCAGACTTGCCTTCTTTACACATTGTTTAACCATGCTTTGATTGCTTTAATTCATGTCAGATTTCAATGACCTTTTTCCACTTCACCAGATGCTAGGAAGTAGGAAGAGGTCCCAGACAAAAGGAAAGTAAAAGAAACCATGTGCCCTAGAATGCATCTAGTTCTAGACAAGCAAAATTCTGAAAATCTCATGGAGAAAATTGCCTATTCCAATAGTTCTAGTTTGGCTAAAAAACTGAACTTTGCTTGCATAATCCGACTAAAGTTTTGGCAACTTTTGCAAATCATCTCTTTCTGATGGGTATCGTCTCCATTATTGCCTTTGAGTGACAGCTACACTAAAATTACAGAAGCTCTTATACCAAAATGGCTTGGTAACACTTCAGCTAAAACATTCTCCTGTTTCCAATGTTAATCAAACCACTTTTCCCTTATTTTTTTTAAATTAAACTATGATTCTCCTAACTAGTGGAGCAGACAACTTCACCTGGATTCTAAAAATCCACCTGTGGTCTTCTGCTTCTGATCTCATCCTTAACGGCAAACCTTCTGCAGACATAATTGAGATAGCCACTTGGCTGATGGCTGGTGAAGCCAAGAAGGGTCTGGCTGCTCATTCATAACTGAGTTAGTTTCTGTGATTCTAACAGAAAGAGTAGTTTCTTTGTACAATAAAGTGAAGAGGGATGCAGAAGACAGGAATATAATGAAACAGAAGATGAGATTTTTTCAACTCAAGTTGGCAGCTCAGTCTGCTGCCAGGATGATACTGGGGAGTAGCTGATGGTGTCTGCCTCTGAGGACCCTAACCCTGCCTCTTCCAGCTGAAAGAGCAAGATGGGAGAGCAGGAAGAATGACTAGATGGCTGCAAGTTTATTTCTCTGCCCTACCTCTGGGCACATAAAGAGCAGAGAGCTTCCACAGTTCCATCTATTATTTTGGCCACATGTGAGATGACTGGATGAAACATCTAATATCAGTTCTCCTACTTTATCCCTGAAGGTTTGATTATAGCCTGCAACCCAGAAACAAACCTCCTTGACAAACTGCTTCAATCCTCTCCCTGCCATCTTTCACCTTGTTATGGGGTGAAAGATGTTATACCATCCCCCCAAAATATATGTGTTGAAGTCCTAACCCCCAATACCTTGGGATGTGACTTTATTTGGAAATAGAGTCATTGCAAACATAATGAAGCCGAGATCATCCCAGAGTAGGGTGAACCCCTCATCTAATACGACTGTCATTCTTAAGAAAAAGGGAAATTCAGACACAGACGTGTGCAGCGGGAAAACATGCACACTGGTAAAACACCACGTGAACATGAATCAGAGATCGGTGGTATGCTTCTACAAGATGAGGAATGCCAAAGATTATCAGCAAACCACCAGATACTATGGGAGAGGCATGAAACAGATTCTCCCTTGCAGACCCCAGAAGAGATTGCCCCTGCTGGCACTGTGATTTCACACGTTTATTCTCTGGAACTGTGAGACAAGACATTTCTGTTGTTTAAGCCACTCAGTGCATGGCACTTTGTTATGGCAGCAATAAGAAACTAATGTATACCTGAAAACTACACAATATACTGTGAAATGCTTTTCTGGAAATGCACAGGTTAAATAAATGGAGGAAAGGAAAAGGTTGATGTTTTGGACTGGCCATCAGTAGAGGACAAATGGGCACTTTCCCTTTCTTGAACTCACCATCTCCAAAGAGCTGCAGGATAGCAAGGTCCACCTGGCGCTTCCACCCAGAATCTTTTTGGATGGCAATGCCATAGCCAGTGGAAGCAAAGACCTTCCCACTGCCAATGGTCACCAGCTTGCAGCCTTCATCTCTGCCTGCCATATAGTTCAGCACTGCTGCATCATAGATGAAGGCATCCAGTTTCCTGTACAGGAAAAAAGCAAACAAATCCAATGGAGGAATTTTAGAACAAAACTACCTATGGGGCCATTAATACGAAGCAGTAGGGTTCCAGAAAACTATGTGGAGAATTGGTTCAAAGTAAGGTTTAAATTGGAACTCTGCCAGAATCTAAAGCCTAAATCCCAGGCTGTTCTTTATGTGCTTTTGGGTTGAAAGGAGGAGTTCTTTTCTTCCCACTGGGAATGATGAGAATGTAAGTTGGGCCTGAAGCCAACTCATAAACTGTGTCTGAAAGGAAGAAGGAGTAAAAAGGGATCAATAAAAATAATAACAGAAATAATGAAAAGTAACCACCGCAATGAGCAACAAATAGCATGGGGTTAGATTTATATAACATTTTTCATTTCTCAGTTCATTACAGTCTGGAGTGGGGATAAGTGTAGGTGTTTGTGTTTCAATAGATGTGCAATGCTATTTTTGTGGTCAGGAAGTTTCCAGTATTCTGTCGTGCAGCACAAGGATAGAGGTGAGGGGTTGAGGTGGTGGCAGTACAGGCTTGTGTAAGAGCAGATGAGTGAAACTACAAGAGAAGGCAAAATACAGAAGAATTCAGATCTCTCAAATAAATAAATTACAGCATATAGTTCCTAAACATAAAAGAACTTCATTTTATGTATTGTGCTTTGCAAGGGAGAAATACATAAAAAAGGGAGTAAGACCAGGCATAGGGGCAGGAAGGCATGAATCAATATTTAAAACCAACATTTAAACATATCAAAGGTAGAGGAAGAAATTTAGATATAGCTGTACAGGCAATAGAGAGGTCTGCAAGAAAGAAAAGCAACACCATTATTCCCTTCATTTTTATTAGTTAAGTCACTTTGTTAGGTAACCTATAGAAAGGGGAACACCAAAAAACCAAAGCCCTGATATGAATGAGAATGGTGGGTGGAGCAGGGGTCAGAATACCCAAAGTGGCCCTACCTTCAAGCTCAAATCCCATCTTCTGAGATCTTTTGTGACCGTATCTATGGTGATAACATAGAATCTAACAGTATTTTACGTAACCATGTATCTAGGTGCCTTTTCCAGACCTGGAGCTACAAGGGTATTGAGAGGAGGTCCAAGTGCTGTTTAATCATCATACAACAAAGAAAATGAGCTACAAGACCCCTTGACTTCCAAATCCCAACATCTATAATGCTCCATTATCCATCATCTTCCATAACTGTAGCTTGTGGAGGCCAAATGAACAAAGGGATCAGTTTGGCTGGGACTGTGCAAGCCAACACATGTGTAGGTCATGAACTCCTATGAATGGACAAACACTCCCTAGAGGACAGAGTATGTTAACACAAGCTGGCACTGGAGATCAGTCAACACATTCTTACTGTTAATTATCTAAAAACATTTACACTTTCCCCCTTTTATTTCTCCATTGTCCATAAGACACCAGAACCATAATTTTCACCTCTTAGACAACAGGTCTTTATTTCATACACGGCACAAATACCTTAGCCTTCACTCTGCCCCCCTACTTCTACATTTATTTCACTCTTACTTCATGGTTACATTAGTGCAACTAGAAAATAATTTGTAAAAAAATACATAGAAGTAAGTAATATCATAGGAATCTTTGTACACTGGTCTAAGTGATACTATCAAATTTAACTTGGAAATCCATAAAGAGCAAATGAAGTCTTCTTTAACATTTTATGATACCAACCATGGTATACCTAGTGCATGTGATTCAATAGTATGCTTAATAAATGTGAGAAACAGATCAAGGACTCTGAGCTTGGAAGCAGTTCTTACCCTGTTTTCAGGGAGAGCAATGCATCATCTACACCCCTCTGGTTGAACTTTCCCATGTAGGCATGCATTTCTGCATAGTTATTGCGAATATTTCTCTCTGTGCTGCCGTTGGGCACGGTCCCAAAGCGGAAAGGGGGTGAGAAGTCATTAGGTCTCTGGAACTGGAGAGAGAAAGACAGATAGAGACAGAGGGAGATGGAGGGAGAGAGAGAGAGAAAAGTCATTTTAGAAAATGTGAAGAGACATTAAGTTAGCATTAGTGGATTTATAATGGAAGGGACCCAACTATACTTCACCAAATACATTAGCCCTCACTCAGGAGCAGCCATTGCTATCTGAAAGCAGACTTCAATTCAATTCAATTTAGTACATATTGTTGAGAGATTTCTATTTGCCCAACCCTGACTTTAATCTATAACCCTTCTGTGTTCCTTTTATGTCCACTACACAATACCAGTGTTGATGGGCCAAAGGAATGTGCTGGTGGCTTAACTGAGGTGGACTAGTCACCTTTATTTCCAAAAATTATGTAAAATATGTATTCAGGTCTCTTAAAGGCCTAAATACACAGCCATTGCACTATTTGGCCATAGGGCCTTAGTGAGGTGAGCTATGTGGTACTCCTGAAGATAATTTAAGTATCAAATATGTTTGGCTAAGAAATTTTCTTTTGACCTTCCCTGATGCACTCAAAGCTCATATTTATCCCACATGAGTTGTAGGATAAACTGTACAATCAAAGACAATTTTAATTATGTTCCCTTTCTTGCTTGAGACTGAGAGTGCATCTCCAGTGCCTATTATAATAAAGTGAAACCTCTTGGATTTTCATCCCTATGACATCAGTTTTATTTCTGGCTATCACTCTGCAATGCATAAGTCTTTATGTTGCTTCCTGAACACAAAATTTGTTCATTTGTGTCTTCATGGCCTCATATAGTCCATCTCCTCAGTGCCAACTCATCTATCTCTCTAGGCCAATTTATATCCTTCGTTTCAAAATAAATCTCAAAACAATTTCTTCAAGAAATCTTCTGTGAATTCTTTCTTCCATCAAGTCTACCCAAAAGTGACCCATCAGAACGGGTTATTCTTTGTCTAGATCACTGTAATCCTACACATGCAATTACTCTTTAAATGTGCTAGCTAGTCTCTGATGTCATCATTAAGAGTTTAAACTCTAGATTGAAACATACGGATTGAAGACCAGCTCCACCACTTACCACTGTGTGACCTTGGACAAGTAGCATAAACTGTGCATCCTGTCCTCATTTGTAAGAAGGAGATGATAATGCCTAGTTTTCAATATTATTGTGAGAATTAACTAATATAATTCATATGAAGTGCTTGGCACAGCACCTGGTACACAGTAAGTGCCCACTAAATGTTCTCTTATACTATTTTTAATTTGGGTCTCTATTCTGCATCTCCTAGTAAACTGGCTCTCTAAGCTACTTATTCTATTAGTATAGCAATGATCATTGTAGCTGTGCTGTGCTTTGGCGTCAGAACGACAATGAAGATATTTGAAGTCCTCTTGGTTTCAAGTAATAGTACCACTTACTTTGGAGATACATTTGAAAATCTAACCTGCCAACTCAGGAGAACTCTGAAGCTTTGGAATTGCTTGGGATTAGAAGAAATTCTTTTCCTTAGAATATGGGAGTTCCATGGGCCACAAAATATCTCAGCACCAGGAGCCATAAATGCCATCTTAATTGCTCAGTGCTGGCCACGGTCAAAAGTAGAGTCATGCAGTGGTGTTAGGCAATCTGTGATGCATCAAACAACTACTACTTCCTAACTGAGAAAGCTCCCCCTCTGACTCATCACGGAGCTTTTTGACATTAAAAGTTTTGAAAGGGGTTATAATTTTTAAGTGGATAAAAACACTACAAAAGAGTAAGAAAAATCTAGAGCCAAATGGGCCACTCAGGGTTAACTAGCCCAAACCTTTCATTTCACAAATGATGAAACCCAAAAAGGGTAAGTAATTTGCTCCACATCACACAGTGGCATTGATAGCTAACAGATCAGAGCTAAATTCACCTAATTAATAGTCACTCCTCACTGTCTCCAGCAGATAGCAAGCTTAAAGTAAATAGGGATATGCTTTATTGGAAGAGACAGACCCAGAATGCTTTGCATATCACTATCAAATACAACACTTCAGATGTTTGAAGAAAGGCATTCCCCAAATCAAAAGTAGAGTAAATAACTATGGTAGACAGCAATACAACTAATTAACTCCCTTTAATCAGTAATTCCCCCACAATACTAGGACAATGACAACTATGTTTATAATGACTAAGATACTCTAGGGCCCAAGGGATTTTCTGAAACATCAATGAAAATTGCAATCATGTCCAATACAATTCTGGCATAAATGATTATACTTTAATTTTTCTGAAAAAAATGGCAATCCATGCAAGGTATATGCAACAATTTTACATTAACTAAATGGAATCCAGTGCCCAGAAGGCCTCACTTCCTGATGAAGCTACATTATAGGCAGTTTTCATACAGCTTTTTATATAGCAGTTTTTAATTTTAAATTATTTTTAGATTTCTAAATTCTGTTTTGTAACTATATCCCTGAATAAAGAAATGATAAAGGGTCTAGAATAGCCAAGATCACTTTGAAAAAAGGAAAAAAAAATGTTAAAGGATTTACACTACCTGACTTTACAATTCATTATAAAGCTACAGTAATCACGATAGTGTGGCATTAGCATAGAGTCAGATCAATGGAACAGGATAGAGTGCCCACTAACAGCCACACATATATGGTACAAGGGCAATTCAGTGGAGATAGAATGGCATTTAACAAATGGTGTTGGAATAATTAGATATCTGTTTGCTAAAAATAACTTCATTTCACACCTCATAAGATACACAGAACTTAAAGTGGATCATATACCTAAAATGTAAATGCTAGAATTATAAAACTTGTAGAAAATATAGGAGAAAATATTTGTAATCTTGAGTTAGACAAATTTCTTAGCTACAACACCAAAAGTGCAATCCACCAAAAAAAGGTAAACGATAAATTGGAGTACATAAAAATAAGAACTTCTTTTTGAAAGATGCAGTTAAAATCATAAAAAAGATAAGCCACCAACTGGGAGGAAGTATTTGAAAATAAATTAAAGCTATTAAAACACTAAAGGAATTGGATAATAACATAGCAAGACTTATATAGTTAAGGCATCTTTCAAATGAAAATAATCAGGCCAGGTGCAGTGGCTGATGCCTGTAATTCCAGCACTTTGGAAGGCCAAAGTGGGTGGATCACTTGAGCTCAGGAGTTTGACACCAGCCTGGGCAACATGGTAAAATCCCATCTCTACCAAAAATATAAAAATTAGCCATGTGTGGTGGCATGCGCTTGTGGTCCCAGCTACCTGTGAGGCTGAGGTGTAAGGATTGCTTGAGCCCAGGAGGTGGAGGTTGCAGTAAGCCAAGATTGTGCCACTGCACTTCAGCCTGGGTGACAGAGCAAGACCCTGTCTCCAAAAAAACAAATAAATCATTATCATCAAAATAATCAGAGAAACCAAGCAATCAGTACCGGGGAAGAAGGAGGAAGTGCTGGTCTTAGAGGCAGAGAATTTGAATTTGGATTTCAGCTTTGTCTCAGGCCAGCTGCATGAACATGGGCAAATTACTTGAATTTATGGACCTACCCTCTTTTCTGGAAGTATTATTTTAATGAATAAGATAATATGCAAAAAAATAATACCTGGCACATGATGGATTCTCAAAATTCTTAGTTGCTTCTATGGAGATGAAGTTCTAACATTTAAAATTGTCCTATGTAAGGCAATGTTCCCTAAGATTGAAAATCCTTATTCTCTAATTTGTTCCTTAAACTAGGCCAGTCTGGAGGCCAACAGGGAGAGAACATTGCCCCAGAATTAGCCAAAGTATTGCTTTTTCTTTTGAAAATTCTTGTCTCAGCTTGGTGAGATCTGTGAAGTTTACATAAAACAGAGATTTTTTATGCAGTCATTGGAACTTGAACTGTACTAAAATTCACATTCATGGATAACTGTTTAGGGAGGCCATGGAGAAGAAGGAAAAAATAATCTTCCATATATCCTCATGCTTCCAATAAATGCCCTTCTAATAAAACTTACCCCAAGCTGTAAGGCATTATATGGCACTAGTGTAGCCTGAGTGGCAATCAGTGCTTTCTAGGGCTTTGGGAAGGAGAAAAATTTAGCACTGTCAAGAATCAGAAGTCTTAACATTAATAGAACAGGGAGGCCCCTGAAAAAATAATTTTTAAACAAATTTAAAAGCCTAATGTATCAGGGAGCTCAGTAATTGAATTAAAAAACTCAATCTGATTTCAAAGTAGGGAAATGTATACAGTATTCTTTCTTTTTTTTTTTTTTGAAACAGAGTCTTACTCTGTCACGCAGGCTGGAGTGCAGTGTTGTGATCTTGGCTCACTGAAACCTCAACCTCAACCTCCCAGGCTCAGGTGATCCTCCCACCTCAGCCTCCTGGGTAGCTGGGACTACAGATGTGAGCCACCACACCCTGCTAATTTTTATACTTTTAGTAGAGACAGGGTTTTGTCATGTTGGCCAGGCTGGTTTCCAACTCCTGGCCTCAAGCGATCCACTCTGCTTGGCCTCCCAAGGTGCTAGGATTACAGGCGAGAGCCACCACGCCGGGCCCAGTACTCTTTATTAATCACCTTTGGTCATAGAGCTTCCTTGAATGTGGAATCTTTTTCTAGGAGTCACCCAGATTGGAATTATCAATCAATACAGATTTGGATAGGAAAATAACACAGACAGGGAGGGCCCCATTTCATAGATGAGGAAACCGAAGCCCTGAAGAGATCAAATAAGTTGTTCAAGCCCACACAGTATAGTGGGAGGACAAGCTGAGACTTGGCCTCTGAGTATGGCCTTCCCTTTGCCAGTTGAAATGCTAGCTGAACAGTCCTACTTCCTGCCTACTAGGGAGTGAAGCCACACGCTGTAAGTGGGGCCACGTAGTAAGACTATCCTTCCTTTTGTGGCAAATCAAATGCCAACTCCCATCCTTCCCACTGCATTTAACACAGGGCTTCAAGTAATTGCTGTGAGTGTGTACTTGCACAAGGGCAAAACAATGCCAGAATGTTAAGAGAACTGTAATCTCATTTGATCCTCCTGGAGAGCAGCAGGGAATCAGAATTCAGGCCTCTGAGCTGTTCAGATCATCTCAGCCTCCATTTTAATGACCTCAGAGTGAATTAGTCTCGGCAGCCATGCAAGGAGAAAGGTGCTCAAGGGCCAGGAGTCAAGGCCCCCACCCAGAGATGAGCAGACACTAGGGTCCTGAACTCTTTTGGCTGCCATCTCCCCACTAGAGAGCTTTTCATACAGCCTGCTGGAGAAAGAAAGGAAGAGGGAGGGAATCAGGGAAGTACGGATCTGGTCCATTTTTAAAATTGTTAAATAAAAATATAAATTGATTTTCCTATGTATTAGGCATTGTAAGTCATTAATAATTGCCACTCTTATTCAATACCTATGTATGTACTGGGTATAAGTTACATTATCTCCTTTAACTATGATAATTAAAATGCATCCATTCATTTGGCAAATATTTGCCCAGCATCTATTAGTGCAGGAGACTGTATTAGGAACAGAGATACAAAGATGAAAAAAATCAGACCCAGTTTTCAAGGAGTTTCCATTACAGAAAGTCAGAAATATATTCATTCAGTTTTTCATTCATTTACTTTTTCATTTCATTTTTCATTTCATTCATTTATACAAGCATTCAGCAAGTATTTGTTAGTGTTTATTGTGTACAGAGGAGGTGCTGAGGATGCATTATTGCAGAAGAGTATGATCTTGCCTTCAAGGAGTTCTCATTATAAAGAAGAGAGACAAATAGTAAGCCTCTTTTTTATTTTTTAAATTTCTAAGCAATCTTTTGTAGAGATGGGCTCTCTCCATGTTGTACAGGTTGGCACTGAACTCCCAGCCTCAAGCAATCCTCCCACCTCAGCCTCCCCTAGGGTTGACTAAAGTCAGCCACAAATTATTTGCCACTCTATGAAAAAGAGGTCCATGTCCCCTCCCCACCTTGATTCTGAGCTGGCCTAGGTGACTTGCTCAACCAGTAGAAGGTGGCAGAAGTAACATTCTGGAACTTCTGAGGCAAGGGCAGAAGAAGCTTTGCAGCTTCCACCTTGGCCTTTGGGAAACTTGCTCTGAGGGAATCGGTGTACCATGTTAGAAGTCCAACAACCCTGAGGCCACCATGCTGGAGATGCCACCTACAGGTGCTCCCATCTGCAGTCCTAGCTGAGCCCTGGACTTCTATCCATTCCAGTCAGGGCACCAGGCATGAGAGTAAAGCCATTATGGACTCTCCAGCCCAGCCCAGCCTCCCACTGAATATCAGTCAATGCTACACGAAGTAGAAGAATCACTCAGCCAAGCCCTACCCAAATATCTGACCCACAGAACAGTAAAACACAATAAAACCTTCTTGCTTTAAGCCACTAAGTATTGGGCTAGTTTGCTGTGTAGCAATAGGTGACGGAAACACAGATGATTTCAAATAGTGAAAATGAAGTGCTAGGAAGAAATTGAAACAGTGTAGTAGGATAAAGAGTGGTAGGAGAACAAGTTTAGACTGGCTGTCCTGAAAAGGCCTCTCTGAGAAGGTGGCATCTGAACTGAGACCTGAATGATAAGAAAGAACCAGGCATACAAAGACCAGGGGGAAAGTGTTTCAGGCTCAGGAAATTGCAAATGCAGAGGCCCTGACATGGGAGGACAAGCTTGGTGTGACCAGGGGCTATAAATAATGTGGCGGGTGCTATGAGCAGCTGTGTCCCGCCAGCAGTGGGAGAACAGAACACAGGGGCTATCTCAATGGTATCCCAGAGCCTGTGCACTGGGGCTAAGACTTAACCATTTGAACAAGAGGAGCAAAATTGTTTCTAGATAGAGACGAGTGTTCAAAGACACAAGACGGTGAGAGAGACTGGGCATGATCAGAGACCACAAGCAGCTTATCGTTGCCAGAGCCTAGCAGGTATCGCCATGGTGACAGGAGGTTGACACAAGCTGAAGAAGGAAGCAGGGCCTGGATCACAAAGAAAGTTGAATTCTGTGCAAAGGAGTTTAAAGTTCATAATCTAAGGGATGAGAAACAGCAGAGCTTCTGGAGTTAAGCTGCCTGATTCAGATCCCAGCTATGCCACTTGATAGCTGTGTGACCTTGATCAACTCACTTAACTTCTCTGTACCCCAGTTTCTACATTTGTACAATGGGCTGCTAATAGCACCTACCTCATAAAGTTTAAGTATTCAACCAGTCAATCTGGGCAAAGTATTGGCACTGTGCCTGGCTGATAAAGGCACGATGTTAGCTATTGTTACTATCATTATTATTAGCATCATCATCATCATCATCATCATCACCATTGGAAGCAACTGAGGAACTCTGCCAGAATGACAAGATTGGGTTTTTGTGTTAGAAAAAGTCCCCAGGTGCTGGTGTGAAAAACAGGTTGAAAGGAGTAAGATGGAGAGACAAGAGCTGAGGAGGCCCTGAGCTCTGGTGAGGGTATGGGTGCTACAGTCAGATAAGAAGGAACAGACATATCATCAGATATGTCCCTACACTACTAGCTAACATACAAAACCACAGAGGTGCACACCATTGACATATACATTTCCTGAAAGGTTTCTAGAAGGAGGCTGAATTGAAGCTGGCAGGGAGGGTGGATTGGCTTTGGAAGGGTGAAGATGGGGTGTTAACATCAATTTACACTAGAGGAATGCTCTGCTTGAAGACTCCTCTTCCAACCTGGTTAGTTTCCAGGGTGAGAATGAAGAAACATACTTTGAGGTCCTGGCACCAAGAGAACAGCAGGTTCTGAAAACAAAACCAAGAATGTCCTAAATACTGATGGTGTACAAGCAGTGGTCATTCTGACCACCAGTCAAGGCCATCTCCTGATCAGCTGTCACACAGTCCCAAGGACGATGATCAGAGTCAGATCCGGTGAATGACAGCACAAAAATGAAAGCAGCTCTGCTAAAATGAAGAGGATGGTGAGGAACTTCCTTCCTGGGTAGTTGGCTTCCCTGCAAAATGGCTCTGCTCATTCAGTCTGTGTCCCATCAGCATATGCAGATTAGGACAAATAGGTGCTGTGACCTTGCAGAGGTGGATATTGGACACGCTATTTGCAGGGATCTATCCATATGAGATATGGAATCTGGGGGCTTTCGTCTTCAAAGCTTGACAATCCTACACATAAATATTCATTCTATTACTTCTGAGTTTACATTTGCATCACAAAAAGAATCAATGCCCAAATGCCACTCAGCCCTTCCAGGCACCCAAGAGAAAAGGTGGGAAAGGCTTAGGAGATGTGAATGGCTTTGGGCCTGGGTTACTAATTATGAGGTGGCAGCATGTCAGAATTCTGAAGACACCACATTTTTACCTATTCAGCACCCTCCTGTTATTATTGTTATTGTCATTACCCTATTTTATATTTTAATACTATTTTTAAATTATTGACTTTTATTGTCATGAATTTTAACCACGTATGGAATCTTACAGTCACCACCACAATCAAGACACAAAACAATTCCATT
Source organism: Macaca nemestrina (assembly GCF_043159975.1). Classification (NCBI taxonomy): domain Eukaryota; kingdom Metazoa; phylum Chordata; class Mammalia; order Primates; family Cercopithecidae; genus Macaca; species Macaca nemestrina. Next base: position 128,416,593 of record NC_092134.1, on the reverse strand, counting down.
ACCCAAAAAGCTCCCTGGTGCCACTCCTTTTAAGTCACACACACCCTTTGCTCTTAACCTCCAGCCACTCTATCCCATAGTTTTGCCTTTTCTAAAACGTCATATAAATGGAATCCTATAGTACATAACCTTTTGAGACTGGCTTTTTTACTTATGATAATGCCTTTGAGATTCATCTCCAGGCCTTTGCATGTATCTGCAGGTCATTCCTTCGTATTGCTGAGTAGTATTCCATTATGTGAATGCGCCAGTTGATCCATTTATCTATTGAAGGACATTTGAGTTACTTTCAGGTAATTGTGAGTAGAGCAGCTGTAAACATTCATGCACAGGTTTTTTAGTGAACATGTTTTCATTTCTCTAAGGTAAATATTCAGGAATGGGAGTGACGAGTCATATGCCCCATGCTCCTAAAGTCTTTTTACAGCTCTTCTATCTTTCGATCTTCTCAGTTTTTCCAGGAACTACCAAGCAAGTACAGCAACTCATATTATCTTCCTTAGCCCAGGGATGTTGCACCAAACTGTGTTGCCCATCACTAAATCTTCCATAATAATGCCCTATGGCCCAACTAGGGTGAAGGGATATGTATGTGTGACTCCAGACTCTGGGCAGCATCTGAAGAGGGGAGGAAGTGGCTGGAGGAAGCACCCTCTCTCCTCTTCTACCATGATCCCTTGTTGGGCCCAATGGGGGAAGAAGAAGGTCAGGTGACCATACAAGGAGTAGACTTTCTGAGAGCATGAGCTCCTTCACTGTTCCACGGCCCATAAGTGCTTGGGACAGATGTGAAAAGGAGGTAATCTGTGCTTACATTGAAAAAACAATTTTGGCCAGGCATGGTGGCTCATGCCTGTAATCCCAGCACTTTGGGAAGCTGAGGTTGGTGGATCATCTGAAGTCAGGTGTTTGTGACCAGCCTGGCCAACATGGCAAAACCCTGTCTTTACTAAAAATACAAAAGTTAGCCAGATGTGGTGGAGCACACCTGTAGTCCCAGCTACTTGGGAGGCTGAGACAGGAGGATTGCTTGAACCTGGGAGGCAGAGGTTGCAGTGAGCCGAAATCATGCCACTGCACTCCACCCTGGTTGACAGAGTGAGACTTTGTCTCAAAAAAAACCAACAAAACAATTTAGTGATAAAACAGTAAGTAAACACATGGGTTATGGGCTAAAAGATCTAAGTTCAAATCTGAGCTCTACCACTTACTAAGAGTGTGACTCAATAAACAAGCCACTTAACTTTGAAACTGAATTTTAACAATGTTCCAAGAGGAGAAATAAGGTACAGCATCCCACTACAAATCCTCCATTTCAAAACATGGGGCCCGGAGTAGCCCCCCGAGACCCCCTAAAACAAACTGGCTGTGGATATGGTGAAAGATTAGAAAGTTAAACCCTTCACCTTCATGAAAGAATCTGGAATGGAGGTAAGAGGAATACAAAATAATTGTTATATTTCATTGTAAAGTATTCATTGGAAAGAGTATTGTTCAAATTCATTCAAAAGGCATGGCTGAATTATGGAAACAATAACATTACAGAATGTAGTTAGAAGCTACCGGTATATAGGAAAATTGCCCAAATTAACTCTGTTCTCTTCCTGGGCCGCTGATGAATCTGATGACATTTCGCTACTGCCAGAAAGGGAGCTGGCATATAATAAGCATTCAATACCTTAATTGTTTCTGCTTGTATTCCTCTTGTTATTAACATTAGTGCTATAATTGCCTACAGTGGCAAACACCCTCAAGTTCACATGTAAAGAGATCTGCACTTGGATGTGGAAGGCTGGTAAGTGGCCTTTCTCCTGCCTCTGGCTGTGCTGTCATTGGAGGATGTGTCTTCACAGCTCTGGATGCTGTGCTGTTGGGGAAGGAACTTTGTGCCTCTCTGAGCTCAGCGTGGAGCTGGGGTTCCATAATAGGCCTTACACCGGTGGGGGTGGTGGGGACTGGAACTTCTCCTGTCATCACCCTCCTGCTGGGGCCAAAACAAAAGCTTGCAGCAAATAAAACACCAGTTCTTCAGATTCCTGGAATTTAGTTAATTACCAGTTTTCCTCACAATGATGGTTTTAATGCAATAAAGCAGTCATTTCTTTTGTATTTTATAAAATTTGGATACATAAACCTTAATCAATATTCCCTGAAATATTTCATAAAATCAGATGGCATATTAGCTAGCTGAGGCTTGGTCCCTGAGTTTAGCAAAGCCAAGAAAGTGGGTTTATTCCTATATTAACTACATTAACTTTAACATATCATAACCTGCACCTTGAGGTTTTAGGTGTTCGGCAAAGTCTTGTGTCTGGCCATAAAATATCACTTCAGTAGCACACAGTTAATGGACATAAGCCACATACAAGTCACTGAGCTCTGAAATAAAATGAAGCAACAAATACAATCCCTACCATTACAGTTTAGCTGGAAATAATAATGACGATAATCATATAATGCCAGCAGCAGCAGCTAATGCTTCTACAGCACTTACTATGTGTCACACAATTTACATATAGTAATTCATTAATCCTCTCATTGATGCTATGAGGTAGGCATTATTATCCCCATTTAATGGACAGGGAAACTAATGCACAGATAGTAATTTGAATAAGGCCATACAGCTAGAAACTAGAGCAAGGATTCAAATGCAGGGTTCTCACATTTAACTGTAAAATACACCACAGGGCTCTGTGCAAATGGAATGGATGCTCAGAAAATGTATAGATTAAGGAATCCAATGCCTGAATGAGTATGCCTATCCAATGGGACATAAGGAAAGGAAGGGCTATGGAAGTTTAGAGGGAGAGAAAATCATTACAAAAGGATACGGTTGGGGAGGCTGCACAGAGCAGGCAGAGATGGAGCTGACTCCTCCCGATTGGCCAAGTTTATCCAGGCAAAGAGCTCTGGGAGGGTGATGGGACAAGTGAAATAGCACGAGCAAAGCGCCGGGATGTGAGCATGGCATCTGCACTGAGGTTGGGAGGAATGTTTGGCGCCCAGATAGAAATCATCCCATGGGGCACACTGGATGGTCAGACTGAGGAAGGACACTGTGAATCCCACAGTGCTCAGGTGTAGCTATCATTCAGCTAAAGCAGCATGGCTCGAAGAACAGAGAGGTTGGAGAAGGGACATTTACTGGAAAACTAAGAGCCTGGACTACTTTCAGAGGGAAAATAATGGGAGGGATAAACGAAAAAGGCATCAGAGTGGAAGCCTTGACTGAATCCAAGTCTGCCTATGTATTCAGAAGAACAAAGGAGAAGAGGTGGCAGAGTTAGCCTCATCCCCACCACCTCCTCTCCCACTCTCCTCCCTCACCCACTCCTCAGGAGCCACACTGGCTTCCTTGCAGTTTCTAAAACTCACAGGCAAGCTCCTACCTTCGCATGCTCTTCTCTGCCCCCAAAGCCCTGGATATCCGCATATATTGATCTCTCACTAACTCTGGCCAGACTTAATTGCCTTTTTATTTTCTGCCCTTTCCTCCTAAGAATGTAATATAATGGGCACAGTTTTGGTCTGTTGTGATCACTGCTGTATCTCTAGTGCCTAGAGATACAGTATCCAACACTTAGTAAGCTCTCAATATGAATGAATGGGTGACTTAGAATGAATGAATTGAATTGCACATGTGGATATATTTATTATATGAAAAACTCCATTCAAAGTGCACTATTCAGCTGTTGATACATTATCATGCAACACACAGTTGAGCACTAACATTCCTCAGATCTAGGGCTAGTCTAGCATCTCTGCTGAATAAGGAGTTAATGTGTCCTAATGCCAGTCGAGGACATCTTTCCTGGCACTTTCTCCATTTTTCCTTCACAAAACATATCAGATCTGAAATCCTGCAAGAGCTTGTCAGATTTAGGACTTGACAATGCATATGAATATTTCTTTGGCACCAAAAATGTGACAGTTAGAGATGATTATGATAACATGGAGATGAAGTGAAACAGAGGCATAAGGACAGAGGCATTTGAGTTTTATCCTTTAGTCATCCTGTGTGTGACAGGTGGCCTTTGTTGAGCTCCTTCAACCTATTCTTACACAAGACTGTTACAAAGAGGTGTTATTACCGTCCACTGCACTCTACCTCACAGACCAACCTGGGAGGGTACAAGGGATTGTTCCAGATATTTTATAAAAGCAAAGAGAAATGGCCTTTAAAGAAGCTTTCAAGTAAAGGAGACAGATGGATTCACCATGGAAACTGGGATTCTTTTTTTTTTTTTAATTAATTAATTATTATTATACATTAAGTTGTAGGGTACATGTGCATAACGTGCAGGTTTGTTACATATGTATACTTGTGCCTTGTTGGTGTGCTGCACCCATCAACTCGTCATTTACATCAGGTATAACTCCCAATGCAATCCCTCCCCCCTCCCCCCTCCCCCCTCCCCATGATAGGCCCCGGTGTGTGATGTTCCCCTTCCTGAGTCCAAGTGATCTCATTGTTCAGTTCCCACCCATGAGTGAGAACATGCGGTGTTTGGTTTTCTGTTCTTGTGATAGTTTGCTAAGAATGATGGTTTCCAGCTGCATCCATGTCCCTACAAAGGACACAAACTCATCCTTTTTGATGGCTGCATAGTATTCCATGGTGTATATGTGCCACATTTTCTTAATCCAGTCTGTCACTGATGGACATTTGGGTTGATTCCAAGTCTTTGCTATTGTGAATAGTGCTGCAATAAACATACGTGTGCATGTGTCTTTATAGCAGCATAATTTATAATCCTTTGGGTATATACCCAGTAATGGGATGGCTGGGTCATATGGTACATCTAGTTCTAGATCCTTGAGGAATCGCCATACTGTTTTCCATAATGGTTGAACTAGTTTACAATCCCACCAACAGTGTAAAAGTGTTCCTATTTCTCCACATCCTCTCCAGCACCTGTTGTTTCCTGACTTTTTAATGATTGCCATTCTAACTGGTGTGAGATGGTATCTCATTGTGGTTTTGATTTGCATTTCTCTGATGGCCAGTGATGATGAGCATTTTTTCATGTGTCTGTTGGCTGTATGAATGTCTTCTTTTGAGAAATGTCTGTTCATATCCTTTGCCCACTTTTTGATGGGGTTGTTTGTTTTTTTCTTGTAAATTTGTTTGAGTTCTTTGTATGTTCTGGATATTAGCCCTTTGTCAGATGAGTAGATTGCAAAAATTTTCTCCCATTCTGTAGGTTGCCTGTTCACTCTGATGGTAGTTTCTTTTGCTGTGCAGAAGCTCTTTAGTTTAATGAGATCCCATTTGTCAATTTTGGCTTTTGCTGCTGTTGCTTTTGGTGTTTTAGACATGAAGTCTTTGCCCATGCCTATGTCCTGAATGGTACTACCTAGGTTTTCCTCTAGGATTTTTATGGTATTAGGTCTAACATTTAAGTCTCTAATCCATCTTGAATTAATTTTCATATAAGGAGTAAGGAAAGGATCCAGTTTCAGCTTTCTACTTACGGCTAGCCAATTTTCCCAGCACCATTTATTAAATAGGGAATCCTTTCCCCATTTCTTGTTTCTCTCAGGTTTGTCAAAGATCAGATGGCTGTAGATGTGTGGTATTATTTCAGAGGACTCTGTTCTGTTCCATTGGTCTATATCTCTGTTTTGGTACCAGCACCATGCTGTTTTGGTTACTATGACAAACCCACAGCCAATATCATACTGAATGGGCAAAAACTGGAAAAATTCCCTTTGAAAACTGGCACAAGACAGGGATGCCCTCTCTCACCACTCCTATTCAACATAGTGTTGGAAGTTCTGGCTAGGGCAATTAGGCAAGAGAAAGAAATCAAGGGTATTCAGTTAGGAAAAGAAGAAGTCAAATTGTCCCTGTTTGCAGATGACATGATTGTATATTTAGAAAACCCCATTGTCTCAGCCCAAAATCTCCTTAAGCTGATAAGCAACTTCAGCAAAGTCTCAGGATACAAAATTAATGTGCAAAAATCACAAGCATTCTTATACACCAGTAACAGACAAACAGAGAGCCAAATCAGGAATGAACTTCCATTCACAATTGCTTCAAAGAGAATAAAATACCTAGGAATCCAACTTACAAGGGATGTAAAGGACCTCTTCAAGGAGAACTACAAACCACTGCTCAGTGAAATAAAAGAGGACACAAACAAATGGAAGAACATACCATGCTCATGGATAGGAAGAATCAATATCGTGAAAATGGCCATACTGCCCAAGGTAATTTATAGATTCAATGCCATCCCCATCAAGCTACCAACGAGTTTCTTCACAGAATTGGAAAAAACTGCTTTAAAGTTCATATGGAGCCAAAAAAGAGCCCGCATCTCCAAGACAATCCTAAGTCAAAAGAACAAAGCTGGAGGCATCACGCTACCTGACTTCAAACTATACTACAAGGCTACAGGAAACTGGGATTCTGAAGTTGTACCAGGAGCTCCAGCAGCTCATAAAATTTTGGAAGACATAAAGAAGGTTACTACCAAGATTTCCACATGCAAGATGCCCCAGTGAATTCAGGGTGCTCCAGTTATTAGCACCATCACCTGAGGTTCTAATACAGTATCAACATCTTCAGAGAAATGAAGCTGGGGTGGGGTGGAAATGTCAAAGACCTATGCCAGGCGGGGGCCAGGGTGAGTGAGGATCCAGCGACAGGCAAGGCAGAGGGACCCATGTGTCTCTGCCCTCCTGGCAATCAATCAGATCTGTCAGTTCCAAATTGAGGCATGGAAATGCCGGCATATGCACTTACTGTCACATTGTGACCCACTTACAGCCCAGTAGAGCTTCCTTTGTTCAATAAAGTCAGCCCTATGCGAGGGACACTCTGGTTTATGGAATGTCACTGTTGGGATGCACCCTGGCGATCCCACCACACACACTGCATCCCCATTGGGGTTCACAATGGACCATCACAGGAGAGGACTCCAACAATCCTTTGGTAAAGAATCTTATTTAACCTTGAAACAGTGTTTCCCCAAACTTATTTTCCCATGGATTTTTTTTTAAAAAACTAGCCATTATGTTTCCCAGAACACTCATAGGCTATGAAACAGTTTGAGAAATGCCGATTGAGCAACTTTCTCCCAGTACAGAAAAGGAAACAGAGGCCTGGGAAATTCATTACCTATCCAAGACTAAACAGCCATTGCCTGCTCTTGTCCCCATCTCTTTTTTTTATTTAGTCTCCACACATGGATTGGGTGCCTACTCTGCACCAGGAGCTGCCCTTAACAGTCGATAGAAAGACACGGCAGACATTTCCATGTCTCAGGCTTTTAGGACTAATGGGAGGCCAATGTACTTCAGTTGTCCTTAATGGACCTCCGATTATAATGCAAACATAATTATTATAAGGTGACTGCTACAAAAGTAAAATATCAATAACCATGTTGGTAGAAAAATGAAGTTCAATTTTTCCAGTTGACTAAGGGTTAAGACATAAAACTTTTGCTTTCAACCCTTTTGATGAAAATCATTCTAAACTATAGTCATTCAAACATATTCAGTGAGCATCTGCTATGTGTCATGATACAGGGAGGGGAATGATATACAGAAATTAAGACACAAACGACCATAGATGGTTTAGGACATTATGTACTTATTCCAGGAAAATCCTAGAAACTATCATTACTTTTAATAATTTCTTTACATAAGCTTTCTTTGTTATCATTTATATCTTTTCCCTTCTAAAAGTGGCAAGGGTTATAGTTATTTTAGGGTTGGTTACTTTTTGTTAAAGAAGTGATATTTTCCTATGAAAATAGAAAGTACTCAGCAAACGCTTGGCTGATTGGGAAGCCAACACCTCACCATTCAAAGAACAGGGCAGGCTTAACACATTCATACAAGGAGGGGACTCCTGTGCCTGTCTCACACAGGAGCCAAGGAATAATCAGGGGCTTCGAAGAAGTCATTGCCAAATAGGTCCTGAAAGAACTTTATAATTTAAGATCTGACAAGACACATAGCAGCACAGTTAGAGACCTCACTTACTGTTCTCTTCTGAAATACCTGCCCAATTTAGATGGTTTGACAGGAATAGAAACCACAAGGTGAGAAAATTCTATCTGGGATTCTAAATGTCAAATATTTCTTATCTACATTACCCTCTCTTCCTTCCCCTTCAACCATTGGTCATGAAACTATCTTTCACTGTTTCTCAAATTCAAATGACTATTAAAGAGTGAAAAGTACTGCCTTATACCATATGAATTACATAACTTCTTATTCATTCATTAATTGACTAGTTGATTAATTAATTCATTTTTCTATTAATATGTGAGCACCTATATGTACAAGACCCTATTGTAATTACTGCAGATACATTAGTGGACAAAACAGACAAAAATTCTTGCCTTCATTGAGTTTACAGTCTAGTATGAAGAGACAAATATTATAAACATGTTAAATATTAACATATCACACCATATAACATATACATTCTATTAATGTAAAAAGAGATAGAAGGACAGGGAAGAGTAAACGTTCTTTAGATTCTCTTCCAAATTTTCGATCAAATACTCATCTGGTGGCCTGAACTTAGACTGGTCATTCCCCGGAAACTCTTGTCTTTAACAATATACCACTTGTAAGCATCTTCCTCTCTGAATCTAGCCCCACTAGCCTGGTCTGATGTAAATTTTCTTTTCTTTTCTTTTCTTTTTTGTATCATTTTTGTTTTTGAGATAGGGTCTTGCTCTGTTGCCCAGGCTAGAGTGCAGTGGTACAATCACAGCTCACTGAAGCCTCAACCTAGGCTCAAGAAATCCTCCCACCTCAGCCTCCCGAGTAGTTAGGACTATAGTTGCATTCCACCATGCCCAGATAATTTTTAATTTTTTTGTAAAGACAGATTTTTGTCTTGTTGCCCAGCCTGGTCTCAAACTCCCGGGCTCAAGTGATCCTCTTACCTCAGCCTCCCAAAGTGCTGGGATTACAGGCATGAGCCATTGCACCCAGCTGAATTTTCAGAGGAACAACTTCAAGTTTACATCAGAAAAACATATTAACATTTATTTTTTCCACTTAAAATCAGAGGTCCTGTTTCATCCCAGGCTTGGAGAAGATACTTTTTCTAGAGTAAGCAAATGGGTTGAAGAAATAGGATTACTGGTAGAATAGCTTGCCTTTGATTTCTAATATGTATTTGGGAAAATAATCTAGATGAGTCAATTTCATACTTACTTGGTTGGTGCAAAAGCAACTGAGGTTTTTGCCATTAAAAGTAATTACTTTTTAATGGCAAAATCGAATGGCAAAAACCGCAATTACTTTTGCACCAGCCTTAATATAGTTTAAACATGCTAATTAGAGGGAAACAGACTCACTAATTGGGATACTTCCTCACCTACCTAGTAGGAAGTTACTCACAAATGGTCTTATGGTCTTATCGAACTCCATGATAATTTTATCATGAGACCAGGCCACTGAATCCTTTTCATGGTCTGAAATGTGCATCTCTTTGCCAATGGATTACAGAGAAGTTAGCCTACTTCAAACTGATGCTTGAAATTCCAAGGCAGGAGCTAATTAACAAATGGAAAATGTTTCTAAACCACAGCAAAGAATGCTGTAAAGTAAAACATTTCTCTTTTTCAAATAAGAGGCTCTATTACTAGGCAGGTGAGATATTTGGTGAAAGGATAGACATGATCAGTTGTTGGGAGTGTGGGGCAACTTATTAAACACACAGGGAAGAGTCTTGTTTTCTTCAATAACTTAAGTGACAGGATGAAAAACCTGCTCTTTAAACCTGCTGTAGGCATCAAATTGGATTGGATGGCTGGCTACTTGAGAAATTGAATTAAACATCAAAACAGTAAGTCTGGCCTGACAAAAGAAGATATGAAAAGGATGAAGTTCAACTGGGGAGCATACAAAATAATTCTTTTTTTTTTTTTTTTTTTTTTTTTTTGAGACGGAGTCTCGCTCTGTCGCCCAGGCTGGAGTGCAGTGGCGCGATCTCGGCTCACTGCAAGCTCCGCCTCCCGGGTTCACGCCATTCTCCTGCCTCAGCCTCCCGAGTAGCTGGGACTACAGGCACCCACAACCGCGCCCGGCTAATTTTTTGTATTTTTAGTAGAGACGGGGTTTCACCGTGGTCTCGATCTCCTGACCTTGTGATCCGCCTGCCTCGGCCTCCCAAAGTGCTGGGATTACAGGCGTGAGCCACCGCGCCCGGCCTACAAAATAATTCTTACAGGAGGTAAAACCACACTGCACTAGAGCTAGGAGGGACAGGAACAGGCTTTGTCAAAAGCATGCTGGAGAAAGATCATGGACTTCTACCTGACCACATACTGCAAGCATTCGTAATGCGGTGCTGCTTTTTAAATAAAGAGCCTATAACTGGACGCTAAAGAGCAATATGTGGAATGGATGTGGTCAGGCTGTGTTGTACACCAGTAGGAGGGCTTCTGACCACAGTGTGCTCTTTTCTATAACTCACAGCAGAAGGTTAAGAAAATGATTAAAGGTGAGGGGAGCAAGTCTTCTTGTAAAAGATTAAGACTAGATTTAGCCTTGAAAGGACCAACCAAGGAAATTCCTCTGTTGTATTTACCATCCTATTTTTTAAGAATGAAGTGTCTGCCTCCCTCACTAGACTCTGAGAGTAGGGCTGTTTCAGCATATCTCCAACATCTCACAAGGTAGGGGTTCCATGACATTTTGGGACATACTTATACTAAAATCATATTCATAATATATCTGAAAGTCAAATTTAACTTGGTGCCCTGTATTCTTATTTGCTAAATCTGTTAGCTCTATTCAAAGGTTAACTAGTAACTATTCAATAACTATTAAGCTAATTGTTGTTATATATTAGGTATTACTGTAAAGGCAGAGGATATAGAAACTTTTAACAGCCAGGTAGATGATACAACAGAGGCTTCAGTTAATTCAAAGAAATGAGGACAGGAGCAGGATTTTGGTAGAAGGTAGAATCCGAGTTGAACAAGGGGCTTACAAGGTGATTGAGGGTGGCAGTTTCTAGACTCTTTGAGATGACAAAACAGGCTATTGATCTTTTCTATTCTGAGGGCCTCTAGGCCTTAGCTATGGGCAGTCTGGCAGATGCTAAGGACTCCTGAGATAGACTAGGTGGTTGGACACTAGCCTTAGTACCACAAAAAGATCAGAGATTATATGCTTATGTGGAACTGTTCTGATTTTCCTATACTCTGTTCCAGTAAGTGCTATGTAGTAGATATTTAGAATCTATCTGACGAATGAATAAATGAAGAGTAGGCGGTGAGACTGAAAAGCAATGAAATTGACTTGTATCCCTCATTCAGAGAACATCATTACATGCTAGTTGCAACTTACAGATACACAGGAGAAGTCACATTAATAGCTAGTATGCGTTAAGAATGAATTTGCCAGCAAAAACCCTATGTGGTATAGAGGTTGGAAGAAGAGCTCTCTGGGCTGGGAATGGAGAAGAGGAGCTTCAGGAACTAAAACCACTGGGACTCAGCCTCTCTGAAACTCACATCTAACTTGAAATTACTATGAATTTTCCAAATGGCAAGGGGCCTTCATAGAGAGTATTTCCTTCAATAGTGGACAGATTATGATAGATTATCAAGTATGGCAATAAAAACAACTTTTATTGCTAAACACAGTAGTTAAAATGGGTATTAATTAAAAACTAAGAAGTAATATAAATTCTCTGGCTGCATCAATACTTTGCAATGAAACTAAGGTTCTTCTCTAAGTCTCCGAGAGAGCTTGAAGTAGAATAAGTTATGTTTACTTTTTCTGAGTGTCTGAAAGAACAGACAATTCTTTGGCAATACATGCCATGCAAGCAGGGAAGGCTTTAAGAAAGACCCAGTTTTTAAATTTTTATTTATTTATTTTAAGTTCTGGGGTACATGTGCAGAATGTGCAGGTTTGTTACATAGGTATACACGTGCCATGGTGGTTTGCTGCACCTTTCAACTCGCCATCTAGGTCTTAAGCCCGGCATGCATTAGGTATTTGTCCTAATGCACTCCCTCCCCCGGACCCCCATCCCTTGACAGGCCCTAGTGTGTGATGTTCCCCTCCCTGTGTCCATGTGTTCTCATTGTTTAATTCCTACTTATGAGTGAGAACATGTGGTGTTTGGTTTTCTGTTCCTGTGTTAGTTTCTCACTAGTTTGTTGAGAATGATGGCTTCCAGCTTCATGCATGTCCTTGCAAAGGACATGAACTCATTCTTTTTTATGGCTGCATAGTATTCCATGCTGTATATGTGCCACATTTTCTTCATCCAGTCTATCATTGATGGGCATTTGGGTTAGTTCCATGTTTTTGCTATTGTAAATAGTGCTGCAATAAATATACGTGTGCATATGTCTTTATAGTAGAATGATTTATAATCCTTTGGGTATATACCTTGCAATGGAATTGCTGGAGAAATATCATTTTATAATTTGCCCCCTCCTGTGAGAAACTGTTTCCTTGGGGTAGAGCCCAGTAGTCAGGTGGAATCATAGTTGAAGGTCACTCTTGAAGTCATTGTTTTCTATCACAGTGATGGGCAAAAGACACAGATTCAGAAATGCTCACTGAGCTCTTAATATGTGCCTAGGAGGACGCTGGGAGCATGCTTTCAAAAGACCCACAAGGTTGGCTGCAAAGAGGTACTAGGCACCTCTTGTCTGAGAGGGCCATGAAGATGCTCTTCATCTAGGCCTCCTCGGAGCCAGAGCTAGTTTTAAGGGGTCTAAGCACTGTAAATTGCCTGTTGTCCCTTCCACACCTTTTTTAGCCCTAACATTTGACCTTCCCTTCACCAGCCCTCCTACTCCTACCTCAAAATCTCATAGAAACAAGTGAGTGCCTGGGGTAAGCAGGTAGGAGGAGGGCTGAGTGGTGGGCTCTTGGGTGTATTTGTAGCAGTTTGTGGCTTTCAGGGCACATGTTAATCATCTGCTAGAAACAGTATGGGCTTTGTGAGCTGGGTTTAGGAGCGAACCCTGGGTGGATGTAGGATGTGACCACTAATATTTATTGAGGATTTAGTATGCTTGAGGCACTCTTCTAAGCTTTACAAAGAGTAACTCTTTCATCAGCACAGCAGCTATAAGATAGGTAACGTTTTAATCCCCATTCTACACATTAGGAAACTGAGGCATGAGAAGGGTTTAGGAACCTAGCCAGATCACATAGCTTCTTGTCTTAGTTTTCTCTTCTGCACAGTGGAGGTAGCATCTGCCTAAAAGTGGGAGATGGCAAATGAGTCAAATAATGTAAAGCATCTAGCCTGGAGAATGCCACCCAGCGGTCACTAATGACAGGTATGCTCTCTGAGACTGTAACTATTGATGTGGTTTGATGTAATTACCATGGATGAGGGCCATGGTTGCTAATATTGCAAAAGAACACATAATACAAAGGTTAATTTATTTTTGGCTTTGAACTGCAATTTTCAATAGGCAGACTCCAACCTATGAACACATTGTCCTCAGTAGTTCATTTATAAATCAGCTGCTCAGAAACAGAAATATATTGCCCCCAAGAAAGAACACTATAAGTGGTTAGCTCATTAAAGCCAATTTAATCCAAAAGAGAGCAGAACTTTTGTGTTAATATTATTAGCTTACGTTCTTGGAACATTTACTTATTTAACAAACTTCTACAACGTACCAGGTACTGTCTCAGGAGCTGAAAAGACATAATTATTGAAAGCATGTCTCTTGCCTCAAGGAGCTTATGATTCAGTGAAGGAAATGAGCACTTGCTCAGTGATTCTAGTAGAGGGTGACACAGGTGTGTTTGGGCCATTTTAGGAGGACAGGGTTGGGTGTCTGGGGTGTGGAGTCTTGATAAGTTGATAGAAACAAAAAAGAGGCCTTCGCTGGCAGGAACAGGAATGAGGGTAGGAGAGAGCCACCGTTCTAAGAGATGGCTAACAAGCTATTGTTCTAAGAAATGGCTAACCACAAATATCCTGTTCCCAAACACCGCACTCCAAATGTAGCCCCAGCAGCATGAACCTATCTGCAGTAGCCTTTCCAGCATGACCCTATAACACTCCCCTCCATCCCCTGCATCTTGGCACACAGCATTCTCTCTGCTGTACTGCCTGTTGCACTCTTGCAACATATCTTTCTTAGTTTCTCTAATAAATCTGCCTTTTTTTACCCACAACTGTCTTGGTAAATTCTTTTACCACCTGTGATGTAGCCCTAGCAAGTTGCACCCATGATATGGGGTGACAAAGGCCAGAAATGGGTAATGAAGTACTAGAGGGAAGGAAAATGAATTGCCTTTGCTTGGGTTCAGAGCTAGCCCCCATACTTTATTTTCTATACCTGTACTCCACTTGCTGAGTTCTGGTGCTTTCCTAACCTCCCTTTGGGACATCCAAGCCTGACACCCCCTATTTTCCTATGATTCACATCCATAAAATCAAAAGCCTTGTTCTTTCAGTCTAAGGGATGACATCTAGCTGTTAAAAGGAAGATAATTTTAAAAGAATGTCTTACTGATTTGTGATTAAACAAGCATTCAACTTCCCCAAAATTCTTTTTGTTTTTTTATATAAAGGGCTAAACTGGAAGTTTAAATACATAAAAATATGCCAAAAAAACATAGTGGTCATGAAGACCATTGACCCAGTTTACAGATTGCCTTGGGAACTATTTTCTTTAAGTCATTCCTACTTCTTTACTGAACCACTAATTTTTCAGATGCTGTAAGGATAATGTGGATAGGAAGAATCAATATTGTCAAAATGGCCATTCTGCCTAAAGTAATTTATACATTTAATGCTATCCCGATCCAGTTACCATTGACTTTCTTCACAGAATTGGAAAAAACTACTTTAAATTTCATGTGGAACCAAAAAAGAGCCCGCATAGCCAAAACAATCCTAAGCAAAAAGAACAAAGCTGGAGGCATCATGCTACCTGACTTCAAACTATACTACAAGGCTACAGTAACAAAAACAGCATAGTACTGGTACCAAAACAGATATATAGACCAATGGAACAGAACAGAGGCCTCAGAAATAACACCACACATCTACAAACATCTGATATTTGACAAACCTGACTAAAACAAGCAATGGGGAAAGGATTCCCTATTTAATAAATGGTGTTGGGAAAACTGGCTAGCCATATGCAGAAAGCTGAAACTGGATCCCTTCCTTACACCTTATACAAAAATTAACTCAAAATGGATTAATGACTTAAACGTAAGACCTAAAACCATAAAAACCCTAGAAGAAAACCTAGACAATACCACTCAGGACACAGGCATAGGCAAAGACTTCATGACTAAAACACCAAAAGCCAAAATTGACAAATCGGATCTGATTAAAGAGCTTCTGCACAGCAAAAGAAACTATCATCAGAGTGAACAGGCAACCTACTGAATGGGGAAAATTTTTGTAATCTATCCATCTGACAAAGGGCTAATATCCAGAATCTACCAAGAACTTAAACAAATTTGCAAGAAAACAACATCAATAAGTGGGTGAAGGATATGAACAGACACTTCTCAAAAGAAGACATTTATGCAGCCAACAAACATATGAAAAAAAGCTCATCATCACTGGTTATCAGAGAAATGCAAATCAAAACCACAATGAGATACCATCTCATGCCCATCAAAAAGTCAGGAAACAACAGATGCTGCAGAGGATGTGGAGAAATAGGAATGCTTTTACACTGTTGTTGGGAGTATAAATTAGTTCAATCATTGTGGAAGACAGTGTGGCAATTCCTCAAGGATCTAGAACTAGAAATACCATTTGACTCAGCAATCCCATTATTGGGTATATACCCAAAGGATTATAAATCATTCCACTATAAAGACACATGCACCCGTATGTTTATTGCGGCACTGTTCACAATAGCAAAGACTTGGAACCAACCCAAATACCCATCAGTGATAGACTGGATTAAGAAAATGTGGCACATATACACCATGGAATACTATGCAGCGATTAAAAAGGATCAGTTCATGTCCTTTGCAAGGACATGGATTATGCTGGAAACCATCATTCACAGCAAACTAACACAGGAACAGAAAACCAAACACCGCATGTTCTCACTCATAAGTGGGAGTTGAATAATGAGACACATGGTCACAGGGAGGGGAACATCACACACCAGGGCCTGTCAGGGAGTGGGGGGCTAGGGGAGGGATAGCATTAGAAGAAATACCTAATGTAGATAACGGGTTGATGAGTGCAGCAAACCACCATGGTACATGTATATCTATATAACAAACCTGCACATTCTGCACATGTACCCTAGAACTTAAAGTATTTAAAAAAAAAAAAGTAGCTCACATGGAGGTGCCAGTACCACCAAGTGGAAGGGCAGAAGTGGAGTGGCTTCTTGTCTAGGACATCTGTAACCTGGGGGAACTCATCTTAGAACATGAGTGTATTGGATAACGTGTGATTTCAGGGCATTTCCAACTGAGAGTTGAAGTTGCATTATAAAGACTTTCTTCAAAAGGAGCTGGAAAACCGTGCTTCCCAACACCAAACTCCTTTTCACCCCATTCCAAGGCAATGCTACCACAGCTGCCTAGCAGAAATGCCCCTTACTACTGCATAAACTGGCTCGCACAGAATCCCAGCATGACAATAACATAATTGTGTTAAAAGCCCCTTTTTGATTACCTGAATTTGAGAGGTGAGATTGAAATTCCAATTCAAGAGGAGATTCTGAAATGTTGGGGCAAGGTAACAAGGTGAGGCAGTCAAGAGAGAAATAAGTCCTGACAACTGTGATTACTGGAGAATGAAATACTTCTTGCTCCACATAGAGCAGGTCCTGAATGAATGAATGGCTGAATGGTACAGGCCTTTTTCAAATTAATCTCATGATGTGAGGTCTTAGTATTCATTGATTTCTTCCTGTGTGTGTTGATCATTCTCATGCACTTTGCCTGGTGGATCCTGCCTGCCCTTGACTGCAGGTATTCTGAGGATCGATACATTTATGGCCATGCCAGACCCTATGCTTACAGATGCCCACCATATCCTGAAAAAATGTACTTATGGTTGTCAGACCACAGGGATATTTAAGAAATCAAGCTATTCTGCCCACACTGTTTGGACTCCAAATTGTCCCAAATTATGTCAGACCCTGGGGTGACCTTCTATATCAGGGGCCAAGTTGCACCAGGTAATGGTGCTCTGGGAGTACCCTGTCTGGTGCTGAGAACTGGCATTGACTTTGACTCTGCCTCCATCTCCTCTTGATGCCTTCTCAGCCTTCTTGTATCAGCATCAGAGGGTTAAAACTCCTCCTCTAGCAGCAGCCTCTCCTCATTAGCAACCTGGAATCATTGCAGTGCTGAAGGCTGCATTGTTCTTCAGTATTTGAATACAATTTGCATAACGAAGCAGGTGAGAGCGCCTCTTGCCTGTTCAGGCAGAGAGAAAGGGATTTATAGGTAATTGGCCACAATTAATTTGGTGCACTTTTAAAAGGATAAAAAGAAAAGCAGAAAATTGCTCAGTGCTCCAAGTCAAAACCACATCTGCACCCTATGTGGTGTGTGTGCTGGTGTGTTTGCAGGGATGGGTGGGTGTGTCATGTAAAGGCACGTGAGTTAATAACCTTGTGTGTTCAAGTGCATTTTATTTTTTCTGTAAGCAAAACAAAACAAAACAAAAAAGGCTCACTTCCCAGAGGTTCCTGAACCCCAGAGGTCCTCAGCTGCAGAGTCCTTCATGACACAATGCTGTTAGCCATCTTGTTCAATTTGTATTTGAGGCCACTCGGAGACATCATTAGAAATCACAGTATTCTTTCTTCAGTACCAGGATAACACCTAGCTCAACATCTCTTTTGTACCCAGTCCAAAAAAGGTGGAGTCCCAGCTGTCTCAGGGTCTGTTGGCAATCAGTTCTTGCAAGAAACACAGCTGGCTAATACTTTACTCAGAAAACTGTGGTGCTAGTGATAAGCTGGGAGATGTGTAGAGGAGTTTCACAGAATTAAGCATTTAGAAAATTTAATATCAAGGTGGTTTATAGCCTTAAGCTATAAGCTAGTTCCCTTCTGAGATGAGGATGAAGGGATGAAGTAGGGTGTCCTTCCCTCCACTCCATTTCTTCCCTCTCTACCTTTTTTACTTTTCTCATAAAGGGAAAGTTGCTGAGAGTGGGATCTTTTCCTTTGTAGCTGGATTAAGTAAACACACTGGTTACTGCCTAGCAGAGAGAAAACATGGCACCCAATATTTGATGTCTCTTTGATTCTTTCATCCAGTCAACTCTCATTAAATAAGTGGTTCTTAAAGGTGCAAGGGGCTGTATGTGCACAAATGAAGAAAAGAAACTTCACTGGAAATACTTTTGGTTAGAATGAACAAGGTCTCTTCAAGGTTCCTGTGCACTCACAGCTGGATAATGAGTGGTCTCTGGCCAGAGCCCCATAATCTCTCCCTTAAGAATCCAAGAAGCCAGGCCAGAGAAGGTCCCCAGGACA
Organism: Macaca nemestrina; assembly: GCF_043159975.1. Taxonomy (NCBI): domain Eukaryota; kingdom Metazoa; phylum Chordata; class Mammalia; order Primates; family Cercopithecidae; genus Macaca; species Macaca nemestrina. The sequence goes on along the minus strand of NC_092134.1, from coordinate 128,398,144 downwards.
GGGGCTTTACTGGATTCTGTTGCCTCAGGCCAAAGCCTCCAGAAGCATGTCCTGCTTTCCTGTGTCCACACAAAGAAGACACAGGGCTCTGGTAGTGCAGTATCACAGGGGCAGATGCAGGCTGTGGGGTCAGCTCTCTGGATCAAATCCTGGAACCCTCATTTTCTAGTTGTGTGACTTAGGCGAATTTGCTTAATCCTTAGATGACTCTCCTCATCTGTAAAATGATGTTAATAATGGTGATCTCAAAGGGTGGGCATAAAGATTAAAAGTAGTGAGGCAGGAGAATAGGGTCTAGAGGAAGGGAACTTAAGGCCAACTCCTGCTGAATGAAGTAAAAACACCAAGGTCTGGGGGCAGGGAATCTAAGGTCAATTTGCATTGACTTCCCAAAGCTGGATCAAAAAGAAAAAACCTGGGCCTGGGGGCAGGGAACCTAAGGCCAATTAATGCAAACTTCCTGAAGCTAAACCGAAAGGAAAAACCCTATCTCCCATTCCCAGTAGCAAAGGATCAAAGGCTATTCTGCCTACCAACCTCCTCCTTCCACCAAGTCTCAGATGGAAAAGGGAGAGTGCCTTGGATTGGCCGTGGGCCAAGCAGGCACCATCCCTTTTTCTGCATAGGATACCAGTTCACCTCAGCCTTTAATTAGCCACAGACCAAATCCTTCATCCAGATAAGGGGTAGCCAATAGGAACCTCGAATGGGGTTCTTTAAACCCAGAAAACTTTGTAACCAGGCCCTTGAGCCACTTGCTCGGGCCCACTCCCACCCCATGGAGTGCTTTCTCACTTTCATAAATTCCTGCTTTTGCTGCTTTGTTCCTGTGTTTCATTACTCAGTTACTTTGTTTGTGTGCTTTGTTCAATTCTTTGTTCAAAATACCAAGGACCTGGACAACTTCTGGTCAAGACCCTCCATCGGTAACAAGAGAACCATATGTGAAGAGTTTAATAGTAGGCTTGGCACATAATATATGTTCATTACACAGTTCAATAATAAAGGCAGAGAGAAATAGGCAGGTTTGGCCCCAGGAATCCCAGTGGCTATCATCTAGCCAAGAATTAAAACTCAATGTGATGCCAGCTCTTACAGATCCTGCATTCATTCTAGTTGTTCTCCTCCCACTCTAGGGTGGGGTGGAAGGTGGTGATGGCAGGGAAAGGAGGAGCTGTAGAGGCAGGAAAGCACTTCCTTGGCTGGCACTGCAGTGGTCTGGCATTGCCACTCCCTAGGCATGGCAGATGTCTTCCTTGCCAGGCAAGTTCTGGGTTCCCCAGAGACGCTCTCAGGGAAAACATTGGACCAACCTCAGTGCAGCTGGTCATTTACATCAGTCTCTCCAGCTTCTCCATTGGACAGCACCCCTCCTGACTCTTTCTGTTGCAGTTGCCTTATCTTGGGAAGAAAGCCCTTTGGGCAGGGAGCCTTGAAAAGCACCTCCTGCGACCTCAGGCCCAGACTGATTCCCTCCTTCCCATATGGCCTCATCTGGTCTTGAGAAACAGATCTATCTGGCCGTTGAGGGGAGTATGGCCCACCAACCAGGGACCAGCTCTCACCAAGACCTGTTACCTTCAGTCTTCTCAGGTATGGGTCAAATGCCAGCCCTTCTCCATTGTAACTGCAGGGGCTGGATATCAAGCTCTCTAGATGAACCCCTCAAAGCAGCTTCAGTAGGTAAAAAGTACAGAAAAAAGAATTCACAGCCCTCCAGTAGCTACCCCACCCCCCCCCCCACCACCCCAAAGTAGTTTTCTCTCACAATCCTTTTCTTACTTTTGATTTCCTGGCTACCTCCTTGGCAGAGTAGTAACACACAGGTGGGAGCTTTTGTCACCTGTACTTTTATTTCCAACCAGTTGCACAGAGTCCTACTTGGTTTGAAAGGGTTCTCCAAATAATTTTGATATCAACACACTATTCTACCCCACCGCTTCCCTGGCAGCTACTCCTCCCTGTGCACCCCAAACAGAAACAACTTTTCATACTGACTAGCCATGTACTTTTTAAAGTGAAGACCTGAGGCCTTGAGCCTCCTCCTCCTGACTTCCTCCTGGAGTGACGGCTGACAATCCAAGCTGCTCCGCACTGAGGGAGTCGGCTTCCCTGCTCATTTTCTTCTCTCCACTCTGGCCATTCTCGGGATCATGTTGGCCTGAAGCCAATGCTCCTGATGCTCTCGATCAAAGCCATCACCTGAATGGCACTGGAGTAAAATAGGAGAGGAAACATCCGAGACTATAGTGTTTTCAGAGTGTCAGTCACTTGGTCTTTAAATGGCTCTCTCTGACCCATGCTGGACAGGAAATCTCGATGTGGAATAGTAAACTAAATGGTTGGGCTTCCTTAGCCTCAGGGAATCTCAGACCCCCATCAGCCCTAGCATATGCCCAGTTAGGCCGAAAGGTTCCAGAAATATAGCAGGCTGCACACCTTTTCCACTCTTGCCACCATTACAGCTGGAGGCAACAAGGCTGAAACACAGAAGCCCAGAGCAGCCCTGGCCACGATTTTCATTGTGAATGTAATTCTGACATTTTTAAAACCTGACTCATTCTAGGTTTGATGCTTTTGGCCACATCTAAATTTCCATGCGGCATTAATTTGTCTCAAAGGACTCGAATTTATTCAGAAGTGAAACATTAATTCTTAATAAATTATCAACCCACAACCCACGATTTAGTGAACTTATAAAAGATTAGCCCTCCCTGTATTAAAACATTGATTGTCTTTTTGTTTTTAATCAGAAAAGAATGTTGGGAAACTCTCCTATTCTTTTATGTAAATAAACTTTGGAATAAAGCAACTGCCTTCAACAGTTAGCTAAATAGAATAGCTCTCCTATAGAAACAGAGACTTGGCTGTAAGTAGATTTGAAATTTGGTGGGAATCCTCAGAGCCACTTGCTCCTCCCTGGGAGAGTCAACCTGACTGGGAGAGGTCCCATAGGGAAGCCACAGACAAATTCAATGATTCCAACAGTTAAAAGAAATGCTCACTAGGCTCTCCCACATCCAGAACATCCAAATCTGAAAGGACAACATCCCATGCTATGTACTTTGATTTTTGTTAATTAAAATTGTTTGTTGCCTATTTCTGGCATTAATTTTGGGCCTAGTTCAATTCAATGCAGGTGAGAAAACTGTGAATTCATACTCATGCTAGTTTGCATAGTTGCATTAAAAACATTGTAGTTTCAGGAAGCCTCTGGTCCTCTAATATCTTGCATAGGGATACCTTTCTAAGAAGGGCAATACAGAGCAGATCTAGGACAGTGTTGGCTTCTGACTACCTCCCTCCCTCCCTCCCTTCCTTCCTTCCTCTTTCCCCTCATACTCTCTCCATCTGTCTGCTTCCTTCTCCTTCCTTCATTTCATTTCATTTTTGTGTTTCACAAAAAGATGAGTCTACTAATAGCAGAATAACAGAAAGCCAGATTCTTTACCCAGCTAAGAAAGACAAACTTTCTGATATCCATTTAGTAAACCTTCTATGCACATGGGAAACGTGTGTTCCTTGTGCAGCTTTGTGAGTGCTAAGTTACTATTTACCCGGTTATCTTGGTACCTTTATGTAGTCTTGGAGGGTAGGGCTGTGTGTGTGTGTGTGTGTGTGTGTGTGTGTGTGCGCGCGCGCGCGCGCGCACGCGTGTGTGCACGTGCATTCTTGTGTAACAGGGAGGATAAGGCTACAAGAAGAGAGAGGAGGCCTATTTGCTTTTGATGAGAAAAGAGTTCCCTGTGCCTGTTGATCAAATAAAGTTTCTTCCAGTTCTGTGATTTAAACAACATGGCACAGTCTAGAATATGAGAAGAGTGCATTAGTGTTTTTCTGCACAAAGGAATTGTGAAAATGATACATCTTATGGAGACATGTCCTCAATTCCCTTTGATAAGGATATCACTACTAAAAGGCCTAGTAGAAGGTAGTGGGGAAGTGTGCACATAAGCAGTATAGTATGTATTGTGAGAAACTGACATTAATCCAGCTCAAGGACACAGCAAAAAGGAGCACACTGACACTCAGGTTTTGTATTGTTTCCCTGAAATTAACCAGCAAGGAGAAGACTCTGCCTATAAAGCATGTCTCTGCAAAGCTTCAGTGCAAACTGGATCCATTCTTCTAGGTAAAGGAGAGGGGAACTGAACCTGATCCCACTGTAAGAAATACACACTTTGAAAGAATGGGGCTGGGAGACTGACAATGCAGATTGGGACAAAGAGGAGAAGCACTGAAGTCTAAAGGATGCAATGAGCTCAAAGTGCAGATTACAGAAGAAGTCGTGAAGGCCTTGTATTAGGTCCCTGTGGCAGCCATAAAAAATAGCCACAAACAGAAACTTATTCTCACATAGTTCTGAAGGCCAGAAGTTCCAAAACAAGGTGTTAGCTGGGCTGTGCTTCTTCCAAAGGTTCTAGGGGAGAATCCATATCTGCCTCTTTCGACTTCTGGTGGCTCCATGTGTTCCTGTGGCTGCATCACTCCAGTGTCTGCTTCCATCTTCACATGGTCTTCTCATCTATGTGTTTTCTCCCCTTCTGGGTCAAAACTGTGTCTGCCTTTTCCTTACAAGAACAATTGTCTTTGGATTTAGTGTCCACCTGGATACTCCGGGATGATCTCATCTTGAGATCTTTAACTTAATTACATTTGCAAAGTTTTTTTTTTTTCCCCAAACAAGGTCAACGTTTGTAGGTTCTAGGGGTGGGGATGTGGCTATATCTTTGGGAGGATACAATTCAACCCACTTCAGGCCCCAACAAGGTCGCAGAGCTTAGAGGTGAGGAATACAGTGTTAGAGGTCATGGGAAGGCAAGAAGCAGGTGGTCGTTCAAGGGGAAGAGGGTCTTTCAACGGGAAGGGGACCACAAAAGAGGAAGGAGTAAAAGTCAACTGTGAAGCCCTGCTAGGAACCCAGTCATCAACTCTGGGTCATCTGCCCCCCAGGAGGACTTGGAGGGTGACCACTACTAGGCCACAGGATGTTGAACTGAAGTTAGGGATCTCTTGTCTCAGTCAAGATGGATTGAGGAATTAGGGCTTGGGGGAACCTGCTGGGGGACAGAGCAGACCCATTCTTAAATAAAGCCAGAGAAGAAGTGGGGGTAGCCAACCCTGATGGACAGACCTGGGGCTATCCAAGACCCAGGGGTCTGTTCTGGACCCATTTGGATGGAGGTCACCCTGGCAGGAATGAAGGAGTCTCATTGCTTGGGACAGCAGTCCATGGAAAGAGTCAGACTGACTCTGCCAATTAAGAGAACAAAACGAAACGCAGGTATCCTTCCCCCTCTCATGCGCATTCTGTACATCAGACACTCCCAGGATTTGGGGAGTTTTACATTTTCCAGACCTGCTCTTGATCAGTGGCTCTAAGAGGAATAGTTGCCTGACAGGCCCAGAGGACTCCCTTGCATGAATCATACCCTTACAGTTTGCTCAGCTACCTAGAGGTCCAACCCAGGCCCTCATTACTAACTCCCTTGCTAGTTGGTCATGACTGCTACTTTCTCAATTAAGCTATTTTTAGCCCAGTATTCCGTGGTCTGAGCGAGATGATCTGGGCCAGGAAAAGGGTGTGACAGATCAGGCTTGAGGTTGGCTGTCTCCTGCTGGCTTCCAGTTAATAGGGCAGGAAAATAAATTTGTCGCAGTGGAAAGCGTGGCCCCATTTCCTCACACATGCTCCACAACCACTCAACATTTCAGGGTAGTTGTGGAGTAAAGTTGCTTATCACTAGGCTGAGTTTGTTCCAGAATGCATATTTATTTATTTGCCTGCATGCTGATTTAAAAGTCATGCCCTTCCTATATCCCAAAAGAATATGAAGTGACTTCCAGACCTCCATGGGACTTCTTGGAAACCCAGAAGACTCATTATTTAGAAAGCCATGGGGTCCTCATTTGGGTGTTACGTGGCCATCCTGATTGTACCTCCAGTGTGGCAGGCAAAGACAGCTACCCTCAGTAAGCAGATGAGCACCTTTTTGACATTTGAAAGTTAATAAAGCTCCTCTAATTCCTTGAGGAAAAGAGCTGCAAAATATATTTCAGGCAGGTGTCACAATGATGGTAGGAATGTGTGAAATCATTTGCAGCCAGATACCCTTGAGAGCCCAATGGTCAAACGGCAACCTTCTGTGACTTTAGCAGCTTTCACCTCCCTGTGGGCTTCCTTCATTCTGACTCCAGACCCCACTGACCCCATAACTATCCCTTCTCACTCCTGGTGGCACCGTTCTCCACCATCCAACAGTGGCTTAAAGCTAAGGGTCACTCTATGCACAGGCTAAAGTCAATTTGAGGGCCATTAGCCTGCCCAAGTACTGGAAATCACCATTATTCTCTATTTAAAATAATATCTCTAAAAGGCTTATTAAATAAAGTGCAAATGTTACAATACTATCTAATTATTATGGCTCAATTAATTAGATAGCTACATGTTAGTAGGGGGAAAGGATCTAACTTGTTAGGCTTTGATAAGGTAGATGGGAAGGTAGGAAGAAAAGTGAATAACTGGAAAAAGCATCAAATAGCATCAGTGTCTAAACAGGGCGGCACACTGTTCAGGGGCTATAGTGAGCCAGGAACACCATAAGGGCAAATTACTTAACCTCTCCAAGCTTCAGTTGCCTCATCTACAAATAAAGATATTAATAGCACCATTGCATAAGATAATCTATGAAATATATTTGGCATGATGCCTGGCTTGTAAGAGCTGAAAAAAAATCTTAGCTGGGATGTTATCATTGAAGTTATATTATTATTATTAATAATAGTAACAATGATAATCATTATTATTAGTAGTAATAGTAGTGGTGGTGGTAATGTGCTCTGTTAAGTGGAATCAAGGCATTACATTAAAGGATAGGGAATTAAATAAGAAAGTGGGGGCAGGGGTGTCAATACCAATCCTTATCTATGTCACAGCTTTCCCTGAGATTAGCTACAAGAGAAACACCCTGGCAGAGTGATGTTAGAGCCAAATACACAGGAACTCAAATTTTGGCTCTGTCACTTGATAATGTATAACTTTGGGGAAGTTACTAGTTTTCCAGAGTCTCGGTGTTCCTATTTGTAAAATGAGAATAATCATACCTGTATGAAGATTATCCAAATAGCATACACAGAGCATACAAAATGTACCTAGTGCCCAGCAAATACGTCCCCCTCCCTCACTGGCCAAGCTCTTTTTCCTTCATACTATGGTTGGCAGACTGCAAAATGAGAAATCCATCTGGATGGGTGAGAAATATGAGAATGTATTGTGGGCTCTTTGTTAAGAGAAGAAAGATGTCACTAGCTCCCTTACACCCTCCTCCCACTGGGGGAGCTGATGGAATGTACAGTCGGGCTGCTGAACGTTAGAACTTGCACCCATATTTAGGTACAGCATGTAGTGGAACAATTCTGAATTCACTGTAATGTGCTACCGCAAAATGGAAGCCTTCCAGTATAAAGGAGCACAAAAATAGGTTTTCATGGAAATTTAACTCTGGTTTTCTACCTTAACATAAATGAAATCTGAGTACATTTTTTTTTTCTGCAAAAAAAGCTGAAGATAATTCTTTAAAAAGCTATAAATTGAATGGCTACAAATATCTTTCCATTATCACTCCAAGATATTTATCATTTGATCTGAGTTATATGGAAGATATATCACCTGTAATAGTCAAAACAAGTTTAGGAACCCTTCTCCATTTTAAATGTTACTTCCTTGATGAAAATCTAATCACATTGGAAAATAATCTTCAAAATCACCTCATTTCTTTTCTCAACATTATTGTTTGAATGTCTTTATTCTTTTCCTAAATTCACAGAATATACTTCCCCTCACACATTACCATACCCTGTCCTATGAATTTGTTTTCTTTAGGTGTTTTGAAGTAAGACTATAAGAATTTTAACGTTTTAAGTATACTTTCAGGAAACTCTTTCTGATTTATGTAACTGTCTCTGACACTGATATGTAGTCATTAGTTACTTAAGTATTTTCTATAATTATATAAGTCATGTTGACAGATTCTGGTAGGGTACTTCCACTTTACTGTTTTGTCATCTGCAAAGTTCTGAAATGTATCAGATAACCATTTACAAATTAAACAGCTGTTAAGGGGTACTTGCTGACTCATTGCTTTCTTTGCCTGTGATGCTGGGTCCACTGTTTTCACCAGGGGTTCTTAAGTAAATACAGCCTCTCTTCCTCTCTCCCCACAGTCTTTTTTTTTTTTTTTTTTTTTTGTCTTAATGATGACCAACTTACGGTCATTGACTTTGTGGAATTCACGGTCAGATAGAGGAATAGGTGGTCAGGTATAGGCCTATAGATTATTGCAACAGAATGTGGAAGATACGTGTTATAATAAAGATTTGAATAGTTGCCGTAATAGGGCATGGAATGACTAATTTCCCAGATGAGCTAGGGAAAGCTCCACAAATAAAGGGATCTCTAATCTAGGTTTTGAAGCTTCAGTAGAAGTTCGATGAATGAAAAAGTGGGGAAAAAAGCCTCCTAGGCAGATGCACAGATAGAGGTATAGTTGAAAAAGATGAAGAATTGTGGATACCCAGGATATCAGATGCAGGAACCCAAGAATTGGCCAATGAGACTACAGAGCTGGTGTCACAGTGGAAATTATTTCAAAGGTCTTGAAAGTCTCTCTCTCTCTCTCTCTTTCTCTCTCTCTCTCTCACTCACACACACACACACACACACACAAACTGCCTTCATTCTATAAAACAAACTGATGGGCTCCAACTTTTTAGAACATAATCAACATGGTATGGAGGGCAGACGTGCATATCCTATCTGCTTTAAGAAGCCTAGATATGATACTTATTTCAAGATCGTGGAAAAGAAAACTATCTTCCTCCGTGTCTCAGTTATACTCAGTTCAAACAGAAAGGCATTCAGTTATTACTGCATGGTCCATGAGGGTAAGAGAAAGATAAGTGCAGTATACCAAGTAATTTTTGAGACACTGGAAGGAAACATTTTGATACCCATGGAGATCCTCCACTTAACAGCCCAGACCCTTAGGAAGATCTGTGACCTACCTCATCTCTGCCATATTGATGCATAGTGACATGATCTCACCATACAGTGCTATAACCATGCACAGGACATGATACATTACACCCCTGCCCTGCCATGTCAATCATGGTGACATGGCCCTGCTATACTCTGTGTGGGTACACAGTCTACTACATCTCTGCCACAGCCGCGTGTGAAGACATGGTCTGCCATACTTCTGACAAGTCTACACATGGGACATGGCCCATCAAGTTTCTGCAACATCCATGTTTTAGGGTGGTGCCTTAGTGCATTTTGTGTTGCTATAGAGGAATACCTGAGACTAGGTAATTTATAAAGAAAAAAAAAGGTTCAGTTGGCTTACAATTCTGATATCTGGAAAAGTTCAAGTTTGGGCATCTGGTGACATCATCAGGCTGCTTCCACTCATGGTGGAAGGGGCAGGGGAGCCAGCATGTGCAGAGATCATATGGCAAGAGAGGAAGCAAGCGAGAGGGGAGGTGCCAGGCTCTTTTTAACAATCAGCTTTTGGGGCAATTCTCATGGAAACTAACAAAGCAGGAACTCACTCAGTCCCGCCCCTCCCAAGGAAGGCACTAATCTGTTCATGGGAGATCCACCCCATGACCCAAACACTGCCCATTAGGCCCCACCTTCAACACTGGGGATCAAGTTTCGACATGAGATTTAAAGGGATCAGACATCCAAACAATAGGAGGTGGGCGTGGTCCACCTTACCCTAAGCCACATCCAAGTAATGAGCCCTGTGGTTGTTGTCAGCCCAACTACTGTCCAGGTTCCAGAAATAGTCACCAAAAGGTAATTATGGTAGTGGCTGCAAAGGGGGGTGAAAGGAGGTATCTAACTCAAATTTTAGTTAGGGTCATGATGAAAGATGTTGATGAAGAAACAGAGACAGGTTTAAAAACGGATTAATAAATGGATGAATATATAAATAAATGTATCATAAATCTTGAGATGAGAGAAGTAAATAAAAGCTTCCAAATAAAAAAGTCCAAGAGAGAGATTTTTTTTTTTAAATAAGGAATAAAAAGCAAAAAGGAAGACAAATCAGAGAAAGAGATAACACAAAGGGGGTAAACACAGTGGAATATATATATATTCCTTGGGCCATCATGCGCCCATCTCCTCAGTGTGGGTACACAGCGGCAGCCCTCTACTAACCCACACCGGCAGCCCTGTGCAGATAGGCCACCCAACCACATCCAACAGGAGGTACCATGCACTCAGAAAAATATATATATATATTCATTTTCTCAAGATATTGTTTATCTTCTCCACATGCTTTTAAATGTTCTTGATAAGTAGAGATGTAGAAGGAAAAATCAGAATCTGAGCCCCTGAAGAGAATATGTCCTCCTTTTCATTCTTCTCAGACCATTTGCTTAAGTGTGTAGGGTTTTAGGTTGGGCAAATCTAACCCATGTGCAAAGTACTATTTGGTCTGAAGACACACCTGTCTGTATCTCATGGCTTCATCCTGGGGGGGTGGGGGTGGGAGTGGAAAAATGTCACATTTTCTAAATCTTAAGGAAATAGAGTAGAAAATTTGTTGTAAGCACAAGTCTCCAAAATTATTTTGGCCACAAGCTTTATGGGACACTCCACGGAAGTGGCTCCCATCCCTAGTTCTGGTTACATAGTTTCAGGAGACAGATCTCCCATGGAAAATGTGATGCTTCAGGCAGACTGGAGGGTCAGATGTATTGAGAATGGATTTTGTACATCCTCATCCAGCAGTGATGGAAAACAGCAGACGCTTTCCCTTCTCTCTCAACTGCATAGGCCCACAGGAGGGGGCAGCTCATTCATCAACACCACTCAGGGGCAATCATCCAAATCATCCAGTTAAACAGCAGTTACTTCTCTTTAAGACACAATGCGAACAACCCTCCTGCTCAGCCCCAGGAACACATGAGTGTGCCGTGGAACAAAGGGAGAGCCCACAGCCAAACACCACTGGGAAGAAAAGGAGGCCATCATGCGCCCATCTCCTCAGTGTGGGTACACAGCGGCGGCTGTCTAATAACACCCCACACTGGCAGCCCCTGTGCAGATAGGCCACCAACCACATCCAACAGGACGTACCATGCACTCAGAAAGCTGCTAACATACCAACCCCCTTATTTGCAGCCTAGGGTGTACTAGTGATAACTTTTCACGAATCAGGAGGCCAACATGAAGTCATGTTATTTCAGCAGGGAAACTGACTTCTACTCCCATGTTCCAATACAAGGAAACATAAGAAAGAACAGTCAATTCCAAAGATTTAGAAGACAAGCAGGTACATGAGAACTTTGAGTATGGCTGAGAACAGGAATGAAGGAAAGATGGGAGATTTCAAATGAGTCTCTTACCTTTTTGTCGCTCAAGCCAGAAACCTGGTCCACATATTCCTCTTGGATCATGAAGGCAGCTAAGTTGGCAGTGTAGCTGGCCAGGAAGATGACAGCAAAGAAGGCCCACACTGACACCATGATCTTGGAGGTGGTCCCCTTTGGGTTCTGCACAGGTACGGAGTTGTTAAACACCAGACCCCAGAGCAACCAAATAGCTTTGCCGATGGTGAAAGAGGGGCCACCAGGCTCTGGCACGACAAAAAGACAAGGACGAAAGTTAAGCCATTGTGACTGGTTCTATTTAAACCTACAAATACACAGGGTGAGTCCCTGCTCAGAGCAGGAAACTCTTCCACTAAAACCGAGCTCTTTTATAGATGGCTTTTAAATTTGAGAGTGTGTATCTCTCTTTTCCAGGGACTCTCAGGAGGGCTGCAGAGGGTTCCTTAGAAGAAAAACCAAAAGCCTGGGGTGTGTGTGGGATGGTCTTTTTTGAATTAACAGTCATGACTCCCCTCTGGAGGAGCCATCAACCTGCCCCATATACAAGACCCTATCAAGGTCACATCAAAACTGAATAACACAGGCTGCCTATGTCACTATGGTCGCAGTTGAATCATTACTGTCAGTTTTTCCTAAATTTTATATTTGTATCTACCAATAATGCATTTTAACTTCCAAAAACATCACCAAGAATTGTCTAAGATTGTTTTCTACCATTCACAAACCCTCTTCAAGTCTGTTTACACTGATGCTAGATGGCTTGGAATGCACTTTTTCCTGATTTTTCTTTAGCTTCTAGCACGTAGCACTCAATATTTCAAAGACACACCTGACCCCACTCCAATGCCAACACTTCCCAGCTGGTTTCCTGCCGTAGAAGCTTGTGTGTAAAAGAATATCAGGAAGGCCAAAGGGGAAGTCGTAGAATTCTGGCCTGGCTACATGCATCTAAGGGCAGAAAGGAAGCTGCTTTTGACTTTGATTTCCCCCGCTCCCCCAACCTTTGCACACACAGTGCTTGGGCTTCTGCCCATATATGTATTGTGACCTCATCGCAATCTCTATGCTGATGGTAAAATCTTGCCTGTTGTCTGAATCTCCATGTAGCCCCTCCACTGCAGAAATGAACATCTGCCTGCACAGTTTTACAACATATTTGCACAGGTCTTATGATGTAATCTGTGATCCTGATAGCATCTGCTCAGCCAAATAAATCATCAGGGACAACTCATGTTGAACCTGATATCTAACTGTGCACACACATCTGTGCGTGTGGACCTTATTTCATGCAACAGATGTGTAACTAAAAAGTTGTTTATAAATTAAAGTTTTGTAAATTGTAAAATGCTCCAAGGAGACTTGATATTTAAAGTGGTCCCATGTTGAATTCCTCTGTGAAGACAAACAGCCTTCGGTAAAATGAGTAATTGTAAGCCCTCACTCTGAGCTTTCTTTGCAAGTCTGGATTTTTGGCTCCTGTTATTTTTTCAGGGGAGAGAGGCAATGCACACTGACTTTAGTTCTTGACATTGCCGACCTAAGTATATACTCACGTGATTCCCAGATGTTCCACTTCTTACTGATGCCACACAGGCTGGGATCTAGGTCATGGCTTCTGGATGAAGCACAGATGGAAGGCCCCTGACTGTACCATGCAGTGGAGACACCCCAACTCCCATCTCAGAATACACAAACCAAATTAAAAGGTAGGTCTACACTTGGAAATACTTCAGTAAATTGGTGTTTCACAGCTTGTACTGTGGATCCAACAGAAGCATGAGGAAGATTTTATAAAATACTGCTGCCTGAAACCCTATCCTCAGAGATTCTTATTAAATTGGTGTAGGGTGGGGCTGGTTATTTTAACATGCAACCAAGATAGAGAAACACTATATTGAAACATACAGTGGTCTAAGCTCCACCCTAGACTTGGTGAATCAGAAAATGAGGTCCAAGCACCCGTGTCTTTTAGATACCCCCATAGAGCATTCTTATGTGTAGCCAGGATTAAGAATCTTTCCTTTTGGAGGTATAATTCTAGGATAGAGCTCACTTTCTGAAATGGAGAAGGCTCAGAGAAGGCAGAATATTTCTTAATCCTGGGGTTCTCAGGAAGTTTTAGAGGAGTTATTTACAAGGATCCCATGCCCTTCTTTAGAAATCATGTGAACTTTTAAAAACTGTCATAAATGCCTCAAACACATGGGCAGCCCTCACATCTCTGGGTCCACCTACCCAGGAAATTGGACCATACCCAATAACAGCTATGAGTGAGAATTGGTCTTTCTCATTTATTTTATTTCCAACACCCAACTTTTATACTCTCTGACAAGGGGGTTAAGCCAGGAGCATATGCTTTGGAGATCTGGTACTTCAGTTGTGATCCTTTGGCACTGGGGAACTCTACTAGCCACAACCACCTGCAAATACCCTGGGGCATTCCATTTCTTCTTGTTCTTAACATGTGTGTACAATCTGCCTTGCTAGCGACATCTGTTCCAACAGACTGCCCACAGCCTAAGGTTATCAAAATAGTTTCCTATGACATGTTTATGCTATACCCATATCTACCAACAGTTTTTCCTCTCCTTAACTTGGGAGTGCAACTAGGCTTGGGGCCAGGCATAAAGCAGACCTACAGATTCAAACTAACGTCTTAACTGGAGTATTTCTAAAGAGACACCAAGATGGTGACCTAGAAATGTTCACCTCAGGGTTCCTTTTCAGAAATGGATATGCTAGGGAAAATGCAGATAACAAATGAAGAGTCCAGAGATTTGAAAATAGGAGAAAAAAATTGGGGAAATGCAGCAGTTCTAGCCGGCCTTACCTCTGCCATCAGCGAGGCACCTGTTATAACCCACAGGGCTGAAGTACTCAAAGACAAAGACAGCCACGGCTGAGACGATGAGCAGCATCACAAACATCATCACCCATACGTCAGCGCTGAATGGCTCTGGGGAAGGGAAAAAAGCAGTGCTCAGGGTTAAAACAGAGAGCAAAAGACTTCGAATTAATTCACATATTCATTTCATATTTTAGGGGGTGGGGAACAAACCACAGTGTGTTGTCTGCCTTCAGGAAGCCAGGGCCTACGTTAGATTGTACCTGAACCATTTCCTTAAAGGGCAAGGACTATCTTCCTTCAAATACATGAGAAGGACAGCTTCATGCCTGTGAGCCTTTTAGGTTGTAGAGGCAGTTTCTGCCAATATTGGACCAATATCTGGGTATTTCAGTAAATGGTGCAATTGGAAGAAATACTAGCTATGAGGTGAGTATTGGACTGACTCAATTTGTGTTCTCATCTATATGGCCACACCATGTAATAGAGGCCTGGAAATGCCTTCCCCAATGCTTCTGAGCCTTGCAGATACAGTCATTCTCAACAGACCTACCTACTATTTTAGAGTTGAATTTGTTCAGGAATAATTATGTACAATACATAACCAGCTCCCCTTTCCTCCTTGTATCACTTCTCTTAAACTTCCTAGCCTAGATTCACTTTTTCAACCTACTTTTATGTATCGTATGTTATCAGACATCATTAGGATATGAGAATATAAGTCAATGTTAAAGAATCCTTCCGGCCGGGCGCGGTGGCTCACGCCTGTAATCCCAGCACTTTGGGAGGCCAAGATGGGCGGATCACGAGGCCAGGAGATCGAGACCATCCTGACTAACACGGTGAAACCCTGTCTCTACTAAAAATACAAAAATTAGCCGGGCGTGGTGGCGGGTGCCTGTAGTCCCAGCCACACGGGACGCTGAGGCAGGAGAATGGCATGAACCCAAGAGGCGGAGCTTGCAGTGAGTGGAGATTGCGTCACCGCACTCCAGCCTGGGCGACAGAGCGAAACTCCGTCTCAAAAAAAAAAAAAAAAAAAAAAAAAAGAATCCTTCCATGCTAAATATTATTATCTGCAACGGTGGGAATTTAACAAGTGACAAGGGAACATGCCTAAGCTATAATTCACAAACCAACTACAATCTATCCCCCGTCACCAAGTGATAGGGTTGATGGGACAAGACTGGGCAAGGTAGCAAGAATGTTCCACACAAGCTTTCTTAATATCTTTAATCATGTGTGCTGAATGCTTTCCAGTTGAGCTAAATATCTCTCTGGCTGGGAGGTGTCCCGAAACTAGATACTATATTCCAGAAGCCATCTCTGTGAAGGCCTATAAAAAGGGACAATCACTATTCTGTCCCATGATACAATGCTCCCTCAATTGTGTCTCAAAATAGTTCTGGCCTTTTTAGCTGTCACAGCACATTGTAAACTCATAACTAAGTGAATTAACATGCTGTTTTCTCCATCTTCCAAATCATTAATAAAGATGAAGTTTAAAAAGGGGAAAAATTGGCTGAAAATTAGAAAATATATTTCTTACTCTGAAACCTACTTTATTATCGAACTCCCAAAGGAATTGTAAAAGCTTGGTCACTTAATCAATTTTAAAAAGATCTTGATAAAGCCCCAGTGCTTAACACACCAATTGTGAAATGCAAAACCTTTTAATGGCAGCTAGAGATGCGAGCGTAATAGGTACAATTCAAAGGCTCTCTCCAGAGGTGCAGAGAAAACCTCTGCACACTTGACTCTAATTGATTGCAATTCTACCCTGATTTCTCTTTTGTCTAAGATTGGGGAATAACTGAGTAAAAGCATCACCTCTATGGTCTTTTCCTCCCATTAGGCCCAGGGAAACTTTCTATACACAAAATACATCGTCTGTTTCGGCCTTTACAATTTAGAAAGTACTTTACCACATACTGTATATATAATCCCTCTAATGGCCCTTTCATTAGGGATTACCTCATTTATTTTATGGAGGAGTAAACTAGGACTGAGAGGTCAAGGTTCTTTCCAGTTCATACTCAGAAAGTGGCAGGGTCAGGTTACAAACTGAGCCAAAATGTCTGTGTTTTTTCATTTTATTACATTGCTCTTTGTCCCCCATGCTGGTTCCTGGGTTAGGGGCTGAACCCTGAAAAGGCCTTATTTGTACCAGAACACAGGTTCTGAAGGCTACCATAGCTGGATTTTAATCCTAGAGCTGCCAGTTATCAGCTAAGAGACTGCTGGAAAATGGCTTAATATGTCTAAGATTCCGTTTCCTAAGCTATAAAATGGGTATAATAACATTTTATGAGTTAATATTACCAAAGGGTGTACCATGATGCCTGGCACATTATATAGTAGGTGCTCAATAAATGTTGGCTTCTCTTATCCCTATAACTAACTGCTCCTCCTCTGAACACAGACATAAACACACCCTGCCTGACATTTCTATGCCATTCCAGTGATATGTTAATGTACCACTGGCTCTGCCAGTTCAGAAGTTAAGGTAGTGCTGTACTGACAAGGTTAGAATTAGAATGTGGTTTTGTTTATATCTCTTAATGTTCCAATTATCCTTGCACAGGAAAAAAAGCAAATAAAATACGTACAGCAGCTATGAGAATTACTGCATACAGTGTGTACTATCTAATCACATTTCACATAAAATTGGCAAGGCTGGAATTTGCTTCACTGTGAGTAAGAAGATTAGCTAAGAAATTTGAGTAATTTATAGAAAAATTCTATGGAGCCTATAACTCCACTTTGCAATGCATTAATTGAATTAATTCCCTATGGTTAGAACTTAAAGAAATGTTAGTCACTGTCTACTATAATAGCCCCATTTAAAAAATGTTGATGTCCCTTAGAGAGATGGTGACTCGTCCAGGGGCTTACGGCTTGTTTAGGCCAAACCCAGTCTCCTTTCTGCTAGCCCAGTGTTCTGTTTTCAAGGTGACGTTTTGTTTTCCAACCCCTCATTCCATGGCCCCTGAAAAAAAGTATGGGGTATGAGCTCACAAAAGACCTCATCTAACTGAAATCTTGGCCTCATCTCACCCAGTCTTATATCACATCTGAGATTTTTGACATTTAAGTGATGCTGGAGAGAATGGTATGGGGAGGGGTGCGCTGGGGTGGGAGGAAGAATCAGATCAGCTCTATCTGGCAAAGCCTCAGAAAATTTGCGTGGAAACAAAAAACCTTTTTTGGTAGCACTGAGCACAATTCTTGCAGATAATTAAAAATAAATAGATATTTCAATGATATCCAGAATTAGAAATTATTATGGCAGGAAGCAGCCTCAGAGATCAGCCTGGTTGAAATGACTTCTCCTGTGGATGAGGAAACTGAGTCCCCAGATAGAGCAAATTTGCTCAAGGTCACATGCTGACTAAATGGCAGGAATGGGACTACAGTAGGCCCTCTGAGGACCATTCCAGTACTGCTTTCTTAGACGGCATTATGCTTTCCTATTTTTCTGGGTGTTCATCAGTTTTCATGTTTGAGAGTAATTAATTTTGAAGTCCCCTAAGTGAAGTCCCTGACTGAGTTGAGCTCCTAGCAAACCACCTCCTAGCTGGAAGAGCCTGGCCATGTGCTCCTTCTTTGTTCCCTATTTCACTTCCCCATCCGTATGTCCATTTCCTTCCACCAGCAAACCCATCATTTACCTAAGAAGGCAGAAGGTGAGACAGTCCCATTGCTGCGTGACACCATGACACTGATGCCTGTCTCTATGAAGGGCACAGAGAAGTCGACCACCTCCGATCGTTCCTCATTGATGGTGAGTGAGCCCACCGCCATGTAGGCCCTCTTCATGACCACCTAAGAGAAAGACGCAATCCTCCAATTAAAACATTCAGAGGGCAAGGGACCACCACGAGGAAAATACAGCCTAGCTGTGGTTTTCTTTATATAGTGGGAACAATACATCTTATTTGCCATTTTGTATTTTCTGAAATGCATAAAGTGAGCATGTTTAAAACATATATTTAAAAGAAGGAAAATAAATGAAAATGGAAACAGCCCTTGTGGACACTCACCTCTCCAATCATACCATTCCAGGTTCCATTGATTTTCTTCCCATGCTTGCCATTGGTAACCAGGTAAAGGTCATAGGTGAACTTCACAGATTTAGAAATTTTCTTAAGGATGTCGATACAGAACCCCTTGCAGCATTTTTTGATGTAACCCGGCTCCTCATCTGTTTTATTCCTAGCCAATTAAAGAAACAAAAACAAACGAACAAAAAGGCTTTGTACAAAAAGGCAACATTTATTACCCTTTGCCATTAACAAACCTCCAATCCCGAAGCAGACCCCCTTCACAGCTCAGCACAATTTATACTAGACTCGAGTGAAGAAATAAGACAGACAGCAGACCTGCACTATTATCATTATCTCATCGCATGGAGATCTGTTTCCTCTTAATTTTAATTCTCCTTTGAAGTACAAAATACATAAGAAAAGGGTGCATATTTGAAGGCCTCAGTTCAATGAGTTTTCACAGACTGAACTCCTCTTTTTAATCAGCACCCAGATCCAGATACAGAAAAGTTACCAGCACCCAAGAGGCCTCTTGTTTCCCACTCTAGGCACTTCACACCAAGGAGAACCATTATCCTGACTTTTAAAAGCATAGATTAGTTTTATATTTTTCAAAAAATAGTTCTAACTCTCAAGATTTTGGGGCATGTTGGCCCAAGAAAACATATTTGAAAACCAGAAGAAAACTTAAATCTCCATAAACTTGAGGCCCTGATCATTGAGGTCAAGCAAGACCAGAGAAAGTTTAGCATAAGAAGTTAGCCATCGTTTTCCCAGGTCACCATCTGGACAGAATGGGACATTAGACCAGAGGGCTGCCAGTAATCCCACAGATCAAAAACAACTAGAAATCAGACACAGTGCCCAGTCCTCATGCCTCAGGTCTCAGGCCAGCCAAGTGCTAACAGGTGCATCAAAGCTGACTCTTCCATGCCACCCAAAATCATTGAGAGGATGCCATACTCAGTGATTATGCGTTTTTGGCAGGGGACTGTGTTCCTCATGCAGGTTCCACTCAGAGGGTCCACACTTTCCACAATGACAAATGGTGCCTCCTCCAGGGTCACAATGCTCAGATGGTCATCTTCCTGCTCTTCAGTCTCTGGACACATTCGGGGCCACACATAGTACTTCATCTGCAGGGTCTTGTCTTTCCACTTCCCCACCTGCACAAGGATGAACACGAGAATCAGAAACCTCTGGCCACAACATAACAGCCTGTCCCTGTATTGTCTGAATAATTCCAGGAAGCAGTTGAACAAAAACCAACAAGTGCCAACATTGTACAAACTAGAGAGAGGAATACTTTTTCTTCTCTCTAGTCATATGCCCCAAATGAGACTACTGTGTCCAAATGTAAGAAAGGCAATACATTCAATTATCACTCACTTACCAAACATTAAATGAGAACCTCTATGTGCTGGCACCCTGCCAAGACCCATGGCTCAAAGAAGCATCATTCTGTCCTTCATGAAGCTCATAGTGAGTGGAGTCAGATATGTAAACAAATACCTTGCAGCACTGTGTAGTAAGTGCTGTGAGGATGCTGGAGTTGCCTGCATTATGTGTGGCTGCCAGTTTTTTCTACCTAACTGTAACAAGGAGCATGATGGTGAGAGCAGCGGATAGCTGTGGAAAGGTCAACAGAACAATGGGAGCAAATGAGCCAAAAGGATGTGCTTTGACTGTAGAAGAGATCCAGTGGGGAGAGCTAGGTGGATCTGAATTGGAATAAAATTACAAATTGGGATTAAAGAATACTAACACTGTTTGGGAAGGGAGCACAGTTAGGCTGGGGATGAACGTGGGTCAATGCAGACGTGCACCTCCTGGGCTGGGTGGAAGCCCTGGGATGAATCAGATATGTCTCTCTGTGAGCCACCACCTATGGCCACACAGGCTGAGTGCCCCAACACCAGGGAGCACCATCCACATGGACTCCAATGTGAAAGGCCAGTGCCCCTGAATCATGAATATGGCGGCCTGCTGGCAACCATCCTGAGAAATGTATGGGTTCCATTATTTTTCAGAAGAGCTACTCATTCCTATTTATAAGGGAATCGACATGGCTTTGTCGGGGGGCTCTTGATCTCTCTGTCTCATTGAGTTTAATGGAGAAAGAGGGAATACTTGCTTATTTTCTATAACTGAGCATCTTCAATTATCATAAGGAATTATGGATTGCAAGCACCTACATTTTCTCAATCTATGATTTCCTCCATGCAGCAATATAAAGTAGTAGAACAGGTGAGGCACCAGGAACTACAGCACTACTTAATTTATTAACTACAGAAATCAATAAGAAGCAACAAGTTGGTAGCACTTTGTAAATTTTCAAGCAAATCAGCTTGGATTTCCAAATTAATGCAAAACCCAGACTCCTTCCTTCTTGGTTTCTTTGTCCAGTAGCCTGCACAGCCCCTGCCCTTGTGTTACTGCATCATTATAATGCAAGCAGTGGTTTGGTGGCTTGGGCAATCTTATTTGGTACCTACACAGTCCCTGTTTGACTGATGCTGGTTGGTTTTCTTTCAAGGGTATAAATGATGTTTTGCTTTTTTGTTCAGAATCATGCACCGAACCAAACATTTGCTTTCCTTCATGTATATAGACTTCTCTGAACTGTTGATCCTGATTTTAGTACAAGACATTTTTTCTCATATTACTAAGACTGCTTATTTCTAAAACAGAAATTTCCAAATGGCTCTGCAGCCAGTGGAGATACTAATGTCCTCTGCCAGTTGGGGCAGGTAGGAATTGGGAGAGGAGAGACTTAGTCCTGGGGGCCCCAGACATTGGTACCCCATCCCCAAACAGGCCTATTTACCCCAGTGGCCAAATTGGTTTTATATTCTGCACCTTCAATAATGTGTAAAAGGTTGAGAAGCCCTAAAGTACCTATCTATCTATCTATCTATCTATTTATTTATTTATTTATTTATTTATTTATTTCCTATCATCTTCTCAATAGTCCCTTTTGACTTTTTTTCTCTTAAATCCAAATTTATTCTCTTCTATCTTTATTGCTACTAGCCTAGCCTAATATAGCCCAGCGGCCCGTTCTGAGATTATTGCAGGAAATTTCAAATCTCACTAAAGGTCCCCCCAGAGTCCATTGTGGACACTGCTGCCAGAAAACACAATTTTGTCATATAATCCTGAATCAAAAATTTCAACAATCTCTCACTGTCCTCAGAATTGTGCCCAAATTTCTCACCTAGATAGTCAAAGTCTGTAGGTTGAGTCTAGCCTACCTTGATACAGTTAACTTCACTATTTTACATCATGAATCCTTAGTTCAACTTGGAAAAGGAAGTTGTTGGTATTAAGAGCTAACATGGATTAATCAGGAACACTTTGCAACAAACTAGCTGCATTTTCTTTTCTAATAGACTTACTATATCTGTGGAAAAAATGCTACATACATAACATTTTGGCAGAGTTTCTCAGATACTATTGTGAACAATATGGATATTGCACACTTTGATAGATTTGAAAGCAGTTTAAAATCTGTACCCAAAAAGGAAAACAATAGATTGTTTAATGAATGACTGCCAACATAGAAAAAGTCACTAGTGTCATGTCAGAGGACTCTGTTCTTAGAAGCGGCCTGGATAGTATTTTGGAAAACAAAATAGAAGTCATGCTTACAAAATTGCAGACAGCAGAAAACTAGATAGGAGGAAAGATAAACTGCATTGCCGAATCAAGTTTCGAGGAGATATGAATTAGTTGGAATGATGGACTGAATCAAATTGAATGAAATGTAACAGTATTTGTACTCAAAATCTAGCATTTTGATGTTTTAAAAAGCAATTGCACAGCATCGAAAATGAGATATTTCAATCAGCAGTCTACAAAAGCTATTGCAATAACAATGGTATATTTATAGACATACATCATCTAGCATATGGGGTGAAGGGAAGGTACGAATGATCCTACCCTTCTCTGTGTTCGTCATACCACAGCTGGAAACCTGGGTTCTGATCCTATAATTCTATAACCTACTGATTTTTATTAAATATATCATTCTCATTTCTCCAACAATAGTTTGTTCATGCAGTTCCCTTTATCACACCCTTTCCCAACTTCCTACCGAGTTAGCTGGGTCATATCCTTACTTCAAGTCCATTCATTTCAACCACCACCAACTGCACACTGATTCTGTGCCAGGCACTGGGCTGTGTGCTAGAGGTAACAATACCAGGTTGCATTTATTGAGGGCATAGATGTGCTAGGCACTGACCATATCTAGTAATCTCACTATATCACAGTGAGCCTGTGATATTGGGACTCACATTTAATGTTTCATTTTACAGATGGCTACAGAGGGGTTTGATGACTTGCCCAAGGTCCCATGGTAAGGGACTTGAAGCTGAGCAGTCTGACTCCAGAGCTTGGGCTCCTACCCACCACACTGTACTGCTTCTCTGACAAGGAAGGAGTAAGACATGTTCCTTTTCCTCCAAGGACAGTCTAGAGGGAAAAGACACTATCCATCAACAATAATAGGCTTTGATAATTAATATCCAGTATCCATGGACAAGTTAGGCTTTGGTAATTACTCTAATAAAATATATAAATAAAGTACTCTGGCATTCAGAGTAGAAGTGACGATTTCCAAAAGAATCAGAAGAAATCTCACAGATCCTCATTTTGAGCTGGGGCTTGAAATGTAAATGATAGCTGAGGAGGTAAGATTATTTATCTGCCAAAGCAAGAGCAAGAGTGAAGGAGCAGAGTGGTGCAGAGGCTAAATGAAAATGGATTATTCTTCACAACTGTAAGGTCTGAGGCATGGGGAGCAATGGTCTAGCACAGTTCTCCTCCTTAAGGGCCTACTCACTGTAGCCGGATGATCTCTGCCACTCTCAAGAGCTGACTGGATTATGCTCATCTCTTCCCAACTCCTGGTTCAAGGGTGTCAGGCTGGTAGCTTGAAACTGGCATGGGCACCATGAAGGTGGCAAACACTATCAATCAGGCTCCCTCTGTCCAGCCCCAGCCCCTATTGTTAAACATCTACCAGCTCACCACTGCCCGGAACCCAGTTATTCATCATTTCATGCTATCTACCACCTTCTTTAATGATTTTTTAAATGTTCCAGGTGACTTGTCTTCTAAATGAATTCTAAACATGTCTCTGAGTATTTCTGAGACTATAAACACATTTCTAAAGCACTGTGAGCCTCAGTTTCTGCATCTGTAAAAATAAGTGTATAGAATTCTGAGGTGCCTTCCACATAATTTCATGATAATAATTTCTTTAGGACAGGGGCTCTCTACGTCCTACAGATTAAAGCTCAACGAAGAGGTGCTTTTAGAGGTTACTTTTTGAAGGGATAGCAGTATCCAATTTGTTTCTACAAAATATGAACTTGTCTTAAAGTCATGATTTTTTTTTCTTGTTTCTTCAAGGAAACAAGAAAAGAAATGAGAAGGAAAGTTAAATTCCTTGAGTACTGAAAGGTGAAACTTTTTTGAAAAAGAAAATCTACGAATATCAGATTTCCAATTCCAACCAACAGGGCTCATGTTAAAGAACATGTTTAGATAGTCACTGCCAATTCTTTATGGAGCAAGGCAGGTTAGAAATGAGTAAACAACTAAAATTAACAAAAAAGGAAAAAAAATTATGTAGAAGAAGAAGGTGTATTTCAAGCAATCCTTCTCTCAAGGGGGAGAAAGTATGGTGAAAAATATAAATGGAAAAGTTTGAAAGAGCAAATAAAAATAGTAAATAGAGAAAGAGAAGCCGGAGATACCAAGCAAACATCTTGAAAGGATGTCTGAAGTGGTGTGAGTATACAATCCTGGAAGTGCAGACAGTAGTAGGACATGAGGCTAATGAGATATTTCAGAGACAATGTAGCGAGAAGAACTGAAGGAAGAATTTATGCTTGAGATTAAAATAGGATCAGGAAAATAAAAAACCTTAAGAAATAATGAAGAAAATGACTGTAAAGCACTCAGAATTCCTTTGAGGGAAACACTAAATAAACATCATTACCACAAGCACATTTCACAACATCTGTCTACAAAAAATTCAGTTATCTGCCATTCTAATATTTAAAAAGATCTCTTGAGGGCCAAAATCATCTTTCTCAAGAGAAAAAAAAAAATATTTGCCTAGTTTTTTTTTTTTTCCCCCAGAAAAACAAGGAGTGATGTTTTGGAGTTTCTGGTTTGGTTCTCTTGGTACAGGCTGAATAGCTGGGAATTTCTCCTCGGAAGGAAGTCTACCTTACAAACCTGTGGAGTATCTTCGAGTGGACTTGGCTCATAAGGCTTCCCTTAGGAAAATTCTAGGGAACTAATCTGTAATGCTTTTAGACTTCAAAGTCTTCCTTCTGCTAACAGATTCCTCATTACTGCCAGTGAAATTGGCACAAATTAGCACCCTGACAAGGCCACACATTAAAAAAGACCACCGAGACCGTGTTCCTCTCTGAAGCCCCCACGTTTGTCCCTCTACCATGAACAGTTGATGTGAGCAGAAGGGCGAATGTGTCATTGAGAAGAAGGGAGAGGGGAACAGGGCAGGGTATTGCGGCCGCTGCAGTCCTTGCACAGATTAGCAAAGGACATCGGTCTCCTCGGGCTGCCTCTCTCATCTGCACAGAAAGTCATTTTTTTAAGATTCTGGAACAAAAGCACTTATTAGAGCCTCTTTAGGCGTCAAAGGTTATTTTTCAAAAATCAAAGCATTTTTGTTTTTTGCTTGAGATGACATCTGGATCTAACGCAAAACACTTGCTGCTTATTTTACGCCTTCATCTGACTTTTAAAATGTGAAACTTAAAGCTACATGCTATTTCCCTGAGCAAGCTAAAGGAACAGACAGAGTCGCTGCAAGGCAGCCCAAATTCTGCATCCCATTCTGTCCTGCAGACTCCGAATACAGCAGAAATCCGAGGACAGGAGGACACCCTCACTTCCCTACCCCCAAAGCTATACATCTTCAGTCTGAGGATTTTTAATGTTTGAGTATATGATAATACTTCATTTTGCTCAATCTTTATTTTTCTCTATTTACCTATCTTTACTTTGTTTTTTGCTACTATAAAAAAATGCCGCAGACTGGGTAATTTATTAATTTTTAAAAAAATGTATCCCTCACACTTCTAGAGGCTAGGAAGTCCAATATAAAGGTGTTGGCATCTGGCAAGGGCCTTCTTGCTGCATCATCCCATACGGAAGGCAGAAGGGCAAGAGAGTATGTGTGTGAGAGAGAGCAGGAGAGGGCCAAGCTCACTTTTATAACAAATCCGCTCTCTGGTTAAGCAACCGACTACTGTGATAATGTCATTCATTCACTCATGAGGGCAGAGCCTCAGGACCTAATTGCCTCTAAAAGGTCCCACCTCTCAACAACGTTGCATAGAGGATTAAGTTTCCAACACATGAACTTTGGGGGACACATTCAAACTAAAGCACCACCTCTCCCCCTGGTTTCTTTGTAACCAAGTGAACATTCTAGCACTGTATGGTCCTGCACTATCTGTATCCATTCAAAATACATCTACATATATACAAATAAGGGGATTTGTGTGACTCTGTATGTATGTATGTGTGTTTCCTAAATTGAATCATAATACACACATTTCTCTGCCACTTAGTTTTCCCACCTCTGTAGGGAATTTCTTCCAATAGTAGATCTAACTCCTTTTAAGAACTGCATAGTAGCCTATTATAATGAATGTGCCTTGCTTTATTCAAGCATACCCCTGTGATATTTATGATATTTCCAAAAAATTAACCAAAGGACATAATACAAATCTTGGTATTTCTAAGGCATCAATTCCCAGTAATGAAAAAGCGGAACAAAAAGATATGTATGTTTTTAAATATTCTCAATGGTGCCAGAATACAACAGTTTGCAACAATTGAAATTCCTATAAGCAAAGCACAAGAGTGCATCCTGCTCACACTCTCACCAGCACTAAGTTTTTATCACTACTAAATGCTTGCCAATCTGAAGAATGAAAAACAATATCTTCCTGCTCTAATGTTCATCTCCTTGCCTCACGGTGAGCTCAAGCACCTTTCTATATCTCTTAGCCATTTAGGTTTTCCTCCTTTACCCTCTAGTCACATCTTTTCTCCATTTTCTATTGAGTTGTTTGTCTTATCTGTTCATAAAGAAGAGCTCCTGGTGTACTATGATAGTAACCCTTCATCTGTCAGGTATGCTTAAAACATTTTTCCCACTCTGAGATTTGTCTTCTGACTGGTCGTTTTTCTGTGCACAAAATTTTACTGTTTTTCTTTTGCAGTAAAACATAATATGTCTTTTTAAATGGAGCGTTTGGTTTCCTATCTGACTTGTAAAGCAATCTACCCCACTCCCAAAGTGTCCTCATTTGGTCTTAGTATACTTTTGCATGTAGCTTTTCCTATACTGCACATGACAGAGATGCCATTTTGCTTTCTGTTGTTGCACATGGCCTTCCTCTGCCCACAGGTCTGTCCCTTTCCATGTTTCAGGAATGTTCTGCATTCTCCTTGGCCCTTCTCAGACCTCTCCACTGCCATGATACTGTCCCTGATCACCCCAGCCCAGAGAAAGAGTTTTCTTATTTGATCACCTGTAATAATTTTGTGGGTCAACCTCTCCCTTTAACTATCATATTAAAATGTTAGCTGTATTTCAAAATTCATGTCTCTGAATTGGTCTTTAAGCCCTTCGAGGGCAGGGACTATATTTTAGATGCCTCCTTTTGTCCCTTGTAATGGCATGAATAACAACTATGTGCTCAGTAAATTAATGACTGATGTCATTGCACACCCTCCACAAAGCCTTCACTAGATCTCCCTCCAGTGTTGTTTCGTCCATGAAAATGATGTAAGATGTAAAGCCTGCTTCATTCTGTTTCTCTTCAGCCTTCCTGATTATAAGGTTACCTTGGACAGACTCAGTTCTATGTGAATTGCTCTAAGTGCAATGGCACAATCTGCTGCAGTGAGTATCTAAAAAGGCCACTGCCATGGCTTTAATGCTTCTTCTCCTAATTATTTGCATATTCAGTGACATCTAGGTTTAGAAATTCAGTTTTTGAAAAGTGTGCTTGAAAATAATTTCCATATTTAAATTTGATCC
Source organism: Macaca nemestrina (assembly GCF_043159975.1). Taxonomy (NCBI): domain Eukaryota; kingdom Metazoa; phylum Chordata; class Mammalia; order Primates; family Cercopithecidae; genus Macaca; species Macaca nemestrina. Next base: position 128,370,750 of record NC_092134.1, on the reverse strand, counting down.
ATGACTGCCTTTGGCCGATGACTGCCTCATCACTTACTAAGCTGGGGACCACAGGCTCTGGGTACACATGCTGAAGGGAAGCCCATCCAGCCAACCCTGCCTGGCACCTGCGTGGCTCCCCGAGGGACACTGAGACATCCATTGCCATCTCAGGCCTCAGATGCTATCCCTGGCTGAGCCCTGTCTCTCCAAGAGAGTCCAGGCCCCCTGAGCGCTGTGTGTACCCATTGTTGCTGCTGGGCACTGCCCTCTGAGTGACTCCTGTTCTCTGCTTATCCCTCCTTCCATCTTTCCTACTCTGGAGAGTGAAGGAATGGGAAAATGGGGGAGGTAGAGCAGACTTACCTGCCAGGAATAGAAGTTGTTGATTCCCTCAGCACCAGAGAGCAGTTATGGTCATTTCAGATAACACCACGGATGGAGATGTGATCATATTAGAGTAATTAGAGCCATTAGGGACCAGGCCGAGGGCCAGGCACTTCTCGCAGAGGTCTATCAATTCATTGCCACTAAAAAAGGTGGATATTATTAATTGCCTACAATATAGACCCAAAAGCCCAAGGCTCGTTGAGGGACCAGAATTTTATCTCTGTTTTGTTTGACTCTAGCAGCTCATATTTTTTTTTACCATGCTATGTTACCAAGAAAATATTTATGACCTCTATATTCTTTGCAAACTTACTGTGATCTAAGAGAGTAGAAGAGTCTGTTTCAGCTCACCCTAGTCTCCCAAGATCCCTGATGGTTGTGTCTAAAGGGTTCATGACAAGTGGCAACTGAAGTTCATAATGGAGGCCAGATAGGCAGAATGGTGGCAGGTGGCAGTGGGAGGCAGGGTACTGACAAGCTGTGTGACCTTGGATGAGTTATTTAATCTCTCTGTGCCTGGCTCATTAGTTTTCCACAAGTATTTGCTATTTTTTTCTCCTCCTCCTCAGTATAACTATTACTACTACAATTGAAAACATCAGTGTAGCTCCTTAATGTGACTTCCTCCCAGAAACGTAATTTTTTTGTGCAAGTGGCTTGCAATTGTCAAGGGGGAAATACTGAACAAACTCCAAGCTTTTAACTCAATTTTTTCCAAACATCAGGGTAAACTTGATGAGGTTCTTTTGGTTTCATTCACTATTTTAATTCATGTGCAAATAAAAACAAATCACAGGAACAAAAATGCTAGTACTCTTCTGAATTTACCAAAGGTCTTGAATCCAAAGAGTCCCACTGGGCGAGGTGGTGCCTCACCATAAACTCCTCCCTGGGACAAGATGCCATTTTAGAAAAGAACATTAATTCTTTTAGGTCAGAGAATTTTGTAAACAGTTTGCTAAACAGGCCCAAATAGGTGGAAAGATTCAGCAGGATTTCCTGAAGTATCTAATGCCTCTTGGCACAAGGGCTCAAAAACTCCAAGCCACAACTCTCCATCCTTGGGAAGCCATAATCCTCAGAGTCCTATTCTTAGACTTAAAGGAGCTCAATTAGTGAGAGCTGAGCTCTACCTTTACCTTTGATATGCCTTCTTCCAATGAAGACCTGTCTCCTGAAACAACAAAACTAGGTCCCAAACCATCTTCTGGAATATGCAGGACACAGTAAGGAACCTGTCAAACAGACCACTCCCTTGGAATCAGCTTCCTCCTGGACATGTGTGCATCATGCCCAAGGCCTTGGCTTACTCCAGAACACAGCTCAGCAGCAATGCTGACCTGCTGACTGATAAATGATGGTTGGGTTCTAGGGGTGCTGTTAGAATCTGCTTTTGGGAACTGGGCCATAGGCTGCAATCACTGACACTGCTTGTCATCAGGTTACCTTGTCATTACTCTCTACCTTTATTCTCAAATGACAGTTGTGAGGATAGAGCAAAAGTGTGTAGCGTTGGACGATTCTGAACTGTGACTCTCTGGATTTGAGCACTGACTTGGCAAGGTCTTCATTAGTACTTAGGCAAATATGTATGTATGTGTGTATTCACTCATTCATTCACCCTACTTTATTCTAATTTGTCATATTAGTAAGGAACGTAGACTTTGAAGTCAGAAATGCCTAATTTGAATACTTGCTTTCCCATCATTGGTTGCCTGTGAGTCTGGATGAGTTCCTTAATTTTTTTAACCCTGTGTTGTGGATGGTTACTGTTGGGCTACCAACCAGCCATCCCTGCCTCTCCTTCTGACTCACTCTCCCCTCTCACCCCTCACTGTAAATCTTTATCTCCTCCTTTTGTGAAGTGCCCCTTCCTCAACTCCAACCATGCGGTCCTGTGGAGGTTGCCATTTTATTTCACCCCCTGGTCTACCCACTGACCCAGCCATAGCTGAGAGGTTGAGGAGTTGGGGCACCTGACTGGCTGGATCAAATCCTTGGGATTTTTGGTAGGACCCAGGAGAATGTTAAGTCAGTCTCATTCTAGTGGCATAAGCTATAATATGTAAAATTCAGAAGCCCTGGGAAGCCATGTTTTGTAGCCTATGGAGAAACTGACCTATGGAAAGACAAGAATGAAGCCAGAAGCCACTGAAAAGTAAATACAAGTGAGAGTATGAGTGAGATATATGACAGCATCAGAGTCCTGGTTTATGGCTCTTCTGGGGGCTCAACCACATTACCATTGTGAGTTCTGTTGAGATGATCCAGTATCCTACAATAAAGTTGTCTTTTGCTTAAGCTGGTTCAAGTTGTGTGTCTATTCTTTATAATCAAAACAATTCTCATAATGCACTGTGTATTTCATTCATAAGTGGCAATATAACTATCTGTGGGGTTCTGATGAAAATTAAATAAAATAATGTACATAAAATGCTTTGTAAAGTGCCCAGAGCATGGTGAGCCCTGAGTAAATGACAGTGGTTGTGGTGGTAGTAGTGACATTTATCATCGCCAATTTCTGTGAACATCTCAGGAGCCAAGAAGTAAGTTGGGTTGCAAGTGACAGGCAGATTCCTCAGTCATTCCTCAACAAGGGTCTCACCAAAGGAAGAAGCAGCAGGGGTCCTCCACTCAAGCTCTTTGAGTCTTGGGTTTAGGCAGGGCCAATGGGCTGGAGTTCCTATTGTCTGGTTAGTGACCTGTGGCTGCATTCTCTTCCTGGCCAGGCCTTGTGGGGGTGCTTGGACAGCCACAGAGTCTACAGTCACAGCCAAATGCACTCAGCAGGTCACTTGGCATCTCCTAACACCTGGTCCATGTGCCAGACCCTACTGCCAGGTGCAGTCATTTGCATGCCTTCCGTCTCCCCTTCTACTCCCCATGCACTCCTTCTACAAGTTCCTTCCCAGGATTAACAGCACATAACCCACTTAGGGGTTCCCCAAACCAAGTAAATGGCAGAAACAGGATTCGAACACAGGCAGTCTGACACCAAAGCCTTTGTTTTTTTACCACTCCTCAATGCCACAAATATTAACATTATGTGCCACATATTAATATTAATAATATGTGCCACAAGGCACATAAAATGCAGAGAACAGTATCAGGCATGTCGTAATAATGTCTAATAAATGATGCTGATCTAGAATATCTGCCTGTCCTATTCTCCTTGGCAGTTCTGTGTGCCTTGGGTCTGCCATAGCATTAGATGGTCTAGGGGCCCAGAGAAGCAGGAGGATGAAAGGCACTGAGTGGACAGTGCCACTATCCAGAAGGTACCAGGTTGTTGCAGAAGAGCACTGGGAGTCAGAAATGATTATACTGCTCTTCAAACAAGGCTTACTGGACTGGTCCCCAGCTTGCTCTGCCCCTTGCCTCCTGATCAGTCTCATCACACCCTCTTCATGATCCTCCTCTGAATTTCAAGTGTTTTCAATAGGTTTAAAGAAAAGTTTACTTGAAAATATGCAGGAATCTACCGATAGATCTTAGACATACCAGACTAACCCCTCTCAGATATAGCTTGGGACACTAATGAATAGTGTTGCAAATCACTGCATATTTACTAAACCAATCAAAGCAAAATTGGTTCTCAAGCAAATTTTTTTGGAGCTAGAACATGTAGCTGGACTGGAGCAGGACCTCATCAGATGAGACTGCAGAGAGCTGCTTTTATCACTGCAGGGTGCCCATACACAAGTATCAGAAAGAAAGTAATGAGAAGCATTCTGGAAAGGGGACATATTGCATAAGTATAATGACAATTTTTTCCGGACCACAAATCTGAATGTAAACACTGATAATTATGAATGGGCTTTCTGGGACAATGAAGCAATGTAGTTGAAAGTGTGATCATCCAGGAAATCCAAGACATAAGGTTGTGAATACATATGAAAAGTAACAAGGCATAAACATTGAAGAGACACATAAGAATTACTGAGGCAATGAGGGAGTACAAATGGAAGAGGTCAAAGTCATTTAAAATACATTATAATTTTAGAAGCCTAGACCACAAAGACAAGAAAAAAAAAAAGGCTTGAAGGATCTGTGTCTAAGAACATACTTACTGTTCTGTCTAAGGTGACCTGCCAAATTCATAGAACAGTTTCCTCACACCTCACCAGGGCCATCCAAAACAAGACTAAATATTTAACAATAACACTCACTCTAAGATTGCCCAGGGTCTACCACTCCTCCTAGACAATAAAGGTCAATTTGGTAGATAAGAATATTGGTAAAGAATGAAGAAAATAGTTTTTTTGTCAGATATTCTAGACTATAAGCTCCCAAACTAGGATATCCAAGGTCATTCCATCTCTCATGGAAATGCTTTTCTTAGCTATGGAGGGTAGAAATAGAAAGGATCCTACCTTGACTTCCATTCACAGATACTCTGTCTCTTGCCTGGATTTCTGCATTACTCCTAATGTTTTCCCCACCTCCATTCATGCTCCACTTGAACCCCAGAGTGATCGCTCTAAACTGCGGATCTGACTGCATCCTTACCTTTCTCAAAGCCTGTCAGGGCCTCCTCATTCACCTACAGAATAATATCTAACTTTGGAAAAGTACACATTTATTCCCCACGTTTCACCCTTTCTCTTTCCCCTTCCTCCTTCCCTCCTTCCCTCCTCTTGCTCCTCCTTCTCCTCTTTCTTTACCTTTCTCTCCCTCTCTCTTTTGCTCTCTCTCTCTCTTGCCTCCCTGCCTTTGTTTCTTTTTCGGCTTATCTCTTCAGGATTCCTAGCCTTTTAATTTCATTTGAAAACACAGAATGCTGTTTCTTATCTGAATGTCTTTACTCATGCCAAAATCCTCTATTTAAAACCCCTGGTCTTCTAACGACACAGCTCTTCACTTAGGATTCAGCTCAGTAGCATCTATGCCAAGAAGTTTTCTTACTACACCCCTTGGCTGGACTAAAGGGTTAGGTATCCTTCCTCTGTACTGCCAGACTATCATGTGCATATCTCAGCCTCACAACTTGCCATGATATCTTATATCTAACTGCTTATGTGTCTGGTCTCCTCCAGTAGATTATGAGTTCCTCAATGGCAGGAACTGAATATTATCATTTCCTTGTATCCTCAATACCTAGCATAGGGAAGATTACCACAGTAAGCACTAAATAAATGTTAGCTAAACAAATAACAACAAAATTTCAAAAAGGGAACCTGCTCTTGGCAGCTAATAGATAATGATGATTCTACCAATAATACTAATATTTATTGAGTATTTACTACATCAGAGATGATGCTGAGCAAAACATATGCAGTATGAAATTTAATTTTCAGAAGTCTTATAAGGTAGATATTATTTTTATATTCATTTATGGTAGATTATTATATTAGTGGTAACTAAATGAAACAGATATCCCAGTATTCATGCCCTTGTGCAATCCTTTCTCACACTGACTCTGAGTTTAGCTTTGTGACTTGCTTTGCCCAACAGGATATCGAAAAATGTGACACATGTAGCGACCAGGATGAGCAATAGTCAGTGGGTCTTGTCCTCTTGGAATGTTGCTGACAATGCTGAAAAAACTTGGACCAGCCTTCCTGAGGACAAGCAAACGTAGAATGAGGCTCATCCGATCGCCAGTACCAACACTAGACCCATAAATTAGGCCATTTTGGATGGTTCAGCCTTGGTAGAGTCAACAGATAAGTGACCCCCTGGAGACCAACCCAAGAACCACTAATTCAAACTTACTCTAATTCAAACTGCTGACCCAAAGAAGGCTGAGTAATAAAATTATGGCTATGTCAGGCCACTAAGTTTCCAGGTGGTTGTTACACAGCAGAGGTTAACCGCAATGTATCTACCTTGGGAAAAAGATATACCTATCAGGCAAAATCAAGGAATACAATAAGCAAGAAGAAAGACAAGCATGGATAGAAATAAAAGACATACCAGCACAACATTCTTTATAGTGCTTTAATATAAATAAGTACAGTGCTCATGTAAGTCCTTTTTAGTGGTAGCATTGTTGAAATAGTACCAAACACACAGTTGGAAGTCCTAGATCTCTGGCCCGGCCCTACTGCTAATAAGCCTTCTGAATGTGACAAGTCATTTGAACTCTGGGATTCTAAGTTTCTTTGTGAGGAAAGTGGGAAGATATATATGTATAATGTGTGTACGTGTGTGTGTGTGTGTGTGTGTGTGTGTGTATTCCAATCTCAGAGGGCTGGTGGGGGACTCGAACATACATCAAATCACCCACATGTAAGTATTAATGTTATTGAAATCAGTTAATAACTTTGGGACACAACAATGACTAACAGCTGACCCACAAACCAACCAGAACTGGTGGGACACTGACGGAATCTATATATTCTATGCTATAGAATGGGAAATCCAGCAGTTAGACTGTCGGTGTATTCCATGTATCAGATAATGTTTCTCTACTAGGCATTTCGACACCTTAAGTCATTGCGTTGTTTTATAAGGTACTATATTAGTCCATTCTCACACTGCTAAAAAGGTATTACCTTAGACTGGGTAATTTATAAACAAAGCAGGTTTCATTGATTCATAGTTCTGCATGGCTGAGGAAGCCCCAGGAAACTCAAAATCATGGTGGAAAGTGAAGGGCAAGTGAGGCACGTCTTACATGGCAGCAGGAGAGAGAGATCAGGAGGGGGGAACTGTCAAACACTTTTACCAGCAGATCTCATGAGAACTCCCTCACTATCATGAGAACAGCATGGGAAGCCACCCCCATGATCCAATCACCTCCCACCAGGTCCCTCCCCAAAACATGAGGATTACAATTTGAGATGAAATTTGGGTGGGGACAGACACAGAGCCAAACCATATCAGGTGCTCTCAGTATATCTTGTGTGACTTTTTCCTCCCAGTGTTTATAATCTAATCTCACATCCTCCACTGAAGGGAAGGGGGATATCTGGTCTCAAAGCAAGAGCTTTAAGCCAACAGCATGAAGACCTAGCCAGGCCCTGGCAGTCTGTGACTGCCCATGGGACGTTGGCACGTAACCTTGCAGAGACCGATTCTCTAACTGTAAAATATGAGGGTGAAAACATTTGCAAAAATAACCTCATATGGGTTTGAGATAAACAAAGGTGAAAATGTTTGTGGAAGTGCCTTGAAACTAGCTACTCCCTGGACAAAGGCAAGGAAGGTGGCATGAATGCTCCCATCCAGCCAAAAAAGAAAAACAAAAAGAAAAATACCCAGTGTTTAGAGAGTACCAAATGATGTGCCAGACACTGGACTAAGTGGTAGGTTTTGCAGGGAGAAAATGTGGAAACTGACACGTTAAGATGCCAGGTAATTTGCCTGTGGTCACATAATTAATAAATAGCTCAACTGGATTGAAATCCTGATTCACCTCACTCCGAAGCCTGGGCTTCTTGCACAGTGCTAAGCGGCCTCCTAAAGGAACATCCACAGCCTGTGCAAGAACAGAATTATTGGCCAAGTAGTTTACCATTTAATGGGGTCGCCAGCTTGTGGCTAAAGAAACAGATGATGAAAGAAGTGCTGGGGAGAAAACGCCTGTTTACAAACATAGCTTAATTAATTAGTCAACTCAGATGAGGCAGAAAAGGCGGGTTTCCAGATGTCTGACATCGAGAATTAATTAGCAGAAAGGCACCAGTCCTCAGGCCTTGGGTTCACGGCCAGACCACATGGTAGAATTAAACGACTAAACTTCCCCTCAACTTAAGCCATTTCAAAGAAAACAAAACCCCAAACAATAACCTCATTAAAAATGACAACTGAACTGAAAAAGCTCCACCAACCAAAGCTTCAAGTGAAGTTCAGAAAAGAAGGTTCCTGTGCTTCTAGTTCAGTTTACAAAAGAGTTAGAATGAAATGAAAGTAACTTAGGCTAACAGTGGGTAAGTTCACATTCTGTACCAAGATAAGTAAAACAGAAAATTAAGGTAGCACTTGAATTCCTATCAGGCAAAAGCCACCACCTTTGCAGAAATGCTATCATATGAGTCACTTGTACACAGAAAGTACATGTCAATCTGCAGGAATCACCACAAAATGGGGTCGGGCCAGCCCAGGAGAATAGGTAATATGGAGCCAATATTAAGTGTAATGTGTACTCTTCGGGCTCTGGTGTGACTTCATGAGTAAAAGTTACTTTCCAGGAATGGGTTCCCCTCTGCTTCCACAGTTAACTCTTCTCAGGAGTTCTAGAAGTGCCCCTATTTTGTTGTCTGTATTTTTATCAGTGAATTTCTGCAGTTGTTTGGGACTCATCCTCTGCCTAAGCAGGGAAGTTAAATGAGGTTTGAAGCAACTTTGTGTCCCAGGGTGAATGGAATACAATGTATGTGGAGAGAGGTAAGGGCAAAGAGTTCAGCTAGGCTGGAGGGTTGAGGGCTGAGCAAAGGTAGACAGGGTGGGATTCCATGGGGAGGGAAGGCATGCAGGTAGACTGGTAGATCTGGAAGTGATCTAGAAAATGTCAGTGGTTTTCAACCAGGGTGTATATTAGAATCACCTGTAATGTGATTAAAATGCTGATTCCTAGGACCTATCTCATACCAATTATATTGGAATCTCTAAGCAGGATATACAATAATAGTATTTAAAATCTCCCCAGGTGATTCTAATGAGCACCGAAATTGAGACCCACACCTCTATGGCAACCTGTTCATTTTCCTAGTGGGGAAATGAGGGAACACATTTGGAGAAGCAAAAGACAGACTGTGTGGGTCCCTGGTGTCAGGTGACATTTCACTGAGCTGCCCTGAGAACTCCTCTCCTCCTTCACAGCCTCAATCTGGTGTCATGGGAAAGGAAGATCACATAAAGTCACTCCCAGGTGCTGGGATCCTTCACCTTGTAAGGCTGTTGCACTTGTGCGTGTTTGTAGATTCCTTCACTCACGTAGAATGAGGTTGAGGGGTTTAGACCAGTGAAGCTCAAAGTGTGGCCCCAAGACCGGCAGCATGGGCATCATTTGACATGCACATTCTCAGGCATCTCTCCAGAACTACTGAATCGGCAACTGTGGGCAGAACCCAGCAATCTGGTTTTAAAAAAGCCTCATGCATGCTAATGTTTGCGAACTGCTGGTTTACACAACCATTTTCCAAAAATGAGTCTTTGGAGACAGGGAGAAAAGTAGAAGGTAATGGTGGTAGGGGTGTTCATGAGGACACTGGTCTCTGCCACTGAGGATAAAGGCTGGCAGAGTTTATTTCGGAGCAATCAAGGACACAAGGTAAAACCCATCCCCTTCTACAACGAGCATTTTAATATTTACCAGGTATCACCTGCCTGACCTGCAGCCAGCTGGTAGAAATAAAATGTCTCTTGTTTCCTCAAAGAGATCTCATGCCAAATGAATGCATTCCTGACTTGAAAAAGTTTCATTTGCTCCTACCTGGTCTTAACTTAAATCTTCCTATTGTCAACTCTTGATTATGTCTCATAATAGTTAATAAGTAAATGCATGTAATAGTGAAATGATAATCAACATTTTATTTGACTTGCAGATGTATTCACAACTCATATCCAGTCAGTAACACAAGTGCCCACCCCCAAACCCACCGCACCTGTTTCTGATTCTCCCTTGGCTCAGGGTCCCTCTCCGCGCCTACGACACAGCTGCTGACAGGAGGAATGTGCCGGAATGATGGAAGAGCTGGGTCACAGCAGATAATCCATTTATGGATAATAAAAAATGTGTGTCACACGTCGCTGACCATGCCAGTCCTGAGCTGCTATACATAAAAGATCCTTCATACCCGAGATGGATTTCAAAGCAAAATGAAAAACCCATATGATTTGGCCATGTTCCTACTCATGTTTTAACTCATCCCAGAATAAAAGGTAGACATAAACTCTCTGACCGACATATTTACTAATTATGTGTCCTAGGCCAGTCCCTGTATGAGGTCCTGCAGGGGATACAATAGGAGATACAGATTCTGCTTTCGAGGAGCTTGTGATGAAACTGAGGAAAGAGAAATACACATACTGAGAAAAAAGTTATAACATCCAGTGTACTAACTATGGTAGGCTAACTGCCGTAACAAATAGTCTGTGAAATGTATTAAAATTCCAACACAATAGAATTTCATTTCTAGCTCATGTAACCATATTGAGGTTGGCAGGGCAGCTTTTCTAAGGAGTGATTTGGGAACCCAAGCCAATGGAGACTCTGCCATCTTCAACAGGAGGCTTCCAAAGTCCCTAGGAAGTGTCTGCATTCCAACTAGCGAGAGACAAAAGGAACGTAGTTGAACTTTCAGGGGAGGGTTTTATGGGCTAAGCTTTGAAGTGACATACATCACTTCTGTCTATATTGTGTTGGCTACGGGTCCATCACATGGCCACACCTCACTGTAAATGGGAAACAGAGTCCATCTGTGTACCCAGAAAGGTGAACAAACACATTTTGTTAAATACCCAACAGTTTCTGCCATACTGGGCATGGTTAGGGAAGGTGTGTGAGGCTGGGGGACAGTTTTATTTATTTACACGTGTTTTGTTTCATTGTTTCTCATTATCACAGTAACTTCTGAAGACCCTGCTACAGTTAGGATCCTGTTACATAGCAGTGAATTCACTGCTGTTTTCTTGATTTTTCTTCTAATTTTATGGAAGACTGGGCAGTATAGCCCATTTCAAGGATGAACATTATTGGGAGGCTATGAAAAAATTCAGCAAGAGAGGGGCGACGATCTTCAAATGATGCATCTTTAACCTCTTTGTGTTCTTCCTTTTGGTCAATACTTCACTGCTTAGTGCCAATCCATGGAAACCACTTTCATGTTGGCACTGCCCGCAGAGTAACAGATTTCATTCAGGTGCCTGGGCCAACAGAAGGTCCAGTAACGCAGGACAGAAACTGCTTTACTGGGAGTATTCGTTCTGGGGTCTGATGGAATATTAATGCTGAGAGGAGGTTGAGAAACGTAGACGGGAGGAATATGGGGGGAAACTTCTTCACACTGAAAAGGGGAGATGGTGAAACCAAGTCAGCTGGAAATGGAGAGGGGGCCTTTTGATGTTTTCCTATTTTCTACGGGAAGGGAATTCAATAGACACCTTTAAACGTTCCTCTGGGTGAAGAACGGATACTTACCTCATTTCTCCCTCTCACTACTCTGCCATCACTTTCCCAGACACCATGTTACTAGTTTAGGGTCCTGGGAGGAGCAGAGGAAGATGGAAATGCCGCACACATCTGGACTACAACTCCCTGCTGCTTTGCGATGAAGACAATTTTCTAATTGGAATCAACAGACACCCAGTGTCTGCAGTCTCTGTTGGAAACAGCAGACATAAGTAGCAATCAAAAGGTAGAGTACGAGCACAGAAGGATTAGCACGTATGTGAACATGGGCTGTCTAACTTGGTGCCCTGAATCTAGCCATTTGCTTGTTTTAAGCAAGGCATTCTGTTTCATTTAGGTAGTTAGCGGCAGTGAAGAAATGAGTGTTGTATTGGAGTTTCTTCTACATTATGCTGAGAAAGGTATTTTATACCTCACAGATTTTACAATGGAGACATAAGCTCAGGCAGAAGTTGCCTGTATTCACACATGTATTTAGAATACAAGTTCTTCTTTCCTTTGTTCAGCAGGTATTATTTCACAACAATCAGGAGTCAGGAATTTTCTAAGTGCTGGGGACAGTGATGATAAACTAGTCCCTGCCCTCCAGAACATTCTAGTGAGGGAGAAAGACAATAAACAAATATATAGTGAAATGTCAGCTAGAGAGAGCTATTGAGATAATTAAAGGTGGGAAAGAGGATGGTACGTGATGGGAGTCAGACAGGATATTCAGAAAAGTCTTCTAAAGAGGTGACATCTGAGCAGAGGCTTCAATAAAGTGAGTGTCATGTGACTATCTGAAGAAAGAGGATTTCAGGCAGAAGACTCTGCAAGGGCAAAGATCTTTTGATGGGACTTTGTTTGGAGTGTCTAAGGAATAGCAAGTCAGCTAGCATAGCTGGAGAACCTTGCGGGAACCAAGGGAAGAGTGGCAGAAAGTAAGTCTGATGAGATAGGGAGGACACAGACCATGCTGGGCCTGCAGCCACAGTAAGGCTTTGGATATTCTGTATGTAGTGGAAAGCCACAGCAGGGTTTTGAGCAAATAGCAGACGCACAAACTATTACATTTTAAAAGAAGCACTTTGGTTGCTACACAGCAATTGACTAAGGGGAGCAAGAGTGGATGCAAAAGACAAGGGAACAGGTGATGAGGACTTGAGTGTGATGATGGCAATAGAGGGATTGTGAAGTGGCCACTTTCTGGATATGTTCAGAAGGTGGAGATAAGAGGATTTGCTAATGAATTTGATATTGGGTGGAGAGAAAGAGAGAAATTGAAGATAACGCTGAGGTTTTGGGCCCGAGCCACTGGGTGAATGGTGGTGTCATTTACTGAGACAGATCCTGGATAGAACAGTGATTAGGCTGTGACCAATACAGTTATTGATACCAGACAGCTTAGGATCAAAGCCTAGGTCTGCTATTGATGAACTGTATGACCTCTGTATCTCTCTCTGCATGTCAGCTTCATCCTCTGTGAAATAGAGATATTAATAATACCTAAATCATAGGGTTGCTATGAAGATTAAACAAGTTAATATCTGTAAAGCACTTGGAGCAGCATCTAGAATAAAGGAAACTCTCAATACATATTGCCTAAAATGAGGAACATGGAGGGCGTGAAACAGACTCACAGAGAAAATCAAGAGTTTGTACTGGGACAAGGTAAGTTTGAGATTCGTATCATATATCTCAGTAGAAATATTAATAAGCAGGTGGGCATAAGAGTCTGAACTTCAAAACCGATGATACAAATTTGAGAGACATTGACATTCAGAATATTTTGCAAGTTAAAAGACTGGATTTTATAATCTTGTACTCATTGGCCAAATTCAGGCAATAGATGATAAATTATATGAGTTTTGAGAGCTAAAAAGAAAGTAGGCAGAGTTGCAGGGTACCATGCAAGAAGAGGAATTAATCTAGATGCAGGTAACTGATGTTTAAGTGGAAACCTGAAGGATGAACCTCGGCTGGTTATTATGCTCACTGTTCCCCTTTGTATGTTTTTAATCATAACACTCATGGCCCGTGTTGAGTAGGTTAAAAAAATGTAAGTATAGAAAAGGACAATGTGAAAATTAATTATGCACCTGTGTACATTTCCTCAAGAAAAATATCAGTTGTCTTCTTAAGTGAGATATTCCATCACCAGTAAAGGTTTTGGCAGAAATCAGTGAATGGAAATGCCACAATTTCCATACAGTTTGCACTTGCAGCAAAAAATAGTCCATGGAGTAGTCAGAATTTTCTCAAAATGATAATGATAATCATGACACAGGGCCTTACCTAAGGTAACAAATTATTATGGTTCGTAACCTAATAGTAGGCAGGACCCTGATGAAAAGATTTACTAGTTTTCTTCTCTATTTAGGACACTATACCCTTAGAATACAGAGAGAAACTGCATCTATTAAGAAACCTGTTCAAATCATCCGCCTGCTATTTCAGCATTCTTCTCCCTTTACGGTCTACGTTGTGTACCAAATAAGTAAGGCCCAGGCTTTACTTATTTACTAACAATCAGTAAATTATTTCACTAACTCAAACAGAGCTTGGTTAACAGTCTAGGCCAAAATGCTGTTACTGACCTGCAAATAAGTGTATGTGTCTGGGTGGCAAAGGGGATTTAAAAGAAATGAGATTAGATTTCTCACTCAAGTGGAAAGGAAGGTTTCTACTTTTCAGAAAGACCTGCTGTCATCTTTCTGCTGTCCCAGATGGTGAGAGTTATGTACTCCTTGACCTGAGCCAAAGACAACGTTAGAGAAAACGAAGAGACAAACAAGGTCTGCTCAAAGAAACTGGGCAAAAGCTCATTTCCAATGGCTTTAAGTACACAAAAGACAACTTATCAGACAAGGGCACCTCCCTTGACCCTGTTTTCCACACTATTGTTTACAAGGTAAGCGAAAGAAAAGTCTTATAAGAGACTAGTCCCTACAATACCTGGAAATAACAATCATATATTTAAAGGATTCTGAGCTTAGTGATTTTTGTTTTTGCAAGAAGTAAACCAAAACCAAGATATGTCTACGTGAATGCATAAGTACCTACTGAATGAATGTGAATGGAAATGTCTGTGCAAGCAGAAGGGGGTTATTGGCAGAGGCAGCCCTTGAGCACTGACCATAGACTGTAGAAAGTATCACTAGGGAAAAGTCATGATTTCTAAAGACAGGCAAGAGCTGGGCTTCAATTTTCGATCTGGTACTCAAAAACACAAGAAAGGGCCTTTTTCACTTGCATATTCAACGTACCTCTGGAGGTATATGAGTCCATCTCTGTTTGAACTCTCATTTCAAAATGGTTCTGTCTTAAAAATGTAAGTATTAGGGCACAGATGTCAGCCCTTGACACTAAAAAACTGCTTGGAAAATAATGTTGGAGGAAGCTTCTGAGAAGTCCTGTTACCCAGAGAACTGTGTATTCCTGGTAACCTCAGCATGACAAATTCCATCCTACTCCATCTATGGAAACGGAAGGGTCTGAATTTTCTGGATATTATCACATTTCTTACCCCAATTACCCTACTCCTGGTTCCCTAATTATGACAACCCATGGTAAGATGAGGCCCTCTCTGCACCTTTGTTGTACCTCAGAGGAAGGAAAAAGGAAATGAAAAATAGCATTTATGGAATGCTTCCTATCTCTCAAGCCCTGAGGAAGGCCTACATACACAGTGAGCTAAGTTAAGTTTTCTCCACTTCACTGAGGAGGGAGAAAAGTTGAGTTGCCCAAGGTCATTGAGCTAATAAGTTGCAGTGTAAAAACATCAAACCTAGTTGTCTCTGCCAAAGCCATATTCTTTCCAGGCAAGGTAGTCTGGTTGAGATCACACCCATTCTACTAAAGATCCCAGCAGAATTTCAGGAACAATACTCCTTGATTCATAGACTGTGTCAGCCAGTCAGCAGCAAACCCTAGTGCCAGATAGCACTTGGATGGATCATAAAAATACAAAGATTCTGCAGTGGTAGAGGCAGTCACAGTGTTCATAGACACTGAAGATGTCAGTTCTAATGCCAGATAAATCCTGCAGTTTTCAGCCGTCCCTGTGTTAATAGCTTTTTCGTACCCGAAGACCATTAATAGGTCACTTCTCAACGTTCAATGTCCCATCTCCTTTTACATTCCCACACGTGTTCCACTTACTGCCCTTATAATCATTCTCCTGATTTCCAATAGACATTCACAAGGTTCTTTTTATCTCCTGAAAATTCTGCAGTTCTCAACAGGACCCAGTACTCAAGGAAGACTGGAAAAGCACAATGTGCCCTGGAAGAGAGATGACCTGATCAGCACTCAGAATGCTCTTATCAAAAGCATACAGCATCCTCTGCTGGAGTTCCACACTTCCTTTCTTTCATTTCACTGCAGCCTTTATTTCCTCTTTCTTACCTGTTTATCCTATTGTTGCTCCTTTTTTCTTTTCTTCTCTCCTTCCTCCATTCATTTTCTTTTTCATCTTTTTCTCTCTCCATCCCTTTCCCTTATTAAATTTCCCACATTCTTTTCTTTCACTTCCTCCACCTCTTACTCTTCACCTTCTCTTCTTCTTTTACACTTTTAGAGGCAAATCAGTTGAGTTGAAAAAATAGAGATGTTGAAGTCACATAAATCTGGTTCAAATGCTAGTTTTTCCACTTATTGCATCCTTGAAAAAATAACTATTCTGCCCATTCCTTGAGGAAAAGGGATACCAGGCCCTGGTAGATGTAAAATGCAGATACCAGGCCAGGCATGGTGGTGCGTGCTTGTAGTCCCAGCTACTTGGGAGGCCGAGGTGGGAGGATTGCTTGATCCCAGGAGTTTGAGGCTGCAGTGAGCTATTATCATGCCACTGTATTCCAGCCTGGATGACAGAGCAAGACCCTGTCTCTAAAAAAACCAAAAACAAAAAAAATGTAGATATCAACTATATTTATATGTAGATCTGAATATTAAATGAGATAACCTGTGTAGATTCAGTTTAGGACTTTATTTGGAAGTAGGACATTCATAAGTGATAGGCAAAACCCCTGCTTCTATCCTGTCCCTTGCCCTGCTATTGTGAAGAATATCTTGTGTCACACGTTGATCTTGCCTTCTGTCTGTTACTCCCCATGGCTGTTGTCTCTGGTCCTGGTTCAGCATCCAATTCATTCCCCCTCTGTATTTCATAGTTTGTGTTTGGCTGGATTTTCCTCATGTTCTATGCTCGTTTATTTGAATCTGGCTTTAAGTAGAAATAACTAGACATTACAGAATGTTGCATGTTGATAAAATGTTCAAGCATCACAGTGATGGCTGATTCTAAAAAGTGTAATAACAACACTATTAAATACTTTGAACCATTCTGAACTATCTATTATAAGTGAGAAGCTTAGGGCCAAGGAATAGCCAAATTTCCTATACCTCCAGGAACCAAATGTGTGATTGAGATGGAGCCTAGGTCGAGTAGGTAAGG
This sequence comes from Macaca nemestrina, assembly GCF_043159975.1. Classification (NCBI taxonomy): domain Eukaryota; kingdom Metazoa; phylum Chordata; class Mammalia; order Primates; family Cercopithecidae; genus Macaca; species Macaca nemestrina. The sequence goes on along the minus strand of NC_092134.1, from coordinate 128,353,870 downwards.
ACAGCACTCATTACCTACCCAGGTAGCCAGAAGATAATGAGGTTTAAAAAAAATTGAAGTTTTTAAAAACTTGTGAGCAATAGTAACCATTAGTTCTTACACCAGGTTACTTATTGGTGGACACAACTCTGTAGTGAGAAGAACCATTTGTGGTGTAAACCTTACATAAAAATTTTGGAATCACAGTTTTCCTTTCCAGAAAACATAGAACTCTGAATATAAGCTAAACACTGCTACTTAATTATATCACATTTATTATTATTATTATTATTATTTTGAGAGGGAGCCTTGCTCTGTCACCTAGACTAGAGTACAGTGGCATGATCTCGGCTCACTGCAACCTCCATCTCCCATGTTCAAGTGATTCTCCTGCCTCAGCCTCCTAAGTAGCTGGGGTTACAGGTGCCTGCCACCACACCTGGCTAATTTTTGTATTTTTAGTAGAGACGGGGGTTTCACCATGTTGGCCATGCTGGTTTTGAACTGCTGACCTCAAGTGATCCTCCTACCTCAGCTTCCCACAGTACTGGGATTACAGGTGTGAGCCACTGGGCCCAGCCTTGCATCATGTTAATTTGAGGTTCATGGTAACCCATGTATCTTTGGGTAGCTCTCAGCCTGACTTGCCGTTTCCATGTCTTATACTTCTCTGTCTTTATTTTCTCTGAGTTCTTGACTTCCTTTTGCCCTTGTCTTTATTGAACTTCATCCTGTTAGTTTCTGATTACTTGTCCAATTTGTTGAGGTCATTTTCAATTCTAATTGCATCCCCCAAGGCTTTAGCCTACACTTTAAATTCAGTCTCATCTATGAACTTAATGAGTATGCTGTTTCAGTAACAAAGTCATGGATGATCATCTTAACTAGAAATGAATCCAGGACTGAGCCCCATGCAGCACCATTTTTAGTGTTTACTCATCAAAGGAAATGTATAGGCAGGTGCTTTAATGAAGTTCAGTTTAGAAAATATAGGCCTCCTTCTTCAGCATCTGCAATTACTTGGCTAGAATTTGTAACATTTTTGGCAATTCAAGGCTGTATTTCTATACAAGTGAAATTTAATTAATCAAAATAATTCTCAAAATGTAACCTTAAGGTCAGGCATGGTGGCTCATGCCTGTAATCCCAGCACTTTAGGGGGCAAAGGCAGGTGGATCATCTGAGGTCAGGAGTTCAAGACCAGCTTGACCAATGTGATGAAACCCTGTCTCTATTAAAAATACAAAAAATTAGCTGGGCATGGTAGCGCACACCTGTAATTTCAGCTCCTCGGGAGGCTGAGGCACGAGAATCGCTTTAACCCGGAAGCAGAGGTTGCAGTGAGCCGAGATCACATCACTGCACTCCAGCCTGGGAGACAAGAGCAAGACTGTGTCTCAAAATAAATGAATTAATTAATTAACTAAAAAAAACTAAAATGTAACTTAAAATTAAAAAAAAAAAAACCAACTCATTATTTTGATAATGAAAGCCAGTACCTATTTTCACCATTCTTCCCTGAGAATCAGTTGTGGGCATACTCTGCCTTACTGAAGGAGCACTGAGTAGGAGGCAAGGTACTGGCTTCTAGTTCCATCTCTGCTATTCAGCATATGACCTTGGGTGAGTCACCAAACCTTTCTCAGCCCAGACCTTATCTTCATCAAATGTGCCTTCCAGATCCAAGAAGCTGTGACTCTCTCTTAAGGGGTAATTATTCTCAGTGGCTAATTATTACATGTATACTTTGATTATAAGCATTCCCATGACACTTACATATAAGATTACAACTTCAAACACATTTAAGAAGTAAAAGTTATACTAGCTTTGCCTATTGTCTAGAATTCATTTGCCAAAAATGCATGTTTTTTTGCTTATGCATTCCTTCTCCATGCATGCTCAAATATTTGAATGCTGGTTATGTGTGAGACACTCCGATAACTGTTATTTTCTCATGAGGTCCCCAGCTACCAAAATGATATTTTAGAATTCTCACTTGAAAAATGAGGAAACTGAAACCCAGACTGGTTTAGTGACTGCTCAGGGCCATGGAGCTGGCTTTGGCAGAGTTGGGGCTTGACTTTGGGTTTTGGGACATAGAGTTCTGAAATCTTTCCATTATGCTATGATTGCACAGCTACCTAGCTTATTCTTCAAATCAGTATATGTCACGAAAGAATATACCATCAATTATAGCAGCAACCAATTAAAAGCCCTCACCACAGAACAGAGAACTGTCTCTTTTTCAATGATGAATGAATATCATCTTAATCTGTGAAGACAAAAGTTATTCTAAATTTTCTTACACAGGAAATGTGTAAATAATTTTCTTTAGGAAAGATATAAAGGCTATTTTCTAAAAGATACTTGAATCTGAGTCTGGAAACGAATAACTTTTAAAAAGTCAAATTCTTAGTACCAAGTGTACCTAGGAGATATTACAGGTTTGGTTCTAGACCACCACAATAAAGCAAATATTACAATAAAGAAAGTCACACAAATTTTTGGTTCCAAGTGCATATGAAAGTTATATTTAGACTATACTGTAGTCTATTAAGTGTGCGATAACATTATGTCTAAAATCACAATGCATATACCTTAATTTAAAAATACCTTATTGCTAGAAAATGCTAAGGATCATCTGAGCCTCCAGTGAGTTGTGATCTTTTTGCTGGAGGAGGATCTCACCTCCATGTTGATGGCTGCTGACTGATCAGGGTAGTAGTTGTTGAAGAATGGGGTGCCTATGGTGATTTCTTGAAATAAATCAACAATGAAGTTTGCCACAACAATTGACTCTTCCTTTCATGAAATAGTTCTCTGTAGCATGCTACTTTATTTGATAGCATTTTACCCACAAGATAACTTCCTTCAAAATTGGAGGCAATCCTCTCAAACCCTGCTACTGCTTTATCGACTAAGTTTATGTAATATTCTAAATTCTTTTTTGTTATTTCCACAATGTTATGGCATCTTCATTAGGAACAGATTTCATCTCAAGAAAACACTTTCTTTGCTCATCCATAGGAATACACTCCTCATTTCTTCAAGTTTTATCATGAGTTTGAGCAGTGCAGTCACATCTTCAGGCTTTATTTCTAATTCCAGATATCATACTATTTCCACCACATCTGTAGTTATCTCCTCCACTGAAGTCTTGAATTCCTTAAAGTCATCCGTGAGGGTTGGAATCAACTTTTTCTAAACTTTTGTTAATGTTAACATTTTGGCCTCCTCCCACGAATCATGAACGTTCTTAATGACATCTAGAATGGCAAATTCTTTCCAGAAGGTTTCAATTTACTTTGCCTACATCCATCAGAGAAATCATTATATATGGCAGCTATAGCCTCATGAAATGTATTTCTTAAATAATAAGACTTGAAAGTTACAATTTTTCCTTGATCCATGGGCTGTTGAATGAATATTTTGTTCACTGGCATGAAAAAACATTAATGTCCTTGTACATCCCCATCAGAGGTCTTCAACGACTGGATGTATTTATTGTCAATGATATTTTGAAAGGAATCTCCTTTTTGAACAGTAAGTCTCAATAATGGGCTTAAAATATTCAGTAAACCATGTTGTAAACAGATGTGCTGTCATCCTGGCTTTAAAGTCTTTAAAGCTTTAAAGCCAGGCATTGACTTCTCTTCTCTAGCTATGAAGGCCCTAGATGGCATCTTTTTCCAATAGAAGGCTGTTTCATCTACACTGAAAATCTGTTGTTTAGTGTAGCCACTTCATCAATGATCTTAGCTAGATCTTATGGATAACTTGCTGCAGCTTCTCCATCAGCACTTGCTGCTTCACCTTGTACTTTTATGTTATGAACATGGCTTCTTTCCTTAAACCTCATGAAGCAACCTCTGCTAGCTTCTAACTTTTCTTCTACAGCTTCCTCACCTCTCTCAGCCTTCAAAGAATTGAAGAGAATTAGGGCCTTGCTCTCAATTAGGCTTTGGCTTAAAAGAATGCTGTGGCTGGTTTGATCTTCTATCTAGACCACTAAAGCTTTCTTCATGTCAGCAATAAGGCTGCTTTGCTTTCTTATCATATGTGTGTTCACTGGAGTAGCACTTTTGGCTTCCTTCAATAACCTTTCCTTTTCATTCACAACTTGGCTAACTGTTTTGTACAAGAGACCTAGCTTTCAGCCTTTCTAGGCTTTCCATGAGACTTCCTCACTAAGCTTAATCATTTCTAGCTTCTGATTTTAAATGATAGGTGTGCAAATCTTCTTTTCACTTGAACACTTAGAGGCCACTGTAGGGTTATTAACTGGCCTAATTTCAATGTTGTGGTGTCTCAGGGAATAAAGGGATCCAAGGAGAGGAAGAGAGATGGGAGAAAGGCCAGTTGCTGGAGCAGACAGAGCACATAAGATGTTTATCGATTAAGTTTGCTGTCTTATCTGGGTGTGGTTGGTGGCACCCCAAAACAATTACAGTAGTAACATCAAAGATCACTGATCACCATGACAGATATAATAATAATGAAAACATTTGAAATATTGTGAGAATTACCAAGATGTGACACACAGACATGAAGTGAGCACATGTGGTTGGGAAAATGGCAGCTGTAGACTTGCTCTACCCAGGGCTGCCACAAATGCTCAATTTGTAAAAAAACCCAATGTCTGTGAGGTGCAATAAAGTAAAGCACAATAAAACCAGATGTGCCTGTCATAATTTCTTCAGAGAAATAAACAATTTCTTTCTCCTCCTCCTCCTCTTTCTTTTTTTTTTTCTCTCCAAACCCTAGTTTTTCATTTTCTTTCCCAATTGATATGGGATTAGGCCTCCAGGCGGAAGGAATGATGTCAACAGCTCCCTTCCTTGACCTCCCTCAGCATTTCTCCTGTCCAATTCACTGATTTCTCTGATTCACTTGCATTTCCCTCAAGGCAAGTTCTACATAAATAAATGTTTAAATAACAGAAAGAGAAGGGGGTGACTCTAAAGATCTACTTGTGGAATCTGGGGAAGAGTAAAGAGAAAGAGGTAAATTTGAGAGGAATGATTAGAAGAAACTCAAAGGCATCATTTCACCACAGAAATTTATATTCTTCTAGTCAGTCACCTTGGGACACTGAAAGTTTTTCTTTCTTAACTCCCCAGACAGTGTTCACTGGCAAGGAAGTAGTCTACAATAGCTGCTACCTGGAACAAAAACAAAGAGCCTGATATAGCAGCAGATATGAGAGGTAATGATAGGAAGTTTCTCTCCCTGATTTACAAAAAGTAATTCGGAGACATATATGCAACGTTTCTAATGACAAGCTTAGGAATAGAAGCATCTGCCCTCTCCTTGCTAAGTTCTTCTTTTATTACCGATTTATCTTCCTCTAACTCTATCTACTGTCTTCGACTCTTCTTAAGAATACCTGCCTTAGTGTGTCTCCCATATACAGGAATAAAGGTACTGATATTCCTTTTATGTTTTACATACCTCAGCTGTTTATATCCTCACTGTAATAAAAAGTGGTAATATTATTGTGGATACACCCAAAGGTGCCCACACTGGGTTACTGCCCTGTGTAATCCCCTCCCCGTGACTTTCTTTTAAACAATAGAATATGGCAAAGTGATACAATGTCACTCCCTTAATTAGGTTATGTTTTAATGGCAAAGGTGATATGATGTCACTCCCATGATTATGTCATATTGTATAAGCTTTTGCTTTCTTCCTCTTCCTCCTCCTCCTCTTTCTCCTCCTCCTCCTCTTCTTCTTCTTCTTTTCCTTTTCCTTCTTATTTCTGTATTTATTTTCATTTTTTTAGAGACAGGGTTTCACCGTGTCATCCAGGCTGGTCTCAAACTCCTGGGCTCAGACTATCCTCCTGCCTCAGCTCCCATACTGCTGGGATTACAGGTGTGGGCCACTGCACCCAGCCACAAAATTTCTTCTTAACATACTTGAGGCAGGGATTCTCCTCTTGGCCTTGAGGAAATAAACAGCCATTTTGTCAACTACCTATGGAGAGGGTCACGTGGCCAGGAGCTGTGAGCTGTGAGTGGTTTCTAAAAGCTGAAGGTTGTCTCCAGTCAATACCCAATAAGAATCTCAGCCAAATAGCCACAAGCAAATGAATTCTGCCAATGAGCAGCAGACACTTAGAGGTAGCATCTTCCTCACTCAAGCCTCCAGATGAGAACACAGCAGGGCTGACACTTTGGTTGCATCTTGTGAGACCTTGAGTAGAAGATCCAGTTAAAGACATGCCTGGAGTCTTGATCCCCAGAAACTGTGATATAAGAAGTATGTGCTGTTTAAGTCACTGGGTTGATGGAAATTTATTATGCAGCAATAGAAAATTAATACAATTGTTATCTCCTTTTAGTAGAAGAGGAAATCAAGTTTGGAGAACTTAAGTATGTGAGCTTTTGAGAATTTAAGTAAGTTTGTTCAAGGTCACACAACCCATAAAGCAACAGGACCCATACTTAAACTTGGGTCCTACTGAAGCCCAAAGGTTAAATGCTGTCCAATCCACCATGTTGCTTTTCCACAATTCTCTTCTCATTAACTGCCATTGTTGACTGAATATAACTATGTATGGATTACAATATGACTTCTGGTGATTGTGAACTCATAATGTATATGGTCTTGAAGTTAAAAATAACTGAAGTAGTCTGTTCCTCTCCCCATGCCCTCCTCCCTGGCCACCATGTTAAGGAATGCTGCCCACCTCTTACCCCTGAAAGAGCAGAGAGGAGAGGAAATGAGGCTGAATAGAATGGAGGGGTAGCCTGACTAGCATTGAAGAGAGGTTCACACCCACTCAAAGGGGGAATTCAGTGAATGTCTTCCAAAAGAGAACTGCTCCACCTAGGAAAAAGCTCTGAGGATCACGAATAATGAGCCTCTCACCAGGAATACCCCAGAGGCAGAAGCCTAGGGCCCATGAATAAGGTTCCATGCTCTGGGTTAATGAATCCCGCAGCTTCACTTCAATACTATTGGTTTCGGTTGGATGAAAGGACGCTGGCAGTGGGATGACTTTGAGCTTGACGAGTCAGAGAGCATTGGTTCAGATATCTTAGGGGCTGTTTGTTTGATGTGGATTATAAAGGCTGAGAATTCATTGGTAAGGCTTGGCTGGGCCTGTCTACTGTTGGACCAAATTGGACTGTATTTTATATGGGCCACAGTTAAATCACTAGAACAGTAATAAACTAGGTGTATCAAAATATTGACATGCCAAATTAAATGAGAGCACATACGGAGTAGTATAAACCCTAGCTCTATCTAGTCTATCATATTGCTGAATTTCTAACGCACAGTTTCAGAAAAGCTCAATGGACAGTTGAGAGCTTATTCCATGCCAGACCCAGGGCTGAGTGCTGTGAGGGAAACACAGGGTGAGTTAGACATAGCCCTCACCCTCCTAGAGTATCTAATCCAGTAGGATAGAGAAGTATAAACATTAATAACTAAACAACCTTACAGACATTGGGAATTAGCCTCTTTGGAGCAAGCAATGGTGAAGGGCACAGCTGGCACCAGCTTTAATGCAGCCAAGTAGGTGACACTAAGTCACTTGGAAGACCAGGCGGAAGATGTGAAAGGCTTAAGGGGCAAGGTGTCACTTGCTATAAGAAGTCCTAGGATTTCAAATTTCCTCGCATTGCCACAGAGAAAGCAGTTTCTCCTTTGATGAAAGACCTTATTGCAGTTAGCTCCTTTGACAACAGGCAGGGTCCAGTTGAAAGGAGCATGAGTTCAATGAACATTTCTGGATTTTTATCATCTTCACCTTCCAAGCAGAAGGCATTCATAGAAAGTGTGGAGTGAGGACTTTAGAATAAGGATGACAAATCTCTGCCCTGGCAGATCTTCTGATCTAGTTAAGGAAAACTAAATTACATGCTAAATTAAATACCTAAGAGGCATAGGAACTGTAGGAGCCTTATTGTTACATCTCCTTGAGGGTCGAGTATCTTCTCTAACTTATTAGGATATTGGTTTTAATATATATGCTATGTGTGGTTGACATCACAAGGGAGAGAAGGAGAAGAAAGAGGGATAAGAAGAAATAGCCTGGGAAAAAAATAGCACAATAGACAAAAATACTGGCTTTAATCACACACTGGTTTGAATCTGGGCCCTGCCACTAGTGTAATTGTGCAACCTTGAGCAATTCCCTGCTACCTCTGAGCTCAGCTTCCTCATTTGGGAGGGATATTACTGACCTTGCCAGGGTGTTGTTAGGAATAAGCCAGATAATGTATGTGAAGCCAGTAACATGAGGATTTGCATCTAGTGGATGCTCAAAAGTAATTTATCAAAGGAAGGAACAAAGGCAGGCAGGGAGAGAAGACAGAAGATAGAAGTGGGAGGGACTGGCTTTTCCTCTACTGCCTTATTCTCCTTGATTGTTTTAGGTTTTCCCCTGAAGCTTCTCTGATATATACCTTCTTCTTTCATTTTAACAAGAGGTCAACTGGTGCTGAGAATGGCTTACAATTGGTTCCTATGAGCAGTTCCACAAGATGACAGGTATTTATGGAAAAAAATTAAATCATGGTAAAATATGTTTGGATAAACGCTACAGCAAAATTAAGCAACTTTTTTTACTATAGGAATCTTAGAACCTACATTTTTTAATGTGCATTTTAACTCTTCAAGATGATAATACAGTAGACAGCATTTCCCAAGTTAACTTGACAGAAACCAGTTTTTCATTGTAGATCACATGAGGTTAGGGTCCATTGAACACACGTTGGTATTTATATCAAGATAGCATACCAGTGGGCACCAGACTGTTTGGGGAAAATTCCCCAGAAGAAGCTACTGGGAAAATAATCTAGAAGATGAGCCCCATCTTCTGTATAACTAGGTGGTATGACCTTGCACTAAATCATTCAAACCTCTGGCCCTCTGGTTTGCTCATGTGTAAAATAAAAGGATGAAGATACATATTCTAAGTACCCTTCTAACTCTAACAGTTTAACATTTCTGTGTGAGCATAAACTACATGATTAAGAATTCAAAAACTATACACATTACTATGTTCCTTCTAGAGAACCAGCAATTCACTTCAACAGAAGCTTCAGGGGTGTTCACTGAGCAGCCACTCTGCACCATGCTCCGTGGCAGATGCCCTGCACTGCCCAGGCTCCTTCAGTTGATGGTTCCTGGAAGAGTTCGCCTTATGAACAAAGCAGAAATAGGAAGAAATCTCTTTGGCTTGGTAGTCAGGGCCTTCCAGAGTCTCGGCATTTCATATTTTTCATCTCCCAGTAACCATGCTAACCTTGGGCTCTCACTCCTTCCTCTCCTCCATGTGGACACTCCCTTCATATGAAAGTATTCTACATGCCTTCTCCACATGCCCAGTCATGTGCTTCTCTCCTTCCTTCACAGCATTATCTTGCCTGCAGCCTGTCCCCTTCCTCCCCTCTGTCAATGCAAATTCCCTTCTTGTTTCAGGACACTGATCAGATCACAGGAAGTCTGGCCTGTCCCCACAGTAGGGACCTTCTCTCACTCACTTACAATTCGACAGACCATAGTGTGTGCCTTCTCACTAAGATGATAGAAAATCCCCCTTACATGTGTGTTGATTTGCCTTTCCCATGAAATCTTAAAAGGTAGAGATTCAGGTCCACCACCCACCCCTTCTTCTGCTGGAGTTCCGAACAAGAAATTATATCCCATAAACATCAATTGGCAAATGGGGTGAAAGAGTGCCACCTCATTCAGTTGAGTAACTCCTAATCCTTCTTCTCAATGAGGTCTGCCTTACTTAAAATGTCAACACACTCTCCGCAACATTTCAGACCTCCTTCTTTGCTTTATTTTATCTCTTCAACACTTATCTCTATCTAACACATTGTATGATGTATAATTATACTGTATAATTTACTTAGTCCCAACATTTTCTGTCTTTCCTGCTAGAATGAATACTCCATGAGGGCATACATTTTTGTCTTTTTTTGTTACTGAACCTTTGTGCTTGAGTAGTAGATTAGTGGCTGGTGCAGAGTAGTGCTGAACAAATATTTTTTTAAGTAAATAAATGAATGTAGAACTCTCTGGTCAAAGCTGAGTTAGAGAATACCATTTAACCTAAAGGACTTCATATGGCCTCTTACTCTCTGCTCTTGCAAATCTGTGGTGGGATCTTTCCACTAAATGAGAGGGAAGTCCAGTTTGAAGCATACCTGCCAATGCTAGAGGAAAAGGGGCAAAAGAGATAGCAAGAATACATCTGGTTGTCTCAAAAGCCATCGAAGATGGCTGACATCTTCCCAAGATCTAAGGGCAGTACCTTAGGCAGGGGTGGCCTGTGGTAGAAAAGAGAAGAAATGACAAGGGCAATGTGGGCCCAGGAATGGTCTTTGATAGTGGAGTCTGTCCTGCATTAAAACCAGGCATGTGATCAATAAAATTAGTAAGCAACCATGCGTGGACAGGGGAGCCTCCAACATCTTCCCCCAACCCAGTGGGGACAAGAATCTAGAAAGAAGTTTAATTATTTTGGGAAAAGAAACAGAGATAAGAGGAGAGGGGAAAGAAAAGAAAAATATCTCAGTGTAAACTTTGTCAAAAAATAGCACCCCAACTATTATATTCAGCACAAAATGGTGGCTCAATGAATGTTAGCTGATTGATTGGCTAGTGTTGATTTTATAGGCATTTGTAGAAATTCTGGAACTGAAATAGTAGCAAGTATAATGTCCATTCATTCCACTGGGCTTAGAATCCATTGCTGATTTTCCCCACTCAGTGTAACTCTAACACTAACTCCTTAATATGAACTCTTCTCTACGTGTCTCATAACCAAGCTAGAAAACGGCCTGTATCAGAAGTTGTTTTCTAGTGCCAGTAAACATAAATTAGTCCAGTGGTCCATGCAAAATGCCCATGAGGTTTGAACAGATCCACATTTCTCTATGACTTGATATTTGTGTAATCCTGAAAAAGTTATCTAACCTCTCCAGATCTTGGTTTCCTCATTTATAAAACTGGGATAATATTTATCCAGTAAGATGTTATGAGAATTAAATGACATAATTCAGGATTTGATCTGTTCGGCCATTTAACATTTATTAACCATTTACTATGTTCTAGGCTGCATCGTGCACTAGGAATCTAGAGACTAAACGGTCAGTTCCCACTCTAGGGAACTTACACTCATCCATAAGAAATTGATTAGGCTTCTCTGAATCTACCATACCCTTTTCACCTCCTTGCACTACACATGGTTTCTGCTTTGTCTAGAGGGGCCACTTTTCCTCCTCCTACCTCAGACTGTTAGCACTTGGCTAACTCTTCATTACTCTTGAAGATTCACTTCAAATGTTTCCTTCTCGGGCAAGCTTTTCCTGACCTCTCTGCAGCCTCTGTGGAGAGGCTCTCTGTATCCTCCTGAGAAGACACACAAGTAAACATGAGCAAGTGCAATACAGTGCAATAAATGTATGGATGAAGTGTGTTCATTAGTTTGGAAACACCTAATCTGTTTCTAATGGAGGCTGTAGAAAGGTGGTAAAAAGCTTGCCAGAGAAGGCAAAATTTGAACTGAGTCTTCAAGAATTGTGAAGAGTTAGCCAAGTGCTAACAGTCTGAGGTAGGAGGAGGTAAAGTGGCCCTTCTAGACAAAGTGGAAACCATGTGCAGTGCAAGGAGGTGAGGAGGGTGATAGATTCAGAGAACCATAATTGATTTCTTATGCAAGGGTATAAGTTAAGAAATGATGGAAAATGAGAACGAAGAGGCAAGCAGGACACGCCAATGTGCAGGCGGCCTAACTCCAATCACCAATGTCTCTTTCAGAAAGGAGATGCAAATGGTTCAACTGCATAAGGCAAAGAGAGTCAAAGGTCTTTCTCTGATCACTTAATAGCAAGATCCTGAAGAAAGCTGCTCTAGATTGTTATTACTGAGAATTACTAAAAAGGCAGAAGAAAGAGGACAGTGGAAAAATTCAACTTCCTTTCCAAGCATCCTTCCCAGGAAGGTAGCTGTTAACAAAGAAAATAGAAATGGTAGCTCCTTAGCGGGGCTTTGAGTTTTCATCTTGATGTTACTGGAGCACTACTGCAGAGTTTTAGTCAGGGAACTGACATGATTATTTTATGTTTTAGGAGGATCCATCTGACACTGTGTGAAGGATAGATTAGAAAAGGGCTAGATTAGAGTCAAGGAAGGAAGGAAATTGCAGTAATCCATGCAATCAATGACAAAGGCAATAAAAGAGGAAATAGAGAAAAGATGGTAGATCAAACAGATGGATAGATGAGAAAGAGGAATCACTTAGCAAGTCCCAGGTTTCTACCTTGGACAGTTAGGTAGATTGTGGTGCCAACATCGATACAAGAGGAGAAGCATGTTGGAAAGAGAGGGGAGAAAATGGGGCATTAAGGTTTGAGTTTGGTGGGCTTGGGGTCTCTGCGAGACATAAAAATTAAGGCTTAAAAGAAGGTGGTTGGGCATCTGAGTTGGGTTCAGGAGAAAAATCTGGCTATGCAGATTTGAAAGTCATTACTTTTAGACAGGCATTGTTCATAAAGTCTGTGTAGATGGGTCTCTGAGAAGATGAGAAGATGAGAAGATGAAAAATGGGACCCTGGAACACACCAATAAATAAGGGAAGGCAGAGTGGGAGTAAAGATGGAAGATAAGGGGACGAGGAGAGAGAAAAAAGGCAAGCAGAGAAAGGAGAGACTTAAACAGAAAAAAAAGGGAGTTGCAAGAAGGAGAGAAGAGTCCCCAGTAACAAATGTCAGAGAGATGTCAGTAAGTTAACAAGTTGACATATAAGAAATCACAAATGGCATTAGGAAGGGCAATTATAATGGAAGCACACAGTACAATGTTAACTCAGTAGGTGACTTTCATTCTCTTCAAGTGTATATGGTGGGAGCTCACCTAACACCATGGCTTTATATCAACTATTTCAAATAAGTATGGCTCCACCCATTTTCAGTAGGCATGTTTCATCTATAACCACTAATTGGTAACATTAATTGTCCATCTTTCCTCCTTTCTGCAGTACAGGCCTACAGTTCACACTAGAATTTCTATTTGCTGAGCCAGTCATAGGACTAAGTACCTGATTTTTGTCAAAAATCACAAAAAAGGGTTATGCAACTCTGCTACCTCCTTTTGGCACTCCCCTCTGACTCTCAAAAACCAAAAAGGCTGTACCTATGCTTCCAGTATTTTCTGTCTGTGACCCAAAAGCAGAGGAATGCTGTGCCGGGGGTGGGCTGCTGAATAGTCCTCACTGCTAGAGTGGCTCAATGGGAATCCTCCGATGAAAGGCATGATAGAAAAGGTAGATGTTATTTCTGGAATTATTATGATAAGAGGTGTAATGAGAAGCTCACTGCAGGGCCAGATAGAAAGAAAAGGGAGGTGGCGGCAAGGGAAAGAAAAGCTTCCCTGGGCTCTTTGCAAAGAAGGTCTAGGAAAATATTTGAAAATGTATGCATGTTGAGAAGTAGGCAGGAAACAGAAGAATGAAAGACCCCAACGATGGTTAACTCATTCTGTTTGCTTGTTTGTATATGAAAAACCAAAGTGAAAATCTTGACATGAAACACATCTTTTAAGAAACCCATTGCTGACTCTGATGGTCTCTGCTTAAACCTTCAGATAATAGCCTTACAGGCTAATGCCAATGCAATGATATAGAGAACATTCTTAGGATGGGCTCCCGCAAACTGCTGGTTGCCAATGAGTCAAATGGTTCTGTTTCCAACAGTTTACTTTCACTGAGTTCCTATATACAACAAGTGCTGACTGTTTTCTTTCTTAGATGAAACTGCTAAAAGCCCCAAAGTCCAGTTCTGGCCATCCTGCTGGTGTGTTTTTCTCTTCTCAGGTGGTATTGTCTAGATAACTCAGGTCCTGGTGTCTCTGTTGACCTGTTACAATGGCAATTACAATGAGGAAAAGCTAGATTTGCCTGCAGTTCTGCAAAGCCCATTCTAAGGTTTCAGAACAGCTCTCAGGGTGAGGATAATATTCTGCTCCAGGTTCTGGATACTTCACTGAAGGTTTTTACAAGCAGGAGAAACAGGCTTATACCTGTTAGAGAGGATAGGGACCCAGGAGAACAAAAAGCAATATTTCAATGGAAGAAATGGAATTGAAAAATGTCAGTCTTCCACAGCCTTCTCCCTCTGAGTAAAAGAAGTGAATTAGTAATTCCCTGAGTTGGGCCCATGTAATACTTTTGAGAAATCCAAAATCCAGAGAAGTTAAGATTTAGTAGGGTGGTAGTTGCATATCATTTGGAGGGAATTAACATTCAACTAAGAAAAACCACTGAGCACAAGATTACCCAGAGGCATTCAAAAGCCACAAAATTCTTATGCTTCTTTCCACATACAAGCAAACCAGTGCGTCGAAAGCCACATCTTTTCAAGCTTGTTTTCCTAACCTACCTCATCCCAGAATAGAACCACCCAGCCCAACCAGTCACAATGATACTCATGCCATGCCTGAGGCTAAAGCAAAAATGATGGCCAGATTCTTGCTGTCAGCAAACATCGAGCAGGAAGCTTGAATTTTAGAGCAGTAAGATTTGACTGAGAAAGAAAATGGGCATTAGAACACTTGGAAGCTACTGTAGATTAATCCCTACTGCATCCCCAATAGAATGAGAATGGGACCAGACCTTTCTCTGTGTTACATTCAGTGGTGCATGGGAGGTCAGCATAGTCTCTGGAATTTGACTGCATGGTCCAACGCCTGGCTCTTCCATTGACTAGCTGTGTCCTTCAGAAGGTCAATAAACCTCTCTGGGCCTCATGTTGTTGGCCTGTGTTTGTTTTTGTCGTCTTAAATACTGACTCCATAGCAATGTTGTGAGGATTTGTATGAGTTAATATAAGTGATCTGCTTAGAACAGTGCCTGACCTATAAATACTGACATACTGTAGACATAATATAGTGTTAGCTATTACTAACACTTTGTTATCTGTCAATCAGGGCTCCAATTGCTTGAGAGAATCGTCTTTACAAGAAGGATTGGCTGACACTCCCTATATTTTCTGATTCCTTACTTTCATTTCCTCTGCCTTCTGCCCTAGATGGAGTCTGTGCTGTTCCTTACCTCTTTTGAGAAAACTCCACCTCCACTCCCTTCTAGCTTCTCCTGTAGTGTTTTTCTTTACCTTTCCCTCTCTATTCTCTTGCTTCTCAACCTGTCAGTTCTCTCCACTCGTCATCCTCAATCTCCTTCCTTGGAGAACAGAATCTAGCACACTGTAGGAACGTATTGAAGATTTGTTGAATGATCAACCAAAGCGTGAACATATGATTCAGTTCCTGAATAAAATAATAATCTGAAAATATAAAAAGGAAAAAAAATGCATCATGATGCTCTATAAATTGTTTCTAATTTTGAAGGAAAAGATTACAGAGAAAGAGACAAATGGTCACACATAAAACAGTATCTAGGATCACAGAATAAAACAAACAAACAAACAAACAAAAAGAGACTGTTTTGCAGTGGGGTAGGGAACACTGGTGGTGGTCTGGGTGCACATAACCGTGACGCACCACTGTGTAGGCATCTCAGCCTGACTCGAATCACCAATGTCTCTTTCAGGAAGGAGACACAAGTGATTCAACTGCACAAGGCAAAGAGAGTCAAAGGTCTTTCTCTGATCGCTGGTCGCAAGGTTCTGAAGAAGTCTGCTCTCGATTGTTATTATAGAGAATTTTACTAAATTTTACTAAAACGGCATAAGAAAGAGGACAGCGGAAAAATTCAACCTCCCTTCCAAGCATCCTTCCCAGGGAGGTAGCTGTTAACAAAGACCATGGAACCAAGTGACTGAGCTGCCCGATCTAAGAAATGAAGTTCTAAAAATAAGCTATTCTTATAACTAATGAATAAATAGATGTCACTAAAAATATGCCATAGAACACTGGAAAATCTAAACCTGTACTTAAAACTACAGATGGTTTGAACTAGATGGACCATAAGAATTTAATCCAACCCTCTTGTTTTATAGATATGAATGGAAACCGAAGCCCAGGGACATTTTGTGACTCGTCCAAGGTCACCCACCAGATGGATGGCAAAGCCAAGACACGATAATCCAAGGGGAAGGAACTTACTTCTTTCTGGGATAGTAGGACTCAGAAAATGGATCAGTCACACCAAGTCAAGTATAGATGTCCTGCTTGAGTCACACAGCAGGGGATTGCCAGAGTAGAGAAGGAGAGCAGGAGAGGGGCCTGGGAGATGCTTTGCTGCCAGTCAGCTGACTGGCTACAAAGAGTCAATAAAAGTTGTGTCCAGGATTGAAAAAGTAAGGGAAGAGGAAGTGGAGCAACAAAACCCACTAGGAAAACCACTTGCTGTCTTGGAGCACATGGTTACTAAACGGTGTCCTGGGGAATTGAGGATGTTCCAAGAATCAGCTTTTAAGGGCCAAATAGCTTTTCCATGTTCTAAAAGCTGCTTGAGCTACCCTTCATGAAGAAGGGCCCAGGTGCTCATCTATTATTAAGCATGTTTAAAAAGGCATTTAAGAGAAAGCACCAGGAGACAGATTTGCAGCTGCAACGGCAGTCCCAGGAGGGCAGTGCTTGCTTAGAGAAGGAGCAGAGTTCATGTTAGTGATATGGGAAGAGCCAACACAGGCAAGTGTTCTGGTATTCCCTGACACTTGTTGGTGTGCTCTTCAGTAGTTCACTGAAAAGTGAGCGATGCAGAAGCAAAGCCAACAAATGCCAGATCTTCCTGCTATCAATACAACATGTTCAGAACAATAAGCCATGACCAAGATTTGTCCCTTGTGTTGGGGGGCAGGGAAGAGGGGAGTACAGAGGGGCAGAAATTTAAAAATCATGTGATAAATACATGAATCTAAATAGATAATGTACAGAGATTAGATATTTCATATATTTTAATAGTAGATAAATGGTCAGTTATTTTATATGATTTAATATATTTATGACATCATTCACAGCATATTGTGATTATAGATTATAAAACAAGATGTATAATACTATCTCAATTTTATAAAAATATTCCCACTTTTTTATAAAACACTTTTATAGGCTGGACTCAGTGACTCACGCCTGTAATCCCGGCCCTTTGGGAGGCCAAGGCAATCAGATCACCTGAGGTCAGGAGTTTGAGACCAGCCTGACCAACATGGAGAAACCCTGTCTCCACTAAAAATACAAAAGTAGCTGGGCATGGTGGTACATGCCTGTAATTCCCCAGCTACTCGGGAGGCTGAGGCAGGAGAATTGCTTGAACCCGGGAGGCAGAGGTTGCGGTGAGCCAAGATTGCGCCATTGCACTCCAGCCTGGGCAACAAGAGCAAAACTCCATCTAAAAACAAACAAACAAACAAACAAACAAACAAAACCCCACACATTTGTAATATAAAGGTAAAAGGACTAAAATGATATAAATCAAAATATAAACAAATTATCTATGGGAGGTTGAATTTGGGTTGGATTTTATTTTCTTCATGCCTTTCTCTATTTAATTAACTTTTCCTTAATGAATGATCGCTATACTTTTGACATCAGACACAAATAACAAAATACTGTTACATAAAAGAGAAAATGAAACAGGATTCCTCAGGTTCTGAAAAAGAGATCCTCATAATGAGATGGAATACATTTAAGACCACAGTTTAAGGTATTTTTCTTCTTTAGGATCTCACACTTAAGGATAGTCTTTTAAGTGGCCAATAATTCAGCTGGAGAAAAAATATATAGATTTTGAAGAGCAGAGGTCCATCACTGACAAACAATAAGAACTTATATTTGGGTAAAAATATTTGTATCCACCCATTCCTTAAATTGTCAACAAAAATCCTAATACCTGAGTTTTAAACAATGAGTAAAAGAACAGAGCCACATTGTTCTGTGATTGCCTGGCATGGTCTGTTTTTGATTGGGCAGGGTCTTGCGAGGCATTTCTTCCCAATGATGCATGAATAAGAACCACTAAGAAGTCAGGCTACATCCCCTCCTCTCCTCCTTAAAGTCACCTGCCCTCACCTTGCCGTCATGCTCTCCTGGCTCTACCAGCCTCTTGGGTGATGACTACTTCTCCCTTTTCTTTGCTGATTCTGCTCTCTCCTCTCAGCCTGCACCCACCCAGAGGCATGTCCTATAGCCCATGTCCTTGGTCCTCTTCCCTCTCCTTCTGCTCTCTTTAGAAACTCATCTTCTCACTGTCCTTCAGTTATCCCCTCTGTGGAGAACATCCCTCAGTCTGCATTCTTTGTGGTATCTTCACACCAGAACCACAAATTGACATTTCTACTTCCCTCCTGACTCAACAGTAACTCAGAATTAGAAACCCTAAAATTGAACCCGTGAAACTGCTTCCCCGTCACTAATTTTGTTCCTTGTTTTGATGTCCCAGTGTCCCATAAAAATCCCATTTCCTGAAGTTCAATTCTTCAATGGTCATTGTCTCATCTTCCCCAGTAGGTTACAGATTTATCCCACCTCTGCCATCACTCTCGCAGCCACCTCTGCTCCATGATTGTCCACATTCATTCAGGCCCTAGATGGCTGCGGCATTCCTGCAGGCACCTAAGTTCCTACAGCCCATCACAGCTGCTGGATGAATTTTCTGAAGAGAAGTCATAATCACATCACTCTCCCACTCACAAGCATTTCATGGCTTCCGATTGCTTCTTGAGTTAATTCAAACCATCTTTGCTTCTAACGCTCTTTAAGCTCAATCTTTCCTTAAAGACGTCTCTCTACCCCCTTATTTGTACCTATCATCTGGACAACTTTTTTAAAAAAACTATTATTCAATAAACAAATATTATACTTCACCTGTTACTCCCTCTGCCTGAAATATCATCCTCAGTTTCAATATTACTCACCTCTAAAACTCTCCCTATTATTTAAAGCCCATCAGTAAAATCATGTTCTTCTCAAAATCCTTAACCAGATATGTAATTTCTTTTTATAAGCCCCTTTGCCTTATCATTTATTAGTTATCTATTGCTGTGTAAAAGGTTATCATACAACTTAGTGGTATAAAGCACAAATATTGATTATTCCACCGTTTCTGTGGGTCAGGAATTCAGACACGCTTTAGCTGGGATCCTGTGGCTCAGGGTTTTATACAAGGCTGTATGGCAGTGAGTAGGCCTCAGTCCTCATCAGCTGCTGGTCAGGGACATCAGTTCCTTGCCACTTGGGCAGGGTTGCTCACAGCGAGGTGGCTAGCTTCCTTTAGAGCAAGGGACATGAGAGAGGGCCCCAATACAGAAGCTAGCCCTTTCATGTGCACATCTCAAAACTGACATCTCGTCACTTTACTAATCTATTCCTAATAATCAGGTTGCTAAATTTAGCCCATAACTGGGGGAGAGGACCACACACGGGCATGAATAACATGAAGTACCAGCCTTTGGGGGACATCTTAGTGGCTGCCTATCATATCACACTCTTCCCTGCATCATGCCTGTGTAATTTTCTTATCCCCTCTGTTAAAAGGGTACATTTCTTGAGAACAGGGTATCTTATTTTCCTCTTAGCACCCAGCACAGAGTCATTCGTAGAGAAGCCCTTCAGTTTAGGTTTGTTGAATTGAACTGAAGCTAACTGATTGATAAAAGTGCTAACTCTGGATACAGGCAGCAAAAGCAATGCCTCCTTCTCGTGGGCTTTGAGATTCTATTTTCACATGAAAAGCAGAAACACCATTGGGGATCAGAGAAGAAGAGGTTCATTAGAGCTTTAGAGTAGAAAAATACTATATGGTCAATGTTGTTCTATGAATATTAGGAAATTCCATTCTGAGACGAAGTGTTTCTAACTTCTGGGATGGGGTAAAGGGATCTGAAATCTAAAACAACATGTGTTCAGGGCAAAAACAGACTAAGCACTTCCTTTACATCCTTATTTAGCACTCACACAATATAAAGATATATGTGTAATTATTGTCATTATTAACTTCCCTTTGCTTCTAGCCTGACTTTTCAGAGCCTCATGAGTATGGCTCTTCTGCCTTGACAACTTCAACCTTATCTTTTCTTGACTCTGCTTTTCCTCCTCTCTCTCTCTCCATAGTTTAATTAGTATAGTATGACTTAAAATCATCATGCTTTCTCTCTACACTTGGACTGTGTCACTCAGTTTTTAATTGCGGTCAGTTTTCCATTCTTACATTTAAGATGCAACATTCTGTCCCTGCCTTCATTTCTAATTTCAGTTTTTCCTATATTCACATCTGTTTCATTTACCTAGCCCCTTTCCTTCATTCTCCTAGTCCTCCTGCTGAACTTTTCTCCGTTGAAGTCTTCCTTTCTTTGCTAGGTAAATGCCTTTGGATCACTCAAATTCCCTGTAAAGCTCATGCCTATGAAGCCTTTCTGGTTATTCCTTCAATTGGGATTATTTGTTACTCTGCCAAGAAAAAAGACAAATGCACGCTCCTCATGTGCCTAAAGCCTTTTAATGCATTAAAAGTCGATATTTCTGTATTTCATTGTCTGACAAACAGAAAACCCTTCAGACAAGTAGTGCCTTTTGCCTTCTACACTTCCAGGGTGCATCTGGAGATTCCGTGCAACACAGAACTGGAATTGCTCAGTGTGCTTACATTTCCAAGGCAGTGCTCAGAATTCACAGCTGCCCCCTAGAGACTCCAAGGTAAACTGCAGGAGCAATCAAAAGGCTGTGTCAGCTCCATAAATGCCCAATCCCTTAATTCTAAATCTACCCATTTCTAAGGTATCTATTTTAGATTTTAAGCAGGGAATGACTCTTTTTTGAACTCATCCATGTTCTGGGAGGTGCAGACTCCAGTGTCTGCAGGAGCTAGGTAGATAATTAATAAAAGGGGTGAGACACTTGCAGGGGGCTGACAGCATGCATTCCATCCAAAGGGGGTCCAGAGGAATGTGAACCCAGTGTTGCCCATCATCTGATTTTTCAGGAAATCTAGAATCTGGAGTTCTATGGGAATCTGAATTTTTAAATTTTAGAAACCAATTTAATCTTTAAATATACCTTTTAGGCAGTATAGAACATGTCGATGGCCCAAAAGTAGTCTGTTGCCTGCCAGTTTATAACCTTTCCTATACACCCTCACCAGGTCCCATGTTGTGTCACATTGGATGCTACAGGGTCAACTGGAGACAAGGAAGTGAAATAATTTCCATAATAGCTGTGAAAGAAAGCCAAAAGATGCCGTGCTCACTTAGAACAGTAGGCTAGAGTAGGTAACTCACTAAATGCAGTTCTTATTAAACAATGAAGGTTAATACTTCTTGATTTTTTTGAAAAAATCAAACATAAATATTGTAATGTTGATAGCCTGATGTGACATTATAAAAATCCATACCCATTCTCTAAAATCTAGCAGCGAGAAAAAAAAAAAGGAAGATAAAATACTACTCACATTTCTCCTGTGGCCTGGAAGTGGGCCTGTAGCCTCAACACAGAATCTGTACACAATTTAGGCAGAGGATTTGTGGACACAATTTGGAAAGTTCTTACTTTAAATAAGTTGCTAGTGAAACTTCTTATGACAGCTGCTGAACATACTCTGAAGAAATTTAACTAGCAACTTATTTAAAATGACCAATCCATCAAAAGCCCCTTTGAGACTGGCACTAAGTGGCTGAGAGCCACTGCACCCTGTCTTACCACCTTAAGGGTATATAGCACCATCTGAAATGATCATATTTATTGATTTGTTTATGTTTGCTGTCTGGCCCCACTCACCCAGACACAGGATCCTTGAGGAAGGGAACTTGTTGGTCTTGTTCAATACTGTTTCCCTGGCACCTAGAATAGTGCCCAGCCCTTAGTAGGGGCTTGGGAAAATATTCACCAAATGCATAAACCCAATCGGCCTCATGTCAGGGAATGTCTTTAGCAACTACGTGAAGATATCAGGTAATTCAGAATCTTCTGGAGTGAGTGGGACAGGCCTTAACTTTTTCTTACTGGGCTACTGGCTCTGTCCTCCACTTTATGAAAGGATAAAGATTCAGTTTTATTATAAAATTAATGGCTGGAAAATAAAATGAGAACAGAGAACAATGACAGAGTGGCAGCCTTAAATATCTATTAAGCAGATACTTCTCCTTGTGAAAAGGAAATGTCTGTGATCAGTGGCCCCTATGTTTTATAGGTCAAAACTCAGATTACTGGGCCTCGTCCTTAGAGTTTCTGGTGCAGAAGCTGAGAATCTGTACTTCTCATAAGTTCCCCAGTGATGCTGATGCTGTTGGTCCAGGGGCCACACTTTGAGAACCTCTGATGTAAACTGTGAAATGCTATTCAGGTATCTATTGTTAAGACCATTCACCACTCCCCCCACCTACCATTTCACCACCATCCCCTTTATGTTCAACCATGACTAACCATGACTATGGGCATGTCTTTTGACATTAAACCACTTTCCCTGTGGAAGGAATTTTTTTAACGGTTATGAGCCAATCTATCTGCTGCAGAATGAGGAAGACATAAAGGGAAAATTGGCAATTCTTTAAGATCAACCACAACGTGGTGGTTTATTACAGTGAAACAAAACCCGAGTAGATCAAATAGCACAAGGACACACTACAAGGTTTAATAAACTGTGATTATTGCTTAATGTGTTTTGGTTGTAATTTAATGGTTACTGAGAATCTACAATGCGCTAAATCAAAACTGAGGGGTTTCTAGTCGCCTGATTTCTGAGTGACAGGCCCAGCATGGGCTGCTGTGCTATGCTGTAGACTTTGTCAGTATTTTATTATTAATTAAGACTCACGTTTTAAAAATCTCTGTGCAAAAAGGCATTTTAGAATGAAGGCAAAAACTTGCTCATTTCCAATTTATAACATCAAACATTTATACACTGTTTTCTAGTTTCTTCCTGTTAGTGACTATCACCAAAATCCAAGTAGTTTGTGTGTGTCTTTGTGTAGTTAAGTATGGTCAATTTTTCCATTTTCCTGTTTTCTAGAATCTAATTTTATTTGTATTATCATTGGTTCAAAACGTGTTCAAGTAAAATGATAGTGAACATGGGAGTACACTTGCTACATGTCAGATATTGTGCTAAGAATTTTACATGAATTATAATTTTAGTTTTAACAAAATTAAAACTTTACAGTTTGAGGTAGGTGCTATTATAATCCCCGTTTTACAGACGAAGAAACAAAGGCACAGAAAAGGGGAACGACATCTATTTAAATTTATTTGGATTAATCACTGCACTGGGCAGAGGTAACCAAAATATGGTGCCTCTTGGTTTTTAAACTGTGTGTCAAAAGACAAGTTCAAGAATCCAAGGTCAAGAGAAAAGCATAAGCCAGGGCTTAAGGCATAAAAGCACAAGAGGTGTTGGAGAATAGTTAGTTGCAATTATGGGGCATGGAGGCTGAATGCAGAGAGGTGAGGAGGGAAAGGGAAGGGAAGGTGGGTCAACCTCAAACACCATGATTTTGGGGCTGGGGTGGGGGAGAAGAACAATTTGCCCTGTGGAAATGTTTCCCAAATTTCATTCATTCAAGTAGTACTGTAACAATTTTGCCATATCTGTATACCACCTATACTAATTTTTGAAATAATCTTCAAGAATATATGTATTAAAAAATTTCATATCATTACGATAAACGTTAAGTTGTGCCACTTGCCAAAAGTAGAAGATAACTCTAAAAATAGATCATTATTTAAACAAAAAATACTCATCTCTCCTGAGTTAACTCATATACTATAGTTGAAATTCACAGCCACATGAGGAAACACTGACATAGCAATGATGAATTTGAAGATCAATGTTCTTATTGTTGAATTTTGTTCCTACTTTTTCTTTCTTATACATGTATTTTTAACTTAATCAAGTTTAATTTATCTTATTTTATGTAAGATCTCAAAACTCCTCTCCCTTAGCTAGTTGAGTTCATAAAATATTTGGTTGCTTGTGTTTCAAATAAAGCAGTTAAATTTTCATGTCACTGTCCTACTAAGATTTAAGAGCTGTTTTTGTAGGTCAGCTATTTTAAATTCCCCTCAGTGTTTTGACATTTCTCTGCACCTCCAACAGATGTCTGATCAATGGGGCTGCAGGGATACAGTGCCACTGCCATGATGGTAGATTTTACAAGAGCTTTTAATTCAGAAGCTGACTGTTTCCTCGAAAATCCCTTCCATGCAATGAGGACCTAGACAGCTGCTTCTGCAGGTCGTTATGGCTTTTGTAATTCAAAGAAACGTGTTCTTTCCTCACAGTTTGAGGAGATAGGTTCTGTGTTCCTAACTGAAGATAGAGGGTGTGTGTGTGTGTGTGTGTGTGTGTGTGTGTGTGTGTGTGTGTGTGTGTGATAACAGTTAGGAATTATAAGTATAGAAAGATACAAGAAAGCTTTCTCCCCCCTTTAGCTTTCTTTCCCTCTCTCCTTTCCTTCCTTTCTGCCTTCTATTTTTGCTAATCACAGAAAAATGTTACACTGAAATAGCCAGTCACAGTCTGGGCTAACCAGCCTCCACACCTCCAGCTCCACACCAGATGCTGGACCATTTCTTAACACGTAGTTTTAAAACTCAAGTAGCAGGGTCTGCATGTTTCCATAGTGTGACTTGTCCTCTCGTCTATGAATTTATCCCCATTGACATTGCTACATTTGGATCCCATTAGTCTAGTTGTACTCTTATATTCCATGTGTTGAGGCAAAAAGCACACTGGACACAAATGGAGCTGGACGTAAATGTCTACACCCAGCTCTGCCACTCCTTAGCTGTGTGACTTTGGGAAAATCATGTGACCTCTCTGATCCTCAATTTACTTACATGTACAAGTATTTCTCAACATTTTAATAGGAATCAAAATGGGATCATATATGCTAAATTTGTCCATTAATAGCATTGCTAATAAAGTGTTACATAAAAGTCAGATGTATTCATGGCCAAATCTTCCTAATGTCCCTTAATTCCAGGCTAGACTGTCTGATCATTTATATGTGTTTCTCAGACACTAGAGGGAAAATGGAATTTTGTGTTCACTTTTCTAGAAAGATAATGCTGAGGTGCCTTAAATATCCACTACAAATTTTACCTCAAAGGGAATATTATGTTCCTTTGCCAGCAAACTTCCTTTCCTATGGGATGGATGAAGAAAAACTAGTACATATTATTTCAGGAAGAGCCAAAGATGATGACCTCAGAAGATATCTGACAGCAAATGCTTGGGCTAGAAAAACATGGAAAGGCACCCACCACAAGTTTGGTGTGAGCAGGAATGTGGTGTGCACCTGGAGAACAGGGCATAGACTTCTTTCCCCTCAAGGTCTATCACTCCCTCCCCAGTGACTGCCTTCTATGGTCATACTTTCTTTCTCACCATTCCCCTGGCACAGATTTGCTTTAAGTTTAAACCTTCATAACAGTTAGCTGACAGAACTAAGACCCGGAACGCCTGTAAAACCAGCAATGGACCACCTATATGACAGTGAAGGACACCTGGCTGCAGGACAGAGAGGGAGGGTGGAAGGAAAGTAGGAAAGCTCCTAAGCAAACCACCTTAAGACATCGCTGTCAGAATAAACTAAAAGGTTCACCAAATTATGAGCAGAAATAACCCTAATAGAGAAAATTATAAAATCACCCCGAACAATCTGAATGCTATGGCTGCTGTGGGAAATTTATGTTCATGGCTTTTATTAATAGCTTTTATTATTTTAAAATTTTATTATTTTTTTTGTTGGCCAATACTTCCTTTAAAATGTTTGTACCACAGGCTGCTTGGCAGAGTTAACATGCCAAGGTCACAGCTTCTCTTCCTGTATACATGAATTATTTCTACCCTGTTTCTGGCCAGCTCTCATAAATAGGTATTGTGGAGATAGAGACTGTGCATGGCTGGAACAAATCCATCATCACTGTAGGAAAAACTCAATGCATAAGATCTTCGGGTGCTACATCAATAAAGGCATGCTTGCATATGAAGGACAATCAGATATTATAACTTTAATGCCAAACTTCAAGTCTTAGCTAAAGTCAATATGCTATTAATGTAGGCACAAAGTAGCTGGTTTGGCGAAAAATATGTCAATGTATTTTTATAGTATACTGCTATAACAGCAAGTGAGGCATGTTCTATCCCTACTGGTGAAAGAAAGGCATTGCTCTCTCCCTTCTGGGTCATGTGTGAACCAGAGAATAGAAACAGCACTGGAAAGGGTCTCATACAGAGCAGGAGTCATATGACTCCTTGGAACGTGAGCCTGAATTTTACAAGCCTTCAACTTTCAAGAAAATGAAACAAATATGATGAAAAATGCAGACGGACATGGAACACATGGACAACCCCATTCTCTGTGATATCACCACCAGAGATAAGAAATACACATCTGAGCAAAGTCAGACGGCAGTGCACTGTATGAGATGATCAAAAAGAGAAAACCCTCTGGGACTCCTAGCAGACCCAAAATAAAGGAGAGCCTTCCACCAGACCGCATGTTTCCCCTGGTTGTTGCTGAATCGACATAAACCAACCAATTCCCAAATTAAGGGTTTTCATTTTTAACATTTAGGGGACATTGCAAAGAAACAAAGGGGCCAAATCTTCTCACCTTAAAAAGCAATCTTATGGCATCAAAGTTAGACCACCAACTCTGAAATTATTTTCATATGAGAACCAGAGTTTCTATTTAACATGCATATGAATGTCTAATCATAGGGAACCAGTTTGAAGAAGCATGTTATATTCTTCCAGTGTAATATTAAGCATTAAGTTTCATGCTTTTGAAAAACATTTAATAAAAAGGGAACATGTCCACAATATCCTAGGAAGAGATAAAAGTAGATTGCAAATTATCCATACATTAAGATCCCAATTCTGTTGTATTATCCTGTGTTGTATTATAGTGTACACACAGAATGCACAGAAAAAAAGCACTGGAAAGAAATTTTAAAATATAACTGCTAATTCTTTGTAGGTGCAGATATGGGTAAATTGTATTTTATCCCCTTAAATGTCTTTAATAAACATTAATTACCTACATAATAAGAAAATCATAAATGTTGTTTTTAAATTCGATATAAACATAGAATTTTCTCATCTCTCTACCACTCTTTCTTCTTCAACATCAGTACTGGAAAAACATTATAATATAAAAATTAGAACAAATAGTTTAGAGGACTCAGGGACCAACCACAGGTAACTGTCATGAAATAAAAATCTCAATAACATTTAAACGAGATGGATGAAAGCTATCTTTTGGCTTTGGGGACACTTTCCTTTTCACTGTTTTTCCTTAAGCCAAGGTTAGGCCAGCACTTCTTCAGTCTCTGAGTTCAGTTCTGCTTTCTCTCTCCATCAGCATGTACAGGTTTCAAAAGTACAGTCAACCAAGGTTATCTTGTTCTTTTATCCTTTTCATTCAGTGACTGATGACAAGCACTGGAAGACAACCAGCCTTTCTGAAATGACATTCCAGTCTATTCCCTCAATACATCCCGGTCTTCTCTTTGAATTATTTCATGAATGTGCATGGGAGTAGCAGCTTGACATTGTGGACTGAGCCTACAGCAGTGTTGAGACTTTAGGGATTAACAGCATACCTCTACCTTCTCCTCTCCATGACTGCCCCCTATAATCTCTTTCTGGAACCCTGGAGAATGGTGTAGGCAAACAGGATGGGCCAGGGCTCTTGGAGCTCAGTGAACAAGGAAACATCTGGATATGAGGGTCTGCACTAATCACACCTCAGAAAAACAAAACAAAATATGTAATCCAGTGGCCCCGTGTCATCTCATAAGTAAAATACACATTAGCGGAGTCTTTACTTACTAAGCAACATGAAACATCAACCCAATGTTAGACTGTATCAAATAGTAAGATTTAAAAATCACCTTAGTTTATAGAAATGTTAAATGTCACAACAAGCACCTTTTTTATTGCAATGTACTTGGTTTGTTTTTCCAAGCCACCAGGAAAGCTACGATACAAATTGGTGGGGGCAGCCCTTGGCTCATGGTAGGTATGAGCCCTTGGCTCATAGTTACGTGTGAGAAGGAAAGAAGGAATGAAGAAGGAGAAGGAAAGAGAAAGAAGGGGAAGGAAAAAAGAAGGGAGGGGAAGGAGGTGGGGAGGGGAGGGAGGGGAGGTGGGGAGATAGGGAGGATAAGCCATTTAGTTCATGCATTGTTGCTTGCACAGGACTGTACATTACAGAAAGACAAGGACATATGCAATTTTGAGGACTTTCAAAGTCATCCCCTGATGTTGTTAACAGTTCCAGTACTCAACACTTCTCTATTAAGGAATTCTCCCTATAGCTAATATAAACCCTCTCTGCTTGATCTTAAGCCCACTCACTCTGGTTCTGTCTCAGAGGAGAAAGTGAAGAGCTGATCTCCACACTTGCTACAATAATTCTTCACACATTTAAAGAGAATAAGTCATCACCTCATTGCCTTTTTTTTCTTTCCCTTAATAACCCCAATTCCCATAGCCTTTCTCCATAGATCCTGTCTTCTAATCCCTTAATCTAATGATGCGTATTAGTACTCAGTTCAAAGTCAGTAAAAATAGCATGTTGTCAAATGGTGATATCAGGAGATCCTGAACAAACACCCTTGCCATGAGGAGCTCCTGTTTCACCCCCTTAGATGCCCTCTGTAGAGCCTGGAGAGAGCATGAGTGTCTCCTAGCCTCTCCTCTGAGGCTGGGAGGTAGAACACAGTCTGTCCAGCTGTGCCCGGGCAGTCACCAACACCGCATTTACTGGCCTGCTCAGTGATGTCTCACACTATGCTAGGCACAGAGGTATAGTGGAGAGGCACACAGATGTGGTTCCTGCCAGTTTGTTCTGAGTGAGTGAATGTGCATGAGCGGGGGGGATGGAGGGACTGTTTTATTTTGTCAGTCAAAAGCTTTCAAGTAACATCAATAGAGGTAGTGATTGACCTCTATTGTATAAACACTGATTTGATCACTGTGGACTAAGATCACCATAGTACTTAGGGGCTAGGATCACAGAGCCCCCACACCCTGGAGTTGGTGCTACCTCCTGGACAAGAGGTCGGTCACCAGAGACACAGACACACCTTAGCCTGTCTTATTTATTCCAGGATGCAGATACTGGCAGAACATTTTGTCTTACTATGTTGTTGTTGCTTCAGTTCTTCGGGGGGGAGTCTCCCTTTCCTCAGTTTGGTTGCTCTCCTTCCCTCCCATTGATCCATCCATTAATTCCTGAGTACTATCATGGGTCCAACACTGTGTGCCAAGCACTTCCATTTCTAGTCTCTGCTTTACTGGTGGATGTGGCTGTGACATCTCAGTGTTGAAAGCCATAGATGGAAACAGATTTGGGGAGTCCACAGAATGATTTACACAAACTGAAAATGTTTTTAATATACATAAGGAGGGGGGGTTTCTGGTAGGTGAAGGCAGGGAAGAGGGAGCGGGCTTATAAAACACCCTCTTGTCTCTTTCTGGAAAAGATAAGCAGAGATGCAAATCTTACATATTCTCCTTTAATTCTGACCCAGACAGTCCCTTTAAAGTCTGTTTACATCTTACAGCCTAAAAATGCACCATCATCATTTCTTGATGTCATTACTCAGAGCACACCCCCACTGCATTTCATTTTTATTATCCCCATTTTAGGAACTATTAAATGGAAGCAGAGAGCAGTAGCAATGAAGCAAATCATGAGAGACTCTGATAGAGACAGAAGCCTTAAAGCTTGTTGGAACTGCATCTCTGTGCCAGACTATTTTTAAAGCAAGTTTATGCAGCTGTCCCCCACTTAGGAGCCTCACAAATGAGCCCAGTCTGCACACAATGATTTTTTTTTCACCATTGTCTACCCTTTCCAACTCACCACGCTATGTCTGCATGCATGTGTGTGTGTAAAATATTTCTTTTTACATGTCCTTCTCCACATTCCTACATACCAGAGAGATGTTCTTGGCTTTCTGTGAATCAAATTCTGATCCAGAGATCTCTTTACTATTCTAACCCCCTAAGCCTTCTAGAGGTTCCTTACAAAGGATCCCATTAAAGGTTCACAAGAGCAGATACTGTTCATTTTTCATTAAAGTAGTTGGGTAAATATATCAAATCTGTAAATGTCTGGAGTATTTTTGGCAACAACAATTGCTCTGGGGAGGATTCCAGGGACTGGAAACAGCATTGCTCTGGAGAGGGAAGCAAAGGGTCATAGATGAGAAGAGGACTTTCTTTTTACTGGGTACTCTTTTGTGCCATTTGTTTTTTTACCATGTGCAAATATTACCTTAAAAAATTACACAAGAAGGGTATTGACTACCAATTGACATTTGTTGGATACTGACTGTTTCAGTGACTATTCACTGGTGTTTGACTATAAAACCTCTTTGAATATTTACAACAGCCTTATGTAAAATCCTATGTTCCAAACTCAGGTAGTATCCGTCACTAGCTGATAAATGGCAACATGGAGAACTGAACTCAGTTCTGCTTTCCAAAACCATAGACTATGTTGTGTTGACTTCAAGTCTTCCCAAGGGAACAAAATGTGTAAGACTGTAGCATTGGGACCACTTTTAGGAAACTAAAGGAACATTGGAATTCCTATCACATGGTTCACACCAACAACTTAATCTTCCTTGACCCGAGATGCCTTGTTAAAAGCCAGTCACGCATGTATCACTCCACTGGGAGTTGAGCCTCCCTGATGATTCCCCCAAGTCCTTCCCTGGCACTGGGGTGCTCACTCCAGAGGTGGGGAAGTTACCTGTTCCCGTACTGTCTCCAGTAAACTTCTATGTCTAAGTGGGGGATTTCTGGGGTAGAAGTGAAATGGCTTGTCAATATTCTAGTTCTCCTAAGCATATAGATTCTTCATTTATTTAGCAATTATCTTTTGAGTGGTCCAGACACTGGAGGCAAGCACTCTTCTGAAGGGTCAGAATTACAGAGGTGAGCAAGGTCCTTGCCCCCAGGAAGCATCCATCCTGGTGTGAAGAGGCAGGCAATAAACAAACAAGCAAGCAAGTAAGCAGAACGCCAGATAATGAGTGTATTGAGGAAAATTAAAACCTACTGTTAGGCAGCGTGACTGGGTGACTACCTCATCACGGGTCATTAGGAGGGCCTTTCTGGGGAAATATTTACTTAAATGACAGGAATGACAAATATGCCCTAGGAGCTATGCCCTTCAAAACAAGCTCAGGTTCCTGTGTGTTCCATTCCCTCACCCAATTTCTATTCCAATCTGCTGTTTATTTACAAGGAGATTTTGCAGTCCCAGAAGTTAGCACTAGAAAGGACCCAAGTCTTCTTAGTCCAATGCCATCATTTTAGAGATGAGGAAAGAAAAATGTAGAAAAGTGGAAAAAGCAGGTCCCATAGCTAGTTGGTGGCCTGACCAGTGTCTGAGAGTCCTATCTAGCCCATATTTCTTCCACAAACCCACATTCCTCCCCTGCTTATCTGTCCAGTGTTCAGCTCCTCCCTGTAGAACCTTCACCCTGGTGCCTGCCTTTCTGGAGTCCACTGACACTAAATCCTCTCTGGACCAAGGGGACCATCTGAAGCAGCATTAGGCATCTTGAGGATGATATCCTGGGGACGAAGATAACAGTGGAAGGACCAACACAACTTTCCATGATGCAATCTCACCACAACCCTGCCATTCCCTGGAGCCATACCTGCCATCCTCCCTGCCCACAAGTGAGCCCTAATAGGATCCTTCAAGTCAGGGAGCTACATGGCTCTATGACCTCAATGAACACTATACATCTATCTTCCAAAGTGTTCCCTGGTTTAATTGAGTTGAGATGAAAACGTTCTATTCTCTCAACCCCTCTCAAAATGCCTTACAAAAGGATTAACCACAGAATTTCTTTAAATAGCAACTTCCTTTAGTACATGTAAAGTATGATCTACAAAAATTCAATCTATACAAAGATTTTCTCCTCCCCCTCCCCACGAAACAACAGCTACCATATCAAGGGCAATAACATAAACTTGGATTCTTAACGGTAGATTTTGGGATTCTTTTATTATGTAATGATTCTCATACATGCTACAAATACTTATTGAACTGCTCTATGAAATACGCTCTTACAGGTTGTTGTGAGGACACAATTGAGCTAAAGACACAGCCTCTGCCCTTTGGAACTGTGCATAAGGACAACTCAAACAAGAGGCAGATGTGATGGGTGCTACCTCAGATGTATGGACAAAATCAACAGGGGACAAGGGAGTGTGAGATTTTATCTCAGTCAAAGATGAGGAAAGGAAGCTGCAATATTTTAATTGGGTATCAAAGGATGGTTATGATTATATAACTGGATAATTCATTCTAGGAAGAAATATCATGACATGTACAGGGGACAGGACCTACAAAGGCACATTCTCAGAAGAGGAAGAAGCCCAGGGTAGCTTAATTGTGAGACAGAAAATCATGAGGAGGAGAACAAAGGCTTGGAAGGGAGACTAGAGCCTTGAATGCAAGAACAGATCAAGTCTAGCCCCAATCCATAAACCATAGAAGGCTCAAGTGGGCTTTGGGCAGAGAAAGAACATCACAGTCAGAGTTGTGCTTCAGGAAGCTCATTCCGGCAGCCATATTTTGGACTAATCTGAAGGGGTAAGGGCAGGTGTCAGGGACAAGGAGGCCCATTTAAAAAATTATCACATAGTTCCTGGATCATATATAAAGTAAAGAATAAATTCAAGAGCTAGAATAAAAGTAGAATTGGTGAGGGAAGGGATCCAAACCCTAGGAAGGAGGGTCTAGTTCTAGAAAGGGCTGAGGGGCACAGGCCTCAGATTCTGGACTCAAGAAGAGGAGTCAGTATGACCTGATGGTGAGTGGTGTCTCTTTAAGAAAAGGCAGTTGTGAGATGCCTCCTCCTGCTTGAGACAGTCATTGTGAGCCTACTGCAAAAAAAAAAGGCTGCCCCCTCTGTACATCTTATGAGCTACCTATGAAGCCTCAGTTATTAATAACTCCTCTTCTGGAGACAGACAGAAGTGCCTGTTATACATGAGGAGCCCAGAACATTTCTTAAATTATGACGTCTCTACAGCAGCAGTGAAAGCAGCTTGATTGGAGTGAAAAGCAGAAGCCCAGGGAACATCCATTTCTGAACAAATGATAACTCGGTGAAGGGAGGGCAACTTTAATCAAGAACATCAGGCAGGCCAGGCACAGTGGCACGCACCTCTAATTCCAGCACTTTGGGAAGCTGAGGCAGAAGGATCACTTGCAGCCAGAAGTTCAAGACCAGCCTGGGCAACATAGTGAGACCTCATTTCTACCAAAAATTTGAAAGTTGGCCAGGCATGGTGGTGCACGCCTGTAGTCCCAGCTACTTGGGAGGCTGATGGGGGAGGACAGGTTGAGCTCAGGATTTTGAGGTTGCGTGAGCTATGACAGCACCACTGCATACTAGTCTGACTGACAGAATGAGACCCTGTCTCAAAATAATAAGATTAAATAAAAAGCTGGCGTAATTTAAGCCTTATAATTGTGCCCTATCTGGTAAGAGAAAATGCATGATAGATAGAGGTCTTTCAACTTGAAGAATTAGATCCTGGATTCTCCTGCCTGAGCCACACATGCCTCGTTTCTTGGGTGAGCGTTCACACATTCACATAACTAGCTGTCCAGGGCTCTCTGTGATGAGGTTGTGAATTTCAAGAAGTTTATCTCTGGCCTCATTTTCTGGTAACTCTCTCTAGAAATATATAGCTGGATTTCCATTCTAGGCAGAACTATGCTAACATTTTGAAGCACATTCTCAGCCAATTGGCCCATGGAATCTGTGGAAGTTGTCTTAGTTTCCCAACATGCTTTCACAGAATATGAATATCATGAACAAAGGGGTCTTGGGGTAGAATAATTTTGGGAAATTCCATTCTAAATAAAAGTTAAGGTATTTCTTTGCTATAAGACACCTCTAAACTTTCAAGGGTTGGTATGTTCTAAGACTCTCCTAGAGTGAGAAACAGTAGTTAGCATCTCCCAACCTTATGTATCTGTAAAACTATTTTCAGCAAAATGTCTCGAGAGACAAGAGTACTGCAGAATATATTTGGAGAAAAATCAGCAATGACATTACTCTCAGGAATATTTGTATTCAACTGGGAATCTGGAATAATACAAATTGTAATACTAATTGAGTGCTTACTATGCACCAGGCACCTTTCTAAATACTTTACGTATACTTAATCCTTATACCCGTTGGTACTATTATTTCCCTTCTATGGATGAGAAAACTGAGGCACCGATTAGTGAAGAGATTTGTCTAAGATCCTAAATAGAGCTGGGAATTGGACCTAGACAGTCTGGTGCCCACAGAAATTAATTTCTGATGGTAGAATTCCAAACACTGTGATCAACTGTCAGTGGGAGAAATTCTGAGCAGAGCCTTGCATGGGAATCCTTCAATCACAGTAAGTCTAAACCTTTCTTCTCATGTTTTCATCTTTACAAGCTTCCCAGATGCTCTCTAGGACACAACTCCTGAACTATACCACTAATTCAGTTTCGTCACCAAATTATGTTATATTGTACACACATACTCTCCCACGAAAACAAAGTCATGATTCAGACAGCAATGCAATTATCAACAATAAATGGAAATACATAAAGAAAACAATCTCTTGATTAACCAAAACAGCAAGTAAATGAACATGCAAGTTTGAGAAATGGCTTCTCCTGTGTATCAAGGTATTGATCCTTTGCTCCACAGGTCTAGGGACAAAAACCAAAGGATTGCTTTCCTTCCATGTGTTGCAAAATTTCACATCTCTACTCTACTTGGCTCAAGAATTGTCAAAGACATGTCCTACCCTTTCCCACTTCCTCTCCTTGTTCAGAAGAATTATCACCAGCTTTGGGTGCATCTGGTAACCATCTTCACTGAAGGACAGATTCCTCCCCTCAAAAGTGACGTTGATCAGATACCTGTAATGATGAAATAAAACGAAGATTAAAAGTATGAAGAGGATATACCACGAACTAGGCAGTTAGGTATATAGAGAGAAAGCTGGCTAAAGACAGACCAGTAAATAGAAATACAGATACCATTACCAAACTTGGTATACCTTGAACTCCCATTTGATTATGCAATAGAGTCATCCAAATTTTCACAGAGTAGGAATCATATGAAAAAGTAATATAAAAATTTTAAATAAAAGATGTTTGGTCACTGCATGTTCTTACTTACAAGTGGGAGCTGAACAATGTGAACGCATAGATACAGGGAGGGGAACAAGACACACTGGGGTCTGTAGGCAGGGAGACGGGGAGAGGGAGAGCATCAGGAAAAACAGCAAATGTATGATGGGCTTAATATTTAGGTGATGGGTTGATAAGTGCAGCAAATCACTATGGCACAAGTTTACCTATGAAGTGAACCTGCACATCCTGCACATGTACCCAGAACTTAAAATTAAAAATAAAAATGTTTAAAAAGGTGTTTGGTTGAAGTTCACTCTATAGGTATGACACTGAGCAAATTACTCAGCCTTTCTGAGCCTCAGCGTTTTTCCCTATTGGCAAAAACTAGTATAATAAAGGGACCTACTTCATTAGGTTTGTAAGGCTTAAATGGGATAACTTAGGTTAACCACTTACCATGTGGCCTGGTGCATAGTAGAGTCTCATTAAGTGCTAACAATTGCTATTGAAAAACAAAGATGGATTAAAGGTTGGAGATGGTAGAGACAAGAAATGAAAGTAAGAGTGTACCAAGACAACTTTCTGCTAAGAAAGGTCTCCCTCTATCCCAGATTAGGGTCTCCCTCTATCCCAGAGATATGTACATACTCTTTAACTCTTGCTAAGGTCTTGCCTGTACTTCTAAGAGTTGTGAGATGAGTACAGTAAGCAAGGATCTGATATGACAGGATGCATCTGGAAACCAGGGCTATTACACTGTGTATAGGGAACAGAAAATACTAAGGAATGGGAAAAGGTGGGAGAGGCATTTCACAGAGTGCTCTGGTGACTTGTGCATAGATTAGCGGAAACTCTGGAGGTGACTAGAGTCAGACCAATGAAACTGTCTTCCTCCTGAACACCTTCACCTTAGCCCACCCTTTTCCCCTCTGGCTGCTGTCATCTGATGAGCAGTCCCTTCATTGGGAATTCCCAAAGGCATGCTCATTACAACTGCATTAGTGCAACTGCACTGATGGTAATTAATGTCTTTTTACCATAATGGACCAAGGAATCAATAATGATTAGCTCTGTGTTCACATGACATGTTACTCTGGAGCCTTGGGCCTGATGTTGCTTATGAGACATGTCCCTGCTAAGAAGCAAAAGGGATATGTTGTAATTGTAGTGAGGATGCTAAAGGAGGCAGCTTAAAAACTCTTTTTTTTTTTTTTTTTAACTCCTCTCATTCATTGAAACTGGGAGGTCTTCTTTGATTCTTCCAGGTAATGTTAGGTTAAACAACAAGGTTGCTAGGATGCATATCCTTCTGGTGATTCTAATGATGCTTATGCAGCGTGAACCAAATCCTCATGGATCACTTCTCACTTCCAGAACTACCTGGGATGTTTAAGCCTGTCATTCCCTGATCTTGTGTAGCTTCACAAATGGAATCAAGAATGCAGAAGACCCCAAAGGAGTAGCGATTCCTAGAATCCCTAGAACTGAAAGAGACTTTCATAATCAACTAGCCTACCACTTCTTACAATTTATGCTTCCCTTCTATATCATAAAATTGGTCTTCTCAGCTCTTCTTGAATTCTTTCACTGATGGGGAACTTTTCACGGCACCTTCCGGGCTCAAGGTAGCCATCTCAGTGTCGGCTACTTAGTTCTTTCTTACTTAAAGCTGAAACCTTCTCCCCTGCAACCCTTTGATACCTGTTTCCTTTTTAGAGATTCTACAGTCTTAGTCTAATCCTTCTTCTACATGAGAGTTTCTCAAGTATTTAAAGACATTTATCATACATCCCTTATGAAATCAATTTTACTCTTTAAATAACCATTAAACTCTCTTAGTTCTAAAATTTTAACTTGATGGATTAAAAAACAAACACAAGGAGGTTAAATTATTTGTCCAATGTTATTGTATGGCAGACGCACCTGACAGCAATAAGTTATGCATACCCTGAGAATGACCCTACAGTCTCAGAAAAGTGTATGTTCGGAGTCCTAAGCTAAGAAATCTGGAAATAGTCAACCCAGAGATTTACTTTTTATCTATGAAGGACATCTAAACCCCCAGTTCATCTCTTGGTATGCAGGCCATACAGGGGATCAAAGTCCTTTGTTTTGGGTTAAATGAACGTTTAGGTGAACGTTGCTAAGTGAAAATGCTATATAAACTGCATGCATTTTACAAATGGTAGCAGTTCTCCTGTCCAGCCCACCACCACTGGATTGTCCTTCTATGTAAGTTCCCCCAGTAAATCCTATGTCTCATTCATTGTCTCTGGGTCTGTTCTTAGGCATTTCAGATATGGTGCCATCGCTATTGGAGTCAATAAGGGTCCAGTATGACAGTTACACAGCTAATTGGGAGCAGAAGTAACATTTTAAGCAATATCTCCAGTTCCATGTCCTTTCCTGACACCAGCCTGATTGTCATATACAACATCAGAGTTAGCATCCCAAGTCCTTTACATATTCCTCATATGCCATGGCTTCATGTTTTCTACCATCCCATCTTGGCTGCTCTCTCCAGACACCTCCACTCAGTGACATGTTGCATCCCCAACACAACTCAGTGCTCAGTGTGCTCCACTCCTTGCCCTGCTCCTCAGCCTTCAGCCCAGAGCTGCTCACCCAAGCCCATCATTAGTGTGAAGGTAATATTCAGGCCTCCTATAGTTTGCAATGACTCTAACACTCCAACCAAAAGCCCTGAAGAATTCATTGCAGAGAGTATAATTACAAAAGCACAAGACAAGTT
This sequence comes from Macaca nemestrina, assembly GCF_043159975.1. NCBI lineage: Eukaryota > Metazoa > Chordata > Mammalia > Primates > Cercopithecidae > Macaca > Macaca nemestrina. Next base: position 128,316,052 of record NC_092134.1, on the reverse strand, counting down.
ATTTTAAACCAACAAACTAGAATGTAACCATGAATATAATATACTTGAAAATATATTCTTACTACAAAGACACTGAAGAATTTCTGGAGTCTTCAAATAAAGTTTATGAGACATGTAAAACAATTTGGTCTCATCTATGTTGAAAGGAGGAAGGGGCCAGGCGCGGTGGCTCAAGCCTGTAATCCCAGCACTTTGGGAGGCCGAGACGGGCGGATCACGAGGTCAGGAGATCGAGACCATCCTGGCTAACACGGTGAAACCCCGTCTCTACTAAAAATACAAAAAACTAGCCGGGCGAGGTGGCGGGCGCCTGTAGTCCCAGCTACTCCGGAGGCTGAGGCAGGAGAATGGCGTAAACCCGGGAGGCGGAGCTTGCAGTGAGCTGAGATCCGGCCACTGCACTCCAGCCTGGGCTACAGAGCAAGACTCTGTCTCAAAAAAAAAAAAAAAAAGAAAAAAGAAAGGAGGAAGGAAAGAAGGAAAAAAGAAGAAAGAAAAGGAAAGAGGAAGGAAAGAAAGAGAGGAAAAGTGGGAGGAAGGAAGAGAGAGATGGAGGAGAGAGGGGTAAGGAAGAAGAAGAATGGGAGGGAAATAAATGATCTGGCTTAAGCATCCACCTTTTCATCAGACACTGTGCTGAATAATTCCGCCTGTATCTAAAACACCATTAAGAATATTTAAATGAAAGTATCTATTTCAGAAGGCAATTATAAAAGAGGAGTTCCAAAAATAACTCAATTAATAAGCAGCATCAATGGAATAACTATATAGCCTCTCAAGATGACTTCTTTGAAGGGGACAGCATTGAACTTGGTGTATAAGTTGAGAAATTTGAACTTGCAGAAAACAAATCACATTCATGGGAAATGTAATTGGTCTGTAAATTTCTCTGGCTATTCCTGTTCCAGAAACTTCTGATTTTCCTTAGAAACTGTTCTCTTTCTGGGGTGTTCCTCCTCTTCCAGCTCTAAGTTCATTTTATCTACTTAAGCATTCCTCACATATTTTACACTTATCAAAAACATTAGTAAAATTTTATGACAATATACAAAATATTCTTCTCCAAAGTATCCTTTCATCATTCATATCTGTCAGCAGCATATAGATTAATCATTCACACTGTGTTTTTATGAGTAATTTCTTGTGGTGTGAGAACATTTAGCCATTAGTGAGGAGTTTGCAAATATACACCAGCCTTGAGCAAGATGCCCTTTGAATAGCAGAACAAACCCATCCATTCATTGGTAATGAATAGTGTGAAAAAATAGTTGGGGGTGTGGTCACTTCTAGACATGTGATCTTGGCACCTGAATCTCAGTTATTCTTCTCTAAAATGAAGACATCATTTTACCTCCAGCTTATCAGAGAAGTCTGTTGTAATGATCAAATGAAAGAGTGGGTAGGAAAACTATATAAAATATGATGCCAATATAAGGTTATTTCATAGGAAAAATTCAGAAAAATAATATATTAGCATAATTTGAGTATCTAAAGGCAAGAAAGTTGCTTGATTTTAAACCTCAGTGAATAAGTGTGATAACTACATTTTAATAAGACTCAATTATCAATGAAATACATCTAAAAAATGGAGATTGGCTTCCACACATGGAGGCTAAACTAGATCAAATGGCTATATTAATCAATTTAACTTTCCATAAGACCTGAAAATATCCAACTACCCTTAGATCTGGCTGTACTTTGTCAATTTTTACTATTAATTAGAACCTCAAAACTTTCATGTGTGAATCCTGGGTAAAGGATTAAATTATATTTAAAATTAAGAGATGCCATAGCTATTCTATTTCTCTCCAAACATGTCATCCTCAAGTACACAGTCAAAAAGCCTTGCTTCAAGTGGCAGCCAAATGCAGAAGTTCTACCCATGAGACTCAAATCCCCTGGAAGTCCCATCAAGGTTGTGTGTGTGTGTGTGTGTGTGTGTGTGTGTGTGTGTGTGTGTGTGCATATTTTAAATTGCTTGATTTGTCTCTAGAATGTAGTTTGAACCTTAAGAAACCAGATGGTCTGTCTCATACAGTTCTAATATTACACAGAATCTCACAGTGCTAGAACTAGGAGAGAACTTAGAAATTATCCATTGAGAACCCTCATTTTAGAGAGGAGAAAATAGGTCCCAAGATGCAAAACGACTTTCCCAAGGTGACCTGCCTTTTTAGGACGGGAGCTTAAGTCTTCTGACTCTCAGCTCAGGGTCTTTCCATGATCACCAACTGAAGTGAAATCAGTTCCACAGAGCTCCAGATGTGCATTTTAGCATTCTTGCATCACATGGCCCATCCTGGACTATATAGATCCCTAATACAGACCGCATAAAATAAAATCTATCTTAGATAATTAATCTACCTGCTTGCCTGCTTGTTGAGAATGAGCCTCAGAATCCTGATGGGCTCAGAGCCAATATATTTGCTTTATATGGCCAAAGTCACACTACAGTGAGCTTAATGGGATCAGGCTAAGGTTAAAAAGACCTTCTGCCTCTTTGACTTTGGCCATGCCACTCCGAGCTCATCTACTGCACCACGTTGATACCCACAGCAATGATTTAGCAGCATGCCCTGTGTGGGAGGCACCCAAAGGAGCTCTACCAGAATTTTCCCAGCCAACCAACAGCCTTAGAACTACAATACTTACTTTACCGTGTATGTCTTTACAAGCACTAGATTTTTAAAAATTAATATCTGCTAATGTGTCAATAAGAGAAGAGACAGCATCTCATTTCATCCAATCTTTTCATTTTCAAATGAAACAGACAAAGTCCAGCAGGGCTTTTGTGATTAGATGACAAGGCTGAGAATAGGACCCAGGTGGCCTAACCCATAGTCCAGTGTTCTTCCCATGTGCCACCATGTTTTTAAAAAGTGGCAGTTTTTCATATCTCTCATTTTCATTCTCTAGCTATTAAAAATAAAGTGATAAAGGAACACAGTTCCAGGCAAGAGACAAATTCTTGACCCTCTCTTTTTTTTTTCCGCAATTTTCTGGCTCTGAAAAGCTGTAACTCTGTAACTTTGTATCATTCATGTGTCACCTTCTAAAGTCTTCAGCTTCCCCATCTATAAAATAGGTGGTTCATACCATCTTACTTGTCTGATGTGAGAAGCTACAGGGAGGATCGTTTGACCTGTTGTTTATCTCTACATTTCTTTTTTTCTTTTTTAAAAATAGTTTTTATTGTGTATATGTAAGGTATCCAACATGATTTTATGGGATACATATAGACAGTAAAAAAGATTACACTAGTGAAGCAAATTAACTTATCTATCCCCTCACATTTCATCCGATTAATACTGTTCTTATTAATATTGCTATAATTCTGTTATTATTAGCTGCTGTTATTACTCTCTACTATGTGAATGGGAAAAAAACACAATTCTTTTGAAAGACTAGAGTTTCTTTTTAGACATTATGATTATTTATACACAATACCTCTAGAAATAGTAGAAACAATTTCCCACAGGATTAGAAATACTGGACTTGAAAACTTTTAAAAGCTACCTAATTACAGACCAGCATTGGAGAACAAGGCATTTAAAAATTAGATTTTTAGTGTTCTAGTTTAGATAGACTAAATAGAAATTTCTGAATTTTTCCCAGCTAAGAAATTCATAATTATCAAAATAAATCCAAAATGATTAATCCAGTTTAGTGTGGTCAACATGGCAGGCAAGATTATTATAATCAGGCCAACAATGTCCTTTTTTTTCTTTTTTCTTTTTTTTTTTTTTTTTGAGACGGAGTCTCACTCTGTCGCCCAGGCTGGAGTGCAGTGGCTGGATCTCAGCTCACTGCAAGCTCCGCTTCCCGGGTTTACGCCATTCTCCTGCCTCAGCCTCCCGAGTAGCTGGGACTACAGGCGCCCGCCACCTCGCCCGGCTAGTTTTTTGTATTTCTTAGTAGAGACGGGGTTTCACCATGTTAGCCAGGATGGTCTCGATCTCCTGACCTTGTGATCCGCCCATCTCGGCCTCCCAAAGTGCTGGGATTACAGGCTTGAGCCACCGCGCCCGGCCACAATGTCCTCTTTTTAAGGAAGAAGGATTTGAAGAAGTTTTAAATGGTTCCTTTGAAATATGTCATATATAAAAGTATTAGACTCTGTGGTTGGACAATATAATTAGAAATGCCAGTTTCCTACGCTGTCCTTTTCTCCTATTTAGGCAAAATGATGTCTTGTAGAGAAGCTCAGGAATAACTAATTTAAACAGCAGACTGTAATATTAGTTTATGATTACCTGAAATGGGTTAAAACTAGTTTGTCTTCCAGTGGATTAAACATTTTCTCTGAATGGTGTTTATACCATTAATTTATTTTGCAATCCATTCTTCACAAATCATAAAATGTTCAAGTTTGGGCTAGTTCATATCGTAGTTATTTAAATTCTAAATTAGTGGTGTTAAATTAATGAGATATTAAAGTAGCTTAAATTCTAAATTAGTGGTGTTAAGTTAATGAGATATTAAAGTATCTTGAACAGTGATTGATACAAATTTAATACACCTCTTATCTCCTACTGGTGGTGAGAAATATGCCTTAGCCCCTTAGTAGTGTGGGCTGAACTGAATTCATTTGAGGTATAAGTGGCAATGTGTAAATTCACCATCTATTATGAAGAAAAAGTATTTTCAGTCCCTTTGGCCTAACAATAAAAAATTTCAGGGAGCTATTACTTGGATTCTGTTTCACAACTGAATACCATGAATTAGTTTAATCTGAAATGAAAGAAAACAGAGGAGGATTGATAAAAGAAGGTAGAGAACATTAACCTCCCTCCAGACAGATGCTATCTTTGACCAATTATCAAAGCAATGAGAATTTTGAGGAGCTCTATCACCAGCTGTGATAACCTCCTATCTATGCCACCTTTCACCAAGCAAGGTCAATGTGACAGGCCATGGCTAGGGAACAATGCTCTCTAGACTTACCTACGGGTCCATCTGGGATGAAACGGAGGAACTCATTCTCATTAGTAATATATCCTCATTCAAATGAATGAAAAAAATCTGGACAATACCCCAAAATGCTTAGTGGTGAGAGGTGAATAGAAAGAAAATAAAGGGGAGAAACAATAAGTTAAGAGGGAAAGAATACAGTGTGTATTACACACGTACACACTCATACTGCACCAGGCAGTATAGCGAGGTGTTTAAGAACAAGGACACAGTTCTTAAACAGTGCAGTAGTCACAGTCTCCATTCAAATCCTGCACCCACCAGTTCTGAAGTTGTGTGGTCTTGCAAGTTATTTAACCTCTCTTTCCTCATTTTCTTCACCATAAAAAATATGAATAATATTACCTATCTCATAGGATTGTTGTGTTTCAATATATATAAAGGGGATGTGAGAGTGATCTAGCCGTGACACCTGTTACCCCATTGATTGCCAGGGTTGATTTGGCTGATCTGGCTGGCTAGGCGGGTGTTCCCTTCCTCCGCACTACTCCATGTGCATCCTTCCCTAAGCTGTGCGTCTAGTGGAAGAGGATGACCATTCCCAATAGAGGAGGACCGGTCTGAGGTCAAGGATATATGAGTAGCTGAGCTTCCATTCTAAAACCTCCAAACAAGCTCTCAACATATATAGAGGACTTAGAATTCTCCCTATCACAGAGTAAGCATTATGCATTAGCTGCTCTTACTGTTGTTATTATTATTACCTATTTTTTACATTACCTGGATGTCAGGGGAGTTAGCATTTGAAGGGACTTTTGGATCACAGTCTAACTGTTCACAGTTACAGCTGAACACTTTGAAGCTTGGGAAAATGATGTCATGCTTTGGCCCATTTAGTTGAATCTGGGTCTCCTAATTCCTGGATCTCTGTTTTTCCATAAAACTACCAGTTCAGTGTATTCCCTCTCATTCTTATAACATGCAAAACTATTAAGGCTTGGGAATATTTGTTTTGTTCTTACTATGATTAGTTACCCCTGTGAGTTTTTTTGCAGTGGGCAGTCACTAAATCATACCACTTCAATATAAAGTTCACTTTCAAAGGAAGGCAAAAGATGTGCTCATACCTCCATTATTTTAGTCTAGAATAAATGATTCCTCAAAATGATCCCCCTTCTGACCTCCCAGATCCCTGCTTTGAACACTAGGTAATTCTCCTTAAAATCCCTTTGGAGAGAACACACTCTTGATTGTGTGTGAAGGTACCACACTTCCTTAGGGAACTAGTGAGGCTGCCTTTTGATGCCAATTAATCAAATGTGCAGAATACCAAAGTTGCTTCTCATTTAGCTCTGTGCACAGAATTCAGCGATGAAAAATTAAATTCCTGCTTGTGTTCATGCTCATGACTCTTAGTCACCTCTGCTATAGGTGAGACCTGGTAAGGTACTACAGGAAAGCCAGACTTATTAGACATGGTTAGAAAGGTAGAAATCCCCAGTGAGAAGGAACCAAGTAGCTTTTCTGCATAATGTTACTGTCACTGGATTATTTTTCCTTTTAGTTCATATTTCCATGCTGTATATAAGTTAAAATCATTTTCTTAAAACACTGAATAAAATTCATTTCTTTTTCCACAGATGAGGTGTTCAGTAGGTTGGAATGCAGCCCAGAGTAGGTAGGCTATCAAAACTAAGTGGTGAGACCTTCCCAGAGAAAATGCCAAGGCAGGTCAAAGGCTAGCTGATCACTGACTACCTTGTTATCATTTTTTGTGACTGTTAATAATTTTAAGGTGAAGGCTTGCCTTTCTGACATCCATTTTAGCTCACAGCCTGGCAAAACTATTCAGGGGCTATGTAAACAATGACCGGCAAAGATTTCTCTAGGACATTCAGCTATGGCAGGAAGACTTTCTTTCCTGTGGACATTCAGGTCTACTGGAAGAAACCCTGAGCATATGTACTCAAGAAGCCCTTGGGTAAGAACCTAAAGTGACCTAGGCATGATATCAAAGGAAAAGAGTAAGAAGACTTTTCTCTTCCTTTTGATCTTTCTCCATTTCCTCAATTTGTTCTTTCTGGAGCCTCTCTCTACTTCCTCTTACACACTGGGTGGTCAACAAAATCAACACACAGGAAATATCTCCATACATACAGTTCCTGCCCCCTCTGTAGCTACCATATTTTTGACTTCACAATTGCCTCTAACAGCTCCACCGAAGGGGGCAAAAAAGGTAGATGATTATATGATGAGTTGGTGATGGCTTCACTTACAGGGCTTGAGAGTAGAAGTTATGAGGAATTGTCACTCATGGAAAAAGAAGGTTATAATTTACTTTTCCAGTAATGGTTGGCAGAGTTCTTCAAGTGAAGATTTATAGAAGCAATTATGTTGAATTGGGAGGAGAGGGTCAAAGGAAGGAGGATCTTCCAGGGTCAGGGGGACGTTTCTAACAGACAGAAGACTCAAGATGCCTGGGTGAAGATTATGTCTTTAGGGAAGACAGGCATGTCATGCTATGTATGTGAGACAGAGAGAGTGGTGGAGGCTGTTGACTCATTCAAAAACGTATCTCTGACCTCAGAAAGCGCAGTCATAAACCACACCTACCATGCAGATAAAACCCTTTCACATAGGGAATAAATAACTCCTCCCAAGGAAAGACCAGAGTAATGAAAGAGATGCAAAGTGGAATATAATCTGGGAATGGAGAAAGTGAACCGACAGGAAGATTTGTTCACAATAAGGAGTTCGTTATGCAGTTCCTATAGCACATTCTGGAGAACAGCTTTCTGAGCTACAGTTCAGTGAGAGGAACAATCTCTAACAGTAGGGTTGGTTTTAAGGGTACAGGAAATTTGTACTAGATGGCAGTGAAAGGGATATTATGGATCTGAAAACTGTGAAGCCAAACGTGTACATAAGCAAAGAAAATACACCAAGATGAGAAAAACCATAATGCAAAGGTGCTGGTCAAAAGTTATCAGCCAAACCCACATCTTATATTTCTAGAGTTTCTTTAAGTTTCGCTCTAATGCAGTACATTATGGCACTGTTTCTACACCAGGTTAGAATAAAGAGGTTGGGGAAGATCAAATTTATTTAGTTAGTTAGTTAAAGACATCCATTGATCTTTTCCAATATTCTAAAATGAGATTGACCCTTGAGTCAGAATTTCAAGTAAGATGAGGCCAAGAGTTTCTTTAAACCAAACCCCTTTCCTTCTTTTCTCATCCTCAAGAGGACAGTACCATGAACCCCAATTGCATCTTCACTGGGAAGCTGAAAGAAACGTGGAATCATCTTTCCCTGCTGTACTGTGTGGGGGCTAGAACTCTGCTGTTCCTTCTTTGTCAGGGGATCCTAGCTCTTTCTCTCCCTCTGTAGGTTGATGTTTCCATGGAAACATGCTCTTTAATGCTTCTGAAATTACTGTGCATTTATACCATTAACTCTTTTTTGACCAGGGCAAATTACAAAGATATTTTTCTACCCCTATGAAAAGTAATTTTATTTTCTATCTCATCTTACTGGGAACTTCTAAAAAAAAGTAATTGGCACCTGATGACCCTATTTCCTCCCCAGACTTCACTCCTTAATCCTTGTAATCTTGGCTTTTGCCTCTCTTTTCTACTGAAACTATTGCTACAAAATCATCAACGATCAAACCAGGTTGCTATGATTTGGCTGTCTGTCCATCCAAGCAAGGATGTGTGTACCCTCCAAAATTCATGCTGAAATTTGAACCCCAATATTGGAGGTGGAGCCTAATGGAAGCTGTTTGGGTCATGAAAAGATTAATGCCCTCGCTTGCAGATGAGCTCCTTTTTTATCAGATCCCATGAGAACCGGTTGTTAAAGAGTCTGGCACCCCCTCCCCCACCTTGCTTCTTTCTTGGCATGAGATCTTGCCATGTGATCTCTCAATCTCTCTTTCTTTCCATGTGATCAGATCTGAATGGCTCCTTTCACCTTCCCCCAAGAGTAGAAGCAACCTGAGGCCCCCATCAGAGGCAGATGCCCAATATTGAACTTTCCAGCCATCAACATCATGAGCCAAGTAAACCTTTTTCCTTTATAAATTACTAGCTTTGAATTTTCTTTACAGCAACACAAAACAGACTAAGACAAAGATCAGCAAAAATAAAATCAGTAGCCTTTGCTCTATCATCATTCTCCTAAGTGTTATACAGTCTCTAACAGTTGATACTCCCCATTTTTTTTAATCAAATCCTCTTTTTGTACTTTATTATTTAAAGTAGGATAATATCTTCGTTCTTCTTACACAGGCTAGTAATCTCTCCATTTTTTGTCCGCTTTCACTTGAAACTCCCCAATTTGGGGGTATGCCAAGATTCAGTTTTGAGCCCATATTGTCTCCCTCTGAGATGCATTCACAGCCATAACATCAACAATCATGCCAAGGTCTCCAAAATCCCTATCATAGGTTCCACCAATTCCCTGACCTTCAGCTCAATATTTCTGATTGGACTGTTCTGCTTGAATGCTCAGATGAAACTTAACATGATCAAGTCCAAGTCAGGTTCCTCTATGTCTTTAGACAATGAGACAACCACATTTACAGCTTTAAAACTGTTACAGCTTTGTCTTCTCTCTTTCTGTTATAATTTCATCTTTAACACATGAATGAAAAGAAGAATTCACTGGCTGCTCTTAGGCACTGGATTCCCAGGATGAATCAAATCAATTAAAAGTCAACTGTAGTTTCACTTCATGTACAAAATATGCTGACTGACATTTTTCCCCTCTTCAGCACAGTTTCAGAACTTTGTCTCCACAAGGTAGATGAATCTCATAGCTTTCTAATCCACAAGTGAAGTTGCTTGGAAGTAATATTTCTGCTCTGGCTGCCCAATTTTTTAAAGAAGTCCAACAATGCTACCATTTATTGAGCACATGCCTAGCCTTGTTGTGGGTGTTTTACATTATTTTACATTTTCACATCAACGCTATAAAATAGGTAAATATTATAATGAAGGCCCAAGGTTGGGAGTACTGGGAGTTGAATCCCTCCACTTCTGAATGACTCTAAAGCCCATTTTCCTTCCACTGCCCCACACTAAGAACAATGTTGTCAAGAGAAGCAAAGGTCAGTAGAGAAGAAAAGAAAGAAGCCACAAACTTCTAAGATGGTAGAACTAAACTTCAAATCCAGATCTGAATGGCTCCAAGCCCTAGGTTCTTGATCATGATTTATACTACCAACCAGCAGTCCATCAGTTGTTTTAAATTGTCCCTGATGCCATCATCATAAAGAGATCTACAGGAAAGTCAACTAAACACACAGGCTTTTTACAGCCCTAGGAGAGACCAGAGGCACATTACTGGTAAGGAGCTATGTTCATAGGATAGTCAGAGAACCCCAGTCTTTAAGGGCTGTCAATCTGTCATATGTCACAAGCACTAACTCAAAAAAGTGAAGAAATTGAATGAATTTTCCTTATGAGAAAACAGGAGAAAAACCACACCGCAGTAAGCTTGACTGGACTTATAGAAGAATTAATCCTTAGATCGTGCTCTGGAAGGAAGTCAGTTATGAAAATCTAGGACTAAATTCTTGGAGTTCTTGTTAAAGGCAGAAAATAAGAGCTAGAATATTTATTTGGTTTGGTTAAGAGTGACAAAAACTTATCCTGGTTTGGCACAGAATATCCAAATTCTCTCTGGACTTAATACAATATTAAAGTATTTCTTTGGAGCTATAATCAACTCTCAATTGCCCTCAATAGGACAGACTGATCTTCATTTAAGATCTGGACAATCAAATACATAAATTATTCTCAGTACTTACCCTGTTTGATCTCTCCATAGATTTACACTGTAGAATAGCTCCTTCCTTTGCAATTGCTTTCTGTCTAGATCCTACCATGCTATGTTACCTTAGTTCTCCTCCTTCATCTGTGATTTCTCCTTCTTTACTGGATGCTTTTACTTTTCTCTTATTTCACTTTTTAAAGGAAATTCAAAACAGGCTGTTTATTCCTCATTTCATGCAGATATCAGCCATTCCAATGGCACAAACTCTTCTTCTAAGTAGATTAGTCCAATTCTTCTCCTCCAGGTCTGACCTCTTATTCCCTATTTCCATCCCTTGCCAGTCATCCCCACTTGCATTTACCGGTATTACAAACTCTTGGTGCCTGAAACAGACTGACTTTATCTTTGCTCTCAAAATAGCTGACTTTCAATTCCTCTTTCTCTCTCTCGATGAGTTAAAACTTATGAAGCACTTGGAAAGGTGCCTGGCACACAGTAGGCACTCAGCAAATATTAACTAGCCTTATTCCTTTAGTCTTGAAATCTTCCAGGTGTTTCCAACATTTTTCTTTTAATTTCCCATGCCCAATCCATCCTCCAAAACTTTCCTTTCTTTACAAAATGATTCTTGCATTTGTCCCTTCTTTTCTACTCCCTAAATGTTTACCCTAGACCAGGCACATGTCCAGTGATACCCAGATACTTGCAGCAGCCTCCTCCTGGGCCATTTGCCTTATATCATTGCCACCCTCCCCAATACTATCCCCATTTAATCTTACCATGAGACTTCTTAATGCCACATCACTACTTGCTCAAACATCTCCAATGGCTCCGCACTGCCTAGAGCCAAAGTCTGCCCTTGGTGAAGGTTCTCTACATCCTAGTCCCCTCTACCTGTTTGGAATTCTCTCATCTTCTTTACATGAACTCTTGCTGAAGCCAAGAAGCATCTTCGCTGTCCCCTGACAAACATTATTTACACTTTCTCCCTCTTCCATTTTCTCTCAATAGAGCGTAATCCAAATCTTGCTTGTGTTTATGGACTCAGATCAATTCTTATCCTCTCTCTACACTTTCCTATCAATCTGAGGCCTTCTCCCCTCTTCTCTCCTCTTGTCTTCTCTTGCCTCCAGCCCACATTTCAACATTTCATTTATTGTTCACCTGACTTGTTCTGTTCCCTTTTATTGCTTGACTTTTTACGTGTCTGTATCTTGTCTTCCATGATAGACAACATACTATTTAAAGGTAAAAATCAAACCTCATCCTTCTGTTATCCTTTGCAGAACCCAGACTAGTGTCTTGCTTGTGGTAAGTATTCAATAAATACTTATTGATTTGTTTTGAACTTGCAGAAGACAAGTATTGAAATCCTCACATGCTGCTTTCTCACTTCTCACTCCTACCCACATCCCTTCTATGTCACACTACACACACACACAATCTATCTACACATACATTTTTTTGCCTCTCTCTCTCTCTCTCTCTCTCTCTCACACACACACACACACACACACACACACACACACACACACACAGATGCAACTGGCATTGAGTGCTGATTCCCTGTGGAAGAAAGTAATTCCTCCAATTATTAATTTAAAAAAAGAATGAATCCTAAAGAATATATACATCTACAATCTTTCTTTGCTAAAGAATGAGATGAAAGTTGGGATTGACTTCATTCTTGCCCAGGCTCTTTTTAAACTTCTCTCTTTTAATGTTTTTCTTATTACACTGTCCATAAAAACATAGATCTGCCTGTGAGGATCATGTAATCTACCCAAATCCTTATTCTTTCCATGGTATTGGGCCCTTGGAGAGAGCTGACACAGAAGTGAACATAATTAATGATCAGTAGAGAAATCAAAAAGGGATTTCTGTTTGTTTCTGAAATACTTTATTCCATAAGAAAGAAAAAGAAATAAAATTTCTGGATATTGCGGTTGCTGGCTATGATTTTTTTAGTTTAGAAACTCAAAGCATTGGGAGAATCTGAAATATATGTCAAAATTAATATTTGAATATTCTTTACTAACATAAATCATTTTGTCAGTTTGGAAAGAAATGAAATCAAATTCATCTTACTTATAACATTGAGATGAGGAGGTCTTTTAAAAGAAACCAGAAAAACAAAAGGGACATGTATTCATTATTTTTTTCTAGTACTTTTCAATTTTTGAGAAAAATTAAAATATCCTCAGTGGAGGAGAGGAATAACCTTTTTCTCAATCTTCACATGGTTAGGTGCACATAACTACAAAATCCCGTTCTCACTCCTTCCCACTCCTCACTCCCTACACACATCACAGCAAGGTGAGGGTGAACAGTTGATATTCACACTAAGATCTTTACATTTGGCCCAACTCTTAATAACCCAGGATGTCAATATCTTCAGAGAGGCCCTGTGGGTCCATGCAAATAGCGCCTGAAGTGAATATTCCATGGATGGGAAATTAAGAGTTGAGGATAGTTCAGACTTTCTTGTTTGTAGATAACACCAGGACATGATGAAGTAGTCCAGATGGAAATCAGAAAGGTATTATTAATAAGTCTCTCTGAACCACAGTAAAGACTTAATCCCTGTGAAAGCAAAGGAAGTTAATTTGATTACCACTTGCCTGAATTCCCTCAAATTCTTGGGCATCCTAGCATAACCTACAGGAATTTAGCATTTGAATCCATTTCTTTACCCCTTTTTCCAGTAACTACCAGGTTGCTTTGATTATGTTAAGTTAAAAACACATTCGATATGATTAGGGGAAGGAAGCAAAACAGCTTGAAGAAATACAGTGTTTGATGTCTTCAATTACAAAGGGGGTTGGGGTGAGTGTAGAAGAGATAGAAATGTGAGAGAACAAGCACACACTAGAGAGAAATGAAGAGATGGAGAGGAGATGAAACAGCATGCAGCATGCTGGATAACGTCTCCATGGCAACCACATTACATGTACAGAGAACTGCCAAAATAAGTCAAGATCCAAGCAAGTAGGTGTTGGTGGAAAGAGAAGATAAGAGCTCAGAAATGGGCAAAAACCACCTAGAGGAGATGAATTATCATTGTGAATTTAACTCTTCTTCCCATTTGTTTTTCTAACCACACCCAAAGCTTAAGTGGAATGAGAATGTGTCTAAAGTGTCGAGGCTGCCAAATCCAGATCATTTCGGGAGGTCTCAGGATGATATGAATGAGGCTTAAAAGGCCCCTGATTGAAGCCAAGAGAAAAATCATAAGTGAGGTAAATACTTTCCCTGTAGCAATTAACTCACTTTCTCAAGTTTTTTCAGCAATTTGCACAGAAGGAATATACTTTTTTATTTTCCAGGTGGCTTCAGGAGGGGTAACAACGTTGATGAAAACATTATTGGGCAGGTAAAACGGAAACCATAAAGATAGGTACCAAGCTCATACATTAGGGAGGCAGGCTGTCCATTGGTGAAATCTATCCCTGTAACACAGGGAGAATCCTATTACAAATATAGTCAAGATGTCCCTAGAGAATATAGGTGCTCAGAAGACATACAGCAGGTCCTCAAATGACATATTTTTGTTCAACTTGTTTCCTTACATTGATGAGAAAAAAAAATTGGATTTCTGGCTGGGCGGGGCCACTGTCTGTGTGGAGTTTGCACATTTTCCTCATGTCTGTGTGGGTTTTCTCCAGTTACTCTGGTTTCCTCCCACATCTCAAAGCTGTGCACGTTAGGTGAACTGCCGTGTCTACATGGTGCCAGCGTGAGCTAGTGTGGGTGTGGGTGAGTGTGCCCTGTGATGGGATGGCATCCTGTCCTAGGTCAGTGTTCACCTTGACCCTCAGCTGTTAGGGTAGTCTCTGGCTACCCGAGACCCTGAACTGGAACAGTTGGGTATTAATCATTACTTATTTTCATTAATCTTTCTTTCTTTTCTTTTTTCTTTTTCTTTTTTCTTTTTTTTTTTTTTTTTTTTTTTTGAGGCAAAGTTTTGCTCTTGTGGCCCAGGCTGGAGTGCAATGGCGCAATCTTGGCTCACTGCAACCTCCATCTCCTGGGTTCAAGTGATTCTCCTGCCTCAGCCTCCTGAGCAGCTGGGATTACAGGGCCTGCCACCACACCTGGCTAATTTTGTATTTTTAGTAGAGATGGGGTTTCTCCATGTTGGTCAGGCTGGTCCCAAACTCCCAACCTCAGGTGATCTGCCTGCCTAGGCCTCCCAGAGTGCTAGGATTACAGGCGCGAGCCACTGCACTCAGCCTCTAATCTTTCTTAAGTATACATATAGCTCATATTTATCTTAATGTTTAATATTAGAAGTGTGTTAGGTCTTTATTTAGAAGTTTGATGACGTTTTTTGTGACCAGACAGATAGTATAGGAACTTAAGTCTTAACTGACATCAATTAGCTGATGGTCAAATTGGTTTCCTTCTACGTCATTTTGCTTAAGGTTGCAGTTTCCAAGACCCTTATCGATGAAGTTAAGTGAGGACTTATTGCATGTTTCTTAGGACATTTAAAATTACCCAGCAAATATAAACTAAAGTAAATACACATTTACATATTTTATATTTAAATATCAAAATATGTATATATGTGAAGGAAAACCTATAAAGCATGGCGTATACCTTATAACCCTTCTTCTATACCTTTAGGTCATCACATATAAGAACTGCAAGCTCTCCAGGATTTTTATGCCTTCTAGCAGCACTCATGGAGAGCCCATGATAGCATGCCACCCAGGGCTGCTTCTCACAGGTTTATATCCAGAGGCTGAGCTGGGTCCCTCACATTTGCCTGGAGAGCCTGTTAAAAATATGGATTCCTGGCCAGGCGCGGTGGCCTGTAATCCCAGCACTTTGGGAGGCCGAGGTGGGCGGATCACGAGGTCAGGAGATCGAGACCACTTTGACTAACACGGTGAAACCCCGTCTCTACTAAAAAATTCAAAAAATTAGCCGGGTGTGGTGGCGGGCTCCTGTAGTCCCAGCTACTCGGGAGGCTGAGGCAAGAGAATGGCGTGAACCCGGGAGGCGGAGCTTGGAGTGAGCTGAGATAGCGCCACTGCTCTCCAGCCTGGGTGACAGAGCCAGACTCCGTCTCAAAAAAAAAAAAAAAAAAAAAAAGGATTCCTGGGCCACACGTAAAAGACAGGGATTCAATATCCCTGGGATAGAGCCTCATAGTATGCATTTTAAATCTCTCTGCGTGGTCGTCTTGTGTAGACAGGCATGGAAACCATCAGAGGAAGCATACATCCCTGCTTCCCCTTCTCTGGTGACTCCCCTACTCTCTGCTTTGCCAAGCAGTGGTGAGGAACCCTTTCGTTGCCTCCGGAATAGTAGATCATCACACCCGTTAGAGAGCTGTTCCCAGGGCACTTATGAGGCCAGAAAAGTGTCTTTCTGCGCTGAAAAATGAGTCAGACCAGCTCTGGTCACCAACTACTACCATCTAGAGGAGTTTGCTCTTAGATGCACTTTCCTATAAATGCTGGGTGGAAGGCACAGAGGGGAACTAGGAAGAAAGAGAACCTAAGTTCCACCAGAGGACCAAGTCAGCAAGGGAGAGTAGTTAGGTCTTAAGGTGCAATAAACAGCCAAATTTTGAATGAGAAATAAACACTCTTTTTTCTCCTGTCCATGCACAGAAGTTCTTCCCTACATCATAGCCTTGGCAGAAAAATTAAACATAAGTCAAAAGAGCCCTTGAACATCACATAGCTCAACACTCACCTCTTGTACTGTTTGAGAACACCATCATTTTCTGGTTTAGATTTATACAACTACATTTGGAGAAGCTCTTCCAAAACCAAATGATTGTATAAAAAGTGAAATTCACCAGGTGAGGCATCTGACAAAGGCAGTGTCAAGTTTATGCAGCAAATGCTCATTGAACCCTATGATGTGACAGGCACTGGGAACATGGAGATAAGTAAGAAAAGTCATCATTCTTCTCAAGCACTGATTGTGTTACAGGTGTCTTGTGTATGTTACCTGATATACTCCCATGTTACAGATGAGGAAACTAAGGATCAGAAGGTGACTCATTTTGTTCAAGTCAGACAGCTAGTAAGTGACAGACTGGAATTAAAATTGAGGTTTACCCCCAAATTATACTTCATTAAGTCCACTACAGTAGCTCCTTCCTAGTCTGTTGTGCAGGAAAATGTCATATACATATATATATATAAATTAATATTGCTCACCACATAGCCACTCTTCTCCTCTATTTTAATCCTCAAACAGGTACCAAGGATACATGGAAATATGAGGAGGAAAAAAAGAATGTGTCTTCTGAGAAGAGATGAGAAACCACTCATACTACTTTTTCCAGGACTGGGGAAAGTGAAGAAAGTCTCTGTGAATGAAGCAAAGGATTACAATGCTTTTTATGGTCTTTCTTTGCCTTTTATTTCATTCTTCCATCTTCATAAGACTTGAGTCTTGTGTGCCTCCTACTTTAGAAGTGACTGACTCTGAAGAATTAAGCGGATTTAAAGTGGTGTCAGTGATGAGGAACAAAGAGTTTGTTGTTCTACGGAAAGCTGCAAAGGGATCCCCAAGCTTTCTACATTGTTCCACTCAATTCACCAAAGAGAGAAAACTGACATGAAAGAAGCCTTTGTCAAGAAAATAAAAGAATTCATATTTTGGGGTGTATCCTAACCATCACATAGAAAACAGACAGGATAAGAAACCAGTGCATAAAGCCTACATCTTTCGCTCACCTATCCCCTTCCTTCCCTTCTACCTTGCCAAATACTGGCCTGCTGCTGTCATCTCTTTCAGGTATATGACATAGCAATAAGTGAGTCAAGGCAGCAAAGCTGAGGAGAGGAAAACCTCATGAAAACAATGGTTTAAAGACTATGCTGATTTTATAAAGAAGTAAGAACACAGGGGAGAACAAAAGAAGCTGGTGGGGAGCAAGCTTCAGGCTTCGCCAGGGGAGCTATTTTAGCTGGGTCTGAAAAAGCGAGTAGTCTACCTGACAAAGAAGAGAAGAATGGAGAGTCCAGAGAGTGTGTCAGGTACAAAGAAGAGTGTGAGAATGATGAAGGTATAGCTGCAGGACAGGAGGGAGGAAAAAGAATAATGGGGTCAGGGTGGGCAGAAGCAATGGAAGGAATAAGGCTGAAAACCGGGCCAATTGTGAAGCTTTTGAACAGGATGCTGTATTCCTATAAATAAGTATCCAAGAACAGTTTTCAAACAGTGCAGATAAGTGATCCAATTAATTTTTCTAATTAATTTTTCCATTGTTGTTAAGAAAAATAACAGTTGGCATAAAGACAAGTTAAGGGGCTCATAGTGTAGATAAGAGAAACAATGCGAATCTGAACCACAGTAGTGGAAATGATGATTGCATGCTGGAGAATAATCTGAGACTATTGTGAAGAGTGGATGGATGTGACATGTGAAATGTAATGGATTTAAATGCATCAATTGTTTCCTGTGACTGCAGGGAGAATAAGTATAGCTCTGACCTTTGCAGGACACTCTCAAGGTATGACACCTTGCATTTATGATCTTTCTTACTAAAACTACAACCTCCATAGGATTTCAAGGTCAATGGTGAGCTGACTGGTTCTTATTAAAATTGGCAAAGGAAGAAGAAATGCTTGGGAGTCAAGAAGGAAAGGGAGCCTGGAGCATTAATGAAGACCAAGAAGGGGTGCAGTATTATCATGTTGCATATTGGAAGACTGGGCTAGTATGAGCACACAGAATGATGTGAGGGAAACAGCATCCCACAAGTAAACTTTCATATATGTAACAAAAGGTGCATAACTACCTTGGGAGCCCTCCTATCTTCAGACATGAGAATACTAGTTTGGAGTTCTTTACCTATCTTCATTGTTCTTGTTCAGCCTTCTCAAAATCACCAACATCTCTTTTACACGGTGGGATATAAGATGATTGCTTCAGTAATTATTCCAAAGTCCACACCCTGATGTCCTCAGAGATGTCAGTGCATATCTTTTGAAAACGTTACCCCAGGAAAAAAAAGAAAAGTTGCTAGAATCTACCTGCACCATGCAGTCTCACCCCCACTGAAAACTTCTACTCTAATATGTGCCTGACCTATGCTGAATGAGAAGAAAGATTGCACACCAATTTGATACTTCAATGAACTCATATGGACTTGGGCTCCCTCTCATTACAGCATCATATTACAGGAACATGTTTAAGTCATGGCTCACTGCGATTCTCAGCTGTATTTTGCAATTCTCTTTCATCCTGTTTTCCTGCAAGTAAGCGCTTCATTACCAATACTAATGGAGGACAGGGAGGGCATACCTAACCAAAATCAACAAATAACTCCAAAACTTACTGTAGGCAAAGGTTCAAAATTCTCCTTCACCAAGCCCTTTGCAGAGCTCCTATCATGAAGCAGAACTTAATAATGCTTTAGCTGTTCTCTGTGCTTCTCCACATCTGCTGGTGGAAGTCCTAATAGCAGCAAAATGACCAAAACCCAGCAGGTGGGGAAAGGGTGAAAAGCAAAAGACCTAGAAACTGCACAAAGTGGATAATAAGTGCCTGAATGATGGACTCTTGGAAAATCAGGCCCTGCTTGATGAGGTTTATTTCCCCCTGCAACAAATGCAATGAAGACAAATCACTCAGCAAGTTTGCTCTAAGATGTAAATTCTGAGTTGCCATGAATTACTCCCACAACTCAGGAGAGAGGCAAAGAATGGGAAAAGCCTCAATTTTCACTTTTTAAATGTGCAACCATAACCTTAAAATTCATCCAATTCAGGAAGCAGCTTGTCTCTAAATGTGATTAGAAAAAAATAGAACAGTCTATTGAGTCTATCAGGGCTTCTGACACACTCACAGATGGTGCAATTAACATGTAGCTGAGTCCGTATTCCTACCCCATTTCCCCCTTGTCACCCTACTAGCTTTTGGGAACACCTGATTTTATCTCCCCTTGTATTCTTATCCCCTGTTCTCTCTTATGTAGGTGCTACAGTCACTAGAATGAGACTTCTTATTTGACAGTGGCATTACAAAAGCAGGAACTAGAGTGGGGGGCTGGAAGGAGCCTCAGCAAAGAGGCTCTACTCCATATTCCTCATCCCAAACATTTTGTCCAAGGTTGCACTTAGGGACAATATCCCTACCAATGAAATAGAGCCCTTTAAAAAGATTGGAAGCAAATATAACCTCATCCATTAAATCTGTACAGTGAAAGCATGGTATCCAAGTTAGCATTTTCTGTACTTTTGTGTGCATTTCAAGAATTTCACATTAAAAATGTTTCACTGTATAAAACACAAAAAAACAGTTAACCAGCACCAACATTACTGTTTCACTATTTAAGCAAATAATGCTGATCCTGAAAGTGCATTGTGCTCAATTCAACATGTGACACTGCAATGTGTACCAAAGTCACAGATAAGATCACTTTTGCATCTGACATGTAGGATGATAAATAGACCCCACCTGCTCTTCTCCACTGGGTAACATTTCCTCAATGAGAACCTGGGACTTTATTCAGATGTAACCACCACTGCACAGAACAGCACTATTTCTTCCAGCTTCGGCATTCAGCTGGAGGTCACCTCCCCACATCATTATCAGGCCGTGCTCCATGGTTGATGAGGCAATGAGTAGATAACACACGCTGCTGAGGGATGCGCGTGCATGCTGTTCTGTACTGATGCAATACCATGCGGCGGAGTCGGGGGGCAGGGTGGGGAATGGACTAATTTTACATTTAGGAACGTCTCCAAATCCCAGCAAATCCCTGCCTTATTGAAACAATGAAACCCTCCACAAGGAGAGCCCCTATAGAAAAGCAAGACAGCAGGGAATTTCTCTAAATGTTCCTTTTGTGGAGACAAGTAAATATTAGTTGAAGTTGCTTTGATAGTATAATTTCAATTTTGTATACAATCAAACGACATGTGTGTCTGAATAAACAAAATATATTTATAACAGATTTTGAAAAGCCTGGCAGAAAAAAATTCAAAAATTATAACAGTATTACATCTTCGTGTGTGACAAAAATCAGTGTATTATATAATTTTTTCAAATATTTCCACAATGTACATACATATATTACTTTTATATTCAGAAAAAATATATTTTAAAAAACCAAAGATCTACTTTGATCATCTGCATACAGTACTACATAACAAATAAAAATTTTTTTTTTATTATTTTTTTTGAGGCAGAATCTCTCTCTGTCACCCAGGCTGGAGTGCAGTGGCGCAATCCTGGCTCACTGCAACATTTGCCTCCTGGGTTCAAGCAACTATCCTGCCTCAGGCTCCCAAGCAGCTGGGACTACAGGGGTCCACCACCATGCCAGGCTAACTTTGTATTTTTAGTAGAGACGAGGTTTCACCATCTTGGTCAGGCTAGTCTCAAACTCCTGACTTCAGATGATACACCTGCCTCGGCCTCCCAAAGTGCTGGGATTACAGGCATGAGCCACTGCGCCCAGCCTAATTTTTTTTTTTTTTGGTCTAAATAAATACCTTTGGCAGATAACCATCTAGTTGAGATGGAAAGATTATAACTTTAGTGACACCAGACCCTCAGACCACGTAATTCACTCCTTTTTCTGTTTCTAAACTTATCAGGGAATTTTTTTATTGTAACTGTGCAGAGGAAGCTCCAGAATTTCAACAGAAGAGGACTGAAGGGCAGTAATACGCTGTCTGTCGGGAGGTGGGGTGGGAGGTGTCAGTACCCTGGGACTTTTCTTGATACGTCATCTGCACAGTAAGTATACGGGTTTTATTCTCATCGTATTCCTATTTTCCAGGATTTGAAAGAGGAACTGACGGCAATTTTAAGGAGGTCAAATACCATCCCCCTCCTCTTGGCCTATGCAATTTCGCTAACTGTGGAATTTTTCTACTAGAATGAGAACATGATGAAAAACCAACTTGAGGTGATTGACACATCTTTTTAATAGATATTTTTCAGTGAATATTTGGAGTTCATTAAAAATGGCTGCAAATTCTCTATCATTTCCTCCATCAAGAAGTAGTCTACTTCTATCTTCCCCCCACCCCCATTACCCTTAAATCTGAATTGGGCTGTAACTGCTTTGACCAAGAGAATACAGCAGAAGTGATATTGCCAGGCAGAACTAGTCACAATGTTTGAGGAACCCCAAGTGGCCAAATGGAGAGGCCCACATGGAAGAGAATTGAGTCCTGGTGACTCCCAGGTGACAGCTAGTACCAGTTTGCCAGGCATATGAGTACGCCATCTTGGGAGTGGATCCTCCAGCCCTGGTCAAACACTCTAATGCCACTTGGAGCTAAAATAAGCTGTCCCTGTTGGGTCCTTCCTAAACTGTGAAATTGTTAGCAGATAAAGTAGTGTTGTTAACTTAACACAATAAGTTTGGAGGTGATTTGCTATGGAACAATCAATAATGGAAACTGTGTAACTAACTGGTCACTGGTTTACATTTCAGTCTTTGATGAGTGTGGTGAGGTGTATTAGTCTGTTTTCATACTGCTATAAAGAACTTCCCAAGACTTGGTAATTTATAAAGGAAAAAGGTTTAATCGACTCACAGTTCAGCATGGCTGGGGAGGCCTCAGGCAAATTACGACCATGGCAGAAGGTGAAGGGGAAGTGAGGCACCTTCTTCGCAAGGTGGCAGGAAGAAAAAGGGCACACAGGAAGAACTAACACACACTTACAAAACCATCAGATCTCATGAGAACTCACTATCACGAGGACAGCATGGGGGAAACCACCCCAATGATTCAATTACCTCCACCTGGTCTATCCCTTGACACATGAGGATTATGAGGATTATGGGGATTACAATTCAAGGTGAGATTTGGGTGGGGACAAAAAGCTTAACCATATCAGATTGGTTATTGCCTTGATTCTGACCAACTCGAGGAAACTTATGAAACTGAGATTGAAAGACTAAAAATTCATGGGGTATCATAATCCTATCAGAGCAATAATTTTATTTGACTTCTGCCTAAAGTACCACATTGGTCTCTGTAACATATTCAAAAACTTCATTTAACTAATACTTACCAAGCAACTATTACGTGTGAAGCACTAGGGATTCAGTGGCAAAAAAAAAAAAAAAAAAAAAAAAAACAAAACAGACAGTTCCTGCCACCACAGTGTTCTTGGTCTAGTAGATGTCTAAGTTCATCCCTCCAACTGCAACAAACAGTGCCTACTCTAACTGAATTAACTACAACTGCACTATCCAGGCAAGATCACAAAGGAAGGTTTTGTTTTGATGATGAAGACTGGAGAACTAGCACAAGAAACCCAGGACTATGCATTACAATGTGTGTTAAACTGCTGTCAGTTCAGCTTGGCTTGCTTCAAACATAGCACTCAAAGATCCAGACAAGAACTCCACCAATCCTCCTGAACACAGCCTTATTTCAGTATTCTTTGGATAAAAGACAAACACAAAGCAAAGCAGGGGTTGAGAAGAGCCGTGAGAAGAATCCTTGAAGGCCTATTGAAAAATTCACATGCAACTCTTCTACCAAGTAAGTTGAGTCTTTGCTATACAAATCAGTGTTGGTCAATTCAAACTCCAAGAAGTCTTTTCTTTTTACATTTGAATAATCTCAGAGATAACAGAACTTCAGCAATTTGACAACAAATAGTCACATTAATTAAGATTTGTATAAGTGTTTTATAAATTATAGATCTCTTTCATGTACATAATTGTTCTTCCATTATCATTCTCAGGAAGTATTTCCCACAGGACCTTACCTTGATTTCTTCCAAGCTACCACCATCACACCCAGAGTAACAGAATTATAATTTTAAAAATAACTTTACCAATTAAAAGAATGTTCACCAGGATCTTTCCCTTAAAGAAAGAATCTCAAGGTATTTAATTTTTATTTGATAACTTTATGTGCTATCTAGATCCAAGGAGGACTTCATAACAGAACATAGCAATCAGAGCATGCACATGGCATCTGTTTGCTCAGAGATCGATTGGTTTTCTGGTCTGGCCTTATGCTCTTGACTTCAGTAGACCAGGGAATGTCTCTGTATCAGTGATAAATGAAAAGATCTAGGATTGAAACTGTGATAAGTGGCTATAAACTAAACCAAGAAGCACAGCTGTTAAATGAGCATTATGATTTGAACACAGGAATAGATTCCATTAATCCACCCTCCGTGAGGTTCCGTATACAATTAGTGCAAGTCTATCCATCCCTGAGAGCCAGCTCCATTATAACCAGGGATTCAACTCACTTCCAAAGACCCCATAAAGAGGGACCCCACAAGAATTAAAGGGTGGTTTTCCAGTGCTGTCATGCAAACAGGAGACCCCAGGCCACCATTAAAAATTTTAAGTCCAGCTTTTGGATTCTTATCTCTTTCCCTTCTATTCTGTCATGCTCTGGCTTCCAAAACCCCTCTTTTTCCTTAGTTTCATGCCCTCATGTTGCTTCTGCCTGTCCAAAGTTCCCAAATTCAGAGCTCTAGCAGACACCTTAAGCAACGTGTTTCAAATTTATCATTTTCTCTCCCTTCCTGTCATACCATGTGTTTATGTGCTTGTCAAACTCCCATTCCTTAGAGCTAAGGTCTTAGTCAGACTAGGAAGAAATAAATATATGCATTCCAATTTAACTTATTGCTTACAAGTTTGTATAGAAAGGGCACTGCACAAACTTAGAAGAACTTCATCATAACATGAATATCGGTCATAGCATTTTTATGATGTCGATTTCCCAGCACATGGCTGGAAAGCGTTTGGAGGAATGGACATTTTAAAAAATTTGTGCAAAGGTGCCATGTGGGCTAAACTGTTTTGTGAATCACCCCTACATTTTTATGCTCCCAGGGATACTTGTTTATTACCTCAAATAAATTTCTAATTGGGTAGGGTTTTTAGAAAGAGATTTTACGCAATGGTTGGGCTTTTCTTTAAGTGATTTCACTCCCATAAGGCCAGCTGGAGAAGGAGGGAAAAAAAAGATAATAAGCCTTTAAACTCCTCCCTTATTTGGGTATAATGAGAGAACTCTTGCTGATGCCCACTCTTCATATTTGTGTTATTCCTGAAATACTATTGTCAACTCACAACTTTATATTTTTTATCATTCACATGCTATATGTTCATTAGAGCAAATGAAAAAATGCAGTTAAGAAAAATAATTTAACTTTGTTGAGACAACCCACATTATTATTTTAGCAACTTTCCCAGATGAAAACGTCTAAGCATCAATATGCAAATACAACAGAAATACATATCAATTATACATAACTGCTGTAATGTTTTATTTTCATTCAATACTTTAATCTCTGTCTCTACACATACACAAATATGCAATATATTTTTAAAAATTCATAGTCTTTCATTGAATTATTAACCAAAATTTAATCAACCCCCCTTCATGAAAATTTAGGATGTTTTCAATTCACAAAAACTGGATAACCACCCTCATAGGCATATCCTTGTGCAATAAACCTTTTCCTTACTTTAAGTAAGGTTGACCACCATGGGATACTCTTAACTTCAATCCATTTATTCTCAACTGTCTCTTCACACTCGGGAAACATAAAAATACATACAGCAAATGTGATCTCACGTAGTCACTTCCACTCACAATGACATGCAGATTCAAACTCAACCCATACAGAAATACAGTCAGTATACAGATTCCTCATACCTTCACTTGTCTCTGTCA
This sequence comes from Macaca nemestrina, assembly GCF_043159975.1. Taxonomy (NCBI): domain Eukaryota; kingdom Metazoa; phylum Chordata; class Mammalia; order Primates; family Cercopithecidae; genus Macaca; species Macaca nemestrina. The sequence goes on along the minus strand of NC_092134.1, from coordinate 128,290,709 downwards.
TCAAAAGAGAGGAAAAGGCTAGGATAAGGCTAAGGCTGCATGAAGATAGGGACAGAATAGCAGAGGAGTTCTGAAGGATGGGGAGAAATGAAAATTAGTCAGGGATTTGTCAAAGAGATAAGAAAGTAGTAATGTGGTCAAGAGGGTGGCATCTCCAGTTATGAGAAGAAGGTATCAAAGTCATCAATTAGGAAAAGTTTGATGTTGAGACTGGGAGGCTGACAATGACATGGATGCTCAAAGGCAGGATGCATGAGGAGGACTTAGCCAGATGGGGGCTACACCACAACCATGCAGAGCCAATGCCAGGGTTTGCAGGAAAACTCTCAATGAGAAAGGGAAAGGATGGAGGAGAAGGGCATGGGCTGATGAAAGTAAGAAGGATTTGATCTCTGTGAAACATACTGCTTGAATGGCCAATCCTTGAACATGCATTTTACCCAGCATCTTTTAATGACTCAAACCAAATCCTGACACACCAACAGATTTCTCTAATTCTGCATTCATCTATTTTCAGAATATGCTGAAATAACACCCACAGCATTACAGTTCTTCTTGGTCATCACACCATCCCCCAGTGCCATCCCAATCTCTAGGAGACACCCACATACCCACCTAATCTAGTGCCCCCCAAATCCTATTGGTACCACCTCCAAGTGAACTCCTTCCTTGCCAGTTAGATCCAGCACTCCATGTAATTCCATGAGATTTCTTCTCCCCATGGCTGCATCTATGTTAAATGAGATAAAACAGCGTCTGCCTCACAACATTGTTGTGAGAGCTAAATGAATTAATACAGGTAAAAGGACTTCTAAGTCCTTCACCTGAGGCATCGTTAAAGCTCAAAAATGTTAACCATTATTACAATGATTTCTCATTTATAAATAAAACACATGTCACTGATACTTTTATTCTCCATTTTTTACTAAGCCCTAATTTGGAGGAATCAATTTCTTTCTGCCTAAAATATCAATGCCACATGACTGATTTCAGTGGAATATCTTCACAACTGATACATCCTTAGGTAACCCCTTCTCCAATTCCCAGGCACCTTTGTGTCATCATATAAGCATACCTGGATTTGACAATCCTATCCATTCTTTTTTCCTTCCCCCGATAGTGATTTGCTGTGCATACTCATTTTCATATATCCACCATCCATAGCAGGTGCTTTACATATAGGAGGTATTTAACCAATGTTGAATTTGATTCCCCTGCTCTCTTGCCTTAGCTTATCCCTATTATCCATTATCTCCCTAACTTCTCCATAAACCACAAAGCCATTTTATGAGGAAATAAATGCCATATAATCTCACAGTTACTTGTAGCAATCATCATGTCTATTATTTCAAATTCTTTGGACAAGGTATTCTAAGAGACACTAGAGGACATAATTCCAGATGATCAGATTAGAAAGGCATGGATGATATAAGGCATAGTGTCTTATATTCTCTGGATTTATAATTTAAAGGTATACTATATTTTGAGCTTTCATGGCAGGAGGCACACAAATATATGTTCATAAGGAGTCCCAAAATGTGTCTGTATACCACAAAGGAATTATGTCTGTTAACACATTAATAAACAACAAAAAATGCATTGTATCACCAATGGCTCTGTCTAATGACCTGGCTGTAACACCAGTCATTTTTATTTTCACCAAATATAGTCCACAAGCTTCCCCACATTGAAAGTCATTGATGAGATCTCCAAAACAGTTATTTTTCATTTAGTCTAAATTCCTCTTTACTATAATAATTATTTTTAAATAATGTGGAGATACTCAAGAGTTCAGAGAACTTCAATCAAGATGACTAAAGACATTAAAATAAACCCTTTGATGAACAGCGCAAGAAACTGCAGTTGTTTAGTCTAGACAGCAGAGGCAGAAAGGTGAGGAGAGTTTGTCTTCACATTCACGTACGGTTGTTATTAGTGAGATAGTAATCATTTGCTATCCATGCCCACAGTGGACAACACAGGAGCAAACAAATTAAATTACATCAGGAAAGATTTCAATTAGACATAAGGAAGAACCTCCCGGCTGATTAATTAGTAGAATAAACTCCTTGAGAGAGGCTGTCATCCTCATCTCTGGAGTGCTTCAAGGAGGCAATAAACAATTCTCTACCTTGGCAGGCTTTGGTAATCATCTAGCTACTGGCATCAAGACCTCTAGAGGTCCCCTCCAACTATTTGATTTGATGAGTCTCTTACAGTGTTTATTGATATCTCATTGATCACAGAAATACACTGAAATTGGCAAAACACTGAGGCTCAATAAGGCTGGAAAACAGCAGGGATTAGTGGGAGAATTAAGCACTGAACAGACATAAAAAAATGCCATTCTTCAATATGATCGTATTCTAACTCTGTCAAGATGAAAAGAAAAATGCATAAACTCATACTTTCTCAGTGGGAGACTAAATGTTTAGAAATAAAATGAAGTATCTTCCAGCAACCTAAGGAGAACTCAATCAGCAGAGAAAATAAAAAGGCCAAAGTAGACTCACTATTTAATCATATTTTCCAGGACACCGACATGCCTCCCACAGATCTAAAGCCCCAGCTCTATGCCATATTGCTGTATGGATAGCAGTAGTCCCCAAATTAATCTCACACATTTCCTCCTCTGGCCTGAATATGGAATTCCCAACCTCCCCACGTCTGACCATCAAAGCCCTAACCACCTTGAAAGCCCAAGTTCAGATGCCACCTGCTCTAGGAAGATTTATCGAACCTCCTAAACTGGAATGTCATAAGTGTGTGATTCCTGTTTGCCTCAGCTCCACACAGCTACAGGGACAAAAGACTCACAAAGTCAATCCGAGTAGGAGACATTTTGGCTTGCCTTGTCCCAAGGCATCTTCCCAGGCCCAGAGAGCTCCTATGGTTCTCTTCTCTCCCTTTGATGTAGGCTCTCAGACACAGCCTCCTTCCTCCTCCTCTCAGGACCAGCCACCCCATCTACTATCCCTTGGAAAAATCTCTGTGCCCAAGCCTGGCTACAGAGTGGGAATCAGGTTTTCCAGCCCTTCACTTCTTGCTGCGCATGAGGGTCAGCATATAAACTCCTTTCTGCTTAAAGGTCTTATTCCTAATCTATGAGCATGAATGTTAAAAAACACAAGATCGTAATTAAAACCAAAGTCTCACTTTCCTTTTATCCCTGAATCAAGAGCCTACCAAATGTCAATTCTGTCAGCTCTTACTCTATTAATGAAGGCCTTGTAGTCTCTTTTTCACTCCAGCGATTCATTCAAGGGAGAACCGTAGATCTACACCAGCATCAGGTGGCATCTCCAAAGATCTCACAGGGTACAACGTCCAAACAAGTAGGCCTTCTGCACTTTTTAATGGACATTTTATGAAAGATGGCCTGTGACTCAGGAGAAGCAGCCTCTGATCCCCTTTCAATGATATTAATCACTATATCTTCTTCCTGAATTCAACAGCTAAATGCCAAATAATTATACAGAGAGCTAGATACTCACTGAGATGCCCATTTGCTATACATTTATATAGTCTCCAAAACATAAACATTATTTCCTTGTGGTCTTTGGAATGTTGTGGTTATCTAAAGAAAAGTTAAACAGTGTTATATCAATAAACAATTAAGTCAGGGAAATCAATGCATTTTTTGAACACTTATCAGATCTCTTGCACCAGTGCAAAGCAGTTATAAAGTCTGAAATTTTCACTTAGCACCTATTTGGTACAGGGTTCAAGATGGGTGGAGAATGTGCAGATATACAAAACACGGCTGCTTTGTGGACAGTAAAATTAAAAAAAAAATTAATTTAAATTTTTGTAAATCCTATTGGAATATTTCTATTCAATGCCTGAAAAGAAGGAATGAAAGCAACAAATCTCTTTGAGAATTTGTAACAAGTAAAATATGCAGCAAGGTTACTGGGCAACCATGGTGAGCAACAGGCACAGGATCCTAGGTCTCCCATGGAGCTCTGGTAGAGAGCTGATCTGCTCTGGACCCAAGCTGAAGTTCTAAGCAAGGCTAGAAGCCTGATAGATGTGGGGTTGGTTCTTTAAGGAACAGGGGAGTTGCAGGCAATAAGGCAGAGTGGGCTGTGACTCAGCAGGTACAGACTTGTGTTGAACTTAGTCCAGCTATCCCTGACCAAAAGGTCAACAGCAGCAAAACTAATAAAAGTTGTCAATTTACCACTTCCCAATAGAATTGATTTTGGAAATGAGCTGGCAATTATAAGATTCTCTTTGAGGCTGGCTAATGAGAAGAGTCTATGTCCTCGCTTACCCCCATGCTTCCCGTAAGTTTTATTCTGTCACACTTAAAACATCTTTGTGGGAGTAGGCATTGTTATTTCCATTTTACACAGAGAATTGAGTTTGATCTGAGAGGTTAAGAAAAGTCACCAGTGAGGCCACTCTAACGTCAAAGCCTATGTATGAACTCCCTTTTTGCATATGAAGATCATTTTTCTTAGTAGAGAAGACGGAATGAAAATAGAGGTGGACTATTTCTGATTTCATTTATCATCTGTTTACATAAGGCCAACTGCCCCATGAAATAAGTCTATCCTCTGGTTATTCTTGCTCCACATTTTAAAAGTTACCTTTATTATCTCTGCATTTGAAGAGGAGAGGAGACATTGAATTTGTGGGGTTTTTTGAGCACTTATTTATTATTATTTATTTATGCTAAATACATAAATCATTTCTCTCTACAAAATAAATATTGCTTTCTTATTACATACAAGAAAAAAACTGGTACACACACACAGAGGTTAATCAACTTGTCCAAGATGATAGGTATTGGTAATTCTAACTATCTTCTTGCAGTACTGTTCAGTTTACACTAGTGTTTTCTTTATTAGCTTCTTTTTCATTCATTTATTTAGTGCTTCTGATATTTATTTAGTTCCAGACTCTGTTCCCAGTACCTGTGATATATAGAACAAAGATCCTTGCCCTTGTAAAGCTTAAATTCTAATGGTGGTAACAGACAATAAATGAGAAACACAGGTTTACATAAATAAAGAAGTGTTTTTTCTTTCATTTTGTGAAGTATGCCTTCAAAATCCAAACATATTGGTTCTGGTTCCAGATAAGATGGAGTGAACACACGCCAATTCTTCTCTCCTACTTAACACAACTATAAAACCTTGACAAAATGCACGGCACAGTTATCTGAGGTCTCTAAGAATAAAATATCAACAGGCAGATTGAGAAGAACACCAGAATTCAAAGTGTCACCAAACTGAGTGGCTTTAAATAAGGCTCAGAAACTCGTAACATAATATTTAAAATATCCAAAATACAATCCAAAATTACTCAGCATACAAAGAACCATAAAAATGTCAACTCGTACAAGAAAAAAACAATTGACAGGCCCCCAACATTGTGATGACATAAATGTTCAAATTATCTGACCAAGATTTTAAAGCAGCTATTATAAAAATACTCAAACAAGCAATCATGAACATGCTTGAAACAAAAGTTAAAATCGAAAGCGTCAGCAAAGACATAGAAGACAGTAAGAAGAACCAAACAAATTTTAGAATGGAAATAATATAATAGTTAATATAAAAAATACCGGCTGGATGGAACTCAGTGACCAAAATGTTAGTGATAGAGGAAAGAGTCAGTGAACTTGAAGGTAACAAGTATAGCTGAGCAGTACCTTCTCCTTCAGGCTCTAAGTAGTGCACCAGATTCACAGGTCACTACCTCTGAGCTTCTAAATTCTAATAACCACAACCCCAGCTCTAAAACTAAGTTCCTGCAGGTATTATTTCTTAGTATTCCCTTTTCATTCTTCCAGTTGTCTGATTTCCTATATTACATTCCCACTGTTGACAAAACCTTCATATATTTCTGGTGAGAATGTAAAATGATACTACTGCTTTGAAAAATGGTTGGCCATATCTGATAAGGTTAAATATATACCTATTCTATAACCAATTATTCAGCTCCTGGGTATATACCCAAGGGAAATAAAAAGTATGTCCACAAAAGCATATAAACAAAAATGTTCAGAGCATTTTTATTCGTAACAGCCAAAAACTAGAAACAGCCCAAATGTTCATCAACAGAAAACAATAAGCTGATATATTCATACAATGGTATATTACTCAGCTTAAAAAAAGAGCATAGTATTGATAAATGCAACAACATGAGTGAATCTCAAAACATTATATTGAGCAAAGGAAGCCAGACATATGGTAATATGTATTTTATGACTGAATTTGCATGGAGTTCTAAAAAAAGCAATATTAATCTATGGTAAAAGAAATCAAAACAGTGGTTGCCTTTGTGTACACATGTGTATTGGGAGCAGGGAAGGGACAAGGATTGACTGGGAAGGGGCATGAGACACAACTGGTGATAAAAATGTTCCATATACTGATAGAGGTGTGGGTTACACCCATGAAGGCATTTGTCAAAGCTCACTGAATAGGCACCAAAGATAAATGTTGAAATACCTAGTGTGCTTTATTTTCATTAGAATTTTATCTTTGGAGAATATTATAAAGTCTCCAACTATCAGGGAAAGCCAATCTTTTCTATCAACTTTTGAAATATCTTGCCATAAAATATAGGGCATATGCCTTCTAATTTCAAAAATTTAAACCCTATGTTAATATGGTCAATATCTCTCTCCCAAGTTTCTAGGTACCCCCACATCTTCAAACAGTTCTTGGAGATAGCTTCTCTTGGTGCTAATTTATATTCAGAATATGTGACAGTGAAAATGTTTCTTTATCTCAATTTAGTTCACTTCAATAAATATTACTGAGCATAATTATATACAAGGCAAGGTGCTAAGTGATGCAAAAAATCCAAGATAGATAGCATTTAGTCCCTCCTTCAATATGCTTACTACCAACATAAGATGAGATATCAAAGAATTAAAATATAGGCAGGATAGAAGTAATTTGAAAGCGTGTAATACACAATCAGCAAGATATGAAACATTTACAGTACGTTTAAGAAATGTTAGGTATTTCTTTTAACATCCTTGGTTGAAACCATTTTAAGCCAACAACATGACCTTTTTTCTCCCACTCTTGGTCCATTTGATGCTCTCCTTTTATGCTCCTAGCAGACATAATTAGCAGACACTGATGATTTCATTCCATCAAATCTCCATACCTATTAGCCCTAATAATTTTAGCAAGTAATCGTGAAAAAACACTGACCTTAGTGGCTTAAGCCTCCCATATTCAAGAGGTCCCTATCTCACCAAGACAGGCAGTATAACTCCCTTTAAAGAGGCACCAACTTCTTTTCAAATGAATCACAGAATCTAATTATTCTGAAAATTATTTAAGCAGAAATCAGTACCTATATTCATCCAATAAAAGAGCAGCCATGAAATATTTCCCTAGCAATGAGCCATCCGTGTTCGTAAGACGTTCTTAATAGAACAAGAAGTCACATGCACTGATACGTCATTCTATATGTGAACAAAAATTCTATAAGGGAACAACTCAGAATCTGGTTGTTATTTTTGCTGGGTTTTTTTTTTTTTCTTGCTATCAGGGTCACTAACGCTTAAGAAAGAAAAGTAGGTAGAGAGTGGCACAAAAGTTGGGACAACAAAGCTTGCATATGTAGAAATCTGTGTCTCCAAGATGTTTCCTCCTTCTGAACAAAAGCTTGCCATTATTACCAATCACTTAAAGCTTTTAGTTTGCCTGGCTGGAGAATAATGCAGAGTGTTTAAGATGCTCTGTTACCAGTGTTTTGTGAAGATTTTTTTTTTCTTACTCCTAAGGACTTTGCTCCTTTGTGACCTTACGGGTGTGTAATTTTCAGTTTCTGTTTAGCACAGACAAGATGAGTATTGTTTCTAGCCCTATATTCTAAAAACAAAATCCCTAAAACTCCAATTCAGAAATTAAATAGATTTCTAAAAATGGACCCTACATCACTCAACCAAAGTCTATCTCTCAGGAAGTAGGCGGGAATAAGATTCTCTCCTTCCTGTCCTCCCTCCCCCACCTACCACTCCTGATGGATTGGAGATGTCAGCTTGTCAAGTCTTATTGGGTGCTACCTGATGTAAGTCCACATTGAGGCAGTAAAAATCTGTTTGCAGTCAGCTCTTTTAATAAGTCTCAGCAAACAGGAGGAAAGCAGATCTATTCAGTAAGATACTTCCTCTGATACAGTGGGGAAAAAAATAGTCCATGACAGAGGCTTGATATGGAGGAGACTTTTAGACAAAGAACAGTTCTTTCTTTAGAAAAGCTGGAGAGAAAGTTTCCCTAGGGATTTGAGGATTCTAAGAAACATTGTATTTTTATGCTTATGTTTTAAAGATGACCTAGACTCCAAGACCTAGACTCCAAGCTCTTTAAAAAGGTGGTCATATCTCCCCTGTAAAATGCCCCCATCCCACAGAGTCTTGCTGAGTCCTAAGCATTTTGTGGGTTCAGAGCTCTGATAAATTATACTGATGCTGCTTCTTAATCTTAAGCCCAAAGGAGGAACTCTGGTTGGTTACCCAGCCTTCCACCTATGCCAAAAAAAAAAAAAAGGATAAGAAAGCCTGAGAAGGTCAAATGTTCTGAGAATATATAACACAAAGCACCTAATTATTTTCTTATTATTGTTTGTACAAATTTATGGAGTACATGTGCAGTTTTGATACATGCACAGATTGTATAGTAGTCAAGTCAGGGCTTTTACATATCTATCACCTGAATAACATATGTTGTCCCTATTAACTCTTTTCTCATCATATACCAAAGTAAAGAGTTTCTCAAGAAATTTCAAAACTCTAGGAAATATGTGTTTATGTACTATCACTTCATTATTCAGATAAAATTAGGTGCCAACCACCTGAAGAGAGTGGGCCAATCTTTTCAGTAAAAGATCACTTCTCGTAGTTCTTAGTGCATTGCTGGAGTATTATGGGTCTTACGGTGCTAAACGTTGATGGATGGTGGTGGTGGTGATAGTTATGACGATGATGTATGAAATAATGAAGAAGACAATGATGTTCGCTAACAAGATGAAGCCAAATTTTTAAAAAATGACCTGACAGGGTGAATTATTCTGGGAATAATTATTATGTATGTATTCCTTCATTCACTTTTCTGAAGTCTCTCTGTTATCATCCTCCATATCATATTCACTTATCCTAGAATAGTACAGACATGGCAGAAAATGAATTCCAGGAGTCTGGCTAGTAACATTCAAATTAAACTTATTACACCATTAGACTGAGAAATGTTTTTCTTTCTGGCAAGAATAAAATGATAACTATAAAAGTTCTTAACAATATAAGACTTTTCAGGAATAGTCTTGCATTGAAGGTAAAAAGTTATCTTTGTTCCTAATTCTTAAGACAAGTAACATGTAATAAACACTTAGTAAACATTTTGAATTAATGTATGCATGACTGGATAAATAAATGGATAAATATACAAAAGAGTGGGCATGTGAATAAATGGCTCATTGAACTATCTCTCTCTACTTTTTAGAATAGTTAGTGATTGTGCAGGTAAAAATCACATCATAAGAAATCCGGGGCTTATCCTCTGAAAGAATGATCTCAGAGAACCTAAACTCTGATCTTTCCAATGAATATTTTAAGATTACCGTACATATGCTTCAGAAGCTTACTGCAAAATATGACCCCTTGATGATAAAACAAAATAAACTAGTCATGATGATGTCATAAGAGCAAGTCCTTTTCTGGGTCATTATAATTTTTCATATCAACTTCCACAGAATTTTAACCAGAAGATCTCTAGAAGCAGAATTTTATCTCTATGCAATGTGGTGATGTAGGTATGTTTCTTCCAGCATTTGCTTACATCTCCCATAATATCTATTTGCAAATCATTATCCTGTCCTTCGCGATCTGAGTCCAAACATCACTGAGCTAACAGCCACACGATATTTTCTGTAGGATTTTTTAAAAGCCTACAAAGAAAGTCTCAATGGACAGTTGGTGACCTAAACATCACCAGGTTGAAAACTCCTTGGGGATAAGAATATCCCCCATTTATAATACCTCTGTATCTACAACAAACTTAATAGTAAGTTCTGCATAAAACAGCCTCTTAATAAATGTCCATTGATTAAATGCAGACTAGGGTGATGCAATAGGAAATAAATACTGTGCAAATTTAGAGACAGGAGAGTAGAGTGTAGGGAAGTGAAGTCAGAACAGACTTCACGGAGGATGAGAGACTTAAATAATATATTGAAATAAATGGCTGTGCTATGAGCCAGTAGTAATCTAAGCATCTAAAATGAAAAAGCACTAAGCTCTAAGAGTGCAGAGCAATCTCACAGTGGCACCTTATACAGGGTGTTTCTGACTTTGAATATCTTACTGTTGAGAAGAACCCTACCTAAATGGGCCATGCATTTCATTGTCACAGTGGATGATGGCAAGTGAAATATGAGACTGATGTTGAATTTTTCAAGAAGGATGGAAGGCAGGGATAGGGAATGAAGGTGAGAAAGAAAGAAGGAAAGAAGTGCTTTCAATGAAAGAAATTCTTCTTTCCCACATTTCCAGTTGAAGGATTAATCTGTCCTCTGAGAGTGAATGTCATACGATGATCTTCAGGAAAACACAAAATAGAGGGCATTTAGCACTGCCAAATGTTCCTATCATTCCATTCCTGTCCTGTCCATAGATAGTAGTGTTAGTTTCATCATCTTTTGTCTTTGTGACTGAGAAAGTCCTTCTCATTCACACCTCTGCCTAAGGTGACTACCCTGATGTGACTAAATATGCAAGGACTTGGTTCTTTGACCTAACGCAAGAACTATAGAAAACTACCAAATTTTCTGCAAACCCAGAAAATAAGAATGGTCAGTTCTCATCAGAAGGGGAAATGAGGGAAAGGATACTAGCATTTCCTATGTAATAAATATGTTTGCGTTATGTCATGCCACACGCACATGTGTGTGTGTGTGAGTGTGTGTGTATTCACTCAATCATTACAGAGACCCTTAAATTTTGGAGTTCATATCTCCTTTTTACAATTGGTAAAGCTGAGGTATGAACAGTTTTACACAAGTTAAATAGCTAGTAAGTGCTTATGAATCCCAGTAGACTTGGGATTCATAACTAGGTCTGGCCTACTCTAAAATATACTGCGGCTCAGAAAACAGGCAATTCTAGGTAATAAAAAAACAATTCTGATTTGAAATAAAAGCAAGGCAATGCAGAATAATAAAAAAGATCATTAGAATTAAACTCAGTCCCACTTGGAATACTATCTTTATCATCAACCCTTACACAAATTACTTTCCATTAGCCACAGTTTCTCCTCTGTAAAATGGCCTAAGAACTACCCAACAATACAGCAGTATAAGATAGATATGATAATCTTTGTGAATGTGCCTAACTGAGTAGCCTATACAATAGGGTTCCTGGCACAGAATCTGTACCCAGTAGGCATTCAGTAAATATTTGTTGAATGATAATGCAGTAGATGTGCAAGAACCCACAAGAACTCATAAAAATCATAACAGATGGTTGTCTTATTTTTAAGGATTACCTATCCCTCTGCCACCCCCAGAGACCATACTACCTATGCCTTCACTGTCATAAATCAAAAGTAAAAAATACAAAACACTAGAGGTGGAAGTAGAGGCACAGCCTGGGGGATCCAAAATGGAAAATGGACTCATTCTTTTGCTGCAAATCACAATCTCTTTTTCTGGTTGTCTACTGAGGCAGCTTCCCTTATAGCCACCCTTAGAAGAAGAAAAGGAAAACAAATCCTGAAAGAAACATGGGGGTTTAAGGTCAGACACTGAGGATGCTCTGTCAGGCATTTTCTCCCATTTTCTCTTTAATGTCTTTCCTCTTCGTTCTCCTCCATGACCTCCTTTGTCTCTTGAGTCTATAATAATGATTCATCCCCTGCTTCTCCTTATGGAAGGGAAGTCTTTACCTCTCACGGACAATGATTATGCTTGACATGGTGATCCTAGTCTCCTATTCTGAGACATCTTCCCCCAGGGCCATACTCACTCACTTTTCTCTAACCTGGAGCATGCTTTGGCTGCTGCAGCTCCTATATAATTCTCCAAAAGAACATGTGAATTTCAGTTCCAAGAACACCTCAGCGGCCTGCATGCCACCTACATGCTGCTCTTCTTCCTCCTTTTCCCTCCTTCAAGGTGAGGAGACAAAGCATCTCAGCCTGATCATTCAAGAAACTTAACCAGGAGTATTTAAGGAGAGATTCGTAGCTGTGAAAGTCCACACATAGTTTCAAGTGCTGGGGAGGAAGTACCAAGCAAAAAAAGAGCCAAGACCCGGACTGGACCGAGGCAGTTCCAAAGATGAAGGGGTGGGGTGAGGAGAAGCCAAAGTTGTTGCTGGCTTACACCCAAGTGTAAATTGCATGCTTTGCCCTACAGCCTTTTTATGGTGTTGGAAAGCTTCTCTAGGAAATTCCTATGGGACTGGAGATGAGAAACATGTAAATAAGAGAAACTAGAATGTTGCCTTGCACAGCAGCTTCTAAAGAGGATCGGAAAGCCCTCTAGTCAATCACGTGACATCCCTGGTGGGCAAACTCTGTCACGTAAGGTTCAACTTAGTAGAGATGACAAAGTTAATGCACCACAGGGCTATCACTGGTTATGTGGCTTTTGTGTTTTAGTTTAAAAGGGGGTATAATGACTGGCACCCTTCACGCTGTAAGTAGAAACACAGAGAATATATGCATCAATGAGCAACCTCTTTCCAACTCACCACTTGCACAGGGACTAAAGATGCCCTTTGTAGACCATCACTTCATGCCAAAATACACCAAAGCACTGACCTACCTACTTTGCTAAGAGACACATGCTAAGTCTCAACCACTCACAGCGTGGGTCAGAGGCCATCATCCACCCACCCACATGTCTGCTGTCACAAGAATTCTCCACAACAGCTCCTCATACACTGAAATCACACTTACTTTTTAACTCATCACCACTCACTCTCTTCCATTTCCAGGGGCCAGGGACTGACCTACACCTGGTATCCAACAGAGGGGACTGCCACTCCTGTGTGCTCACCACCACTACTTTCTCTCCTGCACAGTGAGCCACTTGCTTCCGGAATCAGTCCCCCCATAAATACATGTACAGTGCATTCAGTCACTCATTCTTGTTGGCTTTTTCCCAGTTGAATAAACACTCAAGTGTAAACCTTCTCCTTAATTCACTCATCCACATTAATCAGATTTATTAATTAGATAAATCGTCCCTTGTACTCTGTTGTAAATTCTAAAGCATGACCACTTTCTTTAAAAAAAAAAAAAAGTCTAAAGTCTCCAATAAATTTCAACAAACATTTATTGTGGTATGAAACTCCAAACAAGAGAAGTCCGTCTTAACAACCAAAACGGTGGTACCACTGATTACCACCCTTATCACCATGAGAAGCTACATGGTGGTACCTGAATAGGAGACCATCACAGTACAATGTGCAGGAATTCTTGTAAAGCCATGCCAACATTTCTGTTCACTGAACATGAAACTTGTGGTAAGCCCAAAATGTAGATATCAAATTCACATAGCTACTTTTTGCATCTTTACATTGCATCTGTTTCAGAAAACCATTCTTATGGTAACTTGTCCCTTTGGAAGTGTAGCTGTCTTAAGGCACAGGGTCAGGAGGCAATTCTTTCGTTATTTCAGAGAAATGGAAGGCAATTTTTTAGGGCAATCACTGTCATTACTTGGTGCTTTTGTCCATTAAAATTCTGGAGACCCTACTTGCAAGTACTAAAACTGGTTTATCACAACACTACTGCATGATCGTGAAAAACTTCCAGTCCAACTACCTTGTAAGCCTTTAAACAGACAGAAGGAACAACTAGCCCAAACCATGGGACCTGTGCAAGGCTGGGAAAGAGCTGGCTCCAGGGATGGCATGGTGCACTTACAGTGTGAGGGGAGCATGAGAGAAACAAAAAGGCAAACCAGAGTCTCAGTTCCCTGGGTTAATGGAGACATAGGGAATGTCGAGTCAGCCTGGCTTTGTCTAATTAAAAAATAAGGTTCTCAGATGGATAATCCCCTGGCTTGTGTCACTTCCCAGGTACCTGTGGCCTGGCATCTGTCACAGGGTGTCTGGCTCCTCAGTTTTGGCATATTCAACCAAGCAGTCTTTTTCTTACATCCCCAATACAAAATGGCATGTCCTTTCTAGCATTGTGTCAGATTGTCTACACCGGTGCACAGGACTTACTGTGATGGAGAGGGGGTGGCATTAATGTACTTGACACATAAAACTGGCTAGGGTCAAATGCCATCTTGAAGGTCTTTAAGGAAAGCATTTAATTCAGTGGCAGATTTATGTCCTTGTGACTGTTCACCAACAGTGCATTAAGTTAAGGTTCAAAAAGCAAAGTCTAGTCTGTTGAAAAACATGAACTAAAGTCCCTGATTGGCTTCCTTCTACCAGCAGGTTTCTAATAGGGCTAGAAAAGTCTAGGGTAAGCCTCAATCTTATGGCACTTCTATCACTGCTCTTGAAAGTCTCTCTCTCGCCCTCTCCATGTTTGGTAAAGTACTAAACAAATACCTTATTTATAGGAGGGGCTTCCAGAATTTCTATAGAGAAAGAGCCTGGGTGGAGGTGTGAGGCAGAAACCTGTCGTAATGGGCAAGACTAAAGGAAACATCTTGGAGCTGTTCTTGCAGAGTAAGTATGGTGTTTACTAACTAGTTCCTTTAACATATACTGCCTACTATATACTGGGATAAGCACTTTAGAAACTTATATGAACAAATTAGACACAGATCTGGGACTCTTGATACTGATACGTCTAAAGGGGGAGAGAGATAATAAACTACAACCACAAGATTGAGGCAATAAAAATATTAACTAATGGTAGCAGCTATTTAGATAATTAATTAGCACCATACAATAGATAGTGACCAAGCAGTTGCTTGGTATTGGGTAGGCGGGAAAGGCCATTCTGAGCAAACAGTAGTTAAACTGAGACCTAAATGGCAAGAATGAGCTGGCAATATGAAAAACATGCCAAGGAGAGAGGGAAGCATGTTCAAGAATCCTGAGGCAGGAAGAAGCTTGGCACAGTTGAGGAAAAGGAAGGAAGCTGATGGAGTCAGAAGACAACAGCCAAGGAAAAAGGGAAATAGAATAAGTAAGGCAGGGAAGGTGTTGGATTTTATTCTAAGTGTGACAGGAGGCCATTGAAAAATTTTGACGTGATCATCTGATTTCCCTAAAAAAAAAATTTATTCGGGTTGTAGTGTGGGGAGGGCAACTGGGAGACTCTTGCAGGAATCCTGGAAAAGGATTAGGGTGATTGGCAGAAAGGAGAGCAGATGAGACGATGAAAAGGCAGGCTCAATAGCATGGGCTTATGTGTTGGATATGGGAGTAAGAAAAACAAGCAATTAAGGAAAACCTGCCTTGGTGACCTTGGTTCACCATTTACTGAGTTGGGGAAGACTAGAAAAGGAGCAATTTGAAAAGGGAAAAAAAGTTACTATTTTCACCATGTTAAGTTTTAGGTGCCTCACAGACACTGTGTGGAAATGTCTAGTAGGTAACTAGTCTAGTCTAGTCTAGAGTTCTGAGGAGTGGTCCAAGTTGTAGATGTGTATTTGAGTCATTGCATATAAAGGATATGCAAAAGCCATAGACTAGATGAAGTCATCTAGGAAAGTTATGTAAATTCAACAAACAAACAAACAAACAAACAAATAAAGGAGCTCAAGCAGAGCCCTTTGAGCAGCTAACATTTAGGGGTGGGTAGAAAAGAACAGAGCTAGCAAGGAAGATTGAAAAACTGTCCAATAAGATGAGAGTAAAATCACAAGGGTGTGGCTTCATGAATATCAAGAAAACCTTTCAATAAGAAATCTGTCATTTCATTGAATGCTGCAGAGGGGACAAGATGATAGTAGACTGACTATTGGATTTGGCAACATAGTGACTGCTGGTGACTTCTGCAAGAGCCACAAGAACCATTCCATTAACACGGTATGAATGGACATCTGAAAGAAATGGG
Organism: Macaca nemestrina; assembly: GCF_043159975.1. Lineage (NCBI taxonomy): Eukaryota > Metazoa > Chordata > Mammalia > Primates > Cercopithecidae > Macaca > Macaca nemestrina. Next base: position 128,274,708 of record NC_092134.1, on the reverse strand, counting down.
TTAAGGAGGGCGAAAGAGATGAGGAAGTAGAGAAAGCAATTATAGACAACTCTTCCAAGATGTTTTGCTATTAAGAGGAACAGAAAAACAAGGAAGTAGGCATAAGCAGATGTGTGGTCAAGGATTTGAGAGTTTTTTTTTTTTTTTTAATACAGCATGTACTAGAACTTACTTGTGGGTACTTGAAATAATAGAGTGGAGAAGGAGAAATAGCAAAGTCCTTGGAAAGGAAAAAGGCTGAGATCAAAAATTTAAGAGTTCGTAAAAGCTAAATTCAAGATATTTTGCTTTCTCAAGGACTTTGCCATTTGTAAGAATTGGTCTCTAATAGAAGCAGGGATTCTTCATCCACAGTAGCCAGAGTGAAGACAGAGGCATGAGTACTGATGCAGGTAAGTTGGTAGCTTTGGTAGTAAGAAAATGAGAATGTTTCTGGCAGAATAACTCCATTTTCTCAATGAATTATGAGGCAGACTTAGCAGCAAAAAGTGCTAGTTATAGAAAAGAGGAGATGTAGGTTCAGAGTGACAAGAGAGAGTGAGAAGTTATTTTGAAGTGGGAGAAAGTTAACATAGTAAGGAATGTAACCGGAGTGCTGGGCTAACTCGAGTGACAATTTGAGATCCGTGGCTTCATCATCATGGCTGTGTTTTTCCAGTCTGGAGAAGAAACTGGAGTTGCTTGATTGCTTCGACACAAGCAAGAAATGGGCAGTTTGTTTAACTGAGGCTATTCATCAGGCCCCACTGTGCACCACTTCAAATAATCTCACCACACCTGCTGTTCCAAGGATGGGTTTGGTGATCACTTCTGTTCTGGCTTCAGCCAACTTTGTGGAACACCTCATCTGTAGCTACTGTCCAGCTGTAGCTTCTTGCCCTGGGGTTTCTCCTTCACTAGTGTCCAGGAAGCAGGACACTAATGAAGGAACTGCTGGAGACGTGCATATATGCAACTTGGAAGTGCAGGAAAGTGGAAGGGAGCCTCTGAATAAATGCTTATGCCTTTTGTGTTTCTTTTTTTGTTAATATACTTTAACTTCTGGGATACATGTGCAGAATGTGCAGGTTTGTTACACAGGTATACATGTGCCATGGTGGTTTGCTGCACCCATCAACCCATCATCTACATTAGGTATTTCTCCTAATGCTATCCCTCCCCTAGTCCCCCACAATTTGTTTTTTAGTATACAGTTCTAAGACACATTTCTTAAGGCTCCTTAGAGCATTTCTTGTAGGATGAATGACCACTTGCTATCAGCAATGCTCAACCAAATCATGTGTCCTTGTATCAACTTTCTCTCATTCCCTGTCTCACTGTTCAGGTCCAACCCCTGTTCCTTAGAATTACTTGAAAAAAAAAACAAACCTGTATATAAGCTAGTGTCTCATTCTCTGCCATCAAAGGAACTGAGGTAAGATAACTAGCATTAGGGGTGGCTTTAGAAATCAACTCTTCAAGGCGGGATTGCGGAGTTCAATGAAGACCCCACTGCTACGGATGAGTGAAGTAGAATTAATTCCTAGTATGTTCATTCTTTAGCATCACAAATACTAACACTCTTACCTGTGGTGGATTGAGATAAGCTACAGGTAGAGTGTAATGTATTCGGTTATGTGGTGGCTCTGGTATTTGAAAAATATATGAGCAGTTGACTGGCTTTGTCAATATATTTTCAAGTCTTAAAAAAAATAAACTGGAAGAATCAAGTGAACCAACTATCAACTCAGGAAATCCTGCTGAAAATCAGATCCAGGAAAAAAAAAAATGAAGGTGACGATGCTACCAAAGAGACTAAATGCACAACCTTGGAAATCCTCCTTTGCGGAAATTCTAGTAGGAAATTCCAATAGGAAAAGAATGGGATCCTGAGACCCACATCATACACTTATGAGGACAGTAAGACAGGATTTTCCTGAAACCTCTTAAAGGCAAGAAAAGCTCCTCCCCTTCTGCCAAAGAGAAGAAATCTGCCTTTAAAAACACTGTAAGGAACACTCCTGAGGCAGGTGCCTCTCATTCTGACTCCTGTCCTCAATATGTGACCCCATCTCTCTGTAGTCCCTACAGACCAATAACTAGAGCCAGGTCATAGCACAACTACAGCTGGAAAATATAGTCCCTAGAAGGAATGAATATCTGGGAGGAAATGGTTTACATACTGAAGGAATTGCAATGGAAAGGCCCAGTCAATTACAGGTCTGCAGAAATCAGGAAGCACATATAGGAGTGAACTTTGAGGAAGTCAGACTGGAGGTAGAGTGGGATAGAGAATTTATTGGCACAGCAGCACTTTCTCGTGAAATTCAAGCTCCTTGCAAAGATGCCTAGAAGCATTCCTAATATACTCCTGGGTTGATGGCCTAGTGGATGAGGTGATAAATGATGGGATGACTTTGGCAAAATATTGAAAAAGAGATCAGAAGATTAAGAAGGTGGGAATGTTAAAATGGAAGTATTAATATTATGTGAGACTGAGAATTGATTACCTGACTCTGTCCTAAGATGCATTTCCGAAGGCTCTCCTGGGATACCCTTGCGGGATCTAGCACCTGTCACTCACAGGGTTTAAGCTCAATAAGGCTCCTATCATTGGCTTTCCCCGCTTCCACATTCACTCTCCTACTCCCTAATTTCTGCTCCCTAAGATGGTTTCCCATATAAATTCCTTGTACAAAGGCTAAGACAGGCTGCTTCTAAGAAGCTGAAATTCTAGGCAAGCTAAATAATCCTGAGACTGCAAAGGACCCCACCACTACCTCCAAAAATTATTGCCAGATGCATTCTACTATGGTGTCTAGGACACAGCAGGTCCCCAGCAGATAATTTCCTCCTTCTTTTCTTCCCCCTTCATCTGAAACAGTAAATTCACATGGCAGTGAAAGGGAAACATTTTCTTGAGACAGAGCGATAATGCTTGTATAGCAATGGCACACTCTTGTGCTCTGTGCCTACCAAAAGCCCCTCCTGAGCCCACTCTTCTTTGGGCAAGTCTCCGCTCTTTATTTCCCAGCACACCGTTGTCACTGTCTAGCCTCAGGATAATAGTGTCCCCTGGAGGGATCAGTTCTTCCTCTGGGGAAATCAAAGAGCAGATCAGGAATTAGCCACCAGATTGTGTCATTCTGAATACAAGGAAGAAAAGAAGAATGAGAGGAAAGAAAGGGGAAGAGGAGAGCTGGAGGAGGATGTGCAGGTAAGAGGTAACAGGAGGAGTGAGGCAGTAGGGTGGCAGGACTGTATTTGGTGAGTTCACACATTTTATTTTATTTCAGCATCACAATAAATTTGCAAGGTGTTCTCCTAGTCATACAGATGGGGAAGCCAAGGCATATGGTCCCTGTTTTAAACAACTGATTCTTCAGCTAAATTAGCAGCTAGGAGTTACAGGTTGGGCCACAGCATGAGCAAGACACAGGACTTGATCAAGAATGAGGGAAACCAAGCAGATCGGATACACAGACTCTTTACACTTCTGCCTTGTTATAGCTTGTATTTATTTGTTTATACCAATTTATGGAAAAAACCACAGAACTATTATAGAATGCAGACAACTAGAATATTTTCATTTTTGCTCTGCTTAACAAGAAATGGTAACCAGACAAATATACATGGAGCAATTTCTAGGGAAGAGGGCCCAGGGTTTTGTGAGGAGAAACCCCAACTTCACTGAACCCTAAGTTCTGATGCTGCCAGAATGAAGGAGCCCAGAAATCAGGACAGGACACAGGGATGAGCAGAGAGGTGAGTGCATTGGGTTAACTGCAAAATGAACTTCACAATGACTCCCCTGGAGATTTCACCAGACTGGAGTTCCTTGCGGAACTTCACCTGCTCTGTTTTATTTCTGGAAGGTCCAGAGCATTACATCACTTCCCTCTGCTTCCCTACTGAGATTTCTACCCATGAATTTCTACCTATACCCATGAATTTCTACCTATACCCATGAAATTGCTAATTTCTTATTGCACTGTATCCTTTCTTGAGTTTCCTGCTGAAGTAGTCATACCTCTTTGCCATTTCAGCATTCTTCTTTAAACTAGCTACTCTGTAAATTTTATATTCTTTCTCCACTTTCAGTAATATCAAAGCTTCAAAGACTCATCATAGCCTAGAGGTGAAGGGGCCAATATTTTTTTTAATTAAAGAAACAATTGCTGGACACATTGGTTCATGCCTGTAATCCCAGCACTTTGGGAGGCCGAGGCGGGCAGATCACCTGAGGCCAGGAGTTCGAGACCAGCCTGGCCAACATGGTGAAACCTCATCTCTACTAAAAACACAAAAATTAGCCAGGTGTGGTGGCGGCCACCTGTAATCCCAGCTCCTTGGGAGGCCGAGGCAGGAGAATCACTTGAACTCAGGAGGTGGAGGTTGCAGTGAGCCAAGATCATACCACTGCACTCCAGCCTGGACAAAAGAGCAAGAATCTGTCATTCTGTGTGTGTATATATATATATACACACACACACACACATACACACACACACATTATATAACATTTACTCAAGCCACATACTATTTCTATTAACTAATTTTTTCTTTTTTTATAATTTCATGCATTTTTTTAAATTTACTTTTTTATTTCAACAGGTTTTTGGGGAACGCATGGTATTTGGTTACATAAATAATTTCTTTAGTAGTGATTTCTGAGATTTTGGTGCACCCATCACCTGAGCAATGTATACTGTACCCAGTGTGTAGTGTTTTATCCCTCACCTGCCTCCCACCCTTTCCGCAAGTCCACAAAAGTCCATTGTGTCATTCTTATGCCTTTGCATCCTCATAGCTTAGCTCCCACTTATAAGTGAGAACATAGGTATTATCTCCATTTTTTCAGATGAGGAAACTGAGGCTCAACAATATTAAATAGCTAGTAATTTAATCTAGTTGTGTGAGAAATGGAAAATACTAGAGCAACCAGAAAGTGGCAGAGCTCAGGATTTGAATACAGGTAAGAGGCTCCAAATTCTGCACTCTTAACCCTAGGGATTGTCTAACCCATTCCCATCATTTTATAAATAAGGAGAGTAAGACACAAAGAAACTAAGTGACATATGCCAGGACAAGGTATGGTGTGGACTGCCATGCAGGTCTTCTGATTTCCAGTTTAATGTTTTTGTTGCTATACAACATAGCCTTGGTTCCAGACAACAGTTCTCACCTCTAGTCTATGTTTTCTGGTGGTCCCCCGTGAGTTCTTGAATTGATCTATAGATTTACAATTTCACAAAGGATCTTCATTTTATCAAGGTTGTATGGAAAAAGCACTTGAGATTGTAAGGATTTGCACATGGTCATTTGGGGCTTTCCCACTGGGTGATCCAAAAGCTAGCGCTTCCCTTATTAGATGTGACACAGCATGTTCCTCTAACTCTCTGGGAAATCTGGTTGTTATAGCTGAGGGGACCTCCAAATAGTAAGACATATATAAATCCTGTTATTACAACAATGATGATGATTAGTCCTGTTCAAAGCACAATGTTTTACCCATTATTTCTGCAGAGTTCGTGAAATGGTGACAGGTATAGAGACTCAGATGGTCATTGTTTCTCAAGGTGGGAGGACCTGATGCTGTGATCACCGTGGGGAAGAGGAAAGGCTGTGAGTAAAAGCTAGGAAATGCAAACCATGTTCCTACTTATTAACAGCTCTGGATAATAGCTCTCTGGGGTAAAATGCAAATCTATCAATAAAGGAGAAACTGTGAGTCATGGAAACCTACCTCTGCATGCACCCCTTCTCCTGGGCATAGGTAGCATGCATCATTGACCCTTTCACTGTAGCATTGTGAGTAAAGCTTGTGTAAAACTGATCACATTTGGTATTTTGGCTGTTTTCCCAGCCACCTCCATTGTTAGAGATTGTGGGCCCCTCAAGGGCAGAAACCCTTGTCTTTTATCTCTGTATTTACAAAGCCAATAACATGGTTGGCACTCAGGAAATGGTGGTTGAATAATGAATGAATGCATGATTTTATGACCTCCTTGGATTGCAATCACTTTGCTTTCATTCAGCAGCCCATGATTCAGGTTCATGCACTGAGTAGTCCTTCCAGGGTTATGTGTTGGGTAGGACTAACTTCGGAGTGTGGGAACCAATAAATTTTTAGGGTGAATGAAAAAGAATATTGAAGGCTAGAAATTTTTTCCAACTAGTTTTAGAGAACCACTGTTTAGTAGTTCTTTAATATTTCATCATCCAGCCACCAAAGGATGCCCGCCATTCCCTATACATCAGAATATTTTCCCTATATATGTTTTAAAAATAAGAAATTTGTTTTGTAGGCAATTTGATACCTAAGAAAATACACAGAGAGCTGTAGTTTGGGGCTTCAGGGATGATTTTTTATCCTGGAAGAGAGAATGGATGGAGAAAAAGGCCAAAGAGGGGAGGTGGCAATTCACACCCTCTTTGTGTGTGCTTCAATATGAAAGATTCCTCAATGACAGTAAATATTAGATGGATGGATGGAAGGATTGGTGGGTGGATGGATGCACAGACAGAATATAATTTGCTATTGCTGGCATTACCAACAGTCACCTGTACGTTGTTTGACTCTGGTCAGAATACCCAAATAACCTACCAGTTTGATAATCACTTTCTCACTCATTAATTTCCTCTGGACTCTTCTTCACACAGAACTAATATTCACTTATTTTCTGTTCTTTATTAAATTATTCAAAAGAAACTCTTACCTCCTTCAGCACCCAGCAGTAAAACTCTCTATACATACAAGTATCTTCTCACACAAATCAGACAACATAATACAATGGTATTCTCACTTGGGGTATTGTGTCTCCATCTGAGTAAAAGATGAAGTCAGAGACAGAGGTAAAGTCTAAGAGCGATGTTTTATTTTTCTGTTTTTTTCTCATTTAGCACTAGCTATCCTGTGCTTTAAACAAAGAAAGCAAAATATGCTAACAATAACCTAACATTTATTCCCAGCATAGGAGTGGCGGGGAGGAGGTTAATGTAGATGAATCCTTGTGTACCCCGCTATCAATCAAAACTCTTTATCACAAATAATGCACTGCCATTCCCACAGCTGCACCCAGCTGTTTGGGTCATCTTTCGTCATGTCCAAACTCGTTTTCAGAGTCCTTTCTTCCTTCTATCTCTCCTGTTTTTATGTAGTTCTCTGTCTTAGCTTTTGTATGATGAAGATTTTCAAGGCCAGACAAGTCTTGGGCTGGGAGTAGCCTGTTCATGGAGAGACAGTCTTGGAGGAGGGTGGAAGGAAGAGTCATTAGGGAGAAAGCTTGGGGAAGATGGAGGGAGAGAATGGCACCAAATGAATCACCAGAGGAAAGAGAATCACTGGAGAAGTGCAATAGAATATGTAGGAAAGACCGTCTCCCAGGTATCTTGCTCATTAGAGAACTTCCAGAAAAGAAATAGCAGAAAGAGATGGAGAATGGGTTTGAGGAAAGTCATACTCTGTTCTGTGAAGGATTCATTTTGCTGAAGGGAAACAACTACAGGAGAAGAGAGAGACAGAAAGAAACCAGGAGTAGGGTGGGCGAGACAAAGAGGAAGCCATATGGGGAGGGGGGGTGGGAGGATAAGGGCGAGGAGGAGAGAACATGGCTTGCAGTGGGAACACTGTTGGAAACATAAGAACCGCCCCCAGAAACAAAATGCCAGCATCTCTGGGCAAAAAATCTAAATTGTCAGCACATGCATCTTTGCTCTGAGAAATATACACCTATTTTTTTTTTTTTTAATTTCAGGATGATTCCCCATTCCAACATCAGTAAAATACTTCAGACTGAGAGACTCAGATGATTTCCCTCCTCCTATCATGAAGTATCCCCAGGCCTCTTCCTCACTGTTCCTCATAAAGGTGCCATTCACATGCTGGGGTCCCATGGCAGGGAAAATTCAGGAACAAGGAATCACTCAGATTTCATATAGATTTATGTCTTATAAAACTATAATGGAAGAAATTCGTTCATCTTCAAAAATGGGAAAAAGAAAATATAATTTTTACACTTTCCAAATACAATGTTTTATTCAATTCTCAGCAATTAATGAGCAGGGAGAGCCCAATAAAACAAGCAAAATTAGATACTTATAACCAAATAATTGACTGTGTTTTGATACTGTCCTTGTTCCAGGCCACCTGCTAAGCACTTTGTACACATTCTCATTTAACGAGCACAAAAACAGTACAAAGCCTTTAGTGCTGCTTCTGTTTTTATGGATGAAGAAGCAAGCCCAGAGAGGTTAGGGACCTGGCCGTGGTAATTCAGCTAACAAGTATACGGGCCAGGATGTTGAGAGACCCCTCTGGCATCTAATCATGTGCCAACGGCCCCAAATCTCCTTTCAGGCAATAGTGAGTGTTAAGTTCTTCCCCACCAAATTTTTCCTATACCTCGTAATAGGGGGAAAATGGTTTGAATCTTTCCCTTCCCTTAAATTTCTTCCTTATACTCTTTATAAAATGATCAAACATTAGGCAACTAAGCAGAATAATTAAAAAACTAAATAATTAATCCCTGATTAATGGTAGTTAAGTGCACAAAAAACCAACAAACAAAAAAAAGGGGGGGGGGAAGGTAAGTACGGCCCACAAATGCCTGTCCTTTCTACCACATTAAACATTACTGACCCCCTTTTCTTTCTTAAAATGGTTATTTCTTTTGGCTTTAATAACATATGCACCTATACAGCTGACAACCACAATCTTCCTTCCCTGTCTCCACCAGGCCTGTGACCTTCACTAAATACTGTGGCTCCTCCTGCCCTGGAACTATAGCTGATGTTCTGGTCCATATCTCACTTTTCTCTAGATACTCTTCTCCTGAGACAACTCAGTTTTTCTCAACTGGGCCACTGACAGTTGTATCCACTCGATGCTGACACATTTTAAATCTGTAATTCCATGTTCCAGACTGCATAGCTGTAGGCACTACAAGACATCCTCACTAATGTGTCCAGCCCTCGGTTCAGAATTTGATGCAGCTTCTGTGAACAGCAAGTTCTCACTCCAACTTCTCAGTTTTCACCAATCTATCATCATCCCTTCAATCTTAAAATCCAAAAGCCAGCTATGACCATTTTGTCCCCTGTATTAGCTCTACCGAGGACATTACTGGATCCTAAAGAAGTGTCTTTCAAAATTATCTTGCAATCCCAATGGCCACCGAAATTCTGGCCCTTATCACCTCACATTTGGGGAATTTGAAAAAGTCCTGACTTGTCTCCCCATCTTGATTTACTCTTGCCCCATTCTCTCATACAGTAATAATGAGATTCATTTTCTTAAAATAACCATTTATCATAGCCATTTCATCAAGTGTTTCTTATGATTACCTTCCAGAGTAAAGTTAAATGACATTAATCTAGCCTTCAGGGTTCTCCATGACCTATGGTTAATAGTAACACTCATTCGGCCCAGGGTAGAGATTCAAGAACTAACTAGGCTGTTTCAGAGAGCAAGGATTTAAAACAAAAATACACTAATGGTGTCTAGTTGAACTCATTTACAGAATGAGAGCATATAAGAGCTAAAATTTAATGTAATGCAACCCTTTACTATTGCATGCTCATTACCACACTATTTTGGGGGGGTGCGGGGAGCAATGAGAAAACAGCCTGGAGAAAATGAATGACTTAATTAAGATCACATATTTCCATGCCAACTCCCAATATGGTCCCTTTCCAATGATAGCCAGTTGCCTTTCAAAGGAACAACTCTGTTCCACTTGTAAACACTTATCTCCCATGACTTATTTATAATTCCATTCAGGTCAAGTTGATTCCAATATAACCCTCACATGAACAGTCAGTGTCAAGTCCAAATCTTTGTTCATGCTATTATTCCCATTTGAAGAAACACCCCCTTCCCTCGGGCCTCTGTATTCTACATTCTTTGAAATCCAGTTCAAGTGCCACTCCAACACCTCCAAGATGTGTCAAGGCTGTAACTTCCACCGACCAAGACAATATCCCTCTACAATAGTATTTGATTTGTACTATACCAATTTGAGACGTGTAATCATATTATTTCACTTTTGCTCAACATTTTTGTGTATGGGGGCTTCACTTCTTGACTGAACTCAACTTCTTAAGTGAACTGGATCATGTCTTTTCTATTGTGTTATCCTTCACAGTGAGTACAGTTCTTTGCAAAGTAGGTACTGTACTGTTCATTGAAAATATAAAGAATCTAAAAATAGAATCTGAAACAAAATCTTAAATAGGTAATCCAAGAGCCCAGAGAAAATCAAGCCCATAAATAAATCAAGCTTAATTTCACAATTAGCTTAAGTTAATTCACTCATTCGACAAGTATATGAGTGCCTGCTCTGAGTCCATTAAAGTGCTAAGCATTAAAATGCAATGGAGAGTGAAACAGACACATCCCTGCCAACATGGAGCTAACAGTCTAGTCAGAGGAACACACACATGTATTAAAAGTTTAACCAGGACTGTGGAGAACTTGGAAAGAAGTGAACAGACTTGGGATATATGGGAAAGGAGTGAGGGCCAGGAAAGAATAAAAAATAACTTGTGAATTTCTGGTATGTGCAACAGGAAGGATGACCATGCCTGAGATGGAGAAAACTAGTGGAGGACAAGGTTTATAGGGGTATATCAGGAAAATTCAACCTTGGGCCTGCTGAACAATTCAGAACCTATTAGATAAAAGAAGTTGACCCCAAATGGTTTGAAGTTTCTTTTTTTGACCTTTACCCTATTCATCGTCATAAACACCCTACACTTTTTAAAAAGTAAAAGCTCTACCAAGTTGGCCTGAGAAGAGGAAAGCAGAATCAAGGACTCAGACAGCCTAGAATTGGGTAATTAAACTAATTGGGTAGGTTAGTGTTCGCTGACGCAAGGAGAATATAAAATACATCTTTTCAATCAAAGAAAATAAAATCTGGCCTACTTATTTCTCTTTATCAAGTGAATCAAAAGCTTGGCTAAATGAAAAACTAAAACCAATCCAAAAGAGGATGGCTCCTGGTGTTGTATACATCCATATAAGAGGTAGGCTTGCATAGAGGCTCTTAATCTTCACTCCTCTTCCGAGACATTGCTGGCTGCTGTATAATATTGTGGTATAAATGAGACCAGCATTCTGGATTAAAATCTCTTCAAGCCTTTTCATTGATCATAGGGTTGGAAAGGAACATAGAAGTTCAATACCTCATATAATCAAAAAGTCAAAAAACTTTAGCATCAGCAGGAACGTAGGGCTCACCTCTTCTAAATTCTTTCTTTCCAAGTGAGCATCTTTCCTAAGACATTATTTTACAGAGAAGAAAACCAATCAAAGTCTGAAAAGGTAAAATGACTTGCCTGCCTAAGGTAACACAGCAAATTAGTGACAAAGCTGGGAACAGAACCATGCTCTCTTGCTTCTTTCCACTATACCATACAGTCTGGAAGAAAAAGAGAAGGGTCTGCCTAGAAAAGAGTCTCTCTCGGAAAGTAATTTGAGATCAGGTTGATTTGAGATCAGGGAGCATAATTTCCATTCTAACTTTCAATCTGCTGAATGAAATCCCCATAAGTACTTAATCACACGAGTAAAATGACCCAAATGATACTTGAAAAATATAAAATTCATAGTAGATAAGATGACTTTGTGATATTCAAGACATGGGAAATAGAGCAGCTTGTTAGAGAAATCTAGGCACAAGCTAATGAGGATAGTGACTCTGCAGGTGGCAAGAAAGGATGACTTAACTTAGGGGCACTGTGCAGGGTGATGGGAGTCTGACTGATGCAGATATAAAAGGAATAAAGAGCAGTGAGGAATCCCTTCCAAGTACGTTACTGATTATAAAGCCCAAGACCATGGGAACACTTTATGCACACAAAGCAAATGCTGAAAACTAGTTCAAAGGCTATATGCTTCTGCCAATGAATCCAGAGTCGTCTTCACACATGAAGAGTGGCATATTTAATCTTTAAAAATAATAATCAGGTTTTTACTCCACATGCACAAACCCCACCTTTTATTTCTTTATGGATTCATTTACATTTTCATTCAATAGAAAACGTTTGTGTCTACTGTGCTATGAATCCTAGGGTGGATACCATAATGAATTTTTAATGTGAACTGTTTGCATATCTATGTGCTATGCCATAGGTATGAACAAAGGGCTATGGGAGCACAAAGAGAGGAATGACTAATTCTGCCTGGAATCGTCAGAGAAGGCTTCAGAGAGGAGGCAACACTTGAGTCAGATCTTAAAGGACACCTATGTCCTTCCAGGGAAATTGAAAGAGAGGAGCATCACAAGGAACAGCCTATGCAAATGCATGGAAGGGTAAAAGACGGCCATACTCAGGAGACTGGCCAGTCATGTTATTTGATATTGTGAGATCACAAGCAGTGTATGTTGGTATAAGGTGGGGAGCTGGAAGAGAGGGTACTTAAATAAGATAAGCCCAATTATGAAGGTTAGGGCCAGATATTCAAAGGTCTTTTATGGCTTGACAAGAAATGTGGACCATATCCAGTGGACAAAATAAGCCATCAGAGATTTGTGGGAAAATTAGGTTTCTACTCTAGCTATCCAATTCTGTATTATTTGCAGCACACAGAAATCTTATTTGAGCCAATAAAACATGGTTACAACTTCTTTCTCATACCCAACTTGATTTGAGAAAGACTACTATAACCACTTTGAAGTCTTCAATGATAATGTCTCCATCTAAAAAAGTGCAGACACCAAGGTGATGGGTTTTTTATCATCCAATGCAATGACTAGACATCAGCTTCCTGGAAGATGCTTGTTGGGGACTTTGCCATGCCTTTGAAATTGGTATCTGGTCAAGCCTTGCGTCTAACTCCTTTGTGAAGGAAAGAATACTGTATTTGAGAAATTTTGAGCATATACTCCTACAGGGAGTCAACCTCCTTTTCCCTGAAGTAAATTCATAAAAGCAGGGTTTTCATTTTCTCATGGCATAATGCTGCTATGTTAAAGCAGACTGCTCTTCTGTCATGATGCTACTGCTTTTTCAGCAGAATCTCAATAGTATCAGAATGGGCCAATGCAATGCAGGCTGGACCAACAGGGCTCTGCTCAGGGGACTCAGCACCTGGGCATTACAGGATCATGCCCTAATCTTATTTATTTCTGAAATCCCTCCTTCTCATCAGACATGTCCTGTTCCTTTATGTATCCTGTCAATTTCTTATAGACATATTTCCCTGCTGCTTACTAATAACCAGAATGACTGATACGACAGCTGGTACAACCGAGTGTGGAGAAGTAGGATCCTTTCCCAGGGTTCGGAAGGAATGGAACACAGGATTGTTTTTTTTGGGGGGGGGGCGGGGAATAACCTCAATCTGAAGCACGTGTCACTGCCAGGGCTGACAGACATGGCATGTGCGTCCTTCACACGGGATTCAAAAGATTTCCAAGGCTGAGTCGAATGCTGGGCTTGCTTTCTTTTCCCACTTCTCACTTTTACCTTTGCAATAGAAATAGAAAAAGAAACATTTCTCAGTTTCCTTGACACTGAGAAACATGAACTATCATCTCCCATAGAAAAGGAGGGGAAAAACAGGTGGTCACTCAACTCCTGGATGTTCCCTCAGCTCCTCTGCTCCTCCAGGACAGCCTATGGCATTTCTAGGTCACCCTTAAAGTATGGCAAACAGCATAGTGAGGCACTCTGGGCAGATTAACTATGGTGCCTCTTCCTCTCCCTTTCTGGTTCTCAAGACAACACCAAATAGCCAGGATGAAATGAGATTGACATCACTTCAGGCAAGATGGAAACAATGACAACCAAGGAAAGGAAACCCCTGTCAGGTGCCAAGGAATGTTAGTAATGGGCACAGACTCTTGGCCACTAAAATTCACAGGTCTTAAATTGTTTGAGGATGCAATGTAGTAGCTATATCTCATTTCATCCATCCTTAACCTCAAATGCAGAACTCAGTATTGCTTTGTGTGTCCATGATATGAAATCCAGAAAAACCTCTACTTACTTAAAAAAAAAAATAAAAAGGCTAAACACATAATCCTACTTACAGTATCAGTCATTGGTCATACAGAAAATAAGGATTTAGCTGCCTAAGTAAGATATTTGCAATCAAACCTTGAGAAGCCAGGTCAATATTAGAACATGCAATATATGGCTGGGCCGATCACACCCGTAATCCCAGCACTTTGGGAGGCTGAGACGGGTGGATCACCTGAGGTCAGGAGTTCAAGACCAGCCTGGCTAACATGGTGAAACCCCATTTCTACTAAAAATGCAAAAAATTAGCCAGGCATGGTGGTGCATGCCTGTAGTGCCTGTAATCCCAGCTACTCAGGAGGCTGAGGCAGGAGAATCACCTGGACCCCGGGAGGCAGAGGTTGAAATGAGCAGAGATTGCACCATTGCACTCCAGCTTGGGCAACAAGAGCAAAACTCCATCTCAAAAACAAAAACAAAAACAAAAACAAAACAAAAAAGCAATATAATAAATTCCTTGTAAGACCAAAAGAGGAACATGCATTGTGTGGCAATTAATAAATGCTTCTTAATAGTGATTCGTTCTTCCCTCATATTACACTTATGGGGAAGAGACTCCAGAAAGCTCATGTCTTTTTCTTTTCTTTTTTTTTTTTTTTTTTTTGAGACGGAGTCTCTCTCTATCACCCAGGCTGCAGTGCAATGGCGCGATCTGGGCTCACTGCAAGCTCTGCTTCCCAGGTTCACACCATTCTCCTGCCTCGGCCTCCCAAGTAGCTGGGACTACAGGCACCTGCCACCATGCCCAGGTAATTTTTTGTATTTTTAGTAGAGATGGGGTTTCACTGTGTTAGCCAGGATAGTCTCGATCTCCTGACCTCGTAATCTGCCAGCTTTGGCCTCCCAAAGTGCTGGGATTACAGGCTTGAGCCACTGAGCCTGGCTGAAAGCCCATATAATATCTTAAATGTGAAATCTGAAGTTTGGAGAACAGGCATTCTAGATTGATTTCTTCCTGCTCATTCCACAAAACTCAAGTCCGATGACCTTAAGGATGTGATACAAAATGGTGTCTGTTCATCCTGGCACCTTTGTGATAAATGCTAGAGAGATGGCTGGTTGACTGGAAGAGAGGGATTGAAGCCAATGATAAAAACTACCTAATAGTCTTCAACCTGGTAAGTATACCTGGAGGTTCTGCCATGGTTCTTTTCCCAGAAATCATAAAGAGCTTTAACAATAGTAATAAGCATTTCTTTCTTCTCTTCTTCTTATCCCTTTAGACAAACATAAAGTTTCCAAGTCTTTAATCAGATAGATGACATTACCCTACCCATAATTCTGAAAAATTATGTTCTCTCTTAATACAGTTTCAAAGCTATGCCTTGGCCTTGCTTGTCCACAGTAGACATTGCCAAGATTGGGCTCGGTCAGAACCACAAAAATGCCACATTATCCACCCACAAACCCTTTCCAGAACATCATCAAGCCCATCTCAACTGGTTCCCCTGAAGAAGGACTCTCCCAGCCTCTAGGAGAAACACTGTAAGGTAAAGACAGCCCACCATTTCTTTTCTTATCTTGGCACTTACCCTGTGTCTTATTCTAAACACTGCTTTTCCTTTTATCTGCAGTACTTTAGAAAGCCATTTCATTAAATATAATAACAGTGTAGTAATACAAAGAACATCACTTTCCAGTGCTAATAACTTTCATTTTTAAAACCATTTGTGTACTCCAAAATTTAGCAAAGCATCAATTTCTCACCAAGGCCAGCAGACACATCAAATTTGAAACTTTAAAGTTCTGTTTCTTTTGGGTTTATAATCTATGTACAGAGGAATTGAAATACGGTTTAAAGTCAAATTTGTTTTGATGCTCATGTTGCCAGCTTTACTGATGAAAACTCATCCGTCTGCATAAAATAGACTCATGAAGTACCAGCAACAGGAACAGAAACCAAATTAGGAAATCATGACCACCTGCGAGAGGATCACCATGATGAAATGTTCATATCCTGTACCCTTTCCAAATTTTGAAGTTCATAGCACCAATAGAAATCACAATTTTCAGACTAGCCAGGAGAGAAAGGAAGGAATTCTTTCAAGACCACCAGGTTCAAATGCATGTGAATGCTATCATTACATTTTACCCTATTCTGATAACTGAGATTAAAAAAAAAATGACAGGAGAGTGGAGAACAGTGATTTACAGCCCCTGGCTGCCTTTAAGAATCAACCTGGACGCTTTTAATACACATCTGTTCCTGGGCCCTTACCATCTTCCAGTGCAGCTACATCAGAATGTGTGCTGGGTGAGGCCTTAGGGTCTGTATATAGTTGCTTAAAGCTTTCCAGGAAATTTTAACATGCAGTCATGATTAAGAAGCACTGACACTAGGAACTCAAAACACAGAAAACTGAAAACATGGTGAAGACAGCACGGAAGGAAGTCAGCATGTCAATACATCCCTGAGGCTGTTGAGTCAGTATCAGGTGATACATTTTAGAAGATTCTTGTATCTGAAAAAGAAAAAATGCAGCCGGGTGTGGTGGCTCACACCTGTAATCCCAGCACAGATCCACCAAGACAGGTGGATCACCTGAGGTCGAGAGTTCGAGACCAGCCTAACCAACATGGAAAAACCCTGTCTCTACTAAAAATACAAAATTAGTCAGGCATGGTGTCACATGCCTGTAATCCCAGCTACTCAGGAGGCTGAGGCAGGAGAATCACTTGAACCCAGGAGGCGGAGGTTGCAGTGAGCCGAGATTGCACCATTGCACTCCAGCTGGGCAACAAGAGTGAAACTCTGTCTCAAAAAAACAAAAAACAAACAAACAAACAAAAAACGAAAACAAAAAAACAACTAACTTCTGATGATCCTAATGAACCTATTTTGCAAGGATTACTTTATCCACCATTACTGCCTCTACCATGTAGCTTTCCTGTCACTGCTCTCTCTGTTCACCAAATGTCTGGGGGATGTAGGTCTCTCCTGGCCAGTGAGATGGTGAACACCTAGGCTGTTCCCCACAGTTCTGAGCACTCAGTAGGTACTCCCCGGTGTGATACTCGTGGCTGATGAGAAAGACAGATTCTAAAAGAAAAAGCTGATCACATGGAGAATGGTTCTAAACACACAAGTGTTCAACTTGGCTAAGGTGGTTAATTTTGGAACTGGGCTGAATGTTCGGGGAAGGAAGCGCTTCCCTAAGGATTGAGCCACTAGAGGCCGCTCTGAGCCAGATTCTCACTAAACCATGCTATGAAGTGGAATCACATCAAAGGGAAAAGGAAGGCTGCTGAGTAGCACCGGGAGTCATGGCAACACCATGGCTCCTATTTTTAAACTTAGTGAGTGAGCCCACAAAGTGAGGGTGTGTGCACGTGGGGGAAGGGGACTCTGGACTATTTCCAAAGAATATTCTTTCATGAAGTTTTGAGTTTGCAGGTGGCCAATAAACTGAGACAATGAGATCAGAGAATCAAACTAGAACCAGCTATATTGGAATGGTTCCTTTCTCCTGAACTCCACTCTCTTGGTCTCTATCAGAAAGGATCCTCCATGGCCTTGGATCAGAGGTACCAGGAAATTCATGATGGTTCTCACAAACATATTCTGAAATTCCTTGTTCCTGAAGCTCATTCTGCTAGCCTTTTAGGCAATTCACTTTGTATTTCAAGAAAAAATAAGTCTAAACAGCAAACTAAAAGCATCTGTGGACACTCCACTCCTTGTGAGGACTATCAGATGGATGCTACATATTGTCTGTATCCCCGGCATCCGGCATAGGGTTCAGTACCTAATAGGGAGTCCACATTCCTACTGGATGTGTCACTCAGTGAACTAAGAGTGAATGCAATTTTGTGAAAAAAATTTACTTTTTCTTCAATCTCCAGCTGAATACAAGGCTTAAACAAATCCAAACTTATCTGACCTGTCAAAAATGAATAATGGTACTGGAGGACATTTGTAAATCATGGCAGATGCCAAGGTCTTGTTTTGTTCTATTACATGTCCCTGACAGTATTTTCAATGCATCTGTAACCTCCCTGAACCTTGGCAGGTTGTAGACCAGAAAGTCTCCACGCGCTTCCATTCCAAGGATTTTTCAGGTATGCAAAGACTACAAGTTGTTGTTTTTTCATCTATGGGTTAAAGGATTTGGGAATAGGATAAGAAAAAATAATCCTCCTTCCCATTAGGGAAAGGGAGGTATCAGCAAGATCAGAGCAAGACCAGCAAGTAGAGATGGACTCACTTCAGGACAGAGAGTGAGATAAGCAGGTTCAGTGTGGGACATTTTTACCATGTGTGTCCTCGATGCTGCTCCCAGGCTGATTCTGGATTTATCATGGTCTAGTCTTTAGGGCAAGAAATCAGCAGAGAATCCAAAAAAGCAAACTCTTTATTTATTTATTTATTTTATTTTTTTGAGATGGAGTCTTGCTCTGTCACCCAGGCTGAAGTGCAGTGGCGCGATCTCGGCTCACTGCAAGCTCCACCTCCAAGGTTCAAGCAATTCTCTGCCTCAGTCTCCCAAGTAGCTGGGATTACAGGCGTCTGCCACCATGCCTGACTAATTTTTTTGTATTTTTAGTAGAGACAGGGTTTCACTATCTTGGCCAGCCTGGTCTTGAACTCCTGACCTCATGATCCACCCGCCTCAGCCTCCCAAAGTGATGGGATTACAGGTGTGAGCCACCGCGCCCAGCCAGGAAACTCTTTATTACCAAACCACCCTGTCCCACAGGTTAATATGTTTATATACATGTGAGTCATGCTTAATTGGTTCAACTTCTTCAGCAAAGGACCTACAAAGATGGACAACATGGGGCTAAGAACACCTGGAATTCATAAAAATTTGGGTTTGAAACCCAAAGTTAGCAAAAGACTTAATCTTTCTGGATCTCAGGGGGTTTGGGGTTGTTGATGCTGTTATTTTATTTTCTTGAGACAGAGTCTTGATCTTTCACCCAGGCTGGAGTGCAGTGGCATGATCATGGCTCACTGCAGCCTCTATCTTACTGGGCCCAAGTGATTCTCACCTAAGCTTCCCAGGTTGCTGGGACTACAGGTGCATGCCACTATGCCTGGTTAATTTAATTTTTCTGTATTTTATAAAGACAGGGTTTTGCCATGTTACCCAGACTGGTCTCAAGTGATCTACCTGCCTCAGCCTCCCGAAGTGCTGAAATTACAGGTGTGAGCCACCTCACTCGGGCAATCTCAGTTACTTTATCTAAAAATTGGAGGTAATCACACCCCTGTACAATACTTTTAAGTTTAAATTATGCTATTTAAAGCCCTTGGCACATAGTATTCCCTCAATAATCTTTTTTAAAAATAAATTTCCTAAATTGCTGAAGCTTAGTATTTTAAAGTACAGGCTTTTTCTTGATTATAGGAAGCATTTTAATGGAAAATTTCAGAAAGGCATTACAGAGTTCTCTGACTTTTTATACCTAGGATAATCAATATAATTTAAGCTCTTATTGATGACTTAACAATGACTATGCTTTTTTGCTATACAGGGATTTTTATGTGGGATATATGCTTTCTGGGGTATAGATGACAGTTCTCCCCAAATGGTGTTAGACAATTCTGCTTTTCAAGGTTTTCTGCTGGGTTTTTCTAATATCTTCCACCCTTTTCCATTTTGTTTGTTATTTATTAACGCTGTTGGCTTGCCTGTCTGATCTCCATCATCATGTCTGTTATACCTAAGCTGTTGTTATCTAGGAAATCATATAAGCAAATATCTCAAAGTTGTCTACCAAAGATATGGCCTTGGCCCTCTCTCACTAGTTAACAGAACTTTGATTTTTTTTTTTTTTTTTTTGAGACAGAGTCTCGATTTGCTGCCTAGGCTGGAGTACAGTGGCATGATCTCGGCGCACTGCAACCTCCACCTCCCAGGTGGAGTGATTCTCCTACCTCAGCCTCCCAAGTAGCTGGGCTTACAGGTGTGCACCACCATGCCCAGCTAATTTTTGTATTTTTAGTAGAGACAGAGTTTCACCATGTTGGCCAGGATGGTCTCAACCTCCTGACCTCAGGTAATCTGCCCATCTCAGCCTCCCGAAGTGCTGGGCTTACAGGCATGAGCCACCATGCCCGGCTTAGAACTTTGATTTTTAACTGGGCACATTACTGCCCAGGTTAAAAACTAAACTAAGCTATATTTCCCAATTTTCCCTGTTGCTAGCTGTGGCCATTGACTGATTTCCAACCAGTAGGCTATAAGCAAAGTGTTGGACTTCAGGGGAATTTCCTAAACAGGGAAAGGACTTACCGTCCTTCCTTTCTAACTTCAATCTGCTGCTTGAAACTGGCGCGGTGGCTCAAGCCTGTAATCCCAGCACTTTGGGAGGCCGAGGCGGGCGGATCACAAGGTCAGGAGATCGAGACCACAGTGAAACCACGTCTCTACTAAAAATACAAAAAATTAGCCGGGCGCGGTGGCGGGCGCCTGTAGTCCCAGCTACTCAGGAGGCTGAGGCAGGAGAATGGCGGGAACCCGGGAGGCGGAGCTTGCAGTGAGCCGAGATCGCGCCACTGCACTCCAGCCTGGGCGACAGAGCGAGACTCCGTCTCAAAAAAAAAAAAAAGAAACTGGAGTTTCAGCAGCCATCTTAGGCATGGGGATGAAGGATATGTCCAGTGGATGAAAGAGTGGAAAGCTAGCAGGCATCTGGGTCCCGATGACATGCAGCTGTCATTCCAGCTTTGGACAGACCACCTGACTATGCTCATGGATCTCATTTAAACTGGGTTACTGGGACTCCACACCACAGATAACCCAACTCCCACAAGCTTCTTAGAAGTATATGCAAAATTAGAGTAAATGTGCTCTGAGTGACACTCTGTGTGACAAGAAACAGCAGTCATTTTAGGGCAAGAGTTTTGTGTCAGGGATTTTAGCTCAGAGCCCTTTTCTGCTTTCTTCATGACTGTTGGTTATGTTCTACATACATCAGGTTGTTGAATATGTGACCTCCTGTCCTTTAGGTAAAAAAGCCAAGTCTCCACATGAACACATGAGAGCACATGTGACAGAAGTGAGGACAATGACCCCATGTAGCCTGTGGAGCCCACTATTTTGAGTCATAGTCTCTAATATGCACACACGTACACACACACACCTTGTCCTCCATAGTCAATAATGAGGGAAATTTGACACATTACTAAAATCTGTGTAATAATGAACTATAGTATAATAATGCTCTATTGTGCTGCTTTTGCCTAAACAAAAGTGCCTGAAAGATTTTTTTTTTTCAAGCAGGGGGGGAAAAATGTGGGTGAGAGTGTCTGGAAATGCCTCTGGGAAAACAAAAAGGAAGCAAGTATGTGACGTTTCTCTGTTGATGTCCACAGCCAATCCTTGCAGTAAATAAGACTTCACCTGTTTGTTACAATGATTTACTGAGATGATATACAAGAAGATTATCTGTATGAAAATGCTCACTTTTATCATCATCATTATTAGCCATGATGATGAACAACGAAATTTTGATCATTGGGATTTTTTTTGTCTAACACTAAATGTATTTTGGCACCTATCTCCATCTGGACCCATCTATAATCTCTTTTGGAAAACTGTGAAAAGGACCACTTACAATGAATATGATATTGTCACAGGGTGATTTCCATGGCTATTCCTGTTGGGGATAACTTAACTTTAGAAAAAGAAGATTCATTTATAGGCTCATCAAAAATATATAAAACCACATGACAACTAAGTTTCCCTCCTTTGCCCAAACAATAAATGTGCTAGTGATATTTAGTGACCATGCTTACAGCCATCAAGACTTTAACAATGGAATCATATTGGAAGGAAATATTTTCTTGATACTCATCAGAGCTAATTCCAGACAAGCCATTTTTAAAGAATTCCTCCCCACTTCTATCCCATATTCAACCCTTCTCATGTAATCATCTAAATAGTCTCAGCAATAGAATTAGAGAAATGTAACATATAAAAGTGTTTTATCCAGTTTTCTTAATTCTCTATTCACTTGACAAATGCAAATGCACGTAAATAGGTGCTGTCTGGATGAGTAATACATGCATACATGAATACGAGTGTGTGTGTGCAAGAATTCCACAGACGGTCATTTATGAACATAGAAAGGTAAAGGCAACAAAGGCTTTAAAAGCTTTAAATGAAAGCTGGCTAAAGAAGAGAGGGGCAGCAAAAGATCAATGAACAAAACATCCAATAGAGAAAGAGACAGAAAAGAATAAAGAAAGAGAGAGAGTGGGGTGTGGAGCAGTAATGAATGAGGAAAAGAAAAGGCCTGGGCATTGAGGGAAGCTGTAGGCAGCCCCCGGCCGGCTGCTGCTGCTGGAAGCTGGACAAGAGGGAACAGATTTCAGCAGCAGGGAGCCCTAATCTGTCAGCAGCAGTTCCTTCATGTGTGACCAGCCAGCTCAGCTTGGAGACTGGTGCCAGTCTGGGCGAGCTAACCCCACTATGTCCTCCCGGAAGAGGACGCGCCACCAAAAATTACTGAAAGCCGAGGGAAGGTTCTCTTGCTAGCTCCTGCCACATATCTTCCTTGGCTTCTCCCGTGCCCTATCTACAGTGCTGTTCAGATCCCTCAGCAGTCATCCTAAATGCCCTGCTTCTTCCAAATCCTTGTCGGCCACATCAGATCCTGGAGAATTTTCTCCAGGACATGACCACCTATGCATCCCTGACAGCACCATTTGAGAGGAAACAAAGAGAAAGGCTCAAACCATTATCTATTTAAATTGTGCAAGATCTCATGTAGATGCAAAAGCCACACAACCATCTCTGCTCTCAGGAAGCTTATGTTAGTTAAGTTGACCTTGCACAGCTGTGGTCCAGCCCTTACTCAGGCTTCCAGTCCATGTCTGTAACCAGAAATGACAGCACTCCAGCTTTCTGGCAACTCATCCCCATCCTTACCCCCACCCAGGCAGCCTTTATCCTCTGGTGGGAAGAGAGAGCAGATGGAGAAATAACTCCCACTCAATTCCTAAATAATACCAGCTTCAATTCCCATTAACTGTGAATTCGCATCCTTGTCTAGGTAAGAACCAAGGGAGCAAGAGCCGTGGGGACATTGGCAGGCCAGGGCAAAGGTTAACAGCAAAGCCCTGGCTGCCTGCCAGCCCTTCTGAGGATGTGCCCAAGCAGTGGAGAGGCAGCATGCTCTAGCAAAAAGCACTGCTCCTGCCATCAGGACACCTGGCTTCTGTGCCTGCCCAGCCTCCAACAGAGAAGTGACCGCTCTGAGACTGTGTTTTCACATACGTAAATTCCATCCTACCATCTATTCATTAAGAAGACATGCATTGAAAGGGTTGGATTAGATGAGCACTAAAGACTCTTCCGGCTCTAATGCTCTGATGCTAAGGAAAGTTGAGTTTTCTTTAAAGCTTCCTTCATGTGCTGCACAGTGAGGGGCTGAAATCCAGGACCCCCCGAGGCAGATCAGGCCAGACTCTGGCATCACACAGCCTGAGCTGGGGATCCCTGGGCCTCGGGTTCCTTAAAAACATATAAAATGAGAATAATGATTCCTGTCTTTTCATTCCTGCTTTTTTATCTGATAAATATTTATCAATTGCCTACTTATCAGGCACTGTGCTGGGAATACAAAGGTTAAAAAAACACCTTGCTGTCATTGAGCATGAATTCTACTGGGAGGAGGGAGATGACAAAATATTTCAAAATATAATTTATACAGTATATCGGATAAGTGCTATGGCAAAATATAAAGCAGGAGAAAGGGACAGAGCGTGCTTGGGAGGGTGGGGAATACAACTCGCCCTTTTAAACAGGGTGATCAGGGAATGTCTCTCGAGGACATTTGCATCAGGATTTTTGCAGGGATCAAATTAGGTAACTGCACAGCACTGGGGATGCAGTAAGTACTCAAAAAGACAACTAACATTGGAGTTCATAAATTTCACAGCCTGGCTGACAACCGGGGCTGATTTAAATATATACCTATGACCCGCTTTTTAACCCATGCCATTGTCACCAACCCACGTCCTTTCTGAGGCGGAATCTGTTTTCAGAATGAGGCTTGTCTGCTTTCTCCACTGAGAGCCATTGCCCTTCTCTGGTTTGCTTCTGTCTTCAAGACCATCCTATTCCTTCCCATAGACCATATTCCATCTGTATCTTCTTCCCCTGCACAGATGTGCATTCTCCATCCCACCCACTGTCTTCGGTTAAATGTAACTCTTTCCCCACTCACTCGCCCTTTGTATCCCCTGCCCTCTCCCCCAAATCATACTAAGTTTTTAAAGGACTGATAGTTTGGATGTTTGTCCCCTCCAAATCCCAAGTTGAAATGTGACCCCAATGCTGGAGATTGAGCTAGTGGGAGGTGTTTGTGTCACAGACGCGGATCCTTCATGAATGGCTTGATGACCTGCCCATGGTCATGAGTGAGTTCTCACTCTATTAATTCATGTGAGAGCTGATTGTTTGAAGAGCCTGGCATCTCGTCCCCTCACTCTCTTGCTTTCTCTCTCACCATGTGACATGCCTGCCCCCCCTCCACCACTCCCCACCTTCCACCATGAGTGGAAGTTTCCTAAGGCCCTGACCAGAAGCAGATGCTGGCACCATGCCTCTTGTACAGCCTGCAAAACTGTGAGCCAAAAAACTTATTTATAAATTATCCAGCCTCTAGTATTCCTTTAAAGCAATGCAAAATGGACTATAGGAATCCATTTTGGACTTCATCGAAATGCAAAAAGGAGGGAGGCGAAGAGAAAAATAAAAGGGGGGAGAAAGAGGAAGAATAACAAAAAAGAGACAAAGGAAAAAAACACCAGCTGTATTATGGGTGAGTTTTAAATCTTAAAAGTCAGCCACAGAATTAAATAGTGATTAAGGAAAGAATACTGCAGGGGGTCTCAGTGTTAAATACTTGAAAATGCCTTTCACAAGTTTGAGTTCAGGGAGAAGAAGCAACAATCACTTACTGAAATGACCATCTATATGTCTGATATGAGGAATGTGAAAGACTCAAGGAAAACAGAAGAGCTTGAATCATCTTCCCATTCAATGATTGTTCTGTACACAGCTAACACATGCTTTGTTATGCCTGAACTACAATAAGCATTGAATGTATCTTTTAGGATAGTTATTAGGTTCTTCGATTATTTTTCCCAACTTATATAACCTTTTACACTACTGAGCAGATAAAGTCATTCCCTCCCTCTATATACAGGTGTGTGTCATTTTACTAAATATTTTGTGTTAAAATTTGCATTTTTATGCATATACATAAAAATGTAGCTTTCCTTAGACTCTGGTGCACTTCTTTAATAAGATGACAGGCCACTGTGCCAGCTATACTGCTTATTACTATGCATTCATGTAACCTTTTTGTTGTTTCACATGTAAATTAGATGAAGTGAAGTGAACCTATAACATGTGCTTTCCTTACTATAAATCTGCCTGTGCTTGGCACTCATCGAACATTTAATAACAAATAAGAGATGGGCAATGACCAGCTCTTGCCCATAGTGTCTAAAAACTAATTGACTCAATTCCTCATTTATTTTTTAACCTTTCAGCACTTTCCAGGCCAAGAGTCAAATGAGGATCCCATGGGAACAATCTGGCTCATACATTGGTTCCAAAGATGGGGAATTTGCCTCAAGGTTGTAGGAAGATTGAGCTTATCATAGCTCTTTCATTAAGAACCTAACAAAGTACTTTTTTTCACATCAGTTATTCAAAGTCACTCTTCCCCATCCCTCAAAGGCTGGGCTGGGAGGACCCAGCCTTTTGAGATGGCAACTTTCACTGGGAAAGAAGAATTTGGGGAAGAAGGAAACAAATGTTGAGTAGAAAAACCAAAGACACTGGGGAAAAGTAATTAGGCAAGATTCATAAGAGGTTTGCTATATTAAGATCCATCTATCTCAAATAGCATCCGTCCTTTCTACAAGTTCCAAAAGTAGCTCTGTATGAAGAGAAGCAGTGGGCTCTCAGGACAGAAAGAGAGCACAGAGGTACGTGGCAGGTGTACTATCATGTGAGTGACAGAAACAGACCATCGGAGATTACAGAGTACATGGAGAAGGAAAATAACCACTAACTGCTCCTTGGAGAAATGATAAATGGAAAATGTAGACAGGTGCCTACTAATAACTCACAATTGCTTCCCAGCTCAGGGGAATGAAGATGGGTTTGGAAAACTTATCTAATCATTTTCTAAACATTTTCAGATCATCTGGTACCAAAAGGTGTTTAGACTTTTCTCAAGAGCCAAGAAAATTCTTCCCTTAGAGAATATATAGCATAAGAAATTCTCCAGCTCTTTCAATCAAATAAAGTTATCAGTTGGAATAAAACTCTCTTAGTATGTCTTGGGCTATAGTAGAGGGCATCGTATTATATTTATTAATAAGGCACAAATGAATGCTATAAAGTTCCAACAGAAAATTAATTTTTATAAATATACAAAGTAGAGTTGGCAGATTTAGCAAATAAAAATACAAGAGCCCCATGAAATCTGAATTTCAGATAAATAACAAATATTCGTTTGGTATAAGTATGTCCCACGCAATATTTAGGACTGACTTGTGCTAACAAAATTATTCATTGTTTATCTGAAATTCAAATTTAACTGGGCTTAAGTATTTTTCTTGCAACCCTGGCAAAATGCCTCCTCCAGGCAACCCAGAAGCTATCTGGAGATAATCACTAAGTCTATAACAGGCCAAGCTTCAAGGAGTTAAGAAGTTATCAGTGAGGAATTTGGATTCACACCTGATAAATAATGTCATTTGATAGTGGATTGAAATAAGGATCCTCTCTGAGAAGGATTTTGTGCCATAAAAATATATTCTTCCTTTGGTAACTAACAAGTGAATCACTTCAAATGCATGTGTCTCTTTGGGATTCAGCTATATCATATAACCTCTTCTCTCCATCCCCTAAGTGTAGACTTAAGAACTTCCCCCACATGTAAAGAAAGCTGCAGTCTGGACAGGTGTGAATGACAGCTGTACCTCCCGCTACAATGCTTCTAGCAGGGAAAGGGGCCTATGAATGCTACTACCTTTTCAGGTGACAGGAGAAGCCACTTTCCTAACTCTACATCCCTAGTGTCATCCTGGGGCTGGACCACTCCCAGAAATCTCCCAGAGAGCCTTCCTCCCTACTGTGGTTGCTGAGAGGAGAACAGCAGGCTGAAGGAAAAGTCATCCTTATAAAACAACCAGCCATTTGCAGCAATTTTATTTGCAAAGATTTCCTGCTGTGCCTAAATGGTGTGGCTGCTTGGTTTGTTATTTAAAAGAGTGACCCTAGTGAGACCAGAGCTCTGAAGGGGGTGGAGAGTCTGATTCAGACCAGGGTAAGTAGGAGGAGCTTGAACTGAATGTGCGTAATTGAATTCCACTGCTGCTTTTGAGCGTGCTGTGCCTGGTGATAAAACTGCAGACTTGGGGCTAACTCTATAAACCCGTTAGTCAACCCCAATCCTTTCTGGGTCCTGCTAGGAAACTATATTAAAATATTCTCAAGACAGGGCAGGGATGGAGAGTCAAAAACCAGAAGATATATTTGGATGGAGAGGAAGGAAAAGAAAGACAATAGAGATAAGGGAAGAATGCAGGTATATGGACAGGGGAGACATCCAAGAGATGTCCAAATGTCCAGATGCAGAACCCAAGTAAAGGCAGGGAACTGGGGCAGTTTGCAGAGGAATTGCTTTAGTGGAGAAGTAGGTAGGTAAATCTGAAGACACTTATTAAGCAGTACATTTGGGAAATCAAGTGAAGCTGGACTCCCTCTCTTTCTCAATCTCTCTGCTCTACACTGGTGCCTGAAGAACTGAGGAATAATAATCCTTGTTCCCTGTAGGACGGCTACACTGGAGAAGATGGATGTGGGCCTCTAGGACTGAGTAGGGCCCCCTTCCTGGGTGGCCACATGGGAGCATCTCAGGCCTCAGAGTGATGGCAACAAAGGTTAAAACCAATTGCGATTTCAGAGATATGTGGTTAGAGAGCAGGCTTCAGAGATGACATTTACACTGTAATGTAACATAAGCCAAGCAGGAAATAATAATATCTGCAGATCATTGTTTACCCAGCAGAAGTTTTAAGTTAAAAGCAGGCATTCCTGGGCCATATTTATGAGCTTGAAGGTAACATTCACTTGATTTCTTCGTGTTGTTGGGCAGATGTTTTAGTCTCAGTAGTCCTTCATTGTTAGCTTTGATTTTAATTAGCAAACGTTTGGGAAAATAATCTGAATCAGATTTGAATTTAACACTAAAAGCAGTGGGAGGAAAACCAAAGCTACAGAACTGAATCAACAGTACATTTTTCAAGGGAATCTTTATTATCTTGCAGGAACAGAGCAGAACGGGAAGGCTCCTGCAGAGCAGGTGTGCACTGAGACTTGGAGGGCGTCATTCACTTCCCTGTGCCATGCACTGTGCAGGAAATGGGGTCAGAGAAATGAGTGCTATGGGAAGGTCACTACTCTCACAGAGCTCACAGGGAAGGGAGATAATAAAACATGCAATTGCCAGTTTGAAGAGTGGCTTTATCGGAAAAATACAAGATGCAGTGAAGGCATATAATGTAGTGCTGTTAGTCCAAGGCTCAGGGAAGACTTCCCAGCAGAAGTAATGCAAAGACTGAAGCCTGAGGAATCTGAGGAATGAAGAGCATAAGGCAGGTAAAGGAACATCAGCACCTGTGTTTGGTGGGAAGGGGCATGCTGGAGAGTAAGTTTGAGGCAGAGAGAGAAAAGAGCTGAAAGCAAGAGAGAGCATGGTGTTTTCGAAGAACTAAACTAAGTTCAGTGTTGCAGGAAGGTAGTATGCAAGGCAGAGAAGAGCATGAGAGAATTTTGGAAAGACTGGCAGGGCCCATGAGGCTGAAGGCTTTATAAACCATATTCAAGAGAATGGACCTCATTATAGGAGCAATGAAAAGTCCCTGAAAGGTATTAAGGAAGAGAATGACAAAATCACATTTTTAGTTTTGATCACCCTGGCTGCAATATAGATTGAAAATCAGCAGAACTGGGAGGAGAAAGATCATGTAAGAAGCCCTGCAGTAATGCACGTTAGAAAAAATGGACTGGGATGTTGTAGGAGAGATGAAAACAAGAACGGCATTCCAGAGGTGTGGGGGTACTAAAATCCAGGGCAAACAGTATGATTGACTATGAGGTGTCAGGGATATGGAACCAAGGGCATCTTGGAAATTTTTATTTTAGGTAACTTTGTAATAGGATATATCATTTACAGGCAGTGCAGATTTGGCTAGGAGAGGATGGGAGACTAGTAGGAGAAGAGTCAGAAGTTCAGCTTTGGATACTGTGAGTTCTAAGTGGCCATGGAATCCAAAGAAACATATCTGGCCACAGCTAAGGATACAAATTTAGAGCTCAAGGGAGAGGTTCCAGCCAGAGATGTCACTTTGGAAAACATACAGACATTAATTGTATCCTTGGGAATGGATGAGAAAGAAAGAGGGTCTAGGACAGAACCCCAAGAAGTGCCCATATTTAAGGGATGCATAAAACAGGAGTGTGCTAAGGAGCCCCAGATGGAACTGGAATAGAACAAAACTAAAGAGGTAGAAGAAAAACCAAGACAATCTGTACCAAGCAAGGTGCAATACCCAGGGACGATGGATAGAGCAACATCTGGAGAGTTCATGATGGAAGAATATCAGGATTGAATCACAGATATAGCTACTGTGAACCTGGTTTGAGTTTCAACTCTGAATTGAAGCTCTACTCTACAGACTGCAGTCCAGCTCCCTTCTAGAAGTTACCCATGCAACCTCCACTATATGTTTTTCTAACATCCCAAGTATACCTTTTAATATTTTATTTATTAAGCTAGATGGTGAGTACCTGAGTATGCACTAAGTTTTTCTGAATACCTTTCTGTACGTCTTAATACAATTAAAAATAACTTCAAATGGATGTCCAAAACATTGTTGAATGAAAGAAGTCAAGCTATTGAACAGCAAGTATACTTATATTTCCATATATGTAACATTGTAGATTTATACCCATATAAATGTACACGCACAGAGAGATATCTAGAAAGATGTTCACTAATTATTTCTACAATGATTATCTCCAATTAATTGGATTTAAGGTCATTTTTATTTTTAAAATACACTTCTTTATGTTCTATTTAGTTTGAATTTTTGTAATGCACATACATAGAAGTTTTATACAAATAGTAAAACCACAAAAGTGTAGTATAGAATCTTCTACCCCATATAGTCATTTATTACCCTACGGAGGAAGCACTGCAGTCATGGCTGGGTTATGCAAGGTGAGGTCTTGCTAAACAAACCAGACTAAGAACAACCATAAAAGCCGCCTCTACAGCAGCATCCTCACCCTTAAAGGCAGAGGTTGGAAAAGCAAAAGAGACAAAAACCAAGCCTGTTTCTTTAAGGGAAGAATATCCTTCATATGACTACAGATCCACATAACCTGTTCTTCAATCTTTCTACAATACGGCAACATTCGAAAGGTAAGTGGACTGGTCCTCCCTTATTTGTAAGTTTCCTGCATCTTTCCTGGTGATCAAGTAGTACTTACAGATCAGAGAGGCCTAGGTTCAACTCCAAACTGACCAGTCACTGGCAACATGACTTTGTATAATTTATGCCTCCAAGCCTATTCTCTTGTATTGTAAAATAGAAACAATTGTTAAAACCTGACTTATAGAGTTATTTTGAGGATCAAATGAAGCCAAACGTGCAAAACCCTTAGAGTAACACCTAACACATAATAAGTGCTCAATAAGTGAAAGTTGTTTTGGCAAGGTGGGATCCAAAACACTCCCCCAATCATGACCAATTGCCATGCCCAGGGCCAGGCTTCAACCTGCTACCATCTTGAACTGTTCTTCCTGCAGTTTCTGAACTTCCAACCCGTCTTTGAAGCTCCCCTCTCATCTCCACCATCAACGCGCCCTCTGTTCCACACTCACCTATTTAGCATATTGGACTGGTAGATTCTCTTCTCATGGGTATTGTAACAACTGCTTTTGGGCTCAGGGATGAAGCTGTGTTCAGACAGCATGTCAGAAGCAGCAGTGGTGATTATGGCAATTCCATCTCTCACTCTGGCGGGGAGGCCGTAGTCCCATTCATCATATGATACAGAGATGAGCCCAGTGGGGAACTCCGCAGGCACTGTGTCTGTATCCCCTGCCACCAGACTGGGCACGATCCACGTGTAGCCGTAGCCAGTCAGCCCTACTGAGTTGGCCACTTCAAAGATGTAGGTGGCTTCTTCCTTGGTACAGTAAAGAAGAATGATGGGGCTTTGAAGTTTCTTGAGCTGATTCTGGATCTTAGAATCTCCATCGTCCAGGGACATGTCCAGTAGGAGGACTTCCTCTAGCTCCCAGCCCACAAAGCTATTCTCAATGGTGCTGCGGATCTTGTTTACAAAGTCCTGGTAGCCAGGGAAATAGGTGGTGACGATAGAAAAGATGTACCAGTCATATTCTTCCATGATGTTGAGCATTACGGAAGCTTGCTGTTCAATTGATGGGCCAAACTGGAAGAACATGGAGGATTCATCCTAGAAAAAGAACAGGACAAGAAAAGGAAGAGATAAAAAAATCAAACCAAAGATGGTAATGGAGATTTTGAACCAAGTGGGTACAAAGATTTGTGTTCATTACTTATTATTTATATAATGCCTTTACAAGTTTGTATTTATAATAAATATTTTAAAATATTTAAATTACAGACATTTATAATACCTTTCTTCCAAAAATTGTCTCCTAGACTTTACAGAAAATCAACCTAGGTCTATACTTGCCTTGTCTGAAATCCTTGGGGTTACTGCCAGAGCCTAGGGAAGCTTCCCAAAATCAAATATGTTAATATTTCTATAGCAAAACATATGAAGAATCACACAGTGTAGAATAAAGGCTCTAAACGGCTTCATGTCAGTTCAGGTCAGGTTTTGTTGTCAAATGAGCTATACAAACACAAATACAGATGCTCATACAGACATACACATACATACTTTCCATTTTTCAAGGCTTTTGGATTTCTTCCTTGTGAATGTGTATCACTCAGTCACAGAGTGCATAATCCAAAAATGTCATTGATCTACACATAAACCTATCTATGGAGGTGAGATAAGCTCAGTGGTCCAGAAGGTGAATGGTACTCAGGTACAGACATCAGGGAGAAGTATATGTAGTATGAAATTGGATCAGTATATATTCTATAAACATATAAATGTTAAATTAATATCGCATTTATTTTTCTCTCTAACTTCTGCTCTGATGATAATATATGCAGAAAAGAATAAGGCTCAAACAGTATGTCTAAGCTGCAAGTTAAAATTATTGCCATTTGAACTCATATCTGATTAAGCTTTACTTCAGACATACAGAAGACATGCTCTTTCTCTGACCTACAGGACACCACAGATCTTGGTTTGACCTGGGCATTGCACACACACTCCACTGTCAATTCTGAGCATCTTCTGATTTCTCCTTCCTTTCCAGGGAGAAGCCATTTTAAATGTCTCCCATTTTAAGCTGTGTTTCACCTGCTGTTGTGAGATGTCAAGCCCTGCATTTTATCTCTACCTTTAGCTAGATGAATCCGAAACCACAAAATGAACACCCTCTCAGTCTTGCCCTCCTCTCTTGACTATTTCCCCTGATTTCCTCCTGGGTAATGGCATCTCTTTCTTTGCTCTGTGCCCCCTATCTTCTATCCCATGGCTCATCTCCATTTTATAGCAATCCAGGCTAACAAAACTGTGTCTTTTTCTACGGGGCAGTTCCTTCTCATCCCCCAATGAGAGCTTCAAAGTACAGTTACAAGTGACCTGGGCTTTTAAACAAAATTATATAGTGGTTTCTTAGTTCAGGAACATATTGTTGCGCAGCTGAGAAATTGCCAAGCATTTCTTCGGCACCCCTTATTGAAAAAAATACAGACTGGGAAATATCCAGCTGGTATCCAAAAATCCTGATTCGGCAGTGAGAGCTGCCAGCCCCCGGCTCTGCCTGGGCCGTTTGTTCTCGCAGCTTGAGCTTTTCGCGTTTTACACAGGATACCCAGAATGAAACCCAGGATGCTTGGTCATATAGAAGTAATTTTTCCTGCTAAGGGTGAAATGGTGCTCACCAGCACTCTTCTCTGAACTTAAAGATGCAGTTGAAGGGGAGCTTCATAGGATCATGTAATTGAGAAAAGCAGGGAGGGTAAGAAGGGTGAGTAGAAAAAAGGGAATGAATTTAAAATAGAATAATTATATCATGTGTATCTATTCCAAACCCTGGCCAGTCCCTGTTCCGAGACTTCTCCTAATACATGAGTACAACTCTTAGGCAAAGCTGATCTTGTTGATAGGTTATATAACACAGTGGGACTTTGGTCAGAATGTTTGTGTCCTCCCCAAATTCATATGTTGAAATCCTAACTCCCAAGGTGATGGTATCTGATGGTATCAAGAGATGAGTGAGGCCCTCATAAATGAAATTAGTGCCCTTATTAAAGAAGCCCCAGAGAGCTGCCTTGCTCCTTCCACCCCGTGAGGACAGAGCAAGAAGGTGCTGTCTATGAGTCAGGGCATGAGCCCTCCCCAGGCACCAAATCTACTGGCACCTTGATCTCAAACTTCCCAGACTCCAGAACTGCGAGAAATAAATCTCTGTTCTTTCTTTTTTTTTTTTTTTTGGAGTCTTGCTCTGTCACCCAGGCTGGAGTATAGTGGCGCAATCTCGGCTCACTGCAACCTCCACCTCCCAGGTTCTAGCAATTCTCTGCCTCAGCCTCCCGAGTAGTTGGGATTACAGGCGCCCCCCACCATGCCAGGCTAATTTTTGTATTTTTAGTAGACACAGGGTTTCACCACCTTGGCCAGGCTGGTCTTGAACTTCTAACGTCGTGATCCACCCGCCTCGGCCTCCCAAAGTGCTGGAATTACAGGTGTGAGCCACCGCGCCCACCCAAATATCTATTCTTTATAAGCTACTCAGTTTATAATTAGCCCGAAAGGACTGAGACAAGTGGGAATCTGGGACAATACAATTTTATTCCAAGAATTGTCAGTGGCCTACAGAGGACGACGACAGGAAAGGAAGACCAGCAGCAGGGTGACACCCCTAGAATAGCTGTCACTTTAAAGAGACACCCGTTTGTTTTTCCTGTCATGCTTCCAGTTAAAGAAAAACTGGGGGATTCCAAAATAAGAAATATTAATACATGAGCTTCCACAAGCCCAGTGGTTATAGCAAAGTGAAGAAATGTTCCAATCTGCTTCAAGATGTACAAGCTTGGGATGAAAGGCATCCCAGCGGCAAACAAAGCAGGTCCACCCATTCTGTGATAAATGAACAGATCTTATCACAAGAAGGCCCTTGAATAGATGCAAAGTTCATGTGCTGTGAAACCACAGCTGGCTCAAATACATAGCAAGAGATACAAAAGCCATGAGGGTCCATAGTAAATGGGCTCATGTTAATTAGATTGAATTTAAAAGAAAACCAATCTATTAAATACCGACTTGGCCCTCCCCTCTGTTAGGCTTCTCTTAATACTGTCTCTCCCCCAACTGCAAATGGCTTGTAAAGACACTGCCAGCGGCCGGGCGCGGTGGCTCACGCCTGTAATCCCAGCACTTTGGGAGTCCGAGGCGGGCGGATCACAAGGTCAGGAGATCGAGACCACGGTGAAACCCCGTCTCTACTAAAAATACAAAAAATTAGCCGGGCGCGGTTGT
This sequence comes from Macaca nemestrina, assembly GCF_043159975.1. Classification (NCBI taxonomy): domain Eukaryota; kingdom Metazoa; phylum Chordata; class Mammalia; order Primates; family Cercopithecidae; genus Macaca; species Macaca nemestrina. The sequence goes on along the minus strand of NC_092134.1, from coordinate 128,240,005 downwards.
GGGCGCCTGTAGTCCCAGCTACTCGGGAGGCTGAGGCAGGAGAATGGCATGAACCCGGGAGGCGGAGCTTGCAGTGAGCCGAGATCGCGCCACTGCACTCCAGCCTGGGCTGGGCGACAGAGCGAGACTCCGTCTCAAAAAAAAAAAAAAAAAAAAAAAAAAAAAAAAAAAAGACACTGCCAGCTACTGTGTGAAGGAAGCCAATGCATAATGAGAGTGAGAAATGAGAAAAATTAATATGGCTCCATCATCTCTCACTACATCCTTATTGTAACTTCTAGTTCTAGTATCCTCCACAATCTGATCTTTTTCCTGATTCCTCTGCCCCCATCAATGCCCAGCTCAACCATTTTATTTTGCCAGGCTCTTATTAAATAAGGATGCTTTACATGACCATTTTACCTGGCACCCAAAGGAGGCTAATGAAGCCAAACAGAAGTCAAGAAACAGAATAATAGCTTGGGCCAATGTTTTCTGGTATAATGAGTAGTCCAGTTACTATTCATTTAGTTGACACATCAATATGGTATACAGTGATCAGGAATGAGACAGCTCTTTTTCAGTAAAACTCTAGGCTAGCTATAAGTTGCAAATGGTGACAGGCTTTGCAAATTATGGCTATAGCCACAAATCAAAGGGCAATCTTCATGTGTGCATAGAGTGGAAAGGACTGGTGGCCACACATTCATCTTTGCAGGCACCCAGCATGCGCTATGATTACCACAAGTCATCAAGGATGAAGGACAGAGATATAATTCTGTTTGCAGCTCACTATGCTTCCCCACTTACATTTTTATCTCCTAATGTCATTACAAAATGTTGACATGCAGGGGTCCTTGGAGCAGTCTCCTCCTAGTGAAGAATCCCAGTCGAATTTATTACCCGAACGTACTCCTTCAACTCACCTCAAGAACATCTTTAACATATTCCTCTATAAAGGGCCACCCTCACAGAGATGAATAAGCAGCACAGGGAAGGTAGAATTGTACACTAGACCCTAACAGTCTAGCACCATAATGTGGGGCCCCCATCACTTTGATGTTTGTGGTGTTTATTTGCTAATAAGAAGAAACAAAAAGAGGTGCTTTTTCATCTTATTATCTGCCTCAGAAAATAATTGTCTAAAAAATTAGCAGTACATAAGATTCCCCTTCTGCATCATCCAGATCCCTTATTGATCCACTTCAGAAATAAAGGATTAAGTGCGCCAGTGGCTGGTAGTGCCCCTGGCAATAGGCTTCCACCCAACACCTTTGGGGACTGTCTCAGCTGAAAAAGCCCACTTCCCCAAAGCCGTGTCCCTTTCCTGGCGTAAATGGCACTGAAAACCTGGCTGTCACAGGTATAAAGACCTAGTCTTCTTGCCCTAACTCTGGACAACTCCAAAGGGTCAGTTTATCTTCAGAATTCCCCCAGAGGATTTCTGGAGCTTCCATTACAACTGCATCACACCTATACTTCTCCTGTCCAGCCTTGTCCAATCTTCCCTTCCCGCTCATGGTGTTGATCTCAAAAGCACCCCCTAATAAAACCCCCTGCACACTAACCTCAGGCTCAGAGTCTGCTTCCCTGGGAACCTGACTCTACCCATTTCCCCCTTTTCAACACCGAAAAGAAATTGCTTCAAAGAGAACATATCTATTTTCAAATACTGAAATGACTTATTTGGTAGACAGACAAATCTTTGCTCATTAAATTCAGAGGAGAAGAGAACTGGGAACAAAGAGTAGAAGTATTAAAAGGCATTATTGGGCTCAATATAACAAATGCATTTGCAAAAATTATAGGTTCTTAAAATGGAATGGGTCTCATAAGGTAGTGAGCTCTCGGTCACTGTTAGCATTCAAACAAGAGCTGGATTATTATCTAACAGAGGGTTGTTCCCCAGTACATGGGCTGGAAAATTTTATGATTATCCTTAAGACTCAGTTCAAATGTCAGGTCTTTTATGTATGTCATCTTTTCTAACTTGCCCTAGTCAACTCAGTTCTATCTCCCCTTTGCTTTTATCACATTTTATACATGCCTCAGTCATCATACTTACACAGTAAACATGCCTACTTGCCTTATCCGACTAAAAATGTTTCTCAGGACTACAAACTATACCTTGTTCATCTCTAGATCCCTAGCTGACACATGACACGTTTTTCTAGTGTTCATTGTATTAATGTTGTAGAAGTTTTGTTTACTGGGTGTGAAAGTAACTGAAATGAATTTGATGATCTCATCTAGTTTCAATTTTTTTTTTTTTTTTTTTTTTTTAGATGAAGTCTCACTCTGTTGCCCGGCTGGAGTGCAGTGGCATGATCTTGGCTCACTACAACCTCTGCCTCCCAGGTTCAAGCAATTCTCATGCCTCAGCCTCCCAAGTAGCTGGGACTACAGGTATGCGCCACCACGCCCAGCTCATTTTTTTGTATTTTTAGTAGAGATGGGGTTTCACCATGTTGGCCAGGATGGTCTCCATCTCCTGGTGATCCGCCCGTCTCGGCCTCCCAAAATGCTGGGATTACAGGTGTGAGCTACCGCACCCAGCCTCGTTTCTAATTTTTATGCTGACGGCACATATCTACCTCATAGAAATAAAGCACGCCTGAAAAGTTATACATAAACTGTGCTTTTACAAAATGTGAGGGGATCCCTATTGTAGCCAGCCAGACTGACAGAAAATGCTATAGTCACTTATTTACATCTCTTTGTAGCAAACTCCTTGAAAGCAACATCTATACTCATTTCTTCTAATTCCTCTTCTCCCATTCTCATCAACTGACTCCAATTAGACTTTCAACTCCACCACTTCACGGAAACTCCTCTTGTAAAAGGCAGGTGACTTTGATATTGACAACACCAATGTCCACTTGCAGTCCTCCTTATCTACCAGCAACATTTGATGTCCTTCATCCAATCCCTGCAAGAGTCTGCTCAAGGGTACCAGTGGCTCTGTCTCGACGCCCTAGTCTAATGCTCAACAAATAAGGATGTTCTTTCGTAAACGTAAGATGTTATTGTCTACCCAAAACCATCAAAGGCTTCCCAGTGTACTACAAAGAACTAGCCAGCACCCTTGATTTGGACCCCCTATTGGCCCTCGGGTCCCAGGCCTTCACTCTGCTCCATGCACTCTGATCTGTCTTGAACGCGCGCACACATCGTTGCTCCAGGCCTTTGCTCTAGCTATTTCCCCTGCCTGAAACACTTTTTCTCCACCTATCCAGGTATCACACATGCACCTCTTCCACATCTTTACTAAAATCTTGCCTTCCCAACGAAGTGCTCTCAATCCTGACCACACCATGGAATGCTGAAGCCTGTCCTCACTTGTCATAGGCATGTTTGATCCCCTCGTCCAGCTTTGCTTTTTCTTTTTCCCATAGCATCTCTCAACAGACGGACTACATGATTACTTATTTGACATGTTTATTATGAACTCATCTGCCTCTTCCTAATTAAATGTGAGCACCAGGAGGGCAGGGATTGGTATCTGTTTGTTCATTGCTATAACCCAGCACCTAGAATTGAGGTCTGGCCCACAGGGTGCTCTCAGTAAATATTTGAATTTTTTTAAATGGGGTCATGGATGCTGCAACCAGATAGCTCTCAAATCTAACTTGTCTTTGTTGGCTATCCAATTGTGATTATATTTTTCCAGCATCTTAAAGTCTTTCATATTATTCAAATCTCAGTACTGTATAATATCATAGGGATTTTAATCCTGTTAGGACACTAGTATAGTTTCAGATTAAATCAATCTGGTTTTCCTCCTAGTCTCTTTCCTATTATATTGATAAAGAAAATTCTTCTGTTCTTCTAAATTCAGTTCTTGAGGAGGATCTGTGTCTGAAAAAGTCTAGAACTGTTAGGCTTTCCTTGAGACTTTCTCCACCAGATTAAGGAAGGCAAGTGTAGAAATGATGGGCTAAGAGGCCAGGGTTACCCAGCTGTCCTGAGAAGTTCTGAGTACTCCATCTTCACTTCCACATTTAGCACAGAGTAGGAGCAGAATATGGGAGACAAAAAAATCTCTTTCTTCTCCCATAATAAGGGGAAATACTTTCCTCTACTCATCAAATCCTCAATGATCATCTCCTTTGACAACTAGAAATTCTGATACCACACCATCACTTTGTTCTGGTGACTGAGGCTGGAATTAGTTCCTTAGCATGGCTCTGAATAGTGTCAGAGTTTTGTGAGCAGTGTCTTGCAAGATAGGATAAATTTCTGATGTTCTCCAGCCTCACCATTAATCAAAAACATCATGACTGAAACACACAATGGAAGCATATTGATATAGAATCATGATCTTTCCTGCCTGTTAAATGCCAGACCCATTCTTTTCTTTAAACCCTTGCACACAAAGGAGAACATTCTGAGTTTTCAAAGAAATTCAAGCAGATCTGACAGATTTAAGAGCCACTCTGGATAACTACACAACTTCCGCAGAAGCCAGCATTCTTTTTATTATTTGTTCTTTCAGAAGATAATTGTCCTTTCTACTTGAATTTGGCCCCATTTTCCTCCCTGACTGAGTCTCTCTTTGGATGTGCTTTAATCACCAAATTTAAGCCACAGTAGAGAAACAAACTAAAGGTGTTCATTCACTCTGAGAATGTCTACAAGATTCTTGATATTCTAGGTCACAGAGACAATTTTATGGCCAGAAGAAAGCAATAGGAAGTGTAATAAGAGGAGAAGGAACAGGCAGATTCCCCATCACTAAGATATCCAAATTAATTACAGAATTAAAGTAAGGGAGGCAAAGGGCCTGGAGGATAGTAAGAGCACTTCGAGAACGTGTTTGTGCCCCTTGGTAAGGTATCAGGACTGCTAAAATCTTAACAAGGCTGTTTCATTTCATCTTAAAGTAAAAGTCCTTTCCAAGGCCTACTCCATTATGCAAATCAAACCTACTCTCAGACGGACTGACTTGCATTTTTATTAAGAGGTGCCTTTCTATAAGAGAGCAAGCTCTCAAGTTCAGCAACAACCGGGTTCTGTGACTGAATAAACATACTTTTGAATAAACATACTTTTAAGTAAACACAATGGAAGAAGACAGGAAAACAGGAAAGGTTGAAAGAAATGAAATGAATAGAGACAAGGTATGTACATATTGAACTGTTAATTAAGTAGTAGGGTTATCAATATCACACTTAATTTATAAAATCAAGTGTGGTCAACACAAATATAGATCTGGGAATTTATAGAATAAAATGAAAGGCATCATAAAATGAAACCTAATAACCAAAAGGAAAAATTGATCTTTTTTTTTGGAAGGGAGTCTAGCTCTGTCACCCAGGCTGGAGGGCAGTGGCGAAATCTCAGCTCACTGCAGCCTCTACCTCCCAGGTTCAAGCGATTCTCCTGCCTCAGCCTCCTGAGTAGCTGGGACTACAGGCGTGTGCCACCACGCCCAGCTAATTTTTTGCATTTTTAGTAGAGATGGGGTTTCACCATGTTAGCCAGGATGGTCTTGATCTCCTGACCTCATGATCCACCCACCTCAGCCTCCCAAAGTGCTGGGATTACATGTGTGAGCCACCGCGCCCGGCCGTCATTTCTTCATAGGTATGAAATACTAAATCCAAAATTGCCTTATCTCATCAAAATCATCTTATTTAACCTTAGCTGAAAGGACAGCATCTACAAAAGAACTGTGATTATTACTAAAGAGCAGAGTTAAGTGCAAGCCAGTGATGGCACTTGACGTACTGGCGCATTTTTCAGAGCAAAGATGTTGACATTTGTCTCAAATAAATTAACATTCCCATCTCTTCAAACACATTTGATCAGAACATCACGTTCATATACCAAGGGGAGCAGAGAAGCGGAAGGGTAGAAAAGGCGTGTTTATATTTGATTAAGCGATGAGTGCTAGTGCCTCATATGTTGCTGAAAATAACACAAGCACTGGTTCTAGATACAGTGATCTTGCTTGTGCACATGGGTCTCTTCAAGGGATCCCTGGGAAACAAAGGGCTCTTTGCCTTTCTGTCCTAGCTCCATATGGAGTGGGAGACTAGGCATGGCTGAGTTTAAAATGTGGATCAGTCATGCTTGTTTGGCCACAGATTAACAAGCCATTGTCTCCAAAGGCTAAATCCAGAAAGAAGTTTTCTGAGAAAGCTTTCTCCCCCCACCCCCCTACCAAACATCCAGCAATGTGTTTTTCTAGGTCTCTAGATTGGAAAACTGATCAGTACTTCCTCACATATAGCAAAGTACGGCTGTTCACAATCAAAGAGGCTTTGAATTTATTCACATCTCCCAAAGCAATTTGGTCCTCCATCTAAAAGAGGCAATGCATTTTGAAGGGCTCCAGAAATGAAAATAAAATTGCATAGAGGCAGATTAAAAAAAAAAAAAGAAATCTTCAACAACTTGTCAGCACCTGCATGTCCCAGCTTCATTCAACTATAAGACTTTGAACTTCAGTCACTAAGTACTGCCTTCTGATCTTTAAACCAGGATGGGCCAAGTACTGTCCTCACCAACACCATCTTCTAAAGCTGGCTGGGCTGCTTTAGGCCCAGGATTTGGTGAACGGATTGTGAGCCTGGCTGGGTGCAGACATGGTCACCCAGATGAAGCCTGTCTTTTCGTGTGCCTCCCACATGCCCAATCCAAAGGACTAAATCACTTCCTCATGTTCTGATTTTTATTCCAGTCTCCAGTGGATGAGGACCCTTATTCAGAGCCTCCAACTACATTGGACAGTCCATGAGAAGCTGCCTAAATCTTTGATTCTGGGCTTCCTATATCTACAGATGCCAGCTGGGGTCTGATACATCTACTCTTTCCTGTTCTATATGAGATGATTAGGCCATTATTAGTGTCAACACATCTATGCTGCCTTTTTCCATTACTACATCAAACTCCTATATACCCACACTAGCCTGAATCCCACCAAGGGGGTTATCTGCTCTTAAATAGGGACTCAGAGCTTGCTGACCTCCACCCTGTGGCAGGCAACCCCATGGCAGGGTTAAGTCCAATCTTTCCCAGCTTTCTGACCCTCCCTAGACCCTGGCCTGCAATACAAATTGTGTTCAGTGTTTGACTGGTTGCATCCAAGTTTATTTGAGATTTTCTTAGTTTGCTTTATACTGAAAATTGCTCTCCTTTTCCAGAATTATTCAACTCCTTCTTTTACTACGGCTCATTTATAGCTGCTGGTTATTAGCACTAAAAATGGATCTTTAAGACTTCCGAGTTTCTAACTGCTTACCTTCACTTTCTTGATCTCTAACTCTCCTGGGAATGGACATGTGAAGTTTCATTGAGAGTGCAACATAATCCACTAGGATGGATGCCCAGCTCCTAACCTCATACAGGGAGAAACACACGAAAACTATTTTTCTAACCACACAATTGTGTCCACAGTCCTAGAAAACAGCCTATCCTTTTCTCTATCCATACAAAAAAAAAAAAAAAAGGATATTAGTTTAGAAAGTACAGAATGCTAAGGATTCAGTTGCCAACACAGCCAAGAGACACTCTCTCTGGCCCAGCCCATCCCCTCTGACTTACCAACATCCCTGGAGCCCATCTTGTCCCTGCTTGCTGCAATCAGCACTGCAGCCCAGGCTGTGACCTCCTCCTTCTTTGCCTCCCTTTTTCCACAGTCCTAATTCCACAGATAAAGACCCCATCAGAATGCTCTAACCAGCTAAAACCATTAGCCCAACAAGTGTTGCCATTCTTCCCTGTGGGAACTTGGGGAGCTGAAACGCTGTTGCTATCTCAACTTGACTCTGGGAGATGGGCCAAGCCAGGAAAAGCAGCAGAAATCACTTATAGGAAGTACCAGCGTCGATGGAAATAAGAATAAATCTTTCCCAGAAATAAGAACTTGGCAATTTACTTGGCAAGTAAAATAATGGGCTATTTACTCATTTTTATTTTAAAATTTGTTTATTTGTTTGCTTTCAAACCACATTCAGTGGTCTCCAACATTTCTATCATTGATGGCATTTCACCTGGATACTTTTCCTCTGGTGGAAGTTGACAAGCAGACAAAGAGGTCTTCGAAAGAAAATGTCATTTGTTATTTCAAACAGAAGGAAACTCAGGGCTTTATTCTTGCCCCCACCGTCGTCAGACTCTGGAGTACACAGTCACTGTTATAATCAGATACTAGTACTTATTAATGGCTAATCTGAATCCTTCACAATGGGGCCCCTGCCTATAAATGAATCATCCCAGACAAGTATGAGTGCGACATGCAGTCTCGTTATCTTTAGAATTGGCAGTAAATCAACTCACCTGAAGCTATCAGGCTCACATCGGCCAACTGTGAATTCTGATCCACGCTAACAAAACAAAATGGGGGCATCCTTATGGTGCAGCAATGACATTTTGATGTTAATTCGGTACTGCCTAAAGGTGCCGATCTGCTCAGCTTTTACAAGCACAGATGAAACTCTCTGTTAAATGCCAGCCCAAGATCTCAAAGAACAGACACTAACCAGAGTACCCTGAGAACACATTAGTCCAGCTCATAGTAGGACCACAACTAAACCAGTTTTGTAGAATGTAAGTGAAACTAGATTATTTTCCAAGTCTTCAAAGAAAAGCTCACAATTTTCTTCAGTTACGTAAGCTGGTCAGTCCAACAACCTGACTTTCAGAAATTCATCCCCTTGTCTGTCTTGAGTCCATCATGCTGCAGATTAAGCTCTTTGGCTCTCATGCTCTCCTTGGTGGAAGGCACATGATAAGCCCTCAAAAATATTGTCAGTATGAACAAAACTGATGTCAAGATGGATGATGTTTTGTCAATACCTTGCATGTACAGATTATTACTAAGCCCACTCTCAGTCTTTTCTTCCTGAGCCTAAACAATCTCCCTTTCTAATTCATTTCTTATAGTTCTTATGACAATATTCACTGAGTGCTTAGAGCAGGCTCCGTGCTGTCCATGCACTATGTGAATATATTCTCATATTCCATTGCAGTAGGCCCTGATATTTTCTCCATTTTACCAATAGAGAAAGTGAGCTTCAGAGACATGAAGGGACTTGCCCACGGTAACTGCTGGAAAGAGAACCTATGTAGGTCTGGCTCAGGGTGCACCCAACAACCACTGCAGCATACATTCTCAAATTTCTTTTATTCATCTCTGTAGCTCTCATCTGAACTGTCTACACATCCTTGTTTCATTAGGAAGCACAGAGTGATGACAGTAGTCTAGTAAAAGTCTAACCTCTGCCTAGTATATTACAGAGATAATTTTCATGAATTCCTTACGCTTCAATCCCATGCATCTATCCACTGGCACTGCTAACTAGTGATGGACTTGGTACACATTATTACTCTGTGGTGTTCTTCTACTGGACATGCATACAACTGATTCTTTGTAACATTATTGTTTGCTAATCAATCACATATTTATTAAATGCTTATCAGGTGCTGGAGGAAGTAGAAATGAAGTATAAGCCATCATCATCCTCAGGCGAGCTAATTGGAAGATAAAAATATATAAAATTATTGATGATGTTCTTTATTTAAATGCCAGCATGAAGTTTAGGATATAAGTATCCTAACAATAGTGAGAAGAGAGGGCACTATGTCTGGAGAACTCTATTTTTCAAGCTTCTTTCTACTTATCCCTCTTTTTCCCAGTTCTCCCACTAGTTTTGTGCGGTGAGCAAAGTAAACATCCATGTGCATTTCAATCCAAATGCCAGACTGTGAAAAGAAACATAAGTAACACTGGGCCTTGAACTGTTCCTTGTATTTGTCCTCAGGTGGACAATGAGCCTCTGATATCTACTATCTCAGATAGTCAGGTGAGGGCTAATAGGCATACCATAGAGTATCACGTCCAAATCATAGCTACAGTCTAAATGAATTATACATAAATCTTTTTCCATGATCTACCCAGCCTTTCATTTTCATCTCAGAAGATTAGATTAGTATGACAGGATTTGTCCTTTATGAAGTCAGGCTGCCCAGTTAAAAAACCTTCTTCTCTTCAAATGATTGCAAATTGATTTTGTTAAGATTTTTATTCTTCAGAAAAGCTGGGGGAATGATAATTCCTCATCTCTTCTCTTCTCTCAGTATATTTGATTTCTTTACACTGGCCTTTTCCCTCTAGCCGTCTGATTGTTTTAACAATTATACACACTGATCATGAAATCAATCAATTATTTCAGTGTTCCTACAGTAGAGATGATGTGGGCTTTCAAATTTAAATCCAAGCAACTCACAAAAGTAGCCTAATGTTGGCCAGGCATGGTGGCTCACACCTGTAATCCCAACACTTTGGGAGGCCGAGGTGGGTGGATCAGGAGGTCAGGAGAACGAGACCATCCTGGCTAACACCGTAAATCCCATCTCTACTAAAAAATACAAAAAAAAAAAAAAAAATCAGGGCGTGGTGGCGGGCACCTGTAGTCCCAGCTACTCGGGAGGCTGAGGCAGGAGAATGGTGTGAACCTAGGAAGCGGAGCTTGCAGTGAACCGAGAGATCATGCCACTGCACTCCAGCCTCGGGGACAGAGCGAGAATCCGTCTCAAAAAAAAAAAAAAAAAAAGGTAGCCTAATGCCAAATTTTCCTTCTCCAGTTCAGTTGACTAGTTCCTGTGCTCCATTCATTTAAACAGACATAGATGACTACCTAAATGCTATCAGCTCCCAAAACGGCCTCCATGTCTATTAAAGAAACGTATTTTTTTTTTCCAATTGTCTTACTGATGAATCAAGAGTATATTTTAAAGGCTGCTTTTATTCTTGGCACTATGACATAAGTGGATATATACTAGCAATGGCACCCATGTGTATTCACAGTATAAACAGCAACATAGTTTCTCAACTTTTGCCAAAAAAAAAAAAAAAAAAACAGCATATTATCTGAGCTAGAGGTATTTCCAGGTACAAACAGAGTAAGGCACAACGTTTTTGTCTGTATGTTGGTGCTTATTTTGGTTATATATGTAACAATTTGCCAACAGAGTTACCAGATCACGGGTTAAGTTTGCAAGTTAGCTTCACACAGATGAAAGATATCTTGGTTCATAGGAAAATGTCCTCTTTTGTTCATATTTTTGAGTTTCATGAAGGTGCACAGGTTATCAAAATTTTCAGAAGAGTCCCCAAAAGACCTCTCATCAAGAAACTCCATAGTATCAGTAACCTAGTTACAGTAAGTTATTAATATTGAAATCTTCCGTGATGGAGGGTAAGTTTGTCTCTCCTTAATTCTCTCAACTTCTTAATCCTTTCCTAATGTAAGGGAGAATAACCTCAGATTACCCTCTCTGTTGCTTCACAGAAAGGTAAAATTTCTCCTGCTTTCTTTCACCACAATAAAACTCTTCAGCTACCTAATTGGCCTTATTTATTAAATATGCACCAAAAGAGGATTTTCACTTTGCTCAGTGAATGCCTTCTAAAGTCAGAATTAGTTAAGCTTCCTTCTTTGATATGTCAAGTCATCATATCCATCATGCCCAATTTTCCTTTTAGATTACCTGCCCTGGTTCACAGCTTCAGCTCTTCTTTGCATAACATAAGTATTGTCAGTCAGAGGTGGGTGCCTGGCTGAAACAGACCACCTCGAAGCTGGCCAGTGCCTGCAGTCTGGGCCTGGCTAGAAAAATGGGCCAGAACCATCAGACCCTCTGTCTCTCTCAGAAGTCTGAACCAAAACAACTGGAAAGAATGGCAGGTCTTTCACCTACAACATGAAACAGAGTAAGGGCCATGACAACCAAGGTCATGGGCACTGTGAAGTAATGAGGAAGCAGAAGCTACGGGATAGCAGGGGATGCCTGCAGTAGAAAGGGAAGTGGCTCAGATGCAAGTGGAAAGCAAAGAACCCAAGATCTTCAAAATACAGACCATATGTCCCTGAGGGAGACCCAGTAGGAAGCCAGCGGGGGAGTGGTCTTAGTTCCTCCCAGCTTTCCAACTCTAGACACAAATATCCTCGTAGTAAATTGCCTGCTATTTTGTTTTTATTTTGTTGGTTGTTGTGCAACAACTTAGCCTTTGCTCCTGCTAATTGAAAGAACCTAATTAAAAATAAGCAGGTAGCTGGGCGCGGTGGCTCACGCCTGTAATCCCAGCACTTTGGGAGGCCGAGGCTGGTGGATCAGGAGGTCAGGAGATTGAGACCATCCTGGCTAATACGTGGAACCCCGTCTCTACTAAAAATACAAAACATTAGCCAGTCATAGTGGCGAGCGCCTGTAGCCCCAGCTACTCAGGAGGCTGAGGCAGAAGAATGGCGTGAACCGGGGGGGTGGAGCTTGCAGTGAGCCGAGATTGTGCCACTGCACTCAAGCCTGGGTGACAGAGTGAGACTTCGTCTCAATCAATCAATCAATCAATAAAATAAACAGGTATAAAGGCTACCGCTAGTTACTATTTCCTTGTTTTTACAGTATCATTCTTGGATTTTATTCTATAGCTTCCCATTTTCATGAGGCAAACATCTGCCTCCACGATGTTTACCTTGCTCAGAATGAAACAGAGCTAGAGCTAAGGTGAGAGTCAGGTTTAGTCCCCTGGCGTAAACAGGGGACAGAGCACCCTCAGTAATGCAAGGTCACTCACACAAGAACCCTCCCACCCCCACCCAAGTCCCTTTTCTTATTTCCAATTCTGTTTTCGTCCCCTGTCTGGTTGTAATATTCATTCAAGTGTGGCTTTTTTTTTGTCACACGTTCTCAAGATGGATGGCGAGCTCGCCGCATTCATACCCAGCGCTTCCTGCATGTGCTCCCAAGTCCCCAGGCACGTCTCTGGAGCTGTAAGGGTATACATTCACAGCATTCCTCCATCTGTTCTTTCATCTATCCAGCCACTGGTGTTTATTCAGTATGCAGCTCATGGTTAACAGAGAATTGGGCATAGCAAGCAGGGACAATTTACTTGGAGATAAAGTCAAATCATACACTTGAAGATTTATAGTTTGCTTGGAGATTAAATACTGTTTGCATCAGCAAGCTGAGTAATAGATGCTAACAAAACCATATCCCCTTCACAGGCATAGGAAGGGTTAATCAGAAGTTGCTTACAAACGTGCCCCCCAAATAATAAATAAGCAGGTAGATGGGGGCTGGTATCCCAGATTGTGTGGGGGATAATCAAAGATGAGTGAAGCTGCATGAAACCCTGGGATGGGTGGCTGCTCCACATGTCTGAGCTCACTGGGACTCACACAAACCTCCAATAGGTCCTGAGGAAGGTTCTTTGTGTAATATCAAGCAGATGTTAAACTATGAGGAAAGTTAGCTATTTATTTTATTTGAACTTCTATTTTGTTTGAGTTTCTGCTAATCTTTATATGGCTCTTGGTTTCTAAAATTTTCACTACATCCAGTTCTCTGCAGCTGCAAGAGATGAAATTTCTCCTATCTTGCTCTGCTCTCTCAAATACTTTATCAATGGGTCTTGAACAAAGGCCAAATTCACCAGTATTCAGCTTTTCCTCATTGTACATAAGGTTGATCTGCACTTTGTTCAAATCACGTCATTCCCCACATCCTTAAGAATTTTGGATGAAAGAACTGGCTCTGACCATCAAGGTTACAGCTTTGTTTTTTCCAAATCATTGGATGTTTCACATTGGCCTATGAAGTGTCCATGATCAATTCAAAAGAATTTAATGTTCATTGACACTGACCAAGTTTGATTCACTTTGAATGTATCAGAATATGACAAGGTAAGATATGAAGTTTACTCTCTGTAAAATGGTGGTTAAGCGGTTGTCAGAAAGACTAGTTTCTGAAATATTTAATAGGCTTCACAGAAATTTGGTGTGTGAGGGGGGGTTGCAGAGTTACTTGTTAGCACAGATTTAAAAGTCAAATAAACATCAGTTTAGTCCTTGGTATTAGCATCTCAACACAAGCTGCAAAGAGAGGTAGATATGTGCTATTTATTCCTGAGAATAATGGTCTAAAGATATTCTGTAATGGACAGGCCCTGGTGTGTGTTGTTCCCCTCCCTGTGTCCATGTGTTCTTATTGCTCAGCTCCCACTTATGAGTGAGAAGCTGGAAGCCATCATCCTCAGGCAATTTATTATGAGGATATAGGTGCAGAGAGTTGGACAGCTGTGAGGAACTAAAGATATTCTGTAATGGATTCTATCTGACAAGAACCAGGGGCACCAGCCTCCAGAAACCCCTATAAAGTTTTACTCCCCGTATTTCTTCTCCAGGTGCCTCAACTTTCTGAATGATTTTGACAACTGGTTTCTGCAGCCACCATTTCACAATGGCTTCTAAGTAACTGATATGGTTTGGCTATGTCCCCACCCAAATCTCATCTTGAATTGTAGCTCCCATAATTCCCACATGTTGCAGGAGGGACCCAGTGGGAGGTAATTTAATCATGGGGGTGGGTCTTTCCTGTGCTGGTCTTGTGACAGTGAATAAGTCTCACGAGATCTGATGGTTTTATAAAGGGGAGTTCCCCTGCACAAGTTCTCTTGTCTACTGCCATGTAAGACGTGCCCTGCTTCCCCTTCACCTTCTACCATGATTGTAAGACCTCCCTAGCCATGTGGAACTGTGAGTCAATTAAACTTCTTTCCTTTATACATTAACCAGTCTTGGGTATGTCTTTATTAACAGCATGAGATTAGACAATACAGTAAAAACCTAAAATTTAGACTTTCATCTTGATAAACCCACACAGTTTTACAAAGAAAGGTTTAGTAAGTAGCCAAGGTAACAAAGCAATAAGTTCAAAATAGAGCAGAAGCATATTGCTGCTATATATATATTTAAAAAAAGAACTAGATTTGGAATCAGAAATTTAGATTCAAATCTGAATACTTAGCTGTGTGCTCTTTGAAAAGTTATTTACTGTATCCAAACCTCATTTTCCTCCAGAAAATAAAAGTGTTAATTCTTAGCTCATAGAACTGTAAAGATGATTAAATGAAACACTACATAAGAAAGTCCTCAGTACAGTGCCTAGCACACAGTAAGTTCCCTGGTTCATTAAGTGTGAATCTATTGACCACATATTATAGCCAAGAATATAAGTGAGGATGAGTTTCATTTCATACTGGCTTACAAACTGGTTACATTGTTAAATTCACTGTCACTTTCATTGTCCTCATGATCTAAGCATCAGTCATATCTGATCAAAAACACAGCTTCCAGTTTGACTGGTCCTTCAATGTAACCTAGAACAGCATGGGCTCCTGAGCTGTTACTTTTGAATATGTCTGAACACTCCACCTCCTCAGGGCCTGGTGTGGGTCCCACTGATTTTTCCCATGACTTTAGGTCATTCACTCAGCTGGATGATTGCTATGATTTCTGGCCCAAGAGAAAATACCTCGCCTCTTTCTTGCTTCTTACTGTGTAGTCAGATGTCTGAAGAATGTTCGACAACCCATTGAGGATACTGATTCCACTGTTCCATAAAACTCATGTTCTTCAGCTATTATTCCCAGCTGCTCACCTGGTCTCAGATGGATCAGCTCCCTCTGAGGAGGTTTGGTTTGTGCCACTGATGGCTCTTTTACTACCAGGTTACCTTCCTTTGCCAGACACAATTCCACTTAAGGAAAACTACCTCTTTCTTCCCATGTGAAAATCTAGATTTCCTCTAGGCTTGTCCAATCTAAGTTCTTCCCCAACCTGAGGAATGCCATCAGCTTTTGTCTCATCTGCAGACTGGTTTGCTTTGAGCATAAAGAAAAGCTAAACCACCCACTTCTCACTCCCATTCATGCCCCCTGCTCAGTCCACAAGCTCCACCCACTTGCCCTGATTCTTTGGGATGATTCATCAGCTGCAGTGTACTCGCCGAAGTATCAATTTAATATCAGCACATCATAATTTTACAATATAAAATTCTCTAAGTACCCACATAAAATAATGCAAAGTAATTCCTACTGATAAAGAAACAGTATTTAAATCATGTCTGCACAGAGTAAATACCTGAACTAAGAGCAAGAAGAGGTAAGGCAGAAGTAAAACTTGAAATTCTGAATATCTGAATCACTTAAGACACAATTCTATCACAGGCAACATTGCAGCCTTGTAACAGGTTTTTTTTTTCTTTTACAAATCAACCAATTTCTAAATATCTTCACAGGCCTATAAAATAATCACATTTCCCATTGCTATTTCTCAAGATTAAAGCCACCCCCTGCTCTACAGCAAATGTATTCACATTTAACAAAGTCTCAGCCTCCAATGCTCTAAGGTCCATTCTCTGGGAGGGTCCAGAGATATCATGGACTATAGGTGGGTGGATTTCACACTCCAACACAATCATAGGAAGAACTCTTGAGCAGACCCAGACCAATGGGGTGATGGGTTGGAGGGGACAGTTAGAACTGCAAAAGTGACCAGTGTTTCCAGGTACCCACCTAGTGACTCACAGACACGTACTTGGCAAGTTCCTATCCATTCAGCAATAAAGGAACTGCATTTGGAGGCCTATATTTCCCCCAAGTCTAATTTTTTTTGGTTTAAAGTAGCTAGCATGTCCTTAGTTGAGTGTGTTCATGCATATACCTGCACAATATTGAGTGTTTATGTATAACCATGCAGAAATGAGTCATCTCAGACAGATCTGTACATTCAGAGCTACACATCTGTCAAATATACCTGAGGGGGACCATGGTGCCATGGCACCTAACATTGTCGTAAAAGCAGTTGTTGTCTGCCTCTTCTTTAAGGTAAACACAGAGAATCACTTTGGAACAGAAGTCTACATCTTCCCAGAAGTGCTCAAAGGCAAACAAATGCCTCTTTTTCTGGAGGGGAGTAAAAGAAGACTTTTGGGGTATGACAAAACTATTCTTCTTGGTATGGGCACACTGATTTCTGGAGAAGAGGAGGAGAAAAGCAATAAGGAGCCAAGGATTCTGTTGGGAAAAGAGAGACCGATACTCCAAACCCCTTCAATATTACTACAAATTCTTCTGTTGATTGATACAGTTCAGACTGAGACCACGGACAGCAAAGGAAAATGGTGGAACATTCCATGAGACAGTGGGGAATTTGAGAAAGAATCCAGCTTGACATAATACCTCTATGACTAGAGGTACATAGAGGGGAACTAGTTTCACACAGGATAAGGCTGAATCTGGAAGTCCTTCCAGACATACATACCCTAGAACAGTGGTCCTGCCTTGGGAACACTGGGTAAGCAAATGAACCAACTTAAAATATTGCAAACCTAAGACAAACCAGAAAAATATGTATAACAGGGTCTAGTACTGGACCACTCAGACTGTCCAATTCTCTCTTCATCTGAGGTCTAGAAGCAGGCTGACACATGGCCTGAGTAAACTCCTAGAGCTCTTGAAGAATCTGGTGCAGATACTAGAGAGAACTTCAGAAAGGAAAATTGCTTTTCTGCTCATATGGACAGAAAGGAGTTTTAGTAGTAAATTTTAAAATAAGAGACGTGATTTCTCTTTATACCCCAGCTAATAACCAGTACAAATGGGTGCAAAACTGCTTACGCAAAAGATAAAGATAGAACCACTTTAGTCTAATTTAGATAATTTTGCTAGTGGGTTTTTATCAAAACGTGAAAAAAATAGAAGTGTGATATGGTGAAAGGTGAGCATCCAGATGGTGAACTGTGGCTCATTTTCCTAATATGTGGAAAACAGTGTGACTTCAAGTCAATGTTAGCAGAAAACGCTCACCCCTGGGACAGAAACTAGGAATGATATGAATGTGAATAGTCTTGAGTCTAGAAGAGGCACTTTATAATTTTACAGGCCTCAATTGGGGACAAGGTTATAGCAGGAGGGATTAATATCCACTAGGTCTTGCAAAATCAAGTGTACAAAGTAAGAGTAAATATCATTTTAAAATGGTGCCGTAACACATGCAGTGCCTTGGTAAAGACATTGTATCAAGAGTTGTCATTGAGGGACATGTTTGGCAAATAGTTTAACTTTATGTATTTACTTCTAAACACATAACATGCGTTCAATCTTTCCTGAGCACTTACCATATAAAAGGCCCTTTCCTAAGCACAAAGAAGATTACCAAAAGTAATGGGAAATTATCCTTGATCAAACAGAGTTTACAGTTTTTACACCTGGAATATACAAGTGACACTAATGTAGAGTGAAACATAATTATCACAAAATGAATGAAAACAAATATATGCGGCATAGGAAAGGAAGAGATCATGTGTGATCATGAATCAGGGAAGTTCTCATGCAGGAGAGGTAAGATGATGATGACGATGCTGGTGGTGGTGCTGTTGCTGCTAGTGGTGATGATTATTACCAGGCATTAATGGGATTAGAGGCCAATTCTAGCAGCAGGAACAATTTAAACAGAAGTGGCGAGTTGGTTCTGAGGACAGTAAAGGTTCCATTAGGCTGTCCCTTCAGCAGATATCTAGCAAGTACCTAATAAACACCAGACACTGGGTTAAAGGCTGAGGATGGAGACAGGAGCCTCCTGCTTAGGCTTTGAAGGTCTAGCAGAAAAGCAACAGATAAATAGAAGATAACATAATAGGTAGTAACTATACTGTATTACAGATGGGGCTTGCAAGTAAGAGCTCTGTGGTTTTGTCCAGGTTGGGACCAGACTCCATCATCTACAGGCTGTTTACTTTAGACAAGTTAGCCTCTCTTCCAGTGGTTTTCCTTAACTGTGAAGTGAGTTAGGAATGCACCTGCCTCTCCAGGTAAATGAGATGGTACCCGGGAATCACTTGGCATAGTGCTGGGCACCAAGTAAGTGCTTAGTAAATAGTACTGGGAGGCACATATTTTTTTGCACTTCTCCGTCTGCATATCTGATGTCATGAAGAAGATAGTTTCTTAGAAATAGAATTAGGGAAGAATCAGCCAAACATACTAACTTTTCAAAGGTCATTAATACATTTGTATACATTGTATTTTTTTAAAATGCATCATTTTCCACTCTCATAAGCAGTATATGAAAAGTGTACCATGCCCCATAGCTAATATATGCTTTTAAATTTTCACTAATTTGGTAGGTAAAATATGATATGTCATTGTTGTTTTAATTTCTACAGATTTGATTATAGGGAGGCTAAGTATTTTTCACGTTCATTAGTCACATATATTTTCCCTCACAAAAAATAGTCTTCCCCAGTGTGACAATTCCTCAAAGACCTAAGAATAGAAGTACCATTCAACCCAGCAGTTCCATTACTGGATATATACCCAAAGCAATATAAATCATTCTATTATAAAGACACATGTACACGTATGGTCACTGTAGCACTATTCACAATAGAAAACACATGGAATCAACCTAAATGCTCATCAATGATAGACTGGATAAAGAAAATGTGGTATATATACAGCATGGGATACTATGCAGCCATAAAAAGGAATGAGATCATGTTCTTTGCAAAGACATGGATGGAGCTGGAAGTGGTTATCCTCAGAAAACTAACGCAGGAACAGAAACCAAATACCACATGTTCTCACTTATAAGTAGGAGCTGAATTATGAGAACACATGGACACATCGGGGGAAATAACACACACTGGGGCCTGTCACGGGTTGGTCAGGGGAGAGCACCAGGAAGAGTAGCTAATGTATGCTGGGTTTAATTACCTAGGTGACAGGATGATCTGTGCAGCAAAGTACCATGGCACGCGTTTACCTATGTAACAAACCTGCATGTGTACCCTTGAACTTAAAATAAAAGTTAAGCAATAAAAAAGCTTCCCATTTTATAAATTGGGAAATTCTGAATTTTAGGAATTTTGGAAATTCTGGTTACAGAATTTTTCTTTTCACTTAAAGAGTCAGGAAAGGTATAGTCCTTGAAAATTACAGAGAACAAATTAATATAATCTTATACTACAGCACACATGTGCTCGTTCATTTCTTATCATCTTTTAGGGAAATAACAGAAATAAACAAGACTAATACTAAAGAAAGTGTATGGGATTTTGGGAGCAGGAATTAGTAGGGATTAGAGCAGAGACAAGAGAATAAGCAGAAAACTTTTCAGATAAAAAGATGAATATAGGGAACAAAACAAAGGAAAAAAGGACAGACAGTGAGAAGAACACGATTATCAAAGCAAGGCAAGGAAAGGAAAGGGAGGAGAGGAGACACGAGCCTCCAAAACTTCTTAAAATGAATACATTTATTATTTTACAGCCTTTCATCTCCTACCTCTGTACTTAGAAAAGTGTGGCTTTGGTTGTGCTGCTTGTGCTGCACAATGAGTAATAATGCAGGCAACAGAGATTAATAATACAGCAGGGCAGAGCAAGGGGATACTAATGGGTGTCCCTAAGGTGCAAGTTCTCAGAGCCAAGGGAATCCCAAGCTCTATCCCATTAACCTAGTGGCTCCCTCTCTGTCCTGACCTGAGGTGAAAAAGAAGAATCTAAATAAGAATTGCTTCTGAATATGGATGTTTCAGCCCACATCCCCTCTGGAATGCCCCCTCTTGGTACTAAAAACGGAAGGGCCACACAGAAAACAAAGAGTTAAAAATAGGGCCAGGAATGGGCATGAATTGACACCAAAAGCTGCTTCCTCTCACCAACTTCCTGGAGAAGCTTCTTTTCCTCAAGAGTGATCACCTGGCCAAACTCTCATCTACATCCTGACCACTCAATAGTTTCCAGACTCTTCTAGACCTCCTCTTTTCCATGTCAATTTCAGTCCACCTCACCTGTGCCAGGAATCTGCAGGAAAGGCAAGTTGGGAAAAGGGAAAGAGGCAGAAGGAAGAGTTAAAGGAGGTCACTATACACACTGCACTGAAGTATTCCGCAATACGCATCATCCGCAGGACAAGGACCTGGGAGGAGGCAGGCCTGCAGCAGTGGCTGCAAGATCCACAATGGCTGGGATTCAAGGCCCCTAAACAAGAGAAGGTGCTTAACGCTTGGTGCCTTTCCATCACTGGCTCCTGGAGAACATGGGTGATTTCTCCTCCAAAGTCTTAGGATTCCTCATCCTTTCTTCTTTGTTCTCCTTCCATAAAGAACACTGATATTCAGAATATATGCATCACATATTAAAGGTGCTAAGTATTTGCCTGCAGCTTACAAACTACAGGTGCTCCTCCCTCTTCTCGGGCAGTCTTATTGGTTTTGGTCCAGACATCAGCTCTGAGGTTAGAACAATCTTTCCTAAATTTTTTACAATACTTGTGGTCTACTTTTTCTCAGTCTCTCTCCAATTTGCTATGCCTGCCTTGATTGTCTGCTATGGTTCTACCTAAAACAATTGAAATTCAAAGTCAAGCCTTAACTGGTTTCTACATAAAGTGGAAAAAATCTACCTGTTGTATCCATTCTGTGAACTTAGTAATCCTGCAGACTTGGGTAGATCCAGGGAAAGACCATGTTGTTGATAAAGTGGACTGTCCATATCTCCATGGTTGTTCCACACCTCTGCCTCTGCTCCCTTCTTCCTCAACTGTCCTCCCATTCTTGAAAATTAGATTTTTTTTATTTTTACCTTATTCATGTAATTCGTCTCTATATCAAGCAGAACAGCTTCTCCCACTCTGAATCCCCTCAAACTCTCAGCTTCTACCCCAGGTGGATTTTTCAAGTTGTTTCTTCTGAAGAACATATTACACTCTCTGAAAGGTATTCTGGAGAACACAACTTTCTTTGATCGTATTATGTGATGGCGCAAATTATATAAAATTAGAGAAGTTACAAGTTACAGTTCCCCATAAGCATGGCACCTTTAACAGCCAACCAGAACGGAATCCAGCCTTAGGGAGGGGACAGGTCTTGTGGCTCCTACTCTGCCAGGCATTTGCCCTTTAGGTGCTGACTTACAAGAAAGTCTGGGGGAATAACAGGGCACTCAGAGGCCTCAGAGCAGCTGCCATTTACTAACTAGTATAGAAGTAGTTCCTTATCTTAGCAACTGCACAACCACATGGGTGCTTACCAGCTAAACTTTAATCAAGTGGCTCATCAAGAATGATCTTACTTGATTCCATTTTATTTGGCTAAAAATATTTTTCCTTCTCTCCCCAGTCCTCCTTGTTGTCAAATCACCTGAAACCCATACTTTTAAGTAATCCTGTCCCTAACTTGATCGTTCACTCTTGGTTTTATATTTTGGTCCAAGACCAGTGCTCTGAGACTTTTTGGTTTCTAGGAAATCAATCCGTTCCTGATCAAATATTTTTCTTTAATTTGAGGGAGAAATTAACCCCTTCAAAGTTACCCAAAATTGCCTCTGTAGGCTTTCTAAGTTACAGATATAATATATCCCATAACCAGCATCCTTTCCTTAACACGACCCAACTCCTGCTCTGTAACTTGCAGTGTTCCTCTTTATTTTATTTTATTTATGTATTTGAGACTGAGTCTTGCTCTGTCACCCAAGGCTGGAGTGCAATGGAGTGCTCACTGCAACCTCCGCCTTCTGGCTTCAAGTGCATGTCCTACCTCAGCCTCTCGAGTAGCTGGGATTACCAGCACACACCACCACACCCAGCTAATTTTTGTATTTTTAGTAGAGACGGAGTTTCACCATGTTGTTCAGGCTGGTTTCGAACTCCTGATCTCTGGTAATCCATCTGCCTTGGCCTCCCAAGGTGCTGGGATTACAGGTGTGAGCCACTGTGCCCGGCCTGTTCCTCTTTATCTTTATAGATGTTTTTTGGTTTTGTTTTGTTTTTGGTCTTTTGCCAAACAGCAATCCTTAAGAATTAAGCTCTAGAATGGCACTATCCAACAGAAATATAATGCAAGCCACACATGTAATTTTAAATAGCTTGGTAGATACATTAAAATAAATAAAATGAAATAGGTAAACACATTTTAATAATACATTTCATTTAACTCAATATATCTAAAATATTAATTAATGTGAAATCAATATAAAAATTATTAATGAGGTAATTCATGTGCTTCTGTTCATACAAACCCTTTAATTCCCATTGTGTATTCTGCATTTACAACACATCTTAGTTCAGACTAGCCACATTTCAAGTGCTCCGTTGTCAAATGTGGCTCATGGTTACCATACTGAACACTGCAGTTAGAGCCAAACCACCTAGTCCAGCTACATATAGCTCCACCACTTCTCAGCTGCTCAAGTTCGGGTAAATAACTGCTCTGTGCCTCAGTTTCCCCACCTGTCAAAAGGTAATAATGATCGAACACATGTCATAAGATTCTTATGATAATTTACTGAGAAGGCACAATTTCTGAAACAGAATAAAACGTCAATAAATGTCAGCTGTTATTATCAAATGATCATTATTTTGTTATTTTTTTCTCCCAATACTACTATCCATTTTTCCAACCTTTTATTGAATATACAAAAGAATGGGTATCACCATATCAAGAAAATTCTCTCCCTAGAAACTCATTTCTCAGCCACTGCTTTTTCTCAGTTGGAGAAATAATTACCTAGAACAGTACCATACCTTTACTAACTAGATGATACCTTTCCTGGTCTAGATGGACCAAAAGTAACCCAAAAGTAAATTCACCCAACCATAGCCCAAGTACAGGACAGTGAGAAGTACAATTTTTATTTACCTATTGTATGCATCCTTATTTACCATAGAGCTATTTTTTAAAAAAAGTCTCTTCATTTATGCAAGCAACTTCAAGCTCTGTGCCTGAATTCTAGCCAGTATTTCATGAAGGTTCATCCAGAGAAAAGCGTTCATTATAATTTACCCTCCCAGATGTTGCAGAATGTTATTTATGTGGCCTTTAAGCAGGTGTCATATCCATCCCCAACCATGGCTTCATTTCAACCACAAAAAATGGCAGATGCACTACGTTTCCCAAAATTTCTTTAAAAACAATCTTGTAGATTCCAAAGAAATGGGAACATCAATGACTGGAAAGTTGGGAATTAAGCCCTGGAGGTAGATAGTGAGAAGGGAATGTAAATAATCCAGCCCTATCAAGAGCCAAATTGTTAACAGAGAGCAAGGGTTTATAACATTACGTGGCAAGAGAATTTACAAAGATGAAAGTCAAATGTCAAGAGTCAGAAATAAACTAAGAACAAAAATATTTGCAGAACTAGGTAGTATGACATTACTTGTGGAGGAAAAAATGGACTCTTTTCAAGGCCCAGAAAAGGTATTGTAAGGGCAGGTTTTGCCCCCAAAAAATGGCTTTACAGAGATGTTTGCACAGTTAAGTGGAAAGCTTTATAAAACTTGCAAAAAAGGAAAAAAAAGGAAGCAATTTTGTAGATGTAGTATGAAACTATATTTTATTTTTCTTAAGAAGAAATATTTTCTGATCACAGATGTAGAGCAATATTTCAGCAGGACGCTCAACAGAGATCCTTATGTAGTTCCGGCAGAAAAAAACAAAAAATAACACGGAGAGAGATCCCTGGTAGATAACCAAAGGAAACTTACTAAGTCCTGTTTTATTCAGCATTTTAATCAATAACTTGAGGAAGAATATTTATACTAAGTTAAAAAATATGCACATGGCCAGATGGTTGAAAGAATAACGAAGGTGTCAGTTGGCAAGAATCAAACTTCAAAAATATATGGGCAGGCACGAAAGTTGAGATCAACATAATCAAATGATATTTGTTTGGGTTAAATGTAAAACCAACTTCATAAAGAACACATGAGAATGCTTGGCTTACTTTGGATATTAGATTACTGTAAATTTGGGAAACCCGGCTGTCAAAACAGCTAATATGATTTTAAGCTACTTTAATAAGAAGATAGCATACCAAACAAGGGAGATGATAATTCCACTGTATTTGACTGTAAGCAGAGCACACTGATAAACTGATCATTGGTGGCTTGATCAAGTTTCCAGCATGAAGTATCTAAAAAATCATTTAATTTGAAAGCCAGCTGAAGAAATTTAGACTGCTTAGTTTGAAGAAAATACTCAGAGACTGCCTGAGATGTATAATGTACCCAGAGGCAATCACATGAAAAAATTGTTAAAAATAACTCCAAAGACTAGAATATGACCCCCAAAATGCCAATTATAGCACAGTAGATTTTTGTCTCAGTATAAGGAATATCTCTCACAATCTGAATGGAATGGATTCTCCTCATCATCCAAGTGAGTTCTCTACCACAAGAAATGTTCGGAGAAAAAGAGTCACGGGGTCAACTGTCAGGAATTCTTTCACTCAGTGAGATGTTGAACTAAATGACCTTTAAGGTTCCTTCTAAGACTCTTAATATGGTATGTATGTAGTAAAATGTAAGCAAATTGAGTCGGTTCTGTCTGACATGATAATATGAATGTGAGGTCATTACATACACATAGCCCCATCACGGAGTATGTGTGTGATTACTAGAGACAAACCTTAGCTCTTCTGTGTCTGTAGATCAATTCTGTCAACAGAGTTATGGGCTAGACTTTGAGCCAGTGAGGTTGAACGTAAAACAGTGTCAGAATGTATTCAAGTTGATGTTATAGGCTTCACTTTTCCCAAATTAGAAAGCATATATCAGTCAGCAAGTAGGCTACAGGGAAAAATGAAAAGTTTTCAGTTCTCCTGACTATGGGGGTCACACAGGGAAAAGGAAAAAAAGGGGGCCACTCAGGATACACACACATACTCTCTCCCCCCTCCCACCCTCCCTCTCTCTCTCCCACAACCCTCCCTTTCTCTATATATATGTATATCTCTTCTGCTAACAGCCCAAGACCAGGCTTCCGTGACTCTCAACATTTCTCAGCAGTTTTTGAGCAAAACCTTCCTCTTTTATGTCCAGATGATCTTGGCCATTGAGGTTAAGAACAGTATTATACTTTTGCTCTTCTCAAGGGACAAATTTCTCAGATTGTAAGATATCATGCTTCTCTTTGAGTTGAAACTACAATAAAATACAGAAAGAATTCTAGATTATCTCTCAGCTCTTCTTGTTTTAAGATCAGTGATTCAACATGGTTCTCTTTCTGACAGTAATGTAATGAGACATGTTTCTTGCAGATTTGAGAATATAACTCTCACTACTTTATAGTTCTGCTATGTTCATCCTTCTTAAGCTGTCTTTCACTCTGGCGAATCAAACTTTGAGAGGCTCTTTGCTCTAGACCCAGCTCACCCACATATTTTTATCTCCCCATCACACTCCTTGCCTCATCTTACCCATGCACTAAAGGTCAAAGCTGCAGCCCAGCAGTGGGCCAGGGACTCTGAAAGTACAGATATGGAAAGAGTCTACCCACTAGCCTAGGCAGATGGGGAAAATGGATCTGTCCAGTCTTCGTGGGAATGGGGATACACTGTGTAAGCCCCTGGAGTTCGGCCACATTTAGAGGATGCCAGTGATTTAAAGTCACCGTCCTTCCCCCCAAAAAACCTAGACTTTCCAAAGACTGGGAAATGTTTTAAATGTTAGTATTAAAAAACTAAAATTTAAATGTTAGTATTAAAAAACTAAAATTTATATACTTAATGTCAAATTTAAATAATATAAAGGTCAAACAATTGTATAATATACTACAAAAAAAACAGCAAAAACTTCACTTTACTTAATGTCTTTGCTGAAAATTCATTCAAGTCTTCTCCAGATGAATTCATCTCTTTCCCACCCCAATCACCAAGGGCAGGACACACACACACACACACACACACACACACACACACACACACACAAACCACACCAGGGATAAAGAAAAGAGTAAGTTAGTGATTCTACTTTCTGCTTATAGGCAACAGGATTCCCTGTCTAATGAGTTACAGACATTCTATTGATCTCCAAAATATAGGACAAGAGAATTGGTAATGGAAATAGGCAGAGTTAGGTGGGTGTTAACAGAGACATATTTCAAAAGCTAAAACACTGCAATAATAAGACACGATGAACTTGGCATAAGAATCTGGGGCACATGGACAAAGAAAGCTGACTGAAGTCTGTGAATACTCAGAGAAACTGATGAAGGTCTTTGGGCTCTTCAATGGGACAAAAGTATGTTTCATTGTAATAAAGGAAAAAGGAATGTAAAATGATCAGAGGAAAAGAGTGTGATGAAATTATTTTAAATAAACAAAGAGGCCCGCTCCAAGCAGCAGAACTCTAAAATCTACCTGCCGGCCAGACGTGATGTAGATTAGCTGAGGAACTAGAAGAGGCTGAGCCTGAGATTTCAGTGTTTTCAGAATTCGCACCTTAGCAGGTCAGGGAAAAGCAAAATCGAATGTATACCTAATAAAAAACATACCCCTTGGTTGTCATAGCTATTTATGTAGGTGTCTGTATCCCTGCTAAATAGGAAGCTTCCTGAAGTCAGGAAAGACCTAGAGTAGTGACCAACATATGGCAAGTGCTGAATATGGGTTTGTTATGTGGGCACAATAGCTCAATTTGAGGAGTCCTCACACGACAGACAATTTGAACTGTCCCCAGGCGATAGCTGTCCCACTTATGATGGCCTCCCTATGTCCACCTTTCTGCAATGTGACTTCGCTGATTCCCCATTGAGAGCTATAGTCAATTTCCAGCCCCCTGCCCCCTTGAAATGAGCTGGCCTAAAGACTCATCTTGGCCAATATGATGTGATAGAAGTGCCACTGTGCTAGTTCCAAGCTTAGGCCTCCAGAGGCTTTGCACACTTCTGCTTTCTCCCTTGGAAGCCTGCCATGACAGGAGAATAAGTCTGGCTAGCCTGCTGGAAGATGAGAGACCACATGGCTAAGAGCCCAGCTGTCCCAGCTGAGGTTATCCTGGACCAGCCTGTAACCAGCCAACACTGAAACATGGGGGAACCCAACCAGGATGAGCAAAGAAGCCTACCAACCAAAGCTGACCACAGATGCAGCAGTGAGTCCAGTTGAGACTAAAGGAACTATCCAGTTGACTGCTAACCTTATGAGAAATGAGACATGGTTATTATTTTAAGCCAGTAAGTTTCGCATATTTCATTACATAACAAGAGCAAACTAACACACCCCACAAAATGTTGCTTTTATGTTTTATGTTCTTCCTTACTGACCTTGTTTTTCAATGTTTATATGTTTTAGCTTCTAATAATTCAATTCAAAAGAAAAAGCAAAAGGAATCCTTATCATTAATTCAATTGTAACATATGTCTGCATTTGTCATTTCCCAGTTCCCTCTACTTGCTACTACCTAATAACTTCCTCACTTATTTCTTAATTTTTCCATTAAAATCAGTCCCTAGATGGTCCCCTGGCATCCATCTTTGTTTTAACCCCATCTGCATAATATGTAAGGGTTATCTTGATAAAACATGGGTGTGATCATATCACTCCCCTTCTTCAAAAGTTTAGACCTTTCCTATCATGTACAGAATGAAGTGTGAACTACTCAGATGGCCAATCCCATCTCTGACATTTTTGCCCAAACACCCTTTTCCAGACTGGTCTCACACCACAACTCCCACATGCCTTATGTCCCAGCTACCCCAGTCTGCCTCCACCGTTTACCAAGCATATCTCCTACTCTCCCACCTTCATATTTTTGTTCAACTTGTTTCATGTGCTTGCAATCTCCCACCAAAGTCCCATTTAAAGCCTCCCATTCTAAAAAGGTATCCTAATTCTCCACTGTATCTTCATGTAATGAAAAGAATGCAATAACACCAATGACAATATTAAGTGTGTACTATGAGCTATCACTTTGTTAAGCTCTCTACGTACATTCTCTTTTAATCATCACATCAATCCTGTGATGTAACAAATATAGCAACAAATACAAAATAGTTATGATTACTATTTTCCATATGTAATAATATGGGCAAACTGAGACCCAAAAGGTTAATCCATTGTCAAATATCTACTAAGTGGCAGAGCTAAAATTTGAGTCTAGGACTCTAGGAGCCAATGTGCTGTGCTAAGTAATGTTTTCATTTGAACTTTCCATATTTACGGAAATAAACTAAACTAAGTCACAAAGTAGTTAAATGACTTGCCCAAGGTCACAGAGTCACCAGCAGTACTACATCATGAATCAAAATATTTTGATTCCCTCAATCTTATGCTAATTTTCTGCTGCCCAGGAAAGGATAATTGCTGACTGGTCTCTCCAGCAAAGCTTGAGAGTTTTGCCTTTGCCCACTTTTTCAGTAAAGAATGCCTAAACTCAACTAAGCAGGTAAATTTCATTTTCTCCTATTGCTTTAATCATCCATAGTTATTCAGCCAGGGTCCCAAGGCTAGAGGGAGAAATTAAGCCTAAAACCAAATTAAAATAATTTGGGGTTTAATTTGATTCAAATGTCAGAAAAATTCCACCCAGTAACCCTGTTAATATACAACTGAACTAAATGTCCTATATACCCAATTGTGTTCAATTCTGCTGGGACCACCGATGCCTTAAACATGCTAATCTCATTCTATCCTACTTTATGCACTTGTCTCTCAGAGTGCCACATAGCTGAACTTACTTGCTTTTCAAGAACTGCACGCCATTTTAATTACATAAAATGTCAACCAAGGCAGTCCCGAGTCCTGGTGGACACACTTACACACTTAAGAAAGCAGACCTGCCGTTGGCCGTGGTGATCAGGGTCCACAGGCTAGGGGCTGAGAAAGGCCTGGTGAACCAGGAATATACCAGATTTTTCCCACAGGTATCAGGGCTGAGGGGAAAAAAAAGAAAAAGAAAAAGAAAAAAAAATCCCGGATTGAATTGAAACCCAGGTGAACCATGTAAGCTTGGAAATAGCTCTTTTACAAACTCAAAGGGGAAGAAAGGGAAACTGACACAGCTTGTTTTGCTGCTGTGCCTGTGGTCCCTTCCCTTTCTTTGTCCATGCAGGCTGCCCAGCAGGTTGGGGCTGGGAGGGAGCAGGCAAAAGGGCCTGTTCAAGAGCGCTTAGTCCTCCTGGTTTGAGATTCTACACAAAAGAGGGACAATACATACAGGTTTCAAAGGAGAAAAAAAAAAGTATGTAGCGCGATCCACCTCCTCCAAGGAACCTTTGATAGACAGTTCTTACCTGCTGCTTTCTGTTCAGCTTCTACCTCCCAAAACTCCAATTCATCTAAGAAATACCTTTTAAAAATTGTTTTTTCTTAAGGCCTATTAAAACAGGCATAACTGTTAACTAGATGAAATGCAGGATCATGTCTAACCTGGGCTAGGAGGAGTGGCCATTGAAAATTATTTGAAAAGCTGTCTTAAGTTTATGAGAAGCCCCTGCATAAAAGAAGATGAACTTCAGTGGAATTCCCCAACTCTTCAGCCATTCATTGCTTATCTGACATGTATCATCAGAAAAGGTGAAGATTCTATTTCATATAGTCTAGGAGAGAGAAAGGAAATGGCAAGTACCATGGGACTTGGCTGCTACCAATGCTCTGAAATAGAAAAAGTACTATTCAAATTCTAGGACTCTACCTGCCAGAAACACCTGCATTATTTCAGGTGACTTAACCCCCAGTGCCTCTCCCTGTGCAATGATATAGCTTATTAGCACTTCTGCAAAAGGGCAAGCTGTACCAGAGAATTGAAACACAAAGAATTGCCAATTCAGCTAGAAAAAAGATCTCATGGGGGGAAAAAAGCAAGGAATTTGAGTGTTCAGAAAATATGCAAATTATCTAAGGATTTCATATATCCTATTATCCTCGTTTAGGCCTGTAACTAAGACTCCAATCCATGTAACGAACTCATAGACAAGTGTGAAGATACTATTTAGGCTAGTGGGAGCCGTCTTTCATGGAACCCACATTTTTAAGAATAAAGATCTCAACATCTTTATCTCACTGAGTAGGCTGATCAATCCCCAATTCATAAACACATCACATTCCAAAAATTCATCCCTAAGCTAGTTATTTAGAAATCCAAAAACATTCTCCCATTGATCCAATGTAATAAATGGGGATTACAAACCCAGACCAGCCTGCAAATACCAACTTATCTCAAATACACCAGGAAGATTCTTCATAGCCTCCCCACGCCTCTCTGGGCCATAAGCCAATGGAGCCCTCATGAACCTTAAGACATTTTGGGACTGATATCCTGTCATCTCAGAGGCAAGGGAGGAGGAAGGAAGGATAAAATATCAGGTTCCATCTGGATAGCTTCTGTGGCAGGTAGAGGGAGGCTCAAGTGGGAGAGGTCGAAAGATATAATTTTTCTCACAAAGTCAGGTAGATATTAGAAGAGAGATTATGTGTGATGAAGCTTTCCACTTTTTTCCAAAGAAAATATGCTGAATCGCGGGGACAGAACTGGACCCTTGGAACATTAGAGGGCCCACTACAGGGAACACATACAGTGTTCAACAGAATGGACTAAGTTTCCAGCAAAAATAACCATTAAAATTGCACATTTCTCTCATTTCTACTAATTATAACCATTACTAATACTAATGTCAATCAGAGAAGAATTCTAAAAATCTAGGCATAAAGACCTTATTAATATATTCAACTCTGCCGGGCGCGGTGGCTCAAGCCTGTAATCCCAGCACTTTGGGAGGCCGAGACGGGCGGATCATGAGGTCAGGAGATCGAGACCATCCTGGCTAACACGGGTGAAAACCCGTCTCTACTAAAAAATACAAAAAACTAGCCGGGCGAGGTGGCGGGCGCCTGTAGTCCCAGCTACACGGGAGGCTGAAGCAGGAGAATGGCGTAAACCCGGGAGGCGGAGCTTGCAGTGAGCTGAGATCCGGCCACTGCACTCCAGCCTGGGTGACAGAGCAAGACTCTGTCTCAAAAAAAAAAAAAGAAAAAAAAAATATATATATATATATATTCAACTCTTACCAAGCATTTGCTAGAACCATAGAATGCTTGCTCACAAGACAGCCTTGGAAGCCAGCCACCCAACCTCGTTTTAAAAACGAAGTTACCAAGAGAAGGAAAAATTAAGTGGTTTCCTGTTACTCAGACACAGAAGTCACCTGCTGCCCACTGGGAAAACAATTTCACGTGCCTCTTATATAAACTTGGGTCCCCCTTCTTCCCTTTTCGAGGAACCCTTAATTTCTGTGTATTGATGTTTCACGTGAGAGTTAAACCTGCTTGCAGCCAGAATGGTTGCTTTGCTGAGGGAAGGTGTTAATAGTTTAGCCCAAGCATCTCCCTTTGAACTCTGGGGATCCTGCTAGAACTATCTTTGCTGCTAGGAGAGACCACTTCCCTTTTTCTCCAAGGAAGACCTTCCTTGGCCTGAGCATCATTACCTTCCCTCTGCACTGGCTGACTGCAAGCAAGTGGAACATGAAACTGGCAATGGAGACATAAAGCTCCAGCAAATGTCGAATTCTCTTAATTTGCTGACCAGCTGATTAATGGCTGGTCTCCACATTTTAAGTCAGCTCTAGCTAAACCTCTGGAGCTTCTTGCCAAAGGCTTCTTAAAGAGTCCTGGTTGGTTTTTTTTGTTTTTTTTTTTGGTTTTTCATTTTCCCTATACACACTTAAAAACCTCATTAAACAAGAGAGAATGTTTTTAAAACAGTCAAATAGTGTTTTATCCATAGCCTTGCATGTCAGAGGTTATAAACTCATATATTCAACAACAGCCTCTGTAGGATTCATGCCAGAATATCAGAATAAAATGAAAAACCACTGGCAACAGTGCAATAATGGTATCCCATTAACAACCGAGATCTTAAGAGGCAATAACTGCAAAAGCATGTTACCATTAAACTAAGTGTATGTGCCTTCCACATTCCAGCAAAATGGTTTTAGAAGATGGCTGCAGCTTAAAGGACTTGGATGAGGGAAAAGGATGCTTCTAGCTTAGGATGCCCCGCTCCCCTGCATCCCCTGGGCAAGTTCTCCTTAAATCACAACAGACCCTAAAAGGAAGAATATTTTGATGGCAAATACCTTAGTGTAAGACCTGTCAGTCCAAGATAAGTTTTTTTTAAGTCACTCTGAATATTTGGAGAAATTATCTAAGCACTACTAGCCTTAGTTTGTTCAACTATAAACTAGTGATAATAATTATGCTCATATAAGAATTGTTGGAAGGATTAAGTGATACAGGGCTATGCATCAGAGTTGGGTAAAATGAGGACTACAAGTAAGTACTCAATATATGTTACTTGCTATTTTTTTAAGAAAATCTAATTTTTTTTTTTTTTTTTTTTTTTTTTGAGACGGAGTCTCGCTCTGTCACCCAGGCTGGAGTGCGGTGGCTGGATCTCAGCTCACTGCAAGCTCCGCCTCCCGGGTTCACGCCATTCTCCTGCCTCAGCCTCCCGAGTAGCTGGGACTACAGGTGCCCGCCACGTCGCCCGGCTAGTTTTTTGTATTTTTTTTTTAGTAGAGACGGGGTTTCACCGTGTTAGCCAGGATGGTCTCGATCTCCTGACCTTGTGATCCGCCCGTCTCGGCCTCCCAAAGTGCTGGGATTACAGGCGTGAGCCACCACGCCCGGCAAGAAAATCTAATTAAACAGAATGTCTTACAGAGTCTCCTATCACCACTAGTATCAGTTGAAATTAACTTGCTGTTACTATCACCCAGAAGTA
Organism: Macaca nemestrina; assembly: GCF_043159975.1. Lineage (NCBI taxonomy): Eukaryota > Metazoa > Chordata > Mammalia > Primates > Cercopithecidae > Macaca > Macaca nemestrina. The sequence continues at coordinate 128,206,671 of NC_092134.1, read as the reverse complement.
AAATTGGGAGACACTGTGAGTGGGAGAAGCAATCTTTTGCTCCTCTAGCGTCTTTTCTAAAATGTGCAAGGGCCCCAGAACATGCATGACCATAGAGGTGAGGTGAATTGGAAGTAGAGTTTTATGTTACTGAGCTGGGCATGAGTTGAAAGCATTCATACTCTTCCTACATAGCCCCTGATACTTGAGGTATCAGCTGAGAAATCCTCCTCCTCTGAGACAACTGCCCACTTTCTCAGTTCTGATCTCCCATGGAACTGGGGGATGCAAATATCCTTCAGTACAAGCCTGAATTTATCCTCTCCTCTCCTGGCCTCCATCTGCCTATCTATCACAGACACAGTCCCTCTATAGTAAATCTCTAAGCCTTTGGCCTGCAGGACCTTGGTCCCTCTTTCAATATCCCTGTAGGAACCTCCCTCCTTCACAGCACCCCATCTTTCTGCACTGACCTTCCACTCTCCTGTGTCCTCTCATCCCCTCTCACCCTGCATCTTCAGACTTTCCTGTCCCACACATCCCCAAACCCTTCCAATCTGAGTCACTTCTCTTACTATCTCTACTTTCCTTGAATGTGTAGACATATTTAATATAAACAAATAAGCTTAATTTTTAAAAACATTGTTCCCTAATCATAAATCCACCTGACCCAGATGAAAATGTTTTCACTTCCCCTTTTGAGAGACCCAAATAGATATGTACAAGTTAAACACAGTGACATGAGGTCTGCAGAGGTCCCTCATGATATTTTCCATAACTTTTGGGGTAATTGCATTTTATAATAGTTATCTCCCATGAATCCTCTGTGGAGAATCATTTCTTTTCTTTCAATTGTTTGGGAGGGGCATGGTCACTGTCCACTGGTGCTGAGCAGTGATTTTATAAAACACACAGTAGGAACTTCAGATCTAGAAAGGAGGCCCACTCTTGTTGATGAAGCTGTTAAAGTGAAATTAGGACCATTATGAGGACCTATGCCAGGACTGAAAGCAAGACCTAAGGAAGGCAGTTCGGTTTGGGCAAGACTGAGGTTGAAATAAGGACCCAGTGAGTGGGGCCAAAAGTGAGAAGCAGAGCAAGTCCAGAGGCTGCTGTTCCAGTGGGAGTGGTCAGGCTGGCACCCTTCCCTGCAGACACAACTAGGGGTCACAGCTTGTGCTTGGCATCAGGGGAAGAAGAAGGTGGCTTGTGGCAGCCCTCATGGTGGCCTTCACCTAATTCAGCACAGGTTATAATATCATAGCTACAGAAAAAAATGACAGTGTAGAGAGAATTAAGGGGCTGAAGTAGAATATGTTTATGACAACAGGGTTAACATTCCATGTCCTGTGAAAGACTCACAGAATTTTTAATGACAGAAAGAACCACAGATTGCACCATGGACAGTATGTTGCACTCTGTTTCTTATTGGGGTGCCTACAATTTTCCTGCAATATTCTGAGTTAACCACATGAATAAACACCTCTGTTAGTTTTTCATTTTCTCAACAGCCTTATGAGGTAGGAATTTTTTAAATTAACTAAATATTTATTAATACAATGACATGTACATATTTTAAGGGTACATGTGATACATTCATATAATGAAATCAAGGTAATTCGTGTATCCATCACATTTAGTATTTATTCCTTCTTTAATCTAAGAACCTTCGAATTATTCTCTTCTAGTTATTTTGAAATCTGCAAATGGTTAGTGTTAACTATAGTCACCCTGCTGATCTATCAAACATCAGGTCTCATTTCTTCTTTTTAATTATATATTTGTACCCAATAATTATCTTCTCTTTATACCCCCTCTCCCCTACCCTTCCTGGTCTCTGGTCACCACTAATCTCTAGCTTCATGAAATCCACTTTTTAGCTCCCATAGATATATGAAAACACACGATATTTGTCTTTCTGTGTGTGGTTGTTTCACTTAACAAAAGCCTCAACTGTCTGCTGTGACTGATGACACCATCTCACTTCCTCAAGGGCAGTCATCGGCCTTGGACCCTTGAAGGGCATGCCCCAGCATAAGCCAGTGCCAGCATTTTGAGTGCTTGGGCATGTCTAAGAAACTAAAGGGATAGGCTCTGCAGAAGTCTATTTTCATGAGAAACAGAGGAGCTCCCTAGAAGAGAACTTACCTTAAGGAAAGGAAGGAAATCAAACAAGCTCAATCAATTAACAGAGCTATAGTCATAGGATGAAAGAAGCAGTTTAGAAACCACCATGATGGCTATCCCTTGAAGCTCTCCCAGCCTGGCCTGTGGGTCCTCAGGAAATAAAAAAGGAGAAGATGTAAGTAAAAACCAAAGGAGCTTTTTCATTAAAACCTTTAGGAGATATTGTGACATGAGCATCCAGCTTTGGTGCCTAACGTAATCGGGGATAAGAATCTCTCTCAAATACTTCACCCCAGACCCTGTTGAAGCTTTAACTTCATGAAGGCTTCAGTGTACCTGAGGAAGGTGACTGGTGGGAAACTAGTATCCGCAGGGGTCTGTGCTCTCAATGGGAGAAGACAGCAGGGTCTGAAAGAGACCATGGTGCAAGGCAGATGCTATGGCACCTGACAGAAGCAGCAGTCATGCCTAACACAGACAGTGGTCCCCACTGCAATTAGAACAACAGGAAATGTCAGCAGCATCCAGGAAAAACCAGGAAACACACAGGAAGTGGCAGCCATTCTCAGCAGATATTGCACCTGAGCTGTCTGTGAATCTGTAATAGGCCCTCCTGAGAAGTCCCCACAGCACATCAGGGAATAGTGACTTTGTGGGGGATTGTGGTCTTAAATGAGTAGGAAGCAGCAAGAATCAATGAGATTTGGACTCCTAGTAATATTACACACTCACAAAGTGGTGCAGCCTGGGGAAGTCTGTGTTACTCGTAATATTTCCAACTGCATTTGTCACGTCTGTAATTCAGATGAACCCCAAAGCAAGCCTGAATGTGCTGGATAAAGTTATTCAACTCAGGGCAGGCACAGTGGCTAATGCCTGCAATCCAAGTACTTTGGGAGGCCAAGGTGAGCAGATTGCATGAGGTCAGGTGCTCGAGACCAGCCTGGCCAACATGATGAAACCCAGTCTCTACTAAATATCCAAAAATATCCAAAAATTAGCCAGGCATGGGACTATATACCTATAGTCCCATCTACTCGGGAAGCTGAAGCATGAGAATCTCTTGAATCTAGGAGGCAGAGGTTGCAGTGAACTGAGATTGTGCCACTGCACTCCAACCTGGGCGACAGAGTGAGACTCTGTCTCAAAAAAAAAAAAAAGGTTATTCAACTCACAAATCCTTAGTTCTCAAGAAAATTGCAGGATGTGCTTATCCTCTAACCAAAGATGTGTTCAGTACCCTTCCTCCTTTCTGAACAGAATCAAGTCAGCCCTAATGGCCATGCCAATTGTGATTCTGTTTTTCTCCCACTGTTCTTTGGCCTATGATTCCTAATTTGAATCCATTCCTGATCAGTTCCCAAAGGGCTCTAACAACCTATTCTTAGTACTTTTCCCACTGGCTACAGGTTAGAAAAGCCTTTCTGGCTATTGCTATTCCAGCTGCGTTCTCCATATTTTGACCCCTTATCTGAATGGTGTGTTCAAGGGGAATTCTTCACACTCTGTCTTAGCCTCTGAGCACAATCAGTAAGTCACCTCTTCAAAATCAGACTTTTTGGAAGAAGGAAGTTGGAGAGGGTTAGGTTTTTAAATCCTTTAAAATCTGTGTCTTCAAGTCCTTCATGAAAGTAGATAGAAAGGGCCTAGTGCAGTGCCTCACACCTGTAATCCCAGCACTTTGGGAGGCCAAGATAGGCAGATTGCTTGAGCTCAGGAGTTAGAGACCAGCCTGGGCAACATGGTGAAATCCCATCTCTACAAAAAAAAAAAAAATACAAAAATTATCCAGGTGTAGTAGCATGTGCCTGTGGGAGGCTGAAACAGGAGGATCGCTTGAGTTTGGGAGGTGGAGGTTGCAGTGAGCCGAGATCACTTCACTGCACTGCAGCCTGGGCAGTAGAGTGAGACTCTGTCTCAAAAAAAAAAAAAAAAAAAAAAAAAAAAAAAAAAAAAAAAAAAGAAAAAGAAAAGAAAAAGAAAGCATAAAAAAAGTTAAAGCAAAGGAAAGCAGAGTAGTTTTCCCACGTCTACATTCCTACATTCTCGAGTCAGAACCACCTCCATTCCTATGGCAAGATGCCAGTATTCTCCAGCAGCAGATCCATTTCAGTGCATTTGCAAAGGCACCGCTCTACTAAATTAAAGGTCCAACGAGAATGAGCTATCACCAGAACACACTATCATGCCTCAGCTACTTCCATTACTGTGACCCACTCCCCACTAACCTCCCCCACCGACCCAAAATACCCAAGAGGTCACAAAGATCCAGTGGCATCTAAGAAAATAAAATATTTTTACATCAATATATCTCCAGCAAGAAATCCCTCTACTGTTGTCTGATAGAGACATCATTTTTCTCATGAACTTGTACAAGATGATTGAGTAATCAGAAGAAATGAGACTAAAAATAAATAACGTTATCCATGGAATGGGAAGATATAACTCAGCAAAATGCTGGCAAGTGCTTCTCTACTCGCCAAGCCTCAGAATGCACAATGCTCCTTTCTGTTCAGCCATGACAATCTAATTCAGGTTTTGTCCTCCCAGGAGGTGATCAGTGAGTCCAGATGGACACCAAGCTACCTCATTGTCCTGGGCATCAAAGCCAGACTGCACTGCAGGTGTGTGCTGAAATTCAGTTCCACTTTTCTATTGCCAGCAAGCCTCACCATGAGAGGAGCTGCCACATGCCTAGAGCCAGCTCCTGGGATGGCTGGATAAGGCCAGAGCCCCATGATTCTTTGGACCATTCTGATGTTTCAAGACTTAAAGGAGCAATTAAAGCCTAGCTCAGCTCAATCATCAGAATTCAGAATGACTGGGATACATAATCATGGCATAATTAGAACCAAATAAAAAAAGTTTAACAAGAACAAATGAGCTTAGTAAAAATAAGATGTGTCCATCTATATTGGGTAGAGAAAAAATCTCTAACAACCTTTGGTGGACAATAAGCTAACTGAGTTAATACTATAACAAGATAGAAAAAAAGTTAACATATCAGGGTATCTAAATTTCAGGGGGCAAGGTAGATATAAGAAGGCAGTTATTAAAACATGGCTGAGATCTTTTCTAGAGAAGGAAGTCAGGTTGATGCAGTGGCAAAAAAAAAAAAAAAAAAAAAAAAGTTTTACAATGGGAAGAACTGAACTTGGTCTTGCCATACACTTCCACTATGCTGCTTGGCATTAAGCTCTCTGAACTTCTGTTTTCTCACCTGTAAGATGGGCATATTGATAATGCATAATTGTATTGTGGCATATGTTGTAAGAATTCAACTAGCTAATGCATAGAAATACCATTTGACCCAGCGATCCCATTACTGAGTATACATCCAAAGGATAATAAATCACGCTACATAAAGACACGTGCACACGTATGTTTATTGTGGCACTATTCACAACAGCAAAGATTTGGAGCCAACCCAGATGTCCATCAATGATAGACTGGATTAAGAAAATGTGGCACGTATACACCATGGAATACTATGCAGCCATAAAAAAGGATGAGTTTGGCCAGGTGGGGTGGCTCACCCCTGTAATTCCAGCACTTTGGGAGGCCAAGGCGGGCAGATCACAAGGTCAGGAGATCGAGACCGAAACCCCGTATCTACTACAAATACAAAAAAGTAGGCGGGTGTGGTGGCAGGTGCCTGCAGTCCCAGCTACTAGGGAGCCTGAGGCAGGAGAATGGCGTGAACCTGGGAGGCGGAGCTTGCAGTGAGCCGAGATCGCACCACTGCACTCCAGCCTGGCAGACAGCCAGAATCCGTCTCAAAAAAAAAAGAAGAAAAGAAAAAAAAATAAGGATGAGTTTACGTCCTTTGTAGGGATGTGGATGAAGCTGGAAACCATCATTCTGAGCAAACAATCGCAAGGTCAGAAAACCAAACATCGTGTGTTCTCACTCATAGGTGGGAATTGAACAATGAGAACACGTGGACAAAGGGCAGGGAACATCACACACTGGGGCGTGTCATGGAGTGGGGGGATGGGGGAGGGATAACATTAGGAGAAAAAAAACTAACGTAAATGATGAGTTAATGGGTGAAGCAAACCAACACAGCACATGTATACATATGTAACAAACCTGCACGTTGTGCCATGTACCCTAGAACTTAAAGTACAATTTAAAAAAAAGAAAGAAAGAAACAGCTTTCCAGTGTTTGGCATGCAATAAGAGTTCAATCGTTGGCTATGAATGGAACATCTATTTCTGATATAACCAAAGAAACATGAATGAAAATGTAGAAGGTTTTTGGAGAATACCACATATTTTTAACGTTGTGAAATATGGCCTTTCCTGAAAACTTGACCAATTGCAGACCCACAAAACTGAGGATCGGACCCTCTGATTTTGGGCCCCCACCCCAGTCTCTGAGGCTCCACCTGGGTCATCAGCCAGACTCCTTGGATATCTTTCTTTTTAACTTCACTTTGTGAGTGGAGGGAAGAAGGCCAGAGGGCAGCATAATTGGGACCACAAGGCACAGGCATGATCAACTATAGCTTGGGTTTACAAATCACCAGACAAGCCCTTCCCCAATTCAGAGAAACTTTTAGGGCCATTTGAAATGGAAATGTCCATTAACCTTGAAAGCAGACAATGAGTAATGCAAATATTAAACCATCTTATAAAGAAAAAAGAAAATGATCAACTCATTTAAAAACACCTTTGTGAGATAAACTGACTTTATGCTGCATATCTAGTGTCTTCCATCTGGCCAGCGAAACCTTTCCATCCATCACTCTAACACTTGATGTGCCATTCCCCTGCAGGCTTGGGAGCATGAACTAAAAGACCTGAAAGTCTATCCAATCCAAACTTCTCATTTTGACAGATGGGAAACTGAGATCTAAAGAAATTAAGATGTTTTCTAAGAACACAAATTCGGTGGCAAAACTGGTACCAGATCCTAGTTTTCCTAATTACCTGTCATGCCTGCTTTGTTCATTCTCATCTCAAAGATTTAATTTGATAAGGAATACGATTCTTTTACCTCTATCTATTTAGATTGTGATCCCTTAAAGGAGGCTAAAACATCTACCTTTTGTATTTCTCACTCAAAGCAATAAATAGATGATTAAAAATACTGTTTTAGTCCATTCAAGCTGCTATAACAAAATACCCATTGACTGGGTAACTTACAAGGAACAGAAATTTATTTCTCATAGTTCTGGAGGCTTGGAAGTCCAAGATCAAAGTACTAGCAGAATCAATGTCTGGCGAGAGCCCATTTCCTGGTTTACAGATGATGTCTTCTTCACAGGATGGAAGGAGCAAAAGGCCTCTATTGGATCTGCTTTATACGGCTCCCATTCATGAAGACTCTGCCCCCATGACCTAATCACCTCCCAAAGGCCCCACCCCCTAATACACCATCACCTTGGGGGTTAGGATTTCAACATATGAATTTTGAGGGGCCACAAACATTCAGACAATAGCAAATACTGTAAGTTGCGCTTTTACTAAAATGATAAAGGAAAGTAGAGAAATCTGTTCCCATTTGGGCAGGGACTAGTTTATTCTGTTTATAGTTTTGCTATAAATCAGACCTGCTTATAGTTTTGAAGAACCCCTAATGGTTCTCAGAATGTGGGTAGGACCTGCTTTGCCATTTTCAAATAGGTCTACTTTCATGCAAATAGGTAGGAAACTATATACTGTTTTGACTAATATAACAACCAACTGGTCTCCATTTCCTTATAGGATTAAAAGCTATTAAATAAACAAAATTCAGCAAGGGTTTCATGATCTATGAGGTGGAGGTAATATTCCTGTTTAATGGACTTAAAACTCTATAAACAGACTTTACATAATCTTTATCCTTAGAAATCTTATAATGTTGTCTAACTTGGAGGGTTCAGCTGTTCTCCCTCATGGAAACACAGGTGGGACAGAAACCCTTCTGTGATCCTTTCTCTCCCCACTTACTTTCTGCTCTTATTACAGTGATATTCGAGCAATATTTAATTCTCTCCCATCACACATCTCCTACCTATAATCACTTGCAGATTTCAGTTTGTAAGAAGCCTTTCTACCTGCTCAAAGTTAATCTTTAAGTCACAACTATGATTCTGAAGGTCTGGAGTAAAGCCTAAGATTCTGTATTTCTAACAAGTCCCAGATTAACACTGATGCTGCTGGCCCTTAGACCATATTTTGAATAGCAAAACTCTAGAATGTATCCCATGATCAACTATATGGATCCATTAGAACCATTCCTGACCCATTCTCCTTCCTCAGTAACCTCTCTACTAAAATACTAAAATGTTTGAAATGGCTTTTGTGTGTTTATTTAAAAATGAATATATGATTGTAGAGTTATGAAAAAAAGAAAATGTATCATTCATTCATTTACTTAAAAAAAAAAAAAAAAGTCAGCGTTGCAATGCATCATACCAGCCCCTAGGGATTCAAGTATGAGTAACACACAATCATATTTGGAGTTAGATGTCTTGGTCTCACAACTCACTAGCTCATTAACCTTGGAAAAACCATCTAATCAGTTTCTGCGCTAATTTTTTCCTATATAAACTGAAGATAACAATGTTCACCATATAGGGTAGTATGAGTACAATATAGAATTATGTAAACTTACAACATACCCCAAAATATACTATAAAATGTTTGATATGCTTATTATCATATGTATTTATTATTATTTGTTCAGGTTCCTCTCTTATATTGTAATCTGCCTTAGGATAACAAATGACACCACCCGTATCCCTTCCATCAAAACTAAGCATTTAAAATACTTCTTTACACTCTACAGAATTTAAATTGTTTTTCATTAAATGTCTAATCTCTTTTATTCCCACGCTTGGACAATCAGTTCATTCTAGAACATTTCTACAGGAAAAAACCCAAACTAGATGGATCTTAGAACATGTCCTCATGACGATCTCTGTTCTGAAGGGCCTGTCATTCCAGCATCGAAGGCCTCCTTACATTTAAAAAGGTGCCTCCTTTCCCTGTTGCTCTTTTCTTCCATTGATCTGAGAACATTTTCCACAACCACTAGTATTCCATATATGTTCGTTGAATGAATTCATTAATATTAATATTTGACATTTGTTAAATCCAAGAAAATACTGACAAGTTTGGGTACTGGGGATACAATTTGTAGGCATTTTTTTCCTTCACGAACAATTTCATTTTTCTGGGTCAGAGCAACCGCCCATTGCATCCCCTGAAAGCTGTTCTGAGGCCTTTATTTTGCAACTTGGGAGTGCTTATTATTTGTACACCTGTTCCTTAAGAATCATGGCCACTGATGTAACTGACACTAATTAGCCCTTCCCCCTGTAGGCCCCCACACAGGGCCAAAGGCTAAATAGGACCAAACACATTCTGTGTCTGAGTGGCAAAGGATGAATGATATGTTTTGCCAGAAGGTGGGGAGGAATTTTAAACTTTCCTTGTGGTTCCCTGAGTCTCTTTTGCCCTGGTATTCCACTGTGCTCACGTTTCTAGGGACTGTTAATCTGGCACCAAATCCACTTAAGGCTGAGGCACAGTCACCCACGAGGCTGAATCCAAATACTTTCAGATCACAGGACACCTGAAAGATTGCTAGACCTGATCTCAGGGTAGAACCCCAGGGCATCTCTTGCCCATTGCCTTCTTCTCCAGGTGCTGTTCCTGCTGCCGCCACAGAGAAGATTAACAAGAAGGTTATATTTAAACTTCCAAGAGGCGCTGCTGTGCCATTATGGGTCTATTTAAAATCCTCCGGGCAGCTGCAGTACATAATAACAAATCAGCAGGAGGGAGTGGGGGAAAGGAGGAGCGGGGAAGGAGGACTGGGGGTGGTCAGGAGCATCGTGGATTGTTTCTGTGAAAAACTGACTGTCAAAAGATGGCAGGGGGTACAGGCAAGTGAAGGATGCCACCCGGGGTGAGAGTGAGGGAGAGAATGCATCAGAAGAATCTGCTGGGCAGGGCCAGGGAGAGAACTCAGGATCCTAATATGAAGATCTGCCAGACCTAAAACCTCGCTGCCTGCCTGGAAGAAACCGCTCCATATTACTCTATTTCTCCCAGGGGACCTTACTGAACAATACCAGCCATTCTTCAGTGTTGATGAAAGATCAGCACCAGAATAGAAAGAGCTCTAATAATGGGAACACAAAGCAGCTCCCTCAAACCCAACCGATGTGTGCCATTTTCCTCCTGGAATCACTGATAATTCACCCCATGGGAGGTGAATTATCGCTATGTCACGTTCCCTTAAAGACCATTCTCTAGTGCAGCAGTCTTAGAACCAGATGACTAACCTACAGCTGTGCTCAATTTTGACGTTAAGGACCTATCCCAGTCTCTGGTGTCTTTGCTGAGTTTGGGCATAGTGTTTCTTAGCCTTCTCTTATCAAAGTCCTGTGGGTACGCTGGAACATTTACAATGTTCCCTCAGTTGTATGCACAATCACATTCATTTTCATCTCCCAGCCCCTTCTTCACTGATAGTGTTTGTTAAACTTAGTTTAACTGACATTATCCAAACTCCTGACCATTTTTATCACTCTTTGCAAAAGTGGCTTCATAATTATTAATGTCTCTCCTGATTTTTTTTTGTATGCACAAATTTACTTAAATTTGGTTATTAACTATGGTTTAAATCTCCATTAATTGTCTAAACTGTCACCCCTTGGGGCTTCCATATAATATCAACATCTCTGAGCTCACAAGCACAGAAATTACAAGACAAATGAACACGGCATCCTTGTTCAGCATACTGTTAAAATGAAAAGAATAGTCTTTCATTGCCTGATTAATTTTGCTTCTATGGAGGACCAAACTGGATGTCACAGGCTAACACATTTACTATGAATGTAAGTCATGACTTGGACGTTCACAATGATCTAATTAACCAAATATGTGTCAAAAATTCACTTTCTATTGTATAGAGATGTCTTAAATGTCTTGCTATATTCTGATGTAAATACATAAGAAAATGATATAAATGATGTAAAATGCTAGGTCTATATACGTTGTTTACCTGAAAAGAAGATTGTAGTAGATCAGCAGGTGTTAACAGTTTATACACATTAAGAATAAATTCCTCAAGGGGATTTATCTTCTCTTTCTTTTGTTTCTGGTTGAATGCCTGATACGCAGGAGATTTATAAAACTGTCTGCCCTTACTGCAGGAACTGTAGGCAAACAATACGTACAATTTGTAATAAACGAAAACCTGCCATATCAACATATACTTACTGATTGTAAATACTGACTTAAAATTAAGTTCTAGATAATGAGAACAGCACGTGATCATTAAACGCACTACGTGGAATGTATTGCGCAAACGTTACCAACATACATTGGCTGTGTAAAACACTCTGCCACATGTTCAGATCACAGTTTGTGACCCCTATATAAAAAACTGATCAATGATTTATTATCTAGTGTCAATGCCCTTCCTTCTTTTCATCCCTATATCTTTCTCTACAAATATTAGGAGCTCAAAAGATAAGAATTTCAAAGAAAGGGAGCGAGAAGTTAAGAGAGTACATCTAGGATGTACAACACCACAGGTCCAGAACAGAGAAGGACAGAGGAATTGTACTATCCCAGTGGGGCCTGTAGAAATGGCTTCACCATCTAATATGAAAACAAAGTCTTGGCCAAACAAAAATGAACTTCTCAATAAGAAATACAGCAACGACCCTTGATTGATGCTCCAAAGAATTCCTTCTGGGTGAGGTGATCAATGAGGAAATCAGACATAACGATCCTAAGGTGTCACTCAGGAAAAATCTTGACAAAACCAAAGAAAAGCAGCCCTGTGTCACTGAGCTGTCCTGCATTAGCCTTTATCTGAACTTTTGGAGACCACTCAGCTCATTTCTGTCTTCATTTACTCACTGTCTTACATGTCGTCCATCTCTTGTTGGACTAAGCACTTCAGTCTGGTCCCTGAGAACTGCTCTGAGCTCTCTACACTTGGTTTAGACAAGATGAGTTACCTACACTCCAGTGACTTCACTGTCCGGGTGAGCAGACAGGGACGCTTACCTTGGTTCACCCTTCCTTCTGTTTGTTTGGTACCCCTCCATTCACACCCCCACCAGATGCTTACTGAGTCCTTCTTTCGTGCTTGGGTGCTCAGGATAGAAAAAAAAAAAAAAACCATATAATCCTGCCCTGAAGGAGTCTGAAGTCTAGCCAAAGAAACAAATATGAACAAAGAATAATACTTTACTAAATGAAATCTTGAAGACAGACACAGGGGAAAAGAGCTTCCGTTTGAAAGTACCAACCAGAATAACATACTATTCACAAAGGCAAAATTAAAATCGAGTGGCTAATAAGTATATTTGAAAAGTTCAACTTCACTAGTAAATCAACTAAATAGAAATTTAAACACAAATTTTGTTTTCTATATCGCAAAGGTGGGGGAAGTGGATATTCTCACATACTATTGATAAACACACACACTAGTTTAAAATTTCTGGAGAGTAAATTGATAATAAATATTCAAAGCCACAAGATGTTGATACTGTTTGACCAAGCAAGTCCAGTTCTGAAAATTTATGCCAAAGAAATAATTTAGGATAGACAAAAAGATTTATCTTCAAGGATGTCCATCATTATATCATTTGTAAAACCTCCCAATTTAAAAATAATATAAAACACTGAATAGAGAATTGGTTAAATTGCAGAATTCTATGCAGCCATTAGAAATCATGTAGAAAGATGTTTCTTGATGGGAAAGGATAATCATATATGAACATACATAAATTTAAATTTTTTACATAAATAGAAAATGACTAATACAAAACAGCGCATGCAGTATGACTTTATTTTTATTTTATATATTGCACATTGAGAGATGTTCAGAATGCTAACTACTATCTGGTGAGTTGAACTATCTGGTTAATTTTTTCCTTGTCTTCCAGTTTTTCTCAAATGTTCATGCATTGCTTTTGTAACAAGAAAAATTATTAAAGTGATACAGTTGACCCTGGAACACACAGGTTTGAACTGTGCAGGTCCACTTACACACAGATGTTCTTCCACCTCTGCCACTCCTGAAACAGCAAGAATGGCCTCTTCTCTTCCTCCTCCTCCTCAGACTACTCAATTTGAATATGACATGACGAAGACCTCTATGATTATCCACTTCCACTTAATGAATAGTAAATGTATTTTCTCTTCCTTATAATTTTCTTAATAACATTTTGTTTTCAGTAGCTTACTTTATTATAGAGATACCGTATAATAATACATGCAGTATACAAAATATATGTTAATTGACTTATCAGTAAGGCTTCCAGTAAACAGTAGGCTGTTAGTAGTTAACTTTTGGGGAGTCAAAAGTTACACACGGATATTTTTAATGTGTGGGAGGTTCGTCCCCCTAACCTCCACATTGTTCAAGGGTCAACGGTACTTAACTTTAACAGAAAATAACGTGCCTGTCACACACCAGGTACTGGGCTGTGTTCTGTGCATGCAAGATCTGTTATTCACAGCACTGCCAAGTATTACTGAGATGAAATGACTCAGCTAGTCCAGACAACTAGAACCTATAGAGATTAAAAGTCAGTTCTAAAACTCCTGTTCCCCTTGCCATCTAACTAGTCTATAATATTTGTTTCCTAGAATTTCATTTTTAAAAACTCTATGTTACTATGTTAAAAAAGAAGTTTTCCATATAAATCAAACCAAAATACTTTTTAAACCAATGTAAAAACTATAATAACATTTAGGAGATTGTGAATAGGCACAGAAATACTTTTAAAAGGCTTCTTTCACGTTCTATTTGAACATACAGCAAAATACCCTAAACCCTATGGTGAGAGGGGAAGGTGATGGGGACAATGGAGAGCCAAAAATGAAGCAACACACATGTGGCAACGACAATTCACATGGGGTTACCTGCAGCCAAGTCCAAGCTGCTGTAGGGAGTCAATCCAGATGGGCATTTGCCTTTCTGCCTGTGAACCTGCAGCTCTGTTTGTCCCAACCAGCCATTTTATGCCCCTCTGTTTCTATTTAAAGTACAGGACAAAGAATGATATTGTGCTCAATATGAATTGTCACTTCACCAAGTGCTTTATTCACCATTTACCCATTTTCATCTTTCTTTGAACTTACCAAATTATATCTTTTCACCAGACTATGAATTCCTGGGTGATCAAGTATAAACCTGCCAACTTTTGCCTCTCCTTTCTGATCTCACTGTATCTTGTTGTTTCTGCAGCTCTCTTTTCTTTTTGTTAGTGAGATATTATTTTTAGATAAGAAATCTTTTAAATGCTCCTTTAATCCTCTGTGGCCGTTTTTTTTTTTTTTTTTTTTTCATCCTACACTGCATTACATACATTTTATTAAATTGATTTTCACTCTCTGCTCTTCTCACATCCCAGGGAGATCAGTGCTTTGTTAGTATTTTAGACTGTTATTCCTAAAGTTTTTACTTTCATATAGTCTTACGCCTTTTAGGCTCTCCACAATCATTTAGGGTTCACTATGATCAGCTCCACCTATTTTTAGTCCTGTCTCTTCCATCTGTTCAATGCAAATCCAAATGTAAGATATCTGAACACCTTCATTTTTAAAAATTGTAACACTTTCATATTTGGTCATCCTGTTCCCTCCACCTTGACTGCACCCTCTTTGCCTTGTCAGTGCCCAAGGGAATCTACAGAATTCAAATATCATCTTCTCCAGTGTGCTTTCTCTGGTTATACTAATTAAAACTTCTCTCTGATTTCCTATATAACACTTAGTTTTTACAGTTCCTGCAGTGTTTCTCATAGAGATTTATATTATACACATTGGGTTATGTCTTATCTCCTCCAATACATTCTAAACTCCATGAGGTCTAGAAGAGTGTCTTGTAGTAATAATGCCTTGCCCATAATAGGCACTTACTAAGTATTTTTTGAATGAATGGGCAAATGGACCAACCAGGTTTCTCTAACATCCTGGTCATGAGGGCTTGGGTTAGTGTGCACAGTGGCATCTTGATCCATGTATCCCTGACTGTGCTAACCCAGGGTTCATGGATTTACTGGTCATTAAGTTTTCCCCTGTTATATTCCCAATACACACTCAGACACACACAAAGCCCTGTTGCTTTTACTATTAGTTTCAGCCTGGTCTAGCCTTGATTTAATTTTCCCCATTTTATTTAGAAGTCAATTTATTTCATTTTTTAGTATTTATTTAATACTTTGTGTTTGAAAAGAGCTTTTCAATCATTGATTAGTTATTCTTCTGTGAAGTAGATCTGTATTGTCATCCGTATTTTACAATTAAGAAACCAAAACACAGAGAGGTTCAATGACTCACTGAAATTAAAGACAAAATTAATAATAAAACCTGTAGCTACCTAGCTTCTTGCCCACAGATTAACCTCCCTCACCATATTTTCTACCAAAAACCAGAGTTCATGGATCCGCATAAGATAATCTAAACAAAATTAGATCTAGAAAAGCCTGAAGGTCAAAATTTCAAATAATTATCCAAAACTATAAGATGGTATGGTTTTTGTCCTTGAAAGTGGTGCTCTTCAGCATTAGCTACAGCACAAGAAAAAAAGAAGATTCTTAAATCCCCATGGTAAGATGTTTCATCTTTCTAAGAAACAATAAGCTGGCAAGCTATTATTATTTATGTTATTAAAAGTCTACAAATATTGAATTCAAATTATTTGCATTTATTAAATGACAAATAAAAATTATATGTATTTATAGTATACAACATGATGTTTTGATATATGCTTACATTGTGGAATATCTAAATAAAGCTAATTAACATATACATTACCACACATACTTATCATTTTTCTGTGTGGAGAAAACATTTAAAATCCACTGTCAACAATTTTCAAGTATATAATATTTTGTTATCAACTATAGTCGCCATCTTGGACAGTAAATCTCCTGAATTGATTCATGTGGTCTAACTGGAATTTTGTATCCTTTGATCAACATACCCCAATTCCTTTGACTCCCAACCCATGGTAACCATCATCCTATTGTCTGCTTCTATGAGCTCAACTCGTTTTAGATTTCATATATAAGTGAGCTCACACAGTGTTTGTCTTTCTGTGTCTTGCTTATTTCACTTAGCAAAATGAATCCTCTAGATTCATCCATGTTGTTGAAAATGACATAACTTCCTTCTTTTTTAAGGCTGAATAGTATTCCATTGTACATACACACATTTTCTTTTTTAAGGCTGAATAGTATTGCATTGTACATACACACCACATTTTCTTTATCTATTCATCAACTGATGGACACTTAGGTTGACTCCATATCTTGGTTACTGTGAATAATGCTGCAATGAACATGGGAGGGCAGCTATTTCTGATATACTGCTTGCATTTCCTTTGAGATGCCTAAAAATGGGATTGCTGCGGTCATCTGGTAATTCTACTCTTAGCTTGAGGAACCTCCATACTATTTTCCGTAATGATTGTAATAATTTACATTCTCACCCACAGTGTGCAAGTTATGTTCTCACCCATCTCATCACCACTTGTTATCTCTTGTATTTTTCATAGTAGCCATTTTGACAGGTATGAGGTGATATCACATTGTGATTTTGATTTGCATTTCCCTGATGGTTAGTGATGTTGAGCATTTTTCCGTACACCTGTTGGCTTTTTGTATGTCTTCCTTTGAGAAATGGCTTTTCAGGTCTGTTTCCCATTTTTAAGTCAGGTTATTTGTTTTCTTGCTATTGAGTTGCTTGAGTTATGTATTTTTAATATTAACCCTTATTAGATGTATGATTTGCAAATATTTTCTCCGATTCTGTAGGTTTGTCTCTTCACTCTGCTGCTTGTTTCCTTTGCTGTGCAGTTACTTTCTAGTTTGATGCAATCCCATTTGTCTATTTTTACTTGTGTTGCTCATGCTTTGGGGATCATATTTTTAAAAAATATTTGCCCAAATTAATGTTATAAAGCTCTTTCCCATTGTTTTCCTCTAGTATTTTTACAGTTTCTGGTCTTATGTTTAAGTCTTTAATCCATTTGATTTGATTTTTGCATATGAGATAAGGGCTAAAAAATCCATTTAAATTCTAATTTGAGTAATACAGTCTGCCACTTAAAATTACTCAAAGTGCCGTGACAGGGCAAGACTCTATCTCAAAAAAAAAAAAAAATTACTCAAAGTGCCTTGTAAATTATAACACTTTGTACAAACATAAGGTCCATCATGATGTTACTGTTTATTTTCCTTGCAAATCTCATTAGATTGCTTAGCCATTTCATCTGTCTTGAAATTTTGCGTGGTGTTAATGAACAGGGTGCAAGTTCTTTAATGCTTTTGGGAATGCTTTATGAAAAAAAGGTAGTTACATTATACAATTTCTATGGTGCCCTTCTGCCCAAACCTGCCACAGCTGTATGAGTCTAAATGATAACCATGCTCTGATTCTACTGATGGAAATATTTCAGGACCGTGAGTAGTTGCTGTGTGGACAATTGCATAAAGTCCTTCACACCACTTCATATAAGAGGGCCTAGAAAAATTCCCATGACTTTGTGCATTAGCTCACTCGTTCACATTTCACTTCACATAATGCTCTTCTCCTTCTCACCTCCCTGCATCTCTCTGACCACGTTCACCTTGCCTCCCCTCTTCTAGTACCAGTAAGTAAGCTTTCCTAGGCAAAGAGAGAATCTCACTACAGCGAAATTTGCCTCAATTTCAATCAGCAACAGAGAGGGATAAACTGTCCAAATTAAGCTGCTTGATTACGGAAATTAATCTTGTCATTTAGCATCCCTGTTCTGCAGAACAGGGCCTTTGATTAGCCTCCTTGTTTCAGAATATTACAAGCAGACATTTATTAAGCAGAAGGCTCTTTTTTTTTTTTTTTTTTTTTTTGTAGTCAGGGAAGTCAGAGGAAAAGTAAAGGTAGCAAGAAGCTTCTTAAAAAGGGCACCAAGTCAAGGACCATCAGTCTGCTTCTGAGTCTGTCTCACAGAGCAGGACTCTCATAGAATCAGGAACCTCAACCAACCCACCCAGCTTTGGATGGCTCCTCTGATGGAAGTTTAAGCAGCAGCAGAAAGATAATCCATAATCTGTTACACTTTTAGTAATGGAATGAGCCTTTTGACCTAGAAACAAACGATGATTCTAGATGACATTATGCGCTGTAAAGTAAATGCAAATGTGTGGGACATCTGCTGCCTTTCTAAGGCCATACACTCTGGCAGTTCTGAATTATTATGTTAGTGCCTAGATTGAGAAAGCCATAAAGATTGCATGACTGCTCTTGGGAGTGGGGGACAATTGGGGACATTCTCTGTTTCCCATCAGTGTGCCTCAGCATTTTTAAACACTGAAGGGATGCTAACTGATGGGCAATTTGCTTCCTAGCCCATATTCTAAATCTCAGAGCTTCTAGGGCCACTTTGAGTTTGCTAGTAAGAACAGAGTTAAGTATAACCTGATCACAATTCACACAACTTTCTGGTAGAAGGGCTCTAATAGCCCAACTTACACCAGTCCAGAGGAAACCCAGCACAGAGTAATGGAGCAGTTCAGGGCAGATTTCCAGCACATGATCGAAATGGCTGAGAGTGCCTGAGGGGCTCCCAAGCCCTACAGAGTTCAGAGCTCAGGCTATCATGAGCCAACAGATAAAGCAATGCTAGGAGAAAACCAGTCATCACAGAAACAAAACCAAACAAACCAAAAACAGCTTAATAACAGATTCTATCCTCTTTAGCTGGACCTAAACATCTTCTTAGAACAAGAGCAAAGAAACATAATCAGGGTGATGACCTAGAATACAGTGGAGGTGTAAGAGAATTTCTCAGCCATGGCACTATCAACACTTTGAGCAAGACAATTCTTTGATGTAGGGGCCTGTCCTGTGCATTGTAAGATGTTTAGCAGCATCCCTGACCTCTACCCTATCGATGCCAGTATCAACCCCAACCCAACTTGCCAAATGTCTTCTGGGAGCGAAGTTACCTCATCAAGAACCACTGCTCTTGAATATTACCAGTCCCAGGAAAACCAATTTCCTAATTTCCCAAACAAGCTCACTATACACACTTCAACTCTTTATGAGACAACAAGGTGTAGTAGGAAGACCAGGAGGTTTAGTGGCCAAGAGGCCTATGATCAAGTCCCAGCCACTTTGTACTAAGCATGTGGATGTTAACTAAGGCAGTTGATCTCCGTGAGATTTCATGTCCTCATTTGTAAAATGAGAACAATAATAACCCCATTGCTGGACTTTTATGAGGATTAAAAGAGATAATAATGTATGTCTGATGCTGCTTATATAGGAGATATTTGAAAATAATGTTGTTATATCACTCAAAATCCTAAAATGCTAATCTAAGACAGAGAACCACTTGCCAAAGACAGAACTCATAAAGTAAAATATTAGCCTGAGAGATGGTCACCGTGAAGATTTGTCTTAAAAGGGTTTAAGGAGGAGAAAAAAAAAAAATCAGCAACACCCACTAGAAGATGAGTTCCTCAAAGGCAGGAATAAATTATAACTAGCAGTACTAAATGAATACTGAATAAATGGATAAACCTATCTGAATTGGCCTTTTGTCCCACTTTTGTGCCCCCATCCCTACTATCTAATCTTCATCCAGCAATCATCCAGTACTTCATCCAGTACTCTTTTGTAAACAGAAGTCTCCAATTTTTTTCTATATGCTTAGAACATGACCCAGAAATGTCAGGCTGGTCTGTGGGGCCCAGTCTGCCTCCCTGACCTCATCTCGTGCCTCTCTCCCCAGCCTTTCTGCTCTAGTCAGGAGGTCTTCTCGCTCTTCCTTGAACTTCCAGAATCATTCCTGCTCAGGGCTTCTCTGCTTGCTGTTCTGAACCTAGAGAGCTCCCCATTCTTTCCTACCCTTCAGGTTTTTGCTCAGACACCATTGCTTCCAAGAGACCTTCCCTACCATACTGTTTAAATGAACCCCCCGCCCCTCACCAACCTCCAATATTCTTTATCCTCTTACAGTACTTACTTTCTTCATAGTACTTAATTCTGCCTCAAATCATTCTTTTTTTCAAGACAGAGTCTTGCTCTGTTGCCCAGGCTGGAGTGCAATGGCGTGATCTTGGCCCACTGCAACATCTGACTCCCAGGTTCAAGCGATTCTCGTGCCTCAGCCTCCTGAGTAGCTGGGATATTTGTGTGTGTGTGTGTGTACATTTGGTTTTCCATCTGTCTCCGCTACTAAAAAGTTTCATTAAAACAGGGATTCTACTGTGTCTACTCAGTAGCTTCAAGGTCTATCCTATAATGGGCACTCAGTAAGTATTTGTTGATTGGATGTAGTTGTGTGAATATGTTAATGACCTTGTGGTTATTCTAAAGGGCTTTATTATTTGTGAGCGGAGCCCGTATATTTTTCCAGCAGCCTGCCTCCCTTCGTACAGGTCCCTGAGAAATGGAATAATCCCATTAGTAGTGAATGAACCATCAGTTTGTATGTCTATATCCCACTCCAAACTGAACCTGAAGGCAGATTCTATGTCCTTCTTCTTAATAGTTATTGCACTTCTAATGCCTATACAGTGTATGGCAAAAATGTTGATTTCTCTTAACTGTCAGATGAATCAGAGGAACAAGAAATCATACTCTTTGCTACTGTCAACACATTCAAATCGTGGGCCAATTACTCCTACTGTATCAGAAGAGGGCCACAGAAAACCTGTCTTCTCCTCCTTCCAATACCCCTAATACATCTCCACAAATAACCATCTACCACCTGGTCTGAAAATCCCACTCTCTGAATTAAGGTGCCAATGAGCAATAAAACATTAGCTACATGTCACATTGAGAAGCATTAATTTATTGGGTCCAGTAGTGAGATTCATTTATCTGATCATTAGCCACTGCCACCTATGGCAACTGACCAAAAACAGAGGCCTAACTTCACTGAAATGGACATCAGGTATTTATAAGTGTTCAGGAAGGGGATAATAAGAAAAATGCCGAATAGAGTCGACAGTATGAAAACCACTCTCTCTTCCTATTCTCATTTGGTAAGGGTCAGGCTTTATTCAGAAATGACCTAGTCTTGTGAAGAATATGATCACTCAGCTGAGCACGATGGCTCATGCCTGTAATCCCAGGTTTTTTGTTTGTTTGTTTTTTGGTCTTGGTTTACTTTGGGAAGCTGAACCGGGAGGATCGCTTGAGTCCGAGAGTTAAAGACCAGCATGTGCAACATAGGGAGACCTCAACTCTACAAAATAAAAGCTTAGCTGGGCATGGTGGCATGTATCTGCATTTTCAGCTACTTGGGAGACTGAGGCAGGAGGATCACTTGAGCCCGGAAGGTTCGAGGCTGCAGTGATTCATCAAAGTACCACTGCACTCAGCCTGGGTGACAGAGTGAGACTCCGTCTTTTAAATAAATAAATATGGTCACTATTGCCACAGAAAAATAAAGAAAAGTCCTCCCTGTGCCAGTGCAATGACATTCTGGACTCTATTATTTATCTGAGGGCTGCAACAGGCATTTCCCGCCTTTCCCTTATAAAGTAGAACCCTCCAGGCTTAATATATGAAGCTGTGGAATCAGGCAACTAACACACTAGCCTGATTGGAGAGTGGAGAGTGGACAGTGATAAAAGGCTTCTAGTTTGGAATTAGGCACTGAGGTCATCTTTTAATGGAGATAAGGAATGGAGGAGACATTAAGGGAAACATATGAACATGTAGTAAACATACAAAGCTTGGGGTTTATGAATGGGCCTCAAGGGATCCTTGAATTCCCTGAAACTGCAGGCAGCATTTGGTAAGTGGATACTTTTCCGGAAAAGGGGTCTATAGTTTTCATTAGATTCTCAAAGGGCTCCATGACTCATGGCCAATCTTTTATAGAAGTCTCAAAAGAAAAAAAGTAATATATTCTGTATTCTGAAGACATACTGGTGTTCACAGGCAGGGTTAAAGTTTTGAGTCAATCAATCCCTCCAACATCCATAAAAATCAATCAAACAAACATGTACTCAGCCCCAAACTATATAAAAGACACCGTGCAGCCCCACTTTTAGGTGTATGCCCAACAGAAGAAACTGTAATTAAAAAAAAAAAAAAAAAAAGCCAGGATTCTTTTCTTCTACATGGGAACAAAATTCTTAGCAAAATGTTGACTGAAATAACTTCTGGGATTACAGGCATGAGCCACCATGCCCAGCCCTGAAATAACTTCTGGGATCATGCATTGAGACTGAATTTTATTTGCCTATTACATTATCCTTTCCCACTATGTATTCTCCCTAATCTCTGTTTTCATCTGTATATATCTTTTTTTTCCATTTTTCCTCTTCTCATGTTCAACTAAACCTATTTCAACTGTAGACATTTTCCATGAGCAAAATTCTGCTACACTACTTTGCATTCACTGAAGAAATATTAGTACAATATTCAACAAATGAACACTGCAAATGAAATAAATTAAGAATTAGTTTTTTTAATCTATTAAGTCTGAGAAAGCTGTAAGAGATTAGAGCATAATGTCTGAAAGAAATGTAAGTGAGGAACAGAACTAAGAAAATGAACAGTAAGATCAGATATGTTGACTTAGGGTGTTTATTATAGACACAAGGTATTTAAAATCATGAAACTATTTGCATTGGAAATGCAGAGATAATGGACTTGTCCTTAATGTGACAATTGTAGACATCTGTAGAGGCATTACATGAATCATGGCAAACTTGTAACCAGATATTATTACTTGCAACAAGGTAAGTAATTGGGAAGTTTTGGGAAATTTTATATAAAACTGGAAATCAAAAAAAGTAAAGACCAAGCAATAAAGCTATTTAGAGTCATCCCATTTGAATGCTAAATATCAGAATTATGATATAAGGGCAGAATAAGAGTGAAGCAAAAATCGGAACCAGATGGCAAAGGAAACATGTGAATATGTTGTAAATTCCAAACATTACTACAGTTCTGGGACGCTGGGTACCAAGAATTGGAAACAGGATGAGGAGAAAATGTTTGGTGGCAGCAATAACAACAAAAGCAGTGCAGGAACATCCAAATAACAGTAATAATAGTAGCTAGCATTAATGAGCCCCTACTATGCTCTAGTGCCTCACACATATTCTCACTGCATCCTAATGACCACTCTATAAGATTCTACAGCAGATGAGGAAGCTGAGGTCAGAAAGATGAAGGCACTTGCCAGAGGTCATTTATACAGGACTTAGAGCTAAGCCTGCCTAATGTCAAAATGCTAATTCATTCAATATGATATAGGCTAAAAGCAGCAAACAATTTTGAATTCCTTCCTTTTTTGAAGTGAGTCCATGCATGTCAATATGGGTGCGTCCAATCTCACAAAACAAGTATTAAAATTACCCGTCTTGAGTTGTTTTCTTTTTTCCTTGCCTTTCATTAAGTTGAACAGCCTAACCTTTGGAGATATTTGAAAATCACAAGACTAATAGTCTGTATGCTTCTGTGCACATGTATTCTCATGCATCATCAGTGGATTCTTCAGATCAACATGGGCAATGACTCAGAGGTGAAAATGATAAATGTGTCACCACTTGAGGATTCCCAAAACTGTTTCCTTTGGGGGGAAATAGGAAAGTTACGATAGACAAAAAGTCATCAGAAAGGAAGCAGTGGAGATTTAGAGTTGGGATTAAATGTTCAGGTTTCCAGGGGATCTGTTAAGTGTTTAGATTTAGGAACTTAATGCCTAATATACAAAACTCTTACAAAAGATGTGAAGGCTGGCAAATGATCACTTTCGTTGTTAGAGTATTCCTCAGTGTGCACTAATTCTCAGCTAGAGGGACCATGAAGAGAGCAAAGAGCCAGGCCAGATCTCACATGCTATGTTTAGTCAATAGGGTTGGCTGGATGACCAGCAAAGGGGAGAGTCATTAAAAAGCAAGGTTTTGTTTGTTTGTTTTAGTGTAATGCTTATTTTGTATGTTTTGGGACTTATGACAAATTTCACTGGGCCACTAACAGTTACGAAACAGCCTACAAATCAGCTCAGTACCTAAGAAGAAAACCAATGAATTTCAGTGAATTTTGAGAATTGCCTCCAAGTAACAAAACCTTTTCTCTACCATTACAGATTTTCACAAGGAAATTTAAGTTCCCTTAACCTATTTTTTCCTCCATTATCAAATTATGGACATGAACAGCTTTGCAGCACTGTCCAACAGAACTTCCAGTGATGATAGAAATGTTTTACATCTGTGCTGTCCAATATGATAGCCAATGGTCCCATGTGGCTATGGAGCACTTGAAATGAAGCTCATAATACTGAGAATTTAATTTTAAATTTATTTAATTTTAACTAATTTAAATTGAAATCTAAATAGCCACATGTGGCTAGTGGCTACTGTACTGGTCACCACAGGAACTTCAGAGCATTGAGAGGGCCTAGATTCTTATTTTCTAGTTCTTCTTGTCTATGAATGTTATTTTCAATCCTTCCCTTAAGTTTCATCTCTTTGATTTTTTAAACCTATCTTTAAATGTTGATCTCGTTTTTCTAGATTTTGTTTATACTGTATCTTTGTCTTAGGTGAAGATATCTAAAATTAACATTTTACAGGTCAAAAACAGTACAATATCAGCAATCTTACATGATTCAACTTTATATAATGTGTCATAGGCTTCTTCAATATGACCTAGATGTAGCACAATGCTATACACATAGGAACCATCAGTGGTCAAATAAATGAAAGAATAGATGACTAAATATTGGTTGAATAAATGAGTGACAAAGTCAGATAGGCAGCAAACACCTGAGAAGTACTCAGGGTACTTTTCCTCAGATGACTTCAATTTATTGGTATTGAGATTTAGCCATGAAGCAAAAACCTCTTAGAATATGTTTCAGTCCTGAATTCAGTAAAGGCATCATTCAGAACAGACAAGAAAAAAACAAAAAGACATATAGGAACTTCTGACACCATAACAATAAAACAATCACAGAGTATCAAGAAATTCACAAATTCTTTGAGCAGAAAATGATTTAAAATAATAAAGAGTGGGTTGTTTATTGAGGAAGGAAATGGAATCATTAGAGATGGAAGATTTGGAGATATGTGCTAGAATAAAGGACTTTGGGGAGTGTTTCTATGTAATAAGAGAATCAGAGAAGTTAAAAAAAGATTGCTGGTTTTTAGTTTAACAAAATAAGCTATTGCTGCAGACAACCTTGCCTAGTGTTGTTCATGGAAGCTCATTATGCCTAACTTTGAAGTGAAAAGGTAGGGTTAAAATACTCATGTATTTTCTTTCTCCCATTCTAAAAATGTGCTTATATACTTTCACATTTCTTCTTCTTGTACTTACATTCATGGTTTTCATTTGACGTCATTCCTTACACAATAATCTTTCCATTAAAAGAACACAAGTAGGTGATAACTGAAAGTGTAAAGCAGCATCTCATGTCAAGAGAACCAAATACATGCACATATGCATACACACACACTCCCTGCAGTGCCTCAGGTATGAAATGATACTACCAACCCACTGCTAGCAAGACATACACTTGAGAGGCATTTGCAGAGTGAAAAAGAATATACAATGACTCATCTGTGACCTTTCATCTGGTCCACATGTGTGAAAAACAGCACACGTGGACAAGTCATATGAAGGATGAGACCACCCTATGTGGCTAGATATTAGAGATGACAGGTCTCTAAAGGGACAGATATTGCAGCTCTAGTTCAACAGATTAAAAAATAGGTACAAGAACCTGTCACCTACAGTACTATGGGACTTAACAATAGGACCTAGAAAAGCAAATGGTTATGGAAATGACAACTGATAAGACAACATAACTAATATTCTCCCCATCCTTCTGAAAAATGTCCAGAAAATCTAAGGTTCAGGCTTTCTACCAGTGTTTTGAACTAAGGTCCTTTTTTCCCCTCATTTTCCTGTACTTAAAAGAGTCCAGAATAATAGGTTACAAAGAGATTTCAATGATAAAGTCACAGTTTGGATAAGATACCAGCAGGCTTTTTTGGAGCCCATGCTATAAGAAGCATGGAAATTCCACTCTGGGAAGGAGTGAGCAGCAGACCTGGTTTCCATAGCACTGCCATGGAAACAGCTCTCTGTGACTCTGTGCCTCCAGGCCTTCTGAAACTAAAGCATCGCTCCAACACCCACCTCCATATCACATGCCCCCAACCCCCTCACAAATGATTAAAGAGTGTCTTGAGAAAGTGGGGTCCTAACAAGATAATATACGTTATATGTGTTATGTGTGTGTACAATAATGTCCTTCAAAGAAGATTTTAAAATTCAGATGTTTCTTCCTCTTTTATTGGGGAAAGGGCTGGTAAAGAAGAGAAAAATAAAAACCTAAGCAATCTAAACCTATGTCAAGAAACCCTACACTTGAAATTGGAAAAATACAAATCTTGCCAAGCAGTATATTAAAGAGATGGGCCTACTAATCCCATGCATTGGGTTCTTTTATCTTCTTTAGTCTGCCTGGAATGCCAGTATACAAATACAAAGGACTTAATTAACTGTTAGAGCCAACAAGAGGCTCTTTCCTATCTTTATCACTGAGGGTTTGGTACAGGATTTTTTTTCTCAATTTCTATCCCTTGGTCATAATTTTGCAAGAACAAAAGTTTGGAAATGGTTTTCTAGAATCAGAAAAGTCCAGCAGAAGAAAGCATGGACTCTTTAGCTAGCTTTGTAGCCCTCGTGCCTCCTTCTCTGATGTCTCCAAGAGGGTAAATGACAGCCAGACAGCGGTGCAGTGGTCCAGAATCTGGCTCCACAGTGTGTACTCTAGCTGGGCTGGAGCAATGCCCACTGACCAGGAGCAAACCAAAGGTCAGGAAGCCTGTTAGTCAGCAGATGCTCGGGAACTTGACGGGGCATATCAGAAAGGCTCTTAGACCAGCAGCATGGTCCACACACCAGCCACAGGATTGTAGCTAGAACCCTTGAAATTCCATTCCTGTTTTCAACTCTTTCTCCACCTGATAAAATAAAATTGGGATATTAATTCTAGCACATGTGGAATACAAAAATGCACAAAAGCATTATATCCGAGAAGAACCTGTTGCTACAGTTGCTGGTCAAATTGTTGAGAGGAAACTTAATAAAGGAAAGTTTCAAAAATTTGCTGACTGGAGAATGGTTATTATTTTTTTAAATGTCTCCAGAATAACCCAATGATGAGTAAAGACCAAGGAGAGCCCACATACATAGGCAAAGACATTTCAAGTCAGGCCACGGGTTTCCAACAGCTCAGAAATGCTTCTTCTGGGTCAAACAACTAAAATGCTCTGTCATTATTTCTATACCCAACAATTCTCCTCTGTCTACCTTGCTGAGTGCTGTGAAATGGAAAGCAAAGCTGGGATCAGTCAGAGTTAGACAACGGGGAGTAAAATAAGACAGGAGTTCTGAATTATTCATTTTTATTTATGTATTGTAGTGGCAATTGTTACAGCTTTTTTGTTTCTCCTAGATGTTGAGATTGTAAAAAGTGGACTGAATAATTCAGCGTGACTCAAGAGATCATAAATGGAATGCTGTCTGGGCAGTGAATGCCTATGAAATAGGCTCATTTTATTGTTATTCTTAACATTTGTATGCTATGTTGATTTATAATTTAATAACAACCTGTGATGGCACTAATGAATGCAATAATATTTGCAAGGCATTTCAATATTCTAAACATGAAAAGGACTGAATCGTCCCACTCCCTTTATTTTTACCAAAGAGCAGGAAGGAGCCAGCGACCCGGTGGGAAAGAAAAGGGGACATACTGGAACCAAAGGCCATTCCAAGAAGAAGTCAGAGCCCACACATGCCACAGGCACATTTCTGGGTACTAATTCATGCCCTGGTTGGTTGAGCACTTGTGCTAAGCTCTGCATGCAATTTTATTTCATACCACTGCAAGCCTAGAGGCAAGGCAGGATTTATTTTTTAAAAGGGGTATTTCAGTATAAGAGTCACAGGTAAGTTGGGGAAACACAGAAAGTATAAATTTCTCATTATTCTTAGAGACCGAGAAGCCAAAGCTCCAAGTCAAACCTCATATAGTTAAATCTCTTTGTTCATTATACCTGTTTCACAAAGGCCGGGAATGCTGCTTGAGAGAACCAAATAAAAATGAGTAAAGAAGAGAGAATAGAAAGTAGTTTTAAGAAGAGAACATCCATTCTCTTAAGATTACTAGCCCTCAACTTTCCACCAAAGACAGAACCATCATGACAGCGCCTATCCCAGGGACTGATCCAACCCTTTCTTTGGAGCCTTCATGAGTGTTTCACACCAGAGATGTTGACGGCCTTTTGTGGCAGACAAATCATCATATAGGGGTGTTTAGCACCCTAAAAGCTGTTTAGCAACCCTAGCCCTGCCCATGAAGAGAGAGTAACACTCTACAGCCACATAACCTCTAAAGAATACATTCACACATTTCCAACACCTATGAGAGTTTTATAAGCTCAACTGTGTCCCTCCAATGTTTATATGTTGAAGGCCTAACCACTAGGACCTAAGAATGTGACGGTATTTGAAGATAGGGTCTTTAGGGGGTGATTAAGTTAAAGTGAGGCTGTTAATCCTAATCCAATCTGACAATCATCTTTATAAAAAGAGGAAATCAGGACACACAAGAAGACACCAGGACATAGCTGTTTAGAAGAAAGACCATGTGAGTGAGGACACAGAGAGAAGGTGGCCATCTACAAGCCAAGGAGAGGCCTCAGGAGAAACCAAATCTCCTGACACTTTGATCTTGCACTTCCAGCCCTCCAAACTTTGAGAAATATATTCCTGTTGTTTGCACCACCAAGTCTGTGGTATTTTGTTACTGGAGCCCTAGAAAACTAAAACGGGAACAGTACCTCCTCCAACTAAGAACCAAAACAAGGTTCTATGCATCTTCAAGACTCAGCTACACTCATCTTGTCCAAAAACCCCTACTAATCCCTGAAAGGAAATATATAATAAATCCCCACTTCTTTAAGATCCTAGGAAGAGGATGTGTTTCCTAGTTCAAAAATTTTCAGATTTTAAAAAGGTAATAGGGTGTATTTACCAAATACTACCTAGCACTATCCTAGGGGTGTCTGGGGCAAGATACTATAATCAAACACATAAATATTTCTCCCACAAAACATAAAAATATGAGCACTTTTAAGATTAAGTTAAGACTACAAACAGTTTTACACCACTGTATGTCAGATTTTGCTGTCAAATGCATTCACATTTGTTTGTATTTTAATGCTAAATAAACTACAAAAAAAATCCTTTGCTTTTCAGAACTTGTTGGATTTCAGAGTGGCAATTAAGAGACTGTGGACTTGGTCAACTTCCCTCAACAAAATGAAATCCAGAAGGTCCAGGGTCCATACATAAATGGAGACTTCCAGTGAACAGGAGCAACCAACAAACAACCTAAACTTTCCTACATTGAGGTTTCCTTTTCCTTATAGGACTCTCCCACTTGGTTCCTGACCTGAGGTGAGTCCTACTCTCCTTGAATCTCTGACCCAAGTTTAGACAACACCTCTCCCTTAGTTTCCCTTATCTCTGATCAACTAAGCTAAGATTTTCCAAAAGATTTTACTAAATTCCAAGAAATGCCAAAGAGAAAACAAACACAGCCATGCTGACCCTACTCTTGCTAGCTAACTCTGAGACTTACAGTCCTGATGGAGCCCACATGAGCCCCCAAGAGAAGTGAGACAATCAACAGCCAAATACCAATGCCATCCTAATCTCTACCACCTGGGGACACAACCCTATATATTTGATACTTCTCTGCTCTACAGTAAAGTGGAGAAGAAGTTGTCATTTCTCTGACCATGTATAGCCACCTACCCAAGCTCATATATTTATTCAATAAATATTTATTAAGCACCTATTAGTTTCCCCAAGTCAACTC
Organism: Macaca nemestrina; assembly: GCF_043159975.1. NCBI lineage: Eukaryota > Metazoa > Chordata > Mammalia > Primates > Cercopithecidae > Macaca > Macaca nemestrina. The sequence continues at coordinate 128,176,682 of NC_092134.1, read as the reverse complement.
TTAGTTGACTAGTGATACAACAGTGAGTAAAACACTGAATTTATCCTCATGGAGCTTCTTAGAAATTGTTTTTCTCTGTATTCTGACAGCACGTATTGTTCACCCCTGTTATAGTACTCAATTCATTTTAATTGTTAAGTGTCAGCTTTCCTTACTAAAGCTTGAGCTTGTTATGGGAAGCAACCGTGTTCTATTTATTTTTCAAGCATATAGCACAATGCTTGGCCTACATTAGGGGGCTAGATAAATGTTAATTGAATTAATGAAAAAATGAACTGGGATGAGGGCAAACCTGATTGCTAAATGCTATCCATTTTCTCTTTTAACTATCTGAAAGGAAATCCTTCCTCCTTTTCCCCACTGCTGAGCCTTTGCTATCTCTTGGCTGAGTTGCTTTAACAGCCTGGTAACTAGTCTCCCTGCCCACAAAATCCGCCCTCCACACTGCTACCAAGAAGAGCTTTCTATAATAGGAATTTGATTCTTCCCCCTTTTAAATTCTACTGCCCACAGAATGAGGATTAAACTCCTTTGAATAACATACATGGCCCTTTACAGTCTGCCCCAACTTGTTTTTTTCTTATTTTCCAATTTCCTTCTACTTCCTACCATACAAAGTTTGCCCCAGTTACCGAGAACTACTCAATGTGCCTAAAATACCCTCTGCTCTTCCATCTCTGTACCTCTGCTCATGCTGTTCCATTTTTCTCGAATGCTTTCCTACTATTTCTCTCTTCCCACTCTGTCCCCTACCCTAAACCACCTCCCAACCTGAAAAACTCAAGTATTGTTCAGGGCCCAGCTTAAGTGTCATTTCTTACATAGAGTTTCTCTAATTCCTTAGGCAGTCATCTTCATCCTCTGAAACCAAGCAATAGAGTAAAGGTGGATCCTAGGACAGAGGGCTCTGTTCAGCCGTCTCACACACACACATACCATACGGCTCAGAGGAGGTAATTCTTGGCCCCAAATCTGAACTGTGAAATGCATCCCTTTGCCTTTAAGAGGCAGTGACTAAAATGCAAATGTCTGAAAGATGCCTCATATGCAAAGGCTAACCTGATGATCCCTTCCATCTTATCAGGGTTTAGTTAATGGCCAGGTGAGCAATAGAACGGAACTGGTATTAAGAAGAAGGCAGAAGACAGAAAGGAAGAAAAGTGCTACATAAAAAGAGGTAGCATAAAACAAACTTTCCTTATTTCACCATTTGTCTAGGATCAGTCCTGGTTCTATGTAGTAATCTTGATCATTTTGTCATTTAGAAAAATTGTAGCTCCAGGCACTGGGCAATGTTCCTTTGGAGCCATATATGATTGACACAGACATGTCCACTATTCTCAAACAGCTTACAACCTAGTGAACTATTGAATTCACAAGAATTTCAAGTCCATCATTCTAACCAGGGCCAGATGTTCTTTTACCAACCAAACTTAAAGTGAAGAAAATAAATTCCTTGAAGTTTTCCCGACTTCTAAACATTACTTTCTCTATTACACAGAATAAATATGGGAGGCAATGAAGCAGTAAGAAGCCTGCCATAAATATTCTCTATCTCCGCCATGAAATATGTCCTAATTCTAATATATATAAAGTATCGAGTCAAATCAAAATCAGGGAATGATGCTGAAGACAATTTAATTTCCTCTGCTTTTCTACTCTGCCTTCTGAACTGTAAGTATTTCCTAAAGGGCTGGTCCTAAAGTCTTATGGAATTTTTAGCACAAGAGCTTCAAAGGGAATTTGGATGTGCAAAAAGAGAAGAAGACAATACCTCTACAAAAAAATGATGGAATCACACTTTTAATATATTTGGTTAAAAATAATGTTACCACTCTTCTAATATATTAGGTCAAGAGAAGCTGAACAATCTAACAGATTCTGAAAGGTATCTGCAAGGTAGGTCCACCCTCTCAGTTAGGCAGTAGTAAAAGATCTAAACATAATCAATCGGGCACTGGAATGAAGCTGTGAGGGTTAGAAGTACAAATAACAGTCTATGCACTTACAATCTATTTGGTAAGAAGCAGTATGCCAATGAAGAAAGGCAAATATGATAGAATAAGACAAAGGGTAAAGAGATAAAGCAGTTAAGAAATGAAGATATGGGGTAATACTAAAAACTGTTCATTGAGAAGATTCTACATGCCAAGCACTTTACAATACCTCGTTAAGTCCCACAAAACCATACAAAAACACAGTGATAAAAAGTTATCTTACCTGACAAGATCAGGACAAACAAGAAACTTTGGTTAAGCAAGAAACATTTACTCTTTACACATTTTAAGTCAAAATATATAAATGTGCATACATCTGCCAATCTTTTGATATAGGAACAAAGCCTTCTTTTGATCACTGACTTGATGACTGGCGTTGCAATCTTTCTTATATAAATGACACCCAATCCTAGTTGTAATTCCTTAAAGATACTTCTAAGGGTTGAGGATCATTTCTTTATTCCATATGGATAGCCAAATATTTCAATATCATTTATGGAAAAGCCTTCTTTTTCCATTAAATTACCCTGGCATTGTTATTGAAAATCAATTGAACGCATAAGCATAGGTTCATTTCTGAGCCCCATTCTGTTCCATTGATTTGCATATCTGTTCTTATGCCAACACCACATTGTCCTTTATAGCAAGTTTTAAGGTAATGTAATTCCCCCAACTTTGTTCTTCTTTAAAACTGTATTGACTATTCTAGGTCCTTTGTATTTCCATAAATTTTTTATAATGACATCAACTTCTACCCCTATGTTGAAAAAACTCCACTGGGCTTTTTATTAGGATGGAGATGAATCTAAAGATGAAGGTAGAGAGTTGAAATCTTAAAATACTGATTCTTTTGATCCATAGGCACAGTTTAGTTTTCCATTTATTTAAGTCTTCAATTTTTCTCAGCAAGGCTTTATAGTTTTCAGTGTAGGGGTCTTGAATATGTTGAGATAGATATATATATAATTTTTTCCATGGTTTTGATGCTACTGTAAATAGTATTTAAATTTTTTAAATTGATAATTCTCCACTAGTATATAAAAATACAATTGATTTTTGTATATTAACTTTGTATCTTATAATCCTCCTAAATTCATCCAAGTTCTGGTGATTTTATGTAAATTCCTTAGAATTTTCTGCATAGAAGATTATGTCATTTGTGAAGGAAGATGGTTTTACTCTTTCCTTTCTCATCAATACTGTATTTCTTTTTCATACTTTATTCCATATGCTACAACCCTTTGTATAAGGCTGAGTGGAAGCAGTAAAGGCAGACATCCTTGCCTTTTCCCAAGCTTGGAGAAAATATATTCACTTTTTCACTATTAAGTATGATGTCGGCTATAGGTTTTCCATACATATCTTTTTCAGGTTGAGGAAGATGTTCTACATTTAGTTTATTGAGAATTCTCACCATGGATGAGTGTTCAACTTTTTCAAACTGTTTCCCGCATTATTGAAGTGATCATATATATTTTTTCATATTAATATATTGAATTACATTAATTTTCAAATGTTAAACCAACATACTGGGATAAACACTTCTTAGATATGATGTATTATCCTTTTTATATCTTGCTGGATTTCCATTAACTGATGTTTTTTGAAGATTTTTGCTCCTACGTTCATGAGAAATATTGGTATATAATTTTCTTATAATATCTTGTCACTTATTGGTACCAAAAGAATACTGATAAGAAGTTAGAAAATGTTCCCTCCCCTTCTATTTCCTGGAAGAGTGTGTGTAGAATTGGTATTGTTTTTTCTTTATACGTTTGGTAGAATTCACCAATGAAGCCATTTGGGCTTGGCATTAACTTTACAAGAAAGATTTTACCCAGGAATTCAGTTTCTTTGATATATAATGACTTATTATTTTTTTCTTCTTAAGTTAACTTTAGTAGTTTTGCATCTTTCAAGGTTATTGTCTATTTACCCAAGTCATCAAATTTATTGACATAAAGATGGTTATAATATTCTTTTATTAGCCTTTTAATTTTGATATGATCTGTAATGATATCCCCCTTTCTTGCCTGATGTTGATAATTTACATTTTATCTCTTCAGTTCTGAGCCAGTCTTGCTAGAGATCTATCAATCTTATTGATCTTTCCAAAAATCCAGCTTTAGGCTTTACTGATTTTCTTTAATTTGTCTATACTCTATTTCATTGATTTTCCTTCATTTGTTTTCCTTCTGTTTATTATATGTTTGTATTACTCTTCTTTTTCTAGATTCCTAAGGTAGAAGCTTCAGATCACAGATTGTACATCTTTCTTCTTTTCTAGTATAATCATTTAGTTTTATAAATGTCCCTTGAAGCTCTTAGCCATATTGTACAAATTTTACTATGTTGTTTTTCATATATTTCATATATTTCAGTCCAAAATGTATCCTGAAGTCCTTTGTGATTTCTTTTTTGACTCATGCATTACTTAGAAGTCTAATGTTTAATTTCCTAAATTTACATATTTTCTAGCTATAGTTCTGTTTAATTCTAATGTGATCACAGAACACATTTTGTGTAATTTCAGTCAACTTACACTTGATAAGACTCATTTGATAGAATACTATAAGACTTATTCGATAGAATAGTGTCTATCTTGGTAAATATAACATACAAACTAGAAAAGAATGTATATTCTCTCTCCTGTTGTTTGATGGAATATTCTAGAAAGGTCAATTTGGTCAAGCTGATAGATTTATATATATATATATATATATATATATATATATATTTTTTTTTTTTTTTTTTTTTTTTTTTTTGAGACTGAGTTGCTCTTGTAGCCCAGGCTGGAGTGCAATGGTGTGATCTTGGCTCACTGCAACCTCCACCTCCTGGGTTCAAGCAGTTCTCCTGCCTCAGCCTCCCAAGTAGCTGGGATTACAGGCTTGTGCCACCGTGCCCAGCTAATTTTTGTATTTTTAGTAGAGATGGGGTTTCACCATGTTGGCCAGGCTAGTCTCGAACTCCCGACCTCAGGTGATCCACCTGCCTCAGCCTCCCAAAGTGCTGGGATTACAGGCACGAGCCACCATGCCCGACGTTAGATTATATTCTTTAAGTCATTTATATTCTTAATATGTTTGGACATATTTATTCTATAAATTATTGAAAGAGAGTGTTAAAATCTCCAACTTTAAATGTAGTTTTGTTTCTCTTTTCCATCAGTGTTCTATTTGTTCTATCAGTGTTTGCTTGAATCTTTGTAGTCAGGTGTACACACATTTAAGATTGTTACATCTTCTTGAAAAAATGGCCCACTTTTCATTATGAAATTGTCCTCCTCATACCTTGTAATATTCCTTATCCTGAAGTCTATTTTGTCTGATACTAACATAGCCTATTCAGATTTCTTTGGCTTAACACTTTTACAGTATCTTGATTAATCTTTTTTTTTTTTTTGAGACATAGTCTTGCTCTGTCGCCAGGCTGGAGTGCAGTGGTGTGATCTCAGCTCACTGCAACCTCCGCCTCCCAGGTTCAAGCAATTCTCCTGCCTCTGCCTCCGGAGTAGCTGGGACTATAGGCGTGCACTACCACACCCAGCTAATTTTCTTATTTTTAGTAGAGAGGGGGTTTCACCACATTGGCCAGGATGGTCTTGACCTCCTAACTTCGTGATCTGCCCGCCTCAGCCTCTCAAAGTGCTGGGATTACAGATGTGAGCCCGGCCAATTAATCTCTTAATCTCTTTTAACCTATCTATGTATTTATATTTAACATGGATTTCTCATAAACAGCATATTTGTGTCTTGCTGTGTATCCAATCTGTCAATATATGTCTGTCAGTGGCATATTTCGGCCATTTACACTTAATATTATTATTAATATGTTTGGCTCTAAATCATTTTGCTATTTGTTTTCTTTTTCATCTAATCTTTGTTTCTTTTTTTATTTTTTGCCTTTTCTTGTTTTTTTTTTAAGGGTTGTGTATTACTTCCACCATTATTAGCTATACTCCTTGCCATTGTTTTGATGGTTTCTCCAGGACTAACAATGTCCTTCTTGAAACTGCTACACTCCTACTTCAAATAAAATTACACCAGGCCAGGTGCAGTGGCTCACTCCTATAATCCCAGCACTTTGGGAGGCCGAGGTGGGTGGATCACTTGAGGTCAGGAGTTCGAGACCAGTCTGACCAACACGGAGAAACCCCGTCTCTAATAAAAATACAAAAATTAGCCAGGTGTGGTGGCGCATGCCTGTAATCTCAGCTACTCTGGAGGCTGAGGCAGTAGAATCACTTGAACCCAGGAGGCGGAGGTTGCGGTGAGCCAAGATGATGCTATTGCACTCTAGCCTGGGCAATGAGTGAAACTTCATCTCAAAAAATAATAATAATAAATAATATTTGCCACTCCATAGATAGTATAGGACATTTCCAACAGTAAATTTCACCCCTCCCCCATTCTTAGGGCTACTTATGGCTGTTTTTAATATTTTTCTCTTTATTGCTAATTTTCAGCAATTTTATTTATAATGGTCCTTATTGCTATTTTCTTTTTTTTTTTTTTTTTTGGTTTGGGATTTACTGAACTTATCATATGTTTTACTTCAATATACATCATAAACCCCACTATACATTGTTTAGGTTTTTGCTTTACATGGCTATTTTTTTAGGATTTTTAATAATGTTTATAAATTCCCACCAATTTACTATGTCTGATGCTCTTCAGTCCATTTTGTAGATCTAAATTTATATCTGATACCATTTTTCTTTTGCCTGAAAAACTGATAATTCTGAAGTACAAATGTACCATTGACTAATTATCTCAGCTTATTTTTCCTCTGAAAGCCTTTATTTTGCCTTTATATTTAAAATATATTTTTGCTAGGTGTAGAGTTCTTTGTTGAGAGGTTTTTTTTTTTTTTTTAATGTTTTTCAGTATTTTACGGACGTCAGTCCATTTCTCCTGACTTGCATATTTTATGATGAGAAGTCTGTTGCCATTTTAACCTTTGCTAGTTTGAATATTGTATGTCTTTTTTTTCCCCTCTGGCTGTTTTAAATATTTTTCTCTTTATTGCTAGTTTTCAGTAATTTCATTTATGATGTGCCTTATTGTTGTTTTCTTTTTTTTTTAGTTTGTGATTTATTGAACTTCTTAAATCTGTTGATTTATAGTTTTTATAAATTGTTTTCACCAAATAATTTCATATAGTTTTAATCAAATGTGGAATTCTATTTTTATGCATTAATTCTTCCAATATTTTTTCTTTGCTTTTCCCTTCTGGGTCTCCAATTATACACATGTGGACTGATAGATAATTTCCTATGAGTCTCTAAAACAGTTCATATTGTTCTTTTTTCTCTCTGTGCTTCATTTTCTTTTCCTATATTCTAGATCCTTCAGATTTTATTATAATGCCTAATCTACTTTAATCTCATCCAGTTCATTTTTAGTTCAAATATTTTTTCCTTTAAGTTCCACTGGGTCATTTAAAAGATGTCTTTCATTTTTCTTCTTCATCATGTTCATGTCTTCCTTTACATCTCTGAACATATTTATAATAGGTGTTTTTTTTTTTTTTTTTTTTTTTCTGGCATGGAGTTTCACTCTGTTGCCCAGGGTGGAGTGCAGTGGCGTGATCTTGGCTCACTAAAACCTCCACCTCCCAGGTTCAAGTGATTCTCCTGCCTTGGCTTCCTGAGTAGCTGGAACTACAGGCACATGCCACCACCCCTGGCTAATTTTTCTATTTTTAGTAGAGACGAGGTTTCACTATATTGGCCAGGCTGGTCTCGAACTCCTGACCTCTTGATCTGCCCGTCTCAGCCTCCCAAAGTGCTAGGATTACAGGCGTGAGCCACTGCACCCAGCCTATAATAGGTCTTTTAATATTCTTTACTAATATTATGAACATCTTTGTTATTTCTGCATCCGTTTCTACAGAGGGGTCATATTTCCTACTGTGTATGTGTGTATGTTCATGTGCACATATTCATGTGTGCAATAATTTTTGAAACTCCTGTTTAAAATGTGAGACCTTTTTGGCAGGGAGTAGCATTCAGGTTAGTTTGTTCCTTTTTATGGCATTATCGAATAACCTTTATTTTAGCACTTATTTATCCCTGCCTGTAAGATATGGGTCTTCTGAGATCTCTATTAACTCTCAATGAGTTTTTTCTGCTGTAGCTTAAGACAACTAGAATGGCCTCTGGCCCAGTGGGAATTCTGGGAATTGTTCTTCTTATGGCTCCTTGGTAATTGTTTTTTTCCCCTAGAAAGTAACCTTGTCCAGACATGGAATTTCACGTGTAATACACACAGATTTGAGCAAAAACTCAAGAGGAACCCAGTGCATATTACCAGAGCTCCTTCTCACCTTAGGAATTCCATCCCACAAAACTCTCATGCCTTATCCTCCCCAAATGCTGATCTCTGTCTCCTCAACTCAGTGAAATTGCTGAAATCTGCTTGGGTTACTCCTCATTGAACCTCAGTCCTGGAATTATCTCCAGGTAAGCAGCCTAAAAAAAACCTTACTTTTCTTTTCTCAGGAATAATAATCCTGTGCTGCCCATGGTCCAATGTCTAAAAGTAGCCATTTTCTCTTCCACCTTCCAATTTTCTAGTTATTTATGGTGGGAGGGTAATTTCAGACTGCCACAATCCCTTAAGTGAAAGTATCATAATTTTTGTCTCTAATGTGCAAATCAGATCATATAGTTCCTGCTTATAAACCTACAGTGGCTTCATATTACACATGAAATTAAATCCAAAGTCTTTACCATGGCCTCTAAAGATACACATTATCTGGTGCCTGTCTTTTTTTCTGACCTTGATTTCTACCAATCTTCCCTTACTCACTATATTCTAGCCACGTTTGCTTTCTTTCTGCTCTACACTTCCATCCTGGAGCCCTTCACCTTGCTGTTAACCCTTCCTTGGGTACTTCTGCCATAGAAGAGGCCATCACATAGGGGGCATCCTCTTGTCATTTAACCTCAGTTCAAATTTACTTTACCTTCTTAGTAATGGCTTCACTGAACACACAATACAAACTAGCTACTCATCCAATCACCTTTCACTAAAAGATCCCATTTTATTTTCTTAATAGAAATTACTGCTGTCTAAAATAATTGTTTATTGATGTGTGTTTTATCTGACCACTCCCAGAGCAGGAGATGTAAGTTCCATTAGATCTAAGATATGTCTATTTACCCCTGCATATCCACCACCTAGAAGAGTGTCTGCATATACTAGGTACTCAATATTTGTTGAGTTACATATTGTTTATTTTTCATGAAAATTCAGAACATAGAGATAGGCTGGTGACCTAGATTGACAAGAAAAGATGGTGCGGGAATTGAGTCCTTAATGTTGCCGCTGCCCTGTCTTTCTAATTGTTCTTTCTTTGCTGTCACTCCCGCTTTATCATCTGCAGTCCTGGCCTAACAGATAATTTGAGAAGACCCAATGATAATGCAGGTTTACTAAGTCTTGGTTGAGTATTTGGGATTTATCTTTATCCAAATTAAAATTGGAATCCTCTTCAATGTCCATTTCTAAGAGGATGATGTGGGAGGGAAGGGAAGTCCTAGGAAGTCCACCTGTTTAGGTTCAGAAAACCTTTCTTTTTCTTTCTCAGATGAAGATATTCCTGAGTTCAGAGGGAAGGACAGAAAGATTACTTTTAGCAAAGCAGTTGCTCCATGCTTATACTATGGCGTCCCTACGACAGCTCTCTGACTTAAAGACAGGACCCACCTCAAAGAGTCTTCTTCTTCCCAATATGTTGCGAGACGGTAAAGGAGTGAAGTGGTAAAGTGAGCTGGCAGGTAAGGCAGTAGGGGTAGGAGGGGCTGGAAGGATGGGACAAGGTCTGTGTGGCAGTTCTAATCCACTCTTTAAAGCACCTGGGACCCACTATCTGGCAGGCAGAGATAGCAAGTCTGTCACTGTGTCATCGAAAATCAGTTCTATTAACAAGCTGAATCATTTTAGACTCCCATATACGAGATATTTGACAAAAGCAGGGGACTTTAAAGAAAGATGTATCTAAGGTCAGGGATTATAACTTGGGGAGAAACCCAAAATAAAAACAGGGCACAGTTAGTAAACTCATTCTTATACATTTTGTTATGATTGAATAATACGGTTTTTGTGAATTGTATTATAACCTGTTAGTACATAGACTCTTTCAGATAAGTAAACTATCAGTACTGCAAAAACTGAAACAAATAAAGTTAACGTACTCATGCTTCTACTTTGAGAAATAAGTCTTTTTCAGCACGTAACTTCTAGATTTATGATCCTGCAGAAATACCCAGATATACCATTTCTTTCATTTCTTAATGAACATGAGAGTCATAGAGAACCTATAGCAAACATAATAGGAGAAAAAAAAACAAATATCCTAATATTCTCTGGAACAAACACAAGCATTAGCTTTTCTTTCACACATATTAGCTTATCTTTAAAAGACTTATCAGAGGAAGAAGGCCAAATGTACGTGTGTATATATATTCACACACAAAATATGTATATGTTCTATACTATATTTTAGATAAATGTTCACCCTCCCCAGCTAAGAAACTAAGCCACAGGATAGCATCAGGCATACAGATCAAAAGCCCTGTTAAAGCAGGCTTAATTCACAGGCAACATTTCTAACTGAATATTCCTTCTTAAATAATCTTTTTTCTGCAAGAGAAGAGGAAATAAGGCCTAGAAGTCAATGCATATAACATCGTGGTCATCTGCCCTGCCTTATCACAGGTATATATGGAAAAATGCAGGAGCTGTAGTTTGACCCTCCAAACCTCATGTTGAAATGTGATCCCCAGTGTTGGAAGTGGGGCCTAATGGGAGGTGTTTGTGTCATGGAGGTGGATCTCTCATGAATGGCTTGGTGCTCTCTCCTCAAGGCAATGAGTGTGTTCTCAATCTATTAGCTCTTGTGAAAGTCCCCCTAAGAGCTGGTTGTTAAAAAGAGTCTTGCACCTTCCTGCTTCCACTCTCCCACCTCGTGGTCTCTGGACACACCAGCTCCCCTTCACCTTCTGCCTTCAGAGGAAGCAGCATGAAGCCCTCACTAGAAGCAGATGCTGGCGCCATGCTTCATGCACAGCCTGCAGAAGTGTAAGCCAAATAATCCTCTTTTCTTTACAAGTTACTCAGCCTCAGGTATTCCTTTATAGCAACATAAATGAACTAAGACAGCAGGCAAGTTTATTTTCTGATTCTCCACAGAACCAGTACAAGTAAATTCTAAGTTGCCCCAAATGACAATGACAGAGCTGGGAGAATTCTCAGTGTTTATTAATGGCTGGTGATCCTCTCTTCTAGATCAGGAGCCACTAGAGATGCCAGCTTAGTCCCAACAGGCATGGAGTCACAGGAGAGGTTACTAAAACTAAGGGCTATGGAGAGTGAGATTGGTATAATGCCGGACCAAGCAACACTCAATAAATGTGATGGATTGAAAGGGACTGAAATTGAGTAGGAAAAAGGGAACATGTTAGGAATAGGCAAGGAGAGTAGAAGGAGATAAAGAGGCTCATGTGGGGGAGCCCGGTGACTGCCACCCACAATTCCCTCTAGACCAATGTCATAGGCCCCTTGTCTGCACCAGGTCAGACCTGGCTGCCTCTGGTGAAAGGTTTTTAGTCTCTTTTCTTATTCAGCCTTATAAACACTATGTGCTGACATATCCAGAAACAAAAATTAATCTGACTGTTCTTAAGAGAAACAAATCATCAGGCCCCAAATAAATACAATAAGCAGTACTCTGCATTTCGTTAGTGTTCTATCATCTTTTCAGGGGAAAGTGCCTTTGGAACAAACACTTTCATATGTCTGTTCCAAAATACAGGCTTCCATAGATAGATGGGCTTTTCTTTCTTCCCCTGGTGGGGAAGGGCAGTGGGGGGCAGTATGTTTTTGTAAGTTTATTTTTATTTATTGGTGCTGGCCAATACAAGTAGAAGGACAAATTTAAAGAAAGGTGGTGTTTACAAATGAAAATAGAGTCCATGAAAGTTTAGCAACGTTCTAAGAACTATGCTTCCTCTTACACGTATTCTTATTATAAGAACATTATAAAGCATGCTCATGAATCAAAGAATTATTAAAAAGATACAGAAGAACATTTACATCATCTGTGCTACTTTTCATTCAGATATAACATTATTTTGGTGTCTATATATAATCTGCTTTAAATGCTCATATCTTCATAGTACAAACATGTATTCCTCCTCATCTCACCCTCACCCTCTAAAATACACCACATTAAACAGTATTCGAGAGTACACCCTCCACACCACTACTGGATAAAACCTCCCAGAGTATAGACCCTTCATGCCCACTGGATGGGAATTTAGAGTCTAGAATCTGTCTGTCTGATTTGCCACTCTGTTCTCAGTGTCTAGTATAGTGTCATGAACACAGCAGGCACCCAATAAATATTTGTTGATTATAATTTTAACCTGCCTTTTTCATGTATTTATAGAAATGACATTTTCCTATTTCATTATTCTTCTCTTCTATAACATGATTTTTAATGCTTATCATCCATACCATAATTTAATTTAACCAGCCCTTCACCACTGAACATGAAAAATGCTTCAAATTACTCACTGTGATAACTAATGCTATGATAACCACCTTTCAAGTAAATATTTTTACATTGTCATAGGATCAATTTCTATAAGTTGAATAGCAGTAATGGGTATACATATGTTTGAGGCTTTTATTGCCAAACTGTCTTCCACAAAGGTCACTCCAATTTGTATGTTTACCAAGAAATTATGAAAGTCTCTATTTCCCTGCACTCATACCAACATTATATATTTTAATTTAAAAAAATAATTGTCATTCTGATGGATAAAATATATCATGAATAAATAGTATGGAGGAACAAACAGGATCATGTAAAAATGGCTCTGTACACTGGATATACAAATGTTCATTGTTAAAGTAGTTATTACTGTGGTTGGAAGCTTCTTGAAAACAGTGTCTAGCAGAGCGCATTACATGATATGGTATTAAAAATTATCATCCCCTGAACTGAAAGTAGACAGAGGATGTAAACCTGTATTAACCCATGGGCATATCATCAACCTGAACTAGAAAGATACGTGATCACTAAAACATCTCACAATTTCAATCCTTCCATTCAGAGAGCTGTAGGTACTCAAACAGGAGAATTGCTAGGTCCATTGTCCAGGCCTGGTCCTCATGAGGAAATGAACACCCTAGAACCTGGCGTAGGACAGCCACGATGGGCCTCAGAACCTTCTTCCTCTCCATCTCCTCAGCATATTGGCCTTTTGCTTATTCCAGTTTTGCTCTCCAGCCCTTCCCTGATTCCCAAGTCTGTTTCTTTAAATTAACTGAGAATGTGTTCTGTTACAAATTCAGGTGTGTTCTCATTAGTTTTTCTGAACGACCTCTGAGCCCAAGATACTCCACATCTCGAATTCCTATTATCTGGCTTATCTCCCACCCTGATCTTAAATGAGGCTGTCATCATGTTGTCACCTGATAGGTAAATTTTAACAAACAGCAGGTGCACACATGGGACTGATGGAAACAAACAACGCCCTTGCAACCGAAGGGGGCTCAACAGCCCCCACTCCACTCCCATTCCTACCCCATTTTACAGACGCAGAACTGAAGTCCCCAGAGCATAAGGGACTTTTCCACAGTACCACAGATTGCTAATGGCACAGCAGGTATCACAGGTCCTTCCTACTACCCCAGGATTCCTCCCTAATGAAGATTACAGACGAAAAAAATGAAGGTCATTCCAGCGATGCTTTCTGAATGTGATCGAAAGTGTGTCATTTGAAAGCTTGCTGCCTCTCGCTGTACTCATGCCCACTGCCTACAGAAAAGGCGCATGGTGAAAACACAGTTCTCTTTGCTAACTTCTAGAACTAGAAGAGGCCGTTCACAGGAAGTTCCACCAGCAGCTTTAGGTCAAGCTCCAGCAGCACATCAAAGGGCCACGTCATGCTTCACTTACAATGCAATGTGTCATCTTCGACCTACATGTGACTTATTATTTCCCACTCTGGGCCCATGCATTATCAGCCCTGACACTGCCTGGGTTCTCATCTTGTCACTGTCTGGCTGCAGTGGACCTTGCCCCTGGGTCAGCTCTCGTCTTATTTACCTGGCTAATTTTCTTGGTGCTCTCCCTTCGGCCCTTTCACAGGTCAAAGAACAGTCACGTTTCCTGAGGTCCAGGCAGTGACCTTGCACTTCCTAAAAGTGATATGTGGGGAACAGAGGGGAAGGCTTGAATGAACTAAATCTGAGAATTTTGTGCCTTTTGTCCAAGGATTTCAGAGATAGCCACTTTATAGTCAAACATTTGGAAGCCATGACTTCTGTCTTCTAAAAGCAATCACCATCTAAGCCAATAAATCTCAACTTCTGTTGTATGTTAGAATCAACTGGAGAGCATTTAAAAATAATTCTAATGCCCAAGCTGCACCCTGAGACAATTACATCAGACTCTTTATGGGGGCGACCCAGGCATCTGTATTTTTTTAAACTCCCCAGGCAATTCCAAAGTGCAGCCAAGTTTGCCCATCTCTGCTCTAAGTGTGGGCCAAGGAACCTTTTCTAATTGGCCTTCATGTGCCAAGGACAGAGCACCAGCAATTAAAATAAGAAACAGGAGAGTTAAATCGGTCTCGCTTTTCTCATTCTCTTTCTTTCCCCATTTTTATAACAGACTGTAATTCAACTGGCTCACAGAGCTATCTACAAGCTACAGAGCAGAAATAATCCTGAAGGAAAGAAACGCCTCCATCCCACAGCCTTCTCTTTTTCTTTTTTTAAAACATTGACCAGTTTTTGTCCTTACCCTCAGATTACAGAGCTTTCTTGATTTGAAGTTCATATTTTCCTGGGATCCTAAAATGAGTGGTACAGAAAAAGCTGAGGCGCACGCACCGTCATTTATCCTGAATCCTGTCTATCTTGTGAGCGTCCCCTAAAGGGAGCACGTGCCTGGGAAGAAGTTTCTGGGAAGTAATATTTAAAATCCAAGCCACAGCTGTCTCTTCCTTACCTCTTTCCATTCACAAAAGGGTTTTATGTAAAACAGAAATTCATTTGCTACCAGCCCAGCACCCCCCCCCCAAAAAAAAAAGAAAAACAGGCATCAGGAGCAAACCTCACAGAAAGGGCTCTCCTAAAGCCATGAAAGTGGTAGCCCCACAGACATAGACCCACATGCAATGGGGTAAAGGATGAGCTTGGAGAGAACAACAGCAAGGCACTCCCTTTAGCCTTCAGACCTCTCCAGTTTTGGGGACAGGTACTTAAATTAGCATTCTCGGGGAGAAAGGCAGGGAAGGATGTAAAGAGGCAAAGGAGTTGTATGAGAGGGAAAACATAGCACATTAAAAAAAAAAAAAAAGGCAGCAGGAATATGTCCTAATTTGGAGAAACAGGCCACATTGCCATGGCAACTCTGAATCTCCACAAGGCAGCCAGGCATGCCTTTAAACATCATGTTAAATAGTTCAACTATGAAGAAGAAGAAAGAAAAGTGTGAGGGAGGGTTGAGAGAGAAAGAAGAGCCCTGAAGCCTGCTGAGGGCCAGAGGGAGAGGCTGCCCAAAGCCCGGCCATTCTTCAAGAGAAATTTCATATGGCGAAGCTGCAAGTCCTGAACTGGATCTTTTCTCTCTGATCTGGGCAGGTTGGGGTCTACATTTGTATGTAGTTAACCTGTATCTTCAGATTCTCCCAAAGCTACACAGCTGCCAGCCCAGTACTCCTCAACCTCTTTTCCAGGACTGTCCTCAGGGCTGCCAGCCCCACAGCAAACCCGCCTGCCATGCTCAGGCCTTTCCCAGGAGACTTGACAGGCATGCGATCTTGTGCCATCGGGGAAGTGAACCCAGCAGTCCTGAGGGCTGAGCATAGCAATTATTCGGCCACACCTGTAACTGTTCATGGAACACTGGTTAGGAATTCTGGCCTATGGGGGAAGAAAAAACATTTTATTTATTCAAAAAATGTAAAAGCCACCTGGAAACAACGCCTAAATGAAGTTATGCCGTGTGTGGTCCTTTGGGATCAAGCCAGTGATGCCGGCAATTCGGGGAAGAGTTTCCTGCGTGGCTCTGAACCTTTGGAAAATAGGAATAAGAATATAAAACTGTTCTCCCATCTGGAACATTAATTACTCAAAATATGCCCTCAATGTTCAGCATTCATTTCACCCTGCAACTAGTTCTCAATCACACTGCCTTGCACATTACTCGGTCTCTTTTCCCTTTCAAAAGTCTCTCCCCTTGTCCTTCTAGCCTGATTGCCTGCCCTGCCTTTACCTTTTTCTCCTCTGTTAGGACCTGGAGATCTTCTGACAGAGCCCTGTGAGCTGAGCAGCTCCAGCAGGTGAGGGTCAAGCCAGAAGCTGAGAGGGAGAAGCAAATGGGTCCCGTGCCTCATGGCACACTCAGATGCCACTGCGAGGAGTGGTGTGTGTCATAGGTGTCCAGGCAACCTGATGAGCCCCTGTAAGGCACGGGGAATGGAGAATGCATTCTCCTCTTAGCTTAACAACAACAATAATAATAGAAGCAGATGGGTGCACTGCTATCCCCAGGCTCTCTCTCTCTCTTTTTGTTCATAGGCTTACATCAAATCATTTTCTCTATAGATTTATTCTTAGCACACAAAACTGAAATTTCCACTTGCTCTGCTGTGCTCTCTCTGAAACTTTCCATTCCATAAACATCCCACAACCCAGAATGAGTCCATCTTGTCTGTCTCATATGGCCCTGCCTCAAGGTAGAGGCCTCAAGGCCTTTAGGAGGCTTCACTAAATCCCCAGCTAAAGGAAATCACACCTCTCCCACAAAAAATACCCTCTCTTGGCCCAATCTCCTCCAATCAAGAGCGGATCTTTCTCTGAGACACGTCCTCCTCCACCACTTCACACATGCATGGCCTGGCCCAAACCACAGGCCCCCCAAGTCCTGCACTTCTGCACTTGAACAACAATTTCTACCTCATAGGATTGTTGGGAGGAGTGCATAAAATATCTGTGGGGGAGGGAGGCATGGTGCCTGGCCCATTTGCAGGCTGGCAATCAGAAGGGCGCCCTTCTCAGCCAAGGCTGGACAGAGTGTTTAGTGAGGTAAGGCATTTCCTTCTATGTTAACCATACATGGCTGGCGTTATTCCTCTGATTTAACAGTGAGGAGCCTGAAGTTCCAAAAGGTTAAGTCATTGCCTAAGTTCAAACAGGTAGGAGACAGCAAAACCAATTTTGACTTTCAAAATCACTGTCCTTAACCATGGCCTTCCTCTTGATGGTGGTATAGGATGTCCAAATAGAGGGGCTTGGGGTTGGCAATCTGTTCAGAGGGCAGGGCTCAGCAGCTGTGCTGAGGCTGTACCACATAGCAAACACATCTACATTCAACATGTGTATGTATTTGGGATGGCTGCTATGGTGCAGGGAGAGGAAGGGGGTATAGCTGATGGAAATCTGTGAACAGCTAGAAGCTCCTACCCCCCTGCTTCTCTAGGAGCGGCTGTGGGCACACTGCCTTTCTAACAAATGCAAATAAATATTAAATATTTGTTTAATAGAAAATACCATGCATTCTTTGATTGCAATTCTGCTTTTTCTCTAGTTGGAGCTCCATGAATTGCCAAAGGATGTAAAGACTTAGAAGGGAGTTACAAGAGGAAATGCAAAACCATCCATTTTTACCAAAATTAAATGTGCAAAAGGCTATATATCAGAGGGATGCATACAGGAAAGAATAAGAGGTAAATAGCAAATAGGAAAATAAGAAAGGAAAACAAGAAGTGTTTAACAAACACTACTTAAAATTCTTCTGAAGACAAAGCCTGAAGCACAGTCAGCCTCGGCCCAAAGCACCTGCGTCATCCATTTTCCACCCTTAAAGCCCCTGATATTCCCTTGGATGCTTCATTCTCTGAGGAAAAAACCCTAGTCTAAATCCATTTGATCCTGAGAAAACAAACGTCCATATCCAAAGCACCCCAGCCCTTCAGTGCAACCTTTCTTACCTTCCTAGTTCTCTCTTCGTTCCTCAGTTGAATAACCTGCATTTTTAAAATAATTGAATTATCCATGCATTGTTTCATCACATTATTTCAATGGCCTCCTCTGATTACAGTGCTAACCTTCTGACCTCCACCTCCTGTAATATTTGTCTCTTCCTGTCTGTCTTTTCTCCCCACCACCCCACCCCGATCTTATCTATTCCCTCTCCTGTCACCTCTTTAAGGATTAATAGGGTGAAAACACTCACAGTCTCTGATGCTCAGGTGTGGCGCAGGAGAATTTCTAACATGGCCTGGAAGCAATCTAATAGGAAGGGTGAGGAAGGGGAGTGGATGGAGAAGCCAGATGTCTTGCCCAAGAAATACCTGTATTTCAGGTAGTGTGTAGAGGAAACTACCAGCGTGTTCCCAGTGCCCTGCTGATGCAAAGCAGCATAAACCTGCCTCTTCCCTTCTTACATATTATTCCAGGCACTCCAGCATTCACATACTTATGTTCACTGACAACTGCCCACTCTTGGAAGCAATCCACTGGGGAGCTCATCAAATCAGCAGTCATTTAGCAAGACCCCCAGTGCCTGAACCACTTTTTTTTTGCCAGCATATTCACCCATTCACTCTGCCAACACATGGCAAAAGAGGTGCCACCAAGGACTCTTCTGTTTATAACACCTACTGATCACACTCTGAGGTTAAGTCAGCTCTGGCACTGTGAAGCATACATGTGCAGAAAGGTGAATGAAGCTACAGCAAAGAATCCGTGATCTCTACAGTAGCCTGGCAGGCTGATTTTCTATCATCTAAAATTAATTATATGGTATAACATGCAGAGACATCCACAGAACAAGGGAGACAGTTTGGATAAGGGCTAAGAAGTAACTGAATGAGAGTGATGGAGCCCAGAAGCGGCTTTACCATGATTACTTACACAGAGGAGATGTTGGGCTAGAATCTTTTCCAGATGGAGAAAATTTGAAAGTGATTCAATCAGTGAAATGTAACCACATATACAATCGTCATGGTGAAAATCCCTGAGATGTTTTTCAGCTCCATCTAGCCAGAATATGAACAATACCTAATGATTGTGCAGTGCTTATAGCTCAACGAAGCACTCTCATATATCTCATTTCAGTCATTACATCATCCATTATTTTATGGACAAAGCAGCTTTGGCTCAGAAAGGTTCAGTGAGCTGCCCAAGGTCATGCAGCTGGCAAGAGGCAGAGCCAAACGGAAGCCCCAGGTGTCAGACAAAGGTCTTGTGACTGCACGCCTCAGATTGATGCCACCATGGTCCACAGTGCTCAGAGAAACAAGGACAGGAACAAGAAAGGCCCAAAGAACCGAGAAAAATGTGTGTACTAAAGCCATCCAACAGCACCAATTGACTATTAAAAATTCAGCTTCTTTAGTGACTCATAACCAGGTCAAAGCTTTTATTTTATTGAATGGTCCAGTAAGCTCATTCAATGGACATAAAAAAATCTCCATAACAGAAAATATGCATATGCATATATATTTATCCTATATAGAAATCATGGGATATTTTCATACTTGAATCTTTTGGAATAAAATGTAACGTTTCTCCCCACCTAGCTAGAAGGAGAACAAGTGAGTTTATCTTAGAGAGAAGGATCAAACCACTTGTAACTCAAAGAGGTATGTTTCGCTCCATCTCTAAGAGGGCATCATGCATGCCACCACAGTGTGTAACATACTGCTCTGTTTCAGCCTGTGCCTCTCAGTTCTGCCCCACCCAGCCCTCCATATCACTGGGGCCAACTTCACTCCCTCTGGATTTTATTCATTCGGTAGGGATCCAAGCATTCTAGATACGTGGAGCTGGAAAGGAATTCAAGGTCATTTTGTTGAAAGGAAAAACAGCAGAATAAAATAGGTAAAAATGCCAAGACTGAGAAAAGTGCCTTAGATGCTTATTGTGCATTAGGAGGTGGCAGTAAATCAATGTATCAGTGCAGGGGACCTTGTGATTTGTAGCCCAAGATACCTGATTTAGATCCTGGCTGCCCCTCTTACCTGCTAGACAACTTTGACAACCACTCAATATCTCTGGGCCCCAGTTTTCTTGTATATAAAATGGGAGTAATAGTTCAACCATTGTGGAAAACAGTGTGGCGATTCCTCAAGGATCTCGAACTAGAAATACCATTTGACCCAGGCATCCCATTACTGGGTATATACCCAAAGGATTATAAGTCATGCTGCTATAAAAACACATGCACACGTATGTTTATTGCGGCACTATTCACAATAGCAAAGACTTGGAATCAACCCAAATGTCCATCAGTGACAGACTGGATTAAGAAAATGTGGCACATACATACCATGGAATACTATGCAGCCATAAAAAAGGTTGAGTTCGTGTCCTTTGTAGGGACATGGATGCAGCTGGAAACTGTCATTCTCAGAAAACTATCGCAAGAACAGAAAACCAAACACCGCATGTTCTCACTCATAGGTGGGAATTGAACAATGAGATCATTTGGACACAGGAAGGGGAACATCACACACCAGGGCCTATTGTGGGGAGGGGGTAGTGGGGAGCGATAGCATTAGGAGATATACCTAATGTAAATGATGAGTTAATGGGTGCAGCACACCAACATGGTACATGTATACATATGTAACAAACCTGCACGTTTTGCACATGTACCCTAAAACTTAAAGTATAATAATAAAAAAAAGGGAGTAATAATAATTTTCTCACCGGATCATAGAAAAATAAAAACAAGATCATTAATGTCATATGTTAACTAATATAATGCAATTAAATAATATAGCCAGTGTAATAAAATAAAAAATAAAGCACACAGCAAAGTACCTGATCAGTTCCAGTTAGATTATTTTCTACCTTTTATGTCTAAAAATCACTGGATATTTCTTTATTGGTTGGTTCCAAAAATAATACTACATAGCTGACTTTTATCTTTCATATGCTACGTTCTCTGAGTTTTCTGGTGGTGGTGGTGGTGGTGGTGTTCTGAGCCTTGAATTGTTTGTCCTATCATTTTTTACGTATTTCTAAGAATATAAGAAGAACTCATTCAGTTCTTTTCTCCAGAGGGCAGAAACAAGAAGTAAAGAAAAAACTGTTCCTCACTATGGGTATAAATAATGCCCTATAGCCATGTGTTTATTAAGTAATCATAGTTTTCCTCTTTTTACAAACATATATTGGAGCAGCATGAGATTCCTGTACATCAATGATATGACATAATATTAACTCAAAGCAAAGAAACATATTTTTCTTAGCCTAAGCAGCCTAGTTGTAGATAAATGTGAAGTTATGTTGGGTTTTGTAACACTAAAGGTAATTTGATGAGCCCCAGGAGATGCAGTTCTCATTGTATGGCTGAAGAAGCTGAGACCTAATGAATGATTTGTCCAAGATCACACAGCTAGCCGTGCCGGAGGCTAAACTCTAACCCAGCGTTTCTAACTCTCAGATAAGCCCTCTTACCTCTGTATCACACTTTTGAAATAACCTTCCAACCAGAAAGTTGTGTAGATTCTATTTTCTCAGATTATTGATGAATATGTCACATGGGACAGAAATAAAAGGCTTGCTAAAGTCAAGACACAGTACATTGATCACTTCCCCCACAATCCCGGAACCTCATCAGTCTGTCACTGCCGGAGACGATGATATCCCATAGGACCTCAGTGCCACACTCTTCAGTGTGCTGTAATTTCTGTCAGAGAACAAGATATGAGCAGAGCCCTCACCTGTCAGGCTCTAGCCTAACAGTTCAGGGGACGCATCTGGATCCACAGCTCTTAGAAGTAATTTCCTTGGAAACACTGCCTCTAGCAACAATATCTACACCAGTGCTTCCCAAACACCAGCCCATGGATCAATGACAATCCATGATAAAGTTATCACTGGCCCACAGAAAAATGAGAAAAATAAAAACAATGTAGTGGGTTGTTGACACAGCTAGATGTGTTCAATTGAAAGGACTGTTCTTTATTCTGAGATCATATATTTCTTAGTTTTGTTTGTAGTTTACATATCCTTTGTTTTTTTTTTTTTAATGTGGTATAGGACTATTTTTTAAAAGTCGAAATTGGAAAAATAACGATTCATCATGCTACATCATGCCACCACTGCCACTATCATTATAAAATAATTAGTCTGCAAGTTGAGAAATCAGAAACCTCTCCTCTAAGCAACGGGTAACAGAGGCTGTGTGGCTGGAAGGAGCAAAGTCCCCACCAAGACTGGTTCCCTCTTGGCCAAAAAGGAGGCTTGACGAAGGGACTGTCACTGCCAGTATGAGTCAAGGACATCAGGGAGCTTCGTATAACCATATCCCAATATGACACTCTCCACTCAAGTATCTTCTGAATTCAGCCACATACAGGTTTCATCATGTTATAGTTGAGGCTTCTGTTTTAAATTCTTTGCTTTCATTTTTCACTTCAGTTAACATAGGTGGGTAACTAGGTGTCAGCATCACCAGCAGTTTTGATATGCATTATTTTTCTTAGTCCTATGAGATAAGCCTTTAAAATGTCCAAGGTATACCGTACCTGGCTTTTGTAGCTCACTGCCACAAACTTTTCATGATCGTCCCCCAGATCTTGGTTGCTCAAATTCAATCTTCCTCATCTAATTTCTGTGCCATTTTCTCCTTTAGTGATGCATCCTGCATACCACTATTGATTAAAACACTATGCATGTTCATCTACCTCTCCAGCTTCACCATACTCTCAGTGATTTGCACCACGTCTAACACATAATGGATGTTTTGAATGAGTAAACGAATCCTAGACCACTTTCCAAAAAGCTAATCATTCGATAATTTGATGAAATTATCAAAATGTTGACTTTTTGTATAAAAATAAACCTGAAAAGAAGGCTAACTTCTACAGTTCATTATGGAAATAGGGTGAAAATGGGGTCTAGCGAAGTGATGGCAAAATTAATTAGGAGAATTATAATGAGATAATTCATATAAAGCTCTTACACATAGCAAGGGCTCCATATATAATAGTCTTCCTTTTCCAACTCCTCTTCTGATTAGTTGCTCATTGGAATGTTGGGGAGATTAGTTTTTCTGGTTTTTTTCTTTTTTAGAAAATCTTGTTTTCAAAACACTGCTTTTTACTTCTTTGTGGTTTTTGCTTTATTTTTTACTTTTTAAAAATTTTTATTATTTATTTATTTATAGTTTATTTTAAGTTCCGGGATACATGTGCAGAATGTGTAGGCTTGTTACATTGGGAGAAAAAAAAAAAAAAAAAAAACGCCTGCTTTTTAAAAACAATAATATCAACACTGGGCCCAGGAAAATCACCTCAAAAACACCATTTTTGGCTTTTGTTATGTTCTCCTGAATCCCCATACACACCACATACACACACACTCACACAGACACACACACACACTCACTTTCCAAATTTGGGTTGACATCTGATTGCTGATTACTATGAGTGTGATCTTCCAAACAACTGTGTCTGCATCAAATACCCCTATGGGCCATTCACATTTGATTCTGTGTGAATATTTTTATAATTTTTGTATTTTTATATTTCCATAAAATTTCATAATTTTTCCATGAGGCCAAATCAGAAGCTTCTTCAAAGTACAGATTAAATATACCTTTTTTTCTTAAAATGTCTGCACATTCAGGCTTTCACAGGATATTAAATCAATGTGACAGTACTTTCATGAGCATAGGTAAGCTACTAGAAGGTGAGCACAATTTAATCCTAAGAACACCTGGTAATTGATAAATACTAAACAGCCAGAAGACTATTTAGGACTAGAAGCACCAACATTCTAAGAGTCATGTATGATTATTATATGTTTTTGAAAGAGGTATGTTTAAAAATATTAGGTACACGTTGCAAATCTATCAGGATCCCATCATTTGTGAAGTCCAACATGACTCAGATTTTAACAATTTGTTTCCAGTCAACCACCAAATCTCTTTGAAATGTGTCATGTTATATTGGCATGCATGTCTCTTTCTGTTTGTGCTTATGTATTCTATTTACACCACCCAGGGTAAAGTGATGCTTAATATTAATTTTAATACCAATGTTATCAAAATATATTTTAGCCTACATTCAACAGCTCTGAAGTAGGCCAAAACCTTTTCTCCTCATTATCACCTCCGTGAGAGTCCCTTGCCAAGATCTGGCTAGGAGGCTTATATCTGACAAAGCTTAATGAAGTGTTAATGAAGGGAAACCATCCCAGCCCATTTAGAGCTTTATTCAGCACAGATTTAAGAGTACCCTGGTGGCTCAAGCCTGTAATCCCAGCACTTTGGGAGGCCGAGACGGGCGGATCACAAGGTCAGGAGATCGAGACCATCCTGGCTAACATGGTGAGCGCGAGGTGGCGGGCGCCTGTAGTCCCAGCTGCTCGGGAGGCTGAGGCAGGAGAATTGCGCGAACCCGGGAGGCGGAGCTTGCAGTGAGCGGAGATCCGGCCACTGCACTCCAGCCTGGGCGACAGAGCGAGACTCCGTCTCAAAAAAAAAAAAAAAAGCTTTAATAGTGGCTCTTTTTCTTCCCCAGGACGGTACAGATAAGGTGAGAGGCTGTAGACTTAATTTTGTCATGTTTGGCTTGAATGGTTTTGCCTTTTGTTCACTAAACTGAGGTTTAATCCTTGTCCTTATTTAAAAATTCCTCTGTATGGGTCTATTCCTCTGTATGGGCCTATGAATTCCTCATTCTAGATACCTGCCCAACCTTTCCAATCAATGTCTAGGCCCTTAAGCATGCACTCTTAACATGCCCATAGCTTCTTTTTCTTCCCTTTAAGTAATTTCTTCATCCTCTCTAGTCCCATCAAAGCTCTTCATTTAACAGAAAACCATCAGCCAAGGTCTACAAAGAATTCTGTGGCCAAATCCTCTGCATTCCATTTGACTCCCCTGTGCTGACATGGCACCACTCATTGCTCATAGCCATTCAGCACTCTTCAGTGTAGCTTACATGATTCTCTTCTCTTGTAGCCATTAACTTAGGGGCCAGAAGACCCACATTCTAGTCCTAGCCCTGCCACTTAATATTTCTCCATCTTTGACATATCGTTTAACTTTTCAGAGACTTATGGTGATGCTAGGAATAGTGGCAATAGCTATCTTCACTTTTCAGAGAGAAAATTTGAGATGCAGTTTCCCATACTGCACAATTGTTATGAGTATCAAATTAAGATAGAGTATATAAATTTACTTTGAAAACTGTAAAACATCATGAAATGTAATATTTTGTTATTTTTATCTCCTACCTCCAGCCACATGTACTGTAGTGTTTCTTCCTGTTCTCTCTTCTGATTTTCCTCTCCTTTCTTTGTGGAAGACTCCCTGCTTTTCCAGTGTGAATATTCTGCTATACATGAATTTCTCAGCATACTTAAGCCTTTCTTTCCTAAGTAACTAATTAGAAGAATGCTTCAAGATGAGGAGTGAAAGGGCTAACCTCAGGGTGCCACATTTTGGAGGAAATAAAAGAACTATCTATGGCCTGTGAGTAGTTGGGACACACCAGTTTCTGGAGTTTTCTTTGATCATTGAAGAGTCTCACCCAAACAGAATTTACTTTATCCAAATTTGCTTTTCCCTCTGTCTGCCTATGATTATCAGAAGTTCATATAATCTCTAATATATAGGTTTCCTACTATATACAGCCCCAAATGTCATTAATATTAACTTTTATCAATATCAATATATTTTATTAATATACTTTCAATCATTTATCTCAAACCACATTAAAATGTCATATCCTCCTATCCTAATTTCAATTTGCCCTTGTCCTTACCTCTAATCAGGAAAGAGAAGAGAGAGCAATTCATTATATCATATTATCTAAAGACTGTGAACTCTTAGAGAGGACTGGTATTTTGTTGACGTTAAAGTTCTACTAGAACTGATCTGGTAATCTGGAAAAGTAGGCCAGTTCCAGGAGAGAACTGAGATGTGGCCTCAGGCAAGTCACTTAATCTTTCTTGGCCTCAGTGTCCTCTATTGTAAAATAAGGGCATGAGACTAGTCTCTAAGATCCCTTCCAACCTTGATGGTCTTTGACACCATGTAGTAAGATAACATGTTCATCTGGATTTTTGTGGAGGGGTGAGGAATAGAGTGGAGTGGGGATGAAAACAGGGTGTGCTTTATCAGGAATTGCCTTTCCTTTCCCTACTGCATGTAAAGAGCTTCAACAGTCTCTTTGCAACCTTTTATGTGCCAAATCTTAAAATCTGTCAGCAAGGATGCAGTTTAAAAACTCATAATTTGATCACACATCTTCAGATTTTGCCACCACTGCTCATTTCCTTTGCTTACTTTTAATCTACTCACCCTGAACCCTGTACATTTTTGGTGACTTTCTCCCTATTTTTTCGCTCACCTTTCCTTCATTCAACATTCTCTTCTCATGGATATCATACCCAAAACTTCTTGAATAGATTGTAAGTCCCAACCCCTTTATTTTCAGATGAAGAACGAAGAAAGATTTAGGGACTTTCCCAGAGTCAAACAGCTATATGGATTATAAAGCAAAGATGAGAACCAGACCTCTTGATTTGGTAGTTTAGTTTAGGCTCTTTCCACTCTAATATCTACACCATGAAATGAATATTTCCATTCAACCCTATGGAGTACTCCAAAGAAGAATAAAGCCCTAAAAAGCGAGTAGCAGCATATCATCCACTACATTGCCCATAAGACTTAAATTATTTTTAAAAATAATAATTAGCCCTACTCTCTTTCCCTCTATTTCAAATATTGGTGACATATACTTTCCATTTTATATAATCCTAGCTGTGAATAATTGCCTATTTTTTCCAGTTGCTTTGACAAATGAAGTTGAGACTTCTATAGACTTTATTGCTGCATCTCTACCTCAAATCCACCCAAACCAATCTTTTTCTTGTATTGAGACTGCCTGCTCATATTTGACTCCACCACCATTTAGCTCAGTCAGTGCTGTAGGATCTATGTGAAAAAGTAATTAAATCATTTCTGTAATTATTCTCCCATGCTTATAAATAATTAAGAATCGCACATTCCCCCGGAAGCCACGAAGAACCCAGAAACAGTGAATGATGAGGGGAATGAATGAGGAAACATATTTGTGAAGGCAGTAAAAATTCAGTGAGGGGGTGATAAATGAGAAAGCTGGAGAGTGAAAATAAGGAGATGGTTAAGAGTCAGGAAGGGGAGGATTCCTAGGAACATTGGTAAAAATAAAAAACAATTAAGAAAGGAAACAGTATAACAAAACAGACCCAGGAGCAAGAAAGGAAGAGAAAGGAGTGCAGGCAGAGGAAGGCTAAAAGAGGCCAGACATGTGTCGCAGTTGTTATTATTTTCCTTATTGCAAAGCTAAGGAAACTGAGGCAGAGAAGAGTTAAGTAGGCTAAGAACACAGAACTAATAAGTGAGAGCCAGAATCAGTCCAGGTCTCTCTGGGCCTGAATTCTATCTATTATATTGAGCTCAAACTCCTTTTCAGTTTTTAAAATTACAAAATGTAAATCTATGATGATCTCAAAACAAAATGTTTAATCTAAAAAATGTATATTATTCTTCCTGATATCCCTTATCAATAAATTAGCTACAGTGCCTCACCCAGACCCCCACTATGACCAAGCATATGGATGGAGAAGGTGTCTGCTGGAGGGCATCTCTGCTGTGGGATGGAAGAGCACTACAAGGTCCCACAGAGGTAGGGCATATGTCCTTGGGTGGCCTCATTACATGCTAAGTTCTAACCAACTGAACCAACTGGCCACAGACAATAAAGTTAATGTTTGATAGCTCCAAAAGTCAAGAGCAGACCACCTGGGAACTTTTAACTATGCCAGGTCCAAAAGTAGGCCACGGAGGGGCCTCGGCACTGACAGGAAGAAGCATGACGATGGCTGCATGTACCACATAAGGTAGAAGCCATGTGGAACAGTGGGTCACAGGAGATGGGGGAGAGGACAAGGTGAGAGAAGGGCATAGAGACACAAACCAGAGATGCAATGATGGGGAGCAGGGAGCAGAGCAAGGAGGGAAAGGAGGACAGAGAGAAGGAGCAATCAGAGAAGCCAAGAGGGGAAGAAACAAAGAAGGATACATGCACAGGCAGGCTGAGATGAGTCCAAGAGGGCAGGGAAAGGCAGCTGAGGGTTCTTAGTGCAGGAAGTAGGGTTAAGCCCTCTCTGTAGTGTGGGTGGTTAAAACAGTCCAGAAATCGTCAGAGTTCACCAATTTATATGGACTTCCCTCCTCTACCTGATTCTCTTCTACTTCCCAGAGCAGGTCCTGAAGTCCTTCTGCCTTAACAGACAAAATGTTCTCCAGGCTCCAGAGCAGGTATGGACTGTCCCCTGCTCAGCTGAGAACAACTGACACCCTCCTCAAGCAGCTCCCCTTCAGGGTTTCTGTCCCAGCAGAGCCACCCCTCATGCTAGGATCAGACAGAATCCCCACAAATGGTGGGATCTGTGGCCCTCAGGAAAGTACCTTCAGTTTAAAATACATATTTCCCTTATGGTCCAACGAGATATCTGAAATTCCACTATTACAAACTTTTTCCACTAAGTTAGAATACAAATGCCCCTAGGGAGGGAAACCCATCAGTTGTTCTTGTCTATTTGAACCCTGGCAAGGACTTAGTGTTATAGACTGTAAGGAGGAAATTCTGGGGCCACATGGAGGACAGACCCAGGACTGAATTGAACAGTACTTCTTGGAGAAACCTCAGCAGTGCTGGGAGCAGAGGGAAGCAGGAAGAGGGTCCTCTGGGCAGGCAAAGGGCAGAAAAAAGGCACTGGAGAATTAGAGGTAGGAGCTGTCAAATGAGAGAAAAGAACATGGAAAAGGAAGTTTTCCTTCCATAAAAAATGGTTAAAAGTACATTCTTTTCCAATTGCGTAACTTTTCCCTGAACTGACCATCAAGTTCAAGATGACAAAGTGGCCATTATTGCTACTTAGAAGTTCCAGAAGCACACAAAAAACCCTTTTCAAGCCCTAATGCTTCCTCCCACAGACAAAAAGCCAGCTCCGGATACTTCCAACTCTTAACAGCATCAGAAGCCCCCCACTACAATGACTAGTTAGCCTCTTTCTTGAATCCAATAGAGCACAAGAGTGGAATACACCAACATGAGAGAAAGTACTCTTCTCCCAGAGCATCCAGAAAGCTGAACAGTGTCCTTACTCCCCTCTCTGCTTTGCTGAGTAGTTTTCATAACAACCACTGAACTGGTTTCCCTTCTGGAAGAACTGAAATGACACCAGTAACTACTTGCTGGGTTACCAAGTCTTCCCTTTCACTGACTAATGAGACCTCTCCTTGGGCACAGAAACTGCAGGGCCAAATGGGTGAAGTTCCATGACCCCAAATAGTACTTTCCTCAATAAAATCAGTCACCAATTTGTTCTTGGAGAACAACAGTGATGAGAGACCAGGGCATTCACAAGAGGGGTATCCCTATCTTTCAGCGTCTTCTGATAAAGATGTGCTGGTTAGATGTCTGGAAAACATGTCATGGCAGGGAGGCAGGCAGGCAAGCAGGACAAGAACTGGGACTCTGGCTGCTGCTCTTTTTCTACCCTGCAGTGCAGCCTGGTCCTGAGTCCTGCTACTCAGTCAGTCCCTGCATTTGGCTGGAGCAAAGCTTCCATGGTCTATATGAGTGTAACTGGACCTATAGCTGTCACAGCCGTTGGACAACTTCAGGTAATGTTGGTCTGAGCCATCAGTTCTCCTACTTCTCTTCTGCTTGGTTCTGGAAATTGTTGCACTCACACTTCCTGCCCCAATTCCGCTCTTCCTGAGCTCTGACTCCAGGCTTCAGACCTTATTTCCTGTTTTCAGTATCAACTCTGGCTTCTAGAGCCATCCATCCAGAATAGAAGACTCTCTATGATCTCCATTCAGAGGGGCGGTGGGGGAAAGGTTCTGGCAGAGACTCCAGGCAAGCAGCCAGCTGGGGCCTAGGGGAAGAGAATTATTCACAGGATCACAGATGTTAGAGATGAAAAGAACTTGCAAAAACACATCTCACTCATCCATCCCACCTTGTAATGTAGGCCCTTTTCCAAGAGCATATGGCCTGTTCCCATCTGATTTCAAAGAATCTATCATTAGCGACAAATACATACTGAGCGCAACTCATGTGCTCTGTGTTGTCCCGATCATGAGGGGTGGAAACCAAGGGGCTCTCTTCCTCTAGAAAGGGCTGGCACACTGTGTGATAAATTTACTTCTCTCATGCATTGCCTGAGCCCACCAAGTTATCTGTCCCATCATGCTCACACAGATATCTTCCAAACACCTGAATACCCCCTCTTGCAGATAAGCAAGCCTGTGATTATCCTGGGAAAATAATAGGGACAGTAGATGCTGAAGGCCCAGCAATGGGAGGCACTGTAGGAGGGTGCTGAGGGGGCCAATGGAAGCAGTCTTTGAGTACCACCGCCACTGACTGGTAAGGATTTTGGTCTGAAGTAACAGCAAATACAGCTGATTCTCTAAGACTATTCAAGAAGTAAGAAGGAAAAGATTGCTCCAAGACCTATCGCCATCCAGGATAGTGAGGCAAGGACACTCTCTTCCTTGTCAACTTCT
The DNA here is from genome assembly GCF_043159975.1 of Macaca nemestrina. Taxonomy (NCBI): domain Eukaryota; kingdom Metazoa; phylum Chordata; class Mammalia; order Primates; family Cercopithecidae; genus Macaca; species Macaca nemestrina. The sequence continues at coordinate 128,146,065 of NC_092134.1, read as the reverse complement.
CATCTACTGAGATGGAATCCTAGACCTTAGACTGATGTACACTCGATTTTATTTTCTCCTCACACACACCACGGTACAGAAAAAAATTTCCCCAATCCCAGGGTTATTGAAGAGTTTCAGCTGATCCAGGATCAAATCTTGGGGCATCCAGTTGAAAGTGTTCTGGGCTTGAAGGTCTCAAGTTCACTCTTGACCTGAGTCTAGAGTTTGGAGAGAATTGGAGTTCCCATGCAGCTGCAGCTCCCAGGCCCCATCAGACTGGGGGTGGACCTGACAGTTTTGCCCACCCCTACATCCCTTCTTCTCTAATTCTCTTTCCCTTTCTGCTTCTTATCTTTCATCCCACTCTTGTCTCTCCCTTGGCTATTCCCTTATTCTGAATGTTTAGGTCTTAATCAAGGTCAACTAGGAAAGGGAGGAAATCAACTTTGCCAGGCTCCAGTTAGCCCCTGTTGCAATAACTGGGATAACCTATTACTCCAAGGCTAAATGCTTGATATCCCAGGAGGGCTGAATAAATAAAAGTGTTCAAAATAAAGTGAAGCATACTAGTGAAATCCATGGGCTTCACTGTCATTTAGCTAAGTGTTCTAGTTTCCACACTGTCATTAATAGTGCAGGCCAGTTGCTTTCCTTTCTGATTCTCTTTCTTCATCTGTAAAAGAAGGACAATAATACTACTGCCTAAATCCTAGGTCTCCTTTGAAGGTTAAATTGGCTCAGTGCAGGCAAAGCACCATTTCATATAAAGAGTGGCACCAGAAATGCAATAGGCATTTGATTTTTCTAAAGGCGGAATAAAATGAAGCTGACCTCTTCTGAAACTCCAAATTTGGCCCACCCCACTCTCCTCCCAACCAGGGCAAATCCAGGATTCAAAACATACCCAAAAGAAAATGTTAATCAATTCTAGGTTAAGACCCTTAACAGCCTGCACTCCAGCTGAATATCAGAGACAAGAGAGTTGTTGAACTGACATCTGATGGTGGATTTCATCATCTCTAATTCCACTGACTTTGTCATTTTCATGGTATTTCCTCCCTTCTGTTTTCCTTTCCCTTCCTCATCTCCTTTAGCTTCTTTTCATTTTTCTCCAACTCTTCTTTCTCTTTCTTAATCTTTATTAAGCATTTACTCAATGACACTGCACTGGAAATCATGATGAGAAAGCTCAACAAATAGAGCCTGACCTGTCACAGACTTTATAACCTAAACAACATGACATGTTCTACTCACCAGTGGTTCTCAAACTGGGAAGTTTATAAAAACAGTAATTAGTAGGGCTGTGCTCCAAACCTATTAAATCAGAATCCTTGGGTATGAGGCCAGAGAATCTATATTACAATAACAATAATAAAATAAAATCTCCCTGTTGATTTCAAAGTCAACCACTACCATACACTAAAATAAACTATAAATTCTACCAAGCCCCTTTCTCTCTTTCATTTTTTAACTCCTTCATTCTCATAATCCTCTCAGCTGATTATGTCCAACTGTTTTATTTTTGAGAATTTACAATATTTGCTTTGATATAAGCAATGAGAATATAGGAATGGTAAGAATAAAAGGCAGAGAGGTTGGAAGGAGGTGGAAGGAGTATGCAGACAGTAGATCTATGAAGGCAAAAGAAGTGGAGTGATGCAGATGGAAGACAGCAAAAATAAGAGTAGGCAGAGGAGGAGGAGGGTGATGTGGGCGGAAGCAGCATGCAGAAACCACAGTGCAGCCTGGCTTCCTGGGAAGCCTGTTGCCCTAGCAACATGATGCTGAAAGGTTAAAGGCTGCTGCTCCCTACTACTCTGGATTACATGTTGCCAAGGCAACAGAAGGCATCCAAGACACGTGGTGGCAAGCCGTGAGGACTTCAGGGCATGCCAGGAATCCTCAGTTCAAGACAGGCTATCCTAGCTGGCTGCACCATTGTGCTACCTTCCACTCTGAACCCATACCTCAAAAGCTCACCCCGGACGCGGCATTCCCTGTGATACTCTTCTCAGTGCCATCACCTCACTTTGGGAAGAGAGGAAATGATATTCAGCTGCAGCTAGGTAGACAAATCCAGGAGTAGGCAAGGGATACTAGTGCATGGGAACTCCAAGAACTCAAAAGGAGAAGCAGCCATTTAGTTAGAGGAAAGCCAATTATAATGTATCTAATTTCCTCCATTGCTTTGCTCATCTGTTTGCAAGCCTGTAAACAAATTTTGTGAAAATAACAAAACAAAACCTGCATAATGCATCTATCAAAGGAAAAGGATGTCTTGTCTTTTAAGAGGAATTTATCTTTCAATACTAGTAGATAACAGAAGCCATTTATTCAAAACCAGGTGTGTACTTGGCAGAGTAATGAGTAGCTTAAAAGGTTATTTCATTTAATCTTCATAATAGTTCTTTGAGGTGGAAGAGTATTAACCACATGAGAGAGATGAGAGAAAAAAAAAAAAAAAAAACAGATCACAGAAATCACACATGGCAAGAGGTCACCGGGCTCTGAAAGGTGGAACCAGAACTCAAAATGGCTCCATGGCATATGCTCCATCCATGATACTGTACTGCCGCCATCTGAAAAGACACTATATCAGGTAACATGGCCCCATTCTCACACCCAGAATGAATAAAATAACTCCCTGCCAAGACCTCAGGCCCTATATCAGCCAACTCCAGAGCACCTCGTCAGACTCAGCTATACTGACCCTCCTATTACTCATCAAGAAACAGCAAACAGCAACAAAAACACTTTCCCACTTGAAGGCCTTCACACCTGCTGTTCTCTCTGCCAAAATGCTGCCCCTCAGATCTTCACGTGTCTTGATCTTTCTCATCATGCAAATCTCAAGGGCTACCTCCTCTGCAGCCTTCCCCGACAACCCTAACTAAAATAGCTCACAATACCTCTTTCTGCTATTTTCATTAAAGCATTCACCACTATCCAAAATAATATTGTTTAATTGATGTGTCTGTTTACTGTCAGTCAATGCTCCGTGAGGACATGTCTCTCTTATTGATCACATCTCTGGGACCTCAAATAGTTCCTAATACCCAGTAGATAAAAGATATTTTGCGAATAAATACCTGAGAAGGTATGTTGTTTGGAGAGGAAGTTACTACCTTTGGAAAGTTAATTGCATTGATTAAATATAGTTGGGTGATACCTTGACAATTAGCATATAATATGAATTGCATATGTTTATTTTCCAAAACTTTTAAAACTGTTTATTTCTTTCTGCTCCCTCTTTTGAAAGAGCGCGAATAAAGTCAGGTCTATCACTGGCACTTAAACATTTTGCATGATAAAAATCTTGCTCTGCTACCTCAGATGGCACCCCTAACCAGAAGCAGGCCTTTTGCCATGTCTGTCTGCTAAAAATAAAGTGGACACGAATGTGATAACTCCAGCTGGAAGTGCCAGGTTGCTGATTGCTGGTATCTGGCCCTCATATCTGTGAGAAAGGGAAAGGTGATGGAGCTAGCAGCCCAGAGAGACATAGGAATGTATCTGCCAGTAACCACAGAGATTAACCTATCAGCCATTTTCATTTGGGTTTAAAATACTTTTCTCTTAATTGTAACTGACATTTGCTGCCCCGAAATAATTAATTCATCCATACATTTAATAAATATGTATTAAGGGCTTACTCTGTGCCAAGCTATATGTTAGGTTCTGGTGATACAAAAATGATAAAGACCTAGTCCTTGCCCTTGCGAAGTCTGTAGTCTAGCAGGATAGAGAACTAAAAAAACTACTACCATTACTTACAGTTGTGATACCGTCTATAAAATGTATGAAATTAAAAGAAATAAAGGGAAAAGAAACAGGAGTTTTGAATTGATGGTAGAGAAGAAAAAATATCTGAGGGCATGAGGACCTTGGGTGAGGAGTACAGACCTAGATGAGATGTACCACTTGGGCCCTGGAAAGTAGAAAGTAGAAAAATATCAGTACCACACTTAAACACACACATGCATGCACATGCACATGAAACAAGAAGCAGGCTGGAAGCAGTGGCTCACACCTGTAATCCCAGCACTTTGGGAGGCCAAGGTGGGCAGATCATGAGGTCAGGAATTCGAGACCAGCCTGGCCAACATGGTGAAACCCCGTCTCTACTAAAAATACAAAAAAATAGCTCGGTATGGTGGCGAGCACCTGTAATTCCAGCTACTCTGGAGGCTGAGGCAGGAGAATCGCTTAAACCCAGGAGGCAGAGGTTGCAGTGAGCCGAGATCGCTCCATTGCACTCCAGCCTGGGTGACAGGGTGAGACTCCGTCGCAAAAGAGAACAAAACAAGAAGCAAAAAGCAAAAACAAAACAAGGAGAGAGGCATGGAGAAAGGGAAATACTAGTACTAAAAGACAAACTTCACCTTGCCAGTCCCACTAAGGGCCTCAGTAGCGGAACAGCTAAAGGGAGCACTGACACTTCACCCTTTCAGCATTGTCCCAGGCCTGGAGTGACCCAGAAAGAGCGTCACCTTTGGAGAACACCCAAACTGCATGTCCAATGACCGCAGAGCTAGGTGAGTTCAAGATCATACTGTTGATGGTTTGTGTTTCTGTTTATTTCATTCATTTATTCAAAGGAGACTTACCAAATAACTCTCATAGACCCATACTTGCTGATTCCTACCACTTTCAAGGCCTTTTCTAGGTACTTTGAACAACCTTACTTAATAACCTTAAGAAATAGGATCTAGGCCAGGCACAGTAGCTCACACCTATAATCCCAGCACTTTGGAAGGCCAAGGTGGGTGGAGCAACTGAGGTCAAGAGTTTGAGACCTGCCTGGTCAACATGGTGAAACCCCATCTCTACTTAAAAAAAAAAAAAAAAAAGCCTGGCGTGGTGGTGCACGCCGGTAATCCCAGCTACTCAGGAGGCTGAGGCAGAAGAATCACTTGAACCTGGGAGGCAAAGGCTTCAGTGAGCCGAGATCATACCACTGCACTCCAGGCTGGGTGACAGAACGAGACCCTGTTGAAAGAAAGGAAAGAGACAAAAGAGAGAAAACAGAGAAAGCAAGAGAGGGAAAGTTCTATTTGTATCACTGTTTTATAGATGAGGAAACTAAGGCTCAGAGAAGTTAAGGAATTTTCCAAAGGTCACAGATTAAGTGGTGATAGAACCAGGAAACAGCCGACGTAATGAGATTCCAGAACTCCCTCACTGAACTGTGGTGTGTGTATTCACTTCCTAAGGCTGCGGAAGACTCGGGGGCTTAAAACAACAGAAGTGTATTCTCTCACGGTTCTGAAGGCCAGAAACCTGAAATCAAGGTGTCAGGAGTCTCACACTCTAAGGCTCTAGGGGACATTCCTTCCTTACCTCTTCCAGCTTCTGGAAGAAGCTGCCTTTCCTAGCTTGTAGCTCAACAAACACCACCTCTGTCTCTCTTTATATGGGCTTCTCCTCTGTGTCTGTGTCTTCTCCTCTTCTGTCTCTTATAAAGACATTTGTCATTGAATTTAGGGCCCACCCAAATAATTCAACATGATCTCATCATGACATCCTTAAGTTAATTACATCTGCAAAGAACCTTTATCCAAATGAGGTCACATTTATGGTTCCAGGGGTTAAGACATGGACCTATCTTTTGGAGGGTCGCCATGCTACCCAATGCAGTGTGTATAGAGTGCACAGTTTAATGAGTGTTAATTGTTTAATAAAAGGTAGCTGTTACTATGCACCTGACACTATGTGCTGGGAAGACAAAATTAGTAAAGCATAGCCCACAATGAGCCCACTCTACAGGAAGAAAGACAGATGTGTTAACAAGACAGGTTATAATAAAAGCATGAAGAGGGCACAGGTGAAGCGTAATAAAAAGAAATGGCAAATTATGTGAAGGTGGGAGTTAGGAAAGGGTGCACAGAAGAAATGCCATGAATTCTCCTGTAAAGTGAATAGGTGTTTTGGGGTGGGCAAGGAAGAGGAGAGTGGCAAAGACAAAAGCACAGAGATGTAAAACAGTCAGAACCATTCGGGGAGCTGTAAATAATTTAGTGTGGCTTGACACTGCTGCTCAAGGGCAGAGAGGTTAAGAGAAATCCTGGAGAGGTGGCCTGGGACCAGATTAAAGAATACGCTTCATTCTAGGCTGAAGGAAGCCAGGGCGGTTTTAAGCAAAAAAGTAATAATCAGATCTGAGTTTCTAAAGAATCACAGGTAAGCTTCCATGCGGCAGCACAGACAAGAGAGAATGAGTGCCAGCCCTTGGGTCACTGCGGCATGTATGGAGTTGAGGGGACAAATTGGAGCTACCTAAGAAGGTGGAACTATCAAAGTCCCATTACTGTCGGAGGGGAAGGGAGGGCTCTAAGTTGATTTCCAGACTGAGAAATAAATCCCTTTTTAGAACTCTTGGTTTCTACAATGCTTCTCCTTCCTTGCTCTTCTTGTTCTCTTCTTACCTCTCTGATAATTTTGTCTCAGATCCTTTATCATCTGTACCTTGCACTTCCCCTGGCCATCCCTCAAATGGTAGTGCACCCAGGGTTCTGCCCTTGACCCACTTCTCTCCTCATTCCACTGTTCACTCTGAGCCATCTCATCCACTCTCATGGTTTCAGCTATCCTGTCCCTACAAATGAGGCACTTAGCTACACATCCAGCCTAAATCACTCTCTCTACCTCCAGGCCCAAATCTAAGTGCTTACTAGACATTTCCACCTATATGACCCACCCATGTTCTAAATTCTATGCATTCTCATTGCCGTTGTCACCAAATCTGTGACAAATCTAATTACTCTTGTCATCGTAATTTTTGTGACTAGCACTAAAAGGGTCAACAGTGTTCAGTGCTGCAGAAGGTCAAGAACAACTTGAAAAGTCCATTGAATTTGGTACTTTGGAGAAGTGAGAGATAGGAAGTGCAAAAGGCAGTTTCAGACTCTACCCTTTAAGAACTGTGAAAAGAAGGAGACAGGGAGGGAGAATGAGCATCAAGGAAAGCTTTCATGTTTGTTTAATAAGATGAGAGTGATTGGAGCACATTTATGGGCCACAGTGATAATTGATATTTTGGTTGCACAATTGATATTTTGGGTAAGACTATTCTTGACAGTGGGACACTAACACATATATTACAGGCCACTTAACATGCCGGTTCTGTAAGTTCTTAGTGCCTGTGGTGCATGCGCGCATACACACAGACACAGACACACACACACACCAGTTATTTGACATCTAAAAATCACCCCCATACATTTCCAAACATCTTCTAAGAATCCCTAAAAGGGAAGATACCACTAGAGAGGAATAAGTCGACAGTTAAGAAAAAAAGAAAATGATAGATGAACCAAGAGCCTAGTTCTGGAGGACTCATAGAGAAGACTAGACTAAGGACACAAAAGAGAGTTTGGCATGAGATAAGGGAAACGCACGATGTTTGGGCTTTCATTCATAGAGGCATTTGTTGAATTTCCAGGATGTCACTTCCTTTGAGACACATTGTCTGTTGACTAGCCCCAAAGCCATTCCCACTTCTTTCCCCCTTGTCACCTCCACCAGAGAGACTTGCAACGTCCACAGGGTTGCCCATGTGACATTGTTTGGGCTCATGAAATCAAGGATGTGGGGAAGACTTTTTCTAATCCAATATCAACCCATTTCTTTTTCCTTCATTAAGTATGAGCATGATGGATGACTAATGTTGGGGCAGCCACCTTCCAACCATGACAAAATGCCAGGCAAACCCCAGATGTCAGCACTGACATCACTGAGCCACTGAACCACCTCCAGCAGCCTCTGCTCTAGACTTTTTGTTCTAAGACACCCACAGACTCATTTGTTTAAGCTACGGTGAGCAAATCACTATCTAAAGGTATTGGGCAACATAGTTAACCTGTCTGATCTATAGTTTCCTTGTCTCTAAAAGATAAAATACATGCTTCCTAAATTCAATGAAAACATTAAATGAGATAAAATATATAAGATGACTAGCTCAAATAAGGTGACTCGTTGAGTTTGACAAAAATAAGTGATCAATCAGTGTCAGTCTTTCTCATCATAACCTCAAAATAACTTACAATAATTAGATCTTCTTTGTCCGTGTAAAATAGAATTATAGCAATAAATCTTTATTGTACTCAGAAAGGTAGAATAAAAATAACCATCTTTAATGTTACTCTCCTGCATACTAGACCTTTAAACTACAGAATCAAAATAGAATTTTGAATAAAATGTAGATCTAACAATAAGACAAAAAGAATCACAGAAGTCTCAGAAAGGGGAATAAAAATATACTCTTGGTATAGAAATCATAACTCAAGGAGTTTTTTCAGCAGTATCAATGTGATGTAAAAATTGGCTGGCAACATTTAGTAAATTTATGTTTTCTTGTGTCATAACATTTTACTACTTCTTACCTAGTATCATTAATATTTCCTTCATGTAATAATTCACTTTTTTTTTTAACATATCAACACTTCCAAATCTATGAGTGACTCTGATTCAAACACTATTTTACTCTACTAGGCTTTTAGAAAATGATCTTGACTGGTCTTTAATGCTTATATCCTATGTGTATCAGTTTATTGAAATCACTTTGTGTCTCTCCTTTGAAAATCCTGATAAGCTCTGATCAAATCAATATCAGTAATTGCATCACCAAAGAGGTGGAACCTACTGAGTTGTTGTTTATCCACCATGTCTAAATGGAAGCAGGTTAACATCCCAAAATCCTCTATTTCTGTTAATAGGAAAAATTAGAATCCATTTTCCTCAAATGATTTAGGACAAGTCTGGTTTTTGAAAATGCAAGATGGCATATACTGAGCGCCAACTGTCTACCATACACTATGTACATGGCATCATAAGGCTTGGTACCCTTTATGAGCTGGGTGCTATTTTTGTTTCCACTTTACAGAAGGAGATTTTGAGGCTCAGAGTCTGAAGAGTCCAACTAAGGTCACATGGGTGAGAATGAGTAGAGCTCAAGCCCATGGTCCCCAAAGTCTACATTCTCTCCTTGTGCTGCTACCTTCTTTTAGACACCATCACGTCCCTGAAAAAATGTATGACAAGTGATGGCTGGTGTGTTACTTTCCAGCACCAAGTGCCTGTATTTCTATGAATGTCGAAGCAATTTCTGGGCTTCAACTGTTACAAGCATTAACACTGCACCTAAAGAAAATCCTAGCTCCAATTTTTAAAGACAGGATGCACTGGCCAAAAAGAAACACATTTCACAGAAGCGGGTGGAAAGAGCCAGACAGACAGAGCTACATCACTGCAAAGTTTCCAGTGACTTAGAGAGCACTGCCTACCCATCTTTCCCCAAAGTCTAGTTCAAGTAGGGAAAATTGGAGAGAAGAAACTGAGCTCCAGGTAATTTTATCCTGGCTTTTTTTTTTTTTTTTTTTTTTCCTAACTCCCTCATTGTGTGCACTGGGAAAAAGTCTTAAAGTCACTGGGAAAAAGTCTTAAAGTCAAGCACATCTGAATTCAGATTTTAGTCCCACTATTGTTCTAGATGTGTGACTTTGACCAACATACATAAATGCTCTCTGATTTAGTTTCCCCATCAAGAAAGAAGAAATACTACTACTTCCCTCATGGGATTGCATAAGAATTAAAATGCTCATTAACATCATGCCTGGTTCAAAGTTGACATAATATGTTAGTTTTTTTCCTGTCACTTTTCCTACCTCTATGTCTTAATACCCTGTATCCAAGAAATGCCATAACACTACAGTTTGCTCCCAAAGTATTCTGTTCCAAGGAATGTCATGTCACAGACAACTAAAAGCAAGGTAACAATCTAACAGACACCAGAAATTTGTGAAGAAGCATAGGGTAAGGCATGAGTAACATGTACCATCTTGGTTTCAAGATTATGTTGGATATGCAAATCCATATAAGCCAAGAGAAGGCAATAGTTTGTTCCCAGTGTCACACACCACTGCCAGCCCATCTACTCTCTCCAAACCCACTGCCATTAAGCAAGTGGGGGTAGAGGATAGGGGAAGAGGGGGAGAGGATGAAGCCAAAGAAGAGTAGGGCCATCTTACTATCCCCAATTAGATTCCAAAATGTGGCTCTCAGTACAGAAAATGAAAAATGTTATTGAAAGCATCCATTCCCAAAGAAGTAATTTATTGTTTATTTTATTTTATTTTGTTTCTGAGACAGAGTCTCACTCTGTCACTCAGGCTGGAGTGCAGTGGCGCAATCTCGGATCACTGCAACCTCCGTCTCCTGGGTTCAAGCAATTCTCCTACGTCAATCTCCCAAGTAGCTGTGATTACAGGTGTGTGCCACCACGCCCAATTTTTGTATTTTTAGTAGACACAGGGTTTCACCATGTTGGCCAGGCTGGTCTCGAACTCCTTAGGGTGATCTGCCTGCCTCAGCCTCCAACGAACGTGCTGGGATTATGGGTGTGAGTCACCGTGCCCGGCCCCCAACGAAGCAATTTAGAAAGGAAAGAATCATAGCAATAGATCCACAGTAAGAATATTTTTGCGTGTCCTCTAAGGAGGAATAAGATCCAGAATGTGATGCACGTTTTAGCTACCATGCTACACCCTGATCGACCCGTCTATTTCCAGACCGTGACCCTTTACTCAGCATACCCTTTTCTTCCTCATTCTTGGAGTGTTAGAAGTTGGATCTTGCATCCTTTTGCCTGCTCCTACTGTAACTTCTACTTTCTATTTTCCTTCCTACCTTCTTCCCAAGCCATTTTCATTAGTCCTAATGCCAAGGACAAAACAGTTGTCATTGACTCTGTCATTCCCTATCACTACTCCTTATTTCCCTCACCTAAAGTGTCTGTTTGCCACAGTACTGCTCTAAAATCTTCCACATATTTTATTTCATTTTATCTTCAAAATATAAGGTGTGTAGGGCAGAACACAAAATTTATATCTCATAAACTATAAACTGAGTATCATGTAGTATAAGTAATGTGTTTGCCCACATTTTCAAAGTTCATCAGAATGCAGACTAAAACTCAGGGATGTATAATTCTTAGTTCAGTGTCTTATGATGCAGAATTGTACAATAGAAAGCATAAGTTTCAAAATAGGTATTCCTGAGATTTGAATTCTAGTCCCATTGCTCATAGTGCGCTGTGATATCCTGGATTAGTTACTTAACCTTTCTAAGCTAAAATCTGAAAACCCAGGGAAGATTTCAGACAATCAGTACAAAAACCTCCTAGAAATAAATGGAAATACATCTAGCTTCAGTTCATTATTTGGATTCAGATGGGCATCTTAAATCCAGGTTCTCAGGGAGAATAAAAGCAATTATAACAAGGCAAAATAAAATAGGCTCTTTACACTCAGGTGGGGAACTGCCAAAAAGCACCTCATACATTTTTAAACATTCTCCATTACTATTCTAAACAGTCTTCTGTTATAAGCACCTAGCAGTTCTTTCCAGGTTAGAGATTTTCTTTAAGGGACCATGCCCTGTGTGGCTGCAGCAGGCTTCCATACTACTTGTGAGCCTCGGCTTCCCTGGTGGGGTGAGACCAAGACTCCCACCTCACACGTCAGAGCCTTTCCCCAGATTTTCACCTTTCAACCATATGCCCTTTTTGGGTGGTCTCCAATTTGGAGTTTTTTCTACGGTTGTCCATGCTGCTTTTTGATTCCCATTCTTTTCCTGCATCACGATACACTCTCACTCCCTTCAAACTGTTCCACATAGCCTTCAGCTTCACTTGCTGAATGTGAGGCTGGACACTTTGGTGAAGTACTTGCCAAGTATCACCTCATTTAATCCTCAACAACCCTGTAATCAACCCTGTGATCAACAACAATCAACTAACAATATAATTATTAGTCCCATTATACAGGCAAGGAAACCAACATTGAGAGTCAGAGATTGGTGACTTATCCTGATTCCCACATTTAGAAAGCGATGCCTGAATCCAGCTTGAACTCTAAATTCTGATTTTTTAGTAGTCCTACTCAGCTAGCCCCCATGCTTCTTTCCACCATAGTATAAAGCTCATTTCCTCTTTGGGAAAGCAGAGTGCTAATTAATGTTCTTACTGATTAATTAGCATATGCAAAAAAGTGAGCCCATGCTATTTGACCAGGTGCTGAACTGCTGAACTGTGTCTGTGCTGTTGTCAAAAGTCTTCAGAACAATGCTGTCCTTCCAGCATCGAAAACTTCTTGAATACAAACTTTATCCCTGTAATGCAATCTTCCACATGACTAAGTGGGTTTTATTGGAAATAAACTAACAACAAAAACTTAAGTTAAAACAGACTGACAATTACCTGTCTCCGAGAAGGGGAGACAAAAATAGAAGGCTTATTGATCATCCTTCAGACGATTACTATGAGCCTTCAATGTGGCCAAGCTACACGGTCTTTGATTTTCTGCATCAGTTCCACTTTCAAATGTTTTGTCCTATTCCCCTGTTGTTGATTAATAGTTGTCCAACTGTGTGTTCCCATTCTATATTTGTAAAATATGGTCATGGTACTTAAAAATAAACTTCTATTTAAAAACAAAACAAAACAAAACAAAAAAACAAAAAACACCTGGCCTTAGTTTTGAGGTGTTTTATTTTTGAAACTTGTCCCAAAGGCTTTTTTCTCTGAGACGTGAGGACTCTTTTTATTTGCCTTTATTCCAATCCGTTAAGCCCCCAAACATTCCTCTGCATGGCTGCTGGAAGTTTGCTGCTGACACTCTCTCTCCAGGTAGCTCCTGCCACCACCCATTCAGCATCGAATCCCTGGGGTTGAGCCTCCAACTTTCCGGATCTCCATTATTGCATCTTTTTCTTTCTTCTTTTCCCTCTTGCTGCTTACCTTTTAGAAACCGTTCTTTTCAGGTCAAAAGTCAGATATTTACGCTATTTTAGAAAAGCATCTAAAAGTCATTGCCCACCTCCTTATTTGGCGGAGAGAAAGACAAGATGGAATATTTGGGTGTGGTAGCAATGAAGGCAGGAGCAAGGGGAAAGTGACCAGAGGAGGTCTCATTACAGTGACCTAGAAGAATTCACTTTACTGGCATCAGTTCTCCTATTTACTCCTAGAAGGCAGTAGCCAGTGGGTCCTCTATGGAATTGTGCTACACTTAAGCGCTCCACCATTTCATACCCTTGTTATGATCTCTTGTAGTTAGATTCTAGTATTTCCTGATTATGAATCACGTAATAGATCACTTTCAGTCAGATGACAGCCCCCACAATGCCATCTAACAAGGGAGAAAGTGAAGGGTAGTAAGATATATGAGACCTTAACCAGCCATTTTCTTGAGAGGCAAGAGAGTACATAGCCTTTGAAGCCAGCAACCAATGTTAAAATCCTGGCTTCCACTTAAGAGCGATAGCATTTTGGATATGTTATTTAACCTCTTTGAGCCTCAGTTTTCCCATCTGTAAGATAAAGATTAAACACCACCACTTAGGTCGCTAAGTAGTTAAGAGTATTAAATAAGATAGTGCATACAAAGCACTAAGCGCCTAGCATATGGGGAACACTCGTAAAGCCCCTAAGATACATCAGTGAACAAAAAGACTTTAGTCTCTCTACATGCTCTATATCTTACCTCATATTTGTATAATGATGTTGTGGATTTTTAAAAGGTACCAGAGAGAAGCAATCAGCTAGTTTAGGCATAACGTTTTCTACCAGGGAGAAATAATATAGGTTGCACAATAGCCCACACGAGAAAAAAAAAATCATTTTTACCTGTTGTGCTCTCAAAGTAAGTATGCACTTATTCATGGTAATTTTAAAATTCGCTCTTAACCATCTCAGAATACTTTCAATGCAAAATTGTGCCCTCAAATTACCACTGCTAAAATAAAATGTAATTTGCTAAGGACAATCATGTTTGAAAAAAAAAAAAAATCTACCTGAAGCACAACTCAATGGGTTCTGCCACAGTCGGTCAACATTTTCCATTTTGCTTATTTTTGCCACTTCCCTTAGCATGGGCTATTTGTGTTAGTGCCTGTTTTCTAACATCTGTACCTGCACCCACGTAAATGGAAGAATATATTTCTCATATGATAATGGAAAGTCTTCACTTAACACTTTCAACTTGACCTTGCCTAGACTGAAGGGAAGCGCTGAAGCGGCAGCTAGTCATCTCTGCCTGCTGCCGACAGGTGGCGGTAGCAGTCATGCAAAGTTCTTTTAGTCTTTGCTCAGCTGCTCCACTGCGGTGATTCTCAACTAGCCAGGCAGCATCCTTGTGGTGTCTGTGCTAGGTTTTAAGATATGTACAGACATTAACCCGAAAGCCTGTCTTTTAAGTACAAAACTAAAGGCAGGTTTGAATGTGGTGATAAAAAGTATAAGATGACAATGACAACAGTAGAAACCGAAAAATGATAAACATAGCACTTGTGGTGGAACACACTATTCTAAGACCTGAATGGCTGGCTGCAAAGGACAGTGCATATGTACTAAGTGCTGTATCTAAGCAGTGAACAATAGTAAAGCAAGGAAAATAACTGAATAACTGATAGTATGTAGAAACAAAACAACCCAAAGCAAAATAAAACGCTTTTTTCCTGCCGTTAGGGAATAAGCCCCAGTGTCAAGTGGCAACTAGTCACATGACAATTAACTTAACATTAATGCAGGAGAGGCTAGGATTTGTTGGAGATTTAAAGCAGTGGTTGTCAATCTTAACTGCACACTAGAATCACCTGGGGAGCTTTTAAGAATCCCGAAGCCCAGGCCAATAATCAGAATCCCGAGGGGTGGGACTCAGGCATCAGCAGTGTTGAAAGCTCTTCAGGTGATTTTAATGTGCACCCAAGGTTAAGAACCATTGCCTTCAAATCTAAGCATGGGGAAAATGGGTTGCTACAGGTTCCATGGATTAAAATCTATTTGGATATACAGATCGATGTGTGTGATGAGTGTTAATACCTTGGCAAGAATTATTTCCCTATGACATTTGTATCTTCAAGGAGAGAAATCACCTGCCTTGAGGGATTTTTCCTTTTATAGTCTTGAAAACCGTATGGGTGAGAACATGTATTGCCAAGGAATAACAAGAGTATGCCTTTCATATACCTATTTGAAGAAAATGTATCCCAGAGCCACAAGCATCAACATCCCTTAGTCATTTCAGTGAGTCCATTTATAAAAAAGTGGACACAAAAAAATTTTCAAAACTATAGGAGTTTCTAGATGCCAGCACCTTTCCCTCACTTTCATCTTTAAAAGATTGCTGGGCACAGTGGCTCACGCCTGCAATCCCAGCGCTTTGGGAGGCTGAGGCAGGTGGATCACACGCTGAAACCCCGTCTCTACTAAAAATACAAAAATTAGCTGGGCTTGGTGGCAGGCGCCTGTAATCCCAGCTACTAGGGAGGCTGAGGCAGGAGAATCACTTGAACCTGGGAGGCGGAGGTTGCAGTGAGCCAAGATCGCATCATTGCACTCTAGCCTGGGCAACAAGAGCAAAACTTTGTCTCAAAAAAAACAAAAAAAGGATTAATTGCTGGCCTATCCACGCTCTCAATGTAATCTGGTTACCTTCCATCATTAACAACCAAGTTTTACAGGAAAACAAATGCATGGTTTAGTCCTCAGTACAAACCCCCAGGCCCCTCTTGTTGCAGCCCCGTTTTACCTTATCTGCCATTATCATAGAGGAGCCCCCGTGGATGCCCAGGATAGGGGTGAGAGTCTGTGCAGAAATGAAATCGAGGATCTGGGCGATGGCTTCCTGGTCTGTGTCATCAGCAAACACCACCCCCTGGATCTTCCGGTCAGACATGAGATCACAGATGCGGGTGATGATGCTCTTTGGGTCGGTCTCATTCATGGCTACCAGTTCCACCCGAGGCACCACGGAGAGATGGTGGAAATCATCTTTCTCGTGGGCATCCTTGATGGCCACCTCGTCGGAAGTGCCCACGAGGATGACAGCAATGCCAATGCTGGGGGGGCTCTTCTGAGAACGAGCTCTGCTGCCTGACACGGCCAGGACAGCCAACACCAACCAGAACTTGGGAGAACAGCACTCCGCTCTGGGCTTCATCTTCAACTCGTCGACTCCCTGCAAACACAAAGAGAGAGGGAGTTAAAATAGGACCCACACCATGTAACCTGTCTTAGAAGAGGCTAGCTACTGCAATTCAAGGACCTTATCTCTTTTCATTGAGCACCAAACCCAACTCCATCTTCCAGCCTACTGTCTTATCTCTGGTCTTTCCTCTGCAGAATGAGAGAAAATGAAACTTTCAAAAACCTCAGAAATCCCTAAGCAAGGCAATAAAAGGTGCTATTGCTATAGTCATTGGCAGCTACAGACAGACAAAAGAGGAAAAGAGATTGTGAGTGGTCCAGGTAGCCATGCAGGTATGCATACACAAGTCTCCTGGCCCTCCTGTTACAGCCCACCCTAGTACTGTTCTTGGGCTCAGGGACGGCAAGGCCAGGCAAAGTGAGCATAAAAACATACTCAGCAGAGGTGAGCAACAGAACATGGGCTGGATAAACTGGATGTGGGGGGGCTATAGGTACACAAGCCCTGCATTCTTGCTGCCTTCAACTTATGTTTGCCTCAATGAGGACGACAGCCAGAAAATTCTTTAGTAACCTTGTTAGTATCTGGCTCTTAATATTAAATTACAAGAACAACTGATACATGACTAGTATTTTTAAAACATTGCCTCAGTTGATCCTTACAATGACCCAGTAGGGAATAAAATAAGAAAAACATTATCATCCCCATTTTATAAATGTTGACACCAAGGCTCAAAGAAGATAAGTGTTCTAAGACCATGTACCAATCAATTAAGTGAAACAAACCTGAACCCAGATCTTCTGACTTTTGTATTCCAATATGTGTTCCATTACACTACATGGAACTGCCTCTCATATAACCAATTATCATAAGGAACACATATTACTCCGATCTATTTATGCACCAAAATACAGAAACTTAAATACCATTAGCAGCCACATTTGAAAAATGTTCCTTTTTTTCTGCTGCCATCCTATAGCCATGACTTCTCTAAAATGATTGATGCCGTATTTTCATATAATTCATATAATTTCATATAATTTACCACCTTTTACCTACAAAGAACTCCTTCTTTTTTACTTCCACATATAACCCAAATCTTACTCTATGCAGCAGACTAAGGACATAACGCTCTATAGAATATAAGCCTTGGCCATCTCTCTCTAAGCTTCTCATCATTCTCCAAGAGCTCCTCTTAATATAACTAGTTCTGCTTATGTTGCTTTATTTTAAATAATCAATGTTCACTATTCGGGTGACAGCTACACTAAAAAGCCCAGATTTCACCACTATACAATATATCCATGTAACAAAAGCATGCAGGTACTGCCCGAATCCATAAAAAATTTAAAAAAATTTAAAAATCATTTATTGTACATCTTTTTATGCTGCACACTGTGTTAGGCATTTTGTCATATATAATCTCTCTGATCTTCATGGACACCCTATAAATTAGACATTTTATTCCCATTTATCAAGTAGAAAAACAGAAGCTCAACACAGTTATGTAATTATCCAAGGTTAACGGCATTATAACACCAGCATGCCAATACATAAACACAGCATTTTAATACTCCAAGGCAATATTCTACAAACTGCACCCAGAACCAAAACCAGATTCGCATTCTTCTACAAAGAGAGAGACAGCATGCAATCAAGGATAAAAATGCTGCTTCAGATCTCCTGCTTGTTTCAAAAAAAAAAAAACAATGGTAAGAGATTAAAAATCTAAAAATGTTGAGAGATTAGCTAATTTTAAAAATCATGAAGGTATTGAAGAAAGAAAGATAAGGAAGTGTTCGGGCTGAGCAGTCAGTCTTGACTGCAAAGGGCGTTAATGATTCGGGAGCAAGATGCTGGGGACATTTTGTGGGTGAAGAAGCACAACATCCAATCCAGTTCTTGGCATAAAACATTTTGGAACTTTTACTGGTGTAGTCATCCTTCAACACTGCCAAGAAGGAGGCCTGTATTGATTGCCTTGTCTTTCTCTCGCAAATAAGATGAGTAGCTCAGTGGTTCATGCCTGAGCAAAGTTTACTGCTGAAAGTTTTCTGATCTCAGTGTCTCTGTGAAAACAGAGAATGACTCCACAAGCCCTGGAAACCTTTGCTGATGGACTGTATCCAATTTAGCAGGGGAACCATGGCCTGAATTCCTCCTCCCAGAACTTAAAGGAAAGCAACACTAGAGAGACAATTGAGTAGGACTGATAT
This sequence comes from Macaca nemestrina, assembly GCF_043159975.1. Taxonomy (NCBI): domain Eukaryota; kingdom Metazoa; phylum Chordata; class Mammalia; order Primates; family Cercopithecidae; genus Macaca; species Macaca nemestrina. The sequence goes on along the minus strand of NC_092134.1, from coordinate 128,127,884 downwards.
TCAGAGGAAGCAGAAGGGGTTTAGCACCACAAAGAGCTGTGCACAAACTACATACACACACACACACACACACACACACACACACACACAGAGTTCAATTCCAATGACTGGTTCTCAAGGAAAGCCAAAAGATTTACCATTTGGCAAAACTATAGGCTAACTTCATTCCAGTGGTATTCTAATCCTAGTTACAAGTCACTAAATTAGTTTCCTTCACATTTAAAAGTGGCCCACTCTGCCATGACAGTTTATTAACTTTAATGTACTCCACTCTCCCACTTTGATGTTTTATTTGCTCTCTAAAATATCTCTTGTGTTCTTCTATTTTGTCTCACACAATATATTATCTTCGGCTATGCAATGGCTAGTTGTGACACCCAAAGAATAGCGTCTGGTTTTACAGAGCATCTCATTTATACTCAGGATACAGCGAAGCACTTTACAAAGCAATACATTATGGGAGATAACAGTAACAGAGGGTCTGTGAGACAAAAAAAGAGGCTACTTTGAATACAGACTCAATTTCAAACATTAAAAGGGGATTCGTTGAGAGAAAGCACGTAGTTAAGATAAGCAGAGTGGCTTTGCTCCCTTCCTCACAGAGACCATGGTAAGTCTTGATGCACCTGCTCTAGGAAGTCTTGCTCCCCCTGTAGAATTGAGCATTGCTTCCTTTGAGCTCTCACCATAGCCTGCATGTATTTATCTAAATATGCATAAGCTTTTATTATCAATATATGATGATGTGTCCACCTACTTTAACTAGTTGATAACCTCCTTGTGAGTAGGGACTTTTTCAGTTCAGTAAGCATTTATTGAGCACTTATAACCTAGTGAACTTTTTTTTCTTTTTTCTTTTTTTTTTTTTAGTGGTGAGGATGCAACAGATACAGATTCTATCCTTCAGGACCATGGTCTAGCACAAGACACAGACACAGACCCATAAAGAAAATGTTGCCTCACTTTATTCATATTCTTGAACTCTAACAGTGCCTATATGCAATAAGGAAGGACTCAATGAATGGTGGCCAATATTGAGTTTCTACCATTAGGTTGAACCATATAAAATTGTTAATATTTGACCATTTTTGACCTATAATAGTTCAACCTGCTGTGTGCCAGATATTACTATTGCCAGGTAATTTTCATGCATTATTAGATACTCACAAAAACATTGGAAATCATACTTTCCCTTTATCACAAATGAGAAAACTGAGAGTTAAGTACATGACCAAGATTACACAGCTAATAAGGGATGGCATCAATTTTCAAACCCAAGTTTGTCTGGATCCAAAGCCCTTCCTCATTCCCTTCCAGGGCCTCTCAGTATAATATGAGTGTTGAGTGAATGAATGAATGAATGAATGAAAGAAATCACCAACCAAAACCAACTGGTGTTTTAATACCAGTTCTGCGTTAACACAGTGCCTGAGGATGGGCGAGTCACCTAATTACCATCTCCATGCTATCATCGGTGAAACCAGGATAATATACCTAACCTACATACCTGGAAGATTTTTGTGAAGATCAAATGAAAATATGTATATGGAAGTGCTTTGAAGAATCTAAAATACTCTACAGATGCAAAGGATATTACGTTTAAGCTTCTATAGAAGCTGTTCAAGGAGCCTAGCTATTTATGATAGCACAAAGTGAGTGTGTGGGAGGTGAGGGTGAAAGAATGGCAGACAGAGGCTGAAAGGAATGTTAAGAGGAAACTCACATGGGGCAAAAGATATTAGTTCCCTGAGCGATATAATCCCTGAAGATGATGTCACACAATGGCCTCGGGGTAGCAGCGACCTCCACTGACAGCTTACTAGTCATGTAGATTAATTCAAGAGTCACTCCAGCCAGGGCCAGTATTGGGAATCAGTGGAGCTCAGCATATCCAAATCATGCCATGAATTCAGAAACCAGGGTGCACCAGCAGGACTAGCAACAAAGCAGCAAGATTAGAGAGTTGACTGTTCACTCATTTGGCTCTTTGCATCCTTGAAGCTTAGGCTAAGTGATCCCGAGATCCACAGTAAACAAAAGGCCACAGGAGCTTATCTTCATGCCGGTAACTGGTACAGGGTAACTATAGCAGGAAACAGTCTACACTTTGCTCAGAGCAGGCTCTAAGGGAAGACACATCTGGGTGGGAAGCCAGGCCAACCCTGTCCTTAGAAAACTGAGTCCTGGGGCAATCCCAACTGGAAGGATATAAAATGTGACTTAATAATTAAGTCAAAAATATTCCAAGCACCATCCTTTAATGCAGTCAGGACATTATTTAGAGTGATTCAATTAAGGAGATTATGACTGGAATATGACAGGCAGTGAGTGAAGTTAATATTAAAATGCCAGAACTATGTATCAGGTCCAGTTTCCCAAGCTACCAATAAAGACAGAAAGTTAGGAGACATAGGCTTAAAATGTGTCACATTAGAGAGTGGGGAAACAAGAATTCTCATATAATGGAACAGGAGTATAACCTTTTTGGAGGCCAAAGTGGTAGTATCTATCGAAATTTTAATATCAAGACAAAATAAAATTCAAAGGCAAAAACATCAAAAGGGACATTAAGTGATATCACATATAGGTACCAGGAAGATGCAATCATTATGAACACATATTCATGTATAAGGCAACAACTAAAATTTACATGGGAAGAAACAGACAAATCCAACTGACAAAAGATCTTATTAACTAAGACATAAAAGATTTTTTTAAAGCATGAGTTACAAGTTTGAACTAGTTCGGATACCTAGAAATGCATATAGAATAGAGAATAGATGTTCTTTTTAAGTACATACATGAAAAATATTAAATCTACAAAAATACATCAATAGATTTTAAAAAATCAATATGAAATCAATTGTCATTTTTCCATAATGTGATTACATTAAAAGTACTTTTTTTTTTTTTTTTTTTTTTGAGTCAGAGTCTTGCTGTGTCACCCAGGCTGGAGTGCAGTGATGCTATCTCGGTTCACTGCAAGCTCTGCCTCCCAGGTTCACGCCATTCTCCTACCTCAGCCTCCCAAGTAGCTGGGACCACAGGCACCCACCACCACACCTGGCTAATTTTTTGTATTTTTAGTAGAGACGGGGTTTCGCCGTGTTAGCCAGGATGGTTTCAATCTGCTGACTTCAGGATCCGCCAGCCTCGGCCTCCCAAAGTGCTGGGATTACAGGCGTGAGCCACTGTGCCCAGCCTAAAAGCACATTTTTAAAGGTACCAAAAATACTACATATCCAAAATCTTTTTAAAAAAAACTTGTAATTAAATAACTATAAAATTAAAAAGGAAATTTTAAGGGAAACTAAAATTCCTTTGAAGAGAATAACAATGAAAATACTAAATGTCAGAATTTCTAGAGGACAATTAAAGCAGTTTAGAGAGAAAAGTACACCTTTAAATACATCTATAATAAACCAAGAAAATCAAATGTGATTAATTATAATTGTTTTCACTTATTGCATTAAAAACTTAACAGTCAACCCTAATAAACAAGAAAACGAATGAAGCACAAGACGGTGAAACCCCGTCTCTACTAAAAATACAAAAAAAGAAATTAGCCGGGCGTGGTGGCGGGCGCCTGTAGTCCCAGCTACTCCGGAGGCTGAGGCAGGAGAATGGCGTGAACCCGGGAGGCGGAGCTTGCAGTGAGCCGAGATCGCGCCACTGCACTCCAGTCTGGGCGACAGAGCGAGACTCTGTCTCAAAAAAAAAAAAAAAAAAAAAAGAAACACAAAAAACAAAACTGATCTTTTAAAAGACATCAAGTCCTGACAAGATGAATCAAGAATAGAGAAAATGCAAATGAAAGAGAAAATAATAACATATATAATAGAAATTTTGAAATAATGAATATTATAAAAACTAGTTACTTTTCCATTTAATGTGTAATATGTAATAAAAATGACAAGTAGGGAAAGGGACTTAAAAGAATGTAGAACATTTGAATTAAGTTTTAGAAATTTAAAAATTGTTATTAAAGCCTACACCCCTAATTCATCAAAACTACTCCCTACCCTAGTCCTCCACTCCCCACCCAATTATCCCACCATCCCACCCCACCTCTGCCAAAATAAAAAGAAGCAAAAGTGGTACAGATGGCTTTATAGATTAAGTATATCAAACTTTTAAGGAAGAAACAAGCCTTTCTCATAAAAGTGGAACAAAAAGAAAAAGAAGGAAAGCTTGATTCTAGATTCAGATAATTATAAGAAAAGATTATTGTAAATCCCTTCTACTTATGGACATAAAGGGGGGAAAAAAAAAACCAAACCTTAAAAATTAGTGGTCAGGCACAGTGGCTCACACCTGTAATCCCAGCACTTTGGGAGGCCGAAGTGGGCAGATCACTAAAAACACTAAAAATACAAAAAATTAGCTGGGCGTGGTGGCACATGCCTCTAATCCCAGCTACTCAGGAGGCTGAGGCAGGAGAATCCCTTCAACAAGAGAGTTGGAGCTTGCAGTTAGCCGAGATCACGCCACTGCACTCCAGCCTGGCAACAGAGCAAGGCTCCGACTGAGAGGAAAAAAAAAAAAAAAAAGCTAACTAAAACACAGTATATTTTTAAAATAGTAATCATAGTCACCATGATCAATTGTGGTTTATACCTGAAATGCAAGAATGGCTTAACTTCAGAATATATATCAAAATAATTCACATTAGAGAACTAAATGAGATATTTACACGAATATCTCAAAAAAATGCAGATAACACACTTGACTAAGGGAAACACTTATATATGATAGAAATGTTAAATTGTGTTTAAAACAAACACATAAAAAAATAACTCTTTGATAATAGGAAATCAAGAGATCATCAGCCTTTACCTAGTGGGTACATCCAAAAACTGCAATCTATTTAGGAATTAGCAGAAGTCTTAACAAGACCTCTACAGCAAAAATTTGAAAACTTTATTAAAAGATTTGAAAGAAGACCCAAACAATGTAACCATATACCACATTCATGAATGTGATATCATAGTATTTTAAGTTCTATTTTCTACAATTTCAAGCCAATTCTTATCAAAATAATAGTAAGATTTTAAAAGAAATGTTATAAATTTATTCTAAAATATATAAGAAAAGATAAAGGTACAAAAAGAACTATTGAACACAGTGTCCTTATCTGAACCTATAATGAAAGTGTGCTATGAACTGAGAAGTATGGTTGACTCAATTCTGCAGAACAGATCCAAAATAATTTTTAATTAATATATTTTTAAGAATTTTAAGTTCCAAGTCAATTAAAGTTTTAAGTTACACCTTCTAAATTTAAATCTAGAGAAGCAGGGCAAATGTTGAACAAAAGAAATGATCTTGAGTCAGAATGCTTAGCTTAGGCAATACATGCATTCATCAACCATCTGAGGTAGGAAATGGGAGTATCACAGATGACATCCACTTTTCAGTATCACTAATAAGTACAAGACCAATATCTATTTTTGTCAAATGGCATCTATATATTCAGGGCATTTGAAAATCCAATTTCAATCCTCTAAATGCACTTAGTGTCTGCTAAACTACTAAATATCATCCAAATCTGTAGAAATAACACATAAAAGGCACCAATCTTTGATTTCAATTGACTTGGAACCTACACTTCTGTGTTCTGTTATTTTCTTCCCTCTCACACTCTTCCCATCATCCATTACTCTTTTCAAGGTTTTGAGCTCCCTTGCCCTGTTCTTTCTTCAGAAAGGAGCAAAGTAAGAAATCCTGAGAGTCTGGGGCATGGAGGCAAGGGGCTGAGACTGTGCCCCTGTGGAACCAGTGGAGAAAGAAATATCTCCCTGGACATGCTAGATACACGTCCAATTCATTTGTCACTGAGTGACCCACATGACAATAAACAGGCCTCCTTGGTCCTGGAGTTGGGGTATTTACTCACCAAAATATAGTCCTCCAGGGAATTAACCCCAAATTGATTTCAACATATCACAGCCACACTAATAATGGAAACAGAAAATCAAAGCCTTCATTAAAGCTGTTTCTGGGAAAATATTTGATGACAGAAGAACAGGACAGATGGGAGAGGGGGAAAAGGTACAGGCTCTGATTATCCAAATCTTTGAGCCAGCAGATGAACCATCAAGTCCTCTTATATAATGCATGTAAGGATGCCCATCCTAAGACCCCCAGCTCCTGTAGACCCCTAGGAGAAGATGGCCCCAACACTGCCAAAAGCAAAGGTGATACTGGATCTCCTGGCAGCAGTATTTCTGCCAAATCTTTCCTAGAACCTCTCCTGAGTAAGAGCCTTCTCATTCTTAGTTCAACCAGACCTGTCGCCTGGGCTCCTTCTTGTCCTTACAACACTTCCAGTGGCTCAAGCCAGGTTTTTCTATCTGAGCTGTTCTTCCCTGCTGTAGGCACAAAGCAGAAGTATCACATCTACTGTCACCCAGATTCTTGATATGAGGTTTGTACAGATAACTAATAAAGGATTATAAATCACTTTACATGTGTGCATTTTAATAGAAATTTGTAATACAAACGTAGATGATTATCAGTACTCTCACCAGCAGCAAACACTCACAGGTTTTTCTTTTTTCCTTAATATTCTGCAAGAGCAGACATCAAAATTGCTCAAAGTTCCTCTCCTAATATCTGCACACAGTTCTTAATTATAATTAATTTATAGGCCTCCAAGGACAGCGTGGGCAGCCCTGCTGAAATCCAAACCTTTTGAAACCTGATTCCGATTATTACCATTTGGCAGCAGATTAGGGCAATTGTGTGTATTGGTTTAACAGCAAAATAGCATTTTCAAGTGTTAATAAAAATTATTGGCTTGTCGCTGTCTATTAAGAGGGGGACGGGCAGTGAAAATAAGCAGATGATAAAAGGAGAAGCACAGGAGCAGGGCAGCAGGAAAATCTCAGCTGGGAAGGAGTCAAAGGAAGATACTGGAAGGACTACAGAGAGCAGGGAATAGGGGACAGACCACCAAACCTATAGGCATCTACCCAGAAAACAGTGGTGTTCTGAGCTGCAGATAAACAGCCTGCACTAGAGGAGATTTAAAATGTAGGAGTTACATAGGTAAACATCTGCCATAGGGGTTTGCTGCACACATCAACCCATCACCTTGGTATTAAGCCCAGCATCCATTAGCTATTCTTCCTGATGCTCTCCCTCCCCCACCCCCTCCCCACCCACAAGCCCCAGTGTGTATTCCTCCCCCCATGTATCCATGTGTTCTCATCGTTCAGCTCCCATTTATAAGTTTACCTATGTAACAAACCTGCACATCCTGCACATATACCCCAGAACTTAAAATAAAAGTTGAATAAAATAAAATAAAAAAATAAAATAAAATAAAATGGACGGGCACTGTGGCTTACAGTACTTTAGTAATCCCAGCACTTTGGGAGGCTGAGGTGGGTGGATCACGAGGTAAAGAGATCGAGACCATCCTGGCCAACATGGTGAAACCCCATCTCTACTAAAAATACAAAAATTAGCCGGGCGCAGTGGTGAGAACCTGTAGTCCCAGCTAGTTGGGAGGCTAAGGCAGGAGAATCACCTGAACCCAGGAGGCGGAGGTTGCAGTGAGCCAAGATGGCACCACTGCACTCCAGTCTGGTGACAGAGTGAGACTCTGTCTCAAAAAAAAAAAAAACAAAAGTAAAAAATAAAATATAGGTATTGAAGAAGGCTACTTCCAAGCCCCAACCCCCAAAACAATCTTCTCTATAGCCTAGACATATTCCAAGCCATTGCATCCCTCAATAAAGCCTCTTCTGCAATAATAATCATGTTGTTTTGTAATGGAGAGAGCAAAGCTTTAGAGTTAATGGACTCACTTTTAACATTTATTCTTAATTTGCTGTGTGATCTTTACCTCTCTAACTCTGCAAAGTGTGAGATAACTACTGCCTTCGCAGAATCACTGTGAAGACCGATTCATTCGACAAAAGTTTGTTGAACATTTTCCACATGCCAGGGAATGTGCTAGGAGACAGGATCCAACACAGAATGGGAATGGGATCCTATCTCCAAGCAGCCATTAGGCTAGTGGTCAAGACAAACAAATAAACAGGAAATTACGGTATCATGTGAGAAGGCTGTGACAGAGCATGCCCAGTGCTGAGAGATCAGGAGAGTAACGAGCTAAGGACGAACAGATGAGTAGGAAATAGTAGTGAAAACGGCAGATTGAAATTACAAAAGCAATAAAATATCATTTAGAAGATCCTTATGATCTTGTGAAGAAAGCAAGGACCTGAAGTCCAAAGAGCTAGAATTGAAACCTGGCTTTGACACTTATCTTGGGGGGAAGGAAGAGAGTAACTTAAATTACCTAGACCTCATTTTCTTCTTTATAAAATAGGAATTATTATCCTCACCTTACAGAGTTGTTGTGAATATTAAACAATTTACTTGAAAGCATCTAGCACAATGCGGTTACCTGATATTTATTCATTGAATGTGAATATATTCTGTTCAGAGGCAGATAAGGAGCTTCTATTGACTCCAATTACTTAGAAAGGAGTCAAAGAGCTCCTTCCTTCCCACCTCCTTCCCTGGCTTTAGCACAATTTCTACTGACCTTAGAAATAGGTTGTTTTAAAAAGTCTGTAAGTGACAATCTCATGGCTAATGTAAACAATACTTAAAATAAATTCTAATCCCAGGGAGAGCCAGCACCTACTTCTTCATTCCCTCCCTCCTACCAGCCACCAAATAGCCACCAAATTTTATACAAAGTAATATGACAGCTTCAACTGTCATATTACTGACATCAGAATAATCAAACTTCAGATTTGGAATCAATATCTTCAATCACAAAGAGTATTGGAAAGGAGTATGGAAGTACAGGAAAGGCAGAACCCACACTCACTGCTTTTGCTAGTAACAAGGCTTTTCTTGTAAACCCTAATGAAATGAGGCAGGAACTGTGTCTTATTTATCTATCTCCAGCACTTGGCAAAGCATGTGGCATATGGTAGGTGCACAACGAACATTTGTTAATGACATTAATGAATGAACCAGATCAATAATGAGCAGCAACTCTCCAACTCCACTCATTCTCTAACTCCACTGATCATAAACAAAGGCACTGTTCTAGGTCTTCCATTTCCCAAGGGTTATCATAATAAAAAGGCAATACAATAAACACCAATACCATTTCCAACTTCTTGATATATAGGGATCATTTCTAGGTCAATGTTGTTAGTTGGTAATTGCCTATGTATCTGGATGTATATTTGTATGTGTAAATCATTGTTTATACGAGACTTGCATGTGTGTGAGCTTAAATTAGCCCCGTTTCCCTTGGTCTCTGAGCTATAGGATGGTTCTGCTGATGGAACATGGCACCCAAGTATGACTCAGACTTCATCTCAGAGCCAAGGTTTAAAACAAGCTTTTGAGACCACACCTCAAAGACAGCCCTGTAGCTAGGCCAGTGTCAATAGGGAACAAAAGCTGCATTATTTCAGCTGGCTGGTTATCCAGCCAACTATAGGTGCATCACATATTTCCTAATACAAATTTCCACCATTATTCCCACCAATAAACACAGTTGTTAGCCACACGACTAAGCATAACCGAATTGTGAACTCGTTAAAATCCCTCTGACGTTACCTGTGTAACTGAGCACCTATTTGAAGCATTTATTATAAGTTGAAGCTTTACTCTTCAGTTGTTCTTGCCCTTCCTCCTCTCTCTCCTTTCTCCCAAATTACAGGATGAGTAGAATAGTGGGGTAGGAGGCACACAGACTGAGGAAATTGTTAGGCCCTGTTACAATTCTGCCACTAACATGCCTGTGGCTCTATTTCCTGATCTGTGAAATAAGAGAAATGGACTGGTTCTTGAAGTCTCTTCCAGCTTTAAAATTCTGTGAATTCTGGTCTCCCATTCACCACTTAAGATCTACTCTCAGGCCAGGCACTGTGGCTCACACCCATAATCCCAGCACTTTGGGAGGCGGAGGCAGGCGGATCACTTGAGGTCAGGAGATTGAGACCATCCTGGCTAACATGGTGAAACCGTGTCTCTACTGAAAATACAAAAAATTAGCCGGGCATGGTGGCACGCACCTGTAGTCCCACCTACTTGGGAGGCTGAAGCAGGAGAATTGCTTGAACTGGGGAGGCAGAGGTTCCAATGAGCTGAGATCGCACCACTGTACTCCAGCCTAGGTGACAGAGCAAGACACTGTCTCAAAATAAAAAAAAAAAAATCGACTCTCTGCTATGAGCTAAGACCCTGGGAAGCAGACTTGTTTGGACTGTATGGTAAACTTCCCGGTCGTCTGGTTTCCAGGTGGGTTTCACCAATAGACCACACAAGCAGGAGATGAGTGGAAACAAGACTAAGACAGGGCTATCGACTCCCCCGACCCACTTCCCTTTCTGCCACTCACTGTGGGCTGGTTGTATCACCTGACTGAAGGTCACAGCTTCTGCTAAGCAACCCTCTCCCCATGGCTCGCTCTGTACAGCCTATTTCCAGGCTCCAGAAGTTACTCCTACCTTCCTCCTTCGGGGCCACAGGTGGTGGTAGCTACACCCAGCTGCTACTAGCTCCAGGATGTCAGACCATTTCTTGTGGTTTCTGTCCACACCTTGGTAAATAGCCCTTTTACCAAACTGTCTTCAAATTAAACAAATTGAGTGTGGCTTCTGTGTTCTGCTCTGATTATAAATGATGCAGATTCCTCCTGAGTGCCACAATAATACCTAGGAGGCTTTCTTTGATTCAAAGTGGCGAAAGCAAGACCTGAATTCTACCACCACCACCTCCACCACCAAGTCGAGTATGGCCTCTTCTGATGCTGCTCCCCGCTTATCCTCAGGCCCTGGTGAGCAGCATTATAAGCAGTAATGGTCTCCAGGTGCCTGGTTCTCAGCAAAGAACAGATAAACACCTGAAGACAATTTCAACAGAACAACTGTCGCGAGTCAGCATTTTGAGAATGAGAAACGTGAAAGCACTGGGAGTCAGAAAAATACAGCAAGCAATTATTAGAACGACTACAAAATAAAATTCAGAGAAAGGCAGCGCATTTTCACTCAGGGAAAATGTGGTCATTAAATGGGACTTTGCTGAAGTAACAACTGGTTAATGAAGCCCTAAGTTTTTATTCTTCTCTTCGATTTGGTTGGAATCTGATTCATGAAAAAATTTGAGTTTTAGAATCAATTTTTACTGACTATACAAATTAGAAACCAAAGTATAAGGAAATACAATTATGTGTGGCTTAATGACAGAGCTGTGTCCTAAGAAATGCATCATTAGGCGAATTCATCATGGTGCAAACACTATGGAGTGTATTTACACAAACCTCAATGGTACAGCTTTGCACACATAGGCCATATGGGAGAGCCTGTTACTCCTGGGCTACAAATCTGTACAGCATGTTACTGTACTGGATACTGTAGGCAATTGTAACACAGTGGTAAGGATTTTTGCATCTAAATACATCTAACATAGAAGATGTGCAGTAACAATACAGTATTATAATCTTACACAACCACTGTCATTATAGGGCACATGACTGTATAACAACACAAGAAAACAAAAAGGTGATATTTCAAAGAAATACATGACAGTTAACTTTGTGGTTTTTCTTAATATGCAGAAAAGAAATTAGAAATAGTAAAAAAAAAAATGAGAACTATTTGTGAATCTTTTCCTGTAATAGTAATAATATACTTGCAATTTGGTCACCCTTCACATTTTATACTGTTTTCAAAAGCAAGTAGCTGCTCTCTCTGAATCCAGCCTCTTGATCCCCTGCTGGAACAGCACATATATCAGGCCTGAATGACCATGTCCACCATCGCCATAGGAATGGCAAGGGGGACAGGATGGTATAGTCAATGCCTCCTTGTCCATGCCCCACTGAGACCAAATGGAGCGCCTTCCTGACTTGCTAGACACAGCTGCAGGCCAGGCCAGAATCCATGGGCAGAATTCTCCAAAATCAGATAAAGGGAGTACAATCAGGATGCCTGCAACTCTCCCACCTTAAATTAAACATGGAAGGCTGAAAACTTGACTTACAAATTCATATACCAGCTTCTATCCCTCTGTCCTCGAAAGTCCAATGAACCAATATGTCCTTATTGTGTGCCCATCTGTGAGTCACTGTAAAGTGTGTTAAGGAGTCAGAATTCAGCCACAAGGACCTGACACCCCTGCACAGAAAAGCACACACACTCCCCAACACAGGACTGTCAGGACCGTAGAGAGGGCTAAGGCAGTATAAAGACAAAGGCAGAGGGTCTGCCCCGGCCTTGGGTCCTGGAGACGCCTTTATTAGGAAGCAGCTTTTGAGCTGGACTAAAGAGCACTGAGGGTATCTGAGGAAAGGAGCCAAAGTACAAAAAATGAGGCTGCCTTAAGTCAGAAAACAAGTGAGACACAAAACATATTGGGGAATAAGAACAGCATGGCCTGGCCAGGAGCAAGAGCCCACAGAAGGAGAGTTTGGAGAAAAGCTGAAAAGGCAAGTCGAGGAATTGGGGGATGCTCAGCTGGCACTTGGACTTAACGCTAGAGATGCAACCAAAAACAGTGGAAGATCGGGAGGAAGAGGAACAGATCTCCCATCGCTAAATCCAGTTTATCCTCAGCTTCCAATATGACTGAAACCGCAGCTGCCTCCAAGAGCTGTTTGGGAAATCAACTAGGCTGGCTTATTACAGCATGGAAATTCCTTCCCTGCCTCCCAATAATGGCAAATAAGCTGCCACTGTTGAGAAGTGAAGACCCCAGTTTTATCATGATTAGGAAACTAAAGCGCTTACAAAATAACATTCACTGAAGTGTTTTCAGTTGAAATAATATTCTTGGAAACAGTTTTCTTCTCTACACGAAAACTTCCCTCTGCTCACATGAACCTAAGTACAATGACCCTGGGCTACTGCCTGCAACTGCCCTGTGTACAGAGGCTTCTCTTCCCTCATCTCTAGCCCAAGTCTTCTCCTTCATCTCTTGCCTTCCTGTTTACTGTGTTTACTCTCATGCCATGCAAAGGTTGTTCCACAGCCTCTTTGAGACCTCTCATCTGGAAGCAGCTTTGTTTCAGTTCTCAAATTCTCTCTTGTCTTGCTTTGGCTGACGAAGGAGTATAAGGTTGTGTGTGTGTGTGTGTGTGTGTGTGTGTGTGCGCGCGCATGCACATGTGCGCACATGAGAATATGTATAAAAAAGAAAGAACTTTAGTTCTATTCATTTTGCCTCTCCTACTCCATCCTCTCTGTTCTGTTCCTCACCTTGTGTCTTAAATCCGTCTTCTCTATTCTTAAAATATGTTCACGAACAACTCCACTTGCCTCTTTTTTTCTGCTGTTCTAATTTTCCCTGGCTATCCTTTACAAGATTTGTCATCTGTTTCTTCCCCCATTCACCATCCACCTCAACACTTAATCTCTCCACATTTCCTTGGTCCCCTTGCACCCGGCAGTCTCCTTCGGCACCTCTTCCTCTACTCTCTTACCTTGCCTGGGCCATTCTCTCTTGTTCTTCATCCTGTCTCTTCAGCAGGTTTCATTCCTAGACCAGGATATAACCATGACCCCCCAATCCCCTCTCTCCACCGGAGTCAATGACTCAAAACTTCCTCTTCCTTAACTAGAAGAAAGGCCTGGTTTCACACTTCTATCCATCTGCCTAGTTGCCTGGCCTCACTGCAAGGTTAACACATCTGAAACGTTTTCATAAACTCTTCACATGCCCTTGTCGTTTTCCTTTGTTTAATATATATTCAGGCTTAAGTCAAACCTGCTGCTTTCTCTACTTTAGCACCAAATTCTTTCTTCATCACCTAATGCAATATCCTAATGTTTTCCAACAACCATCTTTTCTCTGGCTTCGCCTCTCATTCTACATCAAAATATCTCCATCAGAATCATTTTCTCCTGCTTGCCATACTACACTTTCCTTCCTCTAAAACCTGACATCTTTTCTCCTATTCTCCTCTTCCCTTAAGAATCTACATAGAGAGATAGTGATGTGGCTTGACAGGAACATACCTGATTCAGTCTGAGCTCTGCAGAGTTTAATGAGAGAGTCACTAAGCCTTTACCTCTGCATCTCATTAATCATCCACACCTTAAAATTCGCTCATTCTTCTATCATCCTGTGCACATATTCATTCCTACACCAACTCTCTAAACTGCCATCTGTCTCCTCACCCCAGAGTCAATATGAGTCTTTCTTACACAAATCTCCCAGAGATAGATGAAGAAATAATGCAGAGATAAACTAGAGACATAAGATACAAACATAGTATGTGTCTTATTTGCCAAGAGGAAGGGACACAGTTCCTGGCCTAGCATGCTCTTGAGAGGTAGGAGATTCTGGGTTTATCAAGAGAGCTTTCCTGAGAGATCTGTCCTTTGGGCAACATGGAACTCTGACAGAGGACTAGTGAAGTGCTAGGAAACTCTCTGGAATTTGTCTGGACCAGAGGATAAATGGAAGGCACCAAAGCAGGAATTCCCAGCCAATCAAGAGGAGGAAAGAGAAGTCAAGTAAGCCATAACAAACAAATAAAAAACTTTTTTTTCTAAATTGGCAAATATGATCTATTTTTTAAAGAGACACTGAGAAATAGTGGAAAATCCCTGGATTTGAGTAAGATTTACTATGTGACCTTAGGCACATCACTTAGCCTCTCTGAACCTCGGGGAAGTGGCTCATCTCTAAAATATAAGCAACAATGCCTGTTTCACAGCGTTGTGAGACTTACACGAGAAAATGGGTATGAAAGCAGTTTAAAAGTTGAAAGATACTATGCAAATGTGGAAGCCTGTTATTACTAAATGGGCGTGACAAAGACATTATTCATTTATGTATACATCAGTATACATAAATGTAAATTTTAATTTATGAAAATCTTTTAAGATCCAGTTTACTGAGGTACAATTTGCAGACATTAAAATTCACACTTTCAGGTTTATAGTTCTATAGGTTTTTGACAACCATATACAGTATATAACCACCACCATAACCAAGATATAAAATATTTCCATCACCCCAAAATTTCCATGTTCCTTTATAATCAATCCCTTAGCCCTCTCCTGTGCATGACAATCACTGATCTGATTTCTATAATTTTGCTTCTCCCAGACATCCTATAAATGGCATAATATTGTATACAACCTTTTGTGTCTGACTTCCTTCACCCGACATAACAACTTTTAAAATTCCTCAATATTGTTGTGTGTATCCGAACTTCATCCTTTTCATTGCTGAGTAATATTCCTTTGTATAGATATATCAAAATATGTTTATTGATTCACTGTTGATGGACATTAAGGGTGTTTCCACTTTTGGTGATCATGAATAAAGCTGCTATAATGTCCATGTATGGTCTGTAGTGTGGATATATGTTTTCACTTTTCTTAAGTAGGTACCTGACACTGGGATTGCCGAGTTCTTGGTTAGAGTATTTTAACATTTATATTCAATCGTCAAATTTTCCAAAGTGACTATCCCATTTTGCATTCCCACCCGCAGTTTCTCCACATTCTTACCATTCCTACCAACCTATTCTTTCCAAAGTCTTGTGAATGTTCTTTTCTTCCTTCTTACCTGCCTGTGGTCCTTCTTTCTTTCTGTTAAATTTCATTCATTTTATTTGGTGTTCAGCTCATTGTAGTTCTGAGTTGAATTTCCTGCCAACTAATGACGTGAAAATTTTTTTCAATGTTTATTTACCATCTTATCTCTTCTTTAGTAGTGCTTGTTCACATCTTCTGTCCACTTTTTGAGTTTTCTTGCTATTGAGTTACGCGAGTTCTTCACATATTCTAGATATGTTCTTTATATAAAATATGTATTTTATAAATATTTTCTCCCATTTTGTGGCTTATCATTTTCTTAACAGTGCCTTTCAAAAACAGAAGTTTTTGTTTTTTATGAAGTCCAGCGTATTAATTTTTTCTTTTATGGCTCATGCATTTTGTATATCTAGGAAGTCTTTGCCTAAACAAAGGATACAAAGATTTTCTCCTGTTTTCCTCTAAAAGTTTTTTAATGTCAGAGTTGTATAATTACAGTTCTATGATACATTTTCAGTTTATTAATCACTTTACATGGTACAAGGTATGAGTCGAGGTTCATTTATGGGTGTATGTGTGTTTTGCATATGGATGTACAATTGTTTCAGCATCATTTTCTGAAAAGACTGCCCTTCCTCCACCACCTTGACACGTTTGTCAAAAATCTACTTGTGGATTCTTTTATGCCATTACCACACTGCCTTGATTACTGTGCTTTTTAGTCTTATAGACAGGCAGTGTATGTCCTGCAATTTTTTAATTCCAAAATTGTTTTGGCTTTTTTTGTTTTGCCATGTAAATTTTAGAATCAGCTGTTAATTTCTACAAAAAAAAATCCTACTGGGAGTTTGACTGTATTTTTATTGAATCTATAAAAATTTAAGAAAAATAAGATACCTTAACAATATTGAGTCAGATATTTTATAAAATTTATCCCTAAGAATATCATGTTTTTGATGTTACTATAAATTTATTTCTTAAATTTCAATTTCTAATTGTTCATTGATAATATATATACACAATTAATTTTTGTATGACCTTGTATCCTGTGACCTTAAGAAACTGACATTTATTTTAGTAGGTTTGTGTGTGTGTGTGTGTGTGTGTGTGTGTGTGTGTGTGTGTGTGTATTTTTTGCTGCTTTCTACATAGACAGTCATGTTGCCTGGGAGTAATGAGTTTTTTTTTACCTTCCTCTTCTTTTTCTAGTCCAATAACAGTGGCTAGGACTTCCAATAAAAATTTTTTTAGAACTAGTAACAGAGAACATCCTTATCTTCTTCCTTATCTTAGGGGTAGCATACTCAGTTTTTCAGCATTAAATAGGATATTACCTGTAGGGTTTTCATACCTTTGTCAAGTTGAGGAATTTCCTTTCCATTTCTAGTTTGATGAAATTTTTAAAATCATGAATGTATGTGTATGTATACATATTTTTGTCTTTTTCCTTTACGAGAAATATTTCTTTCCACTCATGCTTCAAGATTCCTTCTACGAACTTGGCTGCTCATAAAGTAAAGACTTAAGAAGGGAGTGGTGCATTTAAATTAGCACATGTACTGGTTATTTTGGTTAGAGTTTGAGAGATTGATTGAAGGATCACAGAAAGTAAGAAACCTCCCCCAGGAGGTTATAGCTATTCATGTAGAAGATAATCAGGCCATTAAACAAACAAACAAACAAACAAAAAGCTGCAGAGAAGACAATAGACAATAGATTTGAAATTGATTAGGGGTAAAACACAGTAAGATGTGAAAAAGGTGGGAGAGGAAAACTGTGCAAAATTGTTCCCTACACCAAAATTTGGGAGAAGATAGTGGTGGGAGACAATTTAGAAAATAAGTTCTGTGTATTTTATATCAATTTCCAGATTTTAGCAGTACATAAAATGGCAGAAGGTCCTATAGACAATGAAAGACAAATACTAAACCACAAAAAAAAGAGCAGTTGGGGTGAAAAATCTGACTTAAGGGTCAACTAAATGAAGACAGTACAAGAATGAAATCTCTCTCTAAATTGAGAGTGCAAGTACACATTCCTAAGAGATCTTCCTCTCTATCTGGGTGTGGTTAGAAGCCCTCCAAGAGGAACCTTGTCTCCCTGTTAATGTGAAAGATTCACTCTTTTATATTTCATGTGCACTTCATCCTCCATATAAATGTTCTTCCCCTGTGTTTTACCCTCACTGCCCCTACCTATAATCCAAATCCTGGTCCCCATGTCACTCAACCCAGGGCTACCAGCAATCAGATCTGAGAAGCACTGGTAACAAGATCTACAGGAGAGCTTAACAAGGCTTTTATGTATTGGTTGAGGAATCTACCAAGCTTCCTAAAAGAAGTAGTATTCTGAAGTTTTAACTAGGGGTCTCAGAAACTGACTTTCAGAATACAACTTGTTCATTAGACAAAGCATTCATGCACAGAAGGAAATAAAGATGGTAACAGTATATAGCTTAGTTGAGAACACATGTCTAATGCAGTGTTTCTCAAAATAAGATCTGCAAGCAACCTGCATCAGAAACACCTGAGCACTTGGCAAAACTGGCCAATATTTAGGCCTGACCCCAGGCCAGGTGATGAGGAATACCTGGAGATAAATATGGAAATGTGCATTTTTCACAAGTGCCCCAGATGACACTGTTGTGCACCAAAAAGAGAGAAGCCCTGATTAGAAAAGTGCAAAAAAGCCGATTGTTCCCCAACCCAATGCACCAAGTACACACAAGTTTCAGGGCAGTGCTTTTCCAAATATGGTCATGACTAGCTTTTTTTAAAGGGAATGAAATAGACCAGATCAGTTCACATCATATTGTAAAGGCAAAGATTATTTTCAGTTTAATATTTATAGGTATATGTACTGGTTTGATGTTAAATGTATTTCTTAATTGGAAATTTTTTAAAAGCCATGGTTCATATAGTTCATACAGAAACTGCCTCCAAAGAAGCATCCTATACATCATCTGCTCCCACAGTTTCATGTCACCCCAATTGCTCTGGCTTTGAACTAGGGCTGGGTACTTGACCAAGCTCAACCAATTAGGAGAACTGGAACATGAATGCCTAGAAGCTAAATAAGTTAGCTATGGGCAATGGACTTTTGAGGCTGAATAAACTGCCAGGTTGAGACTCTCATTTGGGGTGATGGATTTTGAACAGAAGAGTATTGATGAGCAAGCAGGAAGGGCCAGGTGGCAAAGAGAAACAGAAATGGAACCGTCTGAGAAGCAAAGAATGAGAAGCAGAATCAAGAGTTCTCGCAGCCAGGAGGGAAAGGAGACAAGGAGAGCAGCTGCCTGGTTCCTACAGCCTGCCCAATACTCACCCACCACTCTGCCCAGTTCCTCTTGAGGGCCATACCCCTCCCTCTATAATAAACCTCCTAATGCAAGCCAGCTCTAGGGGTATCAGTGTTTCTTAACCACATGTTTAGAGTACGATGCTTCCACAATAGAGGTTCACAGAATAAACTGTCACCCATAAACACTTATGCAGTACTCATGTCACACGCACACTCCAAGTGCTTTATACATAGTAATTCACTTAATCGTCACACAATCCTATGGGGTAGATGCTATTATTAGCCCTATTAGCTCCATTTAACAGATGAATAAACTGAGGTACAGAAAACTTAAGTAACTAACCCAAGGTTACATGGCTACTAAATGGAGGAGCTAGGATACAAACAGAGGCAGTTATCTCTAATGTGCATGCTCTTAATCACTACCCTATATATCCTCTCAGATGTCAACATAGGAAAACAAATTAGATTTCAAGCCAGAAGTAATTACAAAAATAAGCTGCAATGCTTTGGAAAAACCGTTCAATGATACAGGAGAAACAAAGACACAAATTAAAAAAAAATTAAAATAAAAATTTGAATAAGGGACTTTTTAAAACGTTTTAATAGTTTGTAGTATTTATGCAGGCAAGGACAACCATATAAATACACACATTATAAATGTACATGCAGCTCAGTGAATTTCTATTTTAAAACCCACCATTCATGTTTTTCAATACTTTTGTAATTATGAAGTGTAGTAAAGTCTTCATAAGGGGGAAAAAAGTTTTCTCTATCCTCATAACTGAAAAAAACCCAAAAAACGAATATGTAGGCATGGGATTACAAGGCACAGAATTCAACAGAACTCATACAAAAGGATCAGCAAAAGATAGCATGAACAGAAGTAGAAAAATAAATAAATAAAAAGAAATCTAAACTTCTAACAGAATGAATCAATTCTTAGTCAAAGTGACCTGCTTTTAGAATGCTTTGGGGATTTATTTCAGTCTTACTTACACTTACCCACTCATCCAGGACAAGTAATAATTATGGAAAATGAGTAATGAAGACTGGTGGTTTGTGGATCTCATGTATTTTATTTCTTTGGCGCAATCTCAAAAAGAAGAGAGGGCCAATTGATGCCTCTGTGGGTGAGTAGCTCTTAGGCATTTACTTCTGAAGCTTGCTTTGCGGCCAGATATTACATTTACATAGTGCTTGCCCTCTGAAATGGGAAGAAAACTGTGTCATGTCCTCAAATATATGGTGACAATGGCCCTATCTTAGTGGCTGTGGACCTAGCCCCAGGACTGACGCAGTGCACAGTCCACCTTCACCCACTTCTACAAGCCTGTTGGCTCCTCTGTCCTAATTCCAAGTCAGTTGAGCAAACAATAAAACAGCGGAATTGTTATCAGAAAGAGAAGGCAGAGAAATGAGAGAGGGAAAGATAATGAGTGGAATAGATAGAATGTAAAAAGAAACAATTTTGTTTAACCCCCAAAAAATCAATATACGGCCATGTATTGCTTAACAACAGGGACACGTCCTGAGAAATGTGTTGTTAGGCAATTTCATCATTGTGTGAACATCACAGAGTATACTTCCACAAGCCTAGTTGTAAGCTTACTACACACCTGGGCTCTGTGGTATAGCCTATTGCTCCTTGGTTACAAACACATACAGCCTGCTACTGTGCTGAATGCTGTAGGCACTTGTAACACGATGATAAGTATTTGTATATCTAAACATGTCTAAACATTTAAAAGGTGCAGTATAAATACAGCATAAAAGATTAAAAAAAAAAATGGGCCAGGTATGGTGGCTCACACCTGTAATCCCAGCACTTTGGGAGGTTGAGGTGGGTGGATCACTGGAGGTCAGGAGTTTGAGACCAGCCTGGCCTCGTCTCATGGTGAAACCCCATGTCTACTAAAAATACAAAAATTAGCCAGGTGTGATGGTGCACGCCTGTAATCCCAGCTACTTGGGAGGCTAAGGCAAGAGAATCACTTGAACTTGGGAGGGAGAGGGTGAACTTGGGAGGGAGAGGGTGTAGAGAGCCGAGATCACACCACTGCGTTCCAGCCTGGGAGAGACAGCAAGACTCCCACCTCAAAAAAAAAAAAAAAATCATACACAGTATAAAAGATTTTGTAAAATGGTATAAAAGATAAAAAATGGTATAGGGCACTTACCATGAATGGAGCCTGCAGGACTGAAAGTTGCTCTGAGTGAGTGAATAAGTGAGTGAGTGAGTGAGTGAGTGAATGTGAAGGCCTGGGACATTACTGAACACTCCTATAGACTTCAGAAACATTGAATACTTAGGATACACCAAATTTAGTTTTAAGGGTTTCTTTCTTCAGTAATAAATCCGCTTACTATAACTTTTTCATTTTATACACTTCTAAAATTGCTTAACTTTTGCCCCTTTCATACAGCAGCTGTAGAAAATATTTTCTTTCTCTATATTCTCATTCTATAAGCTTTTTTTCTATTTTAAAAATTACTTGTTTTGGCTTTTAGATTTGTTGTCAATAACTAAGACACAAACATATACATTAGGCTAGTTCTACATAGAATCAAAATCATTAAGACATCACTAGGCAATAGGAATTTCTTAGCTCCATTATCATCTTATGGGACCACCATCATATATGTGGTCCATTGTACACGTGGTCCATCATTGACCAAAACATCATTATGCAGCAGCACATGACTGTACATTACATATCTAGGCACATAAAACAATTTTGCCATCTACTGATTAAGCTTGAGATAGGGCATACAAAATGCTTTTATATCTGAGTCTACTGAAGACATTTTAAGTAAGCACAATATAATTACCCAGCTTAATAACAGTTAGTGCTTCATCTGCCAACCATTTTATAACCTTTATCTAATTAATTTTCACAAAACCTCTGCAAGGTATGTGCGTATTAAATATCCATTTTGTAAATGGACAAATTACGAGCAAGAGGTTAAGTGACTTACCTTAAAATGAAGAAAAAGGCTAGCATGTGGAATCAGAATGTGAACTGCAGTAAAATATTTCTGTTCCCCAAGACCATGCCAAACTCATTTTCCCCTGAAACCATCATGCTCTCAACCTCCTGGCCTTACGGAATGGCAGCAAGGATGGATTTTTGCACTGGCTAAATTGGCATACACCCGTCTTTCATTCAAATGACAAAAAGCAGTACAATTTTCACAAGTAGATCTGAGCCCAGGGAGCTAACACGCTCAGCGATAACAGGTACAGAGCTGTACAATCAGGGAAACGGTGCTTCCCATCAGTGACCATCATTCTCCAGCCTTGCTGCTCAGAAGACTTCACCTTGCCTAGACTTCTAAGAAAAGCCTGGTCAAAACAATAGGCTGACACCCTCCAGTTAGTGAGGATCGAAACTGTCTTCCTACTCTAATTTTGTCCTCCCTGTACTGAGAGGATGTGAGGCCCTGCTGTCCACAAGATGGCAGCCTTCATTTCAGCCCCTGCTGGGCTGACCCTGACTATATGGCTGGCCTATCTCATTTCATGGACAATAAACATTCAGGACATTGTTTCAACAGAGATGAAGAATGGGTGTCCTTTCCTGGATGTTTTGCCACTCCTTACAAAATCACTGCCCCCTCCAGTAATTTTCTCTTGCTCTATCTGTCTGTTCCTTTTGGTTTTAACATCCTATGAAGTCTTCCCACCTACCTACCACCTCTAGAAAGCAAACTACATCAGGAATTCCGCAAATCTAAATCTCTTACTGATTGCTCTATAGCTTCTGAAAGCCATATTGGAGATTTGTAAGCTGCAGAGCCTAAATGGCATCTCAAAATCTGATCGTTTGCGGAGGACTGGAGGACGGGTACCGCCACTACCCCATGTGTCCAGGACAGCACTAGAATTTCTATTCAGGAGAGGTTAAGTGGCAGCAATCTGGTTGGAGAAGAAAACCAGGGGACTTGGTATAGAGTAGCATTTCCATAGCACACACTATTTTTACTTAGTGTATATGTTTCTTGAGAAGAAGGGGTGCTTTACGAAGGCTTGCTGACAGTATGGGATTATATGTTTCTCTCGCAACACCCCTTGTCTTATTGCTGTCCCCTGAACCAGCTGAGGCACTTAGGTCTCTAGGATTGAACATGGAAGGGCCCATGAAGTGAAATTCCTGGTCTGCAGGCTGGAAACAATGTGACTCCTGCTCAGCTTCAGAGAAGGCAGAGTCCTTTGAGCACCATGCAGACTTTCTACCCTGGAAGACAGATAGTGCCCTGGGTATCACGACTTTGAGGCTACAAACTCCAGTGGGCCCCAAACCCATCTGAGCAGGTTTTCTCTGCAGATGAGGCCTCTTAAGGCAATGGCTTTTCCGATCTTACACATTAGCCAAGCCAGACAATCTCCTCTCCCTATCAGTATTACTGATGCACAGCCACCTTCAGCTGATTGCCATCTTTCATCATCTGAAATGTGATTTTTAAATATGTTATGTATTTCATTTGTGCAATGCCCTGGATACTGGATTGGAACACAATTGCAGCAGATTACGCTATTTATTTTACATACTTGAAGATAGAGCCTCTTGAACTCAATATGCAAATGCATGTGAATAATATGCAAATCTGTGTTTTCTGCCAAGACTCTGGCATTTTTCTTTTAATGGGCCTGTGATTCCTATTCAAGAAGGAAGAACATCTTCCCTGCATCACCCTGCATCAATGTTCTCTCCCTCCTCCCTTCAAGGTCCTGACCAGCTTGTAACTTCACTGAAGCTTCAAAGCCCTGAAAAAATTACAGGCTCCACTAAATTCCATTTAAACCTATAATGGTCATTCTAAGGCATTGTTTAGTGCATATCTATAGATGTGCCACCAATGCAATGAGGTTCGCACCATCTAACTGCCAATTTGGAATTTTATTCTTAACCTCATGGAATCTGACAGTCTGCTTAGTAACTCTAAATTTAAATGTTCTCACCTACTGTACAGATGTGGTCACACAACCTTTCTAATGAAAAAAAAATGCAGTTTACAAAGCTTTTTAAAGTGAAATTTACAATGGTGCTGGCAAAAGGTGTCAGACTGGCAACTGCAAAATTGAATCTTCTATTTAGCCTTAGAATGGTGAATTATATGTATCTTACAAATGCTGCCTGCACCATCACCATTATGATCACCACCATCATCAACACCAAAGCTACAAAAAGCCCAAGAGGTGCTCAGACCCAGAAGCAGCTACTAAAGAAGCTAATCAAATTCAAAAATTATTTACCTACTGTGTACAAGGCACTCTTCTAAGTTGTCCTAAATATAAACATAAGACAAGCCTTGCCCTTTACAAGCATACATCTAGTAAAAATAATGGCAATAACTAATATTGCCTTAGCACTTCTTTTACACCAGGTACCATGCTTAGCACTCAGCCTGGGACATGTCATTTGATCCTCATGACAATCATACTTGCCAAGGATTCTACAGTTAATAAATAATAGAGGCTAAATTCTAAGAAACCACCCTAGTGACTCATGAATAAATAACTGTTGAAGTGAAATGAATTGAAATTTCATAGGTGAAACACAACTGTCCCAAAGAACCAAGGTGAGATCCTTAAATTAAAAACTTCTTATAATAGGTTTTCATTCAGGGCTATAATGACAGAGGGGAAGAAAAAAACCAGAAGTCCCATCTCCCAATAGCCGAGTTCCAATTTGTATTTTATGCTTATATGTCAAATCCAATATAATGTCCTTATAGTTTTCCAGTCTTGGTCCTTTTATAAAGAAAATTATTTTTTAAAAACTATTTCAAATTCTCATAATGAAATATCCCACAGACTAGATTTATCCTCCCTATGCTGGGAGTGGAATAAATGAGATTTCCTAAGTGAACCAGGGGGCCAGTGAGCACCCAAGATTCCTGGACACCATAAGCTGAAACAGGGCGCAGGCTAGAAAACTAAACTCCCGTTGTCTCTAATCTCCAATAGCTTGCTTATTCCACTTAGCTTTGCAGAAGTGGTGGAGGTGAGACAGACACTGCCACCTTGGAGAAAGACACCTCACCTTGTAAATACAAAACACTCTCCTAAGCTTTGTGGCATATGAGAATAACATGGGGGCCTAAACTTCCAACAAGAGTCCCAAGAGCTAACTGCAGCCCACATAAATCATATTGTTCTCTTGAGGACTTGGAGAGAGTGAAGGTTATCTACTTCGCCTCCTAGGAAGATATAAGATTGATGAAACTGTAGAGAATGAATCCCGTAAGCTTGTTCTAAACGCGGATTCACCTGACTCCCCGAAATAACATTCTTTCACGGAACCAGTGGGTTCAAAGCACAGAGCAAGCAGTCATCAGGGATGAGAACCTGAAGTCAGAACTGAATGATGACCTGACCAAAACCATCCCCCTGATCCCCTGAGAATCATTTAGTTAGCTCTAGATTTTGTTCAGTATTCAAATTGACTTGCTCAGCATTGATCAATGACTAGCACTTGGCCGACATCTAAGTAAATTTGATTAAATTGTTTTGAACAGCCTTTGAATTACATCTAAACAGCCATATTTTAAATAGTAAACACACTCTATTTCACCACTATTATCAATAAAATATTCATAGAGCTTGCACACACATTGATTTCTAATCATATGGCCAACTACTGAAGAAGCATGTGTTTCTATTTTTCCTGTGCTGGTGAAAAATGATGCAGAAGACAGATGGTGGAGGGGAGCGGGTAGCAGAAAACATTAAAAAATAATATTTCCAAAAAAGGTTTTAATAAAATAGAAAAATCCTTAAATTGTGATGTCAAAGGAAAAGAACATGAAAAATTATGATTCCAAATAATACCAAAATATTGGATGATAAACATTCATAAATTATTTGTTTAATCATTATTAACTGATGCCAAATCAGAAAAACTTAAGATTTCAGACCCCACAGCAACATGGAAGTCTGTGAAAAGACAGACAAATGCAAATCTCACTTTTATTTAATAGATATCTACCTCAAAAGCTAAACATAAAACTCAAATCTATAAATGTATTCCACAGATATTTGAAAGCTATCTACTCAAAAGCACATAACTTATTATTTTAAATGATGATTTTGAAGAATTGATATAGGAAAATAAAATCAGCCAAGAATGACCAGAAAAGTAACTTAAAGTGACTTTTTTTTAAAAGAAGGGTGCTTGCATTTATCTGATTTATAAACAGATGACACAGAATTATGTTCACAACTAATAACAAAGAATTTAAAATATATTGTAGATACGAGCAGAAAATTGATAAAAGAGAAACCACGATGAAGAAACCTGGAAAATTGTCCAATATTACTCATAATTACAGAAATAAAAACACAGCAGTAGAGTATAATTTTTACTTACCAAATCATAAAGATTTTCTATTTAGATTTTAGAGGGGGGTGACCAAGGACATGGTGAAACACATTCACATATTACTACAGTGAATGTAAATTGATACAAACCATTTTAGAAAAGCCATTTGGCATTACAGATCAAGAGCCTTAAAAATGTGCATACCTTTGACCCCGTAATTCAATTTCTGGGAATCTTTCCTAAAGAAATAATGTAAAATACAGACCGAAAAAGCTTTATACACCAAAATGTTCACTGCAACATCATTTATAATAGTGAAAAATGGAAAGTAATTAAATGGCTGACAGTAAGAAGGTGGTTAAGTAAATTATGCTATAGCTTTATGACAGAATGCTAAATAGCCTAAAAAAATTATGTTTACCAAGAGTTTTCAATAACATAGAAAAATCTGTATGCTGTGATGTTAAATTTTAAAAAGAGCACCAAAAAAACTGGTGTGATTTCATCTATTTAAAAATGCATAGAAAAATGCTGGAAGGAAATAACAAAACATTAGCAGCAATTGTCTTTGCTAGAATTTGAGTTACTTTTTTTTCTGACAACTTCTCCATTTTTCTTCCAAATATCCCACGATGAACTTATGTTATTTTTATAACCAGAAAAAAATATTAAAGTTACATGTTAAGCATTGCTTAAGTATTTATAACAGTCTACAGATAAAGGAAGAATAATACAACCGAAATGAGACACAGAAACAGATTAATGGAGAATCAACCACTTCCTGTCTCCTTTTAGGTAATGCCACTAAATTTTTAAGGCTGTGTTGTAATTCAGCAATTACTAGCATATGAAATATTTACCCCATTAGTTGGATAAAATTAAGTGCCTAAATCTGTCTAGGGTCACATATTTCCCAGTCTTGACTGAAAGGAACCATACAATGAATCATTTTGGAAAGAGTAATTTCTGTAAAGTAAGATCATGATCTAATTTTGAGTTATCACATTTATTTAAAGTGCTGTACCCTCTTTTGTGTGTATATAAAGGCACATGTACTTTGTGTAATTTTTGTGAATGTATGTACATTGTGTAAATATATACGCATGAATATTAGAGCAACTAAGACTTGAATGGTTTGATTCAATTCGACCTCCTCCCTCAACAGATGAAGAAACTGAGGCCCAAAGAAATTATGAGGTCAAAGAACTCGCTCAGAACCACTTGACTGGCCAGTGGCAAAGCCAATCTGGAGGTTTTCCACTAATTTATATTGCCACATTTACACCCAGCATTATGACTGTAAGAAGCTGGAAAATTGAGATAAAGTTGCAGTAACATCCAACTCTTACCCTACCCAGGAAATGATCACTTTCACTTTAACTATTTTGTATGCTCCTTCGTTAAAGGGACTTGAAAAAGCCGTTGGAAGTGTGTGGCTGAGCCCTTAGATATGTATGCCACTGTCCTGGGTAGTCACTAATATCTCAATTAGCAGAATAACCTGAAAGTAGAGGCTAACGCACTTCTGTTTTGTGAGTGTTTTAAGATCAAAACAGCTCTTTCCAAAGTTTGAAAGGCTAAGAATTTCAGAAATTCTTGAGAAATGACAGAAAAGTGGGTTAATAATGTGAACGGAACTCTCCAGATAATAAATATTTTACTGTTCTTGTACAACATTAGGTTAGCTATCCCTGCTTTGCAATTCTTGCTTGCTGTGATTAGCATATGTAAAGTTTTTCAAGGTGACCTATTAAGCTTATTATCTGGGGCTTTAGAAAAAGTTTTGGAATGTAGATCTTTAGATCTTTTCATGGTATGTGAGTTCCTCTAACTTCAAGGTCTAATGAGGTGTGTGTTGGCCTAAGAGTCCTGTGCCTACTAATCATGGTACTATGGTATGTGGCTGAGGTTAAGTCATGACTTAAAACACTTTGCAGAACAACTAAACTCCCTTTATATCCGATGGGCTCTTACCAAATATATGTGTGCATACAATAGTATATCATATATATTCTATATTAATCTACACTATTTCAACAAATTCACTATGCAAATATTTTCTACATATAGTAACTCAATGTTGATAACAAAATAGAAAATAAAGTACACAAGCAGAGGATCACAGTGTGATTTCAGAGGAGAGATTAGGTTTAACAGAAGGCTCTACCAATGAGGAGGCTTCTTTAACTGGCAATAAACTCAAAGCTGAGAACAGCAGGATCACGCCAGGGGAAATGAGTAATAGTGAGGAAGATGGGAACAGGAGTGCAGAGCTGACAAAGCGAAGGTGCAGGATGAGCTTGGCTATGACAAGTCTACGGAGGATTGTAATTAAAGATCAAGACAGCCATTTGGAATAGACTCAAGAAGAGGATCGTATGTCCACTGAAAAGAGCAAAGCGATGGGTTAGTCCTTCAGAAGGTCTGCAGTATTACCACTGGCCAGTGAGGGCATGCAAAGCAACCAAAGGAAGCAAAAAATGGACGATTAAAGGGAGCGATCATTAAGGCCATAGCGGTACCTGTAACATTCGAAACATGCCTCCAAGATGAACATAATGTACAGCTACATGGCAATGATCTCCTTAAGTCACTACAAAACTCCATTCCATTTTTTAAAATAATACTCATATGATGATCTCACAGCTCTGTGGACAGTAAAGTCCTTGAAAAAGAAAAGCTCAGAATACAAAATGTGTTGGGGGATTGGGGAGGGCCTTTGGGTATTTAAACATGAAGAATATTATTGTTTTATGCGCAAGTTAATCATATACAATACAGTTCACTATCTAGCAAGCACTACAGACAGAGCTAGTGTGACTTTCACATGCACTAGCTGGGTGACCTTGAGTAAGCCATTTAAACTTTCTAAGCCACAGTATTCTCATCGGTAAAATGGTAATAATAATACCTACCTTGCAGAACTCTTGTGAGAATTAAATGAGATAATGTATGTAAAGCACTCAGAAAGATGCCTGGAACATCTGCCCCGTAATAGATACTAGTTATGATAATGATTATGATGATGAGGATGTTACTTTAAATATTGCAAACATTCAAAATCCTCCTTCTCTCGCCCTTTTCAATTACCCTAAAAGGAAGCATCATTCTGCCACTCCCCCTCCTACTCGCAACGCATCGATAAATGGACAAGAACTAGGAAAAGCCTGATGTGTTAGAAAAGTTTCTCACCAATTCAGCATATTTCCTCAGAACTTCTCAGTTCAATCAGCCTCACTCACACAGGGAGACTAGGGCCCAGCCTAGCTAGAGCCCCACTGCAGGACCTGTCCAAATCACCCCATCACTTACTCCATTAGCACACTCTAAATAAAAGACTCCCCAGCCCTGTCCCTGCTGCACCAGTAAAGCCAGAAGCCACCAATGAGCAGGCTCTGGGGAGAGAAATCCCATTGTGTGATAAAGAGCACCAGAAGAGCATCAGCTTTGAGAGACTCTCAAATCCTCCATATTTGACAGCGTAGAGATTTACCCTTTACCTGTCATTTCCCAAGGAAGGTCTCCCGAAGCCTTCCACATTCTACTTTCAATCTATAGAAAATGTGAGTTCTCCCAATGAGTCCAGAGCCCTTAGACTCTTAGAAGTAACTAGCTATGAGATCTCAGGCAGGACACTTATCCCTCTGGGCCCTGGGATTCCCCGCTAGAAAATAAGAATGTTGTATTAGGTAATCTTAAAGGTCTTTTCTGGAAATAACAGCCTACGAATCTTTAAATATCATTTTAAAAATTACATCAATAAAGCAGAAAGAGATGGATAATAGATATTTAGATAATGATAAATAGATGACAGATATATAATGAAAGCATGCTTTTATTGGGAAAGTCACAATAATTGAATGACTCAATGTTTTGCTTCTACTAGAAAATTTTATATCCTGGGCCCAGATTATCTTGATAACTTGGTCCTTATTGTCTACCCTCCCACCTCCCACTTCCCACTGCCATTTTCACAATAAAGAAAGGGCTACCTTTAACCAGCACTAGCTCCATCAACAAGGCTTATTCTTAATGAGAAAAAGAGAGGTGGAAAAGAAACAATGACAGTGAATATACACGGGGTTAAGTGTATTACTCTCTTCTCCTTTCTAAGTGAAGCAAATCCACAGGCTGCAAATGGGAACCATTAGGGTCTGACACTGATTTGGAGGGATTTTCCAAGTCATTATTTCTATCTAGCTTCTTATATTCTTGATTAATAGAACTAGGGAAATAATAACGTCATTTATTGAGTATCTAAGTATGTGTCAGCCACTATGCTGTGTGATTTACACATATAATTGCATCTAATAATCAAAGCAGAGATAAGTTGCTAGCCAAAGACCACACAACTAATAAATGGCAGAGTAAGGATCTGAACCCAGGCTTGCCTGATTCTCAGGCTGGTGCTTTTAACCACAGGCACTTCTCTTGGTTGACACTGTATGACCACTATGTGGCCAGCTCATCCCACCTGCTGGATGTGGGAGAATGCAAGAGGAAGAACACAAATGTGGTTCTTCCTTGTCCACCTGTTATGTTTCCTGGCACATTCTCCAGTGCAAAAAATAAAAACAACTGGGTTGGGCATGGTGGCTCACGCCTGTAATCCCAGTACTTTAGGAGGCCAAGGCGGACGGATCACCTGAGGTCAGGAGTTCGAGACCAGCCTGACCAACATGGAGAAACCCTATCTCTACTAAAAATACAAAATTAGTTGGGCATGGTGGCACATGCCTGTAATCCCAGCTACTCAGGAGGCTGAGGCAGGAGAATTGCTTGAACCCAGGAGGTGGAGGGTACAGTGAGCCGAGATTGCGCCATTGCACTCCAGCATGGGCAACAAGAGTGAACGTATGTCTCAAAAATAATAATTAATAATAACAACAACTATTACTACTACCACTACCAATTACTGAGAATTATGTTTTGTCAGATACTGTGCTTGGTTTATATAAGAATTATTTTCCCATTTTACAGATGAGAATACTTGAAATTCTAAGAGGCCAATAAGTCAGGTCAATCCAGCTTATAAACTGGAGATAAATTTAGAACCCAATACTATCTTACACAACTCAAAATATGAAAGATTTGAATTCTGGAATCAGGACCACATTAATTAAATTAACATAGGAGACTAACTTGTGCAAAGCCCCCTATTCTTTTGAAGCCAAAAAAACACAAAAACAAAAACAAACAAACAAAAGAAAACAAAAAACACAGCTTCTTTAAATTGGAAAAACAGCCCTTAAAGAAAAAAAAAAAAAAGACTGGGTAATGTTCAATAAAAATAAGACAAGACACTAGGATCTGGCAAAAGGTAGTGGGTCAGTACCAAGTTGAAGAGTGTTTAGTCGTAGGGCAATTGGGGAGGTACCTTACATAAGCCATGTTCAACCCAAACAAAAATGTAAATAGGCAGGAATGTCCAGAGGGGTGTTGTCTCCTCTTGCCCCATGCATTTTTGCTAGGCACACAGCATAGTAGTAAAAAGTAACTGACACACATTAAGGAACCTATTAACTTTAAATTTGATTATTTTCTATGTCAAAATAATAATTTAAACCAAATAATTCATTGTAATTAAATAAGCCAAAGGGGAAAATTGCCAACTATCCACTTCCTGTTAGGTAGTATTACACAGAGAAGAGCATGTTAAGATGTTGGAAACTTTTATTTTGTCTGATACTAAAACCTATGAAGACGTAGCTATGGCCATGCTTTTTTTAGAGAAATCCACAGATGTGCTTTATAGAAGATAATATATGTACAATTTTTTAAACTGAGGAATAATTTCACTATAGTCTTTGAGTCTATGGTGATCTCACATGCTATATCTCTAAGCTGTATAACAGCCTTATATCCTACCAACTCCCCTAAAGGACACCCACATGCTATTCATAGGATCCAAACAGACATATTTTACTACACCCATGCGGTTTTCATGATGTTCCCAACCTAGGATGATCTTTCTCTTTCTCTATTTGTTAAATCTATTCATATTTCAAGAACACTCTCAAATATCCTTCCTCTACAACTTATTTTCAAATAAACTCAAGAAAATATAAGCAGTTTAGAGCTTCCCTTCTTCATTATTGTGGAGTATACATATAAAAAGTTAATAAGGCCAGGTATTGTGGCTCATGCCTGTAATTCCAGCACTTTAGGAGGCCAAGGAGGGTGGATCACCTGAGGTTAGGAGTTCGAGACCGCCTGACCAATGTGGAGAAACCCCATCTCAACTAAAAATACAAAAAATTAGCTGGGCATGGTGGTGGATGCCTGTAATCCCAGCTACTCAGGAGGCTGAGGCAAGAGAATTGCTTGAACCCGTGAGGCAGAGGTTAAAGTGAGCAGAGATCATGCCATTGCACTCCAGCCTGGGCAACAAGAGTGAAACTCCATCTCAAAAAAAAAAAAAAAAAAAAGTTAATAAAACATTTATGCACATTGTTCCAAATTCTGAAGCAAATACTTCTGTAACTATCACCCAGAATAAAGAATCCATAAGAGTCCCAAAATGTCCCTGTGTGCCCTTCCCATGTTATAACCTTCTCCCTCACCAATGCAGGAAACCCCCACTGAGAACTATAATCATATTCTGAGTATTATTATTGTATTCTTCCTTTTCTTTGTAATTTTCACATAATGACACATCCCTAAACAGTACGTTCAGTTGTTTGTTTTAGAACATTACGTGGATAGAATCATTTAGAATCATACTATATGTATTATTTCCCTTCTTGCTTCTTTTACTCCATAGCATACTTCTGAGATTTGGCCATGTTGCTGGGAGCAGCTGTGGTTCATTTACCTTAATTGCTATGTACTGTTCCACTTTATGATTACACTTCAACTTCTTTATCTACATCGGAATGTAGATAAGACCTTTGGGTTGATT
The DNA here is from genome assembly GCF_043159975.1 of Macaca nemestrina. NCBI lineage: Eukaryota > Metazoa > Chordata > Mammalia > Primates > Cercopithecidae > Macaca > Macaca nemestrina. The sequence continues at coordinate 128,094,828 of NC_092134.1, read as the reverse complement.
CCAATTTGGGGCAATTCTGACATGTCTATTCTTGTCCAAGAATCCTAGTACAATAATAACTGAACTTCTCTGAGATTCAAATGTAATAGATAATGCCAAACGATTTTTTTTCAAATTGGGCCAATTAAATTTCCACAAGCAGTGCAGAAGTATTTCTCTTCTACATTCTCACCAACATTTAGTATTGCCAAGTTTAAACAATGTTTTAACCAATCAGTTGGGTATATATTGGCAACTTATAGTGGTTTTCATTTGCATTTCTTTGCTTCCTAATGAGGTTGAACATATTTTCATATGTTTATTGGCCACTTAGATATCTTCTTCTGGGAAGGGCCTATTTACCCACTTTACCACTGACTTATCTTTTTTATTATGACTCATTTATATAAGAATATTCATTTCATTATACATTATGGATACTTTAAACATATATAAATGAATGTAAGTTAAAGATACTACCCTGTATATATTTTGGATATATATTTCTTCATAAAATCTAAATCAGTGTTGTCTAATATGGTATCCAGTAGACACATGTGGCTATCGAGCATTTGAAATGTGGCTAGTGAGAATAAAGAAGCATTTTTTTAAATTAAATTAAACTTAATTTAATTTAAACAGGCATATGTAGCTACTGGCTACCGTATGGGACAGTATAATAGTAAATATGAGTCTTTTGTCAGCTACATATCTTATAAATATATTTTCCCACTCTGTGATCTGTCTTTTCGTTACCTTTTTGTTATAATTTGATAAATAAAAGACTTTAAATTTAATATAGTTGAATTTATCGAACTGATCTTTTATTTTTAGAAGTATTTTTCTTTACACACACAAAAAAATTTCCCTACTCCAAGTTCAAGTTCATGAGATATTCCTATAGTGTCTCTATTTTAACTCTCACATTTATATCTCAAATTGATTTTTGTATATGCTGTGAAGTGAGAAATGTATTTCTTTTTTTATACAGATATCAAATTTTTTCAGCACCAGTTATTAAAAAGTCTATCTTTTTTCCACCAATCTGCCATGCCCTTCTATTATTTATCAAGTGACTATAAAAGTGGGGCTCTGTTTTGGAAATTTTCTCTTCCATTTCATTGATATATTTGTATACCCTTGCAAAAATGTTACACCATTCAGCTTTAAAATAATCCAATCTGATAATTATTTTTTAATTGGAGCAATTTTAGTTAATGTAATGTAAAATAAATCTTGATATCTGGTAAAGCAATTTTTCCCATCGTATTCTTTCTCTTTAAGTGTTTTGACTGTCCTTAGCTGTTTGCAATTTCAAGTTAATAACAAATAAGAATCTATTTGTTAAATTCTGCAAAAAAAAAAAAAAATCTGCCACATATTCATTTCAATTAACTTGAATCTTACATCATTTGGGGGCGAGTTAATAATTTTAAAATGCAGTCTTTCAATATGTAAATATAGCATTTCCTTTCCTCTACTTCAATTTATAATGCTTTACATTATTTTTTAGTCTTTGCAGATACATTTAAAAAATGAACCAATAAAACAAAACAAAAAACTAAGACTTATCATCTCTTTTTTCATTTTCTGAAGAGTTTGTGTAAGAGTATACTTTTTCCCTGGGCACGGTGGCTCATGCCTATAATCCTAGCACTTTGGGAGGACAAGGTGGGTGGATCACCTGAGGTCAAGAATTCAAGACCAGCCTGGCCAACCTAGTGAAACTCCGTCTCTACTGAAAATACAAAACTTAGCCAGGCGGGGTGGCGGGCGCATGTAATCTCAGCTATGCAGAAGACTGAGGCAGGAGAATCACTTGAACCCGGGAGGCTGAGGTTGCAGTGAGCTGAGATCGGCCACTGCACTCCAGCCTGGGCCACAGGGGCAAGACTCCATCTCAAATAGTAACAAAATAACAATTTTTCTTTCTTTAATGATTGACAAGACTTGCCAATGAAGCTAACTAAGCCTGGCACAATTTTTAAGGAAGATTTCTATTACTAATAATTAAAGTTTAAATGATCATAATCTTTGAGTTTTCTATTTATTTGTAAATCAATATTGGTGAGTTATATTTTCTAATAATTTTTCTGTTTCAACTAATTTTTTAAATTCATCAACATAAAATTTTACAATGGCTTCTTACCTCTTTATTTCATGTGGCACTTCTAGTGATATCCCCATTTTTCTTCCTTAGACCATTTGTACCTTATATTATTTTGTGTTGACCAGCCTTACCAGACAGTTGTAAATGTATAAGTTAAAAAAAACTTTAGGTTTCATGAATACTTTCCAATATATGTTTATCATAAATTTCTTTTTTTTTCACTCTCATCTTGATCATTTCCTTCCTTTTAAACTCTTTTAGATTATTTTATTCTCCTCCTAACTTCATGAGACAGATGTCTAGTTTATTATTTTTCTTTCTTTTTTAAAATATAAGCTATAAAGACTGTAAACTTCCCTCTAAGGATTGTTTTAGCTGCATCCTACATATAATGATATGTAGCATTTTAGTTATTGTTCAATTCAAAATAGTTTCTAAACTTCTATTATGATTTCATCTTTAACACATGAGTTATTTATCCCAAACAGATGAGATTTTCTAGTTGTCCTTTTGCTTTTTACTTATAGCTAAACACTTCGATCAGGAAGCACAAGGTCTTCCTGGCCTTAATTTCAGTCCCTTTGAAACTCACCGAGATGTAATTTAAGTTTTGATAAATGGTCAATTTCCTAAATGTTTCATACATGTTTGAAAAAAAGTAATATTTGGTAGCTTTTTACTAGAGTGTTCTGTATTTACCTGTTAATGTCAAGTTTGTTAATCATATTAATCAAATCTCCTATATCCATATCAGTAACTAAGAGAAGTGTTTTTAAAACCTCCTATCATAATCACGAATATTTTTATTTCTCATTATACAACTGTTAATTTGATATTATATACTTTGAGATTTGCTACTAGGTTCATATAATCTAAAATGTTTATATTATAATCTAAAATATTTAATCAATCAAAGTGACCCATCTGTCTAAAGTCTATTTTATCTGATGTTAATATAGCTATATTAGTGTTATTTTGACTAATGTTTACATGGCATGTGTTTTTCCAACTTTTTATAGTCACTCTTTCAGTACCATTATGTTTTAGATGTCACTTATAAACAGAATATTATTTTTAATACAATATGAAAATGATTTTGCAATTTCAGCATTTTTAGTTAATGTAATTATTGGGCTTAAATTTATCACCTTATTTTGTATTTTCTATTTGTTGCACTCCTCCTCTGTTTCTTCTTCTTTCTCTCTTTCTTTCCTTTCTTTACAACGATTGAATATTTTTATCATTTTTTATTTCCAATCTGCTAATTGTAAATTCTACATTTGGTTTCTGGTGTTTAAGAGATTGTCCTAGAAATTAAAATATATCTACTTAATTTATCAAAGTTTAGACTTAATTCATATCATTACCCCTCTCTCAGAAAATACAAGTATCTTGGAACACTTTAACCCCATTAACTTTCCTGCCTAATTTATACATACATTTTGTTGTCATTATTTTTCCCAGTTTTAATTGCATCACTATAAGTCACCTTTAGTTTTTTGCAAATGGCTAATAATCATTTAGGTTCACATTTTCTACTCCACTTGCTCTTCACTCCATCTTGCATCTCAGACATTTCATTTTAGGCTCATGTTCATTAGAATATCCTTTACTGAAGGTTTGCTGGTGTTTAAAATTCTAGTTTTTATTTTTCCAAATCTTTAAAACTTTCATTTCATTCTAAAAGACATTTTCACTGGTGTAAAATTCTAAGGTGTCAGTTATTTTCTTTTGGCACATAAATTTTCTACTATGTCCTGGCTTTTGCTGTTCTTGATAGGTCAGGAGTTCATCTGTCTGTCATTTCTCTATAATAATCCTCCATTATTCTATAACTTCTTTTAAGATATTCTCAACTTAGTTGATTTTTTGCTGTAATATTATGACATAATTTTTAGGCAGAAATCATTTTGAGATATAAATATTACATATATTTATTTATGCTTCTTAGTTCTTATTAGGCCTTTTGAACCTATAGATTTGACTTTTTCTTCTTGTAGATCTGCTCATTTATAAATATAGGTAGATAAACAGAGCTATTTTGAGGCCATGCTGTTAAGTATGTACAAATTCAAAATTGTTACATAGTTCTGGTAAAATAAACTTTTTATCATCAGTATGTGATCATGGAAAATGGAAAATTCTAAAGCATTATTTCTTCAGATATATTTTTTTCTGATTATTTTCTCTCACCACTCTGATTATATGCATGGAAGACAGTGGGGAAGGTCTCTCCCTGCTGCCTTCTGGAAAATTCTTCAGACCCCTCATCCAGTTCACTAATTCTCTCTTTAGCTCTATACAAATCAGCTACTAGATCAATCAGATGAGCTTTTATTATACTTTCAGTTATTTTCTGTTCCTAGAAGTTTTAGTTGGCTCTTTTACAAATCTTCAAAAATACTTTTTGCACTTTCCGGGTTCCTGGAGATATTTTTAAACTTCCCTTTTATTTATTTAAATGTGGTAAGCATAGTTGTTTCATAATATATGCCCAACAATTCCAAAGTCTGGAGAATGTGCTGATCTGTTTCTGCACTCTGTTGTTTCCTCTGGTTTACTTTGACTATACTGTTCACTGCCCTTGAAAATGAAGGAGTGGGGAGGTGGTTCCCAGCAATCTAGGATGTCTTCCTTAAAGAAGTTCTGCATTTGCTTCTGCCAGGTGCTTAAAAGAACTACTGACCCAGAACTATCTCAAACTAAATTCACTGCTGGAGGGTTCTTGACCATTCATTTATGCAAATATAGCTTACAACTATTCTGATGAGCTGAGAGTCAGCAACTTCTCAGGGATAGGGTCTTGCTTTTTGTTGTTGTTGTTTTCTTCATTTTCCCATCCCCAGCCCCCTTCTGCTCAGCCTCAAGGACACTCTCCATAAAATTGCCTGTGCATATAATCACAGGTTATTTCTGGTTCTAAGAGTCCAGCTTAATATGGGAGGGTTTCTCTAGACTCCACACTTGGGTTGAGTTCCAAGATTTGTTTCTGCCTTCTTCTGCCAGGCCATGAAAAGTGCAGCTTAATTATCAGCAAATACCATTGGGTAAACAGAGCTCCCAATACTTTTCTTGGATTTCAGCGTCATGATGCCTTATCTTCTTATAGCAATTTGATGGTTTCAGACATCCTTTTATTGACATTTTAATTTGTTTTTAGTAGAGGGTTGGGCTAAATAGCCACACAGCCATATTCTCAGAAACGAATGGTATTTTTTTATGCCTCTGTCACTTAACATATTCCATCATGTACCGGGCCCCCTAACTATAAGTAAACCCATAAATCCACAGGTAGTCAGGACTTAACCTCTTGTCCTCCTATGTCAAAGCTTAAAGTGCACTGAGCACTAAAGGGCAATTCTTGTACCACTTTTCCATCTCCTCTCATATCCTTATTTTATAGTTTCACCATATTCAGTCAATTCCAAGAACAACTTTCTGAGTTTCAATAACAATAGGGTTGTGGAGAGACAATGTCTCACCTGATCTAGAGAAAAATGGTTATATCCTAGAAAATGTGTGGTTTTCACACATTTCATGTAGGCAGTGTATGTCTGCTTATGAATATGTTTGTATGTGTATGAAAGAGAAAGAGACAGAGAATGTGTTTGAGATTTAATCGGGCAAAATCAATTCCATTTTGTTATACACAGTGCTTCATGTCTTATGTTAATGAACATGATGACAATGATTTCCTTAACTGGATAACAAGAATAAACTGTTCTAGCAATGTCATTGTCAAAATGTATATACAACCCAAGAAGCCAGGCCATTAGTGAATAGGATTAATTTGTATCATATTAATTTGTAATTTTAGTATTTAATATAATTTATAAAAATTCACATTTTCTACGTATAATTCAGACCCTATGTGCATGACTCTTACTGAGAATAATGTTTGCAACAGATTTATCTCTATGAAGATGCAGCATACTAGGTTACTTAGCCATTAGTTAAAACTATGCAGATTACTTAATATCTTCTGGTGTCAGATGTTTCACATAAATCAAATGACATGGACATGAAGCTGTGTAAGATTCCTCCCAGCCTCACAATTTCCAAAAGTTTATTTGTAGTAAAATCATTCATTCTAAATGGAAAACAATCTAGAAAAAATAAGTTTTTGCATGAACTCATTATATGCAACAATATGAAAGAATCTCATAGGCAAGATGCTAAGAAAAAGCCTCCAGAGGGCCAGGCATGGTGGCTCATGCCTGTAATCCCCATACATTTGGGAAGCCAAAATGGATGGATCACTTGAGGTCCAGATTTCGAGTCCAGCCTGGTCAACATGGTGAAACCCTGCCTGTACTAATAATACAAAAATCAGCCAGGCGTGGTGACGCGCACCTGTAGTCCCGGCTACTCTGGAGGCTGAGATGCGAGAATTGCTTGAGACCATGAGGCAGAGAGGCTGCAGTGAGCTGAGATCACTCCACTGCACCTCAGCCTAGGCGACAGAGTGAGACTCTGTCTCAGGAAAAAAAAAAAAAAAAGAAAGGCCTCAGACACAAGAGTACTATTGCTGGATTCCCTTTACATGAAGTTCAAGAACAGGCAAAATTTATCTCGGGTTGACAGAAGTCTGAAGAGTGGTAATAACATAACAGGGAATGGTATTGACTGGAAAGGGGCATGAAGAAACTGATTTGTTGGAAATGTTTTATATCTTTATCTGCTTAATGGTTATATGGAGGTTATACATAAGAAAAAATTCATCAAGCTTTATATTTGAGATGAGTGCAGTTTGCTGTGTGTATGTTATACCTCAATTTAAAAAAAAAAGTATATGAACAAGAACTCAAGAAATGGAAAATTACAGATTTAATTATTTCAATGTTTCTTAAAATTCAGGATAATTCATCTTTTTCTTTAAAGGAGTGTCCATGAATGACATTTTACTTATTACTGCCCTAAGTGCCTTAATTGGAAATGTGTACAGTATTTTAAAATCCTAAAACTGCATTTTTTTAATTTTAAAAAGTCCTAATTCAACTTTTCAGCAGGGCAGAATGGCATCCTCACCCATCCTACCCCATGCCCTAGTTATTTTGAACTCATGATGTTCTAACTGTATACTTTTTCCTAAACATCACAGGAATATCTATGCCATTTAAGTTATTCTGAAAGCTAAGCCTTCTCAGTCCTCCAACAATCTCCATCATCCAAGAAAAAAATAAGAAAACTACACATATATATTTCAATGAACCACATATTTGAAGAAAAAAAAAACCAGAAAGAACATATAGTGCTCAGTTATAATCGGAAATCCTGGAAACTGTTGTTAAACATGTATACTATCTTGAGACAATTGAGACTGTTAATAGTTGCCAGCATTATCCCTGTGGGCATCATGCTAAGAGCATGTAACTAGTGGTATGGCATCGGATAACCATAACAATTCATGAGTTAGATACTAATATTGTCCCATATTGCAGATGAGGAAACTAAAGATTAAAAGAGTTTTTAAAAACGTACCCAAGTTGATATGGCTAGTGACTAGCAGATGATGGATTTAAACTCAGGAAGCCTGATCTCAGAGCAAAATTCTTAACTATCACACCCTAAAGCTCTTCCTTATAATGAGTTGAACTCTGTCTCCCTCTACCTTGTACCTGATCTTTGAGGAGACATAGAACAATGTTAATCTCCTTCCCTATAACATTTCAAATACATGAAGGCAACTGTCATGCCCTGCCCTGAACCTCTCTACTCAAGTTAAATAACACTACTTCCTTCAACAGGTTTTTCTACAACTCGTTTCAAGTCATCTCCCCTTGCTTGAGATTCTCACAAAACACACACCAGTATATTCAGTGATTGTCTTGTATTGAAGGAAGTATATTTCAAAGTGGTCTGATAAGTGCATAACACGAACACACTGCTGCACTGCTCCAGAAGAGAAGAGCCACTTTCACGGAATCTAGAAATGCTTGGTAAAGAGTGGAGTGATCTGAAGAAGGAGTCCTGGGATTGTGTGTCCACCATGCTCACTATAAATGGCTGCTGGCTTGTACTCTGTAACAAACACAGTCTCCAAAAAAATGATATGAATATACTTTCTTCTCTCCTTCTGCCTTCCACAAGCTCATCAAAGCCAATGATCCTCGAACAGCACACAGGGCAAAATTTTGGAGCTCCAAATTCCACAGCTCAGGCAGGCCATGTTATAGAGGGCTTCATTTAAAGTCGACTTACTACTGCTTACATGTATAGAAGATCATATGCTAAGCCAGGACTGGTTGTGAGAACAACCACAGCAAAGAAAGATGAACACTACCATTAATGAGAGCTTGTCTTTGGTAAGGACTACCTGGATTCATCCCAGGGTATTTAAAAGTCTATTGTTCATGTTGAATGGTCAGTAATAACAGCACCTTCAGGTTAGTACCTCAGGATAGGGCTGTGTGTCCTAGTGATGTAGAACCCGAATGTACAGGGAGGGCAGGAAATAATGAGCATTGTTCTTAAATCCAGTAAAACTTTCTGATCAGGCTTATCAAAGTCTCAGGGAAAAAGATCAACTGGGTGTATCATACCAGACACAGGCACCACATGGTCTGGTGCCCAGCGCTAATGCATTGTGAAAGCAGATTGCATCCTGCGACCTGATAGCTGACACTTCACTTGTCCTTAAAATGGGACAAAGATTAGAAAGACTCGGGAAGAAAAAGGATAAGAAAGGGCTTTAAGGTGCGAAGGAATATCTAGCAACAATAAAGGTAAATGTGATGAGGAAGTAACTAGAGAGAAAAGGGTGCTGTAAATCAGAGACAAATGAGTGGTGGCTGTCCCGACTTACGTAAGTATCAGGAAAGAGAGGAAGGACCTGAATTAGAAAATATTAAGCATCATTGTAAAAGTTCTTGTTTCTAAAGACAGGTCATCAGAGACTATGGAACAACAAAGAAATACTACCTCCTATAGTTTTAGAAACAATCTCCAATTAAGTCAACTAAAATATTTATCTAGACAAACTAAGAGAAGACACTTACATTATGTTTCAGGAATGGGTTTGACTATGTTCAAAAGTTCAAATAATTGAGACTTTCTTATAAAATTTAATCATAGGCAAATTGCTTCCAAACCTGGTTATTTCATTACTGACAAATATAATAATGTTCCTGGGGCTCAGATCTTATTACTATTAAATACTTATTAAGTATCCCTTGTGTGCTGAATGATGCACATTATAGATGGATGAATGTTATGTGCGCCCTCCCTCAAATTGCTTAGAGTCTGATAAAACTGATAGGACACACACATAAACACCCCCAAATTTCTTCCAGGGCATATTTAGAGTATTTGCAAGAATCTATGTCTCTAAAATGCCTTGGTGTTAGGTTCCTGGATGAAAATTGACCCGGACTTGCTTGATGAAATGGGGAAAACACATGGACAAGATTATGCTAGCAATATGCAGCCTTCTCTCGCTTTCTCTCTGGTTTCAAAGAAGGTGCAGCCCCTCCTGTCCATAGCTAATCCTTTGACACAAGTCCTCCTTCCTCTTCCTCTCTTTGCCACTGCTTTGGCTAAGGTCTTCATCTTTTCTGGCCAGGGTTATTGGGAAGGTCTCTAAATGAGCTCTGCCACCAATTCACATTGCTCTAAGCAACCCTGCCGCACACCATTTCCCAGGGAAATATTTTGTTATAAAATATAAACCTCACTGTGTCATTCCTCTGTTTAAAGATTCTTCAGTGGATTCCTGCAGCTCTGAGGATATAATTCAAATTAATCCTTTAGCATGACTGAAAATGATCATTGTGGTTTGCATCTTTCATAGATTTTTACTTTCATCTCATGGCATCTCCCAGGAACCCATTTACACCAAACCAATTGCCCTTTACTTCAAGGTTTCCAAATCTGTCATTCTTGTTTGCATCTCCATACCCCAGCTTTCACACTGATGGGTATCTGGGGTATCCTTTCCTCCTCTCCTTGTCTAGCCGTCAAACTTCAGTTTACACGTCACCACTATGTAAAAGATATTTTCCAACCCTTTCTGCATCTCCCTGGAACAGGCTCTTTCTCTTCTCCTATGGACCCCCTATATACCTCTACTGTCACACCTACTACCATAGCGAGTCTTATCATCTCCTCAACCAGACATGAACTCCTTTGGAAAAATGACTGTACCTAATTCATTTTTGTATCTCGAACATTTAGCACAGAATTTACAAGAAAAAAAAATAAAGAATAATGAGCCAAGCAGAATAACATAATAGTTTTGAATAAGAAATGAATGAACGATAACATAGGTGCTTCAGCCAGAGGGGACTGTACAGAAGGATCAGATGTCAGAGCCTACACATCAAAGCCTTGCTAGAAGTCGGGGGCAGAGGATGTGGAAGTCTGGCGAAGTAAGCAACGAGAAGGCCTTGTCAAGGAAAGCAAGCAAGCCTCAGAAGTCTGCTCTGACCTCACCACTTGGCAAACAGGAACAACCCCTGACCTCTGTAGTTTGTGTCAATATTCATTATTCTTCACATAGTTCTTCTTGGCTACCTGTTTACCCCTGGCAATAAATCAAAATCATGTCTTCTGTCTTTCTGGTGGGTCCCTTTTCTTATATGGCTTTGAAGGAAAAAGATTTTCTTCTCCCTCCCTTTTCCATGAATCATGATCTAGACCTCAGGGTCTCCCTCCAGCCCAGTACGTACACAGGCACCCTCAAAATGACCAGGTCACACGAAAGATTCCATAGGGGTGCTGTGGTCCGGCCCTGGCAGAAGGTGAATGACCACAGACACACAGGGGAAGATATTCAAATCCCTGCTCACTTCAGCCTCTTTCATTCTCTGCCTTCTCTGTTTTTTTCCATCCCCTCACACTATTTCTTCTATGAAGAAAGCGTTTAGCTAGAAAACAGCAGGCTTGACTGCCCCTGCCATCAGTGCAGCGAAGCTTTGCCATACTGTGCGTGCCGTATGGAGAGACAGAGATAAAAGCAGCCACACTCGGGACCAGGGAATGAGCAACTAGTGCGCACGAATTAACCAAGCCCCTCAGAACTCGCCTACTGCCTCTTCCCTCAGCAACTGCACCTTACACAGGGAGGAGCTGCTACCCTGAAAGGGCACTCTGCTGTAGACGGTTCCTTAGCGCTTCCTACCCCAGGAAGCGCGGCGCGCTCATTAAGCTGGAGCTGATGCCATAGCTCTTCCATCACAGGCTGACATTCACTCTGGGTGCAATCTAACAACTCTGTACAGTGAATAATAACCAATTGGGGTCTCTTGCCACTCACAGAGAATCAGCAGAGAGAGAGAAGCAAAAGAGAGGAGAAACAAGCAGATGTTAAAGAAGAAGAAAGGAGAAAGTAAGTGAAACATAAAGCGAGAGCAGAAAGTGAATCACTTTCCAAAGGTTTAGCATGTAAAGGAAATGACGTGTGAACAATGCTGAAAGGAATTAGTACTCCTATTGAAGCTATGTATTGAACATGACCTGCAGGAAACTGACCTTAGGGTTTCAGAGAGTATAGCCGGTCTAAAAGAGCAATGGGCTCACCTGAGCCTCCTGCTCAGAGCTCTGTACTTGTGGGCACAGGGTGAGGATGTAGCCTGTCTCTGTCTGAATCTGAAGTGTCCAGTGCACAAGAGTCAAAGCCACTGCAGTATGGAAGGAGTGTGCCCTTAGTATTTGGAGGTGCTGGATTCGAATGACTTTTTTTTTCAGTATGACTAGACCTCTAAGAGTCTCAGTTTCCTCATCTGTAAAATGAGGATGAATATGCTTCATGGAGTTCTTCCGGGGGAATGAATGCATGTGCATTTTGCAAAGTTCATTTTTGGTTTCTCCCAATGGGGAAAAACAAGAGGCAGGAAGGTAAGAGGGGCCAGAATGCACATAAAAAATCCCTGGGTCCCCTCCTCAAGATCTCTGCTTAGAAAACGAGGTAGGTGGGCTCCTGGTCCTATAGGCTAGAACTGTGGTCCCATACCTCAGTGGGTTTGGTAACACCTCATCTCACTCCTCAGTCCTCCCATCAGAAAGAAATAACTGAGCTCCCCAATCATGCCCCCCAGCCTTCCACCTGAGTCGAGAGTAACAGTGGCAGTGGAAAGCTACAATCCCATGTGAAAAGGATAGAAACTCAATGCCCAGAGTCCACATGGCCTGGATGGAGGATCCCACACAGATCTTTAGTACTGTTGGAGCCACACTTACCATATTTCCTTTTCTTTCCTAAAACAAAAGTCTCATGAAAGCACAACATTCAAGTATGGTTTTAGAGGCCAGAATCTTCCATTCAACACCCCTGATGCCCTTCGTGTACTCACCCTACTCGCACACAACCCAAGACACTTGTGGAATGACTGACGGGAAAACAGATGACAGAAGAGAGTTTTTTTAGAGCCTCCAGAAGGCTTTAAGCAGTGCCCCCTTTGAGAGCCAACTATGCCAAGAGGGCTTACAACTGTGGTGCTGGAGGCAGGGAAGGAATCCTAAAGGGCACTGAACTGCTGGCGCTGCTGTCTGTGAGGCACTGGGTGAGTCACTTTGTCCCTCTGGGCCTCTGGTTCAACCTCTGAAAATTGAATAGTTACAAACTGTCTGCTTGTCTGCAATATGCCACCTGCAGGTGAGTTTTGTCTGGTCTTCATTGAGATGTTGCTGAACTGTTGTGTTGTGTAGTGTGAATATGAAACACTAGATGAGGCACACACTCCAACTCTCCCTATTGCCCCACACTCAGGGACTTCTAGCATTTACATCACCTACCTTGTCGCAAGGCCATCTCCACTGTAAATGCTCAGTGGAGATAATGGTTTCTCAGGGACCACTTTCTAGATGTGTGACCTTAGACAACTTACTCCAAACCTCAGTTTCCTCATCTGTAAAATAGATGTAATAGTAGTATCTACCTCATAGCATAGCTGAAAGGATTAAATGAGTTAATTTATGAAAAATGCTTAGTACAGAACCTGGCACATAGAACAGTACCTGCTACATCATCATCATCATTATTAATTATATTTTCATCTTTGATCTTAGATTCAGCAGATCCTCATTCCATTCATTAAGCTTACCATAGAAGAAAAATTTACGTCAGCATCAGCTTTTAACAACAGACTCTGAGCAAGTGGTTGAGCATGAACCAGGCTCTACGGGATGCATGAATGGGGCAACCAGGTCAATTTCTTCAAATCAATTGTCTTGCCTTTTCACTACTGGTCCCCTGCCTACCTCATCCCCACTCATCCCCACCCCTAAAGCCAAAAAAGCACTGAACTTAAGAGTCAGAAGCATCAGGTTCCAGCTTGTACCCTCTTTTCCATGGTACTTAATGCCTCTTAGCCTCAGCTTTTTCATCTGTAAAAAGCAGAGCACAACACAAGGAGATATCGTCTCACCCCAGTTAGGTAGGGAATAACAGATGCTAGTGAGGGTGTGGAGAAATGAGAACCCTCATACATGGTGGGTGGGAATGTAAATCAATACAGTCACTATGGAAAACAGTATGGAGTTTCCTCAGAAAAACTAGATATAGAACTACCACATGACGCAGGAATCCCACTAGTAGGTATACGTCCCAAAGAAAGGAAATCAACATATCAAAGAGATACCTGCACTCCTGTATTCATTGTAGCACGATTCACAATAGCCAAAATCTGGAATCAACCTAAATGCCCTTCAATGGATGAACAGATAAAGGAAATGTGGTATAATATATACAATGGAATACTATTCAATCATAAAAAATGAAGTCCTGTCCTTTGCAGCGACATGGATGGAATTGGAGATCACTATGTTGAGTGAAATAAGCCAGGCACAGAAAGACAAATATTGCATGTTCTCACTCTCACATATGGGAGCTAAAAAGGTAAATCTCTTGAAAATAGAGAGTATCTATTATCAGAGGCCAAGAAGGGTACAGAAAAGAGGGGATAAATAGAGGTTAATTAATGGGTACCAAAAAAATACAGTTAGATTAAAAAAAAATACCTAGTGCTCAACAGTTCGGTAGGGTTTTCACAGTTAGCAATAATCTATTGTATATTTTCAAATAACTAGAAGAGAAGAATCCAAATGTTCCCAGCATAAAGAAAAGATAAATATTAGAGGTGATGGATATCCCACTTACCCTGATTTTATCATTGTGCATTATATGAATGTATCAAAATTTCACATATACCCCCAAAATATGTACATCTATTGTGTAACCATTTTTTTAGCAGGCCATTATCTTATCTTAGAGGTTGAAATAAGGTAACAAAGGCAAAAGCAAACAACATAGTTCCTGGCATACGTTAGTCACACTGTACTTAGGTACCAATTGGAGTCTAAACCACTCCATTTTCTTCCTCTCCACTAGCTATGTTTCAAACCTGCTAGTTGTACCCATGGGCATCACCCAACCCTTGGCCACAGGCAGGCCAAAACCATTTGCTGACCTCACTCTCTATTTTAAGCTGTGCCTCCTGGGTCTGCTCCTGGCCATTCAGGAAGTCAGGATCTTGCAGAAGATACAATGTTTTAGGCTCTAGGCCCCTTGTAACAACATTGCTCAAACAGGACTGTCTGCAGTGAAGGAAATTTATATCCACGGTGTCCATTATAGCTGCCCCCTGCAGCCACTGGACACTTGAAATGTGGCTTAGCAACTGAAAAACTGAATTTTTATTTTATTTAATTTTCATTAATTTAAATGTAAACAGCCACATATGACCAGTGGCCACTGCATTGGCTAGCACAGCCTTAGCACCACCTCCAGTCGTTGCCAGAGTCCAACTCAAGCCACTCTTCCGGACAAGACATCTGAACCTTCCAACCACCTGGCTGGCATCTTTACTTGGACTTTGCTACTTCCATCAAGGCTGGTGTGACGAGGCAGGAAAATGAGATCACTCAATGGCTATGTCTAGTGCCCTTCAATCACTAGGCAACTAGATGATTTGTTTTTTAAAATGCAGGTAAAATCAACATCTCCCCTTGGTTCCACTGTATTTGGGGAATGTACATAAATTGGACCTATGCTTGTAATGGTTTCTGAAGGGTCCTCCTGCAGTGGGATTACTCTATAGAGCTGTGCGGTACCTAAGCAAAAACCAGAGCTTTGAGGCCAGGAAATAAAACCTGTGCACTGACTGAAGATTAGGTGCAAGAGGCTGGGAGACTTTTTGAAAATGAGATCCTTGGCATTTCCATTTCCATTTCACTCAGTCAAAAATTCCACAAGAATACCTTACGTCACAATATTTTTTGCATTAATCTTGCCAAGATCAGATTCCAAGAAGCAATAAAGAATATTAAGTTAACTTTCATTTTAAATCAGAAAGTTTGTTAGGTTTGAGATCATAAACAAATTATCATCTTTGCCAAACTGAGATTGGCCCTAAGAGAGAACCGATTCATTCTCTCATTTGGAAGGCACGAGTCTTGTGTGGTTTCATGACCTTCATTCCATAACATTAAATGTGTTGTGTGAATTGTTCTAAGCCAGTTACTCTAGACAAAAACAAAACAAAAATCTTGCTCCAAGTAAGAAAAAGTTGGGAATGGAAAGGAAAACTGATCTACTCACTTGATAAATGTCTATTGGCCAGGCATGGTGGCTCACGCCTATAATTCCAGCTCTTTGGGAAGCCAAGAGAGGAGGATCTCTTAAAGCCAGGATTTGAGACCAGCCTGGGCATCAAAACGAGAACCCATCTCTATTTTTGTTTTTGTCTCTCTCCATACATATACATAATATACATACACGCACACAGACACACACACACACACAGGTGTGTGAGTGTATGAATTATATGAATATATCAAAATATCACATTGTACATCTATTGTGTACAAATATGTACATCTATTGTGTAACCACTTTTTTTAGCAGGCCATTATCTTATCTTAGAGGTTGCAATAAGGTAACCAAGGCAAAAGCAAACAACATAGTTCCTGGCATACGTTAGTCACACTGTACTTAGATACCAATTGAAGTCTAAACCACTCCATTTCCACACACATAGGGGTGTGTGTGTGTGTATGTATGTATTTTAATCATTACTGTGTGCCAGGATGACAATGGGGCTCAAAGTTCAGTTAGTGACAAAGCTATAGCAAATAATTATTGTATGTGGTACATGGTACACACAAGATATCTGGGAACACAGAGAATACAGCAATGCCTGGCACAGGGAAAGTCAAGAAAGGCTTTACTAAGAGGTATCCTTTGAGCTGCAACTTAAAGAACAAATAGAAATATGCCAGGCAAAGATGGGGAAGAGAAAACTACATTTCAGGAAAGGAACATGGGAAGAAAGGAAAGTACAAAGGAAGAAATGGGCATTCCACACTAAGGGGCAAGCCTGAATACTGGCCCCATTTTTATTTTCAAGCCTGTCAGTCCTGCCAGTCCTTCCGGGCTCCCTTGAGCCTCTTCCAAATATATGCAACCAGTCCAAGCACATCATGTCCGTCTGGGTCATATCCCATTATAACAAGGCTCCAAATGGGGTCCCACTAACAAAACCCCATAACCCTGTTAATCAAAACTGCTTCTTATTTTACAAGCCCCAGCAACCCACCATATATGTGAATAGTGTTTGCTGTTTCCTGGAAAAGACCACGCACTGCTGCTGCAGGTAGCCAACTATCCATACGATAGTGATGCAAAAATTCCAGCAGGAGCTGGAGACCCTCTGGGTGAGCCGGCTGTATTGTGAAGTGCTGCGGTACTTAAATAAGAGGCACTAAATGACAGTTAACTTAAAGAAAGGAATGTCAGGAGGCTAAAAGCAGCCATAAAGTACAGTCCAATAGAGTGACGCACAAGAAGGAAAAAGAGGACAGCAGTGACCAGGGTAAATGTGGACTAGCTGGAAAATTTTCTGGCATGCCATTAGATTCTTAAGATTAATCTTCTATGCCATGCTTAAGGAGACCAGGTTTTAAGGAGGTACGCTTACCCCAAAGTACAGAAGGAAGTTAGAACATTCACAGGAAACGCTATAATATCACTGATAGGTGTAAAGTCAAAACCAGCCTATAATTTTTGGATGAAAAACATTTGTTCCATTATTATGGGAATATCTCACTTTAAGTGGCAATCTCAAAATATGCAACAGTGTTCTTTTCTTCTTTTTTATTGTACTATATGCTAGAAAAATATCAGATTTTTGGTAGAGTTTTTGAGTTGTTGGTTTTTTTTTTTTTTTTTAATCCTCTGATAAATTAGGTCACCTCACCAGGCTCTTTGGACATGCTGGGTGGATTTCCTCAAATAAAGACATCACAGTGGTCGGCTGGCAATATCAATGATAGAATTCAGGTCCCCAGAAACTGGAACAAAGTAGGGCAGCACTGTGAAAAAAGCCCTGGACTTGCCATCAGACATCCATCAGATTTAGCTTTCAGTACCAGTTCCACCCTTTTCTCCTTAAGTGCATTTAAAGATACAAATCTCTTAACTCCTCTGGACCTTAATGTTCTAATCTGTAAAATGGGAATAGTAATACCTCACAAGATTTCTGCAAAGATTAACATAATGATGTGAATGAAAGTATATGTTTAGCCAGGCTTGGTGGTATCATGCCTGCAGTCCTAGATATTCAGGAGACGGAGGCAGGAGGATAAGTTGGGCCCGGGAATTTGAGCCTGTAGCAAGCTATGACTACACCCCTGTACTCCAGCCTGGATCACACAGCAAGATCCTGTCTCAAAAAAAGAAAAGGATATGGAAAATAGTCAATACTCAACAAATCTTAGTTCAATTGAATTTGACAACCGAATACCATGCATTTATACATTAATAGGAGTTTGATGTTCTGAAATCTGGACATGTTAAAAAAATGGCCACATAGCAATTGAAAATCCCTTTTTTCTGATCCCTTGCCTAATTATCAGTCACAAATAGCACCAACCAACGCCAGTTCCCTTTCATTTTCAATGCACACTCTGCAACTAGACACTGGTTAGGAGAAAAGAAAATGTATTAAAGGAATGGTTATTTGCTTCCTCTCCTAAAATCCTGTGGATGATTGATTCATAAACTACACATTACCAAGTTGAGGTATCTTTTTAGACAGTAGTTGTAGTTCCAAAAATGAATGGCTTTATCAAAATAAAACCGAAAATGGATTTCTTAGTCCCTCCCTTCTGTGATGTCTTTTTGGAACAATTAGCTTGAAAGTCAGCTTTCTTTGTCTAGGATCCTTCTCAATCTTTCCACCCACTCAAAACTATTAGCAGTCCAACTAACTTATTTTCATTTACTTCATTTATTTAATACCTATCTTGTTCTCAAAAAGAAAAAAAATAGAGACTTCTAACTCCAGCTAAGAATAGAGATTCACACCCCTTTCTGGGAAATTCCCACAGTGGGCCTGAGTTTCTTTTCCTCCACACGCAGATTCCAAAAGTTCTACATTTATCTGCCTGATTTCAATAATTAGCATGCATATAACCAAACCTTCCCACAAATATGCACACTGACCTGACCTCCTTTACCTCCAGTCTTCTGAGTTAGAGTGTGTATGTTCAAAGTTTGGTTCTTAGAGACCTTCTGAATCCAGTTTATACTTTATGGTTCTAGGAGTCCCAATATATCATCCATGTAAAAAGCCAACAAAGTCAAGTTAGGAATTAAAAACTTCTATTCTTCAAATATTCTATTTTAATGATGCCAGTGAAATACCCCCATAAATTGAATCATTTGTTTCTCTCACAACTTTTCTAAAATTCAAACTCTTTCCTAAACTAACATTCCCTAATATGTACTTTCGGAATGACCTCAACATTTTAGAAATAGTGGCCCTTTCTGACATGAAAGATTCCAGGTAGAGGCCATATGGCTTTTTGTTTTTTTCTTAAGGACTTATTAATATCTCTAAAAATAACAAATGCCATGTGATGCAGTCTTTTAAGACAGTCCATCAACTTAAACTAAGTCTTTGGGTTTACTAGTGGAAAATGACAGTATCCATTTATAAGAAGGTAGGGAAGCATCCAAATGAAACCCATAAAGCTGTTAACCAAGATCTTGCTTGAAAATTGGAAGCTGATGGGGGGAAGGTCTTCTTGGAAAGGGTCCATGGCCCTCCATTCTGAACACTGATGGGAACATGGGAGCTCAGGAACTGAAAAAAAAAAAGCAGACATTCTTGGGGTCATATCAGAATCAACTTGAAAATGAGAGCGGCGATGATGCAGATGAACTGGCTGGAGCATTTGATGCCCTTTACCACGGGAGGAAGATCACATTCCTGCAGATGAATACACCACAGAGCCTTGCCATTAATTCAGATTTTCTCCCTTCTGTCTTCCCTAAAGAGCTCATCTCTGAAGAGGCCTAGGGTGGTAGAAAGCCCTCAGAGGAATTCAGTCACAATCTTGGGACTAAGAGCCCTCCTCCTCACTGAAAAAAAGGAATTAGAGCTGGGTGTGGTGGCTCACGCCTGTAATCCCAACTACTCAGGAGGCTGAGGCAGGAGGATTGCTTGAGCCCAGGAGTTTGAGACCAGCCTGGGCAACATAGCAAGACCCCATCTCAAGAAAAAAAAGGGATTGAGAGAACTAGGAGGGTGGTGAGTAGGAGGTGAAGTGAAAAAATGAGAGTCAAGAGAATTAAATTTCCCCAACTCACTTATGCTTCTCACAGAAACATCATTCATTGGTACTTTAACTTCTCAAGGAGAAAATTCAAAGGAATAGAACTGAAGTAGAGAAAAGATGGGATAAGACTGCTTTATCTTAGGCAAAAACATCATTTTGTAATTGTGCAGGATATTGTTTGTTGATCCTTAGCACCATTCTCACATCTCTAAGCTCTCTGTTGCGTTCCAGGTTTATGAAGCCTAGAAACTACCTTCCTTTCCTAGATGTTTTTGCTAGCAAGTTCCTGGTTAGATCCCAGCAGTGAGAGGCTCCAGACTGAGGTGAGGAAGGTGGAAGAGAAAGAGAAGCTGCTACGCTCCAGGTGTACTTGGAGGACGTCACTTTGATGTTGGCCTGTGGCAAAGGTACAGTTTTGCTGGTGACATCAGGCATCTCCGGAGAATCACCCACTTGCCTCACTGTAGTCCTTCACTTACATTTTTCCCGAATGAAGCTTTCCTGTTCTTTACTCCTCCAGCCTTCTAAAGATTGTGTAAACCTCAAATTCCCTGTATTAAACCACTTCCTCTTCAAAACACCCAAGGTGGCTTCTGTGAATCCTGACTAATACATTAGTCTGCCCCATAGTTCTCAAGTTGGAGGACTTGTACCAATCCTGACGGCACTGAGGATATGTAAAACCCTAACAAAGCACAATATGTATTCTTGAGCCATTTTACTCAATAGTATGCAATTTTAGAAATTTATTTTTATATTGAAATAATCACTGAAATATTATAGGGAAAGGGCATTTTAAAATAAAGTTTTAGGATCCGGGCATAGTACCTCACGCCTGTAATCCCAGCATTTTGGGAGGCTGAGGCAGGCAGATAATTTGAGGCCAGGAGTTCGAGATCAGCCTGGCCAATGTGGTGAAACCCCATCTCTACTAAAAATACAAAAAATTAGCCAGGTGTGGTGATGTAGGCCTGTAGTCCCAGCTGCTTGGGAGGCTGAGGCACAAGAATCACTTGAACCCGGGAAGCAGAAGTTGCGATGAACCGAGATTGCGCCTTCAGCCTGGGTGACAGGAGCAAGACTGTGTCTCTAAAATAAAATAGAATAGAATAGAATAGAATAGAATAGAATAGAATAGAATAGAATAGAATAGAATAGAATAGAATAAAAAAGTTTTAGGACAAAATACAAAACCTAAGAGAAAATAATTCTTGCAGAAGGCTGCTTGACATTGCACTCTCAACCTGAAGGATGAGCTTCTACCCTCCTCTGTAATTTTGAGTATCTTGATGGAAGAGTTTGCAACACACTGCACATCTTTCTCTCTATACATCCATCTAAGTTTCTCTTGTGTTTCTGTTTCAGAAGGGATTTCAGATGGTACAGCAGTATTGGGGAGGTTGAAAGTCTGTACATTCTCTGTGAACAGCAAGGCAGGTTCAATTAAGTCAGAGTTTCCATATATATCTTTTCTTAGCCTACTAGAATGCCAGATCCTTGGTGGCAGGGAAGACACCGTGTCTAATGAGCTTCGTGCCCAGTACTGCGCATCTCCAGCAGTCCCTGGCCCACAGTAGGCATGCGATAAATATGTTATTCCCTGAATTGAAGAATCAGTGGATAGATGGAGAGGCAGATAAGTATGTACCAAGCAAGAGCAGCAACAGAGGTTGCATGATATGCAATATATATTGATATATTGTTAAATATATAACCTCGACCAAGTTATTTTGCCTCTAATCCTTAGGTTCTGTATCAGGAAAATGAGCATTATTGTACCTATTTCTCAGGATTGTTAGGGTAGGAATGAAGGTTTGAGAGGTGGCACAAGCAAAGTACCTAGGAAGGTGTCTTGCAGACAGTAAGCTCGCCTATATAATATATATCATTACCAATTTTTACTGGATTTGAGTAGTGTAAAATATGCTTAGGTTATACAAGTAGACTGAATCTAATTCAATCTTTCCTCAATGGTTCAGAGAGCACTAAAGTGCTTCAGCAGGTCATCTGAGACATGGTGTCTCCAGTTCACTAGCCAGAGTGGCAGATAGCAGGGTGCCCTGGGTGTCCGAGCTCAAACCCCCGCTTCCACAATGGAAGCTGGCTAGAAAAAACTAGCTGATGTTTTGACCACATGGCAGTCTTCCAAACTGAATTGTTATTTGGGTTAGGATTACAAGATTAGCAGAGAGGAGCGCACAGTCAATGAAATAATACATTTTGACTCCAAAAAAGACACTGATATAGCAGTGCATAAAATTTCAAATGGGCAAGAGTGTAAAACTCATCACAGAGGCTAAAACCTGACTAAAGGCAAATGAATAATTATCAATGATAATGTACACGGGCAGAGGAATCCCTGATGGGGAGCCTGTGGCACCCGTGGTAAGTCCAGTTTTATTTAACATCTTAGTTAATGATCTGGAAAAGAGATAAACAAAAAACTAAAGAGAGATGCCGAAGTGGATATCTGTTGGCTTTGCCTGCTGGGCACCTGATCTCCTACTGGTGGTAACAGCACCAAAACTATGCTTTGGGAAACAACCTCTCCTCCAGTGGATAAAATCTCCATGGAATTGTCAAACAACGTGCCCCAACCTCCCTTTTAAAAGATGGACAAGTGATCTATGCTGGGCCAAAAGGATGCTCTCTTCCTGGAATTCTAATCTTAAGCACAGTATCATGAAGATTTTTTGATACAAAGACATTGAACTATCTAGCATCACTTATTCCAGTAGCATATCTCTGAGAAAAAAAACAAAAACAAAAACAAAAAACAAAACTATTAATTCCTGCTACCTACATCCTTGGAAGCACCTGGCATTTTTCCTTTCCTGTTTTTTTAAATCTAATATAGTTCTTTTTTTCCTGAAATTAAGCAATGTTATTTTATATGAGCTGCCAAAAAAAAAAAAAAGGCCCCAATAATGGAGATGCAGCTTCCACTAAATCTAGGGTATGCATTCTGTTACATTTTGTTTATCTGATCGCTCAGCAATTCTCAAAATATTTTTCAGACACTACTGTAAGAAACACCACAACAGATAAAGCAGTCTATTTTAAAATCACAGTGTTTAGATTCATCTTGGAAACAATTCACATTGACATTTTTCTGGAAAAAAGAAATGTATTCTAATATTCACACATAACAGAACAAATCACCTAACCTTAGAACTAAGGTGAAGGCAGAGAATCAGACATGAAATTGCAATGAGATGAGGCACTTTTAAATGCCATTAAAGTTCTATATTGCATAAAGTACAACACATTAGACATTAGCAAAATACATCCATGGTAAGTGACCTCTATGATACATTGTCTGAGTTATTAAGTACATATTTTCTTTAAAGAGAGAGAGTAGGCAGAGAATAAATCCAAGGGAGTTTAGAGAAGTATACTAAAAGTGAATCAGGTTATCCAGGGTAAAGGGATGAATGTTCACAATACACTTGCTGTTTTCCAACAGCCCTGCTCTCCCGGGTAAAAAGCATGGAGGGATGCCGCCATCTTTGCTTGGGGCTAAAAGAAGCTCCTTGTTTAAGGGCCATATTTGCTGATTACAGAAAATTTAGCCACTGTGGACCAAAAGAGGAAATAAAGTCTAAAGGTGAAGCCAGTCTACCCTCAGCCCAAATGGATGTTTCCACCGCTCAACAAACACCCTACACTGTCTCCATGACAACTCACCTACAGTGCTTTTGGGCCAGAATAAGAAAGCTGCTCCAACAATAACTAATAAGGCCACTCTCTTGTAAGGAGAATTTGAAAAGGAAGGATGAATATTTTCTTCTCAGTTTTGGAGAGAATCAAGATTCATCTCTTACCCTATAAGAAACAGAGAATCTTACTCTTACTGTTCTTTCTTCCCAGAATTTATAACCTGTGCCTCTGGGGGGACTAGTCAGTGCCACATTCTGGTTAGTGCTTTAAAAAGACCCAAGGCATACACTGCACATAGCATTTAAAAGTGGTAGACAGTAACAGGTATGTTGTATATGGATAAGGTATCTAGGATAGTATCAGTCAGGGTCCCAACATAAAACAGATGGCAACTCCAAATGGGAAGACAGAGGAGAGTTTAATGAAGGGACTATTTTAAAAGGTTTGGGCAGAGTCAAGGGGAACCAACAAGGACTGGTGAAATACCCAGGTTCTGACAACTGTGAGAGCTGTTATCACCCCTGCTCCCCCAAAGAACAGAGGTAAGGGAGCTGCTAATAGAACCCAGCAGGAGCTGGATGTGTAAGAGTGGCCACCCTGCAGGAGATGTGGCTGTGGGGAGAAGAAGGCGGGGATTCTCAACCCATGGCACAGCAGGGAGAGAGGGAACTGGGTAAAGGGCCATCTAACCTCACCCTCCTGACCGCTCTCTCCTGGCCAACGCTAACCAGATTCTTAGGAAATCCACTGATCCAGTCTACAGGGTTCAGTCTCATTGTGGTCAAAGCAGAGTGAGAAGAATGGGAAGAGGATCTAGAGGAGCAAAAAGAGGAATATCTGTATCTTCACTGATATCTATATTTCTCACACCATGGCAACTTTTCACATATTCCTCCAAAGTGTGTGATTTTTTTAACCCTTCTATTTCTGTGTGAGATCTCCTTATCCTCTCTAAATGGTAATCTACATTTTATTTAATTTTTGCAGTTTTACACCCTAGAGCATAGGGTGCAAAAGTGGTATTTTCCTATTTCCCACTATCTATGCCCAGGCACAGACATGGACAAAACCTTCCTTAAGGCTATAATCATGAAACAAAAATGAAGGCAATGGTAGAAATGCTAACTGTCCTTCAAAACCTCAAAAGACAAACAAAATCTGTGCTTTAACAATATATAAAAACCAGAATCCAGGTATCATTTAATGCACACCTGAAACGAAAACCAACCCAACACTAAGAGTACCATTAAAAACAATGGCTGAAGCGCCAGTGCTGCCTTTGACTATGGCACTGACCTCCACTTAGCCTGGCTTCACCTTAGAAACAGCTCTCAGCAGCTCCCAGTCTTTGACTACAGGCAAAATCGTGGCTTCCCATAAAAACTTGACCCAGGACCCTGTTTTCTGCAAAATCCTATTTTATGAAGCATAACAGAGCAGGAATAACAGGAAGAAATTAAGGAGTAATTTAGGAATGTGATGTTAGAAGAGACTCCAACAAAAGGAGAGCTGTTATGTCACAAAAGGACTGCAAAAGAAAGTAGGACAGCTGTCATCTTTGAGATGTTTACTGACAGAATCTTCAAAGCACAGCCTCCTTTTCTGATTTCCACCATTTTGAAAAGAAACATGTTTATGGCTCAGCAGGTCAGACCAGCACTTCTTACACTTTATCTCTCCCTGGACAGTGGCACCAGATGCTTTATGATCAAGCTGCCTTCACCACCATCTATGGCATTAGCCTCACACTTAAAGAAGGACCCCCGAAACAGCCTGCACTTCCCTAAGAGCCTTAAAACTAACCAAGCCCAATAGTCACCTTACTCCACCTTTAATTCTCGGCTATTAAAATTCAAACATTTCAAAGCTATTGAAGCTATTAATAGTGCAATTTTGATGAGCTGGTTCAAAGTCAGCATTAATGACCTGTTGATGATTTTAATGGTTCCTGCAATAAGTACTGTGAATGACCTATTGTTAAAATACGGTGACTGGCTTTTACATTAATCTATTAACTCTTCTTTTCTCATCATTCTTTCCAGACTAAAATATTTCCTTCCTTTCAATTTGAAGAGTTCATAGATAAAGAAAACTAAAGTACACAGAAAGAATACATTTTAGCAACTGACAATCAGAGGAGGCAATGGAAAGGGGCAGGAATATGCCAGATCTGAGGTAAAGGCCAAGTCCTGTGTATATGAAACTGTGAGTTAGAGAGGGAATAAATCCATCTAGACCAAGGAGAAGAAAGGGAAATGGTGCAAATTCAGAAGGCAGAAAATGAGAAGATGTTGGAGATGGATGGAATGACCAGGCCAGGGAACTACTAGAATCCAGAATCTTCAAAAAGCCACTCCAGCTTCGGCAACATACACCCAATAACAAAAAGCGACATCTATCCCCCATTTATCACTTCCAGGTTCACTGCTTTTGTTCTGTACCTTATTGAATCCCAGGGCTATCGACCCTTGCCTTATGTGTATCCTTAAGTCCACCCACACCTAAACAATGTACATTCCTGTCCTTCTGGGAGCAGAAGCAGCTACTCTCCTGACTGGTTTTATCCTCCTCCAGTTGACAGCATATGCTCAGAGACCACCTTGTATGATAACCCTCCTTCTCCAGTTACTCCAGCATCATCCTGCCCCCATGAATGGAACCTGGATGAGAGGCGGGAAGGACGTCCAACAATTATAGGAGCAGAGTGAGTCTACAAGTGAGCAAAGTCAAGGACTTTACCACCTACCTGGCTCTGCCTATATTTTTAAAAACACACATTTGTATGGAAAGCCTTTAAGGAGATGTAAATGTGTATGGAAATTCAGGAACCAAGATATATGACTAAGAGCATTTGGGTGAAAGATAAAATAAGACAGATAATAATATCACTGTAAGAGTAGAGACCACCCAGCATCTTAGCCTGACAGAGGATATTGAATATATTTACTGAAAGAAATCACAAAACTGGCAGAAAGGCAAGATATGATAGCGATACAAGACTTCAATTATTTAGACATGCTAGAAGTTTAATTCTTTTAAAACAGGGCATCTGATTTTTCCTTCTAACAGCAGTATTTCCCTGGAGGTTATGAAATCTTTGAGAAGAGCTGCTATTGGGGATTTAATTTTCCACCTCAAGGAAGCCTTAGTCACAGGCTAGAAATGTTCTTTTCTGTAAAGTGACAGATAGTAAATATTTTACACTTTGTGGGCCATATGGTCTCTGCCTCTGTCATAGCTATTCACCTTTGCCCTTGAAGTGCAAAAGCAGCCATAGACACTACCTAAAGAAGTAGATGTCGCTGTGTTCCAATAAAACTTTATTTATAAAAACAAATAGCAGACCAGATTTGGCCTGCAGACTGTAATTTGCCAACCCCTGCCCTAGATGGTTATATGGAACTAATGATGTCCCAGTGAGAAAATGACTACATCCTACTGGTGTTTATACTAGCTAACAGAGAGGGTGCAGCCATATGCAGAGGCTCACACCTGTAATCCCAGCACTTTGGGAGGCTGAGGTGGGAGGATCGCTTGAGCCCAGGAGTACGAGACCAGCCTGAGCTACATAATGAGACCTCATCTCTACAAAGAATAAAAATTAAAAAAAAAAAAAAATTAGTTGGGTATGGTGGTACATGCCTGTAGCCCCAGCTATTCAGGAGGCTGAGGTGGGAGGATCACTTGAGCCCAGGAAGCCAAGGCTGCAGTAAGCTGTGGTCCTGCCACTGCACTTCAGCCTGGGAAACAGAGCAAGACTCTGTCTCAAAATAAATAAATAAATAAATAAATAAATAAATAAATAAATAAAGGAAAGGGGGATGCTGTGGAAAGTATGATAAAGAAAATAAAAAGCTTGAGGCCAGGAGCAGTGGCTCAACCTGTAATCCCAGTATTTTGGGAGGCTGAGGCGGGTGGATCACTTGAGGTAAGGAGTTCGAGACCAGCCTGGCCAACATGTCTCTATTAAAAATACAAAAATTTGCCAGGCATGGTGGCATGCACCTGCAATCCCAGCTACTTGAGAGGCGGAGGCAGGTTGAACCCAGGAGGTGGAGGTTTGTGATGAGCTGAGATCGCGCCATTGCACTGCAGCCTGGGTGGCAGAGCAAGACTTCATCTCAAAAAAAAAAAAAAAAGAAATAATGAATTTGAGTCCATGGACACATCTAAAAGAGCAATGTGATTTAAAAGAGATTCACTGCTTTAAATTATTTCATTCTGGCTGTATAATAGCTAACAATTCTAATTCAGAAGATATTTAAAGGAGATAATATGGTTACCTAAAAAGTTATGTGATGAAATCAGATTATGTAACAAAATATATAGAAGATAAAGATGCACTCATAATATATAAAAACAGAACAGTTATAAAAGTATATAAAGATAAACTTGTAAGAAAAGTGGCTAAAGCTTAGAAAAAAATGGTAAAAGACTTGTTAAAGCTATGTTCAAAAGAAAGTGATCCAGGAAGTGATAGAAACAGTTTTGTGTGATGATGGAAGGTTAAAAGATGACAAAGAGAAGGCAGAGGCATCCAACTTTTATCTTGCTTTTCATATCTTCCACAAAGGAAAATGATCTTCAAACTGCAAAGGGTAAGGCAAACATGGTTTAAGATAAAACTGAAACACTATATGGGAAAAGAAATAGTTAAGAAGTAGTCAAGTCACTTAAACCTATACATCAGGTACTGTCCCGGGACAATGACAACAACTTAACAACAATGGCTAGTGTTTATTGAGTTCTTAAGACATGCCAGGCATTGTGCTACATACTTAATAAGCATTAACTAATTTAGTCCCTACAACAATATTATGTAGTATGTATTATCATTTTTCCCATTTTATGGATGAGCAACTAAAAATTAAGAAACCTGTTCAAATTCCCAGTTAGTAAGTAGGTCCTGAATTCACTGTGTCTAGCACATAAGTCTTGCTTTTAAAGATACTTAAATAACCTGAAGGTTTATTCAAGAATCATTATCAACAATCCTTAAGAAATTACTCAGAATAAAAAGATAACTAAATGGCAGACTGGCATGGGTTGTCATTTTTAAGACAAACAAAAAAAACAGTAAAATCCATAAAATATGACCAGTCAGAAAAGCTCTAAACCAAACTGTTAAACAAATGGTGCTGTTGCTTTAAAAAATACAGTATGTGATCACCGGGAATCAGCATAGGTTCATTACTGGTCCATTTCTGCCCTATCCCTGCCCAACTGCCAGTAATAATAACCCTAACAACATAATCTCAGCCCAGATCCAATCCTGAGTTTGGGAAAGGCAGGTCTTACGTTATGCTAAAGAAGATTTCCATTAGTGCTGGATAGCTGTAAACTGTCTTCTGCTGTATACCTGCTGTTACTACGCTGGGCCTGAACAAAGCCCTGAGTGTCTAATGGAGCATCCAGCTTTCCTCTATCCTGACACCTGTGAACAACAGCCTGACATAATGACCTGCCTAGGTCCCATTTCCAAACTCCATGTCAGTGGTTTGAATCTGAGCTTTACCATTTACAAGCAGTCATGAAACCTAGGGTAAACTACTTCACTTCCTTGATAATTTCTTCATCTGCAAAATAAAGCACCCTAGAACCCAGTAATACTGAGTTACTGTGATGGTTCACTGCAATGGTTAAGTGAGAAAACACATATTAAAGCACTCCGAACACCATAATATGCTAAATAAATAATTATTGGCCAGGCGCAGTGGCTCATGCCTGTAATCCCAACACTTTGGGAGGCTGAGGCGGGTGGATCACGAGGTCTAGAGATTGAAACCATCCTGGCCAAAATGGTGAAACCCCGTCTCTACTAAAACTACAAAAATTAGCTGGGCATGTTGGCGCATGCCTGTAGTCCCAGCTACTCTGGAGGCTGAGGCAGGAGAATCGCTTGAACCCGGGAGGTAGAGGTTGCAGTGAGTTGAGATCACGCCATTACACTCCAGCCTGGGCGACAGAGCCAGACTCTGTCTCAAAATAAATAAATAAATTATTATTACAAGTTATTAACCTTATTTTTTAATAGAACTTTATTATAACCTTTGCTGATAGGATTACTAGACTGGTGATTCAGACAAACATAAATACATGGGATCTTGATTTCGATGGGGGCATTTGGCCAAGTTTCCTATGAGATCTTTGAGACTATACGAGAGAATGGTGGGCAGATTCCGGGTGCAATCAAGGAGGTTCACAGCTAGATGAGGGGAATGCAGCTTAGAAGGAGCCTTTGTGAACTGGTCCAAACTCACCCACGCAACAGCAGCTTCCACCTGCCCCTGATCTTCAGCCAGTAAAAACCAGACCCTCTGATGTTGTGGGGCCTTCCCACCATTAACCTGTGTTTAAAAATGGCCTTTGGTTTGTCTACATTTGTAGTAATGTATCAGTAATTTATAATTTATACCCAGTTACTTCCACAGAATGTGTGAAGCAGCTAACATGTTTATTAATGATTTGGACAAAGGCAGAGGGAGCTGCTTATAAAAGGATGACATCAATCCCTGAGTGACAGAATTTGGACGTAAAATAGACCTTGGCAAGCCAAATCAAACAAGATGAAGTGCAACAGTGACAACCACCAGATCCAGCACTTCAGTCCAAACTGCAGCCTCCCCCCCCAAAAAAAACCCATCTATATAATAATAGGATGGAGAAGTTGCTTTGAAATAGCATGTGTGTTCAAGATTTAAAGCTCTTAGATGATAATATCAATCAGAAGTTCAATGTGATCGTAAAAAAAAAAAAAAAAAAAAGCAATGCAATCTCTCTTAGGTTACAACTGTAAACATAGAATACTCAGAATGAAGAAAAATGTTTTCCTGGTATGTTCTACGTGGGACAGATCACACGTGGTCTACTAGTTCAGTTCTAGGCATTACCTAGAAGCACTTGAGGTCATATAGAGGTGGTTTGACCGGAAAAAAAAATATTTAATCTAAAAATGTTAAATTATACTAGTTGAAAGACCCAGTAGCATTTATTTCCTAATACTTGCAGAACATCATTTACTCACACTCTATTCTCCCTTTAATCCTCTACCGATATTGCTTGTATAGACGTCACCAGTAATCCCCATATCACCAAATGCAATGGTCAACTTGCTATCTCATCTTCCTCTGTCATCTGCATTCAACAATGTTGACTATCCTCTTATTTGTGAAATGATTCCTTTCCTAGCTTCAATAACACTTCAGTATACTGGTTTCTTCCTACTTCAGTGGTCAGCCTTTTCTGTCTCTCTCTGACTCTCCTCCTTTTTTCACCTTCTAAAATCCCTCCAGGGATTGATACCTGACATTTTTTTCCATCTAACTAGGCTCACTCCCTAAATGACTGCATCCATATCCATGACGTTAAATACCATCTCTATGCTGACGACTCCCAAGTTGATAAGTCTAGTTCTGACTTCTTCAAACCTCAAGACTCAAATGGATTTCTAAATCAGAATTACCTCCAACTAATTCAGACAAAAAACACTTCTTATTTTCTTATACCAAAGTTGCCTCTCCCCAAGTCTTCCATGTCTCAGTTAATACCAGTACCATTTATTCAACTGCATGGTCATCCATAATTCCTCTCTTTCCTTCATCCCTCCATATGCAACCCTCCGCAAGTTAAGTCAGCTATACAGTGAATATATATCTAGAATCTAACACTGTCCACCACCTCCGTAACTGCGACCTTAATCCCCATCATTTCTCACCTAAATGATGAAACAGCCACCTAAGCATCTCTCCCCCTTACAAACTATTCATTCTCTAGCTAGATTAAAACATAAAAAAGACAACATCCTCCAATCATCCTCTTTCCATCACACTTAGAATAAAGTGACTTTCCATTGCAGAATAAAAATCCAAACCTCTTACTGTAGCCTAGAAGGCCCTCGTGATTCAGTTCCTATCTATCTTCCAAATTCCTTTTTTAAATACACTTATGCTCACTACATTCCAATCACATTGACTGTCTAGCTACTGCTCAAACATACCAAACTCGCTCCTGTGTTGGGGCATTTGTCCTGGTTGTTGGCTCTCTAGTGGCCCATTCTCTTTGATCTATCAGGTATCTGCACAAATGCCACCTACTCCAATAGATCTTCCATGACTATATTACCCAAAAGAACCCTAAACTCTCTATATTTTTTGAGGAATTTCACATTATCTAAATGTATATCATGTTTTACATGATTAATATTTATGTCCTCCACTAGCAAGTCAGTTCTACAACAGGGCTTTTGTCCATCTTCTTCATCACTACATTCCCAGTGACTATAGCAATGCCTACCACTAAATTGGCAGTAAATGTCTGCCTACTAATCTGTGCATTACAGATGTAAGCCACCACATCCAGTCAAAAGTCTTTATTTTAGATGTACTAAGCATTCAAAAAAATGGATGGGAACATGGAAGAGAAGTCCTGAGGGAGAGGACACAGAGAGGCCTTTCTATGGTGCCTACCCTAAAGCTTCTACCGGAAAGACTAAGACTAAATGAGAGAGATTTCCAGAACTAGGAAGGATACAGAGAAAAGGTCAGTCAAGAACAAAAAGGTTGGGAGAATCTTGATTTTAGACTTCGCAGAAATCAGGATGAAGTAGAAAGCATCCAACCCTTAACTACAAAAGCCTAATTTCTACACTATTCTCTTCCCGGAGAAGGTAAGTAGAAAGACTTCCTCTAAAACTATTGGTATTTCTTCATTGGTATTCCAAAATAATGGTACACTGTTGTTTGCAAGGAAAAGGGCTTTGTCGTGTGTGTGTGCGTGTGCGTGTGCGTGTGTGTGGCCACAGCTACTGTTGGGCAGCTTCTCTTGCATAGCTACAGCTTACAGCTCTCACCAGGCCCCCTAGGCATGTTTCCTTTTCCCCTTGCCCATTCAACTAGGGGCGATCACAGCTTCCAGCTGTTGCTAGTCTCCAACCTGTTAGTTATCAGCTCATGCTAAGTCTCTTATTTCTTCCCATACCTCGGCAAATAGTCCCTTTATCAAACTCTCTTCAATTAAACCCTTTGAGTATGCCATTGTCTCCCTGCCAGGACCCCGACTGAAACACAGGTAGGACCCAAGAGATGAAACCCTTCCCTGGGGCAGCACCTTCTATCCAATCAATTTAATGTGGCTGCTATATATCTCTGTTTTGGTCACTACTTGAACTCCAAGACTGGTAGATTAATTTAACAACAATCTCTGTTTCTAGCTAATAACCCATTGAATCACCATTCCCCCAGAAATCTCCTTGATATAGCCCTACCTGAATATCCTTACACTTGCAATTCTGTTCTATTTTTACTCTCCACTTAACCCTGCCTTCCCAAATGCAACCCACTAGCCATTCCCTAGGATGCCTCTGATGCTGCTGGTACCTCTGCAGGAAGGGTATCAGGTACCAGTCAGAGCAGCTAAGACTCAAAGATGAGCATGTGGCCCTGCAGAGGAATTAGAAAGGAAACCAAGAAAGTAAAGTAGAGGCCCATGGTGGAACTAGGCTGTAAGAACTGAAGGGATGGCTGCAGGTGCATGACCAAGTTGCCAGACACTACAGGTGGGAGTGTGTAGAGCTACTTGCTGTGGTAAAGCCTGGTTTGGGAGGGGGACAGGTCTAAGCTAACGGAATGAGGTTCACCCTGCCTGAAGGTGAGCAGGGCTAGAAGCAGTAACAGTGAATATTTTCCTCCTCCTCAAACCTTCCTCTTAACCTTCAATATCTTCTGCTCACCACCAGCCTACTCAAATTGCTGATTCTCCTAAAACATCTGTTACCACCACCAAGTCCTACCACTTGAGGAGACTATATGCCCATAGAGGCATGAATTCTGCCTTCTATTTCTGCTGTGTTTTCTGTAGCATTTAGCCTAGTGCTAAGTATCAAGAGGACTTCAGAAAATGTTTATTAATTCACTAGCTCATCTTGGCAGCTGATTTCAGTGACTCTCACAGACTCAAATCCTAATATTCCTTGACAACCCATGTCTACCCATACTCTTCCTCTGTGTCCAAATCTCTCCAGCCAACTGTTTCCATTTACGTTTTTTCAAAAATCAAAAACTACACAATAACTAAATTTCCAGAAGTTGCATGCCATTGACTCTCATCTTTAGGAAACTATTTGGAAATAGGGTTAGATACTATAATTTACATATACATTATTTCCTTTTCTTCACAAAATTCCTTAATGGTGGGATGTGACAGGCATTGTGACTTCCACTTTAGAATTAATAAAACCAAGGCTCAGAAAGGTTAAGTAACTTATACAAGACTGCAGGGCTTGTAAGTGATTTTAACTCAGATTAGAATCCAGGTCTGTGCCTGCTATTCCACAGTGCTTCTCTGTTAGCACATCTCTCTTCCTACCCCAGGTTGATATCCTCTTTCCTCCACAGGCTACCAAGCAGGTATAACATCACAGGGAGACATAACAGGGAGATGCCCATAACAGGGCATCTGGCCATCACGTACAACTTCATCGCTGGCAGGAAGCCAAGACCCCAATACACATGCTGAGTCCTGACGCCTGGCTTCCACTTGCTGCTGCACTCACTCCTCAGGAGTGATGCTCACCAGAGCTCTATACGGAAAGCATGGCTCCCAGTTCTGATGTCGACAAAGCCATGTGTGCTCATACATCCTCAGCCTCTGATCATCTGTCAAGGCAGCTATGACCAGCAGCCAGAAAATACTCTGCTCTGGTGCTCTTCTAGGCCTCCAGCTAAAAAAATCCGACCACAAGCAGCAGCTTGTTGTCTTACTTCCCCTTTTCCTGGTTCACCTGAATGGATGAGATGCTTGTTTCCATTTTCCCTCTAAAAGAAGACCCAAGTTTTCTGGGAATAGACAGCCAGGAACTCCTGGGACTGTAAGATAGATAGAAGGAACAGTTGGTCCACAGATGAGAAAAGTATATGGAAACATAAGATTAACTTACGGTTTTAAAGAGCCGTAGCTGAGTAAGTTTGACCCTGTCATAGCTATTCAAAAGGCTAGCATATGTGACCAGGAAAAAATTGTAAGCCCTCTGTATCATGCAAATCTTGACTATAAGCCATAGTTAGTAACTGCTATGCTAAAACAGGACTCAATAAACTACTTAACTTAACACCAACCTCAGAACATAACATGACTGCACCCTCTATTGGGATTCCCATGCCAATAATCATATGTGCATTTATGAAGCACTTCATCGCATCCTTAGAGGAGAAAAGCATTTTCCCCCCGGTAACAATGACACTGAATGATATTCCCAGAGCACTGGCTATTGTCAAGTCAGACAATATATGATTTAAAAGCATTAACTTGATTCAAACTGCCTGGGTTTGAATTCAGACTCTGATACTTACTAGTTGGGTTTCCTGCCATGAGTTACATAGCCCCTTACGCATCTGTTTCCTCGCTTATAAAACTGTGATAAAAAAAAAAAAGTACCTATTTCATGGCATTATTGTGGGAATTAAACTAAATCATACATGTAAAGTAAGTAGAAGAATACCCTACAGAAAGTAAATATTCAATGAATGCTAGCTATTATTAAACACAAAGATAAGTGGAAAGCTTCTGCTTTTTGCCATGATAAAATCCCCGATTTCAGGCTAGCTTCCTACTGGAAACGACTATAAAGTTGGACAAAAGATGTGAGGCAACTATTTCCAGGCAGTGGACAATAAGCAGCATAAGACTTTGATTCCTCAGAAAATGAAAACTTTATGAGATGAGCCCATAATCATCCTGGTTCTTTGGCCTAGAGACAATTTCCGGACAGAGAGCTGGAGTCCAAGCATAACACAGTGGCCGCACTGTGCTGAGGAGGCAGCGGTCATAGCTTGTGGCAGCTAAAGAGGCTAGAATCTACAGGGTGGATTATCAGAGACACCTGTGCAAAGAGGGCCCCATAAGTCCAAGACGAGGTAACATGTGAATTCATGGCTGAGGGCTGAGTTATACATGCTCAAGGAAAGACTTCTAAGCTTTTCTAGACAGCACCCATTACAGCGTTAAAGGTAAAACACAGTTAGTAGGTTGAGCACTGGTGGGGAAAGGGAAGTGCTGGAACTTGTTGGAGTTCCAGCCCTGCCAGGGTAGAACAGCCTTCTTTAAATGTTATAACATCTGCGGCATCAGTCTGAGATTCCAGAAATGCCACTCTGTAGGAGTAAGATCTGTACCCCAAAATAAGACCTACTGTAGTCTCACCCTAATAAAGACTACATTCAAACTACAACAAAATCCTCAAGGAAACAGTTTAAAGATTGAGTCTGACCAATTTAGAAGGACTTGGAAAATGCCATGAGTTTTCCACAGAAATAACAAAGTATAAAATCAAGCCTGCAAAAGTTCAAGGTGATCAGCCAGTATTTTAGCTGCAAGAATTCATACTTTGCTAAGGGAAACAACAGAATACAGTGTCTCTAAAGCATATTATCCAAAATGCCCAGTATTTAATTAAAAAATCACTTATACATACAAAGAAAATGGAAAATGTGACACAGATTTTGGACTTGGCATGTGAAACTTTAAGGCAGCTATTATAAATATGTCTTAAAAAGTACAGAAAATATGCTCAAATAATTAAAAGTAAATATGGCCCTAATGTGTGAACAGATAGAAAATCTCAGTAGAAAAGCAGAAAATTACAAAAAAAAAAAAAAGATGTAAATAAAAGTTCTATAACTAGAAAGTACACTAACTGAAATGGAAAAAAAAATCATTGTATGGGCTTAACAGCAAATTGGAAATGGCAGAGAGTTGGTGAGCTTGAAGACAGATTAATAATATCATTGATCTATTCTTATTCTTTTATATTTTTCACCTTGGCTCTCTGCCTAGAGACAATTTCCTGACTGCAGTAAAGAGCTAGAGTTCAAACACAGCACAGAAATAGAAAAAGGGGGTAAAAAGATTGAAAAATGAAAAAGCTGCATGTTAATATTTGACACAATATTAAATAATCTAACATATATATATATATATATAAATTGGAGGAGTCCCAAAAGATTTTTTTTTTAATGAGATTGAAGCAGGAAAAA
Source organism: Macaca nemestrina (assembly GCF_043159975.1). Classification (NCBI taxonomy): domain Eukaryota; kingdom Metazoa; phylum Chordata; class Mammalia; order Primates; family Cercopithecidae; genus Macaca; species Macaca nemestrina. The sequence goes on along the minus strand of NC_092134.1, from coordinate 128,058,495 downwards.
ACATGTGAAGAAATAGCAGCCAAAAATTTCCCGAATGCCAATTCGATTTTCACTGACTTACAGGTCCAAGAAGCTCAGCAAACCCAAGAAGGATAAATAAAGGGAATCAAACCTAATTATATCACAAACTTCTGAAGACCTGGCTAAAGAGAGGATCTTGAAAGTAGCCAGTAAGAAAGAAAAATAAATGAAGTACAGGGAAACAAGGATAAAAATGACTGCTGACCAGAAGACAATGGAACAATATCTCTAAAGTGCCAAAAACAAAAAAGAGGAAAAACCTGTCAACTCAGAATTCTATTCTCCAAGAATGAGAGAAGTAAAAGCATTTTAAGATAAACAAAAGCTAGGTGACAGAATGGCCTTCAGGCTGAAGGGAAATAATACAAGATGAAAACCCAGATCTACAAGAAGAAATAAGATGTACTGAAAATGGAAAATAAGTGAGTAAATATAAAAGATTATGTTATCATTCTTTTTATAATTTACAGGAGATAACACTGTTTATTAAAACAAAAATGATTATAACGTGAGGTTTATAGTATACATAGAAGTAAAAGATAGGACAACAGTCATAATAAAGACAAGGTGGACAGTCATATGAAATTATCCTCCTGTGAAGTTATTACACTTCTGAAGTGGGAAGTGAGAATCAAGAAACAGGAAGTAAAAATTGGGAGGTGATGGGTAGGAAGTGAGAAACAGGAAGTATGCAATGTCATATGTTACGTGTGAAGAGATACAATGCTGACTCTAAATAGACTAACGTAATTAAGAATGCATTTTTTAGCCCCAGAGCAACCACTAAAAAGATACTAAGTAGAGGTATAAGTAAGAAGACAACAGAGGAAATAAAATAGAAAATATGAACATTTTATTTACCCCAAAGAAGGTCAGGAAAGAAGAAACAGGGAAGCAATTGTAATCAGAAATGACAAATGAAATCCAAATAGCAAGACATAGACATTAGCCTAACCACTTCAATAATTACATTAAATATAAATATACCAACCCTCCACTTAAAGGGCAGAGATTGTCATGCTGAAAAAAAAGCAACACCCTTATAACTTATAAATATGTTATTTATAAGAAAAGCATTTTAAATATAAAGGAATATATGGGTTGAAAGTAAAAGGATAGAAAAAGTTGTACCCTGCAACTACATGATCCAGCAATTCTACTTTTTGACACATGTTCAAAATAACATTTGAATGTAAATGTTCTTTGTAGGTTTATTCGCAATAATCAAAAACTGGAAATGATCCACTTGTCCATAAATAGTAAGCAAATTGTGGTATATTCATGAATTCAATATTCAATAAAAAGGAACAAATACTGATATGCAATAAAATAGGCAAATCTCAGACATTTGGCTAAGCAAAAAAAGCTAGATTCAAATGATTACATAGTGTGTAATTCCATTTATATGAAATTCTAGAGCAAACAAAGCTAATTTGTGAGGACACAGATCAGACTGATGGTTGCCTTAGGTAGGGAACTGGTGAGTAAAACTGACTGGAGAAGGGCACAAGAGAACTTCCTTTGATGATGGAAATGTTCTACTTCTTGATCAGAGTGCTAGATATACAGTTGCATATGTTTGTCAAAAGTCATGGACCTGTACACTTAAAATATGTAAATTTTTGTGGAAATTTTACTTCAATAAAGTTGATTTAATTTCTTAAAAAATAAAGACAATTAAATGCTTCTCTTCTCTTTTTGCCATTACATGAAACTTCAACTCATTCAGGAAAGGAAAAGAGAAGTGGAGAGTTAGAACAAAATAGGAGCTCACCTCAAAAAAATTTAACTGTTCCCAACCCCTTGTCTATTCTGAATGTAGTCTTTGAATTACCATCCAATATCATTATTATTGTTGCTAATCAACTTTGTTGGTCTTCAGTAGTGTTAAGTTATCTAAAAATCTAGTTTTTTAAATTCTCCTGTGGATACGAGAAGTTCAAAAACACAAAATACATTCTTGATATGGTTTGGATGTTTATCCCCTCCAAATCTCATGTTGAAGTGCGATCCCCAGTGTTGGAGGTGGGGCTTAATGGGAGGTGTTTGGGTTATGGGGCTGAATCTCTCATGAATGGTTTGGTGCCTTTCCCCAGGTAATGAGTCCTCACTGTTGTAGTTCACAGGAGATCTGGTTGTTTAAAAGAGCATGGCATGCATCCCCTCCCTCTCTCTTGCTGCCTCTGTTGCCACATAACACACCTGCTCCCCCTTCACCTTCTACTATGATTGAAGGTTTCATGAGGCTCTCACCAGAAAGACAGATGCCTGCACCATGCTTTTTTTTCCATTTTGAGACAAGGTCTTACTCTGTCACCCAGACTGGAGTGCAGTGGTGCAATTTTGACTCACTGCAACCTCTTCCTCCTAGCTCAAGCAACCTTCCCAATTCAGCATCCTGAGTAGCTGGGTGCACACCACCATGCCCAGTTAATTTCTGTATCATTTTTGGTAGAGATGGGGTTTCACCATGTTGCCCAGGCTGGTTAAAATGCTTCTTATACAGCCTGCAGAATCATGAGCCAAATTTTCTTTATAAATTACCCAGTCTCAGGTCTTTTGTAACAACGCAAAAAGGACTAATACAGTTTTTAATCCAAGAAACATACCCAGCCCACAGAAAGCATACAGAATACAAAACTAGAAAGGTTGAGTGTGCCTGTGTGTTAGGTACAGCATCAAGGCAGGAGCTGGGAAGCAACCACAGTGACCCATAAACCAGTAAGTGCAGGTCCATGGCCCAGTAGTATTTGTATTGCAAGCTTATGAAAATGTGGAGAAAGGAGTTTGCAATCCATAGATTCTATTAGTAATTTTTACCAGTCCACTGAGATATTTACAGTTTCACCATTCTAAGTGAAACCAAGACTTAAATATTTTGCAATAGGGCCTACCTTTTGAGTCTGTTCCATCCCATTCACCTCTCAGTGCCCTGATGCCACTTACACCCACAGCATCTGGGAAAACGATATAATTTACAGTTACCTAGATCCATTTTGATGGGCTTTACCTCAGACTACTTTATGATTTATGGAAAAGCAGAAAAACCTTCTCACCTTTAAAGAATTCCACATAGCTCAGCCTGAAGGCATTATTCCCCAGTGGTTTTTATTTCTTACCTTGCTATTTGTCCTCCAACTCATCTCCTTGGCACACACACACTCACACACACATACGCATGCAAACAGATAGGGCTCCAAACTACCAAAATGATGAAGTGGGAGAAGAGATTGATTTATGAGGGTAATACAAGGGGTATAACTAGAAGATAATGGGGTGAAATTGAGCAAAGGGAAGTGTAGGCTGAATCTCAAGAAACATTTCAACTCAACAGAGTGTAAAGCAAGATCCCAGGAGAAGCCAGGGAAGCCCTATGGCTGGAAATCATTAAACACTCAACCATGGGAAATAACAGGTGGCCTGGCTGGTAGAAAAAAAGGGAGCAGGGGTGAAATTTATATTTCACTAAAATCCTAGAACTGCTTTGCTAAATAAGCCACTCTGTGAGGGATGAGAGTTCCATCTCTGTATTATCTCTCTCCCTCCCTGCCCCAGCCCAACACACACCTCACAAACACCCATGCTCTCCACACACCTTCCAACATGATGATTGGAACTAGGGAACTCTCCATACACCTTACAGGGACTTTGGGGCTCTAATTCACATTAACCCTCTCTCCAATGTCCCTTCATTTCCCACATTTTCTTTCACTAACCATTATATTTATGCTAGTGCCCCAGTATGGGTAGCACTGCCCCCAGGGAAAGCAGACTGACATATATTCACACACACACACACACACACACACACACACACACACACACAGTAGGTAGGAGGTAGATAGGAGGGTGCGTAGACAGGGAATCCATACTCTCTGTGGCCCTTGGCTAGAGCTGGGCCAGTTACCAAGAGTAACCAAAACAGTACTGCTAGATATTGAGAATTAGTTTATATTTCAGTGCCTTCTATTTTTAGTACTTTGATACTCTATTATGTTCCCACATTGAACCTGGTCAAAAGCTAAAAATGCCTATAACTAGCACACAACTCCCCACAAACCCTGCAGCCAGAAGGTTCTCCCAGAAGAAAAGCTGACAACCCCAGTCATATGCACGATAAGGCTGGGGCAGTTTGCCAAACCCTCCTGCTGTGAAGATGGACAAAGGGACAAGAAAAAAATCACAATGATGCTCTCATTTCAAAGCCAGGTTTTTGTTTCTGAGTCTGAGGTGTAAAGTTCTGTGGGGTAGGATGGAGGATATAAACTCTGGGGAGCATGACTTGTTAGTCTAGAGAAGTTGGGGACAGGACAGTCACCTCAGTGGCTGAAGTAGGTCAGCATAAACTGCCCTTAAACTTGACCCACTGGGAAGTGGTGGCTGAGGCATGCAGCACTCACAGCATCAAACCCAGGGGACCGTCACTGCAGATTTCCAGTCTGTTAGCGTCCTATGGACAAATGAAAAGTGTCACTTCTAGATCTACGTGTGTGCAAACCACGGCAGCTGAAGGTTGAAAACAACTAAACATAAGATTCAACACTGATCAGGTGAGAATGAAAATGAGGCCCAACTGTGACTAATTCTATGCTGGCTCCTGCAGCGCAGTGTCTGCTAAGGACAACTGGAAAAGCTTAAATGTTAGCATGTTACTGCCCTCTCCTGGGCAAAAGGTCAAAGTCGGTACAAATGTGTGAGTCATAACTTGTTGAAGTTTGTGCCCCATAGCGTCAATCTTTAATCCACTCTTTTACAAGCCTTTGAAAAAAGGTCTGCCTTTACCATCTTCCACATGCAAACCTCTCTCCATGACCACCACCATGTTACTTTTTCCATTGGAACCAAGGGCTTCTGAGATCACAGACTTCATCGGGGGGCATAAGTGATTGTGGGAAAGGGATGAGCATCATTTGCCAGGATAGCTGATATGACAGGGGTAGGGAGGACAGCCCAGAACTTCAGAGCTGATCTACTTTTTAAGCAAGAACCCCCTTTTCCTGTTTATTGCCCTGCAATTGTTCTAGGCAATTCTGGGTCTGAGAAAAACCCCTCCTACAATCTTCATCCCACTACACACTATGTCTATACTTCAACCTCAGGCCCAGGCACTGACTATTTGGGAACCTAACTTGTACAACTGAATAATGTAATTAAATGTAATTCATTCCGAATGTTAAGGGCTAGAAAGGCTTCTCAAAATTAATGAAAACTGAAATCATTTGGAAATAATTATTTTACAACTTTTAGTTGCTGTACAAATAATATTTTAACAGAAGATACATATGAATAAGTAAAATAAAATGAGACAAATTAATTAGCAATGTCCTAATAGGCCTAAGTTAGATAATCATCTATTTTCTGTAAAGTTCCCAAGTAAGTTACTTATTTCCAACTCTTCATTCATATAAAGTACAAATGTATATAAATTAAAAGAATTCAAATTAATGGGAGTTTAGAATACAGTATCTTTCAGTAGAGACAATAATCACTTTAAAGGATTCTCATCCTCAACAAATATTTTTCCAGAGCCTGCTGGGTACACAGCACTATATGGGGGAGACACAGCACAATCTCATTATCATATCTCCCTGTGAGGATAAATTGCAGAAAATCCTGAAAATCACTGTCAGAGTTATCTTGATTGGTTCTCACTTTGATCACATTCCTGACCCCTCTGGTCCCTCAGAGGCCCTCCCATCACGGTTCATGGGGAAAAGCATCTCTTTAGTGGCAGGTGGTGTGGGGTGGGGGTGGAGCAAGGGATGCCACAGGGAATGAGGGGACCCGACTTCTGGCCTTAGAGCAGCCACTGCTCCCGTCTGATAAGAGCGCACCCCCAAGCACTTCTCAGTATATGTTCCTGCCTGTGCAACAGCACTTCAGGGAAATTTCACTTAATCCTCACAACAGCCCCATAGGTGGATCTTCTCATTGCTCCACCATTTTAAGGATGAAAAAGGAGAAGTGTACAAAATTAAAGCATTTTGCCCAGTTACAAAATCTTAAGAAATAGAGTCAGGATTCAAATGCAAGGCTGTCTGAGTCATAACTTCACATCTGAAATGGAATCAACCCATCAGGCTTGCTATTTTCTGGACAATAATTTGTTTACGTAAAGGATCCTGAAGTCAGATGATGTCACATTCCTATTCAAGATTCTCCACTGACTCCCCCCATTGAATTTAGAACAAAATTCAAGCTTTTGCCATGGCCTTCAAAGCCCTACGTGAACTGGCCCTTGACTACCTCCGTGATCTCACATCTCCCACTTCTGCTGCATTCACTAAGCTCTAGGCATGCCTCCTTGCTTTTTCTTTAACAAACATGTACATTTCTACTCCAAGGTCTTTGTATTTGTTGTTTCCTCAGGCTGGGACTCTCTCATCCCGAAGAACTACATGCCCACCTCCTCATTTCATGTATGCCCCTCTGCTCAATGTCACCTTATCCAAAAGGCCTTTTCTGTCTCCTCTATCTAAAGTAGAAACTTCCATCACCGTCTAGCCCCTCACCTATAGTCCATTTTATTCGCAGTACTCATCACTCTCGTCTATGATGATATTCACATCTCCTTGTTTATCGTCTCTCCCATTACGATGAAAGCTTCAGGAGGCAGGGACCTGGTCTCACCTGCTCACTGATGTATCCCAGGCACTAGAGCAGTTCATGGCACATAGTAGACGTTCAATAAATATCTACTGGGTTAATGAATAAATAAATGAGCATAAATCCCTTTATCAATATATCCAGATTTGGGTACTTTAAGTTTCGTTTGAAAAACAAATCTAGAAAAGACGATCTCAAATTTATATAGACGGGCCTATTCATTACCCAATGTGTCTAATTTCATCCATTTCTGTCTAGGTCTTATATCATTCTCCAAGTCTGATATATCCTGTTTTGAACTGCCACCATTTCCTTCCTATAAGTGCCTTCCATGATTTCCTAAAACCCTTCTTTAACGACATATTGTTGAGGAGAGGTAATATTTTAAAGCCACTATCTCAGTCATACAACCCACCATTTCACAACATTTCACACAAGTCTAAATCACCAAATGACTCCTGTGTGTTGCTACAGATAGAATCCTTGTCCCTGCCCCAGGAAGCAGAGTTCTGCATACGTCTACTTGAGACGCTTCTCCCAGCTGGCTGGCCTGCTGTCCACCTCTTGCTCTGTAGCCAGGTTCTTGCAAAGCTCCATGTACAGAGACACTTACTAAGATGCCTTTGAGGAAAATGGTAACAACAGCTCCAGTTACTCAGCATCTACTTTGCATTTTACATCTACTTCTTCTAGTCCTCCCAACTCTGCCTGGTAGGCCTTGTACTTCTCATTTTACAAACAATTAAAGTGAGCATCAGAAAAGTGCAACAACTTGCCCAAGGCCATGAAGTTAGTTAGGGGCAGTGACATGAACCCATAACTGACTTGAGTTCAAAAAAGAAACATTTCTTACAGTTTTAACATAGAAATATAAAGGCTTTCACCTAATTAATCAACTATTTTTCATCAATTGACTATATGTCTCAGACCATGACAGGTAATCTAGAATACAGAAGAAATGTAGAAGTTCCCAGCTGAGAGGGAGAGCTATGGGCCATTGATTCAGTTATCTATTTTCTTACATGTTTACGGCTTTAATTTTTTTAAGCTCTGGACTGTTGGTTAAGTTAATTTGTGTGATTCCTGTAAACCATGAGTTGTTTATCATATATCACTTCTCAGATGGCTATAGCTAGAAAAATAAATTGCTTTTCTAGGATGATATGCTTTTTAAGAATAGAGTGGTTCAATAGAAGTTCCTAAGTTTACACTAATCATAAATAGGGGCTAAGAGTTCAGGGTCTAAACGAATTATGGCAGGCCAAAAACGAAAAACACAAAACAAACATACAGGCCCACAAAGCAAAATGCAGCTAAGCACCTGCTACTCTTCTTGTCCCAGATCCTTAATCCATTGAATGTATCATTGTTATGACATTAGAAAGAGTGAGAAGTGGCAGGGTGGTAAGCATTTTTATGAGGTGTTACAATGTTTTAGCTAACGTACACCTCCTTCTGAAGGCTTTGTTTTCCGTATCACTCCAGATTCCTGTTACATTGCAGGGTGTTACTGCTTGAGTCTGGCTCTGCCTGTGTGATCCTGGAGAAAGCTTCTTTAGGAGCTACCTGCAGTTGCTGATACGAGAACCTTGATCTTACCTGGTAGAACAGTGATAAGTTCCTGTGAATACAATGGCAGCAGATTTTCTATAGACCACTTCCACTGTTTCCTCTCCAGAGCTAGCCTTTTCATAGAGCACAGTGGGCAGCACCAGCACCTACCTGTGTGTACAAATCCTACAGCGAGATGGGCTGTATTAAGAGTGAATGAGGGGTGATCTCTTGGCTTCAGAAGCAACAGTACAAAGGCAGTGGCTAAAGTAGGTCAGTCTAACCCCAGCTGAAGTCTGTGAGATATGGGAACATAAACAACTAGTTCTTCACCTGATTGATTTCAGAGTCAATAGAGTCTGATGCAGTCATACTTGGAAGTAAACCATCTATTACTACATTTAATTCTAAGGAATGACTACAGATGCCAAACAGGGCAGCCTAGGATGCCAAGCCATTCTCATATTATAACAACAGTGCATATTATAACAATGCAAGAAAATGGAATAACAAGTCTCATTTGGGAACAGAAGTAGCAGCTCTGTGGGAAATTCTAGAGTATGATGTAGACCACTCCACAGAGAAATATTGAGTAAAAATATGCAGTCCGGTGTTAAAGTTAGTATAAATATGTAAATTCTGTGTGTGTGGAGGGGGTAAAATAATGTCTTCAAACTTGTTTGCTCAGTTAACCACTAAAGGGATTCTTAAAAATTTGTTTTAAGCTGATACCTAAATTTTGTCCATCATAATCTAAATGGTTACAAAGTATATAATTTCTGGCATATAATAAATACTAAAATTTTAAAATAAAATTACTTCACCACACTTTCAAATTATTCCATGGAATATAAAGACCATAGTAACTTTATATCTACCACCATCCATTTTTTAAATATAAGATTAACCCTTTTTTTAAGTTACACATTTGATATCATTCCTTCTTTTCCCTGACATTGAATTTCTCTTCCATCTCCTCCACAAAATTTTATTGTAATGTAATATATATGTCACATTATATACATGATGCTTGAAAGTATTTCACTGGTCACTATTATACTTCTTTGCAACCAAAATACATACGTAAGTTGAAGTTTATAATTATTTTTTATTTCCTGTAATCATAGGTGTTTACGTGTCGTTTTTTGGATTGAGATAGTGTTACAATTATTATTTGCAAACATTCGGTGAAAATAAGAAAGACACATTAATTTTGACAGACAAGTATTAAACATAAATAGTAAAATATTATTACATTGTATGATATGTGTATTTTACCACAGTTTAAAATATATAAAAATGTATTATTAGGACTATATCTCTTAATAAGCTGGAGACAGAGATAGTTTATGGTTCTTGATGAAAGGATGTTTCTCCTAACACAAATATTTCTAATTATCCCTTTATGTGACCCTTAGAAGTGTTTTCACCTTTGAGTGATGCATATAGTAAAATTTGGATGAGAGGTGTGATTTTCTTTGGTAAGGAGAGAAAAGTGCAACCATGAAAGGGGAGGTAACGCTTTCTCTAGCAGATGGATTTTAGGAAAAAATATACTAGGAAACTGATGATCTGAAAATTAAGTCCCTTAAAATGATCCATGCCTTCATACTGCTTTGAAAGTCTTCATATACTCACAAAGGTATCTATTCTCCAGTTTGTTGCTGTGCTGCAGAACTTCTGAAACACTGTAGACCTGTTGCTTTTCCCACTGACTGTGGTCTGGTCAGTGTAGCTAATAAACCATGAAGTTGCATGTATGTATCCCCTCCGTGTCTATATCACCACCCACAGGAAAAAACTGAGGCTCACCATGTGAATTGTCCTTGGATTATAGCAATGTAGGCTGTGTGTTGCTTTCTTCTCCTCATTGTCTTCCCATAGGGATGAGTCAGCAGCTTGGCCCAGCAAGCAGCAAAACCCATGAACCAGCCTTTGCCAGGGCAGTTGTAACATAGCTCAGACAGTCATGCTTCACCTCACTGGAGAAATGTGGCCCATAAAGGGAAAAAAAGACAATCACAATCCCATACACGTGGTTTTCCCATACATCCAATAGCAATCCTATCCACATCCTGCAACAGAATATTTCAACATCCCCATGGGCATTCTACATCCTATATATTCTTACATTTTCAATAATCTGTTCCATCCTCTCCTTTTCAACTTGAAACCCCAGCATCAAAAGTGGCTGTTGAACTGATAGGACTCCACCTTTGGCTGTGGCTTATTTCCCAGTTGCAGCCCAGATCTTCCACTGATGACACCGAAGCTATCACCATGGCAACCATCACTGACATACAGTGCAAAGCTGAGGATGAAGCATGAGTTGTTCTCCAACTCACTTCCATAATGTTAAACCACACTGTAGGCTTTAAACTGCCACCCTCTGGGTTTACTGTCCTGTCCCAGAACCAGAGAAGCAGCCCATTTTTAAACTGAAATTGTTCTTTCACTCTCCTCAGGACCTCTCCACAAAAAAACAATGGGAAAGGTGACCATACTGCCACCTAGGCCCTGAAAGTATGATATTTACTCACTCAAAACCCAACAATGTTGCAGTTAATTGTAGAAAAAGTGCTGTTGGGGAAGGATAAGATGATATCTAAAAGTAGCACATGCATAAATATGATACAAAATGTCAACTTGTTGCCTAATAGCTACAAGAAAGAAGGTCCTGGGGCAAATATAGCCACATTGCCTCATAGAAAAAGCCTAAAGAAAGTCTCTGCTGGGGGGGATCCTTGGGGTAAATGCTTTCTTTTCATAAGGATCAATCCAACCCTGCCCCATATGTTTAAATGCTAAATTCAAAAATGGACTGCGATGAAAGAACAACAAACCTTTGTTAGCCCTCTGGGGGGACTAAAGATGCTGAGATGTGTGCCTTGCTGAAAGAGCTCTGTAAATAGCAAGGAAGTCCTATTTTTCTTTGCTAGAGATAAAGCACAGTCTCATAGATTTGGATCTTAGATTTTTTTTATATATCCTCTCAAATTCATTTTTGCCAGAGTCATCCGGTTGTGCTCTGATGCCAAAGATTTCAACACAGTTGGTGGTGGCAGAGCCAACACTGGTGACTTAACAAAGACTATTCATTCAAAAGCCACATTTCTGAAGAGAAGAGACCTGGATTCTGCAAGGAGCAACTGTACCTCTAATTACAAAATTTCTGAAATTCCCCTAAATGTAGGTTACATTAATCCTATCGGCATGCCAAGGATGGTGTGTCTTGATTTACTTTTGAGTAAAGTCTCAAAAGTTGTGGTTCTCAGACATCCAGAATGTAAGGAAGGTAACTGGTGACTAGTGGGAATTCCGTGGACAGATGGGCCATTTAGAGTCACCGGCACTTTGGTCCCTCTAAACTGATGGGCAGCCACTCAGAAAACCCAGGAACCACAAACTCGCCAGACTACTGCAGACTGTTTTTTCTCTGAAAGAACTAAGTTCTTGGGAAAGGAGGGAAAGCAGTCTTAAGAGGGTGTTCCCAGAGGTTCTACTACTTTCCCTGTATCTCAAGTCCTTAGCAGGGGCAGGCCATTAGTCCCTGCAGCAGGTGATAGCAGAATTATCTGTGTGGTTGCTGGACTTTGGAGGGACCCTTACTTCAACCCTAAGAGTGCCCAGAGATGCAAATCAGGGCTGAATCCACTGCCTGAAGAACCCACAGTTCCTGGACAGAAATGAGGGGAGAAGGGAGGTGCTGGTTTGCATTTCAGCCTGGACAGCAAGCAAACCTCAGCTAGGTAAAAGAGTTATTAGAGACATCTCAGAAGCTTCTGGTTGCTATGGAGATGTCTCAGCGTTTCCAGTCTTTCCACCTCCTAGGCGCTCCCACATCCTCCAGACCCTCTGAGATCAATGGCAGAAACTTTCCTCTCCCTTTTCCTGCCTCTTCTCTCCAGGGCTGCTACAGGTTTCCAGGACCCTCAATCTGAACACTCAACCAGAGGGACCACAAGGCCTCCTGGAGTCCTTTAAGTGTGAAAGCTGCCAGGGCATTCAGCAATCAGCTCAAAGCCACTGACATGAGGTACTTCAACTGTGAGGAACTCTAAGGTCTCATGATCAATATAACGTCTACACTGCCATTAGCCTCTACAAGAGGGTGTCAGGTATCACGTAGTGGACACAGCATTGTTAACAAACCATTTTATTTACATACATGTTCTAGCATTATAGAGGAAGATCACAAACCACGATGCCAAGAAGTTGCATTCAATATAGTGTATATTGATGGGCCATGAGACAAAGAGAGGTGGATACAGCTTAAAGGGAATCAGCAAAATACACACTTTTAGATATGTACCAGGCTATACTGTGTTTGCAGTACAGAAGCCTGCAAGAACCAAACCAATCAAATTTATGTTTATTATGAACTTACTGCAGGTAAGCACTGTGATTCTCCAAAACATACTAAATTCATTAAGGAGGAACTCAAAAAAAAGCAACAAAAATTAGTAAACATTAGAGAACAGACACTTAAATTATCTTTGATCATGATGTCGATTACAGAACCTAAGAAGAAAAAATAAGAGACAACCAGAGGAAAAAGAAAAGTTACCACTTTAAAGGGAAGATATTGATCAATTTGCTATTTCTGCTGAGGCTAAGGAATGGTTTTTATATGCAGAGGAAAAAATTGCATTAATCTATGGAAGAATAGCCAGTCAAAATAGGGGATCACACACTGGAAGTTACAAAAGAGGTTATACAGTATCCCTCTTTGTTAGAAATCATTTAAACAGAGTAGATGAATCAACCCAAAAGAGTTTACTGAGACCCCAGCCCAGGCCCAGCCCCATGGACTGTAGCACTGGGGTTGTAAGTGGGAGCTAGCTCTATAGTCAGATTTACCTGCCTTCAAATCCCAGCTTGGTCACTTATGGGCTATGCAACCTAAGGCAAGTTATTTCATCTCTTTAAGCTCATTCCTCATTTGGAAAATAAGGATGATAAGAGTACTTACCTCATTAAATTATTATGAGGATTAAGTGAGAACATACATGGAAAAGCATTTAGCTTGCTAGGACATGCTCAATAAATTCTTGCTATTATTGTTTCTTATATTTGACCCCTTGCCTATCTAAAAATTACTGGCCTAGGGTTCTCATTTGCCAGATCACAATGAACAATGAAGAAATAAACAAAAGGAGTGCTGAGATGCCTCAGATTCCTGCACGACAGTAAATGCCCTTTGCTCCCTGAGCCTACTCTCATGCCTCTGACTCATGCTTTGGGCACAATTCCTTAAAAAGAGTTTCCACTTCAAGCTTATGGAGAAAAATAAGTTTTAGGTAAAATATTACTTTGGGAAAGCAGTTCAACCAAGGGGCAGAATTTTAATACTGCTGGAATCCCTATCAGAAATAAACTCAACACGGAATGACAGCCTAGCCACCTACAACATAGAAAAAAGCTAAGTTTGACCAGGGAAGAGAAAAATGAAGGACAAAATCTCCAATCCAGAAGTGGTGCTTCTAGAGATAAAAATTTCATACACCTCCCACTCCCTTGTGAACATTCCAAGAAGAGCAAGGCCAAGAGAGAGTAGTGATATGGCCTGCCAGATAAAACACAGGACACCCAGTTGAATTTGAACTTCAATGATAAATATCAAATATTTTTAGAATAAGTATGCAAATATTACAATATTTGAAACGTACTTCTACTAAAAAACTATTGTTTATTTGAAATTCAAATTTAATTGAGTATTCTAATTCACTAAATCTGACAACCCTAGATATAGTACAGGGAACCTCCCGTATGCAGACTGACTGAGGCCAGAAATGAAATAGAAACACCGAAAAAACCCAGAGTGATCCCTGAGCGGTCTCTGCCTGGTAGACAAGCTAGAGAGCATTCATTCCAGGAAAGGATGGGAACCCTGCAGCCTGAATAAGAAAATCCTATGTAAAAACCATTTAGCCTAAATGTAAGGGTGAAGAAGTCCCCTTGGGCAAATTAGCTTGTCTTGTTAACAGGATATTCAAGTCAAATAATCCAGTCTGTTTGTAGAAAGCTTACTGCATCCAAAAGCCACACACATGCAATTCATGGTTGGTAGAGCTGTATAATTGCACCCATTTGTCAAAACTCTAGGAAGACTTCATGGACACTTAGCGTCCATACCACAGGCTCCCACATACATTGTATCTGCTTCCATCACAGCACTCACCACACAAAATATGATTACCAATTTATCTGTCCATCTCTCTCTCTAGACTGTGAGCTTCTCAAGAGTGGAGACAAGATCTAATTTATCTGTGAAACCACAGCCCTAATAGCAAATGGCCACCACACTATATAGCTGGTTAACCTGTGTGGTTTCTGTAAGGGAATTCACAGGAAGAAGGGGCTAAATAGACTTTATTGGTAAAAAGTCAGGAAAGAGAAGAGGGGAGAAAAAGAAAGCGATCCTTATTAATCGCTTGCAATAGATTAGATACGTTTATCTGTACAGGTCTTATACATAAGCACACTTGATATATCAAAAGTGGATCTGTGTATATACAGCAGTAAGAGAAAATTATTAAAGATTTGTGTTGGGTTTTTTTTTTTTTTTGGTTGGGGATATGAAGAAAGAAGTCGACATGTATATGATGATATAAAAATAAAAATGTATATAAGGACCTTAAGGATATGTCTATATGTGCATGTCAGGTGCCCACACGGAATATGTTAGAGCTTCTGTAAAGGAAGTGAGAGATATTAGAAAAAAAGACTCAACCCAATTCTCTTTCTAAAAATATTCAGATCTCTGAAGCACTCAATTCTAGAATCAGCTCTCAATAACAGTCCCTGTTGTGTTAATGAAACTGTAACTTATCTTACCCACTCACCTTTATACAGTATCCGCAGGAATCCACAAATTAGGATATAGTTAGTGACGGTCCTCCTGAATGGCATTACAGAAATGAAACTAAAATACTCTGAAAGCCTAATACTGCTTCAGGAAAATCTCCACCCTGTTTAGGAGCCCTGTGTTCCATCCCATGGAACCTCTCCTCCTATATTTACCTGTCTCTCTCCTTCCTGCATTCCTCCCGTGAGAACCTCCCTATCTGTATTTCTCCTATCACTGCCCCCCGTCTTTCTTTTTCATAGACTGTTGAAAACTATTTAAAAGATCCTGAATATCAAAGTCTGTCTTCCTCTGGCCATGTATTTACGGTACATAATAGCATGTGGTTTCCAGTCCCCCAGGAGCTGGGCATGAAAATAAAATGTTAGAACTTCTATTTACATTTATTTTTATCTCACCCATTTTTAATTTCTGGTTTTTTGTGTGTGTGCTTTATAATGAACACAACATATTAGACAGTATACACATATAATTATGTACTAAACAAACACGCCGGTCATTGGCATTGTAGTTCTGTAGGGCTGCATAACAAACAACCCCAAAACTTGGTGGCATAAAGTAACAACCAGGTTATTATGTTCACAAATTCTGAGGGTTAGGAATTCGGATAGGGCACAGCTGGGATTGTTTGATTCCTTTCCATGACTTTTGGAGCCTCAGTTGAGAAGACCCAAGCATCTGGGAAGTGACTCCAGGGATGCATGCTAGAATCATCTGAAACTTCTCAACTTACATGGCTGACCTGGGCTCAGCCAGGACCACTGACCAGAGTACCTACACGTGACCTGTCTGTGTGGCTTCTCACAGCACGGCAGCAGGGATGTCCAAAGGACAAATGAACCAAGGGAACCAGGTAGAGGCTGCATGGCCTTTTCTGACCTAGCCTCAGAAGTCACCTAGAGCCATGCTCTCCATACTCAATTAGTCAATGCAATTATGAAGCTGCCCAGATACAAGGAGAGGGGGCTAGACTCTCCTCACCATGATGTGCAGTAATGACCAGGTCACACTGCAGAGGAGAATGTGGGATGGGAGAAATTGTTGTAGTTACTTCGGAAAATAATCTACCCCACTTTGACTATTCACTCTGAGATCTGTCCCCCATCCCTTCTCTTTACTGCTCTTTATTGCAGAGAGCAAAAACCTTGCAGATCACATTTCCCAGCCTCCCTTGCCAAACAGATTCTGGCTAGGATTTACCAATGGAGATACTGCCAAGAGATTGTGGGGGTGCTGGAGAGAGGAGAAGCTAGAATATATCTCCCCCTTTCTCTCTGCTTTGGTCAGCATCTTCCCAGGAGCTGCATCTCCTCCCTGACTTACATTCTCTGCCAGGCAGCCACCAATTGTTCCATTCTCAGTGGACAAGTTCTACCTTGTTCTCTGTGACCCAAAGGTTCTCACTGGCTTCCTGCTTTGCTGATCTGGGGTTGCACATGGGGTTGGCCATGCCCCATTTAGCTTTCACCTCTTCTTACCCCTTTGTCTCTGATTCCCAGCATTAAATTCTCCCATTTGAATTACCTAGTATGGGCTGTTTTCTTGACCGTATAACAATATACACAGACTAGGGATAAAAACCCCCAAATGTTTTACTTATCAAAATGTGGGATTTGAAAAGCATGTAGACCATTGACATAGTTTCAGAAGCCCTGGAACGGGAGTCAGGCTGCCTGAGTTCTGGCCCTAGACCAGGCATAGCTACATACTTTGGTATTTGCTTAACCCATCGGTCTTAGTGTCCGAAGCCACACAATGAGTTGTCCTCTTTGGTGCTAACATTCTTTGATTGTATCTTTCAGATATAATCTGCCTACTAGGTCTGGGCCTAACCCACAATGGCATTGATTCTGAATGTCTCACCTCAGCACTAAAAAATATCTCAGCACAAATAAACAAATGTAATTTGCTACATGATTCAACAAAGGGTGCTGGCCAGCTTAGAGATGCTAGAGCCATCTCCACTGCAATAATTAGCCCCTGATGTTTCACCTGAGGTTAAGATAGAAAGGATGGGGCCAGTACATCAGGTTAGTGTGGGAGCTCAGAGCACTTCTGCCTCCTCAGCTCTAGATAAAAGCAAGACTGCATTGGTCATCAGGCTCTTACAAGTAAATCTGGCCATCTGCAGACTGAGTCCCACCCAAGTTCAGGGGAACCACTGAGTGACATTCATATGAAAGTGCCATAATCCCAGCATTTTGGGAGGCTGAGCAAGTGGATCACTTGAGGTCAGGAGTTCAAGCCCAGCCTGGCCAACATGGTGAAACACCATCTCTACCAAAAATATAAAAAATTACCTGGGTGTGATGGTGCATGCCTGTAATCCCAGCTACTCTGGAGGCTGCAGCAGAAGAATCACTTGAACCTGGGAGGTGGAGGTTGCAGTGAGCCGAGATCTTGCCACTATACTCCAGCCTGGGTGACAGAGTGAGACTCTGTCTCAAAAAAAAAACAACTTTTTCTTCTTTGAAGGGACAAAAAAAAATCTTATGACACAAAAGGAACATAATTTGTCACAAAAGGGAAGAAATATTGTGCAACTGAGCCCTCCAATTATACCATCACAGGGAATAGCTTCCACTTTAGAGAAATGCTTTCATATAGAGCTGATAGAAAGAGGGACAAAGTCATGTGGTTGCTCTTTTTTAGGCATATAAATGAGCCTTCACCCAATGTACCCATCTTTTGTCTCTTTTCTATTCCAGAAGAAGATTTGACAAAAGTGATCATGGATTTAACAAAACATCTTTTAAGATATTTAAAGTAAATAAAATATTATAATAAACTATAAACAAATGTGACCATATATTTTAAGGCCAAATATTCTATTTGATTGGATATTATTTGAGACAAATGGGTTACATATTTATTTAGACCTAGCATTCTTTGTTGGCAGAGAGATTTTCACACTATTTCTTGTAGCAGGATCTGACCTGTAAATAAACCTAAGTACTATTTGGAAACACCATAAGTGCTATTGGGAAAATGCGAATTCAAAACCAAAACCTTAAGGTAATATCAAAGAGGCTGAAAGATTAACAGAAAGGACAGAAGACTCACTGCACGTCTGCAGCAGACATAGAATCTTGCCTAAATCATTATGTTGGCTCTATTTTAACAGGGTAGAACCTGTGAGGCATTCAAATTCAAAACTTTACTTCGATGATTTCAAGGAGCAAGAAACAGCTGAACCGGTTCTAACTGAAGCAAAATGTCCTTATTCTACTTAGCTAAAATTAGTTATGCATCCAAATAATTTTGAGACGAAATGAGCAGAATTCATCATGTACACTGGAGCCGGCTTCTTCACTTAACTCAATTCCACCTTTGGGCCTATATATGGCATACAACACTTTGAAACTCCAAAACAAGTATAAAAGGCAAATGAAGAGATAAAGATAAGCAGCCAGTGGCTTCAATTAAGAAACAAAGAACCATCCCATTTGATGTGCCTGCTGTATGCAATGCACTTTTCTAGACTATGTGCAGTGTGAAGATCAAGAACATACAGCCTGGCTCTCCAGGGGGCCCCAGCTGCATGGTGGCACCAGACACGTATATTAATAACTTGCAAATAAGACAAGGGTGACAAGGGCCATTGAGAATACAGAGTGATACGTAAGAATGCAGGAGAGAAAAATGCATCCCCTGTTTGAAGGAAATGGGAAGGCTTCTTAGAGGAGGTGAGGTTGCAGCGACACCTTGAAGAACTTACTTGCAGAACTTTGACAGTGCTGGGATGGATCAGGGGATATGCCTGACTGAAGGCAGGAACGGCCTGAGCAAAGCCAAGGAAGTGTGTCAAGGGCATGCACTAAGTGCACGAATGAGCTGGAGCAGAAAGAGGAGGAAGCAACACAGTGGGCAGGAGGCGACAAAGGCCGTCAGAGACGAACCACGGACGCCCAGGCACACTGCAGAGGAAAACAAGGACTTCATTCTGCACGCAATAATGAGCCATTAAAGGCTTCCGAGGAGGCAGATGTGATTAGATCTCTGATTTAAATGACAACTCATGGCAATTTGAGTTATGTTCTTAAAATCTACATTCCTCAGAGAAAATTTTGCAGACATCTCTTATCAGGGCAATAACGCTTTCTCGGTGTCACAGCTGCCCTGAATGCCCCTCCCCTCATTCTGTTCTAAAAGCCTCTGTGTGAAAACAAGCGCCTTTTTCTCCGAGTCGTTTCCTCCAACTGTTCGTTCCGTATGGACTCTGGGTGCCCTGTGTGGGCTCACATCTGTCTGCCCAGCAACGAGCCACATCATCACGAGCATACCTGGAGGGTCTTCTGAGGAGTCACCAGTAAGCCCTTGAGCCACAGAACCAAACTTCCATTTCCCTGTAAACATACACTGCAATGAAGAGCACGAGGGAACATTTTTACGTGGATGAATAGCATCCATGGCCCTCAAACAGTTAACTCCGAGGTTAACTTCTTCCACGATTTCTCTAGACTTGGAGAATCAGAGTTCAGATCCTCCCTCTAGGGCCGCAATTAAAGACTCTGAATTTCTAAGGAAAGTTCTTTTTCGTCCTCTACCCTTAATTTCTGTGTATAAACAGACTCAATTTGTCCAATACCGTATGTCCCACAGGTTAAAGAGAGTTCAGGTTATTTTCTTATAGCCATAAAAAATAAATTAGATTAAAATTCGAGTGGAGCAGAATAGTGAACAAGAAAAGAGAAAGAAACCAGCAAAGACAGGGTCAGGCCACACCGTGCCATACCATCAACCTATTGCTTCCATTAGCTGTTCTCTTGGGGATCTGTCATTTTCTGATGCTTCCACTGGACTCGGCTCAGCTGCAACAAGTCTGCCATTGGGAGCCTCTCCTGGGAGGTCAGCCTCAGTAAATATAGTAACTAGTATTTTTGATGTAATGCAGGATATGGGAAGAAAGGTACTTAGGGCATTTGGTGTGCATACCATATACATCTGTATGAGTACACACACAAGAGAGAGGACTGCAAAGAGAGACTTCAACCATAAAGCACTACTGAGGTATCTCTCAGTGGAAATTAAAGACAGAAGCACCCAATAAACTCATCTTCAACTCATTGATAACCTTCCACTGGGCCAGATGGAGAAGGCTAATGCTGTAACACACCAGAGCTCCCTCCACACCAACCTCTGAGAAGCAGTTCAGCTTCCTCCCATGGCCTGTCTCCTGTGGGAAGAGGTGAGAACCACACAGGAATGAGTGCTGAGCTCCTATAAGGCTGCTAGGAGGGAAGAGACCCACCTGGGAGCTGGTGGTTTCTCCTCCACAAATGCCTCCCACCCAGTGCCGACTCCCCAGCACAGCAGTCGGTTCCCTCATCTCTCTTGCCTCCCTTGATGACGATGCAGGCTCTGCGGAGGCCCGTCTTGGGTGACCTCCCACATTCTGAATCTTCGTGGTTTACTGTAACCTCCCAGAGGGTGAAAAGGGAAGGGAGATGTGAAAACCCAGATTGGGCAAATTACTAACTCTGAGAAATAGAAGAACCTAATGAATCTGGAGGTGACATGTCCAAGGAGGAAACCACTGGCCGCACATGACTATTGGCACTTAAATTAACTGAAATTCCCCATTTTCACTAGTCACAGGTGGCTAGTGGCTATCACATTGGACAGCAAAGTTAGAGAACATTTCCATCACGGTAGAAAGTTTTATTGTACAGCACTGGTCTCAAGGCTCTTGGGAAGAGGTCTATTTGCACCTTAGATTAGGAATAAAATGTAGTGTTTGTGATAAAGTGAAAAGAGCACTAATTAGGATTAAGACTAGGCTGAGTTTTACTAATAATGGACTAATAATGGCAACACAATCTGTAGAAATAAGGACACTGAAGTGACAGGTGATCCTTGCAGCTTTACCCTACAGAGAAAAATGAGGTAACAGGGTTCAATGGGGAGCATGGGACCCCGGAATTCACAAGACCTGAGTCCACACGCCAGCACAGTCCTGACACCCAGGGGCAAGTCACATGAGCTGTCCTAGCCTTCACTTCCTCAGCTGCATAATGGAACAACATCATCTATCTCATTTGCCAAATGAGGTCATAGATTTAAAATATACTTAAAAGCATCCAGCATGCGGCCAAATGCTAAACAAAAGCTGGGTGTTACCCCCAAAGGTTGGTACACAGTATGTTTCTCTCTCCTTTATTCCTAGGGAGGCTCTCATTAGCAGATGCCCAGGACGTGGCACTGTGCATTTTTCTTATACCACATCTCTCCTCCCGTGGGCAACCTCTGGTGGAGGCATTTTGTTGCCTGTGTTTGGCAAGCCCAGATTTGCTTCCTCCTCCGTGTTCTCCTTGTCCTCTTTCTCCTTCTCCTACTCCTCATCCTCCTCCTCTTCCTCCCACCCACTACCAACACAACCACAAAAAGACGAGAAGGTTATTTTAAAGTCACCCATGAAACACACCCTTGAAGTCCCTCCTTGGCTTCGAGAGATGGGGAAAAAAGACGTTACCATAGAGATGTCATTTATTAAAGTCCTGCTCTATCCAGAGCACTTGATTTGGACCGTGGGAATTAGCTTAAAAGAAAAAAAACAGGGAGGGGAAATGAAAGAAACACTTTTGGATATTCTCTAAAAATACTAAGGGACTCTTCATACATATCAGCAAGTGTAAACTAATGTAGGCCAAATCTAATAAATAATTGTGACCAAAATGAGAGACTGAGTAACAGGACACAGAGAATCTGGTGGGTTATTCAGGAAAGTTTCTTAGGGGAGTTCAAAATTGAGCCAGATTTTAAAGGAGGTGACAGACACAGTTTGGCAAAAGGAGAGAAGGAGGCTTTCCAGGAAGGGGAATTATAACACTCTAAGGTGTAGAGACAGACAGGGAGGAGTTCAGATAGGTGAACGCCCAGAGACTGGGAGGGAGTAACACAAGGCAGGCAGCCGCCGGGGTGGGGCCCGCAGGGAGAGGGAGGTCAGGCTGCAGAGGGCTTCCTGGGGAATTTCCTTTTGCTAATAAGCAGTAATGGAGAGCCACCGTGGATTCATGAGTAGAGGAAAACAGTGTTTAATGAAGACAATTCCAGCAGCTGTGTGGAGGGTGGAGGAGAGGGGGCGAGGTCCAGGCAGGGGATGCCAGCTAGAGTCCTGCACTAAGCAGTAGCCATGGAAATGGAAAATGAAGATCCAAGGAAACCATGCAGAGGGAGAACCAGCCGACATTGGCGTGGAGTGGAAGTGGGGGATTTTGGAGAGGGGGGCAGTGGAAACTGGTGCCAGGACAGTGTGCCACTGGCAGCCATAGAAATGTGTTGGCGAAGAGATGCTGATTGAATGAAGAGAGAACGGAGAGGAACAGTGGGTTTCTTTCCTTTTTTCTTTTGATCTTCATCGTTTTCCAATATTGCAATATTGGGAGAAAATGCCAGGAGAGATTTCTATCCACCACTGGAGATATTATTATTCAGGATGCTGGAACCGTAGATTGCAGAACGATCAAAACCAGTTTGTAACTGAAACCATGTGAGAAAATGAGCCTTCAAGGGAGTGGAGGACTGAGAAAAAACAGAACGGACACTTGATTGAGCTCCGAGAAAATGGTGGCATAAGTGGGGCAGAGCTTTTCAGCCTCAGCAATGCTGACATTTGGCGATGCCTCATCCTTCATTTTCAAGGACTGTCTCATGCATCCTAGGATTCTTAGCAGCATCCCAGGCCTCTACCCCTGCTCCCCAGTCATTACCATGAAAACTGTCTCCAGACATTGGCAAATGTCCTTTGAGAGGAAAAACAGCCCCCACTAGAAAGCCATGGGTTAGAGGTAATATTGATATTTATTAGACATTTATAACATGCCAGGCACTGTTCTAAGTCCTTTATAGGTATTAATGTATTTAATTCTCAAAACAATATTTTTAAGCACTGTTTTACTATTATTCTCCATTATTCCTGAATAAGGAAACCAAGACTAGGAAGTGATGTAATTTTTCAAAGTTTCCACCACTAAAAAGTGGCAGCTTCAGGCAGTTTGGCTCCAAGACCCATGTTTCTTACCAAAAGGCTCTACTGCCTTTTTGTGGAAAGAGGATTCATATGCAAAAGCACTTTGAAGACAGACTCCATAGAATCCATGGGGTGGAATCCAAGGATTCTCCATAGAATCCTTGCTCTCCCCAGAACAAGCCTCTGGGGAGAGGCTGCTGGGGGCATGCAGGAGACCCCAAAGCATCAGGCCTATGGCACTAGCCTGTAGTCCCAGCTACTCAGGAGGCTGAGGCAGGAGAATGGCGTGAACCCGGGAGGCGGAGCTTGCAGTGAGCCGAGATCGCGCCACTGCACTCCAGCCTGGGCGACAGAGTGAGACTCCGTCTCAAAAAAAAAAAAAAAGGCTCAAACTACCTAAGAAACAGGGATCCCAGAGAGAGGGGCTGGGGGAAGACAATGAATTTTGTTTTGGATCAATAAAGGTTTTAGGGTGACCACACTGAAAGCAGCAGTGAAGAAGCAGAGAAGACAGAACTTCCTGATGTCAGGAAAGACAAGAAGTATTGTGTGACAGCAAAGTCCATAATGAAGAAATGAAGAGACAGATTGGGTCAGGACAAAGGCAGTTGTAGCTGTAAAGGATAAAACAAAGTCCCCTCTGAAGCATCCAGCAAACAAAAGGTACACATGAGTATTTATACTGGAAAGAGAATGATTATGGACATTTACATCCAAGAGTGACGATTTCTCAGCAAAGTGTGATGACACCATCAACTGAGATCAGGATGATGGAGGAGAGAATGCTCCGAGAGCCCATGTTTTAAGAGTGGGTTGGAAGCCTGTGAGCAAAGGCTGGTCACGCCATAATTCGTGATGATGGACTCTGGAAGAAAGGATTCTGAGGACTTTCTTTTTATCTGCCCTTAGTAGTAGGAGTGACAGAACACTAAAAGCAGATATGCCTGCAAGTGGGTGAGTCAGTACTGGAGAAGCTGAATTCCAGTTCGAGGAAACAGAGTGGCAGGCGAGGGAAGGAAAGGAAGCAACAAGGAATTCTAAGGCCAGAAGAAGGAAGCATTAGAGGATTCCACACTGAGAGGTAAGGTCAGTGATGTAAGTGAAGTGGAGGAAGCAAAGCCTGAAGTCACAAGGAGGGAGGATCCAGATCTTGTGGGAGGGGGTGAGAGAGACACCATAGGGAAGCAATGCTGCTGGACACCTAGACAAAGATACAATATGGAAGAATTGGAGGGCACGTTTTTGCCGGTAAGTGTTTGATCTGCAATGGAAATGTTCAAGAATCCATGAATCCAACATATTAAAAAAGTTAATTTAGTGTATATTTTGAAATATGTAGGAGAAAATGTAACAAAGTGCAAAAATGTTGACCATTTTAACTGAATAACTAAATAAACACTTGTTTTATTAAAATTAGACAAAGTTCTTTCCCTCTGGGCAATCTGGGCAATCCACTTACAATGAAAAATCTAAGAGCAGTTATTTCCACAGCATGAGGAGCTGTGTGCATAAAATTAGAGGGTTAAGAGCATTTATTTAATCAACCCACCACATCTTCTAGAAACGCAGGTCCAGCGGAATGGCAGACAAGAATGGCTGGAGTCCCAAGAAGTCAGAGGCTGTCTTCCTCCCTTAGAGTGGAGGTTGCAGGCAGCACGGCTCAGGCACACATGAGACAAAAGAATGGGTGTGAGAGAGGTGGTGGGAAGAGCAATTCTCAGACTTGGCTGTACATTAGAACCACCTGGGCAGCGTTTCAAATATGCTGGCCCCTAAAACAAAAATCAGAATCACTGCCCTTATGAACATACCCTAAAGTTCTTATACCCTGTGAAGAAAAATGGTTTTTCATTCATATTCTCAAATTCTCTCTCTCTCATACACACACACGCGCGCACACACACACACACGCACACACGCACACACACGTGCACAGAGCTGGCTCTTCCACACAGTGAGCGGCAGGGAGCACGGCTTTGCTTGGCAGCTGCTTCTTCCTCCAGCTGCATCTGGGCTTGAACCCAACTGCAACGAGAAACCAGGCAGGAGCAGAGGGAGGCTCATGCTCTTCTTGTCTCCACACCTACCTCATGCCCAACCCTGATTCCAATACCAAAGGGAGATCAAGACCCAATAACTTAAATATATACCATCCCTTCTCCCATGGAAACAGAAGGGCTTCACAAAGATCAATATTTCCACCAGCCTGCAGTTATTCAATTCAGATTTTAGCAAATTGCATTCGTTTTGTATAAAATTAACCCTGAATTGCCTATGCTACGAGTAGACACCATACTACAAGTAACCTAAAACCAGCAACAATTCAAAAGTGATTTGTATTTGCCACTTGAATGCTTGACATTCTGTGAACTCATAATGCTTAATTCCTTCCCAAAATGTCTGTTTGCCACCATTTACAGGCGGAGTGAGACAAAGAGATGTACACCAAGCAAATATCTGCCTGGCAGAGGATTGGATTATCATAGTGACCGTAACACCCAAGCAAGCCTTGGAGGCTGGCAGGCGGGCGGGCTGGCTGACCTCCATGAAGAGGTCACAAAAACTCCCTGGAGTCCAGACAGAACTTCCCAGGGGGGCAGAGCAACTGTCGCTTTCTGACTCTCCCCCAGAAGCATGCCAAAATTGCTGCCGCCTTGTCATCCGCGAGGCGAGGAAGGAGGAAGGATGATAGGCACTGTCCCTCCCTGGGGAATGCAGTTAGCCAGACCCTCTGTCTGCACCCGTCTCCCCCTGCCGTCAGAGAAGGCAGACCTCCTTTCATCCCACTCATCCGCCACCTCTTCCTTCTACCCTGTTTTTCTCATCCTTCCTCTTCCTTTTTTCTCTCCCTCCCTAGTTTTTTTCCTCCTTAACACACAGGTGGAGAAATAGCAGAGAAGCTGATGGAAGTTCAGGTCCTGGCTATGGCACTGTCCTCTTCCTTTCATCGGTGTCGCCCTCTCTTTTTTTAAAATTTCCCTCTTCCCTTGCTCCTGCCATTCTCTCTAATAACCCAAGGCTCCCAGCCCTCAGATCTCTCTGGATCGCCCCCTTGGACGCACCTAATTTCTGGGCTTATTCTGTAACACTCCCAATTTCCTGAGGCGGTCCTAGGAACTGAGTTTCATACACTTTACTCCATCTCCCTCATCAGCAGAAATGAATGCACCCAGCTTCTGCAATTCTCCTCGGCACGACAGCTGTAGTGGAGGATCGTTGAGGCACAGACTGGGGTAGGCATTTATGTAAGAAATATAAAAGAAGATGGAGAAGGCCAGCAAGGACCATCCCTTTTGCTTTTTCCTACCCTACTGAGAAATCGGCAGTGTTACTCACAGGATATGGACAAGAGAGGCAGGGAGCTCAGTTCCAGGTGCTTTACATACTTCACCTCATCTAACCTTCACATAACCTGCATTTTACAGCAGAGGAAAAGCTGGCAGTCAAAAGTTGAAATGCCTTACCCAAAGTCACTCGGTGGCAATTCCAGGATTCTGAACTCAAGTCCCTTTGACATCAAAAACCCAGCTTTTGACTCCCACAGGCTGCCTCGCTGGGGAGTGGTATTGGGGCTCCCATCTTTACTTCTGGATGTTGACTATTCAAGACCTAGACTTGCATTGGTGTAAAAGCCACAGCAGTACCAGCCCAGAATCTTGAGGGTGCCAGGACTCAGCTGTCCTTGTAAGGCACTGCTTGGTACCCAGGAGAAAAAAGAGACAAATCTCCCATGGTGGGAAAAGTAAAGAGACAATCCACTGAATATCAACTTTGAGAGGGGAGGAGAACCTTACAAGAAATTTTAAGAAATCTTCACCCTGGGGTCCCAGTGGAGACTTAATCTCTGGCTGTGGCTAGAATTTGTTCTCAGGGCCTTAGACAAGAGTCAGAGTCCATTAGGGCAGACTGGGAGGTGGCTAACATAGCAGAGAATTATAAAGAAAGCTAGTATTCCTCTATTCCAATACCTGAATCACATTCATCCCTTCCTAAGTACTTGCGTCCCCCATCCCTGGGTGGTCACGTTGGCTCACCCGTGTCTGGGCCAGATAGCCGGGCTCCTACATTACTTGATTTCTACCACCTTAAAGACACCATCAATTCTGCCTTCCTCTCTAGACATTTTTGCCCAAATCTCAGCTCCTGGTTTGTGTGAGCTCTTGGAGGATAGGCATTACATTTGATTCCACAGCAAAGAGGCCCTGCCCTTGGCCACAAACCTTCACAAACGTCCTATAAATGAATCCATGCAGCGGGTTAATCTTGAAAGACAAAAAAGTCAGGATTGCAAGGAAAAGCTGTTCTCCAAAGTCTTCACCTTCTAGAGACAAGTAACTAGAGGAACATATGCCCAGGTGTACCCTGGACACGTGGTCCAGAGCAAGGGTTCTTAACCTGCCATTCATAGATGGGCTTCAGGGATCCTAAGTGCCCTAACAATCCTTCATGTGGAAATTGAGGCATTGGCACAAAAGTTGATTTTTCAGGGAAGAGGATCCAGAACATTCATTTTAGGAATTGCTACTTAAATGCGTGGAATAAAGGTCAGGGTAGAAGTGGGAAGGCAGCAAAGATGAAGTGGATTTGGGGGTCAAGGAGGGCATCACGGACTTCACAGGCTGTAAGCCAGGCTGTTTGTGTCAGTAGCGGTGCAAAGCTTACTCGCAGAACACCTCATTCCTCAGACAGGAGCTCAGCCTTCTTTGTTCAGACCTGAGAAGCCGGCACAGTACTTAACTGTTCCCACCTTTGTTGAGAATGTTAATATAGGTTGGGTCCAAGCCCCCGCAGGTGAGAAACACATAGCGTCTTTGGCATTGCCCTAGCTGGCAGCCACTGCCATCACTCCATTTTGAGTGCCATCTATTTAACCCACCCCATTTTCCCTGTTTAGAAAGTAGAATCTCAGGATAAGCCAGATCTCAAACTTTTCTTACTTTTCCTTAATTATGTATATCAGTTTCCTGCAGCCTGCCAAGCCTGAAATTCTCACAGAGCCCCAGATCTAATACGATTTGTTCTTTAAGAAGTCATTTTGAGGGTTCCTAGCTCTGGTCTCTTTAAGGTAACTGACAGGCTCGATATTTTTGCAACCCAGTATTTGTGCTTATGAGTTTGTAATTTCTAGCCATCATCTCTTTTTTTCAAAGAAGGTTATTCGCTGGCTCTCAGAGATCTTTCCAGTCCTGTGTGTTTTTCCCAAATGGCAGCCTTTGGCCCTGCACTGGCCACTTCTTTGTTAAAGACATTTTAGAATCTGTCATGAAGACCTGGGGTTATTCATCATATTCTCCTTAATTAATGTTTTAAAATCCTCTCCATTTTTATATTGGTCTTGTGTTCCCTAACTCATGCTAGAATCCAGATTATACACCATATATATATATATATATACACACACACACACACACACACACGTATGTGTGTGATTGTATGTGAGTAAACAGTTCCCATTTATATTTCTAAGAAATTAGAGATATGCTTCTTGTTCTTATGAAGATGGCTTTTACTGCTTTCCCTTTAATTCCTCATATAGCTAAAGTTTTTCATTTTCTATTTCCTAATCATCTTTTCTAAATATAAAAATGACACGCTTTATTGTGGAAATTTTGGAAAGATAGAGAGGTAAAATGGTAATAATTCCCTTGCTCCTAAAGTCTTAAATCTTTTGCATGATATGTCAATCTTCCTTCTCAGATTTCACAACCTTTACCATTTCTGAAGATGCCTACCTGCCCACTGAAGTGGCTTTCTTTTTAGAATAAGCCCTTTGTTTATCCAAGCAGGCTTCCTCCAGACTTTCTCATCTAGGAGAGCAAGCTGCTCTCCTAAACTATCTCAAGGCACCTGCAGAGGAGAAAGAGCCCCAGACACGAGATTCAGAAAAGCTGGGCTTGAATTCTAGCTTTTTCTTCCTCTTGACTGCATAATTTTGGGCAATCACTAGAGCACTTTATATCACTAGAGTACTTTGTACCTCAATTTCCTCACCTTTAAAATAGGGAAAATAGTTCATGCCCAGAATTCCTCTTGGTGAGTTCTTGGGAAGACCAAATAATGTATGAGGAAGACAACATATATGAGAAAACTATTAACACACCATCAAGCTTTAGAAATGTAAGTGGTTGATGTTATTGCATCCAATTTGGTTTGTCTTTACCTCTGTTGCCTTCCTTCATTGAAAACCTTCCTTTTCTTTCTCAAATTTTGGCTTGTTTAATTTTCCTTACAGTTTTTCATGTGTGATCAGTTCGTGGTGACTTTGTCCTAGGCTCACTTGAACCTGTAAATCCTCAATTAATTGGTTTCCATTTGTATCTTCTGCATTTTTGCACTAAAAATTCATGTTCTCTAAATATTCTAGAAACATGGCACCTCGTGGCCAGATTGTCTTTTCTTGCCAGGTGTAATCTGATGAGATACTCAAAGAAGTCAGTCTTGATCTGGAAGCTTCTAATTCAGAAATGACTGCTGGCCCTCTACATGGGACAACTAAGCGTCACACTGCACCACCCAAACTAGCTCTGATTGGATACCTAGTAGGTTGGGAACAGGGTAAGTCACAGTAGTTAATATTTCTGCAATGCCTACTCTGTGACAAATATTGTTCAAAGTGAAATAACTCACCTGATTCTCATAACAACTCTAAAAACCCAGAATTATTAATACTCCATTTGATGGATAAGGAATCTGATAGCACAGAGAAATAAAGACATTTGCCCAATACATGAACAAGGGTCAGAACATAAACCCAGGCAGTACGACTCCTGAGTTCTTGCTCAGGAGAAAAACCACTGTTTTCTGCCTCTGCTATGTTACACTGCAGAAAGAAAGGTGGAGAAGACAGTGGCGGGGAAAATGTAAAAAACCCAAAGATGACAGCAAAGGAGCTGAGGAAGTACAAGTGCTGAAAACACAACCCATTTCACCCTCTGCATAACTCAACAATTACATTAATTACACTCCTGTGCATTTCTGGAAGACTGTCCTGGTTGTGTCCTATAGCTAATGAGTACATCAGAAGAAAGAGGTCCACAAATCATTCACAGAAGTCCAGGTCCTAACCACCTTTCGAATCCTGCTGTGCACCCTTCTCTTTCTCCACTCTCTTCATTATGTAGAACCAGACATGCAGTATGTTTCCTTTAAGTCTCTGAGCATCAAGTCAACCATAAACATTTACTACAAAGCTTAGAGCAGAGTTTAAGAGTGTGAACTTGAGCCAAAGCACCCGGTTCAAATCCTGGTTGTGCCATTTAAGCAAAGAAAGTTTTTAATGTCTTCATGTCTTGGTATCCTTGTCTGTGAAATGCAGATAAACTTACATACCTCTATGGGTGTTTGAAAGGGTTAAATTGGTCAATTCATGGAAAGCACTAAGCACAGAACCGGTAGGTGCTCACAACAAAGTAGCAGCCATCTACTAAACATCTATGGTGTGCCAGCATTCTGTTAGGCACACACTGGGACATGAGGATGGATGCTGTTTCTCCCCTTGAGAAATTCACATCAGGAGGTGGGATGGATAGAGACATGACAGCAGTCCTTTCACATCCCAGGGTGGGCTATGGGAGCAGGAAGAGGACAGTGATTCCAGTCTGTGGGCAACAGGAAGACCTGGAGCTGAGGATCCCTAAGCTGAAACTTGCAGGCACGAGGGGAGATGGGGAGGGCACTGCAGTCAGAGCAAGAGGCATGAGCAAAGGCCTGGAGTGTAAATCAGCCTTTCACAGTATCCCTTGCCCCTGCCTGTGTCACCATCTCCATCTCTTCGCTTCTTGGATCATGTAAAGATAAAAGATAAGCCTGGAAAAAACAGTTTCACACATGAAGCTAGAAAGATTAGTTTTGCTCTCCTTTCTGACAAGTATTTATCTAGTTTTCTCAATAAAATACTGTGAAAGAGAAGCTGGGAAGGAGACATAGACCAAAGATTAAAAACCGCAGGTCACAATGCCTAGGTGCCACTCTGCATTCAGAATGCTGCGTACTTCACCACTCACGGCATGTCTTGCCCATTAAATATTTTCCATTTTCTTGTTCACTGAGAGTGGATATATTGAATTCAAGGCCACATAATATATTGAAAACTGGCTATTTGGAGCAGGATGCAGTTATTAATTATTATTTCATACTGCACATATGTATATTACAATTATGGTTGAGGAGATTTTTTACATTTCCTCATTCGATCCACAAAATGACATCTTTAGGGGGGTCAACATAACTGGCTCCCCTAAAGACCTCATTTTACAGATAAGGAAGTGTGTTCAGCAAGGTCGTATAGCTTGCCTGAATCACACGTGCTGGCCAGGGTGGGGCTGAGATGGGATCTGGTCAACAGGGCCAAAGACCAGTGCCTCTCTCCTCAATTCCACCTTGCTTCAAATTACTGAAAAACCTTTTTAAAATATGCATGTGGTAAAGCTAAGGCACTCCATGTGGCACCAATATATATCCTCTTTCATAATAGAAAAAAAAAAGATATGGGGAATTTAACCTTTGTATTTTACATTTATTCTCTATAAAACTGCCCTCCGAGTTAATTGTTGATATAGACATTTGAAACAAAACTAGCTCACTCATATCCTTTTTGGAATTTCCTCTTTAACAATGATGACCCCTGTTAATAGTAAAATCCAAGCACAAAGCAGTACTTATGACTGCCATTCTCTTGCACTTAACCATCAGTCTCTATTCAAAGGAGTAGTTTACAAATGGGTTTGAGAAAAAAATAGAAAACAAGAAAATGGAGAATATTCAAAATGTCCAAGATTACATGATCAGAGAGAAGTGGATTGTTCCTTCCCTCTTAGAGGAACCAGAGTTTTCAAGTTCAGAGGTGAAATATACTTACAGAATAGTAGGAGTAGGTTAAGATGATGATGCCCAGGCCTTAGCCATATGTGAAATGAATGAGATGCTCATGGCCAGTACCATGAGTTTCTCATCCTTCATCTTCACTGAATTAAATTAAGGTCCAGAAATCAGCTATTTTGTAGGGATCCATTTTTCCAGTTTTAAACAACTTTGCCTTTTACCAACAGCAAAGCCCCAAGAGAAGGGATCTAGAAGAAAATCACTTTAGCTGAAGTTTCCAAGTACATGCTGTTTATGAGTTCCACTACATGCAACATAAACCTTTATCTTTTTTAACATGGAAGCAACTCTAATTTAAAGAGTCAGGGGTTAGAATCGGAAGATGTAAGTTGGAATCCTGGCTTGCTCCTTATAGCTGTGTAACGTTCAGCTCTCTAATTCTCACTCAGTTTATCTGAGAAACAGAAATAATGTCAGCCTTGTGGTGAGGATTAAGTGAAATAATGTGCATTAACATAATCTAGAATATAATGGGCATAATCTAGAATACAAATTTTGTCTCAAGCAAAGGCAAGGCAATTCCTTATAAATAACTATATTTAGACTGACAGCAATAATTCTTAGCATTTTCATTCCACTTCTTATCTTTAAATGATACACAAATTCTGATTACATAATTCCAGGACCTTCTCATTCCTTTTCCTAATCTCTGTCTCAGTTGCATAAATGCAGACTTATCAATAAACTGGATTGCCTGCAATGGTTACTGAAAGATCATTTATGAGTTTCAGTGTCAAACTTGAATTTCATGTTGAAAGCAAAGCAACTCTGTCAATGGGTACATAATAAAAAGGAGAGGTTGAGAAGGTAACCATGATCTCATTTATTCCAGACAGTCCAGGCTGGAGTGCAGTGGTGCAATCTTGACTCAGTGCAACCTCCGCCTCCCAGGTTCAATCAATTCTCCTGTCTTAGCCTCCCAAGTAGCTGGGATTACAGGCACCTGCCACGGCACCCGGCTAATTTTTGTATTTTTAGTAGAGACAGGGTTTCACCATCTTAGCCAGGCTGGTCTTGAACTCCTGACCTCTTGATCCACCTGCCTCGGCCTCTCAAGGGAGAGTTCACTTCTAGTTGGGGAGATCAAGCAAGACTTCATGGTGTAGCCTGCCTTTGAGATGAGCCTTGAGGAATGAACAGTATTTACATGAAACTTGAAAGGAGGGGCAACAGCATAATTAGTGATGAGAGAGAGCTTTTTGAAGAAATGTCCATATCAAACACAATGTGAAAGGAAGCTCAAAGAACTGAGGCACAAAGGAATGAGTATATTTTCACTTCATCAGCCTAAAGCTGGCACTAAAGATACTTTCATCTATTCAACTCTAGGAAATCTCACCCAAAGCATTAAGAGGTGCTTGGATGGCAAGGAAATGGAAACATAAAAGATATAAACATATCAGCTTTATCTTCAATGCACATTCATTTCCATCATCATCTTTACCAACAACCAACATTTTCTGAGCACTGACCATGTGCAGAGAGCACTCTGCTAGCCACTGAGGACATAAAATGACAAAGACATAAATCTTGTCCTCACAGGAAAATAAAAAATTAATAAATTTGATCACTGTAACAAATTTGATCACTTTTAAACAAAAGTGATTTCTCTTCCACATGCAGGCTCTAAACACACACACACACATCCAGTATTTCTTTCTTCAAAAATCCAAAGGGTAGCATTCTCGTACTCAGGAAAGATCTTTCAAATCTGAGCACCTATATTTGGCCAGGGTAGAATTTCTTCCGCAGTCCTTCTTCCTATGTGAACTGAAGGCAAAACCAGGATAACAGATGTAAACAAAATCAAATAAAAACTGAAATATTCTCCATTCCCCTTTGAGCTCAGAAACAATTCTGGAGCCTCTAACAAGGTGATAAGAGGAAGAACCACGAATCACAAAGATAGCAATTGTGGCTCCACAGAGCTCACCGGTGAAACTGATCTGCATGGTAACAAACTCCAGGGTAAAGGCTGCAGTAGCTCCATAATTTGTATGTTTTGCCTATGTGGGGCCAGCCAGCAGATATTTGAAAATTCAAATCAAGGAGTATGCGTCTTAGTTTTCTCCTAAATATTTAGGCCTCACACCACCACACAGCCCACCAAACACCACTGAGTCCAAACCACACTCATACTCTTTCTCTTTTATCTTCAATGGCTATTAGCAGCTGTCCAAAAGAGAAGTAGTGTGTTTACTCTTTTATAGTTTGTCTTTTTAAAGACACAGATTCATAAATCTCGGCTTTTTTCTTGCCTCTGTACATTTAGGTTCACATTTATTTCAAAACGGGGAAGGGAGGAAGCCAAAAAGGAAGGATGTGAGAAAACTATTAACCCAGCCAGCCTAATAATCAGTGATTAAAGTTACAGTCAGAGAAGAACGACATCTTGATGCCTCCTACCCTCTTCCTCCTCTGCGTGCCTTTAATATTCCACTTCAGGCACTCAGAGGGAGGGCAACAGGGCTAGTGAATTCCAACTAGCACTCAGATAATTGCACCATTCACACCCCTTACCAGTCAATCAGGGTCTGCTTAGCCAGCCCCATTTATTAATAGTTTTCCTACATTTACACTGTTACAAAGGACCGAAATGAGGTTTTCTCTCCGAAACAAGAAATGGGGCACCCTCAATAAAGACTAAGTGGAACAGAGGATGTTTGCAAAACCAAGAACCGCTCGCCCTATTTTGCAGCCACACCTGTTTTAAGGGTGTCAGGAAAACATTCTCCCTAAGTTTCCTAACTTTCAACACCAGGCCAGTGTTAGAGTTGAGAGAGCTTCCCTTAATTCAAACACCAGTTCCATCCCTTGTGTGCAATCTGCAGACTAAGTACCATCATATCCCAACAGCATTTTTTTTCTTTAACTTCTGACCCAGGGACCATCTACTAATCATAGAACAGTTTAACAGTGACAAGGTCTTACCTTCATGTTAAAATGCTAGTATAACATAATGTTTAGAGCTAACAGGTGCCTTGTCAATCATCTTGCCCAGTCATTCTCAAATATTTCTGCACATTAGAATCCTCCAGGGAAGTTTTTAAAATGACCATTGCCTGAATCCCTCCATGAGAGATTTCAATTTAACTCTTTGGGGTAGGGTCTGAGCATGGGCATCATTCTTTTCTTTGTTATTCTTGTCTAGTTTTTTGTATTTGTTTTTGTTTAAGTTCTGTGCATGATTCTGTTATTGAAGTGGAGTTCAAAATCACTGCTTCAGACTACTGTCACTTTATGGAAATTAGAAAATTGAGGTCCAGAGTCAACTGTTTGTACATGGTCACAAAATAAAGCAACACAAGCAGAATTAAATATAAGCTTCTGACTCCTAAGACCACCACCTCTTTCATTATCATGTAGGCAGCTACTGGACAGCTTGGAAAAACCTAACATTGTTAAAGACCCATTACATATAAAGAGAGAACTCCGGACTCTAATGCTATGTGGATGAGCAAATGCACACCACTGGCTGACTTAGGGCCATGCATTCCAAGGGGACTCATGGGGGCAGGGCAGGGGAGAGGAAAGTACGGAAGTGAGGGTCAGTGGACGTGGCTGACCACATTATGTGGTTTTAGGCCACGTGGCCAACCTTAGGACTATTTTCGCAGTTTTTAAAGGGTGGTTGTCAAGGAGGACAGGTAACCTCCAATAATCCAGACTGTCAGCATTATTGCTTTATTATCCTGCACCACGCACACAGACCACAGGCATTATTGTCCCTAAATTGCACACATTTAATGCATTTATGATTTTGGGGCCTACTATATTTAGTAGGTAAGTCACTGCACAAACATATCCATCCACACACAAGTCTAATATGCACAGGTGCTTGGGGTGTGTGTGGATTTGGATACATACCCAATACACTAATCTTGAATCCAAAGATACAAACTGCTGTGGCATCTGAGTGACCAGACTACGGCCCCTAGAAGGTGGGAGGATTAGTTAAGAATGTCGACCATTTTCACAGAGTACAATTAGCTATGGGAGAAAGAATGAGTGTCCTCACCTGAGCTTCAGGCTTCTTCTAAGACTCTCTTCTCCCTTCCTGTAACCACGTAGTGCTTTTATTCAGCCACTGTTTTTAAGTTCCCTCTCTTAAAAAGAAACAAGATCTGATTTCCTAAGAAATTCTATCCAGTTGAAGCCCTGAGTGGGTCTATATAAAGATTAATGGGAACTTTAAGCTTGACATCTCTTTTTAAAGAAAGAAATTTTCCGTCTGAGTGAGGCAGTGAGGAAAGACACAGAGGATGGCATGTGGACGGCATAGTTTGCCGTTGGTGAGTTGAGTAAGCAGTTCAGAGGGTTAATTCATTGAAACCTTAATTGTCTTAATCTAGGAAGCTCCTCTACTACAGGCTTTCCGCTCCCCATCAAGCTGGGCTCCAAGGAGGGTCAAAGCCCGTCGCTTCCCTCTCCTTCCAGGTCGGCCATTCCCAGAGAGCTGGCCCTGCTTCCCCTCCACCGCCTTCTCAGGGACCCTGGGCACAGCCTTATCACTGTGCCTCCCATGCTCTGCCTCTCAAGTCCCCTTGGAATGCATGACTCTTAGGTCAGTCAATGGTGGGCATTTACTCACCCACATGTCTTCAGATCCAGGGTACTCTCTTTATATGTAATGGATCTTTAAAAAGTCATCAGGCTGAGCTTAGGTTTCTTCTGCTAATGAAACAAATACAAACCACACCATACAAAGAATGGTGAAAGTTTAGATAAATGTTTGGATAAGGAGCAGAAAAAGATACAAAATAAATTTAGGGAATCATCCATTTCAAGTCCATCTTCCCTTAGGCACCAATGCTATAGTTTAATCAAGAGGTGACTGAAGGTGTCTCCCCAACATCTCCACACCTGGACATCCCCAGGAGTAAAAACCTCGAAAATATCAAGCCACTCTAAATAGACTACCAAAGAGCATTTTGTGAATCCCCTAGGAATAATGGGATCCCTCTTCATCCATCACTCCCCTTTGCCATTACAGAAAGCAGCTGGTGTCTGAAGGGCATGGCAACTTTTTACCTTCCTACTCCAAAAACACATGGGCTAGGCTGGTCCTTCATTCTGAGTAGCTTGGCCTGGGCTAGGATCCAGGTTTCTCTTTGGACACAAACCAACTAACAGCTGTCCCTTTCCTTGTAATGGCCATCAATACAGTTAGCTGAAATCCAGTGGTCTAAGATGAAAACTGTATCATTTGCTTATTCTAGAGGCAAGTCTAATAAACAAGGTTAGGATTTCACTAACTATAGAATCACGAAAGCAGAAATTAGAGCCTCTTCTTTCTTTTAAGAAGACCCTGGCTTTACTCTCTAGCCTTGTCATTTGTAATCTGAAATTCCTAATCAAAGCAGCAGCAAATTCCTGTGTTGTTCTTTTCCTTGAGTTAAGGGATGCAAGGAAGAGCGGAAGACTTGAGTTTTACACTAACTTTCCTCTTCATATGCTTTCTGTCCTCCTGAAATGACCTGTCTTTCCGTATCCTACAAATTTCCTATTTTTTCCTCAAGACATAATTTAAATGTCGACCCCTCCATGAAGCCCTCCTCACTCTCCCAGGTTTCTCTGCTTTATAGACCTTACCTAAATATATGATTATCTCTTTATACATGTCCACACCACTAGATCCTGTGCTACTGGAAGGTACAGACAGAGCTAATTCTTTTTCATAGCACAATGTTCTTAACAAATTTTGTTGAATAACTGAGCAAAGCAAAAGACATGAAAATAAATGAAGTTAAAAGAACAGAATAGTGTAAAAAAGACTGAGACATTAATAAAAAGATAAACTAAAAAGCAGGAGGACATAAGAAGAAAAAGAAGAAAGAGAGGAATCAGTTATGAGAAGGACCAGAATAAGAGAGCACAGAATGAAGAGAGAGCAGGCAAAAGATGTGCATAGGTTAAAGAGTGAAAGAAGAGAGGAGATGGGTGAACTTAAATATACAGGTTTCTTTCTGATTTAAAAAACAAAACAAAAAGAAGTGCTGGAATCCCAAAAGTAGAATACAAGCAGAACTGCCAATGGTCTGGTGCCAAGGCCACTAACCATGGTCTATAATTAAAAGCAGGGATGGTGTAGACCTGTGATGCATGGTCCAGCAACTCTGGTGTCAACTGATAGCTCGATAGAAATGCAAAATATGGAGCCCCAGCCCAGGTTTACTGAATTAGAATATGCATTTTCATAAAATCTCCAGATGATTTCAATATATGATAAAAATTAGAGAAGCACTGATGTAGATATTTAAAATCCACAGATAACTCTGCATTTCACTCTAATCAATGGCATGGTGTACAAAGCACTGGCACTAAGAAGTTATACAACCTTAGGAAAATCATTTAATGTCCCTGGATCTCAGTTTCTTTATTAAATGAGAAGTTCAGAGTAGATGATTTCTAAAGTGTCACATAGCTCTGATATTCTTGATCTCATCTAACAGCATAACTTTAACCCTTCCTAAACCCAAAAGAACAAATAGGTAGCATCGTCGACTAATTAATATCTCACTTCCTTTCTCCATTCATTTATTTAACATTTTCTGAGAATCTATTATGTGCTAGTCACTACGCTAAGTACAAATGATTCTAAGATGAATAAAACATCTCTCCTTGCCCTTGAGGAGCTCACAAAATTCTTAGGGAAACAGGGCGTATAAACAAAATCAGGATAAACTAAGACGCATGAGCACATGTTGGTGAAGACCAGAAAGGAAGGCAATTCCACAGCCTGGGGCAGCCATGGAGAGTTTCAGCAAGGGGACAACGTAGACGTGCATGAGGTCCCTTCTCTGCCAACCTCTGCTGAAAGTGCTAAGAAGTGAAAAGACCAAAAATAAGGTGGAGAACATCAAGAAAACAACCAAAGGTTCATAAACACACCTTGCTGGGTTCACAATTCCCCAAAAGGTTCACAGCACAATGGATTCTGTGTAATGGCCACAGGCACCATTAACAGCCGCAGGTGAACCTCAGAAACCCACCTTCTCTGAGCTCTGCCTGCTCCTTCATCCTGACTACATTCTGTTCCAGCTTTGACCTCCTTCTGGAAGATAATATCAATTCAACCACTAATCTACTGTCCCTGGAGACTTCTTCTTGTGGTTGCAAAGAGGAGATGCACTTTAATAAATGCGAACAATTCATTAGACCAGTAACTTTTTTATCTATATTTATTTACAGTGAGAGACAATACTGGTATCCAGTCATGTGCACAGGAGCAGCGACTGAAAATGTAGTTTACTGAAAGGAAGAAATTTCTAGAATTCCTAAGGATGGGATAGAATGGCACTGAGGAAAAGGAGAAGCTTCATTTTTCCAGCCCAGCCACTTTTGACTCCAACAAAATACACAAGATGAGTGCTTTTGTCGGCCCCAGTCCTCAATATTAAATACACAAGACTATCGTTTGGAAGAATAGTTTTCCCACCTTTAGAATGGTAAGTTCAACCCTGGCTTTTTTCTCTTCCCTAGCTTCTGCATGCTGATTTGGGATTATGATTTCTTCCCGTACAATTTGTCCTTTTACCTGTCTCCTTTTATAGTCCATCAATATTATTTATAGCCCATAAATATTAACAATTTTTTTACCTTAACCTGTTAGTAGTATATATGTCACCTTCGTTTTCAGATTCTTAAACAAGGATATAGAAAAAAAATCCTGTCCCCAGGGTTTATTGTATTCATGGGAAACTGAAAGAATATTTTACAAGGTAATACTGTGGCCAAGGAATGGATCAGCTCAGTCCTGTTTCTCTCAAACATGCCTCATTCCACCAGCCAATTTCAGTCCATTTGCCCACCTCCCAGGTACCCCCTGCCTCTCCCCACACAAGGCTGGGTGCGTGTACATGAAGGTCAAGGAAGACGGTCAAGATTCCAAAGCTATCTTTCTGGAGATAAACCAAGAACACAAAATCAAGGTTCCTGCTGTTCATCCCTTCTCCAGAGGAAGTCGCTCTTCTCAATCAGACTTAAAGAAAAGCACTTGGTGCGCAAAGTATTGAATAGAGGATTTTTTTCTCTTTCCCCTCCTTTCCTGTCATTTTGCCTTTTTATTGATTCTCTCTGCCTGCGTCCATCCCTGGCAAAAAATGCATATATACGTTAGCAAAGCAAGGATCTTCAGACAGACAGGCTTCCTAGGGATGGAACCAATGGGAGAGGAAAAATTACATGTAACACCTAACTCTAAACTGCCACATCACTCTGTGTTCACAGATCCGCCATGCTCTGCCACACCTGAAACAGACATAGAAGATAACCATGTTGTTCTGCTTCTCTTGAAATCACCCACCTAATGTCCTTAACTGTGTCCTGGGAAGTCTTCATTTCCCATTATTATTATTTTTCTTAATTGCACATCAAGGAGGCTCCTCGATTGAAATTAAATTTGCTCTTCCTCCCACCAGCAGCCACCTTTCTTTCCCATGTCACCCACACTGTAAGGGGGGTGGCAGAAGGAGAAAAGACAAAATAGAACCCAGTCAGCTCTGTGCTGTGAGGGGAAAAAAGGGGGCGAGAACAATGCCCCTGAGATGGCTCAGAGCACCACTGAGTCACAGCCTCACAGAGACTGCCCGCGAGGATGGGGAACACCTGCTTCCTCATCAGGGTCTCCAAAGTGGCTTTGGATGGTGAAAAGGCACAGACCACCTGTGGCGATTCCTCCTTGAATCTTAACAAGCCCTTTCCAATTGGATTACCTCTCCCTTCCCTTTATAGCTTCCCCACCCACTTTTTCCTCTCTTCCTCAACTCCCTCCCCTTTCCACCTCGCTTAGTCTTAGGGACAACTAATGATAGTCTGGAACCTGGCTTCATCCATTGGCATTCAAGAGAAATGAGGTAGCTGAGATCCTGTCAAACAGCATCCTTATCAACCCCATCACCAACAAACATTCCAAAGGACCTACTGGGTGTAGAGTACTGGTATTGTGGCACTGGGGATGCAAAAGGAGCCCTGTGCCCCATCAATGCCCTCCTCTCCTTGTCCATTTGTATGTATGAAAGCATTGCACATGGAGCTGCCTTTCTCACCCATACCTCTTTTCTATTTTGAAGTCAAATTAAGAGTTCATCCTCCTACTTGGAGTGGAAGCAGATGGAGAATGAGCTCAGGTGTCTCTAAGGTGAGCACACGCCAGATAACCTCAGCTATTTGTAGACGTGGTGAGAACATGGTTCAAAGTGGGATCCCACCCTCTCACTCTGATTACACCATGGTTACAAAGTAGCATTTCAGCAGTAAAACTCAAAAGAATGAAACCCAGGGAAGGGGGATAGTGAATTTGGATTACATCTATCCTTTCTGGACAATGAAGAACTATCATCTACTGTCATGTTGAGCGACAAAGATCTTTCACCACTTCCCCACATCCCTTTGTATTTTGGATTATCAAAAAATTGTTGTTTTAAAATGCCAGAAAAAAAAAATGTGTGTGTGTTCGGGGGGTGGTAACACTTTTAGGAAAAATAATGATGCTAATGATTCTGCTACATATTTTTGGAGATCTTTATCCCAACCAGATTCCTGCATTTAGACACCTTCAGAGTTCAGGGATATATGGTCAGTGGAGCAAGGAAAGGAGCAGTCCACTCACCATCATGGCCCTACAACCCATGAATGATCTGATTTTCTCAAGAGTTGTCTTGGATTGCATGAGTGACTAGCTGAAGAGTCATTAGCTAAGTCTTTTCCATTTCTCCTGCTATTTTTCTTCTCAAGTACATTAAAATACTGCCTAATCACATTTCACATATTGTAAAAATTGATGAAAGGGAAAATATTAAAGTATTAATTCCATTTTTGAGGGTACAAGACTAACACATGCAAACAGCACATCTCTTTGTTTAACACAAAGACTCACGTGTCGAATTCTGCACCCCTTCCACATGCACAGCATTTTAGAACTCTGCAAGATAGCCATTTTGCAAGAGTGTGGAAGTAACAGTTTGCTTGGAGGATGTGTGGGTATAAATAGATGTGTAGACAGAAGGAGAAATTTACAGCTCAAAAATAATAGCACAGGAAAAAATACAAATTAAAAGCAGAATATTGACAGAATTCCTCCTTTTCGAGCTTAAGATTTAAGTCCTTTAACCTGCAGCATCCTTCAAGTCCAGCTGTTCTTGGACCAGCCTGATCCCCACCTAGACCTACCCCTCTGCAATAGGCCTCCCGGGATCTCTGGGCCCAGTGTCAACCCTTTAGACAGCAAGTGGATTTCAGGGCAACAATCACAGTAATCTCAATCATTATTTTTATCTGTTTTAAAGGGCATAGAAAGGATGACTAGGAAGGTAAAGACAGGAGACAGGGAGAGAGGCATGAAGGTGACAAGGGGAATAAAGCCAACCTGAAAAAAAAAAAAAAAGATTTCTAGATTCCCATAAAAATCGGAGCTTTAGCTCTGGGTGAATAAAATGCTATTTAACTGGAAAATCACACAGGTCTCTTGGCTGGCTATGTCGATATAGATACAGATATAGATACCCCTGATGCCATCCAACATCTTTTGTGCCTGCATACACCCATCCCCACTGCCCCCCAAAAGCCCAAAACCTGTTTGATGAGAGAATAAAAAGAAAAAACATGGGAGATTTCCTCCTTTGTAATAAGCCTTTTCCCCAAAACAGCATTATTTTCATATCTTGTGACCTTTTCTTCCAAAAAGATCCACTTGAGGGACTCGAATAGATAGATAAAAGGAGGAATCCCTACCCCAGGTGAGGAAAAAATAAAATAGAATTTGCCCTACCTTGGTTTGTAGAAGCCAAACCTCTAGACGGACAGATTAAGGGAGTGAGCATGTTGGGAATGTCCAGTCCCTTCTTCTTGCTTGCATATCCACATAAGAAAGACGAAGGATAAATGAACGGAAGATAATTTAAAATCCAATTTAGCGTCAATTTTGTTTTAATCTTGTGTCTTGAAGAGATGCAAATTCAAAAAAAAAGATTTAATTCAAAGGTAATTCAGGGTATGGAGAGCAGCTCACAATGCAGAATCCAGAGTAATTATTCCGTGTGCATGTGAGGTTAGTGGCTGGAATAGATTTTTAACGCTTCTTCTGGCAATTACGGTTTTTGGTTTTTGGAGCGTTAGTGGAGGAGGCTCTGTGTGGAGAAGCTGGGGGCCGGCTCCGTCCCTCGGTGGAGCATGGTCATTCCCAAAGCGTCCCCTTCCTAAGGGGGAAAAAGAGGCGGTCAGGGCTTGATTCGGGTGTCCCCCGGAGGGTGAGAAAAATGCATTCCGAAAAAGATATCAATTCGTTTTATGGAAAGGGGGGAGGAAACCCCGCATTTCCCACAGAGTGCACACGAGAGGGATTGAAAACAGCTGGTACCGGTCTATAAATAATTCAGAAAAGGTCTGGCTATACCATTCCTGGGACAGGCATGGATGAGAGGTGGGAAAGCTAACCTGAATGGAAGAGGAGAGAGGGAGGGAGCGAGCGAAGGAGGAAAGTGGGAAGGAAGGAGGAAGGGAGGGAGAAGCGGCACCATACAGCAACACACACTCACACACACGCAGAAACACAATTCCCACTTAACTCGCCAGCGAGTGCGGCCCCCAGCCCCATCTGCATTGCTGCTGACATGTCTGTCTCGCTCTCCCCATCGCCTCCAGCAGCAGCGCCGCCTCCCACCCCAGGCTTGTGCTGAATGGGTTCTGATTGTGCACAGGGTGCACACTGGGCATTTCTTGGAAGGGGCACACTGACACGCGCGCACACACGCCCCCGACGCGCACGCGCCCCGCGCGCACTCACACTCACCCCCGCGCACACTCACCCCCGCGCACACTCACGCTGCCGCCGCGCTGAGGTGCAGCGCACGGGGCTTCACCTGCAACGTGTCGATTGGACGGAGGGGCGCGTGGGTCCAGCTCGGGGCGCCGCTGCCCTGCCTCTCTGCTAGGTGAGGGGATGAAACCCCCCAAAAGACCAGAGACAGCCCTACCCAGTCACAGCACCCCCTCCCCCCACACACACACACAAAAAAAAACCCTTAAAAAAAGCCACGTCCAAATTAGCAAGTGCCGGGTTCTGCTGGATTTCAGAGCTTTACCTCATGCCAGGTTGGTTCA
Organism: Macaca nemestrina; assembly: GCF_043159975.1. NCBI lineage: Eukaryota > Metazoa > Chordata > Mammalia > Primates > Cercopithecidae > Macaca > Macaca nemestrina. Next base: position 128,014,501 of record NC_092134.1, on the reverse strand, counting down.
CGGTTTCACAGCTTCGACCCTTTATCTGCCTGACACCCCCAAACCCCTACACTGGAAGGAGAGACTCCAAAGCCAATCTTTACGTACCGGCTCCGAGCGCCTCCGCGGTTGCAGTCTCCGGAGAGGGGTGGCCGGTGGCTGGGAATGGAGGGTTTTCCTTTCCTGCAAAGCAGGATTAATGATCCGTCTCGGGGGTTTTGAAGTTCACGACTCTTCTTTGCAAGGCAAAAGGATATGCATTCGGACGCCAGCACTTCTGGATGGTGGTGATCAAGAATCACCCTGACGAGCACTCTCGATAGAGCGAAGCCCCGAGATTTCCTAGAGGTGAAGAAGCCGGAGGAAGTGGTTTTTGAAAGGGGGTGGGGGGAACCTTCCTTTCTCAAAAAGAGGTGGGGGGGGGTGGAGAGGCAGGAGCCCAGATTCCAGTTGGTGAGGATCGGAGCCGGGGGAAGGGAAGCGGGCGGGGGCAGGCTGTGCAAGTCAACCGCGCGGCAGCCGGAGAGGGAGAGCAGGAGGGGAGGAGGGGAGCGTCAGAAAAATGGGTATTAATCACCGCGGACGGGGGGAGGCGCGGGGAGCGCGGGTTGCCTGGTCTGGATTTGGGTCTCACACTCAAAAACGTGCCGCGCACACACACAGACACACACCCCCTACCTCTCACACCCTGGCTCCCGTGGGAGGAGAAACCCACGAAGCTGGGGAAGATGCTGCTTCTGCTCCCAGGGGCGGGTGTGAGCGCGCGTGTCCTTTCTCCACACCCCCCACCCCACCCCACCCCCAAGCCCCTGCACCCCCTCACTCCTCTTGCTAAGACTCTGAAGGAGGCAGCTTCCCACGTCATGTGCTGGGGAAGTGGGGTAGGAAGGGGGACGGAATGGGGAAGAAGCTTAGCTCGAGTCCGTGGCGCCTCCTCCCGGCCGCAGCGGGGAACAGCACCGAGGGAGAGCGGCTCAGGGGCGAGGGGAGCTAGACAGTGCCCCCCGTGGGCGGCCGCGCGGGCTGCGGAAAGCATCTTTAAGGGGGAGCTGTAGTTCGAAATCGAAGACCCTTTTATTTTCCATAAATCAGCCTGTGCTTCCTACGAGCATTCTGCGTGTCGGACGCAGTTTGGGGCCGGGTTCTTTCTTGCCTTCAAGGAGCTTAAGGTCTATTCTGAGCACACGAGGCTGACGCCTAACGCAATAGAAAACAAAGCAAAGCAGGTGTCATTCGTGGCTAAATTGTATAGTATAGACCATGCGCGTGCTTTTCTGGCTGCTAGTGAAGGCGTGAGGGGTTTCACGTTTTTTATTAAAGTGGATCCTGTTATTTAAATGCCTTGAGAAGAGAAGATGATGAGACCAGTGAATAATCCCTAAAGGAAACTGGATTTCCTGGCATTTACAAACCCACCCTCTTTGAAAAGGCAAACATCCATTCATTTCTCTTCCTCTTGAACTCTTCTATATTTTAATAGCCTTTATCACCACCTGTAGTACTGTTTACTTTTAACATTAATATTATTGTTTATGCATCATTTTCATTCTCATCCATTGTCTTTTCAAATATCTAGAATATTACAGTGGTGGAACATTTTCATATTGATTGTATCATGGGCTTCTCACCAGCATTCCTGAGAAGTGGCCATACAAATGCACAGGAGAGAAGGTTGTGTGAAATGGATACTAGTGGCTTGGAACTTTAGTCTGTAGAAGACATCAGATATGTTTTTGCTGTCTTGTAGACCAGACTACTCATACTTCTGAACTACAGTAATTCTTCTGTGTTGCCTGGTTTTTCTCGGGCTTCATTTTTGAACCTAACATATTTAACACACACAAACACATAAGCATTGTGTGAAAACACAAATAGAGTGTGTTCACATGCAAATTATTCCTTCTCAGTAATGGTTTTCTATTTTTCTAAGAGTTAGAGCTGATCTTTCACTACTTTGGGGAAGTGTCAAAGCACCCCAGAGTTGCTGTGCCCTCTTGGTACACAACAGCCCACCCAAGCCCCTCTAATAATTTGTATCCAGGGCTTTGAAATTCACCTGCCTATGGGCAGGTTTGCAGTTGTTACAACACCGATTCCAGGAGTATAGAATGCGGAAAGCAAGAACCTAATAGAGATTTCCTGAAACACTCTTCCCTGAATTTTCCAGGAAAATTACCATTACCTGGTCCATTACCTTCAGAACAACATCCAAGCTCACTTGAGGATCTTCATGGGTTGACCTTGAATCTACTTTTTAAATTTTTATTTTTTTTAATTTCTGGTTCATAACCCAAGACCTTCCCCTTCCTATCCCCAGTCCCTTCACCAAAATTATACTATTCCTCTCTATTTTCTTTCCTTTTCCTCCCTACCTGAACCCTGTTGCAATTCCATTCTACCCTGTTCACTTTTCCAAGGGTAGAGGGAAAAATGAACGCTCATACTTCCTCCACCTAATTGAGTCCACACTCCTCTTCAGTTTCCAGCTCAAGTCCCACCTCCTCTGGGGATATTTTTCAGTCAACCAAGCCTGAACTGATTTCTGTAAAAATTGCAAGGATCTTAAAATGAGAGATGACACGATTTTAAAATGAGAGATGACACCTCACCACCATCCCCTCCACTCTCATTTTCTGTATTCAGCAATGTATGGAAGAGTTTGCTTGATCAGTTACCAGACTGACTGGGTGATAACTTCTTGCATTCATTAACCAGGTACCGGCCCACTAAAGGGAAAAATATTACCTCTGTAGCTATTCACGTTGAACCATGTGCAACTATTGATATTCAATCACATGAAATTGCCAATCATATGAAATAACCATTATTGACATATAATAAAAAGGCAATTTCATAAAGTTAAACTTAAAATTGTATTCTGGTGTCAATTTCCTGTCTTCCTAACTAGTTGTTTAGCTCCCTAAGGGGATAGACCATAACCTAAATCATCCATATATTCCCAGTACCTGGCTCAACTCCAGACATGCAGAGGTTCAATAAATATTTTTTATGACTATTTGAAGCCACTTTATCAAGCAGCTTTTCTGGTTCTGAAATAGCTAATTCTAGGGACCACACAGATTGTGAAGTGGAAAGTAATATCCCTTTTCTCATGGTATTCACTGTCCATTGACTATTCAATGGAACCAAGACTCATCTCCTTTTTTTCTGGCTCCTTGTCACTCACTTGCTCTTCTCACCAATAACCTTTGCCTTCATGGACCATAAGCCTCTCAATAAAACTATTTCAGCCAGGCACGGTGGCTCATGCCCATAATCCCAGCACTTTGGGAGGCCAAGGTGGGCGGATCACCTGAGGTCGGCAGTTCAAGACCATCCTGACCAACATGGAGAAACTCCATCTCTACTAAAAATACAGAATTAGCCAGGCGTGGTGGCACATGCCTGTAATCCCAGCTACTTGGGAGGCTGAGGCAAGAGAATCACTTGAACCCCGGAGGCTGAGGCTGCAGTGAGCCGAGATCACGCCATTGCACTCCAACAAGAGCGAAACTCCATCTCAAAATAAAATAAAATAAAATAAAACTATTTCAAGGACCACCAAGATTCGTGAAATTTGAAACACCATTTCTTAATGTCACAAATATATATTTCCTAACTCCTAGTTCAGCAACACAGAAAACAATATTCTAATGAGACAAGATGTTGCATCATATTTCACAGCATTGCTTATTGAGGAGAAGCTCTTACTTGAGGCTGCTAATGACACTTTTGGAGGTATTCTGCCAGCTCAACCCAAAGAGAGGTTCCCAGAAGATGCAAACACTCTTTTTCATGGCCCAATCAGCAAACGCAAAGCCTATGCCTTGCCTGGCCAACAACAACAACCAAAAAGTATGTTTATCTGGCAACATCTTTCAGATCAAACCACTGGTACCAAAGTGTGGAGCCTGAAGTTTATACGATTTGGAGTCCCTCTTTAAGAGAAAGAATAAAAAATTAATTGCAAAAGTGAATATCCACTTAGAAAATAAATCACAACAATTTAAAAACTCTTTAGTAGTTATAAACACCACAAAAATTAAAAATTTAAATAATAATCTTTAGTTAACTGCGTATTTCTGTAATATTTATTTTTGTATTTTTTTTTTACCACATACTCTTTGAGCACCTCTTCACATTATGATTTAAAGTATAATTTTCTATGAAGATACTAGAATCAAAAAAAATCTGGGATCCAGTGTATTCTTCAAAATAACTGTTCGAAAATTGTTTTTTATTATAGATAATTTAGAAAAATTTCCTAGTTATTGGTATTAGTACAGTTTACACTTTTAAGGGTTGCTGTCAAATTTAGAAAGACATTTATCAAATTTCTTTGATATATAAGCTCTAAGGTTACAAGGATTTCAAGTTTTCTTATACAGTGACTAATCTTAAAATATCTCTTAAATTGATAACATTCGTTAACTAGTTTGTAATTTATTATAAGTTTTACACTATCTTCATCAACGACAGCATTTTGTCTTGAACGAGCCAAAAATATAAATATTTCCCCAATATGTTCATATGATTCACTTCTCTTCATTAATTTGATTGTCAAACAATCCCAGGGGTCTATTCATTACTTCTACTTAGAATATCTGTTTTTGTCTTAAAGAATTAGTTTAGGTATGACTTGGGAAATGCAACATTAGGTGGTCTTGGGAAACGCGACATTTGGGCAGGAAAACAAAAATTCCTGTCCTCACCTAGGTCCCTAGGCACAGGCACAGGGTTGGAGCCCTAGCCGGGGACCACACCCTTCCCTTCCCAGCACTTCCCTGCCCCCCTTTGGTATCATTAGAGACCTGAGCAGCTTCCAAAGGGTAAACATTACACTTAGATTCTTTAAAGAAAATTTTGACTTGTCATATGTGTTTAAAACACTCCATTTGAGAGACACATCTGAAGGAGAAAAAAATGTGACAAAATACCACAGTGGTCAGAAACTTTGGGGTAAGGGAGAGGCAGCTTTTTCTTGAACTAGAATACCGGGATAACCCACAGAACACATACCCTGTGACGCCTTTGGTCACACCTGGAAACCTTTTCTTCATTTGGAACAGTGAGCAATAACTTAATTCTATGGAGAAGATATATTGCAAAGTGTAGAGATACATCTCACTAAGCCTAAAGGAACGTGTTTCCAACTCAGCTTTCCCTTAGCTTCATCCCAAAAATGGTCACCACCACTCCAATGACACCCAGTGTGAGGGGAAATCTGACAGGGAAAGTTGGAGAGGAAAGAGCAATTTTAAATGATTGCAATTAAGGCTGGGTATGGTGGCTCACACCTGTAATCCCAGCACTTTGGGAGGCCGAGGTGGGTGGATCACTTGAGGTGAGGAGTTCGAGACCAGCCTGGCCAACAGGGCGAAATCTTGTCTCTACTAAAAACACAAAAACTAGCCAAGTGTGGTGGAGAGCCCCTGTAATTACAGCTATTCAGGAGGCTGAAGCAGGAGAATCCCTTGAACCCAAGAGGCGGAGGTTGCAGTGAGCTGAGATCCCGCCACTGCACTCCAGCCTGGGTGACAAAGAGGCAATTATAAAATAATATAATAATAATAATAATAATAATAGAAGATAATTAAAATATGCTACTTTTGCAAATTTTACCAAAACACTTAAACACTTGCGCACATTTTAGGGCTTCTCCCAAGACCTTAGAAAGGGCCCAAGTGAGAGTCTATGAATCCGAAGCTGTATTAGTTTCAAAGTCAGTCTGCCTCTCAATTCATTACCTAATGTAAAACAGGCTTGTTGGTTTCTAGATAAAATATTTGAATGATTTTTATCTTTGAAAAGCTAATCATTAAAGGCTCCATTGACAACACGCATATTATTGTTTTCTGCTTAATCCAATCCATCTTCTTTTGCTTGCAATTCCTAGAGTGTGTAGGAAACACAGGCAGAGCATTCAATTTTAATAACTTGCACACGCATACTAAGATCCTGCCTATACCACCACTACTCTTTTAAAAGAATCTCCATTTTTTTCTTATCGTAATAATATTAATTATTCAACTCAGACGGTCTTTTTTTCAAAGAGAGAGTTAAACAACCCTCATCCCCTTGTCTGAAGACCTGCCTATCCTCCAACCATGAAAAAATTATTCATTATTCAGGGCATTTTATTGAGCCTGTGGTATACACTGTAACAATACACTTCTTGACATTTACATTGTGTTCTCATGGAAACATCATTTCTTCAATACTCATCTACCTTTTTTTTTTTTTTTTTTTTTTTTTGAGACGGAGTCTTGCTCTGTTGCCAGGCTGGAGTGCAGTGGCGTGATCTCAGCTCACTGCAACATCCACCTCCTGGATTCAAGCGATTCTCCTGCCTCAGCCTACCAAGTAGCTGGGACTACAGGCATGCACCACCATGCCTGGCTAATTTTTGCATTTTTGGTAGAGACGGGGTTTCACCATATTGGTCAGGCTTGTCTCGAACTCCTGACCTCGTGATCCACCTCCCCCGGCCTCTCAAAGTGCTGGAATTACAGGCACGAGCCACTGCACCTGACCCTTAAATCTGCCCTTTTGTTTTGGAAATCAATCAAAGGGGCAGGATGGGAGGAGAAAGAGAAAGGAGGAATGAATAAGACTTTCAGAGAGAAGAATGATTGAACCTAGAAAGGAGGAAATATAGGATGTAATGTGATAGTAAGCTTTCTCTGTACTAGAGAAAAGGGAGAATTTATTTCTAGCATCATTCACACCCTGAATGTAAATAACCCCCTATTAAGCACAGTTACAGTTGGCACTGTCTTATTAATTGTATTTTTTCTTTTCAATATAGCAAAGATACAATACCACCGGATCTGATCCAGCTGTTTTTTAAAAACAAATCTTTTTTTTTTTTTTTTTTTTTTTTTTTTTTGAGATGGAGTCTCACTCTGTCGCCCAGGCTGGAGTGCAGTGGCACAATCTCGGCTCACTGCAAGCTCTGCCTCCTGGGTTCAAGCCATTTTCCTGCCTCAGTCTCCTGAGTGGCTGGGACTACAGGTGCTCGCCCGGCTAATTTTTTGTATTTTTAGTAGAGACGGGGTTTCACCGTGTTAGCCAGCATGGTCTCGATCTCCTGACCTCATGATCTGCCCACCTCAGCCTCCCAAAGTGCAGGGATTACAGGCATGAGCCACCGCACCCAGCCCTAAAAAGAATTCTTTTAGAATCTTAGTTTTTCTATCCGAATAGGTCTTCTCCCCACTATTTTTTTCTCATGGAAACACTTTGGAAAAACCTGTCTCTAGCCTCACCATTATTATGTAGAGAAGACATATTCTCCTTTTGTTTTGCCTTCATTATTTGAGTTTCTCAAAAAATGTACCCTAATTTCTTTTACTATGGACAATATGAATGACAGACCCAATCTCTATCTCAAGGCATTTTGGAATATCTTCTTGCCAGAGGCAGTTGGATAGTGATGTAAATGAGGAAACAAAATGGAAATAAATTTTATAGCTCTCCTTTCACTAGTTCCCTTTTCCCTTGTCACTTCATCCTTTCTCTGATTTTTTAAAGGCTTTTTTGTGAGCCATGTATCCAGCACTCCAATATTCTTTTTCCATTTAATATCTGTCTCCTTTCCTGTGGGCTTTTCCTCCTGGAACAGTCCCTGTTACCATTCCCAGGGAAATATCACTTCTTTTTCCCACCCCCCTTCAGAGGATCCTTTTATCTTCTAGAGTAGCTTTTATTGATAATGACTTCTGTCCCCTTCTAGAAAAGACACATACCCCTCCCTCACTCCTGGCCCCCTGCACCCTTCCCCATTGACAGCCAAGAGACCTTCTGTGGAGATGGAGACCAAGTAAAAGAAATGAGAACAAAATGGCTTAAAAATCTGCCCAAGTTGAGGGAAAAGAGGAGGCCACTGGGGGACCCTGACAATCTGTTGAGAGAACATGGAGTAACATGGGTGTACAACATTCATGTCTAGAGACAGGAGTCTCACAAAATAAATGTGAAATTAATATGAAATTGTGTGAATAGGGTGGATTTCATTAGGGCACCCACACATACATGTGTGCGCACACACACATACACACACACCTCTAGTGCTTTTGGAGAATTCTGAGTTCCCCACCTGAGGTGGTGGGGGGTTATTCCTCCCATGTCCCAAATTCACACAATCAACCCTGGCCACATACCCTGGGAGGTATGCACTGTAAGCGCCACAAGGGCAGGCGCCTGGCCTATTTTGTTCACCGCTATATTCCCAACACCTAGAGCAATGTCTCAATGAATCAATGAATGAATGACTTGTAAGAGGACCTGAAGAATGAGGTCAGTAAGTATTTCTAGAAGAATTTTCTATACCTCTATAACAGCTGCATTAGGATGACCCTACTTGAACTTCTCAACAGGCTCCACAGTAACGGATTTAGTTCAAATTCCTCCTTGACACACTGGTTCCTTCAGTGTCTGGCCCCAACTTACCTCTCCTCTATAGCTCTTTATAAAATGCGTTCATTTATAATTTTGTTCTCAAATTGATGTTTATTTTATTTTTAATTTATATTTTAGTTTTATCAAAACTATGTAAGTAAAGAGTTTAAAATAATTGAATAGTTTAACAGCAGTCCCTTTATCCCCTCAGCACCACAATTTTTCACACCCTAAAGGCCCCTTTCAGACTTTTTAATTGAAAATTTTGGCATTTACTCTCACAACTCAAAATGGCACACTTACATTGCTACGTCTTATTTTTTTGGTCCATTCATTATCAATTGATATCCCACTGCGGAAGATAGGGTTTGCCTCCCTTTCCCCAAAAACAAAAACACCTCTAACGAGCCATACACATGCACTCTTCCTAGTCCTAGCCCCATATCTTTCAATATACATATGTCATAATTTTATTTAAATCAATATTCATAATTTATAGTTGTCCCCTAAATGTCCTTTATCACATATTAGATTTGGTTATTTGTCTCTTTAGTCTCCTTTCATCTAGAATAGTTCCTTCACCTTATTTTGTCTTCCATGACATTGACATTTTTGGATAGTCAGGGCCAGTAATCTTACAGAATATTTCATATTCTAAATTTGTCTGTGTGTTTTTCCTCACGAAGAGATGAAGGAGACGCATTTTTTGGCAAGGTGTTATTGCACACTTCTCTGGCATGTCATATCAGAAGGCCTGGAATGCCAGTTTGTCCCAATACTGATGATTCCAAATTTGATCACAGATTTGGGAGTGTCCAAGGGATCCCTCAGTACAAAAGTACACTTCCCTTTTTGTAATTAATAGGTAATCTCTTGGATGATAATTTCAGACCACACTCCCATGTCCCTGTTTCCTAATAACTTAAGGACAAAGAGAATTGAAATAAAATATTAACTGATAGTATGTCTGTTGACAGTGGTATTAGTGCAGTAATTATTAGCAGAGTTAGAAAATTATATATATGTAAGCTCTGTCCACTAAAAAGACCAAAAAGCAATGACATTCCAGTAACAATGAGCACTCCTATTACCCAGATCCTGGTTTCTAAAATACCATTTCTGCCACCAGCTATCCTTAAAGAAGTGGCAGACTCCCGGGTCTGAGGAAGTTAAGGTCAGGGAAGTAAAAGTTGGGCTTGGAACATCTTGTTTGGCCCAAATGCAAGGAAGTGCTCTAAGACTAATGGGGACATGTCAAAAGGACATAACACCCAGTTTAAAGGGTCTCCTGGCCAAATGTTGGACTATTTTAGCATAAATGAGAATAATTATCATTATCAGTGTGACACATTGAAATCCACTAGTCCGTAGGGATAGTCAAAGGGTACTGGTGAAGAGAAGGAAAGCTTTTCTTTATAAATATTCCAATTAATAAATACTAAAGGAATGATAGAATTAGAAAATCACCATTTTATCATCTCCAGTATAACAAATGTTTATCAGTGTATGTTAAATCCTTTTCTGGTGATGACTTTGGCAAGACACAATCATACAAGGCACTTATTCTTAACGTGTAAAAATTATTATGTCATTTTTTAAAACTTCAAATATATTCTCTCACATGTTACAAATACAAATACCCCTTCCCTTCATTCATGTTTACGAATGCATTTCATTTATCTTTCCAAATTTTCTTATTTGCAAAACCTTTCTTTTATCCATTGGTTGATTGCTATGAGCAAGATTCATATATAATTTAGTGACTCTGTAGAGAAAAATTCTCTAGCCTCTTTTAAGAGGAATTTATTAATTTCTTCTTTGAACAAAAACATTTCCCAAATTTCTTTTAAGAAAATGCTAAAATATATCTCTAAGTTAGTTGGTTTACTCCCAATTTTAAAATACTAATTCAAAAAACCATCAACTGAGCACTATGTATCAAGAAGAGGGCTAAGTATTGTTAGAAAAATGAAAATAAGTAAGATATTTTCATGACTTCCAGAAGTTTATAGTCTGCCTTAGTCCATTCAGGCTGCTGTAACAAAATACCATAAACTGGGTGGCTTATCAACAACATAAACTTATTTCTCACAGTTTGGGAAAATGGAAGTCTAAGATCAGGGTACCAGCAGATTCGGTGTCTGATGAGGGCCCACTTTCTGGTTCACAGGTGATACCTTCTAGCTGTGTCATTACATGGTGGAAGGAGCAAGAGGTCTCCCTCAGGCCTCCTTTGTAAGAGCCCCACTCATAAGGGCTCGGCCCACATGACCTAATCACCTGCCAAAATATCATCTTTTGGGTGGTTAAGATTTCAACATATGAATTTGGGAAAACAGAATATTTAGACCACAGCATAGTCTAAAGAAAAGAAGTCAGTATGTAAAAAAGAGAAGCAGGTAATAAAATACAGAGCTATGTAACACTTATAATAAAGATAGAAGCAGAATTCTAATACCTCTAAACATTCATTCCAACAAAAGTGTGGAAATTGCTTTATTGCCCTCAATTCTTCATTTCTTCATATAGCCACAACCCTTGACATGCAATGCTGCAGTGGCACCCAGATAATAGAAGGGGCATACATCCCTACACTTTGAGTGTAGATTGGGCAATATGATTTAATTTAACCAACCAAATGAAGTAGAATTGGTGGAGTGCCAGTTCCACATCCAGGTCTCAAAATGCCTGCATTGTTCTGCTTGAGCACTCACACCTCTGCCACTGCCATGAAAAGAACATGTCCAGGGCAGCCTCTTTGTCCTAGGAGGAAAAGGGGCCACGCAGACCAAAGCTGAGTCACCCTAACTGAGCCCAGACCATTTCAGACCATTTTCAGCCACCTATAGATATGCAAGAATAAATACTTGGTGTTATAAACCATTGAGTTTCAGGGGGATTTGTTATGCAACAATTTTATCACACTACCTAACAGATACACAGAAGAATGAGGGAAATCTTGAATTTCAAAGGGTGTGGCACCAGTTTTGGAATTAGAAGTAGACTTTTGATAGGGAGAGAAGGAGTTAGACCATTCCAAGCTGAAGGAGGGGCATGAACAGAAGTTCAGAGGGACTTTCAAGTAATAGTAAGAGATAGCGCAAATATGAGAGTATTGGAGCACGTTCTAGAGCCTACGGAATTTTATACTAAGTACTTTATGTTTATTTTATAGTTTAGGGTTCTGGAGGAGGAAAGGAATTTGATCTGGCCTAAGCCTTTGGAAAATAATATTTGCAATAGTTGGAGCCAAATTTAACGGAGGAAAAAGGAACAAAATTAAGAATGGTTGCTTCTCTACTATGTGCTGAGTGCTTTACCTTGATTAGCTCATATAGTATCTCAACAATCCTGTAAAGTGCATATTGGCATCCCCTTGTACCAATGAAGAAAAACAACATTGAGAAATTAAGTAACTTTCCCAGAATCTTATAGCTGGCAAGACATAGAGCCAGAGTTCAAGGTCAGTATGCATGGCAAAATATGTGTTCTTTGTGCTATCATCATTCTGTCTCCCAAATATTGTATACAGGCAAGCAAATTAGGAAGTTATTGCTCTAGGAAAGTGGTAATGAATTATACTAGTAGCAATAAGAAAAGATAAGAGGGAACATATTTTAGAGAGATTATAAAAGTTATATTTATTTATTTATATTGTCAAAGAAAAATCGCCAGGATACAGCAACTGGCTGAATATGTGTGGTGATGGGGCGTGATAAGAAGATTCCACATTTTTTATTTTAACCAAACAGTCTGTGTCAATGCCACTAAGATAGAGAACATAGGACAGGAAGAGCAGGTTTGGTGGTAAGAAACCTAATACACTAAGTTTATTTATCATCTTGGGATGCTTTCTGACCAGTGATGATAACATTAATAATAGCTATCTCTCACTGAGCACTGTTCTAAAGCACTGTTGTTAGTGTTCCACATGAATTAATTCATCCAGTCACACATCAACGCCAACAATAAGGTAGGTGACATTATTATCCCATTTTATTGATAAGGACACTGAAGAACAAAGAAGTTAAGGAACTTGGACAAGTAGCTACAGTGCATGGATATGAACTCAGGCAATCTTGCTGTAGGATCACACTCTTTACAACTACACTGTTGAATCAGTCCATATGGGTTCTTCCAACATGGTAGGCCCTGGTCCCAATAGCTGTGTTAGTTGGGAAAATCAAGGTTCCACTGCAATAAAGAGCCTCCTAACAACAGTGGCTTAACAAAAGATTACTTCTTGCTCTCTCAAAAGCCACTACAGATTCAGGCAACCCTTCAAGACGTAGTTATCCATGTGTTGACAAAACATTCTGTGTTATATCTTATGTCACTTTCATAGCAACATGTGCTACCAAGACAGCAGCTGTAAGCAAGGAGAGGGATGACATGTCTTGAACTGGCAATTAAGTGTTTTGGCTTGAAAATAATACATCTCACTCCTGCCCATACTCATCAGTCAGAACTAGTCCCATGGCCAAGCCCAGTTTCATGGGAGCAGGGAAGTGCAATCCTGTCTAGAAGGAATAGAGCCATAAGCATTGTTCAGCAGTAATGATATCTGCATCCCTCAATTATGCTGCTTCTCATAACATACGAGTAATTAGACATTTGGGTCTTAAAACTCATGATCAAAGTGAAAGCACTAATTTGAAATGTATTTGGATAAGCATATGTATCCTTATCTATCCTAATTTCTACCTCTTTTCTCAAGACACATGGCATTCGTGCTCTATTTTCTGTCATAACTGCCATTCCTGTTGGGGGATTGAAAAGATCAAATGACATAATCCATATGTTTTGATTGTTGAACTTCAAAGTGCAACATGACTAGTTGATGTTCAGATCTTTACTTACCCTCAGTTACATATTAGCCAGTTGTTTAACAGTCGTGGAACACCTAGATGAAGGACATTCTACTAGGCATGGTGGAGATATAACACTATTTAAGACCTATCTCTGCCCATAAGGAACCAGGCTGTGTCCATGACATGTTAACAAATACAAGGAAAGCAGCAGAAAATAAATAGTATTCCAGGCCAGGGGTGGTGGCTCATGCCTGTAATCCCAGCACTTTGGGAGGCCAAAAGGGGCAGATTACTTGAGGTTAGGAGTTAGAGACCAGCCTGGCCAACATGACAAAACCTCATCTTTACTTTAAAAAAAAAATACAAAAATTAGCCGGGTATAGTGGCAGGCACTTGTAATCCCAGGTACTCAGGAGTCTGAGGCAGGAGAATCGCTTGAACCTGGGAAGCAGAGGATGCAGTGAGCCGAGATTGCACCACTACACTCCAGCCTGGGCAACAGAGTGAGACTCCATTTCAAAAAAGAAAAGAAAAGAAAAGGAAGAAAAGAAATAGTATTCCAGAGATCACTGAAGAAAAAAATGCGGGCCAGGCACAGTGGCTCACACCTGTAATCCCATCACTTTGGGAGGCTGAGGAAGGAGGATCCCTTGAGCTCAGGAGTTTGAAACCACCCTGGACAACATAAGGAGACCCTGTCTCTCCAAAAACAATGAACATGCTGGGTACAGTGGCTCATACCTGTAATCCCAACACCTTGAGAGACCGAGGTGGGCGGATCACTTGAGGTCAGGAGTTCAAGACCAGCCTGGCCAACATGATGAAACCCCATCTCTAAGAAAAAAAAAAAATACAAAAATTAGCCGGGCGTGATGGTGTGTGCCTATAATCTCAGCTACTCAGCAGTCTGAGGCAGGAGAATCGCTTGAACCTGGAAGGTGGAGGTTGCAGTGAGCCAAGATCACACCACTGCACTCCAGTGTGGGTGACAGAGCGAGACTCCATCTCAAAAAAAGAAAAAAGAATAAACTAGCCAAGCATGGGCATGGGCATGGTGGCATGTGCTTGTGGTCCTAGCTATTCGAGAAGCTGAGACAGGAGGATCACTTGAGCTTCGGAGGTCAGGGCTGCAGTAAACAGAGTTGAGACCCTGTCGAAAGGAAAGGAAAGGAAAGAAGGGAAGGGAAGGGAAAAGAAGGGAAGGGAAGGGAAGGGAAGGGAAGGGAAGGGAAGGGAAGGGAAGGGAAGGGAAGGGAAGGGAAGGGAAGGGAAGGGAAGGGAAGGGAAGGGGAGAGGAAAGGAAAGAAGACAGGAGAGGAGGGGAGGGGGGAGTGGGAGGGAGGAAGGGAGGAAGGGAGGAAAGGGAGGGAGGGAGGGAGGGAGGGAAGGAAGGAAGGAAGGAAGGAAGGAAGGAAGGAAGGAAGGAAGGAAGGAAGGAAGGAAGGAAGGAAGAAAAATGCCAATTGTGGAATGTTTTGAAATGGTTTTATGAGAGTATCTTAACAGTTAATGAGGTGGTGAACTCAAATGTGTGAAGAAGCCAAATGTAAGACTGGCAAAGGCTGTGGTGAACCGGAAAGAATATGCTCAGTCTGAAGGCTTTCAAATTCTAGTGGGGGCAGGGGTGTGTGTATGTGTACACAATTAAACACTGTGAGGATTAAACAAAACACAACTTCTCGGCAATATCTAGACTGTGACCGCTGGTTGAGAGGAGCATTTTATGTTCATTGATAGCAAAGCCTTACTTGACAAAGGTAAATTTCTGACCAGGACAGTTAATGTGGAGAGGCAGGAGGAAAGGGAGGTAAGGGAGGTAAGGAAGGATGGGCTTCAGAATCTCTCTGTTGACCCTGACAAATCTTACCAGGGGTCAGGAAGAGTTTGCCTGATCTAGTAAAACTAGTCAGTATGATGCAGTATGTAGATAAATGAAACACATTTTGCCTAAATTATTGTAAATTTCAATTTAGGAAGGTCAAAATTAATGAGGTTTTCCTGTACTTGGAAATCATATTTGATGGCATGATAAATGTTAGAACTAAAAACTTAACAGCTGTCTAATAATATCAGTATCTAAGGGAGAAAAAGGTGAGGGTAAAACGATTAACATGATTGCAGAAGGAAAAACAGATTGGCTTAATTAAGACTTTCCAAAGAAACATGCCATCATGCTATAGGTTTTCTTGGGATTTTAAAGAGTATACCTTTACCCTTGACATCAAGTCTCTTAGAATTTGGTCAAGTAGAACATCTACTTTTAAGTTTTATCTTGCCCTCAGATCTTTATAAATGATTGATTGACGGTCACATTTAATTTGAAAAGAACTTAAATTTATACCTATTAATAAAGAGTTTTAAATCTGTTTCTTCTGTATTAGTTGTTTTTTGTTGTTGTTGTTTGTTTGTTTTGAGACAGAGTCTCACTTTGTTGCCCAGGCTGGAGGGCAGTGGGGCGATCTAGGCTCACTGCAAGCTCCGCCTCCTGGGTTCTCTCCATTCTCCTGCCTCAGCCTCTCCAGTATCTGGGACTACAGGCGCCCGCCACCATGCCTGGCTAATTTTTTTGTATTTTTAGTAGAGACGGGGTTTCACTGTGTTAGCCAGGATGGTCTCGATCTCCTGACCTCATGATCCGCCCACCTCGGCCTCCCAAAGTGCTGGGATTACAGGCATGAGTCACCATAGTATTTTAAATTACTCTTTCATTTAAAGAACACTTTCCTCTACACCTTACTTTTGAAACAGCTGGTTATGTCACCTGCTTCACTCTTTATATGTATATATGTAAATATGTAAATTGTATGTAGTTGTAATCTATGTGATTGTTACTTATGTTCTTTTCTCATTTAAATCTACTTTTATATAATTTTCTAGATATCTTCATAGGTCACATATTTATCAAGATAAAGACTACAGTTTTCTAATCTATCCCTTGTTTTATTTCTAGCTTTTTAATATAATGAATAATTTGCTATAAACATCTGAACACAAAAAAATATTTTTATTTAGAAGTATTTAATTTGAAATATATTCCTTCAAAGTAGGATTACTGATCACCAAGTACTATCATGTGTATTTCCTTCATTTCCAATGTTCTCTAGATAGATTTTACAAATTTGCAAAATCTTACTTGTACCTCTTTTTCTACTGCCCTGCAAACTTGGATTTTATTACCATGTTTACATTTGTTTATACAACAGGGAAGAAGAAGCATCTCCTATGGCCTTTAATGTATTTTTCTGTAGCTATTACAAAGCACACTGACTTAGTGTTCATTCTTTCTTGTGTGCAAATGGTTTGCTCCTTTTCTTTGGTCAATTATTATGTGGAAGAGGAATTAATTTTATGTATCTACAGTCATTCTCTTTACATTTGAATGTTCAGATTATACCTGTCATATTTATTTCTGCATGTTTCCCCTAGTATAACCTATTTTTTCTATTAAAAACATTTTTAAATAGTTATAGAAATATAGAAATTTCTAACTACCATATTATAAACTCCCAGGAACTTAATTTGCATTGGCCTAAATTAGTCTCAATCTAGTACTGAAAGTCTGGACGATTTTTTTTTTCCTTTGCAATGTGGCTTTAACACGTTGACTTCATGAATTACCCAGGTAGACTGGTATTATGAATGTGAGGAAGGTTGAACCTGGTACACAAC
Source organism: Macaca nemestrina (assembly GCF_043159975.1). Lineage (NCBI taxonomy): Eukaryota > Metazoa > Chordata > Mammalia > Primates > Cercopithecidae > Macaca > Macaca nemestrina. The sequence goes on along the minus strand of NC_092134.1, from coordinate 127,997,642 downwards.
CAGGGTTTATGCTTTTAGAAAGCTGGTAAATACAGCATAGAAAGGCACTTCTCAGTAGCTTTTCATGGCTTAGAGATCATACAATCTGTGCTTGCACATGGCAGCCTAAAGCCACACTATTATTCCAAGAATACATTAGTGGGAATTACTTTTCAGAAGCTACTCCAGAAGCATCCTGGCCATAATCTCTCTAGAAATAGAGATAAACAAAAACTTGCAATGATTGAGCACAGTTAAGGAAAAGGCCATGTTCTTCTTGCAGCAATGTTAACTATCTCTCTTTTCTCTGACAGCAGTGGTCATCCACCACTTCAAAGTTAAAGGAACAACAGCCTTACATTGTGAGAAGTTCTCTGTACTTTCTGAAGTTTCATCTTAAGAAAAGATTATTGCATTAGAAAGTTCACTGAAATAACACCCGTGGAATTTCCAAATTGATCTCATCTGCTCCCATGGTTTCAAATATCAACTGTACAACAATGATTTCCAAAAATCATTTTTGTTGCAGAAGTTTCTTATATATTTTGGAGATTAACAATAGCAATAGACTCTGAATTATTCTTCCAACTTCTGAATGACCCCCTCCCAAATAGCAAAATGCACCAGAGGGCACTTTTAGGAACATACATTGATCATGGCACCTCCCACCATAAAATCCTTTAACTATCTCTTATCACTTACAGGCTTAATTCTAACTTGCTTAGCGTGGCACCAACTTATGTAGGATATTTGTTATTTACAGAATCCCACCACAGGGCAGAAGAAAATGTGGATTGTTGATTCTACAATAGTGAATTATACTGTATCATTCACATCTTCACATGGGTTGTCATACAGTTAATAACACAGCTCTTACGTGGGTAAGTGGAAATAGGAAGGCAGTTTATGACTACATTTCAAGTTTTTCCATACTTTCTCCTTAGGAATACAGTTATGTGCCACATAATGACATTTCAGTCAATGATGGACCGCATATACAATGGACTGCATATATGAAGGTGATCCCATAAGATTATGACATTTTCATTGCACCTTTTCTATGTTTGAATATGTTTAGATACACAAATACCATTGTGTTACAATTGTCCACAATATTTAATACAGTAACATGCTGTACAGGTTTGTAGCTTAGAAGCAATAGGCTATACCATATAGCCTAGGTGTATAGTAGGATAAACCACTAGGTTTGCATCAGTACATTCTATGGTGTTTGCATGACGAAAAAATGGCCTAAGGACACATTTCTCAGAACATATCCCCTTCATTAAGTAATGCATGATTGTAGATAGTTATATTCTCTAATCCAGTTTCTATATATTTTGGATGGCAGCTTACAAAATGCTATGTAAATTACAATGATTCTTATTAACTCAATAGTGGATTGGTGCTTATCAACACATTGGGCTTTAATGCTTTTGATGCTGTGACCATTTAACATATTATAAATGTTAATAAATGAATTAAATCTATCTCATGGTAATTTGTATTGAATCACATCACACAAAAATTACACTAACTACAGTAACAAAGCAAAATCAACGGCTCTTTAGATCATAGTTTAAGCTCAGAAGAAATAGGAAAAAAATCTAAAATGACTGGTGAATTGAGTGTCTTGTTGGCTTCTTTGTACTTGAATAATCAGTCCTCCGAAATGTTTTGCTGGTTCCACATTTAAAAACTTTTTAAAAATATTTCTAATTACTGAACAGCAAAACTCCTTTTACTCTCATCAAATTATATTCCAAGATCACTTCCATGACAACCTCTTCCTTTCCCACTTGGATGATTTTCCATTTTAGTATTTCTTTTCTTAAATAAAACATATGCAAAAAACCATCTCATTTAGAGAACAGAAGATGATAAAGCGTTTTCTTGTGCTTAAAATTTTGAATTATTCAAAGGCATCTTTGAGATGACTCGTTCCTGAATGTGTGCCTTAGAAAGACATATAATGGATGCTTATTCTATATTTTATAGAGTGATATAGTTTGGCTCTGTGTCCCCACCCAAATCTCATCTCTAATTGTAGTCTCCACATGTCAAGGGAGGGACCTGGTGAGAGGCGATTGGATCATGGGAGTGGTTTCCCCCATGCTGTTCTTGTGATAGTGAGGGAGTTCTCACAAGATCTGATGGTTTAAAAGTGTTTGACAGTTCTCCCTTCTCTCTCTCTCTTTCTCTCTCTCTCTCTCTCTCTCTCTCTCGCTGCCCTGTGAAGAAGGTACTTGCTTCTCCTTTGCCTTCCGCCATGATTGTAAGTTTCCTGAGGCCTCTCCAGCCATGCGGAACTGTGAGTTAATTAAACTTCTTTCCTTTGTAAATTACCCAGTCTCAGACAGTTCTTTATAGCAGTGTGAAAACGTATTAATACATAGAGTTTTCTTTATCCTTGCCACTTCGCCGTTTTTCCTTGTGCTTACTCTAACAAGTCAGATGGCAGACGAGCTGAAAGAGATGGAAATGCTGGGAGAGGTGGCTGAGCAGGAGAGTAATGTTTCTGCTCTCTCTCCTTCTGGATTCTTCTGTCCTTACTGTATCTGAGGATTGTTTCCTTGTTCCTGTTGAAGAAGAAACCCTCTTCATTCCTCCATAAAGGGCTTATCTAACCCTGTGTCCCTTCGTGAGGTGCAGTTTCCTGGGAAGTCTAAGAATGTGCAGCAAGAATTTACTAAAATATTTTCTCTAAACTTCAACTCTTATTTTACTCTCCGAATGAGCCCCAAGTTGGGCTCGTTTTTAAAGTAAAGATGTAATTAAAAATTATATCTAGAGCTGGAGCTATCTTTGAGGCTGAAGGTCATATTTTCATTAAAAAGGATGTAAATGTGCCCTTAGACTGCTGGAACTATTCCTTAGCCCCAAACATTACTCTTTGTCACTTTTAAAAATTATTGTTTTGGGTCTGAAGAAATTGTATTCCTAGTAATTCCTACTCGCTACATAGATGTGATATTGCAATAACCAATAAAGACTGTTATAAAGTCTTCTACAATCATTGTATGCTATACATATGCCTAGTAAATTTTAGCATCAGTAATTCCTAACTAAAAGTTTATAGAGAGAAATAAAAAACCACATGCCTTAGCACCATCCCAAACTTACAGTTGAATCAAAAATGTCCATTTGCACAATGTATTTTATAAATCTACTCATTATAATGCCTCCTTTTTCATTTCTACATTTAATAGTAAATGTCTATTTGATTAAAAAAAAAAAAAAATGAAGACCACACAAGTGACAAAAACAAAGCAGTTAGCAAAAATGACAACTCGGAGATTGTAAACTAAATTACAAGGTTTCAGCATAGTGTTCAAAAAGACTGCAAATTAGGAGTGTTACTTATGTTCAATTTTTAAGGCCAGGTTTGAATAACAAGCAAAAATATCACTTTTAGTCATAGGAGAGTATATGCAATTATTCCAAAAGAGTTGACAGAAAATCTGCTTCTGGCACTGTCTTAGTTAATGGTCTGATAAAAGTCATTTTTCTTACTTTATTTTATTATTATTTATTATTTTTTGAGACGGAGTCTTCCTCTGTCGCCCAGGCTGGAGTGCAGTGGCGCAATCTCGGCTCACTGCAAGCTCCGCCTCCCGGGCTCACGCCATTCTCCTGCCTCAGCCTCCCGAGTAGCTGGGACTACAGGTGCCCGCCACCACGCCTGGCTAATTTTTTGTATTTTTAGTAGAAAAGGGGTTTCACCGTGTTTGCCAAGACGGTCTCTATCCCCTGCCCTTGTAATCCGCCCGCCTCGGCCTCCCAAAGTGCTGGGATTACAGGCATGAGCCACCGCGCCCGGCCATTTTTCTTACTTTTAATATGTTTTTGAAGGAAGAACTGGACAGAGCCACATGGGGCTCTTTCTTCCTAAAAAAAACTATAATGCAGGAAAATTTTTCCTCTATTCTTTTGTGCTATTTTCTGAGCCCCAGTGTTAAGACTCCAGAAAAGGCAGAGAAGGCAAAGGAGACGGCCTTCTTTATACCAGCTTCAGGGTCTTCCTCTCTTCATGAGCTAACTTCACGTTCATTCATCCTTCTGTGTCCTCTTATGCACTTTTACTTTCTCCTTCTACCTTCAAAAAAGTCCTGGGTGGAAGAAAATCATACAGTCTCCAAGGGAAACATCAGAAAGAAAAGAATTCAACAGCCTCATGTTTGTTTATTTTGCTCACTAGAAACAACAGGTCCTTGCTGTACTCCTTGCTCAGTTGAGGCAAGTACAGAAACAATTGCAGGGTTATCTGTTCCAACTTTGAGCCGGGAGCTTCCAATTCCTGCCCAGTGGTGGAAGTCTTACTAATCCATTAGCTCTATTGGCATTTCTAACTGGGGGCCCTAAGTACATTGAACTGGCTGTGCTCAGTTTTTTTGTTTTTTTTTGTTTTTTTTTTTTGTTTTTTTTTTGAGACAGAGTCTTGCTCTGTCACCCAGGCTGGAGTGCAGTGGCACGATCTGGGATCACTGCAAGCTCCCCGTCCTGGGCTCACGCCATTCTCCTGCCTCAGCCTCCCGAGTAGCTGGGACTACAAGCACCCGCCACCACGCCTGGCTAATTTTTTGTATTTATAGTAGAGACGGGGTTTCACCGTGTTAGCCAGGATGGTCTCGATCTCCTGACCTCGTGATCCGCCCGTCTCGGCCTCCCAAAGTGCTGGGATTACAGGCGTGAGCCACCCCGCCCGGCCCAGAGTTTTAGTATCTCAGGATTGCTTCCTCCCTGTTCCTTCAAAAAGTGGAATAACAATTTTTAGAAGAACTCCCAGGTTAAAAATACATAAAACTCAATGTTGTATTTTCTAAAATAGCCTTTCCCAATATCTGATGTCCCCCTTTGGCAGAAGAAATGAAAATGTTTAATGGTATTTAGTTTGGAAAGCTGTAAGGCAGGATGGGTTTCTCTTCTCCTCTGATCTATCTCTGCATGGTCAGGTCACATTAGGTTTGGGAAAGACAAAGGAGATACAGAATAAGGTAAATCAGGCAAGATGCCTGAAATAATTGATTGCCCTAAATAGTATATTTACAAGAAAACCCTTCTTCATTAAATTGAATATAAATGAAACTCTGATCTACAAGCAAACATTCCACAGAAATATTAATTAGACTTTCTAAACTGGAGGAGCACTATTCTTGCTTAGTAGCATGGTTAAAGAACCTGTTATCACTTTAAAAATTGGGGAGTTAGATGGGCAGTTACCATGTTGTAGTACGTGTAAGTCATTTCTGAACCATTAAATAAATGCACACTGCAAGGAAACTCATCAGCAGGAGCAACAAGCTACTGTTTAAGAGTGGGTAGGGCAAAAGTGAAGGCGGGAGAGAGGTCATTTTCACATTCACCTTATTTTATAACAGCAAAAAGGAAGCCGCTTTATGCTACTAAGTATGTTGTAATGATCGTTTTTGAACCAGAAAAAAGCTTGCAAAATATTCAAATAGAATAGGAAGGTAACAGCTACTTTAATCAAAAAAAGTTTGAGGACAGGGTATTGGGTGGTCGTGGAAAGTAGATTTGGACCTCGAGTTTCCCTTGACTAACGTTTAAGTTGACATACACAAACTCTTTTGGGGAAGAAATTAATTGCATTGGTGTACTTACAGCTGTTTATTAAAAATGTGTCCTTACAGTGACTCTTCCATACACAGCCCTTCCTTTTACTGACGTCTCTATGCCATTAGTCACTTATTGTGGACAACTACCATGTCACTAGAAGCTGGGTTGATCCAGAAGTGTGCAACACACAATTATTCCTTTCTTTCTTTCTCCTCCTCTGCTCCTCAGTCCATGCCCAGAGACATCTCAGTCTCCTAGTGGGCATAAGTTAAGGGAAGACAAGGCCTTCTCCACCTCCCCAGTTGGGATCTGGGATCCAGGATATGTGCCAATGTGATAGAACAGTCTTTCTCTTTTAGGCTACTTTGCCATTGTTGCACATCCACAGAGAAAAATTCAAACGTATAAATCATGGACTAATTCTTGACATGTCATACCAGTATACTTGATTCTTCTTTCCACTTTCTGTTATGCAGTAATTGTGCAAAACCAAAGTTGCAGTCTGTTCATTTCAACACAGTTTTTAAAAATGTTTTATTTCCATAGGTTATTGGGGAACAGGTGGTGTTTGGTTACATGAGTAACTTCTTTAGTGGTGATTTGTGAGATTTTGGTGCACCCATCACCCAAGCAGTATATACAGCACCCAGTTTGTAGTCTTTTATCCCTCAACTCCTTCCCACCCTTTTCCCCTGAGTCCTCAAAGTCCATTGTATCATTCCGATGTCTTTGCATCCTCATACCTTAGTTCCCTCTTATAAGTGAGAACATATGTTTGGTTTTCCACTCCTCAGTTGCTTCACTTAGAATAATAGTCTCCAATCTCATCCAGGTCACTGTGAATGCCATTAACTAATTCCTTTTTATGGCTGGATAGTATCCCATCATATATATACCCATATATTATATATATTCCATCATATATATACATCATATGTCATATATACCATATCTTGATATGATATATATGGTATCATATATATGATATATATAGTGTGTATATATGCATATTCCGCAGTTTCTTTATCCACTCATTGAGTGATGGGCATTTGGGTTGGTTCCACATTCTTGCAATTGTGAATTGTGCTGCTATAAACATGTATGTACAAGTATCTATTTCATATAATGACTTCTTTTCCTCTAGGTAGATACCCAGTAGTGGGATTGCTGGATCAAATGGTAGTTCTGCTTTCAGTTCTTTAAGGAATCTCCACACTGCTTTCCATAGAGGTTATACTAGTTTACATACCCACCAGCAGTATAGAAGTGTTCCCTGTTCACCATATCCACACCAGCATCTTTTTAAAGTTATTATTATGGCCATTCTTGCAGGAGTAAGGTGGTATCACATTGTGGTTTTGATTTGCATTTCCATGATCAGTAGTGATACTGAGCATTTTTTCATATGTTTATTGGCCATTTGTATATGTTCTTTTGAGAATTGTCTATTCATGTCCTTAGCCTACTTTTTGATAGGATTCTTTGGTTTTTTCTTGCTTATTTGTTTGAGTTCGTTGTAGATTCTGGATATTAGTCCTTTGTCAGATGTATAGATTGTGAAGATTTTCTCCCACTCTGTGGGTTGTCTGTTTACTCTGCTATCTATTCCTTTTGGCATGCAAAAGCTCTTTAGTTTAATTAAGTGCTAGCTATTTATCTTTGTTTTTGTTGCATTTGCTTTTGGGTCCTTGGTCAAGAATTCCTTGCCTAAGCCAATGTCTAGAAGGGTTTTTTCAATGTCATCTTCTATAATTTTTATAGCTTCAGGTCTTAGATTTAAGTTCTTGATCCATCTTGAGTTGATTTTCATATAAGGTGAGAGATGAGGATCCAGTCTCATTCTCCTACATGTGGCTTGCCAATTATCCCAGCACCATTTGTTGTAAAGGGTGTCCTTTCCCCACTTTGTTTTTGCTTGCTTCATCAAAGATCAGTTGACTATAAGTATTTGGGTTTATTTCTGCATTCTCTATTCTGTTCCATTGGTCTATGTACCTATTTTCATACCAGTACCATGCTGTCTTGGTGACTATGGTTTATAGTATAGCTTGAAGTCAGGTAGTGTGATGCCTCCAGATTTGTTTTTTGTTTATTGCTTTTGGGTTTTTGTTGTTGTTGTTGTTGTTGTTTTGATTTTAGGTTTTGTTTTGTTTTTTTTGTGTGTGTGTGCTTAGCTTTGCTTTGGCTATGCAGGTTCTTTTTGGGTTCCTTATGAGTTTTTGGATTGTTTTTTCTAATTCTGTGAAGAATGATGCTTGTATTTTGATGGGAATTTCCTTGGATTTGTAGATTGCTTTTAGCAGTATGGTCATTTTCACATGGATTGATTCTACCCATCCATGAGCATGGGATGTGTTTCCACTTATTTGTGTCATCTGTGATTTTTTTCAGCAGTGTTTTGTAGTTTTCCTTGTAGAGGTCTTTCACCCCCTTGGTATATTCCTAAGGTTTTGTTTTTGTTTTTGTTTTTTGCAGCTATTGTTAAAGGGGTTGAGTTCTTGATTTGATTCTCAGCTTGGCCGTTGTTGGTGTATAGAAGAGCTGCTGATTTTTGTACATTAATCTTGTATCCAGAAACATTGCTGAATTCATAGATGGCTTTTATTACATTGAGGTATGTCCCTTTTTGCTGATTTTGCTGAGAGTTTTAATCATAAAGGGATGCTGGATTTTGTCAGATGCTTTTTGTCTATTGAGATGATCGTGTGATTTTTATTTTTAATTCTGTTTATGTGATGTATCACATTAATTGACTTGCATATGTTAAACCATCCCTGCACCCCTGGTATGAAACCCACTTGATCATGGTGAATTATCTTTTTGATATGTTGTTGGATTCGGTTAGCTAGTATTTTGCTAAAGATTTTAACTTTATGTTCATCAGGGATATTGGTCTGTAGTTTTCTTTTTTGATTATGTTCTTTCCTGATTTTGGTATTAGGGTGATATTAGCTTCATAGAATGATTTTGGGAAGGTTCCCTCTTTCTCCATTTTTGTGGAATAGTGTCAATAGGATTGGTACCAATTCTTCTTTGAATGTCTACTATAATTCTGCTGTGAATCCATCTGCTCTGGGACTTTTTTTGTTGGTAATTTTTAAATTACCATTTCAATCCCACTGCTTATTATTGGTCTGTTCAGAATATCCAATTATTTCTGATTTGAGCTACAAGGATTATATCTTTCCAGGAATTTGTCCATCTCTTCTAGGTTTTCTAGTTTATACACATAAAAATGGTCATAGTAGCCTTGAATGGTCTTTTGTATCTGTGTGGTGTCAGTTGTAATATCTCCCATTTCTCTTCTAATTGAGCTTATTTGGATTTTCTCTCTTCTTTTCTTGGTTAATCTTGCTAATGGTCTATCAATTTTATTTATCTTTTCAAAGAAGCAGCTTTTTGTTTCAGTTATCTTTTATTTTGTTTTTTGTTTGTTTCAATTTATTTAGTTCTGCTCTGATCTTGGTTATTTCCTTTCTTCTGGTGGGTTTTGGTTTGGTTTGTTCTTGTTTCTCTAGTTCCTTGAGTTGTGACCTTAGATTGTCTGTTTGTGCTTTTTCAGACTTTTTGATATAGGCATTTCGGGCTATGAACTTCCCTTTTAGCACCACCTTTGCTGTATCCCAGAAGTTTTGATAGGTTGTGTCACTATTGTCATTCAATTAGAAGAATTTTTAAATTTCCATCTGATTTCATTTTTGATCCAATGATCAGGAGCAAGTTATTTAATTTCCATGTATTCACATGGTTTTGAAGGTTCCTTTTGGAGTTTATTTCCAGTTTTTTTCCACTGTGGTCAGAGATAGTGCTTGATACAATTTCAACTCTCTTAAATTTATTGAGGCTCATTTTGTGGCCTATCATATGGTCTGTCTTGAAGAAAGTTCCATGTACTGTTGAATAGAACTCATATTCTGCAGGTGTTGTGTAGATGTTCTGTAAATATGTGTCAAGTCCATTTGTTCCAGAGTACAGTTTAAATCCATGGTTTCTTTGTTGACTTTCTGTCTTGATGACTTGTCTAGTGCTGTCAGTGGAGTACTGAAGTCCCCCACTAGTATTGTGTTGCTATCTCATTTCTTAGGTCTGTTAGTAATTGTCTTTTAAATTTTGGAGCTCCAGTGTTAGGTGCATATATATTTAGGATTGTGATATTTTCCTGTTGGACAAGTCCGTTTATCATTATATAATGTCCCTCTTTGTCTTTTTTAACTGCTCTTGTTTTAAAGTTTATTTTGTCTGATATAAGAATAGCTACTCTTCCTCATTTTTGGTGTCCATTTGCATGGAATGTCTTTTTCCACTCCTTCACCTTAAGTTTATGTGAGTCCTTAGGTGTTGGGTGAGTCTCTTGAAAGCAGCAGGTAGTTGGTTGGTGAGTTCTTATCTATTCTGCAGTTCTGTATCTTTTAAGTGGAGCATTTAGGCCATTTACATTCAATGTTAGTATTGAGATGTGTGGTACTATTCCATTCATCGTGCTTTTGTTGCCTGTATACCTTGGTTTTTTTATTTTTTTTTTAACTTGTGTTTTTGTTTTATCGGTTCTGCATGATTTATGCTTTAAAGAGGTTCTGTTTTGATGTGTTTCCAGGATTTGTTTCAAGATTTAGAGCTCCTTTTAGTAGTTCTTGTAATGCTGGCTTTGTGGTGGTGAACTCTTTCAGCATTTGTTTGTCTGAAAAAGACTATACCTTTCCTTCACTTATGAAACTTAGTTTCACTGGATACAAAATTCTTGGCTAATTGTTTTGTTTGAGGAGGCTGAAGATAGGGCCCCAATCCCTTCCAGCTTGTAGGGTTTCTCCTCAGAAATCTGCTGTTAAACTGATAGGCTTTCCTTTATACCTGGTGTTTTTGCCTCACAGCTCTTAAGATTCTTTCCTTCCTCTTAACTTTAGATAACCTAATGACAATGTGCCTAGGTGATAATCTTTTTGCAATGAATTTCCTGGGTGTTCTTTGAGCTTCTTATATTTGGATGTCTAGGTCTCTAGCAAGGCCAGGGAAGTTTTCCGCAATTATTCTTCCTAATGTATTTTTCAAACTTCTAGATTTGTCTTCTTCCTCAGAAATGCCGATTATTCTTAGGTTTGGTCATTTAACATAATCCCCAACTTCTTGGAGGCTTTGTTCATACTTTCTTATCCCATTTTTCTTTGTCTTTGTTGGATTGGGTTAATTTAAAAATCTTGTCTTCAAGCTCTGAAATTCTTTTTTCCACTTGTTCAATTCCACTGCTGAGACTTTGCAGAGCATTTTGCATTCCTATAAGTGCATCCATTGTTTCCTGAAGTTTTGATTTTTTATTTATGCTATCTATTTCATTGACCATATCTCTCTTCACTTCTTGTATCATTTTTTTTATTCCCTTATATTAAGCTTTGCCTTTCTCTGGTGCCTCCCTGATTAGCTTAATAACTAACCTTCTGAATTCTTTTTCAGGTAAATCAGGGATTTCTTATTGGTTTGGATCCATTGCTGGTGGCTAGTGTGATTTTTTGGGGGGTGTTAAAGAGCCTTATTTTGTCATATTACCAGAGTTGGTTTTCTGGTTCCTTCTCATTTGGGTAGGCTCTGTCAGAGGGAAGGTCTAGGGCTCAAGGCTGTTGTTCAGATTCTTTTGTCCAGCTGGGTGTTCCTTTGATGTAGTACTCTCCCCCTTTTCCTATGGGTGTGGCTTTCTGAGAACCAAGCTGCAGTGATTATCTGTCTTCTGGGTCTAGCCATCCAGCAAGTCTACCAGGCTCCAGCCTGGTACTGGGGATTGTCTGCACAGAGTCCTGTGATGTGAACCGTCTATGGGTCTCTCAGCCATGGATACCAGCACCTGTTCCAGTGGAGGTGGCAGGGGGTGAAATGGACTCTGTGAGAGTTCTTAGCTTTGGTGGTTTAATGTTCTATTTGTGTGCTGGTTGGCCTCCTGCCAGGAGGTGGTACTTTCCAGGGAGCATCAGCTGTGGTAGTATCTCAACACAAATGTAACAGGACCTTCTTAATCCCCTTCTTTGGAGAAAGTACTACTGAAACTAAAATCTTTTGGGTAAAGTACTCCTAATATTAAAACTAGTCAAAGATATACAATCACACAAGTACATTTGTGTAATAAAAAATGTGCTTGAGCAGCAACAGAAATGTAATCTTCCAGGATAATAGGTCCTTCAGTCTGACTTGCTTATCAGTGAATGCCACATTCCATACACTGTTGAAGTGAGAGGCCACATTCCACAACAAAAAAGAATACCAAGATTTTAAGAGTTTTTAGGTTTTCAGTTCTGAACTGCAAAGCAACCAGATCCCATTGTATTGTTCAAAAATTTTAAGTGTTTTAAAATTCCTCAAAAGACATCTGACATGGAAAATGGTATTATTGCTGCAATCATTTTAATATTTAGATAAATACAAGCATCTCCTAGAAAACCCTGGGGAAAAAAATAATCTTCCTACTCTATTCTACCTTTCTGTGCTATTTCCTGAAATGGAGAACCCCATTTTGGTATCTGTGAAGCCTGTCATGAATTTGACAGCATTCCCAGGATGGAATGATTTTCACATTTGGGAAGTAGAATGAAGACAAATGAAAAGAACCATATAATTCTTTCACAGTGAATAGGCTAAAAGCTGGCTTAACAGTATTCAATGGTGTAAATGGTTAGTCTAAGAGAGATGATGACAAGCTTAACTTCATTCCACTCAGGACAGGGTAAAAGAAAATGGACTTAAAGTCGCACAAGAAAAAGATGTATTGTGTATGCATAATTACATGCACAGACATATATTGGACACACACATATACATACACATAAATACACACAGTCTTCATAGAGCGTTAGTGTATGTTATTTTCTTTCTCTGGTGCATCTTAAAGTTTAATAACTTAGTTTGGGCTTACAATAGAAATAACCTATGCAGAAGTTCAGAAGTGAATTTATTAGACTCCATAACAACCATATTATGTAGTTATAACAATAGATACTCATTGCAGGTCCTGTGACAAATAACACGAATGGCTGCCATAGACAAGAAGATAATAAACAACTTTGGCTATGGAGTTAAAGTTCATATCACTTTTTAGAAGAAAATTTCCTTGAATTTGTATATATAAAAATTATATAAATATATGTGTGTGTGTGTGTGTGTGTGTGTGTGTGTGTGTGTGTGTATAGTTTCTGTCATACATACAACCCGTTATTAAATTTTAAAAAGCTATAGCAGGGCATTAGGAAATACCTGCATATCTTTGTATAGAAGAGTATCATAATATAAAATTCAAGTCTAAAAGCAAATAAAGGTTTGACTAGTTATGTGTCCCCAGGGAATATTTTTGTTTTTGTTTTTTCTTTATTATTATACTTTAAGTTCTAGGAATATTTGTTTTGAAGCTTTTAATTTTAATCTTTGTTCAGTAACCATGTCATTTCCTAAAACTATTTGGTATATGGTATTTTTTCTTATATCTTCTTATAATACTTCCTCAACCTTCTTTGAAGGCTCTTCCTTCCCTCCATTCCCTTTAGATATTTAACCTTTAAAGATAACTAGTTATGCTCCTATGTGCATGGAGGTTGAGAAGCCCAGTGGGGAGGAGAAATCATTCAAAAAGATGGAAGAGCAAGAGCAAAAATACAGGAATATGGAACAATGTTAAATGTCTAGGGAAATGCAAATATTGGGTGTGGCTGAAGTATTGCTTCTTGTTTGGGAGAGAGACAGTGAAGATGATGCCAATCAATAGATAGGGCTACAGATATACAGGCTATGAAGGTCTTGTTTATCACATTCTGAGGTTTGGAGCTTCTCCTCTAGGCAATGGGCAGCTAACGATGGGTTTTAAGCACAACAGTTGGATCATCATATTCAGATTTAGAAAAATCATTCTGGCAACAGTGTGGAGGATTTACTGGAGAGAAAATATGACCATAGGCAGAAAAGACTATTTGAAGACTGATTTAAAGCAGTAATGGAGGAAATGGAAAGGAAGGTAGTTAGTCAAAAAGAAATTGAAAGGAAAGAATCTATAGGACTTAGCACTAATTGAATGAGAAGTTAGGTGAGAGGGTAGAATCCAGGATGACTCTGAATGTTCTGAATACAGAGGCCAGGTGTTTGATGGTACCATGTATTGAGACATGGTACCCAAAATAGGGAAACCTGTAGAGACAAAAAGTAGATTAGCAGTTCTTTAGGGCTAGGTGAAGAGTGAATGGTGGGGATGGGGAGTGATAGCTAAAGGATATGGAGTTTCTTCTTGTGATGATAAAAAATATTCTAAATTGACTATCATGATAATTGCTGATATCTGTGAATATACCAAAAAGCATAAAATTATATAAGCGGGTGAATTGTATGGCATGTGAATTATATCTTAAACTGTTTTTTAAAAAAGAGCAAAACTGAGATTTCCTAAGGAAGAAGAAATATCTTCCTCAGTAACTTCAGTTTCTGCCAGAGAGTTTCCAACATGTTGACATGCCCAATAGATTTGGGACTTGCTGGCCCCCACAATCATGTAAGCTAATTCATTGAGATAGATAGATAGATAGATAGATAGATAGATAGATAGATAGATAGACAGCCAGCCAGCCAGACAGCATGACTGATAGATATAGAGTAAGAGATTTAGACAGATATTAATAGATGAGATAGAGAGATTGATTGATTGATTCATTCATTGATTCATTGATTTTTATATCTCTCACTGGTCCTCTTTCTCTGGTAGAACCCTGACTAATACAGATTTTGAAACTGGGAAGAGGAATGCTGCTGTAATAATTACCTAAAAATGTGGGCAGTGGTTTTGGAATTGGTTACTGGTAGAGGCTGAATTCTGAGATACTTGACAGAAAATCATAGATGGCCTAGCAGAGATTAGTGGAAATACAGATGACAAGAATGCTTCTGGTGAAGTCTCCAGAGAAAAGAAGGAACATGTTGTTAGAAACTGGAGGAAAGGTGAACCTTGTTAAAAGTGGGAAGAAATTGGCTCACCTGTGTTCTATTACACTTTGGTAAAGCGGAACTTGTAAGAGATGAACTTTAATATTTAGCTGAGGACATTTCCAAGTAAAGTGTTGAAAGTGCTGCCTGGTTTCTTCTTGTTTCTTATAGTAAAATGCAAAAGTAAAGAGATAAATTGAGGAAGCAAAAAGTCAAGAAAAAATGAATCAGCACTTGATAATTCTGGAGGATCTGATTCATAGGACAAAGAATGCTAAAATCAGAAAATTCACTATTGAGAAATCCTGTTCCAGAAAGAAGGCCAAGTGTGTAATTTGAAAACCTTTTGCTAAAGAAATTAGGTATGTGATTCATGGATGCAATCAACCATGTTAGCAGAATCCAATAATAAATATTAGTTTATCTAAGAAGAGAACCCTTTTGCTTGATGGTGTGGATCCCCGTGACACACACTGGAGGCTCACAGATGTTTGAGAATATTATGCTAGAAGAAACATTATGAGGTTGGCCTGAAGGAGACAGAGACTGGATAAAATTTTAAAAGGTTGTCAGACTCCTAAAAGTCTTCAGGGCAGGAAATGGGCTTATAGAGTTATTCTGCTGGAAGCATGTGCTATTCAAAACAAAACAAAACAAAACAAAACAAAACAAGGAAGAATAACTCCAAGAGCAAAAGTGCCATTGGCCCAGGGGCAAAGGGCAGTAGAGCCACTGCCAAGGGCACAAAGCACAGTGGAGCTGCTGCAGGCCACAAAGGATGACAAAGCCACAGGCAAAGAGTGTGGAGCCACAAGCCACAGATGATTATTCTCAGGCATTGAAATCTAAGGAACCTGGCCCTGCCAGATTTCAAATTTGCTTGGTACTGGTGACTCCTTAATTTCTTCCAATTTTTCTCTTTTGTAATAGAGTTGTTTATATTACACCCATCCCACCATTGTATTCTGAAGGCACACAACTGGTTTTCTAGGTTCACAGGTCCCCATGTGGACAGAAAGTTTGCCCCAGGATAGATCAGACCCAGGATATTATCTATACCTGATTTAGACCATAAGATTTTGGAATAATAGTTGATGCTTAATGGGTTGAGACTTTTGATAATGTTGGGATGTAGAAAATGAATTTTGCATGTGAGATAAACATGAATTTTGAGGGATCAGAGGACAGACTGTAATGGTTAGAATACTGTCCTCCCAAAAGATACATCTAGTCAGAACCTATAAATGTGACTTTATTTGGAAGAATGGTCTTTGCAGATGTACTAAAGGATCTTGAAAAGAGATCACCCTGGATTAGGGCAGTCCCTAAATCCAGTGAAAATTTCTTGTAAGAGAAGAGAAGGGGAAACAGACACTGAGATATAAGGAAGAAGAACATGAGAATGAAGAGGCAGATTTTGGAATTGTGCTGTCACGAACCATGGAATTCCTGGAATCACCAAAACCTGCAGGGGGCAAGCGAAGATTCCCTACAGCCTTCAGATGGAGTGTGGCCCTGCAAACCAGACATATCTCAGAGATACTGCAGATTGAGTTCCAGAAAACTACAATGAAGTAAGTCCCACAAAATTTTTTTCCGAGTGCATGTAGAAGCTCTGTTTATACTATACACTATTAGGTATGCAATAGCATTATGTCTAAAAATGTACATACCTAAGTTTAAAAAGTACTTTAATGCTAAAAATGATAATGATCATCTGAGCCTTCAGCGAGTGATTATCTTTTTGCTGGTGAAAGGTTTTGCCTCAATGTTGATAGCTGACTGAGCATTGTGGTTGAAAGTAGAGGTGGCTGTGACAATTTCTTAAAATAAGACGACAATTAAGTTTGCTGCATTGATTGACCCTTTCTTTCATGAAAGAATTATCTGTAGTGCAATGCTGTTTGATAGCATTTTACCTACAGTAGAACTTCTTTCAAAATTGGAGTCAATCCTCTCAAACCCTACCATTGCTTTATCAACTAAAGTTTATGTAATATTCTAAGTCTTTTGTTGTATTTTTTTTTTTAATTGAGATGGAGTCTCGGTCTGTCGCCTAGCCTGGAATGCAGTGGCCGGATCTCAGCTCACTGCAAGCTCTGCCTACCGGGTTCATGCCATTCTCCTGCCTCAGCCTCCGGAGTAGCTGGGACTACATGCGCCCGCCTCCTCCCTGGCTAGTTTTTTGTATTTTTTAGTAGAGAGGGGGTTTCACCATGTTAGCCAGGATGGTCTCGATCTCCTGACCTCATGATCTGCCTGTCTCGGCCTCCCAAAGTGCTGGGATTACAGGTTTGAGCCACTGCACCCGGCCTTTCGTTGTAATTTTAACAACGTTCACAGCACCTTCACCAGAAGTAGATTCCACTTCAAGAAACCACTTTCTTTGTTAATCCATAAGAAGCAACTCCTCATTCATTAAAGTTTTGTTATGAGATTGCAGCAATTTAGCCACATCTTCAGGCTCCACTTCTAATTCTAGTTCTCTCGATATTTATCTCTACCAAATGCAGTTTCTTCCTCTACTGAAGTCTTGAACTCTTCAAAGTCATTCATGAGGGTGGGATCCACTTCTTCCAAACTCCTATTAATGTTAATATTTTTATCTCCCACCATGAATCATGAATGTTCTTAATGGCATCTAGAATGGTAAATCCTTTTCAGAACATTTTCAATTTACTTTTCCCAGATCCATCAGAGGAATTACTATTTATGGAAGCTATAGTTTTACAAAATTGATTGCTTAAATAATAAGACTTGAAAGTCAAAAGTACTCCTTGAGTCATGGGCTGCATAACAATACTAATCTCTTTGTACATCTCCATCAGAGTTCTTGGATGACTTGGTGCATTGTCAACGAGCAATATTTTGAAAGTAATCTTTTTTCTGAGCAGTAGGTCTCAACAGTGGACTTAAAATAGTCAGTGGACCATGCTATAAATGCATGTGCTGCCATCCAGGCTTTGTTTTTCCATTTACAGAGCATTGGCAGAGTATATTTAGCACAGTTGTTAAGAGGCCTAGGGTTTTCAGAATGGTCAAAAAGCACTGGCTCCAACTTAAAGGCACCAGTTGTATGAACCCCTAAAAAGAGAGTCAGCCTGTCCTTTGAAGTCAGCCATTAACTTTTCTGTTCGAGCTATGAAAGTTCTAGATTGCATCTTGTTCCAAAGGAAACCTAATTTATCTTAATTGAAAATCTATTGTTTAGTGTGGCCATTTTCTTTTCTTTTTTCTGGTTTTTTTTGTTGTTGTTGTTGTTGTTGTTTTTAGATGGAGTCTCACTCTGTCAACCAGGCTGGAGTGCATTGGCATGATCTCAGTTCACTGCAATCTCCACCTCCCATCCCAGGTTCAAGTGATTCTCTTACCTCAGCCTCCTGAGAAGCTGGGATTACAGATGTGTGCCACCACACCTGGCTAATTTTTGTATTTTTTTTGTAGAGATGGGTTTCACCATGTTGGCCAGGCTGGTCTTGAACTCCTGACCTCAAGTGATCCAGCTGCCTTAGCCTCCCAAAGTGCTGGGATTATAGGAATAAACCACCATGCCCAGGCTTGTGTGGCCATTTTCATTCATTATCTTAGCTAGATTTTCTGGAGAATTTGCTGCAACTTCTCCAGCAACATTTGCCACTTCACTGTGCAGGATTATTTTACTAAGATGGGTTCTTTCTTTAGACCTCATGAACCGACCTCTGTTAGCTTCACACTTTTTTTCTGCACCCCCCTCATCTCTCAGCTTTTATAGAATTAAAGGGAGTTAGGGTTTTACTCTATGTTAGGCTTTGGCTTAAGGAAATATTGTGGCTCGTTTGATCTTTCATCCAGACCACCAAAACGTTCTCCAGCAATAAGGTTGTTTGACTTTCTTATTATTAGTGTGTTCATGGAGTAGCGCTTTTAATATCCTTCAAGAACTTTCTCTTTGCATTCACAACCTGGCTAAATGTTTGGCAGAAGAAGCCTAGCTTTTGGTCTGTCTAAGCTTTTGACATGCCTTCCTCACCAAACTTAATTATGGCTAGCTTTTGATATAAAGAGAAAGATGCACAATTCTCCCTTTCACTTGAGCACTTAGAGGCTATGGTAGGGCTAATAATTGGCCTGATTTTAATATTGTCATATCTCAGGGAATAGGGAAGTCCAAGGAGAGAAAGAGGTGAGGAAAGAGCCGGACAGTGGAGCAGTTAGAACACACATAACATTTATTGATTACGTTTGCTGTGTTCTGTGTGTATGGTTTGTTGCACCCCAAAACAATTATAATAGTAACATTGTAATATTATATTACAATAGTAATATAATACAGTGATCACAGATCACTATAACAGCTATAATAATAATGAAAAAGTCTGAAATATCATGAGAGCTACAAAAATGTGACACAGAGACAGGAAGTGAGCATGTACTGTTGGAAAAACAGCACTGATAGACTTGCTCAATGCAGGGTTGCCTCAAACCTACAATTTGTAAAAATTGCAATATCTGTGAAGCAGAATAAGGAGAAGCACAATGAAGCAAAGTGTGCCTGTACCTGAATTTCAGACCCCTGCGCTCTAGAACTGTAAAAAAATAAATTTCTATTGTTTAAGCCAGTAAGTTTGTGGTAATTTGTTATGGCAGCCCTGGGAAACTAATACCCTTGGCAAGAATGAATTCTACTGCCAGCTCATACTCTTTATCCAGATCATCACTCATCCCTAATAACTTATATTTGATGCTGGATCCAATTTTCTGTCATAGATTTACCTCCGCATTGTGGAAAATTTATCCTCAAGTGTCCCATTGTCCTTTCCTACAATCAGCTTTAGTTGGAGCCATCCCATAGAACAGACATTATTTTATATATCTGAACCTCAGTAGGAGGACAGAGTGGTCAGGATACCTGCTGATTTTCTTCTAAGAGAATCCTCCGCTGTATGTAAATTTGTGGATGCAAGAGAGACCTGCTGGAAAGAGTGCACCTAGTTCCAGATACCAGAGCACCCAGACCCTAATAAACAGAGCAATATTGCAATCCCTGCAATATCTGAATTTCAAAATATTCTGTTGTACACGATAAGTGTACACGATAAGCGTACTTAATTCTAAATGTATTTTAATTTATCTTTAACATATTATATTTATGATTACTGTAGGCCAGTGGTTTGGGTTGTAAACTTAAGACATAGCTTCTGTCTTCTGAGAATTAATAATCTACTTGGAAAGTACCTACTTATTTTCATAATAATATTTCTTTATAAATAAATAGAATAAAATATAAATAAATTAAATAGGATAAAATATACTAGGCATTCTGTTAAGCACATACACACAGAAACCTCTCGTGGTTATAATCTATTAGAACAAAATAGATAGAGGTTTTAGTAGTTTCAAATATACCTTCTTATCCCATTGCACTCACTATTGAATTTCTTATTATATCAATGTGTTACTTTTTAATAAACTAATCACCCTCTTTTAGAGGCAAAAGAATTAAGATGATTATTATGCTTAACATATGGCAATGTGGGATCCACTTCATGGATGAGAATTGCGGCTTATTTAGCAGAGTATTTAACACAGCATGGGAAACGGAATTGTCCTCTCTGACTTCAATCTCAAAGGTTTGGTATTCAGCTGAGCTTCATTTCAGAGCCATTATGATTCTGTGAGTCATAAACATAAACATTTATTTTTAACTAATATTTGAAATGCTTCGGATAAGTTGGATGCTGTAACAGCTGCTCTTCTGAATGTCATTCCGTAATTAAGAACCATTCCTGAAACAATAGATAATAATCACACACTGAATTCTTCTGATATTGGGGCATTTCATCTTCCTCTTGCGCTTAGCAGGTATGTTCTTTAGGAATAAGAGTTGGCTGTGTATTGCAGAAAAAAAAAGAATGCCTTAAACAACAGAACTTTATTTCTCCCTTAAACCTAAACAAGAAGGCTTATATGGACAGACCTGGGCCCCCATGGTGGCTCCTCAAAGTCTTCAGAGGCCCAGGCTCAAGGTATCTTTCTTCCCAACCTCCTAAAGCATGGCTTCCATTCCCAAAATTTATTCACATTTCCAATATGGCTGATTTATTCCAGTGGTCACATCTCCATGAAGAAGGAAGAGAAGAAAGAATCCTCCCCTCATTTTCAGAAGCTTTCCTGAAAGTCTTGAAAACACTTGCACTTACATTATATTGGCCACATCAATCTGCAAGGTAAGCTGGAATATGCAGTTTTCAGCTGGGCCCATTTTGAGGGTTTGGTTACTAAGAAACAAAAAGAGAATAGATTTGAGGAGGCAATTAGTGGTCTGTGATGCAGCAGAGTATCTACATATACCATAGGTCAGCTTCTGAAGGTTACACTTAGAGTTACAGTGGTGGTGCGAAATGTACCTCTCACTGTTGACACTTACCAATTTACATTCTTTTCATCACTTTGCCTGAGCAGCCACAATCCAAAAAAGTAAAGAAGCTTCCATTTTATATGTCATAAGATAATTTTATATTTTAAAATTCTGGTATCTAAATAAAGATAATTCTAACAAGGTGAAAAGAAACAGTAGCTCCAAGGGTTTAAGAAAAGTCCATTGTCCAAGGTACTGTGTTAGGGCTTTCTTAATAGCAATGTAGTAAAAATCAATACTGAGCCATCATCTGTTGCTGTGTTTTCAGGTACGTCTGGATGTGTTTGTCAAATAGATGGAGTAGACTGACAAAATATGTTTTCAGGGGGGTCTGAAGTACTTAGTGGCAGGGAAGGAGACAAGCATGACAAGGCTGACCTCTGAAGTGATATGAGAATAGAGATTCTGAGAACAGCATGGTTGAGACTGAGAAAATCTCTTCCCAACATTGTTCCCTTGATGCAGGTCTGGAGACTCAGAAGAAAGAAGCCATGAGTAAAAATGGAAAAAATCTCTCTCTAAACTCTCTAACAGTTTGGGGCCCAGGCAGAACTGCCTTGGGGTGCATCTAACACAGTGCAACCCTGTAAGTACGGAAAGCATCTTCTTCAATTCCACAGTAAGCCACCTCAAAGTTTTGTGATGCTCAGAGCTTGCTGATATTGGACGTATCAGTGTACAACTGATATGTCCAATACCCAGGGGTGCAATAGCACAGGCTCACACAGTACCTCCCTGCTGCCACTCTGCCAGGCCAGATGTATAGTGCTTCTCACAGCATGGCAGAGGGCAAGTTGAGAAGAAGCACCATCCGCCCTACCTGGAAAAGTGAAAATAGCCACAAATAGGGACACTACTCTGCCCAGAATTGCAGGGGAGATATCAGGGGGATAAACTGCACTTGAGCACACATGAAGTATTCCCGGGGCTGCTGGAACTGGGTAGAGGATGAGACACTGCTGGCAGGACTGCATAAAGGTCTAAACACCTGCATGGTTAGTGGTTTACAGCTAAGATAATGTGAACTACATGTGTATTTTTCCTGGTAAGAATAGTCCTACACCAAAACTGAAAAAAAAAAAAATGTTTAAGAGAAAAAAGTAATATGATGTGACTTTGCATGTTACTGTGGAATGGTGAAATGGGTTTTACTATAGATACCAAATACAGACCTTCAAGACATTTGTAATTCGTGTCATTCAAAAATATTTATTAAACACCTACTATATGTCCTATAAATTTCTAGGATACAGTGGTGAATCACAAAGATGTGACTGGAAGAGTCAGGTTGAAGCCAATGTCAGATGTGAGCTGTAGAAGTTAGTGGTTCAGTTTGCCCCAAGAAATTCACCAACATATTACATTTACTCCAAAAAAAAAAAAAAAAGTGTATCTGGTTACCTTGACAGACTAAATTATTGCTCCAATATTTTTACTTATTATACATTATTATAATTATACATTAGATAGCCTTTTTCATGTGACTTTTAAAAACAAGTTTAAAATATAATTTATATACCATAAAATGTAATAATTGTAAGTCTTTAGTTCCATGATTTTGGATACATTTATATAATGGAATGTATATAATGGAACAACATCACGGTGCAGTTTTAGAGCACTTCTCTTATCCCAAAAAGTTCCCTTATGCTGTCTCTAATCAATCCCTTCTCCAACCTCCAGCCCCAAGCAACCATATCTCTATCATTTTTCTTTTCTTAGAAATTTTATACAAATGGAATCATACAATATATCATCTTTTACCTCTTTCATAATGGTTAGTTATGGTTTTGAGATTTGTTCATGTTGTTGCCTATAGCACGTTTTATTCCCTTTTATTGCTGACTAGTATTTAATTGTATGGATATACCACCTTCTGCTTTCCATTTCTCAGCTGATTAATGTTTGGATTGTTTCCAGATTTTGGCTATGACTGTTCACGGCAAGTATTTGTATCTTTGGTTCTCCTGAGTAGATACTAAGGAGTGCAAATGCTGGGTAGTATGGTAAGCACAGTATATGTATAACTTGCCAAGAAACTACTGTACTGTTTTTCTAAAGTGAATGTAACATTTTACATTCTCATGAGCATTGTAGAAGGATTTCAGTTTGTTTAACACAATATTGTAAGACTTTGATAACAGCCATTCTGGTGGGTCTCTAGTGGTATTTCATTGTGCTTTTAATTCACCTTTCCTAAATGTTTTCATCTTTTTATGTGCTTATTAGTCATTTGCATGTCTTCTTTGGTGAAACACCTATTCAAATCTGCCCATTTTTTAATCAGATTCTTTGTCTTTTCATTATTGAATTGTAATAGCTATTTATGATTCTGAGTATGTCTTTTATCAGTTATATGACTTAAAAGTATTTTCTTCTAGTCTGTGGCTTAATTTTATTAATAGTGCCTTTTAAAGAGTAAAATATTTTAACTTTGATAAAGTCTAATTTACAAATTTTGTCATCTTTGTTAGATTGAAGAAATCTTATTTGTGATCTAATGTTTTCTTCTAGAAAGGTTGCAATTCTTGCTCTTACATTTGACTCTCTAATCCATTTTGAATTAATTTTGCGTGTGTGTGTGTGTGTGTGTGTGTGCAGGGTAATGTAAGAGTCTAAGTACTTTTGCACATGGGTATTAAATTGTCTCAGCATAATTTGTTGAGAAGACTATTTTTTCCCCAAATGAATTGTATTTGCACCTTTTTTGAAAACCCATTCATCATAAATATTAGAGACTGTTTCTAGGCTCTCCATTCTGTTCCACTGACCAATGTTTATCCTTATATCAATAAATACCACACTGCCTGATGACCAGAGCCATGCTGTAATTTTGAAATAAGCTAGTATAAATCTGACAACTTCATTTTTCTTTTTCAAAATTGTTTTAGCTCTTTACATTTCCATATAAACTTTAGAATCAACTTGCCAAATTCTACAAGAAACAGCCTGCTGGGATTTTGATAGGAATTGTGTTAAATCTATAGATCATTTTGAAAAGAATTGCCATCTTAACATTATTGAGTCTTACAATCCAAGAATATGGTATCTCTTTCCATTAATTTAGATCTTGTGTGATTTCTCTTAGCAATGTTTTATAATATTTTGTTGTATGGGTCCTACACTTCTCTTGTTATACCTATTCCTAGGAATTTTCTTTTGTTCATGCTTTTGTGAATGGAATTACTTTCTTAAATTTATTTTCAAATGGTTAATTGCTGGTATAAAGAAATAAAATTGGTTGCTGCAGATTTACTTCATAGCCTGCAGCCTTGCTAAACTCACATTAGTTTTAACAGGTACTTAATTACATGTAATCTTGGGATTTTCTACATACAAAAATCATAAAGGCCTTTAATTTATTTCCTAGCTTTGTTACATTGGCTGGAACATTCCGTAAAATGTTGAATAGAAGTAGTGAGGGTGTATGTACTTGGCCTATTCCCAATCGAAGTGGAAAACTTTTACAACTATCATTCTCAATTAAGTATAATATTAGCTGAAGGTTTTTCATACATACTCTTTCTGAGGTACAGGAAGTTCATTTCTAGTCCTAATCTGTTCAGAGTTTTTAAACATCAGTGAATACTATATTTTGTCAAAAGTTTTTTTCTGTGTCTACTGGGAAAATTGTATAGCTTTAGTCCTTCATTCTATTAATATATTTATTAATTGATTTGCAGATGTAAAGTCATTTTTTGCATTTCAGGAATAAATTCTACTTGGTAATGGTATATAATCCTCTGTTTATGTTGCTTGTTTCAATAAGCTAATATTTTGTTAAGAATTTCTGCATGTATGTCCATTAGAAATAATTTTATAGTTTTCTTTTCTCGTGATAACTTTGTCTTGCTCTGGTATCATACCAATACTGACAAGTTAGGAAGGGTTTCCTCCTCCTTTTTTCTGAAAATGTTTGTGTAGGATTGGTATTATTTTTTCTCTAAATGTTTGACAAAATTTATTAGTGATGCCATCCAGGTCTGAGCTTTTCTTTGTAGGAAGATTGTAAATTACTAATTCAATCTCTATGAATTTCAGGTTTATTCAGATTTCTATTTCTTCTTATGACAGTTTTGGTAACCTGTATCTTTCCAGAGTATTAACTATTTCATCTACATTGTCTGATTAATTGGCATAATATTCCCTTCTAATTATTTTAATTTATGCAAGATCTGTGGTGATGTTCTTTCATTCTTGATTTTGTTAATTTGTCTTTTATCTCCTTTTTTGTTAGTGTAACTAAATGTTTATCAGTTTTACTGATCTTAAATAAATCAACTTTTGATTTTGCGGATTTTCTCTATTGTTTTTCTGATTTGTATTCCATTTATTTCTTTTTGGTCTTTATTATATTTTTCCCTATGTTTACTTGAGGTTTAACTTACCATTCTTTGTCTAGCTTCTTGAGATGGAAGCTTGGGTAATCGCTATTAGATCTATTTTCTTTCTAATATAAGCACTTAACATTAACTTTGTCTCTAAGCACTGCTTTAGCTACCTCTCATAAATTTTGATAGATTAGGTTTTAATCATTATTCAGTTAAGCATATTTTCTAACTTACCTGGTGATTTCATCTTTGACTCATTGTTTTTCTAAAACTATCTTGTTGAAATTCCAAATATTTGTGAAGTCCTAAATACTTTCCCATTGTTGGTTTACTTAATTTTTTGTAGTCAAAAATCAGATTCTGAGATGTGTTTGACAGTCTATAGTATCATTAATTATCATAGAAAACGTTCCATGTACACTTGAAAAAAATGTGTACCCTGCAGTTGTTGGATACAGCGCTCTATATATTATTTATATCAAGTCGGCTAATAGTGTTCAAGTCGTGAATATCCTTACTGATATTCTGTCTAGTTCTGTCAATTACTAAAAGAAGAATATTGAAATTTTCCAACTACTACAATATTATATTGTCTGTCCTTTAATTCTGTCAGTCTTTGCTACATTTTGGGACTCTGGTGTTAGATGTTTATACATTTATAACTGCTACTTCTTCCTGATATACTGAAAATTTTATTATTATAAAATTTTTCTCTTTGTCTCTCATAATAGTACTTGTCTTCAAGTCTATGGTTTTGTATGTAATAAAGCCACTTCAGTTCTTTATTAGTCATTGTTTGCTTTTTCTCTCCTTTTAACTTTCAACCTGTTGGTATTTTTCAATATAATGTCTCTTATAGATAACATATAGTTGGACCTTGCTCTTTCCTCTGTTACAGTTTTAATTATATTTTTAAATTATTTTCTTAGTAATTCTTCTAAGGACTACAACATATATCTTTAATTTATCATGATCTGTTTCGGGTTAATAATAATAGTAATAATATGCAGGAACTTTGCTCCAATTTATTATTTCCACTATCTCTTCTCACTTTAGTGCTAGTATTGTCATACATACTACAACTCTATATGTAAGATATCCCCAAAAATATAGCATTATAATTATTGCTTCAAGTACTTTTTGTTTTTAAAAAAATTAAGAAAAGAGAAAACACTGGACAGTCTTTTATAGTTATCCATATACTTAACATTTTCATTGGTCCTTCCTTCCTATGTAATTGAGTAATCATCTGCTATCATTTCCTTTCAGTCCAAAGGACTGCCTTCAGATTTCTTGTAGAGAAGGTCTATTTTTATTTTTGTTTATCTGGAAAGGTCTTTATTCTGCATTTATTTTTTATTTTTTATTTTTTATTTATTTTTATTTTTTGAGATATGGTCTCACTGTGTCACCCAGGATGGAATGCAGTAGTGCAATCATAGTTCACTGCAGCCTCAAACTCCTGGGGTCAAGGGGTCCTAAGCCTCCTGAGTAAGTGGAAATATGGAAGTATGGGTACACACCACCATGCCTGGCTTTTGTCTTGTTTTGTTTTGTTTTGTTTTTGTAGAGATGGGGTCTCATTATGTTCCCCAGGCTTATCTCAAATTCCCGGCTTCAAACAATCCTCCCATCTCAGCCTCTCAAAGTGCTGGGATTACAGGTGTGAGCCACCTCACCCAGCCTGACTTCATTTTCAAAGACTGTCTTGCTGGAAAGAATATTCTTGGTTGATAGGCCTTTTTTTTCCCTATGAGCACTTTGGCTATTACTTTCACTGCCTTCTACACTCTGTATGTATGAAAAGCAAGCCACTAGCCATCATGTATTGTTCTTCATTCACAATGAGTCATTTTTCTCTCAGTATTCTAAAACTTTGCTTTTGTCTAGGCTTTTAAAAGATTTTTTATTATCATGGGTATAGGTGTAAATAACTTTACTTTTATCCTAGTTGATGCTTAATGAGTTTCTTCAACATACAGATTAAGATTTTCACTAGATTTGAGTTTATGGCCATTAATTCTTCGAAAAAATTTTGCCCTTCACTCTCTCCACTCCTTATGAACTTTCATTCCAATATGTTGATAGGCTCTATAAGTCTTTGAGTCTCTTCATTTTTCTTCAACCTTGTTTTCTTTTTTGTTCTTTAGAATGGATAATTTCTATTGCTCTATCTTAAAGTACACTGATTTTCTCTCTTGCCTTTTCAAATCTGTTGAGCCTATTTAGCAAACTTTTCATTTCAGTTACTGTATTTTCCAAATGTAGAATTTTGATTTGGCTCTTTTTTATAGTTTTATTTTAGTTATTATATTTTCCAAATGTAGAATTTCTATTTGGCTCTTTTTTCGAGTTTCTATTCTCTATTTAGATTTTCTATTTGTTGAGTCATTTTCACCATATTTTCCTTTACGTCTTTGAATAAGGTTTCCTTTAATTCTTCAAACATCTTTATGTTAGCTGCTTTGGTGTCTTTGTCTGCTGAACTCAAAACCTTGACCCATGAAGACACAGCTTCTATTGACTACTTGTTTTTCTGAGTATGAATTTTACTTTCCTGTCTATTTGTAGGTCTCATATTTTTGTTAAAAAGTGGACGTTTTAGATACTATATTATAGCAATTTAGAGATTGCTTTATTGATTTATTTTAAAAATAATAACTTGAATGAATTTAACTGCAGAATTTGTCTCCCACATTGGGTATAGCTGATGATGTTTCTCTTCAGGTTTTAAACTGTGTTTTTAAAATTACTTTTAACCTACCATATTAGGGCTCAACCTATGTATCACTAATGCCTTGATGGTCAGCTAATGATCTAGGTAGAGGTTTACTTAAATACCTCAGGCCCAAAAGCACTTCTACCCCCGATAATCAATATGTGCCTACATTGGGAAATAAATTCAAAGCTGAGCCTATTCTAAAGTATGGCTTGGCATTCACTTTCTATTATTCTTTTTGGCCTCCTCTGTGCACATGCATAGTCTGTAGATTCTCAGTTATCCAGAAATGTGTGGAACACCTATTGATCTCTTCTATGGATCTTCTGTTTCTAGGATTTCCCCATTAAATTACTAGTTGGTCTACTATTTTCCCTCAAATAAAACCAGAGCCTTGGGCAAGCAAAGCTGTAGGTTTCCTATTTGTTTCCTGTAGGTTTCCTATTTGCCTTGGTCATGGGGTTTTGCCCTGAGTTGAGTCTGCCTACTCAGGAAGCAACCCTACTGGTGTTCGTGGCCAGTGTTACCTTGGTGAAACTATAGCTTTCACCAATTTTCTTGGGTGAGAGAAGTTATGGGAGTTTCCCCCAAGCAAAAAAAAAAAGAAAAAAAAAAAAAAAAGCCACATATTTCCACAATTCTTACCCTAAATTCTTGCAGTTTTCAGTTTTTTTTTTTTTTAAGAATAAACACATCTCAATTATTATCTGCCTTTTGCCAATTCCCATATCCTTGAAATAGTTGTTACTGAAAAAAAAAATTCTGCTTTTATATCTGACTTTTTTTTTTTAGAGAGAGAGTTCACTAACATCTTCACAGTATCATAGCTGGAAACACCTCTGTCATATTGCTTTATAGTACCTCTTCATAGGTTAGCAAGAATATATCTCTTTGTTCCATTGACATTGAACTTGGCCATATGTTAATGATATATTAGCAGAGGCTTTAAATGTAATCTCATGATTTGGCGTGGCTCTTGGGCTCCTGTGATCCACCATCAGAGGAGCATACCTTGTATAGTCATTGGTAGTAAAATAAAGAAACATAAAGCTGATCTATTCCAATTTTTAACCTGGAGCCAAGCCCAACTGAGCTCAGCCAAGTTCAGCCAAACCCCAGCTGAAACTCTACTGACCTACAGATATAAGAATCAGAAAACAAATATTTATTATTATAAAAAACTGAGACTGGGTCTGGTGGTTCATGCCTGTAATCCCAGCACTTTGGGAGGCCGAGGCAGTCGGATCACTTGACGTCAGGGGTTTGATACCAGCCTCACCAACGTGGCAAAACTCCGTCTCTATTAAAAATAGAAAAAATGGCCGGGCATGGTGGCTTACGCCTGTAATCCCAACACTTTGGGAGGCCGATGCGGGCAGATCACGAGATCAGGAGACCGAGACCATCCTGGCTAACACAGTGAAACCCCGTCTCTACTAAAAATACAAAAAATTAGCCAGGCGTGGTGGCGGGCGCCTGTAGTCTCAGCTACTCGGGAGGCTGAGGCAGGAGAATGGTGTGAACCCAGGAGGCGGAGCTTGCAGTGAGCGGAGATCACGCCACTGCACTCCAGCCTGGGCGACAGAGTGAGACTCGATCTCAAAAAAATAAAATAAAATACAAAAAATTAGCTCAGCATGGTGGTGCAGGCCTGTAATCCCAGCTACTCTGGAGGCGGTGGGGGGAAAATTGCTTGAACCTGGGAGGCAGAGGTTGCAGTGAGCCCAGATAGCAGCCACTGCACTCTAGCCTGGGCAACAGAGTGAGACTCTGTCCAAAAAAAAAAAGCCAGGCGTGGCGGCTCACACCTGTAATCCCAGCACTTTGGGAGGCCAAGGCGGGTGATTACCTGAGGTCAGGAGTTTCAAGACCAGCCTGGCCAACATGGTGAAACCCTGTCTCAACTAAAAATACAAAAAAAAAAAAAAAAAAAAATTAGCTGGGCATGGTGGTGGGTGCCTGTAATCCCAGCTACTTTGGAATGCTGAGGCAGAAGAATGGCTTGAACCCAGGAGGGGGAGGTTGCAGTGAGCTGAGATCGCACCATTGTACTCCAGCCTGGGCGACAAGAGTGAAACTCTGTCTCAAAAAAAAAAAAAAAACCTGAGATTTTTAGCATTGTTATATAGCAATATTAACTTATGCAGCCACCTAATAATGGTTTCCTATCTAACTTAGTACACATAAGCAATAAAACAAAGTAGTACCATGCTCTGTTTCCTACAACCTATTCAATGAATCCAGGCTGAAGTGTAATGTCTAGGATACAAGTATCATCAAATGCCATAGAAAGGTAACAATCCAATTGCCATGGATTTATCATGAAATTCTCTATAGAGAGGGCAATGGAGTGGTATAAGCCTTAAAAAACCATTTTCTTCTGAGTATTATTAACAAAGAAATGGAGAAGTATATGAAAAATTCAGTTTTCTTTTTTGAGGCTGATAGATCAGGTTTATATCTAACTCACCACTACTCTATCATGCTAGCATTATAAACTGAAGGCCTATAAGCCAAAATGCATTCTAAACTTCTGTTTTGTTGCAAGCCCTGTATCTTTTGCCCATACCACACAGAGCTTCTTGAGCAATTTTATCAGGTTTGTTCAATTCTGCAGCATCTAAAACAGAATACCTATATTATGGGGCAGCAGAAGACATCCAAACATATCTCATTCAAATGATAGAACTTACCAATAGATAATTGTTTATCACACAATGTCATATGGCTCAAAATAGATGTGTGTGTTTTGGGGAAAGATACCACCTCACAGATCGAGGAATGTTAACTTAAAAATCAGATTTCCTACCAGCATCATAAGGAATATTGTCAGCCTTGGCATTGAGATAGTCCTCATATTGATGTACCACTGGAATGTGTGTATGTAGAGAATGGAAGACAGCAGGACACTCAAGGAGCTATTGTGTAAGAAAGCCGATGTCAAAAAAATCACAAGCAAGCAGAGCAGGATAAACGCTATAAGAACATATCCAAGCACAGCTTCAAGCAATGCCACAGAGCTTTGGACTGCTGGGAAATAGCAGCAGTACACAATCAGCCCTAGCTGCCACTATAATGAATGTGAAGAAAGCCTTCAGTTGAGAAGCTAAACAATAATGGGCTACCTCTGCTAACCCAGGATCATATTTCTTATGTGCATAGTTTATTCTACATTTGCCTACTTAGCCACACTTGAACTTGAACATAGCAATTGTGGCTTGATCCCACAGCATCAGCTTAAAAAACAGAAGCCAACAGAATAATTCTACCTATAGCCTATCGATCCTTTATTTATTTTTATATTATTTTCTCAACAATTGTATGTATAAATTCTAATCTCATTTGAAAATGCCACATACTACAGGTAATAGATTAGTAGGAAGAATTCCGGCAGCCACAGATATCTCATCCATAACCACTAATTCAGAAGCCAGAAAGATCTCTGCCCTACAAGGAAATCAGCTATAATAAAGCTTATGAAGTTTATCTACAGAAGAAACAGCCTGCCATGGGTTTCAAGACTTACCTTTTTGTAAAAGCTTACAGGCTTCAAAAACTATCTGCTTTCTCTAGAAAACGATCAGGTTTTCTGAATTTCTAAGGGGCATCCAAGTTGCATTGGAAAAGGCATAGAAGTATACTTAGGAAACAATTACAAACATTGTGAAAAACACAGTCAAATTATCGAACATAATCACACATCAACCAGGGGGCATATTATATGAGAGTAATGGTCCTATGAGACTCACTAACTCATAAGGTATTAATAAAACACAACATAAAAAAAATAGTGCTTCATAATGATGACACTGGCCTATCAAGAAAATGTTATATTAAGTTGCTTTCTCTGATTAAGAAGATATAGAAGTAGTGGGGCACAGTGGCTCACGCCTGTAATCCCAGCACTTTGGGAGACCGAGGTGGGTGGATCACTTAAGCTCAGGAGTTCGAGACCAGCCTAGCAACATGGTGAAACTGGATCGCTACAAAAAAAAATACAAAAATTAGCCAGGCGTGGTGGTGAGTGCCTGTAGTCCCAGCTACCCGGGAAGCTGAGGTGGGAGGATCGTTTGAGCCGAGGAGGTAGAGGTTGCAGTGAGTCACAATCGCGTCACTGCCCTCCAGCCTGGGTAACAGAGCCAGACCCTGTCCCCAAAAAAAAAAAACAAAAAGAAAAAGATGTGGAAGTAGAGTACACGTAAGGAGACTTTCCAAAAACTAATTTAAACAGTGAACATTTTAATGTTTAAGTGCATTTGGAAAATATAAAAACATATTAGACAGTGCAGCTCTCAATCAATGAAGCTTTCCTGAAGAACTGAAATTAATGTAATATACAATCCCAAATTCCAATCCAGTATTCCGAACCACTAGAAGAAATGCAGACATCAAGCCACATATGTTTCCTGAGTTCCCCCATAAACTCTGTAAGCAAGGCAAAACAGATTAGTACTAATTCCTGGGGAGGGGGAGCAGAGTGCTAAATTCTTAAAATTTTAGAGTTATAAAGAAACCGTCTCTGTAAAATTTTTCTTGAGCATTCAGAAATTAAGTATAGCCTTTGATACAGCAGTCCTTTCATAACTGGAGAGGAGAACGGAGAATTGCAAGCACTTAATATCATTTATTTAGTAACTTCTGGGTTTTAGAAAAGTTCAGTCATCAAAGCCATAACTCTAAAATAACTAAAACTTAGAAGATTTAAGTTTTAATCTATTTCTGGATCACAAAGCCTTTTAAATAAATCTACTAAAAATAGTTAAAAGTACAGTTTTTTTTTTTCGTTTTTTGTGCCAAATATCTATTGATTTAGGGTAATTTGTTTATAGGATTCTGAAATTTTTGTGAAAACTTGCTATTAATATTTAGTAATTGTGTTATTACTTAGAGCTATGAGACTAAAGTCATATGTAGATTTGCTTTACTTATAACTTTTCTAAAATAGAAATAAATTTAAAACTTATTAATGCAACATTAAAATTAGACTTTTTATGTACAAAAGAGGAAATATAAAGAAAATAGTTCTGTGGTGTGCGCCCAAGATGGCAGAATAGGAACAGCTCCAGCCTCCAGCTCTCAGCGTGAGTGACACAGAAGACGGGTGATTTCTGCATTTTCAACTGAGGTACGGGTTCATCTCACTGGGGCGTGTCATGTCAGACAGCTGGTGCTGGTCCACAGGTGCAACCCAACCAGCGAGAGCTGAAGCAGGGCGAGGCATCCCCTCACCTGGGAAGTGCAGGGAATTCCTTTTCCTAGCCAAAGGAAACTGAGACACACAACACCTGGAAAATCGGGCAACTCCCACCCTAATACTGCACTTTACCAAGGGTCTTAGCAAAGGGCACACCAGGAGATTATATCCCACACCTGGCCCAGAGGGTCCCACGCCCACAGAGCCTCCCTCATTGCTAGCACAGCAGTCTGAGATCTAACTGCAAGACGGCAGCAAGGCTGGGGGAGGGGCACCCACCATTGCTCAGGCTTAAGCAGGTAAACAAAATTGCCTGGAAGCTCGAATTGGGTGGAGGCCACCACAGCTCAAGGAGGCCGGCCTGCCTCTGTAGACTCCTCCTCTGGGGACAGGGCATAGCTAAACAGAGAGCAGTGAGACCTCAGCGGAGGTAAATGCCCCTGTCTGACAGCTTTGAAGAGAGCAGTGGATCTCTCAGCATGAAGGCTGAGATCTGAGAACAGACAGCCTGCCTGCTCAAGTGGGTCCCTGACCCCTGAGTAGCCTAACTGGGAGACATCCCCCACTAGGGGCAGACCAACACCTCACACCTCACACGGTGGGGTACACCCCTGAGACGAAGTTTCCAGAGCGAGAATCAGACAGCAACCCTCGCTGTTCAGCAATATTCTATCTTCTGAGGCCTCCGCTGCTGATACCCAGGCAAACAGGGTCTGGAGTGGACCTCAAGCAAACTCCAACAGACCTACAGCTGAAGGTCCTGACTGTTAGAAGGAAAACTAACAAACAGAAAGGACACCCACACCAAAACCCCATCAGTATGTCACCATCATCAAAGACCAAAGGCAGATAAAACCACAAAGATGGGGAAAAAGCAGTGCAGAAAAGCTGGAAATTTAAAAAATCAGAGCACATCTCCCCCTCCAAAGGAACGCAGCTCATCACCAGCAACAGAACAAAGCTGGATGGAGAATGACTTTGAGGAGTTGAGAGAAGAAGGCTTCAGTTGATCAGATTTCTCAGAGCTAAAGGAGGAACTACATAACCAGCGCAAAGAAACTACAAACCTTGAAAAAAGATTTGACGAACAGCTAACTAGAATAACCAATGTAGAGAAGTCCTTAAAAGAACTGATAGAGATGAAAACCATAACATAAGAACTACGTGACAAATGCACAAGCTTCAGTAATCAACTCGATCAACTGGAAGAAAGAGTATCAGGGTTTGAAGATCAAATGAATGAAATGAAGCAAGAAGAGAAGTGTAGAGAAAAAACAGTAAAAAGAAATGAACAAAGCCTCCAAGAAATATGGGATTATGTGAAAAGACCAAATCTACATCTGATTGGAGTGCCTGAAAGTGACGGGGAAAATGGAACCAAGTTGGAAAACACTCTGCAGGATATCATCCAGGAGAACTTCCCCAACCTAGTAAGGCAGGCCAACATTCAAATTCAGGAAATATAGAGAAGGCCACAAAGATACTCCTTGAGAAGAGCAACTCCAAGACACATAATTGTCAGATTCACCAAAGTAGAAGTGAAGGAAAAAATGTTAAGGGCAGCAAGAGAGAAAGGTCAGGTTACTCACAAAGGGAATCCCGTCAGACTAACAGCAGATCTCTCACAAGAAACTCTCCAAGCCAGAAGAGAGTTGGGGCCAATATTCAACATTCTTAAAGAAAAGAATTTTCAACCCAGAATTTCATATCCAGCCAAAGTAAGTTTCATAAGTGAAGGAGAAATAAAATCCTTTACAGACAAGCAAATGCTTAGAGATTTTGTCACCACCAGGCCTGCCCTACAAGAGATCCTGAAGGAAGCACTAAACATGGAAAGGAAGAACAGGTACCAGCCATTGCAAAAACATGTCAAAATGTAAAGTCCATCGATGCTAGGAAGAAACTGCATCAACTAGCAAGCAAAATAACCAGCTAATATCATAATGACAGGATCAAGTTCACACATAACGATATTAACCTTAAATGTAAATGGACTAAATGGTCCAATTAAAAGACACAGACTGGCAAACTGGATGAAGAGTCAAGACCCATCAGTCTGCTGTATTCAGGAGACCCATCTCACACGCAGAGACATACATAGGCTCATATTAAAGGGATGCAGGAAGATTTACCAAGCAAATGGAAAACAAAAAAGCAGAGGTTGCAATCCTAGTCTCTGATAAAACAGACTTTAAACCATCAAAGATCAAAAGAGACAAAGAAGGCCATTACATAATGGTAAAGGGATCAATTCATCACGAAGAGCTAATTATCCTAAATATATATGCACCAAACACAGGAGCACCCAGATTCATAAAGCAAGTCCTTAGAGACTTACAAAGAGACTTAGACTCCCGTACAATAATAATGGGAGACTTTAACACCCCACTGTCAACATTAAACAGATCAATGAGACAGAAAGTTGACAAGAATATCCAGGAATTGAACTCAACTCTGCACCAAGCAGACCTAATAGACATCTACAGAATTCTCCAACCCAAATCAACAGAATATACATTCTTCTCAGCACCACATCGTACTTATTCCAAAATTGACCACATAGTTGGAAGTAAAGCACTCCTCAGCAAATGTAAAAGAACAGAAATTACAACAAACTGTCTCTCAGACCACAGTGCAATCAAACTAGAACTCAGGACTAAGAAACTCAATCAAAACTGCTCAACTACATGGAAATCGAACAACCTGCTCCTGAATGATTACTGGGTGCATAACGAAATGAAGGCAGAAATAAAGATGTTATTTGAAACCAATGAGAACAAAGATACAATATACCAGAATCTCTGGGACACATTTAAAGCAGTGTGTAGAGGGAAATTTATAGCACTAAATGCCCACAAGAGAAAGCAGGAAAGATCTAAAATTGATGCCCTAACATCACAATTAAAAGAACTAGAGAAGCAACAGCAAACACATTCAAAAGCTAGCAGAATGCAAGAAATAACTAAGATCAGAGGAGAACTGAAGGACAAAGAGACACAAAAAACCCTCCAAAAAATCAATGAATCCAGGAGCTGGTTTTTTGAAAAGATCAACAAAATTGATAGACTGCTAGTAAGACTAATAAAGAAGAAAAGAGAGAAGAATCAAATAGACGCAATAAAAAATGATAAAGGGGATATCACCACCGACCCCACAGAAATACAAACTACCATCAGAGAATACTATAAACACCTCTATGCAAATAAACTAGAAAACCTAGAAGAAATGGATAATTTCCTGGACACTTACACTCTCCCAAGACTAAACCAGGAAGAAGTTGAATCCCTGAATAGACCAATAGCAGGCTCTGAAATTGAGGCAGTATTTAATAGCCTACCAACCAAAAAAAGTCCAGAACCAGATGGATTCACAGCCAAATTCTACCAGAGGTACAAGGAGGAGTTGGTAC
This sequence comes from Macaca nemestrina, assembly GCF_043159975.1. NCBI lineage: Eukaryota > Metazoa > Chordata > Mammalia > Primates > Cercopithecidae > Macaca > Macaca nemestrina. The sequence continues at coordinate 127,961,099 of NC_092134.1, read as the reverse complement.
CATTCCTTCTGAAACTATTCCAATCAATAGAAAAAGAGGGAATCCTCCCTAACTCATTTTATGAGGCCAACATCATCCTGATACCAAAGCCTAACAGAGATACAACAAAAAAAGAGAATTTTAGACCAATATCCCTGATGAACATCGATGTGAAAATCCTCAATAAAATACTGGCAAACCGAATCCAGCAGCACATCAAAAAGCTTATCCACCATGATCAAGTGGGCTTCATCCCTGGGATGCAAGGCTGGTTCAACATATGCAAATCAATAAACATAATCCAGCACATAAACAGAACAAGAGACAAAAACCACATGGTTATCTCAATAGATGCAGAAAAGGCCTTTGACAAAATTCAACAGCCCTTCATGCTAAAAACTCTCAATAAATTCGGTATTGATGGAACGTATCTCAAAATAATAAGAGCTATTTATGACAAACCCACAGCCAATATCATACTGAATGGGCAAAAACTGGAAGCATTCCCTTTGAAAACTGGCACAAGACAGGAATGCCCTCTCTCACCACTCCTATTCAACATAGTGTTGGAAGTTCTGGCTAGGGCAATCAGGCAAGAGAAAGAAATCAAGGGTATTCAGTTAGGAAAAGAGGAAGTCAAATTGTCCCTGTTTGCAGATGACATGATTGTATATTTAGAAAACCCCATCATCTCAGCCCAAAATCTCCTTAAGCTGATAAGTAACTTCAGCTAAGTCTCAGGATACGAAATCAATGTGCAAAAATCACAAGCATTCTTATACACCAGTAACAGACAAACAGAGAGCCAAATCATGAATGAACTCCCATTCACAATAGCTTCAAAGAGAATAAAATACCTAGGAATCCAACTTGCAAGAGATGTAAAGGACCTCTTCAAGGAGAACTACAAACCACTGCTCAGTGAAATAAAAGAGGACACAAACAAATGGAAGAACATACCATGCTCATGGATAGGAAGAATCAATATTGTGAAAATGGCCATACTGCCCAAGGCAATTTATAGATTCAATGCCATCCCCATTAAGCTATCAATGACTTCCTTCACAGAATTGGAAAAAACTGCTTTAAAGTTCATATGGAACCAAAAAAGACCCCGCATTGCCAAGACAATCCTAAGCCAAAAGAACAAAGCTGGAGGCATCACGCTACTTGACTTCAAACTATACTACTAGGCTACAGTAACCAAAACAGCATGGTACTGGTACCAAAACAGATATAGACCAATGGAACAGAACAGAGTCCTCAGAAATAATACCACACATCTACAGCCATCTGATCTTTGACAAACCTGACAAAAACAAGAAATGGGGAAAGGATTCCCTATTTAATAAACAGTGCTGGGAAAATTGGCTAGCCATAAGTAGAAAGCTGAAACTGGATCCTTTCCTTACTCCTTATATGAAAATTAATTCGAGATGGATTAGAGACTTAAATGTTAGACCTAAAACCATAAAAACCCTAGAAGAAAATCTAGGTGATACCTTTCAGGACATAGGCATGGGTAAGGACTTCATGTCTAAAACACCAAAAGCAACAGCAACAAAAGCCAAAATGGACAAATGGGATCTAATTAAACTAAAGAGTTTCTGCACAGCAAAAGAAACTACCATCAGAGTGAACAGGCAACCTACAGAATGGGAGAAAATTTTTGCAATCTACTCATCTGACAAAGGTGAGTAGGTAATATCCAGAACCTATAAAGAACTCAATCAAATTTACAAGAAAAAAACAAACAACCCCATCAAAAAGTGGGCAAAGGATATGAACAGACACTTCTCAAAAGAAGACATCCATACAGCCAAAAGACACATGAAAAAATGCTCATCATCACTCGCCATCAGAGAAATGCAAATCAAAACCATAATGAGATACCATCTCACTTCAGTTAGTATGGCAATCATTAAAAAAATCAGGAAACAACAGGTGCTGCAGAGGATGTGGAGAAATAGGAACACTTTTACACTGTTGGTAGGACTGTCAACTAGTTCAACCATTGTGGAAGACAGTGTGGCGATTCCTCAAGGATCTAGAACTAGAAATACCATTTGACCCAGCCATCCCATTACTGGGGATATACCCAAAGGATTGTAAGTCACGCTGCTATAAAGACACATGCACATGTATGTTTATTGCGGCACTATTCACAATAGCAAAGACTTGGAATCAACCCAAATGTCCATCAGTGACAGACTGGATTAAGAAAAGGTGGCACATATACACCATGGAATACTATGCAGCCATAAAAAGGATGAGTTCGTGTCCTTTGTAGGGACATGGATGCAGCTGGAAACCATCATTCTCAGCAAACTATCGCAAGAACAGAAAACCAAATACCGCATGTTCTCACTCATAGGTGGGAATTGAACAATGAGATCACTTGGACACAGGAAGGGGAACATCACACACCAGGTCTTATTGTGGGGAGGGGGCGGGCGGAGGGATAGCATTAGGAGATATACCTAATGTAAATGATGAGTTAATGGGTGCAGCACACCAACATGGCACATGTATACAAATGTAACAAACCTGCACATTGTGCACATGTGCCCTAGAACTTAAAGTATAATTTTAAAAAAATAGTTCTTAGAGAAATATGCTTTCTCTTGATCTAATTCAGATCTTGTGCCATTACATTATTTTCTACAAGTCCTGGTCTTACTGAGAATTGTGGCTTGTGGAATTCCCTGTTCAACTTCCTATCCTATGTCAAAAGGGAGGAGGTGATCCTTTTTTCTCTAATTGAATGAGAGCTAGAACACAGTTTAGCAAAGCATTAAACAAAAAGGAATTGTAAGTTTATGACAGTGTGGACTAGTGAGAAGAATAACTCTTAAATGATGCAGGTAGAGAACAAGTCTGAGATATTAACCCAAGGGGTGGTAATTAAGAACCACTGGAAGACAGACGGGGTTTAGAAGGCAGATTGCAAGGCACAGTACTTTGGGGAGGGAAACTCGCTGCCTGAGTAAATAGGGACTCAAAGAAGGAAGGATGGCAAGGATGAAACCTGCAAGGCTATTACAAAGTTTTACTTACCACGTATTTAGTTTGTTTAATATACTAATCTTAACAAAGTATGGAAGCTTATTATATATTTCTATGATAATTTTATTTTCCCAAGGCTAAATCATCCTGTATCTTTTCATCTTTCTCTATGGCTTTCATATTCCAATACTCAATTACTCTCATCTTAACTTTCTCTAAGCTTTCTTCCTCTTCTGAGTTGTTGAGGATTTTAGTACAAGCCATGATACATATTAGAGTCAGCTGAGTACTGTAAGATGAAAATCCAATGGTTCAGATTTTAACTCGCTCATATGAAAGATCTTTGTGTTACAGGTTGATTTTTTTAAAACAAAATTGCATGCTCGTCCTGACCTATTTTTGCCCCTCGTTGACCTTGTATTCTGTCTCAGCTTTGGAAGACCCTTTTATGGATCAGCAGTATGAATGAATACACTTCATAGTAACCACATACAATAGATTGATGCTGTTATGCATCAGTTAGTTGATAGCCAAAAAAAAAAAAAAAAAAAAAAAAAAAAGCTGAAATCATTGCCTTAGGCAAAGAAATATGGTAATCTTAAACCTTCATGTTGATATTTAGACACAAAATCCAGCTATTCAAAGTAGTCTAGGCAATTCCAATGATGTCATGTCAGCAGGATGAGTTTTCAGAGTCCAGAACTCATTATTATTTTCCAGTGGTACAAAAAGTTCTGGCTATCTTTCCTTTTGTAGGTATAGGTAAGTAGACAGGCATCTGAAAGTAAATGGAAGGTGGCTGACAAATTGACTCATGCTAACTAAGAGGCACATGAGATGAAAGTAAACATCAAAAGGCTGTTGCATTAATTTACAGTGAGAAATATAACACCGCACGTACAAGAAATATCACATTGGCCTGATCAAAACATTTTTTTTTTACTTGTGGCCCAATCACATAGATATCAAAAGATGGTTTTGTGAGCACAGACTCAAAACATCAGGATGTAGATAAATCAAATCTTTAATTCACTTTTCCCAAAATGCGTTATGTTCTGTGAGATGTTTTAATACATCTTCCAACAATGTCAAAAAGTTCACTAATAAAATAAATTTGAGAAACGCTGGATTAAACTCAGATTTCATAACTGCATTCTTTCCTTTGGACTGCAGATACACATTGTGAATCTCAAAGGGCTCAGACAGTCAGCTTTTCTGGAGTGTATTTGACTCCTGTCTATATAGAATACTTATCAATAGCTCACGAAACAGTACTCTTCTACAGATATAGTTTCAGACTGAACGAATTCTTGGTCTGATGTATAATTCTACCATAAAGATAATCTTGCCAATGGGCCTGGTATATTTGAAATGCAAGGATAAATCTCTGAATTATTCATTCTAGGGGCATACTGTCCATGAGATCTGAAATAATCAGTCTCTGTTTTGAGTCTCCCTTTCCATTTTAGAGCTTGGGTGAGCACTACCAATATGAACCTATGTCATTCTCCTTCTGCTTTAATTTGATTTAATTTTACTAGTGATTAAGACACTGAAGAGGTTACAGTATGGGCTTGCTTGCCTACAAATAATATCTTCTTCAGATGATTTTGCATACCTTTATTGTAAATTAGGTGTTGATTTTTAAATGTGACTCTAAATTACTCTATTTTCTTTATTTTCAATGTTAGAGTCCTGCCACACTATAACACCTCGATGCTTATTAAAAGTACATAACCAGGCAGGGCGTGGTGGCTCACACCTGCACTTTGGGAGGCCGAGGCAGGTGGATCGCCTGAGGTCAGGAGTTTGAGACCAGCCTGGCCAACATGGTGAAACTCCATCTCTACAAAAATACAAAAATTAGCCAGGTGTGGTTGGGGGCACCTGTAATCCCAGATACTTGGGAGGCTGAGGCAGGAGAATTGCTTGAACCTGGGGAGCAGAGGTTGCAACGAGCCAAGATCATGCCATTGCACTCCAGCCTGGGCAACAAGAGTGAAACTCTGTCTCAAAAAAAAAAAAAAAAAAAAAAAAGCACAGAACCAGAAAATAACGTAACTGTGGTAGGTAGGCAGAATAATGCCCTCCCCCAAAAAATCTACATCCTAATCTCCAGAATCTCTGGATCCTTTTACAGAAAAAGGGACCTTGCAGGTATAACTAAGTCAAGGATCTTGAGTTGGAGAGATTGTCCTGGATTATATGAGTGTGCCCAGCATAATCACAAAGGTTCTGGTAAATGAAAGAGAAAGGCAGGAGAGTCAGACTCAGAGGAGACGTGATGATGGGAGCAGAAGTCAAAGTGATGCAATTAATTGTTAGCTGGAAGGGGGCCATGAGCCAAGGAATATAGGCAGCCTCTAGACTGGAAAAGTCAAGGGAAAGGATTCTCCCCTAGTGCCTTCAGAAGAATTCAGCCCTGCTAACACCTTGATTTTAGACCTAAGAAACACATTTCAGACCTTCGACCTTCAAAACTGGAAAATAATAATTTTTTTCTTGTTTTAAGCCACTAGCTCAGTGGCAATTTGTTAAAGCAATAATAGGAAATAAATACAGTAGCTAACACTTTTAGAGATACCCCACTTGGTCTTTTGTCATGCATATCCAATAGATGACCCTCTGAGATCTACCCTGACTAAACACTCTGAGCCAGTATCTTTTTCTTCTTTTTCTTTTTCTTTGAGACTGAGTTTCACTCTTGTTGCCCAGCCTGGAGTGCAATGGCATGACCTTGGCTCACCGCAACCTCCGCCTCCCGGGTTCAAGCAATTCTCCTGCCTCAGCCTCCAGAGTAGCTGAGATTACAGGCATGCACCACCACGCCCAACTAATTTTTGTACTTTTTAGTAGAGATGGGGTTTCTTCATGTTGGTCAGGCTGGTTTTGAACTCCTGACCTCAGGTGATCCACCTGCCTCGGCCTCCCAAAGTGTTGGGATTACAGGCGTGAGCCACCACGCCTGCTGAGCCAGTATCTATCTATCCTTTAGAACTGATTTGGAGAATCATATGAATCTCACTTTACAGTGCTATGGAAACTTTAAGAATCTTAAGTACTTTTGAAAAACATTAAATAAACCACTGAATTTCTCAGAAAAAGGTCAATGTAGTCGGTTAAAAGAGGAAAGATATTAACTGAAGATGTTAGCTAATTGAGAAATGTGAGTTTTCAGAGCCCCTGGAATAGAATCAACTCCAGAGAACTGTCCTATGCTAAACTAATTCACAAGAGACTTGATATAAACCAAAATGTCAACTTATTAATTTAAATTTGGGACATTTCTTTCCAGTAATTAATCTATGCTCACAAGCCAGGAAACCCTCTTAGTATCAGATCATTTGATGGATTTAATTAATAATCCTAAAGCTACTTGATGAGTGTGAATCAGAACAAAGGTAGTGGGATACTTGCGGGAATAATCCTACTGTACTGGTCAGAACCTTCCAATTATATTAGTCTTACAGAAGTCTCTAAATTTTTGCCTTTTAAATCTGTCTCTATCAATAGATTTTTATTCTTTGTTTCACTTGATCCCACAGAGATGGGCCACTATCTAGAGGTCTAGGAGGAGTCCCTATACTGAATAGTGAGTGACAACTCAGTAAGATCATTTCTTCTTTAGATTTTAAGTATGAAACATACAGAGAGGAGAGAGAGATTAAGTAAAAGCCTTAACACAGTAGAAGCAATCTTTTATCAGAATCAATTATACAGGAAAATAAACAGAGATTAGTTGGATTTACAGTGTAGAGCAAGTGCAGGTACAGAAAGAAGCAAATACATAAGTGCTAAATCATGCACCTGGCAGACTAGTGGAGTCAGAGGCCCTTCCAGTGACAGCCATGCTGCTGTCCCGAGTGCAACAACCTGCTAGTTCTCCATGAGACCTTCCTGTGAAATGATTGTAGATTTTGTTTCCCTGCCTTCCTTTTTCCCTATGTATCTTCACAACAAATCCCTCTAGTTGGAGTAAATTGTGAAAGTCTCCTCCACATTTTGCAGCCAAAAACTTGAACACATTTACCTGGGCTCTAGAAAAGCCATATAAAATTTCACAATTTCACTACATGTGATGGTTAATTTTATGTCAATTTGATGGTCTAAGGAATGCCTAGTCAAGATAGCCAGCAAAACATGATTTCTGGGTGTGTCTGTGAGAATGTTTTGGGAGAAGATTTGCAATTAAATTATTAGACTAAGTAAAGATCTGCACTCACCAATGTGGGTGGGCATTATCCAACCCTTGAGGACCCAAGAACAAAAAGGCAGAGAAAGGGCAAATTCTCTTTCTCCTTCTGGACCTGGGATATCCATCTTCTCCTGCCCACAGACATTGGAGCTCCTGGTTCTAGGGCCTTTGCACTCTGGGACTTACACCGACAACCCCACCAGTTTTCAGGCTTTCTGCCTCAAACTGGGAGTTACGCTATTGGCTTCCCTGGGTCTCAGGACTGCAGACTCGAGCTGAATTACAAACACAGGCTTTCTTGGTTCTCCAGCTTGCAGATGGCATATCTGGCAGATCATGGGATTTCTCAGCCTCCAGAATCATGTGATCCAATTCCCTTAACAATTCTCCTCTTTTATATCTGGATACATCCTATTGATTCTGTTTCTCTGGAAAACCCTAAGATGCTATTCCACAAGAGATTCTCCCACTAACCAGTGTGTTTCCACTGTCTCTACCCTAGATCCTTTGGACAATGCTGGAGATGCAGAGACTTTCTATGGTTTTTTGGATTCCCCCCCACCAAATGCCATAGAATAATTACAGCATACAAGATATGTATGCCCAAACAGGCAACAGGCAATTGGTCAGGTCAATGCTCTGACCCTGTTATTACTGTAAAATATGATTCGGTGTTTTCATCTGTTTCCTGGAATGGCTTGGGTTACACTTGCAAATATTGTGGTACCACAATACAAGTAAAAATAGATAAATTGGGCTACATCAAAATTTAAAACTTCCATGCATCAAAGGACATAGTCAAAAGAGTGAAGAGGAAATAAATGGAATGGGAGAAAATATTTGCAAATCATATATCTGGTAGGGTGTTAACATTCAGAGTATACAAACTATTCCTATCACTCAATAATAACAACAAAACAACCCAGTTTAAAATAGGCCAAGCAACAATAGCCACTGAGGACTACTAGAGGGGGAGGGAGGAAGTAGGGGCAAGAGTTGAAAAAGTATTGGGTACTACACTCAGCATCTGGGTGACGGGATCAATCAATCATACCCCAAACCTCATGTCACATAATGTACTCAAGTAACAAACCTGCACACGTACCACCTGAATCTAAAATAGAAGTTGAAATTATTATTTTTCAAAAAAAAAAAAAAAATAGGCCGGGCACAGTGGCTCATGCCTGTAATTCCAGCACATTGGGAGGCTGAGGCAGGAAGATCACCTGAGGTCAGGAGTTTGAGACAAGACTGGCCAACATGGTGAAACCCCATCTCTACTAAAACTACAAAAAATAGCTGAGCATGGTGGTACATGCCTGTAATCCCAGCTACTCACGAGGCTGAGGCATGAGAATAGCTTGAACCCAAGAGACAGAGATTGCAGTGAGCTGAGATCATGCCACTACACTCCATCCTGGGCAACGGAGCAAAACTCCATCTCAAAAAAAATTAGCCGGGCGCGGTGGCGGGCGCCTGTAGTCCCAGCTACTCAGGAGGCTGAGGCAGGAGAATGGCGGGAACCCGGGAGGCGGAGCTTGCAGTGAGCCGAGATCGCGCCACTGCACTCCAGCCTGGGCAACAGCGTGAGACTCCGTCTCAAAAAAAAATAAATAAATAAATAAATAAAATAAAATAAAATAAAATAAAATAAAATGTATCTGAATAAGAAAAGAAATAAAAATTTTAAAAAATTAAAAGGGAACAAGGATTTAAGTAAACATTTCTCCAAAGAAAATATACAAATGGCTAGCGAGTACCTGAAGAGATGCTCACCATCACCAATCAAGAAAATGCAAATGGATAGAGTGGCTGGCAAGATGGCTGAATAGAAACAGCTCCGGTCTGTAGCTCCCAGCGAGATCAATGCAGAAGGCGGGTGATTTCTGCATTTCCAACTGAGGTACCCCGCTCATCTCATTGGAACTGGTTAGACAGTGGCTGCAGCCGACAGAGGGCGAGCCAAAACAGGATGGGGCATCGCCTCACGGGGAAAGCACAAGGGGTCGGGGGAACTCCCTCCCCTAGCCAAGGCAAGCTGTGAGGGACTTTGCCGTGAGGAATGGTGCACTCCAGCCCAGATACTACACTTTTCCCACAATCTTTGCAACCCGCAGACCAGGAGATTCCCTGGGGTGCCTACACCACCAGGGCCCTGGGTTTCGAGCACAAAACTGGGCGGCCATTTGGGCAGACTAGCTGCTAGCTGCTAGCTGCTGCAGGATTTTTTTTTCATACGCCAGTGGCACCTGGAATGCCAGCGAGACAGAACCCTTCAATCCCCTGGAAAGGAAGTTGAAGCCAGGGAGCCAAGTGGTCTAGCTCGGTGGATCCTACCCCCACAGAGCCCAGCAAGCTAAGATCCACTGGCTTGAAATTCTCACTCCCACCACAGCAGTCTGAAGTCGAAGTGGGACACTCAAGCTTTGTAGGAGGAGGAGTGCCTGCCATTACTGAGGCTTAAGTAGGTGGTTTTCCCCTCACAGGGTAAACAAAGCCGCTGAGAAGTTCGAACTGGGTAGAGCCCACCGCAGCACTACAAAGCCACCATAGCCAGACTGCCTTTCTAGATTCCTCCTCTCTGGGCAGGGCATCTCTGAAAGAAAGCCAGCAGCCCAGTCAGGGGCTTATACATGAAACTCCCATATCCCTGGGACAGAGCACCTGGGGGAAGAGGTAGCTATAGGCGCAGCTTCAGCAGACTTAAATGTTCCTTCCTGCCAGCTCTAAAGAGAGAGTGGATCTCCCAGCACAGTGCTCAAGCTCTGCTAAGGGACAGACTGCCTCCTCAAGTGGGTCCCTGACACCCGTGCTTCCTGACTGGGAGACACCTCCCAGCAGGAGTCAACAGGAACATCATACAGGAGAGCTCCGGATGGCATCTGGCAAGTGCCCCTCTGGTATGAAGCTTCCAGAGGAAGAAACAGGCAGCAATCTTTGCTGTTCTGCAGCCTCCACTGGTGATAACCATACAAACAGGGTCAGGAGTGGACCTCCCACAAACTCCAGCAGACCTGCAGCAGAGGGGCCTCTTAGAAGTAAAACTAACAAACAGAAAGGAATAGCATCAACATGAACAAAAAGGATGTCCACACAAAAACCCCATCTGAAGGTCACCAACATCAAAGACCAAAGGTAGATAAATCCATGAAGATGAGGAAAAAACAGCCCCAAAACACTGAAAATTCCAAAAACCAGAACGCTGCTTCTCCTCCAAAGGATCACAACTCCTCACCAGCAAGGGAATAAACCTCGACGGAGAATGAATTTGACAAATTGACAAAAGTAGGCTTCAGAAGGTGGGTAATGACGTACTCCTCCGAGTTAAAGGAGCATGTTCTAACCCAATGCAAGGAAGCTAAGAACCTTGAAAAAACGTTAGACAAATTGCTAACTAGAGTAACCAGTTTAGAGAAGAACATAAAAGACCTGATGGAGCTGAAAAACACAGCACGAGAACTTGTGAAGCATATACAAGTATCAACAGCCAAATCGATCAAGCGGAAGAAAGGATACCAGAGATTGAAGAGCAACTTAATGAAATAAAGCATGAAGACAAGATTAGAGAAAAAAGAATGAAAAGGAACGAACAAAACCTCCAAGAAATATGGGACTATGTGAAAAGACCAAACCTACGTTTGATTGGTGTACCTGAAAGTGATTGGGAGAATGGAACAAAGTTGGAAAACACTCTTTAGGATATTATCCAGGAGAACTTCCCTAACCTAGCAAGACAGGCCAACATTCAAATTCAGAAAATACAGAGAATACCTCAAAGATACTCCTTGAGAAGTGCAACCCCAAGACCCATAATCGTCAGATTCACCAAGGTTGAAATGAAGAAAAAAAAGTTAAGGGCAGCCAGAGAGAAAGGTCAGGTTACCCACAAGGGGAAACCCATCAGACTAACAGCAGATCTCTCTGCAGAAACCCTACAAGCCAGAAGAAAGTGGGGGCCAATATTCAACATTCTTAAAGAAAAGAATTTTCAACCCAGAATTTCATATCCTGCCAAAGTAAGCTTCATAAGTGAAGGAGAAATAAAATCCCTTACAGACAAGCAAATGCTGAGAGATTTTGTCACCACCAGGTCTGCCTTACAAGAGCTCCGGAAGGAAGCACTAAATATGGAAAGGAAAAACCGGTACCAGCCACTGCAAAAACATACCAAATTGTAAAGACCATCGACACCATGATGAAACTACATCAACTAATGGGCAAAATAACCAGCTAGTATCATAACAACAGGATCAAATTCACACATAACAATATTAACCTTAAAGATTAAAAAATAGGTAGACTGCCAGCAAGACAAATAAAGAAGAAAAGAGAGAAGAACTAAATAGATACAATAAAAATTAATAAACTGGCTATCACCATTGATCCCACAAAAATACAAACTACCATCAGAGAATACTATAAATCCCTCTACGTAAATAAACTAGAAAATCTAGAAGAAATAGATAAATTCTTGGACACATACACCCCCCACCCCCAGACTAAACCAGGAAGAAGTCAAATCCCTGAATAGACAAATAACAAGTTCTGAAATTGAGGCAGTAATTAATAGCCTACCAACCAAAAAAAGCCCAGGACCAGACGGATTCACAGCTGAATTCTACCAGAGGTACAAAGAGGAGCTGGTACCATTCCTTCTGAAACTATTCCAAACAACACAAAAAGAAGGATTCCTCCCTAACTCATTTTATGAGGCCAGCATCATCCTGATACCAAAACCTGACAGAGACACAACGAAAAAAGAAAATTCCAGGCCAATATCCCTGGTGAACATCGATGTGAAAATACTCAGTAAAATACTGGCAAACTGAATCCAGCAGCACATCAAAAAGCTCATCAACTGTGATCAAGTCGACTTCATCCCTGGGATGCAAGACTAGTTCAATATATGCAAATCAATAAACATAATGCATCAAATAAACAGAACCAATGGCAAAAAACACATGATTATCTCAATAGATGCAGAAAAGGCCTTCGATAAAATTCAACAGCCCTTCATGCTAAAAACTCTCAATAAACTAGGTATTGATGGAATGTATCTGAAAATAATAAGAGATATTTATGACAAACCCACAGCCAATATCATAGTGAATGCGCAAAAACTGCAAGCATTCCCTGAAGGCACAAGACAAGAATGCCCTCTCTCACCACTCCTGTTCAACATAGTGTTAGAAGTTTTGGCCACGGCAATCAGGCAAGCGAAAGAAATAAAGGGTATTCAAATAGGAAGAGAGGAAGTCCAATTGTCTCTGTTTGCAGATGACATGATTGTATATTTAGAAAACCCCATTGTCTCAGCCCAAAATCTCCTTAAGCTGATAAGCAACTTCAGCAAAGTCTCGGGATACAAAATAAATGTGCAAAAATCACAAGCGTTCTTATACACCAATAACAGACTAACAGAGAGCCAAATCATGAGTGAACTCCCATTCACAGTTGCTACAAAGAGAATAAGATACCTAGGAATACAATTTACAAAGGAGGTGAAGGACCTCTTTAAGGAGAACTACAAACCACTGCTCAAGGAAATAAGAGAGGACACAAATGAATGGAAAAACAGTCCATGCTCATGGATAGGAAAAGTCAATATCATGAAAATGGCCATACTGCCCAAAGTAATGTATAGATTCAATGCTATCCCTATCAAGCTACCATTGACTTTCTTCACAGAATTAGAAAAGACTACTTTAACTTTCATATGGAAACAAAAAAGAGCCCGCATTGCCAAGACAATCCTAAGCAAAAAGAACAAAGCTGGAGGCATCATACAACCTGACTTCAAACTATACTACAAGGCTATAGTAACTAAAACAGCATGGTGCTGCTACCAAAACAGATATATGGACCAATAGAACAGAACAGAGGCCTTAGAAATAACACCACACATCTACAACCATCTGATCTTTGACAAACCTGACAAAAACAAGCAATGGGGAAAAGATTCCCTATTAAATCAATGGCATTGGGAAAACTGGCTAGCCATATGCAGAAAACTGAAACCGGACCCCTTCCTTACACCTTATACAAAAATTAACTCAAGATGGATTAAAGACTTAAATGTAAGACCTAAAACCATAAAAACCCTAGAAGAAAACCCAGGCAATACCATTCAGGACATAGGCATGGGCAAAGACTTCATGACTAAAACACCAAAAGCAATGGCAACAAAAGCCAAAAGTCACAAATGGGATCTAATTAAACTAAAGAGCTTCTGCATAGCAAAAGAAATTATCATCAGAGTGAACCGGCAACCTACAGAATGGGAGAAAAATTTGCAATCTATCCATCTGACAAAGGGCTAATATCCAGAATCTACATGGAACTTAAACAAATGTACAAGAAAAAAACAACCCCATCAAAAAGTGGGCAAAGGATATGAACAGACACTTCTCAAAAGAAGACAGTTATGCAGCCAACAAACATATGAGAAAAAAAAAAAAAGCTCATCGGCACTGGTCATTAGACAAATGTAAATCAAAACCCAATGAGATACCATCTCATGCCAGTTAGAATGGTAATCATTAAAAAGTCAGGAAACAACAGATGCTGGAGAGGATTTGGAGAAATAGGAAGGCTTTTACATTGTTGGTGGGAGTGTACATTAGTTCAACCATTGTAGAAGACAGTGTGGTGATTCCTCAAGGATCTAGAACCAGAAATACCATTTGACCCAGCAATCCCATAACTGGGTATATACCCAAAGGATTATAAATCATTCTGCTGTAAAGGCACATGCACACATATGTTTATTGCAACACTGTTCACAATAGCAAAGACTTGGAACCAACCCAAATACCCCTCAATTATAGACTGGATAAAGAAAATGTGGCACATATACACCATGGACTACTATGCAGTCATAAAAAAGGATGTGTTCATGTACTTTGCAGGGACGTGGCTGAAGCTGGAAACCATCATTCTCAGCAAACTAACACAGGAACAGAAAACCAAACACCACATATTCTCACTCATAAGTGGGAGTTGAACAACGAGAACACATGGGCACAGGGAGGGGAACATCACACACTGGGGCCTGTCGGGGGGTTGGAGGATGGGAGAAGGATCACATTAGGAGAAATACCTAATGTAGGTGACGGGTTGATGTGTGCAGCCAACCACCATAGCATGTGTATACGTATGTAACAAACCTGCACGTTCTGCACATGTATATCAGAACTTAATATATAGTTAAAAAAAAGAAAATGCAAATCAAAACCATAATGAGATAATACCTCATACCCATTAGGATGGCTACTATAAAACAAAACAATAAAAAAAGAAAAGGATACGTGTTGGCAAAGATGTGGGGAAATTAGAATCCTTGTGCTCTGTTGGTGGAAATGTAAAATGGTACAGCTGTTATGGAAAACAGTATGGTGGTTCCTCAAAAAATTAAACATAGAAATGCTACATGATCCAGCAATTCCATTTCTGGGTATATTTCCAAAGGAACTGAAAGAAGGGTCTCTTTCAGTTCAAGAAGTACTTGCACACTCATGTTCATAGCAGCATTATTCACAATAGTCAAAAGGTAGGAGCAATCCAAAAGTCCATCAATGATGGATGAAAGGATAAACAAAATATGGTCAACACAAACAATGGAATATACTCAGCCTTAAAAAGGAAAACAATTCTAACATATGCTACAACATGGATGAACCTTGAAGACATTATGCTAAGTGAGATAAGACAAAAAGACAAATACTCTTTGATACTATTTACACGAGGCACCTAGAGGAGACAGAGAGTAGAAGGGTGGCTGCGTGGATGCAGGGGAAGAGGCATGGGGAGTTTTTGAATGGGTACAGACTTTCAGTTTTGCAAGATGAAAAGAGTCCTGGAGGTTGGTTGCATAACTATGAAAAATATACTTAACAATACTGAACTCTACATTTAAAAATAAGAGGGTAAATTTTATTTTACGTATATTTTATGACAATTCAAATTTTAAAATACGAAAAACGTCATGGTACCATTTTGTCTTCTTAAGACTATACCTCAGTCATCTTGCTATATAGAATACCATGTTATCACACAGATCTTGTCCTCTGGGCATCGATTTCTCAATTATTCCTCCAGGTGTATAAATGTTATCATTCATTATGTGTGGATCTTTTTTTTTTTTTTTTTTTTTTTAGTTTTACTGCCACAGGTTAACATTATTTTCCAGTTCCCATGTGGCACACTTCATTTTCCCCTTTTTATGCTGACAACAGCATCATGCTTATCAATGAAAAATTAAGAGCTTTAAGATGAAATACACAGTAAACTTTAGGCAGAGGCAGAATTATAATGTAAAAATCCAGGCTTATTCAATCAAATTTAGTGTATTCACATTCAAGAGAGCAACAAGGAATACAAAAGCTGATGTCAATGAATCTGACATTCTTAAATATTCCTTGCCTTGCATTGAACAGGTGAGCAACGACAGAATACAGCAGGCCAGATGCAGTCAGGAGCGGTAGTCTCTGAGTTGCAGAAGCCTGGCAGGTGCTTCTGGCTCAGGCCAACAAACCCTTAATACTAAGTATTGAGCCACAGAAGAGAACCCAGCAGATGGAGGGGCTCAGGTAATGAGAGGACCCCTGCCTGAGATGAAGGCAAGAGCAAAGGGGCAGAGTAAGACAACAGGGCAGCACCACCAAATAACCATGGCCCTCTGACCCCAGCACAGAGGACCTTGGCCCTCTGAACTGGCTTAGGGGTGGCTCCCCAGGTATAGGAGGCCCCCAGACTTCTAGGGGCTGTTTCTAACTAGAAAGAATGAGTTGGTCTGCAGATGAATGCCATTCCTGGAGAATGCCTGGGCAGAGTTCAGCTTGCCCCACTTTCTTGTCACAGGAAGCAAGCTGCCATAAAAATCCTTTAGAACAGTGATTCTTTTTGTAATGGTTAGCAAAAGAACCTTTCTTCGAGTGAAATTTTTTTTTGAGGAACGTCAATATATAAAAATAGTTGAAAGCCTATCAGCCCTGAACAGCCCAGATCCCAAACACACGGCCACCCCACTGTGCCCCACCCCCACAGCAGCCTCTGCAGCCCCTCCGTGGAGCTACAGGGATGGGTGGGACACAGTGTGAAAGCCACTGCTTCGGAATGCCAGACAGTCTGTCTGTGAAAGCCTCAAAGCAGAAACTCAGGCAAATGTGAAAAATAAAAACCGTGTATCATGCCAAGAACTTGAAAAACTCATCGAAGTTGAACCAACTGGTCCCTGGAAAACCCTAAGTGTCAAAGGCATCTTTGAATCCTATCACATCAGCAGTCTGCTGCTGGAAATACTCTTACTGGAAAGGCACCTAAGAGGCTATGCAATGCCTTGGGACATGTCATTTGGAATTCTAAGCCCTAAATTTGAGTCACAACTCTGCTACTTGTAGCTCAGTGACTCAGAAACCATCTCCAGCTGTCTGAGCCCTGAGCCCTGACTTTCTCATCAGAAAGAGTAGGATATAGGTTCTGGACCCACTTTACATGGCTTATGAGGATCAAATGAAAAAAGGTTTTGTTTTGTTTTGTTTTGTTTTTGAGACAAAGTCTCACTGTCACCCAGGCTGGAGGGCACTGATATGATTTTGGCTCACTGCAACCTCTGCCTTCCGGGCTCAAGTGTTCTCCTGCCTCAGCCTCCGGAGTAACTGGAATTACAGGCATGCACCATCATGCCCAGCTAATTTTTGTATTTTTGGTAGAGATAGGGTTTCGCCATGTTGGCCATGTTGGTCTCAAACTCCTGACATCAGGCGATCCACCCTCCTTGGCCTCCCAAAGTGCTGGGATTATAGGCGTGAGCCCCCACACGGGGCCTAAAGTAGTATCTAAACTCTAAAGTTGTTGTATGCATGAAAGCTGTCCACATTATAAAAATCTGCTGTGTAGTGGACTATCTCATGCATTCATTCACTCTACAAATTGTTATTGAACAATACTCAGCCAGCTACTGAAAGATCAATAAATTGAGCTGATTTGGATATGACTTCTCTGT
The DNA here is from genome assembly GCF_043159975.1 of Macaca nemestrina. Classification (NCBI taxonomy): domain Eukaryota; kingdom Metazoa; phylum Chordata; class Mammalia; order Primates; family Cercopithecidae; genus Macaca; species Macaca nemestrina. The sequence goes on along the minus strand of NC_092134.1, from coordinate 127,943,916 downwards.
ACCCACTGAACAAGGTAACAGTAAAGAGTAGCAACCCACTTCCATGAATAGTGATGGGATCCATACCACCAGCAATGGCTCCTCCCCACTTTCTGCCTGGTCTCCCTAACATGCTACTGTAGCTTTCTCATGTCATCGGCATTGCCTCTCAGGCACTGCTACACTCACTGTCATCTACCCCACATAGGAGCCCTGAGGATCCCAGCATCTATGCAGAAAACTCAGATCCAGCTGACCTACTTGTCCCATAATTGATAGAACTAACTTTCACCACTAACTGGACTCTGGCCACACCGTCCAACAGAACTTTCTGCAACAATGGAAATGTTCTGTGCACTGTATAGTAGGTAACCTCTAACCAATGTGGCTACTGAGCCCTTGAAATGTGACCAGTATGCCTAAAAAATTAATTTTATTATTTAAATTAATTAAATCTAAATAGCCATAGGTGGCTAGTAGATGGAGCAGTTCTACAGGAATGGAACAGAGGGCAAGCCTGATCTTTTTCATGAAATGTGAAAAACATAGTAATTGCATTCATATCATTTTCAAATATAAAATCATTGTTAAATAAATAAATAATGGTTTTACCATGTTCATGTGATTTTGTTAAGAGCAGATGAAGTTCCCTGTCCTAATTCAGTCTCAAATAGTGCTTCTCCTAATTATTCAAAGTTGTGAGCAGAAGCCAGTGCCAGACAAAAAAAAAGAAAAAAGAAAAAAAAAAAAACCTGAGCATGCATCTGTGGAGTTTAGCATGTATTGTGAACAAATAAAACCTGTGATAAAAGTAACCTGTCACCTATTAGTGATGTCCATAAGAGCTATGGTGCATGCAGTAATTTGTTATAAGGGGTAAGTCATTCTAATAAATTACCAAACTCAGCAGAACTTTTATATCATTTGTTCTCTGGTATTAACTAATTACACAAACATTCCCAGCTTCCTTGAATTCTTTGTAAAGGTTCGTACACCACTCATCCCCAGCATCATTAAGAGACCAGAATCTTGTCTCCAAAACATTGCTGCATGTTCTATCTCAGTGTTCTTCCCCTACCTGATACAGCCCCAGGCTGAGGTGTTCCTTGCCATACTGCCAAGTTCTGGCACTCTGTCCCATCCTTCATATGTCGCTGAGCTAAGCCATTATCACTGCTCCCTCTTGAAGTTTCTGTCCAGGAGGGGCCAGTGGCAAAAACTCTGGGGCAAATTGTGAATGAACAGCTCTACCTGATCACCACACATCAAAGAGAAGAAGTGGGGAGAAAGTTAGATGCCGGGCAAGGGCAGCCCTTTAGAGTGTGCAGAGGATGTGTTGAAGATGGACTCTGGGTAAAGGACAGATGGTAGTTTGGGGCCACAGGGGAATGGAATGAAGTAAAAGAAAAAGCGCAACACTTGATGAGAGGATCTGCACTCTTGCAGATTGGGATCCTGGTCCTGTGGCCCACCTGGCAGGAATAGTGGCCTCTGGGCACATGTGCCCGGCTGAGCAGTCCTTGGCCACGAGCTTCTAGTGCTCTCATTCGGAGACAGCTTTCACAATGAAGGACAAAAATAGCTAACACCACTGCAGCCTTTGATCTATTGGAAGACTAGGGGAAGAGGAGGGCCAATAGGCACCTGAAAGTAGACAGAGGATAGGGTGAGAGGGAAGTCTGGAAAGCCCAGGAAAAAGAAAGCTCATGGTTCTCCATGGCTCGGAAAACTGCAGAAGTCCTGTTATACTTGAAGGAAATGGTCATTTCCGTGGCAAGTGTTGTGCTCTATGTATCTCAAGTCCAATCCGGTCTGGCCCTTTCTCTGCCTGCCCCAGAGAAAGCAGGCAGATTTACATGCTTTCCAGGTAAGGTAGGAGTTGGAGGGCAAATAAATGCTGCAGCTTTCTCACCAAATTTTCTAAACAGGGGGTCAAGACATTATCATCATGTTCAAGCTATGCTTTTTCTCAGGTGGAAGATGTCAAGTTCTGCTTTATTCTTCCAAGTTCAAAAAAAATAAAGAGAGCTCACAGTTCCATTTTTTGCAAGGACCCTCTATCTTCACTGTTTTCAGTGTGACTCTTAAAAGAAATACCAGGACAACCACAACAAACCACACTCACTGAGGGATTTGTATAAACTGCACTAAATGCCAACCCCCGACCCCGCTGTGCCGTGTGTGTACGTGTATATCCCTCTTTCACAATCATACACACACACACACACACACACACACACGCCCCACAGCTGTTTCTGCCATCAAAGTTCATGCTGCTTCTCTGAATCCCAGACTTGATGGTCACATCACGCTTTTCTGAAACTCTCCTCAATTGCCCTCCTTACCTAAATGCTTTGATATAAAAGACAAGTTCCTAAATACTTGATCGTCTTTTCTATGTGCATGGCTTTCTCAAACTAGGTTATAAATGACAAATTGCAACTTGAACTTGACTTAAGGTAAAAAGCCAGGTGACTCAGTTCTTCTGAGGAAGGGAATAGAACCACAAGAAACCAGGAACCCAGGCAGGGCACTCCTTCAGCATCCCAACACTGCACATCTCTGCACTTCTACACCCCTCGCCCTCAGCCCACCGCATGGCTACTGCACAGGTCTTGGCTTGACATGTTCTCCATCCACAGAGCCAGCTTAGCTAGAAACCAGCATTTCTTGGTCTCAACCTAAACTCACAGAGAGGGAGAATTAAATGGCCCAGTTTGAGTTAGAATCAAACATTGGTGGAATCAGGCACTACTGGAAGATACTCATAGAACAGGATATCAGGTACTCAAGAACAAAGGTGAATAATTGGGGGAGGGTGAGGTGGGAGCACATGGCAGGGCAATGAAGGTGACAGTCCTCGGAGACGTGAAATGTGAGCTGAACAGACACTTGGAAACGTGTTTACAGAAGCGCAATACTTAATACTGTAAGTATGGAGTTTCTTTAACATTGGGCAAGAATGATTTTCACTGGAGGTGAGGAAAACGCTGAAATAGGGGCTGAGGTAATCTCTAGCTTCTGCATGGTTTTACCTAAGATGGTCTCAATTACCTCCAACTGACCAAGACAAATAATAGCTGTGTGCAAAGCAATTTGGCTCTGCCTGATCACATGCACACAGGGAGAGAGAATCGCAATCTCTTTTTAATAAGGTGCTACTTCTCATTCCTCTGAAGCCAAGAGGTCCCTTGGAAGGGAGACATTCCTGATACTAAAGTCCTTGAACTGAGAGGTTGTTGTGTGCTCCCTTCTTTTTAGGGACTCTAGACAATCTGGTGGGAGAAAAGGGCTCAGAAAGCAGTAGGGGGGCAACTGTCTTAGAGACTGTGTGAAGGGGAGATCAGCTTATGTTCTATCAGTGAATCTATTGTTAAAGATTCCTGTCCTCATGATCAGGTGATTAAATAACTAAAACAGTCATTGCAGTTGGACTAATAAAGGTGTTATTAATTATCTTTATTAGACACTAGTAGAAAAAGTAAGGACGAAAGACCAGAAGATTAGGCTCACTTTTGATGGTGGCTGACAGAAAGCAATTCTGAGCTGCATCTTTGGTGGTGCACTCCTTATGACTAAGAAGAAGACACCAGTACAGAAACCTTTCTGTGGGAAAACTTTAAATAAAGAAGAGCCTTATCTCCTAGGAAACCAATTCACTCCTCCTCATTTTCTGTTCAAAAAGATGGCCAGCTTTCCCTTTTCCCATCCCCAACCCCATCCCCATTTCCTTCTTCAGAAATCTCACAGTCTAAGAAAGCAAGCAGGCATTTTAGGAGAGTGGGTTTTCTTTAAGCCAAATAGTATCCAGCTAGGGTCCAATGCCATGTCCAGATTCAGAATCCATTTGAAAAGATATTAGAATGTAGAAAGGCAGCTGCTGAATAATTACTTGGATATGACAAGGAATACAGGCTATGAATAGAAAGACAGCTGGAATATAATGCTATATAATGCTATTTTCCATAGGGCAGGATTTAGCAAATGGTGTCTCCATTACAAGAGATCTGGCTGCTTGTATCTCCTGTAAGCAATTTCACTGATGCTTTCACCTCAAGGTACAGTGCCTTATAGGAGCTTTCATCTACTCATTTATTCCATGAGAGATGAACTGGGTGTCTATTATAAGCCAAACATTAGGCAGGGCACTTGGGGGATAAAGGTAAAGAAGAAACAACTAAGGAGCTTACAGTATGGCACAGGAAGCAGGCACATAAATGAATACTGGATTCACTAAATAAAGACGTGAGTGCAAGGAACAATTATGGGAGAAGAGAGGTTCAAGAAAACAGAACAGAGAATCTTTGCACTGGTGTCATAAGAACAAATAGAAGTTTGTCCAGGCCACTAGTGGGGGTACAGGGTGGTAGAATGAATTCCACCCCTGGGGAACAGCATATGCAAAGGCATGGAGGCATGAAACTATGCATAGAGTGCAGTCGTGCAACTGCAAAAGCCAGTAATTCAATAAGGTCAGTGCCAAGGAAGAAAGGAAGAGAGATGATTACAGAGGAAGGCACCAGCTTGTGAAGGCTATGGTTTTTCTTCGTTGAGCAGTTTGGATTTTATCCCACAAGTGATGGGGGTGGTGTGTGCCAGATCATCTGTGGTCTTCAGAGTCATTTCCGCTCCTTCCATGCTCTCTCTCCTATATAGCATGAGTTGGAAATCTGGGAATCCACTTTCTAGATCCCACGTCAGCTGTATTCCAGTTTAAAGGCCACTAATTTGGAATCCTGCTAGATTCTGAAAGAAAGAAATCCAGGGTCACCATTATTCCTCCAATAGTGGCAGGTAGATGTGTGAGCTCCAGCAGACCTTAGGTTTTTCTCATTCTGCTGTGTGTGAAGCACTCATTTTTGTGCTACAGGGAACTGTGAACACCACCAGTGCTTTTCTAAAGTCCTTAACTTGGGCAACAATAGCCTCTTCCTTTATCCCCAGAATGCTGCTATCACATTATAGAGCAACTGGCAAACTTCAGAGGCACTGGCAACCTTTTCTGACCTACAGTCCCATAGCCTTTCCAGGGTTTTGTAAGCACCAGTTAGCAGTTTTAAATTCATTCCTGCTTAAAATACTTCACGTGGTTTCTCTTTCCGCGATCCAAACTGGAGCATTTTAGATGACCCTGGTGGCTTTGGGAAGAGAGCATTGAATAGGGAGAACACAGGGAGATACACAGATTATCTCAATAATACAAAGGAGAGATGATGAAGCTCAAAATTCAATAATGAATTTTGACAATGCCAATAGAAATAAAGGAGGAAGATGAATTAAACAAGTATTTAGGACCTATGACCTACGGATGGAGGGGCAAAATAAGAGACATTTAGGAGTCTCTTGGACTTCTGGTCTGGATGATTGCACTGATGGTGGGAAATACAAAGTAAAAACAGGGAAAGTGGGACAAGGAGATTTGGCAGGCATTACAGAGGATGAGTTCAATTTAAGATGTTAAGTTTTACTGGGTGTGGTGGCTCACTCCTGTAATCCCAGTCCTGTGGGAGGCTAAGACAGGTTTGAACCCAGGAGTTCAAAACCAGTCTAGGAAACCAGGTGAGACCCTATCTCTACAAAAATATTTTAAAATTTGCCAAGCGTGGTGACATGCACCTGTAGTCCAAGCTACTTGGGAGGCTGAAGTGAGAGGATTGCTTGAGCCCAGAAGGCAGAGGTTCCAGTGAGCCAAAATCACACCACTGCACTCCAGCCTGGGTGACAGAGTGAGATCTGGTCTCAAAAAAAAAGCTAAGTTTCTGGTCTAGATATTCAGCAGGCAGGTAGCTAAATTAATCTGAGGGTGGAGGATTTAGGCTGAAGGTATTTATTTTGAGGACCAGGAACATAGAAATAGTCAATCACGAGAGTGGGTTAAATTGATTAAAGGAAGTGTGTAGTGTGATAAAAACAGAAAATTAAGAAATGAGCCCTGGAAAACATCAACAGTTAAAAACAAATACCAAAGAGAATCCAGTAAAAGAAACTAAGAAGGAGTAGCAGAGAGGTGGAAGCATCCAGACAGTACAGTGCTAAGAAGAAGGAGATCATCTGAAATCACAGGTAAAGAGATGACGATGGTATAAATTATAATTGATGGAGGACATCAACTTTAAAATATAGGAAGGACTCTGACTATTTATATTCATTCAAATGTTATTTGTTACTTTCACACACACAGGCCTGTTTTACGCAATGTAGAAATGAAGAGATATTCTGCAGCTCTTTGCAGCTTCACCTCTTCACTAGGTTTCATCTCTACTTCCACCTTCCTCTTTCATCCTAAACACAGTTTTTTTGTTTATGCCCTCATTTTATTCCTTGTGCTCTTTTCAGGGTGGTGTCAATGCATTTCTGCCATTACAAATGAGAGTTCCTGATCAAGACTTCCAAATCCATACTCTGTATTTCTTTGACCAGGCAATATGATCGAGGCCTGTGACTTGCAGCCACTCACAGACGTCTGGGTTCAACAACTGGTAAAAAGTTCTCTAGAGCTGTGTGGAAATCAGCTTAATTAGTCATGACCAGACAGTTTTATAAAATAAAATATAAGAGAGAAAAACAGAATAGAAAATACAAGCAAGGGTAAATATTATGTCATAAAGCATTTGTTTCAGTGACAGATTCTATGTGTGTGTTTCCGTTTTATGCATGGTATGTGAGTGTTTCTGTTTTATGCATGGTGTGTGAATGTTTCTGTTTTATGCATGGTATGTGAGTGTTTCTGTTTTATGCATGGTATGTGATATGGCATGTATATTTGTTCTCTCCAAATCTCATGTTGCAGTGTGATCCCCAGTGTTGGAGGTGGGGCCTCTTGGGAAGTGTTTGGGTCATGGAGACAGACCTCTCAAGAATGACTTGGTACCCTCTTGGCAATAATGAGTTCACATGAGAGCTGGTTGTTTAAAAGAATCTGCAACATCGCTCCTCTCTCTCTTGTTCCTTCTTTCATGTTCTTTCTCTTGCTGCCTCTCTCTTGATCCGTCTCTCACCATGTAATATGCTGGCTCCCCTTTGCCTTCTGCAATAATTATAAGTATCCTGAGTCTCTCACCCAGAAGCAAATGCTTCCTGTACAGCCTGCAGAACCATGAGCCAAAGAAACCTCTTTTCTTTATAAAGTACCCAGTCTCAGGTATTCCTTTCTAGCAGCACACACATACTAGCACAGTATGTGTGATGAATCACCAAGTAAATAATGGAGCAAGATCTCATAAGTGTAACGTGAAAAAGAACTACCAAAGGGGACTGAGTTCTATATTAATTTGTATTTCCTCCAAAGCAGACAAGGTCTCAGATGTAGGTAGTTTATTTCCAAAATGGTCGTAGGAAACAGAAGTGAGGGAATAGGGAAAGAAAGATAGGAAAGGGCAAAGCGCCAATAAAGTGCGCATTAAAGTGCTGGTTACCGCTGTGAACATCTGGGTCTCAGTCTTGCTGAGGACACTCTGAGGAACCATGCAGAATGTGCCTCAGAATCGTCCCACTAGAGTAGAGGTTGGCAAACATTTTCTGTAAAGAGCCAGATAGTAAATATTTTTCACTTTGCAAACCATGCAATCTCTGTTGCTACTATTCAACTCTGCCATTGTAATAAGCAAGTTGCCATGATGACATGTAAATGAATGGGCATGACTGTGTTTCAATAAAACTTTATAAAAACAGGTGGGCTGAATAGCACACAGGCTGAAGTTGGCCAGCTCTTGCAGTAGACCACATGGAGGCTGGGTCTTTTTCCTTTTTCCACCAATTGCTATGCCATTTGTTGAGGACTGCCCTAGGCAATCTTCTTTTCTCTGGAAATACTAAAATCTGGTTATTTTATATTTGTTGTCACAATCCATTCTCTAACGAAATTAGTTATTGCTCTTCCAGGGCAGGCAAAAAAACAAAACCAAAAACAAAAACAAAATAAATAAAATTAATAATAATAAAGGAAATTAGTTATTGCATTTTAAAGTTTTTTCTTTTACTTCTTCAAAGTTTGCTGTCTTCAGCTCTCATACCTAGCTTGGCGTACATTTTACTGTTTCAAATCATTTTCTCTTAAAATTGTCCACACAGAAGACCTCACCTAATTATTCTTTCACAGTCTAAAAGACACACTGTCTCCCATGCTTTTAAGCTCATTTCCTTTTCCACGTGCTTTTCTTTTTTCTCCAAATGGATACATTCAATTACTCTCCTCTTGGGTATTTTAATTTCACACATTTTTGTACACTTAGAAAAACCATAGATTGCACTACGTTCACTGGAAAATCATCAAAAGGCATTTAGATGAAAGAAAATTTTAGTAAAAACATGTCTTTTGTAGCTACATAAGCCTGAGATTGTTCCTTGTTTTAAACCACATAACTAGAAAAGAGGAGGAAAACATGGTTTCACAATTCAAATTCTTTTGAATGACTTCATTTATATAGCATTTTTACAGTTCACAGAGCTCTTTCTCATAATAGTCTTGTGATTCATACATTTTCTTATTTGGCCCACAAGGAAACTGAGGCTTGGAGGTGAGCAGCTTTATAACTTTTACAGAGAAAGGTGGCAACAAGACTGGATCTATAATCCAACCCCCCTTTATCGTACTCCAGTATGCTTTCTGGTGTGCCTTACTCACAACTGCTGTGTGAACTGTAGAAATTTTAAGTCATTTTTTAACTACTTACTTCTGACAGGTACTCTATATTATATCATGCTATTCAACTCTCCCCATGGCTGGATATTTGCTATAAATGCTTGAATTTTTGTTGTTTTTCTTTGGTCATTTTTTAGGTAAGTCCCAAGTGGGTTAGATTGTTTGCAGAGATGGCTATGATACTCCGTTTTGTCCCCATATGCTCATCATTTTGCCACTCCTCCCATAGACAGGGTCTGTTTTTCCTTTCCCTGAATCTGGGCTGGCCTTGTGACTTGTTCTGAACAGTGGAATGCAGTGGCCCTTCCAAGCCTAGGCCTCAAGATGTCTCTTGATGTTCCATGTGAACACCAAGGCCTCATTAATGCCATGTGAGGAAGCCTGGGCTCTTTTGGTTGAGGATGGAGGACCTATAGAAAGGGTCCCAGCCAATAGCCAGCACCAAATGCCAGGTAAATGAGTGAAGCCACCTTGGACTATTCTGCTGCATTTAAGCCTCTAGGTGACTGAGCCACATGAGCGAATCTAGATCACACCGGTAGAACTGTCCAGCTAAGCTTATCCCACAGAATGATGAGTAAATAGCAACAGCAGCAATTAACAACAGTTGTTTAAAGCTACCAAGTTTTGAGGGTATTTGTTAAGCAGCAATACATAACTGATACACTAGTGAGGAGAAATTCCATAGTCCATTTTGTGGATATAGAGATCCCCAAAGATCTGAAGCCATCTTCAATGCCTCTTAGATTAATGAGTTTTCCTCCAATTTTGAGGAATTTTATTGCAGTTCCCCAGGCTTTTTGCAGAGCAATAGTGACCTAGTAACATAAACCTATTATATTACTGTTTCACAGAATGGCTCAATCTCTCCACAGAGGTGATTTCTGGGAGCCGTCTTTACTTGTCTCTGTCCCAGTGGCCATAGCTACTTAATCCAAGAATAGACACCTACTACAAGTTGGGCAATCAACATCTCTCTAAGGTAAATATGAAATATTGACTGGAGACCTAGAAACTAAAATCTTTGAGAACTGAGTCTGCTGACTGGGAGTGTTCTGGAAGGAAATCTATCACTACCCTGAGGTTCCAGAGCTCCGCTGGTCCCTGCCCTTCCTGAAGAGTGGGTGTTCGATTCCTCATTAGACTGTGTCACATATTCTGATATTCTTCCAATAAATCCCCTTTCCTGTGTAAGTCACCTTGAGTTGATTTTTGTTTCTGACTGCTAAAAAAAAAAATCTAAATTAATGCAGATCCCATTCCTACCTTTGGCTGAATGGAAGCCCATGGCTGACCCCTAAGGACTCCTCAGAGGACAGTGGCCCTTGCTCTTCTCCTGTTCAGGAGTCAGAAGGGAGCAGCTGTCCAGGGAGAAAAACTCATTTTATGATTAGATCAAAAAAGTTGGCATCTCATGGTTCTTCATTGTTTCATCTGCTGCCCAAATCAGTGCCAACATGAAATAAAAGTAAATCTCTGTCAGTAATGATTTAACTGATAAAAGCTCTTCCTGTCCCTGCTGCTCCACACTCTTATCATATAGACACATAGAAGTGGGATTTATTGGAAGAATATTAGAATACGTGACAGAGCCTAATGAGGAGTCAAACACCTACTCCTCAGAAAGGGCAGGGACCAGCACAGCTCTAGGACCTTAGGGTGGTGATAGATTTCCTTCCGAAACACTACCATAAGACAGACTCACTTCTCAAAGATTTCAGTTGCTGGATCTCCAGTCAATATCTGTATTTACCATAGAGAAAAATTGATTGCCCAACTTGTACTAGGTGTTTATTCTTGGACTAAGTAGCTATGGCCACTGGGACAGAGTCAAGTAATAACAGAAAGAGGGCTATCAGAACTCTGTGCTCTTCACATCCACCTGTTGGTGGCGTCGCGTGTAAATGATGATTCCTATAGTTGATCTCTCAGGAAACGGGGCACATAGTGGTCTGTGGCACTGTGTACAAGGTCTTTTCCCCACTGCCTACCAAGGGAGGTGTGGCCATTATACAACCTTGTTTTCTGTGACATCAAAAATCTATACTCCTCTACATATAACTGTAATATCCTAATTTTGTATAAGAAAGCTTACTTTTAAAAGCAGTAATCTTACATAATTACCACAATTCAGGACCCAGCAAAAAGACTGCAGGTAACAAAGTCATTTTCTATTCTATTTGTACAGGGAAAGGTGAATGCTGTGAAACAGCTCCTGGAGGCATCTTGTTTTCAGTAAGAGCTCACACAATCCACAGCTAAATTCCACCTATTTCATTCAGGAGGAGTCTGGGAATTGATTTGGTTTTGTTACTAAAAAAGAAAAATTATCTTAGTAAATGTCCAGCAAATGAGAATTAGAGAACTTTACAATGTCATGGTAATATTTGCAAAGGATGAGTTAGAATAACATTAAGTGCCTTATTGCCAGATGTTGATGTGCTTGGGTCACTTTTTGGTTCTTTAAAAAATATAAACAAAGCATTTGAGTAAATTTAAATATTAAGGAAGTTGGGGTCTTTTAGTAAACAGTTTCAGGCTGTGACCCACAGATTGATAGCAAATATTCACCTTTGGATAAGAGCAAAGTCCCTGATTCTGATCATATTAGAACTTTTTCCTCCATTTTCAGAAACCAAAATGTTGAGTTTTCTGAAAAAGTTATGATTTAAAGAAACCATCAATTTACTCCAATTGCTTGTAAAATGGAAAAAGGGAAAAAAGGGAAATAATTATACAAATACAAAAGTGGAAATATTTTTAATCCCATTCTACAAATCTTGAAGTTTAAAAGAAGTTTTCTAAAATTGAACTAAAACATGTATCATTTTTAGTTTTAGTAATCCCAAAGAGACCACATTTCATATGCAACATCTCTATTCAAGTTTTTAAAAATCAAACAAAAATTTCTAGACAAAAACTATCCCTTCAGCACTTTCATTAAAGTTAAAACCATTTCTTTTAAAATGAGCAATTACATACTGATAATAGAACCCTGTGTATACTGTGTAGTATGTACATTTTTGTACACAATATGATGGATAAAGACTACATAGATACCAAAAATATTCCAAAAAAGAGTTGAATTTGGTCAGTGGAAACTACCATTCTTTCAACAACCTATGCTCATGACCTGTGAATCATTTTTCTTTCGTTTATTCACTCACTCCTTTACTTACGCTTTCACTCAAAAACATTTACTGATGGCTACCGTATACAGTACCAGGCAATGTGCTAAGCACTGGGGATGAAGAGAATTAAAATACAGCTTCCATCCTCAGAAGCTTACACTCTGATCATAGGAACCTTCCACTCTCTTACTCCCTACATCCGATCATGAAAATTGACGTAAATGTCTTTTCTTTCCATCTCTTCCTTGCCTCCATCATGATCAAGGTCATTATCTTCGCAGCTGAATGATTAAAATGGTTTTCCAATTGGAATTCCTACATCTAGCGTCTTCTCTCTCCACAGCTTCTTTATACCATTACGTCATTCATCTTATAAAAAGATTGCTCTGATTTTGTCACATTCCTGCACAAAAGTCTTCACAGTAGCTCTCCACTTTCCCCAGGGAAAAGATGAACTCCATATTTCAACTAGCATTATCAATATTGCTAACAATCGCTTACTATGTGCCAGGCACTGTGCTAAACACTTTATGCATTATTTCATTTATTTCTCATGACTGCCTCTCAAGGCAAGAACTGTCACCTTCATTTTATAAATGAGAAAAATGAAGCCAAGAGGTGACCAATGACTTTCCCAAGGTCACACAGAGAGTAGGTAGCAGACTGACACCAAAATGCATATTCTTAACCACTCACAGACCCAGAATTCTCCTCTTGATTCAGCTTAACTCTGCAAGCTTTGCCTCTGTGCAACCTTTGCTCCTACTGGGCATCCCATGCACCTGTCCTTTACCTTCTCCATGCCTTCTAAATCCTACTCACATTCATTCAAAGCCCAATTTAAGTCCTCTCTCCTCTGTGAACTCCTTCTAGACCACTCTAGTCTTCATGCTATCTTTTCTACCACTCATTTGGCACTGAGAGATGTTCTATACCATAGTTTTTACATAAATATCTCATATGTCTCAGGTACAACAATGAAAATCTCTTAAGAGCATTTAGAGGCAGAGTCTCACTCTGTCACCCAGGCTGGAGTGCAGTGGCTCACTGCAACCTCCACCTCCCGTGCTCAAGCAATTCTCCCACGTCAGCCTCACAAGTAGCTGGGACTACAGGCGCAAGCCACCACGCCAGGCTAATTTTTGTTTTGTTTTGTTTTGTTTTGTTTTGTAAGTAGAGACAGGGTTTCACCATGTTGCCCAGGCTGGTCTCAAACTCCTGACTTCAAATGGTTTGCCTGCCTTGGCCTCCCAAAATGCTGGGATTAAAGGTGTAAGCCACCACGTCCAGCCCCTCATAGATTCTTAATGAATATTTGCAGGTTTTGTGGTGCCACTCACATAATACACACTCAATAAATTAACGTTACATGAGCAAATGAAGAGTTTAGGGGGAAGTCTATCACTGTTTAAGTGATTTTGATGCAGAAAACATTCTCCTGCCATGATTGGTGAAAAGGGTGCTGTATGAGGTGTTGTATCTCTTTCCCAGCGTGTCATAGAGAACAGAACCTCCCAGGACGTTACGGGACTTCCCCAAATCCTGCCCAAGTATTCAGACCAAAAAGGATTATTAAAAAATCCCTGCCCTGGGCTGGCTGTGGTGGCTCATGCCTGTAATCCCAGCATTTTGGGAGGCCAAGGTGGGTGGATCAAGAGGTCAGGAGATCGAGACCATCCTGGCTAACATGGTGAAACCCCGTCTCTACTAAAAAAATACAAAAAAAAAATTAGCCGGGTGTGGTGGCAGGTGCCTGTAGTCCCAGCTACTTGGGAGGCTGAGGCAGGAGAATGGTGTGAACCTGGGAGGCGGAACTTGCAGTGAGCTGAGATTGCACCATTGTACTCTAGCCTGGGCGACAGAGCAAGACTCTAAAAAAAAAAAAAAAAAAATCCCTGCCCCCTGATCCTCAGCCCCCTGATCCTCAATCTGAATAAGATCTATGTGAAACTTTAGCCCCAGGGTCTTAGCAAGCTCCAAGATAAAAACAATGGACTTCCCAAACATTTGACAGCAACACAGTCTGGTTATGACTCAGTGATTACAGAGGATGAGGATTCCTACTCTTTCCTCAAACTGCAAGGAATGGTTTTAATTATAGCTCCAATCTAAGCCACTTGGAGGCCTCTAGGGACCACAGAGCTCCCAACATGCTAGCCACATCCTTGCAAACTGATATCCCCTCCCCATGCATGGAGAAAAGGATTACCACCCTGCATGCAATATTGGAAGTTGGCCAACTGGACAGTGGTCTCCAGTTGCTCATCTTATTAATGGAAAAGTCTGCCCAGTAGAAAGACAATACAAAATATCTGACACCATCCTTATCTTTGGGAATTAGCAGCAGAGCAGGGTCCATGCCTTCACTTCTTTGCTAAGAAAAAAAATGGCGTATGACTTGACAATGGAAGATTCTGGACAGAGCCTAAGATGGCCTAAAGTAAACACTGTTTTTTCTGAGGAAGGGAAGACACAGAGAAGCTTGAGGCATGTTGGATACATGTTCTCTGGAAAAGAACTGATAATACATTACATTTGGAACTAGCCTTTTCAGTTTTCAAAGTGGTTTCATAAAGTGTTATATGACCTCAGCCTCTATCAACCCTAGATGGCTTGGGCAGCTTACGTATCCTCCATTCAACACAGGTGGTAACAAAAGCCCTAAGCTTTGCTGGGGATCTCACAGTTAGTGATTGTCAGAGCCAGGGCTAGAACCTTTTAGTCTCTCACATTTCCTCTAGCTGTAGGGCCAGTCACATCACATGGTTATTTCCCAAGACTGAAGGAGTTGTAATATAAAATCGCTTGGTTAGGTTGGCTCTTTTTTTTTTTTTTTTTTTTTTGCTTCCATTCCTGTTTCAATTTGCTCACTTTCTATTCCTTCCTTCCCACCTTCCTAGGCCACCCCCTCCCTCCCCCCACACACTGTCTCTCCTAAGCTTGCTTCAGATGCTACTTCACTGGCAGCCTTGGCTGCAATCTCCTAGACTCACAGCCAACACTTGGAGCTCACAGATTACAGAGCTGTGTCCTCAGACTGCCTGTTGCTTTTTCTCAGGGTTGGATGGATGAATTGCTTTCTTTCTTTTTTTTTTAATGGAGGAGAAATGTTAGAGAGGGAGAGGAAAAGAACTGAATAATTCTAGAATTAACAGCAATTTATTTTTACCCCAAGAAGGCCCCAAATTATCTAATGCTAACTCCTTAGGTTTGTGATGGACACGTCAGAGACATTTGGCAGGGGGGTAGAAGGGAATACTTCAGGATAAAATGCTTTCAGTGTTATGGTGTTTTGTTCTACCTTACTGGCTATATTAGTCTGTTCTCACTGCTATAAGGACATACAGGAGATTAGGTAACTTGTAAAGGAAAGAGGTTTAATTGCCTTATAGTTCTGCATGACTGGGAAGGCCTCAGGAAACTTACAATCATAATGGAAGGCAAAGGGGGAGCAAGGCACCTTCTTCACAAAGCGGCAGGAAGGAGAAGTGCCGAGCAAAGGAGAAAGAGCTCCTTATAAAACCATCAGATCTTGTGATAACTCACTTATTATCAGGAGAACAGCATGGGGGAAGCCAACCCCATGATTCAATTACCTCCACCTGGTCACTCCCTTGACACATGGATATTATGGGGATTATAGGAATTACAATTCAAGATGAGATTTGGGTGGGGACACAAAGCCTAACCATATCACTGGCCAACATCTTAGCATCTAATAATGAGAAAGATAGAAACAGAGCTCTCATATTACTCAGACAGTTTACTGCCAAATTGTGAACAAGAGTCATCAGAGCAGGGTGAGACATGCAGGGAGCTGTCAATCAGCTTCTCTGACTACCATTAAATTCACACTTGCACACAAAGCACATATGAGCAGTGAAAAGGGAACAAGAGAAAATCTGAAGGCTAAATTGTCATTCTCCCCAGAGGGAGAAAAGTTCTGAAACTGTCAAAGCAAAGGTTCTACTTTGGTCTTCTCTTTCTTTCACATCAAAATTGTCCACACAACTCCTGCCATGACTGACACTTCCACTGAGCTTCTCAAGGAGAAATGGCGACTCGGCCCTCCCGTGCTTCCCAAGGAATAAAGACTGTACCTGAACTGAGCATTGCTGTGGGACCTGCTTGTTGCTGGCAGGCTAATAAGAGAAAAGATTCACTGCTGTGAACCAAGTAAATAAACGTGCCTGGGAAACACTATGGCAGCAGATAACACTGAGAGAAAAATGAGAATCGGTACTATTTTTAGTGGCCGCTTTCTGATGATAGTTGTACTTGAAGAGCAACTAGCGTGAACAATATAAAGGCAAAGTTAATTTCAGATCCTAAGCTTGCTGCACTGTTCTTGGATTATTTGAAATACAATGTAATCCACAGTCATTTTAACTCTGTGACAAGGAAATCTGGGGACACCCTAAGTAGCTGCTGGGAGGCTCGGGGGTAAATGAGAGTAGAGGAAAGTTGATCACAGAAACATATTTTACTTTTAAAATATCTTATAGAGTGTATCCCAGCTCCCTTTCAGGCTAACATTTACTGGAGACTTATGTTCTAGGTACTATGTTAACTACTCTAGTGAGAATGATCTCATTTAATTATCACAGCCTTGTGAGGTAGATGTTATTGTTTCCGTCTTACAGAAGCCATGCAGCTTGTAAAGATGGAGCTAGAATTTTAACCCAGTCTTTCTGACTCTAGAGTCAAATCACTGTGCTAGCGTAGATGGAGAAAGGAGATTCTGGGGCTCAAAAAATAATGCCCCCAAATGAGGGCCCCAACAGCAGCTTCAGAAGCAAAACCTTCTCTCTGGCCTTCTCCTGCCTTCATCTCTCTCAGTCCCATTCTCCCCCAAGGCTAGCCATAAAAACTAGAATTTTTCTTTCCCAGCGTGGGACATAGAAGCCAGAATCCCTTTTTCCCAAAGCCAGTCATAAAACCTAAAAACATCACTCTAACGTTCCCTCCACCTTATCTATGTAAAAACCAGCCATAAAGAAATTATCTGACCTAACCTGTTTGGTGATAGGTCATAAGACCCCCATTCCAGAGAGGGTCCTGCTGCACACCCAGAAGGAAGAAATGCACGCTTAGAGAGGCCAAAAAGCATCTGGACAGACAGGCCTTGCTGGGTTTCCCCAGTGCCTATTAGCATTCAATCATGCCCTTTTTGTTCAACCATATTTCTGTAACAGAAGGCTGCCCCACATTTTGTTGAACCTCAGCATAAAAATGGACAATTTCCCCTATGTCTTTGGGTCTTCATTCTGAAGACTCCTGTGTATACACATTAAATAAATGTGTATGCCTTTTCTCCAATTAATCTGTCTTTCATGAGTTGATTTTCAGTGAACCTTCAGTGGGCCAAAGTGAAAGCTCTCCTTTGGCCCCCACAGTGATAACTCACCCTTCTACTTTCTGTCATTTGCTATAAAAAAAGAATCATGTCCTAATACCTGTGCTGACCTACCCATCCATCCCTGAGAACAGGGCCCAGGGCTGCTCTTGGGAGCAGAGCTGTTCCAGTGAGCCAGAGGTAATGATGGCTACAGCTTTCCCGGCACAACTGGAATGCCTCCCTGTGGATATACACAACTAGGGTCCCTCTCTCATCCTGAGTCCAGGCCCCGGCTTCACAGCACAGCTGCTGTCATCCCTTTATCCAGATGAGAACCCTGAGACACAGGCAGTCAGGGCCCACTCTAACCACAGCTCTGCCATCACCTATGGAGCAGGATGGCTCAGAGAGTCTTCCACAGTCTACAAAACTCAGTCTCTCCTTCCTTCCTTTTCCTGCCCTTAAGCTACGAAGTGGCCAGATTCAGGTTCATTCAATACGTGTATGAACACAAACAACCTTCATTCATATAAACTATACCAAAGGCTGAGCTCACAGGGTCAGTAAGGAACAAATTCTCTCCACGTTTTATGAGACTCTGAATATTAGTGTTCAATGTGTAAATACAAGTCCCACTGTTGGGGTTCCATTCATGAACATTATTGTGGACCTGTATTCAAACATATTCAGATTAACATGAGAGCCAAATCAAACTGCAAGCATAGGACAGGGGGAAAATCCCCACTGTGAAGGAGGCAGGTCTAAGAAGCTTTGCAAAGCACAGCATGCTTGCTGACAGACCACAGGGTGCTGTGATGTGGTGCTTCTCATCTCATTTCCAACAGCCTGTGGAGATACTTTTCTTAAGAAGGAAAAAAATCATAACTTCATAAAGGAATTTAATGAGACAATAGTTTTTGCCTTTAAGGAAAAGTCTTATCCTGATAACCTACCTGGAATACTTTGTATCATTTTAAGAAAATTTCAGTTCTAAGTGGCAGAAGATCCGACTCAAACTAGCTTGAGTTAAAAGGGAACTCGTTAGTGGATGCAACAGGCCTAGAGCTAGCTTCTGGCACATATAAATTCAAGGACACAAACTGTCACCAGAATCTGTCCTCATTATCTACCTGGGTTCTGTTCTCCTTCATGTTGCTTCCACCATGAGTGTCAACCTGGTGGCGGATAGGACCATCAGCAGGTCCTGTCCTAACACTCTCCAGAGTTCAGGGGGAGTTTGCAGAATGAGTCTTCTGGGTGCCACTCTGATTGGCCTGGCTTGTTTCATGCACTCATCCTTCATCACATCGCTGTGGCCAAGGACATTCAGTGCACTTTCAGCCAAACTGAATCCCATGTCCACCCACAGAACCATAAGGGGTTTAGAAAGGAAAGGTCCCCAATGGAAATTCAAGGAACTATTTCTAAAAAATGGCGGGCAGGGGAGGGGGCGGGGGGGAAGGCCTAAAACCAGTAGAGGTTCTCTCTACAGCATCTCCTTATAAAACAGAAGTACTTGTATTCATTTATTAAAATTATTCAGTGCTGACACAGAAAACATTTAACTATGAGTACATTTAGGCTCCCCCCTGCCATGAATATTTTTAGATGGACCTAACATATTGGCACATATTTTTAAGATTTGGGTACCCACTGGTATGAAAATGTGTCCAAAAATGATTTAGGCCTAAAATTAAAATCAAAGACCAAGACCAAAGAATCTTGTATTTCTATCTCAGATTGGCTCCTAACTCATAAAATGTTATCCCGATAAATTTACATAAATGTTCTGTACTATTCTCTTTATTTCCAGTTTGCCTTCCTCTCACAAAAGATGTGCCTGCAGGTCTTCGGTATTTTTACTTTGTATTAAATGCAAACGTATGTAACTCTAAGAGATTTTCAATGGAGATAGTGAAGGATTCATATATTTTCTGTTGATTCCTCCAGATCCACGCTCCCTGATTTTCCAACCTAATCTCTGCCCTGGAGAGACTGACTTGTATGATCTACATCAGTGGGCTCTCTTATTCGTATTGGGTTTCAGCCAATGGGGGGACAGGGTGGAAGATCAGGAGAGAAAAAGACTAAGAAGCAAGCTGCACCCCTCGACCAAAAATCACATTGCCTAAAAAAGATGTCCTTTCTATCTGACTCTCTTCCTAAAAGTTCTAATAATTGTTCCCTCCTCTTGCACCTGCAGGCCCCTAGCTCCTGCACCATCCACCCAACACTTTCCTACACCTTTGTAAATAGTCTCTTCATTAAACTCTTCTCCCATTTTTCTCATTTGAGGGTGTCATTTATTTCCTACTGCAACCATCATTAATACATCGATAAAATGTTGACAGGGGGAGAAGAAAAAAACAGAAAGGTGACAGAAACTTCAGATTAAGAAGTAGACCTAATTAATTATCTGATAAACAATAAAAATGCTATAAGTAGGTCCAACCAATTTGATGTTTGTATTAATTTACATTTTCATTTCAATAAGCCCTTCAAACCCTCACATTAAAGGTGGAAACCAAAAAACTAATAACAACACTCATTGAAAATTTTCCACTTCAGAGGGAGTTTTAGCACATACCTATCATAAATCTCTTAGCTCCATTTTTGGTAAACAAGAGAGATCAAAGAAATAAGACAGTAATTCAGGAGGATGCCAAGGAAGATGGAAGATTTTCTATTTGAACTCTTTCCTTCTACTTGCTTCTTTCACAACAAGTGCCATTCACAACCCCCATATTCATTTCCAACTCAGAGGAACCAGCTGTTTCCATAGGATCATTAATGTTTTTCAGAGCATCTCTTTGCCAAGGTTCAGACACGATTGTGATCATAAGAAGATGGGCAGGAAGGGAACCAGAAAGTTCCAGAGGGATAGAAGGGGTGAGATGAAGACGTGAGAGAATGAGAGGACGGGGGAGGAGAGCAGACATGAGAGGCGGGCACTGGTGATACTAGACGGCAGGTGGGAGAGGGGCTTCAGAAAATGGAATGGACAAGAGAGGAATGGGGGGACGAGACTGTCAGACCACTGGATATTATGCAAGGAAATTTAATTTTGTGGGAAGAGGACTGGCAAAGACTTCATGGTTGCTCAGTAACCAGAGAGCAATACCCTGGAAGCTATTTAGCCTACCTTCTATTGGGAACAAGAGTTACTGTCCAGTATGGTTCTGTGAATGCGTCCTAAGAAAAGCTGATTAATCCATACTTGCCTGCTCTTTGTCAGATCAAATGACATTTTCTGTTCATAAACAGAGGGTGTTGGGCTGTCACCTTACATGATCTAATGGATCTGAGGAACAATTAAAATTAGATGAAGGGAAAAGTCAGGGGTTAGCCTTAAAACTCCCCTGCTTTTAATCGGCATTATATTTTCCTATTAGGGGCTCACTTTCCCTGTGGCTGAGCCAGAGGAACTGCTTAGATAGTGGAACATGATTCCTTCTCCCTGGTCTGCAAATCCCTGCTACTGCTGCTGCTTGTTTGTTTATTTGTTTACAGTTAATTATGTTTTAAAGACAGTGGTAAGAGATCCAAGGAGTAAGAAAACATTTGTTTCATCTTCTTGGCTGATGGACTTTCTTAAGTCTGATTTTTTTTTTTTGGTCTGCCCCCATCCAAGGTGGCTGCTTTCAGTTCCCCAATGATTCTGCATTTTAACGAAAAGTGTGATCCTCTTCCATTCAGTTAGTATAATTGTTACCCAGACAAATCACTATAATTAAAATCAATTTAAAAGTCAGAACCCACCTGCAACCATATGTTAAACCAGCCTTTGGATAAGGAAGTTGGTATTTTCATTTTGTATTAAATGCAAAGTTGTGTAACTACAAGAGATTTTCAACGGAGATAGTTAAAGAGATGTGCTTCTTTTTAAAAATGATTAATTATAATTCACATGTGTCTGAAAAGAAATTATTTGACCCTTAGAAAAACATTTTCATTAAACAGAATCTACCATTAATCAGGCTGCTAGTGAGTGGATTTAGTATTGACAAAGAGAAAGTAATGGAGATGAAAAAAAAATTTAAAAAAAAAAAGGTCCTTTCAGTGGATGTTTGAAATAAGACTAAAACATGGAAGGCTCCTGTAAGAGAACGTTTCGCACTGTCTGGCTCCCCTAACTCTTTCTGCTTCTCTCTCACACACTATGGGGTGGCCTTCACAAATTTAAACCAATCAGCCTATTCCTTCCCCTGACCATAGTGCTTTGTTTAGGAGGCAGAGTCAATGAAATGTTTGCTAGAACTTCTGGGAAGGAGAAAATTCTTCTCTCTTCTATAGGAGCCATTTAAAGAGACTTTCTTTTCCTGGAGTGTGTGATTTGAAGATGTAAGTTTTAGGACTGCTGTAGAATTTTGCAATCCAGAAGGGAGATCTAGAGCAGCTGCATCACTTCAGTGACATCAGTTGAGATGTTAGATCAAGCTAGTGCTACCTCTGGATTTTTCAGCCATGTGTACCCACATTTATGGCTTAAGCTAATTTAAGTTGAGTTGTCTGTCACTTGCAACCACAAGAATCCTGGCTGTGCTGAGGCAAGGTCAGATCTCCCCCAGTGAGTGATTCAGTAGAAGGAATGTCAATACCTGCATTACTGGGACAGTATATTAGATCAGGGATCCTGGGCCTGGCTGAGTCACCAGAATCACCTGGGAACTTCTTAAAGTTACATTTTAAAAAATTTAAAGATCAATAATTTTTAAAACAAATCAATTAAAACAAGCAAGTGATTTTAGAAAGGGAACCAAGATAAGCGTAATTAATGAGCTATATCTAAAAGATAAGGAAATGTTAGAAGATGAGGGCAAATGAAGGCAAGTTTATTCTCTTTTTTATTTGGGGTCATCTAAAAGCAAAGTACTATTACAAAACTCAGTAGAATTGATTACAAAGCTGTGTAAGACAAAAATCTATCCACTCAAGGGATTTTTTTTAAATCACTAGAGAAACTAAACATGTACACTTATAAGTCCATCACTCACAAGACAAGTGCTGAGAAATACTTTCCATAGTCTTTAGCAGCTTACTAAGCATATTCACACTCATCATATCATTTGATTCTCACAACAACCCTTTGAGATAGGCAGTTGCACTTCTCTATTTGGCATAGATTTAAAAAAAAAACTGAGACTAAAAGTGTGCAAAGATAAATATAAATGAATGTCACTGTGGCATTATTTAAAAGAGGAGGAAACAGAAAACTGCCTAAATATCAATAGCAAAGTGGCTACATACATTTTGTAGTTCCATAAAACAGAATGGTAGGCACTGTTAAAATAATGAGGTAAAGTTCTTGTTCTGGGTAAAATGGAGTAAGAACACTCCACTCCATCTTCCACTGAATTAGGATTGCCAGAGGTGTCAAATAAAATGCAGGATGCTTAGTTAAATGTGATTTTTCAGGTAAGCAATAATTTTTAAATATTTCCCGTGCAATATTTAAAATAAACTTATACTAAAAAATTATGCAGGATGTCTTATATTTTACCTGGCAACCCTATACTGAATGCCATTAAAACACTAGACAAAATGCATGGAAAAATTATCTGAGAACTGAAAAGTAAAGGTAGCAGGCAGATTTCTTGGATAGTTAGGCATTCGTGAGCAGGACAGGAGAGGGCCCCTCCCCCTAGGAATGTCAGGTGATGATGGTCAGGTGGTTGTTAAACTGTCTCTCTAAAATCATAATTGGTCACAGCTGGCACCAGAGAAGGACAGTCTAGGTGATGATGGTCAGGTGGTTGTTAAACTGTGTCTAAAACCATAATTGGTCACAGCTGGCACCAGAGAAGGACAGTCTCCCAATAGATAGACAACACCTAGCGCTGGTGATCAGCAGCTTCTTGATAAGATCTCAGGAGATGGGCAAGTGCACTCAAGCATGCACACTAAGAGTCAAAATGGCAGGAAACCTTCCTCTGGGAACTCTCCACTGGTAAGGGAAAAACACCTCAAGTGAGCATGCACACAACTTCAGTGAACACACAGCGCATGCAGCCCCTCCCGAGTGCTGGCAGGCCGCTGAGCATGCAGACAGCTCACCTCAAGAAAAAATCAAGGAGAAATGAAAACCCCAGAACCATGCCAGTGTATAAAACCCAAAGTCAAGGGCCAAACAGGGCACTTAGATTTCTCAAGTTGCCTGCTTGGCCCTCTTCCACGTGTACTTTACTGCCTTTCATTCTTGCTCTAAAACTTTTTAATAAACTTTCACTCCTGCTCTAAAACTTGCCTTGGTTTCTCACTCTACTTTATGCTCCTCAGCTGAATTCTTTCCCCCAAGGAGCCAAGAGTTGCGTTTGCTGCAGACCAGTCAGATTCACCACTGGTAATAGAATGAGAAAGAAAAACTCAAATTATGAACAATCTAGCGGTAAACTTTCTGAGTTTTTCTTTTTGCTTTTGTTTCTCTTTCCTTATCTTGAAGCCTAGGCTGAAAAGCAACCTAAACCCCAGAGCTGTGGACTCACGACAGAGCAGGTGCTCCAAAAGAAGCCTGCTCTTTCTGATCTGAGGAGTGAGAAATGGGCCCATTAACAGGACATAGAAAATGAGAGAAATGCCCTGCATTCCTTCCTTCCTTCTTTCCTCCCTTTCTTCTTTCCCTCCTCCCTCCCTCTTTTTCTCCCTCTCTCTGTTTCTCCTTCTTTCTTTTTCTCTTTCCTAACCAAGACTCCAAGCAAGGTACAGTCCACAGAAAAACAAAGTCAACTGAAAGCAGGTAGGATGCAGAGCAGCTGGATGATGGCAGTTTTGACCAATAGGCACAAGAAACTCTGAGAAGGAGAACTTCTCTTTGGCAAAAGATCCACTTCATACCTTTGTATTCAAGAAAATTCAAGATGGAGATATATATAGAGATATATATACACACACACATACACACACACACACATATACATACACACACACACACACACACACACACACACACACACATATACTTACATACCCCAAAGGACCAGAAAGAAGTACTCCTGGATGCCAGAGAGTGTTGGGGAGATTAAATAGAGGATGCCACTCAAAGAAAGGATCCTATATATCTGTGATTAAATTCTGAGCTCACCTTTGAAGTGTGCATGCATGGAAATTATCCTAAACAATATACTAGCTCAAGAGCTGAACTGTGGGATAGAATGCCACTTAGGTCCCAGATTACCTACTGGGTGGCATACACACAGTGCAGATTTGAATAATTTTCCAAAAGCTTTGAAAACACAGTCCACAGAAAGCAGGTAGGAACATGCAACCTAAACATAGCAAGTTTAAATGCCTTATGAGGTGGCCAGCCTCCAAGATGGACCCCAATGACCCCACATCCTGGTATTCACACCCTCTCCTTTGCATACTCTACCAAGGTTGGTCTGCATGGCCAATAGAGTAGGGCAGAAGTGACTGCTTGTCTCTTTCAAGGTTACAAGACTGTGGCTTCAGTCTTGGGTTCACTCTCTCTTGATCACTCTATCTAGGGGAAGTTATGTCATGAGCAACCCTACAGAGAGGCCCACGTGGGTGGTGCGGAACTGAAGTCTCCTGTCAGCATTCAAAGGAGTGAGGTTGGAAGTGGATCCTCAAAATCCAGTCAAACTTTGATTGCAGTATCATGAGATATCCTAAGCCAGAAGCACTGAGCTAAGTCACTCTTAGCTTTCTGACCCTCTGAAGATGTGAGATAACGTTTGCTGTGTTAAGCTACTGGGGTTTGGCATAATTTGTTATGCAGCAGCAGATAACTAATATGCCTACCAAAACAAGCAAGCAAAAAGCAACATTCTCCATAGGAATCAAACCAGACACAGAGTCTTATAACAATCAAAACGTCAATGATGCAATCCAGATTACTTGACAAAAGAACTGAGAAAAATCTCAACAATTTGCAAGGAAAAAAGATAATCAACAATAAGAAGCAAACAACCCAGTTTCAAAGAGCTGGCAAGGATGCTAGGTTTACCCCTAAGTAGATCATTTTTCATGTAACTATTGAAAAATTGTATTTTTACTTTGTTTTCCAAATCCCTATTGCTAGTATGACTGACATCTTTATGTTGACCTTGTATCCTGTAATGTTGTTAAATTCATGTATGCAGCCTTTTAGCAGATTGCTTGAGATTTCCTATGTAGACACAATCATACTGAGTAAAAGGATCTGGTTTCCAAATGTTACATAATATATGATTCCATTTATATGACTGAAAAGAGCCAGAGGTTACAGGTGGGGAGAGGTTCTTAATACATAAGGGTAGAACAAGGGAATTTTTGAAGTCATATAAATGTTCTTTATTCTGCATATGTGTTGGTGCACATATACAATATATACATACACAAATCCATATATGTGCTTAAACTCAAAACTACATATCAAAAAAATTCAATGTGTGCACATTTAAAGCAATAAAAACTATAAAAATGAGAGAAGCCTGTAATATATATTGATTCCCATAAAAAGTCTCAAAAGTTGTTGTATAGTATTACATATTCTCTTTATTCTAGGGAAAATGTTTGTGTGAATGTTTATGTGTGTGTGTGCCTATGTGTTTGTAGGTATGCATCATGTGAGTATAGAAATATCTTTAAGAATCCAAAGCAAATTATTAACAGAAGTGGAACTGGGGAGGAATAAAATATTTTACCTGAGTAAACTTTTTTATTTTTTATAACCAACTTGTATACTATTTGTAAATCATTCAAATTAAGATTTGTGTAATGAGAGAAGTTGAGGCCCAGATACACTGTCTTGTCCAAGGTCATACAACGACATAATCAAAAGGATTCTAACATTATATGCCTAACGTTCTTTTCAATAAATCAGAGGCAATGGATTCTAAAAAAAAAAAGTCAGAAAGGGGAGACTGGGCAGTTAGGAAAGGTTTTGCGGAGGAAGAGGCATTTTGAGCCATGCCTTAAAGGATTAGAAAAATTTCAAAGATGTAGATTATGGGAGGGAATTTTTGGTGAGGAGAATATCTTAAGCACTAGAGCAGGGTCAGGAAAAAATAAAGCCTGTTCAGAGTAGTTCAGATTAATTAGATCAATTATATAGATATACATATGGCATTAGTACAAAATGATGCAGAGATTTTGCAGAGCATGAGAACTTTGAAAAAGCTCTATGATAATTAGGATTATATTACTAGGTTTCAGAGGAATTTCAGGGGAAGTAGAAGGGAAAGAAGCCAGGGTGCAGGAGGTTAAAGAACAAGTAAACGATGTGTCAATAAGACACAGGGAAATGTTTAGATGAGAAAGAAAATTACATGAAAGTAATTTAAAGGGAAAGTAGTATCAGTGAAAGAATTGAAGGAGGATAAGCTTTATGATCATTGATAATGGGCATGTTTCAGACAAAAGGAAATATGGGCAAGTGAAAAAAGAAAAGCACCCAAGAGGCAGCACTGAGGAAACAAGAGCCAACAGGAGGGTGAACGTAGAGGTAAGGGGATAGCTTTGCCTCTGAGAGTTGCTTCTTGATTGATTGCTTGTTCCACTGATGAAACAAGGGCCAGTAAGAGATAAGGATAGAGATGGAGGTATTAGCCTTGCCTTTGAGACTTGTAGAGGACTAAAAGGGAGTTTTGGAAATGACAAAGAAGAAATGTGGAAGATAACATGTCAGATTGTATTTTTCTCAGGTGGCTGCAACCATATCTACCACCCTACATGCTCTTCTTGCAATTTGATTTTTGGCATTTCTCTCTTTAAAAGGTAGGGTCAATGGCCTTTCCCTCTTAAATATGGGTGATATTTGTGACCATTTCAACCAATAAAGTGCAGCAGATATGAAAGCTAGGATAGAGGTTAGCACATAAAAGAAAATGCAGCTTCTACCTTGCTCACTGGAACAGTCACGCTTGAACTATCACCACTCAATAAGTCCAAAGACTTTGAGTCTGCTATCCTATAAGAAAGACAACCCACATGGAGAAGTCATATACAGGTGCTCTAGTCTACAGTATGTATCTTTGTTCCTCTTGTCCCACCCACCAGACATGTGAGTAAATGAGTCTTCCAATAATTCCAGCTCCCCCATCATCCCAGTTAAGACCCCAGATACCATGGAACAGAGGTAAATCACACTCACTGTATCCTTCCTAAATTCCTGACACACAGATAATGAAGTAGTTGCTGTTTTATGCCACTAACTTAGGGGTGCTTTGTTATATAGCAATAATCAGAACAGAGCACCTCAACTTATTAGAAAACCACTGTTCTGTATTTAATGGGTTATGATGCAGGCTGAGAAAGAGGTAGTAAAAGATGAATCCTGGCCTCAGGAAGTTTACAATCAGAAGACAAAATAAGACATGTACGTAACCACCTAATCACTCATAAGCATGTGTAACCACCCGACAAGGCAGGAAGTCAGCAGTGCTGCTAGTGACAACTTTCTTAATAACCTTTCCTTTCCCTGACAACCTCTCCCAGGGAAAGTAAGGAAGCTCAGGGTGGGACTAGGGTTTCAATGAGTTAAAGTACTTGGAATAAACTATTACAGTGAATGTTCTAGAAAGGCAACAAGACATGACTAAAAAGATAGTTCAATATCAATGAGGGCACAGCTGGATTTAATAGCACAAATTTCGAAAGGGCTATATCAGCTCAGTTGGATTATGTCCTTTAGCAATGTTTAACAGTTTGGAAAAAGAAGTCGAAAATTCAACAGTGGAAAAGAGCTGAATTTTATCGGGCATGACAATTACTTGCACACTCCTTGATTCATTTAGCAAATATTTGTTAAACACCTACTCTGTGCCAGGTACTATGCATGATAGAATGAAGGGGAATATAGCTGAGTATTAAAATATACTGAAATAGGAGGGCTTTGTGAAAATTTTGAGAAATTTTTTGAATGGAAATGAGATGGGTCTTCTTTCTAGTAATAGCGTTAAAATGAGTATAAATATCACAATTAAAAGGAAGTAAGCCTGAGATAAATTAAGGCCCCTCACACTCGTAAGATTCTGTAATTTGGTAAGGCCTTAAGTGAGGTCTAAGGGAGGGTAATAGTTACAAGGAAGTCACAACTGGATAGTATTTGAGATTTGTTCAAATTAAATTTTAACTTCCTCTCGGCTCTGACTTATTCTCCTCTGAGCCACCAAACAACAGTCTGAAGATGGACAGTGGCTATGACTTCAAGAATAAGTAGTTATTTCCCAAAAATATATTTCAAAGTTTGACTGGATTTCTTTTCAAGGAAGTTATGTGTAGCCCATCTAAAGACTTATGTCTCATATTAATTATATTTTACTGGTCTGATAATTTAAAATGGCACCTTCCTGTTTTACTTTTCAATTCCTTGGGAACTGATGAAGTTGAACATATTTTCATTAGCCATTGTCCACTTGGGCTTCTTGCTTTTTAAGTTGCCTTTTCATATACTTTGCCCATATCGCTACTGTATTCTTGTAGAGCTTTTAAAAATATATTTGGGATTTATATGTGGTTTCTGTTTAAAAAAAAGGACTGATATTTCACATGTTTTGAGTTTAAAAGAATCTTTGGTTCTCTAAGAACTGAAGAAAACTGTCCTGACATTATCCTTTTCATCAGTTTTTAAAAATAATCTCAGCTGTTCTGGAATGCTTATTCCAAGTCTTCCTGGCACATACTGGTGACCTTTGTTCCACACTATGTCATATCAGCTAAAGACAAATGATGTTTTACAGCTGTTTGCCTATGAATTGTTTTGTAACAGAATGCAGCAGACTGTCTGGGTTTTTTAGTAATGATCTTAGACTTATGACTTATACTTGGCTTTGGTGGAACTAGGCAGGTTTGACAGTTAAATCTAGTCACTTAACTATAATGTGCCTCTGTGACCATCTCAGCATAACAGAACTGGACCTGGAGCAGTCTTTGAGGTTCCTGATAATGAGATGCTTTGCACACACAGTGGCGGTGGTTTGTGACCTGGAGACAAAGCATGTTTTATTCAACCCAGCAATAGAAGGACAAAGAAACTTAGATAAGAAATCTCCTGAAACTTTAAATATGTATTCTTTTCCTGATATTGTTGTCCTGTATCCTTTGCTTGTAATAAAAGTGTCCCAAGAGTATAAATGATTTGAGTCTTATGAGTCGTTTCAGCAATCAGTAATGGAACAGTTAAGGTAATTGATATAATTAATGCACATTGCATGGAGGTTAGGAAGGCATGAAGAAGATCTCTAAGGGAAAACTTATTTCTTTATTTATTTATTCAGCCTTTACTGAGTGTTTACTGGCTCCAAAAATCTCACGAGGCTAGAAAATGAAATCCTGCAAGAGGGAAGAGAAAAAAAAAATCTCACTAGCAATTGGCAGACAAAAATAACTCAGGCATGACCCTTGATCATAAGATATTCACATTGTGAAGAAAAATATGGACATACAAACAAAAGATCACAACCAATTGTAATAACTTCTGAAAGAGGGATGTGTAAAAGCAGTGAAAAAGAGAGTAAATCTTCTTGAGGGAGTTAGGGCTTTGTATTTAAGCTTAGTCATAAAAGATAGGCATGACTTATCAAGGAGAAGTAGAAAATGCAAGTGCAAGGGAGAAATATATTCCAAGAAATTGAGGTGTAGTATTGTTTATAAATTTTCATTAATATATACAAGTGAGTTTAACATTTTTTGAGAAAGAAATTTTTAATTTCATTAACAGAGAGCCTTTTAAACAAATTATGGCAACATTTGTGCAACTGAATACTATACAACATATATATATAAAGAAAAAGAATATTCTCTAAATACTAATAAAGAAAAATATCCACCACAATGTAGGATAGATCTCTATAATTCTGGTCCTGTAAGAAGACTATGTCCAAGGAATATGACTTACTCATGAAAATTACATCCTTTTGGACATAGTAAATGAGGCAAAAGCAATATTGGAAGAAATGCTGTGGCAATTTTCCAACACAGTTTAAAAACATGACGCCATGGGTGGGAACGGTGGCTCACGCCTGTAATCCCAGCACTTTGGGAGGCTGAGGAGGGCAGATTACTTGAGGTCAGGAGTTTGAGACCAACCTGGCCAACATGGCAAAACCCCATCTCTACTAGAAATACAAAATTTAGCCAGGCTTGGTGGTGCATGCCTGTAATCCCAGCTATGCAGGAGGCTGAGGCAGGAGACTCACTTAAACCTGGGAGGCAGAGTTTGCAGTGAGCCGAGATCATGCCACTGCACTACAATCTGGGTGACAGAGCAAGAGAGTGAGAGAGAGAGAGAGAGAGAAGAAAGAGAGAGAGAGCACGCTAAAAGTAATAGAACTCTAAGTAGAAATAGACAAATCCACAATCACATTGGGAGATTATGACAAACTTTCTCATTAATTTACAAGTTAAGCAACGGGAAAAAAATATTAATAATGTAACTTGAACAACATGATAAAAAAATCAAATTTGCTGAGCACATATAGAACACTGTACTCAACAGCTACAGAATACACATTGCTTTCAACTGTGTATAGTATATTTGTGAAAACTGATTACAAGTTAGGCCACAAAAGAAATCTCAACAAATTTCAATAGATTAAAACTATATAAAATTATATGTCCTGGATCACAATGTAATTAACCTACAAATCAATAAGAGAAAGATAACTGAAAGTCAACTATCTTTAGAAATTTAAAAATACACTATATGTTAAAGAAAAAAATCATAGTAGTACATATTTGAACTGAATAATAATAAAAATATACTTCTAAAAATTTTAAATTCAGTCAAAAATTTCAGGGATATTTGTATCTTTAAATGTATACAAGAAAGGGAAAATGCTAAAAATCAGTGATCTAAGCATTTGTTTCAAATTTTAGAAAAATGAAGCCAAAAAAAGCAGAAAGAAGAAAATATTTAATCAAAGAAATTAGTGAAATAACTGTAGAAGGTACAATAATGAATCAATAAAACAAAAAAAATTGTTTTCAGAAAAAGGCTAATAAACTTGACTAAAAATTCTTGCCAGATCAGCAAGGTTGCAGGATAACAGACTAATACACAAAAATCAACTGTATTTCTGTAAACTACCTATGAACACTCTGAAAATTAAATTAAGTAAAACGTCCTTTTACAACATCAAGAAAAATAAAATACTTAGAAATAAGCTTGACAAGGAATGCAAAACTTGTACACTAAAAACTATGAAACACTATTGAAAAAAATTAAAGACCTAAATAAGTAGAAAGATCTCCCATGATCATGTATTCGAAGATGTAATATTATTAAGATGACAATACCACTCAAACTGATCTATAGATTGAACACAATCTCTATTGAAATTCTAGCTGGCTTTTTTGCAAAAATGTAAAAGCTGATTCTAAAATATATATGGAAATGCAAGTAACCCAGAATAGCCAAACAATCTTTAAGAAACAAGGACATCCCAGCACTTTGGGAGGCCGAGGCAGATGGATCACAAGGTCAGGAGATCGAGATCATCGTGGCTAACACGGTGAAACCCCGTCTCTACTAAAAGACACAAAAAACTAGCCGGGCGAGGCGGCGGGCGCCTGTAGTCCCAGCTACTCGGGAGGCTGAGGCAGGAGAATGGCGTAAACCCGGGAGGCGGAGCTTGCAGTGAGCTGAGATCGCGCCACTGCACTCCAGCCTGGGCAACAGAGGAAGACTCCATCTCAAAAAAAAAAAAAGAAACAAGGACAAAGTTGGAGAACATACCCTTATCAATTTCAAACCTACTACAAAGTTACAATACCACGACAGTTTGTAATAGTATAAGACTAGATATATAAATAAATGGAATAGCATTAAGAGTCCATAAACCCTTAGTTTCTGGTAAACTGATTTACCAGAGCGCCAGGAAAATGCAATGGAAAGTGAATATTCTTTTCAAGAAATGACGCCTGGACAACTGGATATATACATGCAAAAGTATGAAGTTGAATCCCTCCCTCACATCACATACAGTCATGTGCCACAGAATAATGGTGCAGACAACAACAGACCATATATGCAATGGTGGTCACATAAGATTACAATGGAGCTGAAAAATTCCTATCATCTAGTGATATCTTGATGATCCTGACCCAGTGTAGGCCTAGGATAACATGTGTGTTTGTATCTTAATTTTTAACAAAAAAGTTTAAAAAGTAAAAAAGAAAAAAAATTAAATAGAGAAAAATCTTATAGAATAATGATATAAAGAAAGAAAATATTTTTGTACAGCTGTACAATGTGTTTGTGTTTGAAGTGGTATTACAGAAGAGTCAGTTTTAAAAATTCAAGTTTAAAAAGTATAAAAGTTATAGTATGCTAAGGTTAATTTATTATCAAAGGAAATTATTTTCTATAAATTTAGCATAGCCTAAATGTACAGTTTATAAAGTCTACAGTAGTATACAGTAATGCCCCATGCCCTCACATTTACTCACTACTCACTCACTGACTCATCCAGAACAATTTCCAGTCTTGCGAGTTCCATTCATGGTAAGTGCCCTATACCAGTGTACCACTTTTTATCTTTTATATTTTATTTATACTGTATCTTTTCTTTGTTTAGACATGTTTAGATACACAAACACTTACCATTATCTTACAATTGCCTATAGTATTCAGTACAGTAACATGCTGTACAGGTTTGTTGCCTAGGAACAATGGGCTATACCATATAACCTAGGTGTGTAGTAGGCTGTCCCATCTAGGTTTGTGTAAGTTCACTCTATGATGCTTGCACAATGACAAAATCACCTGATGACACATTTCTTAGAACATATCCCCCTAGTTAAGCAGCATATGATTGTATTTCTTTGAATAAGCTTTTAGTCCTTTTCTCTTTCTCTTCTCCTTTTGTAACTCTCATAATGCACATATTGTTGTCCCATACTCCTTTAAGCTATCTTCATTCTTTTTTGTTTTTTAATTTTTGCTACTCTAACTGGATGATTTCCAATGACCTGGCTTTGTTTCCTGATTCTTTTTTTTTTTTTTTTTTTTTTTTTTGAGACTGAGTCTGGCTCTGTCACCCAGGCTGGAGTGCAGTGGCCGGATCTCAGCTCACTGCAAGCTCTGCCTCCTGGGTTTACGCCATTCTCCTGCCTCAGCCTCCCGAGTAGCTGGGACCACAGGCGCCCGCCACTTCGCCCGGCTAGTTTTTTGTATTTTTTAGTAGAGATGGGGTTTCACCGTGTTAGCCAGGATGGTCTCGATCTCCTGACCTTGTGATCCGCCCGTCTCGGCCTTCCAAAGTGCTGGGATTACAGGCTTGAGCCACCGCACCCGGCCTGTTTCCTGATTCTTTCCTATGCTTGATTTAGTCTTCTGTTGAACCCTTCTATTTAATTTTTCAGTTAAGTTATTTTATTCTTCAGCTCTATAATTCCTATTTAGTACTTTTAAAATATTTTATATTTCTTTGTTGAAATTATAACTTTGTTCATGCTATGGCCCCCTGACCTCAATGAGTATTGTTATGACTGTTATTTGAATTCTCTGTTTAGTAAATCACATACCTCCATTTCATTGGAAACAATTTCTGAATATTTATCTTTACTTTTATTTGGAATACATTTTCTTATTTATTCATTTTCCACAACTGTGTTGGTCTGCACATTAGAGAAAATAACCACCTCCCTTAGACTTCAAAGACTGGTGTTGTACAGAAAACCCCCACTAATCAGCTTGGCCAGAGATTTTGTGTGCCTCTCAAGCCTTTGTGCTGGTTCAAACTGCTGTCCTTTGTTCTTAGCAGCCCCTAGAAATCTAGAGAATGCCATTTCCAATCAGCACCCAAGACAAGCAAAATAGAAGCCAGTTCCTCAACCAGCAGTCAAAAAAGTTGAGAAGCTAGATCTGTGGTCCACTTTTTTGCACCACAAGGTAAGTTGGGAGCTGGAGTTTATTGCCCACTTGCTCTGCACTGAGGTGAGAGAGCCACTGTGGCAACTTCCCACATGAGTATTTAAACCACACACTTTTTCAAACTATTGCTTTGCTCTCTGTAGCCTTCAGGGAACTAACAGACACCAAGCCCTATCAGCTCCCAGAGTCAGGCAAGTTAGAAGCCAGTCCCTGGATATCAGCCAGGAAAGTCGGGGTGGTAATTCTGTGATTGAGCTCTTTCTACTGAGAAGCTAGAAGCTTGGTTTTATAGGTTTTATTGCCTGAATGAGCCACGGGGAGGAGCTATGGGAAGTGCCCTCTTACCTGTTCAAAATCACTACTTGCTTTGTTCTATATAGCCTGAGGACTAGCAAATGCAGGGCCCTGCCAACTTTCTGTGAAGGGGCGGGGGGCAGTGGGGGAGAAGGAAAGAGAGAAAAAGAGAAAGAGAGAGAGATAAGAAAGATTTGTTATATGCAATTGGCTCACATGATTATGAAGGCTGAGAAGTCCCAAGATCTGCAGTTGGCAGGCTAGAGACCAAGGAGAGCCAATGTTGTAAATTTTAGCCTCAGTCCAAGTCTAGAGGCAAAGAAGACCAAAGTCCCAGCTCAAAGGCAATCAAACAAAATGAGAGAATTCTCTTTCACTTAACCTTTTTGTTCTATGCAGGTCTTTAATGGGTTGGTTGACACTCACTCATATTAGGAAGGACAATCTGCTTTTCTCAATCTGCTGGCTCAAATGTTAATCTCATCCAGAAACCCTCATTATCCAGAATAATGTTTAACCAAATATCTGGCCACTCTGTGGCCCAGTCAAGTTGGGTACGAAATCAACTATTGCACTGCTATATGTACATTTGTTTTTCCTATAGTAATCCGGTGTTTTGTAACTCTGCTACACTCATTTATTAATTCAATAATTTACCTGTAAGTTACTCAAGTTTTCTAAACACACATCATATTATCTGTAAATAATAAGTTTTATTTTTCTTGTCCTACCTTTATACGTTTTATTGTATTTATTTGTTTTGCCTCCTTGAATTTTCTAAAACCTAAGTACAGTGTTTATTAGAAGTGATGAGAGCAACATTATTGTTTTGTTTCTAATCTCAGAGGGAAAGCATTTGACATTTCACTATTAAGATGTTTGCTATAGCTTTTTTATTACACACATTTTATCACAAGAAAATTCCCTTTTATTCCCAGTTTGCTAAGAGTATGTTTGCTATTAACATTTTTTTAAAGTAGATACATTGCTTCATTCACGTCTACTGATTATATACTTTTATTTTCCCTATTTTACTATTGATTTTTTAAATGTTGCTTTAGCAACATTAAATACTCAGCTTTACATTCCAGAAAATTCCTACTCAGTTATCAATTTTATATATTGCTTAAGATATTGTTTTCAAATTTGTGCATTTATGTTTATTAATAATATTGGCTTATTTTTCTTTTTTACAATGTCTTTATTAAGTTTTGATATCAAGGTTCAGTGGGCCTAAAATGAATTGAAAAATATTTCTTCTTCTATTTTCTGAAAAAAAAAAACATAAACTTGCAACATTTTTTCTTATATATTAACTTAAATTTGCAAAATTATTATTATTATTATTTTTTGAGACAGAGTCTTGCTCTGTCACCCAGGCTGGAGTGCAGTGCTGCAATCTTGGCTCACTGCAAGTTCCGCCTCCTGGGTTCGCGCCATTCTCCTGCCTCAGCCTCCTGAGTAGCTGGGACTACAAGCGCCCGCCACCACACCTGGCTAAATTTTTTTGTATTTTTAGTAGAGATAGGGTTTCACCATGTTAGCCAGGATGGTCTCCATCTCCTGATCTCGTGATCCACCTGCCTCGGCCTCCCAAGGTGCTGGGATTACAGGCGTAAGCCACTGCGCCCGGCCACAAAATTATCTTTAGTGTGGAAATGAAGTTTTAAATATAAATATTAAAATTGTATAATTGTCCTAAAAAGATACATAATTATATTACATAATTATTATACATATAAATATATAACATTTTAATATATT
Source organism: Macaca nemestrina (assembly GCF_043159975.1). Taxonomy (NCBI): domain Eukaryota; kingdom Metazoa; phylum Chordata; class Mammalia; order Primates; family Cercopithecidae; genus Macaca; species Macaca nemestrina. Next base: position 127,907,956 of record NC_092134.1, on the reverse strand, counting down.
TATTATATATACACTGTACTTAGGTTTTAGAAAATGCAATTTTTATAAATTATGAATATAAAAGTTATGAATATAAAAATTCTAAAACATTATATATCTATTCAGATTTCCTCATCTATCACTCTGGGTAAACAATTTTTCCCTACGAGTTTGTTCATTTCATCAAAATTTTCTAATTTATTTTCATAAATTGTTTTAACACATCTTGTTTTATTACTTTTTAGTATTTGCAGCACATATTGTAGTGTTATTTTTATTAGTATTATTGATAATCATTTTTGTCCTAAATTTCTTTTTAATAACAGCTTTGAGATAAATTTACATAAAATAAAATTCACATGCCATAACATCGTGAAGTGTACTGTTCAGTGTTTTTTAGTATATTCACAGTTGTGCAACCATTACTACTATATAATTTAGGAATATTTTTATTATCCCAAAAGAAACTCCGTACCCATCACCAAGCAAGGACACTCCATTTTCCCCTACCCCAAGTCTTAATCACTAATCTACTTGTTGTACCTATGAATTTGCTTATTCTGGACATTTTACATGAATGACATTATACAAAACATGGCCTTTTGTGACTGGATTCCTTCAGTTAGCAAAATGTTTTCAAAGTTTATCCATGTCATAGCATGTATCAGTAGTTTATTGCTTTTTATTGCCAAATAACACTTCATTGTATAGATATGACACGTTTTGTCCTTTCACTCATTAGTTAATGTGTATTTGAGCTTGTTTTTCACTTTTTATCCATTATGCTACTATATAAGTTTTTATGTTTACATATATTTTCAATTATCTTGCGTATATATCTAGAAGTGGGATTTCTGGGTCATACAATAACTCTAGGTTTAATGTTTTGAAAAACTGTCAAACTGTTTGGCAAAGTGGATGTACCATTTTACAGCCCTGCCAGCATTCATTGAGGGTCTCAATTTCTCCATATCCTCTACAAACTTGCTATTGTCTATATTTTATATTTTAGCCATTCTAGTGAGTATGAAGTGATATCTCATTGTGGTTTGATTTGTACTTCCCTAATAACTAGTGAGTTTTCATGTGATTATTGGCCACCTTAATGTCTTTTTTGGGATAAAAGATTATTTTTCTATTTTTAATTAGGTTATTTCTCTTTTTGTTATTAGGTGGAAAGGATTTCTTAAATATTCTAGATACAAGTTCCTCACCAGATATATATGTGCAAGCATTCCCATTTTGTTGGTTGTCTTTTTATTTTCTTTATGGTATCCTTTTGAAGCCCAAACATTTATAATTGTGATAAAGTCTCATCTACCTATATTTTCTTTGCCACTTGTGATGTTGGTATTATAGGTAAGAAATCATTGCCTAATTCAAGAGCATAAAGATTTCCTCTTTTGGGGTTTTATAGTTTTAGCTGTTATATTTAGAACTATGATACATTTTGTGCCAATTTTTGTACAGTCATGTGTCATTTACTGATGGGGATAGGTTCTGAGAAATGTGTTGTTAGGGGATTTTGCTGTGCAAACATCATAGAATGAATTTACACAAACCTAAATAATATAATGGTATAGCCTACTATTTACTTAGATTTTATGGTATAGCTTATTGCTCCTATGCTATAAACCTCTATAATATGTTATTTTACTAAATACTGTAGGCAATTGTAACACAATGGTAACTATTTGTATCTCTAAACACATCCGAACATAGAAGAGGTACCATAAAATATGGTATAAGAGATTAAAAATGGTGCACTTGTGTAGTGCACTTCCCATGAATGGAGCTTTCAGGACCGGAAGTTCTTCCAAGTGAGTCAATGAGTGAGTGGTGAGTGAATATGAAGGTCTAGGACATTAAATACACTACTGTAGACTTTATCAACTCTGCATACTTAGGCTACTCTAAATTTATTTAAAAATTATCTCTCTTCAATAATAAATTAGCCCTAGCTCACTGTTAATTTTCTACTTTACAAACTTTATAATTTTTTTTTTTTTTTTTTTTTTGAGACGGAATTTCACTCTTGTCGCTCAGGCGGGAGTGCAATGGTGCAATCTCAGCTCATTGCAACCTCCACCTCCCAGGTTCAAGCGATTCTCCTGCCTCAGCCCCAGAGTAGCTGGGATTACAGGCACCCGCCACCACGCCCAACTAATTTTTTTGGATTTTTAGTAGCGACTAAGTTTCACTGTGTTGGCCAGGCTGGTCTCGAACTCCTGACCTCAGGTGATCTGCCCGCTTCAGCCTCCCAAAGTGCTGGGATTACAGGTGTGAGCCACCGTGCCTGGCTCAAACTTTTAATTAAAAAAAAAAAATGACTCCTTTAATAACACGTAGTATCAAACAAACTGTACAGCTGTACAAAAGTCTTTTCTTTCTCTATAAGCTTTTTTTCTAATTATGACTTTTTTACTTTTTAAAATTTTTGTTAAATGCTGAGACATGAACACTAACATTAGCCTATCTCTACACAGGGTCAGGATCATCAATATCACTGTCTTCCATATCTTGTCCCACTGAAAGGTCTTCAGAGGCAATAGCATGTATGGGGCTGTCATCTATGGTAACAATGCCTTCTTTATCTTTAGAATACCTCTGGACCTACCTGAAGCTGTTTTATAGTTAACTTTTTTTAATAAGTAGAAGGAGTGCACTCTAAAATAATGATTAAAAGTGTACTATAGTAAATATACAAACCAGTAACATGGTATTTATTATCATAATAACATAATTGTATTTGCTATACTTTTATATAACTGACAATGCAGTAGATTTGTTTACACCAGCATTACCACAAACATGTGAGTAATACGTTGCACGAAGATGTCACAATGGCTAGTGTCACTAGATAATAGGAATTTTCAGCTCCATCATAATTTAATGGGACCACTGTCATATACACACTTTGTCATTGACCAAAACATCATTATGACAGTAATGGCTGAAAACTTTCCAGGTCTGTGGAAGGAAATAGAAACCAGATCCCGGAATCCCAAAGGATACCAAATAAATGAAAGAAATCTACACTGAAAACACATTATAATCAAATCATCAAAAGTCAAAGACAAAGAGAATTTTGAAAACAGTAAAAATGTCTTGTCATATACAAAGGAACTTACACAGGGCTATAAGTAGATTTTTCAGCAGAAATCTTGCAAGTCAGATGGGAGTGGGATGATATATTCAAAGTGCTAAAACAAAACAACAAAAAAATCTGATGATCAAGAATACCATGTCTAGCAAAACTGTCTTTCAAAAATTAAGAAGAGATGCTTGCCCAGACAAACAAGCTGAAGGAATTCCTCACCACTAAACCTGCCCTACAATAAATGCTTAAAAGAGCTCTTCAAGTTGAAATAAAAGAATGTTAAACAGCAACACAATGGCATAAGAAAGTATTAATACAAAACTCGCTGGTAGAAATAAACATATAAACAAATGCAGAATTCTCTATTATTGTAATGGTAGTGAGTAAGTTACTTTTAATCCTGACATAAAAGTTAAAAGACAAAAGTACTACAAAATAAGACAGTTAAACTTACATAAATGAATATATGATATAAATAAATATAAATTGTAACATCAATAACATATAATGTTGAGGGGAGGGATAAAACTACAGAGTTTTATATGCAAGTGAAGTTAACCTGTTATCAGTTTAAAATAGACTATGATAACTATATGATATATTGTGGAAGCCCCATGGTAAACACAAAGAAAACACCTACAAAAGTTACACCAAAGAAGAAAAGAAAAGAATCAAAGTACAACAACACAAAAAAAATGAAACACAGAGGAAGACAGTGAGACAAAAAAGGACCAAAAAAACTACAAGATAAACAGAAAACAGTTGAAAACATGAAAATAGTAAATACTTCCTTCTCAATAATTACTTCAAACACAAGTGAATTAAACTCCCCAATTAGAAGACATAAACTGGTTAAGTGGGGATTTTTTAAATCCAATTTTATGCTGTCTATAAAAGACTCACTTTAGATTTAAAGACACACATAGGATGGAAATTAAGGGATGGAAAAAAGTATTTTGCATAAATGGTAACCAAATGGAACAGAGGTGGCTAGCATTGTATCAGACAAAATGAACCCTAAGTAAAAAACTGTCACAAGAGACAAAGGACATTATATAATGATAAAAGTGTTAATCGATCAGGAGGATAAAACAATTATAAATATATAGGTACTCAACAAAGGGCCCCTAAATATATTTTTAAAATGTTGATAGAAACAAAGCAAGAAATAGACAGCAAAACAATAACACTAACAGACTTCAATATCCCACTTTAAATAATGGATAAGTCAACATGATAGAGAATCAATAAGAAAACAGTAGAAGTAAATAACAACATAGACCAAATAGACCTAACAGACATATATTTTCAATAAACAACAAAACACATATTCTTCTCAATTACACATGGAACATTCTCCAGGACAGTTCACATGCTAGGTCACAAAACAAGACTTAAAAAATTTAAGAAGACCAAAATCATACCAAATAACTTTTCTGACCACAATGGAATGAAACTGGAAATTAGTAGCAGAAGAAAAACTGGAAAATTCACAAATAGGTGGAAATTAAACACTACACTTTTAAACAACCATTGAGTCAAAGAAAAGTAAAAAAGCAGTTAAAAGACATCTTAAGACAAATAAAAACAACACAATACATAAAAACTTACAGGATACAGGAAAAGCAGTAATGAGAGGGAATTTCATAGCAATAAATGCCTACATTAAAAAAGAAGAATGATCTCTAATAGCATAACCTTATACCTCAAGGAACTAAAAATAAGAACAAACCAAACTCAAAGTTAGCAGAAGGAAAAAAATAATGAAGTTTAGGGCAGAAATAAGTAAAATAGAGAATAGGTAAACAACAGAAAAAAATCAATGAAATTAATGGTTTTTTGAAAAGATAAACAAAATTGATAAATCTTTAGCTTGATTAAAAAAATACTTAAATAAAATCATAAATTACAGAGGAGATAGTATCACTGATACCACAGAAATAAAGAAGATCACGAGTCTATATAAACACAGAAATAAAAAATATCGTAACAGTCTGCTATAAACAATTATGTCAACAAGATGGATAACTAAAAAGAAATAAATAAATCCCCAGAAACAAAGAGCCTACCAAGACTGAATCATGAAGAAATAGAATGTCTGAACAGACCTATAACAAGCAGGGAGATTCAATCAGTAATCAGAAACCTTCAAACAAAGAAAAGCCCAGCACCAGATGACTTCACTGGTGAATTCTACCAAATATTTAAAGAAATAACACCATTCCTTCTCTAATTCTTCAAAAAAAGAAAAACTGTAGAGGAGAAAATACATCCAAACTCATTTTATGAGGCCAGCATTACCCTGATACCAAAGCTAGCCAAAGACACCACAAGATAGGAAAACCACACACAAATATTCCTGTGAATATAAGTAAAAAATCTTCAACAAAATACTAGCAAATCAAATTCAATAGCACATTGAAAGGATCACACACCATGACCAAGGGAGATTTATCCCTGGGATACAAAGATAGCTCAACATCTACAAATCAATTAATGTGACACACCACATTAACAAAATGAAAAAAAGAACCCATAAGATCATCTCAATAGATGCAAGAAAAAGCATTTGATAAAACTCGATATCCTTTCCTGGTTTAAACTCTCAACAAATTAGTAATAGAAGGAAATTACTTCAGCATAATAAAGGCCATGTATGACAAGCCCACAGCTAACACCACACTCAACAGAGAAAAAAATGAAAGCTTTTTCACTAAGATTGGAAAAAAGGAATCCCAAAGGGTACCAAATAAATGAACTATTGGCACTTCTATTTAACATTGTTCTAGATGTCTATCTAGAGCAACTAGGAAAGAAAAAGGTAAAAGATCCAAATCAGAAAAAAAGAAATAAAATTTTTCCTTGTCTCAGTCCATTTTGTGCTACTATAACAGAATACCTGAGACTGCATAATTAATAAAAAGCAGAGATTTATTTCTTACAGTTCTAAAGGCTGGGAAGTCCAAGGCTGAGGGGCCCACATCTGTTAAGGGCCTTCTTTCCACATTATTCCATGGCAGAAGGTGGAAGGGAGCACAAATGAAAGTGAGAGGAGGCTGGGCATGGTAGCTCACTCCTGTAATCCCAGCACTTTGGGAGGCCAAAGTAGGAGGATCTCTTAAGCCCAGGAGTTCGAGACCAGCCTCAGTAACATGGCAAAATCCCACCTCTACTAAAAATACAAAAAATTAGCCAGGCATGGTGGTATGCACTAGCTACTCAGGAGGCTGAGGTGAGAGAATCATCTGGGCATGGTTAGTTGAGACTGCAGTGAGCCATGGTCATGGCACTGTACTCCAGCCTGGGAGACGAGAGTGAGATCCTGTCTCAAATAAATAAATAAATAAATGGAAAAAAGAAAGAAAGAAAAGAAAGAAAGAAAAGAAAGAAAGAAAGAAAAAGAAAGGAAAGAAAGAAAGAAAGAAAAAGAAAAGAAAGAAAGAAAGAAAGAAAGAAAGAAAGAAAGAAAGAAAGAAAGAAAGAAAGAAAGGAAAGAAGGAAAGAAGGAAAGAAGGAAAGAAGGAAAGAAGGAAAGAAGGAAAGAAGGAAAGAAGGAAAGAAAGAAAGAAAGAAAGAAAGAAAGAAAGAAAGAAAGAAAGAAAGAAAGAAAGAAAGAAAGAAAGAAAGAAAGAAAGAAAGGCGAAGGATACTCAGAGGTCAAACTGGCAGTTTCAAGCCCTTTTACAGCAGGCATTAGTCTATTCATGAGCGGGGAGCCCTAATGAACTAAACACTTTCCATTAGGCTCCACCTCCCAACACTGTTGTGTTGGGGATCAAGTTTCCAGCATATAAACTTTGGGGGACATATTCAAAATGTAGCATCCCTATTTGCAGATGATATGATCTTATGTACAGAAAATGCTAGACTCCACAAAACTATTACAACTAATAATTGAATTTAGTAAGTTGCAAGATACAAAATCAACAAACAAAAATTGGTTGTACTTCTATAACAAAATATCCCCAAAGATTAAGGAAAAAAGTGCCATTTACAACAGTATCACAAAGAATACTTAATTATAAATTTAAATAAGGAAGTGAAAGACTTACATACTGAAAACTACAAATTATTGATAAAAGAAATTAGAGAAGACACAAACAAATGTAAACAAATTTTGTGTTCACGGGTTGGAAGACTCGATATTTGTAAGATGTCTATCATACTACCCAAAGCCATCTGTAGATTTAAAGAAATTCCTATCGAAATCAAAATAATACTTCTTACAGAGATAGAAAAACATTATAAAATGTATAGAGACCCACAGAAGATCCTGAGCAATCAAAACAATCTCGAAAAAGAAGAACAAAGCTGGAGGCAACACATACCTTGATTTCATGGATAAAGCTACAATAATTAAAACAGTATGGTACTGGCATAAAGACAGACATACTGGTGAATAGAATAGAACCAAGAGCCTAGAATTAAATCCATGCATATGTGGTCAATTGGTTTTCTATAAAGAGAGCCAAAGAACACATGAGGGGGGAAAAATAGTTCCTTCAACAAATGGCGTTGGAAAAACTGGATGTCTACATGCAAAAAAAAAAAATTAAATCGGACCCTTATCTTACAGTATACACAAAAATCAATTCAAAATTGATTAAAGACTTAAACATATGATCTGAAACAACAAAATTCCTACAAGAAAACCTAGGGGGAAGCTTCATGACATTAGATTTAGAAATGATTTTATGGATATGACACCAAAACCACAGACAACAGAAGCAAAATTAGGTAAGTGGGACCACATCAAACTAAAAGCCTTCTCCACAGAAAAGGAAACAATTAATAGTGAAAAGGGGCCGGGCATGGTGGCTCATGCCTATAATTCCAGCCCTTTGGGAGGCTGCGGCCAGAGGATCACCTGAGCCCAGGAGTTCAAGACCAACCTGGGCAAATCTAATAGTAACATTATTATTTCACCCTGCTAAACTTTTCAGAGTTCTATTGCCTATAAGATAAAGTCCAATTCCTTATTTCACCTTAGTCCTAACCCTGCTAGCCAAGATTACAAAGCTGCCCACCTGACTCACAGCAAACCACAAAGAAAGATGAGGGAGCCCAGCTGAGACCAGGATAACAAACAGCTGAACACAATCTACATTGCCAATCCACAGAATAATGAGCTAAATAATTTTTTTAAGCTAGTGAGTTTTGGAGTGTCTTGTAATGGAACAATAGCTAACTACTACAATTTCCTTTCTCAACATCAATTCCTATATCGCAAGTCTCTTTGAAAAGCTATAATGGTAGTGGGTATGGAATTTAACAGTATATTATTGTGATTTGTAAAACTGTCCAGGACCAAGACTACTGTGAGGTGAGTGAGGCATCTGCCTTAAGGGAAAAATTTAAGGGAATACCTAAAAACTCAATAATCAAGATAAATAGCATTTTATTGCAACTTTTTTTAATAACTTTTTTAATTTTATTTTAGGCTGGGTGTGATGGCTCAAGCCTATCATCACAGCACCTTGGGAAGTGGAGGCAGGAAGATCACTTGAGGCCAGGAGTTTGAGACCAGCCTGTCCAAGATGGTGAAACCCCATCTCTACTAAAAATACAAAAATTAGCAGGGCATAGTGCTGCATGACTGTAATTCCAGCTACTCAGGAGGCTGAGGTACAAGAATCGCTTGAACACAGGAGGCAGAGGTTGCAGTGAGCTGAGATCACACCAATGCACTCCAGCCTGGGCAATAGAGGGAGACTTCATCTCAAAAACAATTATTTTAGATTCAGGGGAGTACATGTGCAGGTTTGTTACATAGGTAAATTGTGTGATGCTGAGGTTTGGGCTTCTATTGATCCCATCACCCAAATAGTGAACATGGTACCCAACAGATAGTTTCTCAACACTTGCCCCCCTCCTTTCCACCCACCTCTAGTAGCCCCCAGTATCTATTATTGCCATCTTTATGTCTATGTGTATCCAATGTTTAGCTTCCAGTTATCAGTGAGAATATGCAGTATTTGTTTTTCTGTCTCTCTGTTCATTTGCTTAGGATAAAGGCCTCCAGCTGCATCAATGTTGTTGCAAAGGACATGATTCTGTTCTTTCTATGGCTGCATAGTATTCCATGGTGTATATGTACCACACTTTCTTTATCCAATCCACTATTGATGGGCACCTAGGTTGATTCCATGTCTTTGCTATTGTGAACAGTACTGCAATAAACATAAAAGTGTAGGTGTCTTTTAGGTAGAAATATTTCTTTTCCTTTGGATGTAATGAACTGATTTACATTCCTACCAATGGTGTACAAGCACTCCCTTTTTTCAGCAACCTCGCTAACATCCATCATTTTTTGACTTTTTAATAACCCATTCTGACTGGTGTGAGATGGTATCTCATTGTGGTTTTGATTTGTATCTCTCTGATAATTAGTGATGATGAGCATTTTTTCATATGTTTGTTGGCCTCTTGTATGTCTTCTTTTGAGAAGTGCCTGTTCATATCTTTTGCCCACTTTTTAATGGAGTTATGTTTTTTCTTGGTGATTTGTTTAGGTTCATTATAGATTCTGGATATTAGTCCTTTGTCAGATACATAGTTTGCAAATATTTTCTCCCATTCTATGGGTTTTCTGTTCACTCTGTTGATAATTTCTTTTGCTATGCAGCAGCTCTTTAGTTTACTTAGGTCTCAATTGTCAATTTTTGTTTTTGTTGCATTTGCTTTTGAGTACTTAGTCAAAAATTCTTTGCCTACGCCAATGTCCAGAAGAGTATTTTCTATGTTTTATTCTAGGATTTTTATAGTTTGGTATCTTATATTTAAGTCTTTAATCCATCTTGAGTTAATTTTTGAATATGGTGACAGTAATGCAAAAATTAATGAGAAACTTATAATAAACAAGATATCTCAATTTTAAATAAAGACTAGATCAGACAACAATACAAGCCAATTTCTACTTAACATCTCAGAGAAATATGAGGGGATCAAGAAATCTTTAAGTGGGATTAAGGGAACAATGGAAAGAACTCATTTCTTATTCTCAGACTCTTTTAACAGGAAACAATTATAAATTTATGTTCTCCATAACATTAAACTCATGTTTTGCTGCAAAATACAATCAACAATAACACACAGCCCTCCCATTTTCTCCTACCACCTGATTAATGGTCTTATGCCAGTGAAGGAACAGGAAAGGCAGCTGTTGAGACTAGTCACAGATGGAGTTTGCAATGCTAGTAAAAACCAACTTAAATTTAGACATTGCTTTTAGCTTCAAAATTATACAGACAAGACTATATTAAAGAACTTGTTATAAGAGGCTGATAAAATATGTTCATCTTTAAGCTCTATAACCAAATGTTTTCAATGGTCCCACCACACTTTCACTAAAATAAAACTTCAAAAAGCTATCCATGATTATTTTTTCTAAATGGATTTGAAGCAAATTATTGGGGAAAATGTGTTTACTTATTATGTAACACACTTATTCTTAATGAGCCTCTTACGTTTTGGGGCAATTAATAAGGTTTAAATTTTTCTAATGATTAGTCTTAGGCCCTGCCTATGAAATGAAAAGACTTTGCCATCTGTGTCCCTAATACAGACCTTAAAATATAAATAAGAATCACCAGACAACAACTCAGCTGGAGTGAATTACACTGAGATAGTATAAATAAGGAAAGGAATTTTAAATTATTAAATTGGAAAAAACTTTCATAAACATTGTGTTTCTTTGATGGTTGGTATGATTCTAATAATACTGGGTGCTCTATGATATGAACTCATTACTGTTTCTGAGTCATCCTTCACACACAATATGAATATGGTATATGCCTCAAAATTATCCGTGGCTGTGCCATCCATTTGATAAATGAGAAGTATTTTCTTCTTCCCAGTAAAAGGCAAACACAAAAGAGAAGTTCTACAGCCTGTATACATAAAAGAATAGCCTATCTTTGGCATAAAGTAAACACTTATTGAGCTGGTACTTATTGAGCACTATACCTATTTTAATCATCAAAATAGATCCTCAAAATGCTGTGGGACAGATAATGTATCAGTGAAGGAATCTGAGCCCCGGAACTCATTCTTTTCTTTCACCTCTTTGTCTAAGAACATTAGGAACAACCAACCAACAGCACTATATTCCTTTGTTTTCCAAAAATGTTTGAAAGGATCATATAGAGTCACCTAGCTCCTTGCTTCTTTTAAGTACTTGGTTAGGAGTATCCAAGACGTATTTTGCACATCTCTATAAATGCCACGGACTAGCAGTGCTCCCTTTATACTGGAAATAGCATCATTAGAATCTTTAAGTCTAATTAGATTAGAAAGCCAATTGAAGAAAACTCAGAACCAAATCAGAAAACTCATCTTTAACATTCTGTTCCTCTAGAATCACTCTTGGTGCCAAAATCTATATTAGTCAGGATTCTCCAGAGAAAGAGACAGCGTACACACACACACACACACACACACACACACACACACACATATACACACACACACACCGAGAGAGACAAAGAGAGAGAGAGAGAAAGGGATTTATTATGAACTGTTGGCTCGCTGGGTGCAGTGACTCACACCTTTAATCCCAGCACTTTAGGAGGCCGAGATGGATGGATCACTTGAGGCCAAGGGTTCGAGACTAGCCTGGCCAACATGGTGAAACCCCATCTCCACTAAAAACACAAAACTTAGCCAGGTGAGGTGGCACCTGCCTATAGTCCCAGTTGCTTGGAAGGTTGAGGCAGGAGAACTGCTTGAACCCAGGAGGTGGAGGATGCAGTGAGCTGAGATCATGCCGCTGCACTCCAGCCCAGGTGACAGAGTGAGACTCTGTCTCAAAAAATAAATAAAATAAAAAATAAAGAAAGAAAGAAAAGAAAAAAGAAAGAAAAATTAGCTCACATAATTAGAAAGGCTGACAAGTCCTGTGATTTGCCATCTGCAAGCTGGAGACCCAGGAAAGCTGGTGGTATAATTTCAGTCTGAGTCTGAAAACCTAAGAACCAGGGGACATGATAGTGTAAATTCCAGTCTAAGAGCAGAAGACCAGTGTCCCTGCTCAAGCAAGCAGGCAGGAGACAAAAGGGACAAATTCCTCCTTCCTCCGCCTTTTTTTGTTCTTATTCAGGCCCTGAACAGATTGGATGGTGCCCACCCACATTGGGGAGGACAATGTACTTTACTGAGTCCACTGACTCAAATGCTAATCTCATCAGGAAACACCCTCACAGACACACCAGAAATAATGTTTAATCTGGGCACCCTGTGGCACAGTCAAGTTGACACATAAAATTAATCATCATAAGTGTTATCAACCCTCCTTTACAGAAGGATTTATGGAGGTGAAATAAGTTGACCAAAGTCACAAATATATAGGAAAGTCTGGATTCCATTCCAAGTCTTCTGGTTTCAGTCTCCTGTTCTTCCTACCACATTGCACAGGATTTCTGAGAGAACCACAGAAAATGAACCCCATTCCTCCACAATGGAGTCCCACCAAGGTTCTGCCCAATTTTTTTCTTCAGTGTGAGGCATGTGATGGTGACTGAGAGGAGTTAAGCGTATTAATTGTACTGATGGCCCCAGTTCTTCACCTTCCATGAATCAATGCTACTTTGCCAGCTGACTCTGCATTTCTCAAGGTTCAGCCATGTGACTTGCTTTAGCTAATGGAACGTTAGCAGATAATGATATATGCAGAAGGTTGAAAAAGTACTCTTGCTACTCTGCTTCAGCTACTGCCATGAGAACATGCCTGAGTTAGCCTGCTGGAACATGAAAACCTGGTGGCCCAGGTCCTTCAGTCAGCTGACATGGGAGTGAAAACAACTAAGATCAGCAGAACTTCCTAGACAAGCAGTCTCTGACCTGCAGACTCGTGGGTAAGTGAATGGTCATTATTTTAAGCCACTGAGTTTTGGGGTAATTTGTTATTATGGCAGCAGATAACTAATACAGACTCTCATAGTGAGAGGGAACAAATGCTAACTCTGAGCATATTCCAGAATTAGTGTCCAGTTAGCTAGTACAGACAGGCTATTATAACAAAATACATAGATTGAGTGGCTTAAACAAGTGACATTTATTTCTCACTGTTCTGGAGGCTGACAAGTCCAAGATCAGGGAGCCAACACTGTCTTAGAATTGAGAATCTGGAGGGAAGTGTGCTTATTTCCTAATTTAAAGGCTCAAATTCCTCAAATCATGCAATTATAAAAGACATAGTTTTGTTTGTTCTTTATTCATTTTTTCCATCCCTTATGGGTGATATAGACCAAAGTGTTAGTTTCTGCTTCCAATAAACAATTTCCTTTTAAGCACACAAAACTTTAAACGTTTTTTAAAACAGACTAAATCACAGTATATATGAGGGCCCTCTTCCTGGTTTGCAGACAGCTTCCTTCTTGCTATGTCTTCACGTGGTGGAGAGAAAGAGAGCAAGCTCTCTGGTCACTTCTTATAGGGGTGCTAATCCCATCAGGAGGGATGGGATTGTAACCTCAGGTAAACCCAATTATCTCTCAAAAGCCCCACCTCCAAATGCCATCACATTGGGAGTTAGAGTTTCATGATATGAATTGTTTGAGTGGAGGGCAGAGGGAGACAAACATTTAGTCCACAACAGAGACCCTGAGAACATAAAATGGGTCCCCAACCAAACTTAGGAACAATCAGAAAATGTCAACCTTTAAACTTAAAGTAAATCAAAACAATAAAAATTCCATGAAGACATTTCCTGGATCATCATGGTCCACGGGAGGCAGGACTAGCTTGCAGCTCCAACTTGGATGGACAGAGCAGCATGTGGAGGCTCACATCATGAATTTTAGCTCCAGAATGACTGCAGGAATAAACCAGGAATCCCAAAAGGACCCACAGACCCTCTGAAGGAAGTGGACTGCTCCTGCAGGACCCAGGAGACATCCCAAATACTGTGAGTGCTCAAACTACGGAAGTGGGAAAGGGAGATCTTCCACCCCCGAACACACACCCCCACTGGGGAATCTGAAGGTCTAGTCTGCAGAAGTTTCCAACCTTACCTAGAGCTGAGTCAATTTAGAGAGCTGAGCAAAATACATGGGGTAGAGGAAGCTGCACGAAAGGCCCTGGGAGCTCACTGGGTCCCAAAGCAGGCCATTCCTGCCTGGTATCACAGGGGAGATCCTTTGGGAGGGTGACCAGAGGCAAGGAGAAAATGCCACAAGGAGAAGGAAGTCTCCAGCTGAACTCTGTAACAATTTGAACTGGGCAAGAAGCCTCCAGGCCAGAATTCAAGAGAGAGCGCAAATCCAATGTGGAGACTCCACAGGTGGGGGAAGTACTAAAGCCCTTTTCTTTCACAGCTGGGAGGCAGGTAGCCTGGGGCACGTTCTCAGCCCTGCTTGCCCACTGCCTGGAAACAGACTTAGTTTTGTTAGAGGTGCATGGTACAAGTGAGACTGGCCCTTTGGATTGCATGGGAGCTGGATTAGGCCTGTGACTGCCAGCTTTCCCACACTTCCCTAACAATTTGCATGACTCAGCAGAGGCAGCCATAATCCTCCTAGGTACACAACTCCAGTGACCTGAGAATCTCATCCCCATTCCCCACAGCAGCAACAGCAAGATCCACCCAAAAATCAGACATGCCTAGCCCTACCCCAACCTGATGGTCCTTCACTACCCACCCTGGTAGCTGAAGACAAAGGGCATATACTCTTGGGAGTTCTAGGGCCCCACCCTCTGCCTGTTCCTCTCCGTACTATCACAGATGATGCTCTCTGGAAAGCACCACCTCCCAGCAGGAGGCTAAGCAGCACTCAAATAGAACATTAAATCACCAAAGCTAAGAACCTTCACAGAGTCCATTTCATCCTCTGCCACCTCCACCGAAACAGGCACTGGTATCCACAGCTGAGAGACTCATAGACAGTTCATATCACAGGAATCTGTGCAGACAACCCCCAGTACCAGCCCAGAGTCTGGTAGACTTGCTGGGTGGCTAGACCCAGAAGACAGATAACAATCACTGCAGCTCGGTTCTCAGAAAGCCACATCCATAGGAAAAGGGGGAGAGTACTACATCAAGGGAATACCCAGTTGGACAAAAGAATCTGAACAACAGCCTTGAGCCCTAGACCTTCCCTCTGACAGAGTCTACCCAAAAGAAAAAGAACCAGAAAACCAACTCTGGTGATATGACAAAACAAGGTTCTTTAACACCCCCAAAAAAATCACGCTAGCTCACCAGTAATGGATGCAAACCAGTAAGAAATACCTGATTTACCTGAAAAAGAATTCAGGAGGTTATTCAGCTAATCAGGGAGGCACCAGAGAAGGGCAAAGCCCAATGCAAGGAAATCCAAAAAAATGATACAAGAAATGAAGGGAGAAGCCGGGCACGGTGGCTCAAGCCTGTAATCCCAGCACTTTGGGAGGCCGAGACGGGTGGATCACGAGGTCAGGAGATCGAGACCATCCTGGCTAACACAGTGAAACCCCGTCTCTACTAAGAAATACAAAAAACCAGCTGGGCGAGGTGGCGGGCGCCTGTAGTCCCAGCTACTTGGGAGGCTGAGGCCGGAGAATGGCGTGAACCCGGGAGGCGGAGCTTGCAGTGAGCTGAGATCCAGCCACTGCACTCCAGCCTGGGCTACAGAGTGAGACTCCGTCTCAAAAAAAAAAAAAAAAAAAAAAAAGAAATGAAGGGAGAAATATTCAAAGAAATAAATAGCATTAAAAAAAATCAAAACTTCAGGAAACACTGGACACACTTACAAAAATGAAAAACGCTCTGGAAAGTCTCAGCAATAGAATGGAACAAGTAGAAGAAAGAAATTCAGAGCTTAGAGACAAGGTCTTTGAATTAACCCAATCCAACAAAGGCAAAAGAATAAGAAAATATGAACAAAGCCTCCAAGAAGTCTGGGATTATGTTAACCAAACCTAAGAACAATCAGTTTTCCAGGGGAAGAAGAGAAATCTAAAAGTTTGAAAAATATATTTTGGGCAATAGTCAAGGAAAACTTCCCTAGCCTTGCTGGAGACCTCAACATCCAAATACAAGAAGCATAAAGAACACTTGGGAATTTCATCACAAAAAGATCATTGCCTAGGCACATTGTCATCAGGTTATCTAAAGTTAAGACAAAGGGAAGAATCTTGAGAGATGTGAGACAAAAACACCAGGAAACCTATAAAGGAAAACCTATAAGATTAACAGCAGATTTCTCAGGAGAAACCCTACAAGCTAGAAGGGATTGAGGCCCTATCTTCGACCTCCTCAAACAAAACAATTATCAGCCAAGAGTTTTGTATTCAGTGAAACTAAGCTTCATAAATGAAGGAAAGGTACAGTCTTTTTCAGACAAAGAAATGCTGAGAGAATTCACCACTACAAAGCCAGCACTACAAAAACTACTAAAAGGAGCTCTAAAGTTTGAAACAAATCCTGAAAACACATCAAAACAGAACCTCTTTAAAGCATAAATCACGCAGAACCTATAAAACAAAAATACAAGTTAAAAAAACCAAAAAACCAAGGTATATAGGCAACAAATAGCATGATGAATGGAATGATACCACACATCTCAATACTAACATTGAATGTAAATGCCTAAATGCTCCACTTAAAAGATACAGAACTGCAGAATAGATAAGAACTCACCAACCATCTGCTGCCTTCAAGAGACCTAACACAAAAGGACTCACATAAACTTAAAGTAAAGGGGTGAAGGGCATTTCATGCAAATGGACACAAAAAGCAAACAGGGGTAGGTACTCTTATATCAGACAAAACAAATAAAGCAACAGCAGTTAAAAAAGACAAAGAGGGATATTATATAATGGTAAAAGGCCTTGTCCAACAGGAAAATATCACAATCCTAAATATATATGACCTAACACTAGAGCTCCCAAATTTATAAAACAATTACTAATAGACCTAAGAAATGAGATAGAAAGCAACACAATAATAATGGGGGACTTCAATACTTTACTGACAACATGAGACAGGTCATCAGGACAGAAAATTAACAGAAAGACAATGGATTTAAATTATACCTTGGAACAAATGGACTTAACTGATATATACAGAACATTTCATCCAACAACCACAGAGTACACATTCTATTCAACAGTGCATGGAACTTTCTCCAAGATAGACCTTATGATAGGCACAAAGTGAACCTCAATAAATTTAAGAAAATAGAAATTATATCAAACACTCTCTCAGACCACAGTGGAATAAAACTAAAAATCAACTCCAAAGAGAATCTTCAAAACCATGCAAATATATGGAAATTAAATAACCTGCTCCTGAATGCTCATTGGGTCAAAAACAAAATTAAGATGGAAATTTAAATATTCTTTGAATTGAATGACAATAATGGCACAACCTATCAAAACCTCTGGGATACAGCAAAAGCAGTGCTAAGAGGAAAGTTCATAGCCCTAAACACCTACATTGAAAAGACTGAAAGAGCACAAACTGACATTCTAAGGTCACACCTCAAGGAACTAGAGAAACAAGAACAAACCAAACCCAAACTCACCAGAAGAAAGGAAATAACCAAGATCAGAGCAGAACTAAATGAAACTGAAATAAAACAAAAGATAAATGAAACAAAAAGTTGGTTATTTGAAAAGATAAATAAAATTGATAGACCATTAGCAAAATGAACCAAGAAAAGAGAAAATCCAAATAACCTCAATAAGAAACAAAATGGGAGATATCACAACTGACACCACAGAAATAAAAAAGATCACTCAACACTACTATGAACACCATTATGCACATAAACTACTAAACCTGGAAGAGATGGATAAAGTCTTGGAAAAATACAACCCTCCTAGCTTAAATCAGGAAGAATTAGATACCCTGAGCAGACCAATAACAAGCAGCGAGATTGAAATGGTAATTTTAAAATTACCAACAGGAAAAGTCCAGGACCAGACGGATTCGCAGCAGAATTCTACCAGACATTCAAAGAAGAATTGGTACCAATCCTTTTGACACTATTCCACAAGATAGAGAAAGAAGGAACCCTCCCTAATTCATTCTATGGAGCCAGCATCACCCTAATACTAAAACCAAACTAAAGGACATAAGCAAAAAAGAAAACTATAGACCAATATTCTTGATCAACATAGACACTACAATCCTTAACAAAATACTAGCTAACTCAAAAAGATAATCCACCATGATCAAGTGGGTTTCGTACCAGGGGTGCAGGGATGGTTTAACATATGCAAGTCAATTAATGTGATACACCATATAAACAGAATTAAAAGCAAAAATCACATGATCATCTCAAGATGCAGAAAAAGCATTCAACAAAATTCAGCATCCCTTTATGATTACAACTCTCAGCAAAATCAGCATACAAGGGGCATACCTCAATGTAATAAAAGCCATCTATGACAAATCTACAGCCCAGATAATACTGAATGGTGAAAAGTTGAAAGCATTCCCTCTGAGAACTGGAACAAGACAAGGATGCCCACTCTCACCCCTCCTCTTCAACATAGTATTAGAAGTTCTACCCAGAGCAATCCGACAAGAGAAAGAAATAAAGGGCATCCAAATCAGTAAAGAGGAACTCAGACTGTCACTGTTTGCTGACAATATGATTGTTAACCTCAAAAACCCTAAAGACTCCTCCAGAAAGCTCCTAGAACTAAGAAAAGAATTCAGCAAAGTTTCTGGATGCAAGATTAATGTACACAAATCAGTAACTCTTCTATATACTAACAGCAACCAAGTAAAGATTCAAATCAAGAACTCGACCCCTTTTACAATAGCTGCAAAAAAAATAAAATAAAATACTTAGGAATATACCTTACAAAGGAAGTGAAATCCCTCTATAAGGAAAACTATAAAACACTGCTGAAATAAATCATAAATGACACAAACAAATGAAAACACATCCCAAGCTCATGGATGGGTAGAATCAATATTGTGAAAATGACCAAACTGTCAAAAGCAATCTACAAATTCAATGCAATTCCCATCAAAATACCACCATCATTCTTCACAGAATTTTTTTTAGAAATTATAAAATTCATATATTTAAAGAAAAAAAAAACCCACATAGTCAAAGCAAGACTAAACAAAAAGAACCAATATGGAGGCATCACACTACCTGATTTCAAACTATAGTAGAAGGCCATAGTCACCAAAACAGGATGGTACTGGAATAAAAATAGGCGCATAGACAGGTGAACAGAAATAAACCCAAATACTTAATGCCAACTGATCTTCGACAAAGCAAACGAAAATATAAAGTGGGAAAAGGGCCAGGGACAGTGGCTCACACCTGCAATCCCAGCACTTTGGGAGGCTGAGGCAGGCGGATCACTTGAGGTCAAGAGTTAAAGACCAGCCTGGCCAACATAGTGAAACCCTGTCTCTACTAAAATATAAAAGTTAGCCAGAAGTGGTGGCAAGCACCTGTAATCCTGGCTACTTGGGAGGCTGAGGCAGGAGAATCACTTGAACCCAGGAGGCAGAGGTTGCAGTGAGCCAAGATGACACCACTGCACTGCAGCCTGGGCAACAGAGCCAGACTGCACCTCAAAAATAAAACAGAATAAAATAAAATAGTGGGAAAAGGACACACTTTACAATAAATGGTGCTGGAATAATTGGCTTAGCTACATGTAGGAGGATGAAACTGGATCCTCGTGTCTCACCTTATTCAAAAATCAACTCAAGATGGATTAAGGACTTAAATCTAAGACCTGAAACTATAAAAATTCTAGAAGATAACATTGGGAAAAACCTTCCATACACTGGCTTAGGCAAGGATTTCATGACCAAGAACCCAAAAGCAAATGCAATAAAAACAAAGAGAAATAGCTCAGACCTAATTAAACTAAAGAGCTTTACACAACAAAAGGAACAGACAGCAGAATAAACACACAATCCAGAGTGGGAGAAAATCTTCACAATCTATACATCTGACAAAGGACTAATATCCAGAATCTACAACAAACTCAAACAAATCAGCAAGAAAACAACGAACAATCCCATCAAAAAGTGGGCTAAGGACAATTCTCAAAAGAAGATATACAAATGGCCAACAAACCGATGAAAACGTGCTCAACATCAGTAATGATCAGGGAAATGAAAATCAAAACCACAATGCGATACCACCTTCCTCCTGAAAGAATGGACATAATCAAAATTCAAAAAACAGTAGATGTTGCCATGGATTCGGTGATCAGGGAACACTTCTACACTGCTGGTAGGAATGTATAGCCACTATGGAAAACAGTGTGGAGATTCCTCAAAGAACTAAAAGTAGAACTACCATAACTACCATTTGATCCAGCAACCCCACTACTGGGTATCTACCCAGAGGAAAAAAAGTCATTATACGAAAAAGATACCTGCACACACATGTTTATAGCAGCACAATTCGCAATTGCAAAATTGTGGAACCAACCCAAATGCCCATAAGTCAACGAGTGGATAAAGAAACTATGATAAATATGTATGATGAACTACTACTCAGCCTTAGACGGGAATGAATTAATGGCACTCGCAGTGACCTGGATGAGATTGGAGACTATTACTCTAAGTGAAGTAACTTAGGAATGGAAAACCAAACATCGTATGTTCTCACTGATACGTGGGAGCTAAGCTCTGATGACACAAAGGCATAAGAATGATATGATGGATTTTGGGGACTTGGGGGGAAGGATGGGAGTGGGGTGAGGGATAAAAAACTACAAATAGGATGCAGTGTATACTACTCAAGTGATGAGTGCGCCAAAATCTCACAAATCACCACTAAAGAACTTACTTATGTAGCCATGAACTTCATCCATCTTCACTTCTACCTACTGTGCAAATGCAGGACTTTGCTCATTCCAAGCCACTCTTAATAAGTGCCAGAGTACAGGTCAGAAAGATGGCACGAGGGCCGGGCCTCATTCATTCGTGTATTCACTAAACAAATATTCTTGAGCACATAAAATGTGTTCATCACTATTATGGTTGGGGATAGAACAGCAAATGAAACAGACATAGTTTCTGCCTCATGGAGCTGACAGTCTCATGAGGGAGAAGCTTTTTAAGTAAATTTTTAAAATTGCAGTTGTGGTAAGAGCTAGAAGGCCATCAAAGGGCTGGGCCTGAGGCTAAAAGTGGGGCCAAGGAGCTGCACGGCTCAGGAAAGTCTCCTGTGAGAGGTGGCATTCACACTGAGCCCTGCAAAATTATCTCCCAAATGAGTGTCCCCAGTATGGGGAACCAGGGGGACCCTAAAGAGTACATGAGAAAATGAGTGTCCCCAGTATGGGGAACCAGGGGGACCCTAAAGAGTACATGAGAAAATGAGGCCCTGCTCTGCTCAAATCAGTGGGCCCTGGTTCTTTCCGCCCCTCAGGGAAGTCTAGAAAACACATTTTTCCAATCTCACCTAAATAATTAAAATGTCTCCGACTTTTAAGTCACTTAAATCACACTATGCTCCCATTTCAGTAATTAAAATGACTGTTTCTATCATTTATTGCATACTTATTTTGTGCTAAGCCCTAGGCTGTATGCTAGAGGTACTAAAATAAGCAAATGATCCCTTCGCCCAAAAAGCTCCTCTTCTAATTGACAAATAACTAATAGGTGATTGCAATTGATTGTACTAGATCTACAATCTTGGCTAAACTACTTCATCTTTCTTCATTTTACTATCCTTGTCTGTAAACTGGGGACACTAACAGGGCTTACTTCACAGGCTTGTGAATATTTAAAAAGGAAATATTAGTAAGAGCCCTAAAACATAAAAAATGCTCAATAATTTTTTAAACAAATAGTCCTGTGTAACTGTCAAAATTCTACACTTCAAGCATATATAAAAGTAGAAAGAATTATACAATGACCACCTTATATCCATCACCTAGATTTAAAAGAATGTAACAACCAGTATGGCTACACCGGTATGTACAGGATAAGGACTGGTTCTGCGTCCAGGTTAAAGGATGCAGAGTGGAAGGTAAGGGCAGGAGGTCAAAGTTGTGCTCATCACATACTCCACATCCTCCCTTCCTTCATGTCCAGCTTTCCTAACAGTTAAGTTCGGGCCAGATGAGTTATTCTGGCCAGAAACTGTCAGTGGAAATGACATGTAACTTCTGAGTCAGGAAGGTTAGGAAATGATGTGCCTCCTCCACTCCCACCCTCCCCTGCATGAGATGAAGGAGGGCATCCTCACCTGCACTAACTGTGTAGACACAAATAAAGCCAGTACAGTGTTAAGCCACTGGGATATAGGGGCTAATCTGTTACCAGAGTCAGCCCAGCTAGCTGCACTATAAACAGGGAGGGCCTGATTAGACTGGTGCTGCTGTGAGCTGGTGTGGTGTTCTCTGGGGCTGGCAGGTGTTAAAGACACTTCTCAGTGGCATTTTCGTGAGCACTTCAGAGATACTCCCACACGCCACTGGAGGTCGCTTACCTATAGTTCCCTTGAAGCAGGAAATGCATCTCTGCAGATGGGTCGCTAATGTTTCCTCTGGTGTTTAGACACCTGATGTCACACTTTCTGCTGTGATTTCCTGCCCCTTCCAGGTGACCCTCTCAGGCAGTATAAAACAAAATCCCTGGGCAGCTTTCTCTCCCAGCATGGCCCACATCTGGTACACATATGATCCATAGAAAACACTCTCATCCTTTTACTCTAACAAACTCCGCTCCCAATGCACCAGGCTCCTATGTGAGCCACCTCTCCCTGCTCTGCCAACCTAGCAAGGAGCTCCGGTCACCTGCCTTTATGTCTCACAAGCAGGAGGCAGAAGCAGCTACAGTGTTTCCACCATAGCCCCTAACTACCCTTGAATGAGGAATAAGCCTGTCAGTCCTCCCCACTGCTGAGGTGGGCAGCCTGTTAAGGCATAGAGCACCAGTCCTTACACCCTGCTTGGGAGTCTTAGCACCTCATTTCAGAACATGGAGATCCTTTTGACCTATTCTTTTCAGGCCTATTATCAACCTACTTTTTCAGGTCTCAGGTAAAACGAAGATAAAAAGAGTCCTGTTTTTACACCCTGTTATACCAGGATCATCCAGAATCCCCTTTCTTAAGCTGATACCACATCAAGATAGGAAAAAAGGGACTAGAACTGCCAGAGAAGAGGGCAGAACAGCATTCCTCCACTGCGTCTACACCCTTTATTGAGAAGGGTGCTGGGTGCAGAGGGCTGAATTAGGCAGGCACAGCGCTACTGCTCTCGTGTCCCCTGCAGGGAGATGTGAGAGACAAGCAATCGACAGACAGCAAATTATCAAAATAGGCTTGGAGAGAGAAGAGTGATATAAAGAAAACAAAAACAGGCTACACTCATGGTGTGTGCACTCAAGTGACATGGGGAGGGACTAACAGAGAGTAGGAGGTCAGATTACCTATCCCTGAATGTATCCATCTCAGGGAACAGACCAATAGGGTCTATGATATTATATAATATGTAGTTTATAACATATATACACATATGCATAAGTATACACATAAAATATATATACATGTGTGTATATACAGTGTATATATGTGCATATATATGTGTACATATATACATTGTATATCTGTGCATATATGTGCACATATATACATACATGTATAAATACATATATAATCTGTGCATATATTTATATGTAATATTGATACATAATATTTATATGTAAAGAGATAGGTAGGAAGCTGCATATATGAGTATGGATCTCAGGAAAGATATCAGACTAAAGATACAAATATGGGAGTCATCAGTATATTGAGGTTAAGCAATAGAAAGCAATTAAACTAGATATGATTACAGAGGTAGAGAATCCAAACAGAAGAGAATCAAGAGTCCAGAACCAAGCCTGTGGTCTTTCCAGCTTGAGCTAAATTTGAGGACTAGTGAACTCCTGTGGCACAGGGAAGGCCAATAACCAAGGTAAGGAAATCCCAAGTCAAGGAGAAAAGCAGGCTTGTTCAGGCTACCGGCTGGGGCAGTCTTTCTCAAATGGATATTTGTTCATAAAGGTTACTTATAAATCAAGTTGGTGATGGCCACTGTTAGGTGTTCTCCTCAATATTTTTTAAGTCATCATGGGCCCCACTCTGAAGGAACTCTTTTAAATACAAATGCCAGAAAAGTTTACACCAGCATTTAGAGTTCTATGGATCAACAATCCTATGAATGAAGGGGTTCTCCCTGCTTTAGACTAGAGAAAGCACTTTTGCTTTGGAAAAAAAGAAAGCACTGTTCCCTTCCTGAATGACTTGGCTCTAAAAATGCCCAAATATCAAAGGACTTTATTGTTCCACCCTGCCAAGGGTGGGGACAAGGGAGATAGAGTGCTGGAGTCAGGTGGGGTAGGGGGAGAGAGAAAGAGGACGAATTTAAATGATGCTTCTTAGAAGTTCCATGAAGTCAGAAATATGAGGAAGGTGAAAAACAATGAGTGGACAGATTATTTTTACAAGTGGGGAGGTCAGTCTGAAAAAGCTGCTTTAAGAATATGAGTTTGACAATAAAATACTGGCAAACTGAATCCAGCAGCACATCAAAAAGGTTATCCACCACGACTTTATCCCTAGGATGCACGGCTGGTTCAACATACACAAATCGATAAACATAATCCATCATATAAACAGAACCAAAGACAAAAACCACATGATAATCTCAATAGATGCAGAAAAGACCTTCGACAAAATTCAACAGCCCTTCATGCTAAAAACATGCTAAAAACTCTCAATAAACTAGGTATTGATTGAACATATCTCAAAACAATATGAGCTATTTATGACAAACCCACAGCCAATATCATACTGAATAGGCAAAAACTGGAAGCATTCCCTTTGAAAACTGGCACAAGACAAGGATGCCCTCTCTCACCACTCCTATTCAATATAGTGTTGGAAGTTCTGGCTAGAGCAATTGGGCAAGAGAAAGAAATAAAGGGTATTCAATTAGGAAAAGAGGAAGTCAAAATGTCTCCGTTTGCAGATGACATGATTGTATATTTAGAAAACCCCATTGTCTCAGCCCAAAATCCCTTTAAGCTGATAAGCAACTTCAGCAAAGTCTCAGGATACGAAATCAGCATGCAAAAATCACAAGCGTTCCTATACACCAATAATAGACAAACAGAGAGCAAAATAATGAGTGAACTCCCATTCACAATTACTACAAAGAGAATAAAATACCTAGGAATCCAATTTACAAGAGATGTGAAGGACCTCTTCAAAGAGAACTACAAACCACTGCTCAACAAAATAAAAGAGGACACAAACAAATGGAAGAACATTCCATGCTCATGGATAGGAAGAATCAATATCGTGAAAATGGTCATACTGCCCAAGGTAATTTATAGATTCAATACTATCCCCATCAAGCTACCACTGACTTTCTTCAAAGAACTGGAAAAAACTACTTTACAGTTCACATGGAACCAAAAAACAGCCCACAAGCCAAGACAATCCTAAGTAAAAAGAACAAAGCTGGAGGCATCATGCTACCTGACTTCAGACTATGGTACAAGGCTACAGTAACCAAAACAGCATTGTACTGGTACCAAAACATACCTATAGACCAATGGAACAGAACAGAGGCCTCGGAAATAATACCACACATCTACAACCATCTGATCTTTGACAAAAACAAGCAATGGGGAAAGGACTCCCTGTTCAATAAATGGTGTTGGGAAAACTGGCTAGCCATATGCAGAAAGCTGAAACTGGATCCCTTCCTTACACCATATACAAAAAATTAACTCAAGATGGATTAAAGACTTAAATGTAAGACCTAACACCATAAAAACCCTAGAAGAAAACCTAGGCAATACCATTCAGGACATAGGCATGGGCAAAGACTTCATGACTAAAACACCAAAAGCAATAGCAACAAAAGCCAAAAGTTACAAATGGGATCTAACTAAACTAAAGAGCTTCTGCACAGCAAAAGAAACTATCATCAGAGTGAATGGGCAATCTACAGAATGGGAGAAAATCTTTGCAAGCTATCCATCTGACAAAGGGCTAATATCCAGAATCTACAAAGAACTTAAACAAATAACCCCATCAAAAAGTGGGCAAAGGATATCAACAGACACTTCTCAAAAGAAGACATTTATGCAGCCAACAGACATATGAAAAAATGGTCATCATCACTATCAGAGAAATGCAAATCAAAACCACAATGAGATATCATCTCATGCCAGTTACAACAGTGATCATTAAAAAGTCAGGAAACAACAGATGCTGGAGAAGATGTGGAGAAATAGGAATGCTTTTACACTGTTGGTGGGAGTGTAAATTAGTTCAACCATTGTGGAAGACAGTGTGGCAATTCCTCAAGGAGCTAGAACTACAAATACCATTTGACCCAGTGATCCCATTACTGGGTATATACCTAAAGGATTATAAATCATGCTACTATAAAGACACACGCACACATATATTTATCGTGGCACTATTCACAATAGCAAAGACTTGTAACCAACCCAAATGTCCATCAATGATAGACTGGATTAAGAACATGTGGCACATAAACACCATGGAATTTTATGCAGCCATAAAAAAGGATGAGTTCATGTCCTTTGCAGGGACATGGATGAAGCTGGAAACCATCATTCTAGGCAAACCATCACAAGGACAGAAAACCAAACACCACATGTTCTCACTCATAAGTAGGAGCTGAATAACAAGAACACATGGACACAGGGCAGGGAACATCACACACTGCAGCCTGTCGGGTGATGGGAGCCTGGAGGAGGGATAGCATTAGGAGAAATACTTAATGTAAATGACGAGTTGATGAGCGCTGCAAACCAACATGGCACATATATACCTATGTAACAAACTTGCACATTGTGCACATGTACCCTAGAACTTATAGTATAATAATAAAAAAAAAAAGAAGAATATGAGTCTGAAATCAGGTTTGACAATGAAGAAGCATATTATTTCCAGTCACAGCATTTTGGATTTATTCTCAAATGTTCCTTCTTTTTAAATGAATAGTAAATCACCAATATCCACAATTCTTATCTAAGGGGGAATTTGCTGCTGCATTAAATCACAAGTTACATATCACTTCCTCATTCAGGTCCCTTAAAACTCTGAATTTGGTGAGCATCATAAGAGTTAGGGAAGAGCCTCAACTGCTTTTGGATGAGAATTCGGGTGGCACAGAAAGTTAAAAAAAAAAAATGGAGCAGGAGATTAGGTATTTAGTCTGTAAGAGGTATGGATATAGCGGTTTTATATTAGGTCATTCATTTAACCTCTCCTGACCTCAATTTTCTCATCTATTGAAGGATTGCTGAAGAGTTAGCTTCTGGGAAAATGGAGAGCACATAATTTTCCCTATTCCTCTCACAAAGTACAACTAAAAACACTCTACATTATATATAAAACACACATAAGAAGACACTGGGGCTGGCCACAGTGGTGGCTGGGCGCGGTGACTCATTATGCAGGTAATGTCAGCACTTTCGGAGGCCAAAGAGGGAGGGTTGCTTGTGCCCAGGAGTTCAAGACCAGCCCAGGCAATATGGTGAAACCACATCTCTACCAAAAATACAAAAAGTAGCCAGTCTCATTATCCGGTCTCAAAATACATACATACAAACATACATACATACATACATATCTAAAAATAAAATCAAAAACTTTAAACAAAAAAAGACTCTGGGAAGTAAAGAGAGAATATAACAGATCAGCTCAGGACTTCTGGACCTAAGGAAAATCATAATGATAAGTTCCTTGGGTTTTCAATTTGCCTTCTATATTTTAGACTTGGTACTGAAAAAGTTGGCAGCCTCAAAACAGCAACCTCAAAACGTCAAAACAAAACTTACAAAGTAAGCTCCAAAACAAAAACCTACTCTCTTTAGCCACAAGAACCAAGGAAGCAAGACATGAAACTTTAAGATAATACTGCTCTACTATAACCAAACACCACAGAAAAACCTTTAGCTACCTCACACTCATGCTAGTTCAGGCCAAGTGAGAAGTCCAGTGTTCTACAACCACTAGGCTGTAACATGGTGCCCCAACTAAGATAGTGTCAGAGAAGGTCAAGTAGAAACCCAATACTTTCATCTCTGCTACGAGGTAGCAAACCACCCCCATTGGTATCAGTAGAGGCTACATCCAGAGCCAGGACTTCTTTCCCACCTAGCAGTAATGAAGTGACAATCCCTCCTTTTCCCTGCTAGAGAAGTATCAGAGAAAGCCAGTGAAACAGAACATTTAAATGAGATCCAGAGATTTATAACATAATACCCAAAATGTTCAGATTTCAGGAGAAAATTGTTTGTCATACCAAGAACCAGGAAGACCTCAAAGTAAATTTAAAAAGATAATCAGTAGATATCAATCAATGACAAAGATGCTAAAATTGCCTGGCAAAGATTTTAAAGCAGCCATCATAGGCCAGGCACGATGGCTCATGTCTGTAATCCCAGCACTTTGGGAGACTGAGGCAGGCGGATCACGAGGTCAGGAGATCGAGACCATCCTGGCTGACATGGTGAAACCCAGTCTCTACTAAAAATATTTTAAAAATTAGCCAGGCATGGTGGTGTGCGCCTGTAGTCCCAGCTGCTGGGGAGGCTGAGGCAGGAGAATGGCGTGAACCTGGGAGGTGGAGTTTGCAGTGAGCCGAGATCGTGCCACTGCACTCCAGCCTGTGCGACAGAGCGAGACTCCATCTCAAAAAAATAAAAAAGCAGCCATCATAAAAATATTTTAACGAACAATGACCAATATGTTTACAACAAATTTAAAAATTGTAATCTTTTGCAAAGAAATAGTCTCAGAAAAAAAAAAAAAGAAGACACAAGGAAGGAAGAATCAAATGAATATTTTAGAAATAAAAAATACAATAACCAAAATAAAAACTCAATGGATAGACTCAAAGGGAAAATGGAACAGAGGAAATAACTGGTGAACTTGAAAATAGAACCATAGAAATTATCCAGTATGAATAAAAGAGAGAAAATATACTGAAAACAAAATGAACAGAGTCTGAGGGACCAGTGACTATAAGAAAAAGTAACAGTTCTGTCGTTGGAGTCCCAGAAGGAGAGAGGAAAGAGGGTGGGACTGAGAAAGTAAGCAAAGGAGTTTGACTTAAAACTCATCAAATCTGACAAAAGACACAAACCTATGCATTAAAAAAATTGAATAGGCCAGGCACCATGGCTCACTCCTACAATCCCAGTACTTTGGGAGGCCAAGGCAGGCAGATTGCTTGAGCCCAGAAGTTCGAGATCAGCCTAACCAACATGGTGAACCCTGTCTCCACTAAAAATAGAAAAATAAGCTAGCCTTAGTGGCACATGCCTATAATCCTAGCTACTTCGGAGGCTGAGGCACAAGAATTGGTTCAAACTGGGAGACAGAGTTTGCAGTGAACTGAGATCATGCCATTGAACTCCAGCCTGAGTGACAGAGTGAGACTGTCTCAGAAAAAAAAAAGGCTGAATAAACCTCAAATAGAATACACTCAAAGAGATATACACAAGGATACATTATAGTCAAACCTATGAAAACTAAAGACTTTGAAAGCAGCTAAGGAAACTAATTCCTCACTTATAGGAGAAATATAAATCAAAAGACAGTGAGTTTTTCATCAAAACTATAGAGGCCAGAAAAAATGTGGCACAATATTTCTCAACTGCTAAAAGAAAAATCTGTAAATTTAGAATCTTATATCCAGCAAAAATGTATTTCAAGAATGAAGGGAAAATCAAGACATTTTCAGATTTTAAGAAATCTAAAAGAATGTGTTGTACTCTTTAAAAAATTACCAAAAGTTCTCTAAGCAGAAAAGAAATTATTAAAAATATAAACCTGAGACCAGGCACAGTGACTCACACCTGTAATCCCAGCGCTACAGGAGGCCAAGACCAAGGGAGGATTGATTGAGCCCAGAAGTTTGAGATCAGCCTGGGCAACATAGTGAGACCTCATCTCTGCCACACACACAAAAAAAATAGCTGGGCATAGTGGTGCGTGTGCTTGTGGTCCTAGCTACTCACTCAATGCATGTATAAGAAAAGAAGCTGAGTGGGAAGACCTCCTGAGCCTAAGATTAAGTCAAGTCTGCAGTGAGCCATGATTCTGCCACTGTACTCCATCCTGGGCTACAGAGAGAGACCGTGTCTCCGAAAAAAAAAAAAAAAAAAAAAACTAAACAAACAAAAAACCTGGGAACATCAGGAAGAAAAAGAACATCATAAGAAAAAAGTGGATAAGCACAATAACCTTTTCCTTTTACATTTTGTAAATTATGTTTGATGGTTGGAAAAAATTATAGCATTGCCTAATGCAGTTCTGAATTATGTTGAGGAAATACTTAAGAAAATTATATTATAAATGGATGAAGGTAAAGAACATAAAGGGAAGTAAGGTTCCTTTACTCAAACTGATAATATGATGATAATAGAAGACTATGGTAAGTAATCTATGTAAACAGAGATAAACTCAAAAATATTACAAGTAACTTAAATGGAAATTCTAAGAAAAGTTCAAGTAACCCACAGGAATGCAAACAAAAGCAAACAGAAAAATGAAAAACAACACAGACAAATAGAAAACAAAAATAAAATGGCAGGCTTAAGTCCTAATTTATCAACAATTATATTAAAAGTAAAAGTGGGAGAGGAACATCTAATAATTATAAAAGGAACAGTTTACCAAGAAGACATAGTAATTTTAAATGTGTATGAACCAAACAACAGAACTGGTAAATGTTTCAAGCAAAAATTGATAGAATGGAAAAGATAAATAGAGAAACCCACAATTACAGTTGAAGATTTCAACATCCGTCTCTCAATAATTAATAGAATAATTACACAGAAAATCAGCAGGGATATAGAACTCAACAACACCATCAACCAACAGGATCCATCAACAGTTAGGGAACACTCCACCCAACAACAGCAGAATGTACATTGCTTTCAGGTGTCCATGGAACATATACTAAGATAAAACAAATCCTGGCCTATAAAACAAACCTCAACAACTCTAAAAGAATTGAAATCAAAGTGTGTCCTCCAATCACAATGGAATCAGACTAGGAATTAATAACAGAGAGATTTATTTTAAAACTTGGCCAGGCACAATAGCTCACACCCGTAGCCCTAGCTACTGAGGAGACTGAGGCGAGCGGATTGCTTATGTCCAAGAGTTTGAGGTTCAGTGAGCCATGATCACACCACTGCAATTCAGCCTGAGGAACAGAGCAAGACCCTGTCTCTAACAACAACAAAAAATTCCAAACACTTGGAACCCAGACAACATACTTGTAAATAATATGTCAACAAAGAGGAAATCTGAAAGGAAATTTAAATATATATATTGAACTGAATGAAAATGAAACTACAACATACGTCAATGTGTGGGACACAGCTATAGCAGGGCTGAGAGGGTAATTTATAGCACTAAATGCATATGTAAGAAAAAAGGTCTGTCTCAAATCAATAATCTAAGCTCTCACCACTAGCCCCTAGAAAATGAAGGGTAAAATAAACTCAAAAGAAGTAGAAGAAAGGAAATAACAAAGGTAAGAGCAGAAATCAGTGAAACAGAAAACAGAAAAACAATAAAAAATTCATTTTTAAAAAGACTTGGTTTTTTGAAAAATCTAAAATAAAATGGACAAGCTCTAGTAAGACTGACAAAGGAAAAAAGAGAGAAGACATAAATTACCTGTATCAGGAATGAAACAGAAGATATTACTATGACCTCTGCAGACAATAAAAGGACAATAAGGGAATACTACAAACAATTCTACACACAAATTTGACAAATGAAGTGGACAAATTCCTCAAAAAGACACACACACACACACACACACACACACACAACCACAACTCACATAAAATAAAATAATGTGACTAGGTCTATGACTATGAAGAAAACTAAATTTATGATTTGAAAAACCCCCAAAAAAGACATCTCCAAGCCCAGATGGTTTTGCTCAAGAATTCCACTAACCCTGTTTAAAAAAAAAATTATATCAATCATTTCATTTAAAGAGGAATCAATACAAATTCTACACAATCTCTTCCAGAAAATACAAAAGGAAACACTTCCCAATTCAACTTATAAAGCTATAATTAGCCTGATACCAAAGCCAGAAAATGACAATTTAAAAAACTAAAGACCAACACCTCTCATGAATATAGACACAAAAATCTGTAACAAAATATTACCAAATAAAATCCAGATATATGAATGTATGTGTGTTTTTTTGTTGTTGTTGTTGTTGTTGTTTTGTTTTGTTTTTTTTCTTTTGAGATGGAGTCTCACTCTGTCGCCCAGGCTAGAGTGCAGTGGCATGATCTTGGCTCACTGCAACCTCCACTTCCCTGGTTCAAGCAATTCACCTGCCTCAGCCTCCCGAGTAGATGATTATCCCGAATAGGGATTACAGGCGCATACCACCACACCCAGCTAATCATTTTGTATTTTTAGTAAAGATGGGGTTTCACCATGTTGGCCAGACTGGTCTCAAACTGACCTCAGGCAATCTGCCCACCTTGGCCTCCCATAGTGCTGGGATTACAGGAATGAGCCACTACGCCTGGCCCAGCAATATATTTTTTAAATGATATATCATTACCAATTGGGGTTTATTCCAGGGATGCAAGTCTGGTTCAATATTTGAAAATCAATAAATGTAATTCACCAATCAGACTAGAGGAAAAAATTACATGGCATATCAATCAATGCAGAAAAAAGCGTTTCATAAAACTTAACACTCGTTCACAATAAAAAATAAAAATAAAAAAAAACCTCTCATAAATATGGAATAGAGGGAATCTTCTTCAATTGGATAAAGAGCATCTACAAAAAAGCTTCAGGTGTCTTTGCAGTTAATGACAAAAGCCTGAATACTTTACATCTAAGATCAAGGCAGGAATGCCGATTCTAGATGCTCTTATTCAACTTAATGCTTGCAGTTATAGCTAGTGCAATAAGGCAAGAAAAATAATTAAAATGCATGTAGATCATAAAGCAAGAAATAAAATTATCTTTATCTGTAAATGGCATGATTGTGTACATAGAAAATCTCAAGAAATTTACCAAAAAATGCACCTAGAACTAACAAGTGAATCCAGCAAGGTCATAGAGTATAAGATAAACATACAAAACTCAATTATATGTATATATAGTACTATCAATAAACACATGGATGTCAAAATTAAAAATACAATGGCATTTACAATTCCTAAAAAAGAAAGGAAATACTCAGGAATACATCTAACAAGATATGTATAGGATTTGGGTGCTAAAACATAAAAAACACTGATAAAATAAATCAAAGGCTGAAATAAATTGAGAGACAAATTGTGTTCCTGAATTGAGAGACTCAACATAATAAAGTGTTAATTCTCCAGAGACTCATATGCAAGTTTAACATAATTTCTATTAAAATTTCATCAAGAGTTTTTGTAGGTATAAACAAGATTATTCGAGAATGTATATGGAACGGCAGAGGAGCTAGAACAGTTAAAACAAATTTGGAAAGGAAGAATAAAGAATAAATCAGTTAACCTGATACCAATATTTTTTATATAGATACAGTCATCAAAATGGTATGGTGTTGGCAGAGAGATAGATGCATAGCTTAGTGCAACAGAATAGAGAACACAGACATAGACCAACACAAATATGCCCAGCAACCTTTTGATAAAGTCGCGAAAGCAATGCAATGGAGGAAAGATAGCTTTTTCAACAAGTAGTACTGAAATAATTAGACATCTATACACAAATAATCATAATAATAATCTCCAACTTAAATCTCACTCCTTGTACAAAAAATAAACTCAAAATGAATAACAGACTTAAATGCAAACATAGAACCATAAAACTTCCAGGAAAAAAACATAGGAGAAAATCTTGGGAATCTACAACTATGCAAACAGTTCTTACACTTGACACCAAAAGCACAATCCATAACAGAATAAATTGGTAAATTTGACATCATCAAAATTAAAAACTTTTGTTGTGTAAAAGATCCTGCCAAGAGGATGAAAATACAAGCTATACATTGGAACAAAATATTTGCAAACTGCACATCCAACAGAGAACTAGTATCTAGAATAACATAAAGAATTCTCAAAACTTAAACATGCAAGTACCATATGACCCAAGCAATTACATTCCTAGGTATTTATACTAGAGAAACAACTTACATTCATACAAAAACTTGTATGTGAAAATTTATTAAAGTTTTATTTATAATAGTCCAAAACTGGAAACAACCCAGATGGCCTTTAATAGATAAATGGTTAGACAAACTCTTCTATCCATTCCATGGAATACCACTCAGCAATAAAAAGGAACAAACTATTGGTGTATGTAATTCTCCAGAGAATGATGCTCAGTGAAAAAAGCCAATCCCAAATGTTTACACACTGTATGTTTCCATTTATGTAACATTCTTGAAATGACAAAATTACAGAAATGGAAAACAAAGTAGTGGCTTCCAGGAATTAAGGAGGGGATGGGGCAGGAGGGAAGTAAGTGTGGTAATAAAAGAGCAACATAAAGAATTTGTGATGATGGGTCAGATGCAGTGACTCACGCCTGTAATCCCAGCATTTTGGGAGGCCGAGGTGGGTGGAGTTTGAGACCAGCCTGGCCAACATGGTGAAACCTGTTTCTACCAAAAATGCAAAAATTAGCTGGGCATCATGGTGCATGTCTGTAATCCCAGCTTCGCGGGAGGCTGAGGTAGGAGAATCACTTGAACCCAGGAGGCAGAAGTTGCAGTGAGCCAAGATCACACCACTGCACTCCAGCCTAGGCAACAGAGTGAGACTCCATCTCAAAAAAAAAAAAAAAAAAAAAAGAATTTGTGGTGATAAAAATATGTAGTATCTTGAGCATATTAATGTCAATATCCTGGTAGTCATATTGTACTATTCCTTTGCAAGATGTTTCTATTAGGCAAAACTAGGTAAAGTATACACAAGATTTCTCTGTATTGTTTCTTACAACTGCATGTGAATCTATTATCTTAAATAAAAAGTTTAATTTCTTTAAAAAAAATGTATTCAGATACTTGATCTCTAAAGGTCCTTCTAAATCTGATATTCTGATGGTCACCATGATTTATGTGGATGTCTTTATGGTAGTATTTTCCAGAATATGATCTATGGAACATGAATCCACCTCAAGATCCTAAAAGTTGTCTATGGTTAAAAAGGTTGGTTCTATGGTCAAATATGTGTGAACTATTTGTACTAACATAATAAGAACTACCATAATAAGAGTACTAACATAATAAGAAAAAAATTGAAACCTGACTAAGAAAATAAATTAAAACCTAATAACTTTAATCTATCATTTCTAAAACATGGCACAGAGACCCTTTCCCTTTCTTTTTCCTTCTTTTTTGTTTTTTCTTAGGAACACCTATTAGCATCTTAGCTCATTTGGTCTGCTGTAACAAAATGCTATAGACCAAATAGCTTATAAATAATAGAAATTTTTTTCCTCACAGCTCTGGCAGCTGAGTCTAAGATCAAGGTGCTGGTATATTCAGTGTCTGGTCCAACACCATTTTCTGGTCCACAGAGAGCACCTTCTTGCTACATTCTCACATGGCGTATGGGGTGAGGAATTTCTCTTTGCTTCTCTTATAAGGGCACTAATCCCATTCATGAGGAATCCTCTCTCATGACCCAATTACCTCCCAAAGTCCCCACCTCCTAATACCATCACTTTAGGGATTAGAGTTTCAACATAGGAATTTGGGGGGAATACGAGCATTCAGTCCAGAGCCAGAGCAGCATCTAATGTAATGCTGGCACTCCACAGAACCCAATTTGAAATATGATGTTATGATAAATTAACTCTTTTGACATATAGTGGCAATTTCAAGTTTTCGTTTTCAGTCCTCTCAATTCCTCTCCAGTTATGTAACTGTATCCCTGCAATTTCACCTGTCTTCTCTTTGTATTTTTAATTCTTCCTCCTGCACTGAACTCACAGCTCCCTGAGGGCAAGGACTTTGTCTTCAGAGTCATTCAAACACTTGCTTTGTACCTACTCTGCAGCTCTACAGATGCTTTTTCTGAGTGTCCAGGCAGTTCTTTTGTGGTTAACCTTCTGAAGTGAACCTCTGTTCTTTCTGCCTTCCACCAGTGTTCTACCTTCTTTGGGGGAATGGATCTTCTCCCATTTGAATCATGTCATTCTGGTGACTACTCACCAGAGACTGTCACCTCCCCAACATGAGACGTAACATGGTCAATGACAGTATCCCATTCTCTTGGCCAAAGTGATTGATTCAGAGTCACCTAAGCTGCAAACCAGGCCAGTCAAAGTCTTTTCCTGGAATTTTGCAATCTGAAGTTGGAAGAGAAGAATTCTTGCCTCTTGGGTTATAGAAGCTAGAAAAATATAAATCTGAGGCCATCTTACCAGTCTAGGGAAACTCTGTCTGTGGTAAGCAAGGATAAAGCCACTGGGAGACAAGCAGTTAAGGAACAGTGTCTTAGTCCATTGGTGTTGCTATAAAGGAATGCCTGAGGCTTGGCAATTTATAAATAAACAAAAGAGATTTATTTGGCACAAGGACCTGCAGACTGTACAAAAAGCATGGTGCCAGCATCGGCTTCTAATGAGAGCTTCAAGCTGCTTCCACTCATGGTGAAAGGGGAATGGGAACCAGAGTGTTCAAAGATCACATGGCAAGAGAAGAAGCAAGAGAGAAGGAGGAAGGTGCTATGCGCTTTTTAACAGTGGGTTCCCACAGGAGCTAATACAGCAAGAACCCACTCATTACCATGAGGACAGAACCAAGCCATTCATGAAAGATCCACCCCATGACCCAAACACCTCCCATTAGGCTCCCATATCCAACACTGGGGATCACATTTCAACGTAAGATTTGAAGAAGTCAAACATCAAAACCATAAAATTCTGCTGCTAGCCCCACAAATCTCATGTCCTTCTCACATTGCAAAATAAAGTCATCCCTTCTCAATAGTTCCCAAATGTCTTAACCTGTTCCAGCATCAACTGAGAAGTTCAAAGTCTCCTATAATACTCAAGTCAAGTTTTTTACGAGCCCTTAACATCAAAAATAAGTTATTGTGGTGTGTTCCTGTAGTCCCAGCTACTTGGGAAGGCTGAGGTGGGAGGACCACTTGAGCCCAGGAGTTCTGGCTATAGGGCACTATGCCGATCAGTCGTCTGCACTAAGTTCAGCATCAATATGGTGACCTCCTGAGGGTGGGGGACCACCAGGTTGCCTAAGGAGGGGTGAACCAGCCCAGGTCAGAAACAGAGCAGGTCATGCAGTGCTGCAAGTTCAAATATAATTTTAAAAATTGTTAAAAGAGGCAAGGTCCAGTGGCTCATGCCTGTAATGCTAGCACTTTGGGAGAACAAGGCAGGTGGATTGCCTGAGCTCAGGAGTTTGAAACTCAGGGAAACATGGTGAAACCCCTTCTTTACTAAAAATGCTAAAACATTAGCCTGGTGTGGCGGCATACACCTGTAGTCCCAGCTACTCAGGAGGCTCAGGCAGGAGAATTGTTTGAACCCAGGAGGCAGAGGTTGCAGTGAGCTGAGATCACACCACTGCACTCCAGCCTGGGCGACAGAGCGAGACTCTGTCTCAAAAAATAATAATAATAATAATTACAACAAATAAATCATTAAAAATAAACAGAACAGGTCAAAACTCTTGCACAGTAGCAGAACTGCACCTGTGAATAGCCACTGCACTCCAGCCTGGGCAACATAGTGAGACCTCATCTCTGAAAAAAACACAAAATAAATAAATAAGTTATTTACTTCCAAGATACAATGATTATACAGGCATTGGGCAAACATTCCCATTACAAAAGGGATAAATAGGCCAAAAGAAAGGGGTAACAGGCCTCACACAAGTCCAAAACCCAGCAGGGCAGATGTTAAATCTTAGAGCTCCAAAATGACCTCCCTTGACTCCATGGCCAGCATCCTGGGCACACTAGTGTGAGGAGTGGGCTCCCAAGGCCTTGTGAAGCACTGTCCCCATGGCTTTGCTGGGTGCTGCCTACGTGGCTGCTCACATAGGTCAAAGTCCAACGTCTGTAGGTTTTCCAGGCTGAGATTGCATGCTGCTGCTGGCTGTATAATTCTGGGGTCCAGAGGATAGCAGCCCTGCTCCCACAGCTCCACTAGACAGTGTGCTCATGGGGACTCTCTATGGGGGCTCAAACCCCACACTTTTACTCAGCATTGCATTACTAGAGTCTGCAGCAGGCTTCTGCCTGGGCACCCAGGTTTTCCTATATACATCCTCTGAAATCTAGGTAGAAGTTGCCGAGTCTCTACTCTTGAATTCTGCATGCTGCAGAATTAAAAGCATGTGGAAGCCACCAAGCAGTGGCTCAAACAGTACCAGGAGCCATTTGAGTTGTGGCTGGAGCTGTAGAGGCCAGGATTTAGAGAGTAGCATCTGGAGGTGGTACAAGACAGCAGCATTCAAGGCCATTCTCCTAAAACTATTCTGGCCTTGTAGGCCTCTGAGACTGTGATGGGAGGGGCTGCTTTGAGGATCTTTGAAATGCCTTTGGGGGCCTTTTCCCCATTGTCTTAACTATTAGCACCTGATTCCCTTTTAGCCATGTTAATCTCTCTAGCAAAAGGTTGCTCCACAGCACCCTTGGATTCCTCTCCTGAGAAGGCTCTTCCCTTCTCTGATACAGAGCTAGGCTGTGAATTTTCCAGGTTTTTACACTCTGCTTTCTTTTTAATTAGGTCATCTCTTTCCTCCCATATCTAATATAAACTGCTAAAAGCAGCCATGCCACTTCTTGAATGCTTTGCTGCTTTGAAATTTCTTCCACCAGACAGTAGATTATCACTCTTAAGTCTGGACTTCCTCAAAGCCTGAGAGCATGGACACAATGTAACCGAATTCTCTGTCATGAAGTAACATGGGTGACCTTGGCTCCACTTCCCAGTAAGTTCCTTATTTCCACCTGAGACTTCATCAGCATGACCTTTACTGTTTACATTTTTGTCAGCATTTTGGTCACAACCACCAACAATCTCTAAGAAGTTCCTAACTTTCCCTTATCTTCCTGTCTTCTTCTGAACCCTCCAAAATCTTCCAACCTCTGCCTATTACCCAGTTCCAAAGCCAGTTCCACATTTTCAGATATCTTTATAGCAATACCTGACTTCTTGGTACCAATTTTCTGTCTTGGCCCATTTGTGTTGCTATAAAAGAACACCTGAGGCTGGGTAATTTATAAAGAAAAGAGGTTTATTTGGCTCACAGTTCTGCAGACTGTACAAGAATCATGGCAGCAGCATTTGCTTCTGGTAAGGGCTTCAGTATGCTTTCACTCATGGAAGAAGGCCAAAGTGAGCCAGCATGCAGAGATCATTTGGCAAAAGAGAAAGAGGAGGGAGGTTCCAGGCTCTTTTTAACAACCAGCTCTCATGGAACTCAAAGAGCAAGAACTCACTCATTGCCTTGAGAATGGCACCAAGCCATTCATGAGGGATCCACCCCCATGACCCAAACACCACCATCACTGTGGATCAAGTTTCAACCTAAGATTTGAAGGGGCCAAACATCCAAACTATAGCCAAGAAAGAGTTCTGATGCTATTCGTTGAATCTCCGGGATCCCTGTGGATAGCTTTACTCCTGGACTTCCTACTTACTTTGGCAAACATATTCCCTTTTTGCTTAGGTGAGTTGGATTTCCTCAGGCTGGATTTCTATCACTGCAAATAAAAAAATATTTCTAATGAATATACTCCCATTCGGTTTTTCTTTCCTACCTCATCACCCTAATAAGCAGTAAAGATTGGAGCTTGTCATGTGTCATTTTAACCCATTTGTGTCCATTGAACACATTTTTACATTTTGATTTAAATCTGATTAGCTACTCAAGCACCCCCTGGGCTCTTCATAAATGGGATAAAGAATAGATGTGTTTTGATGAAAACGAGCCAGGAAAGGTCTGAAGTATGGAGAGATGCCATGTGAGGACACAAGGCAGCCAGCAGGAGAATGAAGACTGTAGAGAGGAAAAGAGATCAAAAGAGATATAGGAAAAAGTGATCTCCAAAATAAACATATGTTAGTTGTTTCAAATGCTGATGGGAGTAAGCCTGCAGTGGTCAGCCAGGGGCCTATGATAGCCGGGAGGAGGAAAGCAGAGCAGTGATGGACAGGGAAATTGGGGAAGAAGTGGATGTGACTAACATTTATTCAGTGCCTCATTTGTGCCAGATACTGTGCTGGCTGCTTTGTGCCTATTGTCTCTTACAACCACACTGCAGGCTCAGAAATATTAAATGATTAGCCCAAGGTGACAGCGGGTTCCAGATTCAAACATAAGTCTCTTTACCTCCAAAGCCAGTGCTGTTTACACTATAAAATGGGCCTGCATCCAGATCCCAGGATGTACAAGTGGGGAGAGGAAGGAGCTTGAGGTAAGAGGGCGCTCTCTTGAGGCAAGAGAACCAGGTCAGCCTCAGAGCAACTTCACAGGCTGCAACCGCATGTAGGGCCACCCCTCTTTGTTCTGGAACAGAGAGAGCCCCAGTGGTCTCCCAGTGGGCGCCTGGAGCCTGTGACATTTGAGCCCCTGACTGGGGGGAAGGGAGCAAAAAATATTTCTATGAAGCTAGGCTGTCAAAAATTGGAGAGGTGTTCAAGAAAGGTACTACTGTACTTAGAGATAGGTGTGATCCTAATCTTTTCTCTTGGTCCCCAATGAAAGCCAACTGAACCTAGGCTGTTTGCAGTGGGAGGGAAATGTAAAAGGGAATAGCAATTTCATGAAGACTGGTTGACTCCGGAGGTAAGGAATCTGGTTCCACATTATATAATCTAAAAATGCCCCCACCACCTACCCCCACCCCCACGCACAAGAGAAGGAAAGGGGGAAAAAACATCCCAGATATCACACAGTCAAGGCAAATGCGGCGAAATGGCTCATTGGTTACTGTGGCAACCGACTCTTCCCTGCTCCGGCTGCTTATCCCACGATCCCTCTGTCACCCTATTTTTAGACTGGAGACAACGAATGAAAACGGCTTTAAAATATTTTTTTCTTTTCTGTGTGTCTAAGGCATGTAGAACCTTTTGAAAAAGACTCAAAAGCCAGAGCTCTGGTGTTGGGGCCAGTTCCCTAGTTCTGATATGAGGGGTGGCCCTCATTTCTCTGAGACTTAGGCCACTGCATGAGGAAGGCGCTGGGTTTCTTATGGGTTAAGTGGCAACAAATGAGGAGGAGAAACCTTGAGCTTGTGGCTTAGGTATAAGTAGCCTTGCTACCAAGTAAGGTGGAGAATCTAAGTCATTGAAAATAAACAAAATAACAGGTCTTGAGGAATAAGAGGAGTTTTGAGTTACCTGGTGAGACAGACTATGTAACTCACCTTACCTCCTTCAGTTTTAATTTTTCTCAACTGTAAAATAAAGGAGATTGTGGTCTTTCAGGATTTCAGTGACCTCCAAGACTCTTTAAAGC
The DNA here is from genome assembly GCF_043159975.1 of Macaca nemestrina. Taxonomy (NCBI): domain Eukaryota; kingdom Metazoa; phylum Chordata; class Mammalia; order Primates; family Cercopithecidae; genus Macaca; species Macaca nemestrina. Next base: position 127,866,435 of record NC_092134.1, on the reverse strand, counting down.
TCTAAAATCTCTGATCATTATGAGTTTAAATGTCAGTTTCACCAACCTTGCAAAGGAATCCAGCGGTAAGAATCTACTAGTGTTCCTGAGAAACAGCCCCAATTGTTAAAATTTTTTTTCAGTTGGATATTTGGGAATTGTTATTCTGGACTTTCTCTATGTCCTGTTCTAAAGGAAAGATACTGTTTTTAAAAACTGTTTCTGTTGATGAAGATGAGAAATGAAGAAAACGTCAACACCTTTTCTTCATAGAAAACACTGAATGAGTGCAGCATACACTTAAGATGCTTTTAAGAGAAAGGTGAACTTCTGCAATTCAATGGCAAATAAATTATCAAGTGAAATGCAAAGCAATAGGCTTGCTATGTGGCAGAAAATAGAACAGAGTTGGAGGCAGGGAAAAGTTGGAAAATGCTCACCGCAGGAGGAGAAAAATCTAAACCAGATATAAGCCATGTGTTTTATTTAGTTGATTCAGCACAGTGGTGGGAAGGGGGCCCAAGTGTCCCCATAGGTAGGGAGCCCAGTTCTCAGCGGTGTCCCCACCCTGGCCTGGTTCACAGGGCTGAGTGAGAGAGCAGAGGAGGAGTGGCCTTTTTTGTGGGTAGCTGTTGGGGAGACAGGGGTCTATTTCAGGTCAGCTGAAGTCCCAGAGCAAGGGTTCTCAAAGTCCAGCAGGTGGGCACATTACTGAAGTGCTTGTTAAAAATGCAAATTCTCATACACAGCACTGGTTTGTAATAATCTGGTCTTTACACTCTTCACCGAGCTAATCCCTATTTTCTGCTTGGTTTTACCTTAGATGTCCCTTCCACAAGGAGGCCTTTTTGACTACCTCCACCACTCCCACCTCAGATAGTTTAGGTCTCTTCTCAGGTGATACCATCACATCCACTGCTCCTTCTTTTGTAATTTTTATTACATTTGCAACCATTTGCTTAATATCTGTCTTCCATACTGGACTGTAAGGACTGTAAGTTCTATATAAAACATGTGTCACATCTGTCTTGTTCACACTGTCTCAGGGTAACCAGGGTACAGCACACAGTAGACATTCAATGAGTATCTGTTGAGTCAATGAACACTGTAAGTTACAGCTGTACTGGACTGAATAGTGTCCCTCAGAAATTCAGATCTGTCCAGAACTCAGAATGGGAGTTTATTTGGAAATAGGATATTTGCAGATGTAATTAGTTAAAATGAGGTCCTACTGGATTCGGATGTGTCCTAAATCCAATGAGCAGAGTCCTTATAAGAAATCTATGTCAATATGCACAAAGATGAAGGCCACATAAATGACAGAAACAGAGACTGGAGTCATGCAGCCATAAGCAAAGGAACTCCAAGGATTGCTGGCAACCACCAGAAGCTAGGACAGAGGCAAGGAACAGATTCTCCCTCAGAGTCTTCAGGAGGAACCAACCCTGCTTAGATTTTGGACTTCTGGCTTTTAGAACTCTGATGAGAATATAAAATCCTCTTGCATTAAGTCATCCAGTCTGTGCAGCCCTGGGAAACTAATACAATGGCCTACCTGTTCAGAATCACTTTTTTATTCGCTTATTATTTCTTTCATTTATTCTCATGCTGTCCATGTAGTTCATTTATACCACCAAAATTCTCATATTTCCTGCTCCAATCAGGCAGTTAAAAGTAATTGAAACCCAAATTGGCTTTAACAATAAGAGAAACTTATTGCTCATGACCTGGAAAGCACAGAAGAGAGATTGGTTTCATTGATGACAATGAGGAATCCATTTCCTTCTAGTCTCTCTGCTTTGCCTCCCAAAATGTAAGCTTCACCCTAAATTGACTCCCCTCAACCCACCATGGTCACAAAATGCCTACTTCCAACTCTCTGGGCTATAATTTTTTCAAGTATTGCATTCATTATTGATTTCTGCAGGACAAATTACACCAAACTTAGTATCCTAAAACAACAATAATCATCTATTGTTTCTTGTAGGCAATGTGGATATTAAATTACGGACTGGTTTGGTTGTGGGATTCTGATTAGGCATTCTCATGAGGTTGCAATCAGATATCAGTTGAAGCTGCAGACACTGAAGACCTTTCTAGGAACAGGGGATTCACTTCCAAGGTGGTTCTTTCATGTGGCTGTTAGGCTAATGCTGGCAAGTTGCTTTCTGTCTATGTGGGATTCTCCACCAGCTTCAAGGGTCTTCATGACATGGCAGTTGGCTTTCCGTGGAGCAAGAAACCCAAGACAGCATGAAGAAAAATGCAATGTCTTTTAGCCTCAGAAGCCATACACCATCATTTCCACAGTATTCTCTCTTGCTCTCACAGTCAGCCCTAATTCAGTGTAAGCGGAGACTACACCAAGGTCATGAACACCAAGAGAACCTCTTATGAACTGGCTATACCATCTATGTCCTAGAGAAGCAAGTTTGGGTTGCTTCCCGGAGTTTTAAAAAAAAATGAAAACTTCTTTCCCAGAATTTTACAGAAAATTTTCTTCCTGCCAAAAGGGCACCTTTTCAAACTAGAAATTGTAGCTAACACGTAGGATTGAGCTAAATTAAGCATGAACTACATATCTCACCCTTTGGACTTAGCAAGACTGAGGGGTATGAACACTTAAATAAAAATCTGGGTAGATACCAGGAGAAGGGAGAATGTGCTAAGGAGGCAGCCATAACACAGCATTTACTAAATCTAGTAACTTGACCCCAGGAACTTCTATTTCAGTAAATGCTCTAGTATGTTTGAAGACTTTAAAAAAAAAAAAAAAAAAAAGTTTGAAATATTTTTTAAAAATATAACCACATAGCTTTAAAAAATTATATCTTTAAAAACTAACATTACTTCACTATCATCATTAAATATCCAATCAGCATTTTAAATGTCCCTAACTACTTGACTATCCTATAAAATGTTTATGTTATTTTGCTTGTTTTTTATTTTGTTTTAAGTGGAATCCAAACATTACATTTGGTTAATGTCTCTTAAGTCTCATTTAATGCATTTCTCATACAAATCTTCCTTTGCTGAAGTTTATCTGTTGAAGAAACCAGGTCATTAATCCTGCAAAATTTCTCACAGTCTGGATTTTGCTGATTGCATTCCCTTGGTGTTGTGTAACATGTTCCTCTGTCCTCTGTATTGCCTGTAAACTGGCAGTTAAGAGTTGGAGGCTTCATCTGATTCAGGCTTCATGCAGGAGTTGGGTGACGGGGGTTGTCAAGAATATTTTACAGATATATGTATATGGCAATCTGTATTTTAACAAACTTACTTTTTTAAGTAAATTTTTTCGTATTATCAACATTCATGGAACTGACATTAGATATCTATATGGGGAGGAGAAAGCTTTAGAGTTTAGAGCCATGACTGTAAAACTCTAACGAACAACAGAGTCAACTGGGAAGACTTATTTAATTGCGGGCCTCGCCCCTGGAACTTTTTATTCAGTGGATATAAGGCCCCAGAATTTGCATTAATAACAAGTTTCCAGGCAATGTTGATGATGGTGTTATTAGAACCACACTTTGTGGACCTCTCCGTTAGAGCATGGTGGTTCTAACATTTGAGGAGAGTTCTGACATCTGAATACCTAGGATGAAATTCTTCTTTTACCACATGACAGCTGAACCGGCTTGGGAAACTACGTAATCTCTCTAAGCCTTAATTTCCTCATTTGTAAAATGGGGTCAATCATACCATGACCCACCTTAGATGCAGTGGTAAAAGAGCTAAATGAGATACTATACTTTTATCATTGAGCCTTGTCAATAATCAATATTCAATAAATGTGGTGGTAGTTGTAGTAATAATTATAATTATTATCAATATTATTATTCCTTTGCTGGTTTTATAATCTACAATCAGGACATAAGATTTTATTGCACTATACCAGTTCCAAGGAATCTGTCTGGGTCACCTGCAGTCCTAGAGGTAGGAGTCGTTGGTCAAGTTGTGGCTGTGGACTATGTCAAAGTGGAAAATAGGAAAGACAATGAGGTGAAGTTCTGTTTCTCTTCAGAGTTAGAGATATTCTTCCAAATGGGGCATCAAGGAACCAGTCCTTCCTAACACAAACACCAGGTCTATCATGTGGACAGCCCAGTAACTTTTCCCAGTGTCATAAAGGGACTCATCTCTCAATCATCAACAGAACAGTTTTAACATTGTGCAGGATGTGCAGACATAAAGACAAGCAGCAAAAAAAAAGTCAGATAATTAAGAGAAATTTAAAATAAGAGGAGCAACAATAACATAAATTTAAAATAAGAGGAGCAACAGTAATATTTGAAATATTATTTGAAATATTAAGAACATTTCTAATTTGGCTGGGCACAGTGGTGCATGCCTATAGTCCCAGCTACTCCAGAGGCTGAAGCAGCAGGAATCCATGAGTCCAGGTGTCCAAGGCCAGCCTGGGCAACAGAGTAAGACCCCACCTCTTAAAAAAAAAAAATTAAACTTTACTGGTCATTACAAGTAAATACTAAGGATTCCCTGGGTTGTTGTACCTCTGTAACTTCCTTGGTTCTACCATTACTTGTTTAAATCACCAGCCCAAAGCAAACTAAAGGAGACTTAGGCCAATTTGTAAGAAAATAGTACTGAAGAAGAAAGGGGACAACACAGGCATTGTAATTAAATCTTGAACTCGTGCTAGACTTTTAAAAAGATTGCTGATCCCTAGCAAGGACAAATAAGATGTCAGAGTAAGAACTACATACATATAGGCATGTATATAAAACTGCAGTGGAAACTATTAATGAGGAAATAATACAGAATAATGGCTAAGAATCAGCAGACCTAGGTTTTAATTTTGTTTCTGCTATTCATGTGCTGTGTGAGCTTGGAGAAGCTGCACAATCTCTCTGAACATCAATTTCTTCATGATAGTAATTTAATTGTTATTACTACCTTTACTATTATTATTTCTACAGGAATATTGGGCCCAGGGACTCTCATATTGTTACAATTCTTTTTTCTTTTTTTATTTTTTGAAACAATCTCACTCTGTCACCCAGGCTGGAGTGTGGTGGTGCAATCTCGGCTCACTGCAACCTCTGCCTCCCAGATTCAAGCAAATCTCGTGTCTCAGCCTCTGGAGTAGCTGGGATTACAGGTGTAGGCCACCATGCATGACTAATTTTTGTATTTTCAGTAGAGACCAGGTTTCTCCATGTTGCCTAGGCTGGGTTCAAACTCATGGACTCAAGTAATCTGCCCACCCCAACTTCCCCAAATGCTGGGATTACAGGTGTGAGTCACTGCACCCAGCCACACAATTCTTATCTAAGCTGAAGAATATGATTCCTGATCATTGTGATTGTAGAGAAAGTAAACAGAAGCTTATTGGTTGAAGAAAACGCTCTTAGAGCTAATGCTGATAATGAATCTGCCTCAAAGAGGCCATCTGAAGAGAAGGAAGATTGGGTTTGATGACTTAAACTGCTGTCACAAGCTGGAAAGAGTCGGAAATTTTACCCTGCTTGAAAGCTAACAGGGTAGTCTACAGTTTAATGGACAGAAGAAGATGTGTGGATCAAAGACAAAGGACTTTATTACTCAGTGGACAACATGAGCATCAGCATATCCACCCAGTTTCCCTTGTCCCCAAGTCCGACAGGGGTGACATGATGGGACCCAATAATACCTGCTCACACAATGGGGTGCCTTCTAGGGGAGGAGCCCAAGTCCTAGCATCCAGAAATTTTCCCTCAAGCAACAAACATTGTAGCAAGCAAAAAATAAGTTAGTCCCCCTCCTCCTAGGGTGCAAGCAGTTACAGGTTGGTCACACTGTGGTCATCTACGCCTGCTTACTTGCCTGTGGCTAGCTACAGAACTGTTCAGCATCAGGAGGTAGGTGAGTCATTTTGCAAGAATATGTAGGAATGCTTAGGGACCATAGCAAACTGCCTGCCTAATGGGGCACTCACACTTACAGAGTGCCTTCTAAGTCCCAAGCAGTCTGTGGGGTGCTTTATTAATATTTTTGCAGGTATTTTTACATTTATTCAGAGTTGGAGTGTGGTCCTTCATCAGGATACAAAGTCAGGGTCTTTCAAATGGATCATAAGATATCAACTCACCACATCTCTAAAGTATATGGTTATGATTTCAAACTGCACAAGATATCAGTTCAGGAGACCTTAATTCTGAAGTACCTTTTATAGGTTCCTAACAAAAACCCAGTTCTGACCACCAATGCTTAAGAAAGATAGACTGCAGGAATCTTAACTTTTCATTCTCCTTGTTTTTCTTTTAGAATTTCTAAGCTATGTCATGTCACTTCACTGGAAAGTTATATACCTGAATACTGCTCTAGTTCTCTATAGAAATGGCTTCACAACTATGACTTAATACTATGCCCTCATTTTTCTATCAGAAATTGGTAGAGATAATGCTAAAGAAAGAACACCTTATTTTGTTGAAGATATGTCCACTATGTTTACCAACACCTGCAAAGATTTACAACATAATTTTTTTGAATTTAATTCCAGTAAGACATTTGACCAGTATGTTTACTCATATTAGATACGAGAGCTAGATAATCCAAATTGATTCCCTTGTTTCCCTGGCTCTAAGAAAATCCAGAATTAAGTCTTGGACTTAAAAGTAGACATTTCCTGGCTGGGCACGGTGGCTCATGCCTGTAATCCCAACACTTTGGGAGGCTGAGATGTGTGGATCACCTGAGGCCAGGAGTTCAAGACCAGCCTAACCAACATGATGAAACCCCATGTCTACTAAAAATACAAAAATTAGCCAAGCATAGTGGTGGGCACCTGTAATCCCAGCTATTCAGGAGGCTGAAGCAGGAGAATCACTTGAACCCGGGAGGCAGAGATTACAGTGAGCCCAAATCATGCCACTGCACTCCAGCCTGGTTGACAAAGCAAGACTGTCTCAAAAAAAAGCAAACATTTCCCTTAACCTGAGTTTTCTGGAATAATTATTCAATGTCCTTCACTGCTTGACCCTTATCTTTGCATTTTTACTTCAGTGCTCTAAAGAATTGTGGTACATTTTCTCAAATAATGTTTTGAAAGTAAACAGAGTAAAAGCAATAAGCCAATGAAGGAACAAAACTACCCAAGTTTTGGGTTACTTCATTTATTATTACTAACATTTTGCCTAAGTACCCATAAAGCTTTTTAGTTTAAGATGTAATCCTCAAATTAGTCTTAGCCTTCCAAAATATAAATTGAGCTTCCAAAAGTTAGTTAGCATGCCTTATATTATGAATTTTCCTGACTGTGCTTTTATTGGGGTTTAATCAGAGACTATTGTAAGAATTTCTAATCTGGGTTCTAAGCATTTGACATTATTAAACAGCTAAATGAAAGAGAACAGAAGGGTTGCAAAGTAGAAAATACATTTTATTTTTAAATTGAACACCATTATATTTGTAATAACATTGCATGCTAAGAAGCATTAGGCAGCTCTGTCAATGCCTGCTTCACACAGTCTAAATAAAACTGGAGAGCAATTTCTGAGAAGACAAGGGGGTGAGGATCTCATGTCTACCCCAGAGCGATTCCTGAGAATAGCAGGTCTGAAGTTCTAAGTGCAAGTGAAAGGCTGTCTGAAGTTCTGTTCGGTTGTTGACCTGCTGCTGGCTGCTGGGTTTGCCCAAGGGGCATCAGTGATAATAGGTTAGTCATAGGTCAGTCATTGCACAGATACACTCATCATCTTGGGAAAACCTCAGATGTGCCTGGAACGACTGATGTCAGTCATGAAGGCCCCCTTGGAGGACCACATCCAACCCTGTACTTCTCACCTGGACTCTGCCTTAAGCAAAGTCCTCCTGAAGACCAGAGAGATGATCCACCGTGAGTGTGCTCCATTGGAAAACACCCAAATCCTTAAGGACATACAACCTCTTCCTGGGACCCCACATCCACCCTTGCTCTGGGGGTGGCCTAAATGAGGGTGAAGACTCAGCTAGAAGAATAAGGGGCAGCAAACATACCTGCTTGCTACAAAAGAAAGGAGAGCAGTTAACACTCAACCTTGTTTCCTGACATCACCTGAGTCTTTAACTCCATCGGAGGATCCAGGGGGCAAAAATTAAACTCTCAAAAATGATTTTAATGACTTTAACCTTTAATTTAAAGAGTAAACATCAGTCATTCCATTTGGGGTTGCATCGTGTCACAAACCAGAAACAAATACAATTTTCAAACCAGCAGCTAACTTTAGCACAGTTGAGCCGGGACCATCCACAGTGAGAGAGGCTGCTAGCACAGTACCCTCTGCTGGGCAAAGGGGTCCCTACAGGCCTTCTTAGCAGGGCTAAAGCTGTGTGCAACAGGGTGACCCTCCAAGCTGCCCTGGTCCCCAAAGCTGAGTAGCCCATGGGAGTGTCATGGCTAATTTTCCATCTTCAGATATGAGCTCAAGAACTATACATGGCCAGGCACAGTGGCTCACACCTGTAATTCCAGAACTTTGGGAGGCCGAGGTGGATGGATCACTTGAGGTCAGGAGTTTGAGACCAGCCTGGTCAACATGTAGAAACCTAGTCTCTACTAACAATACAAAAAAAAAAAATTAGCCAGGTGTTGTGGCAGGTGCCTATAATCCCAGCTACCCAGGAGGCTGAGGCATGAGAATCACTTGAACTCAGGAGGCAGAGGTTGTAGTGAGCCAAGATCGCACCACTGCACTCCAGCCTGGGAGACAGAGTTAGACTCAGTCCCAAAAAAAAAAAAAAAAAAAAAAAAAAAAAAATGGAGAAGAGAAAAAAGAAAAGAAAAATACTTGAGAAAAAACAAACACCAGAAAGCCAGAGAAGGTGGGAAAGAACAAAAGGCATTTTCCTGCTTCTCTCCACTTTTTACCAACTGCTGCTCACAGCACTTTCTGCTGAAATGTTATTGCTGCTAAGGTGTCAGCAGATGAGAGACAAGTTACTGCCTTCCCTTGAGACATCTGGATTTCCAAAGCAGCCTTTTGAAAGCTAAAAAGTTTTCAAGCCCCAAATAAGAATGGGTTTGGATTTATTCAAAAAAGGACCATACGCATGGGAGAGAGATTTTCCTGGCACACTTCACATCACATTGTCCAGGAAGGGAGTGCTTTCAAGTAGCTCTGCTCAGGTCAGACTTAAGGATACGGGATACTCAAGGGATAACATAGAATAGCCTAGCAGGGTTGGGGGGTGGGGGAAAATCCCTGTCTTTAACTGAAATACAAGAATATGTTATGGAAGAACGATCACTATTGGGAAGAGGATGGTTTCGTCTAACGTGTTTGAAATTATATGAAGGGTTGGTTGATTCCACTTGACAACTATGTATGGAGATCCTCTTAGGAGCTCTACTGTGAGATAAAGTATACAAAAATGAGTAAGAAACAATGCCTACCCTCAAGGTGCTCAGTCTGGCAGAGGAGATAAATATGGAAATACCAATGCATTGAGGCCCATACTATACTAGCTTTATGTTCAAAGTGCCATCACCCAAGAAGACAGAGTGGAGGAGGCCTTTTCAAACATCAGTAACTATAGAACAGACATCTTGACTTTAAAAATGCTGATCTCTCATAGAAATGTTTTTAATGAGGCTAGTGCTAGATAAGGGAAAGAAATGGAGAAACGAAGCAAAAATCAGATCTGTAAATTAAAGTAGGACCTATTGCAAAAGAATTTTTCCTTTTGCTTTTTAAACTTGCAGCCATTTCAAGATGCATAATTATTAACTGTGTCACAAGAATAAAAAAATAGAGCATGGAAGATGATAGTTCACATAAATATTAGAACTTAATATCCATGAAACTTTGACCATTCAGTACATTTAGGGTTAGGTCCAGGAAACCATAAGGTGAACAGAAAGAGAAAATTGTAATATAGAAGGAAAATCAGATGAAAGCATTACGAATATTTCAATAAAAGTGGAACTAAGGCCAAATAGCACAAAAGGCAGAGCTGCAAAGGTAGATGATTTATTAACAGAGCTATTAAATTCTGTGTCAAGGGTAATTTCAAGTTACAAAGACTCAAGTTAAGAATTAAGTAGAAAATCCAGAGAATTGGGAGTTCAGAGACCAGATTCTAGACTTAGCTGCACTGCTGACAAATAAGGGGACCTCTGTAGACCTTGGTTTCCACATCTGTAAAAAGATAAGGTAGACCAGGTGCAGTGGCTCACGCCTATAATCCCAGCACTTTGGAAGGCTGAGGCAGGCAGATCATTTGAGTTCGAGACCAGCCAGGCCAATATGACAAAACCCTGTCTTTACTAAAAACACAAAAATTAGCCAGGGCATAGTGGCGGACACGTATAATCTTAGCTACTTGAGAGGCTGAGGCAGGAGAATTCCTTGAACTTAAGAGGCAGAGGTTGCAGTGAGCCGAGATTGTACCACTGCACTCCAGCCTGGGCGACAAAAAATATATATATATATGTGTGTGTGTGTGTATATATATATATATGTATATAGGCTCTTTAAGTTTCCTTGCCTGTCATTGAAAAACAAGAGCTGGCTGGGCGCAGTGGCTGATGCCTGTAATTTTAGCACTTTGGGAGGCAGAGGTGGGTGGATTGCCTGAGCTCAGGAGTTCGAGACCAGCCTGCTCAACCTTCTGAAACCCCGTCTCTACTAAAATACAAAAGAAATTAGCTGGGCGTGGCAACGTGCGCCTGTAGTCCCAGCTACTCGGGAGGCTGAGGCAGGAGAATTGCTTGAACCCAGGAGGTGTAGGTTGCAGTGAGCCGAGATCACACCACTGTACTCCAGCCTGGGTGACAGAGCGAAACTCCAGCTAAAAAAAAAAAAAGAGTTGAAACATGGATACCATATAATACCCCCATTCATTCATTTCAAGAAATAATGGGCACACATATAGCATGTTCCTGGCATATAAGGACATCATGGAGAATAAGGAGTTTTTACTCTGCCAGGGAAGACAGCCAAATGAGACAAGAAAGGGTAAGAACAGTACTTGGGAATATTTTCAATTTGGTTATTGAGCACTGTGGTAGCAGCCTCCAAGATGGCCCCCAATAATCCTTGTTTCAAGTATTCACATCCTTGTGTAATTTGCACCCACACTGTATCAGGGTTGGTCTCTATGATTGACACTATATACAGCAGAAATAATGGCAGGTCGCTTCCAAGATTCTTAGATTATAAAAGACTGCAGCCTCAGTCTTGAGTACCCTATCCCCATCCATCTGTAACTGCATCTGTATGTCTATGTCTATGTCTATGTCCATCTCTAACTCCATCTCTCTTGGATATCCTGCTGTTTTGACTTATGTTTGATGCTCTTTTCACTATACTGCACTGACTCTTTAAAATGAATTAATTTCATAGGTAAATAAAGTTCAAGTGGATTAAGTAATTTGTTCAAGTTTCTATAGCGAGTAGCGGAGCCTCCGCACTGACCTATCAAACACAACTCCAATCTTTAGGAAAATCTTTTTCCTTCTCTCAAGCTTCACTGATGTTGAGATAATTAGCTGAATGGACATGAAAAGAAACCAGAGCTGTCCTCAAAGGGTAAGCTGGGGTGCTTGCTTCAGGTCTTCCAATTCAAGGTGAGTGCTATATCAGTGATTCATACTTAGTGATATATTCATCCATTTACTCAACAAGTATTTTTTCACACCCATTTAAGCACAGTGGGTTGTAGGCAATACAAAATGCTGAGATGTATTAATCTAATCAGGAATAAAAGGTAAATGCCATGAAAAATTAGAATAAGATCATTATATGTCTGCCTGCTGAATGATGTGAACAGTATATACAATAAGCATTTAGAAAGAATCATAGAACCTCAAAAAAAATGAAAGAATAAAGAAAATCCACTGTTTTCTCGAAAAATCATACCACGTTCTCAGGCAACGGAATCTAGACCTACAACCCTGACTTATTTTAAATTTCCATTTTTATTTTAGATTCGGGAGGTCCACATGCAGGTTTGTTACAGGAGTATGTTGCGTGGTGCTGAGGTTTGGGCTTCTATTGATCCTGTCACTCAGACAGTGAACATGCCACCCAGTAGAAAGTTTTTCAGCCTTTGCCCCCTTCCCTATCTCCCTCCTTTTGGAGTCCTCAGTGTCCGTTGTTCCCATCTTTATGTCCATGTGAACCCAAGATTTAGCTCCCACTAATAAGAGACCTGGACTCTTATTCCCTCAAAGTTACTTTCTGTCATAGGGATAGCCCATCAGTTACCATTACAAATACTACCAGACCCCATGAAACTCTGCTTTCTCCTTTAATATTTTGGCTGTGACTTGGTCATCAGGCTAAAGAGTTCAAACTCTGTTTCCGTAATTGTTGGAAGTTTTTGAGCTAAATTCACAACAGGGACGAGATCTGAGATGTCAGAGGCAGAGGGATTGACATCAACACCCCCAGCTCACATCAGGCCAGCAGGGCAGGACCACCACCTGCTGACAGGCACAGATGGGCAGCAGAGTCCTCCAGAGAGGGAGTGGGGCAGGGCACTAGAAGGGGCTGTGGGCGCTATAGTGCTTGACTGACTGGCAAGGACTTTTTCATACTCAGTTTAAAGAGACCCTGTTATTGATTGATTGATTGATTGACTGATGGAGTCTTGCTCTGTCTGTTGCCAAGGCTGGAGTGCAGTGGTGCGATCCCGGCTCACTGCAACCTCCGCCTCCCAGGTTCAAGTGATTCTCCTGCCTCAGCCCCTGGAGTAGCTGGGATTACAGGCGCATGCTACCATGCCTGGCTAATTTTTGTATTTTTAGCAGAGATGAGGTTTCACCATTGTTGGCCAGGCTGGTCTCGAACTCCTGACCTCAAGTGATCCAATCCACCTGCCTCGGCCTCCCAAAGTGCTGGGTTTATAGGCGTAAGCCACTGTGCCTGGCCGAGACCCTGTTTTAGCTTGGTGAAGAGCAGAGACAAATGCAGGTGTTTTAAGAAGCTCAATATGACCCTAGGTTCTCAATATTTTTAGCTTTCTAGCCCTCTGGTGTCATGAAGTCACAGTAAAGATAACAGAAACTACCTACTTTCAGTGTACGCTGATTTTCACAGAGGATTGTGAAAAATGGTCTTCAAAAGTAAAAAAGGAAAATTCCAAGCAGGCATGAAAAAAATATTTGAATCTATGCATGTTTTTCAAGTCAGGAGGTAAACAAGGGCTCCTCTTTACCCGTAGAGGCCCCACAGGCACCTTGAGTTTACTATGCTCCAGAGTGCTGGTTTTCTTCTTGGTACCTGTCCTTCCTTTTACATTCTGTGATGTGGTGAATGACATCACCATCTACGCACTTAGGCCCAAAGAAAAGGAGCCATTCTCTCTACCTCTTCTTCCTCCTGACCCTACAATCAGCGACTCTTCTGTCAATTCTGCTTCCTGAATATCTCTCTAGTCTATGTCCTCACCTTCTTACTTACTATGTGAGTCTTGGTTAAAATTCTCGTTCTCTCTGCCCCAGATCGAACAGTTCCTTGAAATGGATAGGTACTTCTCAAAGACAATGTATTAGTCCCTTCTCACACTGCTAATAAAGACATACCTGAGACTGGGTAATTTGTAAAGGAAAGAGATTTAATGAACTCCCAGTTCCACATGGCTCACAATCATGGAGGAAGACTAAGGAAGAGCAAAGGGATGTCTTACATGGCGGCAGGCAAAGAGAGAGCTTGTGCAGGGGAATTCCCATTTACAAAACCATCAGATCTCATGAGACTTATTCACTACCACGAGAACAGTATGGGGAAACCACCCCATGATTCAATTATCTCCACCTGGCCCTGCCCTTGACACATGGGGATTATTACAATTCAAGGTGAGATTTGGGTGGGGACACAGCCAAACCATATCATTCCACCCCTGGGTCCCTCCTAAATCTCATGTCCTCACATTTCAAGACCAATCATGCCTTCCCAACAGTCCCTTATGGTCTTAACTCATTTCAGCATTAACTCAAAAGTCCACAGTCCAAAGTCTCATCTGAGACAAGGGAAGTTCCTTCCACCTATGGGCCTGTAAAATCAAAAGCAAGTTAGTTACCTCCTAAATACAGTGGGGGTACAGGCATTGGGTAAATACACCCATTCCAAATGGGAGAAATTGGTCAAAACAAAGGGCTACAGCCCCTATGCAAGTCTGAAATCCGATGGGGCAGTCAAATCTTAAAGTTCCAAAATGATCTCCTTTGATTCCATGTCTCACATCCAGGTAATGCTGATGCAAGAGGTGGGTTTCCGCAGTCTTGGGCAGCTCCACTCCCGTGACTTTACAGGGTACAGCCCTGTTTTCAGCTGCTTTCACAGGCTGGCATTTTGTGTCTGCAGCTTTTCCAGGCACACAGTGCAAGCTGTCAGTGGATCTACCATTCTGGGGTATGGAGGATGGTGGCCCTCTTCTCACAGCTCCACTAGGCAGTGCCCCAGTGGGGACTCTGTGTGGGGTCTCCCACCCAAAATTTCCCTTCCACCCTGCCTTAGCAGAGTTTTTCCATGAGAGCTCCACTCAAACATTAGCAAACATCTGTCTGGAGATCCAGGCATTTCCATACATCCTCTGAAATTCTTGACTTCTGTGTACTTGTAGGCTCAACACCACATGAAAGCTGCCAAAGCTTGGGGCTTGCACCCACTGAAGCCACAGGCAAAGCTGTACTTTGGCCCCTTTCAGCCATGACTAGGATGCAGGGCACCAAGTCCAAGACTACGCAAAGCCGCAAGGCCCTGGGCCTGGCCCAGGAAACCGTTTTTCCCTCCCAGGACTTCAGGCCTGTGAAAAGAGGGGCTGCCATGAGGACCTCTGATATGCCTTGGAGACATTTTCCCCACTGTCTTGGTGATTAACATTTGGCTCCTCATTACTTATGCAAATTTCTGCAGCTATCTTAAATTTCTCCTCAGAAAATGGGTTTTCTTTTCTACCACATCATCAGGCTACAAATTTTCTGAACGTTTATGCTCTGCTTCTCTTTGTGAATATAGAAAGCTGAATGCTTTTAACAGCACCAACACCCAAGTCACCTCTTGAATGCTTTACTGCTTAGAAATCTCTTCTGCCAGATGCTCTAAATCATCTTTCTCAAGTTCAAAGTTCCACACATCTCCAAGACGGGGCAAAATGCCATCAGTCTCTTGCTAAAACATAGCAAGGGTCACCTTTGCTCCAGTTCCCAACAAGTGCCTCATCTCCGTCTGAGACCACCTCAGCCTGGACTTTATTGTCCATATCACTATCAGCATTTTGGTCAAAACCATTCAACAATCGCTAGGAAGTTTTTCAAACTTTTCCACATCTTTCTGTCTTCTTCTGAGACCTCTAAACCATTCCAACCTCTGCCTGTTACCCAGTTCAAAAGTCGCTTCCACATTTTCAGGTATCTTTATAGTAGTGCCCCACTCCCGGCACCAATTTACTGTGGTAATCTGTTCTCATGATGCTAATAAAGACATACCTGAGACTAGGTAATTTATAAAGGAAAGAGGTTTAATGGACTCACAGTTCCACAGGATGGGGAGGCCTCACAATCAGGGAGGAAGATGAACAAGAAGCAAAGGGACGTCTTACATGGTGGGCAGGCAAAGAGAAAACTTGTGCAGGGGAATTCCCATTTATAAAACCATCAAATCTCGTGAGATTTATTCACTACCACGAGAACAGTATGGCAGAAACTGCCCCCATGATTCAGTTATTTCCACCTGGCTCCACCCTGGACACATGGCGATTATTACAGTTTAAGGTGAAATTTGAGTGGTGACACAGTCAAACCATATCAGACACTGTTCCGTGACTGTATCAGTCAGCATCCAGCAGGAAGCTGGCTACGCACACAGAGGTGACACTTGAAGACATCTGAATAAAGAAATTATTTTCAAAGGTGTGGGCTGGTACAGGAACCAGCAAATGATAGTGATGCACCCCTAGATTAGCAATAGCAGGAAATCATCGCCACTGCGAGGTCTGAAGGGGCAGAGGAAGGAGAGAACTATGGCTATAGAATCCAGAGTGAGCTGTAGCTATAGAAATGGGACCTCTTATTTTCATTACCAAAAATGGTAAGTGTGTGAGGTAACACGTGTTAATTGGCTCAATTTAGTCACTCCATAATGTATACATATTTCAAAATAGCATATTGTACACAATTAATATAGATAACTTTCATTTGTCAGTTAAAAAAATAAAAATAATAAACAAATGAAAAAGAAAAGGGACTTCCTAGCATGAATTATGACCTCAGGTAGAGCCACCGGCAAACGGAGGCCCAACTGAAGAGGGTTAGAAATTTTCTAGGCCAGGCATGGTGGATCACACCTGTAACCCCAGCACTTTGGGAGGCTGAGGTGAGAGAATCCCTTGAGCACAAAAGTTCGAGACCAGCCTGGGCAATATAGCGAAACTTTGTTTCTATACAAAATTTAAAAAATTATCCAGGTTTATTGGTGCATGCCTGCAGTCCCAGCTACTCTGGAGGCTTAGATGGGAGAATGGCTTGAGCCCAGGAAGCAGAGGCTACAGTGAGCCATGATTGTGTCATTGCACTCTACTCCACCCTGAGTGACAGAGCGAGGCCCTGTTAACAAACATTTTTTCAAAAGGAAAGAAAAATAGGAAGAAAATTTTCTGTTGTCTTTCTTCCCACCTCTGATCTCCTGCTGGTTTCCCCCATTGGCTGAACCCAACAAGAAGGGAGCAGGCAAGGGAGTCAAGCTGGGATGTTTCCAGAAGGTCAGCCTCCTGGAGTCAGGGTAGAGAAAGATGGGGATCAAATCCAGATGGACAAAAGGAGAATATCCACAACAAAGGCATTTCACAGGACCCATTTGCACATTAAAATATTTTAAGAGACCTCTGGCAAAGAAACCTCTTCAAATTTATTTACCCAGTGTTTTTCTGATCTTTCTGAATTTAATCTTGCTCAGCTGCATCTACTTCCTAAATGCCACAATGTATGACTTCTTAAAGCACAGATCTTAGCAAGTTATTTCTCTGCTCAAACATCTGTCGAAGGTTCCCCATTACCATAAAATGGACGCCTATCCCTGACCTTCAGACCATCACCTGCCCCAACATACACACATACCAGACATCACTGACTCCTGCCTGTCTCTCCAACTTTATCTCCCCCACTTTCCTCCCAGTAATTTATACTCCAGGCTTACTGAACTGCTTAGGGTTCCCTGTTTCATGATCCCATGCTGTCCTTCCACCTAGAACACCCCAGTGATCCCAAGGCCTGCATTAATATGATCAAGTGGGCCCTTTTCATTAAAAACCTTTTTCCAATGAACTAGACTGGATGACACTTATTTTTGTGCTCCTGCCATACTTCTTTAGGCTACAACCAGTCTATCATACAGTAGTAACTGTTTGATTTCTATGTCCTTGATGAGGCTGAAGAATTTCTTGAGGTCAGGCGTCATGGGTAACACTGCTCTCTATCCCTTCTGCCCAGCAAACAATAGAGGCTCAGGGAATGTTGGTTGACTTGAGTTCTTCCTCTGTGTGAGAGCCATATGGGTGGTGAGCAAGCAGAGGTGGGATCTTTCCAGAACACACCCCTGAGTCATGAGCAGAGGGGAAACCAAAAATGTCTGCCTTGGACTCCTTGTGTTTCGTTCTATTATTCCTACTCACAGACACTGAAGTGACTGCTAGGAAAAATAATAAGGATTTGAGGCCAGGCATGGTGGCTCACACCTGTAATCCCAGCACTTTGGGAGGCCAAGGAGGGTGGATCACGAGGTCAGGAGTTCAAGACCAGCCTGGCCAAGATGGTGAAACTCCATCTCTACTAAAAATACAAAAACTTAGCCAGGCGCGGTGGCAGACGCCTGTAATCCCAGCTACTCGGGAGGCTGAGGCAGAATAATCGCTTGAACTCGGAGGGCAGAGGTTGCCGTGAGCCGAGATCGCACCACTGCACTCCAGCCTGGGTGACAGAGTGAGACTCCATCTCAAAAAAAAAAAAATTCAAGTAAATGTCATAATACATAGGGAACTTACTTCTTGAATAAATCCTAAATACCTGCCTGCAAACACCAATACCAAAAGTGGTGACAGGGACTCCCCTCATACAGTTCAGAACACAAGTGCCCTGAAGAGCTATTGTGTTTTCACAGGTCCTGCCCCTTGCCTCTCTCTGACTGTCTTGCATTAGGCTAATTATAAATTTAGATTTCCCAGGTAGGTCTATACCATGAAACAACTAGACCATAGAATAAAACTTGGGTCCAAATTCTTCCGGGTATTCCTCTGGAAGTAAGACTGGCCTGTTACAGACACAATCCCAGACACCTTCAGATGTGGCAGGGGGACTCCAGCCAGCTGCAGTACCACTGACCTCAATGCAGTAGGTTGAGTGATGGGAAAAGCACTGGATTACAAATCAGATGAAAAAGGGTGAGGGGAATCCTTTCAATCCTAACTCTACCCCTTTACCAACTGGGTGACCTTGGCCAAGTTACTGAATGCCTTTAAGTTAGTTTCCCCATCTGCAAAATAAGAGTCAAACCTACCTCACATGGTTATTACCAGGATTAAATGAGATGCCATGGGATAGAGATTAGCAGAGACCCAATAAATTTGTGTTTCTGTTTCTGCTACCTTCATTATCTCTTCTTTGAAGAGGCTGCCTTTCTAATTTTGGAAAGAGGCAGGTGACTTGGATGGGTGCAGTGAGGTATGTTACCTTGTTTGTTTAAATTTAAAAAAAAAATTAATTTCAAAGCTTCCTTATGGCAATCGTGTGACAGAAATAAAACTAGGCAGTTGTTGCTATGCGACATCAGTAGTTTGCTGAGGGACTGGATATATCTTTGCTGTTACTTATCTTTAGTAGAATCTTGAGCAACATTTTTCTGACTACCCAATGTTATCCTGTTCTCATTATGTAAAAAAACAGCTGAGATGGGAAAGTGGGGAGGAAGTCCTGCCCTGAGGTTCACTGGATAACGGCTGGTCCACAGCCACCTTAGAACAAGACTTCGTGTGTCCTCTTTCCATTTTTTGTTCTTTTTCTTTAATCTGTTTTCCCTCATTTTCTTCGCTTTTATAAAAGAAAATAACTGGGGTTTTTTAGGCCTTTTTTGCCCAGGCTGGAGTGCAGTGGCGCAATCTTGGCTCACTGCAACCTCCACCTCACGGGTTCAAGTGATTATCCTGCCCCAGCCTCCCCAGTAGCTGGGATTACAGGTGCCTACCACCACATCCAGCTAATTTTTTATATTTTTAGTAGAGACGGGTTTTCACTATGTTGGCCAGGCTGGTGTCAAACTCCTGACCTTGTGATCCGCCCACCTCGGCCTCCCAAAGTGCTGGGATCACAGGCGTGAGCCACTATGCCCGGAATCTAGGCCTTTCCTTGATGGTGGCTTTCTCAGTTTTGGTTGGGTATTGGACCTTGACCCTTTTAAAGCAACAAATATTAGGATTTATCTAAAAATTGGATTCATAGCTAGTCCATCCAATAAATGTGTCTCTCTACTTTTCACTTAACAAAAGACATGACAAAGTTCATATAAATGTTTTTTGTGAAATATTTAACTTCCTGCTCTTGGGTTATTCTCATCCTCACTCGTATGCTGGAGTACAAGCTTCATACTTCATATTTTCTTCTAACACATTCCTTTCTTTGAAAAAAAAAAAAAAAAAAACCCTGGCCAACATGGTAAAATCCGTCTCTACCAAAACTTAGCCAGGCGTGGTGTGCACGCCTGTGGTTCCAGCTACTCAGGAGGCTGAGGCTTGAGGATCACTTAAACCAGGGAAAGCAGAGGTTGCAACGAGCCCAGATCGTGCCACTGCACTCCATCCAGCCCTCCAGCCCGGGCGATACAATGAGAACCTCTCTCAAAAACAAACAAACAAACAAAACTTCAACTGCATTAGAAACAAACAAGTCTGCAGTAAAACTCCTAATGTATCTTGTCCCTAACTCCTCCCCTTTGTCTATGTCCCGTTTTCAATGCAGAGCTCTCACCAATTCTGCCCTTCCTACTCCTCTCTGCCGGCTCTTCTGCTCTCATCCAAGCACATGCTTGAGTTCACCTGACCCTTCTGCACTTTTCCATTCTCAACTCACTGGCAGCAACGTGTTGAAATTCTAAGCAAGTGCAGAAAAAGAGTACACAAGAAATCTAATGGGGGACATTCTAAAGGATTCTGTGACCAGGTTTGAGGAAAAACGCCCACTCAGGATTAGGGGGCATCATGGGGGAGGGGTGAGCATTCTGAAGAAGGCATGTTTGAGCTGGGAGGATTTACTCTGTGCTGCGAGAAGTAACTAGACAGTAACAAAACAATATTCTAATTTTGAAGGGAGTCCCAGGGCTTTTGTACTGATACCAGTCTTACCCAACCCCCCACCCCATCTCCAGCCTGTGTTTCTACCGTGGTCTTCTGCTCCAGCCAGAATGTATTTGCCTTGGCTGGACCTCACCCAGCTTTTCAGCATCAACTATGTCAAAGAGAAATGGTCAGAATGGAGTAGGATCCCTGAGAATATCTACTCTAACTCCCAGACAGTCCAAAACCTGAAGCCAAGAGATGGGCTAAAGACACATAGCTTGTTAGTGTTATCAGACAGAGGGACCCAGTGTCACAGGCCCTGGCTCTCCAGCCCATGGGCCAACTGGCTAAAAGAGAGGCCTGGAGGGTGAAACTTTAAAGTAAGGCCTGCTTTTATTATCTAATTTATGTCCAGTTAATGACTAGAGGATGACGATATATTTTTAATCTCAGGGAGAGGGGAAGGAAGACCCAAATGGGCACAGTTCCAGGCTATAAGGATTGTTGGCAAACAGACTCCTGTTTCCTTTATCAGTATATGGTAGCAAACATGTATTGAGTACCTACTGTTTCCACATCGGGCATTGGGCACTGGCGCACAGAGATGCAGAGAATACAATTCTTGTCCAGCCCTCAAAACACTTGCGGACTAATGGCTAAACAAATCTCAAATTAAATAGAGCAAAAGACAGAATCCTGGGGGAAATTTTTTTTTCTTCTTTTTGCCCTGCATGAAGAAGGAATGATGAATCCCCCCCGTGAGGAAGAAGAGGTCAGAATTGGTCTCACAGGGAAGCAGCTTTGAGTGGGGTCTTAAAGGGAAGACATGGAAGGGGCAAAGAGAAGGCCAAGGGCTCCATGCAGCTGAGGCAGCCCATGTAAACAGAAGGCGGCCATGACCAGCAGAGCATCTGGGCTTTGTTTCCCATGAGAGGTGCTGCGGCACATACAGTTTGTAGGAAAGAAATGGGTGGACTATGATGAAAGGCTGGAAGCATAGAAAAGGGCTGGTACTGTAATGATAGGCCTCTGATTAATAAATCCATTTGCATATGTATATTCCACTTAGATAGGGAAACGATTTGCAGCCCTGGCATTTAGACCTGATCCTGTGAGCCACAGGGAGTAAAAAGGTTTTTAATAATAGGAGCGTCATGACTGGGTTTGTGTGTTGGAAAGATTTTCAGATTTCCATGACTGACCCTTCAAATGCTAGGTGAAATGAGCAAATGTTGCATCTTTCTGTGGGTGAAAGAACTGTAAAAGCAAAGCTGTATTTACAAAGAGAGGAATATTTCAAGAAGACTATGCTTGTTGTGTCTGTTGAATTCTAAATAACAATGGTTATGGGTTAGGATAAGACCTAAGGATGAAGAACACATCATCTTTTACTCTGCAGGAGCTCTTTGAAGCTCTGTGTAAGCTTCTAAACCCATTAAACCATACAAAGTCTTATTTATAATACACAGAGTGACCCCCTACCTCGACAGCCAGATAATAGCAATCACTAACATTTGTATAACTCTCTATATTCACAAAGGACTCTATTCCATTTTCTGTCTTGAGTCCCACAAAAACTGGATAGATGGTATTTTTGTCTCCACTTTACAGATGAGAAAACTGAGAATTAGAAAGGCAAAGTGACTTGCTTCAGGTTAAGAGCCTATCAGGGATGGAGTTGAGAATTGAACCTGAGTTCTCTGGCTCCAAATTCTGATGTTCTTTCCATTGTATCCTGCTGGTAATCAGTAGGGTGCCAGGCATCACAGCCAGATCACCTACCTGGAGACAACAGACTTGTTCTGCACCAAAAGCTGCCACCAGTTGACTGATTATCTTGGCCATGTCCTTCTCCAACTAATAGGAATAATGACACCTGTTCACTGATGGTAAGGACGTTATAACACTTTGCAAAGTGTAGAGCACTATATAGGCGTAATGCTCATCTGTATTCATTTAGCATAATAACCTGAACTCCAAAGGCCTAGAAACTATCCATATATTAGAGCTGGTGACAAAATATTTTCACCCAAAATCTGCCACTATCAAATGGAGAAGGGAAAACAGAAATAGGTCATATCTGTAATGCACTCCTCTTCCAGATTACAAAAAAAAAAAAAAAAAGAAGGTATACCTTTGCAGCCAGTCAGAGTGACACATAAGTCAAGCATTTTTTAAAAATCTGTTTTAAGATGGTAAATTAGTGGGCAGAGTTACTTCACCTTGAAGGACCTGACAGGCCTTATCTGTAAAATAATGGAGTTGGATGTGATAAACTCCACAGTCCCTTCCTGTTCTAAGACTGAATTATTCTATGCATAAATGAAACAGATTTGTATAAGATCTGATTAAGGTCTTTTTGAGCCTCTAAGGGAGATTACTGAGAACAGCATTTTGTTGTTGATGTTGTTTTTGAGACAGGGTCTCACTCAGTCGCCCAGGGTGGAGTGCAGTGGCACAATCTCAGCTCACTACAGCCTTGCCTTCGTGGGTTGCCATCCTCCTACCTCAGCCTCCTGAGTAGCTGGGACTACAGGTGCACACCATCACAGCCAACTACTTTCTGTATTTTTTGTAGAGATGAGGTCTCACTATATTGCCCAAGCTGATCTTGAACTTCTGAGCTCAAGCTATCCACCCGCTTCAGGCTCCCAAAGTGCTGGGCTCACAGGCATGCACCACCAAGCATGGCCTACTGGGAACAGTTTTTAAAGCCTATTTCTTGCTGTAAGCCTTACATCACTACCTATGCCCCCACCCCAGGGGCAAGAGAACCTGAACTGATTCACCAGCAAACAGCCGTAAGAGGTGGCTCATGCCTGTAATCCCAGCACTTTGGGAAGCCGAGGCTAGTGGATCACTTGAGGTCAGGAGTTTGAGACCAGCGTGGCCAGCATGGTGAAATCCCATTTCTACTAAAAACACAAAATTTAGCTGGGCGTGGTGGCAGACCCCAGTAATCCCAGCTACTGGGGAGGCTAAGGCAGGAATATCGGCTTGAGCCCAGGAGGCAGAGGTTGCAATGAGCAGAGATTGTGCCACTGTACTCCAGCCTGGGTGACAGAGCAAGACTCCATCTCAAAAAAAAAAAAAAAGAGAGAGAGAGAGAGAGACCAGAGGCTTGAGAAAGTAAAAGAGAAGTCCTTCTCCTTCTCCTCTCTCTATGGTAGCTGAAAAAAAAAGAGTGGGGAAAGAAAAGACAGCCCAATTAAAAAATGGGTAAAGGACTTGAATAGACATTTCTCCAAAGAAGATACACAGATGGCCAATAAACACATGAAAAGGTGCTCAACACCATTAGTCATCAGGGAAATGCAAATCAAAACCACAATGAGACACACTTCACACCTACAAGGACAGTTATAATCAAAAATGTGGAAAATAAGTGTTGGTGAGGATGTGGAGAAATTAGAACCCTCATACATTGCTGGTGGGAATGTAAAGTGGTTCAGATGCTGTGGAAAACAGTTTGGCAGTTCTTCAAAAAATAAACACAAAATTACCACAAAACCCAACAATTCCATTTCTAGGTATATACACAAAAGAACTAAAAACAGGAACTCAAACAAATACTTGTATGGCAGTGTTCTTTAGAGCATTATTCACAATAACCAAAAGACATGGATAAGCAAAATGTAGTATATACACACAATGGAATGTTACTCAGCCATGAAAGAAAGAATCCACTTATAATACATGCTACAACATGGATGAAGTTTGAAAACATTATGCTAAGTGAAATCAGTTAGACAAATTCCACTTGTATGAAATTCCACTTACATGAAATTTTCAGAGTAATCAAATTCATAAAGACACAATGTGGATTATAGGTTACCAGAGAACTGGGGGAGGGGAAATGGGGAGTTATTACTTAATGGGTAAAGAGTTTGTTTGGGTGATTTTAAAAGTTTTGGAAATAAATAATAGTGATGGTTGCGCAATATCGTAAGTGTAATTAAGGCCGCTGAATTGTCACTCAAAAAGAGTTAAAATGGCAATGTTTGTTTATAAATATTTTACCACAATAAGCAAAAAAAGAAGGGAAGAGGGGCATGGGTTGCCCCAGTTGTATGTTTAAGAAGCCTAAGGCGGCCAGGTGTGGTGCCTCGTGCCTGTAATACCAGCACTTTGGGAAGCCAAGGAGGGTGGATCACCTGAGGTCAGGAGTTCGAGACCAGCCTGGCCAACATGGTCAAACTCTGTATCTACTAAAATAACAAAAATTACCTGGGCGTGGTGGTGCACACCTGTAGTCCCAGCTTCTCGGGAGGCTGAGACAGGAGAATCACTTGAACCCGGGAGATGGAGGTTGCAGTGAACCAAGATTGTGCCACTGCACTGCAACCTGGGCAAGAGAGCCAGACTCTGTCTCAAAAAAAAAAAAAAAAAAAAGGAAAAGCCTAAGGCAAATACTTTTTGGCTAAGTCCCCACAAGCAATTGCAACAAAAACAAAACTTGACAAGTGGGACCTAATTAAACTAAAGGCTTCTGCACAGCAAAAGAAACTATCAACGGAGTAAACAGACAACCTACAGAATGAGGGAAAATATTCACAAACGCATCTGACAAAGATCTAACATTCCAGAATCTATATGGAACTAAAACAAATCAACAAGCAACAAACAAATACCCCATTAAAAAAATAGGCAAAGGACATGAACAGACACTTTTCAAAAGAAGACATACAAGAGGCCAACAAACATATGAAAAATTCTCATCATCACTAATCATCAGATAAATGCAAATCAAAACCATAATGAGGTACTATCTCACACTAGCCAGAATGGCTATTATTAAAAGTCAAAAAATGGCCAGGCACTGTGGCTCATGACTATTATCCCAGCACTCTGAGAGGTCAAGGTGGGCGGATCACTTGAGGTCAGGACTTTGAGACCAGTCTGGCCAACATGGTGAAACCACATCTCTACTAAAAATACAAAAATGAGACGAGAGTAGTGGCGCACATGTGTAATCCCAGCTACTTGGTAGGCTGAGGCAGGAGAATCGCTTGAACCTGGGAGGCGGAGGTTGCAGTGAGCTGAGATCGCGCCACTGCACTCCAGCCTGGGTGACAGACCAAGATTTCCTCTCAAAAAAAAAAAAAAAAGTCAAAAAACAACACATGCTGACAAGGCAGCAGAGAAAGAGGAACACTTAGATACTGTGGGTGGGAATGTCAATTAGTTTGGCCATTGTAGAAAGCAGTTTGGAGATTTCTCAAAGAACTTAAAAAAGAGATAACATTTGACCCCCACAGCCCCATTACTGGGGATATAACCAAAGAAAAATAGATCATTACACCAAAGGACACGTGTACTGGTATGTTTATCACTGGGCTATTCACAGTAGCAAAGACATGGAATCAACCTAGGTGGCCATCAATGGTGGACCGGATAAAGAAAATGTGGTACATATACACCATGGAATTAATACTACACAGCCATAAAAAAGAATGAAATCATGTCCTTTGCAGCAACATGGTTGGAGGTGGAGGTCATTATCCTGTGTGAATTAATACAGGAACAGAAAACCAAATACCTCTTTTTCTCACTTGTTGGTGGGAAGTAAACATTGAGCACACATGGAAAAACATGGACACGGTGGACTACTAGAGAGGGGAGGCAAGGGAAGAGTGTGTGAGTTGAAAAACTACCTATTGGCTACTATGCTCACAGCCTGGATTCAAACCTGCACATGCACCCTCCACATATAAAATAAAAGTTAAAATTTAAAAATTAAATAATGCAAACATATAAGAAGGAGGAGGAGGAGGAGGAAGAAGAGGAAGAGGAGGAAGAAAAAGAAGGAGAAGAAGAAGGGGGAAGGGGAAAGGAAGGGGAAGGGGAAAGGAAGGGGAAGGGGGAATAAAGGGTGAAGGGGAAAGAAAGGGGGAAGGGGAAAGGAAGGGGGAAGTGGGACGGAAAGAGGAAGGGGGATGAAAGGGGGAAGGGTGACGGGAGACAAAGAAGACAAAGCCGCCTAAGGCCCTGGGCTTGCTGACCTGCCCCAGAGCAAGAGAAAGAGCACCAAGGAGCAGGGCTCAGGGTTATAGCTCAATGGGGGAGGGGCACAGATGGTCCCCTTGGGTCTCTGTTTCCTGAGGCATGCGAAAGATGGATTCCACAATTTGCTGCAGACCCTCAGTAGGGCACCTTGGAAGGCAGATGTCCTCAGTGCCAATGCCAACAGAGCACCTGGGATGGAGCCTCATCAGCAGCACCTAACGTCATTCCCAGTACTACCACTGGCAAACCACTACCCTTCAAGCAAACAGCCAGCCAGTGAGAATGATGAAAAGAAAAGTGGAGAGGTGCCACCATCTGTATCCCTCAGCCTTGTTCCTGACTCAGTCTCAGGGAGGTAAGCAATGGAGGAAGGAGATGGAAAGAACAGGTGATGACAGCCAGCCTGTTGACCTAAAGAAAGAAATGAAGGCACAATTAACATGGAGAGTTTATTTGGGCCAAGGTTGAGGATGGCTACCTGGGACACACATTTAAGCTGCCTTGAGGAGTACTTCTACTTGGTCTTTGTTACAAGCAGGCTTTTAAAGGCAAAAGGGGAGAAGGAGTGGGCAGATACAAAGTTGTTTGACAGGAATTCTCACTGATTCACGGAATTAACATTGGTTAGTGATTGGTTTTACATTGTTGAACTACAGTGTATGAGTTATGGTGTCCAGTGCAGTGCATTTTATGGCTACTTGGCGTCAGTCTAGAGCCCACAGAGCAGGTGGCTTTGAGATGTAATGATTTAACTCAAAGGGAAGTGAAACATTACTGCTGTCATACACTGTCACAATTCAATGCCTCACTGGGCCTGATAATCAAAGAGGGTTCACTCCTTTCCTCTAGGCCTCCAGAACCCGAACCGGAGAGAGGAGTAAGAGAGCTTTGAATTAAGCATCAGACAGATGTTTGTTATGGTTTGAATGTATGCGTCCCTCCAAAATTCATACATTAGAATCTAATACCCAAGGTGATGGTATTAGAAAGTGGGGCCATTGGAGGAGGATTAAGTCATAAGGACTTTCCCTTTGTGAATGAGATTTTGTGCTTACAAAAGTGCTTGAGGAAGTGGGTTTGCCCCTTTTTCTCTTCTGCTATGTGCCTCATCAAAAGATGCAGCAACAGGGCACCATCCTGGAAGCAGAGAGAGAAGTTTTACCAGAACCAAATCTCAGAGATGTGTTTGGTGTTAGGTATAGATGATGTCTGGTAATTATTAAGACAACAGAATATTGTAGGATTTCCTGTCTTGGCTACTATAACTCATACTACACGTCTACAAGACTGTTGTTTAAATAGGATGTAAGTAATTAATTCTCAATTTGCTTACAAACTGAGTAATGCTGTACTATAATGTGAACCCAAGAACATGTTGGAAAACATCCACTGAAAAATATATAACCCTAAGAAAATGCTGTGATAACAAACCTACAATTCTGGCCAAATAGAGCAGATAAGTTGTTATTTGTGATAAATCTAATAAAGCAGGTTATTTGAGGTTATTTGTGTTGCTATTGTAGAAAGTAGAATCTCCACTCTCTCAAAAATGTTTAACCAGTATACACAAAGTAATTGGTCACCAAAAACAACTGTCTTATTTTAATGTTCAAATTTTCTGCTTGTTTCTCCTTTATTAAATTTAAAACTCTTTATTGAATACATTCTCGGAGCAATTCTACTTTCTACCAAATCTGCCAGCAACTTGGTCTTGGACTTCCCAGCCTCCAGAACTGTGAAAAAAAAAAAAAAAATATATATATATATATATATTTTTTTTTTTTCTTTTGAGATGGAGTCTCACTCTGTCACCAAGTTGGAGTGCAGTGGCATGATCTCGGCTCACTGAAACCTCCGCCTCCCGGGTTCAAGTGATTCTCCTGCCTCAGCCTCCTGAGTAACTGGGACTACAGGTGCACACCTGGGACTACAGGTGGTACGCACCACCACACCAAGCTAATTTTTGTATTTTTAGTCGAGACGGGGTTTCACCATGTTGACCAGGATGGTCTTGATCTCTTGACCTTGTGATCTGCCTGTCTCAGCCTCCCAAAGTGCTGGAATTACAGGCATGAGTCACCACGCCTGGCCATATTTCTGTTATTTATAAATTATCCAGTCTCGGTATTTTATTATAGCAGCAGGAACAGATTAAGATAATGTTTTAAAATGAAGAGGACTAGGGCTCACAAACTAGAACAAGACTATTCTGAATAGTCCAAAGTGACCAAAATAAAAGAAATCAGACTGAACTATCATTAGGGGAGCTGGTTCCCAAGATAAAGTGGTGACTTGGCAGAGAAAAGTTGGTGGAAGTTATTGGACAAATCAATCATTCAGATTTACACCACAATGAGTTGAGTCAGTTTTAAAAACAAGTTGCATAATGTGGAGATGTGTGCCAGTGTCCCCCAGTATGCTTTCTCCCAATTCTTTTATAGATTTGCAAATAGATTTGCAATTCTCAGCTAAGCAAATGTCCACTCAGAATCAAAAATACACTTTCTATCCTGCATTGCAGCTAGGTCTGAATATGTGACTAATCCTAGACAATGGAATGTACATGGAGATACCATGTGGTTTGGAAACCTCCTTTAAAAGCCACGATCTGCTACCTTTTGCCTTCCCCATCCACTGTCTTCTTCAATCACTCCTATATACCACTTCTTAAGATGTGAATTTAGTGACCAGAGTCATAGTTAGCATTTGGGATCATGAGGATAATGTTCAGAGCCTCAAGACGACAGAAGCGCAAACTAAGAATTCAGAATTCTTGGAAAATTTTCAAAGTAGAAAAATCATGCCAGTCCTGGTTAGCCTACCTCCTTTTACTTGAAAAAGGAAAAAAAAATATCTATTTTTAAAGCCACTGTTATTTTAGGCCTCTGTAACACAGCTGAACCTAATTTTATATGAAATATATACAAATTATATTATCGCAAATAATCTATAACTTCTAACATAGAGAAAAAGAAAAAAAGAACTATACAGTACCTCTTCACCTCAATTTAGTCAAAATAACATAGATACTAAAACCAACATTTGTGTAGACCTTATGCAAGGAATTTTACCAATAGCTTCATATGCATTTTTCTTTCATTTTCTTAGTAACAGCTCTATAAATGTGTAACATTGTATACATCTTAGAGATGGAAAAGTTAAGACTTAAGTTAAATAATTTGCCCAAGGTCACACAGCAAGTATCTGTAGAACCAGAATAAAAACTCACTCTTAGCCAGGCATGGTGGCTCATACCTCTAAGATGTAATCCCAGCACTTTGGGAAGCCAAGGTGGGTGGATTGCTTGAGCATAGGAGTTTGAGACAAACCTGGGCAAGATGGTGGAACCCCATCTCTACAAAAAATTAGCTGGGCATGGTGGTGTGCGCCTGTAGTCCCAGCTACTCAGGGGGCTGAGGTGGAAGGATCACTTGAGCCTGGGAAGTTGAGGCTGCAGTGAGCCACGACCATGCATGCCACCGCACTCCAGCCTAGGCAACAGAGCAAGACCGTTTCCAAAAAACAAACAAACAAAAAACATTCTATCTTACTCCCTTAAAGTCATGCCTTAGCCACTATACATTACACCTGCATAGAGGTTCTTCTAGCAAAGATTTATTCATGTGGAGATCTCAGATAAATGGAACTGCAATAAAATTTCTTAGAATTTTAATAATCTATAAATGAGGGATTTGTTTGATATTAGATATAGATGATGTTTGGTAATTAATAAGACAACAGAATGTTGTAGGATTTGCTATCTGGGCTGCTATAACTCATACTACACAACTACAAGACTGTTGTTTAAATAAAATGTAAGTAATTAATTATCAATTTGTTTATAAGCTGAGTAATGCTGTACTATAATGTGAACCTAATAATATGTTGGAAGACATCCATTGAAAAATATATAACACTAAGAAAATGCTGTGATAACCAACCTACAATTCTGGCCAAATAAAACAGATAAGTTGTTATTTGTGATAAATCTAACAAACCATGTTATTTGAGCTTATTTGTGTTGCTATTGTAGAAAGTAGAATTGCTCTCAGAATGTATTGAAGAAAGAGTTTAAATTTAATGAAAAAGGTGAAACAAACAGAAAATTTGAACATTAAAATAAGACAGTTGCCTTTGGTGACCAGTTACTTTGCATATACTAGTTACACATTTTCGAGAGTGTAGAGATTCTAATTCACTGGCATTACTTCAAAAAATTACATTTAGGAATACTCCTCAGAGAACCAATAATTACTTACAATGGGCCCATCCCATAGTAAAAGACCTGACACAGTGTAAATGTTTAATATATATTTGATAATGAAAAAACAGATGTGTGGAGATGGATTGATGTTGGTTAGGTAGATAAATGAATAGATGGTTGGATAAATAAACATAAAGTTTCAAGTAATGTTTACAGGAATTATCTCACTTGACCCTCAAAAGCATGCTGATAGTAGGTAAACGAAGTGTGATTATTCTTATTTAAAAAATAAAACATTGAGTTTCAAAAATTTTGAGAAATTTACCAAGATTGACTTACTATGTGAATCCTTGTCTCCCATGAACATAAGAAAATCTATATTGCTTACTGTTTGGCGAAAGGAAGGAGGAGAAGGAGGTTGGGAGAGGGAGAGTAGGAGGAGGAGAAGACAAGGAGGAAGAGGAGAAAAATACCTGTGTTATGATGTATTTCTTGAACAGGCCATGATACTTCACTCCCACATGCCTATATCAGATTGCATTTTCCAAACGTGGTCACAGTAATATCTCCTTACAATGTGACTTAACACTCTTCCCATTGAGATGTGGAGTCTATGTTCTCAACCCTTGAATCTGGATTAGTTTAAGACTATAGGCTGGGTGTGGTGGCTCACGCCTGTAATCCCAGCACTGTGGGAGGCCAAGGCAGGTGGATCACCTGAAGTCAGGAGTTCGAGACCAGCCTGGTCAACATGGTGAAACCCTGTATCTACTAAAAATACAAAATTAGCTGGGCATGGTGGCGTGTGCCTAAAATCCCAGCTATTCAGGAGGCTGAGGCAGGAGAACCACTTGATCCTGGGAGGCGGAGGTTGCAGCGAGCCGAGAACGTACCACTGCACTCCAGCCTGGGGAAAAGAGCAAGACTCTGTCTCAAAAAAAAAAAAAAAAAAAAAAAAAAAAAGAGACTATGGTAGAAGTGAGGAAGTGAGATATGTGACTTCTTAGGCCAGATCATAAAAGGTGATACAGCTTCTGC
This sequence comes from Macaca nemestrina, assembly GCF_043159975.1. NCBI lineage: Eukaryota > Metazoa > Chordata > Mammalia > Primates > Cercopithecidae > Macaca > Macaca nemestrina. The sequence goes on along the minus strand of NC_092134.1, from coordinate 127,834,961 downwards.
TTGAAGTACTTGGAACATTCACTCCTGAAAATAGCAACCATCCTATCACGCTGTAAGGACCTCCCACAGCCCCCATCCTGGCTGAGCTCCCAGCCTGTAGCCAGGACCAACTTGTGAGTAAATCAATGTGAAGGGGGATTCCCCAGCCCCAAGTGCAGCTGCCTCCACTGAAGTAAGCCATTCCTGCCTAGCTCTGCTCAAATGATGGATTCACAACCAAAATAAATTATTGTCATTGTCTTAGGCCATTAAGTTTTGGGTGGCTGTTACATAACAATGCCTATTGGTAAAAATGTATGTTTACTGTTTCCATTGTTTCACATGTTTTTCTTCTTCTTGTCTACTTAGAAAATGCCTATTCAGGCTGGGAGTGGTGGCTCACACCTGTAATCCCAGCACTTAGGGAGGCTGAGGCAGGTGGATCACCTGAGGTCAGGAATTCGAGTCTAGCCTGACCAACATGGAGAAATCCTGTTTCTACTGAAATTACCAAATTAGCCAGGCATGGTGGCGGGTGCCTGTAGTCCCAGCTACTCAGGAGGCTGAAGCAGGAGAATCGCCTGAACCCGGCAGGCAGAGGTTGCGGTGAGCCGATATCGCACTCCAGCCTGGTCAATGAGAGTGAAACTCCCTCTCAAAAAAAAAAAAAGAAAAGAAAAGAAAATGCCTATTCATAGGCGAGGCACGGTGGCTCACGCGTGTAATCCCAGCACTTTGGCAGGCTGGGACGGGCAGATCACCTGAGGTCCAAGGAGTTCAAGACCAGCCTGGCCAACATGGTGAAACCCCATTTCTACTAAAAATACAAAACATTAGCCGAGTGTGGTGGTGGGCTCCTGTAATCCTAGCTACTCAGGAGGCTGAGGCAGGAGAATAGCTTGAACCCAGGACACAGAGGTTGTGGTGAGCCGAGATCATGCCACTGCACTCCAGCCTGGGAGACAGAGCGAGACAGGAAGGAAGGAAGGAAGGAAGGAAGGAAGGAAGGGAGGAAGGGAGGAAGGGAGGAAGGGAGGAAGGGAGGAAGGGAGGAAGGGAGGAAGGGAGGGAGGGAGGGAGGGAGGGAGGGGAAAGAAAAAGAAAATGCCTATTCAGTCTTTAAAATCCAGATCAGTAATATATCTAGACCACCTTCTCTTATACTGTCTCATTCCCAATAAATTTAACCTCCTTTCTCTGTGTAGCTCCTGTGTATCTTAAATCTCTCTGCAGAATTGCATTAAAAATATTGCACTCAGCCAGACAGGATAACTCACATCTGTAACCCCAGCACTTTGGGAGGCCGAGGCGGGTGGATCATGAGGTCAGGAGATCGAGACCATCCTGACTAACACAGTGAAACGCCGTCTCTACTAAAAATACAAAAACAAAATTAGCCAGGCATGGTGGTGAACACTTGTAGTCCCAGCTAGTCCGGAGGCTGAGGTGGGAGAATAGAGTAAACCCGGGAGGTGGAGCTTGCAGTGAGCTGAAATCGCACCACTGCACTCCAGCCTGGGCAACAGAGTGAGACTCCATCAAAAAAAAAAAAAAAAAAAAAAAAAAAGAAAGAAAAGAAAGAAAAATATTGCAATCTACACCTGGCATATACCAGGAACTTGGTAAATGGTTTCCAACTATTCAAATTGAATTTGGTGAACAAAAATGTGCAGGTGGTGCTGTACTTAACCAACTCCTGCTAACATTGGACAGCCTTACCATTACTACTGCCATTAATCCTGTCTCTACAGTCTCTACACCACCACTCTTACATCGACCTCATGGTTCTACTCACTAGCCTGCACACTGCTCTCCCTTCCATTCAGCCAACGATGTTTGATTTAATATGGGGAACTACTCTGTTTTTTATTTTGTTTTGTTTTGTTTTGCTTTTTGAGACCAAGTCTCGCTCTGTCGCCCAGGCCAGAGTGCAGTGGCGCGATCTCAGCTCACTGCAAGCTCTGCCTCCCGGGTTCACGCCATTCTCCTGCCTCAGCCTCCCGAGTAGTTGGGACTACAGGTGCCCGCTACCACGCCCGGCTAATTTTTTATATTTTTAGTAAAGATGGCATTTCACCGTGTTAGTTAGCCAGGATGGTCTCGATCTCCTGACCTCGTGATCCGCCTGCCTCCGCCTCTCGAAGTGCTGGGATTACAGGCATGAGCCACTGCGTGAGCCGGGGAACTACTCTTTCCTCACTACTTTTATGACTTTGTTAGTGGCATCTCTTTTCTCTCCATCCCCTTTAGGTCTCTCACTTATAGCATTTTTTTAATTAGTTCCCTTGGGGCTAATAATTGCAAGATATTTGAATGGCAACATTTTCTCCAAGAGCCCAAATATTAATTCCAATGTCATCTTTGTTATTTCCCCCAACTTACTACATAAAGTTCCTGGTGGCCAACTTTGAGTGCCAAAATCCCCTGGCTGAAGAAACCGATTAGGCCTCCATTGCCTCCCATCTGTAGCTTCCGCTTAGATCTATTTGTAGCATTAATTACAGAAACTGTTTTATTCTTTTATATATATGACTTCTGTAGTAGTGTCTACCTGGGATATCTCAGTTTGCTGAGATCACAAAGCCACTTGTTAAGATGTGATAGGACTATACTCAGATAGTACAGTGACACCACTAAACCTAAGGCTTACGGAAACCTAAGCCTCAGTTGTTTCCCTCCCACCTTTTGCCACACTCTAGCAGAGGTTTATTCAAGTTAGTGTCTCTACTTCACTGGGAATGATTGGGATTCAGCATTTTCATATTTTTCTCTTTGATTAACCATTCCCCCACTGAAGACCGGCATTTCCTGTTTTGGCTGGGCCTGTCTAGACACATGTTGCTTAGCACAGCTGGTTGGGCATTTGCAGTCCAAGTGATTATCCTTGCACTTTTGTGTGGTGGCAGCATGCTGCAACAGGAAGCACGACGAAACTGCAGGCAGAAGGCCTGGGTTCTGGTCCCACTTTTCTCATTAAATACCAATATGACCTTGAATAAGTCATTTCACTCTTCTATGTCTCCGTTTAGCTGTAAAATGGGGAAATCCAAACCTACCATCTCTAGGGACACTTTCAGAAATAACATTGGATGCTTCTACACTTTACTTGAAAGGCACTTTATTCATTCAATGCCTTTTCAAAGTACTTCTATAAAAAAGAAATTTCAGGGCCAGGAGCAGTGGTTCACATCTATAATCTCAGCACTTTGGGCGGCAGAGGCAGGAGGACCCCCTGAGCCCAGGAGTTCAAGACCAGTCAGGACAACATAGTGAAATCCTGTCTCTACAAAATAAAAAGTTTTTTATATTAGCCAGGCATGAAGGTTCACACCTGTAGTTCCAGCTACTTGAGAGGCTGAGGTGGGAGGATTGCTTGAGTCCAGGAGGTTGAGGCTGCAGTGGGCCATGATTGTGCCACTACAATACAGCCCGGGCAACAAAGCAAGTCCCTGTCTCCAAAAAAAAAAAAGAAAGAAAAAAAAGAAAAAAAATTTTTTTAAAGAAATCTCAGAGCCACCTTATAATCAGAACACAGAATGATATGGTTGGAAGTCATGCTTTATAGAATTCTTGATTTTTTATATATTTATATAAACATTTTGTATGATTATCCAGAATAGCACTGCCAACTCATCAAGCTTTCAGGGACAAGAGGGAGGGTGAGTAGATTGCTTCTGCTACAGTTGAAATTAACAGCTCTGGGCCGGGCGCTGTGGCATGTGCCTGTAATCCCGGCATTTTGGGAGGCTGAGGTGGGCGGATCACTGAGGTCAGGAGTTCGAGACCAGCCTGGCCAACATGGTGAAACCCCATCTCTACTAAAAATACAAAAATTAGCTGGCCATGGTGGCGCACACCTGCAATCCCAGCTACTCGGGAGGCTGAGGTAGGAGAATCGCTTGAACTGGGGAGGTGGAGGCTGCAGTGGGCCAAGATCATGCAACTGCACCCCAGCCTGGGTGACACAGCAAGACCCTGTCTCAAAAAAGAGAAGAAAAAAAAAAAAGAAGAAAGAAATTAACAGCTCTGAACCCTACCAAAGACAGCAAAAGGAACTCTATTTTCCCCTCAAGCCCAGCATAGAATTTGTTATCTACCTACAATGGTTGATTTTATGTGTCAACTTAGCTAGGTCACTGTACCCAGATATTTGCTCAAACACATCTGGAGGTTCTGTGAAAGCATTTTTAGATGAGATTAACGTTTAAATAAGCAAACTCTGAGTAAAGCAAATTACTCCCCATAATGTGGGTGAGCCTCATCTAATCAGTTGAAAACCTTTAAAAAAAAAAAAAAGACTGAGATCCCCTAAGGAAGACGGAATTTTCTGCCAGCAAACTCCCTTCAGGCTCAAGCCGCAAAAATCAACTCTTCCCTGGGTCTCCAGCCTCCTGGTCTACCCTATGGATTTTGGAGTTGCCTATCATGGGAGCATTTATTTATTTATTTATTTATTTATTTAGAGAGATTCTTTCATTCCGTTTCTCTGGAGAACTCTTCCTGGACATAGAGGAAAAGTTCATCCTGCCCTTATCTCCTCCCTTTATCCCATGAAGTTCTATTCTGCTGCCAGAAGGTCCACTCACCTCAATAACAAATGCAAGTGAAAGGAATCCATAAAGTGCCATGCACATGTTTGTTACCATAATAACAATTATCATCATCATCATTATTGTCCTTTTAGTCAGAAACTAGATGTGGGGCCAGTTGCATATACCCAGTATTATACACCGTGAAAGCTTGGGGCCTCTAAGGGAAGGCAGACCACCCAGGGCAGGGGGCTATTGTGCTTTGCTTCCACAACCCACAACCCAGCCACACATCAGATTATTGAAACCACTCCTGCGAAAGAACAAAATTGGTTGATTATGCATTCATCCCACATAGCTCTTGGCTCTAGCAATTCTCTACACCTCCGGAGATCTCTCATCTTCCTCTTCATCTACATTATCCAGAAAAGAAAAAAAGCCAGCTGTCAGAGGGAGTAATCTTTTTAGCACTTTTCCAATCAAAACCAGCCTTTGCTGACTTCCCCTGACTTCCTAGAATAAATCCTGCCTGGTCTCCAAAAAGTCTGATGGCTTTTTAGTGCACTGGCTCCACCCAGTGACTGTTCTAGAGAATGCACCCAAACTTTCTTGTGTGGATGGAGGTTACAGAATTGACAGCTAAAATGTCAGACAAGTTATTCACGATAGCCAGACCTTGATTTGAATTCCAGAGACTTCTGAGAAACTCCTTATAGCTCATTTTAAGAGCACCTAGCATAAGGTTAAGAGTATGTATTTTAAGCTCAGGTATCTCCGAGTACAAAATCTTGTTCAGCCTCCTACCACATTTTGCCTATATGACTTTGGACAAGTCATTTACCTTATTTAAGCTTTAAGGTACTTATTTGTAAAAACTGAGTTAATTGTGAATATTTACTAGAAATTTTCTAATAACTAATATAGATAGTAGATGGATAGAGTGCTTAATAGACTACTTCGTCCATAATAAACAATCAATAAATCATAGTTATTTCTATTAGCTACTTGGAAGACTTCCATAGAATATCCATTTATCTGTGGATCGATGCTTCTTACCCTTTTAACTGAGGTAAACAGGAGATTATGATCAATTTTTAAATGCTTGCTTTAACACAATTTGAGTCTGATAGATACAGATTTCCCTGCAGGAATTATGCATTCTTTGCCATGCTACTGCCTAGAGAGTAAACATTCTATTTTATTTATTTAAGACATCGTCTCATTCTGTCACACAGGCTGGAGTGCAGTGATGCAATCATAGCTTACTGCAGCCTTGAACTCTTGGGCTCAAAGAATCCTCCTGCTTCAGCCTCCCAAGTAGCTAGGACTACAGTCACGTTCCACCACATCAGGTTAATTTTTTTTACTTTTTGTAGAAATGGAGTCTCAGTATGTTGCCTAGGCTGGTCTCAAACTCCTAGACTCAAGCAATCCTCCCACGTAGGCCTCCCAAAGAACTAAGATTACAAGACTGAACCAACATCAAACTATAAATATTCTAGTGATTCAAGAAAGGCACTCATTTTTTTTTATTAAATGTATGTCATATATGCTCCTTTGTTTGGTACTTATATGGAAGTTCAAAGTTCATTCTTAAATCTGAGACCTTGGGAATATAATCTTTTAAATTATCTCCTATATCTGTTCTCAAAATAGATCAACAAAATAATTTTGGGTCTTTCTTGAACGCAAAACTGAAAGCACTTCTTAAAGAATGAAGAGGATCTGGTAGATGTTAAAGCACACATGTTTATGGTTGGCCATAATGTACCTTTGTTCAATCTCATAACCAAGTCTTACTTCCAGAATCCCTTAGTTTTTAACACTGCTGTCAACAGATGAACCCAGCCCCACTCCTAGCCCTGTTCTTCCTTTTTATTGGTTCCTAAGAAGCACATATTTTATTTATAGCCCCACATTTCCCTATCCTTCATTCTGGATATAATTCTTCCACAAGAAAAAAAATATTGGTAATATAAAGGACTGAATTAAGATCTATGGGATTTGCAAGGTTGTCTCAACTGAATTGATTCAAGTCATGAAACCATACACAAGTCACAGCCTAAGTCTCAGTTTTGCATTTGAAAAATGGCGCTGCCTCCCCATCTTACCCTACAAAGTTATGGTGACTATAATAAATTAGTGTAAGTAAAAGACCTTTGTACATTACAAGGTACTATACAAATATAAAACTAGCGCTTCCAGCTCAGGGTGAACACTACTAGTTTAAAATCCATTCCCAAACTTTTAAGTATGGAAACCCTCATATGCCAGTTACTGTGTTTTTACTGTATTTTACTGTAGTGATTGAGAAAATAAAAGCTTTCATTTGGATTTCAGTTCCCTCACAATAATTCCAAGGTCTCTCAAAATGTCATAGTCAGATACTCAGAATCATTGCCTAAATCATTAAGGAGATTAACCAAAGGTGGCCTCAACACATTGGGCTGCAGAATTTTTTCTTGTTTTCTGATTCCTCTAAACCAACTACTTTCCTTTCCCAAATGTTTTCTATCACTTGCTAGGATTCCTGGTCCCCCTTCTTCTTTGCTGGTTTCTGGGATACTAGCCCATCTGTCACTTCTTCTGAAACTACTGATTATAAATTCCTAACAGTTATTCATAGTTAAACCTATATAAGTATACACCTCAAAAGAAGAAAACAAAATTGATGTCACACATTGAGATGGAAAGATCTGATTCCAAAGTACTGGTAAAAAGTACAAAAATACTCCCCTCCCAGTCCTTGAGTTATTAATCATCTTGAGGTTGCAGTACTTAGACATCTGTTGGATAAAAGAACAGATTAGAGGGAGGCAAGAAAATCTGCCAAGACCTGAGGCAGATGCTTCCTCTTAGACTTGGACCTCGTAGCAATGCGACATGTTCTGACTCTTTTCTCAGATCTAAGTTTTAACATCGCATTTCTCCAATGTATTGGAACAGCTCCAGTAGAGGTAGAACATGAACATAAGGAGTCCCAGGCATTATTGGGGCTACTTCATTCATTTATTCAAAGGAATTAATTGAGAGCCTACTCACTTAGCCTTGAATTATTCTAGGGCTGGAGATTTAGAAATAAAAGACATGCATTCAGGTGGGCAGGAACATCATTCATGGCAGTGACTCAGTAAAAAGTGTTCAAAAAGAAATCAGCCCATGGTTTAAGCCCAAAGAACTTGTGCCTATGACTGGGCCTACGAATAAGAGGTGGACACAGCAGCAGTCTCCTTCAGCACTGCTTGGTGTGTCCCTTGATACGGCTCTTCATTCCACTGACGTGGAAGCAACAGGATTGGTCATTCCTTTCTAGAGCATATTTACCAATTAAAGCCACTGGAAACCGGGAAAAAAAAGATTATACATGTATGTTAACCTTCGAATAGCATACCTGTGAGGTTGGTGTGGATCTACCAACCTCTCCTTAGTAGAACAGATGGGGGGCTAGGCTAGTCTAGCTAGTTCTATTCCAGATCTTCTTTTCTTCATTATTCCAATTCATTTTTGGCCTTTTAAGAATTATACAGACTTTTACAGTTAATAATAAAATCTACTGATATTTTTGAAAAAAAAGAAAGAGAGAAAAAAAAAAGAGAGGAAGGAAGGAAGGGAGGGAGGGAGGGAGGGAGGGAGTAGAGAAGAGAGAGAAGAAAGAAAGATCAGCCTGACTAACATGGTGAAACCCCGTCTCTAATAAAAATACAAAAATTAGCCAGGCGTGGTGGTGCATGCCTGTAATCCCAGCTACTCAAGAGACTGAGGCAGGAGAATTGCTTGAACCCGGGAGGCGGAGGTTGCAGTGAACTGAGATCATGTCATAGGATTCCAGCCTGGGCAACAGAGTGAGACTCTGTCTCAAAAAAAAAAAAAGGAAAAGGAGAAGAAGAAACAAAGAGAGGGGAAGGGAGGATGGGAGAGGATGGGGGAGGGGAAGGGAAGGGAGGGGGAGGGGAGGCAGAGGGGAGGGGAGGGGAGGGGGAGGGGAGGGGAGGGGGAGGTGGGGGGGAGGGGGGAGGGGGAGGGGAGGGGAGGGGGAGGGGAGGGGAGGGGAGGGGGAGGCAGGGGGGAGGGGGAAGGGGGAGGGGGAGGGGAGGGGGAGGGGAGGGGGAGGGGAGGGGGAGGGGAGGGGGGAGGGGAGGAAAGAAAGGAAAGAAAGACAGCTCCTGCCCTCAACATGTTCACCGTCGACTCGGGGATTCAGTTTACGGCATGGTGGCCTAGATTCGATGGTGAAAAAAAATGCAAGGTAGGGGGGGAAAGGGAATCCAGTGACTGCGCAGGGAAGGTGGTGTCGGAAGTAAGATTTGAAATATAAACACAAGCTCATTATGGAAGGAAGGAGCAACCTACTCTAGGTTAACCAGCAAGGTTCAGAGACTTGAGGAGAGTACAAGCATAAAAATGCAAACTGAGGAACTGAAGGCTGAGAAAGAGTAGCTGAAGACCTATAGAGGAAAGACTTGCTCGGCCCAGCTGATGAGCTTATATTTTGTCTTGAAAGCAATAGGAGCTACTAAAGGATATTTTGTTTTTTGTTTTTTGTTTTTTTTTTTGAGATGGAGTTTTGCTCTTGTTGTCCAGGCTGGAGTGCAGCAATGTGATCTCAGCTCACCGCAACCTCTGCCTCCCGGGTTAAAGCGATTCTCCTGCCTCAGCCTCCCAAGTAGCTGGGATTACAGGCATGCGCCACCATGCCCAGCTAATTTTGTATTTTCAGTAGAGACAGGGTTTCTCCATGTTGGTCAGGCTGGTCTCAAACTCCCGACCTCTGGTGATCCACCCGCCTTGGCCTCCCAAAGTGCTGGGATTACAGGCGTGAGCCACCGCGCCCGACCTACTAAAAGATTTTAAGTGGGAGAGCTGCATGATGGGATTTGCCACAAAAAATGTCAAGTTCAATCATTCTGGGATCTATATTTCCCTCAAACCTCTTAACTCCCATTAGGATGTTACCAAAGTCTCTTGCTTCCTATCCTGGCCTCCTGCCAATCCTCAGTCTCCTGCCCATCCAATCCATCCCCGACCCTTTGCAGAGTAGTCTTTGGCCTGCTCTCAGCTCTACAATGGAATCCATGCCTAACGTCTCACACTCATGTTCTTGCCAGTCACCCTCCTCATATCTTAATCTCCAGCCATCCTCACTAGTTCTGCTTCCCCAAAACACCATGCTGTTTTATGCCCCTACTATTATCAGCATTAATGTCTGGGACACCCTTCCTCCACTGTCTTGTTGTTGGAGTCTCACTTATCTTTCAAAACCCGGTTCCAGTGTCTCCCTTTGTGTGAAATCTGCCCCCATCTGCCTAGGCACCCCACCTTTGTGCCAACCTCATACCTTGCACAGTTTCCTATTCCTGCATTTATACTCAACAGGACTAGTCTCTGCTTGCTGGTTCACTACCTCCTTTTGTACTACGAGCGCCTTGAGGGAGAGATGTCACCATCTTATCTTTGTATCCCCAGTGCTTAGGTCTGAGTTTAATGCTCAGTACAGAATTGGTAAAATAATAAATGAATGAATAATGTTCCTTCTTGCAGATAAAAGAAAGATGGTCCCAGCCTGTTACAGCAGAATAATTTTCTGAATTCTAAGCATGTAGCTATATACTTGAAAAATGTCTGAAGTTATATTTGTTACTGTGGCAGAATACTGCAATCAATTTCTTTACATTATGCCTCCCAATTTCTCTTTTATGAAGACTATACACTCTTGGAAATGCATGGCTGGACAAAGCTATGTTGCAATATTCTTCGCATACACTGAGAAACTTACCCAATGTATAGATATGTGTATACCCCGAGCAAACTTATATAAGATCTCATCTTCTTTTCCTATAATCCCATCTGAATATTTTTGCAGCAGTAAAAGTACCTAATGTGCTCTGCTGCCAAAATAAAAAGGAGCCCAAGTAGATGATTTTCCTTTTTTGCAAAACATGTGTCCCAAAAGATTCTACTTTTGCTAAACCACATCTAAGTAATGTCAAGGTATTTGTGGAAAGAGTGACTGTTATTGGAGATTGAACTTGAAGCACAAGGCCAAAGAATCTTGTGACATGGAAATAGCGTCACAGGTCCTAAAAAGGTCATGTTCCCTGGACCTGTCTTCATGGTAACCAGAAGGGACCAATAATGGAGAATCAGAGAAGCTTCTCTGATATTTGACCCGCATATGATCCTGATGCCAGGTAACCATACTGAGGCAAGGGTGAGTCTTTTTTTTTTTTTTTTTTTTTTTTGAGTTGAAGTCTTGCTCTGTCACCCACGACAGAGTGCAGTGGCACAATCTTGGCTCACTGCAACCTCTGTCTCCTGGGTTCAAGCAGTTCTCTTGCCTCAGCCTCCCGAGCAGCTGGGACCACAGGTACGCACCACTGCACCTGGCTAATTTTTTGTATTTTCAGTAGAGACAGGGTTTCACCATGTTGGCCAGGCTGGTCTTGAACTCCTGACCTCAGATGATACACCTGCCTCAGCCTCCCAAAGTGCTAGGATTATAGGCGTGAGCTACTGCACCTGGCCAAGGGTGAGTCTGAATAATGACAGAGTGAATTCTCATCATCTTAGTGGAATGGGAGTTCAGAGTTGGAATTAAAGTATATAAAGAAGCAAAAGGTAAAAACAAATTAAATGTCTATCAAACGAGCTGGTAATAAAATAGGTTAAAATAAATAGGATTTATGGTAAATTGGACTTTTGGTCCCAATCCTATCACCTGAAGTAAGATTATATGTCTATGATCTAGCCATAACCTCAAGGTAGGTGAAGTAAACTTTCCCACTTTCTGATTATGGGTTTGGCCATGTAAACTGAGTTGGCCAAAGAGATATTAGTAGATGTGATGTGAGCCGAGGCTTGAAATGCGCTTAAATGATTAACCTCATTTACTTGTGCATCCGTCATTGCCAAGAGACAAACATAGCCTAGTACTGACTGCCCCTCCATATGAAGCAACACCACCTCAGCTGGTTTTTCAACCTGCAATCAGAAACAGAGCAACCCCAGTCCACCCACAGATGCGTGAGAAAGATATACTTATTCCTATATGCTGCTGCTATTTTGTGATGGTTTGTTACCCAGCAAAAGCTGACTAATACATGGGTCATCCATACAATAAAATCTTTTCTAGCTATTAAATGAGATAGACCTCGATGAACTGATATAGAAGCATCTTTAGGATACACCTGCAAGGAAAAACAGCAAGGTGTAGAGCAGTATAAATAATATGCTCTCATTTGTGGGGAAAAAAGGAACATATATTTCTATATTTGTCTAAACGATATTAGACTATCTTTAGAAGAATGAATAGCCAGGCGCGGTGGCTCAAGCCTGTAATCCCAGCACTTTGGGAGGCCGAGATGGGCGGATCACGAGGTCAGGAGTTCAAGACCATCCTGGCTAACACGGTGAAACCCCGTCTCTACTAAAAAATACAAAAAACTAGCCGGGCGAGGTGGCGGGCGCCTGTAGTCCCGGCTACTCGGGAGGCTGAGGCAGGAGAATGGCGTAAAAACCCGGGAGGCAGAGCTTGCAGTGAGCTGAGATCCGGCCACTGCACTCCAGCCTGGGCGACACAACGAGACTCCGTCTCAAAAAAAAAAAAAAAAAAAAAAAATGAATAAAAAGTTGTTAACTGAGATTGTCCCCAGAGAAGAGCACTGGCTGGCTGAGGGACAGAAGTGAGAGTGACCAATCAGTAGGAAAGCTTTCCAGTATTTAACAACTGGAGAGTCACACTGGTGCCCGCCGGCTGAATATCCATCCTAGATGGACACGTTCTAGAAATAGCCAAGATTCCCCCTCCCACAGCTTTTTAGATCCCCCTTTCACAGTTTTCAGTATGGTCTATGCAGAAATTGAAGTGATTTCAAGGTTTAAAGAGAGCTAGATTTAGTTGAGTAGATGAGGATCAGAGTAGGGAGAAAAAGGGAGGAACAAAAACGTGCTAAAAATGGTTTTGCCATCCATGTATTTTTAACAACTTATTCTCTGCTTCTCCCCCTCTCCAATACCATTTCTAAGCTCCCAGTACCATTCCTAAACTTGACATCATTATAGTCCACAGTATGTAGACAATTGATTCAACTACTTAGATTAAATATATTTTTTAAAAGATGAGGTAAAATACTGTAATACAAAAGATTTTCTCACAATGTGGAAATAAATATATATATATTTTTTTCAAATTTCACATAATCCAAGAAACATTATGAGGATAAGTGCATGTTGCCATGGAAACTAGATGTCATCATTAGCATCATCAACAGTCACTAAATGCCTGTTAGTGCTGTTTTGAGCTACTTCCTACTTTCACTAGAAAAGAAAGACATGATGTTTGCTGTGAAGGAATTTCTAATTTAAATGGCTTCTGGAACAGCACATGCTTGGGAAGGAAAGGATGAACCTTTACCATTCATCACTGCTAGGTGCCAGAGATACGAGATTAAATATGACTCAGTTTCTATCCCCAAAGAGTTCAGTCTTGGCCGGGCGCGGTGGCTCAAGCCTGTAATCCCAGCACTTTGGGAGGCCGAGGCGGGCGGATCACAAGGTCAGGAGATCGAGACCATCCTGGCTAATCCGGTGAAACCCCGTCTCTACTAAAAAATACAAAAAACTAGCCGGGCAAGGTGGCGGGCGCCTGTAGTCCCAGCTACTCGGGAGGCTGAGGCAGGAGAATGGCGTGAACCCGGGAGGCGGAGCTTGCAGTGAGCTGAGATCCAGCCACTGCACTCCAGCCTGGGCGACAGAGCGAGACTCCGTCTCAAAAAAAAAAAGAGTTCAGTCTGGTGTGGGGGACACTCATGAATGGATGATTATTAGATAATGGGGAAATGTAGTGTTGGTTACACAAAACTCCCAAAGCAATCAAATGCTGACAGTAGATGAAGCACATGCTTATTCAAGAAAAAGCAATCTGTTTATATATCTATTTGTTGCCTCATTATTTATCCCTAAACATGTTTTAAGATTAATAACGCATAAGGGAGAAAACTCTCAATGTCCTCTCCCTGAATTTCTCTTACTATTCCTAGTTTTAACCTTAGCCAGTGAGATTCCCCTGTTCATGCAAACAAAGCTTTTATAAAAAGTGTAAAGAATGGAACTGTGGTTTCTACAAGCTGTTAAGTCAAAGAATGCATGAATAATTTAGATTCCACCAACTGCCAATGATCATGCATTCCAAAACTCTGGATCCCAGGAGCCAATGATAGGCAGGACACCGGGGATAGAGAATATGGTGCCCAGGAGAATGATTAATCTTTATTTCCTCTGTATTGTCAGCAATTCTTGATGCAGGCTGCTGGCTGCCTGTCTAGATCTACAGTGCTCTTGGCTTGCCCTCTGGGGCCCCACTTGTTGCCAGCATTCCACTTGTTACTTCTTGTTGGACCTCCATCACATGGCCAACTGCCTAACCTCCTACACCCCATCTGCGCCATCCACCAAAGACTATGCTTTGCCTATCAGATTAGCCTTTTTCCTCTCTCCTGCAATAGAATCTGCCTTCAAGTGCCTGCTCTGCTAAGAGAAAATCAGAGTTTTGTTATTCTAGTATAAAAGCAGGATTCTGCAGAAAAGTCAAAGCAAAAGAGAGTCAGGTTAATCACATACGGTGGCCTAGGATGTGGAATGTGGCACCCTAATCAATTCCAGAGGGTTCCGGAGTTCATAAAGCAGCCTCAATCCTAAGTGGATCCAGTCCCTCCGGAGCCATAATACTAACACGTCTCTCTCCTAGGCAATAGCATAGTGATATTAAGGAACCTCTAACAGTCACACTCAGTTTCATAAGGAGAAAGGGTGGTCGAAGGAATTGGCAAGTTCACAAATTGCCTAGAGTGAGTTTAAAAACAAAACCAATATTGTCTGGCTGAAGGACTGCTTGTTGTCAGCCTGTGCAGCCAGCATCGTGCTCAATAAATGTTAATTTCCTTCCCTAAAGTAAAGTCCTAGCTACTCAGGAGGCTGAAGCATGAGAATGACTTGAACCTCGGAGACAGAAGTTGCAGTGGGCCGAGATCCGGCCTGGGCAACAGAGCTAGACTCTGTCACAAAACAAAAACAAAAAACCCTTAATATGGGCTGGGTGTGGTGGCTCATGCCCATAATCCCAGCACTTCAGGAGGCTGAGGTGGGAAGATCACTTTAGGCCAGGAGTTTGAGACCAGCTGGGCAAGACAGTGAGACTCCATCTCTAAAATAAATAAATAAATAAATAAATAAATAAATAAAACGAAATTTAACATGTAGGACTTTGGGAAGCTGAAGTGGGATGATCACTTGAGCCCAGGAATTTGAGGGCATCTTGAGCAACATAGCAAGACTCCATCTCTGTTTTTTAAAAAACTTAATATGTAAATTATATGCTTTAAATATGGGTATTTTCGAGAGGTCGAGATGGCAGTGAGCCATGATTGTGCCACTATACTTCAGTGTGTGTGGGTGACAGAACAAGACCCTTTATCAAATAAATAAGTAATAAATGTATTTTATTTTATATCAATTATATTTCCCCAAAGTTTTAGTTTGTTTTTTGAGACAGTCTCTCGCTCTGTCACCCACGCTGAAGTGCAATGGCACGATCTTGGCTCACTGCAACCTCTGCCTCCCAGGTTCAAGCGATTCTCCCACCTCAATCACCCGAGTAGCTGGGATTACAAGCACGTGCCACAATACCCAGCTAATTTTTTTAATTTTTATTAGCGATGGGGTTTCAACATGTTGGCCAGGCTGGTCTCAAACTCCTGGCCTCAACTCGAAATCTCAAAATGTGCGGGGATTACAGTCGTGAGCCGCTGCACCCAGCCATACAAAGACTTTTTTTTTTTTTTTTTTTTGAGATGGAGTCTTGCTGTGTCACCCAGGCTGGAGTGCAATAGCATAATCTCGGCTCACTGCAACCTCTGCCTCCCAGGTTCAAGTGATTCTCCTGCCTCAGCCTCCAAAATAGCATTCAACACCATGCCCGGATAATTTTTGTATTTTCAGTAGAGATGGGTTTTCACCATGTTAGCCTGGCTGGCCTTGAACTCCTGACCTCAAGTGATCCGCCTGCCTTGGCCTCCCAAAGTGCTGGGATTACAGGCATGAGCCACCGTACCTGGCTACAAAGTTATCTTTTTTGTTTGTTTTTGTTTTTTTATTGAGACGGAGTCTCGCTGTGTTGCCCAGGCTGGAGTGCAGTGGCGCCATCTCGGTTCACTGCAAGCTCCTCCTCCTCCCGGGCTTATGCCATTCTTCTGCCTCAGCCTCCCGAGTAGCTGGGACCACAGGCGCCCGCCACCACACCCGGCTAATTTTTTTTTTTTTTTTTTTTTTTTTGTATTTTTAGTAGAGACAGGGTTTCACCGTGTTAGTCAGGATGGTCTCAATCTCCTGACCTCGTGATCTGCCCGCCTCGGCCTCCCAAAGTGCTGGGATTACAGGCGTGAGCCACCGTGCCTGGCTGAAAGTTATCTTTTAAAGGATAATTGACTACTGATAGTAAGAAAATAAATTTTGGAATTTATAGTATATGTAGAAGTAAATTAAAAATATGATGTAAAATATAACAGTAGCACAAAGAAAAGACAATAAATATACTTCTCTAACATTTTTATACTATACATACAATGGTATATTTTAAAACAGACTGAAAAGTGAAAATGTGTGTGTGTGCATGTGTATGTATATATATATATAGTATGTCCTAGAGCAATCACCTTTTAAAAAAAAAAAAAAAAAATGGGGGGGGGCTATAAGCCTAGTGAAGATAAAATGAAATCAGGAAAAAAACAAAAATACTTAATCCGAAAGAAGTCAGGTAAAGGAAAAAAGGAAAAATGAGCAATTGAGACAAACAGAAAACAAACAGCAATATGGTGCATTTAAACCTAACCATATAGATAATTACATTAAATATAAATTGTTTAAACAATCAAAAAGTAGAGATTGTCAGATGGATTTTTTTAAAAAGACTCAACTACATACTGTCTACAAGAAGAAACTCACTTTATATATAGACGTAGAGAGTTAAAATTAGAAGAAAAAATGTTAATCCAAAGAAAGCTAAAATGCCTATATTAATATTAGATTAAATAGATTTTAGAACATGAAGTATTGCTAGGGATAAAAAGAAGTACTTCTTAAAGATAAAGAAGCCAATTCATTAAGAAAAAATGGTCGGGTGCAGTGGCTCATGCCTGTAACCAGCACTTTGGGAGGCTGAGGTGGGCAGACTGCTTGAGCTCAGGAGCTGGGTAACGTAGTGAAACCCCATCTCTACAAAAAATACAAAAATTTGCCAGGCACGATGGTGCATGCCTGTGTCCCAGCTACTCAGGTGGCTGAAGTGGGAGGATCATTTGAGCCTGGGAGTTGGAGGTTACAGTGAGCCAAGATCACACCACTGCACTTCAGTGTGGGAAACAGAGTGAGACTCTATCTCAAAAAAATTATATGTATAATATATACACACACATGTGTGTACACATATGTATATATAAATGTACACATATGTATATATAAATATACACATAGTATATATGTGCATATATGCATATATATGTATATACATATATGTATATATTATATGTGTACATATATTCATATATGTGTGTACAATTTTTTATGACCATATAATTTTATGGTGCATACGTGTGTGTGTGTGTATATATAGCTATTCTAAATATGTATCTACATAATTACAGAGCCTGACTGATAAGAGAAATTGAAAAACCTAAACAGAGAGCCAAATCATAAGTGAATTCCCATTCACAATTGCTACTAAGAGAATAATATACCTAGGAAAGCAACTTAAAAGGGATGTGAAGGACCTCTTCAAGGAGAACTACAAACCACTGCTCAAGGAAATAAGAGAGGATACAAACAAATGGAAAAACATTCCATGCTCATGGATAGAATCAATATTGTGAAAATGGCCATACTGCCCAAAGTAATTTATAGATTCAATGCTATCCCCATCAAACTACCACTGACTTTCTTCACAGAATTGGAAAAAATGACTTTAAACATCTTATGGAACCAAAAAAGAGCCCACATAGCCAAGACAATCCTGGGCAAGAAGAACAAAGCTGGAGGCATCATGCTACCGGACTTCAAACTATACTACAAGGCTACAAGAACCAAAACAGCATGGTACTGGTATCAAAACAGATATATACACCAATGGAACAGAACAGAAGCCTCAGAAATAACACCACACATCTACAACCATCTGATGTTTGACAAACCTGACACACACAAGCAATGAGGAAAAGATTCTCTATTTAATAAATGGTGTTGGGAAAACTGGCTAGCCATATGCAGAAAGCTAAAACTGGACCCCTTCCTTACACTTTATACAAAAATCAACTCAAGATGGATCAAAGACTTAAATGCAAGACCTAGGACCATAAAAATCCTAGAAGAAAACCTAGGCAATACCATTCAGGACACAGGCATGGGCAAAGACTTCATGTGTGAAACACCAAAAGCAATGGCAACAAAAGCCAAAATTCACAAATGGGATCTAATTAAAGAGCTTCTGCACAGCAAAAGAAACTATCATCAGAGTGAACAGGCAACCTTCAGAATGGGAGAACATTTCTGCAATGTATCCATCTGACGAAGGGCTAATATCCAGAATCTACAAAGAACTTAAACAAATATACAAGAAAAAAAACAAACAACCCCATCAATAAATGGGCAAAGGATATGAACAGACACTTCTCAAAAGAAGACATTTATGCGGCCAACAGACACATGAAAAAATGCTCATCATCACTGGTCATTAGAGAAATGCAAATCAAAACCACAATGAGATACCATCTCACACCAGTTAGAAAGGCGATCATTAAAAAGTCAGGAAACAACAGATGCTGAAGAGGTTGTGGAAAAATAGGAATGCTTTTACACTGTTGATGGGAATGTAAATTAGTTCAACCATTGTGGAAGACAGTGTGGTGATTCCTCAAGGATCTAGAACTAGAAATACCATTTGACCCAGTGATCCCATTACTGGGCATATACCCAAAGGATTATAAATCAGTCTACGATAAACACGCATGCACACGTATGTTTACTGCAGCACTATTCACAATAGCAAAGACTTGGAACCAACTCAAGTGTCCATCAGTGATAGACTGGATTAAGAAAATGTGGCACATACACACCATGGAGTACTATGCAGCCATAAAAAAGGATGTATTCATATCCTTTGCAGGGACATGGATGAAGCTGGAAACCATCATTCTCAGCAAACTATCACAAGATCAGAAAACCAAACACTGCATGTTCTCACTCATAAGTGGGAGTTGAACAATGAGAACACATGGGCAGAGGGAGGGGAACATCACACAGAGGGGCCTGTCAGGGGGTGGGGGGCTAGGGGAGGGATAACATTAGGAGAAATACCTAATGTAGGTGATGGGTTAATGGGTGCAGCAAACCACATGTCACATGCATACCTATGTAACAAAACTGCATGTTCTACACATGTAACCCAGAACTTAAAGTATAATTAAAAAACAAAAAAGAGAGAGAGAGAGAAACAGAAAAACCTACACACATTTTGGAGATCTAAGGGTCCTTAAAAGTTTTTTGTTTTTTTTTTTTTTTTTGAGATGGAGTCCCGCTCTGTCACCCAGGCTGGAGTGCAGTGGCACAATATCTCGGCCCACTGCAAGCTCTGCCTCCCAGGTTCATGCCATTCTCCTATCTCAGCCTCCCAAGTAGCTGGGGCTACAGGTGCCCGTCACCACGCCCAGCTAATTTTTTCTATTTTTACTAGAGACGGGGTTTCACCACGTTAGCCAGGATGGTCTCAATCTCCTGACCTCGTGATCTGCCCACCTTGGTCTCCCAAAGTGCTGGGATTACAGGTGTGAGGCACTGCGCCCGGCCCCAAATTTCCTCTTTTTGTAAGTGGTAGCACAAGTACACAGAAATAGATATAGAAGACTTAAGCAACACCATTGACCAAGTTGACCTATTGCCTTCTATAGAACAACATTCATCAACAGCAGAAAACACATGCCTTTCAAGTACACATAAAACATTCACCAAGATGGACTATATTTGGGGCTATAAAACAAATTGCAATAAATGTAGTAGAATTTAAATCATAAACAGTATGTTCTTTGACCACAACTCAACTAATATCAATATTAAAATGACATCTAGAAAATCTCCAAATCTTTGGAAATTAACAATTCTAAATAATTCAGTAATCAAAGAACAAGTCACAAAAAAACTAGAAAATATTTTGAATTTAAAAAAAATGAAAACAACATTTCAAAATTATAGGATACAGCTGAAACAGTCCTTAGAGAGAAAGGTATGTCATATTAAATGCTTACATGAAGAAAGAAGGGTCTAAACTTTGATGATAAGAAACTATAAAAAGAAGAGCAAATTAAACCCAAGGCAAACAGAAGAAATGAAATAATGAAAATATAGAAATCATTAAAATAGAGAACAGAAAAGCAATACAGAAAATCAAAACCAAAAGCTTGGTTTTTTCAAATTTAATAAAATCTGTAGACCTCTATAGCTAGACTTAAGAGACAAACAAAATTACACAATTTAACAAATATCAGGAATGAAAGAGGCTGGGAGCAGTGGCTCTGTAATTCCAACACTTAGGGAGGTAGGGGTGGGAGGATAACTTGAGCCCAGGTGTTTGAGACCTGCCTAGGCAATATAGCGAGAACCTGTTCTAAAAAATATTAAAAAAAAAAAAAAAGAAAGAAAAAGAAAGGAATGAAAGAGGGAGACATCACTATAGATCCTAGAGATACAATAAAGAAACATTATGAATAACTTTATACCAATAAATTTAATAACCTATAAGAAATGGACAAATTCCTTTAAAAGCTAAAACTGCCAAATCTCATTGAAAAAGTAGATAACTTGAATATCATCCACAAAAGATAGTAAATTTATAGCTGCAAACCTTCCCACAGAAAAATGTCTAGGCCCAGATGGTTTCAGTGGTGAAGGCTATGAAACATTTAGATAAGAAATAACACAAATTCTACACACATTTACAGAGAGTAGAAGATGAAATGCCAACTAATTTTATCAGGCCAACATTAACCTGATAGCAAAACCAGACCAATATATTACAAGAAAAGTATATATCATGATCCTTCATGAACACAGATGCTAAAATTCTTAACAATATATTAACAAATCAAATCTGGCAACGTATAAAAAGAATAAACAAGTGAAGTTTCTCTTGGAATACAGAGTTTGTTCAACATTTGAAATCGGTCCATGTAAAAAGTAAAAGCATATGATTATCTTAAGAGTTGCAGAAAAAGTATTTCACAAAATTCAATATCTCTTCATGATAAAAATTTTCAACAAGCTAAAAAAAAAAAATAGAATGAAGTTTTCTCAACCTGATAAAGAAAACCTATAAAAAACATATGCTAACATCACTTAAAGGTGAAAGACTGAATCCTTTCCCCCTAAGATCAGGAAGAACATCCACGCTCCCTATGCTTATTTAACACTACCAGAGATTCCAGCTGGGGCAATAAGACAAGAAAAAGAAGTGCATGGCCGGGCATGATGGCTCACGCCTATAATCCCAGCACTCTGGGAGGCCTAGGCGGATCACTTGAGGTCAGGAGTTCGAGACTAACCTGGCCAACATAGTGAAACCCCATCTCTACTAAAAATACAAAAATTAGCTGGGTGCGCAAGCCTGTGGTCCCAGCTTCTCAGGAAACTGAAGCAGGAGAATCGCTTGAACCCAGGAGGCAGAGGTTGCCATGAACTGAGATTGTGCCACTGCACTCCAGCCTGGGCGACAGAGTGAGACTCTGTCTCAAAAAAAAAAAAAAAAGAAAAGAAAAAGAAGTACATGCAGACACTTTGAAAAGAAAGAAGTAAACCTGTCTTCATTTGCAGACAACATGAGTATCTCTATGGAAATTATTATGGAATTGTTTAAAGCTAATAGAAGTAAAAGTGAGCTTTACCATCTCTCAGAATAGAAGGCCAGTATACATAAATTAATCATATTGTGGACAAAGTGAAACTATAGTGCAAAAGCACTAATTTAAAAAAAAATGCATTGTAAGTTCTAGAAACTGGAAAAATAGGGGAAAATCTTAAGAATTGAGAGGAGGGAAGAAAATATAAGTAATAAGATAAGGCTTAAGGAAGGAGAAAGATGGAGATCTTTGATCAATGAAACAACAGAGGATCCATTGAAGAATTTAATCTGGAGAGGGACCTGATTGAGATCATTCTGAAAAGTAAAATAGAAGCAATCAAGTTTGATTTGGAATAAACTCTCAGGAGGTTCTTGCCATCATTTAGGCAAAAAAGATGACAGCTTGGTCTCAAGCAAAGGAGAAGGAGAAAAGCAAACCATAGTCAAGAGAGAGTTGGAAGATTAAATCAATTGGCTATTGACAAATGATGAAGGGAAGAGAGAAGGGGGAGACCAGGGCTGCTCCCAGATACGGGGCTGCAGCAGGGAATGACAATGCCCTGCAGAGGAGCAGCTGTGCAGGCTTCAGTCTCTGACTCACAAGATACCCCAGGGAAAGAGCAGGTGTCATCTTTAGCTTCAACCATAAAGTGGCATGCGGTGCAGAGAGTGGCAGCCTGCCTGGGCCACTTTACTCTAAAATATGGCACCTACTGGTCCTCCACTTCAGCCACTGCCCCGGGCACTGGCATAACGGTCATTTACAACAATCATTTCCCTTGCTCGCTTGCCTGGACACCTCCTGGGCCACAAAAGTATGCCTCAAATTAGGCAACTGACATAATAGAGACAGTAGGACCTCTGTCTGAGTCGTGACCATTTTCTCTTCCCCTATCTTCTCTCAGGTTCTCTCTCTGAATTCTCCTGGGGGAGCTCCATCACCTATCAGCTTCTTTTTTTTAATGAAACTTGAACATCTTAAGCTGAAATTAGCCACCCTTCCTGAATAGCAAAATGCAATCACCTTTACAGGACTCCAGATGTTTCAAATACAAAAAGCCACGGGCAGGAGTAATGTTGCAATTCCATCCGTGCCTCAAAAGGGATTTGCAGCCTAAGCACCCACAAGGAGGAGCTCTCTGGTACATTTTCACTTACTCAACAAAGATTTACAATCACCTGCTGTGCACCAGGCTCTGGAGATACTATACTAAATTAAAAGGGCCAGCTGCAATGGCTTATGCCTGTAATCCCAGTACTTTGGGACGCTGAGGTGGGAAGATCACTTGAGCCCAGGAGTTCGAGGCTGTAGCAAGCTATGATTGTGCCACTGCACTCCAGCCTGGGTGACAGAGCATAACTCTGTCTCTAAAGAAAAATATCTATTTATTTATTTATTTATTTAGAGACGGGGTCTTACTCTGTCACCAGGCTGGAATGCAGTGGCACAATCACAGCTCTTGGCAGCCTCAACCTCCCAGGCTCAGGTGTTCCTCCCACCTCCACCTTAGTCTCCCAAGTAGATGGTGCTACAGGTGCCCACCACCACACCTGGCTAATTTGTGTATTTTTTTTTTGTAGAGACGGGGTTTCACCATGTTGCCCACGCTGGTCTCAAACCCCTGGGCTCAAGTGATCCACCTGCCTTGGCCTCCCAACAAATTAAAATTAAAACCGAAAATGTAAACACAGGAGCAGTGGTTCACACTTGTAATCCCATTTTGGGAAGCCAAGGCAGGAGGAATGATTGAGTTCAGGAATTCGAGACCAGCCTGGGCAACATGGTGAGACCTCATCTCTACAAAAAATAAAAAATAAATAAATTAGCCAGGTGTCATGGCATGCACCTGTAGTTCTAGCTACTCAGGAGGCTGAGGTAGGAGGCTTGAGCACAGGAGGTCAAGGCTGCAATGAGCCATGTTCACACCACTGCACTACAGCCTGGGCAATACAGTGAGACACTGTCTCAAAAAAAAATAAAAAATAAAAGATTCTGGCCTCATGGATCTTACATTTCTATGGGAGAGACAATTAGTAAGTAAAAAATAAGCGGCATAAAACATTGTGATAAAGTTATTTAAAAAAAAAAAACAAAATGATGAGATAGAAACTAACTAGAAGAGGACACTCATCAAGAAAGGCATCTCTGGGGAGGCAGCATTTAGGCTGAGACTCAAAGGGTGAGAATGAGCCCGCTTTATGCTCACTACAAGTGATGCAACAGAAATAATTATGCCATATATTTACAGCTCTACATGTTATTAGCGTGTGGTATGGGATCCGTAACAGAAGTGGTGCTGTTAGCATAACTCAATGCACGAAGCTGTGCAAGGGAAGATAGTATTTTGAAAAACTACACTATGCGACCTTCTCCCTAGTTAACTGTTAAGGAAAACTTACTCAGTGATACTAGTTAAGCATGGCAAGGAAAACGTCATTCAGAACCATCACAATAGCTACAGGGACCATGGCAATGGGGTCTTGCAGTCAGGGAGGCTGGGGAAACTCCAAATACAGCACAAGCAGGTGGGAATCATAATTGATGCCAAGGAGCAGGGTGGGGGTCAGTGGATGGAAAATTACTAAGAGGAAACATCAGGGGTAAGGGGGATTCTGGCTAAACCAACCCAACAGGATTCTTGCTGAAGACAGGCCAGGGTGAACAGGCATCGCGTTGGGGATGTGGGAGCAGAAAATTCTGATCAGATATCCAGGATGATCAGATATTGAGGATGAGGGGTTCTGGCTAAACTGACTTAGCAGGGTTCTTTGCTAAAAACTGGATGTTGCAAGAAAGTGCACAGATGGGCTGAGCAGAAGATTTGGAAGCCTCACTAAAGTTTGGCCAGGCAAAGAATCTTTGTCAAAACCTAAAGTATCCTAGAAGAGAAGGAGGTGCAGATTGGATCCAGACTGTGAAAAGAGGAATGAGAAGAGCAGGAGTTATTATTCAACTTATAACATTCAAGAGATGGCGTAGCATAACAATAAACTGGACACAATTGAGAGAAAAAGGATTCTCTACATTTTTAACTCACATTAAGTATATGAAGAGCTAGTCCAATGGACTATAGTAGATAGATTGGAAGTTAAAGAAACATCCGCCCTCTCCTGACAAAGGGCATTGTAGGACAGGAAGAAAGAGGAAGAGAGGAGGCGGTCCCACAACATGTTCCCGGTTTCCCGGAAGTAAGGCGGACAGGCTGAGTGGGAACACCGGGGACTGCAGGGAAATTGCTCCATTCCTTTTTTGGGACTCTGGGAGGAGACCTCTGCAGAGGGTATCCCTGCGCCAATATGGGTAAGAGAAGTTGGGCACCAGCATGACTTAGGGGCGCTGCTTCTCAAAACGCCTAGGGAACAGTTTTTTTTGTTGTTCTTTCCCAATCACCCCTGATTCCCTAATAAAATACACTAAAAATGAGTCAATAGAAAAAGAAAATTTAAAAAAAAAAGGAATACAAGATCAAGTTTTTTATTAGATTCAACAGACATAAAATTCCTATCAAATTGTTTTGAAAGTTTCAAACGATTCCACCAGACACTGTTGGAAGAGCAGAGATTGAACTCAGCTTTTAAAAAGCAGGGGAGTCCCACAGAATGCCTGCCCCTTCCATGGTGGCTTTCTGGCACCCAGATATGTTAAGTGGCCAAGCAGGTAATTTCTATGTGTTATTATCTAAAAATGTTTCTTTATGAAAACACTGGGTGGGACCACAGGGCAGTCTCGGGGGAGAGGAAAAAGGACAAGGTGGTCAGACAGTCCCCAAGGAGAGTGGAATTGCACTTCACACCAGAAAGAGCCTTGTACTCCTGCAACCTCCCTAAATCACCCTGTGAGAATATGTTATTAGCAGACACCTTCAGAATCCCCTGCTAGCATCCTGACAGTGCTCTTGCCAATAATCATTTGACCACATGCATAGAGCCAGCAGCAAAGATTGACTTTCATTGTTTTATTCCTGCCTGTATATAGGCTTTCTGACCTGAAGTAAGCAAGAAAAACATGCGTAATAAAATGGAGGAAAGTTCCAGTTCTCCAGGGCTTAGAAGGAGACCTGGTTCAATGCAACAGTATTTTATATTTGGCACTGTTACTTTGGGGGAAAGAAGAAATGAGAGAAAAAAATGAAGAAGATACAGTGACCTAAGGAAACGCTGCATAAGGCTAACCATTGTTACCTCCTTTCAGGGTGGCTGGTTCTCCTTGCTTCCTTTCTTTCTTTGCCACAGACACCAGGGTTCCAGAATTGTCCACTTCTTCACAGGTGTCACCACTTGGAATTTCCATATGTATCACGCTTGTCCATAGAGGAAGATACAGCTGCCCCAGAGATCCCCTTTCTATCTACACACAAACACAAGCAGCAGGGTCTTCGTGGACCTAAGAAGCAACAAAGATAAGGCAGCCGCAAAGATAATAGGTTCTAGGGGGGGGGATGCTGGTCTTGCTCAGCTGTTGCTGATTAATGGGGCAATTGCACTCAATTAGAATAGGGTTCACCTGAGATTTGTCCCATCTCCAACTTTCCTCTGATAGAGCCTCCCTTCTATGTAAAAGGTAACCATGTCTAGAGAGCCAATCAAGATAAAGCAATAGTGTCCTTTTTGTCCTACCTGGACCTGAGGACTTGTAGACTAGATAATTACTAGTCAAATAGGCCACTAAGAAGTCCAGAACTTAGTATCTCTGGGTTTATCATTATTGCCTGAACCTGCAGCTGTTTCCCATGCATCCTGGGCATGGGAAACAGCCTAAAGTCTTTGGGAAACAGCCTAAAGATAACCTAAAGTCTGAAGGGACTTGCCCTACTTTAAACTGCCACCAGTGCCCTTTGCAGAAAAAAAAAATTGGAGTTCAGGAACTTGGGGTACAAATAAGAGTTTTGGAAAGGGACGGACCAGTCCAGACAGAAAGGGCTGGACTGTTAATTGGCTGGCTAAATCAAGTCATCAGTATTTAGGCTACAGTAACCAAAACAGCATGGTACTGGTACAAAAACAGACACATAGACCAATGGATCAGAATAAAGAGCCCAGAAATAAAGCTGCACACCTACAATCATCTGATCTTAGACAAAGTTGGCAAAAACAAGCAATGGGGAAATAACTTCCTATTCAATAAATGGTGCTGGGATAACCAGCTAGCCACACACAGAAGAATGAAACTGACCCCTTCCTTTAACCATATACAAAAATCAATTCAAGATGGTTTAAAGTCTTAGATGTAAAACCTAAAACTATAAAAACCCTGGAAGAGAACCTAGGAAGTACCATTCTGGACATAGGACTAAGCAAAGATTTCATCATGAAGACACTAAAAGCAATTGCAACAGAAATAAAAATGGACAAATGGGACCTAATTAAATGAAAAAGCTTTTGCACAGCAAAAGAAACTATTAGCAGAGTAAACAACCTACAGAATGGGAGAAAATATTGCAAACTATGCATCCAACAAAGGAGTAATATCCAGAATCTATAAGTAATTTAAACAAATTAACAAGCATTTGTCCATTAAAAAGTTGGCAAAGGACATAAACACTTTTCAAAAGAAGACATACAGCCGGGCACAGTGGCTCACATCTGTAATCCCAGCACTTTGGGAGACCGAAAGGTGGGAGGATCACTTGAGCCCAGGACTTTGAGACCGGCCTGTGCAACATAGTGACTTTGTCTCTCCCAAAAATAAAAAATTAGCCAGGTGTAGTGATGCATACCTGTGGTCCCAACTACTCTGGAGGCAGGAGAATAGCTTGAACCCAGGAGGTAGAAACTGCAGGAAGCTGTGATCACATCACTGCATTCCACTCCAGAACAGAGCAAGACTCTTGTCTCCAAAAAAAAAAAAAGAAGACATATACCTGGCCAAAGAGCATATGAAAAAATGCTCAGTATCACTAGTCAAAAGAGAAATGCAAGTCAAAACCACAATAAGATACCATCTCAAACCGGTCAGATGGCTATTATGAAAAAGTCAAAAAAATAACAGATGTTGGCAAGGTTGTAAAGAAAAGGGAATACTTGTACACTGCTGGTAGGAATGTAAATTAGTTCAGCCATTATGGAAAGCAGTTTTGAGATTTCTCAAAGAATTCAAAGCAGAATTACTATTTGACCCAGCAATCCCATTATTGGGTATATACCCAAAGGAATATAAATTGTTCTGCCATAAAGGCACATGCATGTGTATGTTCATCATAGCACTAGTCACAATAACAAACACATGGAATCAACCTAAATGTCCATCAGTGGAAGACTGGATAAAGAAAATGTGGTATGTATATACATGGAATACTACACAGCCATGAAAAGGAATGAGATCATGTCCTTTGCTGCAACATGGATGAAGCTGGAGACCATTATCCTAAGCAAATTAACACAGGAACAGAAAACCAAATACTGCATGTTCTCACATTGAGTGGACTTTATGTCAATAGACATAGACGTAATAATAGACACTGGGGCCTACTTGAGTTTGGAGGGAGGGAGGAGAGTGAGGATCAAAAAACTACCAATCGGGGACTATGCTTATTACCTGGGTGATGAAATAATCTGTACACTAAACTCCCATGACACACAATTTACCAAACAACATGCACATATAACATATAACAAACATGCACATGTATCCCTGAACCTAAAATAAAAGTTAAAAACAAAAAACGTCGTAAGTGTTTAAGGAAGGAGAGAAAAAAAAAAAAAGAATAGAAACTTCAGACATAACATTTGTTCAGTGCAAAACATTGTAAAATATATAGGGAAAAGTACTTTGAAATACATTCTAACTCAATCATAATGGTTGTGTGACTTTGGACAAATTACTTTGTTTCTCTAGTTTCAGTTCCCTCACCAGCAATATGAGGAAAACTGGGTTTTTCTAACATCGTTGGTGAATTTGACTGTGTATGTGCTGTATCAATTTGACCTGACCCAGGTTCCATCAGGTTCTCCCACTGCCCTAGCTGCAGGTCTCAGCAGCGTGAGCTGTAAGAGCGGCAGTGGCCTCCTCACCACCAAGATACACAAGAGGAAGGTCAGCTCAGCCCAAGACACAGGGAAGGAAGATGCCAAGAGGAGATGGGTGAGGTTGTCAGCTAAACCTGCTCCTGCAACAGTAGAAACAAAAACAAAAACGGCAGCAGGAAAGGATAAACCTTCAGACAAAAAAAAGGAAACAAAAGGGAAAAAGAAGAGTAAAGGGAAAACAAGCCAAAATGGCTAACCAAGAAACTCAAGAAGATTTACCTGCAGAAAATGGAGAAACTGAAAATGGGGAAAGTCCAGCCTCTGATGAAGCTGGAGACAAAGAAGCCACGTCTGATTAGTATCATATGCCCTGTCTTATCCGCAGTTCCTGTCTCCCTTCCTAGTATGAATATTTTTTATCAACTATTTTGTAAATGACAAGTGTTTTAGTAGCTCTAGAAACTTTTTTTTTTTTCTTTTTTTAAGACAGCGTCTCGTTCTATTGCCCAGGCTGGAGTGCAGTGGCACATTCTGGGCTCACTGCAACCTTGGCCTCCCGGGTTCAGGCAGTTCTCCTGCTTCAACCTCAGGAGTAGCTGAGATTACAGGTGCCCGCCACCACACCTAGCTAATTTTTTTTTTTTTTTTTTTTTTTTTTTAGTAAAGATGGGGTTTCGCCATGTTGGCCAAGCTAGTCTGGAACTCCTGACCTCAGGTGATCCACCCACCTCATCCTCCCAAAGTGCTGGAATTACAGATGTGAGCCACCATCCCCGGCCTCTAGAAACATTTTTAAGAGGAGGGAATCCCTCTTCATCCCATTTTTTTAAGTGTGAATGCTTTTATTTAAGAGATGGAATCATTTTCTAGTTATTTATTTTTTGGTACAACAAGCAAATAATGTGGGATACTGGATTACGGGAGTATCCAGTATCTTGACTGTCTTGGGTGTCAGCTTAATATTCCACAAATGGGGGATAGTTTTTATATCCTATATAGAAAACATACTACATGGCAATATGGGGTCACAGTCCCGTACTTAATGCCTTGAACATTTTTAATCCTATTCCCATGTTGTTTTTTAGTAGAATTGTTTCCTAAGAAAACTACTCCTTGGGCCAGGTGCAGTGGTTCACACCTGTAACCCCAGCATTTTGGGAGGCTGAGGTGGGTGGATCATCTGAGATCAGGAGTTCGAGACCAGCTTGGCCAACATGGCAAAACCCCATCTCTACCGAAAATACAAAAAATTAGCCAGGTGTGGTGGCACACACCTATAATCCCAGCTACTTGGGAGGCTGAGGCGGGAGAATTGCTTGAACCTGGGAGGCAGAGGTAGTAGTGAGCCAAGATGACGCCACTGCACTCCAGCCTGGGTGACAGAGCGAGACTCTGTCTCAATAAAAAAAGAAAACCATTCCTTGATGGTGGCCCTCCCTGTCAAAACTGTGTGCACTCTGTAGCATCTGTGGTTGTGGCAGTCCTGTTTTCCTAGGAACTTTGTTAATGTGCTGTGAAAGATTGAAAATTTCAGTATGGGCCGGGCACGGTGGCTCAAGCCTGTAATCCTAGCACTTTGGGAGGCCGAGACGGGCGGATCACGAGGTCAGGAGATCGAGACCATCCTGGCTAACACAGTGAAACCCCGTCTCTACTAAAAATACAAAAACTTAGCCGGGCAAGGTGGCAGGCGCCTGTAGTCCCAGCTACTCGGGAGGCTGAGGCAGGAGAATGGCGGGAACCCGGGAAGCGGAGCTTGCAGTGAGCTGAGATCCGGCCACTGCACTCCAACCTGGGTGACAGAGCGAGACTCCGTCTCAAAAAAAAAAAAAAAAGAAAAAAGAAAATTTCAGTATGTAGTGTCTATGATATAAAATTGTTGGCCAGGTGCAGTGGCTCACGCCTGTAATCCCAGCACTTTGGGAGGCTGAGGCAGGTGGATCATGAGGTCAGGAGATTGAGACCATCCTGGCTAACACGGTGAAACCCCGTCTGTACTAAAAAATACAAAAAATTAGCCGGGAGTGGTGATGTGCGCCTGTAGTCCCAGCTACTTGGGAGGCTGAGGCAGAAGAATGGCATGAACCTGGGAGGTGGAGTTTGCAGTGAGCCGAGATCACACCCCTGCACTCCAGCCTGGGCGAAAGAGCGAGACTCCATCTCAAAAAAAAGTAATAATAATAATAAAAATAAAAAATTGTTAATTGGTGGTACTTACGTAACAGTTTATCCACGTTTGAAGACACTGGCATTTGATATCTTCTTAAGGAAATTTGGCCTTCAAATTTCAAGCTGCAAAGTCATGAGAATATCTGCTTTTAAAGCTTACAATACATGGCTTTTTAGATTTTTGGTACAAAATTATGTACAAATTGTGCAAAATTGTGAAATGTCTATGTACTTACTGATCCCCAACACAACCAATAAAATCTCAATTAGAAAAAAAGAATTGCTTGATCCAACCTGCCCTGGCCCCTTGGCAATTTGCCAAAGTGACAGCCCCCTGCCACTACAGTTGCTTCCTCTCCTCATGCCACTGGCTGAGCTTCCACACAGCTGCATCGTATCTGCCCCAGCAGGAGCCTGGGCTGCTCAGGCGCCCGAGTTCTACCCAACCAGCCCCAGCTGTTGGCATCCCCAGCAGCTGCTGGGGAAAGGTGGCAGCGGGGGCGGGTGGGGAGGCAAGTAACACCCTGGAGGTCCGGGAAATTTAAAAATAGTTAGATGGCCAAGTTCTTCTGCTCTGAAAATTTTAAAAAGGCAAGAAAGCAAGAAAGAGAAATTGGTTAAATTTTGTCCAATGAAAAGCACAAAATAAGAAGCCACTGACTAATAAATGACTTACTTTTCCACCTTTCCAAACCTAATGGTCTGTTCCAGGGCTCAGTGGATCTATGCAGCCTCTCAGGAGATGCCCTGTATGTGGGCTTGGCTGCGTCTCTTTGTGAAATAGGGATCTGCAGGATAAGAAAGATGCCACCTTATGTTTGCATACCCTCCCTCTCTGCTTGAATTCCCCCCTTCCTTCTTCCCTCACTCTTGCTGCCCTGGAATTCCACTCCAAATAAAGTGTTAATGTATAAACTTTGTTTCAGACTCTGTTGTTGTTGTTGTTGTTAGCTTTTAGGGTTTTATACACAATTCAAGGACAAAAGAAGTACCATGAAGATCAAAGGAAATAGTGTATGGGAAAGTCATTTGTAAGTGTTAAAGTAAAAGTTATGCACATAAAAAGTCCACAGGATCTTGAACGAGAAAATAGAGCGGTATAAAATGGCGTGACTGGCAGTGCTGCTGAGATGTCAAGGGATTATGGTCCAGAAAGAAAGAAGCACTTAACTCAGCTGGGGGTGGGGATGGGAGTAGAAGAGGGAGAAGCTCCAAATAAAAGAGGTCCTTTAGAATAAAGACAGCACCTAGGCAGACAAGAGAAGGGTATTTCAGGCACAGGCAGAGATGTGACATTCCAGGGGCCTAAGAAAGCACGGAAAGCCCCAGGAAATTCAGGGAGGAACAGAGTCAAAAGAACAGGCAAAGTTAGACCATGAAGGATGCTGCCCACCACACTTGAGAGCTCAGACTTTTTTTCCTCAAGGCCGTGAGTATTGCAGAGGAATGACACTGTTGAAGTTTACTTTATAAAAAGATCACCCAGACACTGGTGTGGAGGGCGAAGAGCAGAGAGTGAGACCAGAAGTAGGAGAACAATCAGAAGGCCATTGCATCAGTACTGGAAATGAAGAAGGAGGGCTGATCCAAGGCAGTGACTGTGGCAATGTGAAGGAGAGGCAGACTGAAGGCTCCTCTAGGAAGTAAAATCAATTTTCCTGAATGTGGAGGGCCAAGCAAGAAAAAGGCATCTAAGAAGACTTCAGATTTCAGGTGTGAGCAGTTTAAGATGGACAGTAGTGCCACCCACCTGGATCAAAAATAAAGAAAGAGAAGCCAGGAATGGAGTAATATGCTGAATTTTAGCAGTCTAATAGACATCCAGGTGGAGATTAGCAATAAGCTGATGAAAATGTGTATCTCCAACTCAGTTAAGAATTTCTGCTGTAATCCCAGAACTTTGAGAGGCCAAGGCAGGAAGATTACTTGAGCTCAGGAGTTGGAGACCAGCCCGGACAACATAGGGAGACCTCTGTCTCTTCTAAAAATTTTAAAAGTACCAGGTGTGATGACACATGTCTGTAGTCCCAGCTACTCAGAAAGCTGAAGTGGGAGGATTGCTTGAACTCTGGAGGCAGAGGTTGCAGTGAGCTGAGATGGTACCACTGCACTCCAGCCTGGGTGCAGAGCGAGACTTTGAATCAAAACAACAACAACAACAAACAAACAAACAAACAAAAACAATCTTTGGACTGCTGTTAGATTTTGGAAATCACCTCTGAAGAGTGTGTGGAGTTACAAAAGTATGAAGGAGAAAATTTTAAAATACCAACAATTGAGGGATAAACCAAGACCAAAAACCATTAATGACAGAAAAAGGGACGGAGCCATCTAAATGGGAGAAGAGAAACCAAAAAGACTAGTATTCGAGGTGAAGAGATAAGAGAATAAAGTATATGTGAGTCGTCAACAGATAGGTCCAGTAAAATAAGAGTTAAAAAGTGCACTTTGACAGCAACTAGGACACCATTGCTTTTCTTAGCAAAAGAAGTTTTAGTGGGGTGGGGAAAGTGGGAAAGTGCCAGCAGTTTGTTGAAAAGTAAGTGGGAAACTCTCATCCATTGCTGGTGGGAGTGCAAAATTGTACAGCCACTTTGGAAGACAGTTTGCCAGTTATAATATTAAACTTACTCTTACCATATGATCCAGAAATTGTGTTCCTTGGTGCTTACCCAAATGAGTTTAAAATTTATGTCCACACAAAAACCTGAATATGAATGTGTATAGCAGCTTTGTTCATAATTGTCAAAACTTGGAAGCAACCAAGGCGTCCTTCAGTAGGTGAGTGAATAAATAAGCTGTGGAACATGCAGACAATGGAATATTATTCAGTGCTAAAATGAGATGAGCTATCAAGCCATAAAAAGACATGGAGGAAACTTAAATGCATCAACTAAGCAAAATAAGCCAATTTCAAAAGGTTATATACTGTATAATTCCAATTATATGACACTCTGGAAAAGGCAAAACTATGGAGAGTAAAAGAATCAATGGTTTCTAGGAGTTAGGAGGAACGGATGAACAGGCAGAGGATTTCTAGGGAAGCAAAACTATTCTGTATGATACTATAATGGTGGATGCATGTCATCATGCATTTGTCAAAACCCACACAATGTACATCCCTAAGAATGAACCCTAATGTAAACTCTGGACTCGGAGTGATAATGATGTGCCAATATATGTTCATTGTTTGTAATGAATGTACCACTCTGGTGAAGGATTTTGATAGCTGGGGAGTCTATACATATGTGGGGGCAGGAGATATATGGGAAATCTCTGTGCCTTCTGCCGAATTTTGCTGGAAACTTAATGTTCTAAAAAATAAAGTCTATGACTTTTTTCTTTTGAGACGGAGTCTCACTCTGTCACCCAGAGTGAGACTCTGGAGTGCATTGGTGCAATCACGGCTCACTGTAGCCTTTACCGCCTGGGCTCAAGTGATCCTCCCACTTCAGCCACCCAAGTAGTTGGGACTTGAGGCACATGTCACCACACCCAGCTAATTTGTTTTTTGTAGAGACGGGGTCTCGCCATGTTGCCCAGGTGGGTCTCAAACTCCTGGGCTCAAGTTGTCCCCTTGCCTTGGCCTCCCAAAGAGCTGAGGTTACAGGTGTGAGCCACTGTGCCCAGTCTAAAGTATTTTTTTAAGTAGATGAGAGACGATAAGGAGGTGGAGATAATAAACATATGAAATTTTAAGCCATGTGAGTGTTAAAAGATGAAAATCTCTCAATCTATAACAGCACTTAAATGCACATAAAGAAACTGCAGAAGGAAACCAAAAGTAGTACCAGGGAATGATCAGTGAGGAACGGAAAAGGGATAGATGAGGATACCTGAATACAAGAATAAGGAGGGAACTTTTCACTGTACAACTTTTTATACCTCTTGATTTTAAAACCATTTTAATTTATTTATTTACTTATTTAGAGAT
Source organism: Macaca nemestrina (assembly GCF_043159975.1). Classification (NCBI taxonomy): domain Eukaryota; kingdom Metazoa; phylum Chordata; class Mammalia; order Primates; family Cercopithecidae; genus Macaca; species Macaca nemestrina. The sequence continues at coordinate 127,800,454 of NC_092134.1, read as the reverse complement.
GAAGTCTCACACCCTCACCCAGGCTGGAGTGCAGTGGTGCAATCTGGGCTCACTGCAACCTCTGCCTCCCAGGTTCAAGCAATTCTCCTGCCTCAGCCTCCTGAGCAGCCAACCTAAGTGATTGCAGGTGTGTGCCATCATGCCCAATTAATTTTTGTATTTTCAGTGGAGACGGGGTTTCACCATGCAGGCCAGGCTGGTCTCGAACTCCTGACCTCAAGTGATCTGCTCACCTCGGCCTCCCAAAGTTCTGGGATTACAGGCATGAGCCACTGTGCCTGGCCACTTTATTTATTTATTTATTTATAAAACCATGTGAATTTATTAGTTACTCAAAAATTTAAATAAAACACCTACTATGTGCCAGAACTTTTTTTTTCTTCTTTTTTTTATTTTTTAATTTTACTTTTAAGTTCTGGGATACATGTGCAGAACGTGCAGGTTCGTTACATAGGTATACGTGTGCCATGGTGGTTTGCTGCACCTATTGACCCATCCTATAAGTTCCCTCCCCTCACTCCCCACCACTCAACAGGCCCTGGTACCTGATGTTCCCTCCCTTTGTCCATGTGTTCTCAATTTTTCAACTCCCACTTATGAGTGAGAACATGCAGTGTTTGGTTTTCTGTTCCTGTGGTAATTTGCTAGGCGCGCCACCACACCCAGATAATTTTTGTGTATTTTTAGTAGAGATGGGGTTTTGCCATGTTGGCTAGGCTGGTCCTGAACTCCTGGCCTCAGGTGATCCACCCGCCTCAGCCTCCCAAAGTGCTGGGATTACAAGTGTGAGCCACCGCGCCCAGCTCGATGAACATTTCTTGATGTCTTGAGGCAAACTCCCCAAGGAACCAAAACCGAGAGCCTTGTAGGATCTGAGATTATGACTTGGAAATCCCGAAAATCTTTGAATGCTGATGAGACTGGCCGCATAAATACCAAAGGTCATGTGGAGGGAAAAAAAAAAAAAAAAAAAAAAATCAGAAGTAAGAACTACCATAATTGCTGGAATCCCAGGGAGCTGGGAGGAGAATGAATGAGAAATAATGGAGTTCAGTAACACCCTCTCAGTTAACTCAGCTAATAAGGTGGTAGAAGGTAAGAAAGCATTTTTGTTATTATCCCAAACACCCAAGCTTAGCTGATTCTTTTGAAAAAATGCATACCGGCCGCGCGGTGGCTCACGCCTGTAATCCCAGCACTTTGGGAGGCCCAGGTGGGCGAATCACGAGGTCAGGAAATCGAGACCATTCCGGCTAACACGGTGAAACCCCATCTCTACTAAAAATATAAAAAATTAGCCCGGCGTGGTGGTGGGCGCCTGTAGTCCCAGCTACTTGGGAGACTGAGGCAGGAGAATGGTGTGAACCCGGGAGGTGGAGCTTGCAGTGAGCCGAGATCGCGCCGCTGTACTCCAGCCTGGGCGACAGAGGGAGACTCTGTCTCAAAAAAAAAAAAAAAAAGCACACCAATTTCACTATGAAAAACCTGGATTACTTTACATGCCAGGGGAGGGGAGGAAAACCTGGAATTATTTAGTTGGTCAACCCACATTGACAGGAGATTGAAATCAACCACTAGAACTTGATTATAAAACCTGTTAAATCAATTAAGTTACACCGTCTGTGAGCCACTACATTTTGATACATTTCTATGACCTGTAGTTCCCTTATTTTTGTATTCACCACAGTTGGCTTTCAGAATATCCCTCTAAGTAAAGACAAGTAACCCAAAGAAGGCCTCCCATTGAATTCAGAAGGGCTTCTAGAGGGGAAAATATCTGCTCATTAACATTGCCATTTTAGGCTGGGCACAGTGGCTCACGCCTGTAATCTCAGTACTTTGGGAGGCCAAGGCAGGTGGATTACTTAAGGTCAGGAGTTCAAGACCAGCCTGGCCAACATGGTGAAACTCCATCTCTACAAAAACACAATAATTATCCTGGCGTGGTGGCATGCACCTATAATCCCAGCTACTCAAGAGACTGAGAGAGGAGAATCACTTGAACCTGGGAGGCGGAGGTTGCAGTGAGCCAAGATCACGCCACTGCACTCAAGTCTGGGTGACAGATTGAGACTGTGTCTCAAATTTAAAAAAAAAAAATTGTCATTTTAACAAAAGAATAGAATTACAAAATCCAACACAATCAACTTTGCCAAGCAAAGAAACGTAAGTATGAAACATTTCAGCTTTTCCCCCAAAATAGTTTATAACAAAGAATTGAACCAGTACAATACCCTCAAGAACACCCAGATAGAAATTCTGTTTGAAAGTCTTTTCCAAGGAAAATGGAAGTTAAATATTAACCTCACATGAAGCAATCTGCAAACTTTGTTGCCAAATACTGATAATTATTGGTGTTCTTCATGGAAAAAAGCAGTCTGGGTAAACAATTTTAGATATGGAGTTACATTTACTCTATTTTAAGCTGACCATATTTACTCACATTATTTTCCCCTCTCCTTATCCTTTCCCTCAATCTTCTGAGGGAAAGAAAAGATGCTTTTTTCCTGCCTAATTTTCCTCTGACAAATTGTTATGGCATTGAAACTTTGATAAAGAAAGAACTAGAATTGCAACCTCAATGGGAGATTATTGCCACATTATGCTTTCTATAATCATGTTATTTGTTTTATTTAGGGTTTTATTGTCTTGTTGTTTGAAGGGAAAAAAATCAGAACTTTACCTGCTTTTTTCACATTAATATGTGTGATATGGTTTGGCTGTGTCCCCACCAAAATCTCATCTTTAATTGTGGTTCCCATAATCCCCACGTGTCGTGGGAGGGACCAGGTGGAGATAATTGAACCACAGGGGCAGTTTCCCCCATTCTGTTATCATGATAGTAAGTTAGTTCTCATGAGATCTGATGGTTTATAAGGGGCTTCCCCCTTCACTGGGCATTCATTCTTCTCCTTCCTGCCAGCGTGTGAAAAAGAATGTATTTGCTTCCCCTTCTGTTATGATTGTAAGTTTCCTGAGGCCTCCCCAGCCATGCTGAACTGTGAGTCAATTAAACTTCTTTGCTTTATAAATTACCCAATCTTGGGTATGTCTTTATTAGCGGTGTGAGAACAGACTAATACAACGTAAACTTGATTAGCTTAATCATTATTAATCTATATTTTATTATTGGTATTAATAATGAATTGATATTTATTGTTAATAACAAAATAATTAACATTAATGTTATTGTGACTATTAATAATACAATCCTATATAAATAAACTATTCACATTAATAATATTGGTCTATTTTTTAAGAGATAACATGTAACAAAAATTCTAACAATTTAAACATCTGACAGACAGATAGATATTTGCTGTGAAATGTCTGGTTAATTGGTTGAGTGGGACTGTGGAAAGACCAGATTGACACCAATCCTCTTGTTCCCACTTGGAAGAATGCATTTGATTTCTTTTTGAATAAATGAAAATTAAATCTTAACCATCCTAGCTCTCTGACTAACTCTGAAAGCTACGGAGGGAGATAAATATCCTTAATGTCTCCACCCAGGTATAATCCTATTACATTTAAATGTTTATGTTTCCTTTGAAATCCTAATTAGCTAAAGAGTGCTTGTGCTGATAGCTATGTAGCCAGCCTGCCTTAGAGAAAATATTATTCCAATGTTACTTGTACCCTGTTCTAGGAGCAATATAATTACACAGCACCTACCTCTTTGTTAGTAGTAAATTATTTGAATGTGGATGTGGGACTTATAAACAGGATGTCATGGCAACATATATACTCTTATTTCCAAGTTTCCAGCCAAATGTCACAAATCCTATTGCTATGGTTTGAATGCCCCCTCCAAAATTAATGCTGATATTTAATTGCTGATGTGACAGTATTGAGAGGTAGCGGCTTTTAAAGAAATGATTAGATCATGGGGGCTCCACCCTTATGAGTGAATTGATGTCATTATTAAAGGAGTGGGTTAGTTATCTCAGGAGTGACTTTGTTACAGAAGGAAACTCTCTTGCATGTGCTCTCTTGCCCTTCCCGTCATTTGGCCATAGTGTGACACAGCAAATAGGACCTCACCAGAGGGCCAAACAGATGCTGGCACCACGCCCTTGAACTTCCCAGCCTCAAGAACCATGAGCCAAATAAATATCTTTTCTTTATAAATTCCCCAGTCTGTGGTATTCTATTACAGCAGTAGAAAACAGACTGAGACATCTGTGTATCAGGATGTAAACTACATGAGGGTTTTGTTCACCAATGTATTTCCAGCACCTAGTTCAGGCCCTGACAAAAAGTGTACACTCAGAAAATGTTTGATGACTGAACGGGTAAATGAATTTATAACAGATAGGAATCAAAAAACTCCAGTATACTACAGTATACAACAAATAACTCACTTCTTTATATTCTATTCTTCATTTTAATTAACTCTCAATCCCAATCCTGATGGACTAAAATTCAGCCTCAATCTTATTTGTTGTTTTCATTCAGCCCAGAATTTGTTTTTTGTTTGTTTGTGGGTCGTTTTGTTTGTTTGGTTGGTTGGTTGGTTTTTTTTTTGAGATGAAGTCTTGCTCTGTTGCCCAAGCTGGAGTGCAATGGCACAATCTCGGCTCACTGCAACCTTTGCCTAATGGGTTCAAGTGATTTTCCTGCCTCAGCCTCCTGAGTAGCTAGGATTACAGGCGCCTGCCACCACACCGGTTAATTTTTGTATTTTTTTTAGTGCAGATGGAGTTTCACCATGTTGGCCAGACTGGTCTTGAACTCCTGACTTCAAGTGATCTGCCTGCCTCAGGCTCCCAAAGTGCTGGGATTACAGGCATGAGTCATTGCAACTGGCTTCAGCCCAGAGTTCTGAAGCCCTCTACAGTCCCAAAATGCAAAAGAGGTGGAGTGGCACTGGCATTGTAGGGCTGGGTCAGCCCTCAATAATCAATCATTTTTCTACACAGGGTATAGCTCAGATGTGCACTACTACTGTCAACATTGTCGCACAGGCAATCAATAACCAATCCAGCCCTGTGGTTTCCCTCCCTGGAGACCATGCATCCATTCCCTCTGGAATCTTGCTGTTTCTCAGGAGGCTGCTGGGAAGGCTAGGACACCCCGCTACTCCGAGAGAAGTCATTTGTGGGAGGCCCTTAATTGATCCTCAAACTATTGCCCCTAGTTCACTTCTCTCTGTGGTGCCTGGCTGCACTTTCTAGATCTTTCATTTTTTTCCTTGGATAACGAGGGCAATAGAGAAAATGGTCTCATTGGCAGATGGGTACCTTTCTCGGCCCGTGGAAATCTGGGGCCCCGAAAGTTGTTTATAGCCTAAACGCTTCCAGTTTCCTGTAATACAAGCTCATGGCATTTTCGACAATAAATCTCTTTCAAAAACATGTGTTCATTTTTTTTGACTTCAGTCACACCAACAATTCTTCTTGGAACATGACTTTCTTTCTAGATTTAATTACAGGTCCTTTAAGTTTATCAGGTTTCCACAGGACCTTGCACTTAAAGTCGCTTTTCTAGAAGCCATTTTGTTCAGCTGCATGGGTTAGTATGGTCCAGCTTAATGCAATCCAAGGTCTTAACAGACATCTCATAGCTACATCATTGATTTGGTCTTTGTCCTAAGGCTTAATTGACCTTCCTAGATGAAATTATTCCTCCTTCTATCATTTGCTAGTTGGAAAGAAAGAAAAAGTGGTATCTTTCGACACAGTTCTAAAATGTCTGAATTATCTCTTACTTTTTAGTGCTGCTTGCAAGTAGGCTATTTTTTTTTTTCTGAGTTCATTTCTTTCTTTTATAACCTTATGAATGCAGCTAATATCAGCCAATCCATGCTATGATATTCTGCTTTGGAATCTCTTTCCCAAAATCCACATATTTATTATATAAAAGATCAGGTCTTTTGGAAAAGGTAAAGGTCTTTAATACGCAAAGCAGCAGTTATGAACTAATGACATATTAAAGACCTTTTCCATAAACAAAAATGTTGCAGATATGTTAAGTTAAAAATAATAATAAGCAATCTTTAAAACAGCATTTAGCATACATTACAGTGTATATAGGGGAAAAAGGTATGTGCATATGTGTGTGTTGTCAACCTGAGTAACAGACAAGAGAGATAGTCTTCAAACATAATGAGTTTAATGGGGAGTGCAGAGTGGATCTGCAAATCCAAGATATGCAGGCTAAGGAGACTACCATTTTATCCAAGGAGGTTGAGGCAAGGAGATGATTTTAAAGGCAGAAGAGAAAAGTACACATAATTTGTTCTGAAACAGAGAACATTGTTTACAGAGGCTTATCACAGTAGATGACACTAGTTTTTTAGTAGAGACATTGTGTCAGGCAAGTGTTCTTATGGATCTTGCTAGCTGTCCTTATGACTCACCTAGCAAGATACAGTTTGGAAATCCTTGGCAAAGATTCCTGCTATAGGCATACATGTGTAAGAACCCTTTAGAGAGTCTTTGTAATAGTTCTTATCATAGGCATGTGTGAGTGAGGGCCCTTCATTCTTAACTTCCCAGCTTCATTTTATTGTTGTTGATTTGGTCTGACACAAGAGACTCCATTTTGATTCTGGAAACTTTTACTATATATACATAATTTAATACATAAGATATCTCTAGAAAAATATGCAAGAAACTAAGTGCTATAGTTGCCCCTGGAGAGGTACTGGGGAACTAGAAGATGGGGGTGAAAGGGAATTATTCTTTTCACTACATATGTATATATACACATACACACATATGTATATATTCAAAAGATATAAAGGAGTATATATACACATATATATGTATATAAAGGAGTATATATACACACATATATATGTATATAAGGGAGTATATATACATATACAGGAGTATATATACACACACATATGTATATAAAGGAGTATATATACACATATATACACACATATGTGTATATATTATATATACATATATACACACATATGTGTATATATTATATATACATATATACACACATATGTATATGTATATGTATATACATCTATACATACATATACTCCTTTATATCTTTTGAATTCCAAACTATGTACATATATATTCAAAATCACATTTTTTTTTGAGCCAGAGTCTTGTTCTGTCACCCAGGCTGGAGTCCAGTGGTGCAATCTTGGCTCAATGCAGCTGCCACCTCCCGGGTTCCAGTGATTCTCCTGCCTCAGCCTCCCAAGTAGCTGGGATTACAGGCACATGCCACCACACCCAGCTAATTTTTGTGGTTTTAGTAGAGACGGAGTTTCACCATGTCAGCCAGGATGTCTCGAAGTCCTGACCTCAGGTGATCCTCCCAACTTGCCTCCCAAAGTGCTGGGATTACAGGCGTGAGCCACATGCCCAGCCAAAAATAATTTCTTCAAAGTTGAAATATGTGCACAATAATGAAAAGTGAAACTTCCTCCTGAGCTCTGCACAAAAATCCTAGGAGTTGGCACCTCAAGTTAATACACTGTAAAAACATGTGTAAACTTTAGAATATAGCACATGTATATTTCTGTGCTCATTTTTCTCAGTAGTTTGTATTTTTGGTGTTAGTGCTTTTCACATTGTTAATTTTTTTTTTTTTTCCTGAGAGACAGAGTCTCACTCTTTTTACCCAGTCCAGAGTGTAGTGGCGTAGTCATGGCTCACTGTGGCCTTGACATCCCAGGCTCAAGCGATCTTCCCACCTCAGTCTCCCAAGTAGCTGGGACCATAAGCATGCACCACCACACCTAGCTAATTTTTAAATTTTTTTTGTAGAGATAGGATCTTGCTTTGTTGTCCAGGTTGGTATCAAACTCCCGGCCTCAAACAATCCTCCCACCCTAGTCTCCCAAATATAGTGGCTCATTATAGGCATGACACATTATAGGCATGACACATTATCAGCATGACAATGACACATGTGTCATTCTTAGACACATTTAAAAAAAATGTATTCATTGTTTTTTAAGAATGAAATTCAAATTAAATATTTGCAATGAAGCACCTCCACAGAAGGGTTTTTTGGAACCAGTTTAAAAACCATTGCAGCTTTACACCAAGAATAAGAAGGCAATTACAGGCTTCTTAGAGACTAGACTGGATTTTAGAAAGATGCATTCAGTGCCAGGCATGGTGGCTCATGCCTGTAATCTCAGCACTTTGGGAGGCCGAGGTGGGTGGATCACTTGAGGTCAGGAGTTCAAGACCAGCCTAGCCAACTTGGTGAAACCCCATCTCTACTAAAAATGCAAAAATTAGATGGGCACAGGGGTGCGCACCTCTAGTCCCAGCTACTCAGTAGGTTGAAACAGGAGAATTGCTCGAACCCTGGAGGTGGAGGTTGCAGTGAACCGAGATCACGCCACTGCACTCCAGCCTGGGTGACAGGGTGACAGAGCAAGACTCCGTCTCAAAAAAAAAAAGAAAAAGAAAAAGAAAACAGAAAAAGAAAGAAAGATGCATTCAGATGGTCACCAACTGGGTTCACTGAAAAGCAAACTCTAAGAGATTGTGTACAGAATGTTTCTTAGGAAGTACTCTCAAGAACAAAACCTGTGGGGACATGAAGAAAGTACAATTGGAAAAAAGAAAGAAAGTATAATTGGGCAGAGAGAAAAGTTAAACTGTGAGTCACAGCAAAAGCCTAAGTCCATCTTAAAGTGAGCTTTGGAGATAGGATGACACTTCAGAGTTGCTCCAAAGTGGAACAAGAGGACTGGGCCTTTATGCTCCCAAAACAACCTGACACTTGGATTTTAGCTACTCTTGGAAAGGGGCAAGACCTTGAGCAAGGTTGTTTTCTTCAACCAAGGCCAAGAACTGGAGAAGATTTCAGCTGAGATCTATTGACTAACAACACTCCCAGCTGCAGGGGTAACAAAGGCTTCAGTCCTGGAGTGGGGAGATCAAGGTGGGATAGTACAACATCCATTATCGTCCACTCCTGAGTCTCTTGGATCCACCTGCTTCATTCAAGTTCCAAGAGCAGGTCCTTAAATTTTCACAGGGCCTCCATCCCCACCATGCAGCTAATCTCAAGAGCACAAATGATACTCATCATCATTCTACTATATAGGTCTCTTAGATTCCCTTTCTCTCTCCTGACCTAGGTGGTTTACCTAGTGTATCAGTCCGTTTTCACGCTGCTGATAAAGACATACCCAAGATAGGGCAATTTACAAAAGCAAGAGGTTTAATTGGACTTACAGTTCCACATGGCTGGGGCAGCCCCACAATCACGGTGGAAGGCAAAGAGGAACAAGTTACGTCTTACATGGATGGCAGCAGGCAAAGAGAGAATGAGGAAGATGCAGGCTGGGCACGGTGGCTCACACCTGTAATCCTAGCACTTTGGGAGGCCGAGGCAGGTGGATCACAAGGTCAAGAGATCGAGACCATCCTGGCCAACATGGTGAAACCCCATCTCTGCTAAAAATATAAAATAGCTGGATATGGTGGTGCGCACCTGTATTCCCAGCTACTCGGGAGGCTGAGGCAGGAGAATCACTCGAACCCGGGAGGCAGAGGTTGCAGTGAGCGGAGATTGCACCATTGCACTCCAGCCTGGCAACAGAGTGAGACTCCATCTCAAAGAGAGAATGAGGAGGACGCAAAAGCAGAAACCCCTGATAAAACCATCAGATTAGCTGGGCACGGTGGCTCAAGTCCGTAATCCCAGCACTTTGGGAGGCTGAGGTGGGTGAATCACAAGGTCTGAAGTTCGAGACCAGCCTGACCAATGTGGTGAAACCCCGTCTCTACTAAAAATACAAAAATTAGCCGGGTATGGTGGTAAGTGCCTGTAATCCCAGCTGCCTGGGAGACTGAGGCAGGAGAATTGCTTGATCCTGGGAGGCAGAGGTTGCAGTGAGCCAGGATCACACCACTGCACTCCAGCCTGGGCAACAGGGTGAGACCCTGTCTCAAAAAAAAAAAAAAAATCAGATCTCATGAGATTTATTCACTACCATGAAAAGAGTATGGGGGAAACCACCCCCATGATTCAATTATCTCCCATCAGGTCCCTCCCAGAACGCATGGGAATTATGGGAGTACGATTCAAGATGCGATTTGGGTGGGACACAGAGCCAAACCTTATCACCAAGGTAGGGTGACCCAGGCAGTCATCTCTGAGAGGATCTAACACCCTGGTCATCATCCCCATCTCAGGACGTGTGTGCCTGTTGTATCAAGAAACCAAGTGGATTGTGTGGGTGCCAAACATATTATTTCCTAATGGTCAGGTTGATTACTTCTTCCAGGAGAGTGAATCTCCTTTTTGACTGCTGGTATGAGGTTTAATGCAATGCTTTCTGTATCCTCTGGTGAAAGTGCTCACTCTTTTGGATCGGGATCTCTAAGAAACAGTTTCCCCATTGAGTTACTGGGGAGTAATGGTTGGTGGAGCCACTCTTGCCTCCATCCATTAGTTCCCAGACGTATATATTCTGCTGCAAAGACTTCTCAAGTTCGGATATTTTAAACGACTTACCAGACTCAAGGTTTTTATTTAAAGGCAAATGATGCATTTGCATCAAGAGATGGTGAGTACAGGCAAGCACTGGAATCTGAGAGACAGCTCCGACACAGCTCCCCAGCGTCCTGACTTGCACACAATGCACTCAGAATCTAGGTCAAATCACCAAGATCTGTGCAAGGAACCTTAGCTTTGGGGAAATTCAATAAGGAAGTTCCCAGTGGAGATTTTATGTCCCCTTAGCCAGGCCTATCAAACCGGTTAGGCCAGTTTAAGGCTATCAGTATAGAAACTGGCCCTGGCAGTTAGGAGGGGAGTTTCAGACTTCAAACAGCATATCATAAATTCCACTTTCCTTATCTTGTCTGACAGTCAGAAACCAGACATCAAGGCATCCACCAGAGACAAAGACAGTGCTGTTCTAGTCCAGTTGTAAATTCACTCCATCTATCAGACTTATTTATTGAAGATACCACACCATACAGCTCTGGTTGACTTCAGATGTATACTAATTCTGCGGCATGGTGCCCCATCCTCTCAGGGTGTTCTCTCCAAGCTGGTACCTTAACAGGTTTCATCAGAGCTGTTTACACCAATGTTGTTTCATCACTCTATCAGACCACCAGGCTCTGGGTGGAATGGTAGGTGAGAGAACCAGTGGATCTTAAGTCATGTGCGAACTGCTGCATTTCCTATCCTGTTAAGTAGGTTCCTTAGTCCAATGCGATGTCATCCAGATCCCATGTCAAGTAGATCAAATACTTTGTAAGCCCTCAACAAGTTATGCTAGATGAGGCCCTGCAAGCAAGAAAGTTAAACTCATACTCAGAATACATCAATTCCAGTCAGGATAAATTTAGCTGCCATAGCAGAATAACATAGACTGGGTGACTTATAAACAGCAGAAATTTATTCCTCAAATTTCTGGAGGTGGGAAGTTCAAGATCAAGATTCTATGTCTAGATCTTGACATGTCAAGGTATGTTGGCTCATGCCTGTAATCCTAGCTCTTTGGGAGGCTGAGGTGGGCAGATTGCTTGAGCCCAGGAGTTGAAGACCAGCCTAGGTAACACAGGGAGACTCTGTTTCTAAAAAAGCTAGGCATATGACACATTCCTGTAGTCTCAGCTACTTGAGAGGCCAAGGTGGAAGGACTGCTTAAGCCCAGGAGGTCAAGGCTGCAGTGAGCTAGCATCTCACCACTGCACTCCAACCTAGAGTACAGTGCAAGGCAAGACCCTATCTCAGAAAAAAAAAAAATTAAATGTCCAGTGAGAGCCTGCTTTTTGGCTCATAGATAGCCTTTTACTTGCTGCATCCTCACATGGAAGGAGGAGCAAACAAGCTTTCTTCTAGAAGGGCACTAATCCCATTCATGAGGACTCCACCCTTATGATGGAATCACCTCCCAAGGGCCCTACCTCCTAATACCTTCATCTAAGGAGTTAGGATTTCAACATAGGAATAAACATTCCATTCATGACAGGATCCAAATAGTTAACATGCCACCAAGTGGATGATTGGTCTCCTTGAGGGATGGTGCTATATTGGGGTTCAGGATTTGTCTCCATAGCTTTCAACAGCAATGAAAGCTAGATCAGCCTGGGTAAGTGCAACCCCTTTTGTTGGACTCATGTACAGGTTTCATCCCTGCCACCATGACTACTCTGTTCATGTACCAGTGAACCAGCACTGGAATGGCTGATGACAGAGACTTCCTGACTCACCTGGCTGGATCATTGCCTACTTGCTTACTTAGAGGGATCACTGTTTGCTTACCTGAAGAGGGAGAATTAGTCTTTACAAGGGAAAAGTGGACTATTTCTGTAGAAGAATTTCAGGATTCAAGATTCTCCGGTGCATCAACCCAGATGTCTCCCTTCCCTGTGTCAGGGTTACATTTCTTCCCAATTAGGGCTCCCAATTAGTGCAGAGAAAACTTTCCATGGTTGAGAATCTACCATTTCTGGAGCTCTACCATACATATCCTACAGGAAATGAGAGTCTATTTATGCTGCCAAGGAGACCCTCTGGCTTTCACACTTAGCCTTTAATTAATTGATAATTAATGACTCTTTCATTATCTTTCTGCAGAACTGAATGGCCCTCTGCAATAGCCATCCAATTTTATAGTCCTTATAGTTAGTATTTCCTCTGTCTTTCTCAAATGACTGATACATTGTACCTACAAGTACATTCCTTCCATTGGTAGACTATCCAAGTTCACTGCTAGTGAAAGTTTTAAAAATTGCACGGCTACTGCATGCCATGGACTATTTGCTGTCTGTGTGCCACCTACTACCAGTGATGGGGACCTCATTGATATTTGGTCTGTGAATGATCCATTTCCAAAGTCCTGTCTTAAGAGTTTTCATTTTCAGACACTCCTGGTGCCAGCTATTTCCGGTTGAGTTCCCCATGAACCAAATTCTGAGGCAGAGATCTGCATGTAGGAACTGTATTGGCAAATAATCTTAGGATCAGCTCCTGTGGGGGAATGAAAAAACCCAAGATTGTTTAGAGAGAAAAGTCAAACTTCATGATTCTGTCAAAACAAAGGCCTCAGTCCATCCTATTAGGAGATCTGGAGTTGGGATGACCCTTCAGAGTTGCCCCAAATTGCAGTCATAACGCTAGGCCTCTGTGCCTCTGCATTTACAAGTCTTTGGATACGAATTGCCTCCTGGAAGGAGGTATGACCTTGGGCTAGGCAGTTCTCTTTACCCAAGGGCAATTCTAGAAGAGAGACTTGGCTGAGAGTTGATTGCCAGTACTCCCACTGCTGGAGGAATTCTTCAAGCCTTAGATGAGAAGTGGTGTCTGGGAAGCACACCACAGCATCCACAGTACAGATGAAGGAAAGTCAGTGCCTCCTAACTGAAACAAAATAGATTCAATCTTTATCTTATATACTTGCAATTGCCTATCTTTTATCCCTTAGTTCAACTCAGTTTTACTTAAGATCATTATATATACTAGATACCAGGAATATAATGATGAATAAGATTTCTACATTCAAAATGCCAATTATTTCCTCTCTGCCTCCATGCTTCCTAAAAGAGAATTTGTCATTCTCTCTTCTCTAAGAGTCTGCTCCCATAATCCTTTCTAAGTGTTCAGCCGCCACGTGTCTCTGTCCTCCTGGCTTCAGCTGCACAGTCTAATTTTTCTCTTCTGGGATTTTGGAACCAGCACATATGGACCTAACTCAGTCTCCTTTTATTTGTTTTAACAGAAATGCTGCTGCGAGTTGCAGCTCACACCTGTAATACCAGCACCTTGGGAAGCTGCGGCAGGCAGACTGCTCGAGCTCAGGAGTTCGAGACGAACCTGAGCAACGTGGTGAAACCCTGCCTCTACAAAACAACATAAAAAGTAGCCTGGCATGGTGGCGCACACCTGTAGTCACAGCTACTAGGGAGGCTGAACTGGGAGGATTGCTTGAGCCCAGGAGGTCGAGGCTGCAGTGAGTCATGATTAAGCCATGATGATGCCACTGCACTCTAGCCTGGGTGACAGGGTAAGACCCTGTCTCAAAAAAACAAAGAAAAATAGATTATCTACCTGAGATCACATATCATTGGGTTTAGAATTATCTTTTATCCCAGCACTTTGGGAGGCCAAGGCAGGTGGATCACTTGAGTTCAGGAGTTCGAGATCAGCCTGGCCAACATGGTGAAACCCCGCCTCTACTAAAAATACAAAAATTAGCCAAGCATGGTAGTGTGTACCTATAATCCAAGCTACTCAGGAGGCTGAGGGAGGAGAATGGCTTGAACCTGGGAGGCAGAAGTTGCAGCAGTGAGCCGAGATCATACTGCGATACTCCAGCCTGGGAGACAAAGCAGACTCCATCTCAAAAAAGCAAAAAAAGAATTGCTTTTTTCCTTTTTGAGTGAAAATTTCAATAATGCTTACATGTGTGTATATGTGGGGACTTTTTCGCATTGTTTCCAGTATTGTTGGCTAAAAATTAATTTTTCAGATTACTTTTGATTCAAGACAGACTAAAGGACTTTGTTCTTTTCTGAGTATTTATGGCAATAAAATGTGTGCTTTATCTATTCAATAGGGTTTGAATGGAAAGAGAGCTCTACTGCAGGTGTGAATTTGTAAATATCTGAGGTCGGCTTGCTTTGTGCTGCGAGAGGGGTGTGGGCTTGAGGAAATAACATAGATATGGGTCTGGATATGAACAGAAAAATCAGGGTAAGTGGCTTTAAACTGGGTCAGCACACGTCTCCATTCTTAAGGAAGAGACAAGTTGCTCTGCAGTTTCCCTGTGACCTCAATACAGTCTGTTGAAAAGCTATTTGGCTTCTTATACTGGAGCCTCTGATTTATATCCCAGAAACTCCTTTCTTTCAGCTTCCCTTGCCTAAGAATTCCCTGCCTATTCCTTTTACTTCCACCTCAGTGAAGCCAAAGCCCTGCCCTGCTTCTCACAGGGCCCAGGGCAGATTTTGTATTTAGAAACCAGTGGGAACAGTAGGAAAGGGGAAAGATGAGGGATATATACAAATACTTCCCTCCCCATTCCTGACCCTCTTCTGCCACGAACCAAGTCCACATCACGTTTCCTAACTACAAAACACTCTGCAGTAGCCAGTGCCTAGCTCCAGGATGCCTGGGGGAGTCCTCAAGTCTAGATCTCCTCTAAATGCATTAAAAGAAAGGTCATTTTAGTCTTTTTTTACCCAAACAGTCCCACTCTGAAAACTCCTTTGCTTACTCGTTGCAGTGGCTCATGCCTGTAGTCCCATTTTGGAAGGCCCAGGCAGGAGGATCGCTTGAGCCCAGCAAATTTTAGACCAGCCTGGGCAACATAGTGAGACCCCATCTCTACAAAAAAAGTAAAAAATTAGTGAGATCATCTCCTTTGCAGTGACACGGATGAAGCTGGAAGCCATCATTATCAGCAAACTAACAAAGGAACAGAAAACCAAACACCGCATGTTCTCACTCATAAGTGGTAGCTGAACGATGAGAACACATGGACACAAGGATGGGAACAACATATAGTGGGGCGTGTCGGGGGGTGGGGGCAAGGGTAGGGAGAGCATTAGGACAAATACCTGATGCATGCGGGGCTTAAAACCTAGATGACAGGTTGATGGGTGCAGCAAACCATCATGGACAAAGCTACACACTGCACACGTATCCCAGAACTTAAAAGTAAAATAAAAATAAAAATAAAATAAAAATTTAGCTGGGCATGGTAGTATATGCCTGTAGTCCCAGCTACTTGGAAGGCCAAGGTAGGAGGATCGCTTGAGCATAACAAGTTGAGGCTGCAGTGAGCCAAGATTGTACCACTGCACTCCAGCCTGGATGACAGTGAGATCCTGTTTCAGCAACAAAGGAAATTTTTTTTTTTTTTTTTTTTTTTAAAAGACAGAATCTCACTCTGTTAGCCAGGTTGGAGTGCCGTGGTATGATCTTGGCTCACTGCGACCTCCATCTCCCGGGTTCAAGCAATTCTCCTGCCTCAGTCTCCCGAGTAGCTGGGATTACAGGTGTGTGCCACCATGCCCAGCTAATTTTTTTTGTATTGTTAGTAGAGACGGGGTTTCACGATGTTGGCCAGGCTGGTCTCAAACTCCTGACCTCAGGTGATTCGCCGGCCTCAGCCTCCCAAAGTGCTGAAATTATAGGCGTGAGCCACCACACCCGGCCAGGAAAAGAAATCTTTAAACAAAAAATAACCTAGACTGATTCAGATGTTTAAAAATGTTTATTCTACTAACAGGGGTTTCAAGAGACAGATTTGACTCCCTGTCCTCCCTTGCCATTCCCTAGGCAGGGCTTTACTTGGCCCGATGTGTATCAGGGGACCCAGGGGGCATGGAAAGAATGGGAAGTGGAGGCCACTCCCGTGGTGTCCCCTTGCATTCCAGTGTCATTATTCACGCAAAATAAGGCTAAAAGGAACATTTGGGGCTGTCCTGAATGATTAATTACGAAGTTACTAAAGGCCAGTTGTATCCCGTTGAAGGTCCATGTCCTACTACTGATATGATAAAAGAGAGATATATATAGGCTAATTGCATGTATATAAATCTTGTATCTTCAGGTTTAGGTAGAAAAAGTCTTTCCTTCTTTGCCTGTCCTGTCTCTGCCCCAGGACAGCAGCGCCTATGAGTAGGAGGGACGGTTTGTATGACTGACTGACTGAACTATCAGTCTACAAAGAGTGGACCAAGTGGAAAATAACCTCATTTCCCCCACAGTCCTCAAGAAAAGGATTTTCCCTTGATTAGATTACTAGCCATTGGAAAATGTCTTAATAATCTTGTATTCCTCCACCCCTTACTCCAATGTGATTAAAAAAAAAAAAAAAAAAAAAAAAGCTGCATTTAGTTAAACACTTGCCAGGCACCTGTCTTACATTATTTCTTTAATCCTGACACTGACACTGTAATGTAGCTGTTACTATGCTAGTTTTACTTATGCAGAAATGCAGGAACAACTTGACTAACCTGATCAGCAGCACACAAAGTTTTAGAGTCGGGTTTGAAACCTACTTAAGAAACTCAAAGTTGACACATTTACTAAGCAGCTGTGACGGGGCACCCCAAGACCACCCTCAGGTTCGACAATTCACTCGAAGGACTCACAAAACTCAGAAAAGCTGTTAAACTCATACTGTTTATTATGATGAAAGGATAAACATTTAAACCAGCAAAATAAAAGACACAAAGGGTAGAGTCCGGGAGAGACCAGAAACACATTTCTAGTTTTCCTCTCTCTGTAAAGTCATCCGGACAGCACTTAATTCTCTCGGCAACAATGTGTGACAACATGGATGGAGTCTTGCCAACCAGAGAAGGTCAGCTGAGTCTTGCTGTCTGGAGTTTCAATTAGGGATTGGCCACATGGGAAGAGAGCACCAACGTGGGTGATCTTATTCAGTCTCCAGCCCCTCTGGGGGTCAAACTGATTCAGCATGGCCCAAGACCCCCACCACAAATCACATGAGTAGCATGAACTATCTAGTATGGTTCAAATGTTTGATAAATTTAATTACATGTCAATTTGGGATCAGTTTACATTTCCAGGGCCATAGTCCATAGGTTGGACAATTATATTTCGGGTCATTGGCAGTTCTTTGTTATTTACAAGTCAGAAGGCATAAGTGAATTTTTAAAAATACTAGAGTCTTTTGAGAAGGGAATAATTGAGAAGAAAATGAGGCATTAGATAAAGAACAATAAGAATATTGTTCTTGGCTGGGCGCGGTGGCTCATGTCTGTAATACCAGCACTTTGGGAGGCTGAGGCAGGTGGATCATGAGGTCAGGAGATGGAGACCATCCTGGCTAACACGGTGAAACCCTGTCTCTACTAAAAATACAAAAAATCAGCCAGATGTGGTGGTGGGCACCTGTAGTCCCAGCTACTCCAGAGGCTGAAGCAGAATGGTGTGAACCCAGGAGGCGGAGCTTGCAGTGAGCTGAGATCGTGCCACTGCACTCCACCCGGGGTGACAGGAGACTCCGTCTCAAAAAAAAAAAAAAAAAAGAATATTGTTCTTGGACATTAAGAATATTATGCATGGGTAATACAAAAGAGAAAAGGAAGGTATATTTGAAACACTCATAAAAAGAAGCATGCCTTTGTAAAATTGTAAGGTACTCTGCACTTATAAGCTAAATGACTTTAGCCTTAAATGAGCTTCAGTTTCCTGACATATTGAAAAATAATAATAAAATTATATACACACACATTCACACGCTTTGCTGGGTTTTTGCAGATTAAATTATACAGTGTTTACTGCCTGCCTACTATGAAACAAGCTATGAAAAAAGCTTTCCACTCTCAAGGAACTTAGTCTTGTGGGAAACACAGACAATGATTAATGAATCACAGTGATGATTAATTACAAATTTCAATGAGTGTCTCAAAGTGAAGGAACATCGCAAGGTCATCAGAGAGTGTATACCACTGACTTAAATCATGGGGAGGGTACAAGGTCAGAAAAGGCTTTTCTGGGCTGACATCTAAAGGATGGGAAAGAGCTAACTAACCAAGGGGGAGGGGATAGGGAGGAGTGGGGCATTCCAGGCAGTGGGGACTACAGAGAGACACAACAAGTACAGGGGCTAAACGAAAGCTAAATGAAACTAGAGTAGAGAGAGTGAGGAAGGAAAGCAGCCTTATTAAGAGATGAGTCTGGGTCAGATAATTCAGGTTGTTAAAAGACCAAGGTAAGAATTGAGGTCATTATCTTAGAAGCAATAGAAAGTTTTCAAATTTTAAGCAGTGAAGTGACTAATTAAATTTTCATTTTAAAAAGATCACTAGGGACTGGGCGTGGTGGCTCACACCTGTAATCCCAGCATTAGCACTTTGAGAGGCTGAGGTGGGTGGATCACTTGAGGTCAGGAGTTCCAGGCCAGCCTGGCCAACATGGTGAAACCTTGTGTCTACTAAAAATACAAAAGTTAGCAGAGCATGGTGGCATGTGCTGGTAGTCCCAGCTACTCGGGAGGCTGAGGCAGAAGAATCGCTTGAACCTGGGAGGCAGAGGTTGCAATGAGCCGAGATCATGCCACTGCACTCCAGCCTGGGAGACAGAGCAAGACTCCATCTCAAAAAATAAATAAAAATAAAAAGATCATTAGGTCTGATGAAAAGAACTAAGAAAAATTTTTTTTGAAAAAAAGAAGAAAAATATCATCTGGGCTATGGTTTGGAATTACTGACTTGGGAGGAAGAGAGATTTTAGCTAGGAAGAATGGATACAAGGAAATGAGATAATATGAAGTTGGCACCAGAGTTTCTAAAACACAATACAGAAAAGAAAATTAAACTAACATTAACTAAATATTGGCTATGTGCTAGGTGTTTTACATACATTAGCTAGGATATTAACCCCCGGTTTGTTTTTGTTTTCTTACTTCTGCAATGACTTGGAATAACCCTTAGTGTGACTCCAACACCCACAATCTTTCTATTCTATCCTATACCCTCAGCAAGTATTATATGAATCCAATTTTTAAACAATAAAAGGGGCTGGGTGTGGTGGCTCATGTCCGTAATCCCAGCACTTTCGGAGGCTGAGGCAGGTGGATCACTTGAGGTCAGGAGTTCCAGACCAGCCTGGCCAACATGGTGAAACCCTGTCTCTACTAAAAATACAAAAATTAGCCGCTTGTGGTGGCAGGCACCTATAATCCCAGCTACTAAGGAGGCTGAGGCAGGAGAATCACTTGAACCCGGGAGGCAGAGGTTGCAGTGAGCTGAGATCATGCCACTGCACTCCAGTCTGGGCGACAGAACAAGAGTCTGTCTCAATTGAATTGAATTAAATTAAATTAAATTAAATAGAAGGATCAAATGCCCAGCTTCCTCACCCATAAATTTTTTTTTTCTTTTTTTTTGAGACAGTGTCTTGTTCTGTCGCCCAGGCTGGAGTGGAGTGACGCAATCTCAGCTCACTACAACCTCCGCCTCCCAGGTTCAAATGATTCTCTCGCCTCAGCCTCCTGAGTAGCTGGGATTGCAAGCACCCACCATCATACCCAGCTAATTTTTATATTTTTGTAGAGATGGGGTTTCACCATGTTGGCCAGGCTGAGATGTTACTCCTAACCTTAAGTGATCCACCCGCCTCGGTCTCCCAAAGTGCTGGGATTACAGGCATGACCCACCACACCTGGCCCATAAACTTTTACGATATACTAAAGTTTGAAAATTAGCCAGGTGTGGTGGCACATGCCTGCAGTCCTAGCTGCTTGAGGCAGGAGGATCACCTGAACCCAAGAGTTCGAGGCCACAGTGAGCCAGGATTGCACCACTGCACTCCGAACTGGGCGAAAGAGTGAGACCCTATCTGAGAAAATAAATAAATGAAATAAAGTTTGATATAACATAGAGAAGGGACAGAAGAAAATGAAAAATAGTTTTCTAGTTGGGGTTTCCTAAAGGAAATGGTTCACTCAATTTATTTGAATGAGGTATTGGGTCCAAAATACTTTGTGGGTTAGTGATAATTACTTATAATTCATTAATGAACATACTTCAATTAAAAAAGAGAGAGAGACAGAATAATTAAGTTAAAGAATCCTAGGCAACCCTTCTGGGTCCCCTTCCACCATGGGGAAGCTTTACTTTCGCTTTCGCTTTCATAAATCTTGCCGCTGCACCCTCTTTGGGTCTGCGCGTTTCTCTAATCAAGCTGTAACACTCCCCACTGCAGCCCATGGCTTCATTCCTTGAAGCCTGTGAGACCACAAACCCTTCGATCGAGGAAAACCTTCGATCAGGAGAAGTCTTCTTGTCTCATTTCTGGGGTCCCGTCCGGAATTTCTCCAAAGCAGTGAGTCAACTCAGACCCCTTTTGCTTGCTATTCTGTTCTATCTTCTCACTAGAAATTGGAAGAAAACACCAGGTACCTGTCGGCCATTTAAAAGCGACAAGCATGGCCGCCGGACTTAAGACATGGGTATGAGGCTTTCTGGGAAAGAGCTCTCTAACAACCCCCAGCCCTCCAGGCTGGGAGCATTGGTTTAACTGGAACCAGTTCCACCTTTCTCTACCTTTCCTGGGAAAAGCCAAGGGCTGGCTAGAGGTGGAAAACTGTCTTCCCAAACTCCTGGCACTGACCCAGTCGAGATCATGGCACAGCAAGAAGCCTCTACTCCACAGCTGCCCATGCATGCATTCTCTGCCTTTTCTGACCCAGGCCTCCTGGGTCCTAACGTCCTCAGAGAAGACTTTCTCGAGGCCCTGTCCTCTAGGATCTTTCTTACCCCTGAGTCTAAGAATCTTTTGGCTAGGAGCCTAAGTCAAGGAGGGTGGCAATCCAAAGACCCTTGCCCATGGTGTCCTCAGGCTTATTCTTATGCAAATGGGTATCAATATACTTATACGTGACCTGTCCCTCATAACCTGTACCCTAGACACTATCCGGGACATCAAAAGACATGTCAGTGGCTGATAGAAGACCTAGGACATTTTTCCTTTTGTTGCCCTAATCTTACTCCAGATTGTAGAGGCTACTTTAATTAGCACCTTTCCTGTCTGGGATCAGCAATTAGAACTGTAGAACTTCTCCACTCGAAGCTGTCAGACGTATGGGCTGAAAACAATATAATAGACAATGGGTCCCCCGATTCAAGTCCAAAGGTCAATGAATATTCTTATGAGGGCGAATAGGGGACCAAAAATTTGGGTACAAAAAGCACTGGTCCTCCAATTTGTCACTGCCTACCCTGAAGCTGTTGTGCTTCAGTGCCATTTTCAAGGACTTTATCTTGCTGGGACAGCTCCAAGCCCAGAAATATGCTAACTGGTGCCTGGTCTCTGTGCTCAAAATACACCCCGAACCTAAGACCCACTCGCAGATGCAAAGGCAATTGTGGGCATGCTGGTAAGGAGCCACTAAAATCCAACAGCCCTGACCCCCTTTTTTTGTGGCTAAAAAAGGGCAGGAAATGAGTGCGGGCAAAACTGCTACCTCAGTAAGTGCAATTAAATCCAATAAGCAGTGTTCCATGGGTGACTGTGCATCCTGGAAAGAAAAGGACACTAGAACCATAGGGGATGCCCTAGGGCTAGTGCTCACTAGGGGATGACTAGGGGTGCAGGCACTCCTACATTCTCCTTTCAGATGGGAGACATTCCCTCAAAAGCAAAGCCACGCCTGAGGTATATTCGGGATAACTGGGACCAATTTGATTCTCAAACACTGAAGAAGAAGTGACTTATATTTTTCTGCAGCACTGCCTGGCCATAATATCCTCTTTCCAGAGGAGAGATATGGCCACCAGAAGGAAGTATAAACTATAATACCATCATACAGCTAGATCTCTTTTGTAAACGAGAGGGCAAAGGGAGTGAAGTGCCATGTGTACAGGTTTTTTTTCTCACTAAGGGATAACCCACAATTATGTAAAACATGTAATTTACATCCTTCCAGGGCTCCTCAAAGCCTACTCCCATACTCAGGTCTCCCCAGAGCTCCCCCTTCCACTAGTAAGAACTCTCCTTTGGCCCTTACGCCCCAAAAGGAACCAGACAAAAAGATAGCCAAGGAACCACAAGGCGCCAATGGCCCTCGATTGTGCTCCCTCCAAGCCATGGGAGAAGGAGACTTTGGCCCGGCGTGAGTACATGTCCCCTTTTGCCTCTCAGACTTAAACAGATCAAACTGGACCTAGGAAAATTCTCAGATAATCCTGATTGATACATAGATGTCTTACAGGGATTAGGACAATCTTTTGATTTAGCATGGGGAGATAGTATGTTGTTGTTAGGTCGAACATTAACTCCCAGTGAAAAAGAGGCCACATCAGCTGCATCCCGGGAGTTTGGGGATCTCTGGTACCTAAGCCAGGTAAATGATAAAATGGCATCAGAAGAAAGGGAACAATTCCCCACAGGCCAACAGGTGGTTTCCAGTGTGGATCCCCATTGGGACCTCAATTTGGAGCATGGAGACTGGAGTCACAGGCATTTACTGACTTGTATACTAGAGGGATTAAGAAAGACCAGAAAAAAAGCCAATGAATTACTCAATGACGTCCACCATAATGCAGGGAAAGGAAGAAAATCCTATGGCATTTTTAGAGAGACTAAGGGAGGCATTAAGAAAGTATACCTCCTTGTCACCTGACTCTAATGAAGGCCAACTAATTTTTAAAGGATAAGTTTATCACTCAGTCAGCTACAGACACTAGAAAAAAAAATTCGAGAGTCTGCCCCGGGCACCGAGCAAAATTTGGAAACTCTATTGAATTTGGCAACTTCAGTGTTTTATAACAGGGATCAGGAGGAGCAGGCTGAACGGGACAGACGAGACCAGAAAAAGGCCGCCGCCTTAGTCATGGCCCTCAGGCAGACGAACGTCCCCGGCTCTGAAAGAAAGAAGGGCCGGGCAGGCAACCCACCTAACAGGGCTTGTTATTAGTGCGGCTTACAGGGACACTTCAAAAAGGACCGTCCAAACGAAAGTAAGCCGCCCCCTCATCCATGTCCCTTGTGCCAGGGGGATCACTGGAAGGCACACTGCCCCCAAGGGTGAAGGTCCTCTAGGCCAGAGGCCACTAACCAGGTGGCTCAACAACAGGACTGAGAGTGCCTGGGGCAGGTGCTAGCTCATGCCATCACCCTCACAGAGCCCCGGGTAAGCTTAACTATTGAGGGCCAGGAAACCACCTTCCTCCTGGACACTGGTGCAGCCTTCTCAGTTTTACTCTTCTGTCCCGGACAACTATCCTCCAGATCTGTCACCATCAAAGGGGTCCTAGGACAGCCAGTCACTAGGCATTTCTCCCACCCCCTATTTGTGACTGAGGAACCTTATTTTTCTCGCATGCCTTTCTTATTATGCCTGAGAGTCCTACTCCTTTACTAGGGAGGAATATATTAGCTAAAGCAGGGACATTAATATACTTGAATATAGGAGAAGGAATACCTGTTTGCTGCTCTCTACTCGAGGAGGGAGTTAATCTTGACATCTGGGCAGAGGAAGGACAATACGGACAAGCAAAAATCACTTGTCCAATTCAAGTTAAATTAAAGGATCCTACCTCATTTCCTTATCAAAGGCAGTACCCCCTCAGACCAGAAGCCCAACAAGGGTTACAAAAGATCACCAAAGACCTAAAAGCACAGGGATTAGTAAAGCCATGCAACAGTCCATGCAACACCCCTATTCCAGGCATACAAAAACCCATCAGACAATGGAGGTTAGTGCAAGACCTCAGAATTATCAATGAGGCGGTTTTTCCTCTGTATCCAGTTGTACCTAATCCTTATATTCTACTCTCCCAGATACCAGAGGAAGCAGAATGGTTTACAGTCCTAGATCTTAAGGATGCTTTCTTCTACATCCCTCTCCATGCTGACTCTCAATTTTTATTTGCCTTTAAAGATCCATCAAATCCAGTGTCTCAGTCTACCTGGACGTCCTACCATTCATTATCAGGGCTGAGATACTAGGAGGACTAGGAACCGGCATTGGAGGCATTACCACCTCAAGCCAATTCTATTACAAATTATCACAAGAGTTAAATGATGACATGGAATGAGTCGCAGATTCGCTGGTCACCTTACAAAGCCAGCTTACTCTTTAGCAGCAACAGCCCTTCAAAATCGGAGAGCCCTAGACTTATTAACAGCCAAAAGAGGTGGAATCTGTCTTTTTCTAGGAGAAGAGTGCTGCTATTTCATTAATCAATCCGGAATTGTCACCGAGAAGGTTAAGGAGCTGTGAGACAGGATACAGTGCCGGGCACAAGAGCTCCAAGACACAGGACCTTGGAATATTGTCAACCAATGGATGCCCTGGCTTCTCCCCTTCTTGGGACCCTTGGTGGCTATTGTGATGTTGGTTATCTTTGGACCCTGCATTTTTAACCTCCTTGTAAAATTTGCCTCTTTCAGAACAGAATCCATGAAACTGCAAATGGTTCTACAAATGGAGCCCCAAATGACCACCACTAGCACCTACTATCAAGGATCCCTAGACCGACCCACCAACCTGTTCTCACTCCACACCACCAAAGACTCCCCTCCTGAGGAAACCTCAACTGCAGAGCCCCTTCTACCCCCCAGTTCAGCAGGAAGTAGCTAGAATGATCATCGCCCAACTTCCCAATAGCACTTGGGCTTTCCTGTTGAAAGGGGGGACTGAGGGACTAAGTGGTTAAGTTGGCTGGACTTCCTGGGTCAATAGGGACTTCCCTAAGGAGACTTCCCCCTAAGCCAAAATGAGTCATAGCTGCAAGCTAAGAGATTAAAACTTCAACCAATCAAAGGGGACTTTCCCAAACTAAGCCAAAATGAGTCATAGCTGCAAGCTAAGAGATTAAAACTTCAACCAATCAAAGGGGACTTTCCCCTAAGCCAAAATGAGTCATAGCTGCAAGCTAAGGGATTGAAACTTCTACCAATCATATAGAGAGTTTAAGCTCTAGCTGCAGCCTGATGTTTTTAACCAGTCAGGCCTGCCAACTCACAAGTGGAGAGAAAATAAGCTAATCCTATAGGACAGAAAAAGGAAAAGGGGAGGAGTCATAAGGGGATATAAGCATAAGACACCCAAGCCAGAAACAGAAACCCTTCCGGGTCCGCTTCCACAAGGTGGAAGCTTTACTCTTGCTTTCCCTTTACTTTCCCTTTCACTCTACTAAACCTTGCCACCATAAAAAAAAGGAAAAAAAAAAAAAAAAAAAAAAAGAATCCCGGCCTGGTACAGTGACTCACACCAAGAAGGCAGATTGCTTGAGACCAGGAGTTCAAAGCCAGGGTGGGCAACATGGCAAAACCCCATCTCTACAAAAAAATACAAAAAAAAATTATCCAGGAGTGGTGGTAGGTGCCTGTAGTCCCCACTACTCAGGAGGCTGAGGTGGGAGGATCACTTGAGCCTAGGAGGTTGCAGCAAGCCAGGTTCATGCCACTGCACTCCAGCCTAGGCGACAGAGCAGATCATGTCTAAAAAAAAAAAAAAGGAGGCTGTAATCCCAGCACTTTGGGAGGCCAAAGCAGGCAGATCATGAGGTCAGGAGATCAAGACCATCCTGGCTAACATGGTGCAACCCTGTCTCTGCTAAAAATACAAAAAGTTAGCTGGGCATGGTGGCGGGTACCTGTAGTCCCAGCTACTTGGGAGGCTGAGGGAGGAGAATGGCATGAACCCAAGAGGCGGAGCTTGCAGTGAGCCGAGATTGTACCACTGCACTCCAGCCTGGGCGACAGAGCGAGACTCCGTCTCAAAAAAAAAAAGAAAGGAAAAGAAAAAGAAAGGGCAGGGCATGGTGGTTCATGCCTGTAATCCCAGCACTTTGGAAGGCCGAGGTGGGCAGATCACTTGAGGTCAGGAGTTCAAGACCAGCCTGGTCAACATGGTGAAACCCCATCTCTACTAAAAATACAAAAAATTAGCTGGGCACTGTGGCACGCACCTGTAATCCCAGCTACTCAGGAGGCTGAGGCAACAATCGCTTGAAACCCGGAGGCCGAGGTTGCAGTGAGCCAGGATTGTACCACTCACTCCAGCTTAGGCAACAGAGCAAGACTGTGTCTCAAGAAAGAAAAGAAAAAAAAAAAAATCCCAGCTTAATTTTTTTAAAAGGAAGCTGAATTGGCAGAGTTGTCCCACAGTGGACTAAAACAGCCAGGCCTTTATACCTCCACCTTGATCACTGGATGTAGGCTGTCCTAGTAAGGGTGCCTCACCTTAGTCACTTATGAAGCTGATGTAGTCCCTGAAGACACTGCTAGCTGAAGGCTTTCCCCTCGTAGCACTCCCAGTAGTTGGGAAAACAAGTTCTTCACTGAAGTAGGGTCTGGACACCATGCTTGCTATGTCTTCACAAAATATTATTGTATCTTTTTAAATCTCCTTGATGTTGCCCCTCTCTACTTGGAATAGAAGAAATTCCCATACATAAATAAAATTAAGATCTTAAGTTAAATTTTTAAAGAGAGAAAGATGATAGACATTCAACAAGAATTTATTGAACATCTACGTAGTATATAGTGTTAGAATGAGATACAAAGTTATAGAAAATACCGAGGCAGAGTCAAGGGCAGATGCATAAACATTTACATAAACACAGAATGAGGCTTTTTAAGACAAGGTCTCGCTCCTCTATCACCCAGGCTGGGGTGCAGTAGCAAGATCATGGCTCACTGCAGCTTCGAACAAACTTATGGGCTCAAAGTGTCTTCCCACTTCAGCCTCTCAAGTAGCTGGGACTACAGGCACACACCACCATGCCTGGCTAACTTTTTTTTTTTTTTTTAATTTAGAAGTAGAAACAGGTTAGGGGATCTTGCTATGTTGCCCAGTCTGGTCTTGAACTCCTGGCTTCAAGCAATCCTCCTGCCTTGGCCTCCCAAAGTGCTCGAATTACAAGGGTGAGCCACTGTGCATGACCTAAAAATCCGGCTTTTTTGAAGCACTGAGGAATGATGAAAGGAAAATTTTTTTTAAAAAAAAGTATTAATGGTAAAATACAATAAGTACCGTCTGCCATCCCTCATCCCATGTCATTCTCCTTTCTGAAACTGTTTGAATAAATATTACAAGTAGTAACTCTGCTGAAGTAAGCTTTACATAGTTAGGATCTCAAAAAGGCTTTTTCCAGTCCAAGCACTCCTAAGTTCCATTTTCTTAAATCTGTAGCAATAATCTTATTTTATAGAGGCTATACCACCAATTACTGCCACCAAAGGCATATTGCTGTGAAATGAACCCGGGTTATGAAGTTAAGAGAATCCTGAGTTTAATATTCTGAGTTGGCCACCTGCTGAGGCAAATCATGCACTTTGTGTGCTGTGAAATTGCAATAATTATACGTATATCATACATGCAGTAAATAAAAATATTTAATGGCTAGATATAGGAGTTCAATAGAAATGTATTCCCTTCCTCTTCCATCAATAATATCCACTACAAAAGAAGCGCCAGCTTGGCTGGGCATGGTGGCTCATGCCTATAATCCTAGCACTTTGGGAGGCCGAGACGGGCAGATCACGAGGTCAGGAGATCGAGACCATCCTGGCTAACACAGTGAAACCCCGTCTCTACTAAAAATACAAAAAATCAGCCAGGCGTGGTGGCGGGTGCCTGTAGTCCCAGCTACTCGGGAGGCTGAGGCAGGAGAATAGCGTGAAGCCAGGAGGCGGAGGTTGCAGTGAGCCGAGATCGCACCACTGCACCCCAGCCTGGGCGACAAAGCAAGACTCCGTCTAAAAAAAAAAAAAAGATCCAGCCTATGATTAGAGTCTCCACAGACTGTAGTCTTCACAAATTGATCATTTATAAATTGTTGTTTTCACATGCCTGCTCCTGCCAGTTATTGAATGCTGGGAATACAAAATTAAATAAGACATGGTCTTGACTTCAAGGAGCTCACAGGTTAGTGGGGCAGGGCTGAGGAAGTGAGGAATAGGGTACAAGTGCCAGCCATTGTAACAGTAATTGGGAGAGAGCACTATTTGTGCTAGAGAGAGGTAAATTCAGGTAGGAGTTCAGAAGAGAGATGTGAGAGAGAATACAGTGAAATGCCCAAGAAAGCAATTGATTCATCCCATCTCTTGAACATAGAAAAGCTGATAGAAAACGAAGTTAAGTGATAACTCAAGGTCACACCTTTACTTATTAGTAGAGTCTAGCGGAAATCAAAGACTCCTAAACCCAGCCCAGTGCTCCTTTCCTGTTTCTGTACCCTTTTTTCCCAAACATAAGGGGTTGTGGAAGGGTTTTCCCAAGTCAGATAATTTGTGTCTAAGGCCTTCCATTTACAGGTGGTCAAAGTCTTTTCCTGAACCTGTCCTTCCCAATGACACCTTGCTTTCTTTTTTTTTTTTTTTTTTTTTTATTTGAAATGGAATCTCACTCTGTCATCCAGGCTAGAGTGCAGTGGCACAATCTTGGCTCACTGCAACCTCTGCCTCCTGGGTTCAAGCGATTCTTCTGCCTCAGCCTCCTGAGTAGCTGGGACTACAGGCACGTGCCACCATGCCCAGCTAATTTTTGTACATTTAGTAGAGACGAGGTTTCACCATATTGGCCAGGCTGGTCTCTAACTCCTAACCTCATGATCCACCCCCCTCGGCCTCCCAAAGTGCTGGGATTACAGGTGTGAGCCACCACGCCCGTCCTGACACCTTGCTTTCATTCCCACTATGAACACCAGCCAATATATACCCAAATGATAAAAGATTTCCAACACGTGCACTCTTGAAGAAAGCACATGATCTTTATTTCTTTGTCCAAATAACTAAGTAGTGGTAGTGCTAAGAGGAGTGTCTAGGACTGCAGTGGTGACTGAGAACTCACATGCACTCTGCTTCACCACAAAAAGACAGTGGCAAACCATCTTTATTTTATTTTTTGTTTGTTTGTTTTTGAGATGGAGTCTCACTCTGTGGCCCAGGCTGGAGTGCAATGGCACCATCTCGGCTCACTGCAAGCTCCGCCTCCTGGGCTCAAGTGATCCTCCTGCCTCAGACTCCCGAGTAGCTGGGACTACAGGCGCCCGCCACCATGCCTGGCTGGTTTTCTGTATTTTTAATAGAGACGGGGTTTCACCGTGTTAGCCAGGATGGTCTCAGTCTCCTACCTCATGATCCGCCTGCCTTGGCCTCCCAAAGTGCTGGGATTACAGGCGTGAGCCACTGCGCCCAGCCCTTCCTTTATTTTAATAACACAGTCGTTAAATGCAACAGTACTGAATTGTCTAGTTTAATGTTATATATTTCATACACTATTAACACCAGTATGGGAAGCATTTATAAAAATTATGTGCCATTAATTATTTTCTTTCACTTAAAGCTTTTTGGATTCTGTTTGAAAATATATGTAAAATGATAAAGACCAAATGTATGTTAATTCAAATATTTAATTAAAGAATAAAATGAGAATAATGAACTAATTGAAATTGTTGTGAAATTGGCGTGGTGACTTTTGATTCAAACATTTAAATCTGCTGAGGTTAGTTTTCGTACAACTATTCTCAGGATTACATTTATAGACCCTCATCTAGTTAAATTTAGTATTCTGACTTTAACAGTGATTCAGGCCAGACACAGTGGCTCACTTCTATAATCCCTGCACTTTGGGAGGCTGAGGCAGGAGAATCACTTGAGGCCAGGAGTTCGAGACAAGTCTGGCCAATATAGACCTCATCTCTACAAAAAGTTGGGTTTGGTTTTGTTTTTAGAGACAGGGTTTCACCCTGTCTGCCCAGGCTGGAGTGCAGTGGTACAGTCTCAAGTCACTGCAACCTCCGCCTCCTGGGCTCAAGCAATCCTCCCGCCTCAGCCCCGCCAAGTAGCTGGGACCACAGGCACAAGCCACCATTCCTGGCTAATTTTTGGATTTTTTGTAGAAATGGGGTTTCACCATGTTGCCCAGGATGATCTCAAACTCCTGAGGTCAAGCGATCCACCCACTTTGGCCTCCCAAAGTGCTGGAATTACAGACTTGAGCCACCACAGCTGGCTTCTACAAAAAGTTTAAAAACAAAAGTGATTCACACAAAAAACAAACTAGATTTTTTTTTTTTTTTTTTTTTTTTTTTGAGATGAAGTTTCACTCTTGTTGCCCAGGCTGGGGTGCAATTGAGTGATCTCAGCTCACCATAACCTCTGCTTCCCAGGTTTAAGCGATTCTCCTGCCTCAGCCTCAGCCTCCTGAGTAACTGGGATTACAGGCATGCGCCACCACGCCCGGCTAATTTTGTATTTTTAGTAGAGATGAGGTTTCTTCATGTTGGTCAGGCTGGTCTCAAACTCCTGACCTCAGGTGATCCACCCGCCTCCGCCTCCCAAAGTGCTGGGATTACAGGCATGAGACACTGCACCCAGCCCAAACTAGATTTTTTTATGACTGTAAAGGAATACATGTTCACTGCAAGAAATGAAATATTTAAAAGTACAAAAGTAAAAACTATTAAACGTAACTCCATGACCAAATAAAAACAGGGTCTCGCTATGTTGCCCAGGCAGGTCTCGAACTCTTGAGCTCAAGCTATCCTCCTGCCTCTGCCTCCCTAAGAGCTGGGATTACAAGTGTGAGCCACCACTCCTGGCCAATAAAAACCATTTTAATAGTGTGATATATATATTAGTTTTATATATACATATACACACACATAAAAACATATATATTTAAATCACCATTATACTCTACATATAATTATTTCTAACTAATTGTATTTTATTATACTTTAAAATTCTGTGGAGGAATAGCAGAGATTAGTGTTACTATCAAAAACTTGAGATTCTAAGGTAGTGATTCCTATTACATTACCATTTAACTTGCTTATATGACATGTCAGAAGGCAGAGGTATCATGGAAACTGACTATAGATTATCATAAAATAAATTAGGTGGTGAGTTAAGTTGCAGCTACTGATTCAGATTTGGTTTCTTTAGTGGAGTGAATCAGTACAGCCTGTGGCGTCTACTATGCAGTGTTATATGTTTATTTCTGTATAACAATGTATAAGGATCACAGGAACAGTTTGCCTTCACCAGGTAGAGTCAGCAATATACTTTCATGGTCTTTCCTTAGGTGTCAATGTCAATTTTTTCTCTGCCATAATCTCTGCCATAATCTAACCCAAGTGTAAGAAAATCGCAACCCACAGACGAAATTCATCCTGACACATTTTTGTATGGTCCATAAGCTAAGAATCGTCCTCATATTTTTAAATGGTTGACAAAAATTAAATGATGAATTTATGTAAAGATAAATAAGAATTATATGAAATTCAAATTTATCTGAGTAGTGTAATAAAAGATAGTTAAAAATAAATAAATAGTAAAATAAAATTCAAATTTCACATAAACGAAGTGTTGGTAGAACACAGCCACACTCATTTGCTCACATATGGCTGTTTTCACACTACAGGGTTGAATAGTTGTAACATACACTACACAGCTCACAAAGCCTAAAATATTCGGTACATGGTCCTTTACAGAAAACATCAACCTCTGATCTAATTCACAGAGACACTGATTGTCTTGAAATGCCACAGAAAATCACACCAACTCATCTCACAGATCACATCATGCTGAGTAGAACTGATGAGCAGAAAATAGCAAGTATCCTATTTGTCAAAGTGATACACATACGTGATCCAGGATGGCAGATACTCTGTTACCTCAATGACATCTCTAGGGGTTCAGTAGTCTGGGTCATGTTGAGATAGCTCCTCTAAAATAAAGAAGTTGCTGAACACTGCACTTCATGTAAGGAAAACAGACACATACATGATTTGGGTCTATCTTGATTTGACAGCAAACAGATATTTGAGCATACTGCCAGTGTGAATCCACGAGTAAAACAAAGTTCTACAGCAGGTCCTGGATGAAACTTAAAAGCTGTTCTGCCACCTGGACCTATGACCTAGCAGATTCAGTAATAGTCAGCTTTTGCAATAGATGAAATGCTATACAGAACCACAAGAATGTGGCAATAGAAGAATCACAATGCTGCCACTTAAAGTTTTGAAGGCTTGCTTTTTTCTACAGAAAACGTCTTCTTTGGAGAAATGTGTCTTGGAGTTCTACTGAGTTTTGGCAAAGATTAAATGCCTGATCATCATACCTCAAATGATCGTGAGAACTAAGCTACCCATCACAAATTGTGTGTCAGAAACACACAGCAGCTAGTGCATCACAAAGTGGAAATAGTATGTATCAGTCTCAAAAGGTACCAAGGCCACAAGTTGATTGTTTAAACAGGGAGGACAGATTTCCAGAACACCTATTCCTGCTTCATTACTTCCCCTTAATACACATGCATGGCCTCATTGAAGATTCCTTACAGCCACTTAACTAAGAATGGGTTTACAGATGTTTTGAGAGGTGACAATGTGCTAGCTACCCCTCACTCTCAGTGCCTCCTCGGTCTGGGCGTCCATTCTGGCGGTCCTTGAGTAACCCTTAAGCCCACCACTGCACTGTGGGAGCCCCTCTCTGGACTGGCCGAGGCCGCAGCCAGCTCCCTTGGCTTGCAAGGAGGAGCGGAGGGAGAGGCACGGGCAGGAATCGGGGCTGTGTACAGCGCGAGTGGGTGCGGGCGTGGGCTCTGCAGGCCCTGCACTTGGAGCCGCTGGTGGGCGCCGCTGGCCCAGGGCGCTGACCGGCTTAACACCAGGGCCAGCAGCTGCGGTGGATGTGCCGGGTCCCCCAACCGTACCAGCCCACTCGCTGCTGGGCCTCAGCCGCCTCCCCACTGGGCAGGGCTCGGGACCTGTAGCCTGCCACGCCCGAACCTCCCCCATGCCCTGCGGTGGCCTCCCACACGGCCCCAGCCGGCCTGAGCCTCCCCAACGAGTGCTGCCCCCTGCTCCACCAGGCTGGGTCCCAACAACCACGCAGGAACTGAGGAGTGTGAGTGGACTGCGGGGGACTGGCACCTCTACCCGCAGCCTCTATGGCAACATCCACTAGGTGAGGCCAGCTGGGCTCCTGAGTCTGGTGGGGACTTGGAGAACTTTTATGTCTAGCTAAGGGATCATAAACGTACCAATCAACACTCTGTGTCTAGCTCAGGGATGGTAAATGGACCAATCAGCACTCTGTCAAAATGGACCAATCAGCTCTCTGTAAAATGGACCAATCAGCTCTCTGTAAAATGGACCAATCAGCAGGATGTGGGTGGGGTCAGATAAGGGAATAAAAGCAGGCTGCCTGAGCCAACAGAGTCAACATGCTCTAGTTTTTTTCCTTCTGCTGTGGAAGTGTTGTTCTTTTACTCTGTGCAATAATTTTTGTTGCTACTCGCTGGGTCGAGGATGCCTTAAAGAGGTGTAATCCTCTTTGTAAAAGTGAATGTGTGTAGCTTCATTTCTGAAGCCAGCAAGACCAGGAACCTAGCAGGAAAAGCGAAGAACTCCAGTGCCTTTAAAAGCTGTAACACCATGAAAGTTTGCAGCATTGCTCCTGACAGCGAGATAATGAACCCTCCAGAAGGAAGCAGCTCCAGACACATTTGAAGGAACAAACTGCAGACACACCATCTTTAAGAACTGTAACACTCACTGCAAGGGTCAGTGGCTTCATTCTTGAACTCAGTGAAACCAAGAACCCACTAATTCTGGATACAGTTTTACACTAAATGCTTACATAAACTAAAAAATACATTGCCATAGTACTGCGGTATAATACAATGTCTCTGAATAGCTAAGGGAAATTATGCTAATGGAGAAAACGTCAAGCAGTACAACCAGTCACACACCCTATCTGCAAAGAGAGATGACTACCGCATATGTGTACATATACACATACACAATCCTGTCATCTGCAATTTGATATCCTGCTGTCCAATTTGCATGTTATTTCTCTTGCCTAATTGCTATGGCTACAATTTCCAATATTATGGTGCAGAAGAGTGATGAGAGTGGGCATCCTTGTCTTGCTCAAGCCCTAAGAGGAAATGCTTTCAATTTTTACCTGTTCAAAATGGTAACTCTGCGTTTGTCATATATGGAGTTCATTGTCTTGAGGTATATTGCCTGCATACCGAATTTGTTGGGTTTTTTTAAATCTTGAAGGGATGTTAAATTTTATCAAATACAGAATGATATTGAGATGCAGGAAGGTATTGAGATGATCATACTGTTTTTGTACTTCATTCTGTTGATATAATGTATCACATTTACTGATTTATGTAAGTTGCCCCATCCTTGAATCCCAGAGAAGACCTCACCTGCTCATGGTGTGTAATCCGTTCGATATAGTGTTGAATTTGGTTTGCTAGTATTTTGTTGAGGATTTTTATAGCTATGTTCATCAGGGATATTGGTCTACAGTTTTCTTCTTTGGTTGTATCCTTGTCTGGTTTTGGTATTAGGGCAGTGCCAGCCTCATGAGTTAGGATGAATTTCCACCCCATTTTTTTTTTTAGTAATTTGAAGAAAGTGGTGTTCTTTAAAAATTGTGTAGGATTCAACTGTAAAGCCACTTGGTCATGGGCTTTTCTTTGTTGGAAGGTTTTATTACTGAATCAGTGTTTTTTTTTTTTTTTTTTTTTTTTTTTTTTTTTTTTTTTGAGATAGAGTCTGGCTCTGTCGTCCAGGCTGGAGTGCAGTGGTGCAATCTCGGCTCACCGCAACTTGTTCCTTTCGGGTTCACGCCATTCTCCTGCCTCAGCCTCCCAAGTAGCTGGGACTACAGGCGCCTGCCACCACGCCCCACTAATTTTTTGTGTTTTTAGCAGAGATGGGGTCTCACCGTGTTAGCCAGGATGGTCTTGATCTCCTGACCTCATGATCCACCCGCCTCAGCCTCCCAAAGTGCTGGGATTACAGGTGTGAACCACCGCGCCCAGCCTACTGATTCAATTTTTTAACTCATTATTGGTTTATTCAGGTTTTTCTAGTTCTTTATGGTTCAATTTTGGTAGGTTTTATATGTCCAGGAATGTATTCACTTCCTCTAGATTTTCCAATTTGTTGATGTATAGTTGTTCACCGTAGTCTCTAATGATCCTTTGTATTTCTGTGATACCAGTTGTAATGTCTCCTTTTTTATTTGTGATTTTATTGGGTCTTCTCTCATTTTTTCTTAGTCTAATTAAAAGTTTGTCTAATTTTTTAATCTTTTCATAAAACCAACTTTTTGATTTACTGATTCTTTGCATTTTTCTAGTCCCAACTATGATTATTTCTGCTTTAATTTTTATAATTTCTTTCCTTCTACTAATTTTGACTTAGGCTTCATCTTGCTTTTCTAGTCTCCCAAGCTACATCATTAGATAGTTTATTTAAAAGATTTCTAGTTTTTTGACATAGCTGTTTATTGCCATCAACTTCCCTCTTATTCCTGTTTTTTATGTCTCCCATAGGTTTTGGTATTTTGTGTTTCTCTTTTCATTTGATTCAAAAAGTTTTTAATTTCTTAATTTCTTTATTGTCCCATTGGTTATTCAGAAGCATGTTGTTTAATTTCCATGTATTTGTATGGTTTCCAATGTTCCTCTAGTGATGGATTTTTAGTTTTATTCCATTGTGGGCAACATGGATACTTGATATGATTTCAATTTTTAAAAATTTGTGGAGATTTGCGTTGTAGCCTAACATATGGCACGTTCCATGTGCTGATGAGAAAAATGAGTTATTCTGCAACTATTAAATAAAATGTACTGTAAATGTCTGTTAGGTCCATTTGGTCTATGGTGCAGTTTAAATCCAGTGTTTCTTTGTTGGTTATCTGTCTAGATAGTCTGC
Source organism: Macaca nemestrina (assembly GCF_043159975.1). Lineage (NCBI taxonomy): Eukaryota > Metazoa > Chordata > Mammalia > Primates > Cercopithecidae > Macaca > Macaca nemestrina. Next base: position 127,764,311 of record NC_092134.1, on the reverse strand, counting down.
CCAATGTTGACAGTGGGCATTTAAGTCCCCAACTATTATTGTATTGATATATATCTCTCCCCCTAGATCTAATGATGTTTGCTTTATATATGTAAGTACTCCAGTGTTGAGTACATATATATTTAGAATTGTTATATCCTCTCACTGAATTGAACCCTTTATTATTATATAATTCTGTTTCTTTTTATAGCTTTTGACTTGAAGTCTGTTTAAGTTTGATACAAATATAGCTGCTCTTGTTTATTTTGTATTTCTGTTTGCATGGAATATCTTTTTTCATCCCTTCACTTTCAGTTTATGTGTGTCTTTGTAGGTGAAGTGAGTTTCTTGTAGACAGTATATAGTTGAGTCTTGATTTTTTTTAATCTATTCAGCCAGCCTATATCTTTCTAATTGGGGAACTTAATGTTTACATAAAGATTGTTACTGATAGGTAAGAAAAAAACTACTGACATTAATTGTTTTCTAGTTGTTTAATATTTCTTTTGTTCCTTTCTTTCTCTCTTATTGTTTATCTTTGTGATTTGGTGGTTTTCTGTAGTGATGAGGTTTAATTCCTGTCTCTCATTTGGATAACTGTTCTACCTGTGAGTTTTATACTTTCATGTGATTTCATGATGGCAGTAATCATCCTTTTCCTCCAAACGTAGGACTTTCTTAAGCATTTCTTGTAAGGTCAGTCTAATGATAATGAATTCCTTCAGCTTTTGCTTGCTGGTGATGTAGTTTGAATGTGTGTCCCTGCCCAAATCTCATGTTGACTTGTAATCCCCAGTGTTAGAGGTGGGGCCTGGTGAAAGGTGACTGGATCATAAAGGCAAATTTATCGTGAATAGTATATCACCATCCCCTTGGTGCTGTCCTCAGTAGTGAGTTCTCATGAGATCTGGCCACTTAAAAGTGTATGGTACCTCCCCAACTTCTCTCACTCCTGCTTTCGCCTTGTGATGTCCATGCTCCCCCTTTGCTTTCTACCATGATTGGAAGCTTCCTGGGGCCTCCCCAGAAGCAAAATGCCACTATGCTTTCTGTGCAGCCTGTAGAACCATTTGCCCATAAAACCTCTTTCCTTATAAATTACCCAATTTCACGTACTACTTTATAGCAATGCAAGAATGGCCCAATACACCTGGGAAAGTCTTTATTTCTCCTTCATTCTGAAGGATAGCTTTGGTGGGTATAGTATTCTTGACTGGCAGTTTTGTTCTTTCACCACTTTGAATATGTCATCCTATTCTCTCCTGACTTGTAAGTTTACTGCTGAGAAATCTGCTGTTTCTCTAATGGGAATTTCGTTGTGTGCAATAACACTTTTGTCTTGCTGTTTTTAGAATTATTTATTTGTCTTTGACAGTTCTACTATAACGTGACTTGAAAGGGACCTTTTTGGGTTGAATCTGTTTGGGAACCTTTGAGCTTCCTGGATTTGGATATCTATATCTCTCCTAAGACTTGGGGAGTTTTCAGCTGTTATTTCATTAAATGGGTTTTTCTATATATTTTCTCGTTTGTCCTTAAACATCCATAGTGTAAATATTTGTTCACTTAATCATGCTTCACAAGTCTTCTAGGCTGCTTTCTTCATTCTTTTCTTTATTTTAAAGACAGAGTCTCACTCTGTTACCCAGGCTGGAGTGCAGTGTATGATTATAGCTTACTGCAGCCTCAAACTCCTGGGTACAGTGATCCTTCCACCTCAGCCTCCCAAGTAGCTAGGACTGCAGATGCATGCAACCACACCTAGCTAATTTTTTTTCCCCAGAGGTGGGGTGTGACTTTGTTGCCCATGCTGGTCTCAAACTCCTAGGCTTAAGCAGTTCTCCCACATCAGCCTCTCAGGTGACTAAAATTACAGGCATGAGCCACTGTGCCCAGCTTTTTGTTTTTAACTTCTTATTTTTGGTGGTCTGACTGGGTTATTTCAAGTCTTTCTGAATTCTTTCAAAAGAATTTCCAAAATTATTTCTCCTGCTTGATCTAGTCTATTGTTGAAGCTCTCAACCATATTTTTTATTTTATTCATTAAATTCTTCAGCTCCAAATTTTCTGTTTGGTTTTTTTTTTTTTTTTTTTTTTTGATATCTATTTCTTTGTTGAATTTCCCATTCAAATCATGACTTGCTCTCCTAATTTTGTTAAATTGCCTATCTGTATTATCTTGTATCTCACTGAGTTTCCTTAAGATCATTATTTTGAATTTCTTTTCAAGCATTTCATTCATTTCCTTTTCTTCAAGTCTGTTACTAGAGAGAATCATTGTGTTCCTTTGGAGGTGTCATGTTTCCTTGCTTTTTCTTGTTTCTTGTGTCCTTACATTGATATCTGTGCATGTAGTAGATTAGTCACCTCTTCCCATTTTGTGGTGTAGGTTTCGTAGGGAAAGATTTCTTTCCTGTAGATGTGTCCTATAGTGTCAGTTGGGATCGTGCTTTGGCTTTGGTTTGGGGAGGGTGCAGTAGTATGGTCTCCATGAGATCTCTTTGGCTATAGTCAACAACAGCAATGTCTGTGAGTGTCTCAGTGGCCCAGACTGTGTTTGTGGAGGCAGTGGTGTGGCCTTGCTTGGGATGGAGACCACTGGGCAGGTGAGTTCTCAGGCCCTTGTAATGAGTAACATGTACCAGGTGCAGAGTCTCCACTAGTCAAGGGAGAAGAGTCATTGGTGACAGTGGGTGCTAAGCAGGCCAGTCTTCAGGTCCTTGGGGGACATACGTGGTAGATCTTCTAGTCAAGGGGGTGAGGCTGCCAGCAGTGGCAGACACCAGATGGCCAGCTTTCAGGCCCTGGGAAACATACACATCTGCTCCCCCAAGTCTTGGGGGTGGCCTCCCACTGTGGTGTACTCCCTGTTGCTTGGAGTATAGGGCACTGCCTGGACTCAGGTGCCAGGGTCATGGTTATACTGCTGTGTCCACTGAGGTTGTCGAATGTTGTAGCACTGGAGCCTTTTGTGTAGGCATGGTGGGATAATGACAGGAACCCAGGGATGTAAAAGCTATTGTGCCCCAGGGCAGTATGCAGTGAATCTGTTCTCAAAATGGCACCATGCCATAGCAACTTGGGTTTTGGGGACTGAGGGACACCCAATGGGATTTCCTTCTCTGGGACAATTCACCTATGTGAACTCAAGGTAGCTCCCTATACTGGGCTCAGGGCCTGTGAAGTCTGCGGGGCTCTCCCATAGCTAAGATATCAAGTGTCCATGGTGATAATGATAAGTGCTGGAGATCTCTGGCTTACTTTCTCCCTGAAATAGGTGGTCCCTTTTGGGGACCCCAAGTGGATCCTGGACAGGTGCTTTGCTTCACTCTATGTGCTGCCTTCCCAAGTTTTCCCCACACTGTTCCTTACTGACTAACTCATTTCACAGAAAAAAAAAAAAAGAAGCAACAACACACTCATCTTCATGGAATAGATGGTCCAGCCACATACCAAATCACACAGAAATACTTAGACTGATCCATTCAAATAACATTAGGAGATTTTCCCTGATGCAAATTATCAAATTCCTGGAATTAATTTAATCCATGAACATTTTTTCATGCTTTTATTTTGCATTTTACTCCTTGGGCTCTGACTCTGGTTATTAGCCTAATGCAAAGAGAAAAGACATATGAGGGAAATTATTCACTTTTTCCCACAGCACTGTCTAAATAGAAAACACAGCAACAGCAACTTAAAGCAAAGCTGAAATAGTTCCTTCATACACAGGAGTGGAGCAGCATTCTGGAGCAAGGGAAACTCATTTTGTGAATGTTAGAGGGAATGTTTAAGGGCCTTGGGGGGGTAGGAGACATCTGGGTGTTCCACATCATCCAAATTATCCCTGATATCATTATTCCAAAGGTTAAGGCTCCACTGTTTCCCAAACAATGCCTGACTTATATAGAAGATATCTGGTAATGTTAGCAATCCATGAGCCCACAGAATCAAACTCTGGATTTCCATAATCTCGGCCAGGCAACAAGAATTTTTTAATGAAAAATCATTATCATAGAAAAATCCCCAAATTTCAGTATGTATCTTTTAGCTAAAACTTACTATTTGAATTTTTTTTTTTTAGACAGAGTCTTACTCTGTCATCCAGGCTAAAGTGCAGTGGTACGATCTCAGCTCTCTGCAATCTCTGCCTTCCAGGCTTAAGCAATTCTCGTGCCTCTGCCTCCCAAGCAGTTGGGACTACAGGCACACATCACCATGCCCAGCCATTTTTTTTATTTTTTTTTAGTAGAGACGGGGTTTTGCCATGTTGGCCAGGCGGTCTCAAACTCCTGACCTCAAGTGATCTTCCCTCCTGGGCCTTCCAAAGTGCTGGGATTACAGGCATGAGCCACTGCACCCGGCCTAATTGTTATTTGATTTTTATCTTCCTCTTAAAATGTTACTCAGTGGTCTCATAATTAGCCGTCTTCTCTATACACCTGAAATTTTCACAGCCTGTTTGTTGTTCTATTTCAAAGTTTTCACTCCTAATTTATTTTGAATTTGACAATGCCAGTCTATTATTTGAAAAACACTTGCCTGATGTGTAAGCTTACTATGGCTACCATAGCAAAGTACCACAGACTGAGTGACTTAAAAAACAGAAATTTATTTTCTCACAATTCTTTTGTTTTTGTTTTTGTTTTGACATAGTTTTGCTCTTGTTGCCCAGGCTGCAGTGCAATGGCATGATCTCGATTCACTGCAACCTCCACCTCCCGGGTTCAAGTGATTCTCCTGCCTCAGCCTCCTGAGTAGTTGGGATTACAGGCATATGCCACCATGCCCGACTACTTTTGTATTTTTAGTAGAGACGGGGTTTTACCATGTTACTCAGGTTGGTCTCAAACTCCTGACCTCAGGTGATCCACCCGCCTCAGCCTCCCTAATTGCTGGGATTATAGGTGTGAGCCACTGCGCCCAGCATATTTTCTCACAATTCTAAAAGCTAGATGTCTGAGATCAAGGTGCTGGCAGAGCTGTTTCTTCTGAGACCTCTCTCCTTTACTTGGCCATCTTTTCCCTGTATATTCATATCGTCTTCCCTCTGTACATGTCTGTGTCCAGAGTTTCTCTTCTTTTTTTTTTTTTTTTTTTTTTGAGATGGAGTCTCGCTCTGTTGCCCAGCCTGGAGTGCAGTGGCCGGATCTCAGCTCACTGCAAGCTCTGCCTCCCAGGTTTACACCATTCTCCTGCCTCAGCCTCCCGAGTAGCTGGGACTACAGGCGCCCGCCACCTCGCCTGGCTAGTTTTTTGTATTTTTTTAGTAGAGACAGGGTTTCACTGGGTTAGCCAGGATAGTCTCGATCTCCTGACCTCGTGATCAACCCATCTCAGCCTCCCAAAGTGCTGGGATTACAGGCTTGAGCCACCGCGCCCAGCCCAGAGTTTCTCTTTTTATAAGAGTATCAGTCGGCCGGGCGCGGTGGCTCAAGCCTGTAATCCCAGCACTTTGGGAGGCCGAGGCGGGCGGATCACAAGGTCAGGAAATCGAGACCACAGTGAAACCCCGTCTCTACTAAAAATACAAAAAATTAGCTGGGCGCGGTGGCGGGCGCCTGTAGTCCCAGCTACTCAGGAGGCTGAGGCAGGAGAATGGCGGGAACCCAGGAGGCGGAGCTTGCAGTGAGCCGAGATCGCGCCACTGCACTCCAGCCTGGGCAACAGCGTGAGACTCCGTCTCAAAAAAAAAAAAAAAAAAAAAGAGTATCAGTCATGTTGGATTAGGACCCACCCTAATGACCTCATTTTAACTTGATTACCCTTTAAGAACCCTGCCTCCAAGTGCAGTCACATTCTTAAGTATGGGGACTATCAGGCCTCTGAGCACAAGCTAAGCCATCATAACCCCTGTGACCTGCACATATACATCCAGATGGCCTGGAGCAACTGAAGAACCACAAAAGAAGTGAAACGGTCAGTTCCTGCCTTAACTGATGACGTTCCACCATTGTGATTTGTTCCTGCCCCACCCCAACTGATCAGTCGACCTTGTGACATTCCTTCCCTGGACAATGAGTCTCATGAGCTCCCCACCGAGCACATTGTGACCCCCTCCCTGATAACAATAAATAACCACCTTTAACTGTAATTTTCCAATGTCTAACCAAGTCCTGCAAGACTGCCCCTCTCCTATCTTCCTTTGCTGACTCCTTTTTTGAACTTAGTCCACCTGCACCCAGGTGATTAAAAAGCTTTATTGCTCACACAAAGCCTGTTCAGTGGTCTTTTCACATGGATGCATGTGACATTTGGTGCTGAAGACCCGGACCAGGGGGACTCCTTCAGGAGACCAGACCCCTGTCCTTGCCCTCACTCCGTGAGGAGATCCACCTAGGACCTCAGGTCCTCAGACCAGCCCAAGGAATGTCTCACCAATTTCAAATCAGGTAAGCGGTCTCTTCACTCTCTTCTCCCGCCTCTCTTGTTACCCTTCAATCTCCCTATCCTTCCAATTCCAGTTCTTTTTCCTCTCTAGTAGAGACAAAAGAGACATATTTTATCTGTGAACTCAAAAACTCCAACATCGGTCACAGATTTGGGAAGTCAGTCTTCCCTTGGTGTCTGATCATAGCGGGGATGCCTGCCTTGATCATTCACCCACATTCCCTTGGTGGCAGGTCAATTGCGGGGACGCCTGCTTTGGCTGCTTCCCCACAGTACAGCCCAGGACTCAAGTCAGGGACGCCTACTGGAAGACTGGTAGCTGCCCACCTCCATTTCTCCGTGTCTCTACCTTCCTCTTTAAACTTACCTTCTCCACTATGGGCAATCTTCTGCCATCCATTCCCCCCTTTTCCCCCTTAGCATGTGTTCTTGAAAACCTAAAACCCCTTCGACTAACATCTGACCTAACACCTAAACATTTTATTCTGTAATACTGCTTGACCCCAGTACAAACTCGACAATTGTTCCAAGTGGCCAGAGAATCGCACTTTCGATTTGTCCATCCTACAAGATCTAGATAATTTTTGTCATAAAATGGGCAAATGGTCTGAGGTTCCTGATGTCCAGGCATTCTTTACACATCAGTCCCTCCCTAGTCTCTGCTCCCAATGCAGCTCGTCCCAAATCTTCCTTTTTTCTCTCCTGTCTTTTCCTTCAATCTCCACCCCAAGCTCTGAGTCCTTTGAATCCTCCTTTTCTACGGACCCATCTGACATCTCCCCTCCTCCCCAGGCTGCTCCTCGCCAGGCCAAGCTAGGTCCCAATTCTCCCTCAGCCTCCGCTCCCCCACCCTATAATCCTTCTATCACCTCCCCTCCTCACACTGGTTTACAGTTTCGTTCTGTGACTAGCCCTCCCCCACCTGCCTAACAGTTTCCTCTTAGGTGGCTGGAGCTGAAGGCATAATCAAGGTTAATGCTTCTTTTTCTTTATCCCACCTCTCCCAAATCAGTTAGCATTTAGGCACTTTTTCATCAAATATAAAAACCCAGCCCAGTTCGTGGCCCATTTGGCAACAATCCTTAGATGCTTTTCCACCCTAGACCCAGAGGGCCCAGAAGGCCATCTTATTCTCAAATCTTATTCTCAAATGTCTTATTCTCAAGATGTATTTTATTACCCAGTCCACTCCCAACATTACAAAAAGCTCCAAATATTAGATTCCGGCCCTCAAACCCCACAACAGGACTTAATTAACCTTGCCTTCAAGGTGTACAATAATAGAGAAGAGGCAGCCAAGTGGCAACTTATTTCTGAGTTGCAATTACTTGCCTCCGCTGTGAGAGAAACCCCAGCCACATCTCCAGCACACAAGAACTTCAAAACGCCTAAACTGCACTGGCCAGGCATTCCTCCAGGACCTCCTCCCCCAGGATCTTGCTTCAAGTGCCAGAAATCTGGCTACTGGACCAAGGAATGGCCGCAGCCCAGGATTCCTCCTAAGCCATGTCCCATCTGCATGGGACCCCACTGGAAATCGGACTGTCCAATCGCCTGGCAGCCACTCCCAGAGCCCCTGGAACTCTGGCCCAAGGCTGTCTAACTGACTCCTTCCCAGATCTTGTTGGCATAGCAGCTGAAGACTGACACTGCCCAATCACCTTGGAAGCCTCCTGGACCATCACAGATGCTTCAGGGAACTCTTACAGTGGAGGGTAAGTCCGTGCCTTCTTAATTGATACAGAGGCTACTCACTCCACATTACCTTCTTTTCAAGGGCCTGTTTCCCTTGCCTCTGTAACTGTTGTGGGTATTGACGGCCAGGCTTCTAAACCTCTTAAAACTACCCAACTCTGGTGCCAACTTGGACATTATTTTATGCACTCTTTTAGTTATCCCAACCTGCTCAGCTCCCTTATTAGGTCAACACATTTTAACTAAATTATCTGCTTCCCTGACTATTCCTGGGCTACAGCCACACCTTATTGCCACCCTTTTCCCCAGTTGAAAGCCTCCTTCACATCCTCCTCTCATGTCTCCCTATCTTAATCCACAGTATGGGATACTTCTACTCCCTCCTTGGTGACTGATCAGGCACCCCTTACCATCCCATTAAAACCTAATCACCCTTACCCCACTCAACGCCAATATCCCATCCCACAGTAGGCTTTAAAAGGGTTAAAGCTGTTATCACCTGCCTGTTACAACATGGCCTCTTAAAGCCTACAGATTCTCCTTACAACTCCCCTATCCTACCCGTCCAGAAACCAGACAAGTCTGACAGGTTGGTTCACAATCTTTGCCTTATTAACCAAATTGTCTTATTAACCAAATTGTTAAATTGTCGTGTTATTAACCAAATTAACCAAATTGTTTGTGGTGCCAAACCCATAAACTCTCCTATCCTCAATACCTCCCTCCACAACTCATTATTTCGTTCTTGACCTCAAAGACGCTTTCTTCACTATTCCTTTGCACCCCTCATCCTAACCTCTTTTTGCTTTCACATGGACTGACCCTGACACCCACCAATCTCAGCAACTCATTTGGACTGTACTGCTGCAAGGCTTCAGCGACAGCCCCCATTACTTCAGTCAAGCTCTTTCTCATAATTTACTTTCTTTCCGTCCTTCTGTTTCTCACTTTAGTCAATACATGGACGTACCTTCTTGTTCAGTCCCAACCTCGTGCCAGACACCAGCCCTCTAGGCGACTATCTTCCAATCCTCCGGCAGGCTAGACAGGAAATTCACCAGGCTGCTAATCTTCTCTTGCCTACTCTAGATTCCCAGCCATATGAAGACACCTTAGCTGGATGATCAGTTCTTGTTAGGAATCTGACCCCTCAAACTCTACAACCTCGATGGACCGGACCCTACTTAGTCATCTATAGTACCCCAACTGCTGTCCACCTGCAGGACCCTCCCCCTTGGGTTCACCATTCTAGAATAAAGCTGTGTCCCTCGGACAGCCAGCCTGATCTCTCCTCTTCCTCCTGGAAGTCACAAGTACTTTCCCCTACTTCCCTTGAACTCACATTTCTGAAGAACAGTAATAACTTTATAAGCCTCATACATCCCTTCATTCTATTAGGTCTATTGGTCCTTACCCTGCTTTTTACAACAGGGCTTTACACAGTCACCCCCACTACTTGGGACTATGCCCCCAAAACTTGTCATCACTACTATCTTCTGTCTAGTTATACTCCTATTCACCATTCTCAACTACTCATTAATTCCCTGCCCTTGTTTACACTCTGCCAGTTTATACTTTTCCTCCAAACCATCATAACTGATACCTCCTGGTTTTACCTTAAACCGCCACCCTTAGCTCTCCCTTGGAGTGGATAGAAGATCTTCAGTGGCAAGGTACACTCCAATTCTTCAATCGTGAGGAAGTCCTTTTTTTACTTTTCCACTCACTTTTATCCTTGCCCCCATTCTCCAGTCACACTCTACCTCTCCCTAGTTACCTCCAGCATACCATCAATCTCACCCACTGTCTCCTCACTGCCTCCAATCCTTCTCTAGCAAAGAATTGTTGGCTATGCATTTCCCTTTCTTCCTGCTCTTACACAGCCGTCTCCGCTCTACAGGCCGACTGGGCTACCTCTCCTTTCTCCCTGCACCTCCGAACCTCCTTTAATAGCCCTCATCTTTACCCATCTGAGGAACTTCTTTAGTTTCTAGACAGATGTGGTGAGAACTCCCCAGACATTTCGCAACCAACAAGCTGTCACACTTCTCCACATCTACTTAACCCGGCACCTTTCTCCTTATGTCAATTTGATCCCTGCCCCCATATTTGGACCCCTAACCACACAAACAACTACCCCTGTTGTCGCTCCTTTATGCATCTCCTGACAACAGCCTACTGGAATCCCTTTAGGCAACCTTCCACTGTCCAAATGTTCCTTTACTCTTTATCTCCAGAACCCAGTCATACACATTACCAAACAGATGGGAGCATTCCAACTTCACATTAATGATAAGCCCTCTATCATTACTGACAAACTCAGAAACACTGGCAGTCACTATTGTTTAGGAAGACACCTACCCTGCATCTCACTCCAGCCTTGGCTACCCTCCCCCTGCTCCTCTGACTCTCCTCCTAGCCCGTCCCCTTGCTTGCTTATACCCAGCCCCATGAATAGCAGTGAAAGGTTACTCGCAGACACTATGCGCTTTCTCATATACCTGATGAAAGGACTTCCTCAGGATTGAAGAATTGGAGTGTACCTTGCCACTGAAGAGCTTCTATCCACTCCAAAAGAGAGTTAAGGGTGGTGGTTTGAGGTAAAACCAGGAGATATCAGTTATGATGGTTTGGAGAACCGAACCTTTACGCAGTTGCACCATCAATCCCCATTACAACCTCTGACGGCTGCTGCCCTTGCTGGAGCTCTAGGATTTTGGGTGCAGGATTCCTCTTTCAGTACACCCTCTCACCTTTTCACTTGACATTTACAGTTCTGCCTGACGCAGGTCTCTTCTTTTCTTGTGGCTCTTCCACCTACATGTGCCTACCTGCCAACTGGATGGACACATGTACTCTAATCTTCCTTACCCCTAAAATCCAGTTTGCAGATGGGAACGAACAACTGCCTGTCCCCCTCGTGACACCAACACGACAAAAAAGAGTCATCCCACTAATCCCTTTACTTGTGGGTCTAGGACTTTCTGCCTCCCCTATTGCACTTGGAACTGGAATAGCAGGCGTCTCAACCTCTGTCACAACATTCTGCATCCTCTCTAATGACTTCTCTGCTAGCATTACAGGTATATCACAGACTTCATCTGTCCTCCAAGCCCAGGTCGACTCTAGCTGCAGTTGTCCTCCAGAACTGCCTAGGCCTCGATTTACCCACTGCTGAAAAAGGAGAACTCCATATATTTCTTAATGAAGAGTGTTGTTTTTACTTCAATCAATCTGGCCTACTCAAAGACAGAGCTCAAAAATGCTCTAATCAGGCAACTAATTGCACTGGACCCACCTGGCCACTCTCGAACTGGGTATCCTGGCTTCTTCCAATCGTTAGTCCTCTAATACCTATCTTCCTCCTCTTATTTGGGCCTTGTGTCTTCTGATTAATCTCTCAATTCCTATGAAACCACATCCAGGCTATCACCACTCTATATGGCAAATGCTGCTGTTAACAACCTGACGATATCACCCCTTATCCCAAAATCTTACTTCAGTCTCATCTCTCCTACTTTAGGTTCCCACGCCACCCCTAATCCTGATCGAAACAGCCCTGAGACACGTCGCCCATCACCCTTCCATACCGCCCTAAAAATTTTCACCCCAGGTTTTCACTACTCTTTCTTATTTTATTTCTTCATTATTAACATAAAAAGACAGGAATGTAAGGTCTTCTGAGCTGGCCACACCATGGTCAAGCCATCCTGACATTCCCCCTGCTTGTGATAATGTACTTTGTGATATTCCCCATCCTTGTGAATGTACTTTGTAACATTCCTCCCCGCCCTTGTGATAATACACCCTCCCCGCCCTTGTGAATGTACTTTGTAACATCCCCACCCCCTCCTTGTGACAATACATCCTCCCTGCCCTTGTGACCTTGTGAATGTACTTTGTAATTTCCTCCCACACTTGTGAATGTACTTTGTAATATCCATCCTCTGCCTGCAAAAAAAAAAAAAAATTGCTCCTAACTCTACCACCTATCCCAAACCTGTAAGAACCAATGATAATCCCACCATCCTTCGCTGACTCCTTTCTCAGACTCAGCCCACTTGCACCCAAGTGAATAAACAGCCTTGTTGCTCACACTAAGCCTGCTCAGGTGGTCTCTTATACAGACGTGCTTAACATACATATCGTGTGGAAGGCATGTAAATTATAGGAATGTACCACTTTTGTCCCATTTTATTTCTCAATTTACTGGACACATTTATTGGAAGGCACATAACAGGTCTTTGTGGGAAGAAACAGAAAGAAATCACAAAAGCAATTAAGACAGCTTAAATAATGGGATTTATGCAAGTTACATACAAGGATCCTGCATACCTCAAAGACCCCAAAGTTTTTAACATCAATTATCAGGAATAAAATTATACAAGGTTACCACCAATAAACTTATTTTACAGTTAAAACAAAAGTTTTTCTCTTTTATATCTCTGAATTGTTTATTAAAAGACAATTTCAATAGAAATATTTGATTTGGGGGAACTTCTAATCACTAAACGAATAGCAATTATCCTAGTATTGGATCATCTTTGTCTCCTATCACTATCATTTTCTTTCCTATTGTTTTCATTTTTATCTCTTTTCTTAGCCATTGTTTAAACATTAATCAAGTTTTAATTTACTTAACCCTTGTAAAAAGTCTATGAGTTAAGTGTTATCATTCTTCTCATTGTTTTGGTTGGGGCAAAATGAAATATATTCAAGCTCAGTAATTTAAGGACTACTTAATAAAAGGACCATCTAAAAGGTATGGGCAGAATGTAGGATAACCCCAGGGCACAGCAAAGTGCTCTGGGTTTCACAACAGTTAGGAGGCACTGTTACCATCCTTAGGCCTGAAAGATACAGAAAGGACGTAAATACTATTTCCCTAACATAGAGTGAACTGTTTTGGTAAGGGCTGTTGTGGGGGATATGACCTTCAGTGAAGGGACAGAGCCCTGGGACCTCATAAGAAGGGAGCTAGGGGCATAAACTCTCCAGCTCTATGCTCTTCTTTCTCTAATTTCCTTTGAGTGCTTCCCATTGCCCAGATCCAATTTGAAACTAAAAGTCAAGATAGCTTATTGATGCATTCCATATAGGTCAGTCTCTGCCTCCTAGGACACAAAACAGAGTAGAGAAGGGTGGATATTGGTCTACAGGGGCAAAATAAAGGTATTTGGCATAATCACCTTACACTACAGTACTACTACACCATTCTGTCTCCAGCAGTGGGTGGTTAGAAAGGTAGGTAGATAGTCAACTATTTTATGGAGCAAATAATAAAAATGTATACAGGCCTTTTGCAAACTAACCAAAAAATAAAAATAAGAACAGGGCAAAAAAAAAAAAAAAAAGCTTTTTATAGACACATATCATGTTATTTTTGGAAATCACTATTAAGAACTGTAAGCTTCCTTGATTGTTACAGTGCTTAAAAGCATCCAGGAGATGGCAGCATTGGTAAGGTATTTAAAAATCAAATGTTAAAAATATTTTTCACAATTATTCTTGATAGATAATGAGCTTCCTAAATGGAATAACGTTTTAAAGTATAGTTGGTACTAAATAACTAAAAATGCAGAAATGCTAAATTAGTGTCAAATAATAGCGTGGCTTTATGCAGGTTGTAATTCAAGAGTACAGTCACATGCATTATGACGGTTCAGTAGATGATGGGACTGAAAATACAACAGATTACAACGGGGCTGAAAAATTTCTATCGCCTAATGACGCCTAGGATAATGGGTGTGTTTGTGTCTTAGTTTGTTATTTCTTTTTTCATTTTTTTCTTTTGAGACCTGGGTCTCGCTCTGTCACCCAGGCTGCAGTGCAGTGGTGCTATCTTTGCTCTCTGCAGCCTCCGTCTCTGGGGCTCAAGCGATCCTCCTGCCTCAGCCTCTGGGGTAAGATTCCAGGCATGCACCATCACGTCTGGCTAATTTCTATATTTTTTTGTAGCGACCGGGGTTTCACCATGTTGTCTAGGCTGATCTCAAAGTCCTGAGCTCAGGAGATCCTCCCACCTCAGCCTCCCAAAGCGCTGGGACTACAGGTGTGGGACTATGTGCCCGACCTGACAAAAACAAGTTTAATAACTAGAGGCAACTATTCACAAATCATATACAAAATATCATATGTAAGATGCGGTGGCTTATTAAAAACTAGATATCACGGACATCGTATCAGTTATGAGGCAAAAAAAATCTGCCTTTAAATGTTATTTCTAAATTGTTTTAATCATTTCCAATATTGAAACATAAACTGTTAAAGATACACATAGATGTCAATATTCTGGCCCAGGTACTTAACTGGGTAGAGAAGACAAAATGCTAAAAAACAATCCGACCTTCTAAACCCTCAGCCTGAGATGGAGACAGAAAACTCCAATGAATTACAATACAATTCGATCTGACTCTAATAGCAAGGTGCCATCTAAATGGGAGGGCCAACTTGCCTAACTCCACCTTGGGAGACAGGTAAAGCTTCACCAGGGAGGGAGGACAGAGCAGATTTTGAGAGATGAGCCTGCGTTTGCCAGGATAGGGAGCAGGCCACTGCCTGCAGAAAGAAGAGCAGGTGTGGGGGAGGGTAGACATGAAATAGCACACCCTATCCCATTGGTTAACCAGAGGCAATATTGCCCCCAGGGGAGATTTCGAAATGTCTGGTAACATTTTTGCTTGTCACCACTGGAGAACTGCTACTGGCAGCTAGTGGGCAAAGGTCAGGGATGCAGCTAAACATCCCACAGTGCACAGACAGTCAACCACGACAAATGAATTATCTGACCTCAAATACCGTCACCGTTGAAAAACTGCTGTAACCGCAAATGGCATCTCTTTGAATGGCAAGGTTACAGTAAGGAATAGAAAAAAGACAAGCGATGATCCAGGAACGTTTTCTAAAAGGGGGCGGGGATAAAAGTAAGGAAGGTTTATTGACTCCCCTCCCCCAAAGAAAGAGGAAAAAAGAAAGAAAAGTTTAGATTTTATTGTAAATGTGAGAGAAAGCCAAACACAATCAGATTTGCGTACTAGAAAGATTGCTGTGACTGTGGGAAGAGAATGGACTGAGATGGCGACGCTGAGAAACAAAAGAAAATTGGTATTTTAACAATTTCACTTCTCTTTTCTTTATCAAGGGGAATATCTTACAAATGAAAAAGTAGAAGTAAGGCTGGTAAGAGGAAATTGAAACTCTAGATTGATATCTAGATGGTAAGAGGGCAAGTAGCTGCTCCAGTGATTTCAGGATTTGTGATGAAGATAAATTAAACTGCCACGTCTGCGCCTCACTTCCTGAATCCCTCCCTCCCACTGGCCTGCAACGCTGCCCCTCGCTCCTGTCTGGCGTGGTTCCTTAAAGCCCTGCATTTGACTCCATACCTTGGCTCCCATTCTTTCTTTATCCCACTAGACTGGCAACCCAGATTTGACTTGCTCTTCCAGTTCTGACTTGGAAACTACCCATTAGCCCTTTGCGCAGATGCTGAGGGTTAGAAATGCCCCACTCCTTAGCCCCAGGCACAGTGAGACTAACCCCGCAAGGGTGGCGGTGAAGGGGAGGGGAGAGTTTGACAAATCTCCTCCCAAGTGATACGAGAATTTATGGATGAGATTAGCAAAACGCTCTTGTTAGTCCAGACATCAGAGTAAGAGCCAAATTCTGTTTCCTACAGTGTCCCCACCCGATCATCCTGCCCCTCAGTCACCCAACCCAGCTATGCTGGCCTCCGTCTGCCTCAGAGTTTGCATTGGCTGTTTCTGTCTAGACGAAAAACAGAATTCCCTAGAGAGATTTCATAAAATGCCCGGATCTGACCCTTACATCCTTTTACTTTTCCTTCTGGGTTTGGCTTTCTCTTTCTTCTTTCCTTCCCTTTCACTCATATCAGCACCTCTACCCCACCCCCAACTCTTACCACACTCATGTCAACAACTGGATATGTGTTTGTCATGTTTTCTCCTTGTTCACATAGACTTTTTTTTTTTTTTTTTTTTTGAGACGGAGTCTCGCTCTGTCGCCCAGGCTGGAGTGCAGTGTCCGGATCTCAGCTCACTGCAAGCTCCGCCTCCCGGGTTCACGCCATTCTCCGGCCTCAGCCTCCCGAGTAGCTGGGACTACAGGCGCCCGCCACCTCGCCCGGCTAGTTTTTTTGTATTTCTTAATAGAGACGGGGTTTCACCATGTTAGCCAGGATGGTCTCGATCTCCTGACCTTGTGATCAAGTAAATAAGAAAAACCTGAGCAAGAGAGAAACATGAGGATGATAGCCCAGCTTTACTCTTCTACCCGTCCCCATCTCCTTATGATCCCTACTAGCTGGACCCAATTGGAACCAAGAGAGCAAGGAAGCTCATTGGTGCAAGTCACGTAGGTCAGCTTCTGCCTCAGTTTTCCCTGATGTTGCAAAATTGTAATTGCACCAATTTATACTTCCATCAGTCTAGAAGAATTCCAGTTGTTCCACATCCTTGCTAATACTTAGTATTATGATGCTTCAGAAATTTAGCTAATCGAGAGCTGGGCACAGTGGCTCATACCTATAATCCCAGCACTTTGGGAGGCCGAGGCGGGTGGATCACTTGAGGTCGGGAGTTCAAGACCAGCCTGATCAACATGGCAAAAATCTCGTCTCTGCTAAAAATACAAAAATTAGCTGGATATGGTGGCACACACATGTAATCCCAGCTACTTGGGAGGCTGAGGCAACAGGATCACTTGAACCTGAGAGGCAGAAGTTGTAGTGAGCTGAGATTGCACCACTGCACTCCAGCCTGGGTGACAGAGCAAGACTCTGTCAAAACAAACAAACAAACAAAGAACTAAAGAAATTTAGCTAATCTAATGGATGTGTAATGGCATCTATATATTGTTTGACTTTTTGAGATGGAGTCTCACTCTGTTGCCAGGCTGGAATGCAGTGGTATGATCTTGGCTCACTGCAACCTCCACCTCCCAGGTTCAAGTGATTCTCCTGCCTAGGTCTACCAAGTAGCCGGGACTACAGACGTGTGCCACCACGCCCAGCTAATTTTTGTATTTTTAGTAGAGATGGGGTTTCACCATGTTGGCCAGGATGCTCTCGATCTCTTGACCATTGATCCACCTTCCTCAGCCTCCCAAAGTGCTGGGATTACAGGTGTGAGCCACTGCGCCCAGCCTAATTTGCATTTATTAACAGTGAGACTAAAACTGGGCACTGTGGCTCACACCTGTAATCCCAGCACTTTGGGGGGCCGAGGTGGGTGGGTCACTTGAGGTCAGTATTTCAAGACCAGTCTGGCCAAAATGGTGAAACCCCATCTCTACTAACACAAAAATTAGCTGGGTGTGGTGACACGGGCCTGTAATCCCAGCTACTTGGGAGGCTGAGGGCAGGAGAACTGCTTAAACCTGGAGGCAGCAGTTACAGTAAGCCGAGGTCACACCACTGCACTGCATCCTGGAAGACAGAGCGAGATTCTGTCTCAAAAAAACAAACAAACAAACAAACAGTGAGACTGAATATCCTTTCAGTCAATAGTGTATTATCTGTTTAAATCTTTTGCAATTTTTCTTTTCGATTCTTTGTCCTTTATATACTTATTTGTAGAAGTTCTTTAAATCAGCAGGGTGTGGTGGCTCACGCCTGTAATCCTATTACTTTGGGTGGGAGGCTGAGATGGGTAGATCACGATGTCAGGAGATCAAGACCATCCTGGCTAACACAGTGAAACCCCATCTCTATTAAAAATATAAAAAATTAGCTGGGCATGGTGGCACACACCTGTAGTCCCAGTGACTCAGGAGGCTGAGGCAGGATAATCGCTTGAACCCAGGAGGCAGAGATTTCAGTGAGCCGAGATTGCACCACTGCAGTCCAGCCTGGGCACAGAGTGAGACTCCATCTCAAAAAAAAAGAAGTAATTTAAATCTTCTGACTAGGCCAGTTATGGTGGCTCACACTTGTAATCCCAGCACTTTGTAAGGCCAAGATGGGAGGACTGCTTGAGCCCAGAAGTCCAAGACCAGCCTGGGCAACATGGCAAGACCACATCTCTATTTTTTTTTAATTAATATATTTTATAAATTAAAAAATAAAACTTAGCCAAGTGTGGTGCACACCTGTGGTTCTAGCAACTCAGGAGACTGAGGTGGGAGGATCACCTGAACCTGAGAGGTCAAGGCTGCAGTGAGTCATGATCATGTCAATGCACTCCAGCCTGGGTAACAGAGTGGGACCCAGTCTCAAAAACAAAAACAAAACAAAAACAAAACAAAAAAAACTTCTGGCCTGGCACAGTGGCTCATGCCTGTAATCCTAGCACTTTGGGAGGCCGAGGAAGGCGGATCACAGGGTCAGGAGTTCAAGACCAGCCTGAAACCCCGTCTCCACTAAAAATACAAAAAAATTAGCCAGGCATGGTGGCAGGTGCCTGTAATCCCAGCTACTCAGGAGGCTGAGGCAGAGAATTGCTTGAACCTGGGAGGCAGAGGTTACAGTGAGCTGAGATGGTGCCATTGCACTCCAGCCTGAGCAACAGAGTGAGACTCCATCTGGGAGAAAAAAGAAAAAAAAAAGCTGCTATGAAAATACAAATATTGCGAACATTTTCTCTCAGTCTATAGATTACATTTTCATTTTGTATGTGGTATATTTTCACGAAAAGAAGTTTTTATTTTGTTTTATTTTTTGAGACAGGGTCTCACTGTCACCCTGGCTGGAGTGCAGTGGTATGATCATAGCTCACTGCAGCCTCCAGCTCCTGGTCTCAACCAGTTCTCTTGCCTCAGCCTCCCAAGTTGCTGGGACTACAGGTATATGCCACCACATCCAGCAAATTTTTCTGTTTTGTTTTGGTAGAGATGGGGTCTTGCTTTGTTGCCCAGGCTGGTATCAAACTTCAAGCAATCCTTACACCTTGGCCTCCCAAAGTGTTAGGATTATAGGAGTGAGCACTGCGCTCCAGTTAGAAGTTTTAAATTTTAATATAGTCAAATATATCAATTCTTTCATTGACTTTAGAGTTTTATTGGAAATGGGTGTTGAAATTTATCAATTATCTTTTCAAAATCTGCTAAGATTATTTAAAACTTGCTAATATAACTAATTATACTGAGAGGTTTCCTGATGTTGAACTATCCTTGAATTCCTACAGGAAGTCCTAATTGGGTATTTATTTTTATTTTTATTTATTTATTTTTTTTGAGACGGGGTCTTGCTCTGTTGCCAGGCTGGAGTGCAGGGGCACAATTTCAACTCACTGCAACCTCTGCCTCCTGGGTTCAAGCTATTCCCCTGCCTCAGCCTCCTGAGTAGCTGGGACTACAGGTGTGTGCCACCACGCCCAGCTAATTTTTTGTATTTTAGTAGAGATGGAGTTTCACCATGTTGGCCAGGATGATCTTGATCTCTTGACCTCATGATCCACCCACCTCAACCTCCCAAAGTGCTGGGATTGCAGGTGTGAGCCACCGTGCCCAGCCCCTAATTGGGTATTCTTTATTATTAATACCAATTTTTAACTATTGGATTATACTCACTAATATTTTTATATAAATTTTGGATCTAATTTTGTTTTTTCCTTATTAGTCTTTGGTATTAAAATCATCTAAATTTATAAAAATAATGACAGAGATGTCCAACTTTTCCATGTCTGCCTGATAACAAAGGCCTTAGTTAAGTTTATATAAAGGAATCTTCCTTGGTCAGGCACTGTGGCTCACACCTATAATTCCAGCACTTTGGGAGGCCAAAGCAGGCAGATTACTTGAGCCTAGGCATTTCAGACCAGCCTGGCCAACATGGTAAAACCCCATCTGTACTGAAAATACAAAAATTAGCCCGGCATGGTGTCCCCCGCCTGTAGTCCCAGCTACTTGGGTGACTGAGGCAGGAGAATCGCTTGAACCCAGGAGGCCAAGTTGCAGTGAGCTGAGACCATGCCACTGCACTCAAGTCTGGGAGACAGGGCAAGACTCTGTCTCAAGTAAATAAATAAAACCTTCCTAGAATTCCATCCTTTTCTGGTAAATTTTCTTACTTTCCCTTCAAATTCTTCAGTTCCAAAAAACTCTCTGACCAGGGAACACTTTGAAAACAACCTTTTCGGCCGGGCGCGGTGGCTCAAGCCTGTAATCCCAGCACTTTGGGAGGCCGAGACAGGTGGATCACGAGGTCAGGAGATCGAGACCATCCTGGCTAACCCGATGAAACCCCGTCTCTACTAAAAAATACAAAAAAATAGCCGGGCAAGATGGCGGGCACCTGTAGTCCCAGCTACTCGGGAGGCTGAGGCAGGAGAATGGCGTGGACCCGGGAGGCGGAGCTTGCAGTGAGCTGAGATCCGGCCACTGCACTCCAGCCTGGGCAACAGAGCAAGACTCCGTCTCAAAAAAAAAAAAAAAAAAAAAAAGAACAACCTTTTCTTGGGGGCCTTAGTAAAACATCTCTCTCTCACTCTAGTAAGAAGACATTCCTTCCACAGTAATCTATGCAGTGATATATGGCTATATGTTTAACTGGCTCTTAAACCAGAAAAACATGATTTGTAGCATTTGCCAATAAGCCACCATGGCAAATTTTGAGCTACCATTGTGACATCACTAAACATGGACTTGGGAAGAAATGTCCATGATTGCCTCTTGGAAGCCGATGAAAGTTAGTTCCAGCATACTATTGAATCAAGGTCCTTCCTCTACAAATGTTAGAGAGTTATGCCAGATTGTGGAGAAATTAAACTGAAATTAAAATGTTACAGAAGACTGGACTTTACCCTGAAGGTAAAAAGAAGACCAGATGTTACCCTGAAGATAAGAAGAAGACCAGACTGCCCTTAGACAGTAGAATCCTCTCCTAGACTGTGGACCTCCGGGCCTCCTCTCCCTGACCCCCATGCTTTGGAGTGCCTTTCTCACATAGTTTCAAGTCTTGTCCACTGCCTGAGACCAGGCAAAGTGACAGTGGCCTCATGTCCATTTAATCCCTTCAGGGCACTCTCCAACACGCTACCTGTCATGTGGTTTCTCTTCTACTCTCTCCCCCAAGTGTGGTTTCCCAGATGTCCAGAGGAGCTCCTGGACCCATGCTTACACTGTGGCTGTAGTCAGCCTACTTCTAGAAAGATGCCTAGTAAGAGCAGTATTATTTTGTGGGATCCCACAAGATTGAACTGCTGATTTTGAGTGACTCCAATTGTTTATATGGACAGGGACCCTCATATAAAAAAGTATTTGCCTTTTACAGTTAAGCTGGGTATAAAGCCATAGGGTTAGTACTAGACTACTGTAATAAATAGGAAAAGGTGACTGAAATGAAATGAAGGGCTTAAGGACTGACTAATAAATGAGTGTGAGAGTGAGGTTGGGGAAGGGACACTGATTTAAGTCATTTATATAGAAGCAACATGAAAGTCCTCACAGCAATAACTCTGTAAAGGAACTAATGTAAAGAAAAAAAGCAACAGAGATTAAGACTCAATCTTAAAGTTGTAAATACATTTGAGAAGTGGGAGAAAGGAATTGGAAAAGAATACGAAGAATGGGTAGTCAAAGGGTTAAGAATTGTTAAGGATATGGAGCAATCCTCATTAATGATGGTTTTCTTTCAATTAAATCATCTTCGTGGTTTTAAAAAAATCTTAGTATAATGTATAAAGTCAAATAATGAAAAACTGTTCCTAGGAGCATTGTTTGTAAAAACTAAAAACTGGAAACAATGAAAATATAAATGTGGTTATAATGCAAAACTATACAGCAATATGTGAGCATACACAACATTATAGATGATTCTCACAAACAATGTTGAGTGGAAAAAGTGAGGTCCAAGGGATAA
This sequence comes from Macaca nemestrina, assembly GCF_043159975.1. Classification (NCBI taxonomy): domain Eukaryota; kingdom Metazoa; phylum Chordata; class Mammalia; order Primates; family Cercopithecidae; genus Macaca; species Macaca nemestrina. The sequence continues at coordinate 127,742,431 of NC_092134.1, read as the reverse complement.
AGTTCATTTTAAGTTCCAAAACAGGCCAAATTAACCTATGCTGTCAATATTCAGGATAGTTGTTTATTTTCGGGAAAGAGGAAGTGGTGATTGGCAGGAACACAAAGGGAGCTTGGGGTTCTGTTAATGTTCTATTTCCTGACTTGGGATTTGGTCAGAATGTGTTCCCCTTGTCAAAATTCATAAAATCATTGCTCTATATACTTAAAATGTATGTACTTTAGTCAGTATAAACTATGCTTAAATGGAAAGTTTACTTTATAATGTAAAAGATACCTCCAGCTGGGCACGTGGCTCACGCCTATAAGTAAACCCAGCACTTTGGGAGGTTGAGGCAGGCAGATCGCTTGAGCCCAGGAGGTGGAGACTAGCCTGGGCCACATGGCAAAACCCCACCTCTACAAATAAAAAATTAGTTGGGCGTGGAGGTGTGTGCCTGTGGTCCCAGCTACTCAGGAGGCTGAGGTGGGTGAGCTGAGCTGAAATCATGCCACTGCATTCCATCCTGGGTGACAGAGCGAGACCCTGTCTCATAAATAAATAAATAAATAAATAGTACTTCCAACTTTCCAAGGCACCCTAACCTCTAGTCTTTTTTTTTCTTTTTCTTTTCCCCCCTTTTTGTGGAGAACGGGGTCTTGCTGTATTGCCCAGGCAGCTCTCAAACTCCTGGGCGCAAGCTTTCCTCCCGCCTCTGCCTCCCTAAATGCTGGGATGAAAGGCATGAGTCACTGCACCCGGTCTAGCCTCTAGGCTTAATTTCCAGAGGTAAACAATATATTAACAATGCATTATCCAGCCGGGCGCGGTGGCTCATGCCTGTAATCCCAGCACTTTGGGAGGCCAAGGCGGACGGATCATGAGGTCAGGAGATTGAGACTACCCTGGCTAACAGGGTGAATCCCCGTCTCTACTAAAAAATACAAAAAAAAATTAGCCAGGCGAGGTGGCGGGCACCTGTAGTCCCAGCTACTTGGGAGGCTGAGGCAAGAGAATGGCGTGAACCCAGGAGGCGGAGCTTGCAGTGAGCCAAGATTGCGCCACTGCCCTCCAGCCTGGGCAACAGAATGAGACTCCATCTCAAAAAAAAAGAAAACAAAGAAAGAAAAAAGAAAAGAAAAGAAAGCAAACCTCTCAAAATAATCCTTTGCAGTGAAGTTCAACTTTGTACTCCTTAAGATGATGGCTGGTGCATAGTTCTTTGGGGGTCCAATTTAGCATTTTTAGTAGAGAAATGTACTTCCATACACTTCATTCTTCAAAATTAATAACATATTTCTTTTACTCTTCCAGAGATGATGGAAAGAATGCTGAATTGTATAAACAATGCCAGCACTGTCCTATAAAACAATGAACCAGTATCCTTCAAGATACCCAGTGACTCAAGATTAAAGCATAATATATTGACATTAGAAGAAAATGTAGACATCACGAAGTAGTATTTACTGCATTTTGTCTGCCATCATCTGTTCCTCATTCTCTTGATAGCAACACCTTGATTTTCCTTTGGAGAAACGCCCTCTTCCCTATTCTGAGTCCCTGTGTTTCTTTTATTTATTTATTTTTTTTTTTGAGACGGAGTCTTGCTCTGTCACCCAGCCGAGTGCAGTGGCGCAATCTCGGCTCACTGCAAGCTCCACCTCCCGGGTTCATGCCATTCTCCTGCCTCAACTTCCCGAGTAGCTGGGACTACAGGCGCCCGCCACCACGCCCGACTAATTTTTTGTATTTTTTAGTAGAGACGGGGTTTCACCGTGTTAGCCAGGATGGTCTCCATCTCCTGACCTCGTGATCCGCCCGCCTCCTTCTCCCAAAGTGCTGGGATTACAGGCATGAGCCACCGCGCCGGACGGAGTCCCTGTGTTTCAAATGAAATACTTCACCCCCATCCTAGGTCCAGAAGTGGACATATGACCCAGGAACGAACAATCAACATATCCCATTTCCCTGGATCTAATGATTATTCCAAAGATACGCACATGTTCCTCCCCAGGCCAAGGAGGAGCAACTGCGGAATATTTTGCTAGAATCATTGAGAAAAAGATGTTTTCTTTGCATTGGAGTTATTAAATAATAAGAATATAATTTAGAGTTGTGAAAGGCAAGCACATGAAAGCCTATTTAACATGATAAGGATTGGACAGAGTCTCAATGATTTCACATAGGTCCTGAATCCAAATGCATCTAGAAATAGTGCTATTACAGACTAGATTGTGCCCCCTCAAAATTCATATGTTGAAGCACAAACCCCCAATGTGAGTGCACTTGGAGACAGAGCCTTTAAAGAGGTCATACTGGGTGCGGTGACTCACACCTGTATTCCCAACACTTTGGAAGACCAAGGCGGGTGGATCACCTGAGGTCAGGAGTTCGAGACCAGACTGGCCAACACGGCGAAACCCTGTCTGTACTAAAAAACAAACAATACAGCTGGCGCAGTGGCTCATGTCTGTAATCCCAACGCTTTGGGAGGCCGAGGTGGGCAGATTACTTGTAGTAGAGTTCGAGACCAGCCTGGCCAGCATGGTGAAACCCCATCTCTACTAAAAATACAAAAAAATTTAGTTGGGCATGGTGGCACATGCCTGTAGTCCCAGCTACCTGGGAGGCTGAGGCAGGAGAATGGCATGAACCCGGAAAGTGGAGGCTGCAGTGAGTTGAGATCACGCCATTGCACTCCAGCCTGGGCGACAGAGCAAGACTCTGTGTCAAAAAGAAAACAACAAAAATTAGCCAGGTGTGGTGGCGTACTCTGTTGTCTCAGCTATTCAGGAGGCTGAGGCACAAGAATCACTTGAACCCAGGAGGCGGAGGCTGCAGTAAGCTGCGATTGCAGTACTGTACTCCAGCCTGGGTAACAGAGTAAGACACTGTCACACACACACACACACACACACACACACACACACACACACACAAAATAATAATAATAATAATAATGAGGCCAAGCACAGTGGCTCATGCCTGTAATCCCAGCACTTTGGGAGGCCGAGGCAGGTGGATCACGAGGTCAGTACATTGAGACCATCCTGGCTAACTTGGTGAAACCCTGTTTCTACTAAAAATACAAAAAATTAGCCAGGCATGGTGGCACACACCTGTAGTCCCAGCTACTCTGGAGGCTGAGGCAGGAGAATTGCTTGAACCCAGGAGGTGGAGGTTGCAGTGAGCTAAGATCGCACCACTGCACTCCAGCCTGGGCAACAGAGCGAGACTCCGTCTCAAATAAATAAATAAATAATAACAGCCCCTAAAACGTGGAATTGGCTAATTGAGGTGAGGTATAAGACAGTGAGAAGTTCCCCACTCCCCAGTTAGGAATGATTAGCAATTACTGGTTTTTGGTAGAAAAATGCCTGGCTAGATTGCTGCCGATTTTATATTAGGACTCTTCATGTATTAAACAATAACAAGGCTGGACGTGAGCCACACTTTGTTTGAACCTAGCTAATCCAAAAACAGAAAACATAAAAAACACAGTTTTGCCTATGGTTAATAATCCAAGATGGCCAAGAATCAGTTCTGGCTTTCCGGGATTAGAATGTCAAAATTCTATACCCAAAAATAAAGTGAATGCTAAGGAGGCCAGGATACTGATATCCACAGATCACTCCCAGTTACTTCCTGTTATTCATGCCCTGGATGACAAAGGGGACAATTGTTCTCATTACAAAGAACCAGTCAAAAGAATGTAGCCAGAAAAGAAGCAACTGTCTCACTCTGCCTCTCCACTTAGGATAGGGCCATGATAGAAGTCAACAAGCTACAATGTAGTGGATGGTCCAAGCACCAAAGTTTGTTTTAGAAAACAAGATAAAAATAATTCTGGTTTTGGTTATAAGCTTGGGGAATGTGAATAGAAAACAAAAAAGTACTAACATTATACATAAGTCGTATTGCTTTAGAAACCCTAAGCCTGGTCAGGCGCAATGGCTCACTCCTGTAATCCCAGCACTTTGGGAGGCTGAAGTGGGTGGATCACCTGAGGTCGGGAGTTCAAGACCAGGCTGACCAACATGGAGAAACCCCTTCTCTACTGAAAATACAAAATTAGCTGGGCGTGGTAGTGCATGCCTGTAATTCTAGCTACTCAGGAGGAGGCTGAGGCAGGAGAATCGCTTGAACCTGGGAGGTGGAGGTTGCAGTGAGCCGAAATCGCGCCATTGCATTCCAGTCTGGGCAGCAAGAGCGAAACTCCCTTTAAAAAAAAAAAAAAAAAAAAAAAACACCCGGAGCCTAAAAAAGAGGGGAACTCTATTCTAATGGCCGCCTCAAACCTTTCTCTTTTTTTTAATATGGAATGCTGGAATGCTTCACGAATGTGTACGTAATCCACGCAGAGGGACCATGCTAATCATCTCTGTGTGGTTCCAATTTTAGTATATGTGCTGTTGAAGCAAGCGTTCTTTCTTCTCTTTTGAAAACGGTAGTTTTTTACTGTGGTAATCCTGTTTTCCTTTCATTTTTGTGCAATAGATGTTTCAGGATGATCAAATATATTATTTAGCTATAAGTTCCAAAATCATGAGGCCTTTTAGAATAGTGCTATTCAAAGACTATAAAGCTATGTTGCACTTTTGCAACTATAGACATATATGTGATACTTCTGAGAATTTTTATTTAAGCCAAATAAAATAAAGCAAAACACCATTATCTCTTGAACGTTGTCATTGTCACTGTATGTTTTCATGGCCAAGCCAAAATTCTTTCAGAGAGGCTAATAGGAAAGATAGTATTTCATACACAGGTGAGAAAATTATGGATGACTAGTACAGATGAACTAAATTATGCAAAGGCATGTATCGAGGTAATGACATAATAAAGACAGGAATTCGGGGCTTTCTCTGTTTTCATTCGGGGCAAGAAAAGACTAGGCAGCAAAGCTGGGCATGGTATTTCACACCTGTAATCTCAACACTTTGGGAGGCTGAGACGGGAGGATCACTTGAACCCAGGAGTTTTAGATCAGCCTGGGCAACATAGTGAGACCTCCATCTCTACTAAAAATCAAAAATCAGCTGGGCATGATGGCATGTGCCTATAGTCCCAGCTACTAGGGAGGCTGAGGTAGAAGAACTGCTTGAGCCCAGGAGGTTGAGGCTGCAGTGAGCCTTAATCATGCCACTACCCTCCAGCCTGAGTGACAGAGTGAGGTTCTGTCTCAAAAAAAAGAGACCAGGCGGCAGTTACTGACACCCTACCTTACTACCCATCTCTGGGCAGTATATCTTATTAGCCTATCTTTGAATTTTTATTAGGGTGACACCAGCAACAGTCCCATACTCCTAATCCAGGTAAGGGGAGAGAGAGCTGCAGCCAGAAACAAGGAGGGAAGGGATGAAGATGGAAAAGAGAGAAAAAAATGAATGCCAACTAGTCTTCCTCTCCTCACTTTGGTAGTGATAAACTCTTGCTCACTCCCTTTGTGCACTCTGGTAGAGAAGCAGCACATTCCATTTAGTTACGCCTCTGTTAGCGTGGTGAGTGTTATTTAATTGCAGAAAACAAGTTGGAGATAAGAGTGAGATTCAGGAAGGAAATTAGTCTCCTTTCTTTTCAAAAATGGTACAAAAATGGCCGGGCGCGGTGGCTCACACCTGTAATCCCAGCACTTTGGGAGGCCGAGGCGGGCGGATCACAAGGTCAGGAGATCGAGACCACGGTGAAACCCCGTCTCTACTAAAAATACAAAAAATTAGCCGGGCGCGGTTGTGGGCGCCTGTAGTCCCAGCTACTCGGGAGGCTGAGGCAGGAGAATGGCGTGAACCCGGGAGGCGGAGCTTGCAGTGAGCCGAGATCGCGCCACTGCACTCCAGCCTGGGCGACAGAGCGAGACTCCGTCTCAAAAAAAAAAAAAAAAAAAAAAAGGTACAAAAATAACAACAACAAAACCATACTTAAGGAAGGAAGTAGATGGAACACGATAATATGGAGAACCATTATTCCTTCCCAGGTTAGGCAGGAGAGCTAGGATCTAGTCCTATCTGGCCACACAAAACACATGGTTCGAGCTTTTTGGAGTTCCGTTTCCTCATCTGAAAAGGCAGGGGGGTTGGAAGGTTCAAATTTTGTATTAAGATACTTTGAAGAAGTAATAACTATTTTTCATGAAAGTTAAAGGGAGGATATAAAAAGAAACTAAGATTTATCAACACTTATCTTGTGCCAGGTAATTAGCACTAGGATTTTTAAAGCACAGGCTCAAACATCCTGGGTTTGTTTGTGTTCTGCCTTCTACTAGCTGTGTGACCTGGGGCAAGTTACCTAACTTCTCTGTGTCTCCTTGTCCCCAGCAGAAAATGGGAACAATGGGCCAGGCGCAGTGGCTCACGCCTGTAATCCCAGCACTTTGGGAGGCTGAGGCAAGAGGATCACTTGAGTCCAGGAGTTCAAAACCAGCCTGGGCAACATAGCAAGACTTCATCTCTACTAAAAATTTAAAAGTTAGCCGGAAGCGGTGGTACAAGCCTGTAGTCCGAGCTACTCTGGAAGCTGAGGCAGGAAGATCACTTGAGCCGCAGAGTTCCAGGCCACAGTGAGCTATGACTGCACCACTATACTCCAGCCTGAACAACAGAGAGAGATCCTACCTACAAAAAATAAAAATAAAATGGGAACAATGGTACCTTCTCCAAAGGGTGGCTATGAGGATGATGGTTTATATATACAATGTGGTTTATACATACTATGTATACATATATATCATAACAGCAAACTGGCACAAAGCATTGCTCTGTAATTGCTATTATAATTATTACAACTTGCTGGGCGCGGGGGCTCACGCCTGTAATACCAGCATTTTGGGAGGCTGAGGTGGGAGATCATGAGGCCCGGAGCTTGAGACCATCCTGGATAACACGGTGAAACTCCATCTCTACTAAAAAATACAAAAAAATTAGCCTGGTGTGGTGGCGGGCGCCTGTAGTCCCAGCTACTCGGGAGGCTGAGGTAGGAGAATGGCGTGAACCTGGGAGGTGGAGCTTGCAGTGAGCCGAGATCGCGCCACTGCACTCCAGCCTGGGCGACAGAGCAAGACTCCGTCTCAAAAAAAAAAAAAAAAAAAATTATTACAACTTTATCATGATATTTTTATAGATGAAAAAACAAAATAGATGAGGAAACCATGGCTTCAGAGCTCTAAGTTTTTCTGACCTCAATATTCAGTCTCTCAATTATTGATTACCCCTGTACCAGTTAAAAGAAGTGAAAGCTGGCCGGGCCCAGTGGCTCACGCCTGTAATCCCAGCATTTTGGGAGGCTGAGGTGCGCAGATCACCTGAGGTTGGGAGTTCGAGACCAGCCTGGCCAACATGGAGAAACCCTGTCTCTACTAAAAATACAGATTAGCCGGGTGTGGTGGCGCATGCCTGTAATTCCAGCTACTCAGGAGGCTGAGGCAGGAGAATCTCTTGAACCCCAGAGGCAGAGGTTGTGGTGAGCTGAGATCGTGCCATTGCACTCTAGCCTGGGTAACAGGAGCAAAACTCCACCTCAAAAAAAAAAAAAAAAGAAGTGAAAGTCACAGAATTTTGCAGTCAGTTAGGGAAATCCTACCAGTTTCACAACGAGTCAATCAAAACCTTGCAATAAATACACAATAAAGCTGTGTTTCAAAAGTCCTCCAACACCTAGCATAGCTTTTAGAACAGCTAATTTGTTTATGTGAAGAAATGCTCCAGGCAGTGTGCAGTGGCTCATGCCTGTGATCCAAGCACACTGGGAGGCAGAGGTAAGAGAGTCACTTGAAGCCAGGAGTTTGAGGGCAGCCAGAGCAACACAGAGACACCCTGTCTCTGTGAAAAACAGAACAAAAATAGGCCAAGTGTGGTGGCTTATGCCTGTAATCCCAGCACTTTGGGAGGCCCAGGGGGGTAGATCATTTGAGGTCATGAGTTCGAGACCAACCTGGTCAACATGGCGAAACCCCATCTCTACTAAACATACAAAAATTAGCCAGGCTTGGTGGTAGGCACCTGTAATCCCAGCTACTCGGGAGTCTGAGGCAGAAGAATCGCTTGAACCAGGGAGGTGGAGTTTGCAGTGAGACGAGATTGCACCACTGCACTCCAGCCTGGGCAACAAAGTGAGATCCTGTCTCAAAAAGAAAAATAGAAAAAAATAGCCAAGTGTGGTGGTGCATGCCTATAGTCCCAGCTACTCTGGAGGCTGAGGTGAGAGGTTCGCTTGAGCCCAGAAGTCAAGGCTGCAGGGAACCAGGATCAGGCCACTGTACTCTAGCATCAGTGACAGAGTGAGACCCTATCTCAAAAAAAAAGAAAAAAGAAAAACAGCCCCAAAGACATTACTCTTGTGTTGGGCTGAAATCCAGTGAATTGGTAGCCTCTCTCTCTCTCTCTCTCTCTCTCTCCTGAAGGTTTTCAGGGATGCAAATTGCCTACTTGAAATTCTGTGGCATTAAATCTCTGCTCAGATGAGCCTCTGGCCAGAAGTAGAATCCTTTTTTTTTTTTTTTTTGAGACGGAGTCTTGCTCTGTCGCCCAGGCTGGAGTGCAGTGGCACGATCCCAGCTTACTGCAACCTTTGCCTCCCGGGTTCAAGCGATTCTCCTGCATCCCCTTCCTAGTAGCTCAAATTACAGGCACCTACCACCATGCCCAGCTAATTTTTGTATTTTTAGTAGAGACAGGGTTTTGCCATGTTGGCCAGGCTGGTCTCAAACTCCTGACCTCAAGTGATCCACCCACCTCAGCTGGAATTACAGGCATGAACCACCACCTTGCCCCGCTAGGATACTTTTTTTTTTTTTTTTTTTTTTTGACACAGAGCTTCGCTCTCTCACCCAGTCTGGAGTACCGTGGCACGATCTTGGCTCACCGCAACCTCTGCCTCTTGGATTCAAGCAATTCTCTGGCCTCAGCCTCCTGGCTAGCTGGGACTACAGGTGTGTGCCACCACATCCAGCTAAGTTTTTGTGTTTTTAGTAAAGGCAGGGTTTCACTGTGTTAGCCAGAATGGTCTCAATCTCCTGACCTCGTGATCGGCCCACTTTGGCCTCTCAAAGTGCTGGGATTACAGGCGTGAGCCACCATGCCCAGCCTGTGTGTGTGTGTGTGTGTGTGTGTGTGTGTGTGTGTGTGTCTGAGAGTGATGAAGTTTTGCTCTTGTTGCCCAGGCTGGAGTGCAATGGCATGATCTCGGCTCACTGCAACCTCCACCTCCCAGGTTCAAGCAATTATCCTGTCTCAGTCTCCTGAGTAGCTGGGATTACAGGCGCCTGCCACCCCTGGCTAATTTTTGTATTTTCAGTAGAGACGAGGGTTTCTCCATGTTGGCCAGGCTGGTCTTGAACGCCTGACTTTCAGGTGATCCACCTGCCTCGGCCTCCCAAAGTGCTGGGATTACAGGCATGATCCACTGGGCCTGGCCGCCAGGATACTTTCTTAAAGGAGGAATTGGTAAATTCTTTCCCTGTGGTGATAGGGACAGTTTTGATAAAGGTAGGAAGGGGAGAACCATGTGCATGACTCCAGACTCAGAAACCAAAACCCAAGTTGAATTCCATCTCAGAGTAAAATCAAGTACTACAGATGAGAAAACACAGATTCTTAAGAATTATAGGACCAGCGTGTCTTGTCTTAGGGGATAAAAGCTGTTTGACAGCGTCTGCAACAAGTGGTTCACAGACACGTCCATCATCTACTTCCTCAACAAGCAGGAACTGTTCGAGGAGAAGATCACACACAACCTCTGACCATCTGCTTCCCTGAGTACACAGGGGCCAACAAGTATGATGAGGCAGCCAGCTGCATCCAGAGTAAGTTTGAGGACCTGAATAAGCACAAAGACACCAAGGAGATCTACACACACTTCACATGTGCCACCGATACCAAGAACATAGTTGGTGTTTGATGTCATCACCGACGTGATCATCAAGAACAACCTGAAGGACTGTGGCCTCTTCCCAGGGGCAGTGAGACCTGACGGGATGGGCCACCACCAACTCTGTACCCCGCAACCCCTGAGGAAGATGGGGCAAGAAGACCATGCTCCCCGCCTGTTCCGCAGCCATTTTTCTCTTCTTTCCTTTGTTCTCAGCTCCCCCTGTCCCCTCAGCTCCAGACATAGGGGAGGGATTGCCACAGGCCTCCCTGTTTGAACCCTGCCCTTGTCTGATGTGCTGGTAATGGCCATGGTACTCCCTTTCTGGGCATCCCCCAGAAGTTGTGAAGATTCCATTCTACTTAGTAGCTCTCATTATGTAAAGAGAAATCTTGAAATAAATCAGTTGTTCCTGAAAGTTCACAAGAGTAAGAAAATAGACTGAGTCTTGCTGGCCGGGCCCAGTGGCTCACGCCTGTAATCCCAGCACTTTGGGAGGCCAAGGCGGGCGGATCACGAGGTCAGGAGATCAAGACCATCCTGGCTAACACGTTGAAATCCCGTCTCTACTAAAAATACAAAAAAACAATAGCCAGGCATGCTGGCGGGCGCCTGTAGTCCCAGCTGCTGGGGAGGCTGAGGCAGGAGAATGGCGCGAACCCGGGAGGCGGAGCTTGCAGTGAGCCGAGTTCGCGCCACTGCACTCCAGCCTGGGAGACACAGCAAGACTCCGTCTCAACAAAAAAAAAAAAAAAGAAAGAAAGAAAAGAAAACAGACTGAGTCTTAAAAGAACTACATGGTATAAAAGAAGAATCCAGAAAGTAGTAGACTGGGACCAGAGAAATAATATTTGAATTTAACTCATCTGTTCAACAAATATTTGCTCCTTGCTAACATTTTGCCAGGTCCTGTGCTTGTTATACAGTTTTGACCACATAGACATGGCCTTAGGGGACTTGAAAAGCTAGTTGCCAGTGAAGGGGGAGAGTCAATATACAAGAAAACAAATATATGTAATTGTAAGTTACAGTGGTACTACAACAGAAAAAAAGAGGTTGCCATGTAAGACGATAAGAAGATACAAGAATTTACTTTGGACCAAGCGTTCAGGAAGGCCTCTGAGGAAGGCAAATCTTGACCAGAGGGTAGGAGGAACTCAGGGGACAGTGAAAGGAGGAAGGAATATCGGTGGGGCAGGGGTGGGGAGATTTCAAGCACGTGGAGTGAAAAATGCTAAGATCCTAAACTAAAAGCAACTCTAAGAATCAGAGGGCCAGTTTGGATGGCTTGACCTCTACCCCTCTTGAATCCCCTTTCATACCAAACATTTTGGAAAATCCCATGTAGCATATACTGCATGCCTTCCCACAATCATTTATGACTCTTAAATCTCACAAAAACAAATTCAACTGATGAATTCACATCTTTTTAACATACATTTTGAAGATTATCTTAGCCCAAACCTGCACCCACATCCTTCTGAGCGTACTGACTCACTAGACAAAGCCAACTCCTCCCCTCCTGCGTATAAAATTAGCTTTTCCAGATCTACTGTTGTAATTGGTTTTTTTCCAGGGCTTTATGCTCTACTGAAACTAAACACTTAAATGAGCAATTTCACTCTAGTTTTAAGCTCAGGGGAAATGACAACGGTTTTGTTTCTGTTTTGAGACTTTGGGGCAAATTTTAAATCGTTAATATATAATTAATCCTATGTAACATCATAGAAGCAAAACATGTGATTCCTTTTTCAGTACATTGCACACATAAAATGAACATGAAACCAGGTTTGGAGAGTGATTCTTAGTAACGTAGCCTTGCATTTGTGCTTCGACATAAAATTGAGACATTCTCAAGAGGCCTTGGGACATGGTGACATGTTGCGCAGTTTGGCCAGCAGAGGGAGACCAGAGAGTCGTGAAGCTCCCAACGAAGCCACACCCAGATTAGGGTTGCTTATTATCTGTCTCTTCTCTGAATTTTCAAAAAACACAAAAAGAAAATGAGACATTCTTGAAACAAAGCCCCTTTTTTTATTGAAGCAAAATCCGCATAACATAAAACTAGCCCTTTTAAAGGGTGCAATTAAGTAGCATTTACCTCATTCACAGTGTTACGGAACCGTCACCTCTATCTAGTTCCAAAACGTAAGAAATGCTTAAATTTTCTATAAAGAGAACTTGCAAACGCCCAGGCCTGTTGTATCCTCCTTATTTCGTCACATTCCCAGTTTTGTGTCCACCGGCATTCTGTCAGGAATTGTCCCCATGCGTTCCCCCAACAGCCTTCGTCACTGTACAATTCATAGACTCGGATTCAGGGTTACAATTACAGGTTCGAAAACCAAAAACATCCCAATCCTTTAGTTCTTCCTCTAGGAATTGCACAGTTGCAATAGACAAGCCAGTATAGGTGACTTTTAAAAATTCTATACATACTATGTTTGTCACTTCTCAGCAAAGGAATGAATAAATTGTTTTAATTTAAATATGGTTACAAAACGGAAATGAACAATGTACTACACCAAAGCCCTTCAGTCTTTGATGGGAAATTTAAAGTTATTCCCATCCAGAGTGAAAATTAAAGTTATTTCTAGGTTGGGATGCGAGCCAAGATTTTAAGGGCACCATGTCAACTGGTTAGATAACAACTTTGAGGAAAGCAGAACTTAATGTAATAAAAGCAGAAGGTTTACAATCTAAATCCACTTTTTTATTAAAGAATTTAATCTGCTTTATGGGGTCTTGGCCCAGGGAAGGGTAAAAAAAAAGAAATGCCAAACTGGAGAGGCCGGGGGAGGGGAATGGCTGTAGATGACTCTGGGAAAACAGGAGGGAGGGAAACTGAAGCGCGAATGAGGCCGGATCCGCCCTAACAAAGAGGCAGAAACTGTGTCTCAACAGCCACCAAATCCAGTTCAGGGCGGTTTGAGCCAGTTTCTGAGCTGGATTGAGAACAACAGCCTCGGCAGAGACTTCACTAGGGTGAAACAGAAAATCCAGCATGGACTTCACAGAAAGAACTGGATTTGGCCTGGACTCGCTGGAGCCTAAAGCTGCTTCCTGTAGTGGCAGTCAGATAAAATATAAGGCCTGGAGCATGGACAGTGGCCTCTTCCAGAAAGAGAAATCACACAGCACTGTCTCTGTGCCATAATCCAGTCCGCATTTTCTGTCTTGCTGCTCCTAATTGTGGCTGGTAAGGGAAAAAGGGCCTCAGGGTATCAGTTTTCAGAGAAAGCTGGCTGCAATGTTGGGGGAGGGGAAGATTATGTGTCTCCCGTAGTTTAATGTGTGTGCCTGGTGGGGGGGAGGGGGGGAAATGTGCGAGAGGGTCTGAAGGAGAGGGAACAGCACTTCACACCCTGCAGTTCACACCACCTTTCCAACAGCTTTGCTGCATTATTGCACAACCTCAAAATACACTGAACATAGGCTTTGTGGGAGCGCCCCACATACAAGTGGCACTTGTACAAGTAATTATCAGACCTCCTTCAGCCCTGTGCATGAAATGGCAGTAGCCATACCCAATACTGTCAACATTCTCTTTTCACCTGCGTCCAGAAATACATACAAGCCGTACATGCCTTTCTCAACTGAGAGACACAGCAGTATTAGGTAACAATGGAATGATAATCCTGTCCTCCGCTCCCTTCCCCCAAGTGCCAGAAGCTCCCAAGATCTGATCAGTCCCACCCTGAAATGGCTCCTCTAACACTGTCTAGTAGACTGAACTGTGGCCTGCAGCTGTGGAGGGTGTGCACTGCCTGCGGCCAAGTTTGGCTCAGAACCTTCCCGAACCAGTACAGCCCTTGCCCACCAAAAATTCCTAGGAGTTCTACACAAAGTCCAGGTCGGCCTGGTGGGACAATGTGTGTGTGTAAATTCCCTCTCCCCTAAGTGTCCAAAGATGTTTAGAATCTTCCAGAGGCACTAATTAAGTGCCTCCAGACCCAGGGCTTCTCTGACTGGAAGTCAGCCCTGGTGCGAGCTGGGGGGCAGGGCACGGAGCTTACAGCTCTCCCATGCACAGGCTCAATTACAAGCAGGGCTGTAGGTTTCAGAAATACTCCTAAGAGACTAGGGAAGGGAAAAGGAAGAAGGTCAGCTGAAAGATGTGAAAATGCTATTTTATTCCTTTACCATAGATACATAGATGGAAAATTGGAACACAATCCACTCTGCATTATTAATGTGCGAAAATCAAACACACGAAACATGTTGCTGACATTTTCTATTTAATGTTTATTACACAAGTAAGTAACTCATGAAGCTCTTCTACATCTATTTCACTCACTATTAAACCTGGACTGCTGGGGATTCTGCTAGGTCTTTCTTTTAGGATTTGTTTCTTTTTTGGTAGGGGACAATGAATTGCCCCACATGAAGATGCAGTAGGCTGGAGAGGATAACAGTAATAACCGCCGGGTGCCGTGGCTCACGCCTGTAATCCCAGAATTTTGGGAGTTCAAGGCGGGCGGATTGCCTGAGGTCAAGAGTTTGAGACCAGTCTGGCCAACATGGTGAAACCCCGTCTCTACTAAAAAAAAAATACAAAAACTAGCTGGGCGTGATGGTGTTCGCCTGTAATGCCAGCTACTCGGGAGGTTGAGGCAGGGGAATTGCTTGAACCAGGGAGGCAGAGGTTGCAGTGAGCCGAGATTGCACCACAGCACTCCAGCCTGGGCGACAGAGTGAGACTCCATCTCAAAAAAATTAAAACAAAAATAAATTTTTTAAAAAAACAGTAATAACCATAATACTGAGAGCTCACTATAAACCAGGCAGTACCGAGTGTTTCATATCTTAAATTATAACACACACACCGTACATTTCCGAGTTAGGAATTAATGTCCCCATTTCAGAGATGAGGAAAATGAAGTTTGGAATGATTTGGTACTTTACCACGTTACACATCTCTAATGTGGCAGGCAAAGATTCTGGCTCCAAAATCCATACATCTAAGCTGATGCTATACCCGCCACCTCACTGGCAACGGGTTATAAACCCTTTTTCAGATCTTACTACGTGTCAGCCTACTTCCGGCTGGGGGAAGATGGTGATAGCGAGAGGGGAAGAATTGGTTCAGTGATGAGAACATGGTTGGTTCCTGCCTTCAACAAGCTTTCAATCTAATGACTGTTTTTTTCAAGGACAATTCAGAACAGTCTGACAGGGATTTTTTTTTTTTTTTTTTTTTCCCTGCCTTTCGGCCTCAGAGGCCATCTGGGAAAAAGAGTTTAGAATTTCCCTGCCATTTCCGTGCTGTGCGGGGAGGAACATTTGAAATCGGGCCTGGCGGGGTACCAGCAGGCAGCACAAGCAAGCGGGGTGGAGAGGGGCAGGGCGAGGCCCCGGGAGCCGTCACCATGGCAACCCAGCCTGCTTTCCAGAACAATGTCTGTAACCAGGAAAACAGCTCCAGAGAGCTCGCTCTTCATAATCCCCGTGGCCTGTCGGGCCAGGGAATGCACAAGGGGGATTCTTTCTCCGTAGAGAAATGGCTCTTTACAAGGCGGGAACAAAGGGGAAACATTTGTTGTATAGATCTCTCTTTGTTATCTGGCTGAAATAAAATCAACAAAGTGCAATTACTTAGTTCCTCTCCACTCTTCACAGGAAATGAACGCTGTATTGTTAGGCAAGGTTCCTTTTTCTGAATAATATTTGCTGTAATTTTTCTTTTATCCCCATTTTATAGATGAGAGATTAGTAAGCATGAATGAACTTGACCTCTGCAAAACTATAATTTGAAAACCAGGGCGTCTTTTAGAAGGCTTTGTGAAGGAGGCCCCGCCTTTGCCTTCTTTGTGATAAACCTACCAGATAATGTGAAGAGAGTTGGTGCCCACGTGCTCGGGGCCTTGGGAGCCACCAGCGCTGGCTGGACTCAGCCGCTGCGCTCTGTTCCCTGCGCTCGCCCCTCCCCCGCACTCGCAAACGCAGCCAGGAGGAAGAGGCGAGGAGGAATGCAGGAGGCATTCCAGCCCCACCCCCGCAAGCCTCCTCCAGCGCGTTCTGAAACTACTGCTAAGTGGGCTGCAAGGAAGACAGTGAACCAGCTGGTGACTGTACTCCTCCAGGCTTTCACATGATCTACAGCCTGACTACACCCTGCGCATTGAAGGTTGTCCCTTGCTCCCTCTGAGCTAGGGTGTGACAGCCCTTAAAGATGAGGGTAGCATCGCGGTAGTCAGTCCACACCTGCAAGACCAGGAACAACAGCAGTTACTGTATGCCTAACAACTGACGATTTTCCATAAATGTCCACACTTACAAATAATGTCATTTTTAAATAGTTACGTAAACCAGAAAGGTTAAGAGTTCAGCTACCTCGTGGCAATAAAAGTTCTGCTCTCTGTGTCTGGGTGTGCCCAAGGAGGCCAATCCATGACAAAATCGGAAAAGCCAAAAGAACTAGACCTACACCTTTGCGTCAGTCCCTTCGTGCAGTGATGAAGGAGGGAGGACCCCTCATGACTGGGGAAGTCATGGGTGGCACACTTTCCAGTCTACGCTAGAGATTTTGTTGCTCTAAGGTCACTTGGTGATAGGAAATGCGGTCCCTGCCCATCTTCCACCCCCAGGGACTAAGTTGAGAACCATGCCAGAGAAGCCTTGGAAGGAGTTAATTGGATGAACTATCGATATTAAATTAAGGCCTAAATATGTTGTCCATCCCACAGACATTTTTTTTTTTTTTTTTGACGGAGTTTCGCTCAGTCACCAGGCTGGAGTGCAGTGGCACGATCTCGGCTCACTGCAACCTCTGCCTCCCGGGTTCAAGTGATTCTCCTGCCTCAGCCTCCCAAGTAGCCGGGACTACAGGCACCCGCCACCACGCCCGGCTGATTTTTTTTGTATTTTTAGTAGAGACGGGGTTTCACCATATTGGTCAGGCTGGTCTTGAACTCCGGACCTCGTGATCCACCCGCGTCGGTTTCCCAAAGTGCTGGGATTACAGGCGTGAGCCACCGCGCCCGGCCTCTTTTTTTTTTTTTTTTTTTTAGACAGAGTCTTACTCTGTCACTGGGCTGGAGTGCAGGGGCGCTGATCTCGGTTTACTGCAACCTCTGTCTCCCAGGTTCAAGAGATTCTCCTGCCTCAGCCTCCGGAGTAGCTGGGATTACAGGCACCCGCCACTACACCCAGCTAATTTTTTGTATTTTTAGTAGAGACGGGGTTTCATCATGTTGGCCAGACTCGTCTTAAATTCCTGACCTCATGATTCGCCCACCTTGGCCTCCCAGAGCGCTGGGATTACAGGCGTGAGCCACCCCGCCCGGCCAGAAAAACAGACTTCATTCCAGATGTATTAACAAACAGGTCAGCTACCAGTCAGAAATAAAAGAACTCAAACGCTAAGACAAAGCAAGGAGTCTGAAGTCCACTAGGTCAGTAGCTTTTCAGGACCTGAAACAGGTGGACTAGCCCAGCAGGAGAATTGATCTGTTTCCTTACCCAGAAGCGTCCAAGCATCCCATCAGGATAATAACTAAGCCACAAGCACGAAAACCCTGAGAAAAGGTGAGCTATTGACATGCAGATTTCAACATCCAAAGCACTTTAAAATTTCAACATATTATTTATAACTTTAGAATTATTAGCAAAACTACACATTATTGGACCTAATATCAGAAGAGTAATTATCAGATACATGATCATGAGTCAGCACTAATGTTTTCACTAAAGTTTTCAAGTAGTCTGCTAAGACCTGTTCACACATGCTAGGCTAAAATCTAGCAGCAATTAAGCTAGGACTTATCCCAGTACCATATACCCTAACATCCAATCTATTTAACCACTTCAACTCTTTTTTTTTTTTTTTTGAGGTGGAGTCTCACTCTGTTGCCCAGCCTGGAGTGCAGTCCCATGATCTCGGCTCACTGTAAGTTCCGCCTCCCGGGTTCACCCCATTCTCCTGCCTCAGCCTCCCGAGCAGCTGGGACTACAGGCGCCTGCCACCACGCCCGGCTAATTTTTTGTAGTTTTAGTAGAGACGGGGTTTCACCGTGTTAGCCAGGATGGTCTCGATCTCCTGACCTCGTGATCCGCCCGCCTCAGCCTCCCACTTCAACTCTTAAAGGGCAAAGAAGAGAGAGACATTCCTTAAGAGATAGGGGACTTGCAGGGGCTGAAGTAGAGAAAGTTTGTTGTTACTGTAACATCCCAATTTCCAGTCCCTTAGTAAGCACATTTTCCAGACCCTGATTTTCTTTTCTTTGTTTCTTTTCTCTTTTTTATTTATTTATTTATTTTTCTTGAAACAGGATCTGGCTCTGTTGCCCAGGCTGGAGTGCAGTGGTGTAATCACAACTCACTGCAGTTGCCTCTCAGGCTTATGCAATCCTCCCACCTCATCCTCCACAGTAGCTGGGACTACAGGCATGCGCCACCATGCCTGGCTAATTTTTCTATTTTTTGGGTAGAGACAGGGTCTGGCCATGTTGCTCAGATGGTCTCGAACTCCTGACTCAAGCTCTCTACCCACTTCAGCCTCTCAAAGTGCTGGGATGACAGGCGTGAGCCACCACACCCGGATCCAAACCCTGATTTTCCCTTGCTGGTACTCATCAGTGATGTTAAAATATTTCAGTTTTCGGACCGGGTACGGTGGTTCACGCCTGTAATCCCAGCACTTTGGGTGGCTAAGGCAGGGGGATCACGAGCTCAGGAGTTTGAGACCAGCCTGGCCAATATGGTGAAACCCCGTCTCTACTAAAAACTACAAAAATTGGTTGGGCGTGGTGGCACACACCTGTAGACCCAGCTACTCAGGAGGCTGAGGCAGGAATCACTTGAACCCAGGAGGCAGAAGTTGTAGTGAGCCGAGATTGTGCCACTACACTCCAGCCTGGGTGACAGAGTGAGACTGTCTCAAAAAAGGAAAAAAAAAAAATCCGTTTCTGGTCACAGTGTAATAGTGTGTTACCTGACTTCTTTGAAATTAGACCTTCTGTCAATAAGGTAAAAGAGGAGGTAATATGATATGTGTAACTTCCAGGAAAAAACTTTAAGATCTAATAAACAATGTGTTACTGTTGGAGAGATCAAGGAAGCAAGTGTTGAGCTGAAACCTCTTTGAGCCAAGGTTTCCTTGCCAAGGCACATTAGACATGCAGTGTTTTTGAGAAAGAAACAACCTTTGGTGTGTTAAGCCATTGAGAGAATTGGTGGATATTTGTTATACAGTACAACCTAGATTATCTTGATTAGTCACCTGTTGATATCTATTTCTGTACCCTCATTTCTTCCCATCAGAAACTGTGTCTTCTACACAGTCCTAGGCTTCAGAAGACACTGACTCCAGCTCCAGCTCCGCAGGGTGGTTCAGTATAAGAATCATGGTAATATTAGTTCCCAATCACGAACTGGTTTAATACGTTTGCCAGGAAGTCTTAGCAGTTTCTCAGAGAGAGAGAGAGAGAGAGAGAGAAAGGATGCACCGTTCTCCCTCTGGATGTTTTTATGACAATTATTTTATTATCTCACAGTTCTGTGAGTCAGGAATTCAGGAGTAGCTTAGCTGGACAGTTCTGGCTCAGATTCTCACATGAGGTTCCATTCCAGACATTTGCCAGGGCTGCATTAATCTGAAGGCTTGATTGGGGTTAGGGAATATACTTCCAGGATGGCTTATATGGCTGTTGGCATAAGTTCTCAGTTTATTGCTGGCTCTTAGTAGAAGACCACAGTTACTTACCCTGTGAATCCACTCCATGGGGTTACTTGAATGTCCTCCTGTCATGGTAACTGGCTTTCCCCAGAGTGATCCCAATAAAAAGAACAGGAGGAAACCATTATATTTTATATTCTAATTTTAGGAACAACACACCATCATTTCTATTTCATTTTATTCATTAAAGGAAGTCACTAAGTCTAGCCCACATTTAAGAGGAGGGGAATTAGGCTACACTTTTGCAGGGAAGGAGGAATAGTAAGGAATTTGTGGACACGTTTTAAACCACCACAGATGTGACAGCAGGAAGTGCTGTTGCCATATTGAGTAACAAGAGGCTCTAGCCTGAGGGTAAACACTCACAGAGAGGAAAGCAGAACAGACATGGAAAGAATTTTGATGACATCACTGAGCCACTGATCTTACCATGCCTGGAACCTACGCTGGACTACTTATAGTTATGTGAAAAAAACCACATTTCTTCCCTTACCATTTCAGTCTGTTTGAATGGGGCTTGCTTATATTTCCTCTAGGGAATGAAATCAATGTATCTAATCCACAATACATTTTGTAAATTCACCTAGATATCAATATATAAATGTAAACATTTGAAAAATATGATCTCCATTTCTAAATTATTTAAATTATATATGTATAAAACTGCTTATTCAATTACATATATAGTTATACGTGTGTGTGTATAAAACTGCTTACCATACGATAAAAGTTTTGTGCAATTTAAAAAAAATTATTCTAATAATTTCCAAATAATTTGTTGATTTTAAAAAACCTTTGGTGTGGTCAGGCGTGGTGGCTCACACCTGTAATCCCAGCACTTTGTGGGGCCAAGGCAGGCGGATCACCTGAGGTTGGAAGTTCAAGACCAGCCTGACCAACTTGGAGAAACTCCGTCTCTACTAAAAATACAAAATCAGCCAGTCCCCCAAAGTGCTGAGATTATAGGCATGAGCCATTGTGCCCAGCCACCAGATACATTTTAAATAATTCTTTTGTGCCTTAGGTTTTTCATCTGTAAAATAGGGTACGGTTGGTGATGATAATTTAAATTCACAAATGAGTTAATATGCTTTTATTTATTGATATTTATTTATTTATTTTTGAGACAGAATGTGTCGCACAGGCTGGAGTACAGTGGTGTGATCATATTTTACAGCTGCCTCAAACTCCCGGTTTAAGGGATCTCCCACCTAAGCCTCTTAAGTAACTGGGATAGCAGGCACACAACACAATGCCTGGCAAATTAAAAGAAAAAAAATTATAGGCACAGGGTCTTACTATGTTGTCCAGGTTGGTCTTGAACTCCTGAGCTCAGGCCTCCCAAAGTGCTGGGATTATAGGTCTGAGCTACTACACCTGGCTAATATCCTTTTAGAAGAGAACCATACAGAGAAGGTACTATGGAGGTGTTAATTTTTATTTTTATTAATAAAATCAATGTTAATGTCTTCAATCAATAGTCATTCAGTGAAGGATGGGCGCAGTGGCTCATACCTGTAATCCCAACACTTTGAGAGGCCAAGGCGGGCAGATCACCTGAGGTTGGGTGTTCAAGACCAGCCTGATCAACATGGAGAAACCCCGTCTCTACTTATAACATAAAAATTAGCTGGGTGTGGTGGTACTCGCCTGTAATCCCAGCTACTCGGGAGGCTGAGGCAAGAGAATCGCTTGAACCCGGGAGGCGGAGGTTGCAATGAGCAAGATCGTGCCACCAAACTTCAGCCTGGGAGACAGAGCCAGACTCTGTCTCAAAAAAAAAAAAAAAAAAAAAAAGTACTTGAAAAAAACAGAAGGGTTGGGCATGGTGGCTCACACCTGTAATCCCAGCACTCTGGGAGGCTGAGGCAGGCAGATAACTTGAGGTCAAGAGTTCATGACCAGCTGACCTGGTCAACATGGTGAAACCCTGTCTCTACTACAAAATACAAAAATTAACCAGGTGTGGTGGTGGGAGTCTGTAATCCCAGCTACATGGGAGGATAAGGCAGGAGAATTGCTTGAACCCGGGAGGTGGAGGTTGCAATGAGCCGAGATCGCGCCATTGCACTCCAGCCTGGGCGACAAGAGCGAAACTCTGTCTCAAAAACAAACAAACAAAAAACCAAAAATACAGTGCTTCCACACTAGTGCAAAGCACGCCTTGACGCAGAAGGAGCCTTGTGTTTGTGGATGATAGGTATTTATTTACCTTCGCAAACCCTTCACCACATCTCAGATTGCTCATTGGGAAAAACGTGTATTTTGTGAGATATTTTGGAAGGTCTCCATGTGAAGTTTGGTCCTGGTCATGTAATTATTATTTTCTAATTTCTTGTTCTGTTATTTGTGTTTTTTAAATTTATAAACAAAGAGTACTAAAATATCAGGATTGTTATTCACTCTGTCATCCAGGCTAAAATACAGTGGTGTGATCATAGCTCCCTGTAGCCTCCAACACCTGGGCTCCAGGGATATTCTCATCTTAGCCTCCAGAGTAGCTGGCACTATTGCCTACCCAAAGGACTTTTTTTTTTTTTTTTTTTTTGAGACGGATCCTAGCTCTGTCATCCAGACTGGAGTGCAGTGGTGTGACCTCAGCTTACTGCAACCTCCACCACCCAAGTAGCTGGCACTACAGGCACCCGCCCCCTGTCCCCCCGGCTAATTTTTTTGTATTTTTAATAGAGACGTGGTTTCACCAAATGGCCAGGCTGGTCTCGAACTCCTGAGTTTGTGATCTGCCTGCCTCAGCCTCCCAAAGTGCTGGGATTACAGGCATGAGTCACCGCGCCCAGCCAGGACTATTATTCTTTTTTTTTTTTTTTTTTTTCTGAGACAGAGTCTCACTCTGTCGCCCAGGCTGGAGTGCAGTGGCAGGATCTTGGCTCACTGCAACCTCTGCCTCCCAGATTCAAGAGTTTCACCGTGTTAGCAAGGATGGTCTCAATCTCCTGACCTCGTGATCCACCTGCCTTGGCCTCCCAAAGTGCTGGGATTACAGGCGTGAGCCACCTCACTGGGCTGCTATGAATCTTAAATAGAGTAGATCAAAGTCACCAAGCCCCTTCTTGGAATATATTTGCATATCTGTGCTCAGGGAGAATGAATAATCTATGCAAATCCACTGCCAGTGGTTTTTTTCTCTAAGGCAGATATCTTCCCAAAGAAATAAGAGGGAAACTTGTTCCTTTATATTTCAAGTAAAACAAAACAAAGAAAGATACCCTGAGATTCTACTATGGTGGAATTTTAACTGGATTTCACCAAGAAAGGATCCTATCATTCATTATGAAATTAAGGAGGATAAAAACCCACTCCTGGCATTTCAACCAGTAGAGATTTAAATAAAGAAATGAGTTAATGTTGGAAAGTCCAGAGAGGGCGAGAAGCTTACTCAATGAGTAGCAACTACTAACCATTTCTAGACTGGGGAAGCAAAAATCACTGAGCAGAGGCCAAGGGTGTGTGCAGCTAAGGCTTCTGTGAAGCCCAGCTACCTGAACTGGAGCCCAGGAGGCTGCTGTCGGAGTCCCTGTGGCTTCATCTGCCCCAGACTTCACTACTAATGTTGCCTCTGCCATCAGTGCTATTGCCGCCTGTTCTTTTATCACCGGTGTGTAGTGCTGGAACTGCTGGAAACAGCTGCTTTTTCAACTGCTCAAAACTAGAAAAAGAGAGTCACGATTCCCTCCCTGTTGCCTTTTAATCTCCTTCCATTGGCAGAATCTGACCAAAAGTTTGTAATGTAGAATACAGTTTGTAAATGTAGTTTGTAAATGTTTGTAAATGTAGAATACAGAATCTAACACACAGCAGAGCACAGAAGTGTGAGAATGAAGGTTGAAAACGTGAAAGGGAAATAAATCTTGGGGTCTCAAAAACCATTAAGCTAAGGGGAAAAGTCAAGCTGGGAACTGTTTAGGGCAAATTGCCTCCCATTGTATTCAAAGTCATCCCTCTGCTCACTGAGATAAATGCATATCTCATTGCCTACTTTGGAAAGGCTAATTAGAAACTCAAAAGAATGCAACCATTTGTCTCTTCTCTACCTATGACCTGAAAGCCTCCTCCCTGTTTTGCTTTTTGGCCAGTGGTCCCGCCTTTTCCTACGTATGTTGATTGATGTCTCATGTCTCCCCAAAATGTATAAAACCAAGCTGTGAGCTGGGAGTGGTGGCTTACGCCTGTATCCCAGCACTTTGGGAGGCAGAGGCGGGTGGATCACGAGGTCAGGAGTTCGAGACCAGCCTGGCCATCTTGGTGAAACCCCATCTCTACTAAAAATACAAAAATTAGCCAGGTGTGGTGGCAGGCGTCTGTAATCCCAGCTGCTCGGGAGGCTGAGGCAGGAGAATCGTTTGAAACCAGAAGGTGGAGGTGGCAGTGTGCTGAGATCGGCCACTGCACTCCAGCCTGGGCTAAAGAGTGAAACTCTGTCTCAAAAAAAAAGAAAAGCAAGCTGTGTTCTTCCCACCCTGGGCACATGTCGTCAGAACCTCCTGAGGCTGTGTCACGGGTGACACTTTGGCAAAAGAAACTTACTAAATCGACTGAGACCTATCTCAGATATTCAAGGTTCACAAGAACAAATAAATAACCAGTCTGGTAAGTCGTAAGAAAGTTACACTGCATTTCATGGACCCTAACAAGGCCAAGACACACTCGCCTTCCCAAGAAGAGTCTCTGTAGAGACTCAATGGTAAACCTGTAGGCAGTCAAGAGGGTTTCATATGTCCTTTTCCCCACTATCAAATGCAATCACAAAACAATATTTCAGTATTATCAGACACCTAACGAGCAATGCTATGTGAAGGTTCTAGGAAACTTTAAACGATTGAAGATTCTCGCCTTCAGGTAAGGGATAAGAACAAAAGCAGTACTGATAATACTGAAATATTGTTTTGTGATTGCATTTGATAGTGGAGAAAA
Source organism: Macaca nemestrina (assembly GCF_043159975.1). NCBI lineage: Eukaryota > Metazoa > Chordata > Mammalia > Primates > Cercopithecidae > Macaca > Macaca nemestrina. Next base: position 127,717,983 of record NC_092134.1, on the reverse strand, counting down.
GGACATATGAAACCCTCCAGCCTTTTTCTTTTTGGTGCCCTAAAACTTCTAGCTCCTTGAGATTAAAAGGATCAAAATGCAATCTTATCCAGGGATAAAAGGCATCTTTACAATTGGAACTCTAAAATAGTATGTCATCCACTTCAGCACAAAGTGGATGGAGAGAATAAGGCATAATATCAAATATAAGCCCCCCAAATAGAAAGTTACAAGGGTGGACAGAATGTGGAAATAAACTAAGACAAATCAAATAGAACAAGCAAAGTCTATTTATTCAGAGATTGCTATAGCAAGGGGGTCAACCACTGTCACTTGTATTCTGGCCTAGACTCCAAGGCAGGCAGAGGAGTAGGAAAGTTTTACTGTAGGAAAAAGGAAAGGCTTCAACTATGCCCCAGTTGGAGGCTGTTGACATGAGGAAGCTGTAAGCAGGTGAACTAGAAACAGGAATTTCTATGTGATTGGTTAGGGGTGCATATTGCCTTTCTCTGATTTTTTTTTAAATTTTTTAATTTTTTAATTTTTTTTTGAGACTCACTCTGTCCTCAGGCTGGAGTGCAGTGACGCAATCTTGGCTCACTGCAACCTCTGCCTCCCAGGCTCAGGCAATTCTCCTGCTTCAGCCTCCTGAGTAGCTGGGACTACAGACATGCGCCACCATGCCCAGCTAATTTTTGTATTTTTTTTTTTTTTTTTAGTAGAGACAGGGTCTCGCCGTGTTGGCCAGGCTGGTCTCAAACTGCTGACCTCAGGTGATCCACCTGCCTCAGCCTCCCAAAGTGCTGGGATAACAGGCATGAGCCATTGTGCCTGGCCGGCTTTCTCTGATTGGTCCTAATTTGGAAGCAGGGACAAAAATTAGAAAAGCGGTCAGTTATTAATCAAGTCCTGGCGATATTGGCTTATTGTCACAGGAAACAACTGTTATTGTCTAGCCTCTTAGACTGTCACTAAAGATGTGTGACTCCCAACAAATCTGACTTATAGCAGACTGTCTTGCTGGTTGGCTATTGAAAATAAGTGATTAGTTTCCTGGATAGGTTGCTGCATGTTGTCGATGAAGGAAGGAAGAACTTTACCCTCTTATGTTATTAGGTACCTGGGGCCTGCAAATTAAACTGACAAATACTATAATAAAAGGAAAAATATATGCAATTTCATTTGATGTTAATATTTTTATATGGCATAGAGGGCTTTACAGAGAAGATGTGAAAACCTCGAAACGTGGATACGGAGGCTTATATACCATTTTAACAAAAGGCAATAAATTGTGAAGACATAGGTAGATAAAGGACAGGGGTTTGGGCTTCTAGAGGTGGTAAGTTGTTGGAAAGTACCTAGGAAGTATATGAGGAAAACTAATGGAAGATAAGGGCTATATTAGTAAGGTTTGTTTGTGCAGACAATCAGTGTCAATTCTCCATTTCCATTGATAAGAATGCTTTATTACTGCTCATGGGAGAGCACCTTTCTCATGGAAAATGTATGTCCTGCTTTTAAGAACAGTGGAGGTCAGGCCAGGTGTGGTGGCTCACACCTGTAATCGCAGCACTTTGGGAGGCCGAGGGGGGCAGATCACAAGGTCAGGAGATCGAGACCATCCTGGCTAACACCGTGAAACTGCTTCTCTACTAAAAATACAAAAAATTAGCCAGGTGTGGTGGCGGGCGCCTGTAGTCCCAGCTACTCTGGAGGCTGAGGCAGGAAAATGGCATGAACCTGGGAGGCGGAGCTTGCAGTGAGCTGAGATCGCACCACTGCACTCCAGCCTGGGAGACAGAGCAAGACTCCATCTCAAAAAAAAAAGAAAAGAAAAGTGGAGGTCAGAGGCCATTTGCTGTTTCTCAATTGCCTTCAGTTCAAATTAATCAATATGCTACAGCAGCATATTTGGGGGCAACATGTTCTGATCCCCTTCATGGGTCAGAGTTCCATTGTTATGTATGGTTCAGCCACTGCCCATTTGTATTTCAACTTCAAATTGCAGTCTTTCAATTTCGAATTGCAGATGTACACTTGAGATCACACTCCTTCAAACATAAGCCTGCTCCAGAATGAGGCAGTGAGAATTGACTTACTTTATGATGGTTAATGATTCTTTTTTTTTTTTTTTTTTTTGAGATGGAGTCTCGCTCTGTCACCCAGGCTGGAGTGCAGTGGCCGGATCTCAGCTCACTGCAAGCTCTGCCTCCCGGGTTCACGCCATTCTCCTGCCTCAGCCTCCCGAGTAGCTGGGACTACAGGCGCCTGCCACCTCGCCCGGCTAAGTTTTTGTATTTTTAGTAGAGACGGGGTTTCACTGTGTTACCCAGGATGGTCTCGATCTCCTGACCTCGTGATGGTTAATGATTCTTTTGAGCAGCCAATAATTTTAGCCAATTATTTTGGGTGAGATTAAATAGTAATAAGAAAAAGCAATGTCACCAACCATTTTCCCTAAGATACGGTGGAAAAAAATGATGGTTGCTTCATAACCCTTCAAGGAGTATTTGAATTTCCCAAATTGATACCTGACACCCCACATGCATCTCTCTTTTTTTTTTTTTTAAACAGGGTCTCACTTTGTCACCCAGGCCAGAGTGTGGTGGCATGAACACAGCTCACTGCAGCCTTGACCTCCCAGGCTTAAGCGATCCTCCCACCTCAGCTGCTTGGTAGCTGGTACTACAGGAATGCACCACCACACCTGGCTAGTTTTTGTATTTTTTGCAGAGATGAGGTCTCACTATGTTACCCAGGCTGGTCTCGAACTCCCAGGCTCAAGCAATCTGCCCACCTCAGCCTCCCAAAGTACTGGGATTATAGGTTTGAGCCACCATGACTGGCCCCCGATATGCACCCCTAATGGATAGAATTTGAAACTTGAAAAAATTGAGAAATTTAGCCAATTATTTTGGGAAGGAGTGCTTTCCCCATAATTGGGCTGTCTTCTGCCAGATTCTTTCAGGGGTCAACCCTAAGCAAAAGGTTTAAACTAAGTACTTTGAGAGGTGATCATAGGAAGCACTGACAGGGGAAACGGGAAGTAAGACGGGGAATTGAGGGAAGCCTAGACCATTACGTTACCAATGGGGGCAACCGAGGGTCAATCATGCTGGGAGTCTCTGGGAGTTGTCCCACCTGAGTGGGAAAGGAAGCTGGAGTTTGTCCTCTCATTCCCATCAGTCATTAGTCTATAATTGCTTCCGGGGTGCTAACTCTACAGCGCTGAGAACTTATTCTACACGTGAAGTGAGAAAAAGCCCTCGGGCAGCATCATGTACTAGCAGTAGGATACCTTCTGCACATACAGAAACAGTAAGTTTTGAAGGGATATGAGCATGGCACCGACAGGATCTTCCACACTGGCTGAAAAAAAATGAGGACTCTGATTCCCTATAAAGTGCTGAGATCTAAGAGAATCCAAAAGTGTATTGTAGTTGACCTTCTTTCTTCCTTCTCTGTGGATATATGTTTAGTAAATCCCGAAAATGTTCCCTAGGTCTGACTTAATTTTCTTTTCTTTTCTTTTCTTTTCTTTTTTTTTTTTTTTTTGAGACAGAGTCTCCCATTGTTGCCCAGTGCTGCTGGTGCAATCTCGGCTCACTGCAACCTCTGCTTCCCAGGTTCTAAGTGATACTCTTGCTTCAGCCTCTAGAGTAGCTGGGATTATAGGCATGCACCACCACGCCCGGCTAATTTTGTATTTTTAGTAGAGACGGGGTTTCGCCATGTTGGCCAGGCTAGTCTCAAACTCCTGACCTCAGGTGATCCACCCACTTCGGCCTCCCAAAGTGCTGGGATTACAGGTGTGAGCCACCGCACCCGGCCCTGACTTCATTTTCATTTACACCCCAGTATTAAGCTCCGACCTGTTCTTTTGTTCCTTCAGAATTAATTGTTGGCATCTGAGCCTACAGTCTCTGCTTTAGTAGGCATATGCCAAGGGTGTGGTATTAATCTTTCCTCAGCTTTTAAATATTAAATAAGCCTCCCAAATGGACCCTGGTGCTTGCCTGAAGTGCAGCTCTACTTGGCCAAGGGTTTTACTTTTAAAGAGCCCTAGTGGAAATAAACAAAGAGACTGTCAGTAACACTGACACTTTCCAAAGCTATTAAGTAAACCCTGTTGACACTAGCAATCTTTATTGTTTGTTGTTCGTACATTATGGTTGTCTGATTAGGTAGCATGATTGACTTTAAACACAAAAACACTAAAGCAAGAAGGAATATGAATTAGAGTAGAACTTCTGGATAAGAAGTACATATGCATTAAGGTATTGTGGTTAAGCTCTCAGGCTCTGGCAGGAGGCAGATTGAGTTACAAACTTGGAATCCCCACTTACTTGCTGTATGCCAGTGAGAATATTATTTAACTTTTCTAAACCCATTTCCATGTCTGTAAAATAGAGATAACGACAGTGCTACCGTCCCATGGCTCTTAGGAAGATTTAGCAGGATAATGTATGTGACTCTGTTAGAATACAGGTGATCTACATATCATAAAATCCAATATATCAGTCAGGGTTCAGTGAAGGAATAGAGCCCCTGTGAGTGTTATTAGGCAAGGGATTTCTTATAGGAACTAGTACTTACACAACTGTGGGAGGAGTTGAGAAAGTAAAGATCCGGAAGGGGAAGTTGGAGAAATAGTCACTAAGCAGTCCCCTAAAGCCCTGGGGTGAGTAGACAAGTCGAAGCTTGCAAGGAAATCTGAGAAATCCAGGACATTCATCCGCCAAAGTGGGACTGCAAAAAGGGAGCTTGCTAAACACTGTATGGGAAACTATGCCTCTCTTAAGACACCTCCGTGTATGCTAAGTGTCTGGTGGTGGACCTGCTGCTATTGACCAGCAGGGCTAGCATTTGGGAAGAACAGCCTGGTGTGGAACAGAGGAAAGTGGACAAGCTGGACTCACTGGGCACCTTAATATCTGCCTATCACCATGCGGCACAATGACGATCTTTGGAGAGGCATGGCTGCTGTTTCACTTCTGCCTTGCAAAGTATGAGCAAGCTCCTCTTGAGGTCAACTCTAACCTAGGTCATATGGGGGATTCCAGAAAACATTCTGCCTAGATTAGTCACGTTGACGACAGAACAATCCAGCACACCCCAAATAATATTGGCTTTAAAAGTATAGTTTATTTCTGTCTCATGCAATAAAAGTCTAGACGAAGTCATTCTACAGTGACAGGAGCCTAGCTCTTTAGATCTCTTTGCACTAATATCCACAGCAAGCAGCTTTACTCTATAGTCTAAAATGGCCAATGGAGCTCCAAAAATCATGTCGTCATTCCAACCAGCAGGAAAAAGAAAAGAGTAAAGTTGGGCTCACACATCGTTTTTTTGTTTTTGTTTTTGTTTTTTTTTTGAGACAGAGTTTTGCTCTTGTCTCCCAGGCTAGAATGCAACGGCATGATCTTGGCTCACTGCAGCCTCCACCTTGCAGATTCAAGCGATTTTCCTGCCTCAGCCTCCCAAGTAGCTGGGATTACAGGTGTGAGCCACCACGCCTGGCTGATCTTTGTATTTTTAGTAGAGACAGGGATTCTCCATGTTGGCCAGTCTGATCTCGAACTCCTGACCTCAGTTGATCCACCTGACTCAGCCTCCCAAAGTTCTGGGATTACAGGCATGAGCCACCATGCCAAGCCTTCACACATTCTTTTTTTTTTTTTTTTTTGAGATAGAGTCTTGCTCTGTTGCCCAGGCTGGAGTGCAGTGGCGTGATCTGTGCTCACTGCAAGCTCTGCCTCCCAGGTTCACGCCATTCTCCTGCCTCAGCCTCCCGAGTAACTGGGACTACAGGCGCCCGCTACCATGCCCAGCTAATTTTTTGTATTTTTGGTAGAGACGGGGTTTCACCATGTTAGCCAGGATGGTCTCGATCTCCTGACCTCGTGATCCGCCTGCCTTGGCCTCCCAAAGTGCTGGGATTACAGGCATGAGCCACTGTGCCCGGCCGCCTTCACACATTTTTTTAAACAACAGGTCCTAGAAATCTCACAGAGCTGCAAGCGATGCTGGAAAGTGTAGCCTTTATTTTAGGCATTGTTATATCCAGCTAAAACTTGAAAGAGGAAGAGAGAACATATCAAGGGAGAAGTAGCAGTCCTCGCCACAGTCCTCTCATCCATAAGCTCCTTCTTTTTACATAGAGCCCTTCTCTCTAGGAGAGGTAACTCCAAAGTGTCCTCTAGTTACTGCTTTAAGCTCAAAGTCCAGAAACTGGGTGATATGGAGTCATCTCCATCTTGTCTAGATGTAGTGGCTCGTGCTCCAGACACTCATAAACAGAAAGTTATTTGTCCTGCCTTTTTGGTCATACTCAATAAACTGTATAGTGGTAAAACAGAAATACAGAAACTTTAATTAAAATTTCAACTGAAGAACAGGAAAGCAGGAAACATGTAACACTCACTGGTACTGGTCCATAGAAGTTATCAAACCCTGCTGAGCAGTAATTGCAGAGAACCCCCTGGCCTGAGAAGGGAGTTCCTTGATTAGCTAGCTCACCAGGCAGTCCTTGGTTCTGCTCTCTGAGATGAGCTTTTTCAATCACTGTCTTTGTTGTGGACTGGATTGGGTTCTACCCCAAATTCACATGTGGTCGTCCTAACCCCCAATGGGACTGTTTTTGTTTTGTTTGTTTGTTTGTTTGGAGATAGAGCCTTTAAAAAGGCAATTAAGGTTAAATGATGTCATAAGGCTGAGGTCCTAATCATATATGGCTAGTGTCCTAAGAAGAAGAGGAAGAGACCCTAGGGATGTACATGCAGAGAGGAAAGGCCTTGTGAAGACACAACAAGAAGGTGACCATCTGCAAGCCAAGGAGAGAGACCTCAGGAGAAACTTAACCTGCTGATATATTGATCTTGCACTTCCAGCCTCCAGAACCATGAAAAAATAAAGAGTTGTTTAAACCTCCAATCTGGTATTTTGTTAGAGCAACCATAGAAGACTGATGCAGTTCCTGGTCCCTAGCTCTGCTCTCTCAGAAGTTCCTGCTTCATCAGCATCCTCCATGGCCATATCTGAGACTGGCTTTGTAGAGTCATCCCTTTCTTGGGAGATACACTGTTTATTAAATCCACTTCATTTTTGTACAGGCTTGGGGATTGGTATAGGGGTATAATAGTTACAGATTTTTGCAGGCAATATAATTATTTCAAATATAATTTTTTAAAATTTACTTTCATTCAATTCTCTGTCCTTGTAATTACAGCCAAAGATCTTATCTAGCCATAGTGTTTTTGCTTGTTTAAAACCTGAAGACAGATCTTTTTTGTTTTGTTTTGTTTGAGACAGAGTCTCTGTCTCTTGCCCTGGCCAGAGTGCAGTGGCACAATCTTGACTCACTGCAGCCTCCACACCCAGCTAATTTTTGTATCTTTAGTAGAGACGAGGTTTCACCATGTTGGTCAGGCTGGTCTCGAACTCTTGGCCTCAAGTGACCCACTTGTATCAGCCTCCCAAAATGCTGGGATTACAGGCGTGAGCCACCGTGCCCAGCTTTACTCTCAATTTTTAAACTTTTTGAGACAAGGTCTTACTCTATGCCCAGACTCATTGCAGCCTCAACCTCCCCAGGCTCAGGTGATTCTCCTGCCTCTGCCTCCTGAGTAGCTGGGACTACGGGCACACACACACCATGCCCAGCTAATGTTTTATTTCTTTGTAGAGACATGGTTTTGTCATGATGCTCAGGCTGAACTCGAACTCCTGTGCTCAAGCAATCCGCCTGCCGGGGCCTCCCAAAGTGTTGGGATTACAGGCATGAGCCACTGCACCCGGCCTTATCCCTCAATTTAATGGCAACTACCTTGAAAGTTGTTTAAAACACACTTGGATGGGAGAGAAGTACCCTTGATCTACTCTTTGCCAGCAGGTCAGTGCTTTTGTATGAGGGGTCACTAGTTTTCTCTCTTACTGAGGTTGCGGGCTTTCAACCACTGCTTATAACTGGTTTAATTTTGAGTGCAAAAGCAGTTGCCCTTTTATTCTTGCAAGGGTCCAAATTATCAACTTTGATTGTAGACCTGAGAAAAATAGCACTCTTTTAGCAAAGCTGTAGTCCCTTCTATCTCTGCTTCTCCACTGCCTGCTTGCCTGTAAGGCTTTCTGAAAGCATCAATAGGCAGCCAATACCCACAAAAATCATTAATCTTTCCTATGATTTCCCCTAAAGCTACAGCCTCAGTCAGCATGTGGTCCCCTTTTCAAGTTAAAGCAGGGAAATGTTTGCCACAAAATGACCAGCCTGTGATATTGAGTCTATACCACCTGCCACTCAACTTCTAAGCCTAGTATCATGTTTTTGGTTTTTCTTAGTACTCCACTTCCAAGTTCTTAATCCTGTATCCATTAGGAATCCATTTAGCACGAAACACAGCAACCTAAAAATGACACTTATTTAAACAAGATGGAAGTTTTTCTCTTTCATGTGTACTAAATTGGAAGGAAATAAAGCAGGGCCTGAAAGCAGCTCAGCCGTCCTCCAGGACTCAGTCTTCTATTGTTTTTCCATCCTCAAAAATATTCCTCAAATCTGCTGAAGCTTCTAGCTGGTAAAAAGAAGAGAGTTGGGAAGACTATGTTACCTCCCTTTAAAGACAATTTTCCAGAAGTATACATGATAGTACTTTGGTTTACACCTATTGGTTAGAACTTAACCCTATGGCACACCTAGCTGAAAGGGATGCTTTCAGCCAATTGTGGGAATGCAGCTGAACTGCCAAGCTGTTAGGAAGAAAAGGCAAAAAAAGGCCGGGCGTGGTGGCTCAAGCCTGTAATCCCAGCACTTTGGGAGGCCGAGATGGGTGGATCACGAGGTCAGGAGATCGAGACTATCCTGGCTAACACGGTGAAACCCCGTCTCTACTAAAAAATACAAAAAACTAGCCGGGCGAGGTGGCGGGCGCCTGTAGTCCCAGCTACTCGGGAGGCTGAGGCAGGAGAATGGCGTGAACCCGGGAGGCGGGGCTTGCAGTGAGCTGAGATCCGGCCACTGCACTCCAGCCTGGGCGACAGAGCGAGACTCCGTCTCAAAAAAAAAAAAAAAAAAAAAAAAAGAAAGAAAGAAAAAGAAGAAAAAGAAAAATAAGTATGCTCTGTCTCTTTAGGTACACTGCCCAGAAAAAATACTCACCAATTCCAGTTGTGTCGTATATTTGTGCCAGAAATTTAGTCACTTGGCACACCTACCTGAAAGAGCAGTTACAAAATGAAGCCTCTGTACTAGGAAGCCAAATGTCCAACTAAAAATTGAAGGTTTTATTACTAAGGGGGAGGCAAGAACACATATTTAGTCATAAATAGCAGTCTTGGCTCTAGCAGGTGAATCACATTGCACAGTATCCATCATATTTTTAACAATTCACTGTGTTAACTATCTTTTGTATCAAAATGTGGCCCAGGCAGGAGCCTACACAGTCAGTTCTTTGTTGTTTCACTCTGACTTGGGTAACATTTTTTTAAAAATAGACTTTTTTTAGAACAGTTTTAGTTCACAGCAAAATTGAGTGGAAAGTACAGAGAGTTCCCATGTACCTCTGCCCCCACACCCGCACAGCCTCCCTACCTTCTATGGATAAGTTTTTATAATCACCATATAGAAGTGAAACCTAGCCTTCTAATTCTTTGTAGTCCTTCACTGTCATCACCAGCACGAAATCTAGTTGATATTTTGAGTATGAAGCTACTTCACTGTGACTTAAAGAAACCTTAGAGAATAAACCATATACATACAGAAAACTGGAATGGACTTTTATTTGAGACAGGGTCTCACTCTGTCACCCAGGCTGGAGTGCAGTGGCATAGTTACGGTTCACTGCAGCCTCTACCTCTTGGTTCAAATGATCCTCCTGCCTCAGCCTCCTAAGTAGCTGGGTCTATAGGTGTGTGTCACCACACCTGGCTTGTATATATATATTTGTGTGTGTGTGTGCGTGTGTGTGTGTGGTAGAGATGGGGTCTTACTATGTTGCCTAGGTTGGTCTCGAGCTCCTGGACTCAAACAATCCTCCCACCTCGGCCTCCCAAAGTGCTGGGATTATAGAAGTGAGCCTCCACACCTGGCCTGGAATGGACTTTTACGGAATAAAATCTATGGGCTGGGCACGGTGGCTCACACCTGTAATTCTAGCACTTTGGGAAGCCGAGCTGGGTGGATCATGAGGTGAGGAGATCGAGACCATCCTGGCTAACATGGTGAAACCCCGTCTCTACCAAAAATACAAAAAATTAGCTGGGCATGGTGGTGGGCGCCTGTAGTCCCAGCTACTCTGGAGACTGAGGCAGGAGAACTGCTTGAACACAGGAGGCGGAGGTTTCAGTGATCTGGGATGGTGCTACTGCACTCCAACCTGGGCAACAGACCAAGACTCCGTCTCAAAAAAAAAATCTATGTCCTGCATACTTTCTTAAATTTATATTATTAGCATATTTCTTGAATGCTAACCAATAAAAGCCAAGCACAGATCAATAGTGTATTTGTTGTACCACTGAGGATTTGTGCAGTATGAATAAGTATATTCTATATGCTAATTTCTCTATTTAGGGAGCAAATAAAAATTAATATGATTTTAATAACTGTATTAATTTGTACTCATGCTGTTAATAAAGACATACCCAAGACTGGGTAATTTTTAAAGGAAAGAGGTTTAATTGACTGAAAGTTCAGCATGGCTGGGAAGGCCTCAGGAAACTTACAATCATGGAGAAAGTGGAAGCAAACACGCCCTTCTTCACATGGCAGCAGGAAGGAGAATGAGAGCCGAGAAAAGGGGGAAGCCCCTTACAAAGCCATCAGATCTTGTGAGAACTTACTATCATGAGACTAGCATGGGGGAATCCCCCACCATGATTAAATTACCTCCCACCAGGTCCCTTCCATTACACATTGGGGTTATGGAAACTACAATTCATCATGAGATTTGGGTGGAGATACAGCCAAGCCATATCAATAACACAAAGAACAACATGTAAAATTTGACCAGTTCTGGCTGGGCGTGGTGGCTTACACCAGCATTTTGGGAGGCCAAGGTGGGTGGATTACGAGGTCAGGTTTTTGAAACCAGTCTGGCCAACACAGTGAACCTCCATGTCTACTAAAAATACAAAAAATTAGCTGGGCGTCTTGGCAGGCACCTGTAATCCCAGCTACTTGGGAGTCTGAGACAGCAGCTTGAGCCTGGGAGGCGAAGGTTGCAGTGAGCCGAGATTATGCCACTGCACTCCAGCCTGGGCAACAGTGCGAGACTGTCTCAAAAAAGAAAAAAAAAATGACCAGTTCTTTGCTAATGGTAAAAAAGATTTAGTGATTCTCAACTGGCTATGATGCCATGAGTCAGAAAAGTAACATGGCCCATGGAAAGGTTATCCTACTCATTATTCCACTCCTCAAATACTCTTCTCTCTGTCCCTTGACACTTGAAATTTCTTTGAAAAGAGATAAAGGCTTCTATTTCACAAAGATGTTGAAGAAAAACATATGACTATTAGAGAGCACAGACGGAGAGCTTAGTGAAAAGGTGTTTACTGCCAGAGAGTTCATTTTAGCTCTTCAAGTAGACTTGGGAATGAGGCTTAGGGGAGAAAAAAATGAGATAGTCTTTGAAGTCAAAATACAGTAAACTGGATCTATCCCATATTAAGAAAGCAAGGTCTCTGAATGATGTAATTGGCTACTGATTCATGGGTTCATGAGTTATACAAACCCAGAGCTGGTTGAAAGTGGTCTGTTGTGAGCATTTGGTGCCCATCTCAGGATTATGGCATCCACCTGCCTTGGCTGAGGACGTGAGGACTCCCTTGAGATTAGAGTGCCCAGCTTTCATTTAACATAAATTGGGATTATTTGACTCAGTCAAGTCTGAAAGAGGGTTGGCAGGCCAGGTGTCCAGGTCTATTAGGTGAAAGTTTATCACAAGTACAAAACAAAGAAAACTGAAGCTGAGAGTGGCAGAATAAAGTGAAAGTTTCAGTCAAGGTATAAATAACGGATCATAGATCCTGCCGTATTTCTTTCTTCTTTTTTTTTGAGATGGAGTCTTGCTCTGTCGCCCAGGCTGGAGTGCAGTGGTGTGATCTCAGCTCACTGCAACCTCCGCCTACCCGATTCAAGTGATTCTCCTACCTAAGCCTCCCGAGTAGCTGGGACTACAGGCGCCCACCACCACGTCCAGCTTTTTTTTTTTTGTATTTTTAGTAGAGACAGGGTTTCACCATGTTGGCCAGGCTGGTCTTGAATGCCTGACCTCGTGATCCGCTGGCCTCAGCCTCTCAAAGTGCTGGGATTACAGGTGTGAGCCACTGTGCCCGACCAGATCCTACCATATTTCGTTTGGAAGATAAGAAAGGAAAACAAGAATTTAACAACATTTCTATAATTCAAACTGTAAGTGAGGCAATAGCAATTGTAGAAGATTGTGTGGCAGTGACTGAGCATCTAAGCAGAAACCAGATGCATATCACAACATGAGGCATTCACTTACAGATATCGCTTCTATAGGTGATCACGTTGCTTCGATTCTGCCAGGAGTCTTTCCTTCACACCCTCAGGTGTTTAAGAATCCACTTGTAAATTATAAAAATAACATCACTAGAGATTAGCTAACTGAGAAGGACTTGGAAAATAAAGATGTTTGAAAGTAGGGAAACATGAAAGGGATGAAAGCATTAGAAAGTGAAGAACATAAGCCTCACCTATTTCATGATCCAATCTACAACTGTCCTGGTAGTTAAGTTGTGAGGGTTTTTTTTGTTTTTGTTTTTTGAAACAGAGTCTTGCTCTTGTCACCCAGGCTGGAGTGCAACGGTGTGATCTCAGCTCACTGCAACCTCCACCTCCCAGGTTTAAGTGATTCTCTTGCCTCAGCCTCCCGAGTAGCTGGGATTACAGGCATCCACCACCACTACCGCTAATTTTTGTATTTTTAGTAGAGATGTGGTTTCACTATGTTGGCTAGACTGGTCTTCAACTCCTGACCTCAGGTGATCTGCCCGCCTCAGCCTCCCAAAGCTTAGGAATTACAGGTGTGAGCCACTGCACCCGGCCAAGTTGCAGTATTGACACATGCATGAGTATGTTCATTGCAGCACTATTCACAATAGCCAAGATGTAGAATCAACCTAGATGCTCATCAACAGTGGACTGGATAAAGGAAACGTGATATATATACACCATGGAATACTACACAGCCATAAAAAAGAAGAAAATCATGTCCTTTGCAGCAACATGGATGGAGCTAGAAGCCATTATCCTAAGCAAATTAACTCAGGAACAGAAAACCAAATAATGCACGTTCTCATGTATTCGTGGAAGCTACACACTGAGTACAAGTAGACACAAAGAAGGGAACAACAGACACCAGGGCCCGCTTGAGGGAGGAGGGTGGGAGAAGGGTAAAGATTGAAAAACTACCTATCAGTTATTATGCTGATTACCTGAGTGACAAAATTATCTGTACACCAAACCCCCATGACACACAATTTACCTATGTAACAAACCTGTGCATGCACCCCTTGAACCTAACATAAACGTTGGAAAGAAAACAAAAGTTACAGTCTTGAATGACTAAATTTACTTTGCTATAAAATCACACAAAGCATTGTTTTTATGTTGGTCAAGTATCAGGTCGTATTCCCAACTTAATGCTAAAGTAATGTCTTTAGTCACAGAAGAAAAAGGATTTCTCTGACTCCAACCCAAGAAGGCCCCCTTTTCCCCAAGGGAACTGCTAGTCTGGTTAGGCTCTTGTAACCCAACTTCACCTCAATTTGTGAAGAATTTATTAAAATAATTCTCGTATTACTGAGCAAAATTTTCCAAAATCAGAATTCTTTAGTTCCTTAAATCTTTAATTTTAAAGATGTTTAGAGGTTTTCCTGAAACCAAACTTCTAAAAAATTACAAATTTCCTTATAATCGCACTTGTTTTAGGGAGCCAGGTCTTTACATACAGACTTCTCCTGAATAACAAAATTTGCAATTCCAAATATCAAACGGAAGTTTTTCTTCTACTCTTTCCAAAAGGAGGCAAGTAACCCATTTGAGATTATACTGGTCCCAATTTTGCACAGAAGATTCCCCCTGGGCAAGAAAAAGTTCTAGGGGTTTTGAAAGATGTAAACTGCCACATGTACCAAAGGGATGCTTATCGTTGGACCGGAATTGTTTCTTCAGGCCTAATTTACATCTAAATGTGGAGCAAGAGAGTGATGCAGAAGGAAAACTCCACCTTTTCGTCCATTGGAGAAATGAAGGTAAGAGGGAAAAAATTCTAAAATTGTTTTCCACTTGTCATTTACTAAGTCGGAAACTGGGGGGCTATTGTGAGAATACTGCAACTTCTCATTTTTCTGTCATGGTTTTTCACGCTCATTGGTTCCTGGTGGTGGTGATTAACAACAGAACTCTTAAAGAGAAACAAAACAAGGCCGGGCGCGGTGGCTCAAGCCTGTAATCCCAGCACTTTGGGAGGCCGAGACGGGCGAATCACGAGTTCAGGAGATCGAGACCACCCTGGCTAACACGGTGAAACCCCGTCTCTACTAAAATACAAAAAAAAAAAAAACTAGCCGGGCGAGGTGGCAGGCGCCTGTAGTCCCAGCTACTCGGGAGGCTGAGGCAGGAGAATGGCGTGAACCCGGGAGGCGGGGCTTGCAGTGAGCTGAGATCCGGCCACTGCACTCCAGCCTGGGCAACAGAGCCAGACTCCGTCTCAAAAAAAAAAAAAAAAAAAAAAAAAAAAGAGAAACAAAACAAAAAACAGAAAAAAAAACCCTCCTGTCATGGGTTTGTCTTTAGAGCCTGAAAGAAAAGTGAAGGATGGGGATGCAGGGGAGGAAAGAAAATGTTTTTCCTCAACCCTCCTAAGCTCTTTGTTGGAATAGACGTCTGTAACAAAAGACACATTAACACGATAAAAACAGTTTATTAACGCATGCAGCGCACACCTCAAGGGAGAAACGTCAATGAAAAGTAACTGAAAATGGTGGCTTAGAACCCCACTCACAAGGCATCTTCAACAAGGGAAAACAAATGTGTAGAGAAATGACAGGACAAAGAAAAGTGGTTTTAGGTTTCCAACCAGGGGAAACTCTAGGAATGTAAATAACATGGGAGTCCAGTTTGTTTGCAGACTCCCCGGGGCCTCTCAGGGCTGATCGGAATGTAGAGTTGTCTCCAGTAAGGGAGACTCTATATCCTGTCTTCAGGGAGAAAAGCTGGAGGACACAGAGTTTTTTCCCCGTTTGCTGCTTCTTAATTGCCTTCAGCTCAAAAATAATGTTTATGTCAAAGAAGCATATTTGGGATGAAATAATCTGGGTTCCTTCAGAGGGACCGTGTGGTCAGACGAGAAGACAGGAGTTGTGCGCACAGCGGCAGCACCTTAGGGCGAGAAGGAAGTCCACAGTCTATACAACCAGGAGGGAAGGAGAATGCAGCCGGCACTGAGACAGGGCCCTTGGCTGAGCAGTCCTCAGGCCCATGTGTGAGTTCTCAACTAGCTGTCATAACATTCTGAATGTATTATCTATGGTCATTAGTCTCATATTTATCTCCCCAAGCATGCCTAAGCATTCATGCCGCTGTTGGAGATGGTGGAAGCCTGGTCAGTGATTGGCCTCCTCATGCAAACTGGGCCAGCGAATCTCCGTGGAGGCCACGCTTTCCTGACCCCAACAGTCAGCTCCCAGGAAGAACTCCTCCTTCCTTTTCAAGGTCTCATTCTTAGCTGTATTTCGGTGGGTGCTTAGCTGCCTCCACTATCAGGTATCTTTTATCATTTCCTGCTAGCAGTAGCTTCCTGGGGATGGGAGAGATGGTTGAGAAAAAGAACAAGAATGATACAATCAGCCCACTTTTCCTAGCACTTTGTACGTGCAGCTTGCGACATTTTTACAGGCATTTTACAGACAGTTTTCTTTTATACATATAAAAGCATACCACATAAGTGACATTTGTTGTATAATTGGTCATATGTGTTGCAGGGATTTTTTAATGTTCCTGAAATATGATAATGGCAAAAAGCCTCTAAGGTTTGATATGAGTTTATCGGCACTCATTAGATGACAAGACTCTTCAATTCCTGACTAACTGCAGGCTAGGAAAAATATTTGGTTTTAGGTTGTGTGTTTTTATCTTTCCTGTTTTAAATCTTCAACCGGGATCACAAGTTTCTTGTTTCAATTTGCTGACTTTGAGCAATCAATTAGCAAATATTTTTATTTCCTTCTTTTCTCTTCTCTTCTCTTCTCTTCTCTTCTCTTCTCTTCTCTTCTTTCTTTTCTTTCTCTGTTATCTAGGCTGGAGTGCAGTGGTGTGATCTTGGCTCACTACAAGCTCCGCCTCCCGGGTTCACGCCATTCTCCTGCCTCAGCCTCCCGAGTAGCTGGGACTACAGGCGCCCGCCACCGCACCTGGCTAATTTTTTTTTTTTTTTTTTTTTTTTTTTTTTTTTAGTAGAGACAGGGTTTCATCGTGTTAGCCAGGATGGTCTTGATCTCCTGACCTCGTGATCCGCCTGCCTTGGCCTCCCACAGTGCTGGGATTACAGGTGTGAATCACCACGCCTGGCAGCAAGTATTTTTCTAACCCGTTTTTTACCACGTACTTTGTGAGAGTAAGCTAGGCGTAAGGCAAGTTTTCTGCGTTAGGTGGCTTAATATTTGGTTAGAGAGGTTTTTTTTTGTTTTTTGTTTTTTGTTTTTGAGACGGAGTCTCACTCTCGCCGCCCAGGCTGGAGAGCAATGGCAGGATCTTGGCTCACTGCAACCTCGGCCTGTTGGTCTCAGCCTCACAAGTAGCTGGGATTACAGGCTATTTTTAGAGACGGGGTTTTGCCATGTTGGCCAGGTTGGTCTCAAGTGATGCACTCGCCTCGGCCTTCCAAAGTGCAAAGTGCTGGGATTACAGGTGTGAGCCAGGCACCCAGCTGGTTAGAGAGATTGAATTCAAAGGATTCTATTAACCTTTGGTTGCTAGGATTGATTCAGCCATTGTTAGCAGCAGTGGTTCCCTTCTTTTCTCTCTCCACCTGTGCAGATCTTTCACAAAGCAGATGAGTTTCTCATAGAGATAGGAGAAACACTCGCTTTAGGCAAGGATCATTCGTTTACCGGTATAATGAAACACATAACATTGTAATAAATGAAAGAGATTTCAGGCCGGGCGTGGCGGCTCACACCTGTAATCCCAGCACTTTGGGAGGCCAAGGCGGGCAGATCATGAAGTCAGGAGTTTGAGACCAGCCTGACCAACATGGCGAAACCCCATCTCTATGAAAAATACAAAATTTAGCCAGGCGTGGTGGTGCGTGCCTGTAATCCCAGCTACTTAGGAGGCTGAGGCAGGAGAATCGCTTGAACCCGGGAGGCAGAGGTTGCAGTGAGCTGAGATCATGCTACTGCACTCCAGCCTGGTGACAGAGTGAGACTCTGTCTCAAAAATAGAGAGAGATTTCTAGATATACTTTCAGTGGAATGGTACAATGCTTGGATTATCCAACCATCTAAGGATATTTACTTGGCTTTGACTGCACAGTTTTACAACTCCTTAGAGACTAAAATTAACTTGCAGAAAACAAGTAGCAATGCAAATCATTCTTCTCCATAGCCATGCGGATGAATTCTGTCCAGGGAGGGGACAAATCTCCTTCTCTCCCAGAAGTCAGTTTTACATCCACTTGGAAATTTAATCTTCATGATTTATACATATTATCTGTTGTTTGGATTCCGCTTTGGACCTGTTGTAATATCTTACTGTTTTCCTCATTTAACCAAAGAGTTAGTAAAATCTTCGACACATTCTTTTTACATTTATACAGGGTCTCACTCCGTCACCCAGGCTGGAGTGCAGTTGTGCGATCTCGGCTCAGCGCAACATCCGCCTCCCTGTTTCAAACAATTCTTCTGCCTCAGCCTCCCAAGTAGCTGGGACTATAGGCGTGTGCCAGTATACCTGGCTAATTTTTTTTTGTATTTTTAGTCGAGACAGGGTTTCACCATGTTGGCCAGGCTGGTCTTGAACTCCTGACCTCAAGTGATCTGCCCGCCTCAGCCTCCCAAAGCACTGAGATTACAGGTGTGAGCCACCTGCACCTGGCTGAGACTCATGATTTTGTCATTAGAAAAAATCCTTTAACATTAGGAGCAGAAAAACTCTCAAAATAACTTGGTCAAATGGAGAAATGTAATGGGAATATACAGACCCATTTCAAGGGAAACTAAGGCAGGATGCATCAAGGCTTCACTAGATCTAGAATAGAAAAATCTTTAGGAGCCCCCAAGAAGTTATCTTATCATTTTTCCAAAGCCATATGATCTTTTGTCTCTGCATCTCACTTTGCATCTGCTTTGTCTTACTCCTTTTGGACTCTTATAACAAAACATCTTAGGGCCAGGCACAGTGGCTCACGCCTGTCATCCCAGCACTTTGGGAGGCTGGGGCGGGCAGATCACCTGAGAACAGGAGTTCAAGACCAAACTGACCAACATGGAGAAACCCCGTCTCTACTAAAAATAGTAGTAATAATAATACAAAATTGGCCGGATGTGGTGGTGCATGCCTGCAATTCCAGCTACTCGGGAGGCTGAGGCAGGAGAATCACTTGAACCTGGGAGGCGGAGGTTGCAGTGAATGGAGATCATGCCATCGCACTCCAGTATGGGCAGCAAGAGCGAAACTCCATCTCAAAAAAAAAAAAAAAAAAAAAAATCTTAGAATGGGAAATTTATAAACAACAGATATTTATTGCTTATAGTTCTGGAGGCTGAGGAGTCCAAGATAAAGGCATCAACAGATTCAGTGTCTGGTGAGGGCTCTCTGCTTCATAAATGGCATCTTCTCTGTGTCCCTACATGGTAAAAAGGGTAAACAACTCACTTGAACTTCTTTGTGAAGGTTCTGCCTTCATGATTTCATTACCTCCTAAAGGGCCTAAGTCTTTTTTTTTTTTTGAGACAGGGTCTTGCTCTGTCACACAGGCTGGAGTGCAGTGACATAATCTCGGTGCACTGCATCCTCAACCTTTTGGGCTCAAGCAATCCTCCTCCCTCAGCCTCCCAAGCAGCTGGGACCAGAGGTGCCTGCTACCATGCCCGGCTGATTTTTGTATTTTTTGTAGAGACAAGAACTTGCTACATTGCCCAGGCTGTTCTCGGACACCTGGCCTCAAGTAATCCAACCTGGCCTCCCAGAGTGCTGGGATTACAGGTGTGCTCCACCACATCTGGCCCTAACCCTTAATATAATTACATTGGTGATTGAGTTTCAACCTACGAATTTTGGGGGGATATAAACATTCATGCTTTATTCTCTTCTCTTTCAGAAGACTGATTTTCTCTGCTTTTCCATGTACATAGGAGAAATGGCTATCAAAGCCCTGAAGTTACAGACACTTCCTTCTTTTTTTTTTTTTTTTTTTTTTTTTTGAGACAGAGTCTTGCTCTGTTGCCCAGGCTAGAGTGCAGTGGCATGGTCTTGGCTCACTGCAACCTCTGCCTCCCGTGTTCAAGTGGTTCTCCTGCCTCAGCCTCCCAAGTAGCTGGGATTACAGGCACCTGCCACCATGCCGGCTAATTTTTTGTATTTTTAGTAGAGGTGGGGTTTCACCATGTTGGCCAAGCTGGTCTCGAACTCCTGACCTCATGATCCACCTGCTTCGGCCTCCCAAAGTGCTGGGAATACAGGCGTGAGCCACCGTGCCCGGCCACAGACACTTCTTTCATTTACTCGTTCAGCAAAAATCTGCTGGATACTTACTATGTGAGATACCTGTTGTTCCAGTACCACCAGCCAATATATGAACTTTTCAGTATTCCTATACACATTTCTGAAAGAATCTTTGTATCTCAGCTACAGCTAGGTCATGTATGCACTCTGAATGGTTGTGCCCAGGGGGGGAAATTACATAGTCCACTGCTATGGGAGAGAATTCCCAAGACGGCTGGATAAAGCAGACAAAAGAAGTAACATGTTTTCTTCATATATAACACGTAGACTTCTTAAATAATATAGTGTTCAATATGTACTGTGTTTCAGTCCCAGCTGGAGTATAGTGCCAAACAGTTCTGCCACTAACCACTTGGAGGTAGTGCACATGTCACAGGTTCATGGCTCAGTCTTCCTTAAGACTGTCCTTACTTCAGATGCCAACACAAATTCCAGAGGTCCCCAGGCCACCCATACATTTGACTAACTTGGCTTCACATTTCAGGTTTTTAATAACTCCTTCAGGTTTGAGAATTTACTAAAACAGTTCAAGAAAATTATCTACTTATGATTAGCTTTATTATAAAGATACAGCTCAAAAATTGTCAATTGAAGACACACATAAGGAAAGTTCTGGGAGGGAATGCAGAGCTTTGGTCACCTCTTCTAAAAAAAATTGGATGAGTTGTCCTCTTGGTACATCAAGGTTCACCAACCAGGAATCTCCACTGAGCTCCAGTATTCAGAGTTTTTATTGGAGATTCATTATGTAGGCATGATTAATTGAGTAATTCGTTGACCTTGTGATTGAACTCAATCAGGTCAGCCTGGCTCAAAGTCCCAAGCATCTAATCCTCTAATCACATGGTTGATCTTTCTGATGACCACTCACCCATCTTAAGGCTAGTGGCCTAAAATGAGTCATCACCCTAGTATTACAAAGACATTTCTGTCACTCTGGAAGTTCCAACAATTTTTGAAGCTCTATGCCAAGAACTGAGACAAAGACCAGATATAGTCTTTATTATACCATAATATATCTTTATATTGTAGTAAATGCTATAAGTGTTCAGGTACCCACTTTCCACTGGGGGCTACTGGCTGAGATAAAATGAACTGGCCTGAAGGAATAGACATGCCAAGAAGGAAAAAGAACAGAGAAAGCCATTCAGATGAGATTCAAAAAAATTTTTTTTAATATGATAAACTGGTAAAATAAAATAATTACAGTATTTTTGCTTGGCCTAAAAGAGATTTGTGTAGACTATAAGGTTCTAAAGGTGCTTGGAGCTCAATAGTCAAGGACTGTGACTGATGACTTTTGGAAATTTATCTTGTTGATAGGAGGTTTCAGCAAAAAAGGGAGTTAGTGACATAAGTGATATTTTAGGAAGACCACACTGACAGCAGTATGTAGGTTGAATTAGAAGAGAGAAATCAGAGAAGCTGTTAAGAAGTGTCAAAGTATAATTTTAAAAGTGTATAAGTTTTAAAAGCATGGCTTTCATACAAATATAGAATGAACACATGTCACTGATTATTACTTAAATCATTAATGAATCATAATAAGTTAGCTTAAAGAAGAATTATAAGAACAAGAAATATGTAATGCATAGAGAAATATATTTGCTAGGTTTGAGATAAAACTTCGAAGGTTTTTTTTTTTTTTTTTTTTGAGACAGAGTCTTGCTTAGTCACCCAGGCTGGTGTGCAGTGGCACGAACATGCTCACTGTGGCCTCCATCTCCCAGGCTCAAACAATTCTCTCACCTCAGCCTCCCAAGTTATGGGGACTACAGGCATGCACCATCATGCCTGGCTAATTTTTCATTTTTTGTAGAGACAGGGTTTTGCTATGTTGCCCAGGCTGGTCTCAAACTCCTGGGCTCAAATGATCCTTCCTCCTTGGCCTCTCAAATTGTGGGGATTACAGGCATGAGCCACCACACCCAGCTTGAAAAAGTAGTTTTCTACATTCAGAGTTGGAGATAGAATTTGAAGGAAAATAAAGGGCTTCCCATATACACATCAGAAACTAGAACATAAGGAATAATATGACAATATTCCTCATCAAACAAATGGTCACTCTTAGATTTTCAGTTCTATGTAAATCTTGCTCCACAGGATATTGGGTTAGCTGGTTTCCACAGAGTCATCTGCTTCTGATCTAAAAATAATCTTGAAACCACAGTTAAGTGCCCTGATACAGTGAGACAGAGTATAAGCAATGCCAGCTTGAAGCCTATACCCACGAGTTTATTCACTGCAGTATTAATAATTAGAGTATCTGGTACAGTCTTGTTCATAAGGCTCTGAGGATGTTCTTTGATGAGGACCCAATTTTTACTTATAGCTTATGACAGAGCATTTAAACGAGCATGAGAGAAAAGAACCACATGTTGGTGGTAAGACTGAATGGACTCTGATTAATTAGTAAGAGTAGCGAATAATATCAGAATGGAATATAAAATTCTTTTTTTTTTTTTTTTTTTAAGATAGAGTCTCACTCTGTCACCCAGGCTGGAGTGCAGTGGCTTGATCTCAGCTCACTGCAACCTCCACCTCCCGGGTTCAAGCGATTCTCCTGCCTCAGCCTCCCGAGTAGCTGGGATTATAGGCAAGTGCCAACAAACCTAGCTTATTTTTGTATTTTTAGTAGAGACGGGGTTTCACCATGTTGACCAGGCTGGTCTCGAACTCCTAACCTCAGGTGATCCACCCACCTTGGCCTTTCACAGTACTGGGATTATAGGCGTGAACCACCATGCCCGGCCGAGAATAAAATTCTTTGTTGCTGTTGTTTTGTTTTTTTTGAGATGGAATCTCACTCTGTTGCCCAGGGTGGAACGCACTGGCGTGATATCGGCTCACTGCAACATCCACCTCTTGGGTTCAAGTGATTCCCCAGCCTCAGCCTCCTGAGTAGCTGGATTATGGGCGCCCACCACCATGCCCGGCTAATTTTTGTATTTTTAGTAGAGACGAGATTTCACCATGTTGGCCAAGCTGATCTCAAACTCCTGACCTCAGGCGATCTGCCTGCCTCAGTCTCCCAAAATTCTGGGATTACAGGCATGTGCTACCATGCCCGACGGAGAATACAATTCTTTATAGGAAAAAATATATAACAATTCTATTAAATATTAATAAACATTTTCTTGAAGATAAGAACACGTTAGGGACAATGAGAGCACTGCCAATTCTCCTACCATATAAAGTATATACATGGTACCTGAAATGTATTTATGTATTTTGTTTGTTTCTTTGTTTGTTTTAAGTCAAGGTCTTATTTTGTCACCCAGCCTGGAGTATAGTAGCACAATCACGGCTTGCTGCAGGCTCCACCTCCCGGGCTCCAGCAATCCTCCTACCTCAGTCTCTCATGTACTGTGGGACCACAGTTGCACGCCGCCACATTCACCTAATTAAAAAAAAAAATATATTGGTAGGGATGGGTATTTTGTATGTTGGTTAGGTTGGTCTTGAACTCTTGCGCTCAAGCAAGCCTCCTGCCTCAGCCTCACAAAGTGCTGGGATTACAGGAGTGAACCACCATGCGTGGCCTCATATTTATCTTAGTAATATTTTACCTGTTCAAAATTAACCAACAGAAAGTCACACTTCTGTTTTGATTTGACAGTTCTTACTATGTGCTTCTTAAAATAGTGTTGAAATAATTACAAAATATAAAGGATACCAGACAAACTTCCATTCTGGCCTTCCCTTCTAATAGGTTAAAAAAACACATCTTTGTGATTGCCAAGGGACTCTCTGGGAAACTTTAAGATGGTAGAAGTTTAAAAGACTTCCTGAAAAAGACTTCCTGACATTATTATTATTTTTAATTTAGGCTCTAATCTTGGGAATTAAAAAACAGAGGAGACTTGGCCACTTGATAAAAGTAGAATTATATGCTCCCATATTAGTCAAAATTCTCTTACAGGGACAGAACTAATAAGATATATACATGGAGTTTATTAAGTATTAACTTATAGGATCCACAGGGTCCCACAATAGGCTGTCTGCAAGCCAAGGGGCAAGGAGAGTCAGTCCGAGTCCCAAAACGGAAGAACTTGGAGTCTGAGGACAGGAAGCATCTGGCACGGGAGAAAGATGTAGTCTGGGAGGCTAGGCCCATCTCTCTCCTTTTCACATTTTTCTGCCTACATTATTATATTTACTGGCAGCTGATTAGATTGTGCCCACCAAGTTAAGGGTGGATCTGCCTCCCCCAGCCCACTGACTCAAATGTTAATCTCTTTTGGCAACAGCCACAAAGACACCCCCAGGATTAATATTTTGTATCCTTCAATCCAATCAAGTTGACAGTATTAACCAAAACAGGTTCACCCCTTGTCAACTTGAACCCACACACATCTCCTGAGATCATATGTAATCTTAAAATAAAGACAATAATAAGGTCATAATTACACCTAACATAATACAACTATCGTTTGTACAACCAGAAATGCACCAATCCCCAACCCAAGTAGTACTACATAAAGTTAACATTACGTAAATGCTGATAGGAAGTCAATAAATCTCATGTCACATGATAAAGGAAAAGGAAATAAAATGAAGATATTTTAGTACAAGGGTCTACATGCACAAACATGTTTTTAACAAAAGAAGAAAGAAATACACATGACAGTTACAGTCCTCATTTCTGCAGCTGGTCACGTGGCCATAGCTAGTTTTGATGACTACCTTTTTCTACTGCCCATTCTGTATTCCCTTTGCCATCAGCAAGCACCTCAGCAGGTTGTGGTTTTTTTCCTGGTGGAGTGACCCATACCTTCATTCTTGAAGGCACTGGGCCATTTGTAGTTCTGCCTGAATTGGGCTGTTGTAGTTTCCCATTGACCTTAATCACAGGGCATGGTGATACTAAGAGACGCCCTAATGGATCTCCTGTATTCCATGCATAACTCTTCCTTACCTCTGTTGTGGAGGAGTAGACTGATTTATTTAGTAGTCCAGGCCAGTCACCCCAGCCAACACTGTAACACCCTTCTTTGCCTATTGACTTAAAGGTAGGAAGAGCCCAAAGTGTCCAGGTGGGAATCCTTTTTTTTTTTTGAGATGGAGTTTCTCTCTTGTTAACCAGGCTGGAATGCAATGGTGCGATCTCTGCTCACCGCAACCTCTGCCTCTCAGGTTCAAGCAATTCTCCTTCTTCAGCCTCTCGAGTAGCTGGGATTACAGGCATACACCACCATGCCCGGCCTCCCAAATTTTGTATTTTTAGTAGAGACAAGGTTTCTCCATGTTAGTCAGGTTGGGCTCGAACTCCTGACCTCAAGTGATCCGCCAACCTCGGCCTCCCAAAGTGCTAGGATTACAGGCGTGAGCCACCCTGCCTGGCCTCCAGGTGTCAATCTTAACTTCCAGTGTAATGGAATCATTGTTGTGTCTCTGTGTGACAGCATTCCTCCCTCTGGAACTAAGACCTCTAGGCCAGTAGAACGTAATGTCACAGGAACAGGAAGCAAAAATTTTGCTAGTGGATCCCTAGGGGTGATGGTGAGTGATCAATCCACTTCCACCTCCAACCCTTGATTCCTGGACCCATGAATCCTGGCCGTGGGAGAAACAGTACCATACATTGGATGCTGATTCAGAGCATACACAGCCTTCTGGAGAACTTTGCCTTAGCTATGCAAAGTATTGTCACCTAGTTGGCATTGTAATTGTGACTTCAAAAGGCCATTCCACCATTCTGTCAATCCAGCTGCTTCAGGATTATGGGGAACGTGGTAAGACCAGTGAATTCCATGAGCATACGCCCACTGCCACACTCCTTTAGCCATAAAGTGAGTGCCTTGGTCAGAGGCAGTGCTGTGTGGAATACCATGACAGTGGATAAGGCATTCCGTGAGTCCGTGGATAGTAGTCTTGGCAGAAGCATTGGGGGCAGGATAGGCAAACCCATATCCAGAGTAAGTGTCTATTCCAAGAAGGACAAACCTCTGCCCTTTCCATGATGGAAGCGGTCGAATATAGTCAACCTGCCACCAGGTAGGTGGCTGATCACCCCAAGGAATGGTGCCATATTGAGGGCTCAGTGTTGGTCTCTTGCTGCTGGCAAATTGGGCACTCAGCAGTGGCCGTAGCCAGGTCAGCCTTGGTGGGTGGGAGTCCACAGTGCTGAGCCCATTTGTAACTTTCATCCCTGCCACCATGGCCTCTTTGTTCATGGGACCACTGGGCAATCACAGGAGTGGCTGGGGAAAGAGGCTGAGTGGTGTCCACAGAACGGGTCATCCTGTCTACTTGATTATTAAACTCCTCCTCTGCTGAGGTCACCTGTTGGTGAGTACTCACGTGGCATACAAATATCTTCACAGTTTTTGACCACTCAGACAGGTTGATCCACATACCTTTTCTCCAAATTTCTTTGTCACCAATTTTCCAGTCATTCTTCTTCCAAGTCCCTGACCATCCAGCCAAACCACTGGCTACAGCCCATGAAATCAGTATATAATCTCAAATCTGGCCATTTCTTCTTCCATGCAAAGTGCACAACCAGGTGCCCTGCTAAAGTTTTGCCCACTAGGAAGATTTCCCTTCACCACTGACCTTCAGGGATGTCTTCGAATGGGGCTGTAGTGCTGCAGCTGTCCACTTTCACGTGGTGCTGCCATATTGTGCAGAACCACCTATGAACCAGGCCCTAGTCCTCTCTTCCTCTGTCAACTGATCACAGGGAACTCCCCATGATGCCATCAGTGAAGGCTAGGGAAGGGAAGGCGGGGTGGCAGGAGTGGAGACCATGGGGATTTGAGCCACCTCCTTATGGAACTTACTTGTGCCTTCAGGACCTGTTCGAACCCAATCACGTATATACTACTTCCATTCGATGATGGGATGCTGCTATGCATGACCCCCTGTATGGCTAGATGGGTCAGAAAGCACCCAGTTCATGACAGGCAGTTCAGGTTGCATGGTGACTTACTTGATGACCCATAGTCAAATGTTCAGTTTCCACCAAAGCCCAGTAACAGGCCAATAGCTCTCTCTTAAAAAAAAAAAAAAAAAAAGAGTAGTTATCTGCAGAAGATGGCAGGGGCTTGCTCCAAAATCCTAGAGGCCTCAGGCCTATGGGAGACTGCCAAGGGCTCCAAACAGCATCCCTATCTGCCACTAACACCTCAAGCACCATTGGCTCTGCTGGGTCATATGGCTCAAATGGCAGAGCAGCTTGCATAGCAGCCTGGACCTGTTGCAGAGCCTTCTCCTGTTCTGAACCCCACTCAAAATTGATAGCCTTTCATGTCACTTAATAAATGGGCCAGAATAACACACCCAAATGAGGAATGTGTTGCCTCCAAAATCTAAATAGGCCCACTAGATGTGCCTCTTTCTTGGTTGTAAGAGGGGCCAAATGCAGCATCTTCTCCTTTACTTTAGAAGAAATATCTTGACAGACCCCACACTGCTGGACCCCCAGAAATTCTACTGAGGTAGAAGTTCCCTGAATTTTAGACAGATTTATTTCCCATCCTCTGGCACACAAATGTCTCACCAATAAGTCTAGCGAGTTTGCTATTTCTTGCTCACTGAATCCAGTCAGCATAATGTCGTCTATATAATAGACCAGTGTGATATCTTGCGGAGGTGAAAAGCTATCATGGTCTCTCTGAATAAGATTATGACACAAAGTGGAGAGTTGATAAACCCCTGAGGTAGGACAGTAAAAGTATATTGCTGTTTTTGCCACCTGAAGGCAAATTTTTTCTGGTGGGCCTTATGAAAAGGAATGGAGTAAAAGGCATTTGCAAAGTCAATGGCTGTACACCAGTAGCAGGATATGTGTTAACTTGCTCAAGCAATGAAACTACATGGTACAGCAGCTCAAATTGCAGTCACCACTTGCTTAAGCTTATGATAATCCACTGTCATTCTCCAAGATCCAGCTGTCTTCTGCACAGGCTAAATGGGAGAGTTGAACAGAGATGTGGTGGCAATCATCACCCCTGCATCTTTGAAGTCCTTGATGGTGGCAATAATTTCTGCAATCTCTCCAGGGATGCAATATTGTTTTGATTTACTATTTGTCTAGGTAGAGACAGCTCTAATGGCTTCCATTCGGCCTTTCTCACCATAATAGCTGTCACCCTACCAGTCAGGGAGCCAAAATGGGGGCTCTGCCAGCTGCTAAGTATGTCTGTGCCAATGATGTATTCTGGCACTGGGGAAATGACCACAGGATGAGTCTGGGACCTACTAGACTCACCGTAAGTCAGATCTGAGCTAAAACCCTATTAATTATGTTACCTTCATAAGCCCCTACTTTACCTGGAGGATCACAGTGATGCTTTGGGTCCCCTGAAATCAAAGTCAGTTCAGAACCAGTGTCCAATAATCCCCGAAATGCCTGATCATTTCCCTTCCCCAAAGCACAGTTACCCTGGTGAAAGGCCAGAGGTCTCCTTGGGGAAGGATGGGAGAAGGATTCACTGCATAAAGTGTTGGTAATATAGTGCAGTCCTTCCTCAAGAGGACCCAGGCTCCCCTTCATTCAAGGGGTTCTGGGTCTGTAAACTGGCTCAAGTTTGAAAATTGATTGAGGGGCCATGATTCTCTGCTTTTATAACTCAAGTAAGTCTTGTCCCTTTGACCTAGAAGTTTTCTGTTTGTATAATTTAAATAGGAATGCAGTAGACTTCCTATCAATTTAAGTTCTAGGTACGCCAACATTAATTAGCCAATGCCTGAGCTCTACAGGAGTCAGTCTATTCTGATTGTCACTTTGCCTCTGCTTTCCTTTATGGTAGCTACACCCACCTTGCCTTTGAGGGTTGGCACTTGGCCCCTGCTACCTCAGGATCCAATTATTCCCATTGTATTTAAATTTTGCAGTCGAGTGACTGCAGCTGCCACTGTTAGATGTGACATACAGTGAAGGGCAATTACAGGACTCTTCAAAGATGCAGGTGCTGTCTGCACAAATCTATTTCACAAGGCATTGGTCAAGGGTGTATCTTCTGGACCCTCCCAGCTGGGATGAGCAGGTCTAAGATGACTAATCCACTCCATCCTCCCAATCTGCCTAAGCTTTCGGATCCCTTCCTCTACATTAAACCAAGGGAGATCAGGCACTTCCAACTCCTCACAGTGGGCCTTCTTGTAAGTCATATTTCAGCTAACCAAGCAAATAAACTCTTAGAATCTTTTTTAACTCCCTAACATGATCCAGCTCTATGTTCCTTCTACCATTACCCCATACCTTTAATGTCCATCCCCAGCCAGGCACGGTGGCTCATGCCTGTAATCCCAGCAGTTTGGGAGGCTGAGGTGGACATTTCACCTTAAGTCAAGAATTTGAGACCAGCCTGGTCAACATTGTGAAACACTGTTTTTACTAAAAATACCAAAATTAGCCTGGCTTTGTGGCATATGCCTGTATTCCCAGCTACTCAGGAGGCTGAGGCAAGAGAATCGCTTGAATCTGGGAGGTGGAGGGAGGTGGAGGTTGCAGTGAGCCGAGATTGTGCCATTGCACTCTGGCCTGGGTGACAGAGTGAGACTCTTTCTAAAAAAACAACAAAAAAATCCATTCCCGTGCCTGTTCTCCCAGGTTGCTATTTATATAAATTAGAGAACTCAAACAGTTCTTTTCTTTTGGCGTGTAGTACGTCTCCTGATGGGTCACACTCTCAACCTCACCTCTAGGGCCTTGCTGCGACTTTAGTTATAGGTCTAGAAGCAAACAGACATATTAGGGTGGCTTCTGAGGGGACTCAACATTATCTTGCCTGCCTGGCAACTGCCTCAGGGGAGGCTGTCACTGTTGTACAGGAAGCACAGGTTTATCTCTTCAGACAAAGGTGGAAAGACAGCGTGGGTCAGGGAGGGGACGTTGCCACTACTGGGGATGGGGAAGCTGTTCCTTCTGGGAAAAAAGGTTGATCCGAGTTTACAAACTCAGTGTCCTCAGCTTCATCAGGGTTCTCCCATGTCCTCATTCCAAGTATCAGGGTCTTATTCTTTTCCAATTAATGCCCTCACTTTAACAGTAGACACCTAGCGAGGCTGCGCATGCATCTTTCGTTTCAGGTCAGCCATTCACTCGCATGACAAGAGTTTGTGTCTGTGTTTGCACAATTTCAGCTCTTTTTCTACAGGAGATAAGACTCTCACTCAGGGCAGTCTTAGCAGATTTGATTCTCAGTATCTGCTTCTGAAGTCAGAGACAGAATCCCTGAGTTCATCATTTTCTTTTTTTTTTTTTTTTGAGACAGAGTCTCACTCTGTTGCCCAGGCTGGAGTGCAGTGGTGCGATCTCAGTTCACTGCAAGCTCCGCCTCCCAGGTTTCTGCCATTCTCCTGCCTCAGCCTCCCGAGTAGCTGGGACTGCAGGTGCCCGCCACCTCACCCAGCTAATTTTTTTTTTGTATTTTTAGTAGAGACGGGGTTTCACCGTGTCAGCCAGGATGGTCTTGATCTCCTGACCTCGTGATCCGCCCGCCTCGGCCTCTCCTAGTGGTGGGAAGAGTTCGTCATTTTCTTTCATCACTTTTTCCACTGAAATTAGGAGCAACCAACCAGCTTCATTGTGTTCCTCAGTTCTCCACATATGGTCAAAGGTATTCTGTATAGGGTCACAAAACTCCTTGCCTCTCACGAGCGGTGAATAAGGAGTGTCAAATGCATTTACTCTGCGTAACTCTCTAAATAGTTTTCTCCAAGGTCTATTAGTGTTCTCCACACTATTAGAAGTAGAGTCCTTAGCATTTTTGGGTCTAATCATATTAAGCAGCCAACTCCAGAAACTCCAAAACCAATAAAAGAACTCCATCCTTAATATTCTGTTCCTCTAGAAGTACTCCTGGTACCAAAATTTGTATATGTATATCCTATTGGGGGAGTTTATTAACTTTCACAATCACAAGGTCCCACAATAGGCTGTCTGCAAGCTGAGGAACAAGGAAAGCCAGTCCCAGTACCAGAACTGAAGAACTTGGAGTCCGATGTTTGAGGGCAGGAAGCATCCAGCATGGGAGAGAGATGTAGGCTGGGAGACTAGGCCCATTTCTCCTTTTTACATTTTTCTGCCTGCTTTATATTTGCTGGCAGCTGATTAGATTGTGTCCACTACATTAAGGGCAGATCTGCTTTCCCCAGCCCACTGAGTGAAATGTTAATCTCTTTTGGCAACACCCACATAGACACACCCAGAATTAATACTCTATCCCTCAATCCAGTCAAGTTGGTTAACACTCAGTATTAACCGTCACAGCTCCTTAGAAAATAAACGGTTAAAATAAACACAATTAGGAATGATGAAGTGATACTACTATTGACCCCACAGAAATAAAAATATTTATTAGACTGGCCGGGCGCGGTGGCTCACGCCTGTAATCCCAGCACTCTGGGAGGCCGAGGCGGGCGGATCACGAGGTCAGGAGATGGAGATCATCCTGGCTAACACAGTGAAACCCTGTCTCTACTAAAAAAAAATACAAAAAATTACCCGGGTGTAGGGCGGGCGTCTGTAGTCCCAGCTACTCGGGAGGCTGAGGCAGGAGAATGATGTGAACCTGGGAGGTGGAGCTTGCAGTGAGCCGAGATCGCACCACTGCACTCCAGTCTGGGCCACAAAGTGAGACTCCATCTCAAAAAAAAAAAAAAAAAAAAAAAAAAAAAAAAAAGATATGTATATATTAGAAACTACTACAAACGGCTCTATGCACACAAACTAGAAAACTTAGAAGAGATGAATAAATTCTTGAACACATACACCCATCCAAGACTGAACCTGAAAGAAATTGATTCCCTTAACAGACCAATAATGAGCTCCAAAATTGAATCACTAATAAATAGTCTACCAAGCAAAAAAGCCCAGGACCTGATGGAGTCACAGATAAATTCGACTAGATGTACAAAGAAGAGCTGGTACCATTCCTATAGAACTATTCCAAAAAATTGAGGAGAAGGAACTCCTCCCCAACTCTTTCTATGAGGCCAGCATTTTCCTGATATCAAAATCTGGCAGAATAAAAGTAAATAACAAACAACAACAAAAACTGTCAGAGACACAACAAAAAGAGAAAACTTGAGGCCAATATCCTTGATGAAGATAGATGCAAAACTCCTCAACAAATATTTGCGAACTGAATCCAGTAGCATATTAAAATGCTAATTCTCCACAGTTGTGTAGGCTTCATCCCTGGGATGCATGCTTGGTTAAACATATACAAATCAATAAATGTGTTTCATCACATAAACAGAACTAAAGACAAATCCACATGATTATCTCAATAGATGCAGGAAAGGTGTTCAATAATATTCAACATCCCCTCATGTTAAAAACTCTCAATAAAATAGGTATTGAAGGAACATACCTCAAAATAATAAGAGCCATCTATGACAAACCTACAACCAACTTCACAGTGAATGGACAAAAGCTGGAAGCATTTCCCTTGAAAACTGGCACAAGACAAGGATGCCCTCTCTCACCACTCCTATTCAACATAGTATTGGAAGTCTTAGCCCTAGCAATCAGGCAAGAGAAAGAAATAAATGGCATCCAAATAGGAAGAGAGGAAGTCAAACTATTTTTGTTTGCAGATGACATGATTCTATACCTAGGGAACTCCATAGTGTCAGCCCCAAAGCTCCTTAGGCTGATTAAAAACTTCAACAAAGTTTCAGAATGCAAAATCAATGTACAAAAATCACTAGCATTACTATACACCAACAACAGCCAAGCCAAGAGGCCAAATCAGGATGGCAATCCCATTCACAATTTCCAGAAAAAGAATAAAATACCTAGGAATACAGCTCACCAGGGAGGTGAAAGATCTCTGCAATGAGAATTACAAAACCCTGCTCATATAAATCAGAGAACACACTAACAAACGGAAAAACATCCCATGCTCATGTATAGGCAAAATCAATATCATTAAAATGGCCATACTGCCCAAAACCATTTACAGATTCAGTGCTATTCCTATCAAACTACTAATGACATTCTTCACAGAACTAGAAAAAAATTACCTTAAAATTCACATGGGACCAGAAAAGGCCCAAATAATCAAGGTAATCTTAAGCAAAAAAGAACAAAGCTGGAAGCATCATGTTACCTGACTTCAAACTATATGATAGGGCTACAGTAACCAAAAGAGCATGGTACTTGTACAAAACAAGGCACATAGACCAATGGAACAGAATACAGAGTTCAGAAGTAAGGCCACACACCTATGGCCATCTAACCTTCAACAAAGTTGATAAAAACAAGCAATGAGAAGAGACTCCCTATTCAGTAAATGATTCTGGGATAACTGTGTAGCCATATGTAGAAGATTGAAACTAGAGCCCTTCCTTATGCCATATACAAAAATCAACTCAAGATGAACTAAAGACTTAAATGTAGAAACTAAAACTATACACTTTGGGAGGCCGAGGCGGGCGGATCACTACGTCAGGAGATCGAGACCATCCTGGCTAACATGGTGAAACCCCGACTCTATTAAAAAAAAAAAAATACAAAAAAAATTAGCCGAGCATGGTGGTGGGCGCCTGTAACCTCAGCTACTAAGGAGACTGAGGCAGGAGAATCGCTTGAACTCAGGAGGTGGAGGTTTCAGTGAGCTGAGATCGTGCCATTGCACTCCAGCCTGGGCAACAAGAGCAAAACTCCATCTCAAAATAAAAATAAAAATAAAAATAAAAAAGTCAAAAAATAACAGATGCTGGTCAGGCACAGTGGCTCACACCTGTAATCCCAGCACTTTGGGAGGCCAAGGTGGGCGGATCACGAGGTCAGGAGATGGAGACCATCCTGGCTAACATGGTGAAACCCCATCTCTACTAAAAATACAAAAAAAATCAGCTGGGCGTGGTGGCTGGCACCTGTAGTCCCAGCTACTCAGGAGGCTGAGGCAGGAGAATGGCGTGAACCCAGGAGGCGGAGCTTGCAGTGAGCCGAGATCGCACCAATGCACTCCAGCCTGGGCGACAGAGCGAGACTCCGTCTCAAAAAACAAAAACAAAAAACAACCAGATGCTGGAGAGGTTGCAGAGAAAAGGGAACACTTATATGCTGTTGGTGGGAGTGTAAATTAGTTCAACCACTGTGGGAAGCAGCATGGCAATTCTTCAAAGAGCTAAAAGCAGAACTACCATTTGACACAGCAATTCCATTACTGGGTATATAACCAGAGGAATATAAAGCATTCTACCATAAAGACACATGCACATGAATGTTTATTGCAGCACTATTTGTAATACCAAAGACATGGAACCAACATAAATGCTCATAAATGGCAGACTGGATAAATAAAATGTGGTACATGTACACCATACTATGCAGCCATAAAAAAGAAAAAGATCATGTCTTTTGCAGGAACATAGATGGACCTGCAGGCTATTCTTAGCAAACTAATGCAGGAACAGAAAACCAAATACTGCACGTTCTCACTTATATGTGGGAGCTAAATAATAACTTATGAACACAAAGAAGAAAACGACAGACACTGGGGTCTATTTGACGGGGGAAGGTGGGAGGAGGGTGAGCAGCAGAAGAGGTAACTGTTGGGTACTGGGCTTAATACCTGGGTGATGAAATAATCTGTACAAAAAAATCCCATGGCCGGGCATGGTGGCTCATGTCTGTAATCCTAGCACTTTGGGAGGCCAACGCGGGAGGATCACTTGAGGTCAGGAGTTTAAGACCATCCCGGCCAACATGGTGAAACCCTGTCTCTACTAAAAATACAAAAATTAGCTGGGTGTGGTGGTGCATACCTATAATCCCAGCTACTTAGGAGGCTGAGGCTGAAGAATTGCTTGAACCCAGGAGGCGGAGGTTGTACTGAGCTGAGATGGTGCCACTGCACTCCAGCCTGGTGCCAAAGCAAGACTTCGTCTCAAAAAAAAAATAATAATAATAATAAATAAATAATAAATAAAAATTAAAAAAAGAAAATATATGGTTTTAGCTTGGTTGCTTATTAATCAAAGTGACAATGAAATCATTTAAACATGACAGAAGATAACATAATTGCAGGAAAACATAGGGGTTTCAGGGTGATGTTTTAGTCCATTTCCTGCTGCTATAACAGAATAGTGCAGATTAGGTAATTTATAAAGAAATTTATTTATTTGGCTTATGGTTCTGGAAGTGAGAACTCCAAGATCTAGGGCCACATCTGATCAGGGACTTCTTGCCATGTCATAACATGGCAGAAGGCATCACACGGCAAAGAAGCATAAGACACACACAGAGAAAAAGGTAGCTGAACTTCCACAAAAACCCAATCCCACAATAATGGCAGTAATCTGCTCATAAGCATAAACCATCATGACATAATTACCTCTTGAAGGTCCCGTCCCCTAATACTGTCATGATGGTAATTTAATTTCCACATGAGTTTTGGAGGGGACATTGAAACCACAGCAGAGAAACTAAAAAATATAATAATAATAAATAAGACAGCACAAAGCACAGAGCATGATTTTGGAGAGATGCCAAATCTCATTACACTTTTTAATTTTTTTTAGCAATAGAAATCTATCCTAAAATTCACATGAGGAAGATAAAGAGAAGTTGACTAGTGGGTATAAATTGATGGTTTGATAGAAAAAAATAAAGCCTAGTGTGAGATCAGTAAGGTCACTATAGTTTACAGTAGTCAACTGTACATTTTAAAATAACTAGAAGAATTTAAATGTTTCTAGCATAAAGAAATAACAAATATTTAAGGTGATAAATATTTTAAGCACACTGATTTGATCTTTACAAATTAAATGAATGTATTAAATTACCACATGTAACTTGAAAATATGTACATTTATCATGTATCAGTTGAAAAAATGTACATGCAATGTCAAGGAACCCTGAGTAGCCAAAGCAATCTTAAAAAAGAAGAAATTTGCTGGGCGCAGTGGCTTATGCCTGTAATCCCAGCACTTTGGGAGGCCGAGGTGGGTGGATCACGAGGTCAAGAGATCGAGACCATCCTGGCAAACATGGTGAAACCCTGTCTCTACTAAAAATACAAAAATTAGCTGGGCATAGTGGTGTGTGCCTGTAATCCTAGCTACTCAGGAGGCTGAAGCAGGAGAATCGCCTGAATCTGGGAGGCAGAGGTTGCAGTGAGCCAAGATCAGGCCACTGCACTCCAGCCTGGCAACAGAGTGAGACTCCATCTCAAAAAATAAATAAATAAATAAATAAAAATAAAAAGAAATTTGAAGGTCTCATACTTCCTGATTTTAAAACTTACTATAAAGCTATAATAATCAAAACAGTGTGGTGCAGGTTGAGTATCACTTATTTAAAATGCTTGAGACCAGAAGTGTTTCATATTTTTTCATATTTGGGAATATTTGCATTGTACTTACCGGTTGAGCATCCCTAACCCAAATCCAAAATCCACAATGCAGATCCACAATGACCGTTTCCTTTGAGTACCATGCTGGCACTCAAAAAGTTTCAGATTTTGGGGCATTTAGGATTTTGGATTTTTTTGATTAGGGATACTTAACTTACATTGGCATAAAGGCAAACATATAGACCAGTGGAATAAAATAGAGAGGCCAGAAATAAAAACCCAGAAGTATACGGTTAAATGATTTTCTTTTTTTTCTTGAGACACAGTCTTGCTCTGTTGCCCAGGTTGGAGTGCAACGGTGTGATCTCGGTTCACTGCAACCTCCACCTCCCAGGTTCAAGCAATTCTCCTTCTTCAGCCTCTTGAGTAGCTGGGATTACAGGCATGCACCACCATGCCTGGCTAATGTTTTATATTTTTTAGTAGAGACGGGGTTTCACCTTGTTGGCCAGGCTGGTGTCAAACGCCTGACCTCATGATCCGCCTGCCTTGGCCTCCCAGAGTGCTGGGATTACAGGTGTGAGCCACCGCGCCCACTTTTTTTTTGAGATGGAGTTTCGCTGTTGTCTCCCAGGCTGGAGTGCAATGGCATGATCTCGGCTCACTGCAACCTTCACCTCCCAGGTTCAAATGATTCTCCTGCCTCAGTCTTCCTAATAGCTAGGATTATAGGCATGCGTCACCACGCCTGGCTAATTTTTGCATTTTTAGTAGAGATGAGTTGTCACCATGTTCACTAGGCAGGTTTGAGCTCCTGACCTCAGGTGATCTGCTCACCTCAGCCTCCCAAAGTGCTGGGATTACAGGCTTGAGCCACCATGCCTGGCCGGTCAAATGGTTTTCAAGATAATATCAAGACCATTCATTTGGGAGAGGACCGTCTTTTTAACAAATGGTGTTGGTAGAACTTGATATCTACATGCAAAATAATGAGGTTGGACCCTTAGCCCATATACAAAAATTAATAGAAAATCCATGAAAGATCTAAGAGCCAAAACTGTAAAACTCTTAGAAGGAAATGTAGGATGAAAGCTACATGACATTGGATTTGGCAGTTTATATATATACATATACCAAAAGTACAGACAACAAAAGAAAAAAAATAGATAAAGTACATCAAAATTTAAAACTTCTGTGCATCAAAGGAAACAATCAAGAGTGTAAAGGTAACCAATGGAATGAAAGAAAATATTTACTGGCTGGGCATGGTGACTCATGCCTGTAATCCCAGCACTTTGGGAGGCCGAGGTGGGCAGATCACCTGAGGTTGGGAGTTTGAGACCAGCCTGACCAACATGAACATAGAGAAACCTCATCTGTACTTAAAAAATTAGCCAGGCATGGTGGCACAAGCCTGTAATCCCAGCTACTCAGGAGGCTGAGGCAAGAGAATCGCTTGAACCTGGGAGAGGGAGGTTGCAGTGATCCGAGATTGTGCCACTGCATTTCAGCCTGGGCAACAAGAACAAAACTCTGTCTCAACTACATACATACATACCTACATACATACATACATACATACATACATAAAATATTTGCAAATTATATATGGTCATGGTCATGCATCGCTTAATG
Source organism: Macaca nemestrina (assembly GCF_043159975.1). Lineage (NCBI taxonomy): Eukaryota > Metazoa > Chordata > Mammalia > Primates > Cercopithecidae > Macaca > Macaca nemestrina. The sequence goes on along the minus strand of NC_092134.1, from coordinate 127,680,369 downwards.
ATAAGGATGTATTCTGAGAAATGGAACATTAGGCATTGTGTCCTCACAGCTATAAGAAAATGCGCCCTCACTTGACACAATCTGCTGATATCTGGATCTTGGACTTCCTAGACTCCAGAACTGTGAGAAATAAATTTCTATTGTTTTTTGTTTGTTTTCTTTTGAGACAGGGTATCACTCTGTTGCACAGGCTGGAGTGCAGTGGCACGATTATAGCTCACTGTAGCCTTGACCTCTCGGGTTCAAGCGATTCTCCTGCCTCAGCCAGCCTGTAGCTGTGATTACAGGCACACGCCACTACGTCCGGCTAATTTTTTGCATTTTTGTAGAGACGGTGTTTCGCCATCTTGCCTAGGCTGGTCTCAAGCTCCTGAGCTCATGTGATCTGCCCACCTCAGCCTCCAAAGTGCTGGGATTACAGGCGACGGCCACTGCATCCGGTCAGACTTATTTCTTTTTCAGACATTATAGGTATTAGAAACCACAGCAAAATAAAATTGATGTTCTGCATGTCACTTGCAATTTTCTGTAGCCATTTCAGCTTTATCTTTAGATCTCCTTTCATATTCTGGATCAACCAGGAATATTACTTTAGAACAGAACTATTCTCAATTTCTCTTGATAAGCAAAAGCACATCCCATTACCTTGCGTACCGAGTCTGCCACTGTTGATTCTAGGATAGTGTGCCAGTTATGAAATTATCGTCTCCCAGCCCCAAGCCCACTTGCATGTTTTGCTTTGTGACTTTATAGCTTGTGTTCTTCAAAAATTTCTGCTTTGCCAGATGGCTCTTTTTTAGACTCTGTCAATAGAGTATTAAACGGCGACTGCAGACTTGGTGCGGTGGCTCACGCCTGTAATCCTAGCACTTTGGGAGGCCGAGGCGGGTGGATCACGAGGTCATGAGATTGAGACCATCCTGGCTAATCCGGTGAAACCCCGTCTCTACTAAAAATACAAAAAATTAGCCGGGCGTGGTGGCGGGCACCTGTAGTCCCACCCACTCGGGAGGCTGAGGCAGGAGAATGGCGTGAATGCGGGAGGCGGAGCTTGCAGTGAGCTGAGATATTGTGCCACTGCACTCCAGCCTGGGCGACAGAGCGAGACTCCAGCTCAAAAATAAATAAATAAATAAATAAATAAATAATAATAATAAAATAAAATAAAAAATAAAAAATTAGACAGGTGTGGTGGTGGGCGCCTGTAGTCCCAGCTGCCTGATAGGCTGAGACAGGAGAATGGCGTGGACCCAGGAGGCGGAGCTTGCAGTGAGCTGAGATTGCGCCACTGCACTCCAGCCTGGGTGACAGTGGAGGCTCCGTCTTAATAATAATAATAATAAAGAGAACCTGTAAGGCTAGAGGAAGAAGAAAGGGCCAGCCCTTTGTATCTGCTTGTGCTTCCTGTGACCATCACCCTAGCAATGCTTCTTTACACTTGCAATGGCCGTTTCTTTCTATAACATCAACTCCCTCTAGTTTTCCTAACAGGGGCATAATGAATATCCATGTACCTCCAATACCCTCAGAGACATCAGCACCAGCTGACTGGCACTCCTTCAGCATCCCTTCAGAAGTCTGGATTTTAGCTCCACAGAACCTTGCCTTTAAATTTCTTAAGTTTTAGGTTGGGTGTGGTGGCTCATGCCTGTAATCCCAGCACTTTAGGAGGCTGAGGCGTTTGGATCACTTAAAGTCAGGAGTTTGTGACCAGCCTGGCCAATATGGTGAAACCCTGTCTATATTAAAAATACAAAAACAATTAGCCAGACGTGGTGGCACATGCCTGTAATCCAGCTACTTGGGAGGCTGAGGCAGGAGAACCACTTGAACCCAGGAGGTGGAGGCTGCAGTGAACCGAGATAGTGCCACTGCAGTCCAGCCTGGGCAACAGAGTGAGACTCTGCCTCAATAAATAAATAAATACATTTCTAAGTTTTAATCATTCCAACCTCTTCCCTTTGTTGTTTTAGTGCTAGGGTGTTAGCTGTTTATTGCAATTGCGACTTCTATGATATCTCAGAGTTTTCTTTTTACGTTTTCCAGGATAGTTAAGAAATTCATACTTCATAATAATTTTTTATATTAAATCTACTTGTTCAAGTTTTCTATTTTCTGATCAGACCTTAATACATGTGAGGACAGACCTTGCTTTGTATGGTAGTACAGGATCATAAAAATGATTGGGGAAGCCAAAAGTGAGCAAAATCATCTTACCAATCAATGGATATAGCAAGATGAAAAAGTTCTAGAGATTGCTTCACAACAATGTGAATATGCTTAACATTGCTGAATTGTATGCTTAAAAATGGTTATGATGATAAATTTTGTTGTGTTTTTAACCATAATAAAAAAAAAAGTGGAAAAAATGACAATTGTCTTTCGACCTTCAAAAACTTTTATCAAGATGTTAAAAACAGCCAGGTGTGGTGGCTCACACCTGTAATCCCAGCACTTTGGGAGGCCAAAGCAGGAGGATTGCTTGAGCCCAGGAGTTTGAGCCCAGCCTGGACAACATACTGAGACACTGTCTCTACTGAAAAACAAATGAAAAAAGACATTAAAAAGTTTATGTCCATCTAAATGTATATAGGGGAAAAAAGAAATGAAAAATATTTTTAGTACACCATACTTCAAAATATTAGAAACATTGAAAAACTACAGTGTTATATTTATTTGCTAAAAAAAAAAAAAAAAAGTATCAAGAGTAATTTGAACAAGGAACTGATATCCAAGGATAATCTGCTACAAAAAAAAAAAAAAAAAAGAGTAGTTTCTACAGTGCATGTCATCTTCTTCTGTCTTGTAACTTACAATATGGAGGAACATATTTTCCATGCCTTGGAAAACTGTAATATACCCTTCCAACATTTTATCTTTTTTGCTTTCAAGGTTATATCTCCAAGATTTTATTTTAATATGAAGATTTTTTTGATGGCATCACTTCCTCTGAGACATAGCCATCTTTTTTTTTCTTTTCTTTTTTTTTTTTTACCACAATCACTTTCTTAATTATGTCAATAAATTCACATTTACTAAGTTCCTCTGGCTGAGTATCTAGAATCTCTTGAACAGAAGCAATGTGAACATCCCCGAAGTCAGCTATTTCTTCTATAACTCCATTATGTTTGATTTGCATTTCACTTCTGGCATCATCAACTTTAGTTTCTTTGCTGCACTTTCATCTTTGTTGGCCAACTTCCTTTTCTGATTATCTATTTTTGTAAAATGCTGTATGGGTTTATCACTGGGAGAGAAGAAAGTAACACAACTACATGCTTTGGTGTCTGTGGGTGAAATGAACAGAGGCAAAGTGATCAATCACCGACAGATTTTGGAAGAAGAGACATGATGAATCCCTGATAATCGTGTGCATGTTTTATTTACATAGTGATTTTTGGACTAAACAGCAGCAAAATTTTTACTTCATGCAATTATTCCCAATTAATATACCATCATAACTGAAATTGAGCCATGTTGTTGGGGCATTGGTATTATTTTTTTAGACAGAGTCTCACCCTGTCGCCCAGGCTGGAGTGCAATGGCACGATCTTGGCTCACTGCACCCTCTACCTCCTGGGTTCAAGTGATTCTCCTGCCTCAGCCTTCTGAGTAGCTGGAACTACAGGCACCCGCCACCACGCCCAGCTAGTTTTTGTATCTTTAGTAGAGATTGAGTTTCACAATGTGGCCAGGCTGTTCTTGAACTCCTGACCTCGTGATCCTCAGCCTCCAAAAGTGCTGGGATTACAGGCGTGAGCCACCACACCTGGCCTTGGGCACTGGTATTATTTGACTAAACCTTAGTGTTGTCTGTTGGATTGTGACCCCAAAAAACAATTTGAGTCCTTACTCTCAGTACCTCTGAATGTGAACTTATTTGAAAATAGGGTCATTTCATATGTAATTAGTTAATATGAGGTCATACTTGAGTAGAGTGGGGCCTTAATCCAACATGAATAACATCTTTATAAAAAGACAATGTGAAGATAAAAGAGAAAAAGACCATGTGAAGATAGAGGCCGAGATTGGAGTTATGCTGCTATAAGCCAAGAAACCCTTAGAGCTACCAGAAACTAGGAAGAGGAAAGGAAGGAAAGAGCCTTGCCAGCACCTTGATTTCAGACTTCTGGTCTCTACAACTATGAGAGAAGAAATTTGTATTGTTTTAAGTCACTCTGTTTGTGATATTTTGTGACAGTGGCCCCAGGAAACTAATACACATGGTAACTAAAATTTGTGCATATCAGAACTGTGCAAAGCAAGGACTGCCTATAGTCTCAATTACGTATATTATTGTTACTATATTATATATACTATTTTTTTTTTGAGACGGAGTCTCTCTCTGTCACCAGGCTGGAGTGCAATAGCGCAATCTTTGTTCACTACAACCTCCACCTCCCCGGTTCAAGCAATTCTCCTGCCTCAGCCTCCCAAGTAGCTGGGACTACAGGCGCATGTCACCATGCCTGGCTAATTTTTTTGTATTTTTAGTAGAGACGGGGTTTCACCATGTTAGCCAGGAAGATCTCGAATGCCTGACCTTATGATCCACCTGCCTTGGCCTCCCAAAGTGCTGGTATTACAGGCGTGAGCCACCATGCCCAGCCTATATATATATTTTTTTAATCAAATTAGCTAATGCTATTTCACAGAGAGAACCAGGAAGTAGGATGTTGATACCTGTCACATGTAAGCATTTTAACAGATTGGTGGAGCATATCTAAGATGACCCTTATAGCCACATACACATCATTTTAACACTTTCTTAAGGTGATGAAAATGAACACTTTCAGCTGCTTAATAACATACAAAACAAGATGCAAAAGTATATATAAAAATTGTATTTGATGACCAATGTTTCATTATTCTATCATTTGGGTAATATCCAGGTTCAAATATGAACCATTAATTAATAGTAGTAGTTCAGAGTCTTAAAGTTCTTAGATATTTGTCTCAAGACTAAGAATCCTGGAGATTATGTTTAAGCTGACATAGTATGGAACATAATTACTATTGATATGAAAGTTTGTCAGTATTATAATTCAATTTAGTTGAATACATAATTTTACATATTTTATAATATTAAATGCTTATACTCAATATATATTAATAAATATTACTGATCAAATCAAGAAGACATATCATTCTTTTTTTTTTTTTTTAAGTCAGAGTCTTGCTCTGTCACCCAGGCTAGAGTGCAAAAGCGTGATCTCAGCTCACTGCAACCTCCACCTCCCAGGTTCAAGTGATTCTCCTGCCTCAGCCTCCCGAGTAGCCAGGATTACAGGCGCCCGACACCATGACTGGCAAATTTTTGTATTTTTAGTAGAGACGGGGTTTCACTATGTTGGCCAGGCTGGTCTCTTTGGCCAGGCTGGTCTCTAACTCCTAACCTCATGATCTGCCCACCTTGGCCTCCCAAAATGTTGGGATTACAGGTCTGAGTCACCGCACTCAGCCTTTTTTTCTTTTTTTTTGAGACTGAGTCTCACTCTGTCACCCCAGCTGGAGTGCAGTGCCACAATCTTGGCTCACACAACCTCCGCCTCCTAGGTTCAAGTGATTCTCCTGCCCCAGCCTCCTGAGTAGCTGGGACTACAGACATGTGCCAACCATGTCCAACTAATTTTTATAATTTTAGTAGAGACGGGGTTTCATCATGCTGGCTAGGCTGGTCTCGAACTCCTGACCTCAGGTGATCTGCTTGCCTCAGACTCCCAAAGTGCTGAGATTATAGGCATGAGCCACCACACCTCGTCGTATAGGCTATTTTAAACTATACACGTGAAGACACATTAAGAACTGCAGATTCCATTCCACAATGTTAGCCATGGGTAAAAAAATTAATACAGAGCACAAAAACTCACCAATCCAGATATCCAGTTTTTCAGTGGGCACAAAATATTTGCTTATTTAATTTGAGTTCACAAATAATTAGACAAGCAAATAAAAACGAGATTAATAGAAACTATACAAACATATGGAAATTAAACAATATCTTCTTGAACGATCAGTGGGTTCATGAAGAGATTAAGAAGGAAATCGAAGTTGGGTGCAGTGGCTCACGCCTATAATCCCAGCACTTGGGGAGGCCGAGGCGGGTGGATCACGAGGTAAGGAGATTGAGACCATCCTGGCTAACACAGTGAAACCCCTTCTCTACTAAAAATACAAAAAATTAGCCAGGCGTCGTGGCACGTACCTGTAGTCCCAGCTACTCGGGAGGCTGGAGCAGGATAATCGCTTGAAACCAGAAGGCGGAGGTTGCAGTGAGCTGAGATCGCGCCACTGCACTCAAGTCTGGGCAACAGAGCAAGACTCTGTCCCAAAAAAACAAAAACAAACAGAAAAACCAAACAAATAAAACAAATGATAATGGAAACACAACATGTCAAAATCTGTGGAATACAGCGAAGCAGTACTAAGATGGAAGTTTATAGTTATAATCACTTATATCGAAAAGAAGAAAAACTTCAAAGAAACGACCTAGTGATGCATCTTAAAGAACTGGAAAAGCAAGAGCAAATCAAATCCAAAACTAGAAGAAAAAATAATAATAAAGATCAGAGCAGAAATAAATGAAATTGAAACAATCAAATGCAAAGATTAATTTAAAAGTTGGTTTTTTTAAAAAAGATAAAATTGACAAATCTTTGATCAGACTAAGACAAAAAAGAGAAGACCTGAATAAATAAATTAGAGATGAAGAAAGAGACATCACAACTGATACTACAGAAATTCAAAGGACCATTAGTGGCTACTGTGAGCCACTATATGCCAATAAATTGGAAAATGTAGAAGAAATTGATAAATTCCTAGACACACGAATCCTATCAAGATTGAACCATGAAGAAATCCAAAACTATAAAACATTGATGCAAGACAATGAAAATGACATCAAAAAAAAAAAAAAAGGAAAGATATTCCATGTTCATGGATTGGAAGACTCAATATTATTAACATGTCCATAACTAAAAACCAGTAACAAGGAACAAGATCAAAGCCATAATTAAAAGTCTCCCAGCAAAGAAGAGCCTGGGACCAGATGGCTTTACTGCTGAATTCTACCATACATATGAAATGGAACTGATACCAATTGTACTCAAACTATTGTAAAAAATAGAGGAGGAGGGAAAACTTCCAAACTCATTCTACGAGGCCAGTGTTACACTGATAACAAAACCAAAGAAACATCCAAAAAAAAAAAAAAAAAAAGAAAGAAAGAAAAGAAAAAAAAGAAAGGAAACTAGCCAAATATCACTAATGAATATTGACGCAAAAATCCTCAGCAAAACTCTAACATAAAAAATACATTAAAGTCCGGGCATGGTGGCCCATGCCTGTAATCCCAGCACTTTGGGAGGCCCAGGCGGGTGGATCACCTGAGGTCAGGAGTTCCATCTCAGCCTGGCCAACATGGTGAAACCCCATCTCTACTAAAAATACAAAAATTAGCCTGGCATGTTGGTGGGTGCTTGTAATCTCAGCTACTTGGGAGGCTGAGGCAGGAGAATTGCTTGAACCTGGGAGATGGGGTTTCACCATGTTGGCCAAGCTACTCTCGATCTCCTGACCTCAGGTGATCCTCCAACCTCAGTGGGAGGTGTGTGCCACTGCGCCCAGCCCTAATTGTACTTTTTTTAAAATTTTATTTTTTGGAGTCTGGCTCTGTCACCCAGGCCAGAGTAGAGTGGCCACAATCTCAGGTCACTACAACCTCTGCCCCCTGTTTTCAAGTGATTCTCCTGCCTCAGCCTCCCAAGTAGCTGGGATTACAGGCTGCGCCACCATGCCTGGCTAATTTTTGTATTTTTAGTAGAGACAGGGTTTTGTCATGTTGGCCAGTCTGATCTCGAACTTCTGACCTCAAGTGATCCACCCACCTTGGCCTCCCAAAGTGCTGGGATTATAGGCGTGAGCCACTGCACCCAGCCTGGATAATTTTTCCTTTCCTTTTTTTTTTTTTTTTTTTTTTTTTTTGAGATGGAGTGTTGCCCAGGCTGGAGTGCAGTGGTGCGATTTCAGCTCACTGCAACCTCCGCCTCCCAGGTTCAAGCCTCTTTGCCTTAGCCTCCTGAGTAGCTGGGATTACAGGCGCCTGCCACAATGCCTGGTTAATTTTTTTTTTGTATTTTTAATAGAGACAGGGTTTCACCACCTTGGTCAGGCTGGTCTTGAACCCCTGACCTTATGATCCACCCACCTCTGCCTCCCCAGGTGCTGGGATTACAGGAGCCTGGCCGATAATTTTTCTTAATAAGAGAGAATACCATGGTAAAGTGTGGGGAAAAAATGCTTCAAATTTATTTCTTCTTTAGAATTCTGTTTATATCTTAGTTACGTCTGCTACATTTTTGCAGGTTGTTGGAATCCCAAGCCAGGTAGAGCTTGCGGGTCATTTACAATTGCTTTCACTGAGAATTTTCTCTTCATTTGTTGGCAAGGCTTCTAACACGTTTGATTTCCTTTTAAGCAGATAAATGCCAGTTTCCTTCAATGGGAACACTTAGCTGAGTTTCTAAAAATAGGAATGGGATTTAAAGCAGGTTAGGTTCTCTTACAACTCCTACATTTCCCCCCTTTCCACAAATACATATGGATACTCTTTTTACATGTATTTATGTTTGTATCACATGGAAAACTTCCTTTTGGTGTTCCACTCAAGTAAAACTTACATGTCTTGAGGCATTTATTCCCTGGTCTACCTTAAGACCCTATGTCTTTCTGAATAGAACAGTGTTTAAGAGGGCAGTGATGGTAACAAGATCTCAGTGTGAATCTTGGCTCAGCTCATGCTACCTCTGTGATCTTGAATAAGTACATTAACACTTTTTGTCTTAGTTTCTTTACCTGGTTTATGCTGAAACATTTCTTAGGCAGTTTGGGCTGCTATAACAAAGTGCCATAGACTGTATATAAATAACAGAAACTTATTCCTCACAGTTCTGAGGGCTAGAAGTCTTAGACCAAAGTGCCAGCACGGCTGTGTTCTGGTAAGGGCACTCTTCCAGCTGCAGACAGCCAACTCCTTGTTGCATCTTCACATGTCAGAAAAGGGGTAGGCTAGCTCTCTGACCTTTTTTTTTTTTTTTTTTTGAGATGGAGTCTCGCTCTCATTGTGCAGGCTGGAGTGCAGTGGCACGATCTTGGCTCACTGCAACCTCCACCATCCGGCTTCAAGCGATTCTCCTTCCTCAGCCTCCACAGTAGCTGGGATTACAGGCACGCACCACCATGCCCGGTTAATTTTTGTATTTTTAGTAGAGACTGGGTTTCACCATGTTGGCCAAGCTGGTCTCTAACTCCTGACCTCAGGTGACCCACCTGCCTCAGACTCCGAAAGTGCTGGGATTACAGGCCTTGAGCCACTGCACCCAGCTCTGGCCTTTTTTTTTTTTTTTTTTTTAATAAGGACAGTAATCCAATTCATGAGGGCTCCACATTAGGTCATGATCTAATGACCTTCTAAAGGCCCCACATCCAAGTACCATCACATTGGGATTTAGATATCAACCTATGAATTTGTCGGTGGAGACAAACATTAGCCCACAACAAAAGGGAATACAGGAAGGAATATTATACTGGTTCTTTCACTGCCCTACCAAATTCATCCATCAATGTTCAATTATTCATCCATGTCTCCAGCCATTAGGAATTAATTGATAAAAGAAGCAATCCAGACAATGGTTCTTACTATACATAAGACTTATCTAATAAACTCATTAAAATGAAGATTCCTTGCCTTACACTCAGATACTCTAATTCTATAGAACTGAGATTAGCTAAGAAGACTGCATTTTTACCTAGACCTCCTAGGGAATTCTTATGCATGTGGTCCTTAAAACACATTTTTGGAATAGAAATGGAAAGCCAGGGTGGGTGTGGTAGCTCACGCCTGTAATGAGCACTTTGGGAGGCCAGGGTAGGCAGATTACTTGAGCTCAGGAGTTCAAGACCAGCCTGGGCAACAAGGCAAAACCTCGTCTCTACAGAAAATACAAAAATTAGCCAGGCATGGTGGCACACATCTGTAATTCCAGCTATTTGAGAGGGTGAGGTGGGAGGATCACTTGAGCCTGTGAGGTTGAGCCTGCAATGAGCCACGATTGCACCACTGTACTCAAGCCTGGGCGACAGAGTGAGACCGTGTCAAAAAAAAAAAAAAAAGAAAGAGGGAGAGGAAGGAAGGAAGGAAGGAAGGAAGGAAGGAAGGAAGGAAGGAAGGAAGGAAGGAAGGAAGGAAAGCTATCTTTCTATACCGATTGGTATAGAGGCAGAAACCATCATAGAATTATTGTTTTTGTTTTGGGTTTTTTTTGAGATGAAGTCTCACTCTGTCACCCAGGCTGGAGTGCAGTGGCGTGATCTGGAGTCACTGCAACCTCTGCCTCCTGGTTTCAAGCAATTCTCCTGCCTCAGCCTCTCGAGTAGCTGGGACTACAGGTGCATGCCACCACATCCGGCTAATATTTTTGTATTTTTTTTTAGTAGAGACGGGGTTTCACCATATTGGCCAGGCTGGTCTCAAACTCCTGACTTCGTGATCCACCCACCTCGGCCTCCCAAAGTGCTGGGATTACAGACGTGAGCCACTGCACCCGGCCTTAAGTGGCAACTATTTGAGGAAATAAAATGGGTGTAGTGAGTGATCCAGGCATAGGAGTTACAGAGGTTAAAAGAAAAAGCAGCAGATAATTAAGCAGAGTAATCTGAATCCTGCCAGAGGATGCCTTACTCCAGATATCAATGATTTTAGCTTTGGGACAATGGAATTTGCAAGAAAAAATTGAACCAGCTTATCAAGGTGTTTAATACGTATTTCAGAAAACACTGAGCCTAATGAAGAGTTCTTAAACCACCACAATGGAATGGAAGGTTCTTAGACAGTTCTCTGACTTAAATGCCTTTATAAATGTGGAATATGGCCGGGCGCGGTGGCTCAAGCCTGTAATCCCAGCACTTTGGGAGGCCGAGACGGGCGGATCACGAGGTCAGGAGATCGAGACCATCCTGGCTAACACCGTGAAACCCCGTCTCTACTAAAAATACAAAAAACTAGCCGGGCGAGGTGGCGGGCGCCTGTAGTCCCAGCTACTCCGGAGGCTGAGGCAGGAGAATGGCCTAAACCCGGGAGGCGGAGCTTGCAGTGAGCTGAGATCCGGCCACTGCACTCCAGCCCGGGCTACAGAGCAAGACTCCGTCTCAAAAAAAAAAAAAAAAAAAAAAAAAAAAAAAATGTGGAATATTTGAATGAATGAGAGATGGGGAACCCCACAGAAAAGAGTATATAATATCACACACTGGGAGAAAGAAAATAGCAAAATTTTTGTGGAGTTATTGATACTGACTATAATAACATGCAAAGTCTGTAGGACCCAGGACACCACTATTTTCATTAGCCAGAATAAGGTCCTTAAGATATCATATAATAGTTGGAACTCTAATATGAATTTGTTGCACCTTTGGCCCAATCAGATTCTGAACTCAACCTGAAGTTTCACATAGTCCCTGCTTAAAACACGATGGCTGACTAATTAGTTGGATGGTATGATCTACACTGTGGTTGTCAATCATCCTTGGCCTGGTTCTTGCTCAAAGTAGCAAGCTGTTAGTGAAGTAGGCTTATCACCTGGAGTTTATCACCTGGTCTTCACTAAGGCTAACTTGTCTGCTAGCGTTGCTAAAGTTTGTTTGTTTTTGAGATGGAGTCTCGCTCTGTCGCCCAAGCTGGAGTGCAGTGGCACGATCTCAGCTCACTGCAACCTCCTCCTCTTGGGTTCAAGCAATTCTCCTGCCTCAGCCTTCCGAGTAGCTGGGACTACAGGTGCTCACCGCCACGCCCAGCTAATATTTGTATTTTTAGTAGAGACATGGTTTCACCATATTGACCAGGCTGGTCTCGAACTCCTGACCTTGTGGTTCGCCCGCCTCGGACTCTCAAAGTGCTCGGATTACAGGCGTGAGCCACCAGGCCTGACTGCTGAAGTTTAAATTGGCAAAGCACACTGATCAGTGAACAGAAAGCCCATCCATAGTTTACAGGGAAGTCTTCCATCTGATTGCAGGTCAGTCAGTTTCACTGGCTCCCCTTGGCATGTAGAGGACACTGTTTTGTCTTTACTTAGACTCCCTCTGGTTGTATATTTGTTTTCATGGTTATAGTGTCATCATGCATGAACCTACTGAATGTGTTATACACCACTCAGACATTGCCTTAGACCATTCTTCATAGTGTAAGAAGCTGAAGCCCACAGTATTTCTTGTTATTATACTTTTTTGTGCTTATAAGTCAGCCATATAAGAAACTGGAACATTTTATTGAAAATTCAACCAGGGTATAAGATTGGGAACTTCATTTTGCAAAGTTACAGCTCTGTCTTGCAGAATGTGATATATGTTCTGAACCAGTGACCAGCAATGATACTTTCCCTCCCATAGTAAGGAATAAGATTCCAGGAAACTAGCAGTGTACTTGGGAGGGGCACTGCTCATGTTCGCATCTAATAATCTGTTTTCAGAACTTTTGTCTCCTCAACTTGTAACCACAGGCTTTTCAGCTGTCAATTCTCAGTACCCAAGAGAATGGTACTGTGTGATAATAGTGGAAACAAATTTGAAGTAGAAACTGCCACCTAACTATTTCAGGCTCCATATGCCATTGGAGCAAGACACAAAAAGGACGTGATGATTTTAACTGTATTATAGATCTCGATTACATAGGAGAAATGAAGAATACAGCAAGAATCCTAGGGAACACCTGGGGTCACCTCTTTTTACTACTATCTAATGGTGCCAGAGTACCCGAGACCTATTGGAAGTATCACAAATAATTCATCACCCTCAGAATTGAAGGTATAAGTCACTCTGCTCTGGGTGGGGTGAGGAGGTAAGGGAGGAGAAGGAAGAGGAGCAGAATCATACAAGCTTAAGTGTTGCTGGAAGGCAAAGAACACAGTCCAGGTAAAAAGAAAGATAAGTCATAAATACTAGCTATAGTCTCTATGTCAAGGTTATTATTGCTAATTTTGTTTTTGGTAATTGTGAAAATTACTAATTGTCCTTCGTCACTTCTTTTTCCCCTTCTTTTGTGACAGAACATCAGTTTTTTGTTGTTTTTGTTTTGTTTTGTTTTGTTTTTGTTTGTTTTTTTTAAGAAAGGATCTCACTCTGTCACCCAGGCTGGAGTGCAATGGCAAGGTCTTGGCTCACTGCAACCTCCCCCTCCCAGGGTCACGCAATCCCCCCACCTCAGCCTCCAGAGTAGCTGAGACAACAGGTGGGGGCGCCACCATGCCTGGCTAATTTGTACTTTTTGTAGAGAGGGGTTTCACCATGTTGCCCAGGCTGGTCTCAAAGTCCTGGACTCAAGCGATACGCCTACCTCAGCCTCCCAAAGTGCTGGATTACAGATGTGAGTCACCATGCCTGGCCAGAACACCAGATTTTTATCTTGGCACATGACTACCTGAAATAAAGATTGCTTTTCCTTATCTCTCTTTAAGCCATGAATGGCCATGTGACTAAGTTCTGACCAGTGGAATATAAGCAGAAGTATTGTTTGTGAAAATCCTTAAAGGGTGGAGGATGCTGGGGGAGGAAAAAAACGTTTTCGCTTCCTCCTTTTTCTTGCTAACTGAAAAGTCATCATGTATGTTTGCTGTATAATTTGAGAGTATTCAATTGGTCCATAGAAGCTAGGACAAACAAGTGAGATATTTGAAACTCATATGAAGTATTAAGCCTGGATATCAGGTAAACTAGTAGCTTATAAGATACAGGTGAAACTTGGCTGGGCGCAGTGGCTAAGGCCTGCTTCCAGCACTTTGAGAGGCCAAGGTGGGTGGATCACTTGAAGTCAGGAGTTTGAGACCAGCCTGGCCAACATGACGAAGCCCCATCTCTACTAAAAATACAAATATATTCCAGCCAGTCAGCCTGTGCAAGGAAATGAATTTTGCCAGGAAGAAGAATGAGCTTGGAGGTGGATTTTTCCTTAGGATTTTCCTTAGACAGAACTCAGTCCAGCTGAACCTTGACTTCAGCCTTGTGATACTTTGAGCAGAGAATCCAGTCATGCAGTACCCAATGTCCAACCTATATAACCATGAGCTAGTAAATGGGTATTGCTTTAAGCTGCTAAAATTGTGGTAGTTTGTTACACAGAAATGGGAAACAAATGCAGCTACTCATTAGTGATACTCATTATGATGTCATTCTGGTCTTGTCTGTGCTCTAAAAACACAGATGACACCCACAGCTGTTTAGTAGGTTAATTAGGGAGCTACAGTTGTAGCCAGGCATATTTGTCCTCCTTGCCTTTTGCTTTTAGAGCAAATGAGTGTGTTGGTTCCAGGCACTCTCTGTCTGCTAAGCTCCCTTGTCCAAATCCTAGTTCTGCTCCTCATGAGCATACCTTTGAAGGGAAGACTGATGTAGCAGAAACAAAGATAGGACCTGTACACGTTGAAAACCCACAATTCACATTATGTGGTCTTTTTACCCTACCTGTATCCTATCCTAAGTATGTTCACCTGTTACCTCATTCCTTTGTCCTTGTTGCTCAGTCTGTGTTTTTGTTGTTGTTGTTGATTTGTTTTTTTTGTTTTTTTTTTTGTTTTGTTTTGTTTTTTTTGAGACGGAGTCTCGCTCTGTAGCCCAGTGTTGCTCTGTCACCCAGGAGGCAATGCCGTGGTTCGATCTTGGCTCACTGCCACCTTCGCCTTCTGGGTTCAACCGATTCTCCTGCCTCAGCCTCCCTAGTAGCTGGGACTACATGCATGTGGCACCATGCCTGGCTAATTTTTTAAGTTTTAGTAGAGATGGGGTTTCACCATGTTGGCCAGGCTGGTCTTGAACTCCTGGCCTCAAGTGATCTGCCCGCCTTGGCCTCTCAAAGTGCTAGGATCACAGGAGTGAGCCACCACGCCTGGCCCAGTCTTTTTTATTTTATTTAATTTATTTATTTTAAGACAGAGTCTCTCACCCACTCTTTTGCCCAGGCTGGAGTGCAGTGGCACTGTCTCAGCTCACTGCAATCTCCGCCTCCTAGGTTCAAGCAATTCTCATGCCTCAGCCTCCTGAGTAGCTGGGATTGCAGGCATGTGCCACCCACCACACCCAGCTAATTTTCTTATTTCTTTTAGTAGAGACGGGGTTTTGCCATGTTGGCCAGGCTGGTCTCAAACTCCTGACCTCAAGTGATCTGCCCGCATTGGCCTCCCAAAGTACTGGGATTACAGGCGTGAGCCACCATGCCTGGCTTCAGTCTGCGTTTTAAATTGATTCAATAAACCACGTAATTCAGGCATCTTTACTTAATCTGCATGGCTTTTTGTTCGATGACTTCTATGATAGCTTGCATGGTAGTATACTTAGGGGCTACTATTGAGCCAAAGTAATTTCCCACATGACAAATGTGGATGTAAGGACTGACACTCAAACAGCCATCTGGGACCATAAGGTGAAAGGTTCATGCTGAGGATGGAGTAGCAGCAAGACGGAAGAAGAAATGAGAAACAATTTAGCAGGAGCCCAGATCTCTTATGATGGGCTGTCCCAGTCCTGGATTGCCTCCCTATATTTTTTTATGTGTGAGAAAATAAACTGATTTTTTTAAAAAATCAATATTATTGTAGATTTTCTGTCACAACTCAATCTAGCTCTACTTAATACACTAATATTCCATATTTCTTCCACTATTTTAAATCACTTTTTCAAAATGTGGTCAGTCTAAGGGCCATCTAAAGCATCTATCTGAGCTACTTGTCAAAATTTAGTTGCTACCTCACAGTCTGTAGTGGGACCCCAGGATTCTCCACTAATGATAAGTCTCTTTGGATATTCTTTTTTTTTTTTTTTTTTTTTTTTTTTGAGACGGAGTCTTGCTCTGTCGCCCAGGCTGGAGTGCAGTGGCCAGATCTCAGCTCACTGCAAGCTCCGCCTCCCGGGTTCACGCCATTCTCCTGCCTCAGCCTCCCAAGTAGCTGGGACTACAGGTGCCCGCCACCTCGCCCGGCTAGTTTTTTGTATTTTTAGTAGAGACGGGGTTTCACCGCGTTAGCCAGGATGGTCTCGATCTCCTGACCTCGTGATCCGCCCGTCTCGGCCTCCCAAAGTGCTGGGATTACAGGCTTGAGCCACGGCGCCCGGCCTTCTTTGGATATTCTTATGCCACCAATATTTGTAAACCACTGATCAATAGGAAATGTCTGTGTTTTTCATCTTTAGAATTTAATCCAAAGACTAAATAATGGCAAAGAATAAAACCTGGGGCTGGGCACAGTGGCTCATACCTGTAATCCCAGCACTTTGGGAGGCTGAGGCAGGCAGATCACTTGAGTTCAGGATCAGCCTGGGCAACATAGTGAAACTTCATCTCTACAAAAAAATACAAAAATTAGCTGGGCCTGGTGGCACATGCCTGTAGTCCCAGCTATTTGTGAGGCTGAGGTAGGAGGATCACTTTTGCCCTCGAGTCAGAGGTTGCAGTAAACTGAGATCATGCTGCTGAACTCCAGCCTGGGTGACAGAGCGAGACTTTGTCTCAAAAAATAAAATACAATAAAACCTGGATATAGGTCCGCAAAGGAACTAGAGGGCTAATATAAAATACCTAGATATTTTGAACTGAAGAGAAAAAACAACTTTAAAAATTACCCCTCGTATTAGTTTAGAGTGGCTGCCATACCAAATGACCAAAACAATGATGGTTTTAAACAACATACATATCTGTCTCTCACAGTTCTGGAGACTGGAAATGTAAAAATCAACGTGTCAGCAGGGCCATGCTCCCTCCAGAGCCACTGGGAGAGAATTGATTTCTGGCCTCTTTTAGCTTCTTCTGGGAGCTATCTGGCATTTCTCAGCATTCCTTGGCTCACAGCCACATCTTTCTGATCTGGGCCTCCGCCTTCATACTGCCTCCTCTTCCTTAGAAAGATCGTCTTTCTAATCTTCCCCTGCTTCTCTGTTTTAAGGATACATGTAATTGTATTTAGGACAATGATCCAGGACATAATAATCCAATAATCCAGGATAAATGCTTCCTCTGAAGATCCTTAACTTGATCAGATATTTTCCATACAAGATAATATTCACTCTTTTGCAATATAAAGTAGTATTTTCAGGTTCTGGGGATTAAGAAATGAATATATGGGGGGAGTTTTTTCTCCTACTACATATTTATTTATTTATTTATTTATTTTTGAGATGGAGTATTGCTTTGTCATCCAGGCTGGAGTGCAGTGCTGTGATCTTGACTCACTGCAACCTCCGCCTCCCTGGTTCAAGCAATTCTCCCTGCCTCCGCTTCCTGAGTAGCTGGGATTACAGGCATGAGCCACTGTATCTGTCCTCACATCTCTTAATGCTATTTTTGGACAGACTAATTGTTCATGCTTGTTAAGGAGGTAGTGAATATATTGTAGTCTTTCATATGACAGTAGATCATTTTTGGAATTACAGAGAACTGTTTTATGCATTACACCCAAGAAAGGAAATATATTGGACATAAAAGTCATACTAGCTGCCACATTCACTGTGCTTCTTTATCTTAAGCCTTGCTCAGGGAAATTGCTCTGAAATGCATTACAGTGTCACTGATTAAATCATGGTAGGTACATGATTTACAAGAAGCTAGCTTACAACCTAGGAGATTACTTGTAGGGGTGATCGTAAACATCTAAGACAAATACTCTTGCTTCCTCTGTAATTTGGACTGTGGAGTTTGAAGCATGGTGAAGACTGGCCAGTGAATAGAGAGATGTAGATTCAGCAGATCTAGGATAGGACCTTAGTGTTCATTTTCTCTGTCTTTCCAGTAGTTCTTTTCCACTCCATGATTGAAGAATCTCTGTTGTTTTGAAAGAATTAGGGCATATCAAGTCAAGTATTTAAATCTTGTTCCTACCACCTGCTAGCTCTGTGGTTGTCACTTAATCTCTCTGATATTTAACTTCTTCAACTATGAAGATTATGCCTACCTATGAGAATTATAAAGATTATATGATGCGGCCGGCATGGTGGCTCATGCCTGTAATCCCAGCACTTTGGGAGGCCGAGGTGGGTGGATCACGAGGTCAGGCATTTGAGACCAGTCTGGCCAACATAGTGAAACCCCGTCTCTACTAAAAATACAAAAAATTAGCTGGGCATGGTGGCAGATGCCTGTAATCCCAGCTACTCAGGAGGCTGAGGCAAGAGAATCACTTGAACCTGGGAGGTGGAGGTTGTAGTGAGCCAAGATTGCACCACTGCACTCCAGCCCAGGTGACAGTGCCAGATTCTGTCTCAAAAAAAAAAAAATTATATAATGTAATATATTTAAAGTACCTAGCAGAGTACCAGGCACACTGGAAAGCCTCAATAAACGAAATAGAGCAAGGGCTTTACTGCCATTTCTAAACAACAGATAGGGTGACTAAAACTACAAATACGGTCCAGTTACATAGCATAAGAAATCTGACATAGCTCTTACAGTCTTTCATATGTTGTCTCAGCCGTTTGTGCTATACAATAAAATAGCTGAGACTGTGGCTGGGTATGGTGGCTCACATCTGTAATCTCAGCACTTCGGGAGGCCAAGCCAGGAGGATCACTTGAGGCCAGGAGTTTGACACCAGCCTGGGCAACATAGCAAGACCCCATCTCTACAAACAATTTAAAAATTAGTTGCACATGGTGGCACGTGCCTGTTGTCCCAGCTCCTAAGGAGGCTGAGGCAGAAGGATCACTTGAGCCCAGGAGGCTGAGGCTGCAGTGAGCTATGATTGCATTACTATACTACAGCCTGAGACTCTATCTCAAAACAAACAAACAAACAAAAAACACAGCAATAACAAACCTGAAACTGTGTCCTCAGATGGCAGAAAAGCTAGAGAACAAGCTAAATAAATGTGTCATATTCTATATGAAGAGGGCAAGTTACGGAGAATCCCATTGTCTTAGGGACAGTTTAATTTGCTACAACAGAATAGCAGAGACTGGGCAATTTATAAAGAAGAGAAATTTCTCACAATTCTGGAGGCTGAGAAGTCTAAGATCAAGGCACTGGCAGGTTCAGTTGTCTGGTGAGGGCTACAGGCTCCAAAGGGGAGGGCTGCTGTGTCCTTCTATGGTACAAGGTAGAAGGAAGGGCAAGAGAACTAGAAGCTGCACGAAGCCTCTTTTATAACATCCTTAATCCCCTTAATGAGAACAGAACCTTAATGACATTTTCACCCCTTAAAGTCCTCACCTCTTAATAAGATCACATTGACAACACCTGAATTTTGGAGGGGACACAGTCAAACTACAGCAACATCTTTTTATGAAATAATATTAGGAACCCACTGAATTTTTGTTCTCCAGATTCACTCTAGTTCAACACACGCAATTCTTGGTAAAAATTTCTCTTCCTATCATGTGCGATTATATCAAGGGATAACTAACTTTTGTTCAGGAACCTCCTTATCTCTGCTTAGAAATTTGCATTTCTGAGCGTCAGTAGATTGCAGGTCCTACTCATTAGGGCATTTCTTATGGTACTGATATTATATTTTAGTCCTAATTAACATTAACAAGATGATTTTCATGTGGGGGAAAGGTATTCATTTGAGTGCAGATAGAACTGGATTCATGGAACTCTTGAAAGATGTGTAGAGTGGTGCAGGAAGCTCTGGATTATTCCTTACTGCCTCACTGATACCATAAATAGTTGGATTACTGCTGTAACTAGATACACGCATTCTTGAAAAACGTCTAATCTTGCAAAATTGTGCACTAAAACTACTCAAACCTTACGCAGTATTTTAACAAAAGCAATATCAAAAATGCTAATAATAATAGCACAGTTTAAAAGATAGGTTGAGTTTCTAATTAATATATTACAGAAAATATAGTAAAAAACAAAACCAAAAACATAAGAAGGTAGTATGAAGGAGAAGCTAAAAGGAAAGGTCTTAACAGTTTACATCACAGAGAGAGACAAGGGCAGAACTACATTGTTACCAGAAATTCCACCTAGAGAAGCTGTTGCAGACTTTGCACAAAATGTGGTAAGGCTGGAGACTTTGGCTTATTTCATTGTGTGTGTTTGTGTGTTTGCACAAAGCCTATGGAGAATTCACATTAAGCAGTTTTAAGACAAAGTCCATGGCCAGACAGAGCTGAACAGAAGAACTTGCAATGTACAGACATCTTGCACTCTATGCTTCCCCTGTGACTGGCGGCATTCCACTAAGTTAGGGGGCATACTATGCAGCAGCTGTAATCTAGCACTTCACTTCTCTGTAAATGTACCTAATGATAGACTTTTTTAAAAAAACACACATTGACATATATTTGATATAGGTGAAGTTTAAGAAATAAAATGGCTGAGTGCGGTGGCTCACGCCTGTAATCCCAGCACTTTGGGAGGCCGAGGCAGGTGGATCATGAGGTCAGGAGGGAGACCAGCCTGGCTAATATGGTGAAACCCCGTCTCTACTAAAAATACAAAAAATTAGCCGCGCGTGGTAGCGGGCGCCTGTAGTTCCAGCTACTCAGGAGGCTGAGGCAGGAGAATGGCTTGAACCTGGGAGGCGGAGCTTGCAGTGAGCGGAGATCGCGCCACTGCACTCCAGCCTGGGCGACAGAGCGAGATGTCTCAAAAACAAACAAACAAACAATCAAAAAATACCATTTCATTTCAAAGTTGAGCACTGAAGATTGAATATAATATTATTTTTTGCTAGACTGTAAGTTCTTCCAGGTAAGAAAATAGGACTATTTAGTATTGGATCTCAAGTTTTCAACAGTGCTTTGTACTTAGTAGTTACTGAACAAATGTTTATCAAATGAATGACTTTTCCCTTTCATGCTATACTCCATCCTATTTTCCTACTCACTAAAATTGCCATTCAATGCAGAGTTATTTTATAAGTGAAATTTATTTATTTATTTGGAGCCAGGGTCTCACTCTGTTACCCAGGCTGGAGTGCAGTGGCTCACTGAAGCCTCGAACTCCCAGGCTCCAGCAATCCACCTCTGCCTCGCAAATAGCTGAAACAGGCCTGTGCCAGCATGCCTGGCTAATTTGGTTTATTTTCTATAGAGACAAGGTCTCTCTGTGTTGCCCAGGCTCATCTCAAACTCCTGGGCTCAAGTGATACTCCTGCTTTGGCTTCCCAAAGTACTGGGATTATAGAAATGCACTTTATAATCTTTATTTATGAACTTATTTCTTCTATCTAGCTGTGCTTTTGTATTTGTTAACCAACACCTGGCTTTTCTCCCTCCTCACTACCCTTCCCAGGCTCTAGTAGCCACTGTTCTACTCTCTGCTCCTATGAGATCAACTTTGAGAACATGCAGTATTTATCTTTCTGTCCCTAGCTTACTTCACTTAAAACAATGTCCTCCAAGCTCATCCACATTGCCATGAATGTCAGAATTTCATTGTTTTTTATTTTATCACTAAATAGTATTTAATCGTGTAAGTATGCAGCACATTTTCTTTATCCATTCGTCTGTTGATGGACACAGGTTGATTCCAGATCTTAGCGATTGTGAATAGTGCTGCAATAAACATGTTTATTTTGCTGTTGTTGTTGTTGTTGTTTTTGAGTCTCACTCTTGTCACCCAGGCTGGAGTGCAGTGGCATGATCTTGGCTCACTGCAACCTCCCCTCCCGGATTCAAGCAATTCTCCTGCCTCAGCCTCCCAAGTAGCTGAGATTACAAGTGCCAGCCACCACACTGGGCTAATTTTTTGTATTTTTAGTAGAGGCGGGGTTTCACCATGTTAGCCAGGATGGTCTGGATCTCTTGACCTTGTGATACACCCGCCTTGGCCTCCCAAAGTGCTGGGATTACAGGAGTGAGCCACCGCGCCCAGTCTAATTTTTGTGTTTTTAGTAGAGGCAGGGTTTGGCCATGTTGGCCAGGCCAGGCTGGTCTGGAACTCCTGACCTCAGCTGATCCGCACACCTGGACCTCCCTAAGTGCTGAGATTAAAGGCGTGAGCCACCGCACCTCCGACCAAACATAGGTTTTTATTGCACTCCCGTGTATTATCCCTGCCATGCACGGGTATGTATGTATGTATGCATGTATCAGACATACGGTATGTATGTATGTATGTATGTATGTATGTATGTATGTATGTATGTATTTTCGAGACAGGGTCTCACTCTGTCACCCAGGCTGGAGTGCAGTGGCACGATCTCGGCTCACTGCAACCTCTGCCTCCCAGGTTCAAGTGATGTTCCTGCCTCAGCTCCCCGAGTAGCTGGGACTATAGGCACCTGCTACTGCACCCAGCTAATTTTTGTAATTTTAGTAGAGATGGGGTTTTGCCATGTTGACCAGGTTGGTCTTGAACTCCTGACCTCAAGTGACCTCAAGTGATTTGGAAACAAAATACAAGGCTGGGCATGGTGGCTCACACCTGTAATCCCAGCACTTTGGAAGGCCAAAATAAGAGTATTACTTGAGCCCAGGAGTTCAAGATCAGCCTGGGCAACAAAGTGGGAACCTGTCTCTACAAACAAACAAAAACAAACAAACAAACAAGCAAACAAAAAATAGTGGCTTGTGCCTGTAGTCCCAGCCACTTAGGAAGCTGAGGCAGAAGGATTGCTTGAGTTTGCAAGGTCGAGGCTGGAGCAATGGGCTATGGTTGTGCCACTGTACCCCAGCCTAGGGGACAGAGGAAGACCTGGTCACAAAACAAAAAACAAAAACCAATCATACACATTATTTGTCATTTTCTTTGTTCCCACACAAATGTACAGCAGAATTTTTGGTTTTTTTTTTCAGAACTGCTGGGTTGATGGATTTAGCAGTCATCAATGCCTAGACTCTGAATTGATCATTTCGTTAGGGGTTGTAACATAGTAATCTGATTTTTTTTTTTTTTTTTAAGAGAGAGAGGGTCTCACTTTGTCACACAGGCTGAACAGAAGTGCAGTGGCACAATCATAGCTCACTGTAGCTTTGAACTCTTGGGCTCAAAGCATCCTCCTTCCTCAGCCTTCCAAGTAGCTGGGATTACAGGCATACATCAACATGCCTAACTAGATTTTTACTTTTAGTATAGACAGGTCTCACTATGTTGCCCAGGCTGGTCTTGAACTCCTGGCCTCAGGTGATTCTCCTACCTCAGCCTCCCAAAGTGCTGGGATTACAGGCATGAGCCACCACACCCAGCCAGTAATATGAGTATTAAAATACAAATCTGATCTTGTCACTCTTCTGCTTTAAATAGCCTTCTATTGTTCTTAGGTTAAAGCCCAGCAGTATTTTACTATAGATCTCCATAGATGCTTTTGCTGGGGGCCAGGAGTGAATTTTCTATTTCTGGATACAAAGCGAGAGATGGATATTTCAGGATTTACCCAGAGAGCTACTGCTGGAAAACAGAGAAACTAACAGAGTTTTGTTGCAGCTTTTTGCTGGAGAAACAAAATTGGAGGCTGGAGGAGCTAAGATGCTAGTAAGACAAGAATGGAGAATGGAAGTTGACGTGCAAACAATTTTTTTAAAAAGACATTTGCTAAAATTTTAAACAGTGGAATTCTTAAGCCGTGCAGGGTGAGGAGCTAAAAAAAATAAAGTAAAATGCTTCCAAATATTACAGTGGAGTGTTTTTTTGTTAGTTTGTTTTGTTTTTTGCTTTTTTTGAGACAGAGTTTCGCTCTTGTCACCCAGGCTGGAGTGCAGTGGTGCAATCTTGGCTCACTGCAACCTCCACCTCATGTGTTCAAGTGATGTTCCTGCCTCAGCCTCCCGAGTAGCTGGGATTACAGGTGCCTGCCACCACGCCTAGCTAGTAGTGCAGTGTTTTTGTTTTTTAGTCTCATGGTGTGGTATGGTTTGGCTCTGTGTCCCCACCCAAATCTCATCTCGAATTGTAATTCCCACCTGCTGAGGGAGGGACCTGGTGGGAGGTAACTGGATCATGGGAGTGGTTTCCCCCATGCTATTCTCATGATAGAGAGGGAGTTCTCACCAGATCTGATGGTTTTATTATAGAAGTAGCAATTTCCCCTGCATGCTCTCTCTCCTGCTGCTGTGTAAGATGTGCCTTGCTTCCCCTTCGCCTTCTGCCATGATTGTAAGTTTTCTGAGGCCTCCCAGTCATGAAGAATTGTGAGTCAATTAAACCTCTTTGCTTTATAAATTACCCAGTCTCAAGTAGTATCTTTATAGCAGTATGAAAATGGACTAATACATGATGCTAAAGAGATAAGGATTAGAATTCATGATGCTAAAGAGATAAGGATTAGAATTTAGGACTTTCCAGGAAAAGGGCCCAGGTTAATACACCAGGCACTCAAAAAGTTTTACATTTTGAAGCATTTGGGATTTCAGATTAATTGATTAGGAATACTCAATCTGTATTGATTCTACTTTATTTTTTTGAGACAGTTTCACACTTGTTGCCCAGGGTGGAGTGCTATGGCATGATCTTGGCTCACTGCAACCTCCGCCTCCCAGGTTTAATTCTCATGCCTTAGCCTCTGAGTAGCTAGGGCCACAGGTGTGCGCCACCACATCTGGCTATTTTTGCAGTTTTAGTAGACATGGGGTTTCGTTATTTTGGTCAGGCTGATCTCAAACTCAAGTGATCGGCCCGCCTTGGCCTCCCTAAGTGCTGGGAGCCACTGTGCCTGGCCAATATTTTATTTTTATTTTTATTTATTTGTTTATTTAATTTTTTTTTTTTTGAGACGGAGTCTCAGTCTGTCACCCAGGCTGGAGTGCAGTGGCGGGATCTAGGTTCACTGCAAGCTCCGCCTCCCAGGTTCTGGCCATTCTCCTGGCTCAGCCTCCCGAGTAGCTGGGATTACAGGTGCCCGCCACTACACCCGGCTAATTTTTTGTATTTTTAGTAGAGACGGGGTTTCACCATGTTAGCCAGGATGGTCTCAATCTCCTGACCTCATGAGCCACCTGCCTTGGCCTCCCAAAGTGCTGGGATTATAGGCGTGAGCCACCATGCCTGGCCCATTTTATAAAAAAGTATTTATTATTATTATTATCAATAGTTCCTTTATGCAAGTCTTTTTTTTCCTAATACTCAGACTTTTTAATTTTTGAAGTATTAATTTTGATAAATCTTTTAGGTAAATAGATCTATATCAGTAGCTTTTCTGAAAGGATAGATGGGTCATGTATTTTCTGAGCCTTTGAATATCTAAGAATATATATCTGTTTCTTTTCTACATGAAATATTTATACAAAAATTCTAATATCCTATCATTTCCCTTCAAGGCTCTTACGATATTATGCCATTGATTGTTGTTTAATGTCGCAGAGTAGAAGTTGATGTCAGCGTCAGTTTTGTTTCTTCAAATATAGCATATTGTATATCTACCTGTCACCCAACCACCAAATACTCAGCCATAGTATATACACTTTTTTAACCCCATCTTTAGCTAAAACTCATAGGATTTTTCTTTATCTCGCCTATTTAATTTAAATATTCTTCCAAAATGTTTTTTAAATATAGGCCTCTTTTAAAATTAATGTCATTTGAAATTCACTGAGACTTTTGGACTGGTAGTCTGAAAAGTAACTTGTAGCTGTTTTTTTTAACTTTCCTCATTTCTTCTTCAGAAACATCTATCATTTAACGATGGGAACTATATTTTCTACTTTCTGTCATTTTCTCTCATTATTTTCATCACATTTCTCTTTTCTTCTTGGATGTATTGTTGGATGTCTTCTCAAGTTTGTCTTCCATATTACTATGTGGTAGACTTTCCAATGTACTCATTTAATTTTAATGATATAGTATTCTGGAGCCAGACTGTCTGATTTTCTTATTTTAGTTCTTCCATTAAATAGCAGTATGGCCTGGGCAAGATGTCAAATATGGACGATAGTATTAATATTTTCTCCCTCATAGGGTTGTTGCAAAGATTAAATGAGACAATTCTCTTAAGGCATCTAGCAAAAAGTAAAAACTAAGTAAATGTTAGCAAATAAAATTTACTTACTACTTGTAAGTAATTTACTACTCTTTTTTTTCCTGCTCACTCATAAATGTTGGTATCTTCCAAGGTCTACACTAAGACTTCTACTTTTATTATGCCCTGTATCTTAAGGGATAATTTGAGTTTCAAATATCATCTGTGCTATAAACTACCAAATTTGTATCTCCAATTGTGATCTTTTTAATTTACTGCTCTTTTCACAAAGGAAAGAAATTGAAACCAGAGATGAATTTAGAGAGACAGGATATTCTTATTATATTTCATTTTATACAATTTGACTTTTTAAAGATGTTGCAATTAGGTGGGGAATAACTGT
This sequence comes from Macaca nemestrina, assembly GCF_043159975.1. Lineage (NCBI taxonomy): Eukaryota > Metazoa > Chordata > Mammalia > Primates > Cercopithecidae > Macaca > Macaca nemestrina. The sequence goes on along the minus strand of NC_092134.1, from coordinate 127,654,092 downwards.
GAAAATCTTGTAATACCTGGAGGATTTCTTGTTATTTGTAGCAAATAAAGGACCCATTTGTCCTTTAAAATTTAGGTAAGGTTTTAAAAATATGTAAGAATATAGCAGTCTTTTGAAAGAAATGTCCTGTGCAGAGAACATATTGAAAATGAATGTGTGACCATTATTGCATTTTAAAGATTACAGCCATTGTTTTTAGCAAGAAAATCATCCCAAACTGGATGATTATTATTTTGGATAATTTTGGATCATTCAGTTTTCAATTATTTTGTTGCTAAAAACAATGGCTATAATCTTTAAAATATTCACATTTGTATGTTTTTAAAAGTTGCAAATATAATTCTTTAGCTTATTTTAAAGTCTTTCAAAAAAAATAATTTCAGGACAGGCACAGTGGTTCATGCCCATAATCCCAGTACTTTGGGAAGCCAAGGTGGGAAGATTGCTTGAGCCCCGGAGTTCAAGACCAACCTGGGTAATATTGTGAGATCTCACTTCCACCAAAAAAGAAAAAAAAAAGTTCTAAAACAGTTGGGCTAGGTGGCCTGTGCCTGTTGTCCCAACTACTCAGGAAGCAGAGGCGGGAGGATGCCTGGAGCCCAGGAGTTCAAGCCTGCAGTGAGCTATAATTGCGCCCTGCACTCCAACCTGGGCAACAGAGACTTTGCCTCAATTTAAAAAAAAGAAAAAAGAGGGCCGAGGCAGGCGGATCACGAGGTCAAGAGATTGAGACCATTCTGGCTAACACGGTGAAACCCCGTCTCTACTAAAAATACAATAAATTAGCTGAGTGTGGTGGCGCACACCTATATTCCCAGCTACTCAGGAGGCTGAGGCAGGAGAAGCGCTGGAACCTGGGAAACAGAGGTTGCAGTGAGACGAGATCATGCCACTGCACTCCATCCTGGTGACAGAATGAGACTCTGTCTCAAAATAATAATAATAATAATAATAATAATAATAATATAATAATTTCAATGGGTCTTATACATTTGTTAAAAATATTAAAATGTAATGATTTTTATATTATTACACCATCATGCCTGGCTAATTTTTGTATAAAATGTAATAATTTCTGATTAGTTTGTATTATTATGCCACCACGCCTGGCTAATTTTTGTATAAAATGCAATAATTCCTAATTAGTTAATAACACCTGATTGAGACCTGGGAGATACCTGGAAGAAAGAGAAATATGTTAGCCAAATTTGGCAGATGATAACTTAAAATAAGTATTATGAGTTACTAAATACAGCCAATAATGTACTGCTTCTATTTTGATCAGCATATCTTTGTAAAGTCGCGTCTTCAGTTATGACAGCTATTAAAATCACAAACCAAATAATCTAAACTTCAAATTGCAATATCGCAATATGTTAAAACCCAGCATATAAAATCTCATTATTCTCACTATATATGTGTATATGTATATATATGCACATGTATATATGTGTATATATATATATGCACATATATATATATACACACATGCAAAATTTTAAATGCTTTTGAACTAGTAAATACAACTTTAGAAACTATTTAAAAATATTGTCATGTTTAGCTTGGCCTTTAATAATATCCTTTTTCCTGAAACTTAATACATTATTAATAAGCTGCCTGAGTTCAGCCCCTAAGTTCTTTATAGCTTTGTTTTGCCAAGAAGATTTAGGTCATTCAGTAGCAAGTCCCTTATTTAGTCTTCCTTCCTTCTTTCTTTTCTTTTTTTTTCCTTTTTTTTTTTTTAAGATAGAATCTCGCTCTGTTGCCCAGGCTGGAGTGTGGTGGCACGATCTCGGCTCACTGCAGCCTCCTCCTCCTGGATTCAAGCAATTCTCTGCCTCAGCCCCCCAAGTGGCTGGGATTACAAGTGTCTGCCACCACACGTGGCTACTTTTTGTATTTTTAGTAGAGATGGGGTTTCACCATATTGGCCAGGATGGTCTCAATCTCCTGACCTTGTGATTCTGCCTGCCTCCGCCTCCCAAAATGCCGGTGTGAGCCACCGCCCCCGGCTCATACTGCTCTTTCATAACTTGCACATGGCCTCTAGTAATTTTATGGCATCTTTCCACTTTACCACCCACTGTTGAATAACTTCACTTTTTAGGTATTTGTTATTTTAACCAGAGCAACAAAACATTCTTGCCTTGGCTTACCTCATCTGTTTGTGCTATGTCTTATCTAGCACAAAATCATTGGTCATACAAATGGATTAAATTTCCACTTCTGGTTTAATAGCTACATGTGTGAGTAGAGGGCTGGAATGTGGACCTGGTCCTTGTAGGGCAGTTTTCTCAGCAGTAGTATAAATCGGATAGTAAATTAACCTTTTGTGTATAAGTAATAGGTGTATATTTTAAATTTACTTAACCCCAAAAAAGTGGGGGGGATTTATTGGTTCACTTATTCAAGCATTCACTAAGCACTGACTATCTATTATGTTTCAGTCACTCTTGTCACCTGTTGAAAAATCCAGGGATGTGCCCGGTGTGGTGGCTCACGCCTGTAATCCCAGGACTTTGGGAGGCTGAGGCGGGCGGATCATGAGGTCAGGAGATTGAGACCATCCTGGGTAACACGGTGAAACCCCAACTCTACTAAAAAAAAAATACAAAAAAAAATTAGCCGGGCCTGGTGGCAGACGCCTGTAGTCCCAGTTTGTCGGGAAGCTGAAGCAGGAGAATGGCGTGAACCTGGGAGGCGGAGCTTGCAGTGAGCCGAGATCGTGCCTCTGCACTCCAGCCTAGGCAACACACTAAGACTCTGTCTCAAAAACATAAAAGAAAAAAAAAGGGAAAATTCAGGGATGTATAAGACTTTATTTAAATCTAGTTGCTCATATAACAACATTAGGTGTCAATCATTCTCTGTTATTTCAGCTTTTCCTGCTGTCGGTTTTATTCCCAGGTAAGTAAACACAGACAGAAGCAACATTAATCATACATTGTGTCAGTTTATTAATGCCAGTAGAGAGAAAACTGTCTCTAGTGGATTTAGGAAGAATTTCAGAGTTGAGATGGATTATATTTCCATTGCTGAACCAGTCAATGTGACTGTGGTTAGATAGGCCTTGTTCACATGTTAAGGCCTGAAGTTGGGGCCAATAACAATGACTCAGGCTAAGAATGAGGAAGAGTGATGCCTCAAAGAGAGATTGAGGTACTTGTGGGGGTTGAACTGTGTTCAACTGGTTTAATCTGGAATCAATTTCTCTCCTTATATTGTAAGGACAGAAAGTATGTAATATTTGGAAGGCAGAAATGGAGCACTGGCCAATACTCTCTGAAGGTCATCCTACTCAGAGATGGTGACAAACAGGCAAAGGGTTGATTGTAAATTCCAGATTCCCCTCACCCTTGTTCACTTCACCTCTGGCATGTCTTCTTCTTATCTGCTGAATCTGCTGACCAATAATGGCCCCATGTCCACCAACAGCCACTTAATTGTGGACCTACAGAGGGGATAACTATACAGAGGCAATAGCATTCCCTTTGCAGTCTCACTTAGGTAATCGTATGTGCTTGACTTTTCAGATTAATTAGTTGGTGCCTCATTCTCTATTTCTCCAAAGAGCCCACCTGGATTGTTGCTTCTTCAGCTCTTAGTATAGGTGTAGAAGGCTTAAATCCTATAACAAACCTCGTATTTCTAAGACTCATTAGGGTCTCCACTTTTCTTACTAAACCCTAGCTGACGCTGTTTTTTTTGTACAGGAAGTTGGTCCGGGGAACAGGGACATAATGATGGGACTTTAAAATTTTGTTCTCTGGGGCTGGGTATGGTGGTTCATGCCTGTAATCCCAGCACTTTGGGAAGCCAAGGTGAGAGGATCGCTTAAACCCAGTAGTTAGAGATTGGGCAACACCCCTGTTCTCTACTGGAAAAAAAATTAGCTTGGTGACTATAGTTATTAACAAAGTATTGTATTGTGGCCAGCCACTGGGTGACTCAGCTGTAATCCCAGCACTTTGGGAGGCTGAGGTAGGAGGATCACTTGAGCCCATGAGTTAAAGACCAGCCTGCCCAACATGGTAAAACCCTGACTCTACTAAAAATACAAAACTTAGTTGGGCATTGCCGTGCATGCCTGTAATCCCAGCTTCTCAGGAGGCTGAGGCAGGAGAATCGCTTGAACCCAGGAAGCAGAGGTTGCAGTGAGTGGAGATCTTGCCACTGCACTCCAGCCTGGGCGACACAGTGAGACTCTGTCTCCAAAACAAACACAAAACAAAGTATTGTATTTTCAAAAATTTCTAAGAGAGATTTTAAGTGTTCTTATCACAAATGTTAAGTATGTGAGGTAATGAATATGTTAATTAGCATCATTTAGTCATTCCACGATGTATGCATAGTTCAAAATATATCATATATGATAAACATATACAATTTTAATTTATCAATTGAAATAATTATTAAAAACTATAACCTATGTTTCTAGTAATCAAGTGCCTACAGAAATAGCTATTGTCAGCCAGGTGCGGTAGTTCATGCCTGTAACCCCAGCATTTTGGGAGGCCGAGGCGGGCGGATCATGAGATCAGGAGATAGAGACCATCCTGGCCAACACGGTGAAACCCCGTCTCTACTAAAAATATAAAAAATTAGCCAGGCGTGGTGGCAGGCACCTGTGGTCCCAGCTACTCAGGAGGCTGAGGCAGGAGAATGGCATGAACCTGGAGGCGGAGGTTGCAGTGAGCCAAGATCGTGCCATTGCACTCCAGCCTGGGTGACAGAGCAAGACTCTGTCTCAAAAAAAAACAAAAAAAGAAAAAAAAAAAGAAGAAATAGCTATTGTCATATATCAGTTTTGGGTAAGTATAAAAAATAACAAAGTTGTTTGCTTGCTTCTAGTTGTACTGTAGAAATTGGAGGAAAAAAACATGTAAGTTCAGAGGTTTAAATTCCTGGCTCTGGATCCAGGTAAGAAACCAGATGGCTTCTGCAAATTCCCTAAAATAAACTCTCAGCTCTTTTAGTTGCAAAGTGTCAAGATTTCTGACCAAGCTCAAAGGCTAATCATGTGAATGGCTAAGTTACAGTGAAAATAGAATTTATAACACCACATGGTTTTTTTATATTAATGTCAGGGCATCAATGGGGAATGAGTGAAAGAATTGGGGTCAGAACATAGAGAAGAGTCCAATGAAGCTAAATACATCAAACTCCCAATTTTGCCTAGCATATTTGGCAGTAGAAATAGCCTTTTTGTGTTCTGTTTGTGTAAATTCATCTTCTCTTGGCTGAAGAATCAGTGATGACCCTTATAAAGTCCAGTGATGCAGGGTATGGACTTGAAAGGTATCCCTTCTGTGATGGTTAATACTGAGTGTCCACTTAATTGGATTGAAGGATACAAAGTATTGATTCTGGTTGTGTCTGTGAGGCTGTTACAAAAAGAGATTAATATTTGAGTCAGTGGGCTGGGGAAGGCAGATCTACCCTCAATCTGGTGGGCACAATCTATCAACTGCCAGTAAACATAAAGCTGGCAGAAAAACTTGAAAAGGAGAGACTAGCCTAGCCTCCCAGCCTACATCTTTCTCCTGTGCTGGATGCTTCCTGCCCTCAAACATCAGACTCCAAGTTCAGTTTTGGGACTCGGATGGGCTCTCCTTGTTCCTCAGCTTCAAGACAGCCTATTGTGGGACCCTGTGATTGTGTAAGTTAACACTTAATAAACTCCCCTTTATATATATATATACACACACTCTATATATGAAGTATATACTATATACTATATAAAGTGTATAGTATATAAAGTATATATACTACATACTTTATATATATATAATACTATATATAAACTAATAAAAAATATATATTCTATTTGTTCTTTCCCTCTAGAGAATCCTGACTAATACAGATTTTGGTACCAGGAGTGGGGTCTAGAGGAACAGAATATTAAGCATGGAATTCTTTCGTTGGTTTTGGGGTTTCTGGGGTTGGCTGCTTGATACGATTAGACCCAAAAATGCTAAGAACTCTACTTCTAATAGTATAGAGAACATTTTAGTCCCTGATGTGAACTGTTTAGGGAGTTATGCAAAATAAATGCATCTGACACTCCTGATTCACAGCTCGTGAGAGGAGTTTGGTGACTCTATACATCATACCTTGGACCATATGTGGAGAACCAAGGAACATAATGAAGCTGGTCAGTTGCTCCTAAGTTCAGTGGACAAAGTGATGAAAGAAAACGATAAACTCAGGGATTCTGTCTCCTAGCTTCAGAAGCAGATATTGAGCCTCAAATCTGCTAAGATTGCCCTGAGTGAGAGTCTTATCTCCCACAGAGAAAGAGCTGAAATTGTGGAAAAACCGATACAAGCTCTTATCATGCAAGTGGCTAACCTGCAATGAAATACACATGCACAGCCTCACCAGGTGTCTACTGTTAAAGCGAGGGCATTGATTGGAAAAGAATGAGACCTTGAAACTTGGAATGGGGATGCATGGGAGGACCCTGATGAAGCTGGGGGACTGAGTTTATAAACTCTGATGAACCTTTTTTGCCAGAAGGAACAGCTTCCCCATCCTGAGTAGTGGCAACCTCCCCTCCTCAACCCATGCTACCATCAGCCTTTCCACCTTTGTCTGAGGAAATAAACCCTGAGCTGTCTGAGGCAACAGTGATGGCCTCCCCTGAGGCAGTTGCCAGGCAAGACAATGTTGAGTCTCCTCAGATGTCACCCTGAACACATCTGTTTGCTTCTAGACCTATAACTGGACTAAAGTCCTGGCGGCTCCCGAGAGGTGAGGTTGAGAGTGTGACCCATGAGGAGATGTACTACACGCGAAAAGAACTGTTTGAGTTCTCTAATTTATTTGAATAGCAACTGGAAAACAAGCATGGGAATGGATTTTTTTTTTTTTTTTTAACAGTCTCACTCCTTTGCCCAGGCTAGAGTACAATGACACAATCTCGGCTCACTGCAACCTCCAGCTCCTGGGTTAAAGTGATTTCCCTGCCTCAGCCTCCTGAGTAGCTGGGATTACAGGTGCATGCCACACAATGGCTGGCTAATTTTTGTAGTTTTAGTAGAGACAGGGTTTCACTATGTTGGTCAGGCTGGTCTCGAACTTCTGTCCTCAGGTGATTCACTCGCCTTGGCCTCCCAAAGTGCTGGGATTACAGGCATGAGCCGCCGTGCCTGGTTGGGAATGGATATTAAGTGTATGGGATAATGGTGAAAGAAACAGAGTTGGACCAGGCTGAATTTATTGATTTGTGCCCACTAATTAGGGACTCTGCACTTAATGTTGCAGCTTGGGGAGTTAAAAAAGGGATCTAATAGTTTATTTGCTTGATTGGCTGAAATATGGTTTAAAAGATGGCCCACTGTGAGTGAGCTGGAAATGCCTGATCTTCCTTGGTTTAATGTAGAGGAAGGGATCTGGAGACCTAGGGAGATTGGGATGCTGGAGTGGATTAGCCACTTTAGTTAGACCTACTCATCCCAGCTGGGAGGGTCCAGATGATATACCCTTGACCAATGCCTTGCGAAATAGATTTGCGAGGGCAGCACTAGTATCTTTGAAGAGACCTGTAATTGCTCTTCTCTGTATGTCGGATCTAATGGTGGGAACTGCAGTCACTAAACTACAAAAGTTAAATACAATGGGAATAATTGGATGCCTAAATGGCAGGGGCCAAGTGGCGGCACTCAACCGTCAAAGGCAAGGTAGGCATATCTTCTGTTACGGACAGTAGAGGCAAAGTTGCAATCAGAATAGTCTGACTTGTGTAGAGCTCTGTTATTGGCTAATTAATTACAGTGTTCCTAGAAGTGAAATTGATAGGAAGCCTACTGCATTCCTACTTAAATTATACAAATAGAAAATTTCTAGGTCTAAGGGACAAGACCAATTGAATTATAAAAACAGAGAATCATGGGCCCTCAATCTATTTCCAGACTTGAGCCAGTTTACAGACCCAGAATGCCTTGAATGAAGGGAAGTCTTGTTCCCCTTGAGGAAGGACCCCACTACATTACCTACAATTTATGCAGTGAATCTTTCTCCCATCCTTCCCCAAGGACACCTCTGACTTTTTACCAAGGTAACTGTGCATTGAAAAAGGGAAATGATCAGACATTAGGGACTACTAGACACTGGCCCTGAGCTGACGCTGATTCCAGGGGACCCAAAACACCACTGCGGTCCTCCAGTTAAACTAGGGGCTTATGGAGGTCAGGTAATTAAAGGAGTCTTAACTCAGGTCTGACTTACAGTGGGTCCAGTTGGTGGCCAGACGCATCCTGTGATTATTTCCCCAGTGCCAGAATTTATAATTGCATAAGCATACTTAGCAGCTGGCAGAACCACCACAGTGGCTCCCTGACTGGTAGGGTGAGGGCTATGATGGTGGGAAAGGCCAAATGGAAACCACTAGAGCTACCTCTACCTAGAAAAATAGTAAATCAAAAACAGTATCGCATCCCTGGAGCAACTGTTGAGATGAGCGCCACCATCAAGGACTTGAAAGACCCAGGGGTGGTGATTCCTAGTACATCCCCATTCGACTCTCTCATTTGGCCGGTGGAGAAGACAGATGAATCTTGGAGAATGACAGTGGATTATCGTAAGCTTAACCAAGTGGTGACTCCAATTGCAGCTGCCAGACCAGATGTGGTTTCATTGCTTAAGTAAATTAACACATCTCCTGGTACCTAGTGTGTAGCCATTGACTTGGCAAATGCCTTTTTCTCCATTACTGTCCATAAGGCCCATCAGAAGCAATTTGCCTTCAGCTGGCAAGGCCAGCAATATACCTTTACTGTCCTACATCAAGGGTGTATCAACTCGCTGGCTTTGTGTCATAATCTTATTCAGAGAGAACTTGATTGCTTTTTGCCTCCAGAAGATATCACACTGGTCCATTACACTGATGACATTATGCTGATTGGATTCAGTGAGAAAGTAGTAAACACATTGGACTTATTGGTGAGACATTTGCATGCCAGAGGATGGGATATAAATCTGCCTAAATTCAGAGAACTTCTACCTCAGTAAAATTTCTAGGGGTCCAATGGTGTGGGGCCTGTCGATATATTCCTTCTAAGGTGAAGGAGAAGTTGCTGCATTTGGCCCTTCCTACCACCAAGAAAGAGGCACAACACCTAGTGGGCCTATTTGAATTTTGGAGGCAACACATTTCTCATTTGGGTGTGTTACTCCAGCATTTATCGAGTGACCCGAAAGGCTGCCAGTTTTGAGTGGGGTTCAGAACAGGAGAAGGCTCTGCAACAGTTCCAGGCTGCTGTGCAAGCTGCTCTGTCACTTGGGCCATATGACCCAGCAGATTCAATGGTGCTTGAGGTGTCAGTGGCAGATAGGGATGCTGTTGGGAGCCTTTGGCAGGCTCCCATAGCTGAATCACAGCAGAGGCCTCTAGGATTTTTGAGCAAAGCCCTGCCATCTTTTACAGATAACTACTTCCCACAGACTTATTTTTTTTTGAGACGGCGTCTTGCTCTGTTGCCCAGGCTGGAGTGCAGTGGCATGATCTCAGCTCAATGCAACCTGCACCTCCCGGGTACAAGCAATTCTCCTTCCTCAGCCTCCCGAGTAGCTAGGATTATGGGTGCACGCCACCATGCCTGGCTAATTTTTGTATTTTTTTTTTTTTTTTAGCAGAGATGGGGTTTCACAATGTTGGCCAGGCTGGTCTCGAACTCCTGACCTTGTAATCCGCCTGCCTCGGCTTCCCAAAGTTCTGGGATTACAGACATGAGCCACCGCACCTGGCCAACTACTCCCCTTTTGAGAGACAGCTCTTGGCCTGTTACTGGGCTTTGGTGTAAACCGAATGTTTGATGATGGGTCATCAAGTCCCATGCAACCTGAGCTGCCTATCATGAACTGGGTGCTTTCTGACCCATCTAGACATAAAGTGAGTCATGCACAGCAGCATTCCATCATCAAATGGAAGTGGTATATACGTGACTGGGCTCAAGCAAGTGTTGAAGGGACAAGTAAGTTACATGAGGAAGTGGCTCAAATGCCCACAGTCTCCACTCCTGCCACCCTGCCTTCTCTACCACAGCCTGCACTGATGGCCTCATGGGTTGTTCCCTATGACCAGTTGACAGAGGAAGAGAAGACTGGGACCTGGTTTGCAGATTGTTCTGCATGATATGGAGGCACCACCCAAAAATGGACAGGTGCAGCACTATAGCCCCTTTTTAGGACATCCTCAAAGGACAGTTGTGAAGGGAAATCTTCCCAGTAAGCAAAACTTCAAGCAGTGTACCTGGTTGTACACTTTGCATGAAAGGAGAAATGGTCAAATGTGTAATTATATACTGATTTATGGGATATAGACAGTGGTTTGGTTGGATGGCCATTTCAGTCAGTGGGCTGGGTAAGACAGATCTATCCTTAATCTGGTAGGCACAATCTAATCAGCTGCCAGCGAATATAAAGCAGGCAGAAGAACTTGAAATGGAGAGACTAGCAATAGCCTCTCAGCCTACATATTTCTCCTGCTGGATGCTCCCTGCCCTTGAATATTGGACTCCAAGTTCTTCAGTTTTGGGACTCAGACTGGCTCTCCTTGCTCCTCAGTTTGCAGACAGCCTGTTGTGGGACCTTGCGATAGTGTAAGTTAATAACACTTAGTGTTTATTTGTTTGAGAAAATGTTTATTTCTTCTTCATTTTTAAAGGATACTTTTGCTGGGTATAGAATTCTGAGTTGACATTTTCTTTCAGCATTTGAAAGATATTACCTCATTTTCTTCTTTTTTGCATGGTTTCTGATGAAACATTTGTTGTAATTCTAATTCTTGTACCTCTACAGGTAATGTGTCTTTTCCTCTGGCTGGCTTCAAGATTTTTGTTTGTCTTTGGTTTGCAGCTATTTGAATGTGATATAGCCTAAGTTGCCAGGTTTTGGTATTTCTCCTGGTTGGTGTTTTTTGAGCATCTTGGATCCATGATTTAGTGTCTATCACTAATTTTGGAAAATTTTTGGCCATTGTTTACTAAAATATTAATTCTTATTCTCTCTTCTCCTTCTGGAATTCTAATTATGCAAATATTAGTTCTTTTGATATTGTTCCACATCTTATGAATATTCTGTTGTGTTTTTCATTCATCCCTTTTTTTCTCTTTGCATTTTAGCTTGAATAATTTCTATTGACCTATCTTCAAGTTTATTGATTTTTTGCTTACCTGTATTGACTCTAATTGATGAGCTCATTGAAGACATATTTTCATCTCTATTACTATTTTTTTTTTTTTTTTGAGATGGAGTCTCGCTCTGTCACCCAGGCTGGAGTGTAGTGGCGCAATCTTGGATCACTGCAACCTCTGTTCCCAGGGTTCTAGCAATTCTCCTACCTCAGCCTGCTGAGTAGCTGGAATTACAGGCACCTGCCACCATGCCAGGCTAATTTTTTTTTTTTTTTTTGTATTTGTAGTAGAGATAGAATTTTGACATGCTGGCCAGGCTGTTCTTGAACTCCTGACCTCAGGTGATCTACCCTCAGCCTTCCAAAGTGCTGGGATTACAGGCATGAGCCATCAGGCCTGGCCTCTATTACTGTTTTTCCTTTGTTGTTGTTGTTGTTGTTTTTGAGATGGAGTCTCACTCTGTCGCCCAGGCTGGAGTGCAGTGGCACAATCTCAGCTCACTGCAACCTCCACCTCCCGGGTTCATGCCATTCTCCTGCCTCAGCCTCCCAAGTAGCTGGGACTACAGGCGCCCGCCACCACGCTTGGCTAATTTTTTTGTATTTTTAGTAGGGACTGGGTTTCACCGTGTTAGCTGGGATGGTCTCAATCTCCTGACCTTGTGATCCATCCACCTCGGCCTCCCAAAGTGCTGGGATTACAGGCGTGAGACACTGCGCCCGGCCTGTTCCTTCCCCTTTCTAAAACTACAGAATATATAGTTCAGTGGTTTATAATACATATAAACTATTTATTAGGCCAGGTGTGGTGGTTCACACCTATCATCCCAGCACTTTGGAAGGCCAAGGTGGGTGGATCACTTGAGGTCATGATTTTGAGACTGGCCTGGTCAAGATGGTGAAACCCTGTCTCTACTAAAAATACAAAAATTAGCCAGGTGTGGTGGTGCGTGCCTATAATCCCAGCTACTCGGGAGGCTGAGGCAGAAGAATCGCTTGAACCTGGGAGGCGGAGGTTGCAGTGAGCTGAGATTGCGCCACTGCACCCCAGCCTGGGTGACAGAGCGAGACTCTGTTTCAAAAAAAAAAAAAAAAAACAAACAAACAAACAAACAAGAAAACCCCAAAATTAGTTAGGCCTGGTGGTGTGTGCCTGTAATCCCAGTTTCTCAGGAGGCCGAGGCAGGAGAATTGCTTGAACCTGGGAGGCAGAGGTTGCAGTAAGCCAAGCCACCACACTGCAGCCTGGGAGACAGAGCATGACTCCATCTCAAAAAAAAACCCTCAAAAAACTATATAATATAGTATATATTTAAATATATATTTTAAACACATACCAAATATATAATTCATATGAATTTTACATATATAATATATAATATTATCCTTCAGCATCCTGGTAAACCTTGTTCTCTGCAGTTTGTTCCTTTCTTCCCCCAAAAACAAATATGGATCTTCCTTTCCTTGAAAAAAATAACAATTTGGGTCTTGTAGATCAGAGCTTTCTTTTTTTTTTTTTTTTTTTGAGACGGAGTCTTGCTCTGTTGCCCACGCTGGAGTGCAGTGGTGAGATCTCGGCTCACTGTGAGCTTCGCCTCCCAGGTTCATGCCATTCTCCTGCCTCAGCCTCTGAGTAGCTGGGACTACAGGCGCCTGCCACCATACCCGGCTAATTTTTTGTATTTTTAGTAGAGACGGGGTTTCACCGTGTTAGCCAGGATGGTCTCGATCTCCTGACCTCGTGATCCGCCCGCCTTGGCCTCCCAAAGTGCTGGGAATACAGGCTTGAGCCACCGCGTCCTGCCAGATCAGAGCATTCTAACTAACGTACCAAAGTATAATGATGTGCTCAGGTTCACTGACATGCCATTGTATGGGTTACAGATATGCAGATACACCGACCCTCTTAGCTATCATTGACATCATGGGCAGCTGGAGGCAGCTGAAGCCCCAATCATCTTAGTTCTCCCCAGACCTTGAACAGGCATTTTCATTTACCACAGTATCCCACACAAAAGCAGTATTGTCAATTTTCAATTTGTACTATAACTAAAAATACCAAAATTTTACAAAGACGAATTAAAAATATTTTGGGTATTAATTTAATTTTCCAAAAGTTGTGTTTCTTTTCTTTTCTTTTCTTTTTTTTGAGATCGAGTCTCGCTCTGTCGCCCAGGCTGGAATGCAGTGGCGCGATCTCTGCTCACTGCAAGCTCCACCTCCCAGGTTCATGCCATTCTCCTGCCTCAGCCTCCCAAGTAGCTGGGACTACAGGCAACTGCCACCATGGCCGGCTAATTTTTTGTATTTTTAGTAGAAACGGGGTTTCACAGTGTTAGCCAAGATGGTCTCGATCTCCTGACCTCATGATCCGACCGCCTTGGCCTCCCAAAGTGCTGGGATTACAGGTGTGAGCCACCGCGCCCGTCCCAAAAGTTGTGTTTTCAAAACACATTGGATGAGAGCTGTGACATGCAAATTATGCAGAACACTTTCATGCCATTTTGACACAGATCTTTTATTGAGGCAATTTAGTGCTGTGAATATTTGGACTCTGCAATTTTACTCCAAGTATTTTATACTCTAATCAATTATTTCATATTCTTCAGCTCAATACACAGCAGTTAAGCAGGAATGCTGCTTAATAGTTGTAAAAGAATTATAAAGACTAAGAAATTCCTCCAACAAAGGGGATGTCTGTTACATACATTATTTAACATAATATTGTCATTTTTCCAGTGATCATAGAAGCTGTATTATTCTTGATAGTAGAACATTTAATATTTTATTCTTTTTCTCCTATTTATTTCTATTTATCCTTTTATTCGCTGAAATTATTTATTAAAATTATTCATTTTATTTTATCAAACTAACACATATACATAGTTTAAAAAGCCTCATAGTGCTAAAAGTTTTATAATAAAAATAGCAGCCTGCTGTTCTTCCTATCCGTGACATACTTTTTTTATCCAAAAGTAATTGCTTATCATTTTTAAGCTCTATTTTCTGTTATTTGGCTACTTTTTAAAAATTTGTATTTTAAGTTCAGAGGTACATGTGCAGGATGTGCAGGTTTGTTACATAGGTAAATGTGTGTCATGGGGGTTTATTCCACAGTTATTTCATCACCCTGGTATTAAGCCTAGTACCCATTAGTTATTTTTCCTAGTCCTCTCCCTCCTCCCACTCTTTACCCTCTGATAGGCCCCAGTGTGTGTTGTTGTTCCCCTCCATGTATCCATGTGTTCTCGTCATTCAGCTCACACTTATAAGTGAGAACATGCGGTATTTGGTTTTCTCTTCCTGCATTAGTTTGCTAAGGATAATGGCCTCCAGCTCCATCCATGTCCCTGTAAAGGAAATGATCTCCTTCTTTCTTATGGCTGCATAGTATTCCATGGTGTATATGTACCATATTTTCTTTATTCAGTCTATCATTGATGGACATTTGGGTGGGTTCCATGACTTGCTATTGTGAATCGTGCTGCAATTAACATATACATGCATGTGTCTTTATAATAGAATGATTTCTATCCCTTTGGGTGTATACCCAGTAATGGAATTGCTGCATCAAATAGTATTTCTGCCTTTAGGTCTTGGAGGAATTGCCACACTGTCTTCCACAATGGTTGGTTGAACTAATTTACACTCCTATCAATAGTGTATAAGCATTCTGTTTTCTCTACAACCTCACCAGCATCTATTCTTTTTTTTTTTTTGACTTTTTAATAATAGCCATTCTGACTGGTGTGAAATGGTATCTCATTGTGGTTTTGATTTGCATTTCTCTAATGATCAGTGATGTTGAGATTTTTTGCTTGTTGGCTGCATGTATGTCTTCTTTTGAGAAGTGTCTGTTCATGCCCTTTGCCCACTTTTTAATGGAGTTGTTTTTCTCTTGTAAATTTGTTTGAGTTCTGTATGGATGCTGCACATTATACTTTGTCAGATGCATAGTTCACAAAATTTTCCTCTCATTCTGTAGGTTGTTTGTTTACTCTGTTGATAGTTTCTTTTGCTGTGCAGAGGCTCTTTAGTTTAATTAGATTCCACTTGTCAATTTTTGCTTTTGTTTTGGTGTCTTTGTCATGAAATCTTTGCTCATGCCTTTGTCCTGAGTGGTATTTCCTAGGTTGTCTACCAGGGTTTTTATAGTTTTAGGTTCTACACTTAAGTCTTTAATCCATCTTGGTTAATTTTTGTATATGATGTAAGGAAGGGGCCCAGTTTCAATTTTCTGCATATGGTTACTGGTATTTCTAAGTGACATGCATATATCGCTATCTCTGTATTCACCCATTTACTTATTATAGTAGCTTACTGATATGGTAGAATAGGATTCCTCTCACTTATGCCCTTTTCCTTCTCCCCATTCCTCCAAACTATCCTTCTCTTTATTCTCCAAATAGATCTCTCTCATAAATCATTATGAAGTCAACATTCAGTATTTACATTATTAAAACCAGGTAAACATTATTTGCTCTTCAGCCAAATACTGTTCATGCTATTAGGGCCAGGAAAATATTATTTGCTGCTAAATCAAATAGTGCCCTATGATTATATTTTCTTTCTTCTGTAACTTTAATTTTCCTACAGGTAATTGGTTTATTTTTCATTAGTTTGTTGTTCTTTGCAAGAGAATTTCCTTCTTAAATCCTTAAACATCCTCTAAAGATGGCTTTTCACATGGCCCAATATATCAGATAACCTAGTATTTCCATTATTTCCCTCTGGAGATGCCTCTCGAGCACCTTGTGCTCCTCTCTGGTCAGGATTTGTTCTTTTCTTTTGTATTTATTCTTAGAATTTTCTTCATCTCTCAACTATATTGGGATCTCTTTTCTGAAACTCATTTTATTCTTTTTGGTTTATGTTGTCACTTTTTGTAGATGGTATCCTTGATTAAGATTTCCGCAAAATTGTATATGAGAGGTAAATTTTTAAGGTTTAGCAGATCTGAAAATGTCTGTATTCTAGCTTTATGTTTGTATATATATTTAGAGACAGAGTCTTGCTCTGTTGCCCAGGCTGGAGTGGAGTGGTGCAATCTTAGTTCACTGTAGCCTCAAACTCCTAGGCTGAAGCAATCCCCCTGCTTTGGCTCCCAAAGTACTGGGATTACAAGCATGAGCCATTGTGCCTGGACCCTCTAACTTCGTGTTTAATTGGTAGTTTAGTTAGTTACATAATTAAATATTGAGCAGCATTTTTATTGAGTTTTGAAGGTAATGCTTCAAAATTTCTTCTAGCTTCCAGTATTATAATTGAGAAATCCAGTATCATTTTTGTTTTGGATCCTGTGTATATGTGGCCTGTTATCCCCTTACTTCCACTTCACCATAAGCTTTTAGGATCTTCCTCTATTCTCAAGATCTTGAAATTTCAAGGTGATGTGCCTAGATGCACATCTCATAGTTTGTACTATTAGTGGACCCTTTGAATTTTGAGACTTCCTTCCCTCTGTTAGTGCGATGGTTAATGTAAGTGTCAAGTGTCAACTTGATTGGATTGAAAGCTGCGAAGTATTGTTTCTGGGTGTGTCTTTGAGGGTGTTGCCCAAAGCAGATTAACATTTGAGTCAGTGGACTGGGAGAGGAAGACCCATCCTCAGTGTGGGTGGGCACCATCCAAGCAGCTGCCAGCATGGCTAGAAAAAGTTGGCAGAAGCAGTTGGAAGAAGCTGGCTTGCTGAATCTTCAGCTTTTATCTTTCTTCTGTGCTGGATGCTTCCTCACCTTGAACATCGTCTTCAGCTTTTGGACTCTTGGACTTAGACCAGTGGTTTGCCAGGGGCTTCTGGGCCTCTAGCCATGGACTGAAGCCTGCACTGTTGGCTTCCCTACTTTAGAAACTTTGGGACTCAGACTGAGCCACTACTGGCTTCCTTGCTCCTCATCTTGCAGACAGTCTATCATGGGATTTCACCCTGTGATCATGTGAATTCTCTTTAATAAAGTCCCTTTCATATGTACATATATGTTGGTTCTGTCTCTCTGGAGAACCCTAACACAGTTAGATATTTTCTCTTTCTTTTCAACTATTAGTTAGACCTTGTAGACTGATTCTCTCCTTTTAAAAAGTAATTTCTGGCCAGGCATGGTGGCTCACACCTGTAATCTCAGCACTTTGGGAGGCCGAGGCTGGTGGATCACCTGAGCTCAGGAGTTTGAGACCAGCCTGACCAACATGGAGAAACCTTGTCTCTACCAAAAATACAAAACTAGCTGGGTGTGGTGGCACATACCTGTAATCCCAGTTACTCGTGAGGTTGAGGCAGGAGAACTGCTCGAACTGGAATGGCAGAGGCTGTAGTAAGCCGAGATCACACCATTGCACTCCAGCCCGGGCAACAAGAGCAAAACTCCGTCTCAAAAAATAAATAAATAAATAAATAAATAAAAGGCTGGGTGCGGTGGCTCACGCCTGTAATTCCAGCACTTTGGGAGGCCACGGCGGGTGGATCACAAGGTGAAGAGATCGAGACAATCCTGGCCAACATGGTGAAACCCCGTCTCTACTAAAAATACAAAAATTAGCTGGGCGTGGTGGCATGCACCTGTAGTCCCAGCTACTCAGAAGGCTGAGGCAAGAGAATTGCTTGAAACAGGGAGGCGGAGGTTGTAGTGAGCCAAGATTGCGCCACTGCACTCCAACCTGGCGACAGAGCGAGACTCTATCTCAAAAAAAAAGTTTCCTTTTTTCTTTTTACTCTGTCTTTTTAAATTGTTCTATTTTACTGAGAATATTTATAATATCCCAGATCTTGTTCTTGTTCTCTGTGTGTGTTTTTTTTTTAACTGTGGTAAAGCATACATCAAATTTATAATTTTAACCATTTTTATTTATTTTTTATATTTTTCTGGGAGACAGAGTCTTGCTATGTCGCCCAGGCTGGAGTGCAGTGACGTGATGTTGGCTCACTGCAACCTTCACTTCCCAGGTTCAAGTGATTCTCCCGCCTCAGCCTCTCAAGTAGCTGGGACTACAGGCGTGCACCACCATGCCTGGCTAATTTTTGTATTTTTTTAGTACAGACGAGGTTTCACCATGTTAGCCAGGCTGGTCTTGAACTCCTGACCTTAGGCAATCCACTCACATTGGCTTTCCAAAGTGCTGGGATTACAGGCATGAGCCACTGCACCTGGCCAATTTTAAGCATTTTTAAACGTACACTTTGGTGGCATTAAGTATATCTACCATTTTGTGCAATCACCATTACTATCCATTTCCAAAATATTTTCGTCATCCCAAACAGAAACTCTGTACCCATTAAACTACTCTCCATTCCCCACTTCTCCCAGGCCCTGGTAACCTCTATTCTATTTTCCAGTCCAATGAATTTGCTTAGTCCAGGTGCCTTATCAGAGTGGAGTAATTCACCATTTGTCCTTTTTTGTCTGGCCTATTTCATTTAGCATAATGTTTTCAAGGGTCATTCATGTTGTATCATGTAGAAGAATTTCATTCCTTTTTATGGATGGGTAATATTCCATTATATGTACATACCACATTCTATTTATTCATTCATCTGTTGATGGACACTTGGGTTGTTTCCACCTTTTGGCTATTGTGAATAATGTGCTACAAACACTATGTACAAAGTAACTCTTTAAACCTCTGCATTCATTTTTTAAATACACACACACACACACACACACACACACACACACACACACAGCCCTAGGAGTGGAATTACTGAATCATATGGTAATTCTGTGTTTAACTTTTTGTTAATTGCCAAGCTGCTGTCCATTTTTTGTTTTTCACTTCCTTGTCAATACTTATTTTACCTTTTTCTTTTTTTAATGATAGCTCTCTTATTAGGTGTGAAGTGGTATGTTATTGTGGTTTCTATTTACATTTTCCTAATGAGTAATTATGTTGAGCATCTTTTCATGTGCTTATTGGCCATTTGCATATTTTCTTTGGCAATGTGTCTAGTCAAGCCCTTTTCCCATTTTTGAATTGGTGTTTATTACTTTTCAGTTATAGGAATTATTTATATATTCTGTATATTCATTCAGATTTGCAAGTATTTTGTCCTATCTTGTGGATTGTCTTTTTCCTATCTTGAGAGTGCCCTTTAATGCCTCCAAGTTTTTAATTTTGATGAAGTCCAATTTATCTGTTTTATCTTCGGTTTCCTGTGTTTCTGATATCATATCTAAGAAATCACTGTCAAATCCAACATTCTGAAGATTTTGCCTCAGTTTCCCGAGTAGCTGGGACTACAGGAATGCGTAATCATGCCCGGCTAGTTTTTGTATCTTTAGTAGGGATGGGGTTTTGCCCTGTTGGCCAGGCTTGTCTCCAATTCCTGATCTCAGGTGATTTGCCCACCTTGGCCTTGCAAAGTTCTGGGATTACAGGCGTGAGCCACTGTGCCCAGCCACTTTTAGTTAATTCTTGTATATTGGGTGAGGTACGGGTCCAACTTCATTCTACTGCATATGAATATTTAGTCTGACTATCCAGTTTTTCCAATACCATTTGTTGAAAAGATTGTCCTTTCCTCACTGAATCATGTTTGGAATCTTGCCAAAATTCAATTGACCATATATGCAAAGGTTTATTTGTGGGTTCTCTATTCTGTTCCATCAGTCTATCCTTATGCCAGTACTAAACTGTTTTGATTACTGTAACTTTTTAATTTTGAAATCAGGGAGTATGAGTCCTCCAACTTTCTTCTTATTTTTCAAGATTGTTTTGACCATTTAGGGTAACTTGAGATTCCATATAAACTTTAGGATCAGTTTTCCTATTTCTGCAGATAATGCCATTGGGTTTTAATAGGGATTGCTTTAATCTGTAGATCACTTTGGGTAGTGTTGTCACCTTTACAATATGTATATGTATTTTTTTTTAATAGAGACAGGGTCTTGCTATGTTGGCCAGATTGGTCTTGAAATCTTGGCCTCAAGCAATCCCCCCACCTTGGCCTCCCAAAGTGCTAGGATTATAGGCATAAGCCACCATGCTTGGACAATCTTTACATTATTAAGTTTTCTAAGCCATGAACATGAAGTGACTTTTTTTTTATTCATTATTTTATTTATTCAATAAATAATTTATTTTATTTATTCTTATTTAATTTCAGCAATGTTTTGCAGTTTTCATTGTACAAGTTTTCTGTCTCCTTGGTTAAACCTGTAAGTACTGTATTCTTTTCGATGCCATTGTCAATAGCTTCTATTTTAAGCAGAATTTTGATCTTTTTCCCCATGGTTACAATATGAAAGAAATATATTTTCTTCAAATGTATCCACTTTATTATATCCTGTCTATTCATATTTGACCAGCATATTACCTATTACTACACCTATATTACTATTTAAAATGTTGACAAGAACTATAATGAGGGCCAGGTGCAGTGGCTCACGCCTGTAGTCCCACCACTTTGGGAGGATGAGGCGGGTGGATCACCTGAGGTCTGGAGTTTGAGACCAGCCTGACCAACATGGAGAAACCCCATATCTACTAAAAATACAAAATTAGCTGGGCTTGGTGGCTCATGCCTGTAATGTAATCCCAGCTACTTGGGAGGCTGAGACAAGAGAATTGCTTGAACCCGGGAGGCGGAGATGCAATAAGCCGAGATCGCGCCATTGCACTCCAGCTGGGGTGACAGAGACTCTGTCTCAAAAAAAAAAAAAAAAAAAAAAAGAACTGTAATGAATGTAGAGTCCTATGCCCACCAATAAGGACTTCCATTCATACTGACTGGCAGCAAAATATGGAAGGTGACTGAATTTATAATTGCAGATATTTAGGTATTCCACACATGTTGATGAGCCAGCCTTGTTTGCAAGATATAAAAAGAAACATGTCATAAAACATTGTATATTTATTCCATTAAGCATTTTTGCTTCATTTCTGCAATATCAGAAAATGTTGCTAAAAATCAAGATTTTTACACAATTTTAGTTCTAGTGAAATTATAGCAAAATTAGGCAACTTTTCTATAGATAATTATAGTTCTTAGGTAGTTTATTTTTCCCACAACTTTCCATTTTGATTAACTTCATTGTGTTGTAATACTTAGAGTTGTCGAAAACACTGTTAAGGTATATTTAGTTTTAAAAAAATGAATGAGGATATTTACATACTGTGTTCACACTGTAATGTGGTCCATATTTTAAGTTATTCTCTCTGAAAATACTATAAAATACCTCACTTTCATTAATCACTCTCATACTGAGATTTCCACAATTTCTAAAAACAATACTTAGATTCATGTAGTATTTCTTACATTCTTTCAAAATTTTCATTTTGTTTTGCCATAAAACAACATAATATGTGGCACTGTCCTAATAATTGCCTGTGTATTTTATTGTGTGCAGATGATGTTTTGCAATAAATAATTGACTCTTCATTTAATAAACAATACAAGATTGCAGGGTTCTATGGTTTGAATATGTGTCCCAAAGTTCATGTGTTGGAAACTTAATTTCCAATCCAACAATGTTGAGACGTGGAAACTTTAAGATGTAATTAGGTCATGAGAGTTCTGCTCTCATGAAGTGTGATGCTATTATATCAGGAGTGGGTTGGTTATTGAAGGAATGAGTTCCTGATAAAAGGATAAGTTTGATCTCTCTCTCTCTCTCGCTCTCTCAATGTCTACATATGCTCTCTTGCCCTCTGCCGTCCAGCATTGGATGATGTAGCCAGAATGCCCTCAACAGATGAGGACCCCTTTATCTTAGACATCCCAGCCTTCAAAACTGTGAGAAATAAATCTCTGTTCTTTATAAATTCCTTAGTCTCAGGCATCCTGTTATTGCATCCCAAAATGGACTAAAAGAGAAAATTCGTACTAGAAGTAGGATTGTTGTTATAAAGTGACTTTTAAACTGAGTAATGGGTAGAGGCTGAAAGAATCTGGAGAAGCAAGTCAGAAAGAGCTTAGATTTCCATGAATGGAGTTTTAAAGGCAATTCTAGTGAGGGCTCAGAAGAAGCTGAGCTTTTGGGAGATCCTAAATCTTAGGGATTATTTAGGTGGCTGTGATCAGAATACTGGTAAAAATATGGATGGTAAATGCCATTCTGATAATATCTTAGATGGAACTGAGGAAGAAGGTACTGGAACCTGGAGTAAACGCCACCCTTTTTATATTAGTCTGTTCTCATGCTGCTAAAAGAACTGTCTGAGAATGGGTAATTTATAAAGGAAAGAGGTTTAATTGACTCACTGTTCCACATGGCTGGGGAAGCCTCAGGAAACTTACAATCATGGTGGAAGGGGAAGCAAACATGTCCTACTTCACATGATGGCAGCAAGAAGTATGAGCAAAGGGAGGGGGAATTTTTTTTTTTTTTTTTAAATAAAACCATCAGATCTCATGAGAACTCACTATCACAAGAACAGCATGAGGGTAACCTCCCCCATGATTCAATTACTTCCCACCAGGTCCCTCCAACAACATGTGGGGATTATGGAAACCACAATTCAATATGAGATTTAGGTGGGGACACAGTAAAACCATATCATTCTTCCCCTGGCCCCTCCCAAATCTCATCCTCACATTTCAAAACACAATCATACCCTTCCAACAGTCCCCCAAATTCTTAACTCATTCCATCATTAACTCAAAAGTCCCAGTCCAAAGTCTCATCTGAGACAAGGCAAATCCCTTCCACCTACGAATCCTTAAATTTACTTCCTAGATACAATGGGGGTACAGTCACTGGGTAAATATACCTGTTCCAAAGGGAAGAAATTGGCCAAAACAAAGGGGCTACAGGTCCCATGCAAGTCCAAAATCCAATAGGGCAGTCATTAAACCTTAAAGTTCTAAAATGATCTCCTTTGACTCCATATCTCACATCCAGATCATGCTGATACAAGAAGTGGGCTCCCAAATGACCTTAGGAAGCTCTGTCCCTGTGGTTTTGCAGGGTATAGCCCCCCTCCCAGCTGCTTTCATAACTGGCATTGAGTTTCTGTGGCGTTTCTAGGCACACAGTGAAAGCTGTCAGTAGATCTACTATTCTGGGGTCTGGAGGATGGTGACCCTCTTCTCACAGCTCCACTAGGCAGTGCCCCAGTGGGGACTCTGTGTGGCAGCTCCAACCCCACATTTCCCTTCTGCATTGCCCTAGCAGAGGGTCTCCATGAGGGCTCCACCCCTGCCACAGACTTCTGCCTGGACATCCAGGCATTTCCACACATCCTCTGAAATGTAGGCGGAAGTGCCTAAACATTAAAGCTTTTTTTTTGAGATGATCTTGGTTCACTGCAACCTCCACCTCCTGGTTCAAGTGATTATCTTGCCTCAGCCCCACAAGTAGCTATGATTACAGGCACTGCCACCATGCCTGGGTAAATTTTGTATTTTTAGGAGAGACAGGGTTTCATCATGTTGGCCAGGCTGGTCTCAAACTCCTCACCTCACGTGATCCACCTACCCAAACCTCAATTCTTGACTTCTGTGCACCCGCAAGCCCAACACCACATGTAAGCCACCAAGGCTTGGGGTGTGCAACCCTCTAAAGCAATGGCCTGAGCTGTACTTTGGCCCCTTTTAGCCACAGCTGGAGCTGAAGCAGCTGGGGCTCATGAAACCATGTCCTGAAGCTACATAGAGCAGTGTGGTCCTGGCCTGGCCCATGAAACGACTTTTCCCTCCTATGCCTCCAGGACTGTGATGGGATGGGCTGCCTCAAAAGTCTCTGACATGCCCTGGAGACATTTTCCCCATTGTCATAGTGATTAACATTCAGCTTCTCATTACTTATGCAAATTTCTGCAGCTGGCTTGAATTTCTCCCCAGAAAATGAGGTTTCCTTTTCTTTCTCATCTTTAGGCTACAAATATTACAAACTTTTATGTTCTGCTTACTCTTTTTATTTGTTTTTTTGAGATGGACTTTTGCTCTTATTGCCCAGGCTGGAGTGCAATGGAGCAATCTTGGTTCACTGCAACCTCTGCCTCCTAGGTTCAAGCAATTCTCCTGCCTCAGCCTCCCGAGTGGCTAGGATTACAAGTGTACGCCAACATGCCCAGCAAATTTTTGTATTTTTAATAGAGGTTCAAAATGGGGTTTCACCATGTTGGCCAGGCTGGTCTCAAACTCCTGACCTCAGGTGATCCACCTGCCTTGGCCTCCCAAAGTGCTGGGATTACAGGTATGAACCACTGTGCCCAGCCACTTCTGCTTCCTCTTGAATACTTTGCCACTTAGAAATTTCTTCCACCAGATACCCTAAATCATCTCTCTCAAGCTCAAAGTTCCCCAGATCTCTAGGGCAGGGGCAAAATGCCACCAGTCCTTTTGCTAAAGTATATCAAGAATCACCTTTATTCCAATTCCCAACAAGTTACTTGTCTCCATCTGAGATCACCTCAGCCTGGACTTCATTGTCCATATCACTATCGTCAAAGCCATTAAACAAGTCTCTAGGAAGTTCCAAACTTTCCCACATTTTTCTGTCTTTCTCTGAGCCCTCTAAACTGTTCCAACTTCTGCCTGTTACCCAGTTCCAAAGTTACTTCCACATTTTCAGGTATCTTCACAGCAGCATCCCACTCTCTGCAGTACCAATTTACTCTATTAGTCCGTTCTTGCGCTGCTGTAAAGAATTGCTCGAGACTGGGTAATTTATAAAAGAAAGAGGTTTAATTGACTCACAGTTCCACATGCCTGGGGACGCCACAGGAAACATTACTTTTAATGGCAAAAACCCCAATTACTTTCGAACCAGCATAATACAATCACAGTGGAACAGTAAGCAAACACCATCGAGAGACTGAGACCATCCTGGCCAAATGGTGAAACATCATCTCTACTAAAAATACAAAAATAAGCTGGGCAGGGTGGCACGCGCCTGTAGTCCCAGCCACTTGGGAGGCTGAGGCAGGAGAATGACTTGAACCTGGGAGGTGGGGATTGCAGTGAGCCAAGATCGCGCCACTGCACTCCAGTCTGGCAACAGAGTGAGACTCCATGTCAAAAAAAAAAAAAGTGGAAAATATGTGCTACATCCCTGGAGGCCCAGCCCCATGCCCTCAAGTGTGCCCAGGATATGGGGCATGGAGGCAAGGATTATTCTCCAGCTTTAAGACTTAATGTTGTTTTTCCCTGTTAGATTTTGGACTTACCTGGGAGCTGTTACCCCTTTCTTTATGGCTATTTCTCCCTTTTTGAAGGGGAATGTCTATCTTACACCTGTCCCACCACTGTATTTTAGAAGCATGTTACTTGTTAATTTCACAGGCTCACAGCTGGAAAAGAATTTGCCACAGAATGAATTGTGCCTTGAGTCTCACTCATAGATGAGTCAGATGAGACTCTGGACTTTTTTTTTTAAAGCAAGCTCTCACAAGTCTTCCTTCCTTCCTTCTTCCTTCTTTCTTTTCTTTCCTTCCTTCTTCCTTTCCTTTCCTCTTTCTTTCCTTCTTTCTTTCCTTCCTTCTCTCCTCCCTTCCTTCCTCCTTTCTCTTTCTCTCTCTCTCTCTCTCCTTTTCTTTCTTTTTTTTCCTTTTCTTTCTTTCCTTTCCCTCCCTCCCTCCCTCCCTCTCCCTCCCTCCCTCTCTGTTTCTTTCTTTCCTTCTTTTTATTTGAGACAGACTTTCGCTCTTGTTGCCCAGGCTAGAGTGCAATGGCGCAATCTCGGCTCATTGTAACTTCTGCCTCCTGGGTTCAAGTGATTCTCCTGCCTCAGCCTCCAGAGTAGCTGGGATTACACGCATGCGCCAACACACACGGATCATTTTTTATTTTAGCACAGATGGGGTTTCTCCATGTTGGGCAGGCTGGTCTTGAACTCCCAACCTCAGGTGATCCTCCCACCTCAGCCTCCCAAAATGCTGGGATTACAGGGGTGAGCCACCGTGCCCAGCCTTCGCAAGTTTCATAAAAGAAAAATTTTGCATCATTTACTTTTCACCAATCTGTCTGGCATGCTTCTAATGATATCAGAATCACCTGGATCAATGTGCACCTGGACCAGTGTGCACATCCTCTGCAGTATTTTCTGCACACTGTGTCCAATTCAATATTATTGCCACTGTAGTAATGGACACCAGTTTTGGCCAACATGGCACAGTACCCTATTTTGGATTTCCTCAAAGTGGGGCAGTTGTGGGCGAGCATGACCAGTTTCACTTTGCCTTGTCTGATCACCTTCAGAGTCTGCTTGTACCCCAGCACATACTTTCCACCTTTTTTTTTTTGACATGGAGTCTCACTCTGTTGCCAGGCTGGAGTACAGTGGCGTGATCTCGGCTCACTGCAATCCCCACCTCCGGGTTCAAGCCATTCTCCTGCCTCAGCCTCCCAAGTGGCTGGGACTACGGGCATGTGTCACCCTGCCCAGCTTATTTTTGTATTTTTAGTAGAGCTGGGGCTTCACTATGTTGGCCAGGATGGTCTCGATCTCTTGACCTCGTGATCTGCCTGCCTCGGCCTCCCAAAGTGCTGGGATTACAGGCATGAGCCATGGTGCCCAGTCTACTTTCCACTTTTCATAATGAGTTGGAGCCTAGAGTTGATTGACACCAATGACTTTTTCATCTTTTTTAGAAGCCACTATCTTTCTGTCTTAGGTGTGGGATGACTCCCAACCAAGAGCAGCTTCAGGGCTAGGTGTGGTGTCTCACACCTAAAAAAAAAAAAAAAAAAAAAAATTAGCTGGGCATGGTGGTGCATACCTGTAATAACAGCTACTCAAGAGGCTGAGGCATAAGAATCACTTGAACCCTTGGGGCAGAGGTTGCAGTGAGTTGAGATTGTGCCACTGTACTCCAGCCTGGGTGACAGAGCAAGACTCTGTCTCAAAAAAACAAAAACAACATAAAAACAAAAACTGTACAGAATAAAAGTGAGTAGACTTCTCTCAAGCATTAACTACCTAAAATCTGTGAAAAGGATATCATATAATTTTTATTTAATGGAAAATTAATCACTAATCAAACCAAGAAATTGAGAAATGGTAACTCCCTCAAATCTTCAACAAAACCAGTCAGTTGAAATCCCTGTGCCTTAGTCCATTTTGTGATGCTATAACAGGATACCTGGGGGGCAATAATTTATAAACAACAGATTTATTTCTTACAGATCTGGAGGCCGGGAAGTCTAAGGTTGAGGGGCCCCCATTTGGCAAGGGCCTTCTTGCTGCATCATTCCACAGTGGAAGGTGGAAGGGCAAGAAATCATATGCACATATGCATATTGAGAGAGAGAGGGAGAGGTCCAACTTTTTTTTTTTTTTTTTGAGACAGAGTCTTACTTTGTTGCCTACTATTAAAAGAGCCAATCTACTCCCAAGATAACAGCATTAATTCATTTATAAGGGCAGAGCCTTCATGACCTAATCAGCTCTTGAAAGTCTCACCTGTCAACATTGTTGCATTGGGGATTAAATTTCCAACAATGAATATGAAATTTGGGGCACATATTCAAACTATAACATTCTGTCCCTGGCCCCCCAAATTTATGTCCTCATATGCAAAATACATTCATTCCATCCCAATAGCGTCAAAGTCTTAACTTATTCCAACACTAACTCAAAAGTCCAGAGTCTCAGGCACGGTGGCTCATTCCTATAATCCCAGCACTTTGGGAGGCTGAGGTAGGAGGATCACTTGAGCTCAGGAGTTCAAGACCAGCCTGGGCAACATGGCAAAATCCCATCTCTTAAAAAAAAAAGGGTCAGGTGCGGTGGCTTATGCCTGTAATCCCAGTACTTTGGGAGGCCGAGGCGGGCGGATCACGAGGTCAGGAGATCGAGACCATCCCGGCTAACACAGGGAAACCCTGTCTCTACTAAAAATACAAAAAATTAGCCGGGTGTGGCGGTGAGCGCCTGTAGTCTCAACTAGTCAGGAGGCTGAGGCGGGAGAATGGTGTGAACCTAGGAGGTGGAGCTTGCAGTGAGCGAAGATGGCGCCACTGCACTCCAATCTGGGTGACAGAGGAAGGCTCTGTCTCAAAAAAAAAAAAAAAAAAAAGGTCCAGAGTCTCACCTGGCATCCTGGCTCTGCCCTGAAAAGCTTTGCATTATGGGAACTCCTTTCCTTCTCACTCCCTGGCCATCTTAGGCAGCTGCTCATTTAAAAATTTCTTTTGTGGGGACCAGGACAGAGGTCCCTCTTACCTAGCTAAAATTGCAATACCAGTTCTATACTTTTCAGTGAGTACTAGTTCAATATCTTCTAATACGAACCATTTCACCTATTTAGGTAGCCTATGTATGTTGGAAGATGGTTATGATGCCCTTTCCCTTCTCTAATTACTTCCTGTATTAGTTTCTTATCGCTGGGTAGCACATTACTACAAACTTAGTAACAAAACAACACACATTTATAATCTCACAGCTTTTGTGGGTCAGGAGTTTGGACCATAGGTGTATCTTCTGCTCAGGGTCTCAGAGGCTGCAATGAAGGTGTCACCTGGGCTGTATTTTCATCTGGGGGCTTGGCTGGAGAAAAATCTATGTTCATTCAGTTTGTTGGCAGCTTTTATTTCCTCAGGACCATATGACTGGGGGACCGGCCTTTTTTTTTTTTTTGCTCGTGGTTGTCTGGAGCCTGCTCTCAGGTCCTAGAGGTCACCCAAAGAACCTACAGGCCACTTGTGGTAACCTTCCATATGGGCTTCTTCCACATGGCTGCTTTCTTCATCAAGCAAGCAAGGAAGAGTTCTCTCCTCAGGGAGGATCCAGCTTCTTTTCAAAGGGCTTTTACCAGATTAAGTCAGGTCCACCCAAGATAATATCTCTTTTGGTTAACCCCAAATCAATTCATTTGGTTCTTTATTACATCTGCAAAATTCTTGGCTAGAAGCAAGTTACAGGTTCTGCCCTCGCTCAAGGGAAGAGGATTATAGTGTGATCACCAGAAGGTGAGGATCATGGAGGTCATCTTCCTATTCTCAAGAGTTGTTTCTTAAGGCAAATTTCTTAAGATTTTCCAAATTTGCCTATGTAACACCTCATTCAACTCTGCAAGTTGGAGGACAATAATAAAATTGATCAGGTTGTTGTTGATTCTTTTAACGGGAGTGTCGGGAGTGCTGATAGAAACTGTTCAAGCTGAGCTATGTATTAGTACTACTCTTATAAGTACTAATTACTATTACTATTACTCTTAGATAATATTTATTGGGCCATCACTATATATCCAGTACTACTCCAAGTATTTTACCAGAATTTAGTCTTTATGATAACCTTAAGAGATCAGGGATATATATAAATTTTTTTTATTTTTTTGAGACAAAGTCTCTCACTTTGTTGCCTGGGCTGGAGTGCAGTGGCACGATTTTGGCTCACTGCAACCTCCACCTCCCAAGTTCAAGCGATTCTCCTGCCTCAGCCTCCCGAGGAGCTGGGATTATAGGCACCTGCCAGTACGCCCAGCTATTTTTTTGTATTTTTTGTAGAGATGGGGTTTCACCATGTTGGCCAGTCTGGTCTCAAACTCCTGACCGCAAAGATTTGCCCGCCTCAGCCTCCCAAAGTACTGGGATTACAGGCATGAGCCACCGTGCCTGGCCATAAATTTTTTATTTTTATTTTAGAGACAATCTCACTCTATTACCCTTGGAGTGCAGTGGTCCAATCTCCACTCACTGCAACCTCCACCTCCCAAGCTCAAGCGATCCTCCCACCTCAGCCTCTCATGTTGCTGAGACCAGAGGTATGTACCACCACACTGGGCTAATTTTCATATTAATTAATTAATTTGTTTATTTTTGATACCGAGTCTCACTCTGCTGCTCAGACTTGAGTGCAGTGGTGCCATCTTGGCTCACTGAAACCTCTGCCTCCTAGGTTCAAGTGATTCTCCTGCCTCAGCCTCCTGAGTAGCTGGGATTACAGGGGTGTGCCACCACACCTGGCTAACTTCTGTATTTTTAGTAGAGACGGTGTTTCACCATGTTGGCCAGGCCGGTTGTGAACGCCTGACTTCAAGTGATACACCCACCTTGGCCTCCCAAAGTTCTGGGATCACAGGCGTGAGCCACTGTGCCCGGCCTAATTTTTGTAGAAACTTGTTTCACCATGTTGCCCAGGCTGGTCTGGAACTCCTAGGCTCAAGTGATCCACCTACCTTGGCCTCCCAAAGTGCTGGGATTATAGGCATGAGCTGTGCTCACCCAGGAGGGCTATTTTTATCATCCCCATTTTATAGACTGGGAAACATTTGCATAGAGAATTTCAGGACACTAAACAAGTAAGAGGTAGAGTGAAGGTTTCAATTCAGGTAGTAAGCCTTCAGAACCTGAGAGCACTAGATTAAGCCTCCCGTTGTATTATTTTATACTTAGAAACTTTAGTTTTCCATTTCAATGGCTTCTTGTTGGAGTTTATGCTGTTTTTCTTTTCTTTTCTTTTTTTTTGATATGGAGTCTTGCCCTTGTTGCCCAGGCCGGAGTGCAATGGTGTGATCACAGCTTACTGCAACCTCTGCCTCCTGGTTCAAGCAATTCTCCTGCTTCAGCCTCCCAAGTAACTGGGATTACAGGACCAACACATTTTGTATTTTTGTATTTTTAGTAAAGACGAGGTTTCAACATGTTGGTCAGTCTGGTCTCAAACTCCTGACCTCAGGTGGTCCACCTATCTCGGCTTCCCAAAGTGCTGGGATTACAGGTGAGCCACTGCTCCCGGCCTATGCTGTTTCTTCAAAAGTTCTGTTTTCCTTGTTCAGTTGCTACAAGTGAAATATATTGGTTTATATTTATTATTTGAGTTTAGGTTTTTTATTTATTTATTTTTTGGTGAGACAGGTTCTATGATCCTACTTTAGCACTTTTTCCTAGGACATGATATTTAGCCTGTATCATTTTAGCCTATATATACCAATAAAAACATAATGGTAGATAAAATATGAAAATCCTTTTGCACTAACTGGTAAGTAGCTGCCCCACCCTACCAAACCCTTCCTACCACCCGGTCGGGCTCAGTCCCCAGCTGAAGAGCCTCTGGACCTCTTCAAGATCCTACAACTAAAGGATTAACACCTGACAAAGAGTGTGTGTGTGTGTGTGTGTGTGCGCGCGCGCTGCGCGCGCACGGGGGGTGGGGGGTGGGGCGTCTTCAAGCCTGCTTCCATTCTGATTGGTCAGTGATATAGGGATTGATAAGTATTTTGAATGTGATCCTACCTAGAAGTCTAAGTCAAGCTTTTTTCATTCTTCATGGTTTTTGTATTTTCTGTTATTTTCTAACTTGAATACTTTTGTACTTAGTCTGACAGCCACTTTAAGTTCTGTATCATAAGTCAGGTCAAGTATCACTTCCTCTGTGAAGTTTTCCCATATACTATGAAGAAGATTTAGGTTCTCTCATTTTAGAATTTTTTTATGCTTAAGACATACCACCAAAATATTAATGATCTCATAATGTTTACCTGTATTCATGACTCTTTCCCCATGAGAAACAGTGTCATTTCCTTCGGGCATCCCCAATGCCTAGAATAGTTTGTGAGACATTATAAATATTGTACTTGTTGAACAAATCAATGAATAGTTGATTAGGTTAACCAGCGGGTTGCATGGCTGAAGAGACTGTAACTGTGGTTGAGGATATTTGAAGAGATTCAAATCTAATAAAATTGTCTAGTTGGAGTCTTCAGGAGGCAAGTCTAGAATATGAGCATATCTAAGAAAACTGATAAATCCGTGGTTATGTTGAATTATTTTTCCATTTGCTATTAGCATAGATAATCAAGAATAGACTATTATAGGCCAGGTGTGGTGGCTCATGCCTGTAATCCCAGCACTTTGGGAGGCCGAGGTGGGCAGATTACCTGAGGCCAGGAGTTCGAGACCAGCCTGGCCAACATGGCAAAACCCCATCGCTACTGAAAATAGAAAAAATTAGCTGGACATGGCAGAGCGTGCCTGTAGTCCCAGCTACTCGGGAGGCTGAAGCAGGAGAATCGCTGAACCTGGGAGGCAGAGGTTGCAGTGAGCTGAGATAGTGCCATGGCACTCCAGGCTGGGCAACAGGGCAAGACTGTCTTAAAAAAAAAAAAAAAGAAGGCGGCGGCCAGGTATGGTGACTCGCACCTGTAATCCCAGCACTTTGGGAGGCCAAGGCAGGTGGATCATGAGGTCAGGAGTTTGAGACCAGTCTGGCCAAGCTAGTGAAATCATCTCTACTAAAACTACAAAAATTAGCCAGGCATGGTGGTGGGCGCTGGTAATTTCAGCTATTCGGGAGGCTGAGGCAGGAGAATTGTTTGAACCCGGGAGGCGGTGGTTGCAGTGAGCCGATATCATACCATTGCACTCTAGCCTGGGCAACAGAGCAAGACTCTGTCTCAAAAAAAAAAAAAAAAAAAGACTATTATAAAAATGATTATTTTTTATATGCTTACAGAAGACATACAAAGAGAAACATAATTGGCTCTATTATTCTGATCCAATTTCTCTTATTATTATGCAGTGTAACATTTAATACCAATATTTATAATTTTCTGAGCATCTATTTATAATTGAGCACTGATGTACTATGAAAATTATAATAAATCATAATTGAGCAACTATAATTTATTGAGTGTATCCTAAGGACTGTGCTAAGGACGTTACAACATTTAGCGATTAAACAATGCAAATTTAATTGTGTTATATTCTGACTTAAAACCTTTTAAATGATTCCTCATTGCTGTCCCAATAAGCTCCAACTTTTAGGCAAGAAATTAATTAAATCATTTATCATGATAGAGATGACCTCTTCTAGGAAGGCTTTTTTAATTCTATAGGTCTGGATTCGGTGATATTTCTTTTTTCTTTCTTTTTTTTTTTTTTTTTTTTTGAGACGGAGTCTCACTCTGTTGCCCAGGCTGGAGAGCAGTGATCTCGGCTTACTGCAACCTCCACCTCCCGGGTTCAAGCGATTCTCCTGCTTCAGCCTCCCCAGTAGCTGGGATTACAGGCGCGTGCCACCACAACCGGCTAATTTTTTTTTTTTTTTTGTATTTTTAGTAGAGGCAGGGTTTCACCATGTTAGCCAGGATGGTCTCGATCTCCTGACCTCGTGATCTGCCTGCCTCAGCCTCCCAAAGTGGGATTACAGGCATGAGCCACCGCACCTGGCCCTAGGTGATATTTCTAAAGGCCACCTTATATTTTAAGTAAATTGAACGGTTCCAGTTATAAAAATAAGTATTAACAACCCTATTCTAATTTCTTATTAGTTACAAAAATTTCCTGTTCACTTTTCTGTCTTCTCCACTAGAGTACAGATTTCTTGAGGATAGGCACCTAACAGGTCTACAACACCGTGATTGCTAAATAAATACTGAACTAATACATTAATATAATGAGAAGTTACATTTAAAAAACCCACATGGTACCATCTAATATTATTTTCAGGCTCTTCTTGCTTGCAAAACATATGCACATTTATTCTTTTTTTTTTTTTTTTTAAGAAGGAGTCTGGCTCTGTAGCCCAGGCTGGAGTGCAGTGGCGAGCTCTGGGCTCACTGCAATCTCAGCCTCACAGTTCAAGCAATTCTCCTGCCTCAGCCTCCCGAGTAGCTGGGATTACAAGCACGTGCCACCATGCCCTGCTAATTTTTGTAATTTTAGTAGAGACGGGGTTTCACTATGTCGGCCAGGCTGGTCTTGACCTCCTGACCTCAGGTGATCCACCCGCCTCGGCCTGCCAAAGTGCTGGGAATTACAGGCGTGAGCCACCGCACCTGGCCAAAACATATGTACATTTATTCTATCATTTAGTGCTTCCAAACTAGTTCAACTATAGTCATCATTGCCATTATACAGGTGAGAAAACTGAGTAACACACTTATTCCAAGGAACTGGCAAGGAAGCTGCAGTAGTCGAACTTGAACCCAGATCTCTTAACCAGTAAGGTAGCGACTTGTCCACTACTTCCTGTGGAATTCATTAAAGGCCGACTCCCAGCATGAAATTGAATGAATGGGATGAATACAACTTCTAGTGAGAGAGTATGATAAAAAGTGCTTGCTCTGTTACCGAGCAACTGAAAAAAAACTTTTTTTTTTCATTCCATCATTATTAATACAATTCAAAGTACATTCTGTGAATTTAAAACATAAATGATGAATAAATCAACATACTCCTGGCTTTTTTGAAAATTTTTCCCTCTGCTCTTTAACTCTCACCTACCTCCTTCCTTCTTTCTTTTCTAAGCCTCATAGAGGGCGCTCACAAAGTGCTACTTATTGATTGAAGAAGCTCCACTCAAAAAACACACCTCACACTGCAACTGAGAGACGCAGCGCCACCACCTCGGGCTTCCTTCTCTTTTCCACGCAGGAGGCGGGGCCAATTTCCCTCATTCAAATAAAAAACCAGAATTTGCATGGGGAATGGCTAGTCCTTGAGCTTATTGGCTGATAGCACAGTGGGCGGGGTACATATCACGAGCCCGGAGCCCCGCCCACAATAATTTGCATAACGGCCCCGGCGCGTGCAAGGGAGAAGCGGGTTTGTTTTTGAATCTGCGGAGGCGGCGGCGGTGGCAGCGGCGGCGCGGAGACTGAAGCGCGCGAAAAGCTGAGGCGGCAACGTCGGGGACGGCTGCGCGGGACGGCTCTGTAGGAAGGAACTTGGTTCCCCCTCCCTCAGCTTCCGCCCCAAAAGGTATATGTGAATCCCAGGGGCTGTTAAAACCACAGTTTCTTAAATTACTATTGTATTTCTGAGGAGTCAAGACCGCATTATGGCGGCTGCGGGAGTTGTGTTTGCGCCTGCGCGGTTGCGGAGCTGCGGGCGGCGCTGCATAGGAGCACGTGATCTTGCGGGGTCGGGCTCTAGCTGCAGTTGTGCAGCTGGCGGGGCGGTGGCTGCGCAAGCGCAATATTCATTTTCGAGATCTAATGTTCTTGTTGGACGCCATTTGGGTTCTAGATTTAATTTTCCTCGTTCTTGAGGGGTTTCTTTGTGTTACCCTTAAAATCTCACATTTTTCAAGAAAAACATTTCTCTAATGTTGTACTCCTGGGCCGACCTCAAGCTCTTCTCTGTTTTTTCGATTTTTTGAGAAGCTGTGGACTTAATTTTCTGTGAAACTGATTGTCTTTTTTGGTTCTTGATTATAATTTCAGTTTTAAAGTATTGCTGGATTGAGGTTTATATTTAGGGTGGTAAAGATCAGCACCTAGTGGTGTTCTCACGGGAAGTGCATTTATTTGGACTGCATATTTGCAAATACATTTTTAACCCTATTTTTACCTGTTGTGTTATGAATGTGTGGAATGTTTACAAAACAGAAAGAACTTTAGTTTTGGGAATATTGGGGGAAAGGGAATAGTGGAAGAAATTACAGTGTGATCGAAAATGAAATCCCAATCTGAGGATTATTTTGGTTTTAAATATTTGATCCTAAGTAAATGAAGTTTTAATTTTGATCAGTTTGTATGTTTCTGGGCATTTGGATTTTACATGTTTTAAGTTCTTTAGGTGACTTGTTCATTACTGCTTCAGCTAGATAATTGTTGCTTTTTAAATTAATCAACTCTTTTTCTTAGCATTTTTGTTTGCTATGATATGTAAGCTATAACATTTATTTGGTAAATTTTTCTGATGCAGAATTCTAGAAAGAACATCCATTACCCTGAGGCCTCTTTGAGGAAAGTGGACCATTAATAAAAAAAAAAAAATCTGTTCTTTTAAACACTATACTGTATACATGTGTGTTAGATGCAGCTGTGTTTGATTTTTTTAATTGTAAGTGTGTTCCTGGTTTTATTAATAGTTTTTTTAGGGAAAGTAATTATAAATATGCTACTGATTAGTTTAAAATGGTAGTGTCAACTATAGTTAAATCTTACGTAACACATCTGGGGGAAGTTATATAAGATTTGTTATGATTCTCCCGTTGTGCAAATTCTTTCTTACTAGGCAAAAAAAAATGCAAATGTTTTCCGTAGATTTCATCTGTGGCTCATATATACAACAACTGGTTTCTTGGTTGGTTATAACTCTTTAAGTTTGAATCAGTCTACTGTCAAATGAAGACGTGCCTTTTGCTTTATAATCTCTGTTAATTTAGGGAAATTTTTATTGCCTAAAACAAATGCCATTAGTAAATATTAACTAGATGTAATTGAAAGTAATACTTTTGGTTGGTGGATTTTTAAATGACGTCACATATGAGATAGAATGGAGTTAGGAAAGATTCTTCTTTTTTTCTCAACAGAATATTTGACCTGATGTAGTTCCTGAATCTCTAAGGTCCTGTACACACAAAGTATATTTAGAGGACAGTTGTGTAATTTTCTCGCTTTTATGTTTCTGGGGTGGTTACCTAGCAGCCCCTTTCTACCACATGCTATTTCAGGCATTTTAGAGTAGAAAATACACATAAATGTTTAGGTTAACAAAAGAACTTTGATCTTAGGGCATGGTACACCTTACATTTCCAGAAAAATGAAATACTTTGGTGTATATATTTAAGCGTATGTTTTCATTTGAATATACAGATGATTGCTTCTCAGGTTAATATTGAAGGTAGTAAGAGGTATTTGAAAATACTCGAATATGAAGAACATTTCTTGATGGGACAATTTTGATGTCATGTTTCTTACAAGGCAGATATAACCATATAAACTTAATAAGATTAATTGCCTGAACACCAACTATTAGTTTATTAGTACTTTGTTGATAACAAGTGTATTTTAAAATTTTAGTTTGGTGGTTATGATGCCACAAAATTTTGACACACATCCAACGTATGTAACTATTAAGACTAGGTTACTCCAGGAATGAATACCAAGTTACTGAAGTTATTTGAAATCTTTGTGGTTTTGTAAATTTAAGATTTTGTATGTAGTTTAGAAAAGACAGATTTGAATTATTAAATAAGTAGAACTATTTTTGCTTTAAATTAGGATTTGCATATGTGATAAATGTATTTAAATATTTTTAAACTTACTCATTATAGAACATTTGGAAAATGTTGAAAATTAATTAACAATGCTTAGAAATAACCACTCTGAAGGTATTGGTGATTTGTGACTTCACTTTTCCATGGTTGAGCAATCTATAAATGTTTATTAATTAGTTTTTCATTGGTACCATAATTTCATTTCTACTCTTTTAATGTTATGAGTGTCTTCCCATTAATTCTTCTAAAATATGTTTCATGGTTACATGATACTCTATTGTAATATCCCACATGATCAAATATTCTTTTTAAACACGTTTTTAAATGGTTACATATTATTATCTTTAAGAAGAATGTACTGTGACTTATTAAACCTTTCATTTTTTGTTTCCTGTTTTGCTTGTTGCTCATTTCTCTATTAAAAATAATGCTACAGTGAACATTCTTGTACTATACCTCAGAATATTTCTTTGAAATTACTTTCAAAGGACTTTTAAAGTAATTTGCAAAATTGATAAAAACTTTTTTTTGGAAAGCATTTTTTATCATATTCAATACCACCATCTTATGGGTGAAAAATAGCGGCTCATTAACTTTTTTTGATAACTAATGAAGTTGAATTTGTTGTTGTTTTATGTGTGCATTTTTTTTTCATTTTCTGTGAGTTAGCTGTTTGGCTTTTTGTATATTTTTCTATGGTGAGTGTTACTGTTTTTCTTATTTGTTAGTAACAGCTACTTATGGCTTTGAGGTCCTTAGCTTTTAATATTTGTCACAGTAATTTTAAAATTACCTTTTAAAGGGTTTATGATTTTATATGTTAAGAAGTTTTGCATTTTTATGTTGTAAAATCTACTGCTTTTTTTTTTTTTTTTTTTTTTTTTTGAGATAGGATCTTGCTCTGCTGTGCATGCTGAAGTGCGGTGGCAGTGATCTCTGCCCACTGCAGCCTCGACCTGCCAGGCTCAAGCAATTCTCCCACCTCTGGAGTAACTGAGACTACTGGTGAAGGCTATCACACCCTGCTAATTTTTTTATTTTATTTTATTTTTTTATAAACAAAGTCTCATTATGTTGCCCAGGCTGGTCTTGAACTCCAGGGGTCGAGAGAGTTTCCCACCTCAGCCTCCCAGAGTGCTGAGATTACAAGCATGAGCCACCATGTCCAGCCTGCACTGCCTTTTTCCTTTGTGATTTCTACAGCACTTGTCTGCCTAGAAAATATTACCTGTTGTGAGGTGAATTACATATTTATATTGTATTTTATTATTACTGTTTTTTGGGGTGGAGTCTAGCTGTGTCTCACAGGCTGGAGTGCAGTGGTATGATTTTGGCTCACTGTAACGCTCCACCTTCTGGATTCCAGCGATTCTCCTGCCTCAGCCTTCCAAGTAGCGGGGATTACAGGCGTGCATCACCACGCCCTGCTTTTAGTAGAGACAGGGTTTCCCCATGTTGGCCAGGCTGGTCTTGAACTGCTGACCTGAGGTGATCCGTCTGCCTTGGCCTCCCACAGTGCCGGAATTAGAGGTGTAAGCCACCGTGCACAGCCTTGTTCATGTGTTTTGTTAATTTTTTTACTAGAACTTTTTCTGGAAGTTTTAATAAACTTAAAAAATACTCTTACATCTATGTGGACATGTCTGTATTTTGACATATTTTGTGTTAAGATAAGTTACTAATTTCCATTTTTTTCAGATATCTAGTTTCCATAGACTTGATCCATTTCTTATTGGTTTGGTTGCTAACTTACGAGCTAGATTTGAGCAAACAATTCTGATTCATATACTAGGAATATTTAACCTGGGGTCCATTGGCCTCTAGGGGTTCTACCGATCCCTCGATATTTGATATACACCATTTTTTGTGAGTCTGTGTGTGTGCATTTTTTTCCCCCCCAAGATGGAGTTTCGCCCTTGTTGCCTAGGCTGGAGTGCAATGGCACGATCTCAGCTCATCGCAACCTCTGCCTCCCAGGTTCAAATGATTCTTCTGCCTCAGCCCCCCGAGTAGCTGGGATTGCAGGCATGTGCCATTACGCCCTGCTAATTTTGTATTTTTGGTAGAGACGGGGTTTCTCCGTGTTGGTCAGGCTGGCTCGAACTCCCTACCTCAGGTGATCTGCCTTCCTCAGCCTACCAAAGTGCTGGGATTACAGGTGTGAGCCACTGCGCCTGGCCTCGTATGTGCACTTTTCTGGGGAAACAGTGACAGCTTTCATTAGCTTCTCAAAAGAACATATAATACATAGTTTAAACAGAGATTGACAATGACTGTATCTGGGCCTTATTCTTAGAGCATTATTGCATTGTTTTATTTGCTGTAGGATTGTACACAATTTAAATATGTGTTTGTAGTGCTATATCCTATATAAAATGCAGTAGCCACTCACAAGTCCATTTTACAATTTTTTTAGCTAATTGTGGCTGTTTTTGCAGATGAACTTTAGGTTCATTTGGTTAATTAAGAAAAGAAAAAGCTAGCTAATGGTTTTGGTTACAATTCCATTAAATTTACATTGGGTGAATTTATAACCTTATACTATTTTTTTTTTAAATTCATGAGTATTACACCCTTCCTGTAGACTACCAAAATGTACTATTTGCTAGGAACTCTGGGAGAATTTGTGGTATCTGTGACTTTTCAGGAAGATGTTTTCTTGGTGCAGCTATAATTTTAGTAGAGATGAATTAGGAGATGATATAAGATTATATTTCTGTTTTTAATCTGCCTTAGGACATGATGACATAAAAATAGTGTCAGTATGAAGTTAGACATGGTAAAAATAAGTCGCAAAGTAAAGTATTGTACAATATTTGAAATCAAAATCCTTTTTTCTTAAACAAAGACAATTTGAAAAGGTACCTTATTCCTTTTCTGGCCACAGTGGACCTTAATCTCATAATAAAGATAAAAATTTTTTATTTTAATTTCCTTAGTATCATTAAATTATTATATTTTCTCATAAGGATATTTCCCTAATTATTAGAATAAGTTTATTCTTCATTAAATCTCTTTTTTATGCTGATTGCATTGAAAAAGATTATCTCCATTAATAAGGGTGTATTTCAGCTGTAATTCTACTATCTTAAATAATTGATTCAAGAGTCAGTTTATTGCCAAAATATCATTTTTATTGAACTAAACTTGTAAATTAGCAGAGGCATGAAAAGAAGAAATCAAGGAAATATAGAACTCTAATGATAAAATATTATTGGCTTTATGAAAATAAATCTGGAAACTAGATATAAAATATTAAGATATTTCCTTTAGTGGAACTCTCTTTTAAAATTCTTGCATGTTTGACCTTATATTTTATTAGAGAGGCCAAGACTATTTAAATGTTGCTTTGCCATGTTCTTTCTCAGATTGTCCTGCCATCCACAGAGTAAATCAGGGGCTTCTCCAGGCATTTTAATTTGTTGAAAACAAAACTAAGTTATTTATCGATGATTTCATCTTGTGTGGTGGAAACCATTTTGTATTGGAGACAGAGTGAGTGCTGGGGAGCATTTTCAGTTAAGAATGAGTAGATCAGGGCTGCTAGTGCTTGTTTATATGGTGTGAATGTTTTCAATTTTAAGTTTCGATCATTTGGATTTTAGAATCTTTAAGAGGATGACTCCGGTACCTCAGTCACTTTTCAAAAAAATGCCAGAGGCCTAAGGGAACTGTTATCTTCCTGAGATTCTTTATAGTTGACCTATATGAATATGAGAATCTGTGAAATGAAGATGACTTATTAAACCATCAGAAATATGCACTTATTCATGTCTGCAGTTTTCCATTGCTCAGAGTATTACAAGAAACATTTTGTGTTCTTTTATATCCAATAACTGGTAGTAACTAGCTGTGTTTAGGAGAGAGGATCCCTTTGTATGATGGTGATGTGAGGTAGTAATGCCATAATGTCTTACTATATATGATCCGTTCTCCCTATCTTTGTTGTTCGTATAGCCCTATGCTACTTGGGGGAAATATTATCTGGTTTGGTACCTAGAAATTATGTGTCCATCACTCCTGGCACTTTAACATTCTAATAAGAAATTTGATTTGTATGTTAGAATAGTTATCCTCAGAACTGTCAAAGCTGTAAAAGGAACTTTCTTTGGTTCAGTAATTCTCAATGATAATGCCTACCATTTTGTAGTAGGATAAAGCTAAAAGATGGAAAGGGAATCTGCTGTTTTGAGGACCAGG
Source organism: Macaca nemestrina (assembly GCF_043159975.1). Lineage (NCBI taxonomy): Eukaryota > Metazoa > Chordata > Mammalia > Primates > Cercopithecidae > Macaca > Macaca nemestrina. The sequence continues at coordinate 127,612,935 of NC_092134.1, read as the reverse complement.
AGACTTTGATGGAACATTAAAGAATGACTTGACTGCTGCAACTCATTCCCAGCTAAGGCTTTGGAGCCTTAGATGTATATCTGCCCTGTTACTCTTATTAGATAGAATGTCATAGGAAAAGAAAGAAATAGTAAAAAGCATAAGGGAAAAGAGGGACCACTTTTGAACTCTTTTGTTTCCTTTTAGGTGATAAATGTCTGAAGTGAATTCAATTTGAGTAAAAACTAAGCTGCCACAGTATAGGAGACTCCATTTCTGTTGTTTAAAGATGATAACGTGTTTTTTTCTTATGTAACCATACAAAGTAAGACTGTTTAGAGTTGATAAGTGATTTTGCCTTAACATATGGCTTCCATCACTAGCGGAAACATGATTACTCTCTAGTTCTACTAGCTAGAGGCAAGGAAGAAAGAACAATGGGAGTGCATACTCTTTTGAGAGCATGATATGGAAGTGGCACATAGCACTTTGACTCATAGTTTATGTGTGATCATTTAGTCATTGGGACATATTTAGCTGTGAAAGGAAGTCTGGGAAATATATCTAGCTGGATAATCATATACTTAGCTAAAACTAGAGAATGTTATAAAAGAGAAATGGATATTAATGAATAGCATTTTCTGCTATATAAGGAATTGGGAGAAGTGGTTTCAAAGTACTTCATAATTTGATACTGAAAACTATTTCTCTGTTTTAAGATTTAGGTTCAGTTATAGTATAACTCTGTATGTCTTCCATTGAAATGGTATTTTGGGGGTTTTGTGTTCGTGATTTGTGACTGGGGTCCCAGTTATTATAAATATTTATATTTGATAGAATTCTCCTCCTCTCTGCTTGCTACTGAAAACATTAAATTATGATTAGTTTTGCGAGATTTGGAATTCCTAATTTTTAAAACTCAGTGTAGTATTTTTGAACTTTACAGGTTAACTTGCTTAGTTCAAAAGGACTGTAGATGAATTAAGTGACAAATGTTTGAATAGTTTATGTTTGCATTATTTTATACAGATTATTTTTTTCTCTTTATAACTGTATGTATAAAATACACATTTTCCGTGATGGAAAATGTGACTTTTTTTTTTTTTTTCTTTTTTTAGTTGAGACTAGGGTCTCACTCTGTCAGCCAGGCTGGAGTGCAGTGGTGTGATCATGGCTCACTGTAACCTTGACCTCCTGGGCTCAAGGGATCCTCCTGACTCAGCCTTCTAGGTAGTTTGGACTACAGGCACATGCCACCATGCCCAGGTAATTTTATAATTTTTTTCTGTGTGGAGATGGGGGTCTTGCCATGTTGCCCAGTCTGGTCTTGAACTCCTGGGCTCAGGCAATCCTCCCCTCTTGGCCTCCCAAAATGTTGGGACTACAGGTGTGAGTCACTGTGCCTGGCCAAAAATGTGACTTCTAGGAGCATTGTAATATACACTGGTAAAAAGATTGTGGTTGTAAATCCTCTGCACATAGGCAAAACTTAACTGATCAATAAGTAAATAGTTAAAAGTAGCTTTCTATGGAATATGACAAGTAAAACAAGAGATGTTTTTATAGGGTACAGAAAGTGGTGAGAGTGTTGGAAGGATATCAAGGAGATTTTATGGGAGTTGTATTTTAAACAATGAATTAGACAGATAATACTAGTAAAGGGAATAAATAGTATGTTCAAAATCTCAGAGGCCAGAAAGAAAGGTAGTGTGTTAGGAGAACTCTTAATAACTCTGTGATACATATCCTTGGTTTTTGTGAATAAAAGTCATAATTGCCATGGCACCCACATAATATGCCTAATAAAGCATGTTGTTACTCTCAGCTGGAAATTCTTTATTTTCCCTTTGCTTTACTTTATATATATATTTAAAGGCATTTATTCCTTTCCACTTTTATGTTTATAGTTATTTGTGTAGTACTTTATAAGCTTCCTGGGGTTAGGAATCATATCTTATTGATATACCTGACAATTTTTTAAGACAAATTCTTTCCAAGGTATGATAAGACCACTATTAAAAGTATAAGATTGCTTTCTACAGTATCAAAGTATTAATATTCAATAAATACTTGCTTATCAAAAGAATAAAATTCCTACGTTTTAGGTGGAGGTGAAAAAAAGGGAATAAGATATTCTAATTATTTTCTTTTATTTAACTCATTATCCACAGATGTCAGAACTTTTTTTAAAATCAGACATGTAATTTACTCAAATGGCAAATACCCACATGATAAATTGTCATATGGGAAGATTTGACAGGCACTTTATGTATGAAAAATTATAAATAGTCAGTTTTAGGAAAAAAAAATCTTCAATGTCATTCATTAAGAACCAGAAGAAAATTGAGAAAACAAGGAAGCACCTTTGCTTGCTTATTAGTAAAAAGTTTCTAAAATATGACTGTGAAGAGCCTGCATATATAAATTAATAAGGGTTTGAGGAAAAGATGGAATGATATTATTTTGTATTTTAGGTTTGTATAATCTTCTTCCCCCACCAAACTGACTTTAAATGATTTAAACGTTGAAAGATAAAAGTAAATAAATAAATGAAGAAAGAAAAGAAGAACAAAAGAAAAGTCAAAGAATTTTCCTAAAATCAGTTAGTTACACAGTGAAGTGGAAAGAACAGTAGTTTGGTATTGGGACCTGGGCAATTAGTGTCTCCTCTCAGTGTTCTTTATCTTTAAAATGTGGAGTTACCTCCTACAGGGTAACGTTTTGAGGGTTAAATACGATTAGATATATAAAATGCTTAGCATCTGTGCCTCACACATATCTCTAGTTTTAATCAATCGGTGAATCAATTAGTCATTCATGAATATTTATTAAGAAGCAACTATGTGCAGGGAGCCCTGCAATGCAGGGAGATTTATAGAAAATAATATTCTTGATTTCTGGAGCTAGAATTTAAATGCATTTAAAAAGTAACTTGGAAAGGTGGGTTTCATAATACCACTCACTAGTAAGGTAAATAAGCATTTGGGAAAGTAGTTTACTTGTAAAGGTTTGTGATGGAGACCAGTTTTAGGACTGACTCATTTAAAAACAAATGGGTATTTAAAGGGAAAAAAACCCACAAGATTACTAAATTCACTAAATTTACAGTAAACATCTTCCTGGTGAAAAAGCAGCCATTTTCTCACGTTAATTGTCATATCTGCAAGGTTTGGCAGTGTTCATCCTTGGCAAAGTTAGGGATGAAGACATTTTGGGCACTAAGTCCACATAGAATTACTCCTTGCTCTCCTTTTAAAAAATCTGCTGGACGTGTTCACTCAAAATTGATACCAAGTATCATTTTTCATCGATAGCCCTTCCTTGAAATCAAGCTGCAGCCTCTTAAGGCATAGATTTGGCCATAAAGTTTGTTAAATGATTTTCTGAATTGGTATATTTTCATGTTTTCTTTGGCCATTTGAGTCACATAGGTCTATTGAGGTATTGACCTATGATGTAGTAAGACATCCCTATTGTGTGCTTAACAAAACTATGTCCATTTGATATGAAGGTAAGAGTTAACCTCTGTATGGATGTTTTGTGAAGTACTATAATTGACTTATTTATTTATTAGCTTGTCTCCACTATCAGAAACCAAGTCATCTGACTTATCTCAATGAACTTTCTTTCATCTGCAGTACCTATAATTGTAGGGTATCTTGGGGTTTGCTGAGATTCCCACATTTATCAGTATTCCAGGTTTTTTGGAAGATACTATTCTTTATTCCCTTCAAAGCTTGGAATCTATAAGCTATAGAAGAGATACTAAATTGATTTCTCGTGAAGATTTAGTAGGCATGATTTCTATATTTAAGATGCAGTCCTTGGGAGGCTGAGGCAGGAGAATCGTTTGAATCTGGAAGGCAGAGTCTGTAGTGAGCCAAGATTGCGCCACTGCGCTCCAGCCTGGGCGACAGAACAAGACTCCATCTCAAAAAAAAGTAAAAAAGATGCAATTTTTGTTCCCTGTCATACCTAATTAAAGGAAATTTGTGCTTATTTATTTATTTGTTTGTTTGTTTTTTGAGACAGTGTCTTGCTCTGTTGCCCAGGCTGGAATACAGTGGCATGATCTTGTCTCACTGCAACCTCTACCTCCCAGACTCAGGCAATTCTTGTGCTTCAGCCTCCCGAGTATCTGGGATTATAGGCATGCACTATCACGCCCTGCTAATTTGTGTATTTTTAGTAGAGATGGGGTTTCACCATGTTGGCCAGGCTAGTCTCGAACTCCTGACCTCAAGTGATCTGCCCGCTTCGGCCTCCCAAAGTGCTCTGCTTATAGATGTGAGCCACTGAGCCCAGCCTGAAATTCATTTTTAAATTTCACATTTCCAGTGTGGTTATGGTTACAAATTTGATTTATCCAATTTTTTTTTTTTTTTTGAGACAGAGTCTCACTCTGTCACCCACGTTGGAGTGCAATGGTGCAATCTCGGCTCACTCCAATCTCTGCCTCCTGGGTTCAAATGATTCTCCTGCTTCAGCCTGCCGAGTAGCTGGGATTATAGGCGCCCACCACCACACCAAGCTTATTTTTCTGTTTTTAGTAGAGATGGGGTTTCACCATGTTGGTCAGGCTGGTCTTGAACTCCTGACCTCAAGAGGATCACCTCAGGTGATCCACCTGCCTCAGCCTCCCAAAGTGCTGGGATTACAGGCATGAGCCACCGTGCCTGGTCTGACTTACCCAATTTTACCCTGGTAGGAAGGAGAACAGATTCTTACTGAAACTGTGTAAACTGAGTCATAAAAAGTAAAAAGATTGAGTTATGATACTTCATACAATATTCAATAATTGTTCTAAGCAGTCTCTGGACAAGGCTGAACAACATATTCTGTATTTTTCTTTTTTCTTTTTTTTTTTTTTTTGAGACGGAGTCTTGCTCTGCCGCCCAGGCTGGAGTGCAGTGGCCGGATCTCAGCTCACTGCAAGCTCCGCCTCCCGGGTTCACGCCATTCTCCTGCCTCAGCCTCCCAAGTAGCTGGGACTACAGGCGCCCGCCACCTCGCCTGGCTATTTTTTGTATTTTTTAGTAGAGACGGGGTTTCACTGTGTTAGCCAGGATGGTCTCGATCTCCTGACCTCGTGATCCGCCCGTCTCGGCCTCCCAAAGTGCTGGGATTACAGGCTTGAGCCACCGCGCCCGGCCTTTTTTTTTTTTTTTTTGAAATGGAATCTTGCTGTGTCGCCCAGGCTGGAGTGTGGTGGCACGAACTTGGCTCATCGCAACATCCGCCTTCAGGGTTCAAGCGATTCTCCTCCATCAGCCTCCCGAGTGGCTGGGATTAAAGGCACATGCCACCACGTCCAGCTAATTTTTGTATTTTTAGTAGAGATGAGGTTTCACCATGTTGGCCAGGCCGGTCTCCAGCTCGACCTCAGGTGATCTGCCTGCCTCGGCCTCCCAAAGTGCTGGGATTACAGGTGTGAGCCTCCATACCCGGCCCGATATTCAGTATTTTTCTATAGAATCATTCATAAAATGTTTTTGGTGGCTTCTTTAGCTTATAACCTATATTAAAACCTTTCACAGGATGTTTTTTCCCCTGATCTCTGAGGGGGAAAGATACTACTATTTCTATAAAGTACGCCTTAAGTTGGAGGTTAGAGATAGATTGAGAAGAAAGTATTCTTCTCTTATGACTATTTAAAATAAAACATTAACCACAATTAAATCATTCATTTAGTCTTAGGTAATTCTTGTTTTTTTGATCTTGTGTTAAGCAACCTACTTACACAGAATTGACTGGTCTGTAGAACATAACCATGAAAATCATGATCCATTCCCTTGATACAGTTATGACAGTTGTTGATTCATGATGTCAGCTTTATACCAGGATGCCTGCATCTATGAGTCTCTTCCATGTAAATAGTAATAGTTAAGACGATTTGGTACAGTTACTAATAATCTTTTGATGTTTATTTAAAAGACTTAATTTATAAGACACATTTCCTCAGGTAGGTGGCAGCAAAAATCTTGACTCATGTTTAGTTCTTGAGTGTCACTGCTTCTGTGTGGCCTAGTTGCTCACCTCATCTTGTATACAACTGTCATCTGTATAATTTTATTCACCATTGATACAGTTTGGATCCCTATCCCCACCCAAATCTAATGTTAAATCATAATCCTCTATGTTGGAGGTGGGGCCTGGTAGGAGATAATTGGGTCATGGGGTGGATTTTTCATGAATCGTTTAGCACCATCCCCCTTGGTACTGTCCTCCGCAGTAGTGACTTGAGTTCTTGTGAGATCAGGTCATTTAAATAGTGTGTAGCACCTCTTTTCTTTCTCTCGTTCTCGCTTCTGCCACGTGATGTGCATGCTCCCCCTTTGCCTTCCATCATGTTTGTAAATTTCCTGAGCCCTCACCCTGAGAACCCAAGCAGATACCACTGTACTTCCTGTACAGCCAGCAAAACTGTGAGCCAATTAAACTTCATTTCTTAATAAGTTACCCATTTTCAAGTATTTCTTTATAGCAGTGCAAGAATGGACTAATACAACCGTTAGTGAAGATTTCCTTACCTATCTTCTAGGACCCTTGTTTTCCAAATGCTTTGTCTTTTTATCGACTTATTCTGTCCTTGGCAGGAGAATTCTTAGAATTTTCCCTGCTGGTAGAAAGCTACACATTCTCCAGTAGCTTTTTGAGAAAGGGTGCATGGGAGATACAGGTTTTAAAGACCATGCATGTTTGAAAAATATCATTCTATATTTTCATGCTTGATTGATAGTTTGGCTGGGTATAGAATTCTAGGTTGAAAGTCTTTTCTTTCAGAATTTTAAAGACACTGCTCCATTATTTTCTTCCTACTATTATCACCACTGAGAAATCTGAAGCCATTCTGATTTCTCCTCTCAGTGGAAGCTTATAGAATTGATTATTAGTCTTTAGTCTTATGGCATTTCAATGGAACGTGCCCTTGTGTGGATCTGTTTGTTATGGTCTGCTGGCATACTTTGGGCTCTTTTGGTCTGGAAATTCTTGCCCTTCAACTCTGGAAAGTTTTCTTAAATGATTTCATTGGTGATGTCTGTGTGTGTGTGTGTGTGTGTGTGTGTGTGTGTGTGTGATTCCAATTTGAATTTTTTGAATGGATACTCCAATTGTATCTTTTCTTCTGATTTATAATTTTGCCTTTTTGCTAAGGTTGGTTTCTTCAGCTTTATCATCCAGTCCTTCTATTGAGTTTTTCATTTTTTTCTATCATGTTCTTAATTTTCATTCCTTTTCTGTAGCATTGTATTCTTCACTCAAGAATATAACATCTTGTCTGCATATATTAATTTTTTTTGAAGTTTTCTTATTCCTGCATAGTCTATTGCTTCATGTATTTTTTTTTTGCTTTCGTTTTTCTTTGGTTTCTGTCATGTTGGAAACTTTTCTCAATTGCCTTTCTTAGCTAACTGCATAATGTGATGTGGAAGATTAAAAAGTTGATTGCCTTATCTAAATTGGACAGTTTTAAACTTCCCTTTAGGCTGATCTGGGTGAGCCATTTTGGGAGAGTTCTCCAGAGACCTTAGGTCTTAGGTCTTGTGCTGGTCAGACACCCCCAGAGAATAGTCTTCCATTTTTATAAATAGAGAAATAGGCTCTGATTGCCAGCACTCTGGGAGATTCATGAAGAGGACTAGGGATCTCTGCAGTCTGGACTTGGTCCTTCTCTTTTTGATATGGTACTCTTAGTTTTTTGGTTTTTTTTCTAGACAGAATCTCACTCAAGCTCAGGCCGGAGTGCACTGGCACGATCTTGGCTCACTGCAATCTCTGCCTCCTAGACCAAGGGATTCTCCTGTCTCAGCCTCCCGAGTAGCTGGGATGACAGGTGTGTGCCACCACGCCCGGCTGTTGGCCAGCCTGGTCTTGAACTCCTGACTTCAGTTGATCTACCTGCCTTGGCCTCCCAAAGTGCTGGGATTACAGGCATGAGCCACCGTGCCTGGCCAGATACTCTCATTTTTAACTGCAGATATTGTCTTCAGACTTTTGTTAGGGTTGGGAGGAGCAGATAGTCACTGTTAAATGTGTTTGGTAAAGGCATCTAAGATATCTTTCTGCTTCTTAAACAACAGTCACCATTTTGGCCATTTTATCCTTCTCTCTGCTCCCTTCACTCTGACTTTCAAAGGTGCTTAGTAGTTCTACTTCCTATGATTTTTCAGGTTTCTGCCAGGTAAATTGGATTGGTTCTTAACTTGTTACCACTGCAGCTTGGAATATTGTGTTTTAGAGATTGCTACGTTAGTTACAGCTGGTCCTGCTTATTTATTTATTTATTTTTGAGACCAAGTCTCACTCAGTCGCCTAGGCTGGAGTACAGTAGCTTGATTTCGGATCACTGCAGCCTCCACCTCCCAGGTTCAAGCAATTCTTGTACCTGAGCCTCCCTGAGTAGCTGGGACTAAGGTGCGCCACCACACCTGGCTGATTTATGTATTTTAGTAGAGATGGGGTTTTGCCATCTTGGTCAGGCTGGTCTGGAACTCCTGGCCTTGAGTGGTCTGCCCACTTTGGCCTCCCAAAGTATTGGGATTACAGGAGTGAGCCATCACGTCTGGCCAGTCCTGCTTATTTTTCAGCTTCCCAAATCTTTGTGGCTGTTACCTTTTATTTCTCTCTGTTTTTTAGGATTTATGCCTAAAAAAAAAAACCAAAAAAAACTTTATTGTAGTTTTAGTGGGATTTGAGGGAGTGAAATTAGGTGTTCTTAGTTCATCATCTTAATACCATTCTAACATGCGTTTTAGATTTTAATATGTGTAATGTTAATAATAACTTACAATTAGAGCATCTTAATTAAATAAACAAAACATATATTTCCTCTCAACCAAATACAGTGAAACTTTTTCTTTAGATGCTATAGTTTTCAATAATTTGCATATGCAAAGTTTTCAAATAGCATAATATATAAAAAAATGTAATGGTTGACTAGAGTTAATTCTAGTTGTTTTTTTTTTTTCTTTCATTACTAATTATGTGACTCCTGGCAAATGATTACATTCACTGGTCTTAAAATTTGAGATTGTAGCACTCTTATTTTACATGGTCATTGTAAGAGGGAAATAAAAAAAAAATTGAATGCAGCTTGAGCAACATAGTGAGACATTATCTCTACAGAAACTTTTAGAAATTTGCCAGTTGTGGTGGTGTGCACCTGTGGTCCCAGTTAATCCAGAGGCTGAAGTGAGAGTCTCTTGAGCCCAGAAAGTTGAGGATGCAGTAAGCTGAGCCATGATTGCACCACTGCACTCCAGCCTGTCTACAAATAAACGAAAAAACAAAAAGACTTGTAAAAGTGCTGATTTTTAATTAGGAAAAGATTAAACATTGGATAGTCATGGAATTGTCTCCTGAACATTAGAAATTGGTTGCAAGTAGTTTTGCTTCTATAAATTAACAATGATTGGTCTCATTACAAATGACCCTATATAAAACAAATTTCTTGTAATCTGTGACATTATACAATCAAGCTGAATCTTGCTTTTTTAGTAATATTAATAAAAATTAAAAGTAAATCACTTAGGTTTCCTGTAGATTTTCTCAGAGTCATCTATCATAAGCACATAGTAGTTCCTATGTAGTTCCTGAAAAGTGCCCTACAAAAGTTATTTTTCCATCTTGGATTCTGAAGTGCAGATGTTTTTAGGCCAAGACTAAAATCTTAGTAGACATATTAGTTGACTACTTCTTAGAAAGTAGGAGTTGAGATCCTAAAAATGAAGGTTCTTTTGAGGTTTTTGTGGTAGAAACAAAAACACTGAGAATTTTAGCTCACTATTTATTGAGCAGATAACTGTGTTTTATCCTATGGAAGAGAATGGAAAATGAATTAAGATGTGATTTATATCCTTATATAAAGATTATTTGCATAAAGATACAAGTAATGAAATGTGGTAAGTATAATGATGATATGCGTAAAAGATATTGAGAGAGTAATGATACCTGGTTTGGGGATGTGCATAGTAAGGAGAGATTAAGGAAATAATTTTTAGTGATAGGGTAATATAGGTTGAATCATGTAGAGGATATATCAAGTAAACTATAATAGGATAGTTTCTTTGGGATAAAGATGCTGGCCTCGACACTTATTTTATCTGAATAACAGCCTAATTATTTTCCTTTTCTAAACTGTTTCATCAGACACAGAAACAGAACCAATGTGTGAAGGGATGGATGAAGCTCTGTCAGCTGGTACCAAGTGTTGTCTAAGTTGCATTTCTGCTTGTATCAGTTCTGTGCAATTTTATTGGAGAATTTTGGATTTTCAGATTAGGGATGTCCAACCTGTATTATTAGTAGCCAGCAGCTTTCTGTTGGTAGACTATGTTTAGATTAAGAAAAAAGTAGTCAGGATTTACATCGGAAAAGTATTTGGCAAGAGAAGGGAGGCTTGAAGAAGATATCATCCATTTGACAGTGAGTTCCGTAATTTAAATCTTTGTGGATCAGACTTCCTAAAAACAATTTCTTATATTCCAGAATGTAAGAAAGTGTTCATTAGGCAGCTCTGAATATTTTGGCTATTTGTACCTTCTTTCCCCGCCCCCCCAATTAAACATAGATTCCAGTGCTTACAGTAATATCAGTTCTATTCCAGCCTTTTTCAGTTTACCAAATCTTGCTTTTGCTTTTAATTATATTATTTATTTATTTATTTTTTGAGACAGAATCTGGCTTTGTTGACCAGACTGGATGGAGTGCAGTGGTTAAGTTCACTGTAGCCTTGAACTTCTAGGCTCAAGTGATCTTCCTGCATCAGCCTCCTGAATAGCTGGAACTACAGGTTCACATCACCACACCTGTTAATGTTTAAAATATTTTTTTTTGTAGAGAAAGAGATCTCGCTTTGTTGCCAGGCAGGTCTCAAACTCCTGGCTTCAGGAGAGCCTTCCGTCTCGGCCTCCTAGAGTGTTGGGATTATAGGCGTGAGCCACCATGCTTGGCCTAAGTCTTGCTTTTAATGAAGTCTTTGCTTGAGAATCACAGTTATATTTTTGAAGAATTAATATGACTTGGATCAAGTGTAACTTTTTTTTTCTGATATACTTAAAGCAGTTGTTACCTACATTATTCATTTTGCTTCATGGAAAATACATAAGGACCTTTTAAAGATAAGTAATTTAAAAAACTTTTGTTATGGAAAATTTCAAATATATACCAAAATAGAATGAGATAATGAATTCTGTGTGCCCATTGCTCAGCTTGAACCATTGTCAAATCATAGGGCCAATCTCGTTTTAGCTATATCCCTATTACCCCCTATACCCTTAAAACGTTTTAGTAAATACCTATATTTAGTGATGGATAGAGACAAAATACACAGGTTAGCTAAATTTTAGGAAGGTGGACTGAGGAAGAGAGAAAGAAAACGTGGAGTCTGTCGCTGATGTGAACAGGTTCTCCCTGTGCTTTTGTCCTTCCCTTCTTTTTGATTGATGTGTTTCTGCCAACCCACATTTGTTGGGTCTCAAATTTGTCTTGCTAATATACCCATTATTAGACTGAGTTTTTACCCTTTTTAAAAATTCCCTTCTTTCCATCAGAAAGAATCTATAATTCTTTGTTTTTATTTGCTTTTACTCACATCAAAATGTTGGGAGGTCTGTGTCAGGGCAGGAAATGTAATTTGCCCTGGGACTAAACACTCACCTGGGGATGTTAATATTTGTGACCATTTGTACTACTGAAGAGAAGAAATTGTTTTTATATCTATGGTAAATTACTCAAAATAAGCTTTTTGCCATCTTCTAGAGACCCTGTTGTCAAGGTTCAAAAATTTAATTGTAGGCTTTAACTGTTCTGCTAGATTTGAGCACTTTGGGGCTTAGATTCTGTGGAGAAAATCTTTAGCCTTCTATAAATTGAAATTAACTTGATCAATCAAGCTATTTTCAGGATTTAAACACTTTTCTAGAAATTATAAAATTGAAATTCTTTTCATGATAAAACTATAAAAGGTAAAAAAAAAAAAAAAAACAAAAAAAACCCAAAAAAAGGCCTTGAGCAAGGTTTAACTTTTTTTTTTTTTTTTTTTTCTGGACTGAAATGGAGGCTTTCTTTCAAGCGAATTCCCTGATGTTTGCTCTGTGTGATTTGGCTCTATCTCTGTAACTGCTAATATGTGGCATGGATTTCAAGTTGTTTGGGATCTGGATGTGCCCAAAGTCTGTATTGCAAGACGGGATTCACAGGCATTATGTTACAAAACTGGCTTGCTGCCTTCTGTTTTCTTTTTCTGTGTCCTGTGTAGCTGCATTGTTTGTTGCAGTATATGCATTAGCTGTTGCCTATGTTCAGTTTCCTGCAGGCTGACAAAGTGGGAGGGGCTTTGTTTGTTACATAGCTGAGTTTTCACTGTGTGAGTTCTTGAGTGCACATTGCAGCCATCTTAATTACACTTTTGTGCAACTGAGACTGTGCAGCTGTCTCAAAATGGCTGCTAACCTAGTCTTTGTAGCTGCTTAGGCAGCAAGTATGCCAGTGAGGAGACTTGTCACATGCATCAGGACCAGAGGTAAGAACCAATTACTCTTTATCTTTAAACATTCTCATTTTTTTCTTTTTAAAAAAGGAATTTAACTGAGTTTACTTAGAAGGGCGAACTTAGAGCTTGGTTTTTAAAAAGTTGAAATGTTTGGTAGAACCTTTAAGCCTTTATTATGAAAACAGTACATAGCATGGTGGGGTCAAAGGTTAAATTCTTGTACTTTCTCACCATTTTATGTTCTGTCATTGCCAGAACATTTGATCACCACAGTAGTGCTTTTCTGGCCCTAATTAATGTAACATTCCTTTTGTGTAGGCTATTTTAGTGTGTTTGATATTTATTTGTAGAAATTAAAACAATATATTATCCGAATAGATTTTTTTTAAAGGATCCGTAAATAAGCCTTGTTTTGCACAAAGACTACAATATTTCTAGGTTTTTGTGAGGTATTGTGTGGAAGCTTTTTGGGAAGAAGGGTAATTATATAAAGCATGAAAAAAAATTTTTAATACTGTCCAAAATCTTTTTTTGGCATTATGGGTTCCAATTCTTTCTCATCATGCTGCCTCCTCCCAGTATCCAACTCTTAGATATTTTTAAGGCTGCTTTGCTTCTTTGTTCAAATTACTTTTTGCTTAAGTTGGCATTCAGATTCAGATTTTGAATTTAGAAATAAATTCACATCTAGTCATGGATACCTCTTCTTAAAAAATATATCTAATGTATTCAGATACCATCAGAGCTGAAGTACTCAGTTGTTTTAGTTAATTAAGTGATATTATTATGTTCATTTTAGTCTTAATTTAAACCTGTAGTATATTTAAAAGAAATATAGCTCAATGATTTTGTAAATTTAATTTCAAAAAATTTAAAAAGCTTTCTTAACATTGTTCTGGAGTAGAAATGTTTATTGAGATACTGTAAGTCTGTAGTTAACCAGAAAGATGGGAGAATGAAATTCTTATTCGCGTAGTATTTCAGATAGCAGAAAAAAAAAAGCATACTTTAAGCAGCAATACTTAAATCGCAGTACCTATTAAAATCTTTTTTAGCTGGTATAATATACTCCTGGTTTTGTCCGTAGAGTATTAAGAATATATCCCTGACTTATATGACATAGAGCAGTAAGTTCTAAATTTCTGAGTAGAGTAGCTTTCTAAAAACAGAAACTTTTTGCAAGTTAAACTCTTAGGGAGGATTCCAGTATATAAAAGGAATACTTATGATTTCTGCTTAATTCCGCAAGGCTTAAGAAACAAAAGGACACATGTAATATTTTATTGTTATGTACTTATTTTATATGGTAAACTTATTCATATGCCATGTGTATTTAATAAAATGAGAATAATTTTGCTATTAAGATAAACAAAACTTTGAAACAAGATCATATCTGACAATTATAATTTTATATTAGATCCAAATCTAGTTCACTTGTTTGTAGAACCTTGGCCTCTTAAGGCACTGTGGAATTCAGTTTGAAAATTATTCTTGAATGTATCTTCTTTGTGTTGTTTTTTGATGTTCATGAAGATGGAATATAAGATCTATATGTACATGACTTAACAGTTTAAAATTGTTGCCTTGTCACGGCCTTGTGTTTATATTTGTTTTCATTACTTTTTTTTAAACAAAATAATTGTTTTTCCTAACTGATTCAGTGTCCATTTATTTAGTGGCTTCAAATGTGTTCTGGGATCAGTATTTATCTCAGTTTCATCAATAGCTTTAGCATTTTTGTTTCACTTTAGTCACTACACTGCAAAATCTTTAGGACTGTCTTATATGACATAGTCGATTCTCATAATTTGAACACTAATTTATGTAAATCATTCAGTCATATGAACTGTCCCTTAAGAAAAAGAAAAACATTTTAGTGTGTTTGAGGGATTCTATTCATCGTTCCTTTCAGCAAGGTTATCCTTGGAGTGAACATGACATACAAAAGTGAATGTGCTGTGACCTTAATCACTCTTATTTTCATGCCTTTTAATAGTAATAACAGCTCACTATCTTGGTGGCGAGAGTGGGAGGGGAGGAGACTCTAGTGTTTAAAAATACATGTATTTAAAACATTTTATATAAGGTAGAAAAACTGTCCATGTTGAAATTACTGAACAGTTTATATTGGTCTTGAGTGGGATCTTAGGGAAATTTTAATAACTCAGTCTTTTTGCCTTCTATTGCTAACTATAATATTTACCCCTGCCCTCTACAAGATTATTACTTGCACATGAGGAAATATTAACGCCCTATGGTTACTCAGGATATTATTGCTAATTCTTTCACTGCTGTGTTGCATTTTTGCAACTGTAAGCATAAATTACCCCTTACTGAGATGATTACTTTTGGGATTGGTGATAGTTTTCAAATTTTCTGTTCCAATTCCAGGTTAGCTATTATGCTGGGTAACTGAGGGCATAATAAATCTGGGAGCTGAATAATTGAAGTTTTATGATGTTATTTTGTCACTTGTTAAAATTTTCCCCTTTTGTTTACTCTTTTTCATAAACAATTTCATCTACGTAAGCCTCTAAGAGAAATGTTAGGGTGGTGACACTGGCCAAGGGTCCAAACCTGAATTTGAATACTGTTTTTCCTACCTTTTTCTGACGTTGACAAGCTTATTCCATTTTCTTTTCTTTTCTTTCTTTTTTTTCTTTTTTTTTTGACAGAGTTTCACTCTTGTTTCCCAGGCTGGAGTGTGATGGCATGACCTTGGCTCACTGCAACCTCTGCCTCCCGGGTTCAAGCAATTCTCCTGCCTCAGCCTCCTGAGTAGCTGGGATTACAGGCATGCACCACCATGCCTGGCTAATTTTTGTATTTTTAGTAGAGATGAGGTTTCTTCATGTTGGTCAGGCTGGTCTCAAAGTCCTGACCTCAGGTGATCTGCCTGCCTTGGCCTCCCAAATTGCTGAGATTACAGGTGTGAGCCACTGTGCCCTGCTAATTTCTTTTGTTGTTGTTGTCGAGACAGTCTCACTCTGTCGCCGAGGCTGGAGTGTAGTGGTGAAATCTTGGCTCACTGCAACCTCCACCTCCCAGGTTCAAGTGATTCTCCTGCCTCAGCCTCCCCAGTAGCTGAGATTGATTACAGGCGCCCACACCACGCCCGGCTAATTTTTGTATTTTTAGTAGAGACAGGGTTTCACTATGTTGGCTAGGCTGATCTTGAACTCCTGACCTAAAGGGATCCACCTGCCTTGGCCTCCCAAAGTGTTGGGATTATAGGTGTAAACCACTGCCCCCAGTCGCCTTTCTTGCTTTACTGGAGACAGAATCTCACTCTGTTTCTCAGGCTGGAGTACAGTGGCAGTCTGAGCTCACTGCAACCTCCACCTCCTGGGTTCAAACAATTCTTGTGCCTCAGCCTCCTGAGTAGCTGGTATTACAGGCATGTACCACCTTGCCCAGCTAATTTTTATGTTTTTAGTAGAGACGGGGTTTTATCACGTTGGCCAGGCTGGTCTTGAACTCCTGGCCTCAAGTGATCTGACCACCTCAGCTTCCTGAAATGCTGGGATTACAGGCATGAGGCATCGTGCCCTACGTTCATTCCATTTTTTGATTCTCGTTTCTTCATCTATAAAATGGGGGAAAATTCCTATCTATTTGGCAAGCATATGCTGAGAATCAATTTACATAATGTTTCAGAATAGTATCTTGAAATACTCTGCAAAAATCTTGCATACTAATTTTCTCAGTAATATCCAAATGCATTTCAGTTTATTTGCCTCTCAAGTGTCATATACCTTTTCAAGTGTGATTGGATCAGTGTATATTTAAAAACTATGAGAAATTTCTTGTATAACTCATGCTCAGAAGCAAGAAGTGCTAAGTAACACTATATCCACTTAGTAATGTTATATATTCATTTTTGTAGTACTGAGACCTACTCTGTTAGCATAAATTAGCCATCCTTTGTTGTATATGGATATGGCAGATGTATTTATTAAGTAAAGCCAATATAGAATGTTGACATTACAGAATTTAGAGGAGTAGGAGAAATGTTTTGGGTATAGTCTGGCTGAGTTCTTCAAATATACTGTGAGAAAATAACTTATCTAAAAACATGACTTGAATTCATGGCCTAGAGTTTCCTGTGTTTCCGTACAAATGAGAATCATAAAAACAGTAATTTCTCTTTCAGAAAAATTCATTTTCAGAGCTACAGACTGGCAGCTAGCAAACACTTTTATTCTTGTTTTTATTCTTTAGCCACTAGCCCATTTCTCTAATTGTTAACATTTAAAGTTGTCAGATTTTACCTAAAAATCTAGGTGTCTTGCCTCTTGAAAAGCAAACAACATTTTTGCTTGAGAATAGCAATCTATATAACTGAGTATAGATGCTGTCTCCTTCAGATAGGGCCTCCTCTTGCCCACCTCTGGTCCTCTTCAGTGAATCACATTACCTGTGTGGCCTTGGAAAACAGTTCCTTTTAAATATCTATCCTACGTATTTGATAGGTTATTGGCAACCTTAAATATCTAAAATACAACTTCTAACCCAAAAGAAGGTAAGCATAAGTAAAATGTAGCCTACTTTACTTGGTAGGAGAGACTTAGAATATATAAAGTCAGTTTACTCTTTAGAAGATGTGGCACCTTTTGTAACCTTTCACTTTGTCCTAATTTTTTATAGAGTGCCATGGGAGCCAAATGAAGGAGATCCAATGACATAACAACAAGTAACAATTGATTGAAAGTGAAGAGATTAAAGAAATACTAATTAGAAACATAAGTATCTTGAGATCTTTTATGTGATAATCAGTTCTGTTTTCTTTAAATGTTATCACTGTATTAAAGGACATCACTATCAACTTGATGTTCTTAATGGTGATACTGAATAAGAAAAAGTTAAAGTGTATTCAAGCTATGCGGTTTACTGAACAGGTAAATGAAATAACATTTTATAAAAGATTTTTGCTCAAATTAGTTGAGCTAAGAAGTTTTATCACTTAAAATAATGAGTAAATGTCCTAATAGAACGTTTTCTTAACTGTACACTAGATTAGACAATGGCTGTTAGGCCATTACAAACTTCGTTTTTTTGAAAACTTACTACTGTTTACATTTATTAATTTAACATTTACAGTGGCTATGTGAAGACTACCTTGATGATGCATGAAGCATGATAATTTATAATCTTGATCTGACTTAAATTTGAATTCCACATTTCCCAGAGGAAAGCCAGCTTGTTAACATTCAAATAATACCACGACATTGGTAACTCTAAGGAAGAGCTAAAAGACTGTTATGCCTTTTTGGAAAATGTTTACTAGTTAGAGTTCAGCTTTAGAGAAAATTGAAAAAGTGATTAACTTGCATGGGAAACAGTGACTCCCCTGCTTTACTGTTCTTCACACTTTGAAAAAAGAAAGTGGTTTGGGAGAAAGCCTAATGTCTATTCAAATAAGTGATTGTTTTTTTAATTGCCCAGGTTAGAACTCTCACAAAGAGTTCTCTGTTGATGATTTGTAACCGTCTGTTATTATTCATTAATATGTGAATATGGAAATTGTGAAAACAGCACAAATTGATTTAGTAAATCTTCATCAGTTTAATGAAAGAGGGACCTTAACACTGGAGAGAGGTCTGAGGAATTGCTTCTGCATCTGCCTGAGGGAATCTGTCTTTCCTTCTGAAGTAAGCCAGATACAGCTAGCCAACTGCCAGTAGAACTATCTGACCTAGTATATCCCTTTGTTGGATATAGAAGTACCTGTATCATGGCATACATAGTGGAAAACATTAGTATAGAAGTTAGGAAAAGATTATTTCTGCTCTGATACTGTTATTAAGTAATTATGTAGTTTTGGATGAATATTTAACCTCTTTGTGTTATCCCTGATCATTAATTGAGAGGGGTCGTTGGAAGAACACCAACTTTGAGTCAAACAGAGTCAGGGTGAATCCATGTTCTTCCTCTCATTAGTTATAGGTTATCTGAAAAATGGATATATAGTGTTCAAAGTACAGTACCTATTTATGATTATGTGTTCAATAAGTCTTAGGTATTTTGTTTGTTTTGAGACAGAGTTTCGCTTTTGTTGCCCAAGCTGGAGTGCAATGGTGCAATCTCAGCTCCCTGCAACCTCCGCCTCCCGGATTCAAGCAGTTCTCCTCCCTTAGCTTCCTAAGTAGCTGGAATTATAGGCGTGCGCCACCATGCCTGGCTAATTTTGTATTTTTAGTAGAGACAGGGTTTCACCATGTTGGCCAGGCTGGTCTCGAACTCCTGACCTCAAGTGATCCGCCTGCCTCGGCCTCCAAAAGTTCTGGGATTACAGGTGTGAGCCACCACGGCTGGCCAAGTCTTAGGTATTTTTATGGAATGAGGCAAGTTACTTATTTTCAGAACCTCAGTTTTTCTTGTTTTTAAAATGGGAATAATGTTTATCATAAAGAACTAATATTAGGGTTTAAATGAGGATAACAAATATAAAGCGACTAGTGAAGTGTAGCACAAATTAAGTATTGGTTGCGTTTGTTTCACAAGATTCCCTTTAGCACAGATCTTTGTTTTTTTCTTTTAAAAATCATTATTTCAGGAAGAATGGGGTTGGGAGAAATCTGGTCTACGGGGTAGTTTGGAAACTGATCTTTAGGGAGAGGGCATTTTTAGGGACCTGGCTGATTTATAGTAAAAATGTCAGAGAGCAGGGTGTTTAGAATCTCCAAGTGAAGACTTTGAAGAGTCTAAAGGGGACAAAATAAGAATTCTTACTTGTGCAAAGGCAGCATGGTAGAGTGAAAACTAAAACAGACTGTGAATTGATCAATTACTCAACAAATTTAACAGCTATTTATTATGCACCTATTATTTGCCAGGTACTGTTTGATGCTTAGCATATAAGATCCTTGCTCTCCCTCAGGGAGTTTACACTGTGGAGGGAGTGGGAAGACACAGACAATAAATTCAAGAGAAGGTTGCAAATACTTAGGGATTATGAATGCTGTGGGGTAGGGTAGAATAGGTATCTAAGAGCTAGATGAGCACTACTCAAAATGTGGCCTGTGATCAGTCTGAGAACTGTTTGCTTTTGGTCCTCTGTGAGATAACTGAAATTGAGAGTTTATAGAAATTTTTACATCAATCTGATAATGTAATTTTATGTCGATTGAGTCAAAACAATTAAGACTCATATTTTATATGCCTATTTTAAATTTCATTTTTCAAGTAATTCATTGCCACCATATTTTACAACAGCATTGATCTATAGTGGGTTGAAAATAAAACACCAGTCTTTACTGTATTCATTTGAGCAGTGAGCTAGATCAACAGTTGCCATTGTTAGTAGTTTTAGTAAGCGTGTTGTGGAGATTTTCAGCTTCTTTTGATGAATTAATTCACTGTCAAGTAATTAGCTTATTTGGCTTAAAAATATTTACATCCATGTTATTTACACTGTATTTTATGTTGGACTGAATGATTTTAGGTCTTTTGATTTTCAAATACTTTTATTCATGGTTGGATGCATGATACAAGTAGGAAGAGAGCAAAACTAAAACTATAAGGTATATAATAAGTGATTTCTTTTTTAAATTTTTAACTTCTAGATTCGGTTCTCAATACTTAGATTATTTCTAATATTTTTTTCTCAACTCATATTTTATGATCAGTATATGGTACTTAGAAAGCTCTTTTGATATAAGACCTTTCCTCCAACCAAGAGTTAATTGATATGGTGTACACTGCATGAAATTAAATCATTATGTTTGTTCCCATCACTTCATCTGCTGCTGGTGGGTCATAGATCCTGAGAAGAGAATATAGTTGTTTGAGGAAATTTATCGTTGATAACCTGGGTAATATTTTTGATTGTCTGTATAAGTTCTACCATTTGTATTGATAAATAATAACTTTATGAGTCCCCTCATTTATAGCCCCATTATCTTTTTTATGTAATAGGGGTAACTTAAGAATTATGTTGAAGATAGCTGAAAATAAGATTTAGAAATACGGGAAATATTTTGGATAACCCCTAGTTAGCATTTTAAGTACTTCTTTTCATTTTATTATTTCAGATGTGGGACTAAATTAGTTTCTGGATTGTTATTTTAAAATGAAATTTAATATATCTATAGCCTTAATGAAAATGGTAATGGAGTAGAATTAGATATTAATAGATCATAAATTAACTACAAACTAAATAAAAATTTTAAAAAAAGGCCTTACAGATAATGACTCAACTCTTGCCTTGTCATATCTGGCCAGTGAAAACAATACATGAATGATACAGGTTTGAAAAGAATGTGGCACAGACAGAATATTTTCTTGTGAAGACGTTCTTAATTTAGTATGCCTAGGTTTTGGTACTGAGCATATGCTTTGGTAATATTAACTAGTGGTAAATGTGTTGAATTGTTTAACCATCATGATAGTGATACTTGAAGGTACACAATTCTTATTATTTGGTGAAATGTTAAACAATATACTTATAAGAGCAAATCTACTTAATGATGTTTACTATTTAATTGATTAGTTAAAATTTGAAAGGGAGTTGTAGAGTAGAATGAGGATAGCTTTTAGGTAATGTGAATTATAATTTGTAAAATTTTTAATGATTGTTAAACAGCAGCCATTGAATTTACGTGGTCTGTGCCATAAGTAAGCTAAGGCTTTTGAATATCTCTGAGAGTTAAAAATATTTTTCTTGTGGTGGGGGGTGGAATTTCAGTTATATAAGAATTATAAATTGGTTTTCTTTTATTACCTGGATTTGAATTATATTAGTAAGTAGATAACTAGATATATTCTAGAACCAGTCAGTACATGTTGGGGAACAAATGGGGAGGGTTTACTCAGCAGTACTCCCCTTTAGTTTGGTCATGAAATGAGGACTGCTTTATGTAAATTGTTCTTACTGGCGCCAGCTAGCTGTAACTGCAGTCTGGCTGTGCTGGGGCAGCAAATAAAATGTGTCATGGATTTTCTGTTTGGAATGTATAAGAATTAAGCCTTTTGGACTGAAAGAACAGAGTTGATACATTAGAATAGCAGTAGTGAGACCACAATTGACAGTGAATATGTGAAATAGTGAGAAGCTATAAGCCTTTTAAGCTTTTAGTTCTTTTATAGATTTATGCCTATTGATACTATTGGGTAATATGTGGGAGGTACTTAACTGCACACAGTTGCTGCAGACCTAATAGTTGGCAGCATAGAAAGCAGTACAAAGAATTCTGATTCTAGGCATTTTCACTTGAAATAGTCATTTTGAAGATATACTCTGTGTGTTCTGTGAGCTTCATTGACATATTGTCTGACGTTTTTTGGCTTTTGTGGTAAATGGGATGTATGCTGCACAAACTACCCAACAGATGTGAACCACTGTTTGAAAGGAATTTTAATATGTAGCCAACCTACTATATTCTTTTTTATTTTTAATGAATATGAATCAAACAAGAAATTTAGACTCAAGAAGGCTTACCTAGAAGTCTGCATTAGCTTTTAATGTTTATACAAATGAACTAAGTAGCAGTGGTTTACAGAAGAGGAAGTCCTTTTCACAGTGTCAAGCTGCCCACAGGTAAGAGATTCAGGTCCTTTTTCTGTGACACCTACCCCCCAGGCTTTATATTTTTCTCTCACCATTGGTAAGTTTTAAAAAATGTGTTTGTTTTTAGTTCTAATGAAAACAGGATTGGTAGATCGTTTAATGTTAATATTCAGGAGATTTTGAATGCCACATTTGGATTTGGTATTTTTTAAAATGTAATTTTCATCTTCTCAAAATTCCTTCACATTTGAATTGAAATGAACTAACAGTGGACTTCATATGTGATTATTACTCATGCATACAATATGTTCATATTACATAGAAATCAGTTTTAGATCTCTTTTCATTATAGTCTGTTAGTATATTCTCAGTTGTAGTGACACCAACTGGTACATGCAGAGAGATGACATTTTGTAACCTCACTTAAGTATAAAGTTTAAGTTTAAATTTACCACTTTGAATTCACCTTTACAAATCAGAGTGCTTATGTTTTCAAATATGGCTCATTGACATACATTAGATAATGTATATTTATACATGTAACTTGGTCAATTTTTCTACTTCCACCCTTATTCTTTCCATTTCTCTATATTTAAATTTATTATTTTAATAAAGTGAATTTTAGAAGTCTAAAATGAATGTATTAATTAGGAATTCCATTAAATTTAATATTTCTTAACCTGGGTTAAAGGAACACAGTCATTTGTTATTCTTTTTTTCTACACTTGAAATATTGTATACAAAAATACAAAATTCCATTGCAATAAAAATAATACCATTGCTGTAAAGATACGGAGGTATATGCTTATAAAGAAATGCCAATATGTGTGTTCATTCGTATCAGTAAGGCCAGAGATATATTACTGATTGTAATAATTTTTGGAGGGTGGGTGTGAAGAGTTGAATAGCAGAGTCAAGTGAAGAGTGGTAGTGAGATAGCTTAGAGAAGTGTATCAAAGAAAGGAATTATGTTAGGCAGCTCTCTGCTCTTTCCCTCCCTCTTTAGAAGTCAAGCAGCAGGCTCTTTCTGTAACCATAAAGTGTTACTTTTAGGTGGGACTTCCAGTTCTCTAATTTCTGAAAGTTTGGTCACTTATTGCTACATGGTTGTATACTTTAAAACTGGGGGCCAGCTGTAATAGAAGCCACACTCATGTTTCAGGGGCAGGAACTGTTCCTTACTTGTTGCCTTTTGACAATGTTGCTTGGATTAAAAAAAAACAACATGTATTTTATTGATTATAGAAACAACATTTTTTGTGTGTGTTTCATCTCAGTAAACAATTTCACTATGATTGACAAAATGATAATAGTAGAAAGAAATCAATTTTGATTAATGTGTTTGAGGTTGGGTGAGGGAAAGGTCATGCTTCTTGGTGTAGAAGACATACACATCTGAAACAGTAGGAAAAAGTTTTTCAAACTTCTCTTGTGCTATTATATTGGTTAGAGGAATGCTGCGCAGGGAAGATAGTTGAGATGGGTTGGTTTTTAAAATATAGACAGAGAAAAAGTTGATAGACAAAAACAGGAATTTATTGAATGCTGTTAGAGTTGGAGGTCATAGCAAAGAAAGATGAGGGATAGTAGGACAGAGGTGTATTTTGTATATAGACAACCAAAACAAAGATAAAAGTCATGAGTATGATTACAGGCGTGGTGGCTCGCGCCTGTAATCCCAGCACTTTAGGAGGCCAAGGCAGGCGAATCACCTGAGGTCAGGAGCTCGAGACCAGCCTGACTAACATGGTGAAACCCCATTTCTACTAAAAATACAAAGAATTAGCCAGACATGGTGGTGTGCACATGTCATCCCAGCTACTTGGGAGGCTGAGGCAGGAGAATTGCTTGAATCCGGGAGACAGAGGTTACCGTGAGCCAAGATCGCACCATTGCACTCCAGCTTGGGCAACAAGACTGAAACTCCATCTCTAAAAAAAAAAAACCAAAAACAAACAAAAAAACAGAACACCAAAAAAACAAAGTCATGAGGATAAAGGTATATATAGTCTTTGAGGCTATTGAAGTTGAGTGTGAATGATCCGAAATTTGTAGTATAAAAATCTTTGAGTTCCTAAAAAGTGTTTGTGTTCCTCTTAAAAAACAAAATGTATTTAGCAAGCAATGTAGAATCCTCAAAATCTTCAAAATGAAATTAACTAATGAAAAGTGTAAAATGAATGTATTAGTTAGGAAATCAATTAAATTTAATATTTCTTAACCTGGGTTAAAGGAACATAGTCATTTGTTATTCTTTTTTTCTGTGCTTGAAATATTATATACAAAAATACACAATTCCATTGCAATAAAAATAATATATTACCATTACTGTAAAGATATGAGGGTGTATGCTTATAAAGAATTTTAAAATTTTGTATACAGTATTTCAGGTAGTTTCTAATATTGTTCTTTGCACTGAAACCTACTGTTTGATGTTCCTGACAGATAATTATGTAGTTTATACTTCACCATTTCTAATGATGGAAGGGGGGAGAGTCTCTAATTTCATAAGGCAGTTTCTTCTTTTGTTGGGCATCCAAACAAATTAACGTTTGTTGATTTTGAGATGAAGTTGCCTTTCATTACTTTTATTTTTGCCTGTCATAGTCCCCCACTTCCTGTCTGTCTGTAGCTCTCTTTCTCTTTTATGTCTTTTACATGACAAATAGATACTATTTAAAGAAAGCTCATTAAAATTTTCTTATGTTTTCTAGGCTAAATATCAATATCCTTCATTTTTTCCCAACATTTCCTCATACAACATACTGTTCCAGAGCATTCTTTAGCATGGTCATCTCACAGTTATTAGGTCCTTCTTTATCTGTGATGCTCAGAACCAAACATAATTAACTACTCTAAAAATGTTCCCCTTCTCCTTGGCTGTTTGTTCTACAGTTTAACTTTGCATTAGCATTTTTGGTAGCCACCTTGAGCTGTTGGATTTTCTGAGTTTGCATTAAGTTAAAACACCTCAGTCTTTCCCTAACAGGCATTGATAAACTTTAATATACTTTAATATTTGAAACAACTATGTTACCTTATTATGTTTTCTTAATAATTTCTAATGTTGTTCATCATATTTAGTATGCTTTGTCTCCATCTTCCTTGCAAGGTTTTTTTCTGTTTTAATAGTGTTTTTAAAGAACTGGCTTTTGGTTCCTTGATTGCTTGCTCTTTTGTTTTCTTTCATAATTTTTCTGCTTTTATTGTAATTCCATGCTTTGGGATTATACCTTTTTGCCTTTATTAATGTTTTTGAGTTTTTTGTTAATATATGCATTTAAGGCTATCAGTTTTAATCTGAATATCATTTTGGCTGATTTCCTTAGGTCGTATTCTGTTAGTACTTTGTTGGTATTTTTTCACTGATTTCCTTCTACCTCTAAAAGTTTTTTTTTTTTTATAAAGAGATAATTTTTCTGTCATCTTGTTGGTATATTTATTACATTATGACTAGAGAATATAGCCTTCAGTGTTTTTTTTTTTTTGTCTTTGAATTTGTTAAGATTTTCTTGTCACCATATACATGGTCAATATTAATGTACATTGGCTATATTTGTAAAAAAATTGGTTTTGGGTTTATTGGATATACAGTTCTATTTATTGTTCTGTTATTCTGGCATGCTAATAGGATGTTCATTCTTTATTTTGTTTTCTTCATCTATAGATTTATCTCTGATTGTGAATTTGTTAGTTTTTTCCTGAATTATTTAAACCTGTTTTATCAATAGGACATATCTTTTTTTTTGTTCTATTACTTGATTTTCAACTTGAATTCTTTTTTATATGTCATATATAGGTTTCATATGTATACCTACCCTTTTTTAGTGTTACTATTTGCCTAGCGTATCATTTTCTATCCTTCTATTTCAACCTTTACTCTAAGGTATTACTCTAAGGTATGTCTCGTTTATAGTGCATAGCTAATGATATTTTTGTTGCTTTACACAGCTTGAAACCCACCAGGTTTTTCCCGATTGATAATTTTCTTTATTTTTGTCCCATATTCTGCAACTTATTAGTTTGTTAACTTACACATTGCAATTATCTGGCATAAATAACGTATTTATTTTAAAGATGATTGATCCTCAGTTATTTCAGCCTGCTCAAGAGTTTTTACCTTTGGAGCTTTGCTAATTTCCTTATCTGAATTCCTTCATAGGGTCTTCTGCTGTCTTGTCTTATATTTATCTATAATCGTTTTACCAAGGGTCTGCGTTCTCTGTCTTTGCTCAGAAGTAATATATTTATTTCCTCACTCAAGCTGATTGTTAGCTTTGCTAGCTATAGAATTCTACAGTGAAAATAACTTTTCTCATGAATTTTGAGGGTACTTTTTTTTTTTTAGCTTTCAGTATTGCTGATGACAAGTCTGATGCCAGTTTAATTCTTTCTCTTCTGTAAATGATACTCTAAGTTATTAATATTTCCCTATAATGATTTTCTGAAATCTTATCACAGTATGCCTAGGTGTCAAAAAATTTTATTTTGCTTGTTTTAATTTAGTCTGTTATGGGATTCAGTAGGCCTTTATTATTGGAAAACTTGTGTATTTTTTCAGATTTGCTGATTTTTTTTTTCTTATGTTTTCCCTCCTTTTTTTCTTGGTTCTTTTTTCCCGAAACTTGAGTTAATTGAAAGTTGTTGCTTCTGGGTATATTTCTTATGTGTTTGTTCTTGTGGGTGTAATAGCTTCTCATACACTTAGAGGATTTTTTAATATACTGTTTTAAAATGTCTTCTGTTTATTCTCCTACTAATTAGCTAGTGTTTTTTGTGGGGTTTGGCCCCTGACCTTTTGTTTTGAATTCTTGAATGTATTTGAATTCTTGAATGTAATCATTTGAATTCTTGAATGTAATCATTTTGGTATTTGAGATTTCCTGTTTTACTTTGGCTGGATGCTGATGGTTCAGGTGACTGTGAGTGGTGGGCAAGTGGTACTTGCTGCACATAGGATATGCTGGTAATTTGTCTTTGGGATGGTAGCTTCCATGTCTCTCTGGGGGCATAGTGTCTATATAAGTTACTACTCTAGCTCACAAATGTCAATGCTGCCCTGGTTTAGCACTAGCATGGAAGAGAGAATGTCTGATGAACTTAACTGTTCAAATACCAATTACATGAGTGTATTTTCATGTGATGATTCACACTGGCCTATCAGGTCTAAATTGAAAGTCTGTTATTTGTACCCCCTTGTCTCTGTGTAAGTGAGGTACTTTAACTAGTTTGACATTTATCCTTCTAGTCTTTAAAATATCACTTGCATGCCTGTATACATGTTTAGATTTGTGTGTGTGTGTTTTAAAATATAATGGCATAAAAACAGGGAACATTTATTGACTGCTTACAGTATCTAAGTACTTTCTATTTATTATGTCATTTAATTCCCATAGCATTTCCACGAAGACAGACTTTGTCATTTCAGTTTCATAGATGAGGATACTGAGGTAAGGAGAAGATACATATTTTAGATAGATAACCAGGAAATAATAGGATTAATATTTAAAAAGATATTTCTGGTCCTGGGATTTGCACTATTAATTACTAAGAAGTCTGCTTTTTTGGTACATTTGACAATATTTCTCAGAGATTTTTTTTTTTAATGCCTGGGATATTAAGGGTTTTTATTTTTGTGTTTGCTATGACAGTGCAGCAGTAGGCATCCTGATACATTCCTTTGTAAAACATGTTGGTACATAGATAGATACCTTAAAGGTCCTTTGGTGTGTCAAAATGATGCACAGTTCCTGCTTATTTGTCCTTAAAAATGGATATGACACTTAACTCTTCTGCTTATGGTACATAAGACCGCTCATTTCTGTATATTAATGCTAACCACAAATAATTGCCAATCTGATGTTTAAAAATGGATTTTCTCTTTTTGTTTTGTCTTTTTTTGATGATTAGGTTGAATGCCTTTTCTCATATGTGTTTCATGAATTGGCTGCTCACGTTTCTTTATTTTTTTTTCCAACTGTTTGTCCTTTTCATTCACTAATAGATTTTCTTTTTTATTCTGGATACTAATCCTATAGCTCTATGCCATTTTTTTCAAGGATTTCTCCTAACTTGTGGTTACTTGTACTTTCTGTGCCTTTGAATATTTCTATTAATTTTATATCCAGTGTCTTTGCTATTGCACTTAACTGCCATTTTGATCGATTTTCCACCATTTATTTCAAAATCCATTTCTTCCTTATTTGTTATGTTTTATTTTTGTTTGAGACAGAGTCTTGCTCTTGTCACCCAGGCTGGAGTACAGTCGCATGATCTTGGCTCACTGCAACCTCTGCCTCCCGGGTTCAAGCCATTCTCCTGCCTCAGCCTCCTGAGTCACTGGGATTACAGGTGTCTGCCACCACGCCCGGCTAATTTTTGTATTTTTAATAGAGATGGGGTTTCGCCATGTTGGCCAGGCCAATCTTAAACTCCTGACCTCAGGTGATCCGCCAGTCTTGGCCTCCCAAACTGCTGGGATTACAGATGTGGACCATCACGCCTGGCCTTTCTTCCTTATTTGTGATGCTTCTCTGTCATAGTTACATTTTTTATTGTTTGCGTGTGTCTTTTGGATAATTATTCTGTTGTACTCTTTTTTTTTTTTTTGTACTTATGATAATAATGCTTTGTTATATGCTGTCACATTTGAGAGGGCAAACATTCCTCATTACTTTTGATTTTCAGGTTTTTCCCTGTTTTTAGCATTGTTTCACTTAGAGATTAAGTTTTCTTTTTTTTTTTTTTTTTTGGATATGGAGTCTCGCTCTGTTGCTCAGGCTGTAGTGCAATGGCGCTGGGCTCACTAATTTTTGTATTTTTAGTAGAGATGGGGTTTCACCATTTTGGCCAGGGTGGTCTCTTAACTCCTGACCTCGTGATCTGCCTGCCTCGGCCTCCAAAAGTGCTGGGATTGCAGGTGTGAGCCACCGTACCTGCCCTCAGATTAAGTTTTAAAAGTTTGTCATGCTACAAAATACCTAGGTGGAATTTTCTTTTTCTTTCTTTTCTTTTTTCTTTTGTTCTTTCTTTTCTTTTTCTTTCTTTTCTTTCATCTTTCTTTTTTTTTTTTTTTGAGACAGAGTCTCATTCTGTCACTCAGACTGGAGTGCAGTAGCATGATTATAGTTCACTGCAGCTTTGACTTCCTCCCAGGTAGCTGGGGCCACAGACACGTGTCACCACACCTGGCTAATTTTTTAATTTTTTGCTGAGGTGGGGTCTCACTATGTTGCCCAGACTGGTCTTGAACTCCTGGGCTCAAGCAATCCTCTTGTCCCAGCTTTCCAAAGTGTTGGGATTACAGGCATGAGCCACCATGCCTGGCTATAGTTACTTTTAAAAATTCTCCTTTTTTTTTCTTTAGTCACCTCCCTGACAATACTTCTAATAAATTTTATCCAGGAAGAATTGATTTTTTTTTTTACGTTGAGTCTTAGCTCTAACATTTCATAAGACGGCTCTAACATGTCATGTAAGTGTTTCTAGATACCTTTTTCTTGCCATTCTGATTTTTTTTTTTTTTTTTGAGACATTCTCCCTCTGTCACCCTGGCTGAAGTGAAGTGGCGCGGTGTCGGCTCACTGCAACCTCCGCCTGGGTTCAAGCGGTTCTTCTGCCTCTGCTTTCTGAATAGCTGGGATTTTATCGTGCCTGGCTAATGTTTTGTATTTTTAGTTGAGATAGGGTTTCCCCACGTTGTCCAGGCTGGTCTTGAACTTCCAAGCTTAGGTGATCCACCCACCTCACCCTTCCAGAGTGCTAGGATTACATTCACGAGCCACAGCACCTGGCCTGAATGTTTTCTTCGTTGTATCTTTTGACTCCTGTTTGAGCTTTTACTGTTTTGCTCAGGATTTTCACAACATATTGAATATAGTGTCATATCCTTTGTTTTTGTGTTTAAGAGAAATGTCTGTGGTGTTTTATTACTATGGTGTTTTTTGTGTTGAAGAGAAATATCTGTGGTGTATTATTATGGAATTTCTTGTTAGTTTGAAGTGATCTTTATCAGCTTAAGGAATGATTTTTATGTTCTTAATTTTTATTTTTATCAGTGCTTAATTTTAATTTTTATCAGTGAATGAGTGTTGAAATATTAGTGTCTTTTCAATTTCTGTTAAGAAAGAGTTAATTTTTGTTTACCATTTTTATATTGTCAGTAAATTTCCTACTATGCTTTAAAAATTATTAAAGGTATTTAAAATGGAAAAACAGTGCAGTTTAGGATAGAGACGTTAATATCATCTTTTAGTAGTTAACCAGGAATATGGGGATACAAGAATTCGAAGAAAATGTGTAGTTTCTTGCCTCCTGGCTTTAATGATCTGACATAGTCACAGTTAGGCCTCACAAACTGCTCTTCTAGTCTCTCTCAGCACTGTTCTTTGCACAGTATATTTATTGAATTGATTGTTGTGCTGTTAACAGTGAGGTGGCTGATCGAACTTTTTTCTGTTTACCAGTCAAATGGCTTCAGACTGTTTATGTCAACAGTAGAAAAGATGATTAAAAATTTAGAAGAGAAATATGGTATTTGGAAATGCCAAAATAAGGTCCTAGATCTGCATTTGTGAACCCTCAAAAAGAGCTTAGTTGTATGTACTTGGTGGCTTACTGCATTTATCACTGAATTTCCTTGGAATTTTTCTCCCCCGCTTCTCTCTCTCCTCTTCCTCCTTTTAAATTTTTTTTTAATTCTGGAGGCTCTAGGCTCAGTTAAATATTTTCATGTGGCAGAGAGCCAGATTTCCAATAGCCCTGAACTCAGCATGCTGCTGTTGCTTAGCAACTACTTGTGAAGTCTTGTGGCTATAACTGAATTATAAATAGGGTTATGAGCAGAAGTGCAATTGAAATTGAGATTGGAAAGAAAGGCATACTCTTTTTTTTTCCCCATCTCACTTGAATTTGAGTGATTTTTTTTTTTTTTTTAATGCAGAGTCAGTTTTCAGAAATCTGGCTTATAAACATTGGTAATACTAACCCTATCAGGAAGACAATATGGGCATCTTTGTAATTACACATTTGGAAGCTTCCCCCCCCCCCCGAAGACTAAACAGTCTATAATGGAGACATGGCAGTTCATAGACACTAGAGAACAGAACTTCTCCTAATTTTCCTGGTCATACATGTAGAACAATATCCATACATTGTATTACTGCTATATTTCTCTTCCACATTTATGTTAAAATCTACATACAGGAACACTTTATTAGATTATGTTCTTGTACTTTTCATCACATCATTTCTTTAGAGTGGCTTAAAAATTGTCCTATAATCATGACCACATAGGCATTTGATGAATATTGAATACATGAGTAAATCAACCTATCTTTATTATTGCTTAAACAGTACATTTTAAAGTACACTTCATTAAAATGTTATCAGCAAAAAACCTGAAAGATTCTTTAAGGTCTTCTAATTTAATTTCCTTAATTTCACATGGAAAGCTATAGACCTAACGATGTTAAATGATTTGCCTAAGATCTATCACACCCTGGTGTGTGTATGTGTGTGTGTTTTTTGCATTGGTCTCTCTTACCGTTACATACTTCACAACTGTCTCTTTTTTTGCACTTATATTTCATCAGTTTACACAAAATTTAATTGAATTCTGTAATTTATTAAAAAATGTACAACTAAGTTTAGTAACAAACACAATTTATATGAACAGGTTTAGTTGAGAGCAGAGGACCATAGGTATCAGTGAGTATATTTGTAGAATGGATGGAGAACACTGGCTTATTTGATACGATGATTAGGAGGTTAAGAGAGTTTCCATAGTATAGAATTTTTGGTCAGAACTCTACAGATTTTTTTCAGGTTCTAAAAGATGAAACTAAGTGGCAGTTCTTGGTTTTGGATAAAGACCTCCGTTCTTCCTTAAAATATATTAAACTTTTGTTAATAGTTAGTTTTTAACAGCCCATCCTATGAAACTAAGTCGATTGCAGACATTTGTGAGAAACAAGTAGATTGTATTCTTAGGCATTGTTGCTAGGAAAAATTTAGAGTGGTAATGTAATTTTTTCTTTTGCTGCCAGTGGAGGTGCTGGTTCATTCTTTGTTGTATGCCCAGTAGCAGAGATCTTGCTATCAAAAGTGTAAGTTTCTTTGAAAGGTTTAACTGAAGGAAGATGTAGAATTATAAATAGAATTGGCTGGAAAAGTTGCGATAAGAAATAATTTTAATTAGATCTGCAAGGAGGGATAACCAGCAGTATGCTCTGCTATAGAAGATAAATAGTTGGTACAAAGAGGAATTTGAATTTCTTCCATAATATGGAAGAGGATTAAGAGTCTTTTTTCTTTCACCTTTTTTTTTTTTTTTTTTTTTTTAAGTGACAGGATCTCACTCTGTAGCCCAGGCTGAAGTGCAGTGGCACAATCATGGCTCACTATGACCTTGACCTCTCGGGCTCAAGTGATCCTCCCACCTCAGCCTCCTAAGTAGCTGGGACCACAGCTGTGCACCACCACACCCTGCTAATTAAAAAAATTTTTTTGTTGAGACAGGGTCTTACTATGTTGTCCAGGCTCATCTTGAACTGCTGGCCTCAAGCAGTCTTCCCACCTATAGGCGTGAGCCACTGCACCCAGACATCTCAGCTGCCACTTTAAACTCCTGTGGGTTTTTAGTAGGGCAGGGGGAAGAGACTAGAAATAAGATAGAGATCCAGGGTGAAGTTCCTGGAACTCTCTAAACTATTCTAAGGCATTTTAGTTGCTATACTAATTGTTCTAAGGTACCTTGATTATTCAGTTTCCCTCAGATTTGGATTGGTATGTGATGTGTAACTGCTTTGAATAAAGTTTTGCAAGCATGATGCCTTCTTGCTTTTCTTGAAACAGAACTGGCCAGTATAAGCAAAAATTATTTTAAAAGTATTAAAACTAATAAAATATGAAATACCAAGACATAATTAAAGTGATATTTGATATGTGGGATTATTAAATGTTCTCACTTGTAGTGCTTTTTTTTTTTTTTAGTTTTTGAGACAGAGTCTCGCTTCGTTGCCGAGGTGGAGTGCAGTGGCGTGATGTCAGCTCACTTCAACCTCAGCCTCCTGGGTTCAAGCAATTCTCCTGCCTCAGCCCCTGAGTAGCTGAGACTACAGATGTTTGCGCCATGCCTGGCTAATTGCTGTACTTTTAGTAGAGTTGGAGTTTCGCCATGTTGGCCAGCTGGTGTCGAACTCCCAACCTCAAGTGATCCACCTGCTTGAGCCTCCCAAAGTGCTGGGATTACAGGCGAGAGCCACCGTGCCTGGCCTGTAGTGCTTTATTAACAAAATCTGATATGTTTGTGATACACTCTTTCACTAATTGTGACTCAGGTTTATTCATATTGCTTTCCTTGCAATGAGGATAATAGTATAAATTAAGATCTATTTTAAGATATTTTAGATATAAATATAATTGTGGTTAAATTTTGGATATCTGTTGCATATGAATGTAACATTAAAAAAAAATAAGTAAAATAAACTAAGCTACTTTTCATAGAGACCAGTGTTTAAAATAACAGTTTTGTTTCTGAGATGGAATCTCGCTCTTTCGCCCAGGCTGTAGTGCAGTAGTGTGATCTCAACTCACTGCCACCACGCCCGGCTAACTTTTTGTATTTTTAGTAGGGATGGGGTTTCATCATCTTGGCCAGGCTGGTCTTGAACTCCTGACATCATGACCCACCCACCTCAGCCTCACAAAGTGCTAGGATTACAGGCGTGAGCCACCGCGCCTGGCCAATGTTTTTAAAAACTTGGTTAAATTTCATTTTAAAATCTTAACTACTGTTAAATATTCGGTTAAAAAGAGCATCAGTCAGTGGATTACTCGTATAATTTTTACCCTTTCTCCACTGGAGCTTTTTGTTACTTAAAATGGTTATGTGTTCTTATATGTTTTAAAGGCATTGTTTCTAATCTTTATTTCATGATTAAAGTAAGTTCTCTACATATAATTTTTATATTAAGTGTTTAAGGGTTTCATAGTGTCAAGTATATGAATTCACTTTGCATTTTGGATAACAAGTAGTGACCAAAGAAAACCTTTAAAAATTAGTCATTTCATCAAAACACACTACTGGTTACTTTGATATAAGAAATGCATAGAACAAGTACTTTAATAAATAGCATTGGTTTTAACATGACTTGGCTGTCAAACCAGCCATTCGTTTCAGCAACTGTAATTTAAATTCTTGAAATTAAAAGGTTGGTTTTTTTTTTCTTTTTGTTTTTTCTTTCTTATTTATCTATTTATTTTTTGGTTTGATTTGGTTATTTTGTACTGATCTGTGATCCTCTTCATGATGTTATATTAGACTATACATTGTTTGCCATGTTTAGGAATTAAAATCCACTCCATAATAAATTTGTACTGTACAGAGAGACTTGCCTATTAAGCATTATTAGGTTGGAAAGATAGAATGATAAAATGCATTCTGTTATCTGGGTAAAGGAGTTAGAAATTTCAAGTATTGTCAACTTTACTACACTTTAGGTAAAATTAAAAAATCAAAAATAGTGCCGTACAGATTATTTATGTGCATGTTTAACTTTTACTTGACACAATCATAAGATAATTTGTTTTTCTAACTGATAGAAATTATTTTAACTTAATTGAGAAAATAATTATTGAATGCCTACTGTGTATAAGACACTACTGTTTGTGGAAAGAAGTTTGTGTTAAAAAATGTATAAGGCATACTTCCTACCTTATTTTGAAGTCTGCTTTGGTAAGTTATGTAAGCTTTGTATTTTTAATACATATTAAACGGTTTTTTTAAACCAACAAATCTCATCGACTCATAAAATTATAGAAAAAAAGTGCTAGGAAAATTGCAGTACTGTTTAGAATTTGAGATTTTAGAGAACCTTTGATGTATTAAGACTGTGATTCAAGTGTTTTATGATTCTTCTGTAAATAGAAAAACACTTAAATATATAGGTATTGATGTGCGCTTGCACACACACACCCACAAATATATATGGACAATGGCATGTTTCTTGAAAGTGGCCCATTTATTTAGCTTAACATTCATTTCTTTAATTGGCACCTAATAAGTAAAGGTGTCAAGTTAATATTTTAGGTGATGAAATGCAAGGCACATTTTTTTTCCAAGAAAATAGAGTGTTTTTGCTGGAAGTTTTGCTTTTATATTCGCATCTATTCTAAGATTCCTGCTAGCATATTGTTTCTATTTTTAGGCTGTTGCCAGGCAGATTTAAAATTTCTTCTCTTATGGCTGTCTAATTTCTATCTTCCTGATTGGTTACATGATGCTGCTTTTATTAGCCAACCACAGTGACTATGCAAATTGTATTTCAGTTTCTGTTGCTGTGAAAGAACTGATAAGATGGCTGCAGGGGGCTCCCTTTGGGGTATGTTTTTTATTTTAAAGAGGGTTTTCATCAATACGTAGTAAGAAGCAAAGGTAGATTTCCTTTGAAGGGGCATTTTATTTTTGAAATGGGAAATCTAACTAAGCAAGCTTTATAAAAGGCTGAAAAATGCCTCTCTTGTGTATTTGATTTTAATGCTGCTCTGTTTTGCCTCTATTAGGCAACTTATAAGTGGGTATATTTTATTACTTTTTGTATATAAACATGCCAGCATGCTAGTTTAGAAGTCTGTTAAAATGTTCTAGATTATTGTCTTTGCTTTCTAAAATAATAGTTTTTTTTCATGTAGGAATTATTTTAGATGTCAGTTATGTGTATATAGCGCATCATTCTTTTAGCCAGTACTTACCTGTATTCTATGTGCTCAACACTATGTAGTTCACTAATATTATACTAGAATACTTCATTTTTTTGTTCTTTTGTGAAATGACCTCAGAGGCACATCATCATGATATCAGCATATTTAAGATGTTTTCTAATATCAAAGCTTTGGACACTTAAAATATATTAACTTTTCCTGAGATTTGACAGAGATTAAAATTTGAAAGAAGCAGTAATTTTATACTGGATACTTGGTAAAAAATGTCAAAGTGTTCCATTAAACAATACACAAATGTAGTATTAGAGTCCATTTATAATAAAAATGTCTTAAAGGATACCTTTAGAGCATTGGCAAATACAGAGAATGGTGACAAAACACGCCATATGAATAAAAACAATATTGATAAAGTGTGACAAAGCCATTTGTAACATCAGAAAGTTCAAGAAGTATACCTCATTTAAAAACATTTATCATCATTAATTACATATAAGGCCTTTTGGTTATAGTACCATTTTATAATAAAAGATAATGTTTTTGTTTCACTTAAGACTGTCTAGTCTTTTTGGTAAAAGATAGTTAATTGCATTTTCTATGTGTAGAAGACTTTATTAATATTTGCTCCTGGAGGGGTCACCTGTGTCATGCTTAGTACTGCTTTCTTTTTGTTTTTAAATATCTTGCATGGGTATTTTATGCCCATTACTGTAATCCTGCAAGATGAGCATACTGTAGAATTACGTACCATTTAAGGACAGGGAAAAAGAGTAATGACCTCATCCAAGATGAGCACATAAGAGAACAAGGCTGCGGCTATTTTACACATACTGCCTTTCACCATCAATATAATTACAGATACACTTGTTGGCTTAAAAATGTGAATGCTCTAAAGTATAAACCAACACTCGGTTCTCTTGGTATAGTTGTTCTGTCCATGTTGGAAGTGTGACCCAGTAAAGGGGTTTAGGTTAAAAATAAATGAAAAACACTTGACTGAAGTTCTGCTATTCTTTTTTTTAAATATCAAGTTTATTGAGATACAATTCACATGTCATACAATTCACCTGTTTAAGTGTATAATTCAGTGGTTTTCAGCATATTCACAGTCGTGTAATCACCATAATCAATGTTTGAACATTTTTATTACCCTATAAAGAAATCCTGTACCCTTTAGCAACCAACCCTCATTTCCTCCCAGGCCCTCCAGCCCTAGGCAATTGGTAAGCCACTTTCTGTCTGTATAGCTTTGCCTATTCTGGATATTTCATATACAGTAGTACCCTCTTCTCCACAGTTTTGTTTTCTGTGGTTTTAGCTCTCTGTAGTCAACTGTGGGTAATATTAAGTGGAAAATTTCAGAAATAAATAATTAATAAGTTTCAAATTTGGCACCGTTCTAAGTAGTATGATGAAATCTCATGCCATTCTCCTCTGTCCTACCTAGGATACGAACCATCCCTTTGTCCAGTATGTTCAGCGTGTCTATACTGTAGATGCTACCCACCCATTAGTCATTTAGGAGATGTCTGGGTTATTAGATTTGTGCTGATATCACAATGTTTGTCATAAAGTCACCCTTATTTTACTTAATAACAGCCTCAACATGCAAGAGTAGTGATGCTGGCAATTTGGATATGCCAAAGAGAAACTGTAAAGTGCTTCCTTTAAGGGAAAAGGTTAAAGTTTTTGACTTAATAAAGGAAAGAAAAAGAATCGTATGCTGAGGTTGCTAAGATCTTTAGTAAGAACTATCTTATAGTTTTGTGAAACGAACAGTGTATTGTTATAATTGTTCTACTTTATTGTTATTGTCAGTCTCTTACTGTGCCTAATTTATAAGTTAAATGTCTTATATGTATAGGAAAAAACACAGTATATATAAGTTTCAGTACTATCCAGTTTCAGGCATTCACTGGGTGTTTGGGAATGTATCTTCTGTGGATAAGCGGAGAATACTGTAAATGGAATTATTCAGTATGTGGCCTTTTGTGATTGGCTTCTCTTACTCAGCATGTTTTCAAAGTTTACACATGTAGTAGCATGTTCAGTACTTCATTCCCTTTATGGCTGAGTGATATTCCATCATATAGATATACCACATTTTATTTATCCATTCATTAGTCACAGGGCATTTAGGTTGTTTCCAGTTTTGGGCCATTATGCGTAGTGCTTCTATAGAGCATTCGTGTACAAGTTTTTGTGTGGACATATGTTTTCATTTCTCTTGGGTATTTACCTAGGAATGGAATTGCTGGGTCGTATGACAACTCTGTGTTTCACATAGTATGGAACTGCCTGTTTTCCAAAGCAGCTGCACCTTTTTGCAATCCCACCAGCATTGTATGAAGGCTCCAATTTATCCATATCCTTACCAGTACTCATTATTCTTCTTGATTATAGCTGTCCTGGTGTGTGTGAGGTGTTATCTCATTGTGGTTTTGACTTGCACTGATGACTAATGACGTTTACTGCCTATGAATTATTGACTTATAAAAACCATAGCTTTAGGAGAAAAATCTAATGTAAGTGACGGGTTGATGGGTGCAGCAAACCACCATGGCACTTGTATACCTATGTAACAAAACTGCACATTCTGCACATGTACCCCAGAACTTAAAGTATAATAATAATTTTTAAAGAAAACAGAAAAAGAAAAAAAAAGCGTTTTTGTGGAAATGCCTATTATGTCCTTTACTCATTTTAAAATGGAGTTATTTGGTGTTTTATTATTGAATTTTAACAGTTTTTATATATTCAAGATACAAGTCTCGTATCGGGTATATGGTTTGCAAATATTTTCGTCCATTGTGTGAATTGTCTTTTCACTTTCTTAGTGGTTTCCTTTGCAGCACGAACAGTTTTAATTGTGATGAAGTTCAGTTACACTGTTTTTTTTTTCCCCTTCTTTTGTTGCTTCTTCTCTTTGGGTCATATCTAAGAAACCATTGTCTGTTCCAAATTTATGAAGATTTATGTCTGTGTTTCCTTCTAAGATTTTAGTTTTAGCTCTTAAATTTAGGTCTTTCATTTATAGGAATTAATTTTTGTATATGGCAAGAAATAGGAGTCCAACTTCATTCTTTTGCATGTGGCTATCCAGTTTTTCCAACACTCTTTGTTTAAAATACTATTCTTTCCCCATTGAATGGTCTTGTAACCCTTGTCTAAGACAATTTTCTGTAAAAGTGAGGGTTTATTTCTGTTCCAAAATATATCCTAAGGATATACCTGTCATTTTGCTAGTAGTGCCACACTGTCTAGGTTACTGTAGCTTTGTAATAACTTTTGAAAATGCAAAGTATGAGTTCTCCAAGTTTATTTTTCTTCTTCAAGATTGTTTTGGTTGTTCTGGGACCTTTGCATTTTCATATTAAATTTAGGATCAGCTTATCAGTGTCTGCAAAGAAAATAGCTAGGATTTTGATATTGTCTTAAACCTGTAGCTTTAATTTGAAGAGTGTTGACATCTTAAGGATATGAGTCTTTCGATTCATGAGTATGAACTGTCTTTTATTTATTTATGTCTTTAATTTCTTCAACAGTATTTTATAGTTTTCAGAATGTTAAGTTTTGTACTTTTGGCAAAATAATTTTCGATATTACTGTAAATGGAATTGTTTTATTTTTGGATCATTTGTTTCAAGGGTATAGAAATGCAAAAGATTTTTATATATTAATCTTATAGTCAACTTTGTTAAACTCTTATTAGTTCTAATAAATTTTTAGTTGATTTCTTACTATTTTCTATATACGATATTTTATTATCTGTAAATAAAAATAGTTCTTTCTTTTTTTTAAAGTTGTATGACTTTGGGCTGGGTATGGTGGCTCATGCCTGTAATCCCAACACTTTGGGTGGCCGAGGCAGGTGGATCACCTGAGCTTGGCAGTTTGAGACCACCAGCCAACATGGTGAAACTCCGTCTCTACTAAAAATACGAAAATTAGCCAGACTTGGTGGTTCACGCCTGTAATTCCAGCTACTCAGGAGGCTGAGGCATGAGAATCACTTGAACCCGGGAGGCAGAGGCTACAGTGATCTGAGATTGTGCCAGTGCACTCCAGCCTGAGTGACAGAGAGAGACCATGTCTCAAAAGACAAACAAACAAAAAGTTGTTTGACTTTTATTTCATTTCTTGCCTAATTCTCCTGGCTAGAACTTCTAGTTCAATGCTGACTAGAAATGGTGAGGGCAGATAACTTTTCTTGTTCTGATCTTAGGGTGAAAAATTTCAGTCTTTGACCATTAAGTATGATAGCTGTGGGTTTTTCCTTGGTGCCCTTTATCAGGTTGAGGAAATCCTCTTCTAAGTTTGTTGAGTGAATTCTGCTCTTAATTGCTATGTTAAATTAAGGATGAGATAATTTAATACTTAGAAAGCTGCTGGTAATACTCTTGTATCTAATACATGAAGTAGTCAGCAGGCTGGTGAAACTGGGGAGGGAGTCTACTCTCAGGTCTCATTTACTGAGTAGATAGGTTTTACCAGTGATCTTAAATGACATCTCCATTTTCAAAGAGATAAAGAAGACAATTGT
Organism: Macaca nemestrina; assembly: GCF_043159975.1. Lineage (NCBI taxonomy): Eukaryota > Metazoa > Chordata > Mammalia > Primates > Cercopithecidae > Macaca > Macaca nemestrina. The sequence goes on along the minus strand of NC_092134.1, from coordinate 127,572,693 downwards.
GGAAGATACCATGTAGGTGATTGTTCAACATTTTATTAAAATGGTACCAAAACTTAAATGATGAAATGCATTAGAAGGTTCCTGTGCTGAAGAAAACAACTTGGTACTGAATTGGGTGTCTGCTTTACCTCACTAAGTTAAAATTACTATCTGTGTAATTATGGATAGTAGCATAGTTATTGATTTATTAATTCACATGATATGTAAAGTTGAAATTATGTAAATTATCACATAAACTAATGAGAAAAGGATATGTTTTGTTATAGTGTCTGACATATATTATTCCTCAATAAGCATCAGTTTCTTTTTCTCCTTTCAAAGTGTGTAATAAATAAAATGGGTTTTTTTCAAGGTGTTAATAAAAGGCAGAATTTATAAGGCATGGTTGGGAATAATAAACATCAAATTCAAGATTATGCTTATCTTGGCATTTAGGAGTCAAGGATGAGGAAGGAGGAGTAAGCTGTTGTGTTGCACAGGGCACTTTATTTTTATTTCGTAATGAAAAATTATGTGTTAGTATAGCTAAACATTAATAAAATAACATAAAACTTGAGCTAGAATGGAACTTAGCAAGCATCTGGCCTAACCTCTTCAGTTTTACAGTTGAGGAAACTGAACTCTAAAGAGTTAAATTGATTTATTCTATGCTGGTGTATACTAATGTTAGAACATGGAATAGAACCTAGTTTTGTTAGTTCAGAAGTCTTTTTGTTATGCCAAGCTTTTTAGAATATGTATATTTTAAATTAGTGTGATAGTTTGTATGATATTTTATAATTATACCTTTTTACAGCAAAAGAATTCTATGTCCCTACCTTTTGCCATGTGATGTGAGGTGTTTCCCCTTGGGAGATTTTTACTTCCCATGCCGTTAATGACTAATTTGGTTTTAGCCAAAGGAATGTGAATGAAAGTAATGTCTAAGCAAAAGCTTTAAAATAAGCTGGTCCTGCCCATGGCCCACAGGCTGCATACAGCCCAGGGCTGTTTTGAATATAGCCCAACACAAATTTGTAAACTTTCTTAAAACATTATGAAAATTTTTTTTTTCAGCTCATCTGCTATCATTAGTGTATTTTATGTGTGATCCAAGACAATTCTTTCATTGTGGCCCAGGGAAACCAAAAGATTGGACACCCCTGCTAAAAGCTGTTGTATACTGTGTATCTCTGTCATATTGGTCTTTTCCCTCTGCCACAAGGCCTAGATGGGGTGAGGGGGTGCTGTTCCTTCAGCCTGGTGTCCTAGAATGAAAAAGTATACAGTTATTGGCCAGTGAAATTTTGTTGTTGTTGCTGCATTATCATCTAGTAAAAGGTGACTGACACAGAAAGTTAGCTGTCCAGCTTTTCTCTTTAGGTTGGGTTAATAAGAAAAGTAAGAGCTATTTCCTGGCATTTGAGGGATTTACATCTTTCAGCTCCTCATACCTCATTCTGGGTGTTTTACTTCACCCAAGCAAAATGTGAAAAGTACGTTTGGACAAATGATTTCTACTGCTGGTTATTTATTTATTTTTTAAATGAAACCTGGTCTTGCTATGTTGCCCAGGTTGGTCTCTACCCTTCAGGCTCAAGCAGTCCACTGCCTCAGCCTCCGAAGTAACTGAGATTACAGGTATGTGCCACTGCTCCCAGCTCTGGACAAATGATTTCTTAAATTCCTGTGGAGATAAATACAAGACCTTCTATAACTTCACTCCTTATCTTCACTCCATAATGATAATAGAGTTTGGCAAGCTAGTGAGTTGGGCCTTGATGGAAAATTGGCCAATTTTCTAAAGGGGTGTAATTTGCTCTGTGTATTCTAAAATGGCATTTGTTGGATCAAGTCATTTAATTTTATTTTGCCCTTGTAAGACAATGATCCCCAAAATTGACTTGGAGAAGTAATTTTAAGGTATCTTATGTTTTTATCATATAGACTGTTCCAAAATTTCTGAAAACATAGCACTGAATGCAACACGAAGTTAGATTGTAGTGACAATTCTGGCTTTGATTTAACCAAAATTTTAAGAACATGATTTACTCCTGCATAGTCTAGGGAATTGTTGGTAAAGCAAACTCCCTATTTCCTTTGTGGTTGGTTATTTTTTACAACGTAGTTTGGGGATATTGCATTCCACATTTTGGTTGGTGACAGGCAGAAGGGTTAATTTGTGGACGTGTCAGATATTATGATCACTCGATAACTTACTCAACTGAGTTTATGAGTATTTGATAAACAGATTTCACCACTTACTGTTTTTTTTTTAAGACAGCAGGATAGCTAGTGACAGTTATTTTATACTAGTTGAGAGAACAGTAGCTAACAATGCAACAGGATAACATCTATTTACATAGCCTTTATGTTATACTGGGTATTGTCAGTAATTTAAAGACGATTTACAGTATACAGCAATATGTGTATAGGTTATATGCAAATACTACACTACTTTATATAAGGGACTTGAACATTGTCAGATTTTATCTGTGGGAAGTCCTGAGACCAGTCTCCCACAAATACTGATGGACATCATATTTAAAATAAAAATTTCAAAATCTTTATACTAAATTTGAGCAGATAAGTATCAAAGTGAGTGAACAGACTCACTAGTCTATTTAATGAACAATAAGCAGTAAAGCAGATTATTAGCATTTATTGTGCAACCCATTATTCTTTATGATTTTAAGAGTATTGCAAATTCTCAAGCAAAATTTAGAAATGCAAAATAAAATCATACAGTTTTCAACTGAGATTGGGATTCTTAAAGAACCTAATAGCAGAGTTGCATTTCTAAAGAGGTTAGAAATTATCAGTTAAATATTAAATATTTAATATTTAATTCAGCCATTTAATGAAAATAAACTTGAATTAAAATTATTTTCACTAGAAAAATGAATGAAATGTTCATTCAGAAAAATGTTATACTCTCAGCCAACAGCATGAATATAATTGAAATGCCTTTGTCAAAGATAGAAATGCCATGTCCACTTAATGTTTTCTAAGTTTTTGCTTTAATTTTATTTTGAAGTATACTTCATCAAATATTCATTACTTTGAATTAATACAGCATTTGTTTTGTTTATGTGTTGTATATGCTTTTTGACCTAACAATCATGGTACTTAGTTAAGTCTGTTCTTGGAAAGCAGTACAGATCCTATTTTATTTAATCAGAGAAACCCTACCATAGACCTGTTTTTCAAACAGAGCATCTGGAGTTAATATTCCTAATGTTTCCAGTTCATTGTTCACCTTTATTTTCACATCCTTTGGATTTTTGATAGAGCACTTGCCCTCATCTGCTTCCCTTGTTGCTGGGCAAGGTTTGTGACACTGATGTCTGATTGGTTTTAGACTATTTCGGCTTTGAGCCAATCAGACAGTGAATTTCAGTTCTCTCACAGGACTGAAACATTGAAGCAGCTGTTGATATATTTTTCCTGTGGGGAGATTATATAAACTAAGAGTATGGCTGCAGCAAGCTCCCTCTTGGGTATGTTTGAAAAATTACAAGGTTCATCTGTAAGGAAGGGGGGAAATGAGGTTTATTTTTAAAACTTGGTTATTAAGAACACCTAATAAGTAGTGAATTTGAGAAAAAAAATTCTGATAACAAATTTTCCATTTTTATTTTATAATTCTATATTTAAAGAACTATAGAATGGTGTAATGTAATAAAAATGTCTTTTATTTTCATGAATATTTACTTTGTAATCCACACTTGTTTTATAATAAAGCTTTGAAAAGACATCTCATATAACCTTTTGTAACGCTGCAAAAGGCAGTTAAGGAGAAAAGGATGTAGTAATTGTACTTTTACCACTTAATATAGGTTGTCCAGCATCAGACATTTAGATTTCATTAGATGAATTAAACTAAGTCAGTTCAGTGCAGTAGACAGCACAACACTTCATAATACTATCCCTAGTAATCCTTTGGGTCCAGAATACTATTAATTTTTGGAATCGGAAATCTGCAACAATAGTGGTAGATGGGTATGAAAATTTTTTTTTTACTTGTCTGGATTTAAGGTTTTGCTAGATTTATATATACTATATATATGGTCTATGGAATTTTTAAAAAGAAATTTACATTTGAATTTTTCATTGTATAGAAAAGTATGTTCTTATGTATATTGTCCATGTTTGACTTATTCCTCAGGTAGGAAATTAATTTATATTAATGTATATTTCTGGAAATGTTCATGGATATTTATTAAAGCAAAAAGATGTAAATCTTATTCATTTATGTGTGTGGTATATTTAATGCATGTTACATGGATTTAGGGTTTTATGTAAACTGTGTTCTAGATTCTTTATTTCAAACAAAGAACCACACTTAAGTATTACAGATACAGCTTTTGTTTAACTATGTTTTTCTGACCTTATTGTCTGTCTCCTGTTGCTGGGCAGGAATCAGAATGCTGGCTGCTGATTGGCTGAGTTTGTGAACGGCTCTTGAACAGCCATTTAAATTCTTGAGCTTTTTGAGCAGGCAGATTGTAGGCTAAGACATAACAGCTTCCCTTTGTTGTTTCATTGCTATGATCTCTTGCTAGAAAGAAGTGGGTGGAGGGGGATGAAGCAGAGAAGAGAGTAATGTTTTCATTTAAAGAAGAAGCTCGTTGGGCTTTCCTTAAAAATATTTTTAAAATAATTTACCAAACATTTGAAAAAAAAAATTTCCAAGCCAGAGAGACTTAACCCTTCTCTGGTTATTTAAATATAAATTCCTGTGGAAAAGATTTTATTAGTGATAGTGTTTTCCCAGAGTTCTTGAATATACAGAGACTTGACATTATTTTGACTCTCTTCCTCATGAAAAAAATACTTTCAGGAGAAACTAGTTCATCATGTTTTGCAGTTACTTTTAGACATGGCAGACATCTTCTGCCGTAAAATACCAATGCTTTTTCTGCGAAAATGAATTACAGTCATGTGAAAGTTTTCTGATTTGAGTTGCCACCTAAAATACTAAATTTATTTTATAGAATAGTTTTATGAATGGCATCTTAGTTCTAGGTGACAGTACTAAAATGATCCTTGGAAGTGTTTTGCTGTGGTATTACAGCCATGGAAACTTGTTTGCAGGTAACACACCCTTCTTTAATGTGTATCTTTCTTAAATATGCTTTGCTAATGCAAAATACATTTCTAAAAGCAGACTGCTGATTGGTTGGTACAGATATGGCTGAGCTAGTTTGAACTAATTGTTCATGCTACTTCCTTATTGCTTTGTCTGTTTTTTATTATGTTTAGAACCCATAAGATCCGGTAAATGGCTGTAGTGTGCTCCCTTGTGGGTATGGATGGTAGTTATTCTGTAATTCTTTTTAGAGTGCTTTATTATTACTGAAGTTAATGGCAATTTTATTGATAAAATCAACTTTTCTTAAATTATATATATTTTTATTAAATATTATTTGGTGGTGGCAATTTAATATTAAATGTGAGGTTTACATGTTGGATTTTGTAATTTATATGTAAAATACCAAAGGGGAATTTGTCTCACACTTTTTAGTTTATTCCTAAAAACATTATCCTGAATATTTAGTTTATTCCTAAAAACATTATCCTGAATATATAGATGGTGATGGTTATAACATTTATTGAGTTCTTACTACATTCCAAGTGCTCAATGTATAGAATCTCATTTAGTTCTCATGGCAACCTTTGTGACAGGTGTTGTTATTCATCCCTTTTTAAGGTAGCCAAAACTAAGAAATTGATGTTAGTTTGCCCAGTCTCACACAGTAGGTTTCCTGGAAGAATTGGAATTCAAATCTATGAATTTGTCTACAGTCTACAGAGTTCATACTCTTAATTGGGTTATTACAAGTTATGACTTTTTTTAAAGGAATGCTTACTTTTACTGTAAGAGTTCATGTTCTTAATTGGGTTATTAAAAGTTATGAATTTTTTAAAAGGAATACTTACTTTTAATGCAATTGGTAATAACTACCAGCTATCCATATAATATCTGAGATGTGGATATTTTGAGGCTAAATTCAAAAGAATGGCCTTTTGAAATACTTACAGGGTAACTATGCTACTTATATTATAAATTTAATTATTTTGTAGTTTTGGAATTAGTAAGGAAAAGTGACAGCAAAATACAATGCATTGTATATGTATCTTTTTGCAGAAAATTTTGCAGTTAGAATAACTGTAATGATGGGAAGGGAAAAACCTTGAAGGTGTGAAATTTTAGTCTGTAATTAAAAATCCTTAACATAGTGTCTATTATAATTTTGTATTAAGGTTTCTGTTTAAATGAAGAGTAATTTTCCTAAATATTTAGTTATATAAATAAAATGGCTAGAATAAGACATATGTTCTAAGTTATTGGCTCAAAATGAGAGAATGAATACAGAATGTATCACAGTCTAGAAATTCTCTGACAAGGTGGTAGAATCTCAAGCTGAATTGGCCTCCAGCAAATAGGCTAGGCTTATTGTTTTATGCCCTTCAGCCAAAGATCAGCAGGAACACCTTTGTAATTGAACAAGTTAGGTTTACTATTTGTTGCAGGGAGGAAATAATGTTCACTATGGGGAAACTGTAAGGCACATCATTCAGTAAGAGGATGTTAGAAAAAACCTAGTATAGGATTTGAGTATAGTATAGTATAGGTTGGGTTACTCTGGGGAAAGATTAAGGAAGTAGATCCTTATCGTGGATTGGGTGGCATCAGAAACTTGGGGCACTTCTATACTTGGGTATCTCAATACATTTTATCTATATAGGGAGGACAGACTATTATAAGATAAAGCTGTAACTGATAAAGAAGTAGTCATCACTTATTTAGTGAGGGGGGATGTTTGGAATTTTGTGGGTTGCACAGTGACCTTGTCTGACTTGAATGTTCTCTGAGTTGGTTTTGTGTCCAACCAGAGAACAGCATGGCTTAACCGTAAGCATCAGATCCGTTAACAACATTGAGCCCTAGCTGTGAGTGTCAGTTAAGTTTTCAGACATCAGGGGCTGCATTTCTTTCTTTCTCAGGCCAAAGCAAATGTATTCTACCATATCATTCCTACTGGTGATGGTAATGGTAAGTGACTATCCAGTGTTAAAACAGTATTCCTGCCTCCTATACATCTTAGTCCTTAAAGGTATTTGTTTTATTCTACTATTGATTGATGACATTGTTTTCTTCAGAACCACATCTTTGTGCTCTTTTGTTTGCCTTTATTGCACTGGCCAGATGTTAACATGGAAATGGTTACAGGAAACATCCTTGTTTTTTTCTGATCCTATTTCAATATCAGACATGATACCTCTAGTTTTCTTGGTAGATAACCTTTATCAGATTTGAGTAAGTTTCCTTGTATTCTTAGTTTCCAGGAAGTTGTAATTATGCATCAGTCTTGAATTTTGTCAAATGAATATTCTGTATTTGTTGAGGTAATCCTTTGTTCATTTTGTCCCTCTGTTCTGTTTATGTGGTGAATTAAGTAGCTTGATTTGTTTTGTGGTTTTCTTTCATGCTTAACAGTATTGTTTCAGAGTTCTGGAGGCAAGGCATTTGAAATCACGGTGTTGTCACTGCCATTCTCCCTCTGAAGGTGGCTGAGGAAGGATCTGTTCCAGGCCTCTCTCCTAGCTTCTGGTAGTTGCTTGGCTTGGGGTACCATAACTTCAATCGTCACGTGGCATTCTCCCAGTATGCATGTCTGTCTATGTCCAGATTTTCCCCTTTTTATAAGGACACCAATTGTATTGGATTAGGGCTCACTTTAGTATCCTTATATTACCTTGATCACTGTAAAGGCCCTGTTTAAATAAGATCACATACTGAGGTACTGGGGCTTAAAACTAATATCTTTCTGGGGATGTGGTGGGGTGTGGGATGTTGCACAATTCAGTCAGTAACAACCTGGTACCAGACATTCAGTTTAGGCAAAACTCATAATTGTACACTCTGCTGGGTGTGAAATAAAGTCAGACTGCATCATGGCTTGTTCATGGTCAACACTGCTTGATTTTTGAATGTGAAATCGGCCTTGTATTTTTCTAAGTAAGCTTCACTTGGTCAGAATTCATTACCTTTTTAAAAAGCCTACTTCTAAATAACTCATAGATGAAAGAAGAATCATGATGGATATTAGAAAATATTTTAACAGAATAATGTAAATGACACATGAAAATGTGAGATGCAACTAAAGTAGCTCTTAGAGGGAAATTTATAGTTTTATATGCACACATTGCAAAAGAAGAAAGATTGAAAATAACACTTAAGCTTGAATCTCAAGGAAAAGGATGGCATGTTAAACTCTTTCCAAGAAAAAGTAAGAGAAAAGAAATAATAAATATTAGAGTAAATAATTAAAATAAGAAAGCAGATGTAAAACTAAGGAATATCAGCCAAGTAAAGGTTCATACTTTAATAAGTGAATAGAATTGATAAAACTCTAGCACAACTTACCAAAAAAAGAGAAGAATACACACACATACACACACACACACACACCCTTTGTACTTATTTTTAAATTTTTTTTGTAGTGGCATTACTGAGATATAACCACATATCTACTATTCACCCATTTAAAGTACAATTCAGTAATTTTTAGCATATTCACAGAGCTGTATAATCATCACCATAATCAATGTTAGAACATTTTCATAACCCCATAAAGAAATCCTGTACCCTTTAGCAGCCACTCCTCATTTTCTCCAGAACCATCCAACCCTAGGCAGTCACTGATTTACTTTCTGTCTCTAGATTTGCCTACTCTGGACATTTCATATAAATTGAATCATTCAGTATGTGGCCTTTTGTGACTGGCATCTCTCACTCAGCATATTTTTAAGGTTTAAGCATGTAGTAGCATGTTCAGTACTTCATTCTCCTTTGTGGTTGAATGATATTCTGTCGTATGGGTATGCCACATTTAATTTCTCCATTCATCAGTCATGGAACATTCAGGTTGTTTCCAGTTTTGGGCCATTGTGAGTAGTGCTTCTATAGAGCATTCGTGTACAAGTTTTTGTGTGGACATGTTTTCATTTCTCTTGGGTATACACCTAGGAATGGAATCGCAGGGTCATATGACAACTCTGTATTTCACATACTGTGGAACTGCGTGTTTTCCAAAGCAACTGCACCTGTTTGCAGTCCCACTATCATTGTATGAAAGTTCCAGTTTTTTCAAATCCTTGCCAACACTCATTATTCTCATTGATTGTAGCTGTCCTGGTTTGTATGAAGTGTTATTTCATTGTAGTTTTGATTTGCGTTTCACTGATGACTAATGATGTTTATTGCTAACGGACTTTTGGCTTAGGGGTCTCTTTCTGGAAATGTCTGTTCAAGTCCTTTGACCATTTTTAAATTGGGTTATTTGATTTATTGAATTATAGCAGTTCTTATGTATTCTAGATATAAAAGTCTATTCTATATAAATATATGTTCTGTATTCTAGATATGAAAGTCTAGATTCGAGATGAAAGTCCTTTATCAGGCATATGATTTGCAAATGTTTTCTCCCATTGTTGTGAATTCTCTTTCTTGATGGTAATCTTTTGTTAATATGCTTATAGTTCTGCCAATCTAAGTATGCTTGGTTGCAAATGTAATCTTTCCTTACATGTTTCTTAATTCTTCCTCCTTTTTCCTTTATCTCTATACCTGTTATTTCCCTACTGTTTTTGTTCTTACACTTGTATTTTTCTTTCTCATTTTCTTCAGGTACTTTTTTTTTTTTTTACTTTATCTACCTTTTTTTTTGCTTATACATCTCCATACTCTGTGAATTCCATATTGAAAATGAAAACTTGTCGCTTTTCCCCCAGTACTTCCTAGTTGATTTTCTAGTAGACTATAGTCATTTTTGATTTTGTATTACACAGATGCAATAAATATGAAAATCAGTATACACAAGCAGTAGGTTTTCTATGTCTTTATTTAAACATTATGTGAAATGTGCTGCTTGCATCTAAGATCAATTTGTATTAAGTCTACAATTTGGTGGCTACTGTTTCAGTTATTAAACGCTCTTTCTCTTTTTTCTTAAAGATTCAAAATGGACAGTTTAGAAGAACCTCAGAAAAAAGTCTTCAAGGCTCGAAAAACGATGAGAGTGAGTGATCGTCAGCAACTTGAAGCAGTGTACAAGGTCAAAGAAGAACTGTTGAAAACTGATGTCAAGCTGTTAAATGGCAACCATGAAAATGGAGATTTGGACCCAACCTCACCTTTGGAAAATATGGATTACATTAAAGACAAGGAAGAGGTGAATGGCATTGAAGAGATTTGTCTTGATCCTGAAGAAACTAAAACAGAATGGAAAGAAACACCCTGTATCCTAAGTGTTAATGTAAAAAACAAGCAGGATGATGATTTAAATTGTGAACCTTTGTCTCCCCATAACATAGCTCCAGAACCAGACTCTAAACTGACTGCTGAACCAGTTTCTGGTGATCCAGCCGCTGGTGATCTAGATGCTGGAGATCCAACCTCCGGAGTACTGGCCTCTGGTGATTCCACCTCTAGTGATCCCACCTCTAGTGAGCCCTCCTCTAGTGATGCTGCCTCTGGTGATGCAGCCTCTGGTGATGCCCCTTCTGGTGATGTCCCCTCTGGTGATGCCACCTCTGGTGATGCCACCGCTGATGATCTCTCCTCTGGTGATCCCACCTCTGGTGATCCCATCCCAGGTGAACCGGTCCCTGTTGAACCCATTTCTGGTGATTGTGCCGCTGATGATATAGCCTCTAGTGAAATAACTTCTGTTGATCTGGCTTCTGGAGCACCAGCTTCCACTGATCCAGCCCCTGATGATCTGGCCTCTGGTGATCTATCCTCTAGTGAACTGGCCTCTGATGATCTAGCCACTGGTGAACTGGCCTCTGATGAGCTGACTTCTGAATCAGCCTTCGATCGTACCTTTGAACCAAATTCTGTACCAGTTTGTGAACCAGTTCCTGAAATTGACAATATAGAACCAAGTAGCAATAAAGATGATGATTTCCTTGAAAAAAATGGGGTTGACGAAAAATTAGAGCAAATCCAGAGTAAAGACTCATTGGATGAGAAAAATAAAGCTGATAATAATATTGATGCTAATGAAGAAACTCTAGAAACAGATGATACAACTATTTGTTCAGATCGACCCCCTGAAAATGAAAAGAAGGTAGAGGAAGATATCACAGAGCTTGCTCTTGGAGAAGATGCTATATCTAGCAGTATGGAAATTGACCAAGGTGAAAAGAATGAAGATGAAACTTCTGCAGATCTTGTAGAAACCATTAGTGAAAATGTTACTGAAGATGATAAAAGTGAGAATATCTTAGAAAATACAGACTCTATGGAGACAGATGAAATCATTCCTATTTTGGAAAAGCTTGCACCTTCTGAGGATGAACTTACTTGCTTTTCTAAAACATCTCTCCTTCCAATCGATGAGACAAATCCAGACTTGGAAGAGAAAATGGAAAGTTCTTTTGGTTCACCATCTAAACAAGAAAGTAGTGAGAGTTTGCCAAAAGAAGCATTTCTGGTCCTCTCTGATGAAGAGGATATTTCAGGTGAAAAAGATGAGTCTGAAGTTATATCGCAAAATGAAACGTGCTCTCCAGGTTAGCATATAACTTAAATTTTAAAGATTTTTATTGACTTTGATGAACTGTTTAATAAAATATTATCATAATGTTTTAAATTTATTTTTGCTGCAGAGAAAGTTGAGAATAGTGATGACTCTATAGAAAGATGTCTTAACTTCATAGAATTCAGAATTACAGCGTGTCTACTCTGTGAGTAGCATTGTGCTAATTACTAAGAAGGGAGATAAAATAAGTAGAAAATATGCCCTTATAGTCTGGAAATAGAGGTGAAATAGAGCACCATAACACTGAGATAACAGTTTAAGTTAGTACATAATTGACTAGAGTTGTAGCAGTTCTTTCTTGCTATCACTTAGCGAACAAATAACTTAGAACTAAAAGCCTAATAGTTTATTCTGTTAGCTTCAAGTGTAACAAATTATATTTTCAATCAATTAATATTCCCAATGAAATCCTGTACTTTAATATTCTTTGTCCAGGGAATGACAGCACCATCGTTGTAAGCCAGAAACCTTAAAGCTTGATTATTCATTTGATAAAGACTTTACCCATTTGCTTCCCCAGCCCTTTTGATTCTACCCAACCTATTCTCTCCCTCATTTTCTGAATGAGCTCTCTATAACCCAATTATCTTACTTGATATTGTCCCTCTATGTCTTAGATCTCTGTTACTTTTAGGTTGATTTCAAACTCCTTATGTAAAAGGTACATTAACTTTATGATTTGTTCAGTACCTTTCTCTCCCAATCTCTTTTATTTTATTTATTATTCCTAGAGAAAAAGAGAATGATAAAAATTGTTTTATGGTCAAACTCAAAAACATTATTCCTGTATGGAACTTTCTCAGCCTGAGGAAGACTGAGAAAAGCATGAATACCTTTTTGTTCCCGTTATATCACATTCTTTTAGATTTAGACATCTATGAGAGAAGTGACCTTGCTAGCATAAAACACCATCTAATTTGTTCAAAGAAAAAAAAATGGAGGCAGGTCTAAGAGAAACAGATAATTTTTTTCCCCCAATATATCGTATCAGCTTTTGGAGGTAGAGATTTTTTACTTATTAAAAAATGGCTTTTTTTTTTTTTTTTTTTTTTTAGTCAGGTACGGTGGCTCACACCTATAATCCTAGGACTTTGGGAGGCTGAGGCAGTCAGATTGCTTGAGCTCAGGAGTTCGAGACCAGCCTGGGCAACATGGCGAGACCCCATCTCTACAAAAAAATAGAAAAATTAGCCAGGCATGGTGGCACTTGTCTATAGTCCAGGCTACTTGAGGGGCTGAGGTAGGGGGGTCACTTGACCCTGGGAGGTCAAGGCTGCAGTAGGCCGAGATCGTGCCACTGTACTCCAGCCTGCGTGACAAAGTGAGACCCTGCCTCAAAAAAAAAAAAAAAAAGGCTTTTTATTTTCAAAGAACATTCAGCTAAACCTATATAAAGAGGCCAGGCCCTTCTTGGTTCTAGAGATTTGAAGGTAGTATTAGCCCTCAGGATACACACAAGAATTAAATCACAGACCATTAAATACAAGGCTGTGAGTGCAGTGATAATGTTAAATTGGTATTCTGGGAGTGCAGAGGAAGGTAACTTTATTAGAGCACCAGATGTATTCAGGGATGTCTTGTCCCTTTTAATATCTGTATAACATAGAGGTTTCTTTTGTTTGCTTGTTTTTGTTTTGTGAGACAGAATCTTGCTCTGTTGCCCAGGCTGGAGTGCAGTGGAAGAATCATAGCTCACTGCAGCTTCCACTTCACTGGCTTAAGTGATCATCCTGCCTAAGCCCCCTGAGTACCTGGGAATACAGGCATGTGCCACCACACTTGGCAAAGTTTTAATTTTTTTGTAGAGACAGGGTCTTGCTATATTGGCTCTGCTGTAACATAGGGTTTTAATGAGTCTAATTCTTTTTTTTTTTTTTTTTTTTTTTGAGATGAAGTCTCGCTTTCGCCCTGGCTGGAGTGCAGTGGCACGATCTTGGCTCACTACAACCTCCGCCTCCCGGGTTCAAGCGATTCTTCTCCCACCACTGCCTCCTGAGTAGCTGGGATTACAGGTGCGCGACACCACACCTGGCTAATTTTTGTATTTTTTTTTTTTTTTTTGAGACAGAGTCTCGCTCTGTCTCCCAGGCTGGAGTGCAGTGGTGCGATCTCGGCTCACTGCAAGCTCCGCCTCCCGGGTTCACGCCATTCTCCTGCCTCAGCCTCCCGAGTAGCTGGGACTACAGGCGTCCGCCACCTCGCCCGGCTAGTTTTTTGTATTTTTTAGTAGAGACGGGGTTTCATCATGTTAGTCAGGCTGGTCTCAAACTCCTGACCTTGTGATCCGCCCACTTCGGCCTCCCAAAGTGCAGGGATTACAAGCGTGAGCCACCGCACCTGGCTGAATCTAATTCCTTTTAATGGCAGCTCCATCCTACTTGCTCAGGCCAGAAACCTTGGAACCATTTTTATTTTTTCTTTCACACCCCATAATCAGTCCATCAGGAAATTCTGTTGGTACTACTACCATAATAGATCTGAAGTCCAGTTCACAACTGTTATTACTCCTGCTCTGAGTCACCGTCATCAGGCCAAAACGGTGCCTGGCACACAGTAAGTGCCCGGTAAATATTTGTAAAGTGAATGAATAATCAATAAGAGAAGCATATCATGGAGGACCTTGGTTATAATGTTAAAGCTTTATGATGGCACTGGAATGCCAATAAAGAACTTCAAGCAGAGGAGAATGAAATTTACATTTTGGAAAGATAATAGGTGACAGTGTTGAGAATGAATTTCACTCATCCATTTTCTATAAGTGTTTATACAGAGTGAGGCACTAGGGCAAGTCCTTAAAGAAAAGCCTTATAAGTCCTTTAAAAAAAAAAGTCTGTATAAGAAAGTTAAAAAAGCAAATTGCAGCTTATGATTTAATGAGTTTATACACCTTACCTTTATGTCAGAATCTTGATATTGGAGGGCATCCCACACAAGGCAGTGAAGTGCTGAGAGATGAATATTAAGCCATCCATGTTGCATACTTTGAAAATTCAAAGTTGGGAATATTTTTGGTTACTTGCCTTTAATCTGATATGCTGTATTAGCAGGATACATTTAGTGATAGATTTAATTTCTTGGCTCATAACTAAACTTTTATTTTGTATCTTTTCCCCTTCCTCTGAAGGTAATTTTGTGTATTTTGAGTTTAAGAACAGTTTCTTAATTGGTTCTTAAACTGTACTCTGTTCTCTTTATATGGTGGCAGAATCTGTTGCATGCCATTTATGTTGCTGTACTCCTGCTGAAATGTTACTTAAATAAATGCCTTTATTCTTGACTAATTTTTAATGTACTCAGAACACAGAATGATTAGCTGAAGTACTAAAGTCAGCTTCAGTACTGGCTCTTCCTTCTAGCTGCTAACATCTATGAGTGTAGTAAACAGAAAATAGCATGACCTGCCATTTCAGGCACTTGTTTAGCAAATATGTTTTAAATATAGTAATTGTGATGTGTATTAGCAGCAACAAGAAATAATGAAAGATGAAGCAAATAGAAAAGCTATTTTAATTTTACAAAAGTAGAAGAAAGAGCTAAAAAAGTGTTGCATATATATGTGTGTGTGTATATATATACATATATATACATACACCTTAATAGGTCTAGAGACACTATTGAATTGTGGCATAGTACTATGTTATAACTGATACTCACTAAATTATTAAAATGATAATCTGTTTAAAGAGGATGGCAAAATAAAGATTTATCCCTCTGGGAAAGTTCAAACACTAGAGCAGCTGCATCTCCATGCTATATACTTTCCTCTAGCTACTATTTCATCTCTTTCCTTTCTTTTAGAGCCATTCTTCAAGTTATATTAACAAAGCTAGTACCATTTCTTCTTCTGTTAGCCCTTCCACTTAATTGGATTTTGATTTCTGCCTTGCTAGCCGCCCCCCTCCTAATTTTTCTCAGTGAAATGACATTGATGATCATGTTATTAAATCCAGGGACATCTTTTCTTTGTCTTATCTATTCTTCCATACTTGGATGACCTCTTAATAACAGTCTTTCCCTCTTGAGGCTCTCCTTAGCTTTTGGGTTACTGCATTCTCCATCTTCCCTTCTGTTTTGGTCCTTCTCATTCTATTTTTCATGGAAAAATAGGGATAGGCCTCCTCCACATGCTTTTTTTTTTCTTAAACATAAGATTTTTGAAGAGAAAAATCTGTTTTAGAGTAAACCAGATTTTTTTTACATTAAACATTGACATAGTTTCCTTGCAGATTTTATTTCAGATTAAAATAAAAATCTGTGGTTGATAATTTTCCCCTTGTTCATTGGATATTTAAGGTAAATAAACATAAACTGATGCTAATGAGGATAATTACATTAGACTAGAATTTGAGACTTCTATTTTTGCTGTAGGTTAGTATTGATAGAATTGGCATGATTTAGTCAATTTACTGTTAATTTGTTGTCACTTCAGTTAAAATTCTTTATCATCTCAATCCATTTATATTTAGTTGTTACTTATGTACTTGGCTTCTCTTTGTGGAGCTTCTTAGTTCTGTACACTAGTGTGCAAGTTGCAGAGTTTTCAGAGTTGAGGTAGACCAAAGATGAAATAGATTTTGGAAGGAGGTGTATAGGAGGAAGATCATTTTCAAATGAGTACTGTTGTCCGAGTTAGATGTGTAAGTCTGGATTTCAGATCAGAGACTTGGCTTGCATTAGAAAAATGTAGTAGATAGCATGTAGCTATTAGGTGACAAGATGAAATCACCTCAGAGTGAGTATACATGGAGAAAAGATCCAACAACTGAGCTTTTGGCATTTCAGTGTTTAGTGGTTGGGGAGATGAGGAAGAACCAACAAAGGAGCTGAGAAAGAGCAGCCCCTGAGGTAGAAGGAAAATGGAGAGATTTTGGTGTTTCAGAAGCCAAGTAAAGACACTGTTTTGAGGAGGAAATAAGGTAACCGTTTACTATATCAAATGCTGCTGTGTGTGCTCATAAAATGGAAGAGAAGTATTTAACAATCTGGAGATCATTGGTGACTTTTACCAAGGGGCAGTTTTGGTGAATGATGGAGTGGAAAACCTGATTCGGGTTTTAGAGAGAATGGGAGGGGCAGAATTGGATATAAAAAAATGTGACTTTCAGAGGCCGAGACGAGTGGATCATGAGGTCAGGAGATCGAGACCATCCTAGCTAACCTGGTGAAACCCCGTCTCTACTAAAAAATACAAAAAATTAGCCGGGCGAGGTGGCAGGCGCCTGTAGTCCCAGCTACTCCGGAGGCTGAGGCAGGAGAATGGCGTGAACCCGGGAGGCGGAGCTTGCAGTGAGCTGATATCCGGCCACAGCACTCCAGCCTGGGCGACAGAGCCAGACTCCGTCTCAAAAAAAAAAAAAAAAAAAAAAAAAAAGTGACTTCCCCCACTAGGTTTTGCTTTTAAAGAGAGCACAAAAATTCACATAGGATACATTATTTGCCACTCTATATTGGTTAAATAAAACTGATACAAAATGTCTGGAAAAGTCACATTACCAGTCATGCCTCATTTTTCTGATAGATCTTGTTAAGAATCTTTATATGTTTATTGACCTTTTGTAGTTCCTTATCTATGAACTGCCTGTTCATCTCCTTTGCCCATTTTTCTGATGGATATTGTTTTTAAGTAGTCTGTAGGAATTTCTTGTTTTGTTATAAATATTTTCATGGAGCCAGTAATCTAAATCAGGAATGGAGTAGACTGGCCTGTGAGCCCTGTTTTTATAAATAAAATTTTATTGAAACATAGCTATGGTAATTTGTTTACATGTCACATGGCACTTATTGCTGATTCCTGCAACAAGGACAGAATTAAGAGGTTGTGTCAGAGGTCTTGTGGCCCACAAGATTGAAAATACCTATTTTTTGGCCACTTACAAAAAAAGATTTGCCAATCTCTGATCTAAGGCAATGGTTTTTATCCTCCATTTTTCCTTAGAATAAAGTTCTATAAAGTGTAATTCTGAAATGGGAAACTAAGTCCCCTAATGTAAATTCTATTTTGTAATCCTTTAAAAACACAGTTTTCTACTTTTACTTAATGGAACCTTATTAAAGATAGTAGTCTTCTGATAGATATTAAACATCTAATTTGTCTCAGCTATTTCTCAAAGTTATGGTACTACCAAAATTATGAGATCTGGTATCTGCCCTTAATGAGCTGTCTAGTTTGCTTGAAAGGAAAGAATATCACACATGAAACTATGAAAACTTGCCAAATTGTGATAAGGCTATACTCAAGAAAATCAGAGGAATTATAACAGAAACTTATCTGTAAGTAAGGACAGATTCTAAAAAAGACATTATTGTTATTTTTTTTTTTTTTGAGATGGAGTCTCACTCTGTCGCCCAGGCTGGAGTGCAGTGGCGCAATGTCGGCTCACTGCAAGCTCTGCCTCCCGAGTTCAAGTGACTCTCCTGTCTCAGTCTCCCGAGTAGCTGGGACTACAGGCACGTGCCACTACGCACAGCTAATTTTTTATGTTTTTAGTAGAGACAGAGTTTCACCATGTTAGCCAGGATGGTTTCCATCTCTTGGTCTTGTGATCCGCCCACCTCGGCCTCCCAAAGTGCTGGGATTACAGGCATGAGCCACCGCACCCGTCAGTAAAAAAGACATTCTTTACCTGCTATTTGGGTGAGTTTCAGGAGTCCCAGGAACTACCTGAAATTATGTCTAAAGTTGTCTGTGTACCAAGGGCCTTGGATTATTACTCCGGGTTGAAGAAGACCCATTCTCAGGTTTTCTTCAGGCTTTGTGAACAAAATAAAATTAAAGAAATACAAGTCCCTACCCGTCTCTGTAGAATCTGTTACTACCATTTTTACCAAGTTCTTTCTGCTACATAAACCTCTAGCATATATTTTAATTCTGTGAATCCTGTGTGTTTTAAGTGTTGGGAATCCAGTAATATCTTCTAAGCATATCTGGAAACTGGGAGTTGGGTAATAGGAGGAGGTTTTTGAATAAGATGAAGAAATCTCAAGCTGAGCTTGACATATAGAGAGGAAACTGACATGCTTATAAAAGAGACAAACCATACCAGGCCAATTTACTCTGCTGTGTTCTGGATGCTCTGGCTTGGAGGCACTCTAGTTGGAGCCGTGGCTAATTTTGTGCTTTGTGCGATGTGAGGATTTGCTCAATAGAGACTATGTAAACCTTTTATATCAAGCAACCCAGTTACTCTGTCTCTCTGGAAACTCTGGGAACTAGGAAGCTCAGGAGTTACCAACACTCAGTATTAAAATCAGGAAGATACAGAAAAATATATAGAGAAAGAATGTGTTTTAATGAGTTTGTGATCTATTTACAAGAAAGCAAACATAAATTTTTATTTCACTGAAACTGAGGTTGAGAGATGAGGTCTTTTTTTTTTTTTTTTTTTTTTGAGACGGAGTCTCGCTCTGTCGCCCAGGCTGGAGTGCAGTGGCCGGATCTCAGCTCACTGCAAGCTCCGCCTCCCGGGTTTACGCCATTCTCCTGCCTCAGCCTCCGGAGTAGCTGGGACTACAGGCGCCCGCCACCTCGCCCAGCTAGTTTTTTTTTTTTTGTACTTTTTAGTAGAGACGGGGTTTCACCGTGTTAGCCAGGATGGTCTCGATCTCCTGACCTCGTGATCCGCCCGTCTCGGCCTCCCAAAGTGCTGGGATTACAGGCTTGAGCCACCGCGCCCGGCCAGAGATGAGGTCTTAAAACACTTAAAATGAGCAAAGCGTAGTAAATGGAGAGTTACTTTTCAAATAATTTATTTTAAAGTTCAAAAATAGTTTTAGTAATCCTGTGTACTATGTTAGCTTATTGTTTATCTTAGAGTGAAAAAAATACTTCTAGCGCCTTAATAGGTATTCATCAATGATCCTTTTCCCTACATATTTTCACCTAAAGTATCTTTTAAATTTTTTTAACCTTTGACTTTTGCTATTAGGGCTGTTGTGATTAAAACCCTGATGATTGGAGAAGAAATGTCGTATCAGAATCTTTATATAGCATGATATACTTTATGATTGTTTATTTAATACTAGTTGCAGAACATGATGAAACATAGTATGCTTGATTGAAGCCATTGAGAAGCAAGTTGCAATGACATAAGGGGGAAAAATAGAAGTCAAACATCTTAGTGATTTTTTTTTTTTTTTTTTGTAGCTCCCTTATTCCTCATTTAATGAGTAGGTTAGTTGAAGAGACATTGATTGACCAAAACAACATTTTGGTACCTCTTGGATTTTATTTAATATAATTGCATAGACATTTTTAGCAGTATCTTTTGGCAGCACTCTTCAGTTGTTACATTTTATATGAGTCATGCAAATTACCCCTTCTGGGCCAGTCACGGTGGCTCACATCTGTAATCCCAGCACTTTGGGAAGCTGAGGTGGGCAGATCACCTGAGGTCAGGAGTTGGAGACCAGTCTGCCCAACATGGTGAATCCTGTCTCTACTAAAAATACAAAAAATTAGGCTGGGCGCGGTGGCTCATGCCTGTAATCTCAGCACTTTGGGAGGCCGAGGCAGGCGGATCACGAGGTCAGGAGATCAAGACCATCCTGACCAACATGGTAAAACCCCATCTCTACTAAAAATACAAATTAGCTGGGCCTGGTGGCGGGTGCCTGTAGTCCCAGCTACCTGGGAGGCTGAGGCAGGAGAATCACTTGCACCTGGGAAGTGGAGGTTGTGGTGAGCCGAGATCATGCTACTGCACCCTTGCCTGGCGACAGAGTGACACTCTATCTCAAAACAAACAAACAAACAAACAAAAAAATTAGCCGGACGTAGTGGCGGGTGCCTGTAATTCCAGCTACTCAGGAGCCTAAGGCAGGAGAATTGCTTGAACCCGGGAGGTGGAGGTTGTAGTGAGACGAGATCGCCCCACTGCATTTCAGCCTGGGCGACGAGAGTGAAACTCAGTCTCAAAAAAAAAAAAAGAAAAGAAAATTAACCCTTCTGAATGTTTTCCTCGTTTATGTGAAGACAAAAAATAGTTTACAGTGTGAGATTATATTGTGGCAATGTGATAACTATATTAAGCACCCAGCTCAGTTGTTGGCACTGTTATCAAAGTAGGTATATGTTTAAAGTTTTTCTTATATTTGGGATAGCCTTTCCGTTCCTTGTTTATGAACTCTCTATACCATAAGCATTAAAGTAACTTAATGATTCAACCTGTATGTTCAACATATTAGGTGTTTTGAATGCTCCAGTACTTTGGAATTTTTTTGATAATTGTCACAGACACTATTTTAGTTTTAATTGTTGAATGTAGAGGAATCAAAATGCTCTACAGCAGTTGTTTTCACATTTTATTAATGTTATTGGTGACAGAAAATTATTAATTAATTTTTTTTAAGTTACTTAAAATCTATATTAAGATTAAATCCTGTGTTGAGTTTGTTGTGAATTGCAGAACAGTTGAATGTGGACTTATTCATTCGACCAGTTCCTGCTCCCCTTTTTCCCTCCCCAAATTTTACATTTTGGGACTCTGATTTCATAAAAGGTTAGTTTTGTAACTGGATAGTGACTAAAAATGTAAATTAGCGAGCTGTTACGAATTCCAGTAGAAGTAAGACTTTTCTTTTCTATATTTGTTAACAGCAGAAGTAGAAAGTAATGAAAAGGACAGCAAACCTGAGGAAGAAGAGCAAGTAATACATGAAGAAGATGAAAGACCTTCTGAGAAAAGTATGCGTATATAAACAAACTTGAACTGGGTTGAAAAATACTAATTCATTGTTTCTATATTTACAACCATGTAATATTCTTTTTTGCCCATGAAATAATTGTAAAATTTTGCAATTTAAGTAAGCCACAACTATAGCATTTTGTTGATGGCTAACTGAAGGATTTCTGAAAGTATGTTTCATACACTTCAATATTTTATTTTGTTTATTTATACTTTTTATTGTTCCTCAGAAAGATTTAGCTTAAAATTTATTAAGGTACTGACTGTTTTGACATAGAAATTGTTTTACATTTATGTTCAGAGAATGAAACTACAAGAATTTTGTATGGGCTAACATAAGTAAATGGAAGGATGTATTTTAGTTTACTTAAGGTTCTTTATCTTCATGGGGCCGGATGTAGTGGCTCACACCTGTAATGCCAGCACTTTGGGAGGCCAAGATGGGAGGATTGCTTGAGGCCAGGAATGTAAGACCAGCCTGGGCGACATAGCAAGAACCTGTCTCTGCAGAAAAAATATTTGAATTAGCCAGGCATGGTGGCACACACCTGTAGTCCCAGCTACTTGGGAGGCTGCAGTGGGAGTATTGCTTGAGTCCAGGAATTTGAAGTTCCAGTGAGCAATGAACCACTGTACTCCAGCCTGGGCGACAGAGTGACACCTTGTGAGAGAGAGAGAGAGAGAGAAGGAGAGAGGAAGGGACGGAGGGAGGAAGAGAGGAAGAAAAGAAGAGGGAAGGAAGGAAAGAAGGAAAAGGGAAGGGGAAGGTTCTTTAGCTTTATGGGAAGGGAGGAAAATGGTGGACTGTGTGTCCTTAGGTTTATAGAAAGATCATTGGACTAGAAGTCAGGAAAGCTGGGTTCAACAACTCTCCTGTCATGCTGCTATCCATGTGTGACCATGGGTAAGTTAAGATTATAAGAGAAATTGTGGAATAGAGTGGATTTAAAAGTAGGCACATAGATACAGATATATACAGAGGGATAAGCATGGTCACATAAGAGCATTTGCATTTAAAAAGTATGAAGATATTAGTGTTTTAATTTTTTTAGATATTGAAGAAACCAGATACAATTTGGTTATGATCTCATGAATATTAACAGCATTTGAAACAAATCTTCTAAGTGAAGTCTTCTAGTCTATATTCTTTATAAATGTACTTTTAATGACATTAATTTTATTTTTATTTGAATTCATTAGGATATGTTAAGAATAACATGCTTGTTTTGTAAGGCTAATGATTAAGAATTTTTTCCTGTACTTACGGAGGAAGAAGAATAAATAAAGCTGTGCGTAGTTAAAAATCTGACGTGATAATGAATACAATATTTTGTCAGAGGATTCATGTGCACTGTGACATTTAGTTACAGGAATGAATATGAGGTGATTTCATCTACCTTCTTCATGACACAATTGTGAGGCAGTTCTCCTTCTTAATGTGAAGATATCAAGGAAATTTTGTGTTCAAAGTATGCATTGCTTGACCATTAGAAAGTTCTTATTTAGTATATTGAAAGTCATTTGAAGTTTAAAGCTAAAAGCTATATACCTACTTTTCTGATCTCCAAAACAATTTACAAAATAGTTGGTTGAGAAGGCTATTGTGATAGAAACAATATTTTGCTGAGGATGGATAATATGCATTAAGAGCTATAAGAAAAACACCTGAGTGTGATCATTGTGGTTTTTCTTCTCAGATGAATTTTCCAGACGAAAACGTTCTAAATCAGAAGACATGGACAATGTACAGTCTAAACGTCGTCGATATATGGAAGAAGAATATGAGGCAGAATTTCAAGTAAAGATTACAGCCAAAGGAGATGTTAACCAGAAACTTCAAAAGGTATTGTGTCAATTATAAGTTATAAACCATATTGAATAAGTAGCACCACTGTCTTCTTCTAGGTTTCTGACATTATTCTGTATTTTATTGACCTAATGTGGTTTATCATAGAAAGAAAGAACTTGAAGAAAGTGGTTGAGCTTTTAAAGTCTATTACTGGCCAGATGTGGTGGATCACCCCTATAATCCCAACCCTTTGGGAGGCTGAGGTGGACGGATCACCTGAAGTCAGGAGTTCGAGACCAGCCTGACCAACATGGTGAAAGTCTGACTCTACTAAAAATACAAAAATTAGCTGGATGTTGTGGTGGGTGCCTGTAATCCCAGCTACTTGGGAGGCTGAGGCAGGAGAATCACTTGAACCTGGGAGGTGGAGGTTGCAGTGAGCCGAGATCACAATACTTCACTCCAACCTGGGTGACAGAGCAAGACTCCATCTTAAAAAATAAATAAATAAATAAATAAGTCTATTACTATCCTTGATAATTTAATTTTAAAATTCCTTCTGACTTATTTTTGGCTACATCTTTTTTTAAAAAAATGCTTATGATTATCAAAACAGAAGGGAGAGAAGGTAACATTTTTATTTATTTGCTTTGGTAACAAAACTGAATGTTGTTTTTCAGCTTTTCTTTTTCCTTCTCATATTGAACTTTATCTTACTGTGAAAAGGAAATTTAGAGTTTTAAATATTAACATTTTAATCTTTTTAAAGCTGCTTTCATGGTTATAAGTCTTTACATTCTAAACTCTTTATTGTGTACTTTAGGGTTAGTACAAAAGTGGTAGAGACAGGGGTTTAAAAGGACTAGAGAAAGGAGTAAAGTACGGAGTTTGAAATTCTGTTCGACTAGAGATAGAGATAATGAAAATATTCAGTATTTTATGTTTTTCAACATATATTCACAAATGTTTGTACAAATGCTTTTCTTAGAGAGGAATATTAAACGTCAATGATAACTAGTTTTTCAAGGTCTTATATATTTAAGGATGACATTTTACAATCAATGTTTTAGGACAACATTCTTTAATTAAAATATGGCATACATATTTGCACTTTGTAGAAAAAAGAATAGTATGGCAGTAGAAACTCTCAGTGTTTTTCCCCCTAGTTTCTTTTTATTTGACATATGGAGATAATAATGCTTATTCAGTCTTTCTTACAGAGCTGTTAGAATTATGAAGGTAGCTATGTGAAAAATTTTGAAAGCTGAGGTTTCCTGAGAGTTTACTTCTTTAGAACAGTGTTACTCAAGTATGGTTCATGGATATGTGCCAATGTCTTTGTTGTGGACCCATAATGAGAATATGGAAATTTTTCAAAAGTTTACTCTCTGGAAATTTTCTATTTTTAGTATGTATTACCCTCTTGAGGTAGATTTTATATATATAAAAGTAGAGGATTTTAGCAGATAGTATTGTGTTACAGAGTCTAGCATGTTTTATTCATTAAGTTAGTTAATTTATCGTTACTGTCTTCTTGGTACTTAAGAATATTTACTGTTTATTGCTTTTTGGAATGCCTTCTTGGCATAATGAAGGAATATTTGTTTCTTTAGGTTATACAGTGGTTGCTGGAAGAAAAATTGTGTGCACTGCAGTGTGCTGTATTTGATAAGACTTTGGCAGAATTGAAAACACGAGTGGAAAAGATTGAATGTAACAAGAGACATAAAACAGTTCTCACTGAACTACAGGTTTGTTCATTGACTTGAATTGTACTCCATTTGTCATTGTTTTTATAACTTATTTTCTGAGATATATATTTAAGATTGACATTGACTATAAAATACATTTAAATTCTAAATATAAGAAGTAAAAGGAGTTTGTTTAGTTTGCCAGGGCTGCTGTAAAGAAAGTACAATAAACTGAGTGGTGTAAACAGTAGAAATATTTAGAAGTTGAAGATCAAGGTGTCAGCAGTGTAGGTTCTTTTTGAGGGCTGTGCTGTGAGGAAGAATCTGTTCTGTGCCTTTACGCTAACTTCTTTTGGTTTGCGTACAGTTCTTTAGCATTGTAGAAACATCACCCTGATCACTGGCTTTATCTTTACATGGTGTTGTCCTTGTATGTGTGTCTGTTTGTAAATTTCCCCTTTTTACAAGGACACCAGTCATTGGAGTAGGGGCCCACTATACTCCAACATGACTTCATCTTAACTAATTACCTTTGCAATGACCTTTATAAATAAGGTCACAGTCTGAAATACTGAAAGTTTAGACTTCAATATGTGAACTTCTAGGGGACACAGTTCAAACCATAACAGAGACTCAGAAATTACTGGATCTGACTTAGAACTTCATATTTTGTTTTCCAGTCACTAAAGGAAGGCTGTCATTTAGCATGCTGTAATAAATAGTAAATAATATTTGTTAGGGATTCTTTTTATGTTAATCTACCTCCTTTGGTGGACCTCATGTTTTAAAGATGTTAGTTTAATAACACATATTTATTAATTTCTACTTTGCATTTTTTATTAAGTACAACTATATCTTAACACACAATACCAGAGCTTCTGGTCAGCTTAAATGAGCACATAGTGGTGTGCTGTAGTAATCTACTTTATTCCAAAGCTAAGAAGCTAGTATTTGAATCAGTACATTGATTCTGTCATAAGTAAGTGTATGTTTCCTATTGGGTTATTTTATATATGAGCATACCCCAAAGATGCTGAGTGGTAAGCCATGTTTAGGGCCTTATTTTGCGAATGAGGGAAAAGTGGCCCATAGAAGTTAAATCACTTTTTCCATTGTGAATGAAATTTTAGCTAAATAGGATTAGAATTTAAGTGTATCTCCCAGACTGACCTATCCAATTATTAAACTTCATTTTACTATTACTGTTCAAACTTTTGAATTAAATTTGAAAATGCCTGAAGATTTGAAAGAATAATTTTATTCATTGTTTCTCATCACACCCACAGGTACAACTATGAAATTGTGTTTTTAAAACCTGAGTTTTTGGCTGGGCGTAGTGGCTCACGCCTGTGAGCTCAGCACTTTAGGAAGCCGAAGAGGGCGAATCTCTTGAGTCTAGGAGTTCAAGACCAGCCTGGCCAATATGGTGAAACCCTGTCTGTACTAAAAATACAAAAAATTAGCCGGGTGTGGTAGTGTGTGCCTGTAGTTCCACTTACTTGGGAGGCTGAGGCATGAGAATTGCTTGAACCCAGGAGGTGGAGGTTGCAGTGAGCTGAGATCGTGCTACTGCACTCCAGGCTGGGCAGCAGAGTGAGACTCTGTCTCCAAAATAAATACATACATACATACATACATACTATAAAACCTGAGTTTTTGACACCTATCATCTCACACATAAGGTGCAATCCAGATTTCTTAACATTTAAATTTGTATTTAGGTGTTGCTTGTAGTCTCAGAATTTGAATCTTTCTAACACCAAGCCAATTAGCTTCTCTGCAAATGTTCCTCTTACTGACAATTTCTGAATTCCTGGAAAACTCTTGAAGGAAAATCTTCCCATTGTTCCTCTTATTGGCAGCTCTTGAATTCTTGGAGACTGATCCCTCAGTCATTTCATATGCACAGTGAGTCGCCAAGTTACAACTTGATTATTTCCTGGAAAAAAAAAATCTCAATTCTTTTCACTTTTCATTAGGCCATCATTACCCAATTCCCTGATTATAGTAACACCTTTTATATGAGCACTCTGGTACTAGTTTTTAACTTCTTGCTGGTCCTTCCAAAGCATTGTACTAATTTTTCTGAATACTGATTACTTCAGTCTCTTTATAGTCCAAGTTCCTCAATTGTGTACCAGTAAAACCAGTATTCATGTTTTACATTTTTAAATTTTAATCTCTTAGTTTTCAATCCACTTTTTCTAATATCCACCAGTTGCTTCACTGCCTACGGGGTACTATTAATGTTTATTGTATTTTGATACCAGGCTTTTGACTTCATATTGTTTCCCCTGTTCATGCATCCGTAATCATGTGCCCTCACTGTATTATTTTTAAAATGTTACCAAGCCCAATTTAATTCCCATCTCTTTGTGTCTTCTTCCAGTGTTTTGTTTTTTTATGGAAATAAAATTCAGATACCAAACTGTTTTAAAGTGTACAATTTATTGTTATTTAGTACATTCACAATTTTATACAACCACTCTCTATCGCATTTCAAAACATTTTTGTCAACTCAAAAGGAAACATTTTGCCCGTTAAACACTTGCTCTTCTTTTCCTCTTACACTAGCCCTTGGCAACCACTAATCTGCTGTCCCTATTGATTTACCTGTTTTGCATATTTCACATGCCTCTTTCACTTAGCATGTTTTCCAGCTTAATCTGTGTTTGTAGCATGTGTCAGTACTTCATTCCTTCTTAGGGCTAAATAATACTCCATTATGTGGTGGTG
The DNA here is from genome assembly GCF_043159975.1 of Macaca nemestrina. Classification (NCBI taxonomy): domain Eukaryota; kingdom Metazoa; phylum Chordata; class Mammalia; order Primates; family Cercopithecidae; genus Macaca; species Macaca nemestrina. Next base: position 127,545,200 of record NC_092134.1, on the reverse strand, counting down.
TATGCCACATTTTGTTTATGCATTCATCCTTTGAATGGCATTTGGGTTGTTCCTACTTTCAGCTATTTTGACTGATGCTGCTTTGAGCTTGTATACAAGTATTTGTTTGAATACTTGTTTTCAAATCTTTTAGGCATATACCTAGGTATGGAATTGTGGGCCATATGGTAATTCTTTGTTTAACTTACTGAAGAATCACCCAACTGTTGTCCACAGTGGCTATATCATTTTCTGTTCCCACCAGCAATGTATGAGGGTTCCATTTCTCCACATCCTCACCAACACTTGTTATTTTTACTTTCATTTTTTTCTTATAGCATCAGAATGGTATGAAGTGGTATCTCATTAGGGTTTTGATTTGCATTTCCCTAATGATAATGATGTTAATCATCTTTTCATGTGCTTGTTGATCAATCATATGTACTTGTTTATAGAAATGCCTGTTAAAGTCCTTTGCCCATTTTTAATTTGGATTTTTTGCCTTTTTGTTGTTGAGTTGTAAGAATTATTTATATATTCTGGATACCAAACTCTTTTTTTTTAATTTTTTTTTTTTTTTTTTGAGAAAGAGTCTTGCTCTGTCACCAGGCTGGAGTGCAGTGGCATGATCTCAGCTCACTGCAAGCTTCACCTCCCGGGCTCACACCATTCTCCTGCCTCAGCCTCCCATGCTGGGACTACAGGCGCCTGTCACCATGACCGGCCAATTTTTTGTGTTTTTAGTAGACATGGGGTTTCACTGTGTTAGCCAGGATGGTCTCGATCTCCTGACCTCATGATCTGCCCATCTCAGCCTCCCAAAGTGCTGGGATTACAGGCGTGAGCCACCACGCCCGGCCCAGGATACCAAACTCTTACTAGATATGTGATTGCAAATATTTTCTCCCATTCTGTAATTTGTCTACAACTTCTTAATAATGCCTTTTGTTGCACAAAAGTTTTAAATTTTGATGAAGTCTTGCAGATGGTATATAGTTTGGTCATGATTTATTATCAGTTCCACCAATCTCTGCTTTTTAATCAGGGAGTTTATTTACATTTAAAGTAGTTACTAATAAGGAAAAACTTTTGCAATTTGTCATTTCTTCTATGTCTGATACCTTTTTTGTTTCTACTTTCTCCATTACTGCCTTGTTTTGCAATTGATTTTTTCTTAGTATATCATTTTGATTCCATCTTGTTTCTCTTCTTATATATATTTTTAGTTTTTTCCTTAGTGGTTACCCTCAGGATTACACTTACCATCTTAACTTTATAACAGTTAGGTTTGAATTAATATCTACTTATTTTCAGTAGCATGCAAAATCAAGTATCATTATGGTTGTGCTCTAGAGAGGGAAATATGTTTTTTTGGTGTGGATAGTACCCATGTAGCAATTGTTGGCAACCGTTCTACCCAAACTTTGCTGCCTGTTTTGCAATGCGTACATAGTTCAGCCCGATTTTGCCCTTCACTCTGCGTACAGTAACACTTAGCAAATCAAGTCCTCTTATAACAAATATAAAGCATAGTGCACAACAATGAGAGGAGTTTGTTGAGATCTGTTGTGCTCATTTTGGCCAAATTTATGTGGAGTAGTTGATTTGGAAATAAAACTTTCAATTCGTTCTTACTGCATATTTCAGAACAATTTCCTGTTAGCTAATATGATATTTTGACTTTTGGCTTAATATGTTTTAGTATAATTATCCAGGGACAAATTGTTCAGTTGAATACGTCTGAGACAAATTGTTCTATTGGTCTGATAAGTCTTTGACCTAGAATTAAAATAAGTACAAATAAACTGCACAAGGATTAGAAAAGAAGGCAAGATCCAGAAGAGATTCTTTAAGAACATTTTTATGTTAACAACTTCGTACCAATGAAATCTGTTGTATATAAAAAGGAAGCAGGAGGCCGGTTGCGATGGCTCATGCTTGTAATCCCAGCGCTTTAGGAGACTGAGACAGGTGGATCACCTGAGGTCGGGAATTTGAGACCAGCCTGGCCAACATAATGAAATCCCGTCTCTACTACAAATACAAAAATTAGCCTGGCGTGATGGCACATGCCTGTAATCCCAGCTACTAGCAAGGCTGAGGGAAGAGAATCTCTTGAACCCGGGAGGCAGAAGTTGGAATGAGCCGAGATTGTGCCCCTGCATTCCAGCCTGGGCAACAGAACGAGACTGTGTCTCAGAAAGGGAATCAGGAAAGCTAGATTTTGAGGAACTCTATCAAAACTGTAGTCAAAGATTTATTTCTGAAGAAGTCATGGAACCCAGAAAGCTTTGCCAGATAATTCTGGCAAGTCATTGAGGAACAGATAATTCTTGTGTGATGTAAACTGTTTCAGGGTATGGAGAAAGATGAGACGTCCGTTTGATGAAGTAAGCCCATCTGTGAAACCTCTAGCACAAGAAGAGACAAAAACATAGTTTAGTTTTATTCCCCAGCGAATGCAAGCCTAGTTCAGTATTAACAATTATATGTCACTCTGCTAATGTAGGAAAGGTGAAAAACAGTGTGATCATCTCAGTACATGCCAAATCTGGATTTGTTAAAATTTACTGGTCATTCGTGGAAAACATAGGAGGTAAATACCTTGAATCTCTTAAAGGGTTGCTTTCAGAAACCTGTTGTAAATATCATATTTAATAATGGATTATTGGAAATATATCTACTAAAGTTGAGAATGAGACAATGCCTATTAATAGACGCTGCTATTTAGAGATTTGGTATTAGTCTTGGGCAATACAATGAGACAGGAAAAAGAAATGAGTAACAATTGGTAAGTGGGAACCCAATAGAATTCAGTTGACAAACGGTTGAATGAAGAAGGAAATACAGCAACTACTTCATATAAGAACAACATATTCTAATAGTTCTCCTTACATCAACAATAACCAATTAGAAAACATAATGAGAAAAAGGTTTCACATATGGTAGTTATTTAAAAATGAGTAAGCACTCAAGAATAAATTATTAAGACCATTATGAAGAAAAAGGACAGAACAAGAAAACAGGAGTGAATAGTAGTATGCTCTTAGATAGGAGGACTTGATTCCTCTCAAATCACAGTATAGTTCAAATTCATAATACTCGGAATTTCAACTAGATTTCTTACGGAAATGGAAAAGCTGTCAGCACACTCTGGAATATAACATTCCATTGGTTATGATTTAGAAAATGCCATTTTAAGTAGATTTAACTGAAAATGTGTATTTTACTTTTTCCTTTCAACCTCAGCTCCTGTTCCCTATCAATGAAGTAAAATTATGACAGCCTAATACGGAGACAGTTTTAAATAATAGAAACTGGGGGTCTGTTTATTCACTTGCTTTTATGAGCAGCAATATTTTGTTATAGGCCAACCTTGATGTTAAGGAACCCTTTTGTTTTTTGTAGACAGAGTTATTTCCTAAAGGTACATACGCAATGAAATTCTTGGTTTGTCTAGTTTCCCAAGTAAAACCCAATGTGATAGAATATTACTTTCCTGGAGTTACAAAAATGACTTGTTTATTCATTTTTTAAAAATGTCTCAGAATATTTACCAGAATAGCCATTCTTGGACACGGTATGGCAGATATTTTGAATTACAATTAAAAAAGAATTGTACAGCTTCCTATGTAAAAACAAAAAGGCTGCTCTTTGATTTTTCTGTTTTATAATATTACATATCAGAAAACTATAAATCAGTTTCCACATTTTGAGTTTGTTTTTCTGCTACTGGTTTCATTTTTAAAATGATAATTCTTTTAAAAAAGAGTTTGAGTACTACAAATCTATATGATGTGAAAGTGAGGTCCTTAGTTCACTTTCTTTCCCGCTTTCTGCCAATCATAGCTTCCAGGGGTGACTACTTTTAACCTTGGAATGTATCCTTATAGATCTTTTTCTATACATGTAACATATACAAGATGATTTTGGGGGTGGGGCTTAAGTAACAATAGAATAATAACATTATGCATACTGTGCAATTTATAGTATAACCACCTAGATAATTTTTTTTTTTTTTTTGAGACAGTGTCTCGCTCTGTCATCCATGCTGGAGTGCAGTGGCGCCATCTTGGCTCACTGCAGCCTCTGCCTCCTGGATTCAAGCAATTCTCCTGCCTCAGCCTCCCAAATAGCTGGGACTACAGGCGTGTGCCACCACACCTGGCTAAGTTTTGTATTTGTAGTAGAGATGGGGTTTCACCATGTTGGCCAGGCTGGTCTTGAACTCCTGACCTTGTGATCCACCCGTCTCGGCCTCCCAAAGTGCTGGGATTACAGGCGTGAGCCACTGCGCCTGGCCCCACTTAGATAATTTGACTAAAGGAAAATTGACATTCTCGCATAAGTTGGGGTACAGAAAATACCTTCCCCTTCCCATATACCTTTCTTTTCTTTTTCTTTTTCTTTTTTCTTTTTTTTTTTTTTTTTGAGAGAGAGTTTCGCTTTGTCACCCATCCACCCACCTTGGCCTTCCAAAGTGTTGGGATTACGGGCGTGAGCCACTGCACCATATACCTTTTTAGAAAGTTATATGAGATATTTTAGTTATCAGAAAGGTAAATCCATATTAACGACATGAAATTATGCTTTATGATCTTGAGCCTTAATAACATGCATAAATAACTAAGTCCTTAGGAAAATCTTTACCTTTGAGAGTCATAGGTAACTGATTGCCTAGGCCGTAATATTGGACTTAAGCACATTTTAAGATTTGGGGTCTCCTCTAGAAGTGACTGCTTTCTGAAAGAAACTTTAAAAGTAAATCATACCTTTTTTCATTTTTATGAAGTGAATACCCTTATTAGATAAAAGAAATTCTCTAGCAGAGCTCTTCCTTAGGTAGGGCCTCATGAATACACTCAGAAGTGTAATTTTCTTGAAAATATGTTTAATTTAAAATGGCTTCAGCAGCAGCAGCAACAGAAATAGTTGAATATTACGTCAATGCTTAGTAAAAGACTGAAAGGAAATACAACCAAATATGTGGTGAAATGATTATTTTTATTTTTGTTCTGCTTTTTTTTTCTCTCAGATTTCCTTTCAATATGTATTTGGGCAAAATATGTGATCAGGGAGTTTATATAAGCACAACAAATGATTAATAACCTCATTGACCATGTTGACACAAACAAGGTAATGGGTTTTTTTGTTTGTTTTTTGTTTTTGGGTTTTTTTTGAGACAGAGTCTCACTCTGTTGCCCAGGCTGGAGTGCAGTGGTGCCATCTTGGCTCACTGCAACCTCTGCCTCCTGGATTCAAGCTATTCTCCTGCTTCAGCTTCCTGAGTAGCTAGGATTACAGGCACGCACCACCATGGCTAATTTTTGTATTTTTAGTAGAGATGGGGTTTCACCATTTTGGCCAGGCTGGTCTCGAACTCCTGACTTCAGGTGATCCACCCACCTTGGCCTCCTAAAGTGCTGGGATTACAGGTAGGAGCCACAATGCCTAGCCAAGGTAACGTTTTTATCAGATTGTTAAAGATTAACAGAATATGTAATTTGATTTGTGAAAAAGTAATATGTGAACATTCATCTACACTTCTGTTGAAAGTGTCACAGTAAAGCCTACATCCATCCATATGTAGTATTGGCAAGGGATCTTTTATGACTTATAGATATGTCCACTTTATAATTCTTAGTGAGAAAATCAAGTGTGATTACAACTGTGTTAAAAAAAATTACAAAACACAGGCTTACATAATCAGGAATGTACTGGTAAGTGAGCAACACTCACAGTTTGAGGAAGAAATAGGCTAACCTAATTAAGAGTGTTTACATCTGAGTGTTGAATTTAGGGGTCACTTAGTTTTAGTCATAACTGTATTTTCCAAGTGTATATTTTATAATCAGCTTAATTTATTTTCTTTGCTCAGCTGTCTTCTGAGGATCCTGCTTTCTATAGGTTTCTTGTTATGTATTTATGGTTTTTTTTTTTTTTAATGCTATAATACCATTTGATTTTCATTCATTTTTGTCTTTTTTTTTTTTTTCTTTCAGGCCAAGATAGCCAGGCTAACCAAACGCTTTGAAGCAGCCAAAGAAGATCTTAAGAAAAGACATGAAGTAAAGTTTTCTATTCTTGCATAATTAATATTTAGCGCTCTAAGTGGTAATCTTAGGAAATGCTGAATTAGGAGGAAAGTCTGTATTACAAATCTGAAATTTGCTTTCATACTGTGTACTCCTGTATGTAATTTGTGTGCCTTCAGCCCTAGAACTAAGGAACCCCTTTCAAATCCTCATTTACTATTCTCATATATCAACATTTATATTTTATTTTAGGTTGTGCAATTCTTTTTTTTTTTTTTTTTTGAGATGAAGTCTCTCTGTCACCCAGACTGGAGTTCAGTGGCACCATCTTTGTTCACTGCAACCTCCGCCTCACCTCCGCCTCACGAGTTCTATTGATTCTCCTGCCTCAGCCTCCCAAGTACCTGGGATTATAGGTGCCCACCACCATGCCCGACTGATTTTTGTATTTCTAGTAGAGACAGGGTTTCACCATGTTGGCCAGGCTGGTCTTGAACTCCCAACCTCAGGTGTCCATCTACGTTGGCCTCCCAAAGTGCTGGGATTACAGACATGAGCCTTTATGCCTGGCCCCTTAGGTTATGCAATTCTTGAAGCTGTATTTTCTGTCCATCTTTAAAATTAGGCTTCAGGGATTTGTCTTACCTTGTTTCTTTCATTTTGCATTCTTGTCAGTTTCCCAGTATGGTCTCTTACTATTTTCCCCAAAGTATTTTAGTATTGTACTGCCTGTAGTGTGCCTGTTCTCCCCTTTCTTTCTTCCCCATGTAGTCAGACCTCTTTTTTGCTCTAATTGTAATATACAGAGATTAGATTAAGTCACTTTATTGCCTTAAACAGTTTGAATATTTTTTAAAGTATACAGTTAAGTCCAAACTTTATAGCATAAATTGACTTCCATAGTCTGGCTTTTGCTTTTTGTTGTTTCCTTCATTTTTCCTTTGTTTATCATTTTGCTACTCTTCTGTTATTTCCTTTATTGTTCATATTTTAATATAGTCTTTGTATATTGCATTATAGTTTTTAGTTGGATTTATTTTCTTTTCCTGCTGAATTTTATTTTTAATTTTTTTATTTGAACAAGTTCCATTTCTTCATATTGATAGTTCCATTATCTGGCACATAGTAAATTGCCAATACCAATAAATAGTAATCATTTTTCCTAGAAGTTTTCTGTATTGATGCATGTTCGTATATTCTTTCCTGTTTTTGCAGCAATAGTACGTAGAGCCGTATGAACTCTTCCCCTAGCTTCCCCGAGTGGTGAAATCTTATCACTGTAGTACAGTATCAAAGCGAAGAAATGGACAATTTTGTTAAGTAGTTTATCAACTTAACAGTTTTTACTAGTTTTTACATGTGTATGTAAAAATTCATTGTGCATGCATGTCTGTTTGTGAGTGTTTATGCTTCCATGCAGTTTGATCACATGTATAGATTTATGTAGCCCCCATCACAGTCAAGATATAAAATTGTTACATCACCATAAGTGGATTCCCTCATGCTACCCTTTTCTGGTTTTATTTTTATTATTATTTGATCTGTTGATGGACGTTTGGGCCATTATTACCTTTGGGCTATTTTGAATAAGGCTGCAGTGTACACGGGAGTGCAGCTATCTCTTCGAGATCCTGTTTTTAATTCTTTTGCATATATACCCAAAAGAGGAATTACTAGGTTGTATAGTAATACCTCTAGATATTTGAGGAGCCCCTATTCTGTTCTTCATAGAGGCTGTACTGTTTCACATTTATACCAGTAGTGCTCAAGAGTTCCAGATTGCCCAAAACCTCACTAACGTGTTATTTTCTGTTCTTTTGATAGTGACCATCCTCATGGATGTATGTGATATCATCATAGTTTTGATTTGCATTTCTCTAATGACTAGTGATGTTGAACATCTTTTCATATGCTTGTTAGCCATTTATATATCTCCTTTGGAGAAAAATCTCTTCAGGTTCTTAACTTATTTTTAAATCAAGTTCCTTATTTTTGTTGTTATTAAGTTGTAGGCATTCTTTATATATGCTGAATATTGACCCTTATCATATAAATTATTTGCAACTTTTTTGCATTCTTTGTTTCCTTTTCTCTTGATTGTTTCCTTTCATATACAGAAGTTAAGTTTGATGCAGTTCTGTTTATTTTTGCTTTTCTTACCTGTGCTATTAGTACAAACGAATCATTGCCAAATCTAATGTCATGAAACTTTTTCACTGTGTTTTCTTGTAGGAATTTTTTAGTTTTAGGTCTTACATTTAAATCTTTGGTCAATTTTGAGTTAATTTTTATATATTTTGTCAGAGTTCATCTTCATTCTTTTGCATGTATATATCCAGTTTTCCCAGCACCATTTATTAAAGAGGCTGTCCTTATCCCATTGTGTGGTTTAGGGAGTTTTGTTGAAGATTATTTGACCATATATGTGAGTTTATTTCTGAGCTCTCTATTCAGTTCCTTTGGTCTCTGTCTATTTTTGTGCCAGCACCTCACTTTTTTCAATTACTGTAGCTTTGTAATATATATTGTGTGGTTCCCTCCCCCACCCTCTACCCCCTTGGCCAACTTAGCCTAATATGTAATATGTTTTCAAATCAGGAAGTATGAAACCTCCAAATTTGTTCTTTTTCAAAATTGTTTTGGTAATTCAAAATCCTTTGAGATTCCATATGAATTTTAGGATTTTTTTCTGGAAAAAAACAAAAACAAAAACAAAACCCACTATTGCAATATTGATAGGGATTGCACTGAATCTGTAGGTTGCTTTGGGTAATACAGATATTTTAACAGTAAGAAGTCTCCCAATCCTTGAACACAGTATGTCTTTTCACTTATTTGTGTCTTTAAACTTTTTCCAACATTGTTTTGTAGTTTTTGTTGTATAATTGTTTTCTCCCTTTGTTGAGTGTATTCCTAAGTATTTTATTCTTTTTGATGCTATTGTAAATTATATTGTTCATTTCTTTTTTGTATTTTTTATAGTTTATAGATATGCAACTGATTTTTGCAGGTTGATTTTGTATCCTGCAACATTGCTGAGTTTGCTTAGGTTTGAACAGTTGTCATTAGGGTTTTTACATATAAGATCATATCACCTGTGAACAAAGATATTTATACTTCTTTTTCTGATTTGGATGCCATTTATTTCTTTTTCTTGCATAATTGTTTGGTTTAGGATTTCCCGTACTATATTGAATAGAAGTGGCAAGAGTGGGCATGCTTGCTTAATTCCTTATCTTAGGAGGAAAGCTTTCAGTTTTTCACCATTGAGTATGATGTTAACTGTGGAGTTTTTATGTATGGCCTTTGTTAAATTTAGATAGTTTCCATTTCTGGTTTGATGAGTGTTTTATTTATTTTTTTCCATGAAAGGGTGTTGACTTTTGTCAAGTTCTTTTGCTGCATCAATTAAGATGATCATGTGGGTCTTGTCCTTTATTCTGTTAATGTCTTATGTTACATTGATTTTTATATCTCGACCTATCCTTGCATTCCTCAGATAAACCAACTTGGTCATGGTGTATAATCTTTTTAACATGCTGTTGAATTTGGTTTGCTAATATTTTCTTGAGGATTTTTATATTAGTATTCATCAGGGATATTTGTAGTTTTAGTATCTTCATTCGGCTTTGGTATCAAGGTAATGATTGCCTAATAAATGGAATTTGAGAGTACTCCTACTTGGAAGTACTCCTCTTGGAATACTACTAATTGTTTGGTAGTATCCTCCAGTGAAGCCATCTGGTCTTAGGCTTTTGTTTGTTAATTTTGTTTATTTTTTAAATTTATTATTAATTATTATTATTATAGTTTCAATAGAGTCTCACTCTGTCACCCAGGCTGGAGTGCAGTGGTGTGATCTTGGTTCAAGTGATTTGTGTGCCTCAGCCTCCTGAGTAGCTGAAATAATAGGCCTGCACCACTGCGTCTGGCTAATTTTTGTATCTATAATAGAGACGGACTTTCATCATTTGGCCAGGGTGGTCTTGAACTCATGACCTCAAGTGAGCCACTGCACCTGACCTTAGGCTTTTGTTTGTTAGGATATTTGTATTACTGATTAAATCTCCTTACTAATTACAGATTTATTTATTTACTTTTAATAATTCAGTCTTGGTGGGTTGTGTGTTTTTAGGAATTTATTTCTTCTAGGTAATCAAGTTTGCAGGTGTGTAATTGTTCATTGTAGTGTCTTGTAATCCTGTCTGTTTAGCATCAGTTCTAATGTCTTCTCGTTCTTTCATTTCTTTTCATTTTTAAAGTCATCTGTTTTGTTAGTTAGCCTAGCTAAGGATTTATCAATTTCGTTTTTTTTTTTTTTTAAACCAACTCTTAGTTTTGTTTTTGCTTTTCCATTTTTCTATTCTCTATTTTGTTTACTTCTGCCCTAATTTTCATTATTTCTTTCCTCTTGCTGATTTTGGGTTTAGTTTTTTCCCCCTAGTTTTTTGAGTTGTAAATCTAGATTGCTGATTTGAGATCTTTCTGTTTGTAAGTGTTTTACCACTATAAACTTCCTTCTTACCACTGTTTTCACTGCATACAATTTATTATATTTTGTTTTCATTTTCATTTGTCTGAAGATATCTTGTAATTTACCTTCTTCTTTGACTTGTTGGTTTTTTTTTTTTTAACAGCGTGTTTAATTTTCACATATTTGTGACTTTTCCTACTTTTCTTCTGCTGTTGACTTCAAGTTTCATTCCATTATGGTCAGAAAAGATACTTGGCATGATTTCATTCTTTTTAAATTTGTTAAGACCTGAGTTGTGACATGTGACCTATCCATGAGAATTTTCTGTGTGCTCTTGAGAGAAATGTATATTCTGCTGTTGTTCGATAACTTATTCTATATGTCTGTTAGGTCCAATTAGCATATAGTGTTGTTAAAGTTCTCTGTTTCCTTGTTGATATTCTGTCTGATGGTTGTCTCCATTATTGAAAGTGGGGTATTGAGGTTTCCTACTATCATTGTGTTGCTGTCTGTTTCTCCCTTTCATTCTTTCAATGTTTGTTTCATATATTTGAAGCTCTGATGTTAGGTAGGGAGGGGTGTGTGTGTGTGTGTGTGTGTGTTACAGCTGGTGAATAGACCCTTTTATCATTATGTCCTTCATTGTCTGTTTTGACAGTTTTTGACTTAAAGTCTATTTTGTTTTACATAAGTATGGCCCATCCTTACTCTCTTTGTGTTACCATTTGCATGGAATGTATTTTTCCATCCTTTCACTTTCATTCTATGTTGTATTTTGGATCCAAAGTGAGCCTCCCATATAGGTGGATCTTATTTTTAAAACCATTAAGTCAACCTGTGTTTTGATTGGAGAGTTTTATCCATTTGCATTTAAATAAACTGCTCATTGGGAGGGACTTACTATTGTCATTCTGGTTTTTTCTCTATGACTTACAGCTATTTTTTGTTTCTTGATTCCTTCGTGTTTCATTGCTTTTTTTCTTTTGGTATAGTAGTGTGCTTTCATTCCTTTTACAACTCCTTTTGTGTAGTTTCTGTAGATGTTTTCTCTGTGGTTACCGTGGGGATTACATAAAATATCCTAAAGTTACAACTGTCTATGTTAAACTGCAAATAACTTTAATCATATAAGAGTGCTACTTTATATCTGCCTCACCATGACTTGATGTTACTGATGTCATATATCACATCTTTTTATGTTGTGTATCTGTTAACATATTTTTAGTTTTTTTAAGCTTTTAAGTTCTATACCAGAATTAAAAGTGATTTATGCACCAATATAACAAGAATACAGGATTCTGTATTTTTCTCCTTATCAACCTTTACCTTAGGGAGGTTTATATTTTTGTATGCTTCCATGATGTTGTGTAGCACTTTTTAGTTTCCACTTGAGGGACTTTCTTTAGCACTTTTTTTTTTTATTATTATTATACTTTAAGTTCTAGGGTACATTGCACAATGTGCAGGTTTATTACATATGTATACATGTACCATGTTGGTGTGCTGTACCCATTAACTTGTCATTTATATTAGGTGTATCTCCTAATGCTATCCCTCCCCCCTACCCCCTCCCCACAATAGGACCCAGTGTGTGATGCTCCCCTTCCTGTGTCCAAGTGATCTCATTGTTCAATTCCCACCTATGAGTGAGAACATGCAGTATTTGGTTTTTCTTTAGCACTTCTTGTAGGACAGGTATAGTGATGAAACTCCTTCAGCTTTTATTAATCTGGGAAAAATTTTAATTTCACCTACATTTTTGAAACATATTATTGCTGGATATAGTATTCTTGTTTGACAGTTCTTTCATTCAGCACTTTAATAATATATTATCTCACTCCTTCAGGCCTACAAGGTTTCTGCTGAGAAATCTGCATGTTATCTTATGGGAGTTCCCTTGTATATTGTTATGAGTTGCTTTTCTCTTACTGCTTTCAAGATTATTTACTGTGATTCAGACAGCTTGGTTATAATGTATCTCAGTATAGATGTTTTTGGGTTAATGATAGTTGGAGGTCTTTGAGCTTCTTGAATTTGCATCTCCATTTTCTTCTTCCAGTTTCAGACATTTTCAGCAAATTATTTATCTAAATGAGTTCCCAGCCCCTTTCTCTCTGTCTTCTTTTACTTCCCTTATGTGTATATTGGTTTGCCTACTGGTGTCCCAAAAGTCCTTTAGACTTTCTTAGCTTTACTTCATTCTCTTTTTGCTCCTCTGACTTGATAATTTCAAATGATCTGTTTTCAAAATTGTGGATTTATTTTTCTGTTTGATCTGGTCTGCTCTTGATTCCCTACAGTGAATTTTCATTTTCAGCTTCATAATTTCTATTTGATAAGTTTTTACAGTTTCTCTTTGTTGATATTCTCATTTTGTTCATGCACCCTTTTCCTGATTTTGCTGTTTTATGTCGTCTCTTTCACCTCGTTGAGTATCTTAATGATAGTTATTTTGAATTCATTGGCAGATAATTCATAGATCTCTGTTACTTTAGGGTTGATTTTTGGAAGTTTATTTTATTTATTTGGACCATGTTTCTCTGTTTATTTGTATGCTCGTTGAAATTTTAGCATTTGAAAAAACAGCCACATCTCCCAGTCTTTGTGGACTCTTGTACACAGGAAGGGCTTCACCAGTCAGCCTTGTTAAAGAGTCTGTGGGCCTCTAACACCTTTTTTTGGCTGCGTGTCTTCTCTGAGCTTTTACTTGTACTCTTCCATCCGAAGAGGTTTGCCTCTCCACTCTGAAGCTTCCTCTGGTACCTGTCTTTGCTGTAGCAGCCTCTGGTACTTTAGCAAGCTGTGGTATTAGTGCTTCCCCTGCTGTCTGTCAGTGTTACTGCAATTTCTCTGGTGCTCTATCAAGTTGAGGGTCCTGCCTTTGGTCTCTGAGGCTCACAGGCATCCAAAGTGCCATAGCCACAGTTCTTACGACAGGTTAGTCCTCCATTTTGGGTAAGACAAAATCTAGTACATTGGGCATCTTCTTAAACAGTTGGATTCAAGCTCCACCTTTCTCTTTCCTTTCTGATGTAGAAGCTGTGTTGGGAGGTTGATGGGGTATAGTGAGTAAATATAATATATTTTCCTAACTGTTCCAGTGTGCCTCTTTTTGGCCTTGTGCCATATCCTCTCAACTAGTTTGTGGAAATCTCATGCAGGCAATATGATGCTTACCTTGTTAAGTCATCTCCATATGGAAAGCAGAGGGGATTTCCTGTTCTGACATGTTGCTGATCCTACCACAGTTTTTTAAAATCCTCCATCAAATGACTCCTGTGTTCTAAACCATTTGTTTTATTTATTCCCTATGCATTTATTCTTCTTTTTTGTTTTTCTCCTGAAGTATTCTTTTAACCATTTTGAGTGTAATAATTACTTAATGATGGCCAGGCACAGTAGCTCATGCCTGTAATCCCAGCACTTTGGGAGGCCGAGGACGGCAGATCACTTGATGTCAGGAGTTCAAGACCAGCCTGGTCAACATGGCGAAACCCCACCTCTACTAAAAATACAAAAATTAGCTGGGCCTAGTGGCGGACACCTGTAATCCCAGCTACTCAGAGGCTGAGGCACGAGAATCTCTTGAGCCTGGGAGGCAGAGGCTGCAGTGAGCCAAGATGGTGCACTCCAGCCTGGGTGACAGTGAGACTCTATCTCAAAAAAAAAAAAAACAAAAAAACTCAATGATATGCTTAAAGATGCATTCCTTTCCCTAAAAGCTTATTTTTTAACCTTTTTACATCACATTACACTGTTATTTTAATTTGCTTTTCTCTTGTTTTACATTTGTTTGTCTTAACAGCCAGATTTTAAATACCTTTATAGCATATTATCTTAATTCTGTTGTTTTTCCCTCTACACATATCTAATGCAATGTCATACTAAAAGGTTGAAATTATTGTTGTGTCATATAAAAAGTAGCAAGATGTATTTGTTGTTAAGAAGAGTGATTAAGGGCATCTGCTCAGTGTAATTCTAAGCATTTATTACCTTTGGTTTAATATGTTGTTCTTACACTTGACTTAGTCTTGAGTAGAGATATTTTATTCTTCTCATTTTTTTTTTTTGTTTGTTTGTTTTTGAGGCATGGTCTGGCTGTGTCACCCAGGCTGGATTGCAGTAACACAATCTCAGCTCACTGCAACCTCTGCCTCCTCGGCTCAAGCTGTCCTCCCACCTTAGCCTCCCAAGGAGGTGGGACCACAGGCGTGTATTAACACGCTTGGCTAATTTTTACACATATATATATATTTTTAGAGATGGGGTTTCACTACATTGCCCAGGCTGGTCTATAACTCCTGAGCTCAAGCAATCCTTGCCTGTCTCAGCCTCCCAACGTGCTAGTATTATGGGTGTGAGCCACTGTACCCGGCCTCGTTTTAAGACATAAATGATGATAGTGTTATTAATGACGGAGGCCTAAGTAATGATAATTAATATGTAGGTGTTATAATTCCATTTCTGTATTCCCTGGTTTTGGGGAGAAAGGCTGAAATAAGTTGTTACTGAAGCTTAGATTTGTGACATTTTATGAAATAATTTAAGTCACACAGTGGTAGGTAGTATTTTTTTAAAAAACAACTTAAAAATAATTTTGGTTTGAAAATTTTGATTTGTGACATTGGATACCACTTACTTGTTGAACTGCTGGTGCTAATATGATGCCTGCTACATAGTAGGCATTCACTAGTTATGTGTTAAATGAGCGAGTCTGGTTATTCTTTAGATTTATATTGTTAATGTTTTTAAACTCTTACAGCATGTGAGCCATTTTTGTGTTTTTAATTTAATCTTCATAAGAACACTGAGATGCAGGAATTATTTTATTAATCTCTCAAATGATAAGCAGTTGCCTTCAGCAAAGTAAATGATTTGCTTAAGATACAATGAACAAGTGATAATGCCAAGATTCAAATTGTTGTCTCAGCTGGCAATGTTTCCCATTGTATTAGAGCACTGACAGATAATATATTGACAGGCATCTACAGGTCTTATTTTTTTTTAAAGATTCCCTGTGTGTTTTTTTTTTACCTTGATTTTTTTTCTCCCCCAGCATCCACCCAACCCACCAGTATCACCAGGAAAAACTGTAAATGATGTCAACAGCAATAATAACATGCCTTACAGGTGAGAATTCATAGTCTGTCTAGTTTTTAAATAACAGAACAAAGTTCTAATTTTCTTTATTTGGTCGAAGAATCTTGCAGTATAATCATGGTATTTATGTGGAAATAAGTGGTGTACTTGGTTAGTATATTTTCTTTTTCTGCTTCATTATATTGTTCATCTGTGAATAATACTTTTGCTAACTTATTGCAAGGCATTCTTTGGTCACTATATATTTGTTTAACCACTTGTCTTAAATAGTATTCTCTCGAGTAATTGAGAAATGCTTCTGTTAAGGGTGAGAAAGACTAATGTCTGTACATATTAGGACCTACTTTTGGTATTCAGGTTAAGTACTGATAACAGACATTAGAATACAAGAGTTAAGACTCTTCCCTAATGCCATAGACCCCAGCATTTAGAAGTCTTTGTGCCAGCTATGCCTCACTGTTTTTGCTTGCAGTTTAGGGTTGTGAAACCCAAGTCTAGCCACCCTTTTTCCCCTATGGGCCACTGCTTATTCTAGATATCAGTTGGTTTTCCCAGAGTGGCATATCTGTTGACTATTTGTGTGTATATATATTTCATAGAAATGCAGGCACAGTGAGACAGATGCTGGAGTCCAAAAGAAATGTAAGCGAGAGTGCACCACCATCCTTTCAAACTCCTGTGAATACAGGTAACTTTTTTTTTAAAATACCAAAATACATTTTCTTAGGAATTAAAGGCTTTGGTTCTCTTTTCTTACATTCTTTTGAGGTTGAAATGGATTAAGAAATTGGGCACATTGGTCTAAGTACAAAAATTTTGTTAAAAATTCAGGATCAAACTGGGCATGGTGGCACATGCCTATAGTCTCAGCTACTTGGGAGGCTGAGGAGGATTACCTGAACCTAGGAGTTCGAGTCAACTTGGGCAACATAGTGAAATCCACTTGTCTCTTAAAACAAAAAAATTTAGGGTGGTAGATAAGTATATGTGAAAATACAGTATAGATATTCAAATCTCTATTGTAGTAGTTCACAAAATTTCTTGTCTCTAGATCCCTTTACAATCTTAAAAAATTATTAAGAACCCCAGAACTTTTATTTATGTGGGTTACATCAGTTGATGTTTATTTTCAGTTGAAATGAAGTAGAAATTAAACAAATTTAAAGATTTTTTTAAAATAAAAGTAGACTGGGCTTGGTGGCTCACGCCTGTAATCCCAGGACTTTGAGAGGCTGAGGCAGGCAGATCACTTGAGGTCAGGAATTTGAGACCAGCCTGGCCAACATGGTGAAACCCCATCTCTACCAAAATACAAAAATTAGCCAGGCATGATGGCTGGTGCCTGTAATCCCAGCCACTCAGGAGGCTGAGGCAGGAGAATCGCTTGAACCCGGGAGGTGGAGTGCGGTGAGCCGAGATCACGCCACTGCACCCCAACCTGGGCGACAGAGTGAGACTTTCTCTCAAAAAAATAAATAAATAAATAATAAATATAAAAATAAATAAAGTAATAGTAAACTCTGTCTAACACAAAAAACTTTTTAAAATGAAACTAAGTGTATTTTCACTTAATAGCAGCACAAAGAGCATTATTCTCTTACATTTTTTACGTATCTCTTTAATACTTTGAGACATTAAGACAGCTAAAGATAGCTGTATACTCATATCTGTATCTGCTTTTAGTCTGTTTTAAAATGTTGATTTGGTTGACGCATATGAAGGAAATCCAGTCTTATACAAATATATAGATGGAAAAGGGCTAGCCCTTACAGATAATTGTGGATATTCTTCTTTGATATTGTCCAGTAGTAGTTTCTTTAAGGTTGGTTGTGAAGTATAATCTGAAACCACACCAAAGAACTTTTCTAACTCCTCCATTAAAATCCATTTATTGGACCTGTGTGGTGCCTTACGCCTGTAATCCCCGCACTTTGGGAGGCCCGAGGCAGGTGGATCACTTGAACTCAGGAGTTCCAGGCCGGCCAGGGCAACATAGTGAAACTTGTCTCTACAAAAAATACAAAAAGTAGCCGGACATGGTGGTGCACACCTGTGGTCCCAGCTACTTGGGAGGCTGAGGTGGAAAGATGACATGAGCCCAGGAGGTGTAAGCCGCTGTGAGCCAAGATTGCGCCAGTGTACTCCATCCTGGGCGATAGAGGCAAACCCTGTCTTTAAAAAAAAAAAAAAAAAAAAAATTCCTCTATCTTGTACTTGCACATGGAGTTTTACTAATATTCATTGATCATTTGAAAACTATTCACCAAGTTATGCAAATCTTCCAAATATTGACACATTTTATTAATATTATTTTTAAAAATTACGTTTACTGATTTTACTATCAGTTCTACTCAGAGAAGCATTTTAAGGATTTAGGGAGCTGTCATGCTTTCAGTGACAGATAAAAGTTTTTTCTAATGTTCTTAGTTTTGCTTAAGAACTCAAATGTTATTATTACTGATAAATACAGTTGGGCTTTTTTTCTTTGAAGTGACTGCCTTACCTAGTTTATTTCTAAGAAAAGATCTTCAAAATACCCACATGTGAATCATTGGTGTGTCTATAGGTCATTCTTTCAAGTAAAAATAGTCTTTCGTGGGAAAGATTGCTAGTTTAGTTTATAGCTCAATTGCACACGCATTTTTCCTTAACTATCCTACTTTGGCAAGCAGTAGTTGTCTCGTATGTACTGCCTATTCCTTCACATGGAATATTAAGAAAAGAACCCCTATTCAAAAGTTGAGATATAATAAAGTTAATAGTTTTCACTGCTGTATCATGGGGATTCTTAAGTAAAACTGACTTTGTTTTTTACTGTAAGCATGTGATGAAGAATGCAGCGACGTTTGGTCCATTGTACTACCTTGATTTTTGTACTAAGCATCAGAAGTTTTACTCACCATTGCTTTTGCTCCATTGGTGCAAATGTCTGCTCATTTAAAAAGTCAAATAATGTCTCATTGTTATGAAAATAGTTTTGACATTGCAAACTCCCCAAAAGGGTCTCAGAAAACCCCAGGCACCCCCCTGGACCACACTTTGAGAAACTGCTGCTCTAGTGAACCTGTGATTTTTGGAAAGACTATAAATCAGTGAGAAAGAAGTTTGGTCATGTATTTTAAACCTGTTCCAATGAGAATAAACACAAGTAGTTGAAAATTGCTATAAAACTGTAGTGACCAGCATTTGTCAGCATTTGTATTTTCTCTGTTCTTCTGTATATGCTACCTAATTTCTTCTTAATTCATCTGTCAACTTCACTCAGTGCTATTTTTCATATCATACAATGTCAGTAGGGTGTCAGTAGAGGGAACCTCCCCCTAATAGTTCCTCTCCCAAGGAATTCAGTCAAACTTGATCCAAAGATACAGACATGGTTCAAATAATAAAATATAATGAGTAAGCTTACCTGTTATTCATTAATGGTCATGACTCTTTAGATTTACTATTTGAGTTTATGTATTACTTGCGTTTTAAGGCATTTATAATGTTTTTAATGTAGTTTCAAAAATATATATTTTTACTTAACTTTTTAGTATTTTTTATTTGTGTACTAGTTAGGTACTCTAAAGTGATTATAGTAATTTTCAGAGACCATTTTGATACTCAGTAGTCTTGCATATTAATCATCCATCATGTGCTGTTTTTGTAATATACTAAACCTACATACAAAATTCTTCTAAGAATTTAATTCTAAATTAAATTTCGGAATTTGAATCTGGAAAAAATTTCATGATAAAAGACTTTACAGTCTTTGCGATGTATTTAATCTATGCTAAGTCTAATGCAATGTATTTAATTTGTATCTGTCATATTTTCTTAGTTGATAAATTAATATAACCATTTAAACAGAGAATTCTGTTTTCTTTCTATAGTATCTTCAACCAATCTTGTCACTCCTCCAACAGTTGTCAGTAGTCAACCTAAATTGCAGACTCCAGTGACTTCGGGTTCCCTCACAGCAACGTCAGTTCTTCCTGCACCCAATACAGCTACTGTAGTTGCTACTACTCAGGTGCCTAGTGGAAATCCTCAACCTACAATCTCTTTACAACCTTTGCCAGTGATTTTGCATGTACCTGTTGCAGTATCCTCCCAGCCTCAGCTTCTACAGAGCCATCCAGGGACTTTGGTGACTAATCAACCATCTGGCAACGTTGAATTCATTTCTGTGCAAAGCCCACCTACAGTGAGTGGTCTTACCAAAAATCCAGTATCCTTGCCATCCTTGCCAAATCCCACTAAACCAAACAACGTTCCTTCTGTGCCCAGTTCTAGTATTCAAAGGAACCCTACTGCCAGTGCTGCACCATTGGGAACAACACTTGCGGTGCAGGCTGTTCCAACGGCACACTCTATTGTACAAGCCACAAGGACTTCTTTGCCCACAGTGGGCCCATCAGGACTCTATAGTCCATCAAATAATCGAGGTCCTATACAGATGAAAATTCCAATTTCTGCATTTAGTACTTCGTCTCCTGCAGAACAGAACAGCAATACCACCCCAAGAATTGGTAAGTCACCATGTAGGTTTAATGCTAGAAATGCAAGCATGTTAATAGCCTTGTAACGATTGAACTTTTTTTTTCTAAGTGGCTAGCATTATTGGAAGGACAAAATAAATAGAATTTTCTTGATTATTTTTAGTAATTTTTTAGATACCTGAGAGAAATGATGTTGCTAAAATGGGGCTTGAGAGGGGGTTTATTTTGAATTAGAAGTTAGTATCTGTGTTTTATCTTTTAGTAATTTTCCTAAGTTTGGTGAATTTTGAATTTATGGCTTTGTGGCAAGCATTATGAGTTACTTTTATGATACATTTGCCAGCAATATCTGTTTAAAACATTTTAAAGTATCAAATTTACATAATATATGCTCTTAAGAAAAAAAGGCACGTTTATGTTCCTTACACATTTGGAAAATCCTTTGTGCTCTCATTCATAGCTTCCAAATTTGAACAACTTAAAAATAGATTTTCTTTCACATTTACTATAAAATGTTTGAGTCCTTCTTGTTTTATCCTTTCTGTTTTCCCATATGACATATTATATGATTGTTTGTATTTTACTTAGAAATACTGCAAAAAGGAGAACTTGACTATACCTGTTTAAAATCTGCCAAACTCTGTGTCTTCCTGGCTCCTGGAAAGAGTTTGTGTTGTATGCATTCTTGAGCTTGTTTATTCTTCATTTCTGACTTCACATGTATCCGCACTACTTTTGGAAAGGCAGGGAAGGGTAGGCATCATGTGTATAGTAAAATTGCTAGTGTTTTTCTTATTGATGTTGTAAGTGACCATGTAATGTAGGAAACAAATTCTAAAGTACAAAATTACTTTTATAAGTGAGATGTACAAGCCTTAGTTTTTATTTGTCATACAGTCATTACTAGTGTAGTTACTCCTTAAGTGTTTTCTCATATAAAACAATGACGGTATTTCAGAGTTGTTAAGAAAGTAAATGAGTGGCAGATCAAAATTAATGTTGGATTGAAGCTGGATATCACTCTTATCATATTTATAAGAATAAACTAATGTTTTATATGAAAGTGTAATTATTATTTATAGTATTTACAATTTAAATGTTTGCATAGTACAGGGGCAAATGTTTGTTAGTATTATCTGCTACCACATTATTTTTTGGATATTCTTTCATGTTTACAACACTAAAAGAGATGCTTACTTTTAACTGAGGTCAGTGGACATACAAGATTTTTGGGTGATATTTCATTTTTCTGTAACTTCTTTTTCTTTTAGTTGTTAGTATTTTTTAATGCCAGATGATTTAGTGATGGACATTGTTTTATGTGATTTTGGGTTTTCCTCCTTATGAAATTTTGAGGCAAAGTTGACATTGTTTTAATTTCATGGTCATGAGATGAGATATATTCTTAAATAGAGAACTTTTCCTGAAAAACCATGACTTGAAAAGAAATAATTTAGGAGTATTTGTTTAATGTCATGCTCATACTCCAAACACTTCTAAAAGTGTCAGAATTATAATTTCATTATTCTGTTCTCTTACAGTTTTTATAGAAAGGGTATATTCCCCAAATTATCTAGTTGATGTACACTATTAGTAATGCATGTCAGTCTGTTTCATTTGACTATTCTTAATTTTTTTATATAAAAGTAAGTTTTCACAATCAATTGGTGTAGCATTCTAAGATAATGTACAATTATTTCTAAACATAAAATTACATATTTTAACACATATATTTATTTAACACATTTATATATTTTTAATATGTAATTATATCAAGATCTTCAAGTTCCATTTAGAATGCTTACCTACATTTGATAATGAATAAATGTGAGTACAAGCTTTGTTTGTATTTTTTTCATAATGCTAACTAAAATGAGATCTTAGGAACTTGCTTATTCTTCAGTTCTGACTTTATTACTTATAATATGTTCTTTGATCAAGTATAATTTCAGCAGTGACATAAATGATATTAAAGTAAGCATTTGGCTTTTTAGGATTCCCAAAACCTAAACTGAAGCCGAACCTCAGTACATCTCTACTACATTTAGTAGTTTGATAAATTAATTAGGTTATATAATTAAAATTTTCTAAGCTCTATACTTATGTGGGTATTATATTTGCTTAATAAGAACATATGCTATATGTTCATGCATTTGTATGTATTTTATTATAGTTAAGTATATCCTTATGGATTTTAAATCTGTATTTCTGTTTATAGTGAGGTAAATGTCCTCCTAAGGGCTTGGAAATTTAAAGCTCAAACTATAGCTAATTTCATTCATTCACAAAGTAATGAATGCCTATATTATCTGAGGTTCTTTAGATACACAGAAATGTATAAAATAGTCACTATGATCTCACCAAGCTTACAATCAAATAGGGAATGTAGTCATTAAATAAGGATTTAATTATAAATGTGATGAGTGTTAGGATTTGCAGGTTTTCGTGAGAGGACAAAAGAGAACGTGGGAAATCTGGAAAGGTATGAAGTAATGAACAGAAGAATGGGGGAAATAGGGTTAAAGGGTTTTTGTAGGGGGTATAGAGGGTAATGTGACATCCATGAACCCTGGTTACAGTATGGAGAATGGTTTGGAAGGGGTAAGAATAGTGTTAGGAAGACCAATTAGGAGACTGGAGGCTCTTGTAGTGTACGAGATGAGAGATGGTGGTATGAAAAAGATTTAAACGTTATTTAAGAGGTAGCATTGGCAGTACTTGGTAATTTATTAATAAAAGTTTAGATGTGTGGAAAAGATGGAGAACTCAAAGATGACTCAGCTTTCTAAGACATTTTTAAATGTTGTTCCATTTACTAAACTAGACATTAAAGAAAGAACAGATTTGGGGGAAGTTATATACAATCCATGTACAAGGTACACTTTCAAATTACATTAAACATCTTGTTCTAAGACTATGTAAAACTAGAGTTGGCTGGGCATGGTGGCTTATGCCTGTAATACCAATACTTTGGTAGGCTGAGGCAGGAGGATGGCTTGAGCTCAGGAGCTCGAGACCAGCCTTGCAATATAGTGAGACCCCCATATGTACAAAAAATAAAAAATTAGTTTGGCATGGTGACACATGCCTGCAGTCCCAGCTACCCAGGAGGCCGAAGGAGGAGGATTGCTTGAACCCAGGAGGTCAAGGCTGCAGTGAGCCATGGTCGTGCCACTGCACTCCAACCTGGGCAACAGAGGAAGGTCCCTGTCTCAGAAACAAAAACAAGTAAGAGTTTAAACACAGCAATTATTTCTTCAACCATTTCTTCAAGGATAGAATTAAATGAATTGTTTGCCTTTTTTATGTTCATACAATTATCCAGAGCTACTAAGGGATACTGCCAGTTTAACTCCTGTAAAGTACTTTTTAATTTTATTTACTTTTATTTTTATTTTTATGGAGATGTATTCCATATGATAGAAGGATTTTAAGCTATAATTTCTTATTTTACATCCTGACCAGTTTTGTTGCCTTGATAGATGGAGTTACAATATTTATATCCAGAAGTCATCCAAAGTAGATCTTACAGAAGAAAGCAAAAGCAATGCAATGGAGCTATAAGACATTACATTAAGAATCAAGGGAAAAATTGTGTAATAATGGGCAAAGGAGATGTTAGTTGAGAATCTAGAATAAGGAATATTATTACAGTTCCGTGAATAATTAACTTACAGCTCTAAGGCAATTAGGTCTAAGAGAGAATCATGCTGGGGAACAAAGAAATGTGTATGTAACATTTTATTAAGCAGTCTAAATCTTTCTTGCATCTTTAGGAATTTTCTTATATGAAAATATTATGACAAAAAGTAAAAATGAGGCCAGATATGTTGGCTCATGCCTATAATCCCAGCACTTTGGGAGGGTGAGGCAGGTGGATCACTTGAGGCCAGAAGATCGAGACCATCCTGGCCAGCATGGTGAAAGCAGGTCTCTACTAAAACAAAAATTAGCCAGGCATGGTGGCACTCACTGGTAGTCCCAGCTACTCGGGAGCCTGAGACATGAGAATCGCTTGAACCTGGGAGGTGGAGGTTGCAGTGAGCCAAGATCGTGCCACTGCACTCCAGTCTGGGTGGCAGAGCAAGACTCTCTCAAAAAGAAAAAAATAAATAAAATAAAGAATTAAAAAATAAAAACACAAAAGTGAGGCTTCCTCATTTACTTTTTATGTAAAGTTATTTTGAGTTGAAGATGAAAGTGTTTCAAATCCAAATGAATGTATTTTAACATCGTATATAAAAACCTTTGGTAGTAAATCACTGATATTTTGGTAGTATCACCTAGTGTATCTTAATACTCCACTATGTAACATCAGTAACCTAGAATTAGTTTTGTTAGTCTTTCAGGAACTTCATAGTCCCAAACAGATGCTCATTTGTAATAAATGAAGTAATTTGAATATATTTTTAAATAGATAATGTATTAATATTATTCTTACAAAAAGAAAGTAGTTCAGACAAGGTAGGAGAAATCAAAGGGCATCCTTTTTACTTCTCTACCCTAGAATACTTCTCTTTTAACAGGTGAATATTAACCCAACTTGATTTTTTAGACATGCAGATTTATATATGTACATATGGAAATACATAGGTAGTTTAATCTCCTGTATTTTTTTAAACGTAAATTGTTTACTCTGTATGCATTCTGAATACTTACAAATGAAAGGGATGCCATACTTTGACCAAGAGGGTTTTATCTCCAGAAAGAAAGGATGGGCTGTTTCAACATTTAAAAACCCCATGTTACCAAATAGGAAACCCTAAATAATCTCAATAGGTACATAAAACCTTTGATGAAATTTAATGCATTCTCTCTTTTCCTCTCATTAGAAATTGGGACAAAATATGCTTTGTTCATTTTCTGTGCTGTTCTGGAAGTAACATTATTTTTTAACTGC
The DNA here is from genome assembly GCF_043159975.1 of Macaca nemestrina. Classification (NCBI taxonomy): domain Eukaryota; kingdom Metazoa; phylum Chordata; class Mammalia; order Primates; family Cercopithecidae; genus Macaca; species Macaca nemestrina. The sequence goes on along the minus strand of NC_092134.1, from coordinate 127,520,228 downwards.
AAAGTCATTACAAGTTAATTGAAAAATGAACAGAGAAAGAAAAATATGGATGATTGAACTACTGAGAAATATGCATGCATATTTTCTTGGATTTACTGCAACTGTTTCTACTGAATTTATTGGAAACATTTTTGACATATTAAATTTTTTTCTCCAAAGGGACATAGAATGCAGGAATTATATTTTGTTTAACTATTTCCTCATGTTAGAACATTTAAGTTTTGTGTATCTTAAATTATTTCCATGAGATACTGCTTAGAGTTAAAATTGCTGGGCCAGTGGAAAGTGTTTTTTAATCAGTATTGTGAATTTCCCCTTCTGAAAGATACTATAGCAGTGATCTGTGAGTTTGTGTTTTTATTTACATATGTGACATGTTGACAGAAAAATAGTTGGAGAAAACAATATGAATTGTTTTATATAAAGCAACTTAACTTTTTACATTTTGTAGATGTTTTTAAAAATGGCTTTTTTTTACTTTTCAGAAAACCAGACGAACAAAACAATAGATGCTTCTGTCAGTAAGAAAGCAGCTGATAGCACATCACAGGTAAGATTTTTCCTTCTTCAAAGTAAAATCCTAATTATGGTCTACAGGAAAATGAGTTTTCATCATTCTTTGATTGAATGAAAATTGTTCTATGTCTGTTTTTTATAACTGTCCAAATATTGTCTCATAACTTCTCTGTAATATTTGACAAGAATTGATATTTTTTGTTTTTTGTTTTTACATAGCAGTTCTCTTAGAGGTAATAGTTTATTAACTGAATGATTTGATTAGTACAATTGACAGTCCAGTCATTTGCCTTTACATTCTGTAAAGATTGTCTGCAAAAAGAAAACACATGTAGTTTCTTCCAGGTACACCTTTTTTAAGAGTGTTTCACTGGTTTACCCTCACTTGTACCACTCTCTACAGACCCCTACCACCATTTTAATTTCCTCAAAGGTAATCAGAAATACCTTTTGAGGAAGAATTTTTTGTCTGTCTGCTTGTTTATTAGCACTTTGCCAGTCTTTGTACTTTTTCCTATTAAATCTTAACCACCCAATAATAGAGTAACTACTTCTTTCCTGTATTAACAGTGTTCTTCCTTGTTCTTTATTGCTTTAGGTATAATCAGTTCATAGTGATTAGGTTACTGATAGTTTTATTTTCTTCACTTCCTTTGAATCATTTCAAGAATCTCATATATTCCTAGAAGAACAAAAATCTTTGAGCATGTCAGGCATGAAAAACTGACAAGATTTTTAAAACTTTTTTGATCTTTAAATGTGACGATTTTCCTTAAAAACAATGGATTTTGACCAACCTAGATATATACCATAGTTTATAGATCAAATAAAAGCTATTAAAAATATCATAACTTCTTACAAGTGTTAGCAGTTTTTGTGTGCACTATTAGAGATCAAAGTTGTGATTGTTTCTCAGCATGTCTTGTGGATATAACTGTGTTTTCATTTAAAATTATTAGATTGAGATACTTTCTAGAAGACATACAGAAAATGCTGATATATTCAGTGATACTTAGTGACATTTATAGGAAGTCTAGTTAAACTTTAAACAAAGGATTTATGAACATCTCTACTTCCTTCAGTGAGTTTTTTTTTTTTTTAAGTAATATTTTCAAGGAAAGGAAAATGGACATTATGATGGCTATTTTTTGTCATTTTATAAATGGTGGTTCTTCTAGAGCTGTGATATCTAATATGATAGCCACTAGTCACATGTAGCTATTTAAATTAAATTACAAATTTAGTTCCTCAGTCAAAATAACCGCCATTTCAAGGTTCAGTAGCTACATATGGCTAGTGGCTAGCATATTGGACCACACAGATATAGACTCTTTTCATCATTGCAGAAAGTTGTATTGAACTCTATTGTATAGAGTATTTTGCTGAAATATAGTATATGTAGCTGGGCACGGTGTCTCACGCCTGTAATCCTAGCACTTTGGGAGGCCGAGGCGGGCAGATGATCACCTGAGGTCAGGAGTTTGAGGCCAGCCTGGCCAACATGGGGAAACCCCATCTCTACTAAAAGGACAAAAATTAGCCTGGCGTGGTGGCAGGTGCCTGTAATCCCAGCTACTTGGGAGGCTAAGGCAGGAGAATTGCTTGAACCCAGGAGGGCGGAGGTTGCAGTGAGCTGAGATCATACCACTTTACTCCAGTGTGGGTGAAAGAATGAAACTCCATCCCATCTCAAAAAAATAAATAAACAAATAATATATGTAACATCATAAATATATAAGTGAAATTAAAATGGATATAATATAAGACACTTGAGGTGGGGCGTGGTGGCTCACGTCTATAATCCTAGCACTTTGGGAGGCGGAGACAGGAGGATCACTTGAGCCCAGGAGTTCAAAACCAGCCTGGGCAACAACATGAGACTCCGTCTCTATAAAAAAGAAGAAACTTAAAAAAAAAAAAAAAAGACACTTGAAACAGGAATTGACTTCATTAGAAAGCAAAGCAATAGTACAACTTAATGTTAAGCTCTCAATAGATATTTTATTTGGCTTCAAGGAAGAGGAATTTAATATCTGAGTATAAAAAAATGCATACAAGCAGTTTGAGCAGCCAGCCTGCTGAAGCAGTGCCTTATCAAAAATAAAGTTTCAGCTTTGAATCAGTGTCAATTATGTATATGAAGAAGAAATACAATTACCGGAGTTTTATTGTGTAATAAGAAACCATAATGGAAGTATATATGTGCTTTCAGTTATGAAGTTATGCTTGCCAGCCAGAATTTTTTGAAACAAATATCATTTTTGTCATTGTGATGAATACCTTTATTAATGTTCCACTGTTGACTAAGAAATTCTTGTTATCTTTTTGCCCCAATGTGCAACTTTCTAGCAGATAGAAACTAGTGTGAAACAGGTAGCGTGTGATTCTTTGAATTGTCACATTGTAAGTACAATTGGCTAACTTCATTTTTCTATCCCAAACCTACTTAGTTGTACTTCTTAACACTTTAAGGCTATTTAGATCGGAAGAAATCTGGATGTCTAAGGCCAGGCACAGTGGCTTATGCCTGTAATCCTAGCACTTTGGGAGGCCAAGACGGGCAGATCACTTGAGGCCAGGAGTTTGAGACCAGGCTGGCCAACATGTCTCTACTAAAACTACAAAAATTAGCTGAGGGTGGTGGTGTATGCTTGTAATCCCTTGGGAGGCTGAGACGGGAGGATCACTTGAACCTGGGAGGAGGAGGTTGCAGTGAGCCAAGATAATGCCACTGCATTCCAGCCTGGGTGACAGAATGAGACACTGTCTCAAAAAAAAAAAAAAAAAAGAAAAAAAAAAAAGAGAAACTTGGATGTCTAGTGTGGAAATGCTTGTTGTTCGGCTGTAGTTAATTAGCAAATGATGAAATATGTAAAATATTCTCTTGTAGTTGTTAAATGAAGATTTATCTGATATCCCCAAATAACTGTTTATTAACATTGCACATAATTTATTATTGTATATTTTATTACTATATATCATTTATATAATGAATTATTAGTTTTATATCCTGAAAAACAAATTTATTCAAATTATCAATGTAAGTTATAAAATAGCATTGCTATCTGTAATTGTTGTTTTGAAGGACTCAAGATCACCTTTAAGTTTGCTGATTTGCTAGAAGGATTTCATAAGACCCAGTAGTAGGTTATACTCACCATTATGATTTGTCACAACGAAAGGTGTAGAGCAAGAGCAACAGGGAAAAAAATGTGCAGAGTTGAAGTTCAGAGAGATCAGGCAAAGACTTCCAAGTCGTCTGTCTGGGATCGCACAGAATTTGTTTTTTCTCTGGCTTATTAACCTTAGAGACATGTGCCAAGAGTCTTTTCCCAGAGAATCCTGACTGAGTCTCAGGGTCTGAGGTTTTTTGGAGGTCTGGTCACATAGTGACATTTTTCTGTATGGCCATGGCATTGGAAACTCAGGATCCCAACAATGAAACCCAAGTATACATCATCAATCTTCATATTTATGCAAAGCAATCCTGATGAACACAGTATGGCACAGTTCACTGTTCAGAGTGTATATAAGAGAATTAATCGTTAACATGACCTTCCAAGGGCAACATTTCTGATAACTAACCAAGTCTCAATTATGGTTCCAAGTTCCCTTGGAGAGATGTGCAAGGAATGAACAACCAGCTCTTCTGTGTTAACTCTTTCTTCACATTTGCTGAAGTGTGCCTTTCAGGTATATTCTTGTTTCGTAACAAAAAAAAGCTACAAAGCCAGTATGTTTGCTCTCTTGAAATTTTCTTAGTGTTTGCTTATTGAGACTGTTAATTTTGGAAAATGGCACATGATTAGCTAACTTTTTAATAAAATTTCTAGTGTTAAAAACTATTTGATATAATTTTTTAATGATTTCAAACTGAAAGTTTCAGTAATATGTGTAAAAACAGATATAAACGTGTCTCTGATTAGATTTCTCAGACATGTTTTGTCAGGAAAAAATGTAAAGATATATGTATCACATATATGTGTATCACATGTCTCTGTTTGTTCGTTTCCACCTGGTGGCATAGAAATAATAAGGTCTACAGTCAGACAACCTGAAGCTTGTCACTTAATAGTGGGTGGGTGCTATGTTAAGTTATTGAACACCTTCGACTTTTCACCTATAAAATAGAGCTAGTGCTAGTACTTACCACATAGAAATATTAGGAAGAGTAAATGTGTTAATGCATGTAAAGCATTTAGCAGAGTCTAATAGGAGTAGTGCTAGCTATCATGACTATCTTATAAATGTACTTAATAGTTATTGAAGTAATTACCAATTTTATTTGTCAAAAAAAAAGTCTATTCAGGAAGCTACTTGTAGTATATGATAATAGATAAATTGTATCTGTCAGTTTATGATCAATAAACATAATTTATCATTAGATCATTGCTTGTAGATCTTCTCGATCTATATAAACATTTAATGATACACATTTTCCTCTGAGCACTGCTTTGGCTGCATTCCATAAATTTTCGTGTGTTGCATTTTTATTTCATGTAGGTTCCTTGTCATTTCCTTTTGGGTCCTGGGTTGTTTAGTTAGTAATTTATTTAATTTCATAGTATTTGGGGATTTTGCAAATTTTTTATTATTGATTTTTCATTTAATGCTATTGGATTTAGAAGATATCCTCTGTATGACTTTGTTACTTTTACACAAATTAGATATGTGTTATAAAGTTCCATCTATGGTATATATCTTAGTGAATGTACCATTACACTTGAAAAGAATATGTATTCTGCTGTTGGGTGTAATGTTTTATAAATGTCAATATGGCATGGTTAATAGTGTAATTTGGATTATTTTTATGTTTACTGATTATTGCCTTTTGCTGTAGTGGTTTTATCTATTACTAAGAGTGGTATGATTGTGAATCTATTTCTTCCTTTAATTTTATCAGTTTTGCTTCATAGATTTTGACCCTGTATTACATGGTATTTTTTATAATGTATAATTTGTAATCTTGCCATACTTTTATCATTGTAAAATTTCCTTCTTTGTCTGTTTTTGATATTAACATAATTACAGCAGCATTTTTATGCTTACTGTTTGCATGTTACTTTTTTCCGCTTTTTACTTTCAGTCTGTGTCTTTGTATTTAAAGTGAATCTGCAAGAGAAAAAAAAATCATATTTCTTGATTTGTTGTTGTGTTATCCCATTTGATAATCTCTACATTTTGATAGGCGTTTTTAGACCATTTATAGTTAATATAAGTTTTGATAGGATTGTGCTTAGGTCTGCTATTTTGCTATTTGTTTTCTATTTGTTTCATCTGTTTTCTTTTTTTGTTGGTTTCTGTGTACTTTCTTTCCTGCTTCATTTTGTATCAGTTTTTTTTTAAAAGCATTCTGTCTTAATTCCTCTGTTAACTTTTTAGCACTCTATCTATGTGTGTGTGTATGTGTGTGTTTATGTGTGTGTATGTATTTTAGGGTTTGTTCTAGAGTTTAAGTATGTATCTGAATCTTAATTATAGGAACCTTGCAATTGTATGTGTACATTTACCTCCATAATGAAGTTGCTTTCCTTAATTATCACGTTCATGTTTTCACATATATTGCACATACATTACATTGTTTTTAATCTGCATGTTGTAGAGCTCTAAATATATTGTTTTTAATTGTTGCCTTACAGAATTTTAAAGAAGTTAAGAACAGAAAAGAGATATAGTCTTTAATATTTATCCTTATGTTTACGTTTTCTGGTCCTCTTCTTCCCATGATCCAAGTTGGTATTTCCTTTCAAACTGAAGAATGTCCTTAAGCTCATCTTTACAGTGTAGATCTGCTAGTGATGTATTCTCTTGGTTTTTTAATATCTAAAAAATGTACTTTTGTATCTTTTGTCTCGTTTTTTCAAGGAGAGTGTCATTGGATATACAATTCTTAAAGGGTTTCTTTTTTTAATCATCAGCAATTTGAATATATTGTTCCAGTGTCGTCTTGCTTCCATAGTTTCTGACCAATAGTCAGCAGTTACTCTTTGCTCCTATATAACATGTAATTTGTTCTGTTTACTTTCAAAATTTTTCATTATTAGTTTTCAGTATTTGGACTATGATGTGTATAGATTTCTTAATGTTTCTTCTGCTTGAGGTTCATTGAACCTCTTGGATTTGTAAATTAGTGTTTTCCACCAAATTGGGGAAGTTTTTGGTTATTATTCAATTTTTTCTTTAGATCTTTGTTTCTTCTCATTTAGTGTTTTGCTGAACTGTTTCTTATTGCACAAGTTTCAGGCATTTTTCATATTTTCTTTTGTTCTTCTTTGTGTCCTATGGACTAGAAAGTTTCTATTGATCTAGCATCAATTTCATTTGAGTTTTTCCTGCCCCTCCAATCTGCTTTTATGCCTACATAGCTAATTTTTATTTTAGTAATTATTTTTTCAGCTCTATTATTTCTTTTTTTTGTTTCTTTTTCTCTTTAGAGATGTCCTATTTGTGCATTCATTGTTATTATATTTAACTCTTTGAATTTTTTTTTTTTGAGATGAAGTCTTGCTCTGCCACCTAGGCTGGAGTACAGTGGTGCAATCTCGGCTCACTGCAACCTCCGCCTCCCAGGTTCAAGCCATTCCCCTGCCTCAGCCTCCCGAGTAGCTGGGACTATAGCCACCCGCCACCACGTCCAGCTAATTTTTTGTATTTTTAGTAGAGGTGGGGTTTCACTCTGTTGGCCAGGTTGGTCTCAAACTCCTGACCTCATGATCTGCCTGCCTTAGCCACCCAAAGTGTTGGGATTACAGGCGTGAGCCACTGCTCCTGGCTTTAAACATATTTTTAATAGCTACTTTCAAGTCTTTATCTGCTGAATCTAATCTCTGCTTAGAGTCAGTTTGTATTGACTTATTTTTTGTCCTAAGTTAGTTCCACTTTTCAAAGCTCTGGACCTTAATGATAATATGTTGTAGTGAAACATTATTTTACATTTGTTGGTGACTTTTGGGATCTTTTAGTTTGGGATTTTATAGATTTTTGGTGTTTGTAAATAACCCATTTTCTGTGAAATCATTATTGTAGAAAGATTTATAAGAATTAGAATTGCATTATTATCTTGGGGTTGGGCCTGGATATTATAAAGTCAAGGCATTATTTTCTTTAATTTCTCAATTTGAGTTTTGCAGATGAAAACCTTTATCATTTGGAATTGATCTCAGTATAATATATCAAAGTAAATTGTGATTATCAGTTATTAAACAGTTGTCATGTATCATATATGGCATTAAGCACCATATATACACATTTGGATTAATCCTCACAATAGCCTCAATATTCAAATATTGGAAATTGAGATAATTACCCATCTGAATTAGGTAACTAATAAGTTAGAACTGTAAGACACACTCAATCTTTCTGACTTCACAGTCCTGGCTCTTTAGGTTTATACTGTCTTACCTTCCTTTTCAGTTGCTATCGTGGTTTTTAAAGGTTTGTCTTATAATCCTAGTATTTCTCATGATTTTGAATGATGGGTTACTGGTCAACTTGGCTGTGCATTTAATAGCATAGCAAACCATATGATTTCATAGTATACCATACCGTTTTTTAAGGGCAAAAAAATTTAGATTATTTTCTATAACCCAATTCTAGCTTGAATGATTGCCTTTGGTGTTGTGGTGGATTAATATTGATAATTTAGAGTAGTATTGATAAACATTTTAAATGTCACAAAATGAATGGTGTTTGTATTTAATCTTATTTGCTGTGTGCAACAGATAGCCTAATTTTTTAAAGAAAACGTCTTGAATTTCTTCTGAAAATTATATTTCATATAGTGGATGTTTAACGCGTGAGTATCCTGGGGCATTTGTCAGACAAACTCTCTTTATTCAGGTACAGCTTTTTAGGGGTCCCAATTGAACCAGGTTACTCATTAGTCTCATTTTACCTCACTTATCATTTCATTTTTTAACATGTATATCTGCCAGAGTTTTCTTTGTAAAATGTAGAAGCTTTGTTTTTCAGAGTGGAAAAGCCACTGGCAGTGATTCAGGTGGTGTCATTGATCTCACAATGGATGATGAAGAGAGTGGAGCTTCACAAGGTACTTCAATAGTAATTTGGGATTGGGCCTGGTTTTGATACCTTTTTTTTTTTGTCTTAATACAGTACAATATTCTACGAAGACAGATGTTTACAGCATTATGCTTGGTTTATTTGTGTTCTTTTTGTAATGGAAGTTTCTATATTAGAATTTTAAAATTTGGCCAGGTGCAGTGTTTTACACCTATAATCCCAGTGCTTTGGGAGGCCAAGGCAGGAGGATCAAGGCAAGAGGCCAGGAGTTTGAGACCAGCCTGGGCAACACAGTGAAACCCCATCTCTACCAAAAATTTAAGAATCAGCTGCGTGTGATGGCATGTGTCTGTGGTCCCAGCTACATGGGAGGCTGAGGCAAGAAGATAACTTGAGTCTGGGAGGTTGAGGCTGCCGTGAGCTGTGTTTATGCCGCTGTATTCCAGCCTGGGTGACAGAATGAGGCCCTATCTCAAAAAAAAAAAAAAAAAAATTAGAATCAACTCTTAAATAAGTATGAACAATCTGTAGAGGAAAACAGCAATTAAGAGAATATTGTAATTTTCGGAGTACCTCTGTTTTTGTATCTCTTATTTCACTTGATCCTTGCAAAAAATCCTATAATACTCATTTTAGACTTGAGGAAACTTGTTAGCCTTAGAGAAAACAATTCAGACTCAGTAAAGGTCTTGGGAATAAAATCCAACTCTTCTGTCTCTACATTAAATGTTCTTTTTCTCTCTCTGTTTATGATTCAGTGTAGATACTGTATATGTATGTATACATTTAATTTTGGTCATTTGAATTAGTTTCTTTTATCTAGCATTATATAAATAAAAATAGAAGTAATTTTAAAAAGCATTCACATCCAAAATAATAATATTCTGAGTTAGAATAGTTAGAAACTGTAAACCATATTCCTAGTTATTCTGCAGTGTTAATAGGTGTTTCATGAATACAAAGTTCTATGGTTAAATATGCTTGGGAAATGCTGAGTTTAAAGTTAAATTGTTTTTTTATTAATGCAGACTTCTCTGAGCCTTTACTATGCTGATTTATAATGTAAATCTCTAAGAATGATTTAAGATATAAAGTGTTTCTCAAACTTACTTGGCTGCGCAAAATAACATTCAGCTACATATCTATAAAACTCTGGTGATAATTGCATGTGGAAAATATAGTAATAATGTGCTGAATTACTTATTATTATCTTAAAGACATTACTTTTTTAAAAACCCAAATATTTTAAAAGTAATATTTTGGGGAATCAGTCTAGTTGAGCTTAGGAAAACAAAAGTTAAATAGCTATACAATTGATTATATGACAGTAAAGTTGATTTTGTTATTTAAAACTGAATTGAGAAATGTATGCCATCCTTCATCTGGGTTGAACTCAAGCCAGTATGATGATTCTTTAAAAGTTTCAAATTATCTCTATTGCTTTCACTAATTTTTAATAGACAGCCATGACTATTATAATGGATCCCTAAAGAAAAAAATAAATACAGGTTTTTGAGAGGACACAGGTAGGCTTAATTCTGGATTAAAAAGTAAAGTCCTAAAAGTTTGTTTTCAGTGCTCTCACCATTTCCCTAGCATCCATGCCTCATGGGGTCTCTCTGTTACCCCACCTTTGGGTCTGTCTCAAATTCTCACGTTCCTAAAGTACACTGTTTTCTAATGGCATTAAAGTATCCATCGTTAACGCCTTGGGTTTTATTTACATGTAGTGTGGAATTCTATGGGACAGAAATTGATGGGGATTATTTTAGATAGAAGGACTTTTGGGTGGTTTCCTGTTTTAAATTTAAGAGTTTTTTCTGAGATGCAAATATTTATTTTATAGGCTGTTGAAGATCTTTTTTGAGATTAGTCATTCTTTGTCTTTTTTAAAGACTATATAGTGATGATAAGCAACCATCGGTTATCAAAGAACCTAAATAATTGTAGTAATAGAAATTCAAGATCACAGCAAAAACTCATCATTTTATAGATATTTGTCTTGAATAGTATTCTTTCTATTATAGGTATGTAGATTATACATTTATGCAAGTAATGAATTATTCTAGTTGGCATATTGTATTGAATTTACAAGTAAGATTATTTCTGAATTTCTGTAAATGTGAATTAGAATCTGTGATAGAACCACCAACGAATTACACATATGCTCTTAACTCAGTTTTCAAATCAGCAAAAATACACATAAGTAAAATGGAAATAAATTGTTCTCTTAGAGGTAAATGTGACACCCAAGTGACAAGCAAAAGTAAAATTTGTCCATAGAGGAAAGACTTGTATTTCCCAATTTTTTTTCTTGTCGGTCATAATATTTCACTTTTAACTAACAGACCCCAAAAAGCTAAATCACACTCCCGTATCAACCATGAGTTCTTCTCAGCCTGTGTCACGACCATTGCAACCCATACAACCAGCACCACCTCTTCAACCATCTGGGGTGCCAACAAGTGGACCATCTCAGACCACCATACACTTACTACCTACAGGTAAATTTGCTGAATCATTGAGTAGAAGCTTTAGTTTACCTGTAGAGAACTATGACTATGGAGTTAAGCAGAAAGATATGACAGAAAATTAAGAATAATTCTTATTGTTAATTTAAGGACGACAATGTATGTCCTTTTGAAGGCAGTATAACTTAGTTTTGCTGACTGTCTTAAGCAGCAGCACTGGTAAAGAATGATTATAAAGTATGTATTTATTTACTTAACATTATATAAATAAAAATAGAAGTAATTTTAAAAAGCATTCACATCCAAAGTAATAGTATTCTGAGTTAGAATATTTAGAAACTGTAAACCATATTCCTAGTTATTGTGCAGTGTTAATAGGTGTTTCATGAATACAAAGTTCCATGGTTAAATATGCTTGGGAAATGCTGAGTTTGAAGCTAAATTAATTTTTTTCTTAATGCAGGCCTCTCTGAGCCTTCACTATGCTAATTTATAATGTACATCTCCAAGAATGATTTAAGCTAAAAAGTGTTTCTCAAACTTACTTGGCTGCACAAAATAACGTTCACCTAATATCTCTAAAACTCTGGTGATTCCTAATGCATGTGGAAAATAATATTATTCTGAGTTATATTCTTGAGACTAGCCTGGGCAACACAGTGAAACTCCATCTCTACAAAAAAATTTTAAAAGTAGCAGATTTGTCATCTGCCACAGCAAATGTTCTGTAAACAGCAGAAATGAGTGTAATTTCTCTGGAAGAGATGGATATAATGACTTGCTCTGAGTGTAACCAAGAAGTTGTAACTGACCGATCAAACAAGAAGTTTTAAATGTGTCTTATCTTGAAATAGCTTTAACTAGTCTAACACTACCACCAGGAATCATATGCTTGCTACCTTTCAAGAAGTTGTAAATTCAAATTTTTCAAGATTTAGCCTGTATCCCCTAAACTGTTCAGAAACCAATCAAGATGGTTTGTCTTCTGTAAAACAGTCCATTGCTTGAAGATTTATCTGCACAGTTCTTACATAAGTACTCTTCTCATTAAGGAAAACTTTGAATTAAAGTGGGGTTTTATCCAGTAAAATTTACACTTAAAACACCAAATAACTTGTAGGAATCAGCATATTTTCCATAGTGATTTAGCAAACTATTTGTTAATTAATCTTTGAGCTATGAAATTATTGTTGATGTAGCAAATGCGTGGTTGTTTTGGTAGGGACTGTTTAGATTTGTTGAATTTCAGAATCCTAGATGCTTATTCAGACTTTCCCATCAGTTAAAATAAATTTTACCTTGTTGGCATTTCCAGGCAAAAGAATGTGCTTGTGTGACTTTATCTGGTGTGTAAATTTTATATTGGTTCTCATTTCAATACCATTGTTCTATCTAAATAGGCAATTATAAGTAAGTTCAACCTTGGGAGCTGTGTTATCTATCTTTCTTTACATTTATAACAAAGTTATAGTGACAGTCATCAAAATTAGATATTTTGGAAGGAAATATCATTATTCAAACCCATGGGCAGTGTAGATTATGGAATGGGGAGTAAAGAGATGAAGAAATAAGTGTTCTTTCTTGTTAATACTTTCTTCTTTCTTCCCATTTATGAAGACTCACATCGAAAGTTAGGATCTGTAAAGACCGAAGAGTCCTTAGTAAAGAAACCGTTTTATCTTTGTTATAGCCAGTATTTTCCTCCAAATTGATTTTTTTATAGGACCCATGTTTTTCCATATCAAAGTAGATTGACTTGTTATTTTTTATTATATAATTACTGCATGGTCATTTGTAAAATATGATTCTAATTCAGAGAGTTGTTAACAAGAAAGTGTCACTAAAAATCATTATTATAGATATACATGCTGTCAGTGAATGTTTATGACTCATTTTTTGATAAATATTTATTAACATTACTCAAGATATTAATGCTTTCTGGAACATACAATAGGAGGAATGCCAGAGTAGAGAAGGGAGAAGTCTGTTTTTTAATGGATTTTATTTACTGTTTTTAAAAAAGATAGATTGGTTCAGCTAAACAAAATGTTGATTATAATGGTCAAAGAGTTAGGTTGGCTCACTTGAAAAATAAATGTGAATTAACAATAGCCAGTCAGTTTCTTTATCTTTGGGAATACAAAGATACTCTTTTGGATTTACACCCCCTTGGTAGAAGGCCTGGAGGGCTTATGATTCTACTTTGCTAAGAACAATTAAAAGTAGGAGGTTTTCTCTTTTAAGTCACTCCTGTGCCATCATACTCTTGATTCTGCACCTTTTAAGAAAATCTTCACATTGCTTGTTATCTGGTCAGACCAGAGGGGGAAGGGAGTTGGATGTGGTGGAGGTGTTCTTTTCCTCTGAAGCTTGGATTTTAATATTATTAATGTTTATTGGCCCTATCATTTTTATCTTAGAAGACCATAAAAGGAGACTGTTATTTCTGTCTTTATCAGTTAGATTTTATACAAAGATAACTACCATTTAATACTGTTTACTTAATGTAAATTTACTGTATTCTTATTATCTTTTTCTGCCTTGCATTAGCTCCAACTACCGTGAATGTAACACATCGTCCAGTAACTCAGGTGACCACAAGACTCCCTGTACCAAGAGCTCCTGCAAACCACCAGGTGGTTTATACAACTCTTCCTGCACCACCAGCTCAGGCTCCCTTGCGAGGAACTGTTATGCAGGCTCCTGCTGTTCGGCAGGTCAATCCCCAAAATAGTAAGAGATTTTTCTTGTATATGGCCCCAAGATACATGTAGTTCTCTTCAGCATTTAGTTGGAATGGCATATAATAATGTTAAATTTTGCAACAATTTCTTATAATGTCATATTAAAAGTATTGTTATAAGTTCAAGAGATCTGTACTACAACATAGAAACTATAGTATAGTTAAAATCAATGTAGTGTATTCTTGAAAATAGCCAATAGAGCAGATTTTAAGTATTGTCACCACACACAAAAAAGGTAAGTATGTGAGATCATACATATGTCAGGTAGCTAGATTTAGCCATTCTGCAATGTATGCATATTTCAAACATGTTGTATACCATAAATATATATGATTTTTGTCGATTAAAAAATAGTTTTCAAAAAAGAAATGGCAATATAACCAAAAATAATCTATTATTATTTTTCTTCCCTTAGGAGAGTTAAACAGAGAAAATTGTTCATGTATACTGGTTGATTTGTGCTCTGAGTGTTGTCTTTAATTTAAGTTTATTTATGGCCTGTATTGGTATAGTACACAATTTGATATTGGTATATTCTCTACTCTATTAAGAAACACCTTACCTAATTAGAGTGGGAACGGTCAATTGTGATTTAGCCCAGATGATGGAAATCATGGTAAAGGATAGCCTTCAATGAGAGTCTTAAACATATGGAAAGTGGCTGAGAAAAGAAGGGAAAATGTTAAAGAAAGCTTATAGTTTCCTGTATATATCATATATTAGTTACATACATATGTTACATATATGTAACGTATGTTACAAATATGACATGTTTTAAAATTATATGTTAACCACATATAAGCAGTAGTAGAATATATCATATAAACACAAGCTTATATAAAAGGTATATCTAAACTTTAAAGTAAAGAAAAATAATAAAATGAATTACATATGAACTCTTCATCAGGTTAAGAAGTAGAAATTTTTCAGTATCCTGTAAGTGCTCTTGTATCCCATCTTGACTACATCCCTTTTCCTTTCCATCAAAGGTTAACCACTGTTCCTACTTTTCTATTAGTCATTCTGCTTTTCTTTATGATTTTGCCACCAAAATTGATATCATTTAAACATATTAGGGTTCTCTAGAGGGACAGAACTGACAGGATACATAGATACATAAAGGGGAGTTTACTATTAACTTACACAATCAAAAGGTCCCTCAATAGGCTGTCTGCAAGCTGTGGAGCAAGGAAAGCCAGACTGAATCCCCAAACTGAAGAATTTGGTGTCCAGTGTTGAAGGGCAGAAAGCATCCAGCACAGGAGAAAGATGTAGGCTGGAAGGCTAACCAGTCTCTCCATTTCATGTTTTTCTGCCTGCTTTGTATTCATTGACAGTTGATTAGATTGTGCCCACCAGATTAAAGGTGGATCTGCCTTCCCCAGCCCACTGACTCAAATGTTAATCTCTTTTGGCAACACCCTAACAGACACACCCAGAATTACTATTTTGTATCCTTCCATCAAGTTGACACTCAGTGTTAACCATCACAAGTCCACCCCTTGTCAACTTGAACCCATACACATCTCCTCGGATTATACATATTCTTCAAATAAAGAGAGTAGTAAGGCCATAATTAAACCTAACATAATATAGCTATCCTTTGTACAACCGGAAATGCACCAATCCCCAAGCCAAATACTATTACATAAAATTAACAATACTTAAATGTTGATAGGAAGTCAGTAAATCTTATGTCACATGATGAAGGAAAAGGAAATAAAGATATTTTCTTGTACAAGTGTATACATGCACAAACATGTTTTTAGCAAAAGAAGGAGGAAATACTCATGACAATTATAGTCCCTGATAACTGCAACTGGTCGCATGGTCGTGGCTGGTATTGATGACTACCTTCTTCTACTACCTATTCTGTATTCTCTTTGCCTTCAGCAAGCACCTCAGCTGGTCATGGTTTATTCCTGGTGGAGTGACCCAGTCTTTCATTCCTGAGTATTTTTAGTGCTGCATAGATTGGGGTGTTATAGTTTCCTGTTGACCTTAATCATAGGGCATGGTAAAACTAAGAGACACCTTAATGGATCTCCTGTATTCCATGCATACTCTTCTTACCTCCATTGTGGAACAGTAGACTGATTTCTTCTTGGTGGTCCGGGACAGTCACCACAGCCAACACTAACTCCCTTGTTAGCCTGTTGACTTAAAGGTAAGAGGAGCCAAAAGTGTCCAGGGGGCAATCTTAAGTTCCAGTTTAATGGAATCATTGTGTCTCCTGGTGTGAGCGTTCCTCCCTCTGGAACTAAGACCTCTAGGCCAGCAGAACATAATGTCACAGGAACAGGAAGCAAAAATTTTGCTAGTAGATCCCTAGGGGTGAAGGTGAGTGGTGCCACTTCCACTTACACCCCCTGATTCCTGGACCCATGAATCCTGGCTATGGAAGAAACAGCACCATATATATTGGACGCTGATTCAGAGCGTACGCAGCCTTCTGGAGAACTTTGCCCCAGCCCTGCAAAGTATTGTCATCTGGTTGGGATTGTAATTGTGACTTAAAAAGGCCATTCCACCATTCTGTAAATCCAGCTGCTTCAGGACAATGAGGAACATGGTAAGACCAATGGGTTCCATGAGAACAAGCCCACTGCCACACTCCTTTAGCCATAAAATGAGTGCCTGGGTCAGAGGCAGTGCTGTGTGGAATACCATGATGGTGGATAAGGCATTTTGTGAGTCCATGGATAGTAGTCTTGGCAGAAGCATTGTGTGCAGCATAGGCAAACCCATATCTGGAGTAAATGTCTATTCCAGGGAGGACAAATCTCTTCCCTTTCCATGATGGAAGAGGTCCAATATAATCAACTTGCCACCAGGTAGCTAGCTGATCACTCCAAGGAATGGCGTGCTCTATGGAGGGCTCAGTGTTGGTCTGTTCTGCTGGCAATTGGACACTCAGCAATGTCCATAGTCAGGTCAGCCTTGGTAAGTGGAAGTCCATGTTGCTGAGCCCAGGCATCACCTCCAGCACTGCCACCATGGCTACTTTGTTCATGAGCCTATTGGGCGATGGACAGGGGTGGCTGTGGATAGAAGCTGAGTGGTGTCCACAGAACGGGTCATCCTATCAACTGGATTATTAATATCCTCCTCTGCTGAGGTCACCCGTTGGTGAGCACTCACAAGGGATACAAATACCTTCACAGTTTTTGACCACTCAAAGAGTCCATGCACATATCTCTTCCCCAAATTTCTTTGTCACCAATTTTCCAATCATAATTCTTCCTGGTCCTTGACCATCCATCTAAACCATTGGTTACAACCCATAAGTATATATAATCGTGCATCTGGCCATCTATGCTTCCAAGCACAGTGCACAACCAGGTGTGCTGCTCGTAGTTCTTCCAACTGGGAAAATTTCCCTTCACCGGTGTCCTTCAGGGATGTCCTAGAAAGGGGCTGTAGTGCTGCAGCTCTACACTTTCCAGTGGTGCCGCCATATGGTGCAGAACCATCTGTGAACCAGGCCTTAGTCATCTGTTCCACTGTCAGGTGATCATAGGGACTCCCCATGAGGCCATCTGTGCAGGCTGGGTAAGAGAATGCAGGGTGGCAGGAGTGGAGACATGGGCATTGAGCCACTTCCTCATGTAAATTACTTGTGCCTTCGGCACCTGCTCGAACTCAACCACATATATACCACTTCCATTTGATGCATGACCTACTTTATGGCTAAATAGGTCAGAAAGCACCCAGTTCATGATAGTCAGCTCAGGTCACATGGGACTTGATGACCCATAATCAAATGTTCAGTTTCCACGAAAGCCCAGTTAACAGACCAAGAGCTGTCTCTCAAAAGGAGAGTAGTTGCCTGCAAAAGATGGCAGAGCCTTGCTCCAAAATCCTGGAGGCCTCTGCTGTGATTCACCTATGGGATCCTGCCAAAGGCTCTAACAGCATCCCTCTCTGCCCCTCACACCTCAGGCACCATTGAATCTGCTGGGTCATATGGCCCAAGTGGCAGAACACCTTGCCCAATAACCTGGACCTGTTGCAGCGCCTTCTCCTGTTCTGAACCACACTCAGAACTGGCAGCCTTTCAGTACACTCGATAAATGGGCTGGAGTAACACACCCAAATGAGGAATGTGTTGCCTCCAAAATCCAAATAGGTCCACTAGACGTTGTGCTTGTTTCTTGGTTGTAGGAAGGGCCAATTGCAGCAACTAGTCTTTGCCTTCACTGGAATGTGTTGACAGGCCCCACATCACTGGACCCCTAGAAGTTTTACTGAGGTAGAAGGTCCCCAGATTTAGTCGGATTTATTTCCCATCCTCTGGCACACAAATGTCTCACCAATGAGTTCAGTATTTTTGCTGCTACTTGCTCACTTGATCCAATTAGAATAATGTCATCAATATAACGGACCAGTGTGATATCTTGCAGGAGCAAAAACTGATCAAGGTCTCTCTGAATAAGATTATGACACAAAGCTGGAGAGTTGATATACCCCTGAGGTAAGACAGTGAAGTATATTGTCGTCTTTGCCCACTGAAGGCAAATTGCTTCTGGCGGTCCTTTGGACAGGAATGGAGAAAAAGGATTTGCCAAGTCAATGACTGCACTCCAGGTACTAGGAGATGTGCCAATTTTATCAAGGAATGAAACCACATCTGATACAGCAGCTGCAATTAGAGTTACCACTTGATTAAGCTTACGATAATCCACTGCCATTCTTCAAGATCCATCTGTCTTCTGCATAGGCCAAATGGGAGAATTGAATGGGGACGTGGTGGCAAGCACCACCTCTGCATCTTTCAAGTCCTTGATGGTGGCACTAATCTCAGTACCTCCAGGGATGGGATATAGTTCTTGATTTACTATTTTTTAGAGGCAGCTCTAATGGCTTCCAGTTGACCTTTCCCACCATAGTTGCCCTCACCCTGCCAGTCAAGGAGCCAATATGGTGGATCTGCCAGCTGCTAAGTATGTCGATGCCGATTATGCATTTTGGCACTGGGGAAATGACCACAGGATGAATCTAGGGACCCACTGGACCCACTGTAAGTGAGACCAGAGGTAAAACTCCATTATCTGACCTCCATAAGCCCCTACTTTAACTGGAGGACCACAGTAATGCTTTGGGTCTCCTGGAATCAATGTCTGCTCAGAACCAGTGTCCAGTAGTGCCTGAAATGTCTGATCATTTCCCTTTCCCCAATGCACAGTTACCCTGGTAAAATGCCAGAGGTCTCCTGTGGGAAGGGTGGGAGAAAGATTCACTGCATAAGTTGTCAGGAATGTAGTGGGATCCTTTCTCAAGGGAACCCAGCCTCGCCTTCATTCAAGGGATTCTTGGTCTGTAAACTGACTCAAGTCTAGAACTTGAGGGGTTGTCATTCTCTGTTTTTATTATTCAATTTATTCTTTGTTCCATCGACCTAGAAGTTTTCTGGTTGTATAAATTAGGAATGCAGTAGGCTTCCATCAGTTTCACCTCTAGGAACACTGATTAATTAGCCAATGCCAGAGCTCTATCCAAGTCAGACTCTTCTGGTTGCCACTTTATCTCTGCTGTCCATTATGGTAGCTACGCCCACCTTGCCTTGGACACTTGAGTGCCGCCACTTGGCCCCTGTCAACTTAGGATCCAGTTATTCCCATTGTATTTACATTTTGTGGTTGAGTGACTGCAGTTCCCACTGTTAGATCTGACCTACAGAGTCGAGCAATTAGAGGGCTCTTCAAAGATACAGGTGCTGCCCTCACAAATCTATTTCTCAAGGCATTGGTCAAGGGTATATCTTCTGGGCCTTCCCAGCTGGGATGACTAGCTCTAAAGTGACTGATGATAAAGTTCACTCTATCATCCCAATCTCCTTAGTCTTTGGATCCCTTCCTGTACATTAACCAAGGGAGATCAGTCATTTCCAGCTCACTCACAGTGTGCCATCTTTCAATCCTTATTTCAACTAACTAAGCAAATAATCTATTAGAACCTTTTATTTTTTAACTCCCTGAGCTAACCTGAAATGCAGAGTCCCTACTTAGTGGGCTTAAATCAAAAAATTCAGCCTGATCCAAAATTGTTGCTTCTACCATAATTTCATACCCTTAATATCGATCCCCATGCCTGTTCTCCAGATTTCTGTTCATGTAGATTAGAGAACTCAAAACAGTTCTCTTTGAGTGTAGCGTACGTTCTCATAGGTCACACTCAAGCTCACCTCTAGGGGCCCACCAGTACTTTAGTTACAGGTCTAGAAGCAAAGAGAGGTGTTTGGAGTGGCTCCTGAGAAGACTCAACATTGTCTTACCTGGCAACTGCCTCAGAGGAGGCCATCACTGTTGCCTCACATAGCACAGACTTTATTTCCTCAGACAAAGTTGGAAAGACTGATGGCAGCATGGGTCAGGGAGGGTATATTGCCCCCACTGGGTGTAGGGAAGCTCTTCCAATCAATGCCCTCACTGTAGCTGTAAACACCTGGTGAGCCTGTGCATGCCTCTTTTGTTGTAGGTTAGCCAATTGCATGATAAGAGCTTGTGTCTGTTTTTCTACAATTTCAGCTCTTTCTCTATAGGAGATAACTGTCTCACTCAGGGCAATCTTAGCAGATTTCAGGGTCAGTATTTGCTTCAGAAGCCAGGAGACTGAATCCCTGAGTTCATCATTTTCTTTGTTTTTCTTTTTTTTTTTTTTTTTTGAGACGGAGTCTCACTCTGTCGCCCAGGCTGGAGTGCAGTGATGAGATCTCGGCTCACTGCAAGTTCCGCCTCCCGGGTTCACGTCATTCTTCTGCCTCCCCTCCTGAGTAGCTTGGACTACAGGTGCCCGCCACCACGCCCAGCTAATTTTTTTGTATTTTTGGTAGAGAAGAGGTGTCACCGTATGGGTCAGGATCTCCTGACCTCATGATCCACCCGCCTCGGCCTCCCAAAGTGCTGGGATTACAGGTATGAACCACTGCACCCAGCCCATCATTTTCTTTTATCACTTTGTCCACTAAACTTAGGAGGAACCGACCAGTTTCATTATGTTCCTTGGTTCTCCACATACGGTCCAAGGTATCGTGTACAGAGTCACTAAACTCCTTGCCTCTCACAAGCGGCGATTCAGGAGTGTCAAATGCATTTATTTTGCATAACTCTAAACAGTTCACACCAGGTGCTATCAGTGTTCTTTATACTATTAGAAGTAGAGTCCTTAGCATTTGTGGGTCTAATCACATTAAGCAGCCAACTCCAGAAACCCCAAAACCAACGAAAGAACTCCATCCTTCATATTCGGTTCTTCTAGACCCCCAATCCTGGTACCAAAATCTGAATTAATCAGGGTTCTCTAAAGGGACAGAACTAATAAGACACACGCATAGCCTAATAATTTATAGGTATAGTACATATTTTATATATATCTATAAAGAGTAGTTTATTAAATGTTAACACTATCACAAGATCCCACAATAGTCTGTCTGCAAACTTAGGAGCAAGGAAAGCCAGTCTGACACCCAAAACTGAGAAACCTGGAGACCAATGTTTCAGGGTAGGAAGCATCCAGCAGGGGAGAAAGATGTAGCCCTGGGAGGCTAGACCAGTCTCTTCATTTCACGTTTTTTTGCCTGCTTTTTATTTGCTGACAGCTGATTAGATTGTGACCACCAGATTAAGGGTGGATCTGCCTTCCCCCGCCCACTGACTCAAATGTTAATCTCTTTTGGCAACACACAGACACACCCAGGATTAATACTTTGTGTCCTTCAATCCAATCAAGTGGCACTTTGTATTAACTCTGTCACAAGTCTACCCTTTGTCAACTTGAATCCATATACATCTAATATCATACACAGTCTTCAAATAGAGTAATAAAGCCATACTTACACCTAATATAATACAATTATCCTTTGTACAACTGGAAATACACCAATCCCCAAGCCAAATACTATGACATAAAGTTAACAATATTTAAATGTTGATAGGAAGTCAATAAATCTTACATCACATGATGAAGGAAAAGGAAATAAAGATATTTTGTTCGTACAAGTGCATATATGCACAAACATGTTTTTAGCAAAAGAAGGAAGAAATACTCATAAAAATTACAGTCCCCATTTCTGCTACTGGTCACATGGTCATAGCTGGTATTGATGACTGCCTTTTTCTACTACCCATTCTGTAGTCTCTTTGCATTCAGCAAGCACCTCAGCTGGTTGTGGTTTTATTCCTGGTGGAGTGACCCAATCCTTCATTCCTGAAGGGTCTGGGCCATTTTTAGTGCTGCCTAGATTGGGCTGTTACAGTTTCCTGTTGACCTTAATCACAGGGCATGGTAATACTAAGACATGCCTTAATGGATCTCCTGTATTCCATGTATACTCTTCCTTACCTCTGTTGTGGGACAGTAGACTGATTTCTTCTTGCTAGTCTGGTACAGTCACCACAACCAACACTAACTCCCTTGTTAGCCTGTTGACTTAAAGGTAAGAGGAGCCCAAAGTATCCAGGTGGCAATCTTAAGTTCCAGTTTAATGGAATCATTGTGTCTCCTGGTGCGAGCGTTCCTCCCTCTGGAACTAAGACCTCTAGGCCAGCAGAAGGTAATAATCGCAGGAAAAGGAAGCAAAAATTTTGCTAGTAGATCCCTAGGGGTGAAGGTGAGTGGTGCCAGTTCCACTTTACCTGCTGATTCCTGGACCCGTGAATCCTGGCTATTGGAGAAACAGCACCAATATTGGATGCTGATTCAGTGCATACGTAGCCTTCTGGAGAATTTTGCCCCAGACTTGCAAAGTATTGTCACCTTGTTGGCGTTGTAATTGTGACTTCAAAAGGCCATTCCACCATTCTGTAAATCCAGCTGCTTCAGGACAATGAGAAACATGGTAAGACCAGTGAATTCCATGAGCATGAGCCCACTGCCGCACTTAGCCATAGAGTGAGTGCCTTGGTCAGAGTCAATTCTGTGTGGAATACCATGATGGTGGATAAGGCATTCTGTGAGTCCATGGATAGTAGTCTTGGCAGAAGCATTGTGTGCAGCATCATAGGCAAACCCATATCTGGAATAAGTGTCTGTTCCAGGGAGGATAAACCTCTTCCCTTTCCTTAATGGAAGAGGTCCAATACAATCAACTTGCCACCGGCTAGCTAGCTGATCACCCCGAGGAATGGCGTGCCATATCAAGGGCTCAGTGTTGGTCTCTTCTGCTGACAGATTGGGTACTCGGCAGCAACCATAGCCACGTCAGCCTTGGTAAGTGGATGTCCATGTTGCTGTGCCCAGGCATCACCTCCAGCACTGCCACCATGGCTACTTTGTTCATGAGCCTATTGGGTGATGACAAGGGTGGCTGCGGATAGAGGCTGAGTGGTGTCCACAGAACGGATCATCCTATCGACTTGATTATTAATCTCCTCTGCTGAGGTCACCCGTTGGTGAGCAGTCACAGGGGATACAAATATCTTCACAGTTTCTGACCACTTAAAAAGGTCCATGCACATATTTCTTCCCCAAATTTCTTTGTTCACCAATTTTGTAATCATGCTTCTTCCAAGTCCCTGATCATCCAGCCAAACCATTGGCTACAGCCCATGAATCTATGTAATGACACATCTAACCATTTCTCCTTCTAAGCAAATCATAGAACTTGGTGCACTGCTCAAGATTCTGCCCACTGAGAAGATGTTCTTTCACTGCTGTTCTTCAGGGATGTCCTAGAAAGGGGCTGTAGTGCTACTTCTGTGCACTTTGCAGTGGTGCCTGCATATGGTGCAGAACCATCTGTGAACCAGGCCTTAGTCATCTGTTCCACTGTCAGGTGATCATAGGGACTCCCCATGAGGCCATCTGTGCAGGCTAGGGAAGAGAATGCAGGGTGGCAGGAGTGGAGATATGGGCATTTGAGCCACTTCCACTTGTAAATTACTTGTGCCTTCAGCACCTGCTGGACCCCAACCACATATATACCACTTCCATTTGATGCATGACCCACTTTATGGCTAAATAGGTCAGAAAGCACCCAGTTCATGATAGTCAGCTCAGGTCACATGGTGACTTGATGACCCACAGTCAAATGTTCAGTTTCCACGAAAACCCAGTTAACAGACCAAGAGCTGTCTCTCAAAAGGGAGTAGTTACCTGCAAAAGATGGCAGTGCCTTGTTCCAAAATCCTAGAGGCCTCCACTGTGATTCACCTATGGGGTCCTGCCAAAGGCTCTAAAAGCATCCCTCTCTGCCCCTCACACCTCAGGCACCATTGAATCTGCTGGGTCATATGGCCCATGTGGCAGAGCAGCTTGCCCAGTAGCCTGAACCTGTTGCAGAGCCTTTTCCTGTTCTAGATTGCACTCAGAACTGGCAGCCTTTCAGTACACTCGATAAATGGACTGGAGTAACACACCCAAATGAGGAATGTGTTGCCTCCAAAATCCAAATAGGTCCACTAGACGTTGTGCTTGTTTCTTGGTTGTAGGAAGGTCCAATTGCAGCAACTAGTCTTTGCCTTCACTGGAATGTGTTGACAGGCCCCACATCACTGGACCCCTAGAAGTTTTACTGAGGTAGAAGGTCCCCAGATTTAGTCGGATTTATTTCCCATCCTCTGGCACACAAATGTCTCACCAATGAGTTCAGTATTTTTGCTGCTACTTGCTCACTTGATCCAATTAGAATAATGTCATCAATATAACGGACCAGTGTGATATCTTGCAGGAGCAAAAACTGATCAAGGTCTCTCTGAATAAGATTATGACACAAAGCTGGAGAGTTGATATACCCCTGAGGTAAGACAGTGAAGGTATATTGTCGTCTTTGCCCACTGAAGGCAAATTGCTTCTGGTGGTTCTTGTGGACAGGAATGGAGAAAAAGGATTTGCCAAGTCAATGACTGCACTCCAGGTACTAGGAGATGTGCCAATTTTATCAAGGAATGAAACCGCATCTGATACAGCAGCTGCAATTAGAGTTACCACTTGATTAAGCTTATGATAATCCACTGCCATTCTTCAAGATCCATCTGTCTTCTGCATAGGCCAAATGGGAGAATTGAATGGGGACGTGGTGGCAAGCACCGCTTCTGCATCTTTCAAGTCCTTGATGGTGGCACTGATCTCCTCAGTACCTCCAGGGATGGATAGTTTTTGATTTACTATTTTTTAGGGGCAGCTCTAATGGCTTCCAACTGACCTTTCCCACCATAGTTGCCCTCACCCTACCAGTCAAGGAGCCAATGTAGTGGTTCTGCCAGCTACTAAGTATGTTGATGCCGATTATGCATTTTGGCACTGGCGAAATGACCACAGGATGAATCCAGGGACCACTGGAACCACTGTAAGTGAGACCTGAGATAAAACTCCATTAATTATCTGACCTCCATAAGCCCCTACTTTAACTGGAGGACCACAATGATGCTTTGTGTCCCCTGGAATCAATGCTCAGAACCAGTGTCCAGTAGTGCCTGAAATGTCTGATCATTTGCCTCTCCCTAGTGCACAGTTACCCTGGTAAAAGGCCAGAGATCTCCTTGGGGAAGGGTGGGAGAAAGATTCACTGCATAAATTGTTGGGAATGTAGTGGGGGTCATTCCTCAAGGGCATCAGGCCTCCCCTTCATTCAAGGGGTTCTTGATCTGTAAACTGGCTCAAGTCTAGAAATTCACTGAGGGGTCGTCATTCTGTTTTTATTATTCAATTTAGTCTTTTGTCCATTTGACCTAGAAGCTTTCTGGTTGTATAAATTAAGTAGGAATGCAGTAGGCTTCCTATCAGTTTCACCTCTAGGAACACTGTGATTAATTAGCCAATGCCAGAGCTCTATCCAAGTCAGACTCTTCTGATTGCCACTTTGCCTCTGCTGTCCATTATGGTAGCTATACCCACCTTGTCTTTGACAGTTGAGTGCCGCCACTTGGCCCCTGCCACCTGGGGATCCAATTATTTCCATTATGTTTAAATTTTGTAGTTGAGTGACTGCGGTTCCCACTGTTAGATCTGACATACAGAGTCGAGCAATTAGAGGGCTCTTCAAAGATACAGGTGCTGCCCTCACAAATCTATTTCTCAAGGCATTGGTCAAGGGTATATCTTCTGGACCCTCCCAGCTGGGATGACTAGCTCTAAAGTGACTGATTCACCCTACCATCCCAATCTCCTTAGTCTTTGGATCCCTTCCTGTACATTAACCAAGAAAGATCAGTCATTTCCAGCTCACTCACCGTATGCCATCTTTTAATCCTTATTTCAATCAAGCAAATAACCTATTAGAACCTTTTCTTAACTCCCTGAGCTGCAACCTTAAATGCAGAGTCCCTACTTAGTGGGCCCAAATCAAGAAATTCAGCCTGATCCAACTTTGTTCCTTCCACCATCATCTCATACCCTTAATATTCATCCCCATGCCTGTTCTCCAGATTTCTGTATATATGAATTAGAGAACTCAAAACAGTTCTCTTTGAGTGTAGCGTACATCCTCATGGGTCACACTCCCAGCCTCACCTCTAGGGGCCCACCAGTACTTTAGTCTAGTTATAGGTCCAGAAACAAAGAGAGGTGTTTGGAGTGGCTCCTGAGAAGAATCAACATTGGCTTGCCTGACAAATGCCTCAGGGGAAGTCATCACTGTTGCCTCACATAGCACAGGCTTTATTTCCTCAAAGTTGGAAAGACTGATGGCAACATGGGTCAGGAAGTGGACGTTGCCACTACTGGGAATGGGGAAGCTGTTCTTTCTGGCAGAAAAGCTTCATCGGAGTTTACAGACTCAGTGTCCCCAGCTTCATCTGGGTCCTTCCACGCACCCCCATTCCAAGTTTCAGGGTCCCATTCTTTTCCAGTCAATGCCCTCACTTTAACAGTAGACACCTGGCAAGACTGTGCATGTATCTTTCATTGCAGGTCAGACACTCGCATGATAAGAGCTTATGTCTGTTTTTCCACAACTTCAGCTCTTTCTCTACAGGAGATAAGACTCTTATTCAGGGCAATCTTAGCAGTTTTGAGCCTCAGTATCTTCTTCTGAAGCTGAGAGAATCCCTGAGTTCATCATTTTCTTTCATCACCTTGTCCACTGCACTTAGGAACCAGCTTCATTATGTTCCTTGGTTCTCCACATATGGTCCAAGGTATTATGTACAGAGTCACTAAACTCCTAGCTTCTCACAAGCTGTGAATCAGGAGTGTCAAATGCATTTATTTTGCATAACTCTGTAAACAGTTCACACCAGGGACTATCAGTGTTCTCTATACTATTAGAAATAGAGTTTTTAACATTTTTAGGTCTAATCACATTAAGCAGCCAACTCCAGAAACCCCAAAACCAATGAAAGAACTCCATCCTTAATATTCTGTTCCTCTGGACCCCACTCATGGTACCAAAATCTGAATTAGGGTTCTCTAGAGGTACAGAGCTAATAGAATATATATATTTGTGTGTGTGTGTGTGTGTATATGTATATATACACATATATGTATCCTATATACAATATTCATATATATAAACTAATAGGATGTATGTATTTTATATATTATGTATGTATTAAACTAATAGGGTATATACATAAAATATATACTACATATAAACTAATAGTATATATCCACTTTATATCCTACTACTTTATATATACAGTGTATCTTTTAATTATATATAAATATTAAATATATGTAAAATGCATACTTTATAGTAAATGTTTATATATATAAAGGGGACTTTATTAAGTATTAATTTACACAATCAGAAGGTCCCACACTACTGGGCATGGTAGCTCACGCCTGTAATACCAGCACTATGGGAAGCTGAGGCAGGCAGATCACTTGAGGTCAGGAGTTTGAGATGAGGCTGGCCAACATCATGAAACCTCATCCCTGCCAAAAATACAAAAATGGCTGGGCATGGTGGCACAAGCCTGTAATCTCAGCTACTCGGAAGGCTGAGGCAGGAGAGCCCAGGAGGCGGAGGATTGCAATGAGCCGAGATCACGCCACTGCCCTCAAGCCTGGGCAACAGAGCCAGACTCTGTCTCAGAAAAAAAAAAAAAAAGAAAAAGCAAGATCCCACAATAGGTTGTCTGCAAGCTGAGGAGCAAGGAAAGCCAGTCCAAGTCCCAAAACTGAAGAACTTGGAGGCCAGTGTTCCAGGGCAGGAAGCATCCAGCACAGGAAAAAGATGTAGGCTGGGAGGCTAAGGCTCAGCCAGTCTCTCCTTTTCACATTTTTCTGCCTGCTTTATATTTTCTGGCAGCTGATTAGATTGCGCCCACCAGATGAAGGGTGGATCTGCCTTCCCCAGTTCACAGACTCTAATGTTAGTATCTTTTGGCAACATCCTCGCAGACCCACCCAGGGTTAACACTTTGTGTCCTTCAATCAAGTTGACACTCAGTTTTAACCATCACACATATGTAGTAGTTTTGCAAAATGTGGTAGCAAGGAAAAATATAGCTGTTTAAAGAAACAGTAATGCTGTCATTAGAAAATAAACTGATTGGAGTCTCTGGATCATAGTTTGGCTTCAACTCTCTCAAGTTTACAAGAGCATTATCTGGGAAAATTAGTCAACAAGTTTGGAAATGAGTTCTGGGAAACTTGGCTCACTATCGTCCAGGCACCAGACCAAACTATGGCATGGGCCAGGTACTGAATAAATGGCAGGAGTATGGTCAGGGCAGTAGGTGGCTCTGAATTTTCTATTTTTGTTTCCTTGGTGTATGTCACAGCAGTTTTCTGTGGGGTGAAATGAGTATCCTGAACCAAGGAGCTAGGCATGGAGAAAATGAGAGGAACTTCATTAGTACATGGCAAGGATGACTTATTCTGGCTTTCTGTCCTGGTTGAAAAGATGAGACTGCAGAGCTTTTTATGAAGATACTCCCAATTTGTCTATCTTTTGAGTCACACTGCTCCATTATGGCCATTTACCTTTTACATGCGGTACACAACCAGTGTTCTAGGATTTTTGTTCATAGTTCTCCTGGTAAGGATCCTTTTATTTCTCCCTGTGCTGGACCTCCTGTTGCTTGTGTCTCATATTTTTCTCTTTATTTTCTCACATATTAGTGGCACATATTCTCCAGTGACTATTGAGAGAAGGTTTGTGGTAGTTAGAATTTTTTTTTAGTGCTTGCACATAAGAAAGTTTTTTTATCCACAGGCTGGTTGATAGCTTGGCTGAATACGAATAGGACCTCTAAGTTAGAAATATCTTTCCTTTCAAATCTTGAAAACATTGCTTCACTGACTTCAAATATTTAATGTTTTCCACCAAATTTACAATAGAATTATTTTATCTTGTAATTTTTTTTTTTTTTTTTTTTTGTAGGTGTTACAGTTCGAGTGCCTCAAACAACCACGTATGTTGTAAACAATGGACTAACCCTGGGATCCACAGGACCTCAGCTCACAGTGCATCACCGACCACCACAAGTGCATACTGTAAGTGTTGATGCTTGGTTTTGTAAAATTCTCAACTGTAAAGGTATAAAATATTATTGTAGTTGGCATTTTTCTTTAAAGTGGTTATATCCAAGGGAATTGTTAGGTCTTTCTGCTTTTTCAGAAGTTTATTTCTAAAAATTGATCTTAAACCATTATGAACAAATGTTCATAGGGATGATGATCATTTAGAATCATTGAGTTTGCTTGTGGTGTACAGTATACAAAAACAGGTCCACAGTTGGGGTATATGAAGTGAAATACAGACCATTTCTAATTCATGGTTAAATTAAAAAGGACGTTTTTCCATGTGTTAATTTTATTCTTTTGTTTTAAACTATGCCACGTCTAACTGCTACATTGTCATCAATTGTTTTAAAGAATCCAATGATATTGGGAATTCGTTAGTTAAGAGGCAGCAGAGATAACCAAAGATTTCTCCTTAGATTTAGCCTCCAAAACAATGTCACATTATCCTGTGACACAATTTTGTCAGTGTTTGACTGGTATGAAATATCATCATAATGACGATGATGTTCCAGTATTAGAAAAGTCAATAGGACTTCCTAAAGTTAGAGTCACGTTTTTTTCATCATCTGGCCTTAACCTACCTTTCCAGATTTTTCTTCATGTACCCTATATCCAAGAAAAAGTTAATACTTGTTGTCCATACGTCCCCTCACTTTCCTGTCCACATGCCTTTGCTCATGCTTTATTTTTGGCTGAAAGGTACATGATTATTTCTGCATCTCTAGATCCTATCTTTCACAGTTCAGTTTAAATATCACCTTTTTTTTGTAAATTGGCCAAGAATATAGTACACATTCAGTGTTAATACGCTTATTTATAAGAATATGCTGTTGTCTTATATTGCAAAATAACTTAAAAATGAAAGTATAGTTGTATTCTCCAATTTTATATGATCTTGATTGCCATACATGATATTTTAAAATGTTATACTGAAGTGATAATCTGTGACATAGATAATTCAATCATAAATTATTTTGTTAGAAGTAGATCATTATTTCCGTGTTCCTCAAAATGATGTTCCATCAGCAGGGGCTTTTTATTTCCTAAGAAAAACTCAAAATATTTTAGGTCTAGGAAATAGAGCAGGAATAACCTCAGCATCATTGTTTGTGGCATCATTCATTACAAAACCCCAAATAGAACTTGCCAAATTTGATATGGTGTTTGGTATTTCCTAGAATTCTTGATGTAAAATGGTATCTCTTATGTATGTTCTCTAAGGTGTTTTAATTCTAACATTCTAAAATGTTCTTTTTGCGATCATTATAAATCAGTGTGACTTGTTTTTTTAGGAGCCGCCACGCCCTGTGCACCCAGCACCCTTACCAGAAGCTCCACAACCACAGCGTGTGCCCCCAGAAGCTGCCAGCACATCTCTGCCTCAGAAGCCACACTTGAAGTTAGCACGAGTTCAGAGTCAAAATGGCATAGTACTGTCATGGAGTGTCCTGGAGGTGGATCGAAGCTGTGCCACTGTTGATAGCTACCATCTCTATGCTTACCATGAGGAACCTAGTGCCACCGTGCCCTCACAATGGAAAAAGATAGGGGAAGTCAAGGCACTTCCCTTGCCCATGGCATGTACTCTCACCCAGTTTGTATCTGGTAGCAAATACTACTTTGCAGTACGAGCCAAGGATATTTATGGACGTTTTGGGCCTTTCTGTGATCCTCAGTCAACAGATGTGATCTCTTCCACCCAGAGCAGTTAAACCTTGGAGCCTTTATATTTTCCTCTTTTAAAATTTCCACCTTTTGGTCTTGTTTTTAATCTTGTGCATGATACCCCATGTAAAATCCACCTTGTGCAAGATTTCTTGGACAGATGTGTGTATACACTACATTTGTTTATAAACAGAAGCAAAATAAACTCAGCCCACAAAGCTAGAATCTTTTCCTGGACAGTTTAGGCTTTGGGGTTTGGAAATGTAAATGTGTACCTTGCTTTAGTTTTGAGGCTGGGGAATATGTGTGGGTGTTTATGTGTGTTTTTCCCTATGTATGTGTTACTGCATTGGAGTCTCCCATTTTTATTCTCAAATTTACCTCTTAAAGTACGAAGTAGTAGATCAAAGGATCTGAGATGTGTAACTGGCATGACTCTGCTTTTAAAGGATCTGTAGGATCATTTTAGTTAAATGGTTTAAACAGAATCAAAACAAAACCCAAAGAAATGAATTAAA
Source organism: Macaca nemestrina (assembly GCF_043159975.1). NCBI lineage: Eukaryota > Metazoa > Chordata > Mammalia > Primates > Cercopithecidae > Macaca > Macaca nemestrina. The sequence goes on along the minus strand of NC_092134.1, from coordinate 127,488,884 downwards.
AACAAAATGGCTAAATAGTTTAAAATAGGTTGATTCGAACACAGGAAAGGATCTATTTGTTGTTTCTTTTGTCTGGTCTCCTAAGTTGTTAATTAGGTTAAAAAAGATCTGCAATGGCCCCCTCCCTTTCCTGATCTGGCTTTTACATTTATTTTGTGCCTTAAAGATTAACTACAAAAATAAACATGGCCAAAAATAAATAAATAAACATGGCCATATGTCCATGGTTGCTTACTCTTCCCTTGCAGCCTTTTTACCCTTGATTTCTTGCACACCTCCTCAAGTAATTTTTTTTTTTTTTTTTTTTTTTAGATGGAGTTTCGCTCTTGTTGCCCAGGCTGGAGTGCAGTGGCACAGTCTCAGCTCACTGCAACCTCCGCCTCCTCGGTTCAAGCAATTCTCCTGTCTCAGCCCGAGAGTAGCTGGGATTACAGGTGCCCGTCACCATGCCCGGCTAATTTTTGTATTTTTAGTAGAGATGGGGTTTCACCATGTTGGCCAGGCTGGTCTCAAACTCCTGACCTTAGGTGATCCACCTGCCTCGGCCTCCCAAAGTGCTGGGATTACTGTTGTGAGCCACCGTGCCCAGCCTACTCAAGTGATTTTTAAACCAAGGTGTGTGTGTGTACATGGAGGTGTTTGTACACACACGCACACATGCGCATGCACAGTCTCATCTTAGCTGGGCATGGTGATGGCATCACATTTAACTCCAAAAATTTGATGTGCTATTTTCTTCTAAAACTGTAGATGCTTTTATTTTTGGTCACTATTTAACTTTGTGTAAAGTGGACCAAGAGAAAACCATATTGTGGAAGAAAATTTTTCACAGGTTTTAGTATCCGTGTTGCACACTGTGTTAGAGATTATGAAAATGATTCTAGTTCAGTTTATCACCCAAAGCTATCACCCAATACTAATTCCTTAGTATTCTTTCAAATGAAGCAAATAGAAAGATTCACAATATAGAATGAGCTAAAATATCAAGGAGAAAGTTTCATTTCCTCTTTATTCTCACAGCGTCCTTCCTGTTTTAACCTTTTAACTTTGTTTTGATGGTGCCAAGTTGAGTCTGATGTACCCATTGTTAGCTTTGGATAGAATTTAAAGTATATCCCAAAATTAGCCGGGCATGTTGGTGCATGCCTGTAACCCCAGCTGCTCAGGAGGCAAGGAGAATCGCTTGAACCCGGGAGGCAGAGGTTGCAATGAGCTGAGATTGCACCGTTGCACTTCAGCCTGGGAGACAAGAGCGAAACTCTGTCTCAAAAAAAAAGAATTTAAAGTATATTCTTTGAGGTCATTTTATGTAACAATTAGATATAACCTCCTGTGTATCTCTCTGTTCCTCTTCAAAGTTACTAAAATTCAACTTAGGTCATGGATTTTTAATATGAGGGGCAGCTGTACTGGTTTCAGGTAGGTGTTTTGAGTGTAGATAGTTTAGGACTGGAGGGCTGGGTTAAGTTTTAGGAGTGAGAATGTACTTGAGAATATTTTGAAAGGAATTTATGAAGTTTGTGAAATAACTTACAAGTCCTCTTCCTTTGCAATATTTGAATTCCATTTTTCTACCTTCTCAAAATAGTCATTCATTTTTCCTAGAATTGCAGGAGGGAGCTCTCTCTTTTATTAATGTTGTTTGTTTGCAACTTTGATGGCTTATAACAGGAAGTTTTCTAGTTGTAAAGAAAACTCTTTAGAGACTTTTGACTGGTCAGTATACTATCATCTGAGGTGTAAGATTTGATTCATGATGAAGAAAGCCTATAGATTGCCAAAAAATTAATGCTCCAAATCTCCTTTCACTCTCAGAAAATGAGACCACAAAGGAGTATGCTATAAATCAAATTTGCCAACCAACTATGTAGATATTACTCATTCTAGGACTAATGATGATGGTAAAGAAGTTGCCATTGTTATGGCAACGAAAATTTTAAAAGGAAGGAGTCGGTGATCTTCTAGATGTATATGAACACCTGTCTATATCTGCATGTGTATGTTTTGACCTGCAGTGGTTGCAGTGTTGATTATGTGTTCAAGATTATTCCTGTCTACAAAATTGAAGGCCCTTGTTCAAATTGTTCTTTATTGGGTGTTTTTATGGTCACGTGGTTACAATTTTCTTACATAACCTACAAAAGGTTCTCTTGATGAACATTTTTATTTATATTTACTAATTTTTTTTAAAAAGCTTTCATAGCATTATTTAATCAAATGAAGAAAGCCCAGTAGAATTTTTAAAAAAAATCATTATCCTAGCCTATATTATGTTTTCTGTCAAAGGAAAACAAATTCTCAAATAGCAGTTCTAAAAATAGATTTACCAAAGTAAAATAATTACTTAAAATGTTTTATTCCAGTTGGAAGGAAGGTACAGGGAGAGATCGCAATTATTTAGGGGAAAAGTATATTTATTATAAGATGGTGTACTCAAATTAGCCTACCATGGCACGTAGGGGCAGCAGCTATATTAGATTTACTAGAGGTGCTAGGTTAGAACACTAGGTTTTTATTGAGGCAGGTTTTAATATTGATAGATGCTTTTTGTTTGGTTTGCTGCTTCTGGGAGAGAGAATGGAGGACTTAAGTAGTAAGTAGCTACTGATAACAGACTTTCTAGTAGCAGTTTCCACTCCGCGGTTAACTTTTTAGTTTCATAGTATCTTTTCACAAAGTATTACAAATAAGCTAGATTCTCCCATTTTGGGAATGCAAGTTTTACTACATTTTTAGCCTGGCAATATTTGTGTAGGTATTGCCTTATTGGAAATTCTGGAAACCTGATACTGCAACCTGCAATGTAGGATGTTTGTATGGCATTTAAAGATAACGGTGATGTTTATTATTCTATACTTTGCATTCTGTGAGAGTAATTTTCACTGTCTTAAGTGTGAGTAAGCCTCTTCTAAAAATCCTGTTCTTGTCAAGAAATTTATAAATCACATACAAAGACATCTGTTGTTAACAGTTAATTTTATGAGGTAACTATATCCTTCTATTTCTCTGGATTCATTTTTTAAAAATATGCAGAATACTGCATACTGTTTAAGATAGTATATACATTTATGAGAGAAGTGGAGAGCTTTCTTCCTTGAAAAGTCGGTATTTGTGGAGATATCATTTGCCTCACAGAGAGGTGTTCCCCACTCCCATCCCCATTGCCAGATGATAAATACTTTGAAAAAGTGACCTAAAACAGCTTAAATCTTAGGTGCATCTATCTGCAGACCTCCTTAAGTAGGCTGCGTCTTACAGTTCTCTTACTGCATTGGGTAAGTGTTAACTTTGTTGTTTGTTCTTTTGCTTTAAATATTCTCCAAATTACCATTTATGCAACAAGGTCAGGGTTAATACTGCATGGTATTCATTTATCTTGTTTCATGAACTTTCCAGTACTGTACAAGGTTAACAAAGTAATGCCTGTGGTATCCTCATCTCTCACTTTTTTACACTGTGATCTTAGCACAGTAAGGTACTGCAAAGACCTTCCTTCCAAATGTTCTCCCTGACTTTGCTTCTTGGGCCAATTCAGTATCCTCAACATCCTATGATTTTGTTGTTTTATCACTGACCTGTGGTTGGCCTGTTTTATCCTAATTTCCAGAAAAATCAAGTCCTAGTATTTGCAATATCAAATAACTGTCTAAAACCAATGTGTGATTCTACCTTCCTTATTATTTTTACTGGGCAAATGCCCTATTTTTTTTTTTTTTTTAAACTTTTGGGACACACACACAAATCAGCAATTCTCATGAAGCGTTTGTCGGCGTGGCAGACTTGTCTAATTCCTGAAACTCATTCATCCCCTTGAGCCAGCCAATGGGGAGGAATAGGATAATGCAAACACATGTTTTGTTTTCTCATTTTCAAATAATTTACCATGTTAAACTTTTCTTTGTTTTTTATTTGTAGAGTCAGCTAAGTACCCATATTTAAATGCTGTCTTTATCATTTTTTTGAGGTTTTTGTCTGTTTCTTTGTTCTGTTTTTGTAAATAAGGTAACTGGGCAATCAAACACCTTTTGGGGATTCTGGCTTTAGTATTTTATCAGCCATTTCAAAATTAAATATAAAAATCCTTTGTAAGTAACTTGCATCCTAATTTTTCTTTATTGCAGTTGAAAGTGTAAATAATAAGACAATATAAGTAAGACCTTCCTAATGTCTAATACAAACTGGGCTGTAGCAAGTGGCCCTATTTTTATTAGGGTTTTGAAGGTTTGTATGTGTGTGTGTGTGTGTGTGTGTGTGTGCGCGTGTGTGTGTTTTTCTTTTTTAAATGTATAGTAGAGTGGTGTCTGTATAAGTGTTAACTGTAGTGGGGTTTTGTCCAGCAAGCCTGAAATTTATACTTTGAAATAAAACTACTGGGTTTTTAACATTCTGAGTACTCTGTTTAATTCTGGTTATTCACCCTTGTGGCTTTTTTCTTTCTTTTTTAAGAATCTTCCGCCTTGTTTAAAGTCACCCATTACATACTATGTGGTGTGGCTTATTTAACCTACTTCGCAATTCCATGGCACTCAGATCACATGTAACTCTCCAACTTTGAAAGAAAGTTGCTATGCAGGGTTGCTGCCAGCTTGTATAGGTGCTTTTGGCTTATAGGAGGCAACAGTAAGGTTTACTATATTGTATGCCTAACCTACACCACAAAAGGACTCAACTGATGCCTGTTAATGTGACCTGAAAAATCACTACAATCACTAACTACTACTAGAGGTTCCTTTGAAAACGAAGCTCCAGCGTCCCCTAGGGTTTTGTCATTAGGCATATTCATCCAGGGAAACAGGAAAGAGCATAGGAGGAGTACAGATTCTTATGGGCCGGGCATTTGTCTCAGGTTCCAGTGGCTAGAATTGTCATGTGGCACAACTATCTGAGGGACACTGGGAGATGTGGTCTGTGTGAGCAGGCATGAAAGGAGAATATGAATTCTGCTGAATGAAGGAGCAGTTTCTGCCATACCCTCTTGTGTATTAGCATGTATACTGAAGCTTAGTGTTATTTATATATATAACATTTCTTCTACAGTGCTCTACCTTATAGCAAGTGCTTGCTGTAAAAACAACAAAGTCAGTGGAAAACGAAAGTGACAAATGAATTTAATATATTTTATTGCATAATTCTGATGGGAAAAACATAGCTAAAATAGTGCCTTTGGTTTCTTATTTACAGCCTTCTAGTCTGTCATCTCCCTCCTTCATTTCATGTCACGTTTCAAAATTGGTTTCATGGTAATAAAATCAAAGTTGTAGACCTCTGGCATGCCCTGATGTAGAGTTTTGTTGAAACGGTTCCAGTGAAAAACAGGGAGGCCACCTTGTACTGTGGGGCCACTTATGGCATAGGATGTGTACTGAGATGCTAGGTAGATATCTGCCACCTGGAAAGAGAGAGGAGGAGGACATTTTAGAAAAATCATTTGGCAAAAAATTAAACCCATGGCCTTTCCCACTCCCCCAACTACCAAAGTCATAATATGAGCTTTTTTTTTTTTTGAGACGGAGTTTCGCTCTTGTTGCCCAGGCAGGAGTGCAGTGGCACAATGTCGGCTCACTGCAACCTCTGCCTCCCAGGTTCAGCAGAGATGGGGTTTTGCCTTGTTGGTCAAGCTGGTCTCGAACTCCTGATCTCAGGTGATCCACCTGCCTCAGCCTCCCAAAGTGCTGGGATTACAGGCATGAGCCACTGCGCCAGGCTGCCTTCTTTAAAACAAAATTTTCTTGCCATTTTTCACACTGTCTTTGTATGATGTAGTCTTCTGTATACATTTGGCATCAAATGTCAATCAACTAGAAGTGTGTGAAATGAACAATGTAGCCAAAAGCAAGCTATGAAGTCAGATTACTCATTCAGAATTCTAGCTCCAAAGCTCATTTAAAGATCACTTAACCCCTCTATGAGTCAGTGTTCTCCTTTGTAAAAAGGGCTGATAACCCTACTTCATAGAGTTGGCATGAGGATTAATGCAAGCCATGCTCAAAGCAATGCCTAGAATAGATGAAGTCCTCAGAAAAAGTTGTTATTAATCAGGGTGGTAACGAGTCTTTTTTTTTTTTTTTTTTTTTTTTTGGAGACGGAGTCTTGCTCTGTCGCCCAGGCTGGAGTGCAGTGGCCGCATCTCAGCTCACTGCAAGCTCCGCCTCCCGGGTCTATGCCATTCTCCTGCCTCAGCCTCCCGAGTAGCTGGGACTACAGGCGCCCGCCACCTCACCCAGCTAGTTTTTTGTATTTTTTAGTAGAGACGGGGTTTCACCGTATTTAGCCAGGCTGGTCTCGATCTCCTGACCTTGTGATCCGCCCGTCTCGGCCTCCCAAAGTGCTGGGATTACAGGCTTGAGCCACCGCGCCCGGCCTAACGAGTCTTAAAGTAGATGGAGCTCACTGTCAAAAATTGAGGGCCATGGTTCTCAAAAACACCTAACCACTGACTAGCAGTGGATCCTAATCTTAGAGGGGAAAGAGAATCTCTTCTGATTTTCCCCATAAAGAGAGAAATTATATTTTTAAAGAATATCCTTCAACAGAAACTTTTTGATAAAAACAATTGTAGGCCTCTGTCTCCAGAAGTGAGATTTGGTAGAGGGAAGCTTGGCTTGAGTTCTCCCAGGCAAGGCAGCACAGGTGATTTTCTTGGTGTATTCTGTGATAGATACAAACTTCACACATTTGACTGAATGTTTGCAAATACCATTTTAAAAAAGGAACACAAAAACATTCATAAGGGTTTCATCTGTGCCAGCTTCTCTACATCTACCTTTTTTTTTTTTTTAATGTTAACATTGAGAATCATTACGGTTAAAAGCTTTGCCTTCATCACATAGCTAAAAAGAAGGTTGAGCTGGAACTCAAGATACTTTAAAGCATTTCCTGTTTAGGTATTAGGCTGATAGAGAATAATGTATAACTGGGGTCAGCATTCCTATAATTTTTGGAGCCAAAGACCGAATACACAGTTTACCCTGACGGGTTTCTTCCAGAATTTAGGACAGGTGGTGAAATGAAAAGACACACCCAAGCCAAGACTGCAAAAGGATGTAGTAGCATAATCTGCCAACCAAATGCCTCATACCCTCAGACATCCCAAATCCAGTGGTGAGCAGGTAAATTTTTAACAACCATCTTTCTGAGGAAAAAAGTTCCTGATTTCCATAATGTAAATACTTTCACTTGACTGGTTTCAAACTATCAACATGATGTCAACTAACAATTGGTTCCTGCCTGTCTATGAGCTGGCTTTAGCACACCACTGCAAACCTACTTATTACTTATATTTTGAGACACATTACAGCATTTATCAATTCTAACGTTGTGAAAAACCTCTGTGCTTTAGGCATCTTGTCCAAACTTGCTCCTTCGGCTAAATTCGATTCATGTTTAACATGGAATCACACTGCTTGAATAATATGTTCTTTGGACTTTGGGCCAGTTTGGTAAAACTTAAGACAACAATATCGTCATTATGGCTGTACACATTTACAAATAACACTGTTCTAAACATTTTACAGAGATGAAAGGCTTATTCTTCAGAACACCGTATGAGGTAAGTACTGTTATATCCATTTTACAGATGAAGAAACAGAGACATGATGGAATTATGTGATTTACTACTAAATGGCAGAGCAGCGACTTGAAGTTAGATAATAGGACCTACCACCAGAATCTCTGAAAGAGCTGATTCCTGGGTTGAGTTTATGGTTAGAGCCATTACTGTGCTTCCTGCCTGTGCAACTTTGCCTTTGGAGAGGCCTGTGTACTGGTGGGAATTACATTCAAAAGCCAATAGCATGTTACCTTCGTGTCATAACAACCTCCGGGACTTGGGTTAGGTGAGTTCAGGTCCTCACGGCAGCAGATGGTATTACAGGGGTCACCCTTACTGTAAGGATCCTTCTTATAATCTAGGAAACAGAGAGAGATGGGGAAGAGAGTGAGTATTGGCTATTCGAAGACACTTCTCCACAGTAAGGTTTTGGGGCCTGTTAAAGCCTAGATAATCAGAGAGTGTACCCCCACAGGCCTCAGCCCAGCCTGCTTCCAGGATAGACATCTGCCTTGGCTTGTGAGGAAGGAGTAAGTCCTTGGCCCCAGGCCCAGCCTGCTCTTAAGAACCTTACACAGTGAAAAATGGATGGGAGAGAGAACCAGATAAATGCATCAGTTGTTTGACTTTGATGCTGTTCATAAAAAAAGAAATACAAATTTGACTTTGATGCTGTTCATAAAAAAAAATGAGGTATTTATGAACAATTTTTGTTTTATTAGCTGCTGTTATCCTTGGAAAGAAACTTGTGTTTGGAGAAAAATTTTAAATAACCCTGTATGAGTTATTTCTTCTGTGTCTTACAGATGACTTTTTTCAATTACAAAATGTATAGACTCTTCTCTTTCATTTTATAAAGGAGGCCAAAGCTCTATTATTGAGTATAAAATGTATAATATTAGTTAAATACTTAAATAACTTCTTGTAATTCCTTCTAGTACAGAGATGATAAACTTACATGGATTCTTTATCCATAGGGAAGAAAGGAGTTTTGAAGAATGATTCTTGAGAAATATGCTACGTACTGTTGTATCGCATGATATATTTCATGGATGCCACATCAGTCACTTTCCCTTGGTCACGCCGGAAGATTTTGGCTCGTGGCGCTAAATCATAAGAGTAGTCCAAGCCCAGCTTCTGAACTAACAGTGGATAGCCACTCCAGTTGTAGATCTTTTCATGGAAAGGAATATTGTAGGAGGGCCAATATCCTGATTTGGAATGGAAGGGAAGTAAGGGAGGGATTGACAGGGAAGGAGACAGAAAAGGAGAGAGAGCAAAAGAAATGTTATCCATGTTCATTTATTTTGAAAATGGGCACAGGTGTTTCATTACAAAATAAGGTATAGAAAATAAAGCTTTTTGCATGCGAACCCTGGCAGCCAAACAGCCTTTTAAATTTCCTAAATCAGCACACCTCTAGATTATTTCATTAGGGGAAGAAGAGCATCAGAATTCTCTGGTTTTCACCCAAAATTATTAATCTCTAAGCCAAAAAATAACCATATTCTTTATAGAGCAAAATAAAGTATAATGCAAGGCGATCTGGGGAGCTCATCTAAGTGGATTTAGTTACTGAAATGCCAAGAAATGGCTGTTCACAATATGGCCCTATAAAGGAAGATGTCAAATGGTAATCACGATGTAGTGGAAGAACATAGCACTGGGAATAGAAAGCCTGAATTCTAGGCTCAGGGCTTAAGAAGTAGGTCTTAGGCAACTTCATTTGTTTTGTTTTGTTTTGTTTCTGTTTTTTTGAAAGACGTCAGTGGGGAGGGAGAGGAGAAGTCCGTAATGTGAGGGGATTGGGGATGATCTTGTAGGTTACATTAGGTTTTAATTCCTTTGACTCTAAACATTTATAAAGGCTCAGCTTCATTCAAAGCTTCATAGTGTGTGAAGGCCACATAGCCTACTAGTCACTGAGCACCAAATACGTGACACAGCTCTCTCTGGTAAAAGCAGAATTTCAGAAACATCCTAGATTACACTGGTCTGGGTTATTGCCTACAGAACAGTCAAGGACTGTCTCCACCATTCAGGGTTCTCTCCCACCTCCACATTCTCTCCTGGCCCTTGTCTGCCTTTCTCCTTTGTATTGTTGTACAGGACCTCCTCTTTAGGGGTGAGGTTACTGAGACAAAAAGTAAATGATAAGACATTCAGCCTTGCTAATTCTGAGAGCCAGCATCAGAAGAACTGAGATATGGATGACATTGAAATTACAGAAGAAAAACAGATTTGTTGCTAAAACATATCTAGGTTATATAGACTCAGGAATTCGATTGCCTGGATTTGAAGCCTGGTTCTGCCATTATTAAGTATGTGACCTTGAACAAATTGCTTATCCTCCTCTGTGCCTCAGTTTCTTCATCTTCATTAAGTATTCAGCATTAAGCATCTTCATAAGCATAAGCATGAAATGCATTCAGATGGAGTGCTTAATTATAGTATCTAATACTTGGTAAACATTAGATTATTATTATATTTCTCTTTGTGAAAACAGCTCAAATGAATAATGAAAATGTCTGCTTTATACTTCACATTTCATGAAGCTTCATGATTTAAAACAGAGCAACTTGGCCTGGTGCAGTGACTGACGCCTGTAATCCCAGCACTTTGGGAGGCTGAAGCAGGTGGATTGCTTGAGTTCTTAAGTTCAAGACCAGGCTGGACAATATGGCAAGACCCTGCCTCTTTAATAAAATATGAAAAAAATAGCCAGGCATCGGGGTGCACAACTGTGGTCCCAGCGACTCGGGAGGCTGAGGCCCGAGAACCGCTTGAACCCGAGAGGCGAAGGTTGCAGGGAGCCGAGATCACGCAGCTGCCCTCTAGCCTGGATGACAAAGCGAGACCCTGTCTCAAAATAAAAAAATAAAATAGGGCGACTTGTTTAATCTCACAACAACCTGATGATGTGTAAGTATTATCATCCCTTTTTTGAACAGAAGAAACAGAGTTTCAGAGAGGTCAGATGTCTTCCTTGCCTCACAAAACTTGACTGAATACAGGCCTTCTAACTAAAACATCCAGGGCTTCTATCACCATACCACAGTTGCTTAAATATGCTAGGAGGTGTGCCCACCCCCCACCCCGACCCCCCCGCCTTTTTAATGGCTATATGATATCATTTATTTGTTTGGGCAAAACACGTTTCTTTCTGAGCTTTTCTTTACTCACAGTAAAATGGTAACAATAACACTTATGTGGTAGTATGTTACAAACATCAAACAAGAGAACTTAAGTAAAAGGCCCAGAAGAGTGTCTACAATGCAGTAGGTACTCTGAATTTAATTCTCTGTTCTTCTCTCCTCTGGCAAAAAAAAAAAAAAAAAAAAAAAAAAATACAGACAGATCATCATCAACTCTTTTTAGTCTTAGGGAGTTTCAAGGGGTCTAGCAATGGGACTGCAGAGAACCAAGTCTACCATTCTGTTAGCAACTGTCCAAAGAAGAAAAGACTACTTTAGCAAGCATCTCTCTCTTGAGGCCTGCTATTATTTTCAGGCTCTTAGGAGCTGGAGGGACCAGCTGGGTTATCTGTTTTGAACTGCTCTGTGCTAACCAGTAACCACCTAATGATTTCACTTCTTGGATGGATTTTCCTAACAAGCAAAGAAGGTAGGTCCACTGCTTGGTAGTATATGAACTGCTTGGCAATGAAAACTCCCACCTTAAAAATTGGTGTTATGCATAAGTCTTAGTGCATTTAGTTGGTGTGAACCATTCTCCACTGATGAGGCCCACTCTAGGCATCATTACAAAGTCAATTTGGGGACCTGGAAAACGGAGGACCAGGTCCTGATCCCTAGGGTCAAAACTTTATCTCTGTTCTGTCTCTATTCATCTGCCAGCTGATCTGTTGCAATAGTCTCCTAACTAGTCTATTTTCTTCCCACCCAGTCTACTCTTCCTTCTCCTAACTAGTCTCCTTTCTTCCCACCCAGTCTACTCTTCCTTCTCCTAACTAGTCTCCTTTCTTCCCACCCAGTCTACTCTTCCTTCTCCTAACTAGTCTCCTTTCTTCCCACCCAGTCTACTCTCCCTTGTCAGGAACTCCCAATTTCTAAAACATAAAGGCTGAACTGCCCAATAGGATTTTTAAGGCTAACATTTTCTCTCAATCTATCTACTTGTCTTAATTGATTCTCATGACCGTCCTGTGAAATTGTAGAGGAAGTTCTTGGGAGCCAGATGAGTCTCAGAATTTAGGATTTTTCAGACTTTAGAACAACCATGGAGTGCGTGGATTATGTGACATTACAGTCTCTTTGGGAAACACCTCATAATCAAAGATGTTGATATTTCTGTAGCCTAATGTATACATGGGGTCTCTAAGAAGAAATAAAGACAATTTAAAAAAACAGGCTGGGCACAGCAATTTGGAAGACCGAAGCAGATGGATCACCTGAGGTCAGGAGTTCAAGACCAACCTGGTCAACATGGTGAAACCCTGTCTCTACTAAAAACACATAAAAACTTAGCCGGGTGTGGTGGCACATGCCTGTAGTCCCAGCTACTCAGAAGGCTGAGATAGGAGAATCGCTTGAACCCGAAAGGCAGAGGTTGCAGTGAGCCAAGATTGCACCACTGCACTCCAGCCTGGGTGACAGAGCAACACTCCATCTGAAGAAAAATTAAAATTAAAATTAAAAACAACTAAAAGTTTCCTTCTGGCAGTTTTGCTGCCAAATGAGTTCAGATCAGGTCATATCTTGCTACCAAGTGAGCCAGCTACCAAATCAAAACAAAACACAAGAAACAAAATAATAATTTGTGGTTTTACAGTTTTAGAATTTTAAAATTACAAATACCTGGTTGTGGACCTATATCACGATTCAGTTTTATAGATGAGGAAAGTGAGGCTTGGAGAGATTCAATGATTTGCCTGAGATTTTAAGGAACTGAGATTTGAATGAAGGCAGTGAGCCTCCTGGCTTCAAATGACTGGACTCCTTCTTGCCCACCAGAAGTGCCTTCTCTGACCCCACCCACTAACAGCCACGTTCTCTTTAGGTTCACCACCGGCCTAGGGACACCAGACCTGATGACAGCTCTTCCCATCCTGAGCTCCTGCAGCTGCTTTGAGCACTTTGCTTCCCTACTAGACTCCTGAGTCCTTCGAGGTCAGGGACTCTGCATCCTTGCTTTTCTGGTCCCTGGGCCACAGTGGCACTCCATAAATATTTGCTGAATTGAACTTAAAGCTTTAACCGGGAATACAGGAGAAAAGGTAATACTAGAACCATGAGGAATCACAGGGCCATGAATGCCTGATTTGCATCCCAATCTGCACATTGTCCTGCAAGAGTCTGTGACGTAGGTTTACCTGTTGTGCTAAACCTGGTCATTCTCCCCCAGTGTAACTGGCAGTGGCATCCCCATCCTGTCTTCCTCCCCATGCCCTCCCCCACCACACATTCACACATCGTGCATTCCCCTACCATATATGAACTCACACATACTCGTCAGGTTTTCAGACTTAGGACATGAAGAAAGTACCTCTCCGTAGAACATCAGTTTGTTCGGAATATTCTACATATGTAGGAATTTGCTCCACAATGTACAGAGTGCCTTTGTCAAGGCTGTGGTTCAGCTTTACCTTCTTCAGGTCCAGAACCATGTATTGATTGTTATAGGTGCCTGAAATATCAGCAGACGTGAAGACGGGACATAGGTATGACTTTACTGGTTAACAAGCCCAAATTGAAATATATGTCTGTGCCTAACAGTTATTCTGCAGGGTCACTTACCAGAGTTGTATTTTGAAAAGATGTCTGCCCACCTCTTGCCACTATCTGCCATCATATTGGCCACACGGACTCTTTGCCATGCCAGGAGAGACTCAGGTATTATCTGCTTTAGCAGGGTTTTATTATACACACTGTTTGTGGTCTGCAGCAGTATCAATCCACTGCTAAGAATGTAAAAGTCATCCAGAGACTCCAAAAACCCTGCAGAAAAGACAAATATACACATCAGCCTATGTATATATGGAACAGTGAACCATCATTATTAGCAAAGAGCTTTACATACACATGCATTTTGCAAGGCGTGTCAGTTATGACTATCCTTGACCTGCAGTTGCCTCCCCCAGCTCTGGCTCACCTCTGTGGTAGTCACCCAACTGCCGCTTACAGAGGTGCCAATAGACCTCCACCCCTGGATTCTCCATTGAAAATTTATTTTATGATTTGAAATTTAAAAAATGTTAAATCCAGAACATTGCAAGTTTCCAGAATGATAAACAGATGTAGATCCCAACTTGCTAGGATTTCGCAGGAGAACTTTTAATTAGGGAGGGGATTAGCAGCGTTCATTAGTAGGATATAAATGCCTTTTTTTCTTCTCTTCTACTTTCCCATATTTTTCAAATTTTGTATAAGTCTACTTTTTTTTTTTTTTTTTTTTTGAGACACAGTCTGACTCTGTCACCCAGGCTGAAGTGTGGTGGCATGATCTCAGCTCACTGCAACCTCACCTCCTGGGTTCAAGCGATTCTTGTGCCTCAGCCTCCGGATAGCTGGGATTACAGGTGTGCACCACCATGCCTGGTTGATTTTTGTATTTTTAGTAGAGACCGGGTTTCACCATGTTGGCCAGGCTGGTCTCAAACTCCTGACCTCAAGTGATTCACCCGCCTTGTGTGGGCCACCACACGTGGCTAAGTCTATGTAATTTTTATACATGGAAAAACATCTACATTTAGAAAAGAAAAGATGGTTTTGAAACTCGGTCATTGACACTCTTCGTCAATGCTTTTTTATAAATGTTAGAGGCAACACAGGAAAATCAGTGAAGCCACAGTCTTTTCTGAAGACCTATTTTGTCGTTTACACTGGGATGAGTATGGAAAGGACAGAATATCAGACGCAGCTGTAATAAAAAGAGAGGATATATTGTCATCAGTAACAGTAATGGAACAACTGTCAGTGTTAAAGAAGAGTCAGAAAAGGACCCCAGTGGTAGAGTTAGAAGGGGCCAGAGTGGTAAGTTCCTTTGGTGCATCCTGCCGAAGGGGATTAATGCCCTTACAAAATAGTCCAGAGAGAACTAGCTAGCCCCTTCCACTATGTGAGGTCACAGAGAGAAGGCGCTGTCTATGAGAAACAGACCCTCATTAGACACTGAGTCTTCCAGTCCCTTCATCTTGGGCTTCTCAGCCTCCAGAACTGTGAGCAATAAAATTTCTTTTTTTTTTTTTTCTTTTTTTCTTTTTTGAGACGGAGTCTCGCTCTGTCGCCCAGGCTGGAGTGCAGTGGCCGGATCTCAGCTCACTGCAAGCTCCGCCTCCCAGGTTTACGCCATTCTCCTGCCTCAGCCTCCCGAGTAGCTGGGACTACAGGCGCCCGCCACCTCACCCGGCTAGTTTTTTTTTTTTTTTTTTTTTTGTATTTTTCAGTAGAGACGGGGTTTCACCGTGTTAGCCAGGATGGTCTCGATCTCCTGACCTCGTGATCCGCCCGTCTCAGCCTCCCAAAGTGCTGGGATTACAGGCTTGAGCCACCACGCCCAGCTATAAAATTTCTATAGTTTATAAATTACCTAGTCTGAGGTGTTTTGTCATAGTAGTCAGAATGGACTGAGATAGTCTCAAATTTCTATCATTATTTTTTACCACTTTTATCATTTTTGCCATATCTGAGATCTAAACTATCATTTAGTTAATATTTTTATTTTTTGACAAGTAAAAATTATATAAATTTATGTTATACAAAATGATATTTTGATATCCGACAAGTAAATATTGCATATATTTTGGTATACAAAATGACATTCTGATATATGTATATACATTGTCAATGGCTAAATCAAGCTATTAACATATGCACTACTTAATATCTTTCTTCAAATTAACTCTCTTTTCAAACTTAAAATACTTACCCTTGTCACTTACCATAATGTCTAAGAAACTATGGACTTAAATGTTTTTGTTTTTTCCCAAAGAAATACATTGAAACAAATACATTTCTACTAACGTGCAAAAAATATTTGTCCACATACCACCTCAAATCACCCCACCACCCTATGCATGCTATTGCACATCTATTCTAGCCTAGTTTGGAATAAGTAAGGTGGGGTCAAAGAAAGGGGTCACTTGAAGCCGGAGGTAAGAGCATGGATTGGGAGTCAGAGGGCCTAATTTTAGTTCCCTGCTTGCCTCTAATGAATTTGACAATTCTCATTTTGCCTCTCTGTTCCTTATTTCTTTCCTCTGATAACCTGGGACTAAGTGATGTCACTCAGCTCTAACAATCTGATTTTAATTTCTTGAAATTCCTTGAGTAGGAAAGTTACACGATGAGAGGACTGTCCAACTAACCCTTAATGAGCCTCTACAAGGCTGCCGTTAAGCTATAGAGAGGTTTGTGTAAATTAGAGAAAGTTGCACACTCCAAGTGGTACAAGGCTTAAAGGTGCCCTTGAATGAAATTTTAATGGTCACCTCTCTAGAAAGACGTGACCTGGGCAAGGATATATGGCTTGGCAGAGTGTAAAATGGATTTCATTCATCTCTTGGGCTGGGATCATTTTTCAGTGCTCAAACTGTACAACCATACCTGGCAGCCTTGAGAAAGCTCCCTGGTAGAAAATCCCTGTAGGGTAGAATGCTGTATTTCTGGAATGACAATTTTGCTAATTCACTCCTTACTGTAGCAGTCTCTCTGGACACAAGAGGGCAGGCGTTCTTTAATATATGTAGGTGATTGAATATTACAAGTACTAATGTTTTAAGGAGTCATCTTTCCTTTAAAGGCAAGATTCTTTATGAAAGTGACAGGAAGATGGAAATATATAGGCTATCTAGAATTCTAGAGCAAAGAAAATGACTGGCCTGCAAAAACTATAGTCGAGGAGGCTAATTCTATAGTTTAGAGTTTAAGATGATAAAGAAAAGGCCCAGAGATGAGACAAAGTTCTGATACATTACCTTTTAAAAAAAAAAGCACATTTTTTTGACTATATACAATTATAATCTTTTAAATTTTTTTTTTTTTTTTTTTTTGAGACAGGGTCTCCCTATGTTGCCCAGCTGGTCTCAAACTCTTGAGTTCAAGGGATCCTCCTGCCTTGGCCTCCCAAAGTGCTGGGATTACAGGTACGAGCCACCACATCTAACTAAAATTATGATCTTGCTCTCATCTGTCATTGGTAGCTTTGGAAGGCAGATTGAGATCAGGAGAAAATGAAACACTCCAGTGTTTTATGAATGCCAGCCTAAGAATAATATTTCATGGTAAGCTTCTCACTGAATTTAATTAAGAAATAAATAGAAATTCTTTCAGTTAATAAATCATATTTCAAGACTTAAGAAAAAAAAAACACTGAATTACAGAAATAAACAGTAACCACTATGTAGTCAGGCAAATGGCAACAACGGTTACTCAACACACACCATGGAACAAACACATTAGAAACAATTATGATGGTTGACTCATGGGGAGTTGCATGTTGAGACAGGGTGGAGTTGAAGGAAATCATCTTATGACCAGTTAGTCAAGAAAAGTATGAAAAATAAGGTGGGATTTCTGGAAAGGTAAAAGGGAGGAAGCATCCTGAGTTACGTGGGGAAGATGATCCAGACAGGTCTGATCTGGCAGAAGATATCAGTGTCCTGGGATGGTGCCAATGAGGAGACAAAAAATCAAAGAAAGGTACTGAAAAAAAAAAAAAAAAAAAACCCAGAAATTAAGTGCTGCAAGATCCATTTATAATTCTTTAGAATACGTGCCGGAATTCTGCTATTTCTTTTCTTTTCTTAGTTCTACCTTTTAAAAGCAAAGGACATGAATTTTGGTCTGTACCAAATATAGGTTGTATTTATATGCTTCAGCTTTATGAGCAAAGTACCTCGATTAAAGAGGTAACATGACATTAATAGAAGTAATTATAGAACATTAAAAATGTTTACAACATATATTTATTAAATAGGCAATTTTATAGATTATGGAGACTTGACTGAAATTTTCCTGGAGCCTATTCTTTTATCTTCATTTGTACCTACTTTCAAGTACATGCACTTAATATTTAAAGAGGCTAAGCTGGCTCACGCCTGTAATCCCAGCGCTTTGGGAGATCGAGGTGGGTGGTGGATCATTTGAGGTCAGGAGTTCAAGATCAGCCTGACCAACATGGGGAAACCCCATCTCTACTAAAAATACACACACACACACACACAAATTAGCCGGCGGTGGTGGCACATGCCTGTAGTCCCAACTACTTGGGAGGCTGAGGCACGAGAATTGCGTGAACCCAGGAGGTGGAGGTTGAACTGGCCGCTGCACTCCAGCCTGGGCAACAGACTCCGTCTCAAAAATCAAAAACAAGGCCAGGCACAGTGGCTCACGCCTGTAATCTCAGCACTTTGGGAGGCTGAGGCGGGTGGATCACGAGGCCAGGAATTTGAGACCAGCCTGACCAACAGGGTGAAACCCCATCTCTACTAAAAATACAAAAATTAGCCGGGCATGGTGGCGCGTGCCTGTAATCCCAGCTACTCAAGAGGCGGAGGCAGTGAGTCGCTTGAACCTGGGAGGCGGAGGTTGCAGTGAGCCGAGATCGCGCCATTGCACTCTAGCCGGGGCAACAACAGCGAAACTCCGTCTCAAAACAACAACAACAACAAAAAACAAACAACAGCAACAACGACAACAAAAAGGGCTAAGCAAAAATTTTGCCGCTTAGACCACAAGGGCTGCCATAGTCTCACAGACAGGATGGACTATGGATTCAGTATGCTGGGATGGTCTAGGGTGCTTGTTACAAATGCCCCAGCCCAGATCAATGAAATAGGAATTTCTATGGATAACACTGCATTTTTAGCAAGCTCCACAGGAAAAACTGGGGAACATCTAAGTTTAAGAAGTATGTATACGTGTATGGGGGAGGTGATAGCATACCTGTATATAGTGAAAAGTAGGAACACACCATGTTTGGGGAAACACACTAAGTGCATCCCAGAAAGCCTCACTTATAGATCATTAAGCTTGAAGCCTCCGCCTTATGGGGATCATCATTACTGGGATCCTCAATTAAAAGTCCTTTGAGGCCAGGCAAGGTGGTTTATGCCTGTAATCCCAGTACTTTGGCAGGCCGTGGAGGGCGGATCGCCTGAGGTCAGGAGTTCAAGATCAGCCTGGCCAGCATGGCAAAACCCTGTCTCTACTAAAAATACAAAAATTAGCAGGGCGTGGTGGCATACGCCTGTAGTCCCAGCTACTCGGGAGGCTGAGACACAAGAATTGCTTGAACCTGGGAGGCAGAGGTTGCAGTGAGCTGAGATGGCGCCATTCCACTCCAGCATGGGCGACTGAGTGAGACTCCGTCTCAAAAAAAAGTACTTTAAATAGGTTCCATCTTTTGTTCCCACGCAGAAGCTCCACCCACCAGGCATGGCAGGAAATCCTTTGAGTTCACTGCTCTTTTCGTTTTTTGTTTGTGTTTTTGTTTTGAGACAGGTCATGCTCTGTCACTCAGGCTGGATGCAGTGGCGGGATCAAGTCTCAGGGCAGCTTCAAACCACCTGGCCTCCTGAGTAGCTGGGGCTGCAGGCATCCACCACCACACCTGGCTAAATTTTTTAATTTTTTTGTAGAGACAGGGGTCTTGCTATGTTGCACAGCCTGGTCTCAAACTCCTGGGCTCAAGCAATCCTCCTGCCTGGGCCTCTTAAAAAGTGCTGGGATTACAGGTGTGAGCCACCACACCCAGCTGGCTCTTATAGTTTTAGCCATTTAATTTAAATCTGAATCATTTCTAAAAAAAAAAAAAAAAAAAGAAATGAATATTTATAGTTGGATAGATTGCCTTTGCACTCAGTCCTCAACCACTGAATTGTGTGACCTTGACCTGTTTGACTATTTAACTTCGCCGACTATTTAACTGTTTATTTTAAAAATGCAGACAAAATACCCTCCTTGAGGTTTTTTATGGAAGGTAGAATTTGTAAAAATCAGTATAATTTGCCTCTTCACTGCATTAACGTGCTACAGACTCAGACTGTTTTGTGTAAAGTATGTCAAAGAACTGCACTTTGTCTAAAGAGAAGTTTGATGTTTTGTATGCTTGTTAAGAAAATACAGTGCTAGAAATTAATGGTGGACAGCTGATTTTAAAAATACCCTTCTTGTTAGGTTTTTATGAACATTAAATGACATAATAAAAACAAAATGTTGGTCCGGCACCGTGGCTCATGCCTGTAATTCCGGCACTTTGGGTGGCTGCAGCAGGTGGATCACTTGAGGCCAGGAGTTTGAGACCAGCCTGGCCAACATGTTGAAACCACGTCTCTACTAAAAACACAAAAATTAGCCAGGCGTGGTCACACACGCCTGTAATCCCAGCTACTCGGGAGCTGAGGCATGAGAATCGCTTGAACCTGGGAGGCAGAAGTTGCAGTGAGCCAAGATCACACCACTGCACGCCATCCTGGGTGACCAAGTGAGACCCTGTCTGAGAAAGCAAAACCCCACAAACAAACAAAAACAAAATGTTTAGCATAGTGTCAGGGACAGAGCTGGGTACGTGGTAGGGGCTAAACACATATTCAGGTTTTTTGTTTTCCTTTCTATTTAATAACAAGTTGAACACAAGCTTATAGTAATTTATTTAAAATTTAAATTCTGCCTCATTCCCATAAAACTAGTCAGGTCCCATTCATGTTATGTATCATCTGGTTACTACAAAGGATTCTCTTCAAGTAACAAGTCCTGTGCTGAACACGTAGGTTTTGCATCTGAAGTCCCTTGTTTACAATTCCTGAACATCTTAGACTCCTGTTCTCAAATCCAGGGTATGAAAGGGAGGGCAGGATGAATAGAAAGCAAGTTACAATAGGAAGTGTGATCTCTTAGGCAGTCCCCACCTCCTCCTTGTTTTATTGCCCATCTTTCTTTCCTACAGTTCCTACCATGTCCACATCAAAGCGGACATCATCTATCTCCTTCCTTTCTGATTTTCCTCTAATCCTTCTTTCTTCCTTCTTTTCTACTTCCTTCCATAAATATTTATTCAATGATTATAATATGCAAGGCTCTGTGCTCCTCCAGGGACACAGGCATGAATACAGAATATGGGCTCTGAAGAAATTATGCACAGGGTACCTAGGAAGCTCAAAGGCGAGATGACTTACTCGTCCTGAAGGTTAGTAAAACCATCTAAAAGGAGCTCTTGTGCTACTCCTTGTTAATATGAGAAGCGCTAGGGTATTATGTATTACCTGGCCAAAATAAATAAATAAATAAATAAATAAATAAATAAATAAATAAAAAGGTGGTATCAAGGGTGAGTATTCCAATAATAGCAGCATGATAAAATTGAGTGATTTTCCCACAAATAATCATTATAAAACTGTATCAAATTATTTAAAGCAATGATCTGAAGGTACTAGGAATGACCAAAGGCAGGGAGAAACAGAACGTTAGTACAGCATTGGTTAAGCTGGAGTATGAGGCTTCCTTGCCTGCATGTATTCCTAAACCCCTGATATGAACTGAATTCTGTTTCCTCGAAATTCATATGTTGAAGTCTTAACCCCCAGTACCTGAAAATAGACTATATTTGGATACAGAGCATTAAAAAGGTAATTAAGGTCAACTGAGGTCTTATGGGCAAACTCTAATTCAACATGACCTGTGTCCTTATAAGAAGAGGAAGTGGGCCGGGCGCAGTGGCTCACGCCTGTAATCCCAGCACTTTGGGAGGCCAAGGCAGGTGGATCACGAGGTAAGGAGATCAAGACCATCCTGGCTAACGGTGAAACCCCATCTTTACAAAAAATTAGCCAGGTGTAGTGGCACACACCTGTAGTTCCAGCTACTTGGGAGGCTGAGGCCGGAGAATCACCTGAACCTGGGAGGCGGAGGTTGCAGTGAGCTGGGATCATGCCACTGCACTCCAGCCTGGGTGACAGAGTGAGACTCCATCTCAAAAAATAAAAAAATAAAAACATAAATAAGAAAAAAACAGGAAGTGATGTCAGGTATATGCACGCACAGAGAAAAGGCCGTGTGAGAACATAGTGAGAGGGTGGCCATCTGTAAGTCAAAGAGATAAACCAAACCTGTCAATATCTTGATCTCGGACTCTTAGCCTCTAAAACTGGGAGAATAATTAATTTCTGGTTGTTTAAGCCACCCAGTCTTTGTCATGGCAGCCTTAGCAAACTAATATATAGCCCATACCCAACTTTAGCTATGGAAAACTACAGTCATTCTGGCTTGAAATGGCGAGGCCAAAGTCTAGTGTTGCAGAACAGCTGAGAATTTAAGAGGAAAATTTTGGGAGCAAGAGAACTACAAGAGCAGAGATTCAAAATCTGAATATGAACTCTGTCCAGTTCCCTGACTGACCACTAACTGTGCATGAATGTGGGAAACGCCAGGGAGCCCAGGGTAAAAATACAAAGAAATGAGAAGGTTTTCCCTTGTAAGACAGAATTGCTCTAGAAGTGAGATAGGTGAGTTTGCTGCAACTTAATATTGCCAGGGTTCCCAACTCATATGCAGCTCAAATTCCTCAAGCTGTCAGAGGACAAAGGTAAGAACTGGAAAACCAAATCCGAATATAGGGGAAACCTGAGGATCAAGGAAATCACAAAGAGAGTTAGCTCTATAATACGAATATGAGCTGCCAACATCTTTCACTGGCTGCTAAATTACACAGATGCAGGAGCAACCTCCAGAGGACCAGGTTGAAGCAGCAGCTGGAAGTAAGCAACACTGAGGAAGGACATTCGTTGCTGCACACCATACAGGTGACATACGTTGACATTTGAATGCAAGCAA
This sequence comes from Macaca nemestrina, assembly GCF_043159975.1. Classification (NCBI taxonomy): domain Eukaryota; kingdom Metazoa; phylum Chordata; class Mammalia; order Primates; family Cercopithecidae; genus Macaca; species Macaca nemestrina. The sequence goes on along the minus strand of NC_092134.1, from coordinate 127,466,546 downwards.
AATAATTACCTGTTAAAAACAAAAAGTAAAACAAGTGACTTCAGCAAGATGTCTGACTAGAGGTGTCTAACATTCATTTCCCTACAAAAAAAAGAACCAAAATGATGAATAAACAACTATATTTTGACTAGAGTACCCAAAGGAGAACACTAAAGTGTTCCAAAGGAGTACAATAAGGGAGTTGCAGAGACCCAGTGGAGCATGGAGACTTGGGATGGCTGCATAAAAAAAAGAGTGAAACGTTCTGCATTTGCCACTCCGTCTTCCCAGTCAGGATTGGTATGAAACCAGGAGGCAGTCTCCCTATGGAGAAAAGGTGAGCAGGAGAACTCCCAGCAATCTCCACTGCAAACACCTAGTCTTTGCTGCTTGAGAATTCTGCAGTTTTCACAAGCCGTGAACCCATTCTGGGGAGCTGCCTGGCATTCACATGGCTGTATTATAAAGAATGAGCCCACTGTGCCATCTTCTCCTCTGTGATCTAAGCTGCTGAGGCACAGCACCATCTTGAGACCGGCGCCACTACTGCAGTGCACTGTGCTCTGGAGGACCAGTAACCACTGTTTGTTTCTCCCCATCCTGAGGCTCTGCTGCAAGTACACTGTGCTTCTAAACAGTAGCACACCACTCACCAGTCGAGCAGCTACTGTTTCCTATCCACCTATCCATGCTGCCTATCTGTTCCTATCCATGCTGCCTAGGAGGCTCTCCATCTTCCCCATCCCTGTGGCTGCAGCACCTCAACCTCAATTACTCAGAGCATAGGCCCAGTGAAACAGCCATAACCTTGGTGCCTGAGCCCATGTGCTGTCCTGATCCCCAAGGAACAGATGATCCTACCCAGCAGGGAGGCCACACCTTACCCTGAAGGAGCAGTCCCTATGTACTTGTGTATAACAGCCTGGCACTCCTGCCCCCAGAGGAGAGACTGTGTCTAATCCTATTGGAGTAGGCCTTGTGCACCCATGGTGCATGAAACAACCTGGCACCCCTGCCACCAGCAGAAAGGCCATGCATATGACTTGACAGAGCTGCCATACAAACTCCTGCAGGCTAGGATGCCACTGAGGCATCCATAGAAATTGCTAACATTGACTACAGCTGAAAAAACTGCATGGTGACTACACTCCTGCATCCACCTGGAACCAAAGCCAATGCACCCTACACAACTGACACCTTTGGACACATCTGCAGGCAAAAATCTTTCCTTATGATAACAACTCTATAAAACTGGAAGAGGCATCCATTCTATCAGATGCCCAGACATCAATGCAGGGACACAAGAAATATGAAAAAGCAAGAAAATATGACACCACCAAAAAAACACAATAACTCTCCAATAACTAAAGAAATGGCAATTTACTAATTGCATAAAAAACATTTTAAATATGATCTTAAGGAAAATCAGTGAGATTCAAGAGAATATAGATAGGCAATTTGATAAAATCAGAAAAGCAATTCATGATATGAATAAAAAATTCAACAGAGATATCATTTAAAAAAATCTCTTGGAGCTGAAGACTTTAATGAATGAAAGACAAAATATAATAGAAACTTCCAACAGCAGACTACACCAAGCAGAATAAAGAATTTCTGAACTGAAGACAGCTCTTCATTTGAAGAATGAAGAAAGCCTATGAGACCTATGAGACACCTTTCAGTAAACACATTTTCACACTATAGAAACTTGAGGCTGGGCGCGGTGGCTCACGCCTGTAATCCCAGCACTTTGGGAGGCTGAGGTGGGCAGATCACGAGGTCAGGAGATCAAGACCATCCTGGCTAATACGGTGAAACCCCATCTCTACTAAAAATACCAAAAATTAGCCAGGCACAGTGGTGGGCGCCTATAGTCCCAGCTACTGGGGAGGCTGAGGCAGGAGAATGGCATGAACCCGGGAGGTGGAGCTTGCAGTGAGCCGAGATTGCGCTACTCTGCCACTGCACTCCAGCTTGGGCGACAGAGCCAGACTCCATCTCAAAAAAAAAAAAAAAAGAAACTTGAGAGGGAGAAGAGATGGAGAAGGGCACAGAAAGCTTAACAAAATAATAGCAGAAACTTCCTAAGTTTTGAGAGTGATATGGAGAACTCTATGCCAACAAATGTGAAAACTTAGAAGAAATGAATAAATTCCTGGGCACATAAAACTTACCAAAATTGAATCATGAAGAAATAGAAAATTTGAACCGACCAATAACAAGTAATGAGATTGAATTAGTAATAAAAAGTCTTCCACAAAAGAAAAGCTGAGGACCCAATGGCCTCACTGATGAGTTTTACAAAACATTAAAGAAGAACTAATACCTATCCTTTGAAGACTATTCAAAAGACATGAAGAGGAGGGAATACTTCCAATATCTTTCTATGAGACCAGCATCACCCTGATTCCAAAACCTGACAAGGACACAACAAAGAAAGAAATCTATGGGCCAATATCCCTAATAAATATAGATACAAAACTCCTCAAAAAAATATTTAAAAACTGAATTCAATAGCACATTAAAAAAAGTCACTCACTATAATAAATGGGATTCGTTCCAGGGATGCAAGGATGGTTCAATATATGCAAATCAATAAACATAATAATACATCACATTAACAGAATTAAGAACAAACCCCTGAAGGGATGTTGAATCTACTGATCTAGAAAAGACATTTTAAAAAATTCAACATCCCCTCATGATAAACACTCTCAACAAAATAGATATACAAGAAAGATAACTCAACACAGTAAAGCCCATATATAACAAATTCACAGCTAGCATCATACTGAATGGGGAAAAGTTGAAAGCTTTTCCTCTAAGATCTGGAACAAGACACAAATGCACCACTTTTATTTAACATAATACTGGAGGTCCTAGCCAAAGCAATAAGGCAAGAGAAAGATAAAAAGGGCATCCAAATTGAAAAGGCAGAAATCAAACTGTCCCTGATTCCAAATGACATAATCTTATATATAGGGAAAACCCTGAAAACTTCACCAAAATACTATTAGAACTAATAAGTAAATTGAGTACAGTTGCAGGATACAAAATAAATATATGAAAATCTATAACATTTCTTTATGACAATAGCAGACAATCAGAAAAAAAATAAAGCAATTCCATTTACTATAGCTACAAAAACAAACACTTAACTAAGGAGGTGAAAGATCTTTATGATGAAAACTATAAAATGTTGACAAAAGAAATGAAGAGGATACAAATGGAAAGATATTCCATGTTTAAGGATTTGAGGAATACTTTTTAAAATGTCCATACTAATCAAAGCAATATACAGATTCAGTGCAAGCTCTATCAAAATACCAATGACATTCTTCATAAAAAGAGAAAAAAAATCTTTAAATTTGTATGGAACCTCAAAAGACCCCAAAGAGTCAAAGCAATCTTGAGCAAAAAAAAACAAAACTGGAAACATCACACTACCTGGCTTCAAAATATACTACAAAGTTATAATAACCAAAACAGCATAGTACTGGCATAAAAATAGACATATATACTAATGGGACAGAATAAAAAATACAGAAATAAATTCACACACTTACAGCAAATTGATTTTTGGCAAAGAAACTAAGAACACACATTGGAAAAAATTCTTTTTGATAAATGGTGCTCGGAAAACTGGATATCTACATGGAGAGGAGTGAAACTAGACCCCTTGCTGGGTATTTATCCAAAGGAAATGAAATAAGTATATTAAAGAGATATCTACACTCTCATGCTTATTGCAGCACTATTCACAATAGTCAAGATACGGAATCAACCTATATGTCTGTCAACAGATGACTGGATAAAGAAAATGTGATACATATATGTATAATGGAATACTATTCAGCCATAAAAAGAATCGAATTAGGTCATAGGTGGCAATGTGGATGAGCTCTGAGGGCATTTTGTTAAATGAAATAAACCAGGCACAGAAAGACAAATACTGCACAATCTCACTCAGATGTGGAATCTATAAAAGCTGATCTCATACAAGTGTAGAGTAGGACAATGCTTACCAGCAGCTGGGGAGGGTAGGCAAGGTGGGAAGGGTTTAATCAACAGGTACAAAATTACAGTTAGATAGAAGGAAAAAGTTCTGGTATTCTATTGCACAGTAGGCTTACTATAGTTAACAATATTATATTATATATTTCAAATAACTAAAAGAGATTTTTGAATGTCCTTACCATTAGAAAGTGATAAATGTTTGAAGTGATGAATATTCTAAATACCATGATTTGTTCACTACACAATGTATACATGCATCAAAACATCACACTGTATCCTATAAATATGTACAATTATATGTCAATTAAAAATAAAATAAAACGTAATTCTCAAAAATACAAATTCAGAGACACTATGGTGTGCTATTTTTCAAGTCCAGATTTCAACCAAAAATTACCAGGCACTATAGTTAACAATATTGTATTACATATTTCAAAATAACTATAAAAGAGGATTTTGAATGTTCTTACCATAAGAAATTGATAAATGTTTGTGGTGAAGAATATACTAAATATATATATACACATTGTGTAATGATCAAGTCGTGGTATTTGCTATATTTATCACCTCCAAAGATAAAGGAAAATATGACCCCACACTTAAGTCACTGGAAACTGTTTCCAAGTAGGCCTTGATATTGGGTTTAGTGGAAAAAGACAAAACAGGAAAATATAGTATTAAGATTTACCAGAGAGGGAATCTCAACATAAAATTAGAAGTTAAAAAAAGAACAAAATTGAAATTCTAGACCTGAAAAGTACAGTAAATAAAATGAAAAATTCACTGTATACTTCAACAGTAAATTTAAGATGGCAGAAGAAGGAAATAGAAAACTTGAAGATTGTGGCTGGGCGCGGTGGCTCACGCCTGTAATCCCAGCACTTTGGGAGGCCAAGACAGGTGGATCACCTGAGGTCAGGAGTTGGAAACCAGCCTGGCCAACATGGTGAAACTTTGTCTCTACTAAAAATACAAGATCAGCCAGGCATGGTGGCGCATGCCTGTTATCCCAGCTACTTGGGAGGCTGAGGCAGGAGAATCACTTGAACCTGGGAGGTGGAGGTTGCAGTGAACTGTCACGTCACTGCACTCCATCCTGGGCAACAAGAGTGAAACTCCATCTCAAAATAAATAAATAAAATTAAAAAAGAAAAAATAAAACAAAGAAAACCTGAAGATAGAAGATTAATGGGAATCATCCAATCTGAAAAACAGAGAGAAAAAAATAAAAACTACATAAAATTTACAAAGCCCCAGAGACTTGTGCAAAAATGTTTAGCATCTGATGAATAATTGACTGGAGTCCCAGAGGGAGAAGACAGAGAAAAGAGGAAAAAATATGTGAAGCTATAAGTGGTGAAAAAGCCCCACCTTTAATGAAAAACATTAATTTACAGTTCCTATCAGCACAACAAACTTAAAATAACCACAAAGAAGACCAGAGTTAGCCCGCCAGAAAGCTGAAGTCACCAAAAATCTAAATGCAGAAAAAAATTTGAGCAGAAAATAATATAATTAACAGCTTACTTCTCAACACACACACACACACACACACACACACACACACACACTCACTTCTTGTTTTAATTTTTTAAAAGACAGTAAGTTTTTAAGTAAAAAATCTTAACACCATATTGGTGTATTTATAACATACATAGATGTAGCATATATATGACAACAATAGCATAAAGGATGGAAGGCACTAAATGGGATAATTACCATTTTAAGTTCCTATATACTTTTTAGTAGACATAATTGCTTATTAACTTTACGTAAATTGTGATGAGTTAAAGATGCATATCACAAGCCCCAGGGACAACAAGGCCAATAAATGCCAATAAAAATGCCAATAGATATAGCTAGAAAGCCAACTGGAGTATTAAAATATAGACTATTTTGTTAGAAAATCTTTGTTAAAATGTTTAACACAAAAGAAGACAGGAAAGGAGGAACAGAGAAACAAAATAGAGATGAAATGAACTAAATAGTGAAATGGCAGACTTAAATCTAAATATATAAATATTTACAGTAAATGTAAATGGACCAAACACTTCCATCAAAAGTAAGAGACTCAAACTTGATAGAAAAGAAAGCAAAATGTACTCATTATCTGTCTACAAAGGACATACAGCAAACGCAAAACCACAAATAGTTTGAAAGTAAAGACATTCCATTTGTGCTAGCAAATTAAAATATGCTTTGATTCACATTTGAACCTGAAAGCAGGAATGCCTACATTAATTGCCACATTAAAAACAGCCATCAGGTGGGCAGATCACGAGGTCAGGAGATCGAGACCATCCTGGTTAACATGATGAAATCCCGTCTCTACTAAAAATACAAAAAATTAGCCGGGCGTGGTGGCGGGGGCCTGTAGTCCCAGCTACTCGGGAGGCTGAGGCAGGAGAATGACGTGAACCCGGGAGGCGGAGCTTGCAGTGAGCCAAGATCACACCACTGCACTCCAGCCTGGGCGACAGAGCGAGACTCCGTCTCAAAAAAAAAAAAAAAAAAAAAAAAAAAAAGAAAGAAAAAAAGAAAAAAACCCAGCCATCTACCCTTGATTATCTAGAAAGACTTCATAATGATGGCCAGTTCCTTTTAGGTTTTAGAAAATCAAATGATGACGTAAATTTCCCTTAATTTGCACAGTAGTAATTAAAGTACATCTCTAAAGTGGAACACTTACACTAGGCTCTAAGATTCACTTTGAGGTGGAACTTAAAACCAATATACTGTATGTATGCATTGGTAGTAGCTACTTTTGCTTCATAGCTTCATACCAACAAAATATATCAGAATAGTATGAAAGTACTGGAGGAGTTGAAAGAAAAATACCCAAGGCCGGGCATGGTGGCTCACGCCTGTAATCCCAGCACTTTGGGAGGCCCAGGCAGGCAGATCACCTGAGGTCGGGAGTTGGAGACCAGCCTTGACCAACATGGAGAAACACCATCTCTACTAAAAATACAAAATTGGCCAGGCGTGGTGGCGCATGCCTGTAATCCCAGCTATTCGGGAGGGTGAGGCGGGAGAATTGCTTGAACCCGGGAGGTGGAAGTTGCGGTGAGCTAAGGTCGCGCCATTGCACTCCAGCCTTGGCAACAAGAGCGAAACTCCGTCTCAAAAAAAAAAAAAAAAAAAAGAAAAAGAAAAAAGAAAAACACCCGGATACACATACTCCTTCAGACTTACAGACTTAAGCTGCATTTATGGGGTAGTGATGAGGTTTAGAACATACACGTATTTCGTTAAAATTCTCCAGATGATTCTTAGTATGAACTACTACATTATAAATTTTAAGATATACTTAGAAGTCCTTAAGACATCTAGCTCCATCTCTAATAGACAACACATTTATATTGCAGATATTGTTTTTTTTTTAGTTTATGACCAGTTATTTGTGAAGGACTATTGGTAGGAAAAATATGAATATGTTAACTTTAGCTTACGGCACCAATTTATGAAGGAACAACAGGCTCACCAGCTGATCTCAAACATAAAACACCCCACATCAGTCTGATACGATATGGTACTACTTTGAATCTGTTACTAGTACCACCTTGACAGAGGATATATGCTCCCAAAACGTTTGTTACCACACTTAAAAATCACTGCTGTCATTAAGCATCAGTTTCAAAAGTATAGCCATCAGTTTCAAAAGTATAATTTACTTTTTCCAGATGACTACCATTATTCTAGTCTTTTGAATTTGTAAAGGGAAAAACAACAAAAACAAAAACTTATGATGCACTTTTCTCCAGCACATCAGATTTCAAATTGGAAATTAAAGACATGCTATGGTAATGAACCTGCTAGTACTCACACTTTTTACAAGAAAAAAAAAGGCAAGAAACTTAATGGAAAGAGAAAAACCTTCCTTTGTTGGCCCTTAAACTGAGTCAAGATCTGAAATGTAGAGATGATCTCTGACATTTATAACAGATACCTGTATGTTCTTGCTGTGTAAATAAAATTGCTGGTATGAAAACAGTAAGCATAAAAAAGCTGGAGTGGTTATATTAATATAAGGCAATATAGACATTAAGACAAGGAGTTGTCCTAGAGACAAAAAAAGACATTTCATAATGATAAAAGGGTCCATATAGTAGGAATATACTATACTTATGAATGTATGTGTTAAATGATAGAGTATCAAAATGCATAAAGCAAAACTACCAGAAATGAAATGAGAAATATAATCTGCCATGGGATTGGAGAACAAAGATAAGAAAATGAGAAATAGACAAATTAACAATTACAGTGGAGGTATAAATATTTATTTTGTAGTAAATGATTAACAAATAGAAAGTCAGTTAAGAAAATAGATGATTTGAATTACACTATCAATTAACTTGCACTGACTGACATTTACAGAACACTACACTCAGAAATACTAGAATTTACATTATTTTCTACTGCATATGAAGCGTTCATTGAGATAGACTCATGCTGAGCCATAACACAGGTCTCAATAAAGTTAAAAAAATTTGAAATCGTACCAAATATGCTCTCTAATCTCAGAATAAATTAGAAAATGGAAATTTATTTCCAATTAATTTATGATTATTTCTATGGAAATAAATTTCCATAGAAAATTGGAAAACAGTGACAAAGATCTGAAAAATCTGTAAATTTTTGGAAATTAAACAATACACTTTCAAATAAGCTATGGATTAAATAAATCATGTGAGAAATTAAAAAATATTCCAAATGGAATAAAAATGAACACAAAATATATCAAAATTTGTCAGATGCACCAAAAATAGTGCTTATTGGAAAATTTATCATTTTTTTTGCTTATGATAGAAAGATGAAAATCAGTTATCTGGTTTTCTGCATTAAGAAGCTAGAAAAAATTACAAATTAAATGCAAAGTAAGTAGAAGAAAGAAAATAAAGATAAAAATGGAAATTTTATCTTAATAAAGAAGAAAAATGGACAATATCATGAATGATAATGGGGACTTTACAGATCCTACAGACATTAAGAGGTTAAGAAAAATATTATAAATAGCTTCATATCAATAAACTTAGAATAACTTAGAAAGAAGGGATAAATTCCCTGAAAGACACATTTTTAAAACTAACTCAAGATGAGTTAGAAAACTGAAATAGTCCTGTAGCAGTGAAAGAAATTAAATTTACAATTAATAACTTTTCAACTAATAAAAACCTTCATGTCTAGATAGCTTCACTTGTGAATTCTATTAAACACTTAAAGAAGAAAATGGGCTTGGCATAGTGGCTCACACCTGTAGTCTCAGCATTTTGGGAAACCAAGGCAGGAGGATCACTTGAGCCTAAGAGTTTGAGGCTGCAGTGAGCTATGTTCACACCACTGTACTCCAGCCTGGGTGACAGAGTGAGACCCTGTCTTTAAAAATAAATAAATAAATAAATAAATAAATAAATAAATAAATAAATAGAACAAAATAATCCCAATCCTATACATGCTCTTAAAAAATTTAGGAGAAAGAAATAATTCCAAATTTAGGATATGAGGATAAGCTTATCCTAAAACCAAAACCATCATAAGAAAAGTAAACTACAAACTAATATGTCTGATGAATGTAAATGAAAAAAATCATTAACACATGTTAGTAAATTGAACTAAAAATAAATACAAAGAATAACACATCATGACTAAGTGAGGATTAACCCAGGAATTTCAAGTGGTTTAACATCTGAAAATCAATCAATATAACTCATCATATTAATAAAGGAAAAAAAATCGTATGATCCTTTCAACAGTTGCTGAGAAAGAATTCAGAAAAATGCAACATTTATTTAATATTGATAAAAATATTAAATAAAGTAGGAAGAGCAGGGACCTTCCTTAATATTACAAAGGGCATCTACAAAAAATCTGCAGTTAACATCATACTTAATGGTGAAAGACAATACTTTTCACCCCAGGTCAGGAATTGGGCAAGGATTTCCATGCTCACCACTTACGGTCTCCATTATTCTGGAGGTCTTCTCCAGCACAATCATACAAAAATACAAAGGCATACAAGGGATGGGAGAAGTCAGACTGTCTTTATTTAGAGATGACATGATTGTATATATAGAACATCCTAAAGAATCTATAAAAAAAGCTATTAGAAGTGATATGTGAATTTAAAAAGATCTCAGGATAATAATGTACAAAAAAAGTCATACTATATTGTGGTAGTTTTCAAATTTCCACAAATTATTTGGCACCCTTCTCTTTAAAAGGTGGATTCTAATTCCCTTTCCTTGAATGTGGGCTGGTCATAATACCTTGCTTCTAATTAATAGAACCTGGTGGAAGTGAGTGTTGACGTCTGAGGTGAGGTCACAATAGGCATTACTATTTCTCCCTTGTTCTTTTGGATGGCTTGGTCTGGAGGAAGCCAGGGGTCTTGCCATGAAGGACACACAAGCAGTTCTGAGGAAAGGCCCAAGTGAAGAGGAACCAATTGCCAGCACCACCCTGTCGGCTATGTTAGTAAGTCGCTTTGGAAGCCCATACTCCAGTCTCAGTTAAGCTATCAGAGATTTCAGCCCTTCAGTCTTTGAGTCTTCCAGCTGAGGCCCCAGTCATAGGAGAGACAGATTATCCTCACTGTGTCCTATCTAAATTCCTGATCCACAGAAACCATGAGTAACTAAATCATTATTGTTTTTAGCCACTAATTTTTGGAGCAATTTGTTATGTAGCAATGGGTAATCAATAAATATGCATGAGAACAAGCAACTGAAAAAAGAATTAAATAAAATCTTGATTACAGGAGCATCAAACATAACTTAGGATTTAACTTACTTAAAGGTATGTAAGACCTAAATACTGAAAACTACATGATATGACTCAAATTAAAGACCTAAATAAACAAATAGATTATATTAGTGGATTGGAAGACTCAATGTTGTTGACAAGTGAATTTTCTCTGAATTGGTTAAAACTATCAGATCTTTGTGCTGAGGTCTTCACACATTGTATTGGCTGCCATTTCAGTGCCATCATCTTCTAGTGATTTATCTCTTTGTCTTACCTCATTGATTATTGATTTGTATTGCCAAAATAAGTACATATATGGGGAGGGCTGGTGCACGGCTTTTACCTTCCTTACTTAGCCTCAGCAGTTGCTAGGCAAAACAGACCATGTATTCAAAACCCTTCTTGTTAGGGACAGAAACTTCTAGAACAAGGCTATTCAAAGTCACTTTTTTTGGGGTATCCAGTGCCTCAGGCAAGTGTTTTTGTTTGTCTAACAGGACCCCTGCCTATACAAACAATTTGATTAAAAACATACATTTAAAAATTCATAGGTACATGTGAAGTATGATGATTTATCATTGAAGATTTAGGATGGTGGGCAGAGAAACGTACTCTGTTTTGTCTATTGTCCAATCAGTGCATGCGAAGATTCTTTATAGTATCCAGGTACCATCTCTTTGTATTCTTTATTATTAAATGCATTGTTCCTGGCTAAGTTCCTATTTTTTGTCATGAGAAAAAGGTAGCAATACTGTTGTTATAAAACCATGACTTTTTGGAACCCGTTTGTATTCAAACACCACAGATCTCCTTGCCTCTGCAGTTCCCTAACACCATTCTCTTAATGACTCTGCAACAACTATCACGCCACCTGTGAATCCTAGCTTCTAATGACTCAAAAATCCTTGTTATGCTTTGTTAATGTTGATCACAAACGCAAGTCTTACCAGAGTATTAAAAAAATTGTGAATGATAATTTGTTTTTTGGTCACTAAAGCTACACTGGGAATTTTACGGTGTAAACACAGATCAACATGTTTTCTGTTGGACTCTTTAGGCTAATTGCTGCCTCCCTAGAATGTAATCTCTTTGTTGTTGTTGTTGTTGCTGTTGTTGTTGAGATGAGGCCACACTTTGTCCCCCAGGCTGAAGTGCAGTGGTGCTATCTTGGCTCCCTGCAACCTCTGCTTCCCTGGCTCAAGCTGTTCTTCAGCCTCAGCCTCCCGAGCAGCTGGGATTACAGGCATGAGCCACCAACATTTGGCTAATTTTTTTGTATTTTTGCAGAGACAGGGTCTTGCCATGATGCCCATGCTGGTCTTGAACTCCTGAGCTTAAGACAACCCACCTGCCTTGGCCTCCCAAACTGCTGGGATTACAGGCATGAGCCTGCTTAGCCTGTTTAAATGTTAAGTGCATGTACTTGAAAGTAGGTACATAAGAAGATAGAAGAATAGGCTCAAAGCCCCAGGAAAATTTAAGCGAAGTCTTCATAACTTAAGTCTTCACAATTTAAGTCAAGTCAAGTCTTCATGAGCCTAATCTCTTTTCATGCTGAACCCTCCGCCACCTTCACTCCTCACCCATGGGTACCAGTGGGCAGGATAAGTGAGAAGCCTGTAAGCCAAGCTGGAAGAGCTGTCCCAATCCCACAAGAAAAATCCATCTGTTTTAAGACTGACTCAAGACAGTAGGAAGTCACATCATCAACTGCAGCAAAAGATTTGCTACAAAGGCCCGTTTGTGTTGTAGAGCAAGGTTCTCAAAAGGCCTCAGAGGGGCCAGGCCTAGCCTGCCCCAAGGACTGCCTGACACACGGTGCACAGCTGCAGGGGTGAGGAGGCCACCACAGGGGCCAGATGTGGAGCTCATAGGTCGAAGTTCGCTTGCACTTTACTGTCCTCCCCTGCTGCATGCTGAAACCCAAGGGTAAGAGGTGGCTTTCAGTAGCATAGATCCCTGAACATATGCTCTGACATGAGAGCCACCCCAGGTCATCGCGACCACCATTCTGATAGCTAGGTTATGCACCATCTCGCAAAAAATATATACTGTGAGGGCCAAGTAGAGGAATCTGCTTACCAAGACCAGGCCATAGGCTTGAGTCCCAGAGCTCGTTGTGGCATCTTGTTGAACCCATGTGTGGGCAGGAGTGGAGGAGAAGAGCCCCCAGATAGGGAGATGTGGGACAAAGGCCCATGTGCATTGTTTTCTGGGCTCAGAGAAGCTGACCTGGATGGCTCAGCCATCTTGGTCAGTCTTGGGCACTAGAGGGGGATTTAGAAATTTTCTGGAAAGGATGCCCAGAGACATCCTGGGCATGTCTAAACTGGACGCCCAGAGACACAGGTCAAGATACTGCCAACCTGGCCGGTCTCAGGATGCTGGAGGGGGATTTAGGTAATTTTCAGGAATGTAATTCCAAGCTGGGAGGGTGGGGGTTCCTGCGCCCAGACCTAAGGGTGGTACTGAGGTTATCAGCACCTGGTATACTTTGGTATACTTTTTGACTTTCCCTGGGTATTGCATGTTAGCCTCTTTAGGTGAAATAATTTCCTCAATCTCCACTTTGTATTTTTAGAAAAGACTAAAAAAGACCAAGCCTGTTAAGCAACCAAATCACCTTAAATTCTTTCTAAATTAATAAAAATTATTCTGTTTTCTTAACCTATAACCACCTCTATTTTTATGGAGTGAACTGAGGCTCTGGTGAACGTACAGCATGAGACTGGCTTCAATACGTTTGGGCGTACTGAAGGCAGCAAATCCTTTTGTATTATTGATAAATGTGAAGGATTACCATTATTCCTTCTATTCTCCTATGCTAGAGTACAATTTGGGGAGTGTCCTGACAATTCTTATTAGGTAATTATCCCTCAAGGATTCTTGCAAGGACAACAGGAGGACACATAACGTTGCGTTGTGTTTCAGTAATTCAGCAGTCATATTTGTTATCCTCTGGAAGAGGGATTATCAAGCTTCCATCCATATGCTGATTGACCATTTACAAAATATGGTGGTTTGAGTTGCCTGGATTATTGCACCAGCCTTCTAAATGTTCTGCTGGCAGCCTCTCTTGTCCTCCTCTAACTGGCCAGATAATCCACAAATGCAAATCTACTCATGTCCCTTTCACTTGTCACTTTAGTGGCCTCATGCCGTGCCTCATTCCCTCTCTCTGGCCTTCTTGATGCTGTCTCTTGCCCATATACTGTTTGTTCCTCAAGGAACATTCTACCTCTGTATCCCCATTGGGCTTGGCTAAATTATCTTGTCTTTTGTGCCTCGACTTAAATTTTCCTTTCTCTTAGCTTTCTCAATGTTCCCAGACTAGTCTTTCTCTTATTACAAAAATCACACTCTAATGTCATTTTTTTTTTATTGGCCTCTACGTCTCAACAGAAAGTCAACTGTGACAGTAGGAATTGTGTCTATGCCGGTCTCCATCAACAATCCTTTGCCTAGCCCAATTTAACAGAAAGTTGTGGATGAATAAACTATATAATGGTTACAACTGTATGAAGCAAGCGTTCTATTAGCCTCATTTTACAGCGAGAAAGATGTGGCTCACCAAAGTAAAGCAGCTGGACTCCATACGTTGAAAGAGTTTAGCAGCTGTCCAAGCTCTGCCTTTTTCCTTCCTACAAACCTCAGAAAATACACAAAATATCCCATCTTGAAGCTTCAGCGTTTTTCATGGCAATGATCTTGACGATCACTCCAAAAAATTTAGCAGGAAGGCCATGATGTGTCGTAAAAGGTGGATAGGAGCGTATGAAATCCTCAGAATTCTCTGTATCTTTAGCATGATGGTAGTTGTAGCATCCCAGTTACCATCATCTCTAACGTGCCTCAGCCAAGTCAGGAACGTTTCTTGAGTTGATCTGTATGTTCTGACTCAGGAATTCTTTTCGTTTGTTTTTAATTTTTATATTGCCTCCATTTAATTTTAATACAAACATACAAACTGCTACGTCAACACAAGTTATTTGCTTAATTCCTAATTAACTTCACTTCCATCCTCTTTTTTCCAATCTTATTGAGGCATGATTGACAATAAAAATTGTATATATTCAAGGTTTACATGATGTTTTGATACACCTATACACTGTGAAATGATTTCCACAACCCAACTAATTAACATATTCAGCACCTCACATAGCTACCTTTGTGTGTCGTGTGTGTAGGGAGAATACTTAAGATCTACTCTCTTAGCAAATTTCAAAAACACAGTACATTATTCTCAACTACTGACGCAGGAATTCTTAATATCCTTGCACAGATCTTGAAGAGCCTCCAGGCTCTGCGTTCTTTGATGAAAAAATGACTCGACACTCCTAACCTATTCAATTGACCATGGCACTCCTCCATCAAAGAAAAACAAGGAAGCCATCCAGCTTTGTTCTGGACTCAGCAGCTAAGATGGCATGAGCTTCATTGCAAAGCATAGTTCTATGTCATGTCTATTCAATGAATCCAATGTTGCTGGTCCCTTAATAAAATAATTTGTAACATAAATGAGACTGCACATGTTTTTCCTGTTTGGTGCTGAGAACAAAGCTGCCCAGTTAGAGAAAATATGAATCCCACTGTTCCATTGGCTCCTGTAAAAACGTCTTGGGGTATATATAAAAGTGTCTTTTGCTCTCTTGGAGTTTCAATTGCTCCAAAAAGCTCTACATATGATCTATGATATCTATTTGTGTAACTCATCTGGAAGGATACATATGCAAATGTTAACGGGATTATACATTTTGTAAGAAAACCTTCCATGACCTTCTCCATCACTACCTCTGGGGTCCAGGACTGTTAACACTACTGGAGAGCATTGTATTTCACAGAGATTTCAAAGCAGTGCACATAACATCTGAATGTTGCATTTTATCACAAAGATGAGGAAGAGGAAGAATAGTGGACTGCTCTGTCTCTTGCTGTCCTTAAATGTCAGTGTAATAGAATGTGAAAGAATCAAAGCACAGTCTAACTCAGAGAGAGGAGTCCCTAGTCCCCCTCAATGCTAAAACAACTAAGCAAACTAAGACAAAGATGAAATCAAAGTGGTTTTAAAGAAAGGATCAGGTCACAAGGACAGAGAAATACTGGGTTATGCCCTTGGTCAGAACTCCTGATAGGGGCTGGACATGATGGCTCACACCTTAATCCCAGCACTTTGGGAGGCTGAAGCTGGAGGACCACTTGAGCCCAGGAGCTTAAGACCAGCCTGGGCAATGTAGCAAGATCCCATCTAAATAAAATATATTTTTAAAAATTAGCCAGACATGGTGATGTGTGCCTGTAGTGTCAACTACTTGGGAGGCTGAGGCAAGAGGATCATTTGAGCCCTGGAGGTCAAAGCTGCAGTGGGCTATCGTTGTACCACTACACTCCAGCCGGAGTGATAGGGTGAGACCCTGACTCTAAAAATAAAAAGGAATTTCTGATAGGAAGACCAAACATATTCTGACAAAGGTAGATAGATATGACAGGTGTTTGGTATAACCACCCCATAAGTTACAGATATGTAATTAAAGGTCATGTTGGTTACAGTGGATCCAGTCGAACTCTTAGATGTTTAGTGTTTTCCCCTTGACTTTGCTCTTCATGTTTCTTGAGGAGGCTGGGGCTAACACATGCTAACACATACGCTTTGTTGGATTTACAGAGTGAGTTTTGTTTTTTTAAATACATGTTTTGATCTAAGTTGGAGGATCTGGAAATTCTTGGATGGAGAACAGACAGTGAAAGCTGATCCTTACCTCCTTTCCATGGGTCGTATGTTTGCTACGCTTGTTTCCACTTTCTCTTTTTTTTTTTTCCTTGAGATGGAGTCTCGCTCTGTCGCCCAGGCTGGAGTGCAGTGGCCTGATCTCGGCTTATTGCAAGCTCCGCCTCCTGGGTTCACGCCATTCTCCTGCCTCAGCCTCCCGAGCAGCTGGGACTTCAGGCGCCCACCGCCACACCCGGGTAATTTTTTTGTATTTTTAGTAGAGACGAAGTTTCACCGTGTTAGCCAGGATGGTCTCAATCTCCTGATCTCATGATCCTCCAGCCTCAGCCTCCCAAAGTGCTGGGATTACAGGCGTGAGCCACCGTGCCCGGCCTCCACTTTCTGTTTTCTTAAACCAGACCTGCTTTATTCATTTACATCACCTGCCTGTTGCATTTAGACCCAGGAATTTGCAACCTCTCTTCTACTGGGACTGTCCTCCCGTCCATCTCTACTTCTTCAAATTCTAGCCATCCTTCATGGTCTATCTCAAAGGTCATCCTCTCTTTCCTTTCCCCAACAATCAGATGTGCGTCTCACCCCCTTGGAATGGACAACACTGGTTACACTTCTTTTGTAGTACATACAGTATTCAGTAATATTATTACTCTTGTTCATATTACACTTTATATTGTCCTCCTGACTATAATGTAAAGTTTATAAACTTACACATTCATTCATCCATTCATTTGGCAATTTATTAAGTACTTGATGCCACACACTAAGGTTAAGTGCTATAGATATTGCAGTAAATAAAAGAAACACTACAGGCCCTCAAGGTGGTACCTGAGCGCAGGATCAGCCATGTCTTCATTGCTTCTGCTGCAGAGCCTAGCAAAGTGTCTTGTACATGATACATACTCAGTTGGCATTTGTTGAAATAAATTTAGATGTAGCCATTTACATTTACGAAGTGTCTTCTATTTGGCAATTCTAGTAACCTTGTTTATGTCATTCTATTAAATAAAAGTATTTGAGCTATATTTCTTCAAAAGCACTCTGAAAATCAGATTGATTGTTAATATATACTAGCCATTAAACATTTCTTCTCCCATTGCAGTTAACACGGAGTCACTAAGGCTTTATCCGGGAATAGTACTCCGAGTGCTCAGATGTTTCTTTAAATTCATTTACCTGGGTAACTGCTGAAAGAGAGGCGACTACTGCTGGTATCTTTATCTTTGATGTTGAAGTCCCAGTGTTTATATATCCTGAGCATGGCTGCGTACGTGTACCAGCTTGAGTGAGCAAAAAGGATGTTCTCAAACCCAGGAAGAACCTACAGCCAGAATCATAGTGGATTACACAGATGTACATAGCTAACTGACTGCAATTGTCTTAAGTGTAAGAGGCAATCAGGGATTGTGCCCTTTCAGGTAAATGTTTATTGCTATATTGATTACTGGAAAATATGGCCAAGGAATCAAGATTAACCTTTAATGTGGCCCCAAACAGACTCTTCCTTCTAACATTCAAAATGGAAGACTCTAGCTGGGCATGGTGGCTCACACTCAAAATCCCAGCACTTTGGGAGGCCAAGGCAGGCGGATCACTTGAGGTCAGGAGTTCGAGACCAGCCTGGCCAAAATGGTGAAACCCTGTCTATACCAAAAAAACAAGAAAAATTAACCAGGCATGGTGACACACCCCTGTAGTCCCAGCTACTTGGGAAATTGAGGCAAGAGACTCGCTTGAACCTGGGAGGCAGAGGTTGCAGTGAGGCGAGATCACACCACTGCACTCCAGCCGGAGCATCAGAGTGAGACTCCAGCTCAAAAACAAAACAAAACAAAAAAACAAAATGGAAGATTCTAGAAGGTGGAAGTGGCGCAGGTGCACACAGCATGGGAGGAATGGTGGAAGAAATAGATGTAACATCAGGTACTTAAAATTATCTCCATCAAAGTTACTTCCAGTTCTTAACTTCTACCATTGAAGAACTCACGAGCTGATACACTGGTATAGCCAGGGGTGATGAGATGTTGCTATACTTGGGCGCTATATAGATAAAGTCTGTAAGAACCAGAACAAGGCAAAAGGAGCTGCTATGTCTTACCTTAATAAGAGCAGAGCAATGTCCCATGTCCCATCTCTTAAAAAACTTTAGGCTGCTGTTTTTTGTGGGAGAGAGTGAGGGAATCAGATCCAATAAATCTCCAACAGCATTCAGGAACTGAATCTGGAACAGGGTCATTGGCTAGGAAAGGACAAAGACTGCACTTAACATCGATTTGTGACAGACATCTTTTCCTGTTTTTCCTCTCGTTAGGGTCCCATTAAATTATTCCCTTGCAGGCTGTGCGCAGTGGCTCACACCTGTAATCCCAGCACTTTGGGAGGCCGAGGTGGGTGGATCACGAGGTCAGGAGACCGAGACCATCCTGGCTAACATGGTGAAACCCCGTCTCTACTAAAAATACAAAAATTAGCCGAGCGTGGTGGTGGGCGCCTGTAGTCCCAGCTACTCAGGAGGCTGAGGCAGGAGAACGATGTGAACCCAGGAGGTGGAGGTTGCGGTGAGCCAAGATCACGCCACTGCACTCCAGCTGGGTGACAGAGTGAGACTCCATCTCAAAAAAAAAAAAATATTTCCGAAGAGTCTCTTATGCTAGATTTTTATTGTAGCTTATAAAATAATTTTTATGGCTTTATAGTTTAGAAGAGCTGTTTTGGCATGTTTTGATAGCCACAGAATTTGGGAGTGGCTCCTTGGAGAGTAAAGTAGAGCTTTCTGTTTGCACTCTACAGCAGTGCTTCTCAACCTCGCCACTACTGACATTTTGAGCCAGTTAATACTTTCTTTTCGGTTGTTGTGCATTGTGAGATGTTTAGCATCATTCCTGACCTCTACCCACTAGGTATCAGTGGCAACTTCCCAGTTTTGGCAACCAAAAATGTCTCCAAGACATTGCCAAGTGTCCTCTGGAGAGAAACCACTCTTAGACAAGAACCACTGCTACACAGCAAAAACATTCAACTAAGAAGCTTTTGGTTTTGATTGTGTGTTAACCGTAAGACCAGCTGACTGGCCAGCATTAACTCTGAAGCCGTTATCAGATTGTACTTAAACATGAACTTTGTGTAAACTGGAGAGCACTGCTCCAGGAAGATTCAGTCTGCTGGAGCAGGTCCGGGTTAGGCATCAACAAATTGGTTTTGGGGTAGAGGTGGTGGGAAGACAAACACAAATAACATTTTAACCGAAAAACTAAAACCAAAGCAAAAACTCAATCCAATTTTTATTTATATAAATATCATCTCTGTTTTGTTTGTTTGAATAAGTTACGCATTTATTATTCAAGATTTTAAAAATTATGATAATGTTTATAGCAGAAAGTCTCCTCCTTTTCCTGTTCTCCATTTGCTCAGGTACTACCATTTCTAGTTAATCATTTTGCTAGTTTTTTTGCATATACTGCCAGTTTTTTGATTTTTGATTTTTCCCTATTGGCACTGTGATCTTGGATCCAGAGTTTTAAAAATGTCTTGTAAATACAATTTTTAAAAACATACATGGTAGTGTGTTATATGCACTGTTGTTCACCTTGATTTTTTTTTTTTTTTTGTCTTAATATCTTTCACTTAATATTTTGGGGATGTTTTTATATTGGATGTAAAAATTGTCCTTACTCTTCTTTTTATTTTTATTATTTATTTATTTATTTCCTTATTTTTGAGACAGAGTTTCACTCTTGTTGCCCAGGCTGGGGTGCAATGGCGCGATCTCAGCTCACTGCAACCTCCACCTCCCGGGTTCAAGCGATTCTCCTGCCTTGGCCTCCCAAGTAGCTGGGATTACAGGTGCCTGCTACCATGCCCAGCTAATTTTTGTAGTTTTTTGTAGAGACGAGGTTTCACCATGTTGGCTGGGCTGGTCTAGAACTCCTGACCTCAGGTGATCCACGCACCTTGGCCTCCCAAAGTGCTGGGATTACAGGCGTGAGCCACCGCACCTGGCCTGTCTTCACTTTTCTAAGCAGCATTCCAATGTATGGATGTTTTATAATATTTTTAACTAGTGTTTTCTTTGATGAGTTTTCAAGTGGCTTCTAGTCTTTTGCTATTATAAACAATGCCACAATAATTAATCTTGGACACATCATTTTGCTTATGTTTGAGTCTATGTGTGGGATAAATTCCTAGAAGTGATTTAGATTTTAATAGATATTGCCAAATTGTTCTCATACGAATTGTTTAAATTATACTCTTCTGACCAGGTGCAGTGGCTCATGAGTGTAATCCCAGCATTTTGGGAGGCCGAGTCCGATGAATCACCTGAGGTCAGGAGTTCGAGACCAGCCTGGCTAACATGGTGAAATCCCATCTCTATTAAAAATACAAAAATTAGCCGGGCGGGGTGGTGCATGCTTGTATTCCCAGATACTCAAGGGGCTGAGGCACGAGAATTGGTTGAGCCCCAGAGGCGGAGGTTGCAGCTGAGATCAAGCCACTGCCCTCCCGCCTAGGCGATAGAGTAAGACACTGTCTCTAAATAAATAAATAAAACTCTTCCATCCTCAAAAACATATTAAACATTTAGTTTATCTCCAATCTCATAGGTGCAAAACAGTATCCCACTGTAATTGATATTTGCATTTCTTTTGTTATACTGTATAATATATCCATACGTTGGAATGCTGCTTAGAAGCGGAAGGACAGATGATATTACACATCTGAAAGAATAAAGATGTATACATACAATTTAAGGAAAAATAAATAAACACCGATGTAGTCAACACACAGTTTAAAAAATGGAACATCAGCAGTGCCTTAGAAGTCTCCAATCTCATCTCACTCCTTTCCTGCCAGCGGTCACCACTATGCTAAATTTTGTATAGCTCATTACCTGCCACTCTATTATTTATCACCTATATATAATATATTTATCACCTATATATATATTTTTTTAAGATATATTTTTAAAACTCTACCTTTTTTGAATTTGCACAAATAGAGTCATATTGTATGGGCTGGGTGCAACGGCTCATACCTGTAATCCCAGCACTTCGGGAGGCTGAGGCGGGTAGATCATTTGAGGTCAGGAGTTCGAGACTAGCCTGGCCAACATGGTGAGCCCTCATCTCTACCAAAAATACAAAAATTAGTTGGGAGTGTTGGCTCACGCCTGTAGTCCCAGCTACTTGGGAGGATGAGGCAGGAGGATCACCTGAACCCAGGAGGCAGAGGTTGCAGTGAGCCAAGATTGTGCCACTGCACTCCAGCCTGGGTAACAGAGCAAGACTCTGACTCAAAAAAAAAAGTTAGAGTCTTACTGTATGCATTTTTCTGTAACTCACTGCTTTCACTGGACATTATTTTGACATTTATCAACATATATGTGTATATACACGCATATATACACACATGTACACACAGACACAGACATGTACATGTATATATGTGCATATATATGTATATATACATATATACACACATTGGACAAAATAGACAAAAAGTTCAAAGAAAAGCTGTGCACTTAATTTTATATATATACACACACACTGGTCAAAATAGGCAAAAAGAGTTATATAATATACATATTATATATATATATACTGGCAAAATAGACAAAACGTAATAAATGTAATATGTTATATAATATACATATTATATACATATATACTGGCAAAATAGACAAAAAGTTACATAATATACATATTTCATTTATACATATATTATCCCAGGAAACAAAATATCCACAATTTTTGGAAGTATATCAAATGGTACATTGGAAGCCTCAGTGAGTCAGTAAAGCTTTCCCCCAGAATTATAATGCATATGTGTTTGTGTGGATATGTGTTTACATGAATGTTGTGGGGTGTGGGAAACATAGAACTTACATACTTAAGCATCTTGTCTTAATGAGCATGCAGTCTAAAACACTAGTTTTATCAGATTAGTTAAAAACCCAGTACATTCATACCATGCTTTTTAACCTAATCCTGAGCCCAGTATTATGGGAGATTGAAAACACACAGAAACAAGTTGGCTTACTTGTGTTTTGGGCTTGTAATTTTGTAAATTAGGTGCCACAATATGACAGCTATGACGGTTCTTGGCTGTAAGGAATGTATACTGTAGTTCTACTTTGATCTGCTTCTAAACTGGAATGTTATTTTAAAGATAACATTCAATATTCTTACTGTACTGTGTAAATTCTGAGAAGCTTGTTTAAAATCCTACCTTTGTCCCTTCTAAGATGGCCCTCCTCTTTGCTCCTACGTAAAGACCATCTATTTGTGCCATCACATAGCCTGTGTGTCTCCAAAATGAGTCATCCTTGTATGCTTTGATATTTTTCCGGGTCCACTTATCTTGCTTCCTGGAAGAGAAATCAGATTTGCACTACAGTCTCAATAGTTACTCATTCACAGGTCAATCAAACCAGCATTGAGAAATTACTCAGACACTTATGCTAATGTGATTTCAATTCTAGATCTGGTAACACTCCAGTCACTCAAAGGATTTCAGGGAAAATTCTAACTGATTTTTAATTTCTCCCTAGGGTTTTGATTCTTCTTTCACAGCTTCTTCTGGGCTGTATCTCGAACAAAAGCATAAGTGTGATGCTGACCTACCTGTGATATGAGACCTAAACATGTCGAGGAGAGACTATCCAAATGCATTTTGTGTAAAACCACAATGTTTTACTAAGTCAATAAAGATACATTGATTAACCTTACTTTTAGTTGTAGAAGTAGTAAAGTTAAACAACCGGACAAAATCTAAGGGCAAGGTGGTTGATATCTGTATTTCTCTCAGATCATTTGCATAGCTTATGATTCATTCCGTTTCAGTTGTTATCAGGAACTGCCTCAATGCCTCTGTCCCAGCATGGTAGCAAAAATGTCATTTTTTAATGGTCCTTTCATTCTTCCAGTTCTCTGAACTTTCATGGGATGATTTGATATAATTTTGTATACTGAAAACTATTTCTGACTTGTTCAGGCAATCACTAGATCAGTCTTAGAATAATGTCCTTGCTTCATGGGATGTAGCCCAGTGGTTTTTAACTGAAGCTCTATAGTAAATTTAGCATTTCATGAAGAGGTTGCTTAGAGTGCAATTTGAAGGGCCAACCCAAGAGCCTTTCTGTCCCCAAATTAATCTCCTGTCATCCCACAAGTGTAAACACATTTAAAATTTTAGTCTTCAGAAAACTCTATTAAAATGGAAATATTCTCAGAGGGTGTTAAGAATTATGACTTTAGATATTATCAAAGACCTCAGTTAGGATTAGTTGCAGGCTCATGAAAAGGAAACACCTTAAAGAGTGAAGAGAGGGGATCCCTGCAAGAAGGAGAAGGGCCTCCAGGAGGAAGAGATCCAGGGACTTAACACTGATACTTTACACTGGTGATGTTCCTCTAACCGTGTCAGCAATTGATTATGGGATACTCAACTCAACCTTTGAAAGAGCTGACATTAGAGAGCATGTTGTTTGCAACCAGTTTTCATGCCATTACCAAAAAGTGCTATCCCCTACTACAAGAACAACTGTAGAGTCCTGCTAACGAGATTTAAAAAAGAAATGGGCAAAGAAAAAATTGCTGCTTGAAATTACAGATTCAGTCCCTGCAGCATTAAAAACAACGAAAAGAGAAAAGCTAGGATACGTACTCCATAAAATCCTGCACTTCATCCATGATGGAAGGTTTCCTGATCAGGTGCGGGTAGAGGTTTGTGTAGTGGTCATTCATGTGCCTGAAATGATACATGAAAATTACCACATTTCTATTTTTATTCTTGGATTTCTCCATCACAGTAAATTATTCAATCATTTGGCTAACTAGGATGTCCCTAATTACAAACTCTCCCTACTATCTTTTTTTCCTTAATGAATGCACAGTTTAAAATTGGGAAATATTTGCAACATACAGAAAAGGATAGAATGTCGAAAACACCCAAGTATTCACCACTCAACTTTATTAAATTATTATATTTTGCCATATTTGCCACATATATTTAAGAAATCAAACAAAAGAGTAGAGTCAAAGCCCCTGTGTGCACTTCCTGATGCTAATTCTTTTCCTTTCTCCCAAGAGGTAATAACTTCAGTCTTGAATCTGATCATTCCCATGCATGTTTATATGCAATTACTACATATACATTTAACCATAAATAATGCATAGAATTATTTATCGTGTTCGCAACACACTATAAAAAAGATCATACTGATCACTCTTATTTATCTCAATATGATTTTTGAAGAAATATCTATTTTATTTGCTATTTAAATTTATTCTTTTTAACTGCTGATACTATTCCATGGTATGACAATATTCATGTGTGCATTCCCATGATGGACATTTAACTGATTTTTTATTTCTTCCTATTATAATGCAACTTCAAATGTTTTTGTATATGTCTTTTTTTTTCACACATTTGCATGTTCTTCTAGGACATGCGTGCACACACACACACACACACACGTGAATAATAGTTGGGGTAAGTATTCTATATAGCTATAAAGTAACTAGATATTGCCAAATTGTTCTCCACAGTGATCGTACCAATTTATATCCCTACTTACTACATGTTAGACTTCTCCTTCTTCCACAGCCTTACCAACACTTCATATTGTGAGACTTTTCAACTTTTAAACAATTTGATAGGTTTTAAATAGTCCCTCCATTTAATTTCCATTCTTCATAAGATTATTGGGCATTTGTAATTCTTTATTTTAAAACTTAAAAAAATTAAAAATGTCTCATATGGTGTACAGTTCATATTTCTAATTGATTAAAATAATCCACTTACTGGGATTTTAATATTCTTGGAGTTCTTTCTTTCTTTTTCTTTCTTTTTTTTTTTTGAGACGGAGTCTCACTCTGTCGCCCAGGCTGGAGTGCAGTAGCGCGATCTCGGCTCACTGCAAGCTCCGCCTCCCGGGTTCACGCCATTCTCCTGCCTCAGCCTCCCGAGTAGCTGGGACTACAGGCGCCCGTCACCTCGCCCGGCTAATTTTTTGTAATTTTAGTAGAGATGGCATTTCACTGTGTTAGTTAGCCAGGATGGTCTTGATCTCCTGACCTCGTGATCCCCCCGCCTCAGCCCCAAAAAGTACTGGGATTACAGGCGTAAGCCACCGCGCCCAGCCTCTTGGATTTATTTCTATAATCTTTTCTGTTTTCCATTTACTATCCCTTCATTTGTCCCTGTCCCCTCTTTTATGTTTTCTTTGTTTAGATAATACTTCTGTTATTTTCTTTTCAGTTCTGCTGATTTAAAACCTATAGAATGTATTTTTATTCTTAACATTAAAAAGATATAACGAGTATTTTCTTATAAAGTCTAAATGAGTTTTATATTTCTCTCTTCCTCCAAACATAAAGCATATTTTAGCACATTTTAACTACCCATTGACATCCTCCATCATGTTATTGCTCAAAGATTTAGTTTTACCTTTTTAATTAAAATTTTTTATTTAAAAATTATTTTCTTAGGCCGAGCGCAATGGTTCACACCTGTAATCCCAGCACTTTGGGAGGCCAAGGTGTGCGGATCATGAGGTCAGGAGTTTGAGAACAGCCTGGCCAACATGGTGAAACCCTGTCTCTACTAAAAATACATATACACAAAAATTAGCCGGACCTGGAGGCATGCACCTGTAATCCCAGCCACTCCAGAGGCTGAGGCAGGAGAATGGTTTAAACCTGGGAGGCGGAGGTTGCAGTGAGCCAAGATCATGCCATTGCATTACAGCCTGGGCAACAGAGCAAGACTTCATCTCGGGAAAAAAACAAAAAATATTTTCTTTTTAACCTTTACAATTAAATTGTATTAATTTTTTTTTTTTTTTTTTTTTTTTTTTTTTTTTGAGACGGAGTCTCGCTGTGTCTCCCAGGCTGGAGTGCAGTGGCGCGATCTCGGCTCACTGCAAGCTCCGCCCCCTGGGTTCACGCCATTCTCCCGACTCAGCCTCCCAAGTAGCTGGGACTACAGGCGCCCGCTACCACGCCCGGCTAATTTTTTTGTATTTTTAGTAGAGACGGGGTTTCACCGTGTTAGCCAGGATAGTCTCGATCTCCTGACCTCGTGATCCACCCGCCTCGGCCTCCCAAAGTGCTGGGATTACAGGCTTGAGCCACCGCGCCCGGCCAAATTGTATTAATTTTTTTTTTGTTTCTTATATTAATGATTGTTCCTTACATACCACACTTTCCCTCCTATTATACTTGGTAAAGTATAGCCTCTAACAGTTTAATGAAGTCTTTGGGTGGTAAACTGTTTTAATTTATGTATCTGAACATATTATTATTTTGCCCCTCCTCCTGGATGATTTAAACGGTTATAACATTCTAGTTAGATATTTCTCCTCAATACTTTTAAGATAATATCTTGATGTCTTCTGACACTATTGCTGATGATCCGCAGTATGCTTCCTAGCTGAGATTCCTTTGTAGTTAATGTCTTTCCTTTCTAATAGCTTTTAAGATGGTTCCCTTTATCTTCAATTGTCTGCAGTCTCATCTGCTGCATTATAGCAATTTAAAAGGCTGTGTCTTCCAACTAAGGATTTGTGTTTTTTGTTTTTTGTGTTATTTTTGAGATGCAGTCTTGCTCTGTCACCCAGGCTGGAGTGCAGCCGTGTGATCTTGGCTCACTGTAACCACCGCTTCCCAAGTTCAAGCAATTCTCCTGCCTCAGCCTCCCGAGTAGCTGGGACTAGAGACGTTTGCCACCATGCCTGACTAATTTTTGTATTTTTAGTAGAGATGGGGTTTTGCCATGTTGGCCAGGCTGATCTTGAACTCCTGACCTCAGGTGATCCATCCACCTCAGCCTCCGAAAGTACTGGGATTATAGGAGTGAGCCATTGCACTGGGCCTGTTTTTTCCATTTTGATAAATTCTCAGCAATTACCTTGTCAATTATTGCTTATCTGCAATTGCCTCTAGTCTCTTTTTCTGAAACTCCTAATAGGTCTATATGAGAGTTTCTCAATCTAATTGCTATGTCTAATAACAGTTTTTTCATAAGTTTTACCCTTTCTCTCTTTGGGCTGTGTATCGTATAAATCCCTCAGTACTAATATCCGATTCAGAATTTTTTATCTGATTGTATCTAGTCCAGAGTTTGTCTATGTATTGAGATTTTTAAAAATTTAACTTCTATAATTTTCGTTTACATTTCTAACAAGCTCTTTTTAAAAATCCGTCTTTTTACTTCTTACTCCTTGTTTAACAAATTCTCCGTTTTCTTTCATTTATAACTTAAAGCACCCTATGCAAATGTAAAGTCTTTGTTAAACCATTCTAAAAATTAATCTGGAGTATACTCACATTGTTGATTTTGTTAACTATCTTTCAATTTCTTTGTGGATTTTGGAACTTTGGTGTGTAGGCATTTTTCTTTCCCCCCTCTGTCTCTCTCCCTCTCTCCCTCCCTCTTTCCCTGTCCAAATGCCTCCATCTGAGTCCTAGGAATCAGGTCTTACAGTGCCTTTTTGGGACTTCCATCCTATGGAATATTGCAGCGATATTTGTAAATAACCAAACCAGCATGTGAATGCTTTGGCTTTTGGTTGCCACCACCTCCCCACCCCCAAGCTTACCGTTTCTTATAAATCTATAGGCTAGGACTTACATCACCAACACTATTTTGTGGCCTCCTTTCTACAAGCAGTTAAAAGCATCAAGGCTACTTCTGGCTCCCAGCCTTGACTCAGCTCACTCAAAGCATTGAGGCCCTCACCCATCAGCAGGTGGCTGCCTCTGCTGGCTTCAGGCCAAGGGCCAGTAGATCCATATTTTATCACTTTGTTATCTGTTCAATTTCTGGTAGAAGAGACATTTAATCTTGTTCTGGAGCCCAGCTGTGTTACTATGAGGTTTTCTTTCTCATCTTTTCCCTATAATTTGCTGTAAGTTTAGAGCAAAGAGGAAGTCCCTGCACCCTCTGGACTGAATGTTTACCTACAGTCCTCGTTCTGGTTTTTATCTGATGCTTTTCACTGATGTCGGGACTTTAGAATTGGAGGCCATGCTGGATTCCAAGAATGGGAATTTGGCTCCTACATTTTGAAACTTTAGATATTCTTTATCTAGTAGTTTCCGGAACTGAAACTAATAATCTGAGAATAGTTTTATTGCTGGTGAAGTATACAATATTATGATCCTTTGAAATTGTTTATTTTGTGGTACTGGAATTTAATAAACTTTACCTCATGAGAATTTTTTCTTCCAATTACCTGTGTATATATATTAAATTGAATCATCACATTAAACTATTATTTACATATAGTTTATGCTATCACATACCTTTGCTTTGATCCATTTAGTTACCTTCTACTACCTCTAAATGCAAGAGCAAGAACAGCACTAAAGCTAGACAAGTGTGTGGGTGACAAGAGAGGGATCCTCTGTCCTGGCCTCATGCTCTTAAAATAAGTTATATGAAGGCCAGCACGGTGACTCACACCTGTAATCCCAGCAGTATGGGAAGCCGAGGCTGGTGGATTGCTTGAGATCAGAAGTTCAAGACCAGCTTTGGCAACATGGCAAAACCCTGTCTCTACTAAAAATACAAAAAGCCGGGCATGGTGGTATATGCTTATAACCTCAGCACTCGGGTGGTTGAGGCACAAGAATTGCTTGAACCCAGGAGGCAGAGGTTGCAGTGAGCAGAGATCATGACACTGCACTCCAGCCTGGGCAACAGAGCAAGGTTCCATCTCAAAAAAAAAAAAAAAAAAAAAAAAAAAAAGAGTTATATGAAAACAGTTTTATTTATTGGAAACAAATAACTTGTGGGCTCTTCACTTACAATGTTCACTCAGGTAAAGAAACAAAAAATTCATACTTTTTATCCAAAGTCTTCCATCACTGCGCCCTGCCTGGCTCCACGCAGAGTCCCAGATCCCCCAAATTTTTCAGTCTGTTTCAAGATAAGGCAGTGGCTCTCAAGTGGCCTGATTTTTCCCTGTAGGGAGCATTTCCGGAGACATTTCTGAGTGAGGGAGAAGGTGCCACTGGTAGCTAGTGGGTAGAGGCCACAGATGCTGCTGAAGATCCCACAAGGTACAGAACAGCTTGCCACAGTGAAGAATAATCCAACCCAAAATGTCAATATTGTCTAGATGGGAAAATCCTTAAACAGAGGAATATTAATCCTGACTTGAGTGTCACTGCTGAGAGTGTCTACTACATAACCATAGACAAGACAGATGGAAATACAGGAAGGTGACTGAGCCAGAAGTATTAAAATTTTTCTTCTGGTTTCTTTTTTTTAGATGGAGTCTCGCTCTGTCACCCAGGCTGGAGGGCAGTGATGTGATCTCAGCTCACTGCAACTTTTGTCACAGAGGTTTAAGCAATTCTACTGCCTTAGCCTCCCAAGTAGCTAGGATTACAGGCGTGTGCCACCACACCCAGCTAATTTTGTATTTTTAGTAGACATGGGGTTTCACCATGTTGGTCAGGCCGGTTTTGAACTCCTGACCTCAGGTGATCTGCCCGCCTCAGCCTCCCAAAGTGCTGGGATTACAGGAGTGAGCCACTGCCCCTGGCTTTTTTTTTTTTTTTTCTTGGGTGTGGAGACTAGCCTTTTTGATTCTGACATTCAGTACAAGGGGAGAGAAACCTCCACCTTGAGATGAGAAGTGGGGGCCTCACCTGATCCTGCCACACACAGAAGCTCCAAGGAATACAATCTTCTTGCAGTCTCTTCAGGTTGAAGCCCTTCTCTGATCCCTGGGCCTGGGACCCTACACTTCTGTGTGGCAGAGCAATGCAGTGTAACATTAAAGAATTCAGGCTTTGAGCTCTGAGTTTAAAGCCTGACTCCACTACTTCTAAGCTATATCTTACTAAAAGCAGGATTCCAACTTCTCTATGCTTCTGAATTCTCAACAGAGACGACACTAGTGTCAACCTCATGGATGAGTCAGGTTTAGTTTCAGTTCCTGCAGTGTGTAAAGTCGGTAAGTTTCCTGCTAGGTTGGCTGAGATTTTGCTCACCTTTACCTCTTCAACACCTCTTCTACATGTTGAGATCAGAAAGACATGTGCACACCCATCTTTCCCAGAATATTTTTGCATGATGGCAATAACACATCATTTAGCACCTGTCATGTGCTACCTCCTACGCTCTCCTGCTTGGCCTCCCTGAGTCAGAGACCATACTGGGCTCCTTTAGTATTTCCCACAGCGATGAATCCATTTGTCTGTGGTAGCGGGGCATGCGCATGCGCATGCAAACTCTGGGACTAGATAGCCTCCGTTCCAATCCTGGCTCCTACTCACAAGCTTCGTGACTTTCAGCTAGTTACCTAACTTCCCAAGTTTTCATATGAATAATATGAAGATTATCGTGATACACACCTCATGGTATTGTGGATTAAATAACTCAACGTATGTCAAATGCTTTGAACAGAGTCTGGCACACTGTAAATGGCATATAATGGCTGGTTATCATCGTCTTTGGTATTTTGTGGTCAGTTTTAAATTACAAATAATTAGAAATAATTACAAAAAATTAGAATAATTAGAAATAATTGTGGTCAATTTTAAATTACATCATTAGAAATTTTTGAGAGTGGGCCAGGCACGGTGGCTCATGCCTATAATCCCAGCATTTTGGGAGGCTGAGGCAGACAGATTGCCTGAGGTCAGGAGTTCCAGACCAGCCTGGCCAACATGGTGAAACTCTGTCTCTACTAAAAATACAAAAATTAGCTGGGAGTGGTGGTGCATGCCTGTAATCCCAGCTACTCAAGAGGCTGAACCTAGAGGATCGCTTGAACCTGGGAGGTGGAGGTTGCAGTGAGCCGAGATTGTGCCACTGCACTCAGCCTGGGTAACAGGTGAGACTGCATCTCAAAAAAAGAAAAAAAGAAGAAGAAAAAATAATTTTTTTTTGAGGTGGAGTCTCGCTCGGTCACCCAGGCTGGAGTGCAGTGGCGAGGTCTCGGCTCACTGTAAGCTCCACCTCCCGGGTTCATGCCATTCTCCCGCCTCAGCCTCCTGAGTAGCTGGGACTACAGGCACCCGCCACCATGCCTGGCTAATTTTTTTGTATTTTTTAGTAGAGATGGGGTTTCACCATGTTAGCCAGGATAGTCTCGATCTCCTGACCTCGTGATCCGCCCGCCTCCGCCTCCCAAAGTGCTGGGATTACAGGCGTGAGCCGCCTGTCTCAACATATTAATGTAAGTAAAAGGAGTTGCCTTTGAAGAATGTAGTCAGGAACAAACTCCGTACGTTTCTTCCTATCCTCAGTGCCAGGCACAAGGTAGGAAAACAAGTGTTTGTCGTGCTGAGTTGACTCATTCAAATTGTGTAATTCCAGAGGAGGGAGTTTCAGCAGCCGCATGAACAACACAAGAGATCAGCTGCTTTATTAAAAACTAGAGAGACCAGGTCCCCATACACTTATCACCATGCTTTCCAGATAGAGTTCATGTCTCATTTTATTAAAAATCAATCCGTGATTATTTAACAGCCTTTATATCATTCATGAGACATCAAAGGCTGAATCTGTAACTCTTAGGGAACTGTCCAACAGAGTTAAAAATCAGAGGAAGAATCTTCAGTTTGGTCAAGGCTGCTACCATCACACTGCATTACATGGAAATATACCTCATACTTAGAATTTGTTTCTAATAGAACTGGAACACTAGAATGCTATTAAACCTAATTAGCATGTAATAAGTAACAGCTGGGAGCAAAGCACTATGCCAGACATCTGGGGTATATAAAGATTAACAAAATAGGGTGGCCATCAAGGCACTAACAGGTGGTAGAGGAGAGAGCTGGAGCTCTAATCCAGTGGGAATGAAATCTTAAAAAGCTTCAAGAAGATAGCATTTGCCGGGCGCAGTGGCTCACGCCTGTAATCCCAGCACTTTGGGAGGCCGAGGCGGGCGGATCACGAGGTCAGGAGATCAAGATCATCTTGGCTAATACAGTGAAACCCCATCTCTACTAAAAATACAAAAATTAGCCAGGCGTGGTGGCAGGCGCCTGTAGTCCCAGCTACTTGGGAGGCTGAGGCAGGAGAATAGCGTGAACCCGGGAGGCGGAGCTTGCAGTGAGCCGAGATGCGCCACTGCACTCCAGCCTGGGTGACAGAGTGAGACTCCGTCTCAAAAAAAAAAAAAAAAAAGAAAAAGAAGACAGCATTTGAGATGGCCTTTGAGCTACATCAAAGACTCTGCAGAGCAGAGGTCCTCTCAGGCTCTTGGTACCACATATATGGGAAGCCCCTCTTTGAGAAGGGTGGGAAAATGACCACAGTCACAAACACTAGACAGAGTCGACAGAGAGGTCATCTTTCATATTTAAGAAACCTCGGGCACTCTGTGCTCCAAGTAGAGAAGGACTGTTGGCAGCACTTCCATCCAAGGCCTTCCACACATGGTCCCCATTTGCCTTTTGAAACCCACCATCCTTCGATTGTTCAACTGAAGCCTCCACTCCTCGTTCTTTGTTTTTGTTTTTGTTTTCTGAGATGGAGTTTCACTCTTGTTGCCCAGACTGGAGTGCAATGGCGCAATCTCAGCTTACTGCAACCTCCACCTCCTGGTTGGAGCGATTCTCCTTCCTCAGCCTTCCAAGTAGCTGGGATTACAGATGCATACCACCACACCAGACGAATTTTTACATTTTTAGTAGAGATGGGGTTTCGCCATGTTGGCCAGGCTGATCTCGAACTCCTGACCTCAGGTGATCCTCCCACCTTGGCCTCCCAAGGTGTTGTGATTACAGGCGCAAGACACTGTGCCCAGCCACTCCTTACTCCTTGTAAATGCAACTTATTTCAGACTCAGCGCCTTTTTTCAGTACTCTGTTCCATTACATTCTGCTCGGAATGACTTTATCCCTCTTCCCAGCCAAACCTAGTAGTTCTCTTCTATCAAGCACCAGGCCTACAACTCACTTCTTCCAAAAGCCTTCTTTGACTATTCTGGCCACTGGGGTGCTTTTCTCTCTTGTACTCTGTACTTATGGCTAACAAGCTCTTTTGAGGTTGTTCTCTACAGTAGAGTTGCTAGCAAGAGTGACCCAGCTTTTCCCTAAGGATGTAGTTTTAGAGATTCTAGAGCTATCTCTGACCCACTCCTGATCATTCGCCCGTGGGCTGTTGCTACTGGTATGAAAGGAAGGCAGACTCAGATCCTCAAAGCCTACATCACAATTTGCAGGAAGTATTGTTGTTTATTTGTTTTTAAAATTTTCAAAGGCTGACTTATACATCTCAACTTCTCTTTGAAAGGACATGGCAAAAAGGCAAATTAAACAAGAAAACAGTTCCTGAATAGTAGCTGAGTGTCTTTTTTTAAGAAACAAAATTACCAGCCTGGGAAACACAGTGAGACCTCATCTCTACTAAAAATAAAAAATTAAGCTGGGCGCGGTGGCTCACGCCTGTAACCCCAGCACTTTGGGAGGCCAAGGCAGGTGGATCATCTGAGGTCGGGAGTTTGAGACCAGCCTGACCAACACGGAGAAACCCCATCTCTACTAAAAATACAAAATTAGCCGGGCATGGTGGCTCATGCCTGTAATCCCAGCTACTCGGGAGGCTGAGGCAGAAGAATCACTTGAACCTGGGAGGTGGAGGTTGCAGTGAACCGAGATCGTGCCATTGCACTCCAGCCTGGGCAACAAGAGTGAAACTCCATCTCAAAAAAAAAAAACCAAAACAAAATTATTTGAATGTGGTGGCTCCCATCTGTAGGCTCAACTACTGTGGAGGCTGAGGTAGGAAGATCTCTTGAGCTCAGGAGGTCAAGGCTGCAGTGAGCCGTGATTGCGCCACTGCACTCCAGCCTGGTAACAGAGCAAGACCCTGTCTTAAAATAAATAAATAAATAAATAAATAAATAAATAAATAAATAAATAAAATTTGTACTTTAATACAGGCCTGGCGCGGTGGTTCATGCTTGTAATCCCAGCACTTTGGGAGGCCAAGGGGGGAGGATCATGAGGTCAGGAGTTTGAGACCAGCCTGGCCAATGTGGTGAAACCTCATCTCTACAAGGAAATGTAAAAATCAGCTGGTTGTGGTGGCATGCACCTGTAGTCCCAGCTACTAGGGAGGCTGAAGCTCGAGAATTGCTTGAATCCGAGAGGCAGAGGTTGCAGTGGGCCGAGATTACACCACTGCACTCCAGCCTGGGCGACACCGAGAGACTCTAACTCAAAACAAACAAACAAACAAACAAACAAACAAACAAACAATTTTTACTCTAACACAGAAGTGTTTTTTAAAAGTTATTATTAGAATGCTTCTTTTTCTATAGACTTTTTTGGTTAGTGGATAAAGTTACTCGTAAGAATAGCTCAATGCTTTATATAAAAAGTAAAGGTGAAATGATAAAGCCACCTTCAAAAGTGGCTGCTATGAGATGTTAAAGCTTATGTTTTTCTGAGACATAAGAATATGAGAGGTGCCACCTTTGTCAAAGCCCTGTGAATCTCTGTGAGCTCTAAGAGTAACACCAACAGAAATATCCAAGGGAAACATGTGCACTCTCAGAACATTCTCAGAGATTAGAGCTGCTTTCTGCAGATCACATAGTTTCCATTAATAACCCATTGTATATGTCACTCATGAGTTAATCTAACCTATTTATATTCACACAACTGTGGTTCAAATTGTTTCTTCCAACTCACGACTCAAATAACACAATCAGAATTCAGTGGAAACAGAAGTGGATAAAGATGTGGAGAAGTTCAGATTTTTACCTGTATAAAATGATTTTAAACATGTTAAAAAAAATCTGATTCCGTTTACGAAGTTTTATACATTGATTGAATAGTATGCTGTTAAGGAGATTTGTATGGAAGAGTAAAAAAATTGGGTATAAAAATAAAAACAAAAATTTGTAGTCTGAATTAAAAAAGAGCAACCAGAGCCCAACAACTAGTCATTCGACATCTGATACAATCTCCAGTACTCAAAGTAAATTAAGATTGACATTTCACTTACTATGACTAAGGCAGTAACAGCCTAAATAAAGTTTGGTGAAATTGCACTCAACAATCTAGGTCACAGAGAATAAAAGAGTCAAGCAAAGTCATCAAGACACTTTTTATATCAAAGGAGGGATGAGAGTTGATTAGATAAATTGCAACTTTATTTTCCTTAAAGTCCTCTTCTCTAAAAGGCATGTAGCCTGATTGCATCATTATTAATTACATCCATGTTACTTTTATAAGGCAAGGCAAGGACACTAGAATCAAGTAACAGTAGAACTAGAAGAAACATTTATTTTAGACTCATTATAATGTCAATTTAAAAATCTCTGCCCACATGGAGGTATTGTTTCAAGATGGCTGGAAATAAATGCACCAACCGTTTATTTTTAATTAATCTTCCCTGCTCCGTTGTTCTCAAGGAGCGACCCCACCTCTCATTTGCTTTCTACCAGACAACAAGTGACTAGTAGGCTGAAAGGACTTTGCTGTCCTTTAAAATCATTTCATTTCTGGGTATGGTGGCTCACACCTGTAATTCCAACACTATGGGAGGCCAAGATGGGAGGATGGCTTGAGGTCAGCAGTTTAGGACCAGCCTGGGCAACATGAGGAGACCCTGTCTTTGCAAAAATATATAAAATAAAATAGTTTCATGGGAGAGGAAGATTTTTAAAAAGTGCCATGAGAATTAAAGAGTGCCACACTTGGGGGTTTTGTTCTTTTTCGGCAGGTACTGATTATAGGAAAAAATGCAATTCTGTGCCCATGCTTGTGGTCCCAGCTACTCAGGAGGCAGAGGTGGAAGAATTGCTTGAGCCCAGGAGATCAAGGGTGCAGTGAGCTATGATCGCCACCGCACTCCAGCCTCGCAACAAAGCGAGAACCTGTCCCATGCCCCACCGCCGCAAAAATGCAATTGTAATAATGTCTCTATCACACACGTGAAGAACTCCAGCTACTCTTCAGTTCTAATGTGCAATGCCAGGAAGATGAGAGTCACTGTGGAACATGGGAAGGACAGGGGTTGCCTGGCAGTGGCCCCACCATGACTGGGATACTTACGGGGCAGTGAGGTAACCCTCCAAAAAGCCAGCCACAAACATGATGATCTCATTGCTCAAGGCTTGAGAGCCATAGCCAGCTCTGATCTCCAGGATGCCCCAGCCTGTGGTTTCCACAGAGTTATTGTAAAAGCCATAGGCGTCCCCATTCTTGTCCATTATATTTTTGACTTCTACTGTCATTTCAGCAGGCATCCAGTATGCAGTTGCATAGTAGACTCCTAGAAGAAAAGGGAATAATGATAAAAATGCCATTCAAATTAGCTGTGATGCTTTTTTTTTTCCTATGTATCCAACAATTTCAAGACATTTGCTTTTAAAGATTTCCATTCTATTAGAATTGGGAAATCTGCCGTTATTGTTTGCCCTTATTCCAAGTGAGGAAAAACTGGAACCTTGATCAAGGGGGATAAGCTCAAAACACAAAGAACAAGGTCAAAGGTAGGGGTGTAGTTACAGCATCATAGAGGTGAGCCTGAGTGCTTCATCCTTAGAGGGTGGGAATCTGGGCAGGGCTGGAGCTGGACCTTAAGCCAACTTCTTGAGAGCTTGTTTGGAGGTTCCAGCAGGATAGCTGAGCTAGTTGTATACCCTTGACCGAAGACCGGTCCTCCTCTATCAGGGATGCTCGTCCTCTTTGACTGAGCACGCAGCTTCAGGAGGGACGCACATGGAGGAGTGAGGGAGGAAGGGGACAGTCGCCCAGCCAGCCAGATCAGCCAAATCAACCTGGCGGTCAATGGGGTGACAGATGTCGCAGCCAGATCGCCCTCACATCCAACGCCCACTTCTTAATTCAGACAAGAATAGGGCTCTTATCCCTAGTCAGCAACTTCTTCCATTCCCCTTAACAGGTGGAACAAAACATCACCATTCTCAGGCTCCTTATCCTATGTCTCCTGCTTAATTCTTCTAATGTCATATGACATTAGATTCTTTGCAGGAAAAAGTAGAAGCAAGTAGAAGCTACCACCTGTGACTCCGTCAGGTGTTGATAATTTTGTGGGTCCATCCCTACACAATCCCTGAACTCATCACGCCCATCTCTCCAGAGCTTCTGGTTCACCTCCATCCTTCGACCCATGCTCTGGATCTCACCCTCCCACCTTCTTTAGGAACTTTGTTCTATCCTATATCCTCTTGCTCCTGTGCCCTAAAGCTCCTTCTCTCGGCAGTAGCTTCTCCCCCCTTTGGCATACTTAACATGCTCCATTGTCTCATAGCTAAAAATAAACCAACTACAGAAGCCATCTGGATCCTGTGACCCAATGGAGCTATTGCCGGAATCTCTCACTCCCTTCACGAAATCATTACAAAGTTTAAAGTGTCCACACTGTATCAGGGACTGTTTTGAGTGCTGGTGACAGAGCTGTGAACATGACTGGCACAGTTCCAGGCCTCGCCTTTTGGAAAGAGGAATGCACTCACGCCCTGCACTTCCTCCTCTTGTCCCTTGCTCCAGCCGGCTGCAGTCTGCTCTCCACCTCCAGGATACCAACGCGGCTTCTGCCTGGCTCACTCACAAAATCCTGGAGTCCTAATGTCATATGAACTTCTGAAAGCATTGGATTCGTGACCACTTATTCTTAAAACTCTTTCCTCCCACGGCCTTTGGGACACTACACCCTCCCCAGTCTCCTTCTCCTGTGCCTGCCTTTTTCCTCATTCTCCCCATAGGTTCCTCTTTATCTTGTAAACCCCACAGCACACTTGATAACACAATCCGGATGACTCCATCGCACTAGAGATTCGAAATATCCTCCATCGTGATGCTTTCTCTCTCAGTGATCTCCCAGCCTGAAATTTGAATCCATCCTGGCTTCCTTTCTCTCTCTGATATCTTAGGTTTAATCAAAAAGCCTCCTAAATATCTCTCCCACCAGTCTCCACCTCTTTATGCCTACATTTCTATGTTACTTTAGGTAACACAACTGGCCGTTTAAGTATAGAAGAGGACTTTTTCAAAGTTTCTCTGACCTTTAATCCATTCTTCATTCTCTACCAGAGTAGCATTTCTAAA
The DNA here is from genome assembly GCF_043159975.1 of Macaca nemestrina. Taxonomy (NCBI): domain Eukaryota; kingdom Metazoa; phylum Chordata; class Mammalia; order Primates; family Cercopithecidae; genus Macaca; species Macaca nemestrina. Next base: position 127,428,032 of record NC_092134.1, on the reverse strand, counting down.
ATGCGAACTGATTTTGTTAGCTTGCCTGCTAAAAATGTTCAATAGTTTCTATTTCTTAAAAGTTCTGCTGCCGGGTGCAGTAGCTCACACCTGTAATCCCAGCACTTTGGGAGGCCAAGGAGGATGGATCACCTGAGGTCAGGGGATTGCGACCAGCCTGGCCAACATGGAGAAACCCCGTCTCTACTAAAAATACAAAATGAGCCATGCGTGGTGGTGTGCGCCTGTAATTCCAGCTACTCGTGAGGCTGAGGCGGGAGAATTGCTTGAACCCGGAAGGCAGAGGTTGCTGTGGACCTAGATTGTGCCATTGCAATCCAGCCTGGGCAAAAAAGTGCAAAACTCTGTATCAAAAACAAAAAAAGCAAAACAAAACAAAAAGTTCTGCTCACAGGCATGAGCCACTGCGCCTGGCCAACATTTTACTTTTTGATGTTAAGATTGCCTATCAGCCGGGTGCAGTGGCTCACCACTGTAATCCCAGCAGTTTGGGAGGCCGAGGCAGGCGGATCACCTGAGGTCAGGAGTTCAAGACCAGGCTGACCAACATGGAGAAATTCCATCTCTACTAAAAATACAAAATTAGCTGGGTGTGATGACGCATGCCTGTAATTCCAGCTACTTGGGAGGCTGAGGCAGGAGAATCGCGTAAACCTGGGAGGCAGAGGCTGCAGAGAGCTGAGATTGTGCTGTTGCGCTTCACCCTGGGTAACAAGAGTGAAATTCCCTCTCAAAAAAACAAACAAACAAAAAGACTGTCTATCACACTTTTCAAAATAAGACATACATGTGGCCAAGAAGCATATGAAAAAAAGCTCAACATCACTGATAACTAGCAAAATGCAAATCAAAACCACAATGAGATATCATCCCACACGAGTCAGAATGGCTATTATTTAAAATGTCAAAAAATAACAGGTGCTGGTAAGGTTTCAGAGAAAAAGGAATGCTTATACACTGTTGGTAAGAGTGCAAATTAGTTCAACCATTGTGATGATTCCTCAAAGACCTAAAAACAGAAATACCATTCAACCCAGTAATCCCATTACTGGGCATATCCCAAAGGAATATCAATTGTTCCATCATAAAGACACATGCACATATATGTTCACTGCAGCACTACTCACAATAGCAAAGACATGGAGTCAACCTAAATGCCCATCAGTGGTAGACTGGATAAAGAAATTGTGGTACGTATGCACCATGGAACACTATGCAGCCAAAAAAAAAAAAAAAAAAAAAAGACCGTCTATCAAACATGCACTAAAAGTAGAGTCTTAACACTACAGCATCATGGCACCGTGGTCCAGGGGCTCGGTGATAGGCTGGGGCTTAGTCAGGCTTAGAAACTAATCCTGATTAAACTCTTAAGGAATGATCTGAGTAGGCCTGAGTCAATTTACTTCTGAGTACAATGACTACCATGGCAGGCCTTCACAATCGCTAAATGGAAGTAATGGCATTAAGAAATAGGGAGGGTCAAATAATTTGCCAATAAACTGTGGTTGACAAATAATTGTCTGATTGTTAATGGAGCCATTCGGCCACAATTTGACAATTATAGGCAGCACCCACGGAAACTTCCCTTCTCCACCCAAAGGCAATAAATTTTCCAAATTTATTTTTGACCACATATCCCCAGCTTTTCTCACACATTCCCTTCCACCCTCACCTCCAGGGAGCCTTGTAGGGAAATGAGGAAGTGTGGTTGCTTGCATAAAAAGCAGAGTCATAAACAGGAACCATAAAACAAAAAAGGAAGGTGTGTCTCTTTTCTTTCTACCCGCAAAGCATGATTTTAGCTTTTTCTTCTTCTCCAAAACCTTGGCATTTCTCATCGTTAGGCAACCCAGGCCTGCCTTCACCTTCCAATCAATCAACTCCTTTTTGATGTAATTTGGGGCTTGCCCAAGACAACCTGAGTACTAAACCAAGAGCTATGTTTTCACTGTTGCTGGTCCTACCTAATTTCCTGACCACAAAAAGAAACTTCTGCAAATATGTGCTTTTTTGACACTCGTGTACCTCCATGCATGAAAAAACCTTTACTCAATCCCCAAGAGATTTTGGTGAGAAAAGTGTCCTGCCAATAGCTTAGCATGTGCTTTGAGAATAAAGCCCAAAATCAGAGTCTTCCCTCCACTCCAGCCGAGGTCCTCCACTCCTCAATGTTTTCTCTAAGTTTCAACTCTTTCTGGTTCTCCCACTATTCATGCCATTTTCTGATTTTCTTAAAACCTGTAATAGTTTAAGCCATTGTACTTTTCCATTTTTAAAAGACATCTTCACGATGAGAGGTGAATGGTCTGAACAAAGTAATAGTGAAAAAAGTAGAAAAATAGTACATAATTCTAATGCAAACCTAGTTTTATACAAGCTCTGTGAAAGTGGGGACTATTTCTGCTTAACACTCTATAAACCTGACAAAATAATGTTTCTTTGACGAATCTAGTTTGTGTGTGTTCTTTAAATGAAAAGAAAGCCATTTATTTACTTATTTATTTATTATTTATTTTCGAGCTGGGGTCTCGCTCTGTTGCCCAGGCTGGAGTGCAGTGGCACAATCACAGCTCAGTACAGCCTGGAATTCCTGGGTTCAAGCAATCCTCCTACCTGAGCCTCCCAGAAAACGAAGCTCATCAGAGCACTCATTCACAGAAGTTAGTATGAAATAGCTCAAGTAATTATGTTTTCAAGCCTGGGTGAGAGACTTCCTAAATGGCTCAGAATCTTGGATTAAGTCTATCCAGCCCCAAGAGCAGGAGCTATTTGTTGATATTTTCTTTAGAGTTATGAAAATGAAAAGTCAGAATTCAAACATTTTAACAGCAATATCCTCAAAATCAATGCACTTGATTAAATATCTGTTGAATGAATGGGAATGTTATTTATAAAAAGTATTTTTCTTCTATAAATAAAGATGGAAAATATGCCATCATTTTTATATTTCTATGTAAAAGCCCAAACGCCAAAGTTAAATTTTTTTGTATTAATATTTACTTGTATACTCCGATTAATATTTTATTTATTTATTTATTTATTTATTTATTTATTTTATTTTTTTTTTTTTTTGAGACAGAGTTTTCGCTCTTGTTGCCCAGGACGGAGTGCAATGGTGTGATCTCGGCTCACTGCAACCTGCGCCTCCCAGGTTCAAGCGATTCTCCTGCCTCAGCCTCCCAAGTTGCTGGGATTACAGGCACGTGCTGCCACGCCTGGCTAATTTTGTATTTTTAGTATAGACAGGGTTTCTCCATGTTGGTCAGGCTGGTCTCGAACTCTGGACCTCAGGTGATCTGCCTGCCTGGGCCTCCCAAAGTGCTGGGATTACAGGCATGATCCACTGCAAGTGGCAGTATTTTCTATGAGTTCGTTGTTTTCAGTTGAAAAAAATTCCTACCCTGTCTTAGAAAGAAAAAAATGTATAAAATACTTATAAGTAGCTTAAACTATTCTCTCCCATATTTGGATTCTATAATAATTTTTCTAGCACCTCATTTATGAAAAAGCAGGTAGTTTTCAACCCCAAGCAATGCAATGTTTATTTAATATATTCAGAAGTCAGAGGGGAAAAAAAGAGAAAGAAATGAGAAATAGAACAAGCAAAAGATGTCAGAGAAAATAGAAAAAAATTATAATGAAAATAATCTGTTCATATTGGGTTTAGCTAAAAATTCACTGGTTTTGGTCCTTGAACTGCTTTCTCTTTGATGTCTGCTCAGCTGGTCTCTCAGTATACCTCTGTGTGCCTTGGCATGGCACTTGCCTTCTTTGAAAGGTCTCCCAGTAAATTGATGCCTGGTTTTTGGATTTGTTTTGACTCTTCGTCGGCGTCACTAAGGAAATAACTGATTTGTAAATTAAACAATCTCCAGTAAACAAAATTGTAAGTAGGTGTTTAAGCCTTGGCTCTCTCCAGAGATCAGAGGCTAAGATGCCTGCTGGAAGGAGGATTACTTTGGCAAGTACTCCCAGAGAACAGGAGCGAGGGGCTGGGAGAGTGAAAGAGAGGAACACTGATTCGAGGGTGCATTCTGAGCTGCTTTCCACTGTGGACACAGGGGCGATCCCACTGGGACTAGCCTCGGAAATCTTCATCCCAGGCACGGAAGACCCAGCTACCTGCTCCCATCTGATTAAGGTTAAACGTTGCCCTAGGAAGTGTTAACTCCCTCACTCCATTTCAGAGACGCCCTGAGGTGGAAAGTAAGAGATTTCTACAGTGAGGCAGAGATGAGGCCCCTCAGGTCATCTGCATGAAGTGGAAATAAAAGGCAAGTGAGAGGACGTGAGGTGGGCCACAGGATCAGCAAGTGTGAGACACACTAGATAAGTAGAAAGGGACACAGCTTTAAAAACTAGCTTCAAAACAACAATCCACGAATGAGGAAAAATGCTGGAGATTTGCTTAGATCTGGAATGATCCCTTTCCTTCATCCTGTTGAAACATACCCGTTCGTCACTGGCAGCTGAAATCAGAGTTCTTGCCAAAAGCCCTGTCAGCAGAAAGTCAACTTTGCCTCATTCTGGTTCTCTACTCTTAGCTCAGTCCTCATCTAGATTACTTATTAGTTATGTATTTGTGTCTGCTTGGTCCCAAAAATTTGATTACAAGCTCCTTGCGAATGAGAGGTGCAGTCTCACATTTCATTGCATCCACTCCCTTAGGCCTAGCACAATGCTCTATGGATTACGTGGCCACCTGGATCCCAAACTTTCCTGTTTTTGAGACAGTTTTGCTCTCGTTGCCCAGGCTGGAGTGCAATGGCACGGTCTCGGCTGATGCGACCTCCGCATCCCAGGTTCAAGCGATTCTCCTGCCTCAGACTCCCGAGTAGCTGGGATTACAGGCATGTGCCACCATGCCCGGGTAATTTTGTATTTTTAGTACAGATGGGGCTTCTCCACGTTGGTCAGGCTGGTCTCGAACTCCCGACCTAAGGTGATCTGCCTGCCTTGACCTCCCAAAGTGCTGGGATTACAGGTGTGAGCCACCATGCCCGGCCTGGATCCCAAACTTTCACACTGTCTGGGAAGGTCACACCTGGTGACAGATTTTATCAAGTTATATAAACTTGATAGTATAGTCATTCTTGATTTCTAATTATGAATTAGAACTTTGGTGTCTTAGGTTTGAAAATGACCTCAAAGAGAATAACACCGGTGTGAATAACTTGACACTCCCTTATGCTGAAATTATTACTGCCTATGCAAGGCAGATGGACAAATTTCAGAACCAGCCCATCTCTTTCAGTGAAGTGCTCATCCTGTTTTCAACTCTCTCAATCAAGAGACTTACACAATTTTCTCTAGGAAGACTGTAACATGGCCAGGTGTGGTTGCTCATGCCTGTAATCCCAGCACTTTGGAGGCCAAGGCAGGCTGATCACCTGAGGTCAGGAGTTTGAGACCAACCTGCTTAACATGGTGAAACCCCGTCTCTACTTAAAAATACAAAAATTAGCTGGGTGCGGTGGCACACGCTTGTAATCCCAGTTACCTGGGAGGCTGAGGTAGGAGGATCGCTTGAACCCAGGAGATGGAGTTCACAGTGAGTTGAGATCACACCATTGCACTCCAGCCTGGGTAACAGAGTGAGACTCCCTCTCAAAAAAAAAAAAAAAAAAAAAACCTGTAACATATGTTATCTGTGTAGACAGTGTTTCAAGTTTTAAGCTAAAATTTCCCCATAAATTCACTACCTCTATTTCATTTTTTACCATATTAAGTAAATTCCTGTTTTGTTTTGCAGTAGTGCAAAGAAGCTACATAATAACATTATTAATACATTTTCTAGTCACATTTTCAAGCTGGATGTTCAAAAGATTGTAACATGGAAGTTGTATAAACTAGAACCCACTCCAGTTTTTAAAAAGGCAAAACCTAAATGCATAAAAATTATTTAAAATGCTGAAGAAAATAAATCCCTTGGGTTTCATTCCATGAAGGGTATCACCACCTCTTTTGTTTTGCTATCTCCATAGTTAATGTCTTATAATTTGAAATCTAACAAAAGCAAAAGATAACAAGTGACAATGTAAAATTCATGTCTAAGGAAGTATGAAAGCAAAAATTTATTTTCTGCATGTCAGAACACTCAAGAAAAAGTTCATATGTTTCATAGTATATATATGTATATTATAAAAAGAAACCACCAGAATTTTTTTTTTTTTTTTGACACAGAGTCTTGCTGTTGCCTAAGCAGGAATGCAGTGGCGCGATCTCGGCTCACTGCAAGCTCCGCCTCCCGGGTTTACGCCATTCTTCTGCCTCAGCCTCCCGAGTAGCTGGGACTACAGGCGCCCGCCACCACGCCCGGCTAATTTTTTGCATTTTTAGTAGAGACGGGCTTTCACCATGTTAGCCGGGATGGTCTCGATCTCCTGACCTCGTGATCTGCCTGCCTCGGTCTCCCAAAGTGCTGGGATTACAAGCGTGAGCCACCGTGCCCGGCCCGAAAATTTTTTTTTAAAAATTGTTTTACTTCAATGAAACACTGAAGGAAGATCCTTTTAAATTTTCCTCAAAAGAAAGATTTTTAGCTTTGCTTCCAAATTTATGTTTTCAGAAGGACGAGGAAACAAAGTTTAATAATAAAGACAACTGGGCAGTTGCCTCAGACTTTGTTCTGGAACTTATCTTGTGTACATTATGCAAACAAGTTGATAAAGGGAGAGCACGAGAAAATGTTCAAGTTGGCACTGGGCACGATGACTCACATCTGTAATCCCAGCACTTCGGGAGACCAAGGCAGGCGAATCACTTGAGGCCCGGAGTTCAAGACCAACCTGGGCAACATGGTAAAACCTCGTCTCTACAAAAAATACAAAAATCAACCAGGCATGGTGGTGCATGCCTCCATCCCAGTTACTCGGGAGGTTGAGCCACGAGAATCACTTGAACCTGGGAGATGGAGGTTGCAGTGAGCCAAGATGGTGCCTTTGCACTCTAGCCTAGGCGACAGAGCAAGACATTGTCTCAAAAAAAAAAAAAAAATTACTTCAAAGCACGTAGATTATCATCTTCAATCTTGCCTGCCTTATCAAGACATGATAACTTTTTAGAGAAAAGCAACTTCAGTGGCCACTCAATTATATAACACTTACTGCATGTCAGGCACACTGTTTCTCACAACCACCCCATGAGATAGACACTTACAATACCCATCTTCCAGATGAGGAAACCGAAGGACATATAGAGACAATAACTGACTAAAGGTCACATGGCAAGTGTTGGAGCCAGGATTCAAACACAGGCATTAGGGTTCCAAAGGATTTCCTCTTTCCGGAATTCTGTTACCTCTCTAATACTATACTTCCAAGAATGAAAAGCTTCCGTGTGAAGAATGAATATACTGAGCAACTGTGAGGCCTTATGTCAAGTGAATTGGGAAGTAAGAATGTCCTCAGAGACCAGGTACAGTGGCTGTTGCCTGAACCCCAGGGCTTTGGGAAATGAACCTGTGGGAGGATCACTTGCGAGCAAGAGTTTGAAGCCAGCCTGGGTAACATAGTGAGACTCTGTCTCTACAAATAATTTTTTTTTTTTTTTGAATTAGCCAAATGTAGTGGTGTGCACCTGTAGTCCCATCTACTCTGAGGCTGCAACGAGCTATGATCGTACCACTGCACTCCAGCCTGGGTGACAGAGCAAGGCCCTATCTCCAAATAAATGAATGAATAAATAAATAAGAATGTCTGCAGAGTTAAAGGATCAACTGAAACTGAACCCAATCATAGGTCTGCCAAATCACCTTGGAGACTGAATGTTTCAGGATGTTAAACTTTTTGACAACAAGATGAAGGTATTAACTGTTATGCTCAAGTGGACACTGGTAAGCCATGGCAATGTGGAAAAGGCAGTGTCCCAACATCAGGGGCCAGCAATGCCAGGCAAGCACGGTGCAGTGGAGGGGCACTCTCTCGGCTGACTCAAGTATATGATGTATATGATGCTTACCAGGAGACAGACAAATCAGGCCTCCAGCCTGACAATCTCATGTTATCTACTCCCATGTGGTTTGATTACAGTGAGAAAGTGCCTAGAGTAGACCTCACAAATATCCAGTCTGCCTGACAGTTATATTTCTAACTAAAAATTAACACTAAGTCTGATGAATAGACTTGGGTGTGTATTGGGATGAATCAGCTTCCTTACTTCTGATCAGATATGGAGCACTAGAAAGACTGAATTTCTGGAGTCTAGCCCTGCAAGACTGAGGGCCAGATTGTGAACCAGTTTTACCAATATACATATCATCTTCCGAGTCTCTCAGCAGCCAACCCTAAGTAAGAATGTCTGCAGAGTTAAAGGATCAACTGAAACTGACTCCAGTCATAGGTCTGCCAAATCACTTTATGGAGACTGAATGACTTTCAAGATGTTAAACTTTTTCAGAACCAGGTAAAGGTATCACTTATTTCTCTAGTGACCACCTGACTTCTCCATACATACCACTTAGAAAAAATTATATAAGGACCTTCTAAAATCAATGATGGGGCTTTTGGTCTGGAAAGATAAAGGTAACACCGTATGTCTGAAATCATAGCTTGAAAGATTTGGCTAGAATGACTGTGCAATTATTTGTCAACTTCTGGAATAATAAAACTATGAAGTAACCTTTACAAATTGAAGAATATGCAAGAATTAACTAAAAGTGGCCGGGCATGGTAGCTCACACCTGTAATCCCAGCACTTTGGGAAGCTGAGGTGGGCAGATCACTTGAGGCCAGGAGTTCGAGACTAGTCTGGCCAATCTGTTGAAATCCCGTCTCTACAAAAAATATAAAAATTAGCCGGGCATGGTGGTGTGTGCCTGTAATCCCAGCTACTTGGGAGGCTGAGTCAGGAGAATTGCTTGAACCAGAGAGGCGGAGGTTGCAGTGAGCCGAGATCATGCCACTGTACCCAGCCTGGGGGGAAAATAAAAATAATTTTAAAAATAGTAAAAACATAAAAATAAAAGTAAAATTAAAAATTGAAGAAGTTGTTTTTGGATACATAGATGCATGTTAGTGGATATAAAATTCATTCCAAGGGGATGGACATGCAGTCCCTTTAGTGTTTACTGAATTCCTACTAAATTCAGGGTACTGAGCTGGGTGCTTCAGAGAACACATGACAAGTGAGAGGTAGCAAGCCCCAGTTCTTTACTCTTCGGTTGTTCGCAGGCTAGTAGAAGGCAGAGACCCAAAAAGCCTCAAGGGAAAATAGATTAATGTGGGTAGGACAAAGGAAACAGATCTCGTCTGCTGAAATAGTGTGGCATCACCAGACATCCTTAACACCTATGTAAGTAAGAATCCCTTCCAGATTGCTGGGCATGGTGCTATCAGGATCACTTCACCTCAGAAATGTCCTTACTTTCTGCCTTGGCTCCAGAACCTCCAAGCATGGAGTCAGCTTCCTGTTGGAAGAACTGTTTCAGATGCAGTTTCTTACAAGGTGGTTACCTTCTTGAATAAACAGTGCTCCATCTTCAGAAATCCAACATCTCCATCTCACTCCTCAGGCTGCCCCCTCCACCTATAAAAACAATCTCAATCGTCCAAAAATAAAACAGAAAATGAAGGCCGGGCGGGGTGGATCACGCCTCTAATCCCAGCACTTCGGGAGGCCGAGACGGGCGGATCACGAGGTCAGGAGCTCGAGACCATCCTGGCTAACATGGTGAAACCCCGTCTCTACTAAAAATACAAAAAAAATTACCGGGTGTGTGGTGGGTGCTTGTAGTCCCAGCTATTTGGCAGGCTGAAGCAAGAGAATGGTGTGAACCCAGGAGGCGCAGCTTGCAGCCAGCCGAGATCGCGCCACTGCACTCAAGCCTGGGCGACAGAGCGAGACTCCGTCTCAAAAAAAACAAAAAACAAAACAAAACAAAAAAAACAAACAGAAAAGGAATATTTGGGACCCTCCAAAGCCACCCCCAGGTACATCTGAATGAGCTGTATCCCTAGACTAGAAGTAGGCACCAAGGCCACCGCCATAGTTTAGGCAAAGAATACAGAAAATCACCAGTCAGGAGCCTGTGGGTACATCTGATCCCACAGACTGACACAGACTGGAAACATTTAAGATCGAAGAGTGATAACTGCACAAGTTTCGGAAACGAAGGCACTCAATGATGGAAGGTGGTGTAACAAGAATCAGTACACATATTTAGAAAGGGGCATCCTCCCCAAGCCCCACCCTACTCTTGTACAAGGTCAGCACAGAAAAGGGGATTATGAAATAAAACAAAATTAATTCTCTCTTAGTATTACTTTAGAATTCTTTCAAGTCCCTTAGTTATAGTTCATAATCTTCGCTTCCTTAGAAATGGAAATCATAAATCCAAAGCTTTTTAATTTCATTTCATTTCATTTTTGCAAAGGATGTAGATTTGCATGAATACCTATAGAGATAAAACCTGTTTTTCCAAGAGGGAAGTAGTTAAGCAAAGCCCTCTGGCATCCCCTAGCTCTGTCTTATTTGCTGTGTTATCTTTATGCAAATTACTTCTGATCAATCTCAGTTTTCTCATCTGCAAAATGGGGAATATAATCCTATTTAGGATTATGATGAGACATATATTAAAAAACAAAACAAAACAAAAAAAACCCGGCCGGGCGCGGTGGCTCATGCCTGTAATCCCAGCACTTTGGGAGACTGAGGCAGTTCGAGACCAGCCTGTCCAACATGGTGAGACTTCGTCTTTACTAATAATGCACAAATTAGCTGGGCATGGTGGCAGACGCCTGTAATCTCAGCTACTCGGGAGGCTGAGGGAGGAGAATCTCTTGAACCCGGCAGGCGGAGGTTGCAGTGAGCCACTGCACTGCAGCCTCGCGGACAGAGCGCGACTCCGTCTCAACAACAACAAATCCAGAAGGCCCTTAAGCCCACTGCCTGGCACATATCAAACTGACAATCGTGCAATCGTGTGTTTAAGCCAAAGTCACTGTAAATTTTTAAAACACAAAACAAATGGCAAGCCGGAACCATATCTCCCTACAGTCTGGATAAATATATTTAGATGCCCATTGGCTGGAGTTTTTAGGACCAGCCCAGGCTCTGTGGGCCAAGAATCGGCGCAGGAGCAAACCAATTTGTTGGCCGAGAATTCGGGCCAAAACTTGTAAAGTTGGCAGACGCACTCTCCAAGCCCTTCTCAAGTGCCCTCGCTGCGCGGCCGCAGGGCTGGAGCGAGACGACCGGTCAGAGGCGCGTTTCTCGGCGTCCACCCAGGAACCAGACGCCCGCTGGACGTCAGCTCGGCCGGACGCGGGGCACTGGCGCGGACAGATTCCGAGGAGCCTCCCGGGCTCCCCTCGCCCAGGGCGCACTCCGCTCACCTGCCGGGTTCGGCGACTCCGCGGTGACCAACAACAGCGGCGGCAGCAGCAGCCGCAGCAGAAGCGGCAGCGGCGGTGGCAGCCCCGGGCACCCGCCCGGACCGCCGCGGGTCATCGCTCCACAGCCACAACCTTCCTCTGCGAGATCAGGCGGCCGCCGCGGCCCGCGGTTGCCGAAGTTGCGAGAGCGGCTCGTGGTCGACCCGGGGGCGCCGCCTCTCCGAGGTGGGGCGTCCTCAACTTTCCTGTTTCATGAGGCCTGCCTGCTCCGGGCTCTGAGGGGCGAGGACGCTTCACGTGGTGGCCTGGGGCCCACCCCGCCTGGGAAAGGCGGGTCCTTTCGGTCTGACCCTCTAGCAACCCGTGGGCCGGTCTGGGAAAGTTCCCCAGCTGCGCTTATGGGAAACGCAGAGGCTGCCTGCCGCTTTCCTTGGCAGTTTGCGGCCCAAGGCTTGGGCGAATCAGTTCACGTCAACAGCACTGCTAGCCTCTGCTTCTGTGGCCGACCTTTTATCTCCAGCAGCGGACCAGGCGCCCGGGGCCCGGGTGACATGCGTGCACTGCCTACACGCAGCTCGGATCCTCTGCTGTTTCTGGAGAGGCCTCCACGGGTCCATTTCCCTCAGCGATTAGCGTGCCCCTCCTTCCCAGGCTGTTTAACCTAAATCCATGTGCTGTAGCTCAGATTTTTTATCCTTTTTGCTTCCTCTTCGTTGGCTGGAGCCACCACCGGAGAGTGATTCAGAAGGGGCTGACACTAAACACACTCCTACGTTTCTGTGGAGTCCCCATTTCTGTGTGGGGTCAGTGAAAAGTGACATTGTGAAGTAGTCAAAAGTTATGCCTTGGGTGACATTGTGAAGTTGGCACAGGGTGCCCTAGGTGACATTGTGAAGTAGGCAAAAGGCATTTCATTCATTCAGTCAGCATTGGCTGGGCCCATCTTATGCTCCAGGTACCAGTGATATAAAGACAACTAAGAGCACGCCTCACCACAGACGAAAAGAACTAAGCCCGCCGGGCGCGGTGGCTCACACCTGTAATCCCAGCACTTTGGGAGGCCGAGACAGGCGGATCACGAGGTCAGGAGATCGAGACCATCCTGGCTAACACGGTGAAACCCCGTCTCTACTAAAAATACAAAAAATTAGCCGGGGGTGGTGTCGGGCGCCTGTAGTCCCAGCTACTCGGGAGGCTGAGGCAGGAGAATGGCGTGAACCCGGGAGGCGGAGCTTGCAGTGAGCCAAGATCGCCCTACTGCACTCAAGCCTGGGTGACAGAGCGAGACTCCTCTCAAAAAAAGACAAAACAAAACTAAGCCGTATAGATTAAAAAGTACACAGAAGTTGCCATTCTGCTGTATTAGAGCTATGTTTAAGGTGCAGTGGAAGAGGGGGAAGAAGGGAACAAGTCACCCCTCAGATGGGGGCTTCAGCACCCTACTCTTCCTCTTGGCCTTTCTTCTAAGCTTAACCTGGGTGTCAAGGAGAGATGAGAAGAGAGAATAAGAAGTACCTTTCATAATAGGGAAAATGCACTTGTAATTGTTAGAAAAGATAAAAAACCTAAAAGTACATCAAATCTCTGTGCAAATTGTGAAACACAAGTCACACTTTTGTGGTCGAGGTATCATGGCTCATGCCTGTAACCCCAGAACTTTGGGAGGCCAAGGTGGGAGGATCACTGGAGCCCAAAACTTCAAGACAAGCCTGGGCCAAATAGGGAGACTCCGTCTCATTTTTTTAAAAATTAAAATTAAAGTCCCAATTTTGTTTAATGACATTTACTGAATGAAGAAATTGAGGACATTGTAAAAGTTGCACATTTTCCTTCAAGTTAGAAGATTAAAATGAAGAAAAATTATGAAAATTTTGGTTGTGTTATGTTGGGAAGAGATCCACATTAGGCTATTCAAGGAAGTGGTGCCACCCCAAATATTTGAGTCATATTGACCTATACCACCCTCCCTCACCTTACTAACCCTTCTGATCCAAGGAGCCAAGTGTTCTGATGAAGTAAGGTGCATAGAAATGCCCAATGTGAACCTTGAGGCATTCATTCATCTATTATTTATCATCAAATATTCGTTGACTCCCATGTTCCAAGCATAGAGTAGTAAACAAAACAAAGTCCCTGCCCTCACAGAGCTTGCATTCCAGTAGGAGGGAGCAAATTATACCTATAAACACATTAATTGAATCAGGACTTCTCTATCTCAGCACTATTGACATTTTGGAGCAGACAACCCTTTGTTGTTGGGGGGTTGTCCTGGGCACCCCTTGGCCTTTACCTACTGGATGCTAGTAGCACCCCCATTGAAAATGTCTCCAGACGTTGTCAAATGCTTCCGTAGGGGAGCAGAATTGCCCCCTAGTTGAGAATCACTGAATTAAATGATGATACATCTTGCTTTCTTTAAATTGTGCCAGTCTTACGTATCTGGGAGGAAAATGAGCTGCAAAACTCACACATAGGAAAATAAATCTCGAGACCCCAAAATCACTAAGCCAAGAGAATAGTCAAGCTGGAAACTATGTCAGGCAAACAAACCTGCCTCTCATTTTATCCTGAAATAAGATAGCTACAAAGATAAGAAACTACACACCTCCCTCACAATTTGCCCACAAGGAAATTCCCTGTGGACCAAGGGCAGACAGAACTTAAAGTCATCCCTCTGAGGCTCACCAGAGACAAATGCATGTCTGACTGCTTCCTCTGCAGTATTGTTTACGTAAAAATGCAGACTCCCTGAGCCAGAGTAAACTGTGTATTCTTCGGAAGGCTGAGCAAGGACTCAAAAGAACGTAACATTTTGTCTCTTTTCTACTTCTAACATGGAAGACCCCACTTTGAGTTGTCTGGTGTTACCGGACTGAACCAGTGGACATCTTACACATATTGACTGATGTCTTATGTCTCCCTAAAATGTATAAAAGTAAGCTGTACCTCTACCACGTCAGGCACATGTTGTCAGGACTCCTGAGGCTGTAGCCCTGGTGTGTCCTTAACTTTGGCAAAATAAACTTTCTAAAATTGACTGAGACCTGTCTCAGATCTTTTGGGTTCACATACTAAAGCTGCAATGAGGAGGACCAAAGATGCTGGCTGCCAAATGTTCTCATCACTTCTATAATGGACTTGTGTGGTTTGGGGCTACTCAGCATCCATTATTCTACTCCTGTACCAACTTTTGGTGAGCCAAGGGTGGAGGTATTTCTACCAGGAGACACAGAAAGGAAGTTTTATTGAATTGGAATTTGAAAGTCCATTACTGAATTGCAATTGGTCTTTTTTGAGCTCCTCTTAAAACGTAAAAATATGTTTGAATGGGTAAGAATAGGATTGTAGTATTGGTAATTTTGCCTAACTATCAAAAAGAGTAGGAGCGTTGGGTGCAGTGGCTCACTCCTGTAGTCCCAGCACTTCAGGAGGCTGAGGTGGGCAGATCACTTGAGGTCAGGAGTTCGAGACTAGCCTGGCCAACAGGGTCTCTACTAAAAATACCAAAAGTTAGCTGGGTGTGGTGGCTCATGACTGTAATCCCAGCTACTTGAGAGGCTGACACAGGAGAATCAGTTGAACCCAGGAGGCAGAGGTTGCAGTGAGCTGAGATGGCACCACTGCACTCCAGCCAGGATGACAGAGAGACTCCATCTCAAAAAACCAAAACCAAAACAAAACGAAAGTACTAGGAGCATAACCTCACCTAGGAAGCACCACTGGAGACTCAGGCTCCTCATCTCAACGGGCAAAGAATCCCAGCAGCTGAGATACTGGCCCAAAGCAAAGGGAACACGGAAAAAAGGTGTGGAAGTCACATATAATTATCTATAGCCAGGTGACCAGTTGCAGAAACAAAGATGGTGGTCTCTGTTGGCCTCTATAGTTCTTTCCTTGCTGTAACATATATGTGGCAGATTGAAAATTTTACAGTTCCAGTTCCAGAATAAAATATGCAAAATGTAAATTTGTTTCTTTTCCAAAAAAGTGTAATTAACTTAGCATTCAAACACAACCACTGATGGTAATTTTGCTTATTTGTTTGTTTTGTTTTTTTGTAAGACAGGATCTCACTATGTTGCTCAGGCTTGTCTCAAACTCCTGGGCTCAAGTGATCCTCCCACCTCCGCCTTCAAAAGTGCTGGGATTACAGGTGTGAACCCAGCCAGTAAAAATTTTTAAATACCAAATTTAAAGTTACTCAATTTCATTTGGGCCAAATCCTTAGTGTCTTTTGCCTCCTTTATGTCCTTCCTCTTTTTCCTTAAGGATGACCTTAGCTTCGGGGGCTTATGTATTGACTTGGTACTAGATAAGGGACATTTACTCTGTGAGTGATGCTCTTGGCTTAGTGGCCTCCACTAAGATACAGCTTTTTTTCTCATTCGGTCTGCAGGAATTGCAGTGCATACGCATCTGCTGTTGGTATCTACAACTTTACCTTGACCTCAGATTTAGATTCCCAGATACTCTGTGTATTAGTTAATGGAATACTAGCTATAATGACAAATAAACTCCAAAAGTTCAATGGGTTAACGCAATGAAAGTTTATTGGTGGCTCGTATACCAGTCCAGTGTGGGTGTTCTTAATTAGTAAGTGGCTTTCCTCCACGCAGAAATTTAAGAACCCACCGATCTTTCATGTTGTGGCTCTATGATTCTCTAAGGCAGAAGTTCCCATGCTTTCTTGGTTGATACTACCCATAGAGTGTCACTAACACAGTTTTAGGGCTGCAGACCAAAAGAAATACCCATCAGTTCTTTTTACTAAGTAGTTAGGGCCACACAATGCAATAGTAGTCATTTGCTCAGTGTCCTACGGACGGTGCTACATTTCCCTCAAACATGTAAAGTATCCCAGAGAGCTCCATTGATCGATTATAGTGTATTCTTCTACCACTGTTCCCCATGAATATTTACTATATCCTCAGATACACTCTGTGCATTCGCTGTGGTTGCCAAACTGTGTGGAGGAACCATAACACTATGGAGTATTGTCTTGTGGCCATGGGAAGAGAAGAGAAAAGCACCCATCACCCCTGCTTCTTCTTTTTTTGGTTTCATTTGTATTTATATATTTATTTTTGGAGATGAGGTCTCACTCTGTTGCCCAGGCCGGAATGCAGTGGTGCTATCTCGGCTCACTGCAATCTCCAATTCCCGGGTTGAAGCAATTCTCCTAGTAGCTGAGTAGCTGGGAATACAGGCATGCACCACAATGCCTGGCTAATTTTTGTTTTTAGTAGAGATGAGGTTTTCTCATGTTGGCCAGGCTGGTCTCGAACTCCTGACCTCAGGTGATCCACCCACCTCGGCCTCTCAAAGTGCTGGGATTACAGGCATGAGCCACCATGCTTGGCTGCACCCCTGCTTCTTAATAACTTCTGCTTACCTTCCATCGGCAAGAGCTAGACATATTGCCCTATCTTTATGCTAACAAGACAGGGACATGCAGCCTCTAGCTGGGATGTCACTGCTCGGCATGGAAGTAAGAGCATGCATTTCTGGTAGGCAGCCAGCTGTTTCTAACACACTTGGCAACCTCTTCATCCTGACTTGCATACTCGGGTCGTTTGGCTCATTCTCAAACGGCTCTGAGCCCTGTGGGAGTGGCAGTAGGGACTGAAAGCTAGTCTGATCTAGTGTGCATCAAATTAATGAGCCAGCCCTTGGGTTCATCTCCCCAAACATCTCCCTCAGTTATTGCTACTTTACAACTCAGGTGCCATGTGGGATTATAGGGGTCCTATTCAAGGCTTGCAAGTTTATGGGTATATTCTGGAAAGTTTAAACATCTCTGCTCTGGTAATTAGAGACCTACTTTGAGTTTCCATTAGCAAACATTTCCACACCCTGCCTCACCCATCAAACAGATGACGCCACCCCTAAGGAGGAGGACAGTCCTAGACCCTTCACATCGACCCATTATGTATTTATCTCATTAGCTCTTCAAACTTTTTACTTCTGTGGGCAGGAAGGAATTCAACATTAACATATATTGTTATTCTAATTTATTGTGCTTTAGTATATCATACATATGCCCTTTTGTTTCAGTCTGTCTTTCCATTTTCCAAGGCAAGTTTTGATATTTCCAAACATTTTTCTCCTTCAGATTCATAGATCTTACGTTTTCATGGCTTTGAAGACTATTGTCTCTGTACATACAAAGTCTCAGAAAGCCACATAGTTTACCCTTTGGTCTTCTGATATTTTTGTTTTTTCCTCCCTTGAGCAATAAGCCTTTGCCTTTTGGAATAAATATAGCCGTGAAAGATTTACTAGGGTAAATAACAATTTCTCAAAAGAAAAATATATAGAGTAAGCCGGGCGTGGTAGCTCATGCCTGTAATCCCAGCACTTTGGGAGACCAAAGTGGGTGGATCACCCGCTCAGGAGATCAAGACCAGCCTGGCCAATATGGTGAAACCCCGTCTCTGCTAAAAATACAAAAATTAGCCGGGCATGGTGGCAGACGCCTGTAGTCCCAGCTACTTGGGAGGTTGAGGTAGGAGAATCGCTTGAACCCGGGAGGCAGAGGTTGCAGTGAGACGAGATTGCATCACTGCACTCCAGCCTGGGCGACAGGGCAAGACTCCATCTCACAAAAAAAAAAGAAAAAGAAAAATATGTAGAGTAATATTTTAGACTAACATCTAACTACAATTATGAACATTTACTTATGTAATTGATTTTCCTTTTTTATTTTTTCCTCCATTATTGTGTGTAGGTTGTGTTGGTAGTTAAATTTACTATTTGGGATTTGGGGCCAGGCAACATGACTCATGTCTATAATCCCAACACTTTGGGAGGTCAAGGTGGGAGGATGATTTGTGCTCAGGAGTTTGAGGACAGCCTGGGCCCTGTAGTGAGACCCTGTCTCTATTAAAAAAAAAAAAAAAAAAGTCTATTTTTATATATATGGAAAAAATGAGTTTAACATTCGGTCCATCAGTGTCAGAATACTGAGTCTACACCACTGCAGAATCAAAGAACAAATGAACATTTCTCATAAATCCCAGGTTTGAGCTCAATGCCCATGGAGCTTATCTTGACCACTTATAACCATCTGTCCTGTCAGTCTGTCCTCTCAGCTATGCACTTGCCTGTCCTTTATACATGCTGCTGGCCTGTGAGTGTCTTGTAAATTGGGTACAACAAGAGGGGCTGCCATTGGTCAGTGATTATAAGGCTGTTAGCACGTCTTGGCTTTAGGACCATGGTTTGAAGGGTGAGATATGAATCAGGAACGGATTGATTACAGCAGGAGAGGCAGAGGCTAAGAAAGAAGTTGCTGTATAAGCTGAATACTGATTAAGCAGTTTATCGTTACTATTATTTTTCTAGAGACAACAAAGTCATGAACTTTTTAATCCTACTGGTAGGCTTTTCTTTCCCATCCTTATCTTCACAGAGGCTGAAAAATGCACTTCCGAATACTTTTAGGGCCCAGAGCATTTTCTGCATTGCTTAAAGGATGCAATTTTTACTTAATCGTTCCTTTTTCATAATTTCCCCAAACCTTTTCCTCTAGCTCTTTCCTAAATTGGGTGGCGGCATTCTTGAGTAGCTGCCATCAACTTCCTCTATTTACATTTCTTTTTCCACGTTTACTATCTTAGTATCTTCTCTTCATTCCACAGAAAAAAATTACAAATGCCAAATACAAACAGTTAACAAGACATAATCCTTTCTTAGTGGTATTGAGCCTTGACTGTAGTGGTGAAATATTCCTATGTTAAATATCCACAGCTCTTCTTTCAGTTTGTAGGAAAGGATTTAAGCCTTAATGGTACTGGCATAACAATGACTAAACGAAAAGTGCCTGATAAATATTTGATAAGTCTGGCTGCTACTGATTAATGAAGACAGTAAGAAGAACAATTGTAGGCAGTCAATTCTTGAAAAGTGGCTAGATTTAACATTTAAATATAACCCAGGGTTGGCTGGGCTTAGTGGTTCATACCTGTAATGCCAGTACTTTGGGAGGCTCAGGCAGAAGGATCACTTGAGGCCAGGAGTTCAAGACAAGACTGGGCAACATAGCAAGATCCATCTCTACACACACACACACGTACACACACAAGATTAGCTAGGTGAGGTGACACATGACCTAGTTCCATCTACTTAAAAGGCTGAGGTGAGGTGAGAGGATCCCTTGAGCTCAGGAGTTTTAGACTGCAGTCAGCTGTGATTGTGCCATTGCACTCCCGCCTGGGCAACAGAGCGAGACCCTGTCTCTAAATAAATAAATAAAACCCAGAGTCAAAAGTCCAGAATTTGTTTCTAGGTAAAGATCACATTTCAGCCTAGACAAACATCTCCTGGATACAGGAAATTGAGTTAGAAACTGTGCATATCAATCTTCTCTACAACTATATTCTGAGGAGTTCTGAGGAGCAGTGCCAAAAGAAATTTGAATACTCTCTTTGTTGAGAAACACACTGTCTACTAACTCTTTTAATTTTAAGATGAATGATCAGAAGCAAGAATGAACATGACATGGAATCTTTGAAAGATATTGCAGAATGAGAGAAAGGGGAAAAAAGAGCAACAGGGGGCATGTCTTGAAATCTTGGATTTGTAATCTTGCTAGATTTCTAAAACTACCAATTTTAGGAAATGAAATAACATTTTAGAAAACGTTTTGGCATCTTCCACAGAGCAGAACAAACATGGCCTGCAAGAGAAGAACATTTGTAAAGAAAAACAGGATATAAGAAAAATGCATGAGATGAAAAGGAAAGATGAGTAGAATAAGAAAGTGTTGATAGAAATTGAAAATTTAATAGTGGAAATTAACATTTCCATTGGAGACAATAGTAAAATGGAGAAATTGACAGTGTTAAAAATTGAAATTTCTGGCCGGGCACGGTGGCTCACGCCTGTAATCCCAGCACTATGGGAGGCCAAGCCGGGTGGATCACAAGGTCAGGAGTTAGAGACCACCCTGGCTAGCTACTAAAAATACCAAAAAATTAGCCGAGCGTGCTGGCGGGCGCCTGTAGTCCCAGCTACTCGGGAGTCTGAGGCAGGAGAATGGCATGAACCTGGGAGGCAGAGCTTGCAGTGAGCCAAGTCTGGACGACAGAGCGAGACTCTGTCTCAAAAAAAGAAAAAGAAAAGAAAAACTGAAATTGCTAACTCAATTTCAAGGACAAATTGATAAAGCTCTCCAAGAAGAAGAGGGAAAGATAAAAAGATTAAAATGAAAAGGAAGATAAAGAGAAGATAAAGAAAGAGACACAAAAGACTGCAGAATTCAAGCAAAAACTGAGATGTTTCTGACCAAGGAATCAAACTACTTAGAATAGAATCACGGACGAAAACACTATCAAGAAAACTTTCCTGAGGTGAAAAAGAGATCTAAGTGTTTCTCCTGATATGATGTGATGGGAGGGGCACAAATCATGAGGATAAAATCTGGCTGGGCCGACTCCTGAGTACGTGACATGCACAGTCGAACAGGGCCCCAGTGTTAAAGGGGCCCACATTTGATGTAATCATCTGCTGTCACTGTCTTTAAATTCTTACCCAGGCTGGAGTGCAGTGGCACAGTCATGGCTCACCACAGCCTCTACCTCCCAGGTGATCCTCCCATCTCAGCCTCTCAACTAGCTGGGATTACAAGCGTGTGTGATCATGCCCAGCTAATTTTTATATTTTATACTAAAAACATTTTATACTAAAAATATAAAAATTAGCCGGGCGTGATGCCACATGCCTGGGTGTGTGGGCGACAGAGCGAGACTCCGACTCAAGAAAAAAATGAAAAGGAAAGAAAGGATTACTTTGATATACTTCAATTGATTGACAAGTCAAAATTAAGACCTGAAGAATAGAGAAGTCATAATGCAAAATTTTAAAGGGGAATCGCACACAGTTTAGTAAATTCAGGAATCAAATTTATTGGGTATTCTGAGGTGGATCCTGCAAATGTAGGGGCAGCTTGCCCTTCAGAGCTCTCGTGAGCAGAACTGTATTTTTCTTCTGCTTTCTTTTTGCACAGTGATACATTTTGTATTTCTCAAGCTGCATTCTTCATAGCATAGCTCAGATGAATTCTTTGCTGTGGTTGATGTCCACATAAACCACTCACAAATCCTTTTCTGTACAACACTTGCTACCAAGTACCTTGATTGAAACACCATGTCAACAAGAATTACATAACAGAAGGAAAGTTACATAAAAACCATGACGGCCATTTCCATTGTCAAACAAATTAAGCAATGATTTTGTACATTGCTGACATCCTGACAACTCCCACTGAATAATGGGTCTTTTTTTTTTTTTTTTTTTCTGAGTTGGAGTCTTGCTCTGTTGCAGAGTTGCGATGTTGGTTCACTGCAACCTCTGCCTCCCGGGTTCAAGCAATTCTCCTGCCTCAGCCTCCTGAGTAGCTGGGATTACAGGCGCAAGCCACCATGCCCGGCTATATATATATATACACACACACACACACACACAAATATATACACACACACACACACACACATACACACACACACACACACACACACACACACACACACACACACATATATATATATTTGTATTTGTGTTTTTTTGTATTTTTAGTAGAGACGGGGTTTCACCATGTTGGCCAGGCTGGTCTCAAACCCCTGACATTGTGATCCACCCGCCTTGGCCTCCCAAAGTGCTGGGATTACAGGCGTGAGCCACCACGCCCAGCCAATATGTCATGCTTTTAAATATTGACTGTGAAAAACAAATGACTAAGGGGCAATATATGAACAGTCAGGAAGCCCATCCTCTTATTGTTCATCTTGCAGGGAATGCTCCCACGTGGTTGCGAATTGTAGGATTTTGGCTAAGCTAAACTAGGATTCATGGTTGGATATGTCTGATGAATGCATGAGTCCACATGTATCCATCTGCCGGAGTTGATTTGTGCTGAGAAAAGAACTGGGGAAGTAGGCTTGTATGAAGGCACTTGATGGAAGGCAGAATGGGTGAAGAGAAGGAGGAAGGGATGGCAAGAAATGCATGGTGCCTCCCCTATAATTTGCTTGCCTTTTTAACTCAGTTTGACATTTTTAAAGAGAAAGGGATGGCTGGGCGCTGTGGCTTATGCCTGTAATCCCAGCACTTTGGGAGGCCAAGGTGGGTAGATCACCTGTGGTCAGGAGCTCGAGCCCAGCCTGGCCAACATGGTGAAACCCTGTCTCTACTAAAAATGCAAACATTAGCTGGGAGTGGTGGCAGGTGCCTGTAATCCCAGCTACTCGGGAGGCTGAGGTGGAAGAATTGCTTGAACCTGGGAGGCAGAGGCTGCAGTGAGCCGAGATCATGCCACTGCACTCCAGCCTGGGTGACAGAGCGACACCACATCTCAAATAATAATAATACTAATAGTTAAAATAAATAAATAAAGAGAAAGGGACTTCAGGAAGAGGCAAAAGAGGGAGATTTCAAGAAGGAATTTGTGAAGTGTGGGGCCATCAGAGCACTGTTCCGATGCCAAATGATAGCACAGGCCACAGAACAGGGAAGACAAGCTTACTTTTCATGTCAGCATAATTTCCACCAAGTAAAACTGTGCAGGGCGTGGGGGTGCATCCCTGAAGTTCCAGATACTCGACCCAGGAGTTTGAGGCTACAGTGAGCTATGACCATGCAGCTGCATTCCAGCCTGGGCGACAGAGCAAGATCTCATCTCTAAAAAACAAACACAAAAACACTGCAGGGAAGGCCATTGACACCATTAAAATAAAATGTGTACATACAGCAAAACTCCACCATAATGCTATGAGCAGAGTCTCAAAATTAAAATAGTTAAATATGAAGGACACATTTTTGCAAGTTTAATGAAATGAAAATGGTGGCTGGAGGGGGGATGGGAATCAATTGCAAATTGTATCATACCAAATTTGTTTTACTAGAGCAAAGGGAATAATCATGAGAGCAGATTATAATAGATGTCTCTGTACTGGGATTTTTGGGTGATTTTGTTTCCCTGCATGTCAGTATTTGTTGCCCAGGCTGGTCTCGAACTCCTGGGCTCAAGCAATCTTCCTGCCTCAACCTCCCCAGTAGCTGGGACTACAGTTGTGCACAACTGTGACTGGATCCAATTTTCTAAAATTATATGATAAAAATATAGTAGTTTTCTCATTTAAATATTTTAAATTTAAAATAGTCATAGGAAATTTCATCTTACATAAGCAAAATGTCTGAAGGTGTCCTGATTTCCTGATTGAACAAATCCTTTTTTTTTTTTTTGGCCAAAGTCTCACTCAGTCGCCTAGTCTCGAGTGCAGTGGTGCAATCTCTGCTCACTGCAACCTCCACCTCCAGGGTTCAAGCAATTCTCCTGCCTCAACCCGCCGAGTAGCTGGGACTACAGGTGTCTGCCATCATGCCCAGATAATTTATTTTTATTTTTATTTTTAGTAGAGACCAGGTTTCACCATGTTGGCCAGGCTGGTCTTGAACTCCTGACCTCAGGTGATCCACCCGCCTTGGCTTCCCAAAGTGCTGGGATTACAGGTGTGAGCCACCACGCCCAGCCAAATCAGGAGTTTTAAATTGGCTATTATACACTTTAGAACAAAATATATTTCAGATCAAGCCTTTCCCTTTGAATAAACAGGTTGATTAACATTGCCATTCATGCTATTTCGGTAGTTGTTGTTACATTGTTTTCTCAAGCATCTCTATGGCCAAAAGCAACAGTTGGGTGTATGAATCATCTAGGAAGGATTTTGAAATACTCATGGCTGCTTACTGCCCTGCTATCACTTCTTTCAATCTGATCTTATTGGGGCTGGAATTTTAAAAACCTTCCCCCAAATCTCGTATTTCCTCTAGCCTGCATTGTTGAAAGCCACCAGAATATATGAGAATGCTATAAAATTTCATAGCCTAGCCTTTACAATATGACCTTCTATGCCTTTCTTTTCTTTCCAGAGACTTTTACACTGCAGGATCTATGCATTTCTATCTAGTTTTATGTCTCCTGGGTGAACCCTCTCCTGCTCTACCACAGGGTCTGTTTGTTCTCACTCTTTCTGTTTTTGATGAGATCATTCCACACTTTATCACCTTCCTGTTTTCCCCTCCCAACCAACCTGTTCAAGGTTCATGTCTAGGGTCAAGTCAGAGATGCTCAACAAGCTTGCTTGCTTGCTTGCTTGCTTGCTTGCTTGCTTTCTTTCTTTCTTTCTTTCTTTCTTTCTTTCTTTCTTTCTTTCTTTCTTTCTCTTTCTTCCTTCTTTCTTTCTTTCTTTCTTTCTTTCTTTCTTTCTTTCTTTCTTTCTTTCTCTCTCTCTTTCTTCCTTCCTTCCTCCCTTCCTTCCTTCCTTTCTCTCTTTCTCTCTTTCTTTCTTTCTCTCTCCTTCCTTCCAACAAGTATCTTTCTTTTCTTTCTTTTTCTCCTTTCTTTCTTTCTTTCTTTCTTTCTTTCTTTCTTTCTTTCTTTCTTTCTTTCTTTCTTTCTTTCTTTCTCTCTTTCTCTCTTTCTCTCTTTCTCTCTTTCTCTCTCTTTCTTTCTGTTTTCGCTTGCTTCCTTTCCTCTCTCTCTCTCTCTCTCTCTCTCTCTGTCTCTGTCTCTGTCTCTCTCTTTCTCTTTCTTTCTTTTGATAGAGTTTCACTCTTGTCGCCCAGGCTGGAGTGCAATGGCACGATCTCAGCCCATTGCAACCTCCACCTCCCGGATTCAAGCGATTCTCCTGCCTCTGTCTCCTGAGTAGCTGGGATTACAAGCATGTGCCACCATGTCCGGCCAAATTTTGTATTTCTTGTACAGACAGGGTTTCACCACATTGGCCAGGCTGGTCTCAAATTCCCGACCTCAGGTGATCCGCCCGCCTTGGCCTCCCAAAGTGCTGTATCTGGCCTCAACAAGCACTTTCAAGGGCCAAGTGAAAAAAAATGTTACTAGGCTAGACACTGAAATGACTCCTAATTACAAAGCTTGTAGCCATTGTCCTGGAGGAAGCACTCACCATCTTGTGGTGGGATTTAGGGAAATGCACAAATTACTAGACAGAATAGATAGAGTAATATTAAGTGCCACCCAACAAGTGGAAGTTCTATACGGTTCAATGGGGAGGAGTTAGCTCTATCCTGAAAGCCTTTCTCCGCTTCTTAATCCATGCTGGCCTGTCCCTTTGCTGAATTACTGTTGGAATTATTATTTATTTATAATAAATAATAATAACTTGTTTTGGCCCTTGGTTATCTATTTCATATATGTTTTAGGTGTGTGTCCTCTCAAATTCCTTGAAATCAGGGTACGTGTTAAATGAGTTTTGTTTTACCCCAGAGTAGCCTATAACAGCAGGGTACCTGGGTTGTATGTCATTGAATTCCAGCTTAGGCAGATCGCCCAAGAGCAGGAATGTGGGTGATGCATGGGTCCTCCAGGGGACTGATGTTAGATGCCCCAGTCTCCAAAAGCCTCCACTAAGTCTTTCTACATCATCAAAGCAAAGTAAAAGCTTTAAGCTTACTCTCCCATCTCCAACACCAGTCTCCGCTTCTCCTCTCAACCAAACTGCATCACTAGCTCCACACATGGAAATCCTGGTACCCCTAAGAGAACGACAGTGACATTTTTCTTTTTGATCCATTATACTTTCCATGCAACACCTCTTGTTGGCAATCTTGGAGATCACCTATTTTTACTTCCCTCCTTGCCTTCCTCCTTCTGATCAGTGAAAAGTAGTGGTTAAGGTATATGGTTTCTAGAACCAAATTATACAGTTTCAAATATTCACTTTGCCACTAACTTAGGCAAGTGATTTTTTTTTTTTTCTTTAATAGAGACAGGGTTTCACCATGTTGCCCAGGCTGGTATCAAGCTCCTGGACTCAAGCAATTTATGTGCCTCAGCCTTCCAGAATGCTGAGACGACAGGTGTGAGCCACTGTGTTCAGCCTAGACAGGTGATTTTATATCTCCACGTCTTTGTTTCCACATCTGTATAATGGTAATACTAATAATAGTAAATACTTCATAGGTGTTTCATAAGTACCATGAGTTGATAGAGTCAAAGTGATTTGAACAATAATTGTGTAATACAGTATTTCACAAGCGCTGTCTTGACCTAGTTTGAAAGACATAACTAAAAACTCTCAATTCCCCTTTTCGGATAGCTTGCTAAACTCCTGCCCTCCGACTACTACTCTTATCAGGTTCAGGTTCTGATTCTAACATCCTTGGGTTGTAATATATAATACTCAACTACCAGAGGCCTCCAGATACCTAACACCCAGGGATAACTCCTTCTTTCTTGGGCCTGTGGAATTATTCAAAATACCCAGTCAGCAGGAACCCACAAAACTTAGCTAACCCCATCCCACCTGCTATACATAAACTCCCCCTACAACTCCAGCTTGCTGTATCCTGTCCCCAGAAGCACACGGCTGTGTGGGCTTGCATGGAAGCCTTCTCTGGTTTGGAGCTATAAGTAATAAACGGTTCTGCTTTTCATCTACCCAAGTGTTATTGTGTTGTGTTCAACTATCCAAAGAACCTATAATCATACTTAATATTATATAATTTGGTAACAACTTAGTATGTGCTAAGCACTCAATAAATGTTTTTTAAGAGCTTCCAGTTTCTGTAAAATTTTGTGCACACAAATGTTGCAGAACTATTTCTGAGAGTAAATCATATTTTATGACACAATCCTTTTTAAGTGTTCAAACTATTTAAACTTTATATTAAAGCTAATCTTAGAAAAACATCTTTTCACATTTAATTTAGTGGACTTTATTATATTCCAATATACAAACGGAAATATGCCACAGTGGAGAATGCAGTTTATATATCTAAAATACAGTTTATTATTTCTAAAGTTAGATATAATTCTTAAAATGTTTTTATTGTGAAAAACATTTCTAAACAAGATTGAAATCAAACCACATGTACCTATCACCAGCTTCAATAATCTGGTTAATATTAATCTATATCCCATATCCTCTTCCCTTGAAATGATAGGGACTCTTTTCTAAAAGTATAATAACAGTATCATTATGATACGTAAAAAACTTGACAATTTCTTAATATTTTCAACTACTCAGTCAGTTTCCAAATTTGTCCAAGTATCACATAGATTCTTTTTTTTTCCTTTTATTTGACTTCTTTGGATCAGGATTCAAGCAGAGTCCATATATTACATTTTATCAGTAAGTGTCTTAAGTTATTTTTAATCTGTCACTTCCCCTTCCTCTTATTTTCCTCTTATTGTTTATTTGTTGATGACATCAGATTGTTGTCCTGTAAAGTTTCCTTTTTTTTTTTTTTTTGTGATAGGGTCTTACTCTGTTGCCCAGGCTGGAGTGCAGTGGTGCAATCATGGCTCAGTGCAGGCTTGACCTTCCAGGCTCAATCGATCCTCCCATCTTAGCCTCCTGAGTAGCTGGGACTACAAGTGCGTGCCACCATGCCTGGCTATTTTTGTTTTTGTTTTTTTTTTTGTCGTTTTTGTAGAGATGTAGTTTCACCATGTTGCTCAGTCTGGTCTCAAACCCCTGGGCTCAAGCAACCCACTCATCTTGGTTTCCCAAAGTGCTGGGATTATAGATGTGAGCCACTGTGCCCAGCCCATATTCTGCCATTTGATGATTAGTTTTCTGTTGGACCTTTTTAGTAATTTTTTTTCTTTTTTTTTGAGACGGAGTCTTGCCCTGTTGCCCAGGCTGGAGTGCAATGGCACAATCTTGGCTCACTGCAACCTTCACCTCCCAGGTTCAAATGATTCTCCTGCCTCAGGCTCCTGAGTAGCTGGGATTACAGGCATCTGCCACCACAACCAGCTATTTTTTGTATTTTTTTTTTTAGTAGACACGGGGTTTCACCATGTTTGCCAGGCTAGTGAACTCCTGACCTCGTGATCCACCTGCCTTGGCCTCCCAAAATGCTGGGATTACAGGCATAAGCCACCATGCCCAGCCTTGTTTTTTTTTTTTTTTTTTTTTTTTTTTAAAGCATTGCTGAGTTACAACTGCACATATTTATAGCATACAATTTGATATGTTTTGACATATGTATACACATGAAACTATTATCACAATCAAGACAAAGAATCTATCACCCTCACAAGTTTCCCAGTTTTCCTTAGTGATAATCCCTTTCTCTCAGTCCTTCCCACTAGCTCATCTTGAGTCACTAATCTGCTTTCTGTCATTGTAGAATAACTTGCATTTTCTAGAATTTTATGTAAATCATAAATCATACATTGTGTATTCATTTTGCCTGGCCACTTTCACTGAGCATAATTGCTTTGAGATTCATCCATCATTGTTGTTCCTTTTTATTGCTGGCTATATTTCATTATATAGATTTACCACAGTTTGTTTACCCATTTATCGATTTACAGATATTTGGACTGTTTCCAGTTTTTGCTATTACAAATAAAGGTTCTCAGAACATTTGTATATAAGTCTTTGTATGGACAGGGCTTTCATTTTTCTTAGAAAAGCACCTAGGAGTGAAATGGCTGAGTTATATGATAGGTGTATGTTTAACCATTTAAGAACCTGCCAAACTGATTTTCAGAATAGTTGTCCATTTTACATTTCCACCAGCAGGGTATGTGTGTTAGTTCCTCCACATACTCTCCAATACCTGTTGTAATCAGTCTTTAATTTTAACATTCTAATAGGTATGTAGTGGTGGCTTATTGGTTTAATTTACATTTCCTTGATGACAGATGATGTGGAGAATCTTTTCATGCTTATTTACCATCTGTATATCTCCTTTGGTTAATGTCTTTGGTCCATTTTAAAATCAGGTGGTTTAGTTTCAGTTGAATTTTAAGAGTTCTTTATATATTTTGAATAACAGGCCTTTATCAGATGGATTTCTTTTGTTTTTGAGACAGAGTCTCACTCTGTTGACCAGGCTGGAGTGCAATGGCTGGAGTACAATCAGCTAACTACAATCTCCACCTCCCAGGTTCAAGCAATTCTCATGCCTCAGCTTCCCAAGTAGCTGGGACTACAGTCATGCACAACTACACCCAGCTAATTTTTGTATTTTTACCAGAGACAGGGCTTTGGCATATTGGCAGGCTGGTCTCGAACTCCTGGCCTCAAGCAATCCACCCACCTTGGCCTCACAAAATGCTGAGGTTACAGGTGTGGGCCACCACGCCCAGCCCAGATGGATCTTTTGCAAATATTTTCTTCCAGTCTGTGGCTTGTTTTCTCATTTTCCTGATATTGTTTTCTGCAGGGCAGAAGTTTTTAATTTTAATGGAAGTCCAGCTAATCAATAATTTCTTTCATGAACCATGTCTTTGGTTATGTGCCTAAAAAGTCATTGCTGTACCCGAGGTCATCTATTTTACGTTCAGGTCTAGATCCATTTTGAGTTGGTTTTTGTAAAAGGTGTAAGGTCTGTGTCTAGATTCATTAGATATAACATCAAGGATGATCTTTACGCACTCTACAACCCTATCGGATTTTCCTCCAATAAGAACAACTCTGTCAGTGAAATAAGGACAGCATTCCTGGAAAAGCTTGATGGTGGTTTGAGTGTTTTCTCGAAGTTCTTTGATTTTAGCACCTTTTACCCCAATAATTCCTCCTGCTAGACTCTGATAAATCAACAGCCTCAACTCACAAAGTCACTTCCTTTATAGTGTTGGTAATTTAAGCATTCCACAGCATCAGATTCGAGCGAGAGCTGGCTGGTTGCAGTCGATGATGGCAACTGCAGGCCCTCTTCCAAGGTAGGGATGATTTTCTTCAGAATTTCTCCAATTGTTTCAATATCAGCGCTGATACTCAATATGCGCTTGGGGCCACTGCTGTCTGGGACTGAAACACTGGCACTGTAGTCTGTACGGAGAGCCTTAATATTCTTGCCTCCTTTCCCAATCACTGCCCCAGCATTCTTGCTCTGAAGCAGAACGCATAATTCAACCATCTCATCAATGTTTCTAGATCTTTTAAATGCTTGTTCCTCTTCCATATCTTCTACAGGGCGTTTACCAAATTCACCATTGGTTTCAGTGTTAGGGAAGGTTTCTTCTGGTTGTTCAGTTTCCATATTCTTTTATTAAATGGGCGCACCAGTTATTATAGATCCTTGCACAGCAGAACTGCAGCGTTCTGGAGCGCACCAGCAACTGACAGCCCAGTGCCGCAGTAGCCCGGATCCGACAGGAAATGGCGGCCCGCGTAATGGCGACTACGTGCTACTAGGCGGAGCCAAGCGCCGACCCCTCCTCCACCCACCCGCGGTACCGAGGTCTCATCCACCGCATCCTCCCCCCACCGTTCGAGACAAAGCCACTGAGGCAGCCCTGACTGTTCCATCCCCGCCGCTTCAGCTACAACCTCGGGCCGGGAGACCCAAGGTGAGGCGGGGCTCACCGTGGGCATTTATTTTATAAGAGGAATTATTTGCTAAAATTGAATTGATGATTTTAAGGATTCACAAAGGTCTCAGGACAAGCAGGAGTCTCCTCTGGTCTGATATGAAGTCTTCCCTTCAATTCTCCAGAAATTTATCCCTTCCTCCCTTCCTCCCTTACTCTTTTCCTTTCTTTTCCCCCTCCCCTCCCCCCCACCTATCCCCTCCCCTCCCCCCTCTCCCTCCCCCTCCTCCTCCCCTCCCCCTCCCGTCCCCCCTCCTCCCCCACCTCCCCTCCCCTCCCCCCCACTCCCCTCCCCTCCCCTCCCCTTCTCTTCCCTCTTCTTTTCTTCTTTTTTTGAGACAGCTTGTCACCCAGGCTGGAGTGCAGTGGTGTGATCTTGGCTCACTGCGCCTCCACCTCCCAGGTTCAAGTGATTCTCCTGCCTCAGCCTCCTCAGTAGCTGGGATTACAGGCAGGCACCACCACACTCGGCTAATTTTTGTATTTTTACTAGAGACAGTGTTTTACCATGTTAACCAGGCTGGTCTTGAACTCCCGACCTCAAGTGATCTGCCCACCTTGGCCTCTCAAGGTGCTGGGATTACAGGCGTGAGCCACCATGCCCAGCTGCAATTCTGCAGACATTTCATAAAATTCCCACTTCCACTAATATTGATAGTCTAAAAAAATTAAATCTGGGTTATCTTTTGCCTCTACAGCACTTGGCTTAGGTGACAGTCCCTATTTTCAAACATCCTCTTTTCTTAACCTTTTTGATGCCAACTCTTGTTTTCTTTCACATATTTCCATTGATCTTTTATTGCTTTCTGCCTTCTGCAGATGGGAGACCTCATTTCCACCCTCATCATTCTGTCCTCCATTTTCCTCAGAGATTTCATCTATTTTAATGACCTCAACTATTCTCTGTGTATATATTATTTCTAAATCTGTATTGAGTCTTGATATCATTCCCACTCTAGCATTAGTTTCTATCTGTGAAACATTTCCATGCATATGTTTCATCATCACCTAATTCATTTATTCATTAAAAAATATTTAATAAACATATTGGCTTCCTACCATGTGACCAGAGTACCTAGGTGAATGAGAACATGGTACTCACCAGCTCAGAGTCCCACCTCATAACTTTTAGATTCCCTCAAAAGTCTCACATTCTTTCACTTACATGCTGCAAGATCTTAGAGTTTTATTTGACTTTTCCTATTTCCTTCTACCCCAGTTCTAATCAGTCATAAACTTCTGCCAATTCTCTATTTTGGATTCTCAAATACTCATTGCTACCATATTAGGTACATGTCATCTCATGCCCAGACTCCAACAAGTCAGCTAGATGCCTAAAATGAGAAAAAAGCTTTTATTCCAGGGCCATTTTATTTCATCCTCCAGTAGACAGATAGATCTTCCTAAATCACAGGCTTCAATGTATAATTCTTCTCTATGACCTTTCACAGCTTTAAAAGAAATAGGCCAAATCCATGAATCTGGAACTCAGTCCCTTTCCTTATTTGACCCATTCATTCTTCCTTTTCACTGTCAAGTACCACTATTCACCTCTTTTGATTCCTTCCCCGCTTCAAAATGCTTCTCCCTCAGCCTTCCTCATGTTTGTAAATGGTAGCTCCTTTCATCCAGTTGCTCAGGCCAAACACTTTAGAGCTGGCCTTGACATCTTGCATTTTCATGTCTAAACTGTCAGTCCTGTTGGATTGCCTTCAAAACATGCCCAGTCTGATCACTTCTCACTCCCCACTGCTACCATACAAGGCTAAGCCACAAATGGTCTCATCTGGACTATCATTAGAGTATCCTAAGTTGGGCATGTTGGTGTGTGCCTGCAGTCCCAGCTACTTGGGAGGATGAGGCTGGAGGATCGCTTGAGCCCAGGAGTTCAAGGCTGCAGTGAGCTGTTACTCTACTACAGCCTGGGCAACAGAGTGAGACCCTGCCTCCCCCACTCACAATCCACTCAATATACACCAGTCACACAATATACACCAGTCAGGGGGATCCCCCACAAGTTTTTTGTTTGTTTGTTTTTTGTTGTTGTTTTTTCTTTTTTTTTTTTGAGACGGGGTCTTGCTTTGTCACCCAGGCTGGAGTGCAGTGGCGCAATCTCGGCTCACTGCAACTTCTGCCTCCCGGGTTCAAGCGATTCTCCTGCTTCAGCCTCCTGAGTAGCTGGGATTACAGGCACATGCTACCACGCCCAGCTAATTTTTGGATTTTTAGTAGAGATGGGCTCACTGTGTTGGCCAGGCTGGTCTCAAACTCCTGACCTCAAGCGATCAACCTACCTCAACCTTCCTTTTTTGTTTTTCTGACAGAGTCTTGCTCTGTCACCCAGGCTGGAGTGCAGTGGCGTGATCTGGGCTCACTGCAACCTCTGCCTCCCGGGTTCAAGAGATTCTTATGCCTCAGCCTCCGAATAGCTGGGATTAGAGGCGAACACCAGCATGCCTAGCTAATTTTATTTATTTATTTTTTTTGAGATAGTTTCCCTCCGTCTGTCACCCAGGCTGGAGCGCAGTGGAGTGATCTTGGCTTGCTGTAACATCTTCTTTCCGGGTTGAAGCGATTCTCCTGCCTCAGCCTCCTGAGTAGCTGGGGTTACAGGCAGGCACCACCACACCGGGCTCATTTTGTATTTTTAGTGGAAAAGGGGTTTCACCTTGTTGGCCAGGCTGGTCTCGAACTCCTCACCTCAAGTGATCCACCTGCCTCGGCCTCTCAAAGCGCTGGGATTACAGGCATGAGCTACAGTGCCTGGCCTAATTTTTGTGTTTTTAGTAGAGACGGGTTTCACCATGTTGGTCAGGCTGGTCTCAAACTCCTGACCTCAAGTGATCCACCTGCCTTGGGCTCCCATAGTGCTGGAATTACAGGCGTGAGCCACCAAGCCAAGCCGGGATCCTTAAGTAAAGAAGAAAAATGAATTATTTCACTCTTTAAAACTTTCCAGGGGAGTTGGCATTTTCCCTGGCTTTAACGTCTTCCTTATACCATCACAGTAACTAGAGGTTTCCTTCTTTCATTTTTGGCTTGTTGTTTTAACCTGTTATGCTGATATCTGGCAGTTCAGCTCTCTCTCAGCTCAGCTGAGCTCCTGACAAATCTGAGGTCTAATTTACCTTAAGCCAAAAGATAGTTAAAAAATAATTTAATCATAGTTTTATTCCAATAAGGATGTGTAAAGTGCCTACTGTATTCCAGGCACTATGCTAAGCTTTGTGGATATGGAGATAAATGAATTATAGCTTTTGCCTCTGAGAGATTAATGGTTTGAAGAGGCCTAGAAGGAAAGTAGCTCATTTCAACACAGTGTGGTAGTAGCTGTGGGTGCTTTGAGGGGCACAGAGGATGAGCACTCGGCACAGATGGGAAGTGAGAGGCCACAGACGTCCTGCAAGAGGAGGTGATGGTTGAGATGAATCCCAAAGCATAAGAGAAGAATGTGGAAGAGATTCTGCAGCATAAGCAAAGTCATTGTCAGCATCAGCAACAAAATCATTAACCTGAATTATTGATTACCTCCTACATACAGTCATGCGTGGCTTGACAATGAAGATATGTTCCAATAAATGTGTCATTAGGTGATTTCACCATTGTGTGAACATCATAGAGATGACTTACACAAAGCTGAATGGTATAGCCTACTATGCACCTAGGCTGTATGGTATAGCCTATCACTCTTAGGTTACAAACCTATGCAGCATGTCACTGTACTAAATCCTATAGGTAATTGTAACACAATGGTAAAAATTTGTGTATCTAACCATATCTAAACATAGAAAAGGCACAGTAAAAACATGGTATAAAAGATAAAAAATGTTACACCTGTAGAGGGCACTTTCCATGAGTGGAGGAAGCAGGACTGGAAGTTGCTCTGGGTGAGTCAGTGAGTGAGTGGCAAGTAAATGCAAAGGCCTAAGACATTACTATATGCTACTGTGGAGTTTATAAAGACTGTACATGTCGGCTACACTCAGCATTTTAAAAAACATTCCTTCTTTGGCCAGGCGTGGTGGCTGATTCCTGTAATCCTTGCACTTTGGGAGGCCCAGGCGGGTGGATCACTTGAGGCCAGGAATTCAAGATCAGCCTGGCCAACATGGTGAAACGCTGTCTCTACTAAAAATACAAAACATTAGTTGGGCACAGTGGCGGGCACCTGTAATCCCTGCTACTAGGGAGGTTGAGGCGGGAGAATCGCTTGAACCCAGGAGGCGGAGGTTGCAGTGAGCCAAGATCACACCACTGCACTCCAGCCTGGGCAACAGAGCAAGACTCTGCCTCAAAAATAAAAATAAAAATAAAAGAATGAATAAAAACTTTTCTTCTTCACGAATATATTGACCTTAGCTTACTATAACTTTTTTCCTTTTATAAACTTTATTTTTTACTTTTTGACTCTTTTGTAATAACACTTAGCTTTAAACACAAATGCATTGTACAGCCATACAAAAATATTTTCTTTTTTATATCTTATTCTATAAGCTTTTTCCTGTTTTAGAATTTGAGGTCTATACAGTGTCAGGATTATCAGTGCCACTGTTTTCCGCCTCCATATCTTGTCCTACTGTAAGGTATTTAGGGGCAATAGCAGGCGTGGAGCTGTCATCTCCTGTGATAACAATGCCTTCTTTGGGAATGCCTACTGAAGCACCTGCCTGAGGGCTTCCTCCATGCTGCCACTCTTCAGAAACATGACCAAAGAAACATGACCAAGATGGTTTGCTTTTCGTTTGTTTGTTTTTTCCATCATCATAGGTTAGCTTGGAAAAAGATAATACAACATGAACAGTCTTCTCTGGTCATGGAAACCTTTTGGTGTTTGGGTCCGTTTTCAAACTTTTCTTAAAATTTGTTTTTGTTTTTGAGACAAAGTCTCACTCTTGTCCCCCAAGCTGGAGTGCAATGGCACGATCTCGGCTCACT
Organism: Macaca nemestrina; assembly: GCF_043159975.1. Lineage (NCBI taxonomy): Eukaryota > Metazoa > Chordata > Mammalia > Primates > Cercopithecidae > Macaca > Macaca nemestrina. Next base: position 127,392,413 of record NC_092134.1, on the reverse strand, counting down.
GCAACCTCCGCCTCCCGGGTTCAAGCGATTCTCCTGCCTCGGTTCCCCCGAGTACCTGGGATTACAGGTGCCTGCCACCATGCCTGGTAGAGACGGGGTTTCACCATGTTGGCCAGGCTGGTCTTGAACTCCTGACCTCAGGTGATCCACCCACCTCGGCCTCCCAAAGTGCTGGGATTACAGGTGTGAGCCACCGTGCCTGGCCAGGTCTGTTTTCAAACTTTTAAAGGAGTTTGATGAGGTCTGCAAAAGCTTCCTCTAAACTTTTCATTGTGAATTTTCTTGGGGAGAGGGTTTTTCTATTTCTTTTCCTGCAGTTTCTTTTTTTATTTTTCTCTTGGCTCTTCTTTAGCTATGCTTTCCTGTTCTAGTTTCAAAAACTCCTCATTAGTCAATTCCTTGGGAACCACCTCTAAGAGCTTCTCAGTGTCATCCGCATCCACACCCATGTTAAAGAGTTGTTTGCCGTCTCAACCACAGTCTTAATTTTTCAGCGTTCTCATCCTTGGGAAATCCTTTGAAGTCATGGACAAAGATATTGAGTGTCTTCTTCCAGAAGCCATTCACACAATATTTGATGACATCGCCCAAAGCTCAAGGAGCATTCTGGATGCAGTCACAGATACTGTAGTCTTTCCAGAATTGTATCAGTGTCTTTTCCAAGTCTTCCTCCTTTGCAGCAATAGCCTGGGCAAAGGTCCTTCTCAGGCAGTAGGCCTGAACTCCTGACCTCAGGTGATCCACCCACCTCCGCTCCCAAAGTGCTGGGATTACAGGCGTGAGCCACCGCCCGGCCAGCATACCGTTGTATAGTACTTTCTTTTATAAGTAGGAGTAAACTCTAAAATAGCAATAAAAGTATAGTAAATACATAAACCAGTCACAAAGTCAATTATTATCAAGTATTAATACATAACTGTACGTAATTGTATGTGCTTATACTTTCATGTAACTAGCAGTGCAGTATGTTTCTTTACACTGGCATCACCACGAATCCATGAGTAACGCATTGCACATTACCTTATGATGGCTACAAAGTCACTGAGCAGCAGGAATTGTTCAGCTCCATTATAATCTTATAATCACATATGTGGTTCTTCATTGACCAAAATGTTATGTTCATGACTATTTATATAATTGGCCCTCCATATCTGCAGGTTTTGCATCCTCAGATTTAACCAATTGACGAATGAAAATATTAACAAACAGAACAATAAAAATAATATAAGCAATACAATATAACAACTATTTACATAGCATTTACATTGCATTAGGTATTGCAAATAATGTAGAGATGATTTAAAGTATTTGTGAGTATGTGTAGTATGTGTATAGACTATATGCAAATACTACCCCGTTTTATATAAGGGACTTGAGAATTTATGAATTTTGGCATATGAGGGGTTCTGGAACCAATCCTTCGTGAATATATATATACACACACACGAATCTTTATATTTATATCATATATATGAATATATACTCATATATTCATGAATATATATGAATATATATGAATATATAATATATATACATATATGAATATATATTCATATATGAATATATATATTCATATATGTATATATTATATATTCATATATATTCATATATGAATATATATACTCATATTCATATATACACACATATTTTATATATACAGAATGTATATAAAATGCTATGAGATGAACTTTCTGTTTATGATTAGTTTTGTATTTTTGTTTAGGACTACATGGTTTCTTTCTTAAATGAGCACTCACAGAGTAGTTGGTGGCATATGTCATGGACACATGAAAACAAAGCTTCCACTGGCTGGGTATGGTGGCTCACACCTGTAATCCCAGCACTTTGGGAGGCCGAGGCAGGTGGATCGCTTGAGCTCAGGAATTCAAGACCAGCCTGGGCAACATGATGAAACCCCATCTCTACAAAGTGTATGCAAATTAGCTGGGCGTGGTGGTGTGTGCCTGTAATCCCAGCTACTCGGAGACTGAGACACAAGAATTGCTTGAACCTGGGAGGCGGAGGTTGCAGTGAGCCAAGATTGCACCACTGTACTCCAGCCTGGGTGACAGAGTGAGACTCCGTCTCAAAAAACCAAAATAAAACCAAACAAAAACAAAACAGAGCTTCCACAGATAAGTGTCCAGTGATAATTAATACCAATAAATGCCCCAGGAAGTTAGGGGAAGAAGACATCTGTTCTAGTCTGAAGGGGCTCTTAGAGGAGGTGGAGTTCAAGCTGAGTCCAAAAGACAGATCGTATTTAGTTAGGAGCAAGGAAGGCACAGGAACAGATACTAACAAGCTCAAGCCAAAAGGAGAAGGCACTGAAGTGTAAGAGGGATGTGCCCCTCCTTCCTCCCTAGCTTGGCCTGTTCCAGTGTGCCCAGCTCCCTTCCCAGAGTATGGGTACTCTAGTTCTTCTCCAAGTGCTTTATTTTTATTTTTATTTTTTTAAGACAGAGTATCTCTCTGTTGCCCAGGCTGGAGTACAGGGGCATGATCTTGGCTCACTGCAACCTCCACCTCCCTGGTTCAAGCAATTCTCATGCCTCAGCCTCCTGAGTAGTTGGGACTACCAGCATGTGCCACCAAGCCCTCCAATTGCTTTATGATAGCAGCGGGTTCCCAACAACCCCCTCTGTACTCTTTAGGCATGAAATCAGGCAAGTAGCCAACAACAGAGTGGAGCCTCCAGAGGGAACCTCTGGGTGTGAGCAGTCCAGGCACTGCCCTGGGCACTGGCATTATGCCCTGTCACAGAAGTCCTCTGCTCTTTCCACAGGCCCTGGCCACCTGCAGACTACATCTCATCAGTTAACAAGCTATTAGGATAGGGTTCTTTCACCAAGTATTCACCTAGAAACAGGATAATTTTCCATCCTTGACGCCTCTGCATACCTCTTACCTGTCCCTTCTTATTTTTCTTAAATTTCTTTTTACCAAATTATTATTTTTTCAGACAAGGTTTCACTCTGTCACCCAGACTGGAGTGCAGTGGTGTGATCATAACTCACTGCACCCTCAACCTCCCAGGCTCCAGCGATTTTCCCACCTCAGCCTCCAGAGTAGCTGGGACCACAAGCATGCCACCATGTCTGGTTAATTTTTGTACTTTTTGTAGAGACAGGATTTCAACAAGTTGCCTAGGCTGGTCTCCAACTCCTGAGCTCAAGCAATTCACCTGTCTTGGCCTCCCAAAGTGTTGGGATTACAGGCATGAGCTACCTTGCCCTGTTTACTTAAAAAAAAAATTTTTTTTTAAATTTATACTATAAGTTAGGTCTGGCTATGTTGCCCAAACTGGTCTCAAACTCCTGGCCTCAAGGGATCCTTCCACCTCAGCCTCCCAAAGTGCTGGGATTAAAGGTGTGAGCCACTATATTCAACCGTCCTTAAGCAAATACTTTTGTTTGTTAGTTATGCCATCCTCCTGACCATGATCATAATTCTAACATGTCTTTGCTAAAGGAGAAAAAAAAAAAAAAAAAAAGCAATAACAGTGAACACTTCAAACACAGAAACTGTTACAGGATCTCTGTGGTGTCAGTTTTCTGGCTGGAAACCTCTGTGGCGGGTGGTGCCTTTGCCTGAGTTCTTGTCCTGCATCCAATGAGAATGAGGTACACAGACAAGCGAAGGGTGAGTAAGACAAAGACGATCTTTAGTAAAGTGTTAGAACAGCTCAGAGGAGAGCCGCAGTGGGACGCTCCTCTCTGTAGGTAGGTTGTCCGTGGAGTGTTCAGCTCTCAGCAGAACAGAGGCCCTGGAGAGGGTTGCTCCTCTCTGCTACTGGTCTTCCCAATGTCTGTTGCTCTCAGCAGAAAAGAGGCCCTGAAGAGGGTTGCTTCTGTCTGCAGAGGGTCATCCCACCCCACCGTTTCTCCCTCTCTGAGTCCTCTCCATCCTCTGCCCTGTTCTGACTGAGCCCTGGGCTTTTATGGACTTCAGAGGGGAGGAAGTGCAGGCTGATTGGTTCATGGGCAGCCAATGGGCAGCCAGACCGGCAGCCCACAGGCCTTCAAGTCCTTTTGTTAGGACTACATGGCTTCCTCCCTGGCCTGAAGGTGGGGCCTCACCAGGGACCTGTCCCCTTCCACCCAGGAATCTGCTTCCTGCTGCCATTCTTGGCCCCGGGGCTTGGCCTCAACCCTGCTCCCAGATCAGAGTGGGCACAGGGAGTGGAGAGAGGCCAGGCAGGGAGAGCAGACACCCCCAAGCCCGCAGGGACAGGGTCTGGGGGCCCCGAGGAGCCCCAGGGGTGCAGGCTACGAAGACTCTCGGGTCCTGCGCTAACTCTGAAGGGTGTAACTCGGCAGGCGTGGGGCTTCTGCTCGTCTCGGGCTCCTGCCTGCCTGCTCTGTAGAGCCTGGTAGGCCCAGGTCTGCAGCCGTGGGTCTATGGCAGAGATTCTGCCTGCTCCTGGGCCCCCCAAGAACACAGGGAGGCTCAGATCCACAGCAGCAGTTTGGGCAGTTGCAGCCCCGCCCAGGAGAGCAGGGCCTCTGCCTGCTCCGTGGAGCGGGAGGCCTGGGTCTGCAGCTGCATTTGGGAGCTCCCAACTTAACTCACAAGGGGCGGGGCTCCCCCTGGCTCCATGTAGAGTGCAGCCCCAACCCCGTGCCTCCTTGCTGCAGCCAGCGTGATGGCAGCAGCCACTGCCATCAAAACCAGTTCATTTCTGGTTGGAGGAGTTCTGCTGAAGGAAGACACCAGGGTTGCCCTTGAATCCCAAGAGCAGGAAGCCCAGGCCTACTCTTTGGCACTTAGGGAGTGAGGATAAACTCTCTCAGAGGTGGTGCAGTCTCTCCTCCTTGCTTTGCTTAGGGTATTTGCTTTATGCTTCTTGGCCTACTCGCTGATTGGCTTCTTTCTCTTCCATCTGCACTTGGTAGAAATATTTCAGTTCCACTCTGGGAGGTCGAGGCAGGTGGATCACCTGCGGTCAGGAGCTCGAGACCAGCCTGACCAATGGGGTGAAACCCCGTCTCTACGAAAAATACAAAAATTAGCCGGGCCTGGTGGTGGGCGCTTGTAATCCCATCTACTTGGGAGGCTGAGGCAGGAGGATTGCTTGAACCTGGGAGGTAGAGGTTGCAGTGAGCCGAGATTCCACCGCTGCACTCCAGCCTGGGCAACAGAGCGAGACTCCATCTCAAAAACAAAATTTTTTTTTAGTTTTCAGCCATAGCTCTACATGACCTGCCATCTTCATCACTCAACTCTGATTGACTTGTGACTTCCTGCAGCATTTCCTAGAAAATGGAATTGGCCCTGCAGGGGTTGGTAGTTTACTTTATCCCAATCAGCTGTGACCAGGGGAGCGTATTTACAGCTATGCAGAGGGCTGTTTCACCTTTTGGCAGGGGTTAGGTGAGGGGTTGTTTACACAGAGGATCTGAGCACCTAAAGATTTCTATTAATACAAGAGAACTTGAAGCAGACACTGAAAATTGGTTCCCTTTTTAATCATTTTCTAGTTTGGCTCCTTGAAAGCTTAACACCGTTTCTCAGACTTCTTTGCAGCTAGGACTCTGCCAGGCAGAAGCAAGATCATGTACAGAGTCCTAGCCGCAAAGAGGTGGAAACCTTAGAGTAATGTGAAGAGGCCGCCATGTTTGGGGAGATGGTATTTCCGGCAGGCAGGTGGCAGAGGCGACTAGTTCCTCCAGGGCGACTGTGGTGCAGTTTCCAGCATACAGTCTCTCATGGTATCGGTGCCAAGCAGTGGCTGCTGTGGTGTTTTTCCGAAATAGTTCTCTATTGTGACTAGGTATCATTTCTGGATTATCCTGACTTTGTGAGGGTAAACGTCTGGAACCTTTGATGGCAGTTGGATATTGTCACAACATGCAAGCATGTAATTTTTGTGGTTTGTAAAAGTATTATTCTGATACAGATTTGAAATGGAAAAAAAGCAAAAGACCCCTTCCTCATAGACTGAGAAGCACTGGCTCTCTATTGCTTTTTTTTTTTCTTTTTTGAGACAGAGTCTCACTCTGTCGCCCAGGCTGAAGTGCAGTGGTGCAATCTCAGCTCGCTGCAACCTCTGCCTCCTGGGTTCAAGCGATTCTCCTGCCTCAGCCTCCTGAGTAGCTGGGACTACAGGCGTATGCCACCATGCCTGGTAATTTTTTGTATTTTTAGTAGAGATGGGGTTTCACTCTGTCAGCCAGGATGGTCTCGATCTCCTGACCTCATGATCCGCCCGCCTCGGCCTCTCAAAGTGCTGGGATTACAGGCGTGAGCCACCGTGCCTGGCCACTGCTTTTGTTCTTGAGCTGAGTGAGCCACTGGGCAAGCCACAATCTGTGTAGAAGCTGCAGAAGGCTCCTGTGCAATTTGCACTCTTACAAAACACCTGTACTTGTATAAACGACAAGGCAGGACTTATTTCCAAAGAAATATAGAACTGAAAGTGATAACTCTTTTTTTTTTTACAACAAACATGAATAGTAAATCATGAATCTGTCCAAATATTAGGACACATTTGAGACAGGACAATGTCACTGCTTTCTTTGCCATGTACTCCATCTACCCTGGGGTTAGGTTAATACATAAAATGATTTGACACTGGAGTAATCTACACAGTGCCAAATTGCAGTTATTTAAAGGTGCAAGATACGATGTATTTTAACTGGGATTGCACTGTATGGTGTCTTTGTATGTGCATACACATACATAAAGTTTTACGTTCCATAAAAGCATGGAAAATTGATGATGATATTTTTAGCAAACATGAAACAATGTGCTGTTGCTGCAAATACAAAGCCTTTCTCCAGGGGGATTATAAAATGGATATTATTATATTTTTATAATGCTTATCACCGCTATTAGAACAAGAACGTTTTGGAATATATCATTCAACAGCTGGCCTGCCATGTGCTGGCTGAATAAAATCATGGGACTCAGGCATAAAAGGAGCAATTTCCCACATCATTTTTGTTGTTGTTCTTTTTTTAGTCATAAAAACAGACTAGATGATCATTCAAAATACACTCTCAGAAAGACAGGAATACTACATTTTGTGCAAATAGTTAGGTCCCTGAAAAAAATTTGTTTGGGTTAATTTTTCCTTCTATAATTGAGTGCCATTTTGTACACATGCGAAACAATACATTTTAAAGAAAATTCTGAATCTTTAAAAAATATAATCATCCTCAATTTTTATGACACAATATTTGTTTCTTACTAATAATCTAAGTAATAAATGCAGATGACTAAAAAGTAAAAATACCATTAATGTAATAAAAAGCAAGTCACCCAGCTGACATTTCTCTTCCGCTAGTCCCATGTCTCTGGGATTGACCCTTTTTACTTTTCCTGTCTTTGCGTCTTCTGAAGATTGTTACCATAAATTGCAACAATATGCCTTTACGGTTGTTTATTGTTTTACTAGCTGAGACATTATATGACTGATTTCCTACTATGATAGATGAAGAGTCAGTTTACTTGCAGTGCTCTCAGTCTTATTCTCTAGCCTCTTCCATTATCAGTGGTATCAGTTCCTCCACTGGCTGTCTCTGTAACTTCAAATTTATTTCATTTCTTAGTCTTGACCCAAGAACCTTATAAAAGCAGTTCCTCTTAGGGTCCCACTATTTCCTCTATTATTTTAGAACTGGCTAAGTATTTAGTAGAATGTTCTTCAATTTGAGTTTGTCTGATGTTTTCTCACGATTACATTAAGGTTATTCATTTTGTTTAACTTTTAAGTTCAGGAGTACATGTGCAGGTTTGTTATATAGGCTAACGTGTGTCATAGGAGTTTGTCATACAGATTATTTTGTCACCCAGATGTTAAGCCTATTACCCAATAGTTATTGTTCCTGATCCTCCTCCCAGCCTCCACATTTTGATAGGCCCCAGTGTGTATTGTTCCCCTCTGTGTGTCCATTTGTTCTCATTTATTTAGCTCTCACACTTGTAAGTGAGAATATGTGGTATTTGGTTTTCTGTTCCTGTGTAAATGAACGTACACATGCGTGTGTCTTTATGGTTAGAATGATTTATATTCCTTTGGGTATATACCCAGTGATGGGATTGCCGAGCTGAATAATAGATTTGTTTTTAGTCCTTTGAGGAATCACTACGATGTTTTCCACAATGGTTGAGCTAATTTACACTCCCACCAACAGTATATAAACATTCCCTTTTCTCTACAACCTTGCCAGCATCTGTGTTTTTTGTTTTGTTTTGTTTTGTTTTTGTTTTTTTTTGAGACAGAGTCTTGCTCTGTCACCCAGGCTGGAATGTAGCGACGTGATCTCAGCTCACTGCAACCTCCACTTCTCGGGCTCAAGCAATTCTCCTGCCTCAGCCTCCCAAGTAGCTGGGATTACAGGTACTTGCCACTATGCCCGGCTAATTTGTGTATTTTTAGTAGAGACAGGATGTTGCCATGTTGGCCAGGCTGGTCTCAAACTCCTGACCTCAGGTGATCTGCTCACCTTAGCTTCCCAAAGTGCTGGGATTACAGGTGTGAGCCACTGTGCTGGGTCTATTTTGACTTTTTAATTGCCATTCTGACTTGAATGAGATGGTATCTCACTGTGGTTTTGATTTGTACTTCTCTAATGATCAGTGATATTAAGCTTTTTTTCATATGCTTGTTGGCTGCATATATGTCTTCTTTTGAAAATTGTCTGTTCTTGTTCTTTGACTACTTTTTGTTTTTTTTCCTATACATTTGTTTTAGTTCCTTATAGATGCTGGATATTAGATCTTTGTCAGATGCATAGTTTGCAAATATTTTCTCCCATTCTGTAGGATGTCTGCTTACTCTGTTGATAGTTTCTTTTGCTGTGCAGAAGCCTTTAGTTTAATTAGATCCCATTTGTCAATTTTTGCTTTTGTTGCAATTGCTTTTGGCGTCTTCATCATGAAATCTATGCCTGTTCCTGTGTCCAGAATGGTATTGCCTAGGTTGTCTTCCAGGGTTTTTATAGTTTTGGGTTGTATGTTTAAATTAAGTCTTTAAGGCTGGGCGTGGTGCATCACGCCTGTAATTCTAGCACTTTGGGAGGCTGAGGTGGGCTGATCATCTGAGGCCAGGAGTTGGAGACCAGCCTGGCCAACATGGAGAAATGCAGTCTCTATTAAAAAAAAAGTAGACAAATGAGCTGGGCATGGTGGTGTGTGCCTGTAATCCCAGCTACTTGAGAGGCTGAAGCAGGAGAATTGCTTGAACCCAGGATGTAGAGGTTGCAGCGAGCCGAGATCATGCCACTGCACTCTAGCCTGGGTGACAGAGGGAGATTCCATCTAAAAAAAAAAAAAAAAAAAAAAAAAAAAAATATATATATATATATATATATATATATATATATATGGTATAAGGAAGGAGTTCAATTCCAGTCTTCTGCATATGACTAGCCAGTTATCCCAGCACCATTTATTGAATAGAGAGTCCTTTCCCATTGCTTGTCTTTGTTAGCTTTGTCAAAGATCGGATGTGGCATCACCTACAGACATGTATGTAGGTATATGGCATTATTTCTAGGCTCTCTATTCTGTTCCATTGGTCCATGTGATTGTTTCTGTACCAGTACCATGCTGTTTTGGTTACTGGAGCCCTATAGTATAGTTTGAAGTCAGGTGGTGAGATGCTTCCAGCTTTTTTCTTTATGCTTAGGATTACCTTGGCTATTTGGGCTCCTTTTTGGTTCCATACAATTTTTAAAATAGATTTTTCTAATTCTGTGAAGAATTTCATTGGTAATTTAATAGGAATAGCACTGAATATATACATTGCTTTGGGCAGTATGGCTACTTTTATTGATTCCTCCTGTCCATGAGCATGAAATGTTTTCCCATTTGTTTGTGTCATCTCTGATTTCTTTTTTCTTTTCTTTTCTTTTTTCCTCCCTCCCTCCCTCCCTCCCTCCCTCCCTCCCTTCCTTCCTTCCTTCTCTCTCTCTTCTCTCTTTCTTTCTCTGTCTCTCTCTCTTTCTCTCTCTCTTTCTCTCTCTCTTTCTCTCTCTCTTTCTTTCTTTCTTTTTGACACAGTTTCACTCTGTCACCCAGCCTGGAGTACAGTCGAGAGATCTTGGCTCACTGCAACCTCCGCCTCCCAGGTTCAAGCAATTTTCATGCCTCAGCCTCACAAGTAGCTGGGGTTACAGGCACGTGCCACCATGCACAGCTAATTTTTGTATTTTTAGTAGAGACGCGGTTTTGCCATGTTGACCAGGCTGGTCTCAAACTCCTGACCTCCAGTAATTCACCTGCCTTGATCTCCTAAAGTGCTGGGATTACAGGTGTGAGTCACCACGCCCGGCCATCTCTGGTTACTTTGAGCAGTGTTTTGTAGTACTCCTTGCGGAGCTCTTTTACCTCCCTGGGTAGCTGTATTCCTCGGTATTGTATTCTTTTTGTGGCAATTGCGAATAGGATTGCATTTCTGATTTGACTGTCAGCTTGACTGTTTTTGGTGTATAGGAATGCTAGTGATTTTGTACATTTGTTTTGTATCCTGAGGCTTTGCTGAAGTTTTTTTATAAGTTTAAGGAGCTTTAAAGTTGAGATTATGGGTTTTTTTTTAAGATATAGGATCATATTGTCTACAAACAGGGATAGTTTGACTTCCTCTTGTCCTATTTGGATGCACTTTATTTGTTTCTTTCTCTTGCCTGATTGCTCTGGCCAGGACTTCCAATATGATGTTAAATGGGAGTGATGAGAGAGGGCATCCTTGTCTTGTGCCAGTTTTCAAAGGGAATGCTTCCAGCTTTTGTCCATTCAGTATGATGTTGGCTGTGGGTTTGTCATAGATGGCTCTTACTATTTTGAGGCATGTTCCTTCAATACCTAGTTTATTGAGAGTTTTCTACATGAAGTGATGTTTGATTTTATTGAAAGCCTTTTTTGCATCTATTGAGATAATCAGTCTTTAGTTCTGGTCATGTGATGAATCACATTTATTGATTTGTGTATGTTGATCCAAACTTGCATCCCAGGGATAAAGCCTACTTGATTATGGTTGATGAGCTTTTTGATGTGCTGCTGGATTTGGTTTGCCAGTGTTTTGTTAGAGGATTTTTGCATCAATGTTCATCAAAGGATTGGCCTGAAGTTTCCTTTTTGTTGTTGTTGTTGTGTCTTTGCCAGGTTTTGGCATCAGGATGATGCTGGCCTCATAGAATCAGTTAGGGAGGAGTCCCTCCTCCTAAGTTTTTTGGAATAGTTTCAGTAGAAATAGTACCAACTCTTCTTTGTACATTTGGTAGAATTTGGCTTGAATATGTCTGGTCCTGGGCTTTTTTTTTTTTTTTTGGTAAGCTATTTATTACTGATTCAGTTTTGGAGCATATTATTGGCCTGTTCAGGGATTTAGTTTCTTCTGGCTCAGTCTTGGGAGGGTGTATGCATCCAGGAATTTGTTCATTTCTTTTATATTTCCTTGTTTATGTGCATAGAAGTGTTTGTAATGTTATTTGATGGTTATTTGTATTTCTGTAGAGTCAGTGGCAATATCCCCTTTAACATTTCTAATTGTGTTTGTTTGGATCTTCTCTCTTTTATTCTTTATTACTCTAGCTAGTGGTCTATCTAGTTCATAAATTTTTCCAGAAAACCACTTCTTGGATTTGCTGATCTTTTGAGTGTTTTCTCATGTCTCAATCTCCTTCAGTTCAGCTCTGAGTTTAGTTATTTCTTGTCTTCTAGCTTTGGGGTTGGTTTTCTCTTGATTCTTTAGTTCTTTTAGTTATGATGCTAGGTTGTTAAATTAAGTTCTTTCTAACTTATTGATGTGGGCATTTAGTGTTGGAAATTTCTCTCTTAACACTCCCTTAGCTGTGTTCCAGAGATTCTGGTATGTTGGATCTTTGTTCTCATTAGTTTCAAAGAACGTCTTATTTTCTGCCTTAGTTTCATTATTTACCCAAAAGTCATTCAGGAGCAGATTGTTCAACTTCCAGGTAATTGTATGGTTTTGAGCAGATTTCCTAGCCTTGATTTCTAATATGATTGTGCTGTGGTCTGAAAGACTGGTTGTTATGATTTCAATTCTTTTACATTTGCAGAGGAGTATTTTGTGTTCAGTAATGTGATCAATTTTAGAGTAAGTGTCATGTGGCAATGTGAAGAATGCATATTCTGTTGCTTTTGGGTGGAGATTTCTGCAGATGTCTATCAGGTCCAGTGCTGAATTCAGGTCCTAGATGTCTTTGTTAATTTTCTGCCTAGGTGATCTGTCTAATACTCAGTGGGTGTTGAAGTCTCCAGATATTATCGTGTGGGAGTCTATGTCTCTTTGAAGGACTCTAAGAACTTGCTTTATGAATCTGGGTGCTCCTGTGTTGAGTGCATATATATTTAGGATAAGTAGGTCGTCTTGTTGAATTGAACCCTTTCCCATTATTTAATGCCCATCATTGTCTTTTTTTATCTTTATTGATTTAAAGTCTGTTTTGTCTGAAATTAGGATTGTAACCTCTGCTTTATTCTGTTTTCCATTTGCTTAGTAGATATTTCTACATTCCTGTATTTTGAGCCTGTGGGTGTCACTGCATGTGAAATGGATCTCTTGAAAGCCACATACCAATGGGTCTTGGTTCTTTATCCAGATTGCCACTCTGCGTCTTTTGATTGGGAGCATTTAGTCCATTTACATTCAAAGTTAGTATTGATATGTGTGGATTTGATCCTGTCATCATGATGTTAGCCAGTTATTATGCAGACTTGTTTATGTGATTGCTTTCTAGTGTCACTGGTCTGTGTACTTCATTGTGTTTTCATAGTGGCTGGTAGCAATCTTTTCTTATTTAGTGCTTCCTTCAGGAGCTCTTGTAAGGCAGGTCTAGTAGTAATGAATTCCCTGAGCATCTGCTTGTCTAAAAAGGATCTTATTTCTCCTTTGGTTTTGAAGCTTAGTTTGGCCAGATATGAAATCCTGGGTTGGAATTTTTTCTTTAAGAATGTTGAATATTGGCCCCCAAACTCTTCTGGCTTATAGAGTTTCTTCTGAGAGGTCCATTATTTGTCTGATGGGCTTCCCTTTGTAGGTGACATAATATTTCTAGCTGCCTTTAACATTGTTTCTTTTATTTCAACCTTGGAGAATCTGATGATTGTTTCTTGGGGATGATCTTCTTGTAAAGTATCTTATTGGGGTTGTCTGCATTTCCTGAATTTGAGGGTCGGCCTCTCTAGCTAGGTTGGGGAAATTCTCATGGATGATATCCTAAAATATGTTTCCCAAATTGCTTACACTGTCCTAATCTCTTTCAGGGGCATCAGTGAATCATAGATATGGTCTCTTTATATTATCCCATATTTCTCAGAGATTTGGTTCATTCCTTTTCATCTTTTTTCTCTATTCTTGTGTTACTGTCTTATATCAGAAAGCCAGTCTTCCAGCTCCGAGATTCTTTCCTCTGCTTGGTCTATTCTGCTATTAATACTTGTGATTACATTATTAAATTCTTATAGTGTGTTTTTCAGCTCTATGAGGTCAGTTACGGTCTTTCCTATACTGGCTATTTTATCTGTCAGTTCCTGAATCATTTTATTGTGATTCTTAGCTTCCTTGGATTGGGTTTCAATGTACTCCTGCATCTCAATGATCTTCATTGCTCTCCATTTTCTGATTTTTTTTTTTTGAAGGAGAGTCTCACTCTGTTGCCCAGGCTGGAGTGTAGTGGCGTGATCTTGGCTAACTGCAACCTCTGCCTCCCAGGTTCAAGTGATCCTCCCACCCCAGCCTCTCGAGTAGCTGGGATTACAGGCGTGCACCACCATGCCTGGCTAAGTTTTGTATTTTTAGTAGAGTTGGGGTTTCACCATGTTGGCCAGGCTGGTCTCAAACTCTTGGCCTCAGGTGATCCTCCCACCTCAGACTCCCATAGTGCTGAGATTACAGGCATGAGCCACCACACCTGTCCCATATTCTGAATTCTATTTCTGTCATTTCAGCCATCTCAGCCTGGTTCAGAACCCTTGCTCCTTGATGGTTCAACTCATCCATTTCCCTGGAGTCACTGGGGGCCAGAAACAAATCCCAGTGCAGGGTAGCCCCATGCAGGATTCCCCGATTCTTCCTGCTTCAGTCCAGCTTCTGTGTCTTCCCTCCATCCACTCTCAGTGCTTTTCTTCTGAAGGTCTGTTAGGAGTGTACCAGTTGTCTTGGTCTCTCAGTAGCAGCTGCTCCCCCTGGCTATGTCTAGTCAGCCATCTTTCTTTCTCTCGAGGTTATTCATTTTAAGGAAGAATATTACAGAGGTATTAGAACCCTCCCAGTGCATAACATGATGTTAATATGTCATTACTTGTGAAATTAACCTTAATTATCTGGTTACTGTGGTATCTGAAGGCTTCTCCACTTTAAATTACTATGTTTTCTGTGTAACAATACATCTTTGAAGGAAGGTACTTTGAAACTATGCAAATATCCTCTTTCTTCTTAAACTTTCACTCACAAATATTAGCATTAATTGGTGGACCTTGCCAGTAGCAATGATTATAGTAGTGTTCTAATATTTATTTTTAAATTTTCTTCATTTTTCTACTTGTTAATACAGTTTTTCGGTAAGGTGGAGTTCTCTCTTCTCCATCAGTTATTTATGGTTAATCATTTATTTATATCTGTATGGAGTCATGGATATTTACTTTATTCTTTAGATTATAATTCTGTATTTTATTTTATTGTTTTCAGCTTTGGTCACTGGGAGCTTTTTAAAATGAACTTCCATGACATTTTGACGAGCCTCCACTTTTTGTTTTTTGGTGTGTGTGTGTGTGTGTGTGTTTTGTTTGTTTGTTTTTTTTTTTTTTGCACCTCATTACTTTCTGGCAATGTGAGATGATCCAGTCTTATTTTGTATTTTTCCTGTCACAGCCTTGAAATCAATCACTTCCCTAAGGAGTCCTGGTTCTTTTTAAGAATGATATCTGGGGGCTGGGTATTGTGGCTCATGCCTGTAATCCCAGCATTTTGGAAGGCTGAGGCAGGAGGATTGCTTGAGGCCAGGAATTTGAGACCAGCCTGGGCAAAATAGTGAGGCCCCATCTCTACAAAAAGTAAATAACAAAACTGGGCATGGTCCACCTGCCAACTACTTGGGAGGCTGAGTTAGGAGGATTGCTTGAACCTGGGAAGTTGTGGCTACAGTGAACCATGGTTGCAATACTGCACTCCATAGCCTGGATGGCAGAGCAAGACCCTATATGAAAAAAAAATGGTATTTAGAAACCACAATCTTGACACTAGTTGTCTTTGTTGCTGTTGGGGGTATGACTAATTCTAGGTCTTCTCAGTGAGTTAGTATATACACATATATACATTTATTTCTCTAGCTATCTATTAAAAATCAACAAGATTCATAATGTTACTACTGATCCAATCCAGTTCTTCAAGGTTGATTCTGGCATTCCCTTTTTGTTTATTTATAACTTTTTTCTCTGACAATGAGAAACCTGTTGCTCAAATCTAAAATACATTTATCTAATTAACCTAGTCTACATTTAGTAGTTTCAATTCTAACTTACACACTTCTGAAAAACAAATTTATCAATTAGACTACAATGTTTTGTACAGTGCCTTTTTTAGCCTTACACTAGGCACTAAAAATGCTGTTTCCCAAAGTATCTTATGTCAGCTCCTTTCTTTACCACCCTCTTCAATGAGGGTATGCCGTTTTGTATAATAAAGTTAGATTTATTTTTCACAGTCTGCATTCCATATTGGGTTCCATCCACATCTGATTGCTTTATAAAGAATTGCCTACAGTGAAAGTTTTCCTTTGTGGTATACAGTTCTGAAATTTTGAGAGATGCATGGTCATGTGTTTACCATCACAGTACCATACCAGACAATTACATTACCTCCAAAATACATTTGTTCTATCATTTTCTTCTTCTTCTTCTTCTTCTTCTTTTTTTTTGAGACAGGTTCTCTCTGTCACCTAGACTGGGGTGCAGTGGCACAATCTTGGCTTGCTACAATCTCTGCTCTCCAGGCTCAAATGATCCTCCCACCTCAGCCTCCCAAGTAGCTGGTAACATGGGCACACACCACCACACTCGGCTATTTTTTCCCTCATTTTTGGTAGAGATGGGGTCTCACCATGTTGCCCAGGCTGGTCTTGAACTCCTGAGCTCAAGCAATCTGCTTGCCTCAGCCTCCCAAAGTGCTGGGATTACAGGCGTGAGCCACGGAAACTGGACTTGTTCTATCTTTTTGTAATCAAATTCTTCCAGCTCACAATTCCTATAAATCACTGACCTGGTTTCCATTTCTAGAATTTTCCCTTTGCCAAAAAGTTATTTAAATGAAATCATGCAATATATAGTCTTTGGGGTCTGGTTTCTCTTAGGGAATTGTGTTTAAGGAATCATCTGTGTTGGCTTTTTAACATTTAATTTTGTTATTTATTATTTTCTATGGATACATAATAGTTCTACATGTTTATGTATTACATATGATATTTAGATATATGCCAACAATGTGTAATAATCAAATATGGGTAATTGGGATACCCATCACCTCAAACATTTATCATTTCTTTGTGTTGGGAACATCCCAAATCTTCTCTTCTAGCTTTGAAATATACAAGAAATTATTGTTAGCCATGAGCACTCTATTGTGCTGCCAAACACTAAATCTTATTCCTTCTATCTAAATATATTTTTATTCATTAACCAATCCCTCTTCACCCCCACTTTTCCACTACCCTTTCCAGCCTTAGGTAAACACCATTATATTTACTACCTCCATGAAATCAATTTTTATTTTAACTCCCACACATGAGTAAGAACACACAATATTTGTCTTTCTGCACCTGGCTTATTTTATTTACCCATAATGTCCTCCAGTTCCATCCATCTTACAGCAAATGACAGTATTTCTTCCTTTTATATGGTTGAATGAGATTTCATTATATATATAGACCACATTTTCTTTAGCTAGTCATCCATTGGTAATCACTTAAGTTGATTCTATATTTTGGTTATTGTGAAGAGTGCTGCAATAGACATGGGAATACAAATATCTCTTCAATATCCTGATTTTCTTTCTCTTGCCTATATACCCAGCATTGGGATTGCTGAGTCACATGGTAGTTCTATTTTTAGTTTTTGGAGGAACCATCATAATGTTCTTTATAGTGGCTGTACTAATTTGCATTCCCACCAACAGTGTACAAGTGTTCCTCTTTCTGTACATCCTCACTAACATTTGTTACTGCCTGCCTTTTGAATAAAAGCCATTTCAACTGGGGTGAGATGATATGTCAGTGTAGTTTTTCTTTGCATTTATCTGATGATTAATGATATTGAACTTTTTTTATATACTCATGGGCCATTTCTATGTTTTATGTTTTTTAAGAAATGTCTATTGAGGTCTTTTTGCCTATTTTTAAATTAGATTAATAAATTTTTGCTATTAAATTGTTTGAATTTCTTATATATTCTGGTTCTTAATGTTGGATTGGTAATTTGCACATATTTTCTCCTTTCTCTGGGTTATCACTTCACTTCATCGATTGGTTTCCTTTGTTCTGCAGAAGCTTTTTAGTTTGATGTACTCTCATTTGTCCATCTTTGCTTTGGTTTGTTTGTGCTTTTGAGATCTTTCCCAAAAAATCCTTGTCCAGACCAATGTCCTGAGTCATTTTTCCTATATTTTCTTCTTGAAGTTTTTTAGTTTCCGTTTTTACATTTAAGTTAATTCATTTTGAGTTGGTTTTTGTATATATTAAGAGATAGAGATTCAGTTCCAGCACCATTTATTGAAAATATCTTTTTCCCCAATGTGTGTTCTTGGTGTCTTCGCCAAAAATTAGTTAGATGTAAGCGCATGAATTTCTTTCTGTGTTCTTTATTCTGTTCCATTGGTCTATGTGTCTATTTTTATTTTAATACCATACTATTTTGATTATTACAGCTTTGTAGCGTATTTTGAAGTCAGGTAGTGTGATGCCTCCAGCTTTGTTCTTTCTGTTTAAAATTGCTTTGGCTATTTGGGGTCTTCTGTGGTTCTGTACAAATTTCAAGATTGTTTTTTCTATTTCTATGAAGAATATCATTGGTATTTTGATAGGGATTGCACAAAATCTGTAGATTGCTTCCTTGATTTTTTTAAGGTTGTTTACTATTGGCATATAGAAACACTACAGATTTTGGTATGTTTATTTTGTTTTCTGCAACTGTACTAAATTTGTTTATTAGTTCTAACAGTATTTTGGTGGTGTCTGTAGGGTTTTGGATATATAAGATTATGTCCCTTGGAAGCAGGGACAATTTGATTTCCTTATTTTCAATTTGGATGCTTTCTTTTCTTTCTCTTGCCTATTTGCTTGGCTAGACTTTCCAATATTATGTTAAATAAAATTAGGCATCTATGTCTTGTTCCAGATCTTAGAGGAAAAGCTTTCCAGTTTCCCCCATTGCGTATGATGCTAGCTGTGAATTTGTCGTATATGGCCTTTATTGTGTTGAGGTATGCTCCTTCCATGTCTAATTTGCTGAGAGTTTTTATCATGAAAGGATGGTTAATTTTATCAAATGCTTTTTCTGGATCTATTGAAATAATCTTATGGTTTTTGTCTTTGATTCTGTTAATGTGGTGTGTTACATTTATTAATGTGCATATACTGAACCATCCTTGCATCCTTGGGATGATTCCCACTTGATCATGATGAATCATCTTTTTAATATGTTGTTGAATCCAGTATTTTGCCAGTATTTTGTTGAGGTTTATTGCATTTATATTTATTAGTGATATTGGCCTATAGCTTTTTGTTGTTGTGGTGGTGGTGGTGTCTTTGCTTTGGAATCAAGGTAGTGCTGACCTCACAGAATGAGTTAGGGAGAATGCCTTCTCATCAATTATTTTCAAAAGTTTGAGCAGAATTGATATTAATTCTTCTTTAAATTTTTGGTTTAATTTAGCAGTAAAGCCATCAGGTCTTGGGCTTTTCTTCGATGGGAAACCTTTTACTATTTCTATCTCATTCTGATTATTAGTCTGTTCAGGTTTTCTGTTTCTTCATGATTCAATCTCGGTAGGTTGTGTCAGTCTAGGATTTTTCCATTTCTTCTAGATTTTCCAACTTATTGGCATATAGTTGCTCATAATAGTATCTACTGTCCTTTGAATTTTTGGTGGTATCAGTTGTAATGTCTCCTTTTTCATCTTTGAAATTTTTATTTGAATATTTTTTCCTTATTAGTTTAGCTAGGCATTTGTCAATTTTGTTTATGTTTTCAAAAAACCAACTTTTCATTTTGTTGATATCATGATTTTAGTCTTAATTTCATTTATTTCTTCTCTAGTCTTTATTTTTTTGTCCTTCTACTAGGTTTGGGCTTAAGTTGTTACTGATTTTATAGTTCTTTAAGGTGCATCATTAGGTTGTTTGTTGAAGATCTTTATCTACTTTTTTGATGTAGGTGTTTATTGCTATAAAATGTCCTCTTAGTACTGGTTTTGCTGCATCCCATTGGTTTTGGTATGTTGAATATCTATTTTTATTTGTTTCAAAATTTTTAAAAATTTTTTTCTTAATGTTTTAATTGACCTATTGCACTCATGATGTTTTATGAACAATAGTTTATTTTTTACTGCTTTGTGGCATATGATTGTATGGGTACTCCATAGTCACTTTATTCATATATCTGTTGAAAAATATGTTTTTTAAAATTTATCAATAATACTAATATAAACATTCAGAAACATATTCATATGAACATAGTTTTCATTTTATTTGCATAATTTGTTGGAGTGGTGTTGTTAGATCCTATTGTAAGTGTCTATTTAATTCATATTTTAAAGGGCTAAAGTATTTTCCAAAGTTTCTTTACTGTTTTAAA
Source organism: Macaca nemestrina (assembly GCF_043159975.1). Classification (NCBI taxonomy): domain Eukaryota; kingdom Metazoa; phylum Chordata; class Mammalia; order Primates; family Cercopithecidae; genus Macaca; species Macaca nemestrina. The sequence goes on along the minus strand of NC_092134.1, from coordinate 127,372,601 downwards.
TACCTGTTAACAATGTATGAGAGTTCCACTTGCTCTGCATCCCCATCAGCACTTCATATTGTCAGACTTTAAGTTGTAGCCATTTGTAGTATTATCTTTTTGTTGTGTTAATTACACTTTACTAATGACTAATGATGTTGAACATTTATATATGTAGATATATGTTTGCATTTATATGTCTCCTTTGGTGAAGTGTCATAAAGGAAACTAAAATAAAGCTACAATTTTCTAAATCTGTGTAATTCAATAGGAAATCAAAAACAAGAAGGTAAATACATGACTAGTTTTAGAACATTAAAAATAAAGAAATTTTACCTGTGTATATTCTGTTTCCGGTACCATTCATTTCTTTGTATGGATCCAAGTCTGTATCTGGTATTGAATGTCTTCTGCCTGAAGAACCTTATTTAAAATTTACTATAGAATTTGTCTGCTGACAATAAATCCTCACATTCATTTTAGGGGCATGAACATCTTTATTTTTTATTTTGAAATATGGTTTTTTTTTTTTTTTTGTGCTGAGTATAAAATTCTTTTTTTTTCCTCTCAGCATTTTGAACATGTCATTCCATTGTCTTTTAGCTTGCATAGTTTCAGAATATGAGTCTGCAGTAATTCTTAATATTTGTCCTTCTGTGTGCAATGTCTTTTTTTCCCCTTTGGCTATCTTCACAATTTTTTCTTTATTTTTGGTTTTCAGCAGTTTAAATATAATATGCCCATATGAGGGTTTGGGAATTTATCCTAACTGGATTTCTCTGAGATTCTTAAACTTGTGATTTGGTGGCTGTCATTACATTTGGTAAATTCTTCCATTCTTCAGCATGTGGATCTATAGTTGTCTTACCCTTATTTATTGAAGAGATTGTCCCTTCTCCAATTTATGTTTATAGTGCTTTTGTTGAAAATCAGTTGAATCTAAAGGCATGAATTTATTTCTGTGTTCTCTATTCTCTTCTATTGGTCTATCTGTCTGTTTTTATGCCAGTAATGTGGTTTTGGTTACTGTAACTTTAGGTATTATTTTTTCAAATATTTCTTCTGAATTATTTTGTCTGCTGGGATTCCAGTCACATACATGTGAGACCATTTGATATTCTCCCACAGCTCTTAGTAGCTCTGTTTTGTTTCATGCACTTCTTTTTCCCGTTGGTTAGTTTGCAAAATTTTTTACTCCTGTGTTAAAGTATATTGATATTTTAAATTAGTTGTGTGTAATTTTTATTATCTATTTTTAATGTCTTGAGAAACCTTCATACTGTTTTTTATAATGGGTGTATTAATTTTCATTCCCACCAACAGTGCACAAGCATTCCATTCTTTACATCCTTGCCAGCATTTGTTATTTTTTGTCTTTTTGATAATAGCCATTCTAACTAGGGTAAGGTGATATCTTTATTTTAATTTTTAAAAATTTAAATAGCTTTACAGGTATAAGTAGGGGTGAAGTGATATCTTACCATGGTTTTGATTTGCATTTCCCTGTTGAACATTTATTTTTTCATATATCTCTTGAACTTTGGTATATCTTATTTTGAGAAATATCTATTCAGGTATTTTGCTTATTTTTGAAATTTTAATTTGGATTGTGTGTGTGTGTGTGTGTGTGTGTGTGTGTGTTGGCTATTGAGTTGTTTGGGTTACTTACATATTTTGGATATTAGTCATTTGTTGGATGAATAGTTTGCAAATATTTTGTTGCACTCAAGCAGGTTGTCTCTTCACTTTGTTGGTTGTTTACTTTGCAGAAATTTTTAGTTAAATATAGTTCCATTTGTCTATTTTGGTTTTTCTGACTATGCTTTTGAGGTCTTAGCCATAAAACTTTTGCCTAAGCCAATGTCTTGGAGTGTTTTCCCTATGTTTTCTTCTAGTACTTTCATAATTTGGGGTTTTATGTTTAAGTCTTTAACCAACTTAGAGTTGATTTTTGTTTATGGTGAGACATGGGGTCTAGTTTCACTCTTTGGCATGTGGATATATAGTTTTCCTACCCTCATTTATTGAAGAGACTATCTTTTCTCCAATGCATGTTCATGATGTTTTTGTTGAAAATCAGTTGAATGTAAAGACATGAATTTATTTCTGTGTTCTCCATTCTATTCTATTGGTCTGTGTGTCTGTTTTTATACCAGTACCCTGTGGTTTTGGTTACTGCAATTTTATAGTACATTTTGAAATCAGGTAGTGAAATGCCTCCAGCTTTGTTCTTTCTGTTTAAAATTGCTTTGGCTTTCTGGGGTCTTTTGGATTTCCATATGGATTTTCTTTTTCTATTTCTGTGAAGAATGCTATTAGTATTTTGATGGGAATTGCATTAAATCTTTACATTGTTTTGGGTAATTTAAACATTTTCAAAATTTTAATTCTTTGAATTCATGAACATGGAATCTTTTCCATTTATTTGTGTCCTCTTCAATTTCTTCAATCATTGTTTTATAGGTTTCATTGTAGAGCTCATTTAACTCCTTTATTAAGTTTTTTCCTAGGTATTTTTTTTTCTTGGAGCTATTGTAAGCAGAATTGCTCTCTTGATTTTTTTCCAGTTAGTTTGTTATGGAAATACAGAAATGTTACTGATTTTTCTATGTTGGTTTTGTATCCTGCAACTTTTCTAAATTTATTTATTAGTTCTAACAGTTTTTGGTGGAGTCTTTTAGGTTTTCTATATATATGCTTATGTTGTCTACCAACAGGGAAAATTTGACTTCCTTCTTTCCAGTTTGGATGCCATCTATTTCTTTCTTTTGCATAACTGCTGTGGCTAGAACTTTCAATACTGTGTTGAAATTATGAGGTAAATGTGGGTATCCTTGTCTTCCTTCAAATCTTACAGAAAAAGTTTTCAACTTTTCTTTGTTCACTATGATGTTAGCTGTGGGTTTGTCATTATGGCCTTTATTGTGTTGAAGTATGTTTCCTCTATGTCCAATTTGTTGAGAATTTTTATCATGAAGGCAGGCTGAATTTCATTAAAAGCTTTTTTAGCATCAGTGAAAATGATTTTATGGTATTTATCCTTCATTTTTAAACTTTGGTGTATCATCTTTATTAATTTGTGTATGTTGAACCATTCTTGCATCCCTGAGATGAATTCCACTTGATCGTGGTGAATGATCATCTTCTCAATATACTGTTGAATTTTATTTGCTAGTATATTGTTGAGGGATTTTGCATGTATGTTCATCAGTGGTATTGGTTTGAAGTCCTTGCCTGGTTTTGGAATCAGAATAATGTTAGCCTCGGACAATGAGTTTGGAAGTATTCCCTTCTGCTTAACTTTTTGAAATAGTTTGAGTAGAATTGGTATTAGTTTTTCTTTAAATGTTGGTAGAATTAAGCAGTAAAGCCATTGAGTCCTGAACTTTTCTTTGATGGGAGAGTTTTTATTACTGCATCAATCTTGTTACTGTTCTGTTCGGGTTTTCTATTTGTTTATGATTCAATTTTGAAAGGTTGTATGTGTTCAGAAATTTATACATTTCTTCTAGATTTTCTAATCTATTGTTATTTAGTTGTTCCTAGTCTGTTATGATTCTTTGTATTTCTGTGGTATCAGTTGTCATGTTTCCTTTATCATCTTTGATTTGATTTATTTGAGTCTTAGTAAGTCTAGCTAAAGGCATGTTGTTTTGTTTATATTTAAAAAATTTTTCTTTGCTTTGTTGATCTTTTGTATTGTTTTAAAAATCTCTATTTCATTTAATTCCATTCTATTACTTCTTTTTTCTACTAATTTTGGGTTAAGTTTGTTCTTGTTTTTCTAGTTCTTGAGATCAAAGTCATCTTGCTTGCCATTTTTCTACTTTTTCAATGTGGGCGTTTATTGCTATAAACTTCCTTCTTAGAACTGCTTTTGCTCTGTTCCATAGATTTTTGTATGTTGTATTTCCATTTTCAGTTGTCTTAAGAAAAATGTCAATTTCCTTCTTAATTTTTTCCTTGACCTAATAGTAATTCAGGAGCATGTCGTTTAATTTCTATGTATTTGTAGAGTTTCCAGCATTGCTCCTGGTTTTTTTTTTTTTTTTCTTTCTTTCTTCTTTTTTCTCACATGCCCATGCCCACTGTGTCAAATTCTCCTGTCATGGATTTCTAGTTTTATTCCATTGTGGTCAGAAAAGATACTTAATATAATTTTGCCTTTAAATTTATTAAGACTTGTTTTATGCCCTCACATATTATCTGTCTGGACAAATGCTCCATGCACTTTTGAGAAAAATGTGTATTTTGTAGTTGTTAGGTAGAATCTTCTGTAAAAGTCTGTTAGGTTCATTTGGTCTAAAATACAGTTTAACCTCCATGTTTATTAATTTTCTGTCTGGATGATATGTCTATTGCTAAAAGTGGGGTGCTAAAGTCCTCTACTACTTTTATATTATAGACAATCTCTCCCTTCAGGTCTATTCATATTTGCTTTACATTTTACCTTAGTATTGGGTTCATATATATTACAATTACTACATCCCCTGTTGTATTGACACCTTTATATTTATATAATAGCTTTCTTTATTGTTTCTATACTATTCTTGACCTGAGTCTATTTTATATGATATAAGTACAGCTACTCCTGATCTTTTTGATTTCCATTTGCATGGAATATCTTTTCCCATTCCTTTGATTTCAGTCTGCACATATCTCCAGAGGTGTAGTTTCTTATAGACAGCATGTAGTTAGGTCCCGTTTTTCTTTAAAAAAAATTCATTCAGCTACTCTGTCTTGTTTTTTTTTTTTTTTTTTTTTTTTTTTTTTTTTTTTTTTTTTTTTTTTTTTTGAGACAGTCTCACTCTGTTGCCCAGGCTGGAGTGCAGTGGCATGATCTCGGCTCACTGCAACCTCCACCTTCTGGGTTCAAGTGATTTTTGTGTCTCAGCTACCTGAATAGCTGGGATTACAGGTGTGTGACACCATGCTGGCTAATTTTTGTATTTTTAGTAGAGATGGAGTTTCACCGTGTTGGCCAGGCTGGTCTCAAACTCCTGGCCTCAAGTGATCCAACTGCCTCAGCCTCCCAAAGTACTGGGATTACAGGCGTTGGGCCACCGTACCTGCCCTACTCTGTGTCTTTTAATTGGAGAATATAATCCATTTACATTCAAGGTTATTATTGATAGGAACATGTTTTCTGTTGCCATTCTTTTAAGTGTTTTTTTTGCATTTTTCTGGTAATTTTTTTATTTTCTTCCTCTCATACTGTCTTCCTCTGTGGTTAAGTAATTTTCTCTAGTAGTATGTTTTAATTCTGTGCTATTTATTGTTAGTGGCTCTATTATAGATTTCTTTCTTTGTGGTTACTATGAGGCTTACATAAAACATTTTATAGTTATAATAAGTTATTTTAAACTGAAAAGAACTTAGCAAAGCAACAAAACACACTACACTTTAACATCATTCCCCCTCCATGTTTTGACTTTTTGATGTTTTAGTTTACATCTCTTTATATTGCCTTTCAACCAATTGTTGTAGTTATTATTATCTTTAATAAGTTTTAGTCTTCATAAATAAGATATTATCAGTTTATATACCATAATTACAGTATTATTCTGAATTTCTATTCTTACTTTTAGCAGTGAGTTTTATACCTTCAGATGTTTTCTTGTTATATGTTAACATTCTTCTCTTTCAGACTGCTGGACTCCCATTAGCATTTCTTGTATGAAAAACCTCATGTTGATTAATTTCCTCAGGGTCTTTTTTTTTTCTCCCGGTCTGGGAATGTCTTTATCTGTTCCTCATGTTTGAAAGATAGCTTTGTTGGGTACAGTATTCTTAGCTGACAGTTTCTTTTTCTCAACACTTTGAATATATATCTCACTCTCTCCTAGTCTGCAAAGTTTCTGCTAAGAGATCTACTGCAAGCTATATTGGAGCTCTATTGAGTGTGCTTTTTTTTCTCTTCCTAGTTTGAATATTCCTTCTTTATCTTTGATTTTTGATAATTTTATTATGATATGATTTGGGGAATTCCTCTCTGAATTTGACTGGTGACCTCTGAGCTTCCTGTACCTGAGTGCTATCATCTTTCTTCAGTTTGAAAATCTTTCAGCTATAATTTTAAAAATATGACCCTTTTCTTTCTCATCTTCTTCAGGAATTCTTATTATATGAAGGTTAGTTTGCTTGATGGTATCCTATAATCCTTTTTAATTCTTCTTTTCTGATGGGTAATTTCATATGTCCTGTCTTCAAGTGTATTGATTATTTCCTCTGATTAAACATGCTATTGAGGCTTTATAATGAGCTTTTTCAGTTTAGCTATTATATCCTTTATGTCTAAGATTTCAATTTTTATGTGTGTTTTTACATTTTTTTCCTTTGTCAATTTTCTCATTTTGTTCCTGGATTGTTTTTCAAATTTCATTTAACTTTTAAATCTATACTCTCTTGTGCTTCCCTGAACTCTTTAAGAAGATTTTTCTGAATTCTGTCAGACATGTTGCAATTATTTGGGGTCTATTACTGGAGCTTTGTTGATTTCTTTTGATGGTATCATATTTCCCTGAGTTTTCACAATCCTTGTATCTTTACATTGATGCTGCACATTTGAGGAGATGGTCACCTCTTCCAGCTTTTACAGTCATTCTTTGGTGGTGTTAGACCTTTAGTGCTTAATAGTGTAACTTAGTCACTGGTCTGCTGTTGCTTCCTGGTCTGGGGAAGCCTTAAGAGAGTGCTAGAATTTAAAGGTTGTTTAAAAGGAAAAAACCTTTTAGTTGTTTCCAAGTGAGAAGAAGATTCCACATTAGCACTGGGCTTTGTGGGAAATCTAACCAGAGATTCAGGCTTTCCTGTGGGTTTTGCCTTAAGACTGTTGCATCATCCAGTTTTCTCAGTGTGGCATCTCTGCTGATTGGAGCAGAGCAGCTGCAAGGTCTGCATGTTAGTTTCAGCAATCAGCACCTCCGCTTTTCGTCCCCAGTTCACCCCTGGTGTTTCAGCCCACCTGGTCCTCACAGTGGTTCATGAGACAGGACCAGAGTGAGCTTCTTGTGAAGATTCTCAGACTGGTGGGGAGATCAAACTTCCATCTCCAATTTTCTCCTTTTACCTTGTAAACTGTGGGTCTAAGGAAATTATCTGTGAGTGGTGCTACGCCAGCTTGGGGGTGGTGCAGTCTAATGAAGTGGGTATTATGATTCCTAATTTACTGATGAAAGATCAGGAGCTTGGAGACATGGAATACTTTATAGTTAGAAAAGTACGGTACAGGAACTTAACTTTTGCCTTGGTCCCATACTTAGATCACTGCCATCCACATTGTTAATTGGACAAGCTGAAGGAATACCTCTGTTTAAAGGTCAGAAATTCCCTCACGTGTAGGAGGTGATACTAACCTTCAATGTTCTCACCCTTGAGTAACAATGCTAGCTTTGCCATACTTCAGGGTGAGTGAATGTAGTCAGTTTTTCAGTAAGCGCGAGATGATGGGACTGATGTATTCCAGGAAAATGGGCAAAATGGGTAGAAACGCATACACAGTCTTGGGAAACCTTTAGCTTTTATTCTTTCCTAATATAGAGCATATTTTCTGCAAAAATTATGAGTTAAATATACTTTAATGAAGATAAGGTATTTAAAATATAATTATGACAATTTAAAAAATCTTATCAATACAGAAGGAAAAAGAGCCAGTAAACAAAAACAATACAAACAAACAAAAAATAAATGAAATAAGAATAAAATCTTCTCAAGTTCTAGATAGTCTATTCATTTCTTTTCTTTTCCAGGGTGGAAGCTGCCTGGAACAACTGCTGGAATGAGGCTCCAGAGTGGAAGGTAAGTATTTCACTGAGAACACACATCTGATTCATGCAGAAAGTCCATGTTCCAGACAGGCAGCCAAGCCTAAGTACACTTCTGCTTCATTGAGGTCTCAGGAAAATGCAGGCTTTCAGGACACTTGAGGTCGCTGCCTCCGTGCAGCTGTATTTTAATTTGCGTGAGTCCTTACACCTCATTTAGGTTTAAAAATAGGTGCTCTCCTTGTCCGTGGTATTCAGTTGCAAGTATTCCAGAGTGCCTTTTTTATAGCTGGCTACTCGTCTGGGTTTTTGGCTTCTTATCCCTGCCGCCTGTCTTTTCTGTAAAGAGTTGGCAATCATGTCTGAAAATTCTGCTTGCAAACGCTGTTGATTCTCCCTGCAAACAGGGTGGGAAGAGAAAATAGAACTTCTCAGCAATTCATACAGAATATTCCTTAGCTCCAGAATAATCAGTTCAGTTACTCAGTTAATCTTTGAATGCCTATTCTGTACAAGACACAGGAAATCCAAAGAATACGAAATGATCCCCGCCTTTGATGAGCTTAAAAAACTATTATCTCTGCTAGGAAATTAGACTTCAATTTCAAAGTGAAACGATCTGCTGCTGGAATTTGGAGGCGTGGTTGGGAGGATCTAGGTTTACATATGCCACTGCAGGAAGGGGAAAAGAAGCAGGGAGGATGCTCGGCCCCTGCCACACAACCCTGAAAACTCATTGGTCCCACACATACCTCACAGTGTGAGTCTTGTTTGGGGAAGGCTTAGAATGGTGGAGGGGGCCACGAGTTTAGAATGGACCTGGGACGCTCCAAGTAAGGAGCTAGGTTTCTCATGCCCCAGGGAAGATTTGGCTTGTTTTGGCTTTTCTAGAAGCTTGCCATCTCTCTGGGTCTGCCATCTAGGCCTCTGCAAGACAGAGTTTCTCAACCATAGCAAAAGCCAAGGAAATGGCCATATGGTTGCAGTAACATGTATTGATAGGCAACTGGATGACAACTTAAGTCACCTTTAGGAGAACTGAAACCTGTCAGTTAACCCTGAAACTTTGTCTTCCTCATCGCAGGGAGAACACAGACTTCATATTAAGACCCAGAACCACAGTCTTGGGGCTGAGGCAGGTCCTGTTTTCATTAGGCAACTCAACAGAAAGATGAAGACAGGAGTGGAATGCAGAGAGCCTCTTTGCCCCCAGTGTGCACCACTCCTGTGAGAACCAGACAGGCATGAGGTGAACTCTAAAGTGTCTTCTGTTCTCCCGAGCGAGCCTGGACCACAATGCTAGCTTTGCCATTGCTTTATTGCAGGGCAATATAGTCAGGTTTTCAGCAGGGACAAAATGATGACTGGTACAGTCTAGGAAAGTGGGCAGAATAGGTAGAAGCTCATATCCAGACTCAGGAAACTTTTAACTCGTTCTTGTCTAATATATAGTATATTTTCTGCATAAACTGTAAGTATACTTTAATGGAGATAAGACATTTAAAACATAATTTTGACAGTTAAAAATATCATGAATACAGAGCCAGTAAACAAAATGAAACAAATGAAATAACAAAATCTCCTCAAGTTCTAAATAGTCTGTTCATTCCTCCTCTTTTCCAGGTGGAAGCTCCTTCTTGGGATAAAGGATCCAGAGCTTAAAAAAAAAAAAAAAAGGTAGTTTTATACTGAGACGACACATCTGATTCATGGAAGCAAGGTCTATGTTCCAGACAGGGAAGCCAAGGCTAAATACTTTTCTGTTGTCATTGAGGTCTCAGGAAAATGCAGGCTTTCAGGATAATTCCCTTCTTGCAGTCTAAGAAGGGAGGTTTCTAAACCTTCTCATGTATAGTCCCTTCTTATGCAATATATGCCACTTGTAAGGCACTTGCCAACTTAAATTGGCTTTAAGTAGCGTAACTTACAAAGCCAAGATCTCTGATTTCCTCCCTGTCCCTGCCACACCCAGAAGCTTACACAGTAGGAGGGGTTGGCAGGTTGAATTTCTGGTCCTTCATCCCGGTCAGCCAGTAGGTAGTCTCATTTCCTCTTCCCTGGTAAGACAAAAGAGTTAGGTACCACGGAGGCCAATGAGTCAGTTCAGCTGTAGACCACTGTTCCCATAGTGATCTGTTTCCGTGACACGTTTCACTTCCGCATTTCTCATCAGTGCCAATATTTAAGCACATCACACATTCCTGTTACGATTTGCATTATCTCTAGACAGATTTTTATTTCCAAGTGCCTTTTTAAAAATAAGTTTCTCATTCAGCAGACATCCTTTTCTTAAAGTAGAGTTTTCTTTTTTTTCCCCAAAAGACATTTTAAAATATCACTCTAGCAACATCACAAGAACTCTAACTTAAAAAGGAAGAAAATTCATCTGCAATTCTGCTACGTCAACAAATCCAACTGCTTGTCATTGTCCATATTTCCTTCTAGCCTTTTTTGCAATAAAGTTTTGTCACAAAACTTTTGCTACAGTTTCCCTATCTTATTACAAACACATGTACATCACAATTAAGAACTCATTAAGTGGCATTTGTGGGGTCCATCTGGAGGCTACGGAATGTATGGAAATTTACTGGAATACTGGAAACTCTGTTTTTGCTAAAGCTGGTATTTGAAAAAGAGATACAAAATACATATTGTCCAAACACAGCCAGTGAACTATTATTTAAAAAAAAAGTGTAATAATATATATCTGTAATATAGATAAATAATTTAAAAATGAATGCTATATATATATATATATATATATATATAACTGTTATATATTATTAAACTCATTTAAAAAAATAGTGGTTCATTGGCTGTGTTTGGACCATAGTAATCCATAAACCGGTTCTATTTTGGGGTAAATGTTCTTTGTAAAAAATGTATCTATGGAGGACTCAAAAAGCAAGTGTGATGATGTTAGGACACTTACATGAAAGGAGACTTTTCCAAGGTGCAATCAAAATACAAAGGCCAGAAGCACTATGGCTACTGGAGGCAAGTAACTTACAGTTAATAGTTGCTTTGCCAGTTGTGGAAAGATTGTAATAACTTTGGAAAAGCAGCCTGAGAAGCAACTGGAGACATCTGATGGCTTTGGAGGGCAGCTGTTTTAAATGTGAGGAACTGCATGAAGACGCTAGAGTAGTGATTCTCAAATATTAGTGTGGTCATTTTGTTAAAAAACACATCATCTTGTTAAAAATATAGATTCCTGATCTACACCCACAGAGAATCTTGCATAGCAGGCCTGGTGGAGTGTCCAGACATCTGCATTTTAACAAACTTCCAGATGAGGAGGAGGAGGAGAATGGGGCCACACCTTGTCATTCACTCCTTGTGATTCTAGAGCTTCGGAATAGTAAAGCAACTGGCAAGAGAGGTGACCTCAGATCATAGCAGCGTTGTGTAGTAAGAGTAGGGAAGTAAGTGGGGGGACAAGGGTTTTGATTTAAATTAAATAAGTCCTGGACCAGACAGTTTGTAGCTCTTGTGTTTGGAGGAGGAACTGGAGACAAAACCTGGATATGGGAGGGGAAATGGTGGCAGAGTTCAGAATGTCAAAAGGGCTCTTTGGAGTAAAGGAAAATTCTGAGTTCACATTTTTTGGTGGTCATTTCTCTTGCAGAGGATGGAGGGTGCTCATTGTGACGAGTACAGAAAAGGATTAGCATGCTCCTCAACTTTCCTGGCCAAGGTTCAAAGGAGGTGGCCCAAGCGTGTCTGAGGGCTTTTTCCATGTATTGTCTCTGTGGACTCCCTACCTTTAAGTACGTTTCTCCTCTCACTTCATACAGGAACTGGCACTCAGTTCTCTTCAGAATGGCTATGGTGGAGCCACTCACATGAATTCTCAAAGCTGGAAATGCAAAATAGATAAATAAAAATCTCAGCCATTACGTGGCCTATTTGTTTTCCATTGATTCAGGATATCAACAACACCTGAGATAAGAATCCTAAATCAAGAAGAAACAATTGTGGCTATTTTAATGAAAGAACACTTAAAAATAACATCAGAGAGATAAGAAATGGTATAGTTTGGATATTTGTCCCCACCCTAATCTCATGTTGAATTTTAATCCCCAGTGCTGGAGCTCTGCCCCCTCGCCAGGTGTCTGGGTCACAGGGGTGGATCCCTCATGACTTGGTGCTGTCTTTGCAATAGTGAGTTGTCACAAGATCTGGTCATTTAAAAATGTGCGGCACCCACCCCCTGCCACTCTCTCTCTTGCTCTTGCTTTCGCCGTATGAAGTGCCTGCTCCGGCTTTGCCTTCTGCCAAGAGTGAAAGCTTCCTGAGGCCTCCTCAGAAGCAGATGCAGGCACTATTCGTACTGTACAGCCTGCAGAACCATAAGCCAATTAAACCTCTATTCCTATAAATAACCCAGTCTCAGGTTTTTCTTTATAGCAATGCAAGAATGGCCTCACACAAGAAATATAATTTCACATGGTAAGAAAGAAGGCCTGGCATCAGTTTTCAGGGCCCTGAGTGATGGGGATCCCAAGGTTTTGCTCCATAGATTCGCATTCCAGCTCAGAGTAGTAGCCTGAGGGACCTCGTTTTAGATTTGACTGGTAGTGCCAAGCTTGGGTGTTGGAGTCTGGCTTTGGGTGCCTGTGGAAAAGTTCCAGTAAATAGCTAAAGACTTGTGGGCAAGGTGAAGATTCGGGAGAGTTGTGGGGTCTTGATTTTCTCCGATTTCCTTCTTCTGGAACATTGTTATCCTTTGACAAAAGACGTGGTGAGGGCACGCCCATTCACAAGTCCATTGATGTGTACCACCTTTCCCAATATAGGGGCCTAATAGCAATACCACGAACAATAACAACAGTAAGAATAACGACAATCCCAAATTGTATACCTGCCATATACCATGATTGCTAAACGTTTAACATGACATCATCCCAAATGATTTCAGAAACCCTCCTGGCAAGGTTGGTATTCCATTTTCAATTTATATCTTTATCTTTCTGAGGGCTAGAAGGATCAGGTAGCTTTCTCCCCAACTTATACTTATAAGGATTAACATAATTTCAATCGTAACCCGTGTGTCTGACCCCGACCTTATCCTTTTCCTTGACGGCATGATTTGCCAGGACAAACTAGTATCAGATTGTCAGTACACTACCAAAATACCATTCTGCCTCCTGTGGTTTTGTAAGCTCCAGCCATGTCTACCAATGCTTTTTTTTTCTCTTCTATATATTTCTACTACTAGCACTGTCATCAGTATTTATTGAACATCTACTTCATGCAGCACATTGTGCCTCTACCTTGCCAAGCAAATGCAATATATTCCTTTGTATATAACAAACGCTTAGATTTTTCTTTACTACAATCAATTCTCAGTTGGGCATGATGGCTGTTGCTTGTAATTCCAACACTTTGGGGGACCAAGGCAGGAGACTTCCTTGAGCCCAGGAGTCTGTGGCCAGCCTAGACAACATAGGGAGACCACATCTCTACAGAAAAACTTAAAAATTTAGCTGTGCATGGTGGCATGCCTGTAGTCCCAGCTTTAAACATTTAGCTGTGCATGGTGGCATGCCTGTAGTCCCAGCTACTCAGGCGGCTGAGGTGGGAGGATCACTAGAGCCGATGAGTTCAAGGATGCAGTGAGCTGTGATTGTGCCATGGCACCAAAGCCTAGGCGACAGAGTGAGACCCCATCTCAAACAAATGCACAAAAATCAATTTCCAGAAAAATCGAATATGCTTTGGGAGGCCAAGGTGGAAGGATTGCTTGAGGTCAGGAGTTTGAGACCAGCCTGGGCAACATGGTGAGACCCAGTCTCTATTAAAAATTAGCTGGATGTGCTGGTATGTTCCTGTAATCCCAGCTACTTGGGAGGAGGAGGCCAGGAGTTCAAGTTTACAGTGAGCTATGATCATGTCACTGCACTCCAGCCTGGATGACAGAATGAGAGCCTATCTCTAAACAACAAAAACAAAAAAGGAAAATAAGAGGGAAACAAGAATGTGAACCAGGGTGTATAGTTCTTACCTTGCCTACTGATTTTTAATTTAACTTTCATATTTCTATGGTAAATGCCATGACTATTCTAAGTAGAATATCCCCGGATTCATTGTATATGAGCCAAAAATATAGAAGCAGTCTAAAACTGAGCAAAAGTGGAAGAATAAAATAATTATCAGTAAACAACAACAAAAGCAAATGTAGCAAAAGCTGGATTGACACAGGTTTGTGTTCAGCTAATGTGAAGAATTATTCTACATCTCACTGGCACTTTGTATCTACTTATTGTGCATTTTATCTCACAGTCGCCCTCTGCTGGAAGACAGAATATTTGTCCTCTGAGAAAAACAATCTCCCTTCTTACGGAGGCCAGTGGATTCCATCCTAGAGGCTGTGTTGACTGTATCTCCAAATAGACAATAACGAGGCATCTTGATTCCCACAACTCCAGCAGCGCAGGGACCTGAAATGAAGGACAGAAAGCAGGAAGTGGAGGCCATAGAAATTGCAGAGTAGAGTGAAGACAGGTAAGCCTCTCTGCATGGTCACAATCTGAATGCTTCCTGTCATGGACAAGTGGCTGACGATGTGAAATGTGAGCTGGGACTTTTGCTTTAAATGGATGAATCCAATGAAGCATCATTATTCAATGCATGCGATCATAAAGTATTTTGCTCTCACAAAGAAAACGACATTTGTAGCAAATAGAAAGGCATCCAGAGTTCCAGATCGCAAAGGTGATTTTAAACAGAAGGCTCTTGGGAAGGATGAAGATGAGCCCCACTGCTTGTTTACTATGCCAAACCACACAACCCTGAATTTCACACTGCTGGAGGGCACTGTAGACTTGAAACTTCAATGGCTGAAGTTTGTTTTATTTTTATTTTAAGGTGGCATTTCTGGGATTGGTGCCATGACAATGGAAGACAGAAGACAAGACAAAGGCATAACCTTCCTTAAGCATTTCATGGACTGGGCGAATGCAGCTGGATGGGGAAGCCTGTGGCACAAGGAGGTTCTAACAAGCAGAACAAAAGCCCAGGCTAGACTATGCACTGTGGGGTATTAGGTAGGAAATAAGGGTTATTCAGTCAAGCATTTGCATAGAATGACTGAGTGCAAGGAGTTAACAGTTTTAGAAGTTAAAGATTAACTCAGAAACTGCAAAGCTGGGTTTTAAGCAATGCTTTGCAAAAGATTCATCTAGATGACTTCTGAGTTCCTCTTACTATGTTTTTCTATAACACCTGTAACTCTTCTCAAATCTTGACGTTCAAGGCTGTTGAATTAAACTACGTTTGGCCTGAGGCTGCCTCTTAGGGGTCCCTACAAAACAAACTGCAACCTAGCTTGACACATAAACAAACTAAAAGCCTAACTAGGGTATACTTATGTTACCGATAGCTGAGTCTCAGCCAATCGCAGTAGCTGAGCTTCAGCCAGTCACAGGCTGTCAGCTGATCTGACCTTGATCAAATCAGGGAAACACAGAGCTGTGACCAATCAAGTTGTTTCTGTCCCTCACTTCTGTTTTCTGTCTATAAACATTGCCTGCCCACCTTGCCCATGGAAGCTCTCTGAACCTCTTCTGGTTCTAAGGGCCATCTGATTTGAAAATTGTTCTTTGCTCAGTCAAACTGCATTAAATTTAATATGCATAAATCTTTTCTTTTAACAAGGCTATGTAACTTTCATGGTCTTTGAAAGCGACTCATGTACTTTCTGTACTACTGCAGTGGCAGGGAGGGGAGGGGGCATAAATAGTATAGAAATTTCACCAGCTGTTTTTTATTTTCCCTGGTAGATAATCTAATCCACTGAAGATACTATAATATTTTAGTGGGAAAATATATTGAAGTTGGGGGTGGGGAGAAAGGGAATGGGGAGGAGATAAATGAAATCATAGGTATGGTGATTTAAATAGGAGTCCAAAGCTTCTTGTTTTTGTACATGTTATTTCAGCAGTCAGTGGTGCCCTCAAAGGTCTTGTTCTTAGAGCTCTTTAGGAACTGGGTCTGAATATCTCAGGATGCATAGTGGGACCTCACATTTGGCAAAAAGAATTAAGAGTAAACGTGAAGTCGATCACACTTGAAGACCTTTTATCCTTTCTGATTTAGTTGGTGCCCAGCAGTACATGTGGTTCCCAATTTGCTAAAATGCTCAACTCCATACCAGAGTGAACGCCAATGCGAATCCATATTGGGAGGCCAGGAAGATGCTCCAGCTCAAAGGTCCCCATGAAGCTGAGGATTTCCAAGGCCATCTTGGCAATGTCTATTGCATGCCGATTGCCATTTCTCTTAGGCAAACCACTAGCCACCATGTAGGCATCACCAATGGTTTCCACCTGTGGAAACAGTTTCTCATGAGTGGCTCTGCCCCTTTGAAAAGCATAGACATTAAACAGAAGTAATTAATCACATATTAAACACAAAAAGTGATTTGGGAACACAGTATGAGCATAGCCCTTTACACTTTTTCTGGGGCCAATTCAATCAGTTCTATGCTGATTCCTTCAGAGTTTTTATGGTTAATGGGTGATAAAATTGCTATAAAGGAATTTAGCCATTTAAAAGTACTTCATAAGTATATAAATTGTCCAGATGTGGTGACAGTTCTAGAAATGTTCAAATAAATAATCTGAATGGTTTTATGTAATTTGAGGAACACCCTTAATTACCTGAAAAATAATCCTTTAGCAAATGTCAACGTACTATTTGACAGAATATTACATTTTGTAATGTGTAATTGTACACATTCTTGTAGTACGATTTTCTATTTATTATAACCCCAGTGTCTTCTCTGCTTCATTTGCAGTCAGCCTAAACACTGCCCATTTTTTTGGAGGTGATTTAAGAGTATGCCATTTTGTCTAAATTTAGTACTTTAAATTCATTCCTGCTGAACTTCCTGTTGTACCTTTTGTGCTGCTGCTTAAATGGTAATTTTGACTTTTCACTCCTCTAATTCTTCTACTTCTCTTCACCTTTAGCTCAGATTCAACCACCAATTCACTAAATGTGAAACTAGAGAGGACAAAAGTAGTAACAGAAACAACCAATTCAGGCTCTGATGACCTGGGGTTGTACAATTAATGGTTTCAGCCTGTTAGGTGATGTGGTTACCTTGTAGACATCATGATGATCAACAATGTGGTCAAAACTCTTATAGATGTCATTAAGCATGTCCACCACTTCCATGGGGGTGCTGTATTTGCAGATAGTAGTGAAACCTACAATGTCACTGAAGTAGATTGTAACTTCCTCATATAGTTCCGGCTCTACAAAGCCTTTCTCCTTCAGAGACTTTACCACTAGCCTAGATGAACAAAGGAAACAAAATGCCTTCAACTTCAGCAAATTTTTTCTTGTTTCACGTAAATCTTTCAGATAGTAGTGATTGTCTACTAGAAATTCTAGAATTTGAGACTTCCAGTGAATTGAGTGAATAGGAAACAAAGAGAGGTTGCTTACATCATATACATGAACATATTACACACATACACATATAATAAATGTTGTGAACACAGATGAATATAAGCAGGTTCAACATTAACTTAGTGTTTGATTATTAGCCCTAATACACATGAACAGAGAACTTTAATAGCCTCAAAACTCTCATATACACATACTTGCCCACTTTTTGCTTCTCTATTGATAATCAACTTCTTACAGATATGGCTCTATATGCAGAGGCTGAGGAGAGTGTGGTATTACTTAAATCACCACAGGTATCAGATCTGAATTTCCCAACAAAATTGATAGTTTTACTTTCCTGGAATGTGTAATACGGCATTGCTTAATATTACTATGAAATAATTATGAAATTAATATGATTTATTACTATGAAATAATATTACTATGAAAAATTACTATGCATTTAAAGAACCAGAGTTTGTTTGATACATTTTGAACCAGATTTGGGTCATTTAAAAAGCAAAATTAATCATGTAAATAAATTACGCTAAAATTGTAGAAGTCAAATTAAAGCAACTTTTAGAATATCTTTGGTGAATGAGGAGCAACATATCAGATTCAAGATTGAGGAAAGAAAACCAGAAGGGACTCCATACTTGGTGTGCCAAGTTACCTCTTCATTGAGAAAAGGGAGTGGAGGCTGACATGAAGTGGGATGTTCCCTGTCTGTCCTTGGCATCACTTTGTAGTGGCCCTGAGTATGGAACCACTAGAATCAGAAACTGGAAGCTGGGAGGTTCCACAGAAGTCATTGAAAATAAATCTTTTATTTTTACAGATGAGAAAGCTGAGTTCTAAAAAAGTATGATTTCCGTAAGGTCCCACAGCCCATTAGAGACAGAGCCAGGATTAGAACTCAGGAACACTTCGGTCGCACCCACCAGTCTTTTTTTGCACTATACTCCCTGCATAACCCAGGCCTTGGATATTCAGGGAGATGGGGAAGATTTGGAGGTATGCTGACTGCAGCAAAGGAGGTGGGCTGTCCCAGAAAGAAAACAACCAATCAACCACAAAGATTTCTAACACTCGTTTGGAGAACCTCCAGAGCATCTGGAGAAACCTTTTTAATTGGTGCAATGACAAAACTTGGAACCTTTGAAAAACATTCCTTTGCCGTGGCTTGGATTCCTAGGGACACATCTGGAGTGGTTGTTCTTGATGTGCCCTGTATAAAGTGCATAGTATTTTGGAGGCTACGTAGACGCAATGACAAAATTGGATATTCTGCCATATTTGCAATTCATTGTACTGCTTATATCTGAAAAGTCATATGAGTTTGGTGATATGGTTTGGCTCCGTGTCCCCACCCAAATCTCATGTTGAACTGTAATCCCCAATGTTAAGGGAGGGACCTGGTGGGAGGTGATGGGATCATGTGTGCAGATTTCCCCATTGCTGTTCTTATGTTAGTGAGTTCTCATGAGATCTAGTTGTTTGAATGTGTGTGGCACCTCGCCCTTTGCTCACTCTCTCTCTTGCTGCCATGTGAAGAAGGTGCTTGCTTCCCTTTCACTCTTCCACCATGATTGTAAATTTCCTGAGGCCTCCCCAGCCATGCTTCTTGTACACCCTGTGGAACTGTGAGTCAATTAAACCTGCTTTCTTCATGAATTACCCAGTTTCAGGCAGTTCTTTATAGCAGGGTGAGAACAGACTATTACACTTGGAAAATAGTGTGTTTTCCAGAGAGAGAAACTCATGTTGTAAATAAATGAAGGAAGGGCTGGGACTTAACATGATGAGCTTTGATAACAGGTCGTTGCTGACATAGATAAAATTAGTATACAGAGTGGATCTCTTAGAAAGTCTTCCCGTAAGAAAAAACTTCTGGCCAGGCACGGTAGCTCAAGCCTGTAATCCCAGCACTTTTGGAGGCAGAGGCGTGTGGATTACCTGAAGTCAGGAGTTTGAGATCAGTCTGGCCAACATGGTGAAACCCTCTCTCTACTAAAAATGCAAAAATTAGCTGGGTGTGGTGGCAGGCACCTGTAATCCCAGCTACTTGGGAGGCTGAGGCAGGAGAATCATTTGAACCCAGGAGGCAGAGGTTGCAGTGAGCTGAGGTTATGCTATTGCACTCCAGCCTGAGCAACAAGAGCAAAACTCCACCTCAAAAAATAAAATAAAATAAAATAAAAATAAAAATAATTTAAAAAGAAGAAACTTCTATTTTAATGTATTTACCCCAAGGGGTACTGTTCAAATAAATGTTTAAGTGATATCTGGTTCCTACATGCAGTCTTAAGTTTATTTGCCCTCTGCTACACGTATTTCTTTTTGATTCTTCTAGTTATTGCTCATGCATGTTTTAGTTTTATCTTGCAAATATAATTTTTACATGAATAACCAAAGTGAGCTGTGTGGAAACCATGATGTATTGTAGCTCCTGAAGAGGCTTGTGTGATATAATCTTTGGAAATCCAATAAAAACATCTACCAACTAATGGTCCAAGTGGCATATTGAACTAAGGCTAGGAAAAAAGCTGAAATGGTGAGCCAGCTGATTCAAATCACTTGAGTGACATTACTGGTTAAAACCACCGCCAATGAAACCCTGGGAAGGCAGCCAGATAACCAGGATATTGTTTTTGTCACAACTCAGCATTAAAGACCAGGCAAGGAATTATGCATTATGTACCCAACATTTATGGAGCTCTGATAGAAATTATCATCCTTGAAGCGAGTAGGAAGGGTTCCCTACTGTTCCCAGGGACTCTGAGGGCTCATGGGTTCTGCCCTTCTATCACAAGGTTACAAGACACCACTTGCCAAGTGTCTTCCAACTCCTTTCCCCCAAGCTGTGATCCGCCTCCTAGTTTTCTTGCAGGTGATTTGACTTTCAGAGGTTTGAGATTTTGAGGTCAGAGTTGCTAAAGGAGATCAGGGACTCCAGCTTGGGCCTCTTGGGTAGAATCCCATCTCTGCCATTCACAGGTGACCTTCAGGACATTACTTAGTGGAGTACAAACTGAAACAAGGCTTAGCAAAATTCATGCATTTTCAAACCAATAATCTACTGAAGAATATATAAAAGGAAACAAATCCTATATAGACACAACGAAAAGCAATGCTAGAAGGATATGCTGAATATTTCAGCTCCCACATCAGCAAGATTTGCCTTACCTTGGAAGCAACATAAAGTTAAGTCTGTCAGCCCTGTCCCTCTCTGCCTTGTATAGCTGTGTCCTTTCCTCTACCAGATGTTCCAGGTTTCGAGAATATAGCTGTAGACGTCGGATCAAGGTATCCATATAGCTTTCATTTTTTTGGTCATGAAAAAGTCTGTAGGTAGTAATAGATAAAGAGCTCTTATATATTATTAAAAAAATGAACATCCAATAAAACAATGGACAAATATGATGAACAGATAATTAAAGAAAAATAAAAGCCAACAAACACAACAAAAAAACTCAACCTCGTCCAGGCACAGTGGCTCACACCTGTAATCCCAGAACTTTGGGAGTCCAAGGTGAGAGGATCACTTGAGGTCAGGAGTTTGAAACCAGCCTGACCAACATGGTGAAACCCTGTCTCTACTAGAAATACAAATATAAGCTGGGCATAGTGGCGCTACTCCAGAGGCTGAGGCAGAAGAATTACTTGAACCTGGGAGGTGGAGGTTGCAGTGAGTCGAGATCGTGCCAGCTACTCCAGAGACTGAGGCAGGAGAATTGCTTGAAGTTGGGAGGTGGAGGTTGCAGTGAGTCGAGATCATGCCACTGCACTCCAGCCTGGGTGACAAAGTGAGACTCTGTCTCAAACCAACAAACAAAAAACCCAACTTAACCTCAGGACAAAAATAAGATTAAAAAAGGGAAAACAAATGTAAAAATGATGGTAATCAGTGTAGAAGGAGGAAATACATACAGTACAAAACCTTCCTGAAGAGCAATTTGGTAAAAGTCTGTCACAAGCTTTAAGAATGCATATACCAATCAGCTTATAACTCTATTTCTGAGAATTATCCTAAGGAAACAATCATGAATGTGTTTAGAGTTAACAACAAAAAAAGTCACAGTATTCTTTACAAGAGCAAACATTTGAAAATAATCTAAATATATAACAAAAATGTAGTTAAAATATGATAGGACAATGGAACATTAACATTCTAATTTGTATCATAAAATACAAATTAGTATTGTCGAATACATAGAAAGACACTCCCTCTGTATTATTAAGTGAAAAAGTCAGTTTATAAAATAGCAAAAATTATAATCTCAATTTTATTTTTTGAAGACTGGTGGTCACCTATTGGGAAACAGGTGATGTTTTACTTTCTTGCTTGCTTATTTATATTTTCTAAAATATAAAAGAAACAATTTGCAATAAAGGAAAATCTTTTAAAAGCTGGTCTAGGCCGGGCGCGGTGGCTCAAGCCTGTAATCCCAGCACTTTGGGAGGCCGAGACGGGTGGATCACGAGGTCAGGAGATCGAGACTATCCTGGCTAACACGGTGAAACCCCGTCTCTACTAAAAAATACAAAAAACTAGCCGGGCGAGGTGGCGGGCGCCTGTAGTCCCAGCTACTCGGGAGGCTGAGGCAGGAGAATGGTCTAAACCCGGGAGGCGGAGCTTGCAGTGAGCTGAGATCGGGCCACTGCACCCCAGCCTGGGCGACAGAGCAAGACTCTGTCTCAAAAAAAAAAAAAAAAAAAAAAAAGCTGGTCTAGAAGTGATAAATGAAAGTGTAGGAGAAGGACTAAGAAAAGCCAAGCCAAGCCTCATATTAGCTCCTCAGTACAGAGAGCCAGGGTCCTGACACCAGAAGCCTAACTCTGGATTATTTTGTCAGATCAAGGAGACTGAGATGAGATGCCAGCTTTGTGTGACAGTGGGTGGTATGACAAACCTTGGTGCAGAGGTCGGGGAGAAGACACATTGAGTTCTCCTAGCATTGTGAGGATCAGAGATAACGTTCATAACGTCTAAGGCACAATTGAAGGTGCTGAATAAATCACAGTCATTTTACTGTTGCAACAATAACAATCACTTCTGATCTCAGGAGAAGATGGCCTGCATCATCATCCCCTGGGATGGGGAGAGATGTTTGTTAAAAATCCAGTACAGTTTTGTGCCCTACACCAGACCTATGTGACTGAAAATTGCTAGGCTTGGAATGAAGAAACAGAATCTTTTAACAAGTTCCCCAGGGAATTTTTACTTGCAACTGCCAGTACAGAGTCTAGTTGGGTAGAATGGATGTGGGAGCAGTTGTAAGAGATGAAGTTGGGTAATCTCACTCTAGGATGAATTGATTCAATTAAAACAGTTTCTCACCTTTGACTGCATATTTTAATCACCTGGGAGCTATTAAAAATCCTGACACCAGCGTGTACCCCAGACCAATTACATCAGCCTCTCTAGGGTAAAACCCCAGTATCAGTATTTTTAAAGTTCCTCAGGTGATTCCAAGCTGCAGCCAAGTTTGAGAACCACCACACACGTTAAAGGCTGAGTGTCAAGGACCCAGTGTCTTCATGAGCATACATTTTATCAGTCACACATAAAGTCTCATCTGGACAGGACAGCGAAGGAGAAAAAAAAAGGGGGCTAGAATTAATTATTATTTCCTGCTCCATTCCCACAACTGACAGCTTAGTTCTACTAATTAATGACCACATGTTCATTAACTTCAATCCACCTCATCTCCTCCAGCTCTAGACTTTTACTCTCATTACGTATCTGAATCTTTTGACCTAATGAGAACTACAGAAAGACCTGGAAAAAATCATAAAAATCATCTTGTTCAATCCAAATTTTCTAACAAGAAAAGTGATACCCAGTGAAGGTAAGTGTTTTGTCTAACGCCCCACAGCAAACTCTTATCAGATTTTAGTCTAGAAATTGGATTGCCTAACTCTTAATTCAGTGTTATTTTTCTCATTCTGCAGTGTATTAACTGAAAACATGGGTTATCTAGAAATTAATCTCACCAGATAATTATGTACTTTTCTCCCCCACCTTGAATTATGCTCTGATTCATGACATGTCTTAAGTACCTAGGGCCAAAGCTGGAGATTTTAAGACTTTAAGATCCTAAGAACATGCCGACATTAAGAATTGTCTAGGAGCTTTACAGATTCTCAGGACTCACGCTACACTTCTAAATCCTAATTACCCACAGAAGGACCCAGAAGCTCTATTTGTAACAGACAAATTTATAATCAGCTAAAGTTTGCTTTTTAATCAGACAAGTTTTGACCTTGACTATTTAACTTTTCAAGTGATTATTTCCCTGGGAAAATGGTCTGATAGTCTCCATATCATTTTAATGTTATGAAACAGGTGTTGGTTGCAACCTGGAATTTTTCACTGGAATAGACATTCTCATTCTTAGGTGCCACTGAATGTCAACTACAATTTTTTTAAAACCCTGAAATTAGTGAATAAAAGTAAACATTGCAGCAATACCCAAATATCTTGGCAAGTGTAGTCTCAATTTTTTTGAAATCTGGTCTCTTTTCTGGATCTTCTTCCCAACAGCTTTTTACAAGTAGGTACACCTGGAAGAAAAAAAAGGACAAATTAGCTCAGTGGATAGTAAACTAAATCAAGAGAGAATTCTTATTCTCATTGATGGGAGTGATTAAGGCAAGGAATAGTTTAAAAATATCTTCAAGTCTGTCAATGCGGACAAGAGATCCCCAGCTCGCTGGTTTCTGTCTCAGGCATGACCACCTGCATTATCTGATCCAGTTATTCCCTTGGGTGAAATTAATGAAAAATGTGATACCAATTTAGAGGAGGACAGGTTGATAGGGGAGACTAAGCGAATTTACAAGAGCTTGCAAGGTTTACGTTGGAGAGAGAAAAACGTAGTGAAGGTATGGCAGGCCTCCATAACAACTGTTTCAGTACTGACTGCATGGTGAACTTAAATATTAAAAGCCAGCGCCCTTATACAAAGGCTGGAATGTAACAAAAGTCCACCAAGAGTTTTGCGTAGGCCTTTCCTGGGCCTTAAAGCATGACAGAATAACGAAGGAATTCTTAACAGGACCCATTTAGGATTAAACAAGTTTTATTGGGGGTCTGAAGAAACTCCCCAGACCTCCACAGAGAAGTTTATTGGGCATCTGAAGGAACTCCCTAAACCTCTGCGATTTAGCAGGAGACAAGAGAAGGGTAATCATCCCAGCACCTGGACTGATTTAGATTAAGTAAACTTACTGAGGCTCTAGAAGAAGGTCTTCAGGACTCAGACCTTAGTTATAGATTAAAAGAAGTTAATCACGCATGTCTTTAAATGAATGCATACTTACATGTAGACATATAGAAGGTATAGAAGCTCTGAAAAAAATTGTAATTTTCAGTTGGTCTGGTGATAATTTCCAGGCCTTCTCCCTATAACTGGTTACAGAAATAAAAACTCTTTTCCTCCTCAGTTCATCTACATCTTGTTATTGGGCCACGAGAAATATCAGCCCAACCCTCAGTTTGGTGGGGGAACAAAGGCTCAGTGAGTATGAGGCAAATGGCTCCAAATGAGAATAAAAGCCCTACTGTCCATGGTTCTAACTTATAGCAAACAATAGTATCACCTGGGGAACATCTGCACAATTTCTTATGCCTAAGCCCCACCCTAAGTCATTCTGATTTAATATATTTTGAAGTGGTCTTACTAGGGTTTCCAGATTTAGCAAGTAAAAGTAAAGGACATCAAGTTAAATTTGGATTTCAGACAAGCGATGAATAATTCATTAGTATAAGTATGTCCCAAATATTGTATGGGCAAAGGACACTCGTAGATTTTTAAGTTCTTCAGGTGATTATAATGCACAGCTGCAGTAGAGAAGTGACATGGAGAGAAGGAGGTATGGAGGAAGAGGTAGGGAGACAGGAGGAAGCCCATGGAAACCTCATCTTATCTCCTACCACCTGTTTGCAGCTTTTTTTGTTTGTATCAAAATGTGTGGTGAAGACCATTTGTCTTAAATAAAGTTTGTTTTTCAGTCTGTCTAAAAACAAGATCATAACTGACACTAGATGCAATCCTTGTCCCTGTACTTTGCCTGAACAATTCCCTGGGAAGGAGCTAGAGTCGCGGTATAGCCTGTAGTTGCCAATATTCACCACTAGATGATGCTCCTGCCTTGGTAAGTCATCTGCCGACTCCCTTAGAGCAGTAGAGGCAGAAACAACAAACAACTGGGCCGATCCAGTGCCACAGAGTGAAATACTGTAGTCAGCCCTCTGTCTCCATGGGTTCTGCATTCAGGATTCAACCAAATGGGGATGGAAAATATTTGGAAAAAACTGGATGGTTGTGTCTGTATTGAACATGTACTGACTTTTTTTTTCTTGTCATTATTCCCTAAACAATACAGTACCACAGATATTTACATAGTATTTACATCATATTAGGTATTATAAGCAATCTGGAGATAATTTAAAGTACATAGGATAATTTATGTAGGTTATATGTACATAATATGCCATTTTATATCAGATCCTTAAGCCGCTGTGGATTTTGGTATCCACAGGGGTTCCTGGGACCAATTCCCTGTGGACAGAGGGATGACTCTACCGGGTGTTTCTGGGCATTGCTGAGTGATCTAGTTTCGACTCTGTATTCTATTGGCATCAGCTACTTGACATGAAATTTTATTCCTCATTTCTAATTCCAGAACTGTCCAACTACACAAATGAATTAAAGACGATGCTGTTTTCGTGAATAAGGTTTTAAATAGTTGGATACACTCAGATTAGAAAAAAAGAGCTTGAGAAAGGATATACTGATTGTGTGGAGGAATCCTGGAATTCAGAAAAGCAGGAGGAAAGAAAGGAATGAGGAAAGAAAGGAATGAGGCTAGGAGCAGCTGTATTTCAGAAAGTTGTATTTCAACATACTATTACTATTGAAAAAGAAAGGGGAAGGGGAGAGGTAAAAATGGCCCACTCATGCCATGCAGACTCTGGCCATAAAATTCATCTGGCAGTGTCTTTGTAAATGGAAGGAAAATGTTTCTATTTTTATCCCACAAGGAACAAAAGATGTTTTTATTTAAAAATAAATATCTCAAAATACTTTACTCGCTATCTTCTTGGATTATTAAGGCTCGGGTAAAATGCTAAAAAGAAAAATAATTAGAAAATTTTCACAGGGCTTCAAGGCCTTTTTGAGGGACTATTTAAAAAGCAAATGTAAAGAGCTTTTGCTCCATTTCCTTCAGAGGAAGGATAAAATGAGTGAAAGTACATTTCTCTATTCTTTCTAGATGTTGGCATATTTCCTTTTAAATTATTAGATGGGATTTATAAGTCTAGTAAGTATTACACATGCACACCTTGTTCATTGAGCTTATAAAAATTGAGAAGGACCCCTGCCTACTGAAGCCAGTGCCTGTACACACCACGGGGTGGCGTCTGAAGACAGGTCTGAGGACAGGTTCACCTGGCTCACTTGCACCCTCCCAGTGCTTCAGCATACCATGCAGGGGGCCCTAGAGATCTCCTAGCCCAGTCCACCACTGTTGGCACCTGAGTACACCTTCTGGGGGCCACATAACCTGCTGCTACCACCACAGCTGGTACCCACCAGTATATACCACTTGTGGACCTGCAGACTGGCCTGCCCAGCCTGTCACAGCCACTACCAACACCAGTGCAGACTGCTTGGGAACCAGAAGCTTGTCCTATCATGGCTACTTCCATTACTCATGCCATGCCTGCTGCCCAGGAACCCGGGAATCCACTCACCAGCCTAGGCCACTGCTGCTACTGCTGGCACCTGAGGAAGTTACTTGGAGGCCAAATAATTGATCTGCCTAGACCCACTAACATTGGTACCAGCATAAGCTGTCCTGGGGCCCAAGGACAGCTTATGCTGGCACCAGTGCCTCCAATGGGCCCTGAGGACTAGCCCACCTGGCATTCCAGTCTTCAACAAAATGTCACCACTGCCTCCACTAACAATGACATCCTAACCCACTAGGGAAATAACAGACCCACTGACACTGCTCACAGATGAGTAAATTATGTGGAGACTACACTACTGCATGCACCCAGAATCAAAGCCAGAGTGCCTCACCCAACCAGTACTATCGATACATCTTCAGGAAAAAAGTCCTCCCCTATGAAAGCAAATGTTAAAATTTGGAAGAAGTAATTGTTACACCAGATGCACAGATATCAACATAAAGGCACAAGAAGTATGAAAAAGCAAGGAAATATGACACCTCCAAAGAAACACAATAGTTCTGCAGTAACAATTTCCAATGAAAAGGAAATTAATAAAATTCTGGAAAAATAATTAAAAATAATATTAAAGGAGCTCAGTGAGATACAGGAGAATAAAGAAAAATAATACAAAGAAATAAAAAAAAAAAAAACTCAGGATATGAATGAGACATTTACCAAAGAAATAGATAGCATAAAAAAGAATAAAACAAACTCTGGAACTGGAGGATTCATTCAATAAAATACAAAATACATTAGAAAGCTTCAACAATATGCTAGATCAAGCAGAAGAATTTCAGAACTTGAAGACAGGTCTTTTGAAATAATCCAGTAAGACAAAAATAAAGACAAAAGAACAAAAAAGAATGAGCAAAGCCTACATGATGTATGAGACACCATAAAGTGGCTAAATATTTAAATTTTTTTGTGTTCCAAAAGGTGAAGAGAAAATAAAAGGAATACAAAACCCATTTAACAAAATAATAGCAAGAGATTTAGACATTCAGATACAGGAAACTCAGAGATCCCCAAATAGATATAATTTAAAAAGATCTTCTGCATGGCACATTATAGTCAAATTGTCAAAAGTTAAAGAGAAAATTATAAAAACAGCAAGAAAAAAAGCATCTGGTTACTTATAAGGAAACCCCCATCAGATTAACAGTGAATTTTTCAGCAGAAACCTTACAGGCCAGGAGAGGAGGGATGATGTAGTCAAAGTGTTGAAAGAAAAACCAAATTCCAGTCAAGGATACTATATCCAGCAAACTTATCTTTCATAAATGAAGAAGAAATAAAGGCTGTCCCAGACAAGTGAAAGCTAGGAAAATTTATCACCACTAGACCTCCCTTACAAGAAATACTTACGGGCGTCCTACACCTTGAAGTGAAAGGATGACATCTACCACCATGAAAACACATGAAAGTATGAAACCCACTAGTAAAGCAATCACACAAAGAGGGAAGAGAAGGGTCTCAAATGTTACCACTACAGAAAACCAGAAACCATAATGATAAACAAGGGAAAGAAGGGAACAAAGGATGTATAAAACAACCAGAAATCAATTAATCAAATGAAAGGAATAAGCCCTTACATAATAATAACCTTGAATGTAAATGGATCAAAAGTTTCACTTAAAAGATATAGACTGGTTGAATGTATTTTTAAAAATGACCCAACTATAGGCTGCCTACAAGAAACTCATCTTGTCTGTAAAGAAACATGTAGACTGAAAGTAAAGGGATGGAAAGATATTCCCTGAAAATGGAAACCAAAAGTGAGCAAGAGTAGCTATACTTATATTAGATAAAACAGACTTTAAGTAAAAATCTGTAAAAAGAGACAAAGGTCATTATATAATGATAAAGGACTCAATTCAGCAAGAGGATATAGCAATTCTAAACATATGCACACTCAACATTGAAGCATAGAGACATTTAAAGCAAATATTATTAGATCTAAAGGAAGAAGTAGATTCCAAACTAATAATAGTTGGGGACTTCAACACTCCACTCTCAGCATTAAGCAGATGATAAAGACAGAAAATTAACAAAGAAACATTGGATTTAAACTGCACATTAGAACAAGTGAACCTAACATTTACAGAACATTTCATTCAATAGCTAAACAATAAACATTCCTGTGTTCAGCACATGGAACATTCTCCAGGATAGACTGTATGTTGTGACACAAAACAAGTCTCAACATATTTATAAAGAATCAGAGTTATATCAAATATGTTCTCAGGCCACAATGGAATAAAAGTAGAACTCAATACCAGGAGGAACTTTGGAAACTACACAAATACATAAAAATTAAACAACATGCTTCTGAATGACCATTGAGTCAATAAAGGAATTAGGAGAAGTTTGAAAAAATTAAGACAAATGAAAATTTAAACACAGCATACCACAACCTATGGGATACAGCAAAAGTACTGCTAAGAGAGAAGTTTATAGCAATAAATGCCTGCATCAAAAAAAAAAAAAAGAAAAATTTCAAATCTAACAAGGCACCAAAAGGAATTAGAAAAGCAAGAACAAACCAAACCCAAAGTTAGTAGAGGGAAAGAAATAATAAAGGTCAGAGTAGAACTAGAGAAAATAGAGGTTGAAAAAATAATACAAAGGATCATTGAAACCAAAAGTTGTTTTTATGAAAAGATAAATAAAGTCGATAAACCATTAGCTAGACTAACCAAGAAAAAAATGAGAAAAGATCCAAATAAACAAAATCAGAAATTAGAAAAAGACCTAAAAACTAATTGCACAAAAACGTGAAAGATTATCAGAGACTATTATGATCAACTATATACCAGCAAACTGAAAAATACAGAGGAAGTGGAGAAATTCCTGGATGAATGCAATCTACATAGATTGAACCAGAAAAAAATAGAATACCATAGAATACATGAACAGACCAACAATGAGTAATGAGACTGAATCACTAATAAAAAGTCTCCCAACAAAGAAAAGTCCAGAACTGGATGACTACTGCTGAATTATGCCAAACTTCCAAAGAAGAACTAACACTAATTATCTTCAAACTATTCAAAAAAATTGAAGAATAGGGAATTCTCCCTCATTCTACAAGGCCAGCATTACCCTCATACCAAAACCAGATAAGGATACAACAAAAAAGGAAAACTGTGGGTCAATATCCCTGATGAACATAGATGCAAAAATCCTCAAAAAAAAAAAAAATACTAGCAAACTGAATCTAACAGCACATCAAAAAGATAATATGCCATGATCAAGTGGGATTTATCCCCAGGAAGCAAAGATGATTTAATAGATGCATATCAATAAACATGATACATCAACAGAATGAAGAAAAAAAGCCATGTGATCATCTCAATTGGTGCAGAAAAAGCATTTGATAATATTCAAGATCCCTTCATGATAAAAACTCTCAAAAACCTAGACATAGAAGGAACATATCTCAACATAATAAAGGCCAGCCATATATCACACACCCACATAATAATAAAAGCCATATATTACAAACCTGTAAGTATCACACAGAATGAGGAAAAGCTGAAAGCTTTCCCTCTAACGACTGGAACTAGACAAGGATGCCCAATTTCACCTCTCCTATTCAACATAGTACTGAAAGTACTAACCAGAGCAATTAGGCAAGAAAAAGAAAAGGCATCCAAATCGGAAAACAGGAGTCAAATTGTCCCTCTTTGCAGATGATATGATCTTACGTCTAGAAAACCTAAAGACTTCAGCAAAAAGCTCTTAGATATGATAAATTTAGTACAGTCAAAGGATATAAAATTAACATACAGGCCGGGTGTGGTGGTTCACGCTTGTAATCCTAGCACTTTGGGAGGCCAAGGAGAGCGGATTGCCTGAGCTCAGGAGTTCAAGACAAGCCTGGAAAACATGGTGAAACCCCGTCTCTACTAAAATATGAAAGAAAAAATTAGCTGGGCTTGGTGGCAGGTGCCTGTAATCCCTGCTACTTGGGAGGCTGAGGCAGTAGAATTGCTTGAACCCAGGAGGCGGAAGTTGCAGTGAGCTGAGATCACTCCACTGCACTCCAGCCTGGGCAACAGAGTGAGACTATCTCAAAAAAAAAAAAAAAATTAACATACAAAAATCAGTAGTGTTTTTATATACCACCAATAATAAACTCAGCGGGAAAGAAATCAAGAAGACAATCCCATTTACAATAGCTACAAAAACAAAAAACAAAAAACAAAAAAACCCACCTAGGAATAAATTTAACAAAGAAGGTAAAAGACCTCTACAAGGAAAACTGCAAACACTGATGAAACTGAAGAGGACAAAAACAAATGGAAAGATATCCCGTGCTCATGGGTTGGAAGAGTTAATATCACTAAAATGATTATACTGCCCAAAGCAACCTATAGATTCAATGTAATCCTATCAAAATACCACGGTCATTTTCTCACAGAAATTGGAAAAACAATCCTAAAATCCATATGGAACCAAAAAAGAGCGCAAATAGCCAAAGCAATCTCAAGTAAAAAGAACAAAGCTGGAGGCATAACATTACCTGATTTCAAAATGTTCTATAAAGTTACAGTAACCAAAACAACCTGTTACTGGCATAGGAACAGACACATAAACAATGGAACAGAATAGAGAACCCAGAAATAAATCCACACATTTACAGCCAGCTGATTTTCAACAACGGCTCCAAGAACATACAATGGGGAAAGGACATCACATCTCTTCCCATATACAAAAATCAACTTAAGATAGATTTAAGACTTAAACAGAGGACCTGAAACTATGAAACTATTAGAAGAAAACATAGAGAAAAGACTTTAGGACATTGGTTTAGGCAAAGACTTTATGGCTAAGACCTCAAAAGCACAGGCAACCAAACCAAAAATAGACAAATGGGACTATATTAGACTAAAAGGCTTCTGCACAGCAAGGGAAACAACAGAGTGAAGAGAGAACGTGCTGAATGGGAGAAAGTATTTGGAAACTATTAATCTGACAAGGGTAATATTCCAGAATATACAAGGAACTCAAACAACTCAGCAGTTAAAAACATTCCATTAAATCAACACACTGTTGATTTGATGGGAATGTAAATTAGTATAGCTACTATGGAAAATAGGATAGAGATTTCTCAAAACACTAAAAATAGAACTACCATATGATCCACCAATCCCCCTGCTGGGTATTTATCCAAAGGAAGAGAATTCAGTGTATCAAAGGATGCCTGCACACTCACATTTATTGCAACACTATTCACAATAGCAAAGATACAGAATCAACTTAAGTGTCCATCAATGGATGAATGGAAAAAGAAAATGCAGGCTGTATACACAATAGAATACTATTTAGCCATAAAAATAATGAAATCATGTCATTTGCAGCAACACATATGGAACTGGAGGTCACTATGTAAAATGAAAGGCACAGAAAGACAAATATCACATGTTCTCACTCATGCAGGTGCTAAGAAAGTTGATCTCATGGAGGTGGAGAGAATAACGATAGCCAGAGACTGGGAAGAGTGTAAGTAGGGGAGGAGATGAATGAAGAGAGGTAGGTTAATGGGTACAAACATATAGTTAGAAGGAATAAGTTATAATGTTTGATAGCAGAGTAGGGTGACTACAGTTAACAACAATGTATTGTATATTTCAAAACAGCTAGAAGAGAGGACTTGAAATGTTCCCAACACATAGAAATGATAACTACTTAAGGTGATGGATCCCCTAAATACATGACTTGATCATTACACATTCTGTGCATATGACAAAATATCACATGTACCCCACAAATATGTACAAATATTATGTATCAATTTAAAAATAGAGAATGAGGTCAGGAGCAATGGCTCACACCTATTATGTAATCCCAGTGCTTTGGGAGGCCAAGGCAGGTGGGATCGCTTGAGGTCAGGAGTTTGAGACCAGCCTGGCCAACACGGTGAAACCCCATCTCTACTAAAAATACAAAATTAGCAGGGCATGACGGCAGGTGCCTGTAGTCTCAGCTACTTGGGAGGCTGAGGCAGAAGAATTGCTTGAAGCCGGGAGGCTGGGGTTGCAGTGAGCCAAGATCCTGCCACTGCACTCCAGCTTGGGAGACAAAGCAAGACTCTGTCTCAAAAAAAAAAAAAAAAAATTAGAGAATGAGATGTGTACTTTAGAAGCCAGATCATTCCTGAGTTGGAGAGTGGTGGGAGGGCATGGGGAATGTGGTAGGCTGAGGCTGGCTCCCAAAGACATGCTGCGTCCTAATCCCTGGATCCTATGAATGCTACTTTATTTAGAAAAAGAGCCTTTGCAGATATAATTAAGTTAAAATTATTGAGATGAGGTGATTATTCTGTATTTTCTGAGTGGACCCAAATGCAATCACATGTGTCCTAATAGAAAGGAGATAGAGGGAGAATAGACAGAAGAGAAGCTGTGACCAAGAAGCAGAGATTGAATTGTGTGGCCATAAGATAAGGAATGTTAATAGCCACCAGAAGCTTCTGGAAGAAGTACAGAATGGATTAGCCCCTTAGCTCTTCTGGAGGAAGTGTGGCCTTGCTGAGCACTTGATTTCGGACTTCTAGCCTCCAGAACTGTAAGTGAATAAATTTTTGTTGTTTTAATCTGTTACATTTATGGTGATTTTCATAGCAGGCCAAGGAAACGAATGCGGGAAGATATACTCACTTCTAGCTCTTTTTCCTCTGCCGTTTCCAAGAATAAATCTGGACGGAAGGGTTTCATTCCATTGGAATTTTCCACTCTGAAAATCTTCTCTGGTTGGGTGAGAAAATTTTAAATTACAAAGAAGAATACAGCATGAAGAAATGGAAGGAATTTCAACAGAAATCCAGTTGGTTCACTCCTCTGGATGGCTCTTAGCTCAGTGAGAGTGCTGCAGAGCCTAGACCAGCACTCAGTAGACAGGTGTTAATTTGATGAGGCACCCAGTGAAAAGGTCTCATCCCACTTATAACCAGAAGGTTACCTTAAGGGATAGGCTACTGAGTGGGGCACAGTGCTTCACACCTGTAATCCCAGCACTTTGGAGGCTGAGGTTGGGGGATCACTTCAGCTCAGGAGCTCAGTCTGGGCAACATGGTGAAACCCTGTCTCTACATAAAGTACGAAAGTTAGCCAGGCATAGCGGTGTGCACCTGTCGCCCAGCTACTTGGAAGGCTGAGCCAGGAGGATTGCTTGAGCCTGGGAGGCAGAGACTGCAGTGAGCCAAGATCATGCCACTATACTTACTCCAGCCTGGGGGCGACAGAGCAAGACACTGTCTGAAAAAAACAAGAAAGAAAGAAAGAAAGAAAGAAAAGAAAAAAAGAAAAAAAATGCTACTGACCCTGTAAAACTCAGCTCGGGCACCACTGCCTTCAGTAGGCTTCTTCTGTTCATACTTGACCCCACCCTCTCTACATCCCTTAGTCACCGTACTCCCCACCAACCAGTTAACAGTTAGCACATAATAAATGCTCAGTAAGTGAGAATTGAATGAATGGAAGGAACCATTTTCCCCTGAGAGGACACGTGGCCAAAAACTATAGATCTACTCTTAGTGAGAACTAAAATATGTATGTCAACCTGTTAGAGTGATCTAGTTTAGATGTTAAGCAGGTACATTCTCTTATTGGAATCAAAAGGAAAGAGGAGAATTGTAAAGGAAGATTGTTAACAATAATACCGACAACAGTAACACCTGGCAGTGTATGTTGTCTTATGCTTTGCAGGGCACTCTAATATTTAATCTTCCTAATCCTCTTATAAAATGTATAATGCCGATAATAAGTCATTAATTTTGCAGATGAAGGAATTGTGATGTGGTTACAAACAGATTAGGGTCTCAGTAAGCCTAGAAAGCAGGTTGGCCGACTCCCAGAGGGGGCACATGAAGGGGTTTAGGTGTACCGTTCCGGTCTCGACAGCTCGAAGTGTAGAAGGTTTCTTTCCGCAGGATGATCTCCTGTGCGATGATCCCGTAGCTGTACACATCTCCTTTCTGAGAGACGTTGGCTTGGCGGAGGTGCTCTGGAGCTGTCCACAGGTCTGTAAATGCAGACATTGAGATTACAAAATTGAGCAGGGTGAGTGGCTCATAGGCCTCCAACCTACCTTTGCTCTCTAATTCCCTACACCATCCACTCTAAATATGGGTGATCGCTTATGAGTGGCCTTGAATTGATATGATTCCAAGCTTTTGAAAACTTTTGGCAAATACCGGTGATCAAAGAGAGAACACACACCTTTTAGACTAACTATGAAATGTTAGGATCTGGGTGAGGTCATATGGCAGTATGTTATTTAAAACTACTAGGATCACAGTCTTGAAAACTCTCAAGGTTTACCTGGAATGGGGTCTGATTGTGGTAAATGCTCAGTAAATGTATGTTGAATGAATACAGTAGAATATGAGAGGTTGAAGAATTTAGTAGTTTATGGGACATATGGAATGAACCTATGAAATCCTTTAAAATACAAATTTTGGCCCAGTGTGGTGGCTCATGCCTGTAATCCCAGCACTTTGGGAGGCTGAGGCAGGCGGATCACAAGGTCAGGAGATTGAGACCAGCCTGGCCAATATGGTGAAACCCCATCTCTACTAAAAATACAAAAATTAACCAGGCGTGGTTGCGGGCGCCTGTAGTCCCAGCTACTCAGGAGACTGAGGCAGGAGAATAGCTTGAACCCAGGAGGTGGAGGTTGCAGTAGGCTGAGATTGCGCCACTGCACTCTAGCCTGGGTGACACAGTGAGACTCCATTTCAAAAAAAAAAAAAAATTTTATGTATACTAAATATATTTTATTTAAATATTATAATTTATTATTTAATGCATCTATATACATATTTAAATATAAATTTACCAAAAGAAGATAAAGACAGTACACTAAGACAAAGAGACTATGACTGATATTTTCGTTTGTTTTTTTTTTTTTTTGAAACGGAGTCTCGCTCTGTCGCCCAAGCTGAAGTGCAGTGGCCGGATCTCAGATCACTGCAAGCTCCGCCTTCCGGGTTTACGCCATTCTCCTGCCTCAGCCTCCCGAGTAGCTGGGACTACAGGCGCCCGCCACCTCGCCCGGCTAGTTTTTTGCATTTTTTAGTAGAGACGGGGTTTCACCATGTTAGCCAGGATGGTCTCGATCTCCTGACCTCGTGATCCGCCCGTCTCGGCCTCCCAAAGTGCTGGGATTACAGGCTTGAGTCACCGCGCCCGGCCATGACTGATATTTTCTAGGCATAACATACTGGCAGCCTCCAACTGAGCTAGGGCCCGCAGTGGCGTTTTTGTTGGTTCCCGCAGTATTCTTAAAAAAGTAATGCACATAATTTACTCACAGTTTACTCCTGTCCCTGCCACTCCCTAGTGTCTACATCTAGTTCACTCACTTCACATGAGTGCAATGCTGTATTTAGCTCCCATAGATACTCAAGTTTTGAATCCTTATTACACACCCTATTTAGTAATAACAGGGGCATGCAATTAATTTTTCTTCAACATGCTTCACAAATTTTTCAGGATCACCTTACTCCTTATAAACTTTCTCAGACTTGTCTTCACCAGTTTCAATGAAACATGTATAGATTCATGTTGTTAGGTGCAGTAACATGTTTATGATGATGCACGTTTTCCTTATTTGGTTCTCTGTCCAAATGTACATCACCTTTTTGAATTTATGTCTTGTGAATTTTTGTGACTTGTGATTCATGCCCAGTTGATCGTAAAGGTCAGGGGTTGTAGAAAAGGTAAGTAAATCTACTTATGCTAGAATTTCAGGTAACCGACACCATAGGTAGGTAGGTATAAGTGAGTGCTGTTCAAGATGATAGGATTTGACTTGTAATTTATCTGATTTTTGTCATGCTGGGTTATCTGATGATGATTTGTACTATTATGTCATGAACGATGCTTGGCACACAGGTCTTCAATAAGAAATTACTGGATTGAGTTCAATATTATATTATACTTTACATGATGTGGATGTAGGGACAGAACTGCAATTTTTCTTTTATTAAGGAAAAACGAAAGGATCGCAAAGTTGAATTAGAAATATAATTTAGTGTTTGGATCTAGGTAGTATTTCTTTTTTTTTTTTTTTTTGGAGACAGAGTTTTGCTCTTTTTGCCCAGGCTGGAGTGCAGTGGTGTGATCTCGGCTCACCGCAACCTCCGCCTCCCGGGTTCAAGCGATTCTCCTGCCTCAGCCTCCTGAGTAGCTGGGATTACAGGCATGCGCCATCACCCTGGCTAATTTTGTATTTTTAGTAGAGACGGGGTTTCTCCATGTTGGTCATGGCTGGTCTTGAACTCCCGACCTCAGGTGATCCACCTGCCTCGGCCTCCCAAAGTGCTGGGATTACAGGCGTGAGCCACCGTGCCCGGTTGATCTAGGTAGTATTTCAAGGCAATGTGAGTGCTAGATATCTGAGTCTGTTTAACTGTGAGTCATAGTAAATGTTCAACATGAAAAGCCTTTTATACTTTACAAATCTGTTTTCTTTATGTTATCTTTTTTGACTCTCACCACAATCCTGAAAGAGGTAAGAATATATTTTACTGGTTAGAGTTTTTTCCTTAATATTTCTTATTGCCACAGATAAATGAATGATGTCTCAAATGGAAAGTCGGTCCTCTGGTTTGTACTCTACCTTCTTGGACAAATCTGAGTCTCAGTGCTGTCCTCCATAAAGGAAAAAGGTTAAATTAGATGATGTCTAAGGTCTTTTCCTGCTCCAACCTTCTGTATTTTTTTCACCTAGTTCAAATCCTACAAGCCATTAAGTTATTCATGATTTCTCAGTGATATCAAGGGACACATGGATGAAGGAAATCCACAGAGGACATTTGTTTAACTCAGGAAATACTTGCTGACTGACAAGTGGGAAGGTCTGGAGAATGAGCCAGCTGTTGTCTCTTGTGGCTTTAAGTGCTTATCTTCTGATCAGTATTACAATTTCCTGACCATGCTACATGGGTTTGAAAAAAAAAATCAGTTAGGTAACTAGTGAACACTTCATTCATTACAGACCTTTTTTTGGAGGTAAAATGGAATTGCAGCCAAAATCAGTGATCTTCACCACCATTCTACTGTCCACTACGCAGTTGGTAGATTTCAGACGACCATGGACTTCTGTCTTACTGGAGTGCAGATATGACATTCCCTGTAATTTTTCAGATGATAGAAAAACAGAAATGTGACACACTTCAGCTGCTTCATTATTTTAAAGAAAAAAGTGACATTTGGAAACCATTTCAGCAGACAGTCACACCATCAGGTTTTAATTTTAGTCCCACTATTTTTACTTTAATGTTACTGAAGCCCTAATATTTGCCTACACATTATATCTCGTTTCAAAGTCTGTTTAAATGACAGAGTAGAAGGGAATTGTCTAAAATCTCTGCTTAAGTAGTTGTATATAATATGAGGCAAAGGGTTGTTTTTTTTTTTAAAGTGTTTCTGCTTACCACTTATTTGGTCTGTGACCCTGGGTAGGTCTCTGGTCCTTTTTTACATGAATTTAAAATAAACATACAAATAATAGTGCCTTGCCTTTCCAAAGGGGCAGGGGTGCCAGGGTAGATTATTTCCTAAAGTGGAATTGGTTTCATCCTATTTTGAAACAATGTTTCATTCATTGTGTTTCAAAAGGGGAAGCCTGGCCCCTTGCAATGGCTCAGGCCTGTAATCCCTGCACTTTGGGAGGCCGAGCTACTCAGGAGGCTGAGGCAGGATAATCGCTTGAACTTGGGAGGCCGAGGTTGCAGTGTGCTGAGATCGCGCCACTGTACTCTAGCCTGGAGGACAGAGTGAGACTCCGTCTCAAAAAGGAAAAACAGAGGAAGCCTGTTTTTGGCTGATGTGCTTCTCTCTGGTGGTTAGAGGGTGTCTCAGCTGAAGCTGATTTTCAGCCTGGATCATAGGAGTGAAATGTGTGTGGCAAATCGATTTTCGTAACACATTTTTCAAACTGATTCTGAACCCATATAACTTTCAGGTGGGTTAAGACTGTATCAAACAGCTCCCTCTCATAACCAACTTTTCTTCATTCTTGAATGAGGCTCTGGTTACTCATGTCCACTTCTGTTTTCCTATCACGTCTGAAAATATACATGTCCACATTTATTATTGATTCCTGCAAGATGGTTTCCTGTACTTAATACTTTCTCTTATAAAGTTGAGGATTCAGTTGTCTTTTTTATTTTTTAAATGGAGTCTCACTCTGTCACCCAGGCTGGAGTGCAATGGCTCCATCTTGGCTCACAGCAACCTCCATCTCCTGGGTTCAAGCAGTTCTCCTGCCTCAGCCTCCCAAAGTGCTGGGATTACAGGCTTGAGCCACTGCACTCAGCCCAGTTGTCTTTCTTGTAGTTTTATATGATTTCGATTTCTGGAAAATTTATGAAACTGCATGCCCCACACC
Organism: Macaca nemestrina; assembly: GCF_043159975.1. Taxonomy (NCBI): domain Eukaryota; kingdom Metazoa; phylum Chordata; class Mammalia; order Primates; family Cercopithecidae; genus Macaca; species Macaca nemestrina. The sequence goes on along the minus strand of NC_092134.1, from coordinate 127,333,316 downwards.
CAGACTACAAAGGATATAATAACATAATAATAACTGATATATATTGAACATTTCCTTGTACCAGGTCTTGTTATAAGCACGTGCATTATTTCACAAAATCCTCACAACCTAAAATCCTACAACCCTATGACATAGCTATTATTATCATTTTACAGATGAAGAAACCAATGCACAGAAGGTTGAATAACTTGTTAGATCTGTTTTCTTATATTTAATTTTCATATTTTCTGTGTGTGTGCTTCTCTTACCTTAGCAATGTCATACAGGACAGAGATCTTAAACTCCCAATCCATGAATGTGCCATCAGGGTAGGAAATTGTGTCATTTAAAACTTCCTGAATAGGAAAAAAAGAAGAAAAGTTGTTGCAAGAAAGGATATTATGGAGAGACTATTATGAAACAAATAATGAACTGCAAATTATGAGACCTTAGGATCAGGAACAAATTGAAATTCCACTGTCTGGGTTTTCATGAACCTATTTTTGTTTTCTTTTCTGCATAAGAAGCTTTGGGCGGTTTTTGCCACCTGGATATGAGCAGGAGGTACCCATAGCACCCCAAACTTCAGTTCTTCCATCAGACAGATGTAGAGGAATAAGCAGCAGGTCGGGAGACTGCTTAACAGGTGACTGCCTTGCATGTTCTGTCTCATCTAAATTGGACCCATGTTTTAAAACAGGCAATTGCTATAAGAAAATTCCTTCATTAAGCTTGTGTTTTTACTCACCTAATCAGTTACATAAATTGGCTTAATTCCTTTTTTTTTAGAGTTTACTAAGTCCTCTCTCAATAAGAGAGATCTTGGATTTTTTTGTGAATTGTATGACCTGGGATTTTTTTTTTCTTTTTTTTCTTTTTTGTTTGTTTTTGAGACAGAATCTTGCTCTGTGGCCCAGGCTGGTGTGCAGTGGCACAATCTCAGCTCATTGCAACCTCTGCCCCCAGGGTTCAAGCGATTCTCCTGCCTTTGCCTCCTGAGTAGCTGAGATTACAGGTGCATGCCACTATGCCCAGCTAATTTTTGTATTTTTAGTAGAGACGGGGTTTCACTACATTGGCCAGGCTGATCTCGAACTCCTGGCCTCAAGCAGTCTGCCTGCCTCAGCCTCCCGAAGTGCTGGGATTACAGGCGCAAGCCACCGCGCCCCGCCTATACCTGGAATTTTCAAGTCACTATTTTAATATGATGATGGTTTTACAAAGTTGCAGGATTTTAATTAAGCTAATACGTAACTGTTCTTCATGGTAGAACTTTAAAAAGGACTCTAACTGATAGCAATAGTTTCTTATTTTAGGAAAAAGCCCAATTTGATTTTTAATTTTAACTCAGGCACCGTACCAAGAATTTCCAAGGAGGGGTCTGAAGTCCTTAATCATTTCAGGTAAGGCTGGTTGGGCTGTGGGTACCAGGCCAAGTTGATGGAGGGGAGTCATGGGCAGACAGATTCTTTTCTATGCCTTCTCTCCCTTTAGCTCACCATTCACCCATCCTACCCTGTTCTCATCTGCCAAATTGTAAAAAGCATATTATTCTGTTTTGATGATAAAAGGAATACATGTTTACTATACAAAATGTGAAAAAAATTATACAATATAAAAAGGAAGTATAAAAAATTATGGCTAATTTGCACCATCTAATTTATTCTCATTTTGGTATTTTCTTCTAGTTTTCTTTAATGTAGATATGGAAAGTATATGTAATAAATATTATAAAAGTGGGATCGTAATGTATATGCAGATTTATATGTTTTTTCTGAGCAATTTTAATAGGTGACCTGCATATTTGTTTTTTAAAATTATTGAGTGTTATCTCTAGAGCAGGGACTGTGTTAGTGCTGGGATTATAAGGGACCTGTTGAAGTGTGCACAGTCTGGTGAAGGAAACTGACATTCATAAAACAATCAGACCAATAAACATAAAATTATCACTGTGATAAGTGCGATGAAAAATTGCCTAAAATCTGGGAATTTGACCCCTAAAATCTGGGGTTTGTTATAAAGATTAAATATGGCTTCCTTCAGGAAATGGCTGTTGAGCTGAGATCAAATGAAATAGGGAGCCAAGAGTTTTGGGAAGAGGTAACAGCAAGGGAAAAGAACCTTTTGTGGAAAAGAGAATGGAAAGGTCCTATTATCTCAGCACCCATTTTTATTTATTTATTTATTTATTTATTTTTAGATGATAAATTGCTTTATTAAGGGATCGTGGTTATTATTTTGTTATGTTTTATACTGTCAGCACCCATTTTTAAAATTACCCTTCTTTAGTTATATTTGTCATATACTTAATGGTATTCCTGGCCCATATGTTTTTCTTCCATAAATCATTTGCTTGTTCATGAGCTGTCACTACACTGCCTTGATTATAATAACTTTCTAGTAAGTGGCTTCTTCATTCTCTTTTTCAAAACTGTTCTGGTTATTATTGCTCATATATATGTGTGCGTGTATATATATGTATTTCTGATGATCTCTGTTAATTAAGAAAAGTCTTTGCCTTCGATTGCAAGTTCGTTGTTTTCAGAAGAATTTATACATTTTCAATGTGAATTTGTCGGTATAGGGTGTCGGTAAACTGGCTGTCTGTTAGCAACAGCCCTGATTTGTAATATGCTTGCTGAGTACGATGTGAAATATTTCCACCCTGAATGATTTCAGCTTCCAGAACTTTAACACTGACTGGCAAATTCTTGAATAACTTAACAGTCAGCTCTGAGCTAGTACCAGCCAGTTCCAGCACATCATTGATTCCTAAGAACTTGACAAAGTTCTGTTAAGATTTATTTAATGTCTTAGAAAACTTTCAGTGTTCTTAACTGATTCTTTGCATTTCATGTTGAGTATTTTCAAATAAATATTTTTGTTAAAAATATTAAGGAGGATTTTTTGAGTTGTATTTTCTGACCAATTACATGATATACACATTATATATGTAAATTATTTTCTATATACTTATTTTGTTTCTGGTCATCATATAAATTTCTTATAATCTTTAGTATTTGAGGCTTTTGCATTTTCTAGGTAAACAATCATATCTTTATATTTATTTATTTATTTGAGATGAAGACTCGCACTGTTGCCCAGGCTGAAGTGCAATGGTGGGATCTCGGCTCATTGCAACCTCCACCTCCTGGGTTCAAGCAATTCTCCTACCTCAACCTTCCAAGTAGTTGGGATTACAGGTGGCCACCATTATGCCCCACTAATTTTTTGTATTTTTAGTGGAGACAAGGTTTCACTGTGTTGGCCAGGCTAGTCTTGAACTCCTGACTTCGTGTCCTGCGCCCCCCCCACCCCAGCCTCTGACTCCTAAAGTGCTGGGATCACAGGCATGAGCCACCACACCTGGCCTCATCTTTAAATTAAAAAAAAAAAAAAAAAATCTATTGCTTTTGTGAAAGTTGTCAAAATCAGAATGGAATCGCAAATGTTGAAAAAATCCTGACACATACAGCTAGAAAAGGCCATGAAAACCAGAGTTGTCATGCTTGTGTACTTCATAACAAAAACTATCACAAAACACTCCACAGAAACCTCAACCTTCCACAAAGGCCATCGCAACCTCACACACAAAAAATACTTATACAAGGACATCTGCTCAACATCTGCCTGTCCAACCTCTGACTGGCATCATCCTTGCTAGTGATCTTTGTAACACAACAATTATATAATCCTCTTTGTTTTTTTTTCCCCTTAAAATCCTTTGTCTTCCTTTATCTCTCTGAATATGCACATAATTTATGATGGCATATGTATTCCCATGACAGTGTTCTTTTCCAAATAAACATCTTTCTTTTAGAGAGCCACTCTCTGTTTGTTATTTATCTGGACACCTTCCAATAACCGTGTATCTTATTTCTGTTTCATGCATTAGTGCTTTGGTTAGAACTTTCAGAAGTTAACTAACAGTAGTAAAGGGTGCGGCTAGGGAGTCTTTGCATTAATAGAGATGAAGTCAGTTGTTATTTTATGATAGACAGTCTTTGCAATGTTAAGAAAGTATTGTTTTATTTCTAACTCTACAGGAGTTGTTATTATGGGGGAGCCTAAGAATATTTCTGAAATGAGGTCTGGGAATTCTCTGGCATATCACCGTTTAATTGTTGTTTTCCTTGTTGAGAACAGGTTGCAAATATTAAATCTGGTATCCTCTTCCCTGAGCTATGGTTTCACAGCTTCATTTCATGCAGGTCTTACTCTAACGTCATCTTGCCAGAGAAATCTTCCATGGCTATCTTATCTTAAGTAGCATAACTCAGGTATGTTTGAAAGGAGGTTATTATAAATAACAAAAGAGCTTTTCTCACCCCCACCACCCAGTAACAACGGGTTTTAGGAACCAAGAATGAAGACAAAATATATTTCTTACTATATCACAATATTACATTAATAGCCATAGAAGAAATGATAATTCCAATAGAGAGAATACCAAAGTCAGCTTAATTCTTCTAATGTTGAAGTTCAGTAAAAGTAATTCTCATTATCTATATAAAAACTATTTTCAAGTTAAACAAAAACATGAACATACTCCAAATTCATTTAACATTGAACAAAGTTAGCATGAGATTGAAACTAAAATCTGACCAAAGGCTAACTGTAGTTGTGAATGCAGAGGAAAAAACATAATAAAATAAAAGAAATGCTAAGCCAGTTGTATATACAAAAAGCATAACACAAACAATTGGATATGGTTAATTCTATGAATGGAACAATATTATTATAATGTACCAAATCAAAAGGTCATAGGAGAAAAACCACGAGTGTTTTAATGGATGATGAAAGTGATCATTTTAATTGATACCTGATCAAATAAATACACATTTCTAGGAATAACAATAACTATTTCAGGTCTTTCAGAATTAGAAATACTTTTCACATGAGGTCTAGACCACACTCTCATTTAATTTCAATGAGACAGAAATTTTAGAATACTAATTAATAGAGCCTGGCCAAAGGGTTTCACATGGCTTATTATTGCCTGAAACTGATTCAGAATTGGTCTAATTAAATTTTTTTTGGAAACAGATTTCATGATTATATCGCTTCTGGAAGTTTCCCTTTTTAAAGATTATAATTTAATAGTCGTAAAGTATTCTTCCACAATTAAAACATCTTTTCACTGCTTTTTTATTCTCGATTTTGTGTATTTGCATGTTTGTTTTAAAAATAATATCTAGAAGTGAAAGGCTTGTGTGTTTTAATAATTTTGTTTTTTAAGTTGCAAGTGCATTTAAAAATCCTATCCTATTTTATTTGATTTATAATGATTGATATTTAATAGCTTCCTTTCCTTATGTTATAGTTATTCTTCTAAATTTTGCATTGGATACTTAAATTATTATTGTTATTATTTATTTTATTATTATTTTTTTGAAACGGAGTCTCACTCTGTTGCCAGGCTGGAGTGCAGTGGCACGATCTCGGCTCACTGCAACCTCTGACTCCCTGGTTCAAGCAATTCTTCTGCCTCAGCCTCCTAAGTAGCTGTAATTACAGGCATGCACCACCACGCCCAGCTAATTTTTGTATTTTTAGTAGAGACGGAGTTTCACCGTGTTGGCCAAGATGGTCTCGATCTCCTGACCTCATGATCCGCCTGCCTCGGCCTCACAAAGTGCTGGGATTACAGGTGTGAGCCACGGTGCCCAGCCTTGTTTATTATTTTTTAAGAACTTCTACCTTAGCACCATTTTCCTCTTTGATCTTAATTCTCCTGGCCAGCTGCCTGCTCAAGATTTCTCTACCACATTCCATTACGCTAGTCCCTCATGGGCTTGCTTTCCCTTCTGCTATACAGCAAATGAATTCTCAAAGTGCTAAATATAGTTAATGGCTTAATGTGTCACTTTTTCCTTATACCACTGTTACATTTCATAGGGATTAATACAGAGAAGAGCCCTCAGATGTCAGAATAACAAGCATGAAAGAATTTTTAAAAGAAATAGTAACATTTAGGGCTACGATTTTTTCTTGGAGGGTAGATTTGAGTTTATACTGCATAGTGTGAAAACTAATATTCTCGCTTTTTTTTCTTAGTTTCTCTGTTTGCTTTGGACTTGCTCAGTCCAAATACCTGACCTCATCTGGCAACTCCTGGATGATCCTTAGTCCAAGAGTGGAGTAATAATTTGGACAGCAGCAGAACCAAGAATGATGACCAAGTCTTCTAATGCTTATTTGGTGCTATCATGATTATCCTTTTCTCTTTTAACACAAAAGCAAGTATTCATGTAAAATAAAATGTATTTGGAGGTAATCACTCATTTTTTCCACTTCCATTCTCTGTTTACTCCCCTCCCTAAATCTATTATCTTTTTCCTGAAATTTTTTTTGGCTTGTTTATAAAAACATAATAAGACTGATTGAAAAAATCTCGGAAAGTCTGGAAAGCTTGTGACCCCACCAACTCTCCATGATCACTCTTTAATATTATTTTACTCGATAAATATTTTTATTTAAAGTCCTGCTGAATATTTTTATATAATTAGAACATTGGAAATGACCATGGTTTCTTACCCGGAGGGATCCTCTCTCACAGTATTCTATCACCCCGAAGATCATGGTATCAAGTTTCACGGTGCCATAGAACTTGGTCAGGTTGTAATAGTCAATCTGAAGCAACTAGAAGAACATGTTTGTTTACAAAGCAAATTAGGCAGAACAGGGTGCCAAAGTAAAAATTAATATGCCAATAAAATGTGTTTTCTTTCAGATCTTTGAGAAGATGTGTTGCTCTTAACAAATTGAATGTCAGTACCCATTGCTTATCACACATTATATTAATCTCATTCAACAACCTTTCCTTTGTTAGTAAGAGGCCTTGAGTACAAACTTTACTTTCAAATAGTATCAGGTCCACTTTCTAGGAAAGACTAGTAGATTTCCAGAATTTTTTACGCCATTGACCTCACTTTCCAATATCTCTTCGTAGAATTTTCAACAAGAAATATAGTCACCATTTCTTGGCCTGAGGGCTTCTCTGTCAGCCTCTTACTCCACGAACAACCTCAGTGATTAGAAGAAATGGAGTGAAGTTATTTCTCAAGAGTTTGAAGTAAGGGCTACATACCTTGTTCAATTCTATCTTCTGTTTTTCAGTGAAATTACCATCATTGTGCTTGAGATCTTTGAGAATCACTCGCTGCAAAAATCAATGAAATTTAGGAGACACTGTTGTGGTATAACTTGTTACATGCATATTATAACAGTTTGTGTGTCTCACTAGACTGTAAACTTTTGAGAGCAGTGACAGTATTTGATTGTTTTTTTTTTTTTTTTTTTTTTAAAGACAGAGCCTTGCTCTGTTGCCTAGGTTGGAGTGCAGTGGTGCAATCTCGGTTCACTTCAACCTCCGCCTCCCGGGTTCAAGCAATTCTCATGCCTCAGCCTTCCCAGTAGCTGGGACTACAGGCATGCACCACCATGCCCCCAGCTAATTTTTGTATTTTCAGGAGAAACGGGGTTTCGCCATATTGGCCAGGCTGGTCTCAAACTCCTGGCCTTAAATGATCCACCCGCCTCAGCCTCCCAAAGTCCTGGGATTACAGACATAAGCCATTGTGCCGGGCCTTGATTGATGTTTGTATCCCTGGTGCCTAGTACCTGGGATATGGTAAGTTCAGTCTTGAATGTTTCTTTAAGAATGACTAAATGGAAGGAAGGCAGGCAGAAGGGAGGGAGGGAAGAAGGAAGGATGGAAATAAGATGCAAATCTCTCATATGAGATTGTTGTATTTCTCAGCAATGAGCCAAAATATAATACTAGGGTTGCCCTCGACTACTCTGAATATCTTTTATATTTCATTTTTCTGCCTACACTCCACCCTTCCCCAACATTCTATTTGTTTTCCATTTTCCCCAGGATTGTGAGTTTTGTAACCCTAGAAGCAGGGCCCTGGCCACCCCTGTGAAGCTCTAAGAACAGCCCTTGGGAACAGACTGGGCACTCCCATCATTGTGATACTGACATCAGGGGCCGGGGCAATGAGGGGTCAGAAAGCCCCGAGCATACCCCAGTGGAGAGTTCAGAGAAGTGGGAGACGTCACCTTTTTGTCGTATTTGCACTGTCGTAGTCTCTGGATTGTATCTCGTCTTTTGTCATCATCGATCTGGCACAAGAAAAGGCTAATTATTCCAGAAACTCCATATCTCTTCCCTCCTTTGAGTTTACTGTCCCAAAGACTTATTTCCTTAGCCAGATGACTCATTCATTCTGATGAACGAATAAAATCTGTACTCATACACATTTTGTACAGAAACTGACAAGAAATAGATGAATTATACTTCTAGGAATATTTAGATTTTAAGAAAACATACAGAGACACATGTTTTGGGCTTACTCCAAAAGAGAAAATATGAAATATGGGGTTTTGAGGCAGTGGGGGGGTGCTTGAGGAATGACACCAAGGCTAGACTTGTGCAGAGGTGGCGCGTGTGGGAGCCCATCAGGTGCTGTGCAGAGACAGAGCGTGCTGCACACGCTCCTTCTGAAAGTCCCCTCTCCTCTTCCTAGTGTTATATTAAATAGACAGGAGACCATTGGCATGAGACTGTCTTTGTATTATGAGTTCCTATAAATGGCAGACCTAACTTAGTATATAGGCAAACTGAAAACTGATCTGGGAGTCTATTTTTGTAACAAATGGCTCGATTTCAGCCAATCACAGGCAGCTAACTGAACAGACCATGCCCAAATAAAGCAAATGCCTAGCTGTAACCAATCAAGTTATTTGTGGACTTTACTTCCTTGTACAACCTATGAAAGCTCACTGCCCATGCTGCGGGGTGGAGCTTTCTGAACCTCTTTTGGTTTTGAGGGCAACACAATTCATGAATCACTTTTTGCTCAAATAAATGATATTTCATCTGTCCAGAGTTTTTCTTTTAACACTAGGTACTTCCAGTTTGTCATTTAGGTCAACAAATTCTCTCTTTGGAAATTCAGTAGTCTTAAGGTTGTTTATACCTGACTGTGAATTACTGTTAAATTGATTTCATCCTGACACTTAGCTGAGACAGATTGGTCTTTGTGGGTAGAATTTTCACAAAAATTCTTTGTGAATAGAATTTTTCTGTTGGAGGTTCAGCAGGAGGAGGGTCACATTGGAGCATGTCATATTTCTGAAAGAAGGGAAGACCTGGTCCTTGGATAGATATGAGGGGATCGGAGCCATTAGAGGGCAGCACGCAGGACTTGGGGAGGAGGGTCAAGAGCTGGTAGAGAGGTTCCAGAGACAAACTTAGACCAAATGCAATTATATTCCTGCTGATTTTAAGCAAGGAAGCATCTCAAATCACACCACATTATCAGTTTGGCCCTAGTCTGAAGGAGTCCACGAATTCCCATCTGTGGAGGTCTTGGGTCTCCATATTCTCTTAATATGCTTTGGTATAAAAGCTGGGATAATTATATGGTATATGGAATGTGTTACAATCTCAGGCTTTGCAGTTAGACAGACTGGGTTTAAATTGTAGCTGTGTTCCTGGAATTTCCGCCCTGCTACTTCACAGTGCTCAGGAGAAGATGAAATGGGTTAATGCATGTGGTGCATTATAAGTGCTCAGTAAGTGTTAGCTATTATTACTTACAGTAATCTTACTCATTAGTTGCATGTGTCCCTGCACTGTTTCTTAATCTTTTGTCCTTCAGTTTCCTCATCAGCAAAATTATGATGATAAAGCTTAATTTTGGGTTCCTGGAGTAGGAGGAGTAGATGAGACAGCACAGGTCCTGCATTGACTGTGCTAAATGGAGTAAGTTATTATTGGCTGCTGCTATTTCCTGGTTGAAGGTGAATGTGAGCAAATATAAGCAGAGGAGGCGTCTTTCTCCAGGAATGAGTAAGACAAGTCATAGGTCCTTCGTACGGATAGATTAGCATCCAAGGTTTAGGGGAACTCAAATGCTCCGCCCATTCCTACATCCCTTCCATGGCAAATTCCCTTTATGTGTATTTCTCTTCTGGGTCAGATGCGGAGAATGAGAACACACCATATCTCAGCCTCCAGGGAGTGCTCACTGGATTAACTAGCTGACATGTAGGAGAATGGAGAAACAAGGGGAAGGCAGAGAGTTGAAAATTAGAAAGCATCTAAGTCTTGCTTTCTAGAACAACTATCCCTACTTGGCACATATCCTGCAATGCTAAGTCTTGTCAAATACCTGGCAAATTGCGCCCATTCTTCAACAAGTAAGGTAGGCTTTACCTTCAGGCTAACGTGATTGGTCTCATTGGTCTCCAGAGGAAAGATATTTTCAGGAGGAATGTGGGACCATTTTTTCTGACGAAGTTCATAATCTTTTTTATATTTTCTGTGAAAGGAATAAAGCCGGTCAATAGGTTTTTCTTAGTATCCACGCCATTCAGCTTCTGAAGACTGGGAGAAGTTTAGAACCCTGGTATGCTCAAGTAGATGTGCGTGGGGGAAGGTAGCCCAATGACAGAACACCATGTTCTCCAAACTGAAAAGTGCTCACTGCCAGTGGACCTGCAAGGGTTTCTGATGGGCTTTCATAGCAGTGGCCCTCAACCTTTTTGACACCAGAGACTGGTTTCCTGGAAGACAGTGTTTCCATGGAGGTGGCAGGGGGTGGTTTCGGGATGAGACTGTTCCACCTCAGATCAGGCATTAGATTCTCATAGGGAGCATGCAACCTAGATCCCCCGCATGCGCAGTTCACGATAGGGTTCACGCTCCTATGAGAATCTAATGCCCTGACTGATCTGACAGGAAGGGTTGCTCAGGACGTAATGCTCGCTCACCCACTGCTCACCTCCTGCTGTGCGGTCGGTTCCTAACAGGCCATGGACTGGCGACTGGGGACCCCTGTTTCCTAGTCTTTCTTTTCTTTTCGCTTCACTTTCCCAGGTTTTTCACTAAGGCAGTCGTTCACGATAGTAAAGGATTTAAACTGATGACATAGAAGGAGTTAGGAAAAAATATAGGAAACAAATGTAAAGTTGGTAACGCTGACAGGCAAAAATGTTAATTTTTAAACCACCAGAGAATACACCAGATCCCTAAATAAGCCAGTTCCTCTTACCCATCTGTGCCTTTTCAAAAAATATGTTTAAAGAAAATGGAAAAGTACAGAGAAAATGTAACAACACCTATCTCAACTACAAAATGTTAAGAATGTATAGTTTCCTTCAGATAGTATCGGTCCCCAGATAGTGTAGGTTGGGGATTAGGCCCCCAACCCCTGGGGCCTGGACTGGTACTGGTCCATGGCCTGTTAGGAACTAAGCTGCACAGCCGGAGGTGAGAGGTCAGCATTACCACCTGAGCTCCGCCTCCTGTCACATCAGCAGTGGCGTTAGATTCTCATAGGAGCGTGAACCCTATTGAGAACTGCACATGGGAGGGATCCAGGTTGTGCACTCCTTATCCTTATGAGAATCTAATGCCTGATGATCTGAGGTGGAGCAGTTACAACCCGAAACTCCCCCACCCCCAAAAATTGTTTTCCACAAAACCAGTCCCTGGTGCCAAAAGGCTGGGGACTGGGTATAGATGAGGCAGAATTCTTGGGCTATAGAGGATGTACACTTTCAACTTTACAGATATCACCAAATTGCTTCCCAAAGCAGTGGTTATCAATTAATTTACCTTCTTATCTTGAGAATTCCCATCTTCTATATTCTTGTCAACATTTGGTATCGATAAACTTTTTTTTAACCTTTGTGATGTAAGCGAAGCAGTGTTTCATTATTGCTTTACTTTGCATTTTCTTGATTACTAGTGAGATTATTCTTTCAAATATTTTCTAGCTATTTAGTAGAATATATAGACTCAGAATTATATAGAATTATGTATTTATAATTTTGCTCATTTTTCCCTACTGTGTATCTTTTTCTTAAGCTTGTTAACTTACATATGTTCTTAATATATTTTGAGAAATAAATCCTTTGTCCTTTTGTTTTTCAAATACCTTTTCGTAGTTTATTACTTCTTTTAACTTTGTTTTCCAGAAAGTTTTGATTTTTATTATGGTCATATTTATGTATTTTTTCTTTGACTTCTCCTTTTTTATCTTGACTGAGAAGTACTTTCCTAATGTGACATCATAAAGTCATTTTTATTGGACAGGCACAGTGGCTCACACCTACAATCCAGCACTTTGGGAGGCCAAGGTGGGTGGATCACTTGAGGTCAAGAGTTGAGTCCAGCCTGGCCAACATGGTGAAACCCCGTCTCCACTAAAAATACAAAAGTTAGCCAGGTGTGGTGGTGCACACCTGTAACTGCAGCTACCACTGAGGCCAAGGCACGAGAATTGCTTGAACCCAGGAGGCAGAGGTTGCAGTGAGCCAAGATGGCGCCCCTGCACTCCAGCCTGAGTGACAAGAGTGAGACTCAGTCTCAAAAAAATAAAAATAATTTTAATTTTAAAAACTCATTTTTATTAATTTATTCTAAGTTTTGAAGTTTGATTTTCACATAATCAAACATTTAAAACTCCATATAAACTATGCTTTAACATTTAAAACTCCATATAGAGTAAACTATGTCTTTGTGTATTCTTTTAAATATATAATAATAATAAAATATAACATGATACACCAAAATAAAAATAACTATTTTCATTTATATAATGCTTATTATATGGTAGTTTGTGTGCATGTTTCATTTCTAATCCCTACAACAGCTCAGATGAAGAAATTGAAGCTAAGTTACCTGTTTTAATTTTGCTTTTTACATGTGGAAAGCCTACTTTACCAACATCATTTCTTTTTTCTTTTTTTTGAGATGGAGTCTCGCTCTGTCGCCCAGGCTGGAGTGCAGTGGTGAGATCTCGGCTCACTGCAACTTCTGCCTCCTGTGTTCAAGATTCTCCTGCCTCAGCCTCCCAAGAAGCTGAGATTACAGGTGCCTGCCACCATGCCCAGCTTATTTTTTGTATTTTTAGGAGATTTTTACCAACAGGGTTTTACCACGTTGGCCAGGCTGTTCTCGAACTCCTGACTTCCTGATTTGCCTACCTCGGCCTTCCAAAATGCTGGGATTACAGGCGTGAGCCACCGTGTCCGGCCACCAACATCATTTCTTAGCTGACACATACTGTCATCTTTGTCATATTATAAGTTCTTGCTTGTATTTGTTTCTGGAACTGATATTCATTGACCTGTTTTGTCCCTAGTTTGCCTTTGCTTTTTGGTTATTTGACAAACTCATACTCACCTTCTCAAGGCCATGCCTTCCTTAATGTCCCCTAAGCAGAAATGATTATTCTCTTCATATGCTTCCATCTAAGTCTGAGTATTCTTCGAGTAAATGCATATAAAATAGCATATTACTGACCCTAAGACCTGGAGGCAAGTAGGATGAATATCAAGACCTTAAAGGCTCTTGGGCTGTCACCTCTGTATCCCAGGAGACTCTTGGGACTCAGCAAAGCCAACTGTCATTCATACTGAATTAGGGGATTTCTTAAATGGTTTGCTAGTTTTCTTGCGTAGGCCGTTGTAATGGCAAACTGCATGTGTACCACCTGTCTGCCAGGCCCCCTCATGGGCATAGCATTGCACTGGCCATTAGGAAGCCCTATCTCTGCCTCCTATGTTTAGAGACAATGAGAAACACCTGTTATTATCTTTGATCTTGTGATTTACCCCTATTTTAAACTGATTCCCATTTAGACTTGCTTTTGGGGGGAAGTTTTGGTTTCTTCTCACTCTTCACTAAATGGTAATGGTCACCACACACTGTAGACCATCACCTATATTTCTGAGCAACACAGTTACAGGAGCCAAGCACTGTTGTCAGATTGAAGAAAATAGTCTACTTCCTTTTCTGGAGAAAACATCAACCATTGTATGGTAGGCTGGACATTCACAAGAGAAAGAATAATGACACACAGACCAAAGTGTATAATACCCAGATAAAACTGTTGTCTTGTTTAGCTAGGAAATGCAAGTGAACCTGGTAGTATAATAGGGTATTATAAGTTTGGCATTTAACATATGCAGATTAGGAGGTAGTGTGGTATTTACTCACTCATTTATGTATTCAACAAATATTTCTTAGTACACACAATGTCTCTGGCTAGGCATTTGGTAGATCCAAGTTGAGCCGAAAAATCTTGGAACTGATGGTGAGAAGGCTTGAGTTCTAGTTCTGGCCCCACCCACTACCTGGTGATAAGATTCTAGAGAAGCCATTTGAGTTTCTGGGCTCTCTCTCCTCAGGCTAAAATAGGAGATTTGGAATAAATTGTTTCTAAAACCTCCCCCAGCCTAAATAGCATGCAATGTAATGAGTTTGATGTCTCCCATGATATACCAACATAATAAAAATAACTATTTTAATCTATATATGCTTATTATATGGTAGTTTGTATACACGTTCCATTTCTAATCCTTCCAACAGCTCAGATGAAGAAATTGAAGCTAAGTTACCTATTTAAGTCACTAAGTAACATGCTTAAGACCGCAGAACTAGTAACTCAAAGAACTGGGATTTGAGTTCAGGCATCTCTGGCTCCAAAGCCCTAATCTATTCACTCAATAATATTCTGCCCTTCACATAGTCTTTGATGCAGAATGTCTTCATTATCTTAGGCCAGTCTACAGGCCTCTTTGTGAATATTCATCATCAGCAGCAGACAACAGGCCTCTCCTGCTTTCCCTCCTTGCCTCTCTGGATACCGAGCACAGGCATGATAGAGGCGACTGTACCTGAGCATCAGAAGAGCGACAAGCAGGAGCAGCACCACAGCTCCGGTGAGGGTGAAGACTGCAATCATCAGGATCTGAGGGCCTGTGGAGGAAAATGCGTTAGGAAGGACCTTTGTCAAGAGAGCAAAGGCATTTCCAAGATTCTAGCTGTACAATGTAATTTGGGGACGGGAAAAGAGAACCCCTTAAAAAAATTGATCTTTTAGCCCGGCGCGGTGGCTCACACCTGTAATCCCAGCACTTTGGGAGGCTGAGGCAGGTGGATCACGAGGTCAGGAGATCGAGACTATCCTGGCTAACACGGTGAACCCCTGTCTCTACTAAAAATACAAAAAATTAGCCGGGCATGGTGACGGGCGCCTGTAGTCCCAGCTACTCGGGAGGCTGAGGCAGGAGAACGACGTGAACCCGGGAAACAGAGTGAGCTGAGATTGAGCCACTGTACTCCAGCCTGGGTGACAGAGCGAGACTCCGTTTGAAAAAAAAAAAACTATCTTTCATTAATTTCTCTCTGGTAACGTAAGTCCCGTGTCTCTACTCTCTGAACAGTCAGGGAAAGTGGCTTAATTTTGGCTATTCTGACAGCATATACATCTCTATTCTTTCTAACAGCAATCACCAAATGTTACACAAACATTAAATAGTTCATAGCACACAAAAAAATGTTGGTGGTAGAAGTCTACCTGGTGTCCTTGAAACCAGTATACCTAAGAAGGGTTCATAGAGGATGAGACATGTTTTTGTTTTCGTTTTTTTCTTTTTGAGACGGAGTCTCACTGTCACCCAGGCTGGAGTGCAGTGGTGCAATCTTGGCTCACTGCAACCTCTGCCTCCCTGGTTCAAGTGAGTCTCCTGCTTCAGCCTCCAGAGTAGCTGGGATTACAGGCGTGCGCCACCATGCCAAGCTAATTTTTATATTTTTTGTAGAAATGGGGTTTCGCCATGTTGCTGGTCATGAACTCCTGGCCTCAAGTGATCCGCCCGCCTCAGTCTCCCAAAGTGCTGGGATTACAGGCATGAGCCACCACACCCAACTGAGACAACTTGTTTTTAAATACAGAGCACACACTGGAAGAAAAGTAAGTCAGTATAGAACATTAAGTGACAGTGTTGCATGCCAGTTCTTTCTAAGCTCTCCTGGGTTAGTGAGGGAAGTCAATGAAGAATGGGATTTTATTTACTAGAACACTAGTGTGTGGGTGGAGTTGTATAGATGGAGTAAGCTGACAGACTGTCAGAAGAGTAAGTGGAATCCAGGAAAATGTGGATCCAACCCAAGGAAGCACTGAAGCAGTGTCTGAGTATGCAAAGGAATACTCCTACACAGAGAAGGACAGCAACAATAAGACTGCATGGGAAAGTCGTGGTTCATATATGCCGCGATGAATCCCTATTAGGAAGTCAGTAGGCTCAAGAACTAAAAACGGAATAGATTCCAAGCAATAGACAGAATGTGGAAGAAGCTGGGAAGTGATTAGGAATATGATGAAAAAGACATGTTTCTTTATATAGCAAGGAAAGAAAAGAGAAACCCAATCAGGAATTCTAAGGAAAAAATGTTCAAGGAAGTTGAACATTTGTCCAAAATGAAACAAAGTAAAATGTGCCCTGACTTTGAGAATTAGGTATTCAAAAAGGAGAGAAAATCAATTTTCCTTTGTGGTACAAAAGGGAGACATTGGGGCTATATAGAAAGATGTTGGCTGGGCATGGTGGCTCATACCTGTAATCCCAGCACTTTGGGGGGCTGAGGGGCAGATCACCTGAAGTCAAGAGTTGAAGACCAGCCTGGCCAACATGGCAAAACCCTGTCTCTACTAAAAAAACAAAAAATTATCTGGGTGTGGTGGTGGGCGCCTGTAATCCCAGCTGTTCGGGAGGCTGAAGCAGGAGAATCGCTTGAACCCAGGAGGTGGAGGTTGCATTGAGCCAAGATTGTGCCACTGCACTCCAGCCTGGGAGACACAATGAGACTCCATCTCAAAAAAAAAAAAAGAAGAAGAAGAAAAAAAGAAAGATGTTATTATGTATACGTAATGAAAATGTTTCCTTGTTTTCAACTTATAGAATCAAGTTATAGGTAAAGAACAGAGGTCTTTATTTTGGTTACCAAATAAATATTATCAACCCTGGCAAAGAAAAATATAGGAGAATTTTGGAGATGGGAAGGAGGTAGAAGAAAGAATTATGGCACTAACATCTTCATCTTACAAAGTGGGAGGCAAGATATTTTATATACAACTGATGGGACAACACTAGAAGCTCATGCATATTAATTAAAATGAAAAAGGTGTTCAATAATTGTACTGACAAAAGAGATATAACTACATGGGAAGAAGTGAGAAAGAGGGCTAGCGAAGATGAGCTAAATCTTCATGTATCAATACAAAAAATAGATAACTGCTAAAGCTTATACATCAAGAAATAGAAGCATCTTATTTAGATATGCAAAACACTAAAAGCAGAAATGACTGAGAGAGCGGAGGTGCGCAGAGGTGGGATCAGGCACATTCACTTTCCATTAGGAACACATCTGCTACTGGATTTTAAAATCATGTGTGTGAATTTTTCTTTTTCTGACACAGAGTTTCGCTCTTTTTGCCCACGTGGAGTGCAATGGCACGATCTCGGCTCACTGCAACCTTCACTCCCCCAGGTTCAGATTCTCCTGCGTCAGCCTCCCAAGTAGCTGGGATTACAGGCACACGCCACCACGTCCAGCTAATTTTTTGTATTTTTAGTAGAGGTGGGGTTTCACCACGTTGGCCAGGCTGGTCTCAAATTCCTGACCTCAGGTGATATGCCCACCTTGGTCTCCCAAAGTGCTGGGATTACAGGCGTGAGCCACCGTGCCCAGGCATATGTGAATTTTTCTGTGCTAAAATATAATGGATGTAGGTGCCCCTGAAAAGGAGGTATTAGGATCTCTTTATGAAAGCAGCATCCTAAACCCTCACGCTGTATTCTCTATCATGGCACCGTAATCTAAACTCCTGGGGGTACAGGCCATGTCCTACTTATTCATTCCTGTTCATCCTTATACCTTTGGCACCCAGCATGAGACCTGGTATGTGGTAAAGTATCAATAAAAATGGCTAATAAAAAATAATAGAAGAAAAACCTGGCCCTGGTCATCTTATTGCCTGAGAAGAGGCAAGGAGAAGGTGCTTGGACATTAAAATACATAAATAAAGACTCCTGTGCCATTAGGGGTCTCATGCCACGTGTATTTTAAAACTGTTTTTGTTTAATCACATTATGTCCTTCTGAAGTAGATGGTTTAGCTTGGGGTAAATACTACAGCTCCTTTGTATAAGGGCTGAATTTGAAGGGTTTATGCTTTGCAAACATGTGACTTTGCCTCTATTACCTTGTTTTGTGTTCAGGGGAAATTTTCAATGGTGAAAATGTGAACTTTGGATTTCTACTCTCAACTGAGCAGAAATAAATTCATACTTTGGAGTTGAACTTGCATTATGGGCACATCTAACTGGTGAATTCTGTTTGTTACCACAATCACCGCTTCCATCACTATCACCACCATTGCCACTACCACCATTCTCACGCCCTAAACCCCAGACAGAAAACAAAAGTGAGTACAAGAAATACATTTTCAACACTCACTGGTCTATCAAATTCTATGAAATTTGCACTTCCCCTAGACTAGAGTATAAACTGGAGGGAATATGGGGACTCCTCAGCCCACCTCAATTCTCTGCCTCCTACAGTATGAACACTTCACTGCACTAGATATAATTATAATATTTATATATAGTATTTAAATATACTATGTAAATGTAGTCATTTTTAATTAAACACGCTTTTTAGTTTTGCCTTTTAGATAAACGCAGTATCACGATCTAAATTCCAAGGTTAAGCTTCTGCTGCCTTCTGGTGGCTGCTGTAGTTATCGCATTCTATTTAACTCATCTCACAATGAATGAGAGAGTATAACCTCCAGGTCAAATGACATTACGGTTGGAAGGAACCTGATAAACTTCTTGATTTAACAGGGGAAGAAACTCACACTTAGAAAAGAGAAATAAATTGACTGAAATTAACAGAGTATAGCTGAGTACTGGAGTCCAGAGTAGAAATATACTCCCTTATCTCACGTTGTCATTCATTCATTCATTTATTCATTCCAAGGCTCTGTGTTGGGGCAAGGAGATATGAATAAAGAATAAGCCCTGAGGGTGCGCGGTGGCTCATGCCTGTAATCCCAGCACTTTGGGAGGCCAACGCGGGTGGATCACGACGAGGTCAGGAGATCGAGACCAGCCTGGCCAACATGGTGAAACCCCATCTCTACTACAAATATAAAAATTAGCCAGCCACAGTGGCAGGTGCCTGTAATCAATCCCAGCTACTTGGAAGGCTGAGGCAGGAGAATGGCGTGAACCTGGGAGGCGGAAGTTGCAGTGAGCTGAGATCGTGCCACTGCACTCCAGGCCGGGCAACACTGCAAGACTCCGTCTCAAAAAAAAAAAAAAAAAAAAAAAAAAGCTAAGGAAAGATGAGATTCAAGTTAAATCTTGAGGATGAGTAGATGTTTCCCACCTCTATGGAGATGTGATAAATTCTATTCAGAGGGAGCAGCATAAATAAGGACACAGTGGCATAAATTTGCACGACCCTTTAAGGAAGTAGGGAGGAAGTTGAGGGCATGGGGAAGGGATAGGTGAGTAAAAGATAAGGCTGGACGAGTAGGGAGATTACAGACACTTTGTGCTGTATTAAGTATTTTGGATTGTATTCTGTAGGTAAAGCAGAGTTGCCAATTGACATGTTAGCAACAGGGCAGTGACATGACTGGACTTGTGCTTTCTCTCTGGTAGCAGGATGGGCTGGATGGAAGTGGGCAGGACTAATGCAGGAAGTCAGTTGGACGTCATTGTGATACAGGAAGCAGATGCTGAGGACTTGAAAATGAGGACGGGCACCAAATCTGCATTGTCCATTGCTGTTTCCCAGGTGCTCAGAACATTGTCTGGCATTAAGTAAACATCTTTGTTAAATAAACGAAAGAACGGGGATAGTGTAATCTCCTGGTGAAATGTTTCGTTACTTAGTAGCTGTGTGCGCACAGATGAAAGTTCTAGTCATGCATATCTTATTTCTATACTATTTCAAAGGTTGAGTTGCTGAAGCGGCTTCATTGTCTGGGGACATACCCAAGGTTCGTCATCTCGTGACAAGAAGGTTAAGGACACAGACACAAACACGGAGCGGGGTAAGGAGCGGAAAAGTGTAATAGGCGGGAAAGAAGAGAACAGCTCACCGTAGAGAGGTAGGAAGGCTCTGAAAGGAAAAATCCCTGCTTGTGATGGGAAGCAGTAGTTTATATAGGGATGCTTGAGGAGGCTGTGTCTGATTTATTTAGGGCCCAGGGGACTGGTTTGACCGGTGTGCCATTAACACAGCCCACGAAGAAAATGACCCTCTCACCCTAATCTTGTATTATGCAAATGTGACCTCTGCCTGGCTGGCGCCATGACACCCACACATGTGGCTTTACCTGGCCGGCACAACGACACCCCCCACACATGGCTACAAAGAAAAGGGAGGGAAAATCGCTATATTGGGTGGATCTGGCTTTTAGTACAGCTGCGGGCATTCATCTATGCGAACTTCCAGCTTGCTTATTTATTCTTGCAGCTCAGCTTTTCAGGCTGCTTTTTGCTAGAAAAGAAATGGTTTGGAGGCTGTTTTCAATTAAAAGAAAAAGCCTGGCTGGGCACCGTGGCTCACATCTGTAATCTCAGCACTTTGGGAGGCCGAGGTGGGCGGATCACATGAGGTCAGGAGTTCAAGACCAGCCTGCCCAACATGGTGAAACCCCATCTCTACTAAAAATACAAAACTTTAGCCGGGCGTGGCGGCAAGCACCTGTAATTCCAGCTACTGGGGAGGCTGAAGCAGGAGAATCGCTTGAATCCGGGAGGGGGAGGTTGCAGTGAGCCAAGATTGCACCACTGTACTCCAGCCTGGGTGATAGAGCCAGACAATGTCTCCAAAAAAAAAAAAAAGAAGAGTAAGAAAAGAAAAGAAAAAGACTTACTGAGGACTCTAGTACCCTCGCTACCTGCCTAAATAATTTCTTTTTAACTCCTATATTATCGCTTCATTGGTAAAGTTTAGAGCTAAATGTAGTAAGTAACAGTTAAGTATTGAAAAGCTCTGGCTAACTGAGGTTGTTAGTTAACTGAGGCTGAAGTAAAGTTGCTCAGGATAATATAACGTCCCTGTAGGATATAGTATGAATATTTAATGTGATCTGTTTTAAGTAAGGAGAACTCTCTCAAAAAATACTTTTTGAGAAGTTCAGCACTTTACAGATCACAGACCTATTGAATAACCAAAATACTAAAAAACTTGAAGGAAATATATTAAAAACAGAAACCTAACATTGTCACTGACGGTTATAATTAAGAAGAAAGAAAACATAATTTGAACTCAAAAAGTTACAAAAGAAAGAAGTTGAGAGTTGCAGAAGCCCATGAGAAAAGAGATATATTTCAGAAGTCAAGTTTGGTTTAAAACTAGAAAACCTGAAGATGGTTCCAGAAATAGTTTTAAAAGCTTATTAAATAAAACTCAACTTTAAAAAGCAACCATAGCAATAAATCTGAAGTCAGCTCAGTATTGCTTATTGTCTAGAAGAATGCCATCTTCATCCCCCCCTCCCTCATTGCGTTAATCAGCTGCTAATGCCTGTTGGATAAAAGTACAGGAATCATTTTGGACTAAATTTGACTCAGAGTGAAAGAAAACTAGAAATGTAGGTATAGCTCTGACACAAGCAAGCCCTTCAAACCAGAAACATTCCCTTTATATCAGATCAAACTTTCAGAGTTTCTGGCTATAGAGTGGAGCTGGTATAAAAATATTTGTAGCTTATAATTTTTAATACTTTTTGAAAATAATAAAGTAATACAGAGTCATTGTGGAAATTTTGGAAAATTCAGAAAAATAGAATAAAGCAAAAAAATATCTTCCAGGATCCCATCACTCAGAGGACACCACTCTTAACAGTTTAACATATTTCTTTCCAGTCTTATTTCTATACATTGTTTTACAAAGTTAGAATCTCATTAAATAAGAAGCTGTATTTTTCTATTACATTACATCATAAGTTTTCCCATGTCATTTAACATTCTTTGCAAATAATTATTTTAATTGGTTGCCTGATGCTCTATTTGTGAATAGATCATAATTTTCTATTTTTTTTTTTTTTTAGGCAGGGTCTTGCTCTGTCATCCAGACTGGTGTTCAGTGGCACAATCATGGCTCACTTCTGCCCTGACTTACTGGGCTCAAGTGATCCTCCCACCTCAGCCTCCTGAGTAGCTGGGACCACAGGTATGCACCACTATGTCCACTAATTTATAATTTTTCCTTTTTTTTGAGACGGAGTCTCGCTCTGTTCCCCAGCCTGGAGTGCAGTGGTGTGATCTCGGCTCACGGCAACCACTGCCTCCTGGATTCAAGCGATTCTCCCACCTCAGCCTCCTGAGTAGCTAGGATTACAGGCATGTGCCACCATGCCCACCTAATTTTTGTATTTTTAGTAGAGACAGAGTTTCACCATGTTGGTCAGGCTGGTTTTGAACTCCTGACCTCGTTATCCGCCCACTTCGGCCTCCCAAAGTGCTGGGATTACAGGCATGAGCCACCACTCCCAGCTTTAATTTATAAATTTTTGTAGAGATGGGATCTCACTGTGTTGCCCAAGCTATCTTGAACTTCTGGCCTCAAGCAATCCTCCCACCTTGGCCTCCCAAAGTGCTGGGATCACAGGCGTGAGCCACCATGCTTGGCTCTAAATAATTTTATTGATGGTGTTTCTACTTTTTTTTTTTTAATCTTTGGACTAAATATCTGTCCAGATTTAAGACTTTTTCCTAAAGACTTTTTCCTAGTCACATGGAATTACTGCTCATTATGGCAAGCCCTGGCCAAGCCAGTCATGGACAGATTTTCCTGAGACCTCATTGCCCGGGAGATCCTGACTGGCCCTGCCTGCTGCAGATGGTCAGTGTGCAGCTTGCACGGGTGAAAGCTGGCCAAGTCATGTTAGGGCTATTCATGACATGATAGGACCTAATCTTAAGTAGGTGGGTGACTATCACTGCAACCCAAATATGTGTCCAGGGAGGGAACAGGGGAGACTATAAAGGCCAGGATCACTGGTCACCCCTCAGCCTGATATGTCAAGTATTTCTTGCTGAAATACACAACCTTTTAGCTTATTGCAGTAAAATGTAAATGGAGTAAGAATGTATGTCTCTGTGCTCATTTTTGCCAGTTATGAAACCCGGTTTTCTGTGGAATAATTTATGTCAAATGGTAAGACATATTTTAAAGACATGTATAGCTAAATGAGAATAAGAATATTTTCTTTCTTTCCTTTTTTTTTTTTTTGAGACAGGATCTCACTCTGTTGCCCAGGCTGGAGTGCAGTAGAACAAAGATAGCTCATTGCAGCCTTGATTTCCTGGGCTCAAGTGGTCCTCCCACCTCAGCCTCCCAAGTAGCTGGGACCTCAGGTGCACACCACTATGCCTGGGCAATTTTTTTTTTTCTTTTAGTATTTTTGGTAGAGACAGGGTTTCACCATGTTGTCCAGGCTGGTCTCAAACTTCTAGGCTTAAGTATTCTTCCCGCCTTGGCCTCACAAAGTGCTGGGATTACAGGCATAAGCCACCACGCCTGGCCAGAAATCAGTGTTGAATCAGAACTATAATATCATTCATTGTGCAGGGAAGTAAAGACCACATTTACAAACCCAGCAAATCAAACTGGGACAGCAGACAAAACACAGCAAAAAGCACAGGCTAATTACATAAACAATAGAGTTTACTTTTCTTATCAGGAAAACAGTGTTAGGGAAAGAAAATTCATTAGGGATATCTTACCCCGGTCTGTAATATCATTAGGAAGTTTAGAGTTCTTCCAAGTGAATGTGGGGCTCATATCCACAGGGTTGGTCTGATTTACGTGGGTATCATAGGTCAAAAGAACCTTGTACTGTGTCAGGGCACAAAAAAGGAAAAGGATGAACAGTAAATCATTTTAGAACAAATTCTGGTGAGATTAATGATTCTACTCAATGACACTTGATTTATACAACACTTCTCAGTGAAAAAAGGCAACTGTTAACCAGCTAGTTAGGATCATTTATTGGTTCCCAGCATGAACATAGATATAAGTTCAGATGGACCGATTACTTTCCTGTTTCATTATGCCCATACACTACACCATTAACTCCTGTCTGTCCAGCACAGATTCTGTGGGCCTTTGGTAACCTAGTTCAAGTCTTTCATTTTTCAAATGTTAAACTAGAGGCCAAGAAATATTAAACGGCTAGCTCCAAGTCACATGACAAATGAAACACTAGTGCTTTCCACAATATTAAGTTGCTTTTGAAAAAAGCTCTCAAGAAAATGCAGCAGAGCTAAAATCCATTATGTCATTTTGATACATGTCAAGGGGCCCTGAAATAACTACACTTCTCAACTTCTATCAGTTACTTAATTTTCTAATCTCTTCTATTCCTTGGCTCTAATATACTTTTCTTGTACATGACACTAATTAGTTTCTAAAATAAAAGATTTCATTTTCAAGTAATTTGCCAATGGAAATATTAATATATTCTTAAATTACTGCTGCATATATTGAGTCAATTTTGTAAGGGAGATCTGAAAGATGACTTGATATGGTTTGGCTGTTTCCCCACCAGAATCTCAATTTGAATTGTATCTCCCAGAATTCCCACGTGTTGTGGGAGGGACCCAGGGGAGGTAATTGAATCATAGAACCGGTCTTTCCCCTGCTATTCTTGTGGTAGTGAATAAATCTCACAAGATCTGATGGTTTTATAAGAGGTTTCCCCTTTCACTGGCTCTTATTCTCTCTTGCCTGCTACCATGTAAGATGTGCCTTTCGCCTTCCACCATGATTGTGGGGCCTCCCCAGCCATGTGGAACTGTGAGTCCATGAAACCTCTGGGAAAAAAAAATTTTTTTCTCGTTTTTGGGGAAGAAAAGGAGGTTTAATTTGACTTACAGTTCCACATGACTGGGGAGGTCTCATAATCATGGTGGAGGGTGAAAGGCACTTCTTACATGGTGGCAGCAAGAGTGAATGAGGAAGAAGCAAAAGCAGAAACTCCCGATAAACCTATCAGATCTTGTGAGAACTTATTCACTATCACGAGAATAGCACGGGAAAGACTGGTTCTATGATTCAATTACCTCCCCTGGGTCCCTCCCACAACACGTGGGAATTCTGGGAGCTGCAACTCAAGTTGAGATTTCGGTGGGGACACAGCCAAACCATATCAATGACCATCCTTTTAAATTTACCACTGTACCCTCAAAATGTTCTGGACAACAATGTTATATTTTCTTTTTCTTTTCTTTTTCTTTTTTCTTTTTTTTTTTTTGAGACAGAGTGTTGCTTTGTCACCGAGACTGGAGTGCAGTAGTGTGAACTTGGCTTACTGCAACCTCCGCCTCCCAGGTTCAAGTGACTGTCCTGTCTCAGCCTCCCAAGTAGATGGAATTACAGGCATGCACCACCATGCCTGGCTAATTTTTGTATTTTTAGTAGAGACGGGGTTTTATCATGTTGGCCAGGCTGGTCTCGAACTCCTGACCTCAAGTAATCCACTTGCCTCGACCTCCAGAAGTGCTGGGATTACAGGGGTGAGCCACTGCACCCAGCCCAATGTTATATTTTCATAACTTTACTCTTTCTTTCTCTCTTTTTCCTTTATATTAGGATGTGGCATATTGAATCTCTCTTGAGACCTATCCTGAATATAGATTATCATCCTTTTAACCTTACATTTTGAGAAGATCCCATTTCCCCAAATATACATGTTATATAGCACAACCGATGGTATTACATTATTGAAAAATTCAACTGAATTTGCTTATAGAGAGAATAAATGCACAGAGCAACATTTTCCATTTAGAAGTGTAGTTATGAGACTGACATTAGATCTCACATGTTTCTGCCTGCTTCTGTCTATGAAGGTCATGGGCACCATCCCAGATGTGAATAACTCAGAGAGGAATGCATGTACCTTTGTAATCACTATTAGTAACTGAAGTATTGATGGGATCTTATGTTAAGGTATTCTTATGGAATGTATACTAAACATAACATTATATTAAAGGTTCAATATAGGATCTAGAAACTACGAATTACATTTATGGAATGCTGCTAGCAAATTTCTGGTTTAGCTTTCTCAACCTGGATGTCGTTTCTCTAGCTTTTCACATTTTCCATTGCAGATATCTTTTACAAAGCTGGGTTGATAGACACATTTAGTATATGACTTAGGGTGTCATAACACTTGCATCGGAAAATAAAGAAAAATGAATACATCTTATGTTATGTTAGGACCTGACCTCCTATATAAACCTTTTTACCGACCACTTGGTTAGCTGAAACAGTGGCTTTTATAGTTTGGATGAATACAACATTGGATGACATGAAGACAGGTGTTTTGTTTGTTTGTTTTTTGTGATTAAATGCTGACCAGCCATCAGTGGTGTGCCAGATAAGAAGCTATGCACCGAAGAGATGGAGAGGTGAGTAGACCACTTCTTTAAAGAACCTACTATGTAGGTGAGGAAAAAAAAAATGAATGTAATATGAATAAAAGCATAGCATTATAGGGCTGTTTATTTGGGGCTCCGATGTATACATTTAATGATTTTCCTGAGAGTTCAAATGGAGATAACAGGGAATATTTCATTGAACTCTTTAGTTGTGAAAATGAGTAAAAAATTATTGGGAAAGACTTGTGATCCTCTCATTGGTATCCCCTCAATAGTCTGGTTGTTATATTATATAATTTGTTCTGGGCGGATATTTAAAATATCTATACCTATCTATATGGATATAGATATAGAGGTATAGATATATTAATAGTAAATAAAGTGGATATTCTTAGTAAGAAGTTTTATGGGTCAAAATGCTTCAGGAATACTACCCGAAGTGGGGTGTAATTGTGAAGTTGAAATGAACTGTCTTCAGATTCTAAACATAATTTCTCTAATTCCTTTGCTAGTGCTCCTCCTCCAAGTTATCCCTCCTCACCCAGTCACAGCACCCTGCATTTTCTGACAAGCAGTGAGACATACTTTCTTGGTGTCCACAGACGTATACAGAAGCACCATGGTACTGTCCACATCCCCCCAGTCATCCAAGGTCACTGGACCGTCATACCCTAGGGCAAGATCAGAGCATGTTAGAGGCCATTGTTGATTTTTGTCTACAGATAAGTTGGATCATGACAGAGAGTGTAAAACAGGTTCAAATAGCTCTGTTTCAAATGTACTGAAAACACTGTTGACATTAATAGTCTAATCAGATGGCACCTGGATTGGCTTCTTGGCCCAGAGATCTCTGGAGGGCATTTTTATGGGAGATGTATTTATTTAGAAAAAACAAAAAACCTTTTCATTGCATTTAGGGTGGTACTAAATGTAATGAGTCAATAAGTCCCTCGATTATTAGTGATACATTTTTGCTAAGAATATTTCCAGAACTCCTAGCATAGTGTGTAGGGTCACTGCACAATCTTAACATAGATTGTAGGAAGATCAAAATTTTTTCACTATCACTTGTTTGCTGAAGACATTGAAGAAAATTACTTAAGTTTTCTGCGTTTCAGTTTTGTCATCTATGAAATAGCAATATAAGATAAACCTATTTAGTTAAAAAAAAAAGTGATCAAATTAGCAACTTCACATGGTTCAACATAACAATGAACATTTATTTCCTATTTACGATATACCAGGCTCTGTGCTAAGTGATTATACGCATTATCATACTATTCTTCCTGGAATGTCATGACATAGAAACTATTATTATCTCTGTTATATTGGTGAGAAATCATTTATTTAGTCAGAGATATGAAGGGTCATACAGCTGGTAGGTGGCGGGAACCAACATTTGTTTGTTTCCTAAATGTTAAGCCAAATGTTAAGCCCGTGCTAATCCATTAAAATGCTCAACCATGGTCATGGAAGTGAGGAAATTAAGAGTTCATATAAAGTGCCTGGTAGAACCTGGGACACATGGGATGACCAACAAATTACTGTGTCTCCCTCGCTGCATCTTCAGTGAAGCAGAAGTGATCTCGTCCCACCTCTGTCACACACCATAGCCACTGGTGCAGCCCTCAGTCCTAATGCTGGGCATCTGCTGCCCTCCGAAGCCTGCAGAGACAGTCACTTCCTCTGCAGTAAAATCAAGGTGTCATAGAGGAAGACTCTGCGGCAAGTTAGAAAAGGCCACTATAATTTTTCTTTGACTTAGTACACATTACATTTAGAGGAAAATTTCTTCACAGTCTCAGGATGAGATCTGGGAAATGAAAGATGGGAGTTTCACTAGGGACTTGTAGGAAAGGGCAACGCTGATCCATGCAGTTCAGGAGATTCATGTTGTTTTGGAGGGTATTATTTCGAGGAGTTTTGATAGCCAAAGGTTTAACACAGGGTCCCAGATCCTAGAAGGATAGAAAAGGGGATATGGACGGACCCAAATCGAACTGCAAATATTTATCCTTTTGTTAGTCTCCAAGCACAGTCAGGACATCACTGCTCAAAATACTTTACGATGAGCTTGGTTCATAAGTACAGAACCTGCACTACCTGCCCTTTCTGTGACATCCAAAGATTCTAAAAGACTGAAGCATAAACTGGGGTTCAGTTATCAATAACAGCACCCTCAAAGTTTATGTAATGATCTTTGCATCCAGTTGAATTTAAAGGAATTTAGCTGTGGAATCATCTATTGTTAAACCCTCTTTGTTGCCCCAAATCCACTCAGAAAGCCCATATTTCTTCACCTTGGGGTTATTTGCTCTTTATAGACCAGTACCTTCAAAAGTGAGATTCCTGAAAGCATGAGCAAATTTGGGGGTGGTAATATTTTCTCCATTTTCAAGAAATGTCTTTAGCATATGTCCAAAGAGCAGGATTCCATTCAAATAGGCAAGAGCAAAGTCTCGTTTTGTCTAAATAAAAAAAGGAAAATATTAAAACGGGTCCTTCAGAAAAGAATCTGGTCTTGAGCCTAGAACAAAAGGTTGTTGGGATCAGCAGGGTAACTGGAAATTTAAAGGGATAGGAGGGGAATTGAAGGGATGTTATTTAATGAGACTTTTAGAAAACTCTTCCTTGGAGGCCGGGTGAGACGGATCATGTCTGTAAACCCAGCACTTTGGGATGCCAAGGTGAGTGGATCACCTGAGGTCAGGAGTTCGAGACCAGCCTGGCCAACATGCAGAAACCCCATCTCTATAACAATATGAAAAAATTAGCCGGCTGTGGTGGCACACGCCTGTAATTCCAGCTACTCGGGAGGCTGAGGCAGGAGAATCACTTGAACCTAGGAGGTGGAGGTTGCAGTGAGTCGAGATCCCACTGCACTCCAGCCTGGGTGACAGAGTGAGACTCCATCTCAAAAAAAAAAAAAAAAAAAAAAAGAAAGAAACAGAGAAAGAAAGAAAAATAACTCTTCTTTGGGTCAGTGTTCTTTATGATCCCATGTCACAATTCTGTCTTCTCTTGGAATCAGTAAAATGAGGGAAGTAACTATAAGCAGTTATACTTCATTCCTATGATGAAAAAAATACAAATCAACCAGGAAAGGCAACATGAAGCATTTTCATAATTCTTATAAGATTTTATATAGAAATAATGTTAGCTTGTAGTTGATTGTTTTTATTAAAGTGCAAAAGAGAAACCCAAAAATCAGAAACCAAAAACAATCCCTGCATTTCAGTATTCTGAATGGAACATGAGCAGTTTTGATTGGATGATACCACTGAACTTGCTTTGAATACAATTCTGATTGGGTATTATTTCATGCCCCAAATGCCTGCCCTGGGAAAAATAATGGAGAGGGTCAGAACTGCTGTGCCTCGGCTGCTGGAGAATGGTGACCTTCACAGGGCTGAGTGATGGATTAAAAGCCCTTGCTGAACTGAGACCAAGTGGGTTCCATTACCTCGGGCATGTTGAACTGCCCATTTGCAAAGAATTGTATTTTTGCTAGAACCATGAAGAGGGTCAAGTGATATCCAGATATTACACTCAGAATTATATTTGCTGGAAAAATAAAACCCTTTCATTGGTTTCAGTTTCTTTTGCTGAAATCATTTCATGAGGTAAAAAAATCCAGTTAAGACCCAGCTCCAAAAGAGGATGCAGTCTCTAATTTTGGCACGGTCGTAAATGGGGGGACTTAGAACTTCTAGCTGGGAAAAACTGTGACACCCCAGAGATATCCATCTTTCTTTGCAGCTTTTTGGGCCTGGCCCTTGACTTGCCATCCCAAAGTTGTTTTAATGTCATCATCATTGCCCCTTCCTTCTCCTCCCATCCCAGTCTGCTCTCAAAGGTTTGTCTCTGTGGGCAGAATGCATCTAATAGATTTAATCGTATGAAAGTACAGGGACTGACAAAGCCCAATATACTATTAGAATCAGGAGCCCTGCATTATAATAAGGTAGCCATGATTTAGTGTCCAAATGGAGGCTCTTATTTCTGCACAAATGCTAAAGCAGATGGTATAGTGGGATAACAGGAATACACCAAAACTCTCCTGGGCAAATTTGGACAATGGTCAACTTAATTATAATGGAAGACAATGTCTTAACCTAGGAATACACATTTCTAATGGGAGGATTTTAATATCAGTGACAGGAAAATTTTGCTTTAGGACATAGGGAACTTTCCCGTAACCCTTGCTTTATTTTACATTGTTTAATGTCTACCTCTTATAAGTGTAAGATTGACCCTCATTAGCAGGGCTTCTTCCTGTCTTTCCATATTGTTACTTTCATGCCAATGTTGCACATGTGTCCGCTGTTGGGCTGTTCTATAGTCTAGCAGAGTGACCTACAGTTAAGAGCTTTGATAGGGACCCTGCTGTTTCAAAATGCTGTACATGTAGTTGGTTTCAGTTGACATTTGTTGAGTGCATTGGAGCAAGTAAAAATAATTGCTCATTTTAGAATTTGGGTCCTAAATGGACAAAAAGTATCTTACCCTTGACAAGGAAAATAATAATATATAATTTATACTATAACATAAAATAATAGCTTACTGGGGATAGATTCCTGGAGAAAGAGCTATTTAGGAGGGAATTCCCAGGAGACTGCGTCAGAACAAGGACATTTTTCATATAGTCAGGGGCTGTGACATTGTCCTCAAAGTACTGGTCACTGTAATAAAAAGCACAGATTCCTCATGAAAATTAGGAAAAATAGAGATATATCTTCTACAGTTCACACAAACTATATCATCATCCTTGAAAATAGTTTAAAACATTTTTTTTCATTAATCTGCAAAACTTTCTACTTTCCCCAGATAGAATTGTTTTCTTCTGTGCTTGCTAGGTTAAATAAGAGAATTTAAGCAATTGTGGTTAACATACATAAAGGAAAAGAAAACGAGAATACAGAATTTCTTGATTTCTTTGAGATTTTGGGGGGCTGTGGACATGTGAGCTCATGCTTGCTTTTAAGGCTTGGTTTGTAGGTAGAAACTTTCTTTTCCTTAAGTGCTTTTAACAATTTAGAGATATTGAGACATGGTAGAGAGAAATTTTATCACTAAACTTATGTTTTAGATGGTGAAACATAAGCATAAAAAGACTAAACCTCTCCTCTAACACGGTAAGCTTTTTGATATATGGAACATTAGCTTATTGATTCTTGTACCCTCAACTCCTAAACAATGCCTGGCACATTGTAGACTCTCAGTACTGTCTAAGATTGCTGTGCAAATGCTATGGTTTATTTTTCCTTTTACTTTTTATTTTATTTTATTTTTAGATGGAGTTTCGCTCTCATTGCCCAGGCTGGAGTGTAATGGCATGATCTCGGCTCACTGCAACCTCCGCCTCCCAGGTTAAAGCGATTCTCCTGCCTCAGCCTCCCGAGTAGCTGGGATTACAGGCACCCACCACCACGCCCGGCTATTTTTTTTTGGATTTTTAGAAGAGACGGGTTTTCAGCATGTTGGTCAGGCTGGTCTTAAACTCCTGACCTCAGGTGAACTGCCTGCCTCTCCTAAAGTGCTGGGATTACAGGTGGGAGCCAATAGCCCGGCCTCAAATGCTATGGTTTCTAAGCTTCCTATTATTTTGAGGTTTGAAAAGAATCTGATGTTTGAACTGCTGTAATTAGGCTGACCATTATTAAATGTTTTATTTAAAAACATTTTTTTTTTAGGAGACAAGGTCTTGCTACGTTACCTAGTCTGGTCTTGAACTCCTAGATTCAAGCTATCCATCCTCCCGCCTCAGCTTCCCAAGCAGCTGAGACAACAGGCATGCACCACTGTGCCCAGCATATTTAATATTTGAACACATCTACTATGTGTTAAGAACTGTATTGGATATTTTACTCCTATTATCACATTAATCCTAGAAGCACCCCTATGAAGAAGGCATTTTAATTCTCATTTTACAAATGAGAAGATTTAATCTCAAAATGCTAACAAAAATCCAAGAGTCAAAACAACCAGAAGTGTCAGAATTAGAATGTGAACATATTATGTCTAATTTAGTCTCATGAGCTTTCCAAAACATAGCCAGGTGTCCTTTGGGATTAGTGACAGAGGAATGCCAGCACTTTGGTGGTTTATTGAGGATTTCTGAAAGTAAAATTACACCAACGTGGGTACACTAAGGGCTCCTTCCAGGGGCAAAGCAGCTATTGAAATCAATGAGGTTCTTGGAGTGAAATATCGGTAACTCTGACCTCTTCCCTGTACTTCTGTAGTTAAGAGTCTAGTTGGTTAATTAAATTACTTTCATGAATGTCTGGCCATCAAACAAGCCTGCAGTTCCTATACTTCATTTCCATTCATGCTGTGAGAAGTATTGTTAGTGTGGGTGAAATGATCAGGCAAATATGGGAAAGATCTAGACAGTAACAGCCTCTTGTCTGAGTACAGACAGGTAATGATTAATGGTCCAGTCAGATAAGTGAAGTCATGTGATCTGGCTTCTGGAGACAAGGGGCATGGGCATGGCAGTGACACCTTCTTCAAGCCTAACTTGATTCAAATATTACCTTGGCACAGCTTGTCAGTGGGGTCTCCAACCATATCAGATAATTAGCGATTAAAAAAAAGATGAGATGTGATCAAAAGTGCTTTCTTCTCTCCAGCAATTTTTCTCCTTGGCCCAGAGAAATGTGGAGGAAAAGAGCACCACCTAGTGACTACACCACAGAGGGTGAGGAATAATTGTGTATATCAGACTCATATAACTGAAACTTCAAGCTTATCAGAGGTGGCTGAAGGAAAAGTAATCTAGGACCAAAGGCCATTAGCAACTGAAGGAAGAAAATGGGGCTGGCATTACCAGGAACAATATTATTGAGTCTTTAGTTGATTTATTATTTCCTGGATAAAGACTTTAAAATCTGGCTAGAGATCAGGGTCATATGTTTTTTCTTTCTTCTTCCTCTTCTTCTTTTTTTTTTTTTTTTAATAGAGATGGGGTGTCACTGTGTTGCTCAGGCTGGTCTGAAACTCCTGGACTCAAGCGATCCTCCTGCCTAGGTCTCCCAAAGTGCCGAGATTACAGGTGTGAGCGACCATACCCAGCCAGGATTCTATGTTGACTGAGCAGGCCTCAGTCATAAATACACATGTGGGTTTAATGGGGGCTATAATAAACCTTTTATATTTACAAATGGTGAAGGTGTCAAAGGAATGCATCTCTGCTAAAGCCACAATTAGGTAAATAAGAATGAGGGTGTGACGGAGTTCAAATATTATCATCATACGTAACCCCATAAGGGGTTGTGCAAAGCAAGAGAAAAGAGAATGTGCCTTTCGGAAATCCTTGGAATACTTCCTTTTTGAAAGGAGGAGGGTTTTTCGAACTATTATACCTACTTGAAAAGATCCACTAGAATAATGACAATGTCTTCAGCCACTGCTCGGTCACCCTTCAACTTGTAGAGGAACTCTGGATCACCACACATAACAATCACTGGAGGAGAAGGTAAGACAAGGAGATAAATATATGACAGTCTACAGACAAACAGAGAGGGAACCAGTTGCCTGAATATGAACCCAGTAGGTTAATGTAAAATTTTTTAAAGATAAACTCCAATTTCTTAAATTCCTCCTTTTTTTTTTCCATTTACAATTATAGAGTCAGAATAGAGCTGAATGGGATCTTTTTTAAAAAATCATCTAGTCCATCATTCTTTTAATTTTATAGATTTAAGGAGGCTGAAGCGAAGATGCCAAAGGGCCAGAGAACTAGTAGATGACAAAGATAGCTGTGACAGTCAAGTTCAGTTCTTATTCCATTATGCCAGGCTGGAGTAATTACAGAATATGTTGTCACAGATAAGTGAAGTATACCTCACCATTTGTAAAAGTGGTTGAAAAAGATATTATAAAAGTGAGAACGGAGAAGAATTTATAAAGTCTCCCTAAGCAACTTGGGCTTTATCTGTAGCCTCTTAACTTAAAACTTCATCTTAGTAACTCCAATGCCAGAGTCCAGTCTGAAGTCTACCACGAATTTCTGCCAGCTATCCTGAATGCACAGTTCTATGAGTGAGAGGAGTCGGGGGAGACTTCATTAGATCTTTTTAGATGCTGTGCCATTATGCTGCCCTGTTGAATTGTAAAGTCTTTAGAGACATAAATACTCACATATTTCTTTCCCACCATATCTTGGTTAATGTTTTTGCAACTGGTAGGTCATTAATATAACAAATGCTTGATAATGGCAATAAATGATAATTTGAATATCAGGGAATCCACCAAGCAAGTATCTTCCCTTGTAGAAAATTCTCACAATTGATTCCTTTGCCCCTGATACATTCTTGTTTGTAGACAGAATTCTGTGGAAAGTGCAACAAATCCCCTAATATCTTAGTGAGGATGAAGTTTGTTTGTTTTTTTTTTTTTTTTATTTGAATAGGTTTTTGGGCGAACAGGCGGTGTTTGGTTACATGAATAAGTTCTTTAGTGGTGATTTCTAAAATTTTGGTGCACCTATCTGCCAAGCAGTGTACACTGTACCCAATGTGTGGTCTTTTATCTGTGGATAAATTTTATCCAATTAGGCTTTCATACTTGGTCTCTAGCTGGTAGATCACTGGGCAGGTAAGATACAGAAAGATTAGGAAAGTGATATAATCTTTGCTTACCTTATAATTTTGCATGAAGCTATATAATCAATAAATTCATCCTCTTGGTCACCAGGAGGACTGGGGCTCAGAATGTGTGAAGATTAGTCACAAATCCAATAATATGTTGCATTGAGGTGAATTTTATAAGAGTTTGCTGAGGGTGGGTCATAATATCATTTGGGTTTATAAAAGCTGGATTTTAGCATTATCATTATTATGTTAATTGTCAGTCATACTTATGGATTTTCTCTCAGAGGATAAGGTTTTAGTCAATGAAAGGAACAATATAATGAAGTTGCACGCAATTATAGATCTCCCAAAATAGACAAAATATGTAGGAGGAATGATGATAGCTCTGCAGTGGAAGATTTGTTGAAATGACTTATAAGGAGGTGGTAGTCATAAAGAAGAAGTTAGCAAAAAAAAAACCAACAAAATTATCTTCATGTCTTCTTACCATTGCTTTTCCTGTTGTGGTCCATTAAGATATCCTGAAACTCCTTATCTTGTCTTAACACCAACTTAAAACTGAGTTCGTGGGAGAAATAGGAAACACTGGCCTCCAGAGCGTTAAGGTACCTGGAATAGGAAAGAGAGAAACTAAGAAAACAGCTTAGTTCCCTCATGGCCTTTCAGGCCTTTCACTTCTTTTTTGCAGATCTATCCTAAGATTTGTTCATCTAAAATTCATTTCTGCTATTAACACGATAGACAGCACACACCATGATACCACTAATTTAGATTGTGAAGCTCTAAATTAGTGAAAGGATGGGGGAGCTTTTAGGGATCTTCATGTATACACGTAAATAGTAGACATTTGGTGAGTCCTTTGTGATGGCTTCCAGCTGCTTGCAGGAAGAGGGTTCTCCTCTGCTTTATCAACTAGTCCCATTATCATAGATAAGTTGAAACCCTTGAATCTACAGTACAAAAATTCAAAGTTGATAGGAATAATTTCTGCTCCTGTTTAAACCTCACATTAGATACTGTGGGTTGATTCCTGTAGGTCCCTGGATGCGCACCCCTGGTGGTATCCCATCTTAGTCTTTTGCATACTTAGGTGGAGAGAGACTGCAGAATTAAGCAGCATCCTGGAAGTACAGGCAGCAACCCAGCCAGAAGATTTCCTCTACCACCTTTGTTGGAGTTGAATGAATCTTTCCATTTTATTTTAGTAATGATACCTGATATGGTTAGGCTTTGTGGCCCCACCCAAATCTCATCTTGAATTGTTATCCCCATAATCTCAATCATCCCCACGTGTCAAAGGAGAGACCAGGTGGAGGTAATTGAACCATGAGGGTGGTTTGCCCCATGCTGTTCTCGTGATAGTGAGTAAGTTCTCATGAGTTCTGATGGTTTTATAAGGGGCTCATCCCTCTTCGCTTAGCACTTGTCCTTCCTGCTGCCTTTTGAAGAAAGTGCCTTGCTTGTTCTTCGCCTTCTGTCATGATTGTAAGTTTCCTGAGGCCTCCCCAGCCATGCTGAACTGTGAGTCAACATTTTTTCCTTCATCAGTTACCCAGTCTCGAGTAGTTCTTTATAGCAGTATGTAAACAAACTATTATTAATACCATACCCATTATTCCTGTTTCTCCCCCACCTCTTGTTCCTCTGAAGAAGTGTAAGATCATCTTTTTCTAATTAATTGTAGGAATAGGCAAGATGCATGTTCTCTGGTATTGTTTCTTACACAGGAGTGTGAAAACATTAACCCCTGGCTTTCATTTACCTTATCTGTAAAATAGGGATCCTATTACTTGTTTTATTTTCTTCAGATAACGTACTGTAGAAAATCAATAAAACTGATGTGAATGTACTTTCAAAATAGTAAAGAGTGTTGCAGATGCAAACTATACTGATTATTTTTACAACTCTATATTTACTTGATCCCCTTTGCTTTTATTTATGTGTGAGAAAGTGAACTGGTGTCTATACCCAATGCTGTTACCGGTGGAAGGTGTACCTGATAATAACTAGGTGGCCTCCATGATCCTATGGCTTCTTTCCATGGCCAGTGCTAATGAAATTTCATGATCCTGCTTACCAGAAACAGTCCTCGGACTCCGTACCATTCTTGTAAACATACGAAGTGCTCCAGGAATAAGTTTTGAAGGGTAGATCATTGGTTTTCCAAAAGTTAACCAAGAAGTATGTCAACTTTCTAGCTGGAGACATCAGCCTGGTTAAGGTTTCTTTATAGTCACATGACAATCCAAAACTTCCAGCTGAGATCATGGGGTAGCTCAATTCCGTGTCAAGGCTGTGTCAAGAGGTTGAGAAGAAAAAACCATTATCAGGATTAACTTTAGTAGCACAAATAAGATCCCTCTTTAACCTGTTTCAGCATGTATGTATGAATGGTAAGAATGAAATCAGGTCATTAAAGCAGATTTATCATGTATATAGGAGTCTTTCTCACAAAGCTGAGTTTAAAAACACTTGTTGAGCATATGCTGTGTTCTAAGCACCCTCTAGGCAATTTTGTGAATATGTGGCTGGGTTATTTTAATTTATTCTAAAGTGAGTTGTCATGATATCTGGGCTGGGATACTAGGGAAGTCGGACTCAGAAAAAGGATGGACCCAGCCACCATTGTTGTAAAGCCAAAAAGATGCCATCTACACTTTGCCGTGCATTGCCTTCTTCCCAGCTCTGCAATGAACTGCCTGTGAGACATCAGCTGGGGATTTGAGAGCTTTCCTTCCCTTGCTCAACACCTGGACCATTTCATAGTTACTTAAACTTATCAATCTTCATTCCCAATCAGGGCCTTGACAAGTGCCAGGAATGATGTTCGCCTGCCTCTTTGCCAGACTGATTCTCACTCATTCTTCAGCTCCTAGATTATGTATCTCTTTATCTATCAGGAAAACTTTCCATGGTACCTAAGACCATGTCACTATTTGGGTGAGTATCTAATATCTGTTTCTTCCACTAGACTATAAGCTCCCTGAAGGCAGGGTCATGCCTGGCTTATTCACCTTGGTGTCTCCAGTCAGCTAGGCTCATATGTAGGTGCTTAATATGTATTTAATGAAGGAAGGAAAACAACATCCCCTTCCTTCTTCAGTGCTCCATCAAAAGGTTTCAGTGAGCTTCCTGCTTGCATCTCAAACTACAGTGTTCACAGTCAGCATTCTCTTTCATTTCTGTTCCTCCAAACTGTTTTTCATTTATTTTAGTGTTTTGAGATTGTAAAGGCTTCTTTGACTACTTTCCATCTCTCACCCCAGCATGATACTATTGATTGATTCTACCTTCAAATATCTTTGCAGTTATTCTCCCTTTCCATGTCCACTTCCTTCTTGCTAATCGAGGCCCTCCTTCTCTGCTGACTTTCCTGTCATCAGTCTCTGCCTGTGTCTTTCCTATACACTGTGGTCAATCATTCTTCTGAAAGTCGGGCTGCTTCTCTTGGCATTCCCAAGCTTAAAACCTTAGTGATTTCTGACGCGAATCTCATTAAATGCAACTTCCTTCACCTGGACTTTCCTCCCATGAACTTCCAAATATGGTCCTACTTAATTTTGCTAGTCTTATCTCTATTATTCCCCTATACATTTCCTGAACTCTGGCTAATACAGAGTTCTTCATTTCCCTGCTTGTTTGCTTTTACACATACTTCTCCCTCTGCCTGGCTAGAAAGCTCATCTCCTCATCTCTCTACCCGTTAAAATTTTACCCATTCTTCAACATGCAAACAATTGCATCTCCTTCATGAGGTTTCTTCCCCCCATTGAATCTTAGTCCCCTCAAACAGAGGTGACTCTTCCTTTCTGTGCACGCTACAGCTTCTCTTTTCTTTTCCCTTTTCTCTCTCTCCCTTCCTCTCTCTTTCTTTTTCCTTCCTTCCTTCCTTCCTTCCTTCCTTCCTTTCTCTCCTTCCTTCCTTCCTTCCTTCCTTTCTCTCCTTCTCTTTCTCTCACCTTTCTCTCTTTCTCTTTTATAGGGTCTCACTCTGACACCCAGGCTGGCGTGAAGTGGTGTGATCTGGATCACTGGAGCCTTGACCTCCTCAGTTCAAGCGATCCTCCCATATTGGCCTGCCACATTGCTGGGCATGCATGACTACACCTGGCTAATTTTTTTATTTTTAAATTTTCTGTAGAGCAGGGTCTCACTATGTTGCCTAGGCTAGTCTCAAACTCCTGGGCTCAAGGGATCCTCCTGCTTCGATCTCCCAAAGCCCTGGGATTACAGGCGGGTGCCACTGATCCCTGCCCTCTGCAATTTCCTCTTTCTATTTCCCTGGTGGCATTGATCTCACTGCCTTGTATTGGTCAGGAGAGTCCTTGTCACCTTCTCTATTTGGGTGGGCAGAGGCTGTGTTTTACTTAATTCTCTCTACTCTGAAACAGCTAAAATGCTTCTTTGCACGTAGAAGGTCTTCATAAATGGTGAATTGGTTTTTCCAATCCTCCTTTCCTTTTGAGCATACTCTATAGCAATATAGTAAGTGATCAGGTTAGATGACAATTAGGAACAAATGCAAGGAAGAGTAAGATTCTGGATCTGTCTGCATTTTGGTATGGAAGAGAAGCTGAAAAAGTGCTCAGTGAGCCTGAGCATCTGAGACTGATTGTAATGGTGGGTGTGAGGTGACAAAAGCAAACTTCGCAACAGAATTTTCAGAGGTCTAATGTTTACCCTCCAAAATCCATTGCGAGTGATCCTCTGCACAGTTTTTTCTGTGTAGATGAAGGGTGATTCTTGATTCAGGGTCAGATTGAACAGGCACAAAAAAGGAACTTGAGCAGGATTTTGATTAGGGAGGTGTAATTAGCAGAACACAGTATATTTTGGTGATAATTACATTGTGTAAAATGAATGAAAGAGATGAGGGTAATTTTCCCAGAGCCAGAAAAATATATTCATTCTAGAATATATTGAGAGCTTTGTTCTAAGATAGTAAGGGCACTGTACAGAGGACTTTAACATCTCATTTATATAATCCTCAAATAACCCCATGAACTAAACATATTGTTATTTTCCCCACTTTCACAGACCTACAGGATAGAACAGAACCCTACTAATACCCTGGGGTGCTGCACTTTCTTTTGTGTTTCCCAGCCCTCTACCCATACTTTTGTGAATATTTTATTTATTAAACTCCTCAAATTATCCAATTTCACTATCTTTCCTGCTTTTGCTCAATACTCTGACTTTTTACTCATACCATGCTTTCTCTCAAGGTCACACGTTAATGACTCAACCTGGGTGGCTACAGACATTCACTCCATGCTGAGCAAGGGAAGTTACCTGGATAAGAGAATGACAGTTATGGAGAGATGGCAAAATACTAGACCTCAACACCTCTGATTGTGTTGCCTGGACTAGACTGTTGTTTCTTTAAGTTGCAATATCATGTCCTGACTTCAGTTCACAGTAGTATTACTTACTACATCTGGAAGGTGGAGTATGTACATGAGGGCCCCATGAGGACACAGCCCATCCGTTTTGCATTCTGTAGGAGAGAAAACAACAATGAATTCCTAAAACTAAGAAAAGTACTCCGTAGACAGGAAAGAAGTAGCAAGGGGAAGGCTCCCAGAGGTTTAGAAAGTGGGGCCTCCCAAGATGCTCAAACTCAGAGCAGCATAGGGTACCTTGAGGTGGACAAGGATCAACTGAGGCATGGAGAGGTTCAAGAGGGAAAAGATGCTACAGGGAGGGAAGGTATTTTACAAAGGTGCGCTGACTGGAGGTGAACCTGGCTTCCTTCTCAGTGCAGGATGGGAAGAGGCAGAAGAGGGACTGGGAGGCTGTAGCATTAGTAGTGTCTGTAGGCCAGATAGTGGTGAGATGAGATTTGGAGGTGCTTTGAAGGGAGAGGGCAAGTTTCAGTTGTGGAGAGAACTATATAACAGGGCTGAAGTGAGTAAAATGCTATGCAATTGATTGGGTGATTATTGATCTTATTTTCTCCTATTTCTTAAGGGGAATCTGATTGGGACCATCTCTTCCCTGGTTTTGGAGAACCAGGTTATACCTCTCTCTGTGGAGGCAGAGAAAAGCAGCATACATTTCTGAAATTGTGATGTGGAGTTTATCGAACTATGCTTGTGCACACCTTACCTTCCCAAGATTGAGAATCACTGCTGTGGGAGCCATTATTCCTGACGGGAGTGTGGTCTGCCTGGTTGGTGTGATATTATTGATTAAAGTTTAGAGGCATGGCTCTACTCCCAGTGCTCTGCTGCTCAGACAGCCTTTCCTTTAGTTTCTGTAGTAAGGGGGTGCATCGCACATCTGTTTGTCTCTAGAGAGCTTGTAATACTCTTTATCTCCATAAAGCTCTGGTTGGGACTGGGGTTTGGGGATTCGGAGGAGGAACTAGGCAAGAATCTCCCTCTTCCCATTTCCATCCTTTGACATTGCAGTTACTACTGTAAGTTAGGTGTCAGATTCAACCCTTAAGCAATTAACTATGATCTGACATATGGCGATGACTTGAAACAGAGATTTTTGGTGTGGGGCCTTGAAATATGTTTTTAAACATGATTTCTCAGTTATTTCTTGAGGGACACAAAGGCATAGCAGTTTATACTATTAAATAAAGAAACTTAAAAACTGGCTGGGTGCAGTGGCTCACACCTGTAATTCCAGCACTTTGGGAGGCCAAGGAGGGCAGATCACTTAATCTCAGGAGTTCGAGACCAGCCTGAGCAACATGGTGAAACCCTGTCTCTAAAATAATATAAGAAATTTGCTGAGCATGGTAGCACATGCCTGTAGTCCCAGATACTTGGGAGGCTGAGATGGGACAATCACTTGAGCCCAGGAGCTCAACTTGCAGTGAGCCATGATTATGCCACTGCACTCCAGCCTGGGCAACAGAGGGAGACCCTGTCTCAGAAAACAAATAAACAAACAACCAAAAAAACAAAACAAAGCAAAATTTTAAAAACAATTTAAAGCAAAAGAATTCCTTTCCTTACAATTGAAAGTGTACGCACAGTACATAGCCAAGGCTCTCCTCACTTTCCTGGATTCATGGAGGGCCCCTGTCATTTGGGTAATCTGTAGGGATAAAGCCAGAGTCTCCTGCCTGGTACTTGGCCACTCATTCATCTATGTGGCTAGAAATGATAGGAGAGCTGCCTCATGGTTATGTGCTTACATTTTACACTAAGATTATCCGGTACCCGTAGGCCATGAGGTGCATCCACAAAAGCAAATACTTACTGAAATTTTCCTGAGTAGGTCAAGGCCTTCACAGGTGCTGCTCCGGCAGTCGCCGGAGTTATGAATCAGACCATCCGAATACATGAAAGAAGCATTCACAGTCACATTTAGGCCTGTCATCCAGAGATGAGGGAAAATAGAACACTAGCGTTATTTTTCAGTAATTGATACCAGCCATGAGATTGATTCCGGGAAAAAGTGGATATCTATTTTCAGGCCTAGGAATATTTACATCCCGGTCCCTTGTTTTACTCCTGGTCACTTTTTTCCTCTCTGTGTCTCTGTCTCTCTATGTCTTTGCATCTGTGTTTCTCTCTCTCTCTCAACGGTTTTATTGAGGTATAATTTATCCATCATAAAAATCACACATGTTGAGTTTACAATGCAATGACTTTTAGTAAATATATATAGTTGTGCAACCATCCACGTGGTCCAGTTTTAGAACATTTTCATTGTGTTCACCGCCCTCTTCATCTTTTCACAACCCTAGATGCAGCAAGTCTCCTGTATGGACTGGAGAGTGTTGGGAAGCAAAGACATAGACATTATGATAACCTGTTCTTTCATGGTCCCCAGGTGCTGTTTGCTGCCAACTTGCAGGAGGCTGCAGTCTTCCTTGGTCTCTGATCTTTATCCATCCAGTCAACAAACAGTTACTAAGTTCCTGCTGTGTGCCAGGCATTCTTCTTTGTGCTCATGATACAGCACTGAACAAAAGTTCCTGCTTTCAAGAGGCTTACATTTTCTTTGGGGGTTACACAGAATAATACATTTCTGATAGGGTGGTCACCAAAGCCCTAGGGGGAACTGGGACCTGCGTGAAGACTGAGCCATGCGATACATGGTTTCTCTGGTCAGAGGGAACAGCAAGGGCAAAAATCCCAGGCAGGACCCTTCTTGGCATTTCAGGGAGAACAGGGAGGCCAGTGTGGTCCTGACAGAGTAAGTGAGAGATAGTGTGGGTGAGATGTGAGGTAGAGTGAGGGCCACACCGTGCATGACCACGTAGGCGTTAGTAAGTGCTTTCAGTTTATTCCAGGATAAGAGTTTTGGAGGACTCTGAGCAGAGAAATGATATTTTCTGACTATTATTTTTAAAGGACATCTCTGGATCTTGATGCAGAGAATAGATTGTGGGGAACAGAAACAGATGCAGGGAGACTAGTGAAGATGCTCTTCATAACCTAGGTTAGATTGGACTACACTAGTTGGAGCAAAAGTAGAGAAAAATGGTTGCATTTAGGGTGTATTTTGAAGGTAGGAAATTAATAAATGCAATATGAAATATGAGAAAAAGAGGACTCAGGATAACGCCAATATTTTTGACCTGAGCAAGTGGGTGAAGGGAACTCCTATTGACCAAGATGAGAAAGAATGTGGGAAGAGCAGGTTTGCTAATGTGGTGTGTGTGGTGATGGAGGTGGACAAGTCAGGTGTGAGATGCCTGTCACACTTCCAGATAGAGAGGACACTAAGCAGTTGAAATACACCCATCAGAAATAGTTATTAATGCAATCATACTTATTGATAAAAGCTGTCACATCTGTGTCTCAGATTTACCATTCTTGCTCAAAAGGGGTGTCTTGGTCAGTTTCCTACAAATCAAAGCCTGAGACAAAAGCTTTATTGAGTTTGTCTTACCAGAGTCCCATATGCAGTAAATAGTGGGAT
Organism: Macaca nemestrina; assembly: GCF_043159975.1. Lineage (NCBI taxonomy): Eukaryota > Metazoa > Chordata > Mammalia > Primates > Cercopithecidae > Macaca > Macaca nemestrina. The sequence goes on along the minus strand of NC_092134.1, from coordinate 127,289,578 downwards.
CTGAAATTGAAGCCATGTTGGTCTCGTCCTAAACCAATTATACATTTTTGATATCTCAAATCAAAACTCATACATGAGGGAATGGCCTTTTACCAGCTTAGTGATGCATCAAAGCGTTAAATCCAAAATTTATCAATGGGTATGATTATTTGTTCTCAACGAATCTTGCTGTATTACAATCTTTAGCCCCTGTCTCTCCTGGAGCATTCAAGATACAGAGTAAATAGACGACGAGAAAAATACTTCCTGCATGCCCTCAGGAAGTTCCCTGCAGCCGTGGCCACACTTCTCACATGAAATGAACATGGTTAACAGTCTAACTGTCATCTATTTTTCCCAAAGAAGGTGCTGCAAAATTCTGTTTTCTTTCTTAGTAGACAGGGAAGGAGATTGTATAACGTTACAAAATTTCCAGAAAACCCCTTTGTCTTTAAAACACGTCCTCTTACTTTAAAATGTTTTTCATCAAGGATAAAGAAAACAAAAATGTGTTCATTAGCATCTTAAATTAGATGAGAGTTTTGTTCGGATTTCACTCTGACTCACACATTTCTCCTCTTATAAATTGAAAACAAGTTTCTCTTTGAAATATCTGTTTGGTCACAAGGATGGCTGGCCTTACTGACCAGAACACCATTCCTGGTGTTAGGCATTTCCTCTGTGGGCTACTCCCAAAGCCAAAGTGAATTATGCTCATTCTGGCTTGGGGTGTTTGTATAATGGAGAACTCCCGTATTTAGATGAAAGCAAGGGTCTTGCCGGTGATATCCCTGGGGATTGCTAGGCACCACGTTTTAGAAGGTTATAGCAGAACCATTTGACCTCAATCTGTCTATTACATTTTGGTTCCTTCCATTAAAAAATAATCAGGACAAATGTCTGATTCCTAAGCAGAGATGTTCTTAAGTCTGTCAAGTCCACAGGGAGTCTGGAAACCTCAGTCCACAGTCCGGGATTATGAGTGATTTCTTATGTGTTCTTGTACAAGCCATTTTAATTTCTCTGACTTAGTTTCTCGCATGTAAAATGAGGTTAAAACCAGGTTTGTAAAATTGGATAATTTTTAATCACACCTTTAAAAGAGCAAAGCGTGTCTATAATAGAAGTTGTTCTTCTGAACAAATAATGTTTTAAACGGTAGAGACTTGTTCTTTCAAAGAATGGAGGAGTCTTTGTACTTCTACAGCCACTTGAGAGATGTCTACCAACTAGGCTGCAAGTCATGCCTTGCTTTTTTAAGTTTGAAAACCCTGATACTTTATTTATAAGAGAGCTTAATGAGAGATGCCAGTACTTTGGTAGGACTAACCAAATAGGAGACATCAATGTAATTAGACCAGTCAGGGATATTTAATGGAAGAGAAGAGGGGAGTGATGGGTTTAATAGCAATTCACACTTAATTGAGTGTAACCATGAGCCAGCTTCAGTACTAAGCCCCATATGCCCTTTATTTTCTTTAATTCTCATGCCAATAGAGAGGATATAGATAATTTCAAATGAGGAGAACAGAATGAATGAGGCTACAGTGCATCTGGGGGAATGGCAGAGGGCATGTGAGGAACTATAGAAAATAGGGTTGGAGAGGGTCTTGGAACACTGCAAGAGGACTCAGAAAGTGATGTGAAGGGTAGCACACAGTCACAGGAAGATGGCCACACTTGCAGCTCCTCTCTCTTGACCTCCTGTCTCTATGAGGGCTCTGTTCTCTCCTACCACCATGAGCGACAGTGAAAATGACACTTTAAAATCCAGTGCTCCAGGCAGCCCATGACTGACACAGCTAAACTGAAGTAGAAACTCGGGTACAGTGCCTGGGAAAAAGGGAACCAACATCTGTTGAGTGTGACCTTACACAAGTGACTTCCCTACTGAAGCCCCAGTTCCTCATTCACTTATTAACAGAATAGAGCCAGGTGATCTCTTTCACTATATGCCTAGCTTTGGGCTATGATTTTTAACAGGTATTTTTTCACTTAATCCTCTCTGAATCCTTCAGGGTAATATTTTGTCATCCTTATTTAAACATGAGACAATGGAGGTCTGGAGAGGTAGATTAACTTGTTTAAGGCTACACAGCTAGTAAGTAGTAGGGCGGGGATTTGAACTTAGGGAAGTCTAATTCTAGAACTTGATATGCTGTAGAACAGCATATCCAACAGCATATACAGAACTTGATATGCTGTAGAACAGCAGTTCTCCAAGTATGAGCCACTGAGGTACCCTTAGTCCCTTTCAGGGGATCCATGAGGTCAAAGTTATTTTTATAATTATACTAAGACATTCCTTACTTTTTCCAGTCTCCTTCTCTGATGAGCATATGATAGGGTTCTCCAGAGACTATATGACATATATTATTGTAACAGATTGAATGTAGAAGCCAATATGAGAATATAGATCTCTACCATTAAGCTTGACATTAAAAACATTTGCAAAATTGTAAACCAGTCTTCTCACCCACTTTTTTTTTTTTTTGGCTTGAGAAATATAGATTTTCTTTAATAAAAATATTATTTATGCTAACAGGTATTTATTTTGTTTTTTTTGATGAATTTATAAACAAATGTTTAAAATGTTTCTCAGTTTTAATTTTCAGTACAATCAATACTGATACATGTAACCACATAAACGTAACTCTTCAGCACCCTCAATAATTTTAAAGAGTTTAAAGAGGTCCTAGGCCAGGCGCGGTGGCTCACGCCTGTAATCCCAGCACTTTGGGAGGCTGAGGTGGGCGGATCACCTGAGGTCAGGAGTTCGAGACCAGCCTAACAATATGAAGAAACTGCATCTGTACTAAAAATACAAAAAATTAGCTGGGTGTGGTGGTGCATGCCTGTAATCCCAGCTACTCGGGAGGCTGAGGCAGGAGAATCGCTTGAACCTGGGAGGTGGAGGTTGCGGTGAACCGAGATCACACCACTGCATTCCAGCCTGGGCAACAAGAACGAAACTCCGTCTCAAAAAATAATAATAATAAATAAAAATAAATAAATAGGTCCTAATACCAAAATATTTGAGAACGGCTTCTATGGAGCATAGTATAATATGCTGCCTCTCAATATTTTATTTTTATGTGTACTACTTTCTCTTATTTTTAATTTGATGGGGATAATATCTTCCTTTTTATCACTCCAGAACTCAAGTGATTTCTCTAGAAAATACTAAACATTTTTCGGACAATGACATAACTTCAAATCAAAGGTTTACCTTTAAAATAAGCCATTTCCCCCACTGCAACTTTTCATCCTCTCCTACCGGCACTGTCCGTCCCACAATGATATCTCATTCCTGGGAGGATGGGAAAGCTGAACAATATGGGGTGAGCTCAGAACTCTCTCTTCCTATCGAAGGCTTTAAGGATGGGGTTGGACCAACATGGACCAACATGAAGCTGAAACCTCTGTGCGAGGGTCTAGGAGTGGGACCGGCTCAGCACGAGGGAGCACACCCAGGGTATGGGTCATGTGATTAGCCTTGGAACCATACATCCTCAGGGAGGTGATGTCATGAAGTCGAAGGAATCTCTTTTTTTCATGTTCTTTCCCACTAGATCCTGAATGTTCTTCAAGACCCTCAAAGCTTTTCTGATTCCTAGAAAAAATACTGGTCATTTCCCCTTTGAACATCACCTATAATGCCTGAACTTTTACTTTTCTTCAATGTAATCCTCAGATATATTGTCTTAGAATTTTTCCCAAATAATGATGCTCAACATGTTTAGAACACGAGCTATCTTTCCCTCCAACACCTGTACCTTTTGTGTTTACTATGCATGCATATCCATCCAACAAAATGCATTAACAGATGTAAAAGTCTTGGCATCACAGCTCATTCCTTCATCTCCAAAGAGCTCTCCACTTAAATGATCCATTTAACAACTTGCCCACTAATAACTGTATTTTACAAAGGACATGAGTGAAACCTGGAGATGATAAACAACGCACCCAATGTCACTCAGCTGTAAATAATGGAGTAGGAATTCAAATTCAGGTTGTATGAGTCAGGGACCAAGGCTCTAACTAATATGCTATTTAATTATTTTAGGTGCTTGGTAATATGTTCTAGCAGTAGCAACAGCACAGCAACAATAAAAACAACTACATTAACGTCCTCAACAACAACAACAATGACAACAAAAACTACCATTTATTGAGTTCTTACTATGTTTCAGTCAGTGAAGGAGGTACTTTATATGAGTTTTCTGATTGAATCCACATGCTATCCATATGAGGTAACTACCACTTATTCTAATTTATAGGTGTGGGAACTCAGGTTCCAAAAATTTAGCTGCTTAAGGTCATACCTGTCATAGAATGCTCTGGCTGGAAAATAAATCAAGATCTGTCAGGTTCCAAATATCTGCTTCTAACCATAATGTTCCACTGCCTTGTTTTAGTTAGAAAGTTAGTTCACACTGGGTAAAGATATTACGATGGATTCCAAAGGGTGACCCATGTACTCCCTGGGACCAGACAGATGTGGGTCTGAATTTCACTTCAAACAGACAATCTACATTACCTTACCAAAGTTGTTGAACTCCTGCTGTGAAACCAGTGTCAACCATGCTAACGTCACAGAGCGGTGGTGATTAAAGAGGTGATGTAATTGAAGTACCTAGAACTTAGCTACCCCATGACAGGTACTTAGTAACTGAAGAAACCAAGGTTCAGGGAGACTAACCCAGGATCACAGAGAGAGAAAACTTTGGGGCAGGAATCCCAATCCAGGTCCTCAAAGGACAAATCAAGTGTTCTTTCCATTGCACCACATTGCCTTGGTAAATAAGGGGATTTTATGACCTCCTCGTTCCATTATGGCTCTAGATCAGATCTGTTCACTTATGTGTGAATCTAGTTTCAGAATTGCAGAGATGTTGTGTGTGCACAGAAGTAACTTATTATTCATATCTGAACAGCTGGCCTACTTCCACAGAATTTTAAATAGAGACAATTAAGACATACCATCCTTAAAACCACAAATAACCATTAAGATGCATTAAATACTCATTGACTCAGTAAGTCTATTTCTGGTAATCTAATCTCAGGGAATGGAGAAAAACTACATGAAAATATTCATTGAAGTATTATAAAAATAATGAGAAGTTTAAAACAGATGAAATATCCTACATCAGAGAATTATTATATATATTAACATATGTATCCCCCAAATTAGGTAATTTATATCCAGTGGATATGATATATACTTGATATTATAATATCCAGTGGATATTACACATCAATTCACGTGATGACTAGAAAGGCCATGCCGCTCTTGGAAAGTCACTTGTGCAATAATGTGAAGCGAACCAGAAGGATTCAAAATTGTTTCTATGCCATAGTGATCACCAACCACATTCTTAAAAACAGGAAACTAAGAAGCACATGAAAACAGACTGGAAACATCCAGGTGGCTGGGAATCATGGATGCTTTTTTTCCCCCTTTATTTCATACATTTTATGTAATGTTATAAAATTTATTTTTATAACTAAAAGATACAATGAAGAACTGCAACAATGAATTTGATTGCAAATGTTTTATATTAACTATGTCTGGTAATGACAGCCACAGGATATGTAAAGAGTGAACAGGCTACCCTGTCTCTACTAAAAATACAAAAATTAGCCAAGCGTGGTGGCAGGCACCTGTAGTCCCAGCTACTAGGGAGGCTGAGGCAGGAGAATGGCGTGAACCCGGGAGGTGGAGCTTGCAATGAGCCAAGATCATGCCACTGTACTCCAGCCTGGGTGACAAAGTGAGACTCCATCTCAAAAAAAAAAAAAAAGAGTGAACAGTCTAGAGACAAATGTCTTTGGATAAAAGGCCCAAAGAAAGACTTGGTGTCTATGTGAAACTGACTGAATTCATCTTCTTGATTAGTATCCCTGTGAAATCTTAGGTCTAGACCAAATCTTACCTCTGTGTACAGAAGGAAACATGATGCCTTCCTGGAACTGGGCAATAAACTGAGTTTATTTTTATTTATTTTCTTTTTGAAGAGATGGAGTCTCGCTATGTTGCCCAGGCTGGTCTTGAACTCCTGGGCTCAGTGTCCCTCCTTCCTTGGCCTCCTAAAGTGCTGGGATTACAGACGTGAGCCACAACATCTGGCCTAAACCCAGTTTTAACTGGGACATTTCACTGCCGTGAACACTTTACATTTCCTGAGTCAGGGCTAGTCCCAGAGCAAGGTGAAGTGTGAGTGAGCACAGCATAATAGGGTTCAAATTCTACTCTCTAAGGATCTACTGTCATGAAATAGAGGTTTAGGGACAGCCCTTAGAGAAAGTTGTGTGATCAGACAAAGAACACAAGGTCTTTGCTTAGTAACATTTTGTCCCCAGAGGTAGTAACAGAGTGGAGGAGGATTCTATTAACATTTTCTTACCAGCGTTTTGCAGACGTCCTCTCACTATTTCCAGCCCCTCATTCACCGCATCTTCCACGTTTTCCAGGGGCTCTGCAAAGGCTGAGTTGTCCATCATCAGGACGCTGATTTCATAGCTGCCATTGTGGCAGTTCTGACTCACCTGGGAAGTCAGGTACAGCCACTCAGGCTGGAAGAGCAGTGACCACAAAACCAAGTCCAACAGCAACGTCTTCATGACCCCGATCACGTTAGAACCATACTCCTTGTGCCTACTTGCTTTGCTCTGTTGGGCTTCTTGGGAGGCAGGGAATCCAGATGGTCAGCCTCTAGTGGAGTCCCTCAGCCCACTCTTCCCCACGCTTCTCTCTGGTCATGCCCAACTGGTCACATGGGCCGTGGAATACAGCCTGCTTGCCAGTAATTAGCAGTTACATTATGGCAGGAGATAAACCAAAGTTCACTTTGTGTTTGCACCCAGAAAGGTCAGAGCTATAAACAGAGATTACCTGGGCCTCACCCAATAAAAATGCAATAATTTTTGACGCATCACTGGGAAGAGGGAAAAGAGAAAGAGGGCAATATATCACATACATAACAAACTTTGTGAAATGGAAAATAAAGGTCAAAGGGCTTTAGGAAAACACAGCTACAATGGACTATTAGTGCTTAGGTTTTAGCTGCACATCGAAACGAAATCCTTAACTAGGAAGAGCTGTGTTTCAGTCACTCAAGCAGCAACTGTAAGTTGCTGGGATACATGTGCAGAACATGCAGGTTTGTTATGTAGGTATACACATGTCATGGTGGTTTGCTGCACCCATCAACCTGCCATCTACATTAGGTATTTCTCCTAATGCTATCCCTCTCCTGGCCCCCCACCCCCTAACAGGCCCTGGTGTATGATTTTCCCCTCCCTGTGTCCATGTGTTCTCTTTGTTCAGCTCCCACTTATGAGTGAGAACATGTGATATTTGGTTTTCTGTTCTTGTGTTAGTTTGCTGAGAATGATGGTTTCCAGCTTCATCCCTGTCCCTGCAAAGGACATGAACTCATCCTTTTTTATGCCTGCGTAGAATTCCATGGTGTATATGTGCCACATTTTCTTTATCCAGTCTATTATTGATGGGCATTTGGGTTGGTTCCAAGTCTTTACTATTGTGAACAGTGCTGCGATAAACATGTGTGTGCATGTGTCTTTATAGTAGAGTGATTTATAATCCTTTGGGTATATAGCCAGTAATGGGATTTCTGGGTCAAATGGTATTTCTGGTTCTAGATCGTTGAGGAATTGCCACACTGTCTTCCACAATGGTTGGACTAATTTACACTCCCACCAACAGTGTAAAAGCTTTCCTATTTCTCCACATCCTCTCCAGCATCTGTTGTTTCCTGACTTTTTAATGATCACCATTCTAACTGGCAGGAGATGGTATCTCATGGTGATTTTGATTTGCGTTTCTCTAATGACCAGTGATGATGAGTTTTTTTTTTCATGTTTGTTAGCTGCATAAATGTCTTCTTTTGAGAAGTGTCTGTTCATATCCTTTGCCCACTTCTTGATGGAGTTATTTGTTTTCTTCTTGTAAATTTGATTAAGTTATTTGTAGATTCTGGATAGTGACCCTTTGCCAGATGGATAGATTGCAAAATTTTTCTCCCATTCTGTAGGTTAAGCAGCAACTACTTATTAAGATTTGACTATGTGTTGAGCATTGGCAAGGCACTGAAGATATGGCCATGAACAACATAGATATGTTAATGTCCTCACTGAACATGCACTCTAATGGGAGAAGGCCAACATTAAATAATTATGTCTATTTTCTATTTTTATTTTTTAATTTTAATTTTTTAAAGCTTTTCTTTAATTTTTTTTTTTTTTTGAGACAGAGTCTTGCTCTGTTGCCCAGGCTGGAGTGCACTGGCACAATCTTGGCTCACTGCAAACTCCATCTCCTGGGTTCACGCCATTCTCCTGCCTCAGCCCCCCAAGTAGCTGAGACTACAGGCACCTGCCACCACGCCTGGCTAATTTTGTTTTTGTATTTTTAGTGGAGATGGGGTTTCACCATCTTAGCCAGGATGGTCTAGATCTCCTGATCTCATGATCGGCCCGCCTTGACCTCTCAAAGTGCTGGGATTACAGGCATGAGCCACCATGCCCAGCGTTCATTTTAATTTTTAGGGGTATGTAATAGTTGTTTATTTTTATGGGATAAATAAATATATGAATAACTAAATTCAACAATGAAAAAAATTCAGAGTGCTACGGGAGCATATTGCAAATTAACATAACCTTTTCTAGAGAGTCAAGGAAGCATCCCTGAGACAGTGTCCACTAGCTAAGACAAGAGGATAAATGCATTAGCTGAATGGAAAGGAAGGAGGGCATACCAGGCAGGGGGGACAGCTTGTGCAAAGACCCAGATGTGAGAAGTGGCATAGCATGTTTGAGAAACTGAAGAGCTACAGCCTGGTTGGAGTGGAGAGAACTAGGGAGTCAAGTGGTGGTAGAGGATGCCAAAAGAGTAGGTGGGAGAGGGCATGGACTTTCCTGTAAGGCAATAGGGATTTGGGACTATATCCTAAGAGTCAAGAAAAGGACATGAATTTTGAACAGACTGCTTAGACTTCCATGGAAGAAATGTCCTGGAGAGAGGCAGGCACAGGAACAGGGAACTGATGGGGAGGCTACTGCTATAGACAGAGCCAAAGAACGCCTGGATAAGGATGGTGGCAGTGGAGATGGGTTCAAAAAATATCTAAAAGGTAAAATGTGGGACCAGCCTGGGCAATATAGTTAGATTCCATCTGTACTAAAAAAAAAAAATTAGCTAGACATGGTGGCTCATGCCTGTCATCCTAGTACTTTGGGAGGCCAAGGCTGGAGAACCATTTGAGATCAGGATTTCAAGACCAACCTGGACAACATAGAGAGACCCCGTCTCTATAAAGAAAAATTTTGTAAAAAGTGAACCAGGATGGTGGCCCAGGCCTGTATACCCAGATAGACACTCAGGAGGCTGAGGCAGGAGGAGGATTGCTTGAGGCCAGGAGTTCAAGGTTGCAATGAGCTGTGATCATGCCACTGCACCCTAGCCTAGGTGACAGGGCAAGAACCTGTCTCTAAATAAATGAATAAAATAAAAAAAAAAAGGTAAAATGGATGGGACCTGGTATTTGACTGGATTCAGGACATTAGGAAGAAGGAGGAATCAAAGATGACCCCTGATATGCTCAACTGGTTACTGAGCTCTAGAATTCTGGAACGGGAGCAGGTTTGAGGGAGAAGATAATGACTTCTGTCTTGGGACATATGGATTTTAAGGTGTCTGTGCAGTTGTGAGAACAGTTCCCATGGAATTTTGAGAAGAGAATCTGAACTTAAATGGGAATTGAGAATTAAAATCAGGAACGTGTGATTTATCAGATAACGTCATTGTTGACAACATTGACTTGACCACTAATGGCAACATTTATGTTTTAAAGCTAAAATTGTGAAAAATAAGTGTGTCAACTAGTGCTTCCCTGGAAGCAGCTGCATTTGCAGTTACCTCACCAATCAAAATATATGAATTGTTGATAAGTTCAACCAATCCAAATAGAAGTAACCCACCAAAAAAAAAAAAAAAAAAAAAAACTTTAACATTTAGACTGCAGCCACTCATGAGGTCACTTGAGTGGCCTTTCAGGGACCTTCTGTTTCTCAGCTGATAGCACCCTGGCACTGGGAGCTGCATCTCCCATTGCAGGAGGATGGACTCCTCAGGCCTCAGCCTGGAACTGACTGTATAAGTGAGCATTGTGGGGATTCTGTCTCCTAGGGCAGGACAGGGATTGCTTGATATAACACTGGTTCCCTTAACTCAGCTTTGCTGGTCTCACAGTCCAGCCCCGGTAAAAAGGGGATTACTGAAGCAAACACCTGGAAGGTAGTGTTGGAGTTAGAGGGTAGATTTTCTACATTACTGATTTGAACAGTTCAGGGCAGCTGAGAGAGGGGAGAAGAAAATGACTTTGAACCAAGGAGCTCAAGGAACTCAGAATCCAGTTTGTTGGACAGGTCACGTGTTGAATATTGAAATCAACCAGATTGATAGTAGGTGCTTGCTGGAGAAGACGATCTATAATGCAGCAATAGATGAGGGAGAACAATCAGGACTTCAATAATTGACAGAGACTGATGAAAAGGGATTGAGTGTTATGGTTAAATGACATGTGCCTCAAAAGAACAAAGATTGTGTTTTTATAAAATATTTTAAAATGAGGAAGCAGATCATGCATATAAAGGCTATATGTAATGAATATGTACAGATTAAAAGAATATGAAAATGAACACTCATATAGCCAAGTTACAACCTAGGACCTTCGCACTCCTAGGTACTCTATCCCCAAAACATCATCCTTTTCACCTCCCAGTGTAGCCAAGGGGTGTAGGGAACAGTTAACCAAGAGATAAAGAATATTGAGGCATTTGTTAACCATAGCATGGGTGTTTCAGAAGGCACTGTTAAATGTTTGAGATAAAGAATGGGACGGAAGAAAGATCAGGCGGAGAGGAAATAGTATGAGGGTAAAAGAATACTGGAGGAGACATGATGCCAAGGGCTGTTGTTTTGGAGATGGTTGATGTGGAACAGGATGGGTTCAGTCCTGGGTCTCCTAGAGAGAGGATGGGACCTTCACAGGATTCAGCTTTGATACAGAAGAAAAGTGCTGTGATTATTTTATGGGGTAGGATAGGTTGTGGTAGGTGATTGACAGTGGTCAGGACTGGGTGCCGCATGGGGATTTGTAATGGATGTCAGGAAGAATGGAATATCAGGCTGCAGAGAGGCACACGGCCATCACAAGGAGGCTCAGCCTTTGCTATAGGTAATGATTTTCTGTGTGGCACATTGGTGGCCAAGTTTGAACTCAAACACGGTTTTCTAACTATTAATTTGTTGCTCTTTCCACTTCCTGTGGCAGGAGAAGGAATAGAAGTAAGACACTGTTTTTACTTTTAAAAAATGTGGTCCAGAAATTACAAGTATAAAAGAAAGCCATGTGGAGGGAGTTGGTGAGATAGATAAAACTGCCAGATACTTTGATTCGGCTATCAAGACAGTTGGTAGGTGCAGTTCTGGGAATCCTCTGATTATAGCATGCAATCAGGAACATAATTCCAAATGTGAAGGATCAAAATAGCAGTCCTTCCTGAATCCCTTAAGACAAATAGTGTGTCTTCTACATGTCATAAAACTATAAACATGCAGATCATAATTAAATGTAGGTAGGTTCTGCTGGAGAGTTTCAAGAATCAAAAACAAATAATAGAACATTTGAGTTGGCAGCTTTAGGAGACATATTCTTGGCTGTGGTCTGAATGTTTAGGTCTCCCTCAAATCCATATGTTGAAATCCCCAAAGTGATGCTATTAGAAGGTAGCGGCTTTGGGAAGTGATTAAGTCATAAGAGGAGAGCCGTCATGAATGGGATTATAAAATGTGGGGCCTCTTTTATAAGGGTCCCAGAGGTCTTATAAAAGAGGCCCCAGAGAGACCTCTCCTCCCCCTACCATGTGAGGACACATAAAAAAGGCAGCTGCCCTGGGCCAGAAAGCAGGCCCTTGCCAGACACGGAATCTGCCAGTGCCTTGATCTTGGACTTCCTCCTTGTAGGCCCTGCAATGGGGGATGCGGCTCCCAGTGCCAAAGTGTTATCAGCTGAGAAAAAGAAGGTCCCCGAAAGGCCACTCAAGTGAACTGATGAGTAGCTGCAGTCTAATTTTTATAGATTTTTTTTTTTAATGGGTTACCTCCATTTGGATTCGTTGAACTTACCAACAATTTGTATCTTTTGTTTGGTGAGGTAACTGCAAATACAGCTGCTTCTGGGGAGGAGTCGTAGTGCTAGTGAACACACTTATTTTTCACAATTTTAACTTTAAAACATAAAACAATTTCTGAAGTTTATAAGTCACTCAGTTTATGGTATTTTGTTATAGCAGCCCAAACAGAGTAAGACACTCTTCAATACAGAACAAGATCCTTTCAAGATTAGGGAAAAGAAAGAGGCTGGGAGTGGTGGCTCACACCTGCAATTCTAGCATTTTGAGAGGCCGAGGCAGGCAGACCACTTAAGGTCACGAGTTTGAGACCAGCCTGGCTAACATGGTGAAACTCCATCTCTACTATATGTACAAAAATTATCTAGGCATGGTGGCGGGCGCTTGTGATCCCAGCTACTTGGGAGGCTGAGTCACAAGAATCACATGAACCCAAGAGGCAGAGGTTGCAGTGAGCGGAGATCATGCCCCTGCATTCCAGCCTGGGCGACAGAGCAAGACTCTGGTCTTAAAAAAAAAAAAAAAAAGGAAAAGAAAGGAAATTACTCCACATGGGAAGGGGCAGCTAAGCAAGTCACCTGTGTTTGCCACTCTTTAGTTTCTAACAACAGTTTGGGTCTCTTTTTTATCCTTTCCATTACAGTGCCCTTCCCTCCCTTTGGCCTGTGGGAACACATGCATCTCCTCTGTCTATAGCAATCCTAGTTTTCCCTTGCCACCTCATCTCACTGGAGAAACAAAGATGATTTTTCAAAAGGAATTTTACCAAGGAACTAACTGAAGTAAAACATGAAAATTGTGTGCTAAACACAATGGTAGAAATTCTGATCGAAATGTATTAAAGCACAATGACTGCAGTAAAGTATTTCTTAACAGATGATTTAATAGACTCACCAGATTAACAGAAATAGGCATGGTATGCTTGCAGTCAGTGGACACATGCACTTTTGCTTAGTCCAGTTAAGTTGTATGCTTACTAAAACTTCCTTCTGTTTGCACCCAAATTTGCCAATTTTATTTATTATTTCATCATGTCCTTAATGAATATAATTAAATGGTGATCTAATAAAATGCATACATAAATTGTTGGAAATCTTAAAGTCAAATTACTAAGAAAATTACTGTGGCAAGACTTTCTAAAATGCTGGAGAATACTATATAAAATCTAAAAAGGTTCTGTCCTTACAGCGCTTGTCAATTGTTTTAAAACATCAAACACTGAGGCCGGGGGTGGTGGCTCACGCCTGTAATCCTAGCATTTTGGAGGCTGAGGTGGGTGGATCACCTGAGGTTAGGAGTTCGAGACCAGCCTGGCCAACACTGTGAAACCCATCTCTACTAAAAAAAATACAAAAAATTAGCTGGGCATGGTGGCGGGTGCCTGTAATTCCAGCTACTTGGGAGGCTGAGGCAGGAGAATCGCTTGAACCCAGGAGGCAGAGGTTGCAGTGAGCCAAGATCACACCATTGCACTCCAGCCTGGGCAACAAGGGTAAAACTCTGTCTCAAAAGAAAAACAAAAACAACAACAAAAAACATCAAACACTGAAATAGACGATGCACTATGTGTGGTTTACTTACAAAAGCTGATTCAGAGCTCCAATCAGGGCATCCGTGCTCAAAGAAAATTCATTGGCCTGACTTCAATAGATGAATAAATGAACATGAATATGTTTTGAGACAAAAGTTTTCAGGAATAAATTTACAATTTTTAATGATTCCTGTTTTAACTGATGTTTTTTCCTGTGAAAGGAATACTTGCTGGTCCTCTTCACCTAAAGTAACGTAATGTCAGATAAGTCAGGCAGCAAAAAGGAGACATGATTTTGCTGAGGTCCCACATGGATTTGGATAGGTACGGTGGCTCATGCCTATAATACCAGCATTTCAAAGACCAAGGCAGGAGGTTCACTTGAGGGAAGGAGTTTGAGACTAAATGGATTTAGGTATGCAAACTTTCTGAGTTAGGCATAAATACATATTTTTTATTTTTTTTAATTTTATTTATTTATTTATTTATTTTTGAGACGGAGTCTCGCTCTGTCGCCCAGGCTGGAGTGCAGTGGCGCGATCTCGGCTCACTGCAAGCTCCGCCTCCCAGGTTCACGCCATTCTCCTGCCTCAGCCTCCCGAGTAGCTGGGACTACAGGCGCCCGCCACCGCGCCCGGCTAATTTTTTTTTGTATTTTTAGTAGAGACGGGGTTTCACCGTGGTCTCGATCTCCTGACCTTGTGATCCGCCCGCCTCGGCCTCCCAAAGTGCTGGGATTACAGGCGTGAGCCACCGCGCCCGGCACATATTTTTTAATGTAATAAAATGAGAAAAAGTTGAAGTTTCCAGGAGCAATCCAAGAAGAAGGAGGTAAAGAGGAAAGATAAAGAAAAAGGAAGAGGTAAAACAACAAAATGGCAAGAGGTGAAGCGCTACAAAGAAATAAATGGCCAGTGAAAAAGACATAATGGGATATGGGTTGAAGACTTTTGAGAACAAGGATGTCGGCCGGGCGTGGTGGTTTATGCCTGTAATCCCAGCACTTTGGGAGGCCAAGAAGGGCGGATCACGAGGTCAGGAGACGGAGACCATCCTGGCTAACACATGAAACCCCGTCTCTATTAAAAATACATAAGAATTAGCCGGGCGTGGTAGCAGGCGCCTGTAGTCCCAGCTACTTGGGAGGCTGAGGCAGGAGAATGGTGTGAACATGTGAGGTGGAGCTTGCAGTGAGCCGAGATTGTGCCACTGCACTCCAGCCTGGGCGACAGAGGGAGACTGTCTCAAGTAACAAAACAAAACAAAACAAAAGAACAAGGATGTCTAAAATACACATAAGGTTGCTTTTATTTTCCATAAGGAATAATGCCTATTTCATTCACACAGCAGATATTTATTGAGAGCCTTCTAATTGTTCTCAGCATCAAAGTTATGGCACAAACAAACAAATTTCTGCCTTCATGATCATTGTATTCTAGTGGGAATTTAAAACTGATGAAACATGACAATATAGTTAACTTTTCCCAAACCTTCAAGTCTGTGCCATATGCAGCTTGCCTAATTTATGGGAATGATGGAAAGGTGATCAGATCCTTGTCTAGATTGATGCGATAAGAACAGGAACAGGATGTCCAGATGATTCACAGAAGCAGGAGTTTAAAGTAAGAAAGGTCATCAGGGTAATTCAAGACTTCAGAGACTTGGTCAAACATTGGTGTATTCGTCCATTTTGCATTGCAGGTGTAAAGGAATACCTGAGACTGGGTAATTTATCAGGAAAAGAGGTTCATTCATAGTTCTGCAGGCTGTACGAGCATGGCATCAGCATCTGCTCAGCTTCTGGGAGGCCTCAGGAAGCTTTTACTCATGGCAGAAAGTGAAAGGGAAGCAGGTGTGTCACATGACAAGACAGGAAGCAAGAGAGGGTAGTAGGAGGTGCCAGTTTCCTTTAAACAAGCAGATCCCGCATGAACTAATAGAGCAAGAACTTACTCATCACCATAGGGAGACCATTCGTGAAGGATCTTTCCCCAGGGCCCAAACACCTCCCACTAGGCCCACCTCCAACATGAGGGGTCACATTTCAACGTGATATTTGGAGGGGAAAACCATCCAAACTATATCAGCTGGGGAGGGTTATTGGATCTTCTACAAGTATGAAAAGAGATTCAAAGTTGTCTTAGCTAGACAACAAGGTGGGATGAACCCAATGACACAAAATCATTACTAGTGCTTTGCATCTAAACCTAGTGCTAGTGTCTGGGATGCTTCAAGATGACAGACTTGTTTCTTTTCCCTGGTGTACCTGTGTCCTGGATTCTCCCCTCCCCCATTCCAACTCTATTCAATGCTTGAACGGTGTCTTCCTCTCCCTCCTTCCCAAACCTTTTAAGTACAGTATTCTCTGTGCTCCAGAAAGGCTGGAGCAGGTGATTATTATACTTGTCAGGGATAGATGAAAAATCTGTTAAATTTTCTTCTGCCTCTTGGATTGGCTCTTCTGTCCAGGTGGTTGTGTTTACATACTAAGGAAAGTGTGTTTGCAGACAGTAGCAATATGTCTCAGCTATAATAAACTTGTCTGTGTGCTGGAAACACTTCCTGTTTTCTCTTAAATCAAACATAACAGAAGGAACAGACAGAGTTCACTCCCTAGGGTGCCAAAGCATGGTTAGTTGGGCTGATATTTCAATAGTTATAAAGAAACTCTGTATTTTCCACAGGAAAGCCAGCTAACACTCTTGGTTTTGCCCTTTAGGGCAGTTGAAAGATTACTTCCTTAGGAAGGTTAAAATAGCTTGGAAAAGAAGAAAGAAAGACTGTGATTATTTCTCTGAAGTGTAAACAGAGAAATGGTCAGTTTTGTTTATTGACATATCCTCACCTGGTGGTTAAAAAGGCAGGGAAAGCATTTAAATACAGAATGGCATATCTTGAGATAAAGAGGAGCTTCTTTGAATTCTAGGAGACAGTTTTACACACACACACACACGACTTGGAGCTGGATTTGAACCTTGTTTTGACTCTTTGCTAAGCATATGAACTTTGGGCAGGTTACTTATATTTGCCGATCCTCAGTTTTCTCATTTCTAAAAGAAATTTACTTTCTATCCTAACCAATTTTCCAACTTAAGCCTAAGCCATGACCCTTGTTGGATTTTGGAAATGGGTAAGTGCACCAGGCGATTGATGGGATCTGCTCAAACAAAATCCAGATACCTGTGGTTGAAGAGTAAGTAATCCATTCTAAGAAAAACAGGCAAGCATTGGCGTGTAGAGATTAGCTGTCATATTACTCAAATCTGTCTGCAGTTCAGTTCATAAATTCATACCTTAGTTTGAGGGAGAAAAAGGCCTGGAATAAAAAACTGGAAGAACAATCCAATGGCGCACTGGTTGAATATTAAGACATAGATATCATTGCTTAGGGCCCCTCTACAAGGCTCCATCACATAAAAGTGAGGCTATTGTTCCTGACCTGGGCCCTGTTCATTAGGCCTGAGCACCACCTGATGAATGCTCATGCTCAGTAGGTCCTTGGCAGTACCTAGCACACATAGGCACACTGGACAATGTTCAAAACATGCCCAGCAACTTCTAGAAATACAGGGGCAATAACAAGTGAAAATAAGTTACTGTCAGGCCTCTGAGCCCAAGCCTTCATGTATGCATCCAGATGGCCTGAAGCAAGTGAAGAATCACAAAAGAAGTGAAAATGGCCTATTCCTGCCTTAAGAGATGACATTACCTTGTGAAATTCCTTCTGGCTCAGAAACTCCCCCACTGAGCACCTTATGACCCCTGCCCTGGCCCGCCAGAGAACAACCTCCTTTGACTGTAATTTTCCACTACCCACCCAAATCCTATAAAAAGGCCCCACCTCATTTCCCTTCACTGACTCTTTTCAGACTCAGCCCGCCTGCACCCAGGCAAAACAAACAGCTTTATTGCTCACACAAAGCCTGTTTGGTGGTCTCTTCACAGGGACGTGTGTGACAGTTACTACTCTTGCTGTAAACTTTGCAGATCCCAGTGTGGGGAAATTTGGGCTCACTACATCAGAAAATGGTTTCATAAAGTTCCTGGCACCTAGCTGAATAGGTGCTCAACAAATGTTAATTATTGTTATTCTTCGATGCCTTTCTCTACACAGCAGAATAGATTACTCCTTTCTTTTCGATGCTTTTGTGCATTATAGATATTTCTTCTCTAACATTAATTAAAAATTTATTTAATTGAAACTAATTTAATTGGAATTTTAAAATATATGCCAATTTTATTATATTAGAAAAGAATGGTAGTGGGAAGAAATTTTAGTGATATTCACGAAATGATAGGCTAGATGTGATTCAAAAATTATTTCTAAAACAAATATTTAGAATCTACCACAGGAACAGAGGTTTAAACTATATTTATTTAGATCTATCTATTTGTTGTCTGAAATATGTTTACAGCAAACCAGCAGAACATATTTGAAACAAAAAACAGAATTTAAGAAATATAAAATGGTACATACTCCTTTTCATGTTATGCATGAGATTAGGAAAAAATAATTTCTCTAATGCTTAAAACTTGGCAGAATTATTCAAAGGATGAACAAATGTCTGATGGAAAGAATCAGATTTAAAGTGATAAGAAGATCAAGGAGGAGAAAAGATTTCTTAATCCTTCAAGATTGCAAAACCAGCTGCCCAAAGACTCATTAAATCAAATGTATTAAATGCAGTCACATTCCACACACATTATTTTTCTGTTAAAAACAGAAAGGAGTTGTACAGTTTTGCTGTTGGGATAATAAATTAGTTTTGATTTTGTCGTTATGTGGCAGGAAAACAGGGTCTGGAGGCAGGGAACATAAGGCCGATTCACACTTCAGCTATGACAGGAAATATCCTCTCCATAGGGCATACACTGAGTAAATGACTTTGTAACTTTACTTCATCCTCTTCATTTACATAGGGCAGACCCCAAGTAGAGGGTATTTAAACTCACAAAAACTCTGTAACAGGATCTTTGAGCCCCTGTGCTCAGGCTGGCTCCCACACTGTGGAGTGTACTTTCATTTTCTATAAATTCCTTCATTCCTTCCTTGCTTTGTGCATTTTGTCCAATTCTTTGTTCAAGAGGCCAGGAACCTGGACACCCTCCACCGGTGACAGTTATATTTGTGTACTTTGGACCCAATACTTTTTCCTCCAGCTCTCAAACATCATTGTAGGCTTTTAAAACTCTCAGATACCAAGACAGTGATAGAGTGACCTTGATGACTAAGGATGGAAAATAAACAGAGGGAAGCCAAGGCCATTTACAGCTGGCGCTCACAACATCCTTGGGAAATAAAAGGGGAGAGTATTTAAATTAAGGCATTTGCAAGAGAAGCAGAAGCTAAGAGTCAACAAAATACAAAGCTGTAAATTTGTGGGGAAAGAAAATACTGTTATATAGAAAATGTGAATGTGGAGGCTAGTGAGAATTCTTGGAAAAAATCTAGAAATTTGCAAGAGCAGGTTGCAACATAAACCCGAAGTTAGCAAGAATGATAACTGATACAAGAGGTTTGGTTTTTAGCACGAGAACATGGAGGAAGTCGCATCATGAAGTTTCTGGTGTCAATTTTCTTGTGTCTTCTTGTTGTGTAACTGCCATGCAGAAGGCATGTGGACTTTTTACATGACCCCCACAGAAAAATTGGAGACAAAAAAATAGTTGGGCATTTGCTCTTAAAAGGAGGATGGTTAAGAATCACATAATAGTTTTACAGCTCAAAGCTTTGGAAACTAACTCTAAAAAGGAAAGAAGCGATGACAGCAGTTGAGATGCAGATTTCAAATTCCCTCTCTTCAAGTTGAAGGGCTCCTGGAAGTGGTATGCTCAGACAAAGAAAAAATCATTCCCAAATCAAAACATGTAAACAGCGTGGCGAAGAAGATTGCTGAGAAGGAGGAGAGGGCTGAGGACCTAAAATGGACCTTCAGGAAAGTTCGACGCAGGAAAGTATGAAACTATTGAGGCCCTCCTAGAGAACAGAGGGTTTGACTTCATCTGACTCTGTCTCCTCTGCTTGTGTTTGCTTAATAAATGTCTGCATGTGACGCAGACAACATACAAAAACCTATACTTAAAATAGAAATGATTGGGCTGTAAGATACTGAAATGGCTCCGTTGTCTGAGGTATATACCCTGGTTCTTTGTCACGGTCGAGAAAGAATTCACAACACGGGCATACACGAGGAGTGGGTTTAAGAGCGGAAAGTTCAATAGCCAAAAAGGAAGAGAGACAGAAAAGGTTTCTTCATTCAGAGAAAGCGGGTTGCCAAAGAGAGGGTCTCCGGTTTGTGGCGAAATGAAATCGATTTTGTACAGAGGCTTGAGGAGGCCGTGATTGATTTACATACGGCCCAGGGGATTGATTCGACCAGGTGTGCCATTTACATAGCCCCAAAAGACTGGCCCTCCCACCCTAGTCTTTCATTATGCAAATGTGGCTTCTACCGGGCTGGTTGCCATGATACCTGTACACATGGTTTTACCTAGAGGCTGCCAAAACACTGGCACACGTGGTGACAAGGGAAAGAGGGCGGGAGGTGCCATATTGAATGTACCTGGCTTCCAGGTACAGCTGCCGGCATTTACATATAAAATCTCCTAGTTTGCGTATCTATGCCTGACTTTTCAGGCTGCTTTCTTTTAGGGAAGAAATGATTTGGGGCTGCTTTTCATTAAAAGAAAATTTCACCAAGAACTTGTACCCTTTCTGGCTGCCTAAAAATAATTTCTTAATAAATCCTGTTAATAAGAACTTAGGGAATCATAAAAAGGCCACTGAAATGAAAGTGGGAGAAAGCTCAAATGCTGTGAATTAACATCTGCCATTTATTGAGCACCTACTGGGAACTTGCTACTCAGATTATCTATCAAACACCCAAGTCTGAATAACCATAATTTGCCTTTCAAGTAAAAATCATTTCCATAAAACAGTGTCTATTGCAGCTTATGACTCAAGCAATCATACAAATAAGTTGTAGTGGATGAAGAATATAATGACCACTAGTAGAGTTTGGTGCCACTGCTTTGATCTGTGCTGAGGTTGCAACGCCTAAGGTTCTTGCCTAGCCACGCCAAAGAACTGGTGTGGCGGCTAACTGCAGCGAGTGGTAGAGACACCGACGGAGAGAGAGAAAAAGCTGTAGGCTTTATTGAGCAGAGTGAAAGTACAAAGAAGGGGTCCCAAACAGGTAGCCACTGCTGGTTTTGGGAGATTGCCTTTTGAACTCTTTAAGGCGGGAGATATGTGCGGCGGGAAGATGTTACCAGAGGGAGAAACAAAGGCAGTAAATTATTTTATGACATGTCTTAGATTTTGAGGAAAACTGGAATTGCAACTTAGGTTTTATCTACTTTATGACCTTGCAGCGGCATGGCAAAGGAGACAGGATCTTACAGGACTTTACAAAATATGTTTACAAGGAATTGGAATTGGGAGTATAGATAAGGTCCGCTGATCACAGAAAAACGGGCAGTTAACATTTCTTTTACTTTAGTTTTGGGGGAGGAGGAAGGGAGACAGGGAGAGAGGACACAGGGAAACTTACAGCAAAATTTTTGCTGTTGATAGCTTTCTTGGGGAAGAAAACACATGCACAAATCCTGGTGTTAGGAATATTTTAAGCATATATCTTCAATGTTATTCACCCAGGACTAAACTAAGTCCTGATGCAGGAAATGAGTGAGTTTCACAGCTTTCTGAGCCCCTCCTCAACCCAGGAAGCCCAGCTGGCACCTCCTCTCAAAGTTACAGTGGTTTTACCGTTATTGCTTTTGTATAATACTATGTGAACCCAGAAATCTGAGACAGGCCTCAGTTAATTTAAAAAGTTTATTTTGCCAAGGTTGAGGATGTACCTATGACACAGCCTCAGGAAGTTCTGACCACATGTGCCCAAGGTGGTCAGGGCACAGCTTGGTTTTGTACATTTTAAGGAGACATGAGACGTCAATCAGTATATGTAAGAAGTACATTGGTTTGGTCTGGAAAGGTGGGACAACTTGAAGCAAAGGCAGGAAGACTCCAAGTGGGAAGGGAGCTTCCGAGTCACAGATAGGTGAGACAAAAACAGTTGCATTCTTTTGAGTTTCTGATTAGTCTTTCCAAAGAAGGCAATCAGATATTCATCTATCTCATGAGCAGAGGAGTGACTTTGAATAGAATGGGAGGTAGGTTTGCCCTAAACCGTTTCCAGCTTGCGTTTTCCTTAGTGATTTTTGGGGCTCAAGATATTTTCCTTTCACACTATTAACATGAATGTCAATATAAAAAAAAGGCAAATAACATTTTAGTGTTCTTATGATATTGATCTCATTGACCCCTTTAAGTGTCTTGGGGACCCTCACCTAAGGTGTCTATGAACCACACTTTGAGAACCACTCCTCTGCATAATTGTCTTGCTCACATTGCAGGTCTCATCTCCTATCACTCTCTGCTTGGCTCTCCAAGTTCCACCCACTAAAGGACATTTATATCTGCTGTTCCCGGAAAACTCTGCCCCCTGGTGTCCTTATTGTTATCAGATCTCAGCTCAAATGTCACCTTGCAAAGACACTTTCTGTGATCACCCAGTTTAAAGACACCCCTTCCCCATAGTCATTCCCTATTACATTATCCTACTCATTTTCTAGAAAAAATTTTATCATTTGATATTAGTTTACTTTTTGAATTCAAGGAATTGAACTATCTTGTTCATTTCTGTATCCCTATCTTTTAGAACAGTATAGTCAAAATTCAATAAATACTTATTAAATAAATAGGTTTTCAAAGGACATTGAGGAATGAAAAAGAAAAGGTGAATATGACAGTGATTTGAATCATATAAAGCCTTACAAAGTTGTTTACTATAGTTTTCAATATTAATCTCCTGATGACTATGATCTTCTGATGATTATTTTCCATTTTTTAAATGTTATAATCAGATTTTAATATTCTTTATATAGCAATATGGAACTTGTATTCTTTTCTTTTTCCTTCCTATTATTACACTTAGATGAAGTGCAAAATATTTTAAGGTATAGCAATGTAATCCTCCTTATATGTAAAAAAAGAGATTTCTTCCATTTGTGTCTTTAGAGGATAGCGTAAAGTTTAAAAACTATGGACATGATCAATTTGGGGATAACTGACATCTTTAGTATATTGAATCTTCTTATTCAGGAACATGGTATATCTACCCCTTTATTTACATATTTCTTAATGTATCTAAATGAAGTTTTATACTTATCTTCCCAACTATTTATATATTATTTATTAGAAGTATTCATAACTAGTATATATATGTTTGTTTTACTAGAAATCATATGTTGCATATTTTAAAAATAAGTTCCTGGCTAGAAACTTAAATTTCAAAATATTGATCTTGCATCCGATAACCTTGCTAAACTCTTTCATTACATTCTAGTAATTTCTAGACAAAAGAAGTTTTCTATGTATGCAAACATATCAACTGCTAAATATTCTTTTCCCTTTCTTCTCTCTTTATTATGCTGTTTCAAATGGGAGCGGGGAGATTCTTCATCTTAGCTTGCCTAGGTGGGGAGGTAAGACAGTTTTTATACTCTTATTTCCCCTCTTGTCTTATCTACCGTTTTACCTAACAGTTTATATCTTGTTATGTTTCTGATTTTAAAGGTAATGCTTTTAACATTTTACTACCAAGTAAGATATTTACTGTAGGCATTTAGCTTTTATTTTATTTTATAGTTTTAGATTTTTTTTTATCAGGATAGAGAGATTTTTTTTCTATCCCTAGTTTTAAAAGTTTTTAATCATAAAAACTTTATTATTTAAACTTGATACTGACTTTTCTGCATCTAGTGAGATTATCAAAATGCTTTTTTAAACTTTTTTTTTTTTGAGAAAGAGTCTTGCTCCATTACTCAGGCTGGAGTGCAGTGGCATGATCTCAGCTCATTGCAACCTCTGACTCCCAGGTTCAAGTAATTCTTGTGCCTCAGCCTCCTGAGTAGCTGGGATTACAGGTATGCGTCACTACGCCCAGATTATTTTTGTATTTTTAGTAGAAACGGGGTTTTGCCATGTTGGCCAGGCTGGTCTTGAACTCCTGGCCTCAAGTGATCCTCCTGCTCTTGGCCTTCCACAGTGCTGGGATTATGGGCATAAGCCACAGCACCCAGTCAACTTTTTATTTTTTAATAAGAAAATTATATCAGCATATTTTGTCATGTTGAACTATTCATGGAATAGTTGCATTCCTAAAACAAATGCAACTTGGTCAAAATATATTTATTTTCTTATTTATATATTGCTAGGTTTGGTTTGCTAGTATGTTATTTGGATTTTTGCATCTGTATCTTGAGTAATATTGGTCCACAATTTGCCTTTCTCATATGAGAAAAAACTGCCTTTTTCAGGTTTTGGTGTCAAAGTTGTTCTAACCTCATACAATTAGTTGATGAGCATTATTTCTTTTTCTGTTCTTTGGAAGAGTTTATATAAGGTTGGAATCATCTGTTCTTGAATGTGTATGGAGGATATGATTTTTTAAACAAACACAAACAAGTACAAATCATAGAGGAAATGCTAATTTTTTTCTTCCTACATTAGAATTAAGAGGTAAAAAAAATTATCAAATGCACTATAAAGTGAATGAAAATACAACTAAGAAATAATTGCCGTGTGCATAATTGTGTATAATAAAACTTTTACAAATTAATAAGAAAACAATTGAATATAAAAGTTATCTGTATAATCTTATTTGAATCATTCTCCTCTGTTTCACCCACCTAATGTAGGTAATAACTTTTATTACTTTTACTTTAATCATTATAGTTTTTTTAATGCTTAGAGCAATATGTATTCGTGTTTCACCTCCTTTTATATCTAGTGACATGACTTAACGGCAAAAATCCTGGAGATATTTCCATATCGGTACATACAGATCTTCATTCTTATTTTTTAAATAGCTGCATAGTATTTTTATCTTGTGGGTTTCTTACTGTTTTTAAAGAAATCTCCTGTTTTGTGAATGTGAACTTTTCCCAATTTTTGGCTATTACAATATGCTACAATGAGTTACCTTATACACATGTCACTTTATAGCTGTATAAGTGTATCCCAGAAATACTTTCAGAAGGGAGATAGTTGGGGCAAAGAGTAAATGCAGGCTTTAGTTTTAGTAGATATTGCTAGATTACTCATTTTGCCCTTTCATGTTAACATTCCAATCTGTAGTGTGTGACAATACCTGGCTCTTCACAGCTCTTTTTTTTTTTTTTGAGATAGGGTCTTACTTTGTCCCCCAGACTGGAGTGCAGTGGTGCAGTCATTGCTCACACAGCCTCAACTGCCTGAGCTCAAGCAATTCTTCCAGCTCAGCTTCCCAAGTAGCTGGAACCATGGGCATGCGCCACCACACCCAGCCATTTTTAAAATTATTATTCATGCAGACGAGGTCTTACTAAGTTGCCCAGGCTGGTGTTGAACTCCTTGGCTCAAACAGTCCTTCCACTTTGTTCTCCCAAAATGCTGGGATTACAGGCGTGAACCACTGTGCCCGGCCTACTTCACAGCCTCTGATGCAGAATCTGTTGTTAAAATTTTTGACTTTTAGTTATTTAATAGGTGAGAAATGATATTTCAGTGGTATTCCTATAACATCTTATTAACGGATCAAGAATCTTTTCTTAATGCTGCTTGTTTGGTTGGTTAAAAGAAAATAATTAAAAATAAAATTAAAAATGTTATAAGTTTAAATAATTCTCAATAGCTATACAACTTTAGGCTGACTGTACTTTAAAGACATATTCTGCTGTCCCCTGGCATCCATCATTCCTGTTAAGAAGTTATCTGTCTTATATAATCACTTTATCTTTTTTCTGTAGCTGCTTTTAAAGACTTATTTTTGTCTTTTGGGTTCTGCAGTTCCACCACAGAGTTTCTAGGTGGATATTTATTTTTATTTATTCTACGTGTCATTCACTGATAATTTTGATTATGAGGATTGGTTTCTTTCACCATTTCTGAATATTCTCAACTACTAGCTCTTCAAATGTTGCCTCATTCTCATGCTCTCCATTCTTTCCTTTTGAAACTTCTATTAGACAGAGGTATGCCTTCTCACTTTATTCTCTATATTTATTCTCAACTTTTATTTTAGGTTCAGGGCATACATGTGCAGGCTTGATACATGGGTAAATTGCATGTCACTGAGGTTGGATGTATAAATGACCTCTCTTGTCATGCAGGTAGTGAGTATAGTACCCAACAGGCAGTTTTTCAACCCTTTCCCCTCCAACCCTTCCCACTCTAGTAGTACTCAGTGTCTCTTATTCCCATCTTTATGTCCATATGTACTCAACGTTTAGCCCCCACTTATAAGTGAGAACATGCAATATTTCAGAATTGTTTTAGCTAATCTAGGTCTTTTGGCATTCCACATTAATTCTAGAATAATACTGCCTATGCCTTTTAAAATCTCACTGGTATTTTGACTGACATTACATTAAACCTATACAATTTGGGGACAATTAACATCATTACTATAGTTCGTCTCCCAATTCATGAACATGGTATGTCTCTCCATTTATTTAGATCTTTAAAATTTTTTTAAATTGACAAATAGTAATTGTGCATATTTATGGGGTACATGTGATGTTTTGATATGTGTATACATTTATAATGATCAAATCTAGTAATTAGTATATATATCACCTCAAACATTTATCATTTACTGTTGTTAAAACATTCAAAATTCTCTCTTCTAACAATTTTGAAATGTACAATACATTATTGTTAACTAATCTTACCCTACTGTGCAACAGAACACCAGAACTTATTCCTGCTGTCTAACTGTGCCTTTTTACCCATTGATCAACTTCTCCCCATTCTTTCCTGTCCTCTACCCTATCCAGCCTCTGGTAACCACGATTCTACTCTCTACTTCATCTCTTTTATATTCCACATATGAGTGAGAATTTGTTTTACTGTACCTGGTTTATTTCACTTAACATAATGTCCTCTAGGTTCATTATGTTGCCACAAATGATAGGATTTCATTGTTTTTATGGTTGAGTACTATACCGCTGTGTGTGTGTGTATATGTATATATAATATGTCACATTTTAAAAAATCTATATATCAGGCTAGGTATGGTGGCTCACGCCTGTAATCCCAACACTTTGGGAAGCCAAGGCGGGCAGATCATTTGAGGTTAGAAGTTCAAGACCAGTCTGACCAACATGGTGAAACCCTATCTCTACTAAAAAAAAAAAAAAAAAAAAAAAAAAAAAAGCCAGGCATGGTGGTGGGTGCCTATAGTCCCAGCTACTTGTGAGGCTGAGACAGGAGAATTGCTAGAATCCAGGAGATGGAGACTGCAGTGAGCCAAGATTGCGCCACTGCAATCCAACCTGGGCTACAGAGCAAGAATTCATCTCAAAAAAAAAAAAAAATTTACTTATCTGTTGATGTACACTCAGGTTGATGGTTGATTCCATATCTTGACTACTGTGAATAGTGCTGCAATAAACATGGGGTGCAGGTATCTCCTTGACACACTAATTCATACTAATTCTATTTTTTAATTTTTGGATATATACCCCGTAGTAGTACTATTAGATCATATGGTAGCTCTGTTTTTATTATTTATTTATTTATTTATTTATTTTTGAGGCGGAGTCTCATTCTGTCGCCCAGGCTGGAGTGCAGTGGCGCCATCTTGGCTCACTGAAAGCTCCACCTCCTGGATTCACGCCATTCTCCTGCCTCAGCCTCCCGAGTAGCTGGGACTACAGGCGCCCGCCACCACGCCCGGCTGATTTTTTGTATTTTTAATAGAGATGGGGTTTCACCGTGTTAGCCAGGATGGTCTCGATCTCCTGACCTTGTGATCTGCCCGCCTCAGCCTCCCAAAGTGCTGGGATTACAGGCGTGTGCCACTGCGCCCAGCAGCTCTGTTTTTAATTTTTTGAGAAACCTCCATACTGTTTTCCCTAATGTCTGATACTAATTTACATTCCCACCAACAGTGTATTAAAGTTCCCGTTTTTCCACATCCTCATCAGCATTAGCATTTGTTATTTTTTTTTTTTTTGTCTCTTTGATGAAAGCCATTTTAACTGAGATGAGGTAATATATCTCTTTGTGGTTTTGATTTGCATTTCCCTGATTAGTGATGCTGAGCATTTTCCATATCCCTTTGGCCATCTGTATGTCTTCTTTGGAGAAATGTCTAGTCAGGCTTCTTGCCCATTTTTAAGTTGGGTTTGGATTTTTTGGGATGCTGTAGAGCTGTTTGAGTTCCTCGTATAATCCAGATATTAACTCCTTGTCAGATGCATAGTTTCAGGTATTTTCTCTTGTTCTGTAGGCTTTCTCTTTGGTCTATTTCCTTTGCTGTGCAGATGTAATTGCTTGATGTAATTGCATTCACCTATTTTTGCTTTTGTTGCCTGTGTTTTTGAGGTCTTACCAAAAAAATTCTTGCTCCAGACAAATGCCATGAACCATTTACCATAGATAAATAGACAGATAGATAGATAGATAAATGTTTTGAGACAGAGTCTGCCAGGCTGGAGTGCAGTGGCATGATCTTGGCTCACTGCAACCTCCACCTCCCGGGTTCAAGTGATTCTCATGCCTCATCCTCCCGAGTATCTGGGATTACAGGCACACGCCATCACACCTGGCTAATGTTTGTATTTTTAGTAGAGATGCGGTTTCGCCATGTTGGTCAGGCTGGTCTCAAACTCCTGACCTCAAGTTATCCACCCACTTCAGCCTCCCAAAGTGCTGGGATTACAGGCATGAGTCACTGCACCCAGCCCACTTACCCTATATTTTATTCTTGTAGTTTTGGATCTTTTTTTTTTTTTTAAAGAGATAGAAACTCACTATGTCCACTACATTGCCCAGGCTGGCCTTGAACTCCTGGGCTCAAGTGATCCTCCTGCCTCAGCCTCCTGAGTAACTGGGTCTATGGATGTGCACCACCACCTGGCTACATTTAAGTCTTTAGTCTATTTTGAGTTGATTTTGCATTTGGTGAGATAAGGATCTAGTTTCATTCTTCTGCATATATATCCAGTTTTTCAAGCACTATTTATTAGACTGTCCTTTTCCCAATGTGAGTTCTTGGCACTTTTATTGAAAATTAGTTGGCTGTAAATATGTGCATTTATTTATATGTTCTCTATTCTATTCCACTGGTCATTGTGATTTTTTTTTTTTATGCTGGAGACATGCTGTTTTGGTTATGATAGTTTTGCAGTATATTTTGAAGTCAGCTACTGTGATGTTTTCATCTTTCTTTCTTTCTTTCTTTCTTTCTTTTTTTTTTTTTTTTTTGCTCAAGATTGCTTTGGCTATTCAGGGTCTTTTTTGGTTCCACACAATTTTTTTTCTTAACATGGCTATTTTGAATTCCTTGTCTAATAGGTCACACATCTTCTCTCTGGGATTGGTCAGTAGCCCGTTATTTTGTCTGTTTAGTGAGGTTATAATTCTGATTGTACTTGGTGATTGTGGTTGCATGTTGATGTCTGCACATCGAAAAATTAGGTATTTATTTTAATCTTCAGTCTGGCTTTATATGTGCCCATCCTTCTTCAGTGGACCTGTTCAGTTATCCAAGCCAACTGTTATGAAAGACTGTGAACATTGCAGCTGTTCCAACACTAGAGGGTGCCCTAAGCCCATATTTGCTGTGAGTTTCACAAAAGTTCCAAGGTTGGCATGCACTCTGGCAGAGATGGACCTGGTGAAGATCCAACGAGTGTACCCAAGTAGAGTGAGAATATTGGCCAGGGACCCGAGTCTGGAAGCCTGTCCCATAGGCCAAGACAGGCGAGGTTTCCAGGCCAATTCCTCAACTGCAACAAGAGGGGATGGAGCTCAGCCTGGACCACCTTGGTACCTGCTGTGGGATGGGGGCTTGTGGCCCATATATGCATGTATCCCAACAGTTCTCCAGAGATGCTGAAGTTGAGACTGGTTCCCCTCAGAATTCACTGTGAGATGAAGGCCAGTGAGTTTACCCCAGTAGGTCAGGTGGGTGCACATCCCACAGTCATTTCCTGCACAAATGGGACAGTTCCCCAACTGAGGAGCTGGAGCTGACTGGGCCCCCTCAGGAACTGCTTTGGGATGGAGGCTGATGTTTCCATCATGTAGGCTTACGTGACTGACATGTGTAATCCCTAGACTGTGAGATATTGGCGAGTCTTTCTCTTGAGTTCTTGCACAAACAGTAATGAGTTGGGATCCCAGATGAGGAGGGCTAGGGCCCAGTTACAAGGTAACTTTCAAATTCACTTCGAAGACCATTGTCAGTGGACAGACAAGCCTTTCTGCCAAGGCACTAATGTGCACGATTCCTCCTGGACCCCTTGGCAACTTGTACTGGTTCAAGGATAAACAGGACTGTACCTAAGCCTTTTGGGAAACAAGGCTGTTTCTAGATTTAAATCCCAGGGGCATGATCAGCAGGTCTGCCACCTGGCTGTTGGTCTGCACTCTCAAAACAGTCTTTCTAGCTCTTGGGCTCCCCAGGGATTCATAGCTTCCTAACTGAATCCCGCAGAGACTTGTCTGTGGATGAATGCAGAATTCTTGTTTTGAGAGGATGTGAGTGGTGACTTCCTATTATACCATTTTGCTGACTTGTCTCTGTTACACGCGCCATGTGAAGAGACCACCAAACAGACTTTGTGTGAGCAATAAAGCTTTTTAATCTTCTGGGTGCAGGCGGACTGAGTCTGAAAAAGGAGTCAGAAAAGGGAGATAGGGGTGGGGCAGTTTTATAGGATTTGGGTAGGTAGTGGAAAATTCCAGTTAACGGGGGTTTTTCTCTTGCGGGCAGGGGTAGGGGTCACAAGGTGCTCAGTGGGGAGCTCTTGAGATTCATTGTCCAGGAGAAGGAATGTCACAAGGTCAATTGATCAGTTAGAGTGGTGCAGGAGCAAATCGCAATGGTGGAATGTCATCAGTTAATGCAGGAACTGACTATTTTCACTTCTTTTGTGGTTCTTCAGTTGCTTCAGGTCATCTGGATGTATACGTGCAGGTCACAGGGGTTATGATGGCTTAGCTTGGGTTCAGAGAGCTGACAGTCTGTATATTTTATTTGATTTTATTCATCACTGTTTTGTAATTTTTAGCATTAAAATAATATACATATTTTCTTAGATGTGTACCTAAGTATTTCATTTTTTGAGTGATTATAAATGATATTTTAAATTTTGATGTTCAAATATTTATTGCTGGTATACAGAAATAGAATTAATTTTTATAGGTGGATCTTGGGTCAGTGACCATGCTGAACTCACTTATTAGTTCCAAGACCCTTTTTATAGATGCTTTAAAATTTTCTACACAAATGATCATCTAATCTGTAAGTAAGGACAGTTTAATATTGTTTTCATTGAAATATATGCCTTTCAGTTTTCTTCTTCCCTTATTCAGTGGCTGTAATGTCCAGGACTATGTTGACTAACGTAGTCAACTGGTGAGAGCAGACATTATTTTCAATCTTGGGGTTCACAAGATTCAGCCTTTCACCATTAAATATCATGTTAGCTGTAGTTTCTTTGTAGATGATATTTGTCAAGTTAAAGCATTTCCCCCATCTTTCTCATTTTATGAGAATTTTTATCATTAATTAATGTTGAATATTAACAAATGGTTTTTCTGCATCAATTGATAAAAACTGTGTAATTTTCTGTTGATGTGATAAATGATACTGATTTTTCAATATTGAACCATCCTTGTATCCTGAAATAAACCCCACTTGACAGTTGTTTATAATTCTTTTTATAAATTGCTAAATTCTACTTGCTAGTATTTTGTTAAAGATTTTTTATCTATGTTCATGAAATATTGGTCTGTAGTTATTAATATCTTTTCCTCATTCTTTCTTTTTTTATTTCTTGCTTTCTTGTGCTGTTTTTGTCTGGTATGGATATCAAGATAATTCTAGATTTATAAAATTAATTGAGAAAATATTTTCTCCTTTTCTGTTTTCTGGAAGAGACTGTGTAGAGTTGGCATTACTTCTTCTCTTTATATTTGGTAGAATTCTTGAATGAAACTATCTAAGCCTGAAGAGATTCCTTCTTGGAGAGTTTAAAAAAATTTGAAGTCAATTTGCTTAATACTTATCTGTCTATCAGCACATATTTCATTTTGGTGAGTTGTGGTAGTTTGTGTTCTATTTTATCTAAGATAAATTTATCTTAGATATCTGAGATAATTTTAATATCTAAGATAATTCTATCTTAGATATAATAGAATAAAATAGAAATTTGTCTACTTTAAGTTGCCAAATTTATGTGTATAGATTGGTTTCCTTATTATGCTTTTAATGTGTGTAGGTCTGAAGCACTATACCCTATTTTATTTTTGATATTGGTAATTTGTGTCTTTTCTCTTTTTTAAAACAACTTTTCAAGAGGTTTGTCAATTTTATTGACCTTTTCAAAGAATGATTGTCACACTGATTTTTCTGTATTGCCTTTCTGTTTTCATTTATTTCTGCTCTTATTCCTATTCTTTTTTTAAAATTGTACATTTCATTTATTTATTGTTATTTTTTGAGACAGGGTCTTGCCATGTTGCCCAGGCTGGAGTACAGTGGCACAATCATGGCTCATTGCAACCTTGAACCCTTAGGCTCAAGCAATCCTCCTGCCTCAGCCTCCTAAGTAGCTGGGACTACAGGCCTGCACCACCCTTCCCAACTAATTTTTGGTACCTTTTTTGTAGAGGTGGGGTCTTGCTATGTTACCTGGACTGGTCTTGATCTTCTGGTCTCAAGTGATCTTCCCACGTTGGCCCCCGCAACAACTGAGATTACAGATGTGGGCTGCTGCTCCCAGCCCATCCTTATTATTTTCTTCCATCTGCTAGCTTTGGGTTTACTTTGCTCTTTCTCTTCTGTGTTTCTGAGAAGAGAGTTTAGATTAATACTTTGAGACTCCTCTTTTCTAATGTATGTAATTTAGTGGTATAAAGTTCCTTTTTAGCAATGCTTTGGTTTTAGCCCACAAATTTTGATATGTTGTGTTTTCATTCAATTAAATGCATTTTTTATTGCCCTTGAAATTTTTCTTTGAAAGAGAACAATGTAAAATGTGTTGTTTGGTTTCCAAGTGTTTGGAAGTTTTCCTGTTATCTTTCTGTTATTGATTGTTAGTTTAATTCCTTGGTGGTTAGAGAACACATTCTGTATGATTTAAATTAAAAAAAAAAATTTGAGGTTTGTTTTATGGCCTGGGATGTGATTTATCTTATTACATATTTCTTGAGCACTTGCAAAGAATGTGTTTTCTGCTGTTGTTGGATGGAGTGTTCTATAAACATTGATAAAATCCTATGGGTTGATGGTGTTGAATTCATCTATCACTGTACCAATTTTCTGTCTAGTTCTATCAATTAGTGAAGGAGGGGTATTGACATTTCCAACTACAGTTGCGGATTTGTCAATTTTTTCTTTTGTTTCTATTTGTCTTTGCTGCACATATTTTTCAACTCTGCTATTTGGTGCATACACATTTAGGATAGATATGTCTCCTTGGTTGATTGACCTTTATCATTACATAGTGTCCCTCTCTGTCTCTGTCTCTGTTTCTGGGTTTGTTTTTTTTTTTTAATGCTCTGAAGTCCACTTTGTCTGATATTAATACAGTCACTGATGCTTCTTTTTTAAAGTGAAACATGGTGGCTCTTTATTGAAATTTTCGTGTGAGGACAGAAACTATTATAATACATTTAATTAACTTGGAACATTTGTCCAAAGATATAAATGAATACCTTCAAATGTCCTAGAATCTAGCATTTCTAAGCCAGATTATGCTCTTCTATCATTTTCATTCTTTAGCATATGACACAAATGGGAAATATGTCAAGGGGGTGTATGGTGTGTGGTATTAAGGAATGCTATTCCTGATGGCTTGCTATTGTATGGTTTCCAAAATTGTGCTGAAATAATTTTACATTTGGTTGCCTTACTTATTCTCAAGCATTTAAAATAAATATACATGTGAGAAAGAACACAGATACACTTATATCAACCAGTAAAATTGTTCATTAATTATCAAATATAGTATATGTTAAAAGCCTATAGGGTTTAGGTTGCTATGTTAGTGACTGGCAAATAATACTTTTACTAGTTGTAGAGGTTTTACTGGAAAAGACAGATGCTTTAATTTTTAATTATTATTATTATTTTTGAAACGGAGTCTTTTTCTGTCACCCAGGCTGGAGTGCAGTGGCACGATCTTGGCTCACTGCAATCTCTGCCTCCAGGGTTAAAGTGATTCTCCTGCCTCAGCCTCCCGAGTAGCTGGGATTACAGGCAACTGCCACCATGCCTGGCTAATTTTTTGTATTTTTAGTAGAGATGGGGTTTCATTATGTTAGCCAGGCTGATCTCCAATGTCTGATCCACCCACCTCAGCCTCCCAAAGTGCTGGGATTACAGGTCTGAGCCACTGTGTCCAGCCAAGACAGACACTAAAAATTATAATAATTTACTTAAATAAATAAATATACACAATATGTGTGTGTGTGTGTGTGTGTTTTTGAGACGGAGTCTTACTCTGCTGCCTAGGCTGGAGTGCAATGGTGTGATCTCGGCTTACTGCAACCTCCACCTCCCAGGTTCAAGGATTCTTCTGCCTCAGCCTCTTGAGTAGCTGGAATTACAGGCACAAGCCACCATGCCTGGGTAATTTTTGTATTTTTAGTAGAGATAGGGTTCACCATGTTGGTCAGGCTGGTCTTTAACTCCTGACCTTGTGATCCACCCACCGCAGCCTCCCAAAGTCCCAGCGTTACAGGCATGAGCCACCACGCCTGGCCCACAGTATGTTTTAAAGGAAGAACAGGGATTTATGTAAACCCATATCAAGGCACTGGAAATTAGAATTGGAAGGGAAAATGGTTGGAAAAGCATGTGATAGAGTTTTTTCGATTATTTTTATTTTATTTTTTCAGCTGTATTAAGGTTTAATTGACAAATTAAAAGTCTATAATAACAAATTAAACCTTAATAGTATACATTTATGGATTGATAGTATACATTTGTGGCATGAAACATAATGTTTTACTGTATGTATATATTGTGCAATAATTAAATCAAGCTAATTAACATATCCATCATTTCATATGCTTTTCATTTTTTATGAT
This sequence comes from Macaca nemestrina, assembly GCF_043159975.1. Taxonomy (NCBI): domain Eukaryota; kingdom Metazoa; phylum Chordata; class Mammalia; order Primates; family Cercopithecidae; genus Macaca; species Macaca nemestrina. The sequence continues at coordinate 127,254,698 of NC_092134.1, read as the reverse complement.
GAGAATAATTTAAGATCTACTCTCTTAGAAATTTTCAAGTATACATTATATTATAAATTTTATAGTCACCATGCTGTACAATAGATATCCAGAATGTAAATCCTCCTGTCTAACTGAAATTTCATACCCTTTGATGGACATCTCCCATCAGTCACTATTCTGCTCTCTGTTTTTATGAGTTTGACTTTTTTAGATTCCACATATAAGTGAGATCATGCAGCATTTGTCTTTGATTAATGTTTGCATGATGTGAATTTCTGCATCCTTTTACTTTCTATCTGCCTATTATCTTTATACTTGAAATGAATTTCTTATAGACGTCATATATTTGGGTCATGTTTTCAAGTCTACTCTGCCAAGATTTCTTTTAATTACTTTATTTGGCCCATTTACATTTAGTGTAATCAATAATATGTTAGTGCTTAAGTTTGCCTTCTTGTTTTATTTTGTTTTCTGTTTGTTCTGTTTTTTGTTTTTATGTTTTGCCTTCCTGTGGATTACTTGAAAGTTTTGTAGAATTCTGTTTTGGTTTATCTATTGTATTTGTAGTGTATCCCGATGTAATAGTTTTTAAAATTATTGCTCTAGGTGTTATATATACATAACTTATTATGGTCTACTGGAGTCATCATTTTACCAATTCAAGCAAAGTACAGAAATCTTACTTCCTTTTATATTTCTTTATCCTCCCCAATTTATAATTGTCTTTTCAAAAAATTATTTGTTTTCCTCTTACTATCATTCCCAGTAATTGTCTCTGTGTACATTTAGAACCACATCAGATAGTGTTGTAATTTTTGTTTTAATCATCAAATAGAATTATGGAAACTCAACAGGAAAAGAAAAGTGCATTGTAATTACTGATGTTTTTGCTTACCATATTCTTTCTTCCTTTGTAATGTTTAATGACTTCTCTTTTTTTTTTTTTTTTCTGTCTTTCTGGTTAGAGAATGTTTCTGCCTTCTGGTTAGAGCCATTATCTTAGAGGGGTCTACTGGGGAAAATTATACTCATTTTCCATGATTTGAGAATATCTCAATTTCCCCTTGATTCATAAAGGATATTTTTGCTGTATATAGAATTCTGGGATGTCAGTTATTTTCTTTCAGCACTAGAAAATTGTTGTGCCATATTTTTCTGGCTGTCATGGTCTCTGATGAGAAATATACTCTTCCTGGAATTGTTTTCTCCTCTATATAAGGTGTTTACCTCTCATTGCTACGAAGACTTTTCCTTTCTCTTTAGTTTTCAGAAATTTGAATCTGATGTGTCTTGATGTAAATTTTTGTGGAGTTTTTCTCTTTGGAGTTCATTTAGCTTATTGAATCTATAGGTTTATGTATTTTGGCAAATTTGCGAAGTTTCAGGGTATTATTTATTTGAGTACTTTTTCAACTCTCTTTCTCCTTTCAGGATTCAAATGACAAAAATGTTAGATGTTCTGTTATATTCTCATGAGTTCCTGAGACTCTGTTTACTTTTTGTGGTCTATTTTTTTTTTGTGGTCTATTGTTCAGATTGAGTAATTTTTATTCTATTTTTAAGTTTGCTATTTTTTTTCTTTTGTCTTCTACATTTTGCATTATACCTATACACAGTTTTTTAAAATTTTAGGTAAAATTATTTTCTAGTTATAAGTTTTCTATTTTTAAATAGATATTATTTTTAGAGTTGTTTGGGGTTCACAGCAAAATTAAGCAGAAAATACAGAGAATTCCCATACATCTCTTTCTCCCACACATGCACAGCCTCCCCTACTATCAATATTCCACACCAGAGTCATACATTTGTTACAACTGATGAATCTACATCAACACATCTTTATCAACCAATGTCTATAGTTTACATTGGGGCTCATTCTTGATGTACATTCCATGGGTTTTGAAAAATGTGTCATGTTATATATCTACCATTATAGTATCATACAGAATAATTTCACTGCCATAAAAATCACCTATATAGCTTTTTGTATCTTCTATTGTTTTGCTGAGACTTTTAATTTTTTGTTTCAAATGTGTTTATAATTTCTCATTGAAATATTTTTATGATAGCTGCTTGAAAAAGATCATTCTAACATCTCCATCACCTCAATGTTGGCATCTATTGATCGTCTTTTTCATTCAGTTTGAGTTCTTTATGCTTCTTGACATACTGTGATTTTCTATTGAAATCTGGACATTTGAGTATTATGCAATGAGACTGTGGATTTTATTTTAACCTTCTCTTTAGTCCTTGAACATCACTCTGGCAGAGAAAGGGAGGAGCACTGCTTCATTGCTGCCAGGTAGAAGAAGAAATCGTGGTCTCCCACTCAGCCTCTGCTGACATCCAGTGTAGATGCTCCTCATTCCTGCTGTGTAAGAGTGGAAATTCTAGCTGCCCATGAGGTCTTCACTGATAACTCCTTAACTGGGAGGAATTGGAGTACCTGCACCCCGGGTGGCCTCCCCTGACACCATGGTGAGAGTATGTGTACATGGCTTTATTATTACTGACTGGGTGGTTGTGGAAGTCCTTATTCTCCAGTAGGGCTCTGTTGTCACCACCCGAGCAGGTAGTGGTAGGGGTGCCTAGTTACTGTCATGTGGCAGTAAAAGTTCAGGTTCCCATGTAGTCTCCACTAACAACATGGGTGAGGGTGTGTGTTGTGACAGGGGGAGCGGGTGCTTATTACCCAGTGAAGATAAAATTTCTGGCTCTCTACTTGATCCTCTCTAATACCATCCTGGGGTATGGGCCTTTGGAGGACCTTCTTACATCCTGGCAAGGATGAAAATGTGGGATTTCACTCAGCTTTTGCTGCTGCTGGTGGTGGTAGAGCTAAATTTTTTTCTGTGATATTTGGCTGGAATACAGCAGTTCTTATCTAAAACTTTTCTTACTAAGCTGCCCTTTCCTAGTCCTCTGGATAGAGACAGCAGGCTTTTGTTGGGAATTGTTTTGTCTGCACTTGTAGTGTTTCCTGACTGCCACTTTCTGCAGTTCCATGTCTGGGATATATGAGGCCGGAGGAGGACCCAGGAAACTCACCACCATGTTATTCACTGCATTCTAAGTCTCCTCATTGGTCTGTGTTTTTCTCTCCACCTTTCAGAGTCTTCTTATGTTTGTTTTATGCATAATATACAAGGTTTCTGGTATACTTAGCATGAGGAATAGGAAAAAGTACATAAACTCTATTTTTCTGGAAGTGGAAGTCTGTCATTGAATTTTGCTATAATTTTCTTCTTTTACACCATGACTTCATTTCTAGATCCTTAGCTTGCAGATAGCTTAGGTGGGGAGGCCAAGCAATTTTTCTATGGCATTCAATTAACTGATAAATAAACAGGTAAAGACCAGAGATTGCAGGAGCTGTTTTCCAGTTTTGGGAGGATGGAAGAATGGAGGTTAGCTGTGAGTGGCATTACTGGCTAAGTGCAAAGCTGATCTGTGGATATGAGAGTTAAAGAGAAGAAAGGAGGTAACAAGGAAAGTGGGCAAAGATTATGTAACTGTATGACTTATCTACAACAATGGAAGAGTACTTAAATTGTAAATAATGCATGCAAGACTCTTATTTTGTCAATATATTAGTCTAGTTTATATATAACACAAAATTTATTTTGACATACAATTATTAATTCAGTTTTAAACATGTTGAGGAGGAGGTGACTGTGGAAATTTTAGAGGAGATAATATTAGGTAGGAAATCCAGGTTTGGAGCTAAGGAGATTGGTCTGAATTGGTCTGAATTCTCAACAGAGACTTGGAGTCCATAGGTAAGAGGTAGTAGGTGGAGCCATGGAAAGGTGTGAGATTACCCAGGGAATGTGTTGAGACACAATATAATAAAGAGACAACTCACTGAGAAAGATAATCAGGACACCCTGGCATCTAAAAGGAAGGCAGAGCCTGTAATCCTACCACTTTGGGAGGCCAAGGTGGGCAGATCACCTGGGGTCAGGAGTTCAAGATCAGCCTTGCAAACATGGTGAAACCCCGTATCTATCAAAAATACAAAAATATTAGCCAGGTGTGGCAGCAGGTACTTGTAGTCCCAGCTACTTGGGAGGCTGAGGCAAGAGAATTGCTTGAGCCAGAGAGGCAGACATTGCAGTGAGCCAAGATTGCACCACTGAATTCCAGCCTGGGTGACAGAGACTCCACCTCAAAACAAAAAAATTAAATTAAATTAAAGGAGGGCAGAGGACAAGGATCTTGGAGAAGAGACTGAAGAGGAATAGCCTGGGAGGAAAAGTAGAAAAAAGATACATAATGAAAACCAAGAAAGGATGAATTTCTCAGTGTGCCCTTGAATACGTGAAAGAAAAAATATAAGAGATACACTCACCAAAATTTTCACTACCTGGTAACATTTACTGAAGACTGACCTCTGCAGAGAGTTAAACATTTTGTACACCTGGAAGTGGTGATAGCCACATATCTCCCTTTCATCTCTTTTTATGGAAAAGTCTGTGGTCTTATGAGCCCAAGGTGGGGACTGCAGCACATCTGATTTGAAACCAGATTACTAGTTAAGAGGTTAAAATGAGGTATCGCAAAGAGTCCACACTGAGGAATCAGGGCTTATACTTTTTAAAAAGGCTGTTTCTTCTAGAGAAACATTTTAACTAAGTGTGGTGCTGAAGTTTCATTATTATCCACTGTTTTATTTTTGTTATAGAATGAATTCCGTATCAGTATATGTGGTTCCATGGAAAAAAGACCAATTATTTTGCAAAAATATTATATAAAATCTCTCTGTAAGAATTAAAGAAAGAGGAAGGAAACATGAAAGGTGACTCGACAGCCAAGGACAGGTTTATTTTAGAGAAAACAAACCTGAGAGGGGCTTCTGGCTGAGTTAGGTCAGAACCCGCTCTCTTACAGACTTAAGAGTTTTTAAGGATTCAGGGTGGAAGAGTTTATCAGAGGCTTGGACTGCTTCTGTGTCTTTGTTGTGTTTATCTGGGAGGGAGAGTTTTGTGTCTGTTCCCATACATCTTCCTGCAGCTGCAGGAATACCCCCCCAGTCTGCTTTTAGCTTCCCTGTCTTAGTGCACCTGAAGGGAAAGGAATGCACTTTTTAAGGCCCACTGTTTACTGGGACCCAACGTATGAAGGTGAAGTTTGGCAGAGACTTCCCCCGCACTTCCCCCTGTGCTGGAGCTGTCTTGTCTTTCTTTCACTGTCTGCTCTTTCTGGCTGCTGGCTGCTGCTTGTTAGAAGGGAAGTGATTTCCTTGAAATCCATGAGGCTAGAAAGGGAGCTGGAACTTAAAGTGGCGGTGTTTGTCTAAGATGATGGTGCTCCTGCTCTGTCACTCACCCTATTGTTGAAAATGGTACAAACATCCTCCTTATCCTGCCTATTATTTAATGCATCTCTCTCTTCTGCTTTTTGATATATCCCATCAATATTTTTCTCCATATGCCATCTTAGTTCAGGTCTTTATCACTTCACATGGTTTCAAACATCAGCCTTTTATCTGGTTTGCTAAAGTTTCCTAACCTCAGTTTGTTTTTTACACAGCTATCTGTATCACATTTCACAAATGTAATTAGATTCAGTAACAAAAACAAAATGTATTGTTTACAATATGGCCATTAATTTGCTGACTTCTGCTTATCAAAATGTCATTGCTTAAAGAAATAGAGTGTGGAAGAAACATCTGTGGGTAAGGATCTTAGAAAATGTGAATTGAAGTCCCTGCTATATACCATATAATGAGTTTTATTTTCTTCATTTAGGCTTTAGTTTTCTCATTTGTAAAACAAAGTAGTTTAAATAGATGATCTCCGAAGCTTCTAAATCCTGATTCTGAATATAGCTTGACTGGCCCATGGACATGCAGGTCTTTGCATTGAGTTCCCCATTAAATTCCCTGAGGCATTTTTTTTTCATTCAATAAGGTTTAAGGAACATGAATCAGTAGTGGGTCTTATGTTGGACCCTGGTTGTAGAAAAATTCCCTACCCAGAGAAACAGAAGAGAGCCATCCATCCACATATTTGTACTACATCAATATGTAATCAAGGCAGCAATAGCAGAGTTGTACACAGTGCAATGGAAGGGCAATGATAAAAAATAGCTTTGCCTGGGGATGCTAAACTAAGATAATAGGCAAGCCTACATGGTAGATACAAGAATAGAAAAAAAAAAAAAAAACCTGAAAAGCAAGGAGGCAGAAAAGATTCAATAAAATGTTAGGTAGACATCTGATTAAAGTGGATTATTAAATACAAACTCCTAGTTAAGTGCAGTGAATTAAATGTAAATGCTTACCTTTACTTCTCCTTATTTCTCTAAAATGATAATGCATAGATTAAAAAAAAAACAAACTGTAAAAGAGAAAAAAAGAGAAGATAATAGCAGACCAGAGAGAGCAAGAAAATTGGGAAAAATTGGAAAGAATATGGACATGAGAAAATTCACTTAGAAGACTGAATAAAGATGAAAACTATGTACTCCACAAGTTCAGGGGCGAGCCAAAAAAAAGCAATCTCCGTTTGCATTGAGGAACTCCAAAAGTGTCACAAATTAAAAATGCAAGGTGCCTCTGAAGGTAGTTGCGCAGATAGGGCTGAAAAGAGAAGGTTTGGTTTAAAGTTGGTTTGAGAAGCAGTTAGAGCCTGTGAGGCCCACCCTTACCTCAACAGAGATGGGAAGTTTATTCTCTGGAGACACTGAATGAGAGGATTCAATGTGAAGGATAGACATCTGCTATCCTTCACACTCAGGACAGCAGAAAGGTGAGGAGGCTGAACTGAAAAGGGTAGGGACTAGAAGCCTACACACTGAAAAATGAGACCCCAAGCTCCATTCCACAACTCTGGGTTTGTTTACATGTAGCCTTATTATTCTACAGGCAGAAGATTCTCCTCATGGAAAACTGATACAGAAAAAAAAAAAAAAAAAAAAAAAAAAAAAATCCAAAGATACTGGCAGCTAATGATTCACTTAAAAATAAGTCCCTACCTGTTACCAAACAGAGAAAGTCATTGGTCAACAGGTAGAATTTAAGTACAAAGCTTGCAATCAGCTTTCCAGTGCCTCACGATTAAATATGAATGGGAAGCTTAAATATTATCTGGCATTTAGAGGGAAGCCTCCATTATAAAATATACAGAAAAAAAAAAAAAAAACCCGAAAAAGTACTCCAAAAAATTAAAAGTGTAAGGAGAACAATGAAGCATTAAAAAAAAAAATCTAAGCAGCCCCAAAGATATGAGATAATATTGCAACCCTCAAACAAGTAAAACTCTATGTTTATGTAAAAAGCAACATTCAAAGACCAAAACAACATCTCACAAAGAAATAAAAAGCTATTAGAAAATTCCATTAGGATGAAAGATAAAGCTTAAGAAACTTCCAATAGTACAGCAAAAAATGCAAAGAGAGAATGAATAAAAATATAATAATAAATAATAGATTTCTATTAAGAGGGAAGAGAGAAAACAGAGAAGAGAAAATTATCAATAAATAATAAGAAATAACAGGCCTACCAAGTACCCTGCACAATAAATGAAGACCTACACCAAACACTATGAAGAAATTTCAAAACACAGCCAGAAAGATACAATTCTAAAAGCTTTTAAGACGTAAAAAGTCAAATACACAGGATTAGAAATCAGAATGTCTTTAAATTTCTCAATAGCTTGATGGAAACTAGTTGATATAGTTTTGACCTTTATCCCCTCCAAATCGCATGTTGAATTGTAATCCCCATGTTGGAGGTGGGGCCTGGTGGGAGATGTTTGGGTCATGTGGGTGGATCCCTCATGAAGAGCTTGGTTTCCTCCCTGCAGTAATGAATTCAGGTTAAGATCTGGTTGTTTAAAAGGGTGTGGCACTTCCCCCGTCTCTCTTGCTCTCTCTCTCCTCCTGTGATGTGCCTGCTTCCCTTTGCCTTCCGCCATGATTGAAAGTTTCTTGAGGGCCTCACCAGAAGCAGATACCAATGCTATGCTTCCTGTACAGTCTGTAAAACCGTGAGGCAATGAAACCTCTTTTCTTTATACATTACCCAGTCTCAAGTATTGCTTTATAGTGATGCAGATGGACTAACACACTAGCAGACAATAGAAAAATGTTTTCAAATTCAAGGGAAAAATGATGTTTTATACTTAAAAGTATCAGTCAATTTTAAGAGGAGAATAAAAATTAATTTAGACATACAAGTTCTCAAAGACCTAGAGACCAACCCATACAGACTGAATCAGAAGGCTTCAGAAAAAAAATTCAACATTTTTCACTTCTATAGGGGGAATTAAAGGATCAACCATGATTGATAATTTTTAACTCCAGGGAAAACAAAAATTTTTACAAGAAATTTAATCATAAAATATATGGCTCAGTTATGAATAATATTCATGTAGTTATAATAATATAAATACTTGAATACTGATCTAAACAAAAACTTTGAAATAGACTTGACAGATGGGGGTTGGAAAAGTTCATGAGTAGCTAGAAGGGAGGGATATGTAAGAGAGGTAATTTTTCCTCCTTCGTGATAGGAAGTTTATAGATGAAATCCAAAACTAAAAAGTTTAGATGTAGCAGTTGTTATATGTTATTTAGAAGTATAGAGATAATTACCAGAAGAAAAAGCTGGTTGACATCTGGAGAGCAGAAACTGGGTGCTGGGATAGGTGCAGCAAAAGATTTCTGTCATTCATTATACACTTTGTAAAACAAATTTTGAAGACTAAATAAATGTTTTATTTTGATTAAAAAAACAAGATTAAATTACAAAAAGAAACGCTAAGATTAAATGGAGAATTTCTTGTGAAAGTATGTTGAGTTCACATATTCCCACTAAGCTCCAAGACTCCTGACAAAAAATAAAAGTAAAGATAAATAACAATTTACAAAGAGCTAAAAACCAAATAGCCAGAAAATGTTGGTAATTGAAAACAAGGGTCTAATGCTTTCAAAGGAGGTTTAGGTAAGAAACATAAATTCGAGCATCATCTTTAGCGAGGTGGTAAATTAATCCATTAATTTGAATGAACTCATTTTAGGACAAATAATGAATGAGGAGAGAATGAGCCTTCCTGCTAGAAACAGACTGAAGATCCAGAAACTCAAATTTTAGGGTGCGGTGTGGTGGATGGGCAGGTAACATGATCCATTAATGCCTATCATCTGGGGAGAAACTAGGAACTTACATGGGGGCCCTCTCACCTCCGAAGGAATGGCTTAAAACGAATTATAGTCCCTGAGGGAGGGGTGGCCTGTGTCAAGCTGCTGCTTAGAGTGGGAAGAGAGAAGACTGGCAGCCTGCATACCAGGACCAGGGCCATGCCAACCTTTGCTAGGTGCACAATAGCCAACAGAGCATTAAATATAAGCTATCAATTTAAGCCTGGAATGGAGCTGAGAAGCCCAGTCAGTCATGTGGGCACAATCTTAAAATAATCAGAGACACAGTAAAATTAAAGAGTGTATGGAGCCTCAACCCAGAATGCCATAGAGAGAGAGAAGATGCAAAACCAAGTGGCTAGGTCATGGGCAATTGACCCAGGTACTTTGGTAAGGAGTTAATAGTGCGGACCCTGAAGCTATGTTATAACGATTTAAATCTCGAATCCATTGTTTACTGACGGTGTGATGCTAGCCAGTTTTACTTATCAGCCAGTGTTCATAGTTTTCTCATCCGTAAAACAGGTGGAAAGACAGCACCTGTTCCATAGAATTTTTGTGAATCACCCTTTAAAAAAAGTAAGCACTCAGAAAATATTAACTATAAGTATACTTATATATACTATTTATACTATTAATAATTCTTGTTTTGTTATATTAGTATTTTATGAGTTCCACAAGTAAAAAAATGAAGAAAATTAAAAACAAGCAATATTTAAAAAGAAAGTGGCTGAGAATTTTCCCAAATTGAAATCCACATATCTTTTTTTTTTTTTTTGAGACGGAGTCTCGCTCTGTTGCCCAGGCTGGAGTGCAGTGGTGCAATCTTGGCTCACTGCAACCTCTGCCTCCCGGGTTCAAGCAATTCTCTGCCTCAGCCTCCCAAGTAGCTGGGATTACAGGCACCCGCCACCACGCCCGGCTAATGTTTTTGTATTTTTAGTAGAAACGGGGTTTCACCATATTGGCCAGGCTGGTTTTGAACTCCTGACCTCATGATCCACCTGCCTCGGCCTCCCAAAGAGCTGGGATTGCAGGCGTGAGTCACTGTGCCTGGCCAAACCCACATATGTTTAAGTGTACTTGAGGCAAGACACCTCCAAGACTGAGAATCTAATGGAAAGCATGCTTCTTTTTCATGCTACAGTAGCAGTTGCCAGAATTAAATAGTTCTAAAGTGCTGAGAGAAAATTTCTCTCGATCTAGAATGTCATAAATAGCTAACGTATCATTAAAAAATAAAGACCAAATATAGCCATTTTCAAACATACAAATATAAAGAAAGTTTGCAACCCACACATTCTTGCTAAAAGAAATACTAAAGGGACCTGGTTCAGAAAGATGTCAAGTGAGTCCAGGAGAGGGAATAGGATGCAAGAAACAACTGTGAATCAGGTGTCAGTAAAAAACACTGGTAAATGCAATTAGCTATTGATTATAAAAAACTTAGCTTGTAGTTACTCATAATGTTTTCTTAAATTGTTTTTATATTCTTTATATATGTGTGCTGTTTAAAATTATTCTTAGCAGGCCGGGCATGGTGGTCACGCCTGTAATCCCAGCATTTTGGGAGGGTGAGCAGATCACTTGAGGTCAGGAGTTTGAGACCAGCCTGGCCAACATGGTGAAACTCTGTCTCTACTAAAAATACAAAAAAAAAAAAAAAAAAGAAAGAAAGAAAACCAATTAGCTAGGCATGGTGGCACATACCTGTAATCCCAGCTGCATGGGTGGCTGAGGCACGAGGATAGTTTGAACCCAGGAGACGGAGGTTGCAGTGGGCTGAGATGGTGCCATTGCACTACAGGCTGGGCAATCTCAAAAATTAAATAAATAAATAAAAATATAAAATAAAATAAAATTACTCATAGGAGACATTTTTCTAATTTATTATTGTTTACAAAAAGTTTGCTTTTAGCTTTGGTTCTCCTTTTTTTAAAAGTTTTTAAAGTTTGTTTTCTTAATGTTTTTATTTTACTGATCTCTTTTATTTTTCTTATCTTTCATTATTCTTTCTATAAATTAATTCATTTTTCTGTTTTCGTTATTTTTGAAATGGGATCTCACTTTGTTGCTCAGGCTAGACTTGGACTCCGGGGCTCAAGTGACCCTCTGTCCTCAGTTTCCTGAGTAGCTGGGACTATAGATGTATGCTGCCATTCCTAGCTGTTTTCCTTTTGGTTTTTTTTTGGGGGATGGAGTGTTGCTCTGTCACCCAGGTGGAAGTGCAGTGCCACGATCCCAGCTCACTGCAACCTCCCCTTCCGGGTTCAAGCAATTCTCTTGCCTCAGCCTCCTGAGTAGCTGGGACTACAGGTGCGCACCATCACGCCCAGCTAATTTTTGTATTTTTTTAGTGGACATGGGGTTTCACCATGTTGGCCAGGCTGATCTTGAACTCCCAACCTCAAGTGATCTGCCAGTCTTGGCCTCCCCAAATGCTCAGATTACAGGCATGAGCCACTGCGCTCAGCCAAAGTGGTCTTTCTAAAACAGAAATGTGGTTTATACAACTCCTCTGATTATTCTTAAATAACTTCACATTCATTCAGATGAAAATCTAAATTCCTTAACAGTGGTATAGTCATTTCCTATGCCCCGGGCACCATTTCTCCCTTCCCTCTATTAGAGACTAGGTCAGAGGCGTAGTGCATAAATTCTGGTATAAATTTCCTGACTCCTCTTTAAAAAGCACTCTTACTGGTTCTTTTTATACCCATATTCTTTTCCTTATTTCTAGTGTTACACTTATAAAACAGTTTTGCAAATACTTGTTTTTACTATATGTAATTGTACAGACCCTGAGGCCTATGATGTGTTTCACTAGGGTATAAGAAAATGCTTGTCATATATAACTTGTATGATTATGGTAAATAATAATGCGTTGAAGAAATTATTGCCCCATCTTCTTTTCCGAATCCTCTAAGGCAGCACTTGAGATTTGTACTTAGCATACATACTTAGATGTGTCGGGAATGGTAGGGTTGAATTCCCTAGTGGAATACAAATTTAATAAATTGGAGAGCAGTCATAGAACTCTTATCATGCCTGCTGGTTTCCTTTTTTTCTGTAAGCCTCTAATGGTAAGCAAATCTTGATTTTATTTCATGAGAATATATCTTCTTTAAAGAACAGAACTATGATGTATTGAGCACCCTTATCCCAGACTGTGTGAAGCTTTTATGGCATTCGTGTAGTCACCTGAACACCGTTGTATGGCCACACACCACACCTCCACTGACTCCAGCATGTGTGACATCTTTTAAGATTTCCTGTAAATAGCTGGGCATGGTGGCATACCTGTGGTTCCAGGTAGAAGACAGAAGATCAGTGTTAAAGAACACTCATCATATTCTTATAGATTCACTTGATTAAAACAATTAGGCACACTTGAATCAAATCCGGAAGGAACACTATTTTCTGACTACAAATACCCACCTTCATTGAACTGTTATTTTAGTGAGAAATTAACTTGTATTGCATTAAGCCTCTGAAAGTTTGGGATTTGTTTGTTCAGCACCTATAAATCTCTATAAATATTTGTAATAGAAAACATTATTTACAGTTATAATATAAGGAACAGTTTGGAGGAAAAAGAAAATTAATTTAGAAAGAAGGTGCATTTCATAAGGACATATGGGAGTTAACAAAAACAATTTGGTCTCAGCTGGGCATGGTGGCTCACGCCTGTAATCCCAGCACTTTGGGAGGCTGAGGTGGGTGGATCACCTGAAGTCAGGAGTTCGAGACCAGCCTAGCCAACATGGTGAAACCCCGTCTCTACGAAAAATACAAAAAAAAAAAAAAAAAAAAAAATTAGCCGGGTGTGGTGGCGTGCACCCCAGCTACCCGAGTATAATCTGAGTTACCTGGGAGGCTGAGGTAGGAGAATCACTTGAACCCAAGAGGCGGAGTTTGCAGTGAACTGAGATTGTGCCACTGCACTCCATCCTGGGCAACAGAGTGAGACTCCATCTAAAAAAAAAAAAAAGAAAAAAAAAAAAAGAAAGTTGTTATCATGGAGGTAGAGAGTAGAATGATTTAGAAGCATACAGTTAGATAGAAGGAATAAGTTCTAATGTTTGATTAGCACAATAGGATGACTATAGTTAACAACAGTGTATTGTATATTTCAAAATAGCTAGTAGTGAAGATTTGAAATGTTCCCAACACAAAGAAATAATAAATGTTTGAGGTGATAGATATGCTAAATACTTTGATGTGATCACTACACATTCTATGCATGTACCAACAGATCACATGTACCACATAAACGTGTGTACAATTGTGTATCAATAAAAAAACTTGGAGGCTGGGCGTGGTGGCTCATGCCTGTAATCCCAGCATTTTGGGAGGCCAAGGCGGGCGAATCGCTGGAGATCAGGAGTTCGAGACCAGCCTGACCTCTACAAAAAATACAAAAATAAGCCGAGTGTGGTGGCAGGCACCTGTAGTCCCAGCTACTCAGGAGGCTGAGACATGAAAATCGATTGAACCTGGGAGGCAGAGGTTGCGGTGAGCGGAGATCGTGCCACTGCACTCCAGCCTGAGCGACAGAGTGAGACCCTGTCTCAAAGAAAAACAAAAAAACAAAACAAAACAAAAAAACTTTGAAAAAAGAAGGTGCATTTGTGAATTTTATCACCCAGTGAAACCAGATAAAACCAGATGTAGAGAAGATGAATGGAATCCCCCACAAATAAGCACTGGCAATTTTAAGGGGTGAGCAAGCAAACAGCAAAGAAGAGTGCTTACAAACAGAGCTAAGAGAATCCAAGGTGTTTAGAAAAAATTGTTACCTGTGCAACATGCTACGGGCGAGGCAAATAGAAACATTCCATTCCCTGCCTCTCAGTCACATATACTCTGTCTTTCTTCAGGATTACGTGGCCAAATGAAAAAGTGAGACTTTGTCGTGAGCACCCACGAAAATGTTCTCCCTTTCGCTTTGTTTCTGAAGATTAAATGTTCAAAAACCTTACTTACTCCCACACTAATCAAAGGCGCATACCCTGCTATTTGGAGGAGTAAATATTATTACTGAAGTATAAGTTCAAAACATTTACCAATATTTGCTTTACTATGTTCACAGAACTCAATATCATGTTTCAGATTTTATAACTTTTTAGTTAAAACCTATGTAAAATTTTAAATGCTCCTTTTATTTACTAGGAAAACTTCAAGTCATTTAATAAATATTTTCAAGTTTTGGTTTAGTTCAAAAACTAAAATAAAGTGTCAGGAGAAACTGGGAAAATGCATCTGAAAAATATGGCATACCAGTTTATGGTCATAATATATAAGATGATTCTTTAAAGCAAATTTTCAAAGACTAACATTTGTATTGAAAATAAGATGGTAAAGAACAGAAACTGACAATTCTTTTCTTTTTTTTTGAGATGGAGTCTCGCTCAGTCACCCAGGCTGGAGTGCAGTGGCCTGATCTCAGCTCACTGCAACCTCTGCCTCCCGGGTTCAAGCGATACTCCTGCCTCAGCGTCCTGAGTAGCTGGGATTATAGGCATGTGCCACCACACCTGGCTAATTTTTTATATTTTTGGTAGAGATGGGGTTTCACTATATTGGCCAGCCTGGTCTTGAACTCCTGACCTCAAGTGATCTGCCCGCCTTGGCCTCCCGAAGTGCTGGGAGTACAGGCATGAGCAATTGCGCCTAGCTTGACAATTCTTAAAAAACAAAATCTAAATGACTTATGTATATATATATATGAATGAGTGATCAATCTTTTTATAATCATTCATTCATTCAATAAATAACTATTAAGCCATATTATTTTTCATTTTTTCAGATGAAAAATCAAAATATCATTTTCAGATAAAAATGGTAGTTTTAAAACTATGTTACCATTAGGATTGATGAAAGTGTGAAGAAATGGGGATTTCAACACATTAATTGCAGAACTTCAAAAGGGCAAGTTAGGCCCATATTTCAAAAGCCATGCATTTCCCTTGATGTAGATATTCTACCTGTGGGTATGTATCTAAGTAAATAATCACAGAGGGTCACAGTGATTTATAAACAGTAACATTTGTTGTGGCATAATTCATAATAGCTCTCAAAAAGAGACAAACAAAATGTCAAACAATAAGAAATTGGTTAAATAAGTCATGGTGTATTTATATGATATTTAATAAAAGTTACATTGTGGAAACGTATTTTTTGACATGGAAATATTCTTGAGATGTTGACAAGTTAAAAAGAAAAATTTTAAGTAATATGTATACTATTATTCTGATTATCCATTGCTTATATGTTTGAAAGTTCTCCCAAATATAAACAAATATACCATTCCATGTGAATATATTTGCATATAATATATGCTAACACATTATTAGCACATATAGTATATGCGAACACATTATTAGCATATATTATATGCTCATCAGCGATGACCTCTGAGTGCTGTATTTAGGAGGCTTTTAAATTTTGTTTTTGTGTGTGTGCTTTTTCTATATATTTTGCCATTTCCCCCGTTAAATAACCACTACTTTTGTAATGAGAAAATAAGCTACAAAATTGGGTTTTTAAAATTAGGTCACTGATAACCTTAGAGTAATTTCAGTATGTTTTAAGTGTGGAAGATTTTAAAATTTGAGTAGTGAGTGTGACTTGAAGTGGAGGCAATGAATGTAGACTGCCCTTCAGAACATCTGGCATTAAGGAGCACTAGTGAGAAACAAGGGCAAGTTTTGGGGAGGTCAGATGGAGGGAAAAGAAGATGGGGGCTGGGTGCGGTGGCTCACGCCTGTAATCCCAGCACTTTGGGTGGCCGAGGCAGGCGGATCACGAGGTCAGGAGTTCGAGACCAGCCTGGCCAACATGGTGAAACCCCGTCTGTACTAAAAAGACAAAAAATTAGCCAGGCGTGGTGGCGGGCACCTGTAATACCAGCTACTCGGAAGGCTGAGGCAGGAGAATTGCTTGAACTCAGGAGGCAGAGGTTGCAGAGAGCCAAGAACGTGCCACTGCACTCCAGCCCAAGTGACAGTGTGAGACTCCGTTTCAAAAAAAAAAAAAGAGGATGGGATATGAATATATTTGGAGGATAATGGGAAAAAGACAATGGGGAAAAATATTTGTACATAAATTAAGGTTATCTAGAGATATAATATCTTGTCCTTATCCATGTGCCTTTGTATATAGGTTCAAAGGAAATGGAAAATGCAAACAACTGTGCTCTGAATACATAATAAAACATGTATAAATATGATGAAGTGTTAGAAGGTTGCATTAGGGTTCTGCAGAGACATGGAATCAATAAGATAAAGGCCAAAGAACTATCGTGGATGGTCTTCTTTATTCGTTATTATACTCTTCCTTTATGTTTACATGTTTACTGATACATAATAATCGTACATATTTAGGGAGTACATATGATGTTTTGATACATGCGTGTTTAGATTCTGATATTGAGAACAAAAGAGAGAATGGAGGGTGTCACAAGCAGTGTTTGTCACAAATAACATCGCGATAAAACCAAAAATAAAAAGAAACAAATTGTAGTGATAAACTCAGGGAAATTAGAATATACATCACCTCAAACATTTACCATTTCCTTGTGCTGAGCACATTTCAAATCTTCTCTTAGCATGGGACCCTTAGCTAACCTCAGAATCTACAGTACCATGGAACACTATCTAGACTTCTGAGAAAAAAAAAAAAAAAGACTGAAATGTCATTAAGATAGCATTTAACAGACAGCATGAAGAAAAGATAGTCATGGAGTGCAAAATTTCTTAGCTCCTGCAGAGCTTATAGCTTGCAGTGAACACCAAGAATAAGTTCTCAGACTATTCCAGCTGAGTGGGGCCGGGGGGCAGCCTGAGAGAGTCCGTCCCAGCATCCGTCTGCCAAGTATTTATTGAAAGGGCTTGTTAAACCACAAACATTCACTAGATGGCCTTTTTGAGGTCGGGTCGTGAGACACCTGTGGCCTTGTAAAAACACTCAAACTGCATTATCAGGAGGCTCTTTTCAGTATTCCTTATTACACCACTCACTCCACTCCCTGTCCTGTTTTCAGGGTCAAGGAGTTTCATGCTCATGCACAAAGAACATACACACAGTGCCTCCGTATTTTTCCATGCCCCAACCTCAAATGCCATGTACATAAGCTTGAATAAGTTGCCGTGCACACCTACAGCTTCTATTACCGACATAACTCATCTAAGGAAAATTCTTTAAAAAGGACTATTCAATCAAAAAATAAATCAGAACACAGACTTTGATATCAGAGAAGATGAAGAGAACAAACAGTAGTGAGCAATGATTCATCTGTTGCATATATAATTAAGTCTGAGTAGATAATGATATAGTGACTGGGAATTTGCAATGTAAATGCTAAATAAAGATGCTTGAAATAATAGAGGTATTCGGCAAGAGAAATCATAATAACAGTCTCGAATTGAAGTGCTAATCTCCCTACATCTTTGAAGTTGACAAGGGATACAGAGAAAGGAAACGGAAGTGATGAAAAGATGTCAACCAGAGAGTAAAGATGGAAGGTGGGGCAGTAAATATTCTGGAAGTCTCCACTTTCTGAGGTGGGATAAGTAGTGATGTGGCTGGATATACAAGAACTGGTATTTCATAAAAGAGCAAAGAAATGTTTGACTATGCATGCCGTGAAAGAGAATGTAACAACCAATGAAATAGAAAAATACAGTATTACTTCTAAATTAACAAGGAAAAAAAGAGGAATACATATTCTACCAGTTTGGTATCACTTTGGGAAAATTAGTAACAGAGAGCTGAAATAACAGGGGCTTAAACATAAAAGTTTACTCTTCCCTCATGTACAATATATCTGAAGGTAGACTACCTAAGACTGATGCAGTGGCCTCATGATTTCATCAATGTCCAGTTTCCTTTTATCTTTTTTGTTCCAATATCATTAATATTCAGTTTCCATCTTCAGTGTCATCTTATGAATGCTATATGGTCATTATTACTTCCATATTCCAAGCAGGAACAAGGAGGAAGACTGAAGCACAAAGCTTCTCTTGTCTGCGTTATCCTCTGCAAGGACAGTTCGCAGTTGGACTGGAAAACCCACATTTCCCACTGAGTGCTTTACCACTCTCAATAGAACTCAGGTTCTGATACTGAGAACAAAGGAGAGAATGGACAATGCAGGGATCACTAGCAGTTTTTGTTACAAATAGTATCTTGAAAAAACCTTAACAATAAGGCGAGGTGTGGTGGCTCATGCCTGTAATATCAGCACTTTGGGAGACCGAAGTGGACAGATTGCTTGAGCTCAGGAGTTCGAGACCAGCCTGGGAAACATGGCGAAACCCTGTCTCTACAAAAACATACAAAAAATTAGCCAGCATGGTGGTACACGCCTGTAGTCCCAGCCACTCGGGAGGCTGAGGTGAGAGGATCACCTGAGCCCAGAAAGTCAAGGCTGCAATGAACCATGATGGTGCCACTGCATTCAAGCCTGGGAGACAGAGTGAGACCCTGTCTCAAAAAATAAATAAAATAAAAAGAAACAATAGAAACACACAAAGTAAGAAGGAAGGAAAAATCATATTTGCAGTTTTTAAATGTGAATGAACTGAATTCTCTTATTAAAAGATAAAGACTGCCAGATTAAATGAAAAATACAAAACCACTTAAGTTGCTTAGAAATACAATTGTAACAAAATTATTTTATAAAAAGGCTGAACTCAGGAAGCACCTTCCCCAGTTTCTTCATCTTATGCTTCAAAGAGTAAACAAGAGTTCAGAGCTAATGATGATGATGATGAATAAAGACGACACAAAAATGTAGATATTTAATTGAAAAATATAAAGTATTTCCTTTTTGTATATCTAGTGCAGCTAATTCAATGGTTTTTCAAATTATAAGATTAATATATAATTTATCTCTAAGACAATTTGCTTTTCATCAAATTTCACAAATCCCATTTAAAAATGTAAAACAGCACAATAAGTATTATGGAAAACTTATTGATATGCATTATGTCTTAGTCTGTTCTCTGCTGATTATAACCGAATAACTGAAACTGGGTGGAAAAAAAGAAAAGAAAGAAATCTCTTTTCATTTTTTTGTGAGACAAAGTCTCACTCTGTCGTCCAGGCTGGAGTGCAGTGGCGCAATCTCAGCTCACTGCAACCTCCACCTCCCGGATTCAAGCAATTCTCCTGCCTCAGCCTCCCAAGTGGCTAGGATTACAGGCACCTGCCACCACACCTGGCTAATTTTTATATTTTCAGTAGAGATGGGGTTTCACCATGTTGGCCAGGCTGGCCTTGAACTCCTGACCTCAGGTGATCCTCCCGTCTAGACCTCCCAAAGTGCTGGGATTACAGACATGAGCCGCTGTGCCTGGCCTAGGAATTTATTTCTTACAGTTACGGAGTTATTAAATTTCAATAAGAGTTTTGGAAGAGACAAATGTTAAAACCATAGCACACTATTATAATTTTTAAGATTATAAGGGTGCTGTTTGTATTTTAGGATATTATGATTTGATTGAGTTTCTAGGGAGGAATTTAGTAGTAGATTATTTTATAATTACAAAAATATGTACAAAGGATTTTAGATTTCATAATGAACAAATGTATTATCAGACGATGATCATAATCATGATGAATTCAATGCCAGTTATTAAAAAAATACTTATTGGGTGGGCTGGGTGTGGTGGTTCATGCTAGAAATCCCAGCACTTTGGGAGGCTAAGGCGGGTGGATCATGAGGTCAGGGGTTCAAGACCAGCCTGGCCAAGATGGTGAAACCCTGACTCTATTAAAAATACAAAAATTAGCTGGGCATGGTGATGGGCGCCTGTAGTCCCAGCTACTCAGGAGGCTGAGGCAGAGAACTGCTTGAACCTGGGAGGTGGAGGTTGCAGTGAGCTGAGATCATGCCACTGCACTCCAGCCTGGGTGACAGAGCGAGATTCCGTCTCAAAAAAAACAAACAAAAACTACTTATGGGTAATTAAAACATCAGCTTGTAAATGTTGCAAAGGAATGATAGGAAAACCATTGAATCTACATTTAAAATAAAGTGTGTAATGAGAGGCTTTGAGTTGTCAGAAGGAAGTGTGATATGGTTTGTCTGTGTCCCTATCCAAATCTCACCTTGATTTGTAATAATCCCCATGTATCAAGGGCAGGGCTAGGTGGAGATAATTGAATCATGGGGGTGGTTCCCCCATACTGTTCTCATAGTAGTGAATAAGTCTCATGAGATCTAATGGTTGTAAAAATAGGAGTTTCCCTGCACAAACTCTATTTGCCTGCTGCCATGTAAGACGTGACTTTGCTCCTCCTTCACCTTCCGCCATAATTGTAAGCCCTCCCCAGTCAAGTGGAACAGTGAGTCAATTAAACCTCTTTCCTTTGCAAATTACCCAGTGTTGAACATGTCTTTATTAGCAGTGTGAGAACAGACTAATACAGTAAATTGGTACTGGGAGTGGGGTGCTGCATAAAGATACCCAAAAATGTGGAAGCAACTTTGGAATTAGGTAATAGGCAGAGGCTGGAACAGTTTGGAGGGCTCAGAAGAATAGCTTTGGTCAAAATGCTGATAGTGATATTGACAATAAAGTCCAGGCTGAGGTGGTCTCAGATGGACATGAGGAACTTGGGAACTGGAGCAAAGGTGACTCTTTTTATTCTTTAGCAAAGATACGGGTTGCATTTTGCCCCTGCCCTAGAGATCTCTGGAACTCTGAACTTCAGAGAGATGATTTAGGGTTTCTAGTGAAGAAATTTCTAAGCAGCAAAGCATTCAAGAGATTATTTGAATCCTGTTAAAAGCATTCAGTTTTATGTGTTCACAAAGATATGGTTTGTAACAGGAACTTATGTTTCAAAAGGAAGCAGAGCATAAAAGTAGAAAATTTGCAGCCTGACAATGTAATGGAAAAGAAAAACCTATTTTCTCAGAAGAAATTCAAGCCAGCTGCAGAAATTTTCATAAGCAATGAGGAGCCACATGTTAACCACCAAGACAATGGGGAAAATGTTTCCAGGGCATGTCAGAGGCCTTCAGGCAGCCTCTCCCATCACAGGCCTGGAGGTCTAGGAGGAAAAAGTGGTTTTGTGGGCTGGACCCTGAGCCTTGCTGCTTTGTCCTTTCTCAGGACTTAGTGCCCTGCATCCCAGCCATGGCTAAAAGGAGCCAACATACAGCTCAGGTCATTGCTTCAGAGGGTGCAAGTCCCAAGTCTTGGAGGCTTACATGTGGTGTTGGGCCTACGGGTGCACAGAAGAATTGAGGTTTGGGAACCTCTGCCTAGTTTTCACAGGATGTATGGAAATGCCTGAATATCCAGGGAGAGGCATGCTGCAGCAGCGGACCCCTCATGGAGAACCTCTGCTAGGGCAGTATAGAAAGGAAATGTGGGGTGGGAGGCCCCACAGAGTCCCCACTGGGGCACTGCCTAGTGGACCTGTGAGAAGAGGGCCACCATCCTCCAGACCCCAGAATGGTAGATCCACCAACAGCTTGCACCATGCACCTGGAAAAGCTGCAGACACTCAAAAATGCTAGATGGGAAAGCAGCCATGAAGGGGTCTGTACCCTGCAAAGCCACAGGGGCAGAGCTGCCCAAGACCATGGGAAATCACCTTTACATCGACATGACCTGGATGTGAGACATGGAGTCAAAGGAGATCATTTTGGAGTTTTAAGATTTGACCACCCACTGGGTTTTGGACTTGCATGGGGCCTGTAGCCCTTTTGTTTTGGACAATTTCTCCCATTAGAATGGGTATATTTACCCAATGCCTGTACCCTCATTGTATATAGGAAGTAACTAACTTGCTTTTGATTTTACAGGCTTATAGGTGGAAGGAAATTGCCTTGTCTCAGATGAGACTTTGGACTGTGGACTTTTGAGTTAATGGTGAAATCAGTTAAGACTTTGGGGGACTGTTGGGAAGGCATGGTTACCTTTGAAATGTGAGGACATGAGATTTGGGAGGGGCTGGGGAGGAATGATATGGTTTGGCTGAATTGTAATAATTTCCACATGTTAAGGTTGAGGCCAGGGGGAGATTATTTAATCATGGGGGCGGTTTCCTCCCATACTGTTGTCATGGTAGTGAATAAGTCTCATGAGATTTGATGGTTTTATAAATGGGAGTTCCCCTGCACAAGCTCTCTTTGCCTGCTGCCATGTAAGATGTGACTTTGCTCTTTCTTCACCTTCCACCATGATTGTGAGGTCTCCCCAGCCATGTGGAACTGTGAGTCTATTAAACATCTTTTCTTTATAAATTACCCAATCTTGGATATATCTTTATTAACAGCATGAGAACAGACCAATACAAAGTGTGAAAGTGTTGGGTGCTTGAAGGATGGAAGAGAATAGGTACAGAAAGAGAGAAATGTCAAGGACACATCTGTCACACTTGGAAATTTTACCAAGGACCTCCAAACCAGATTGCAAACTCTCGGTTTTCTATTTGCCACAATTGTATCAAGTCACTGTAACTCCAGCAATACCCTTAATAGTCCTGGTTTGACCTTTGGTTGCATGAGTAAGTCACATCTTGTACTGACTTTGTAATGTGGCTCTAACTATTCACAGACCTTGAAAAATATAATATAGTAGTCAATGTTCAGCTAACTTAGAATAATGATAGACATGAAAGATAAAGTTAATACTCAATCTGATTATACCAAAGGAAAAAATGTCAGTTTCACTAGTAAATCTTAATACAAGGAAGTGGAAAAGCTGTATCTGTATGAGTTGCATAAAAGTAATGACACATAAAAGAGATTTGAATTTAAACTTTTCACTAATAATAAATAAAGCATGAAGAAGATAACTTAGACCATTATAAACATGTTGCTTTTTATTGTACTAAGTTCTTAACATATGCTGTCTCATTGAATAAAACAACAATCCTGCTAATTAGATCATATTATCACTCTACAGAGGTGAAGACTACAAAGGGGTTTAAGTGGTCTGCCCATGTTTACACTAGACACTGTCAGAACAAAGCCTCAAATGCAGATTTTCTAACACCAGGTCCAGTCTTACTCATAATACACTGAACTGCACACCAACCAAGTTTTCTTGAGGTGCATGAATCCATACTGGGTATATACTCAGAGGAAAATAAATCGTTCTACCAAAAAGACACCTGCACTTGTATGTTTACTACAACACCAATCATGATAGCAAAGGCATGAATCAACCGAGGTGCCCATCAGTGGTGGACTGGATAAAGAAAATGTGGTACATATATACCATGGAATACTACACAGCCATTAAAAAGAATGAAATCACATCCTTTGTAGCAACATGGATGCAGCTGGAGGCCATTAGCCTAATCAAATTAATGCAGAAACAGAAAAACAAATACTGCATGTCCTCATAAGTCAGAACTCAACATTGTGTACAGATGGACACAAAGATGGAAACAACAGACACTGACGTAAAAAGTAGAGGTTTCTCTTCAAAGACTTTCTTCCCCATCTAATTAGGAATAAATAGTAACTTCCCTTAGAAGCAAAATTTATTCAAAGACCTGTGCTAACATTCTTAAATATCTGCTAGCTGTAATAAAGGAATCAACGTAGTTTATGTTCTTAGCTCCCACAATTTAGCCTAAATATTTGCCCTGGCATGCTTATACTGGTCGAAGCAAGCATTAGGTCATAGCCTGTTCCTCTTCCTTATTTGAAGGTGTTTTTACCTTTCTCAGCATTCCGCAGGTTACTTCCTTCTTCCTTTGTTCTCCTCTGCCTTTGCCTCTTTTAAAAAGTTCTAAGTTGCTAGCCAATCGGGACAAATACAGAACGTGAGGTCCCGTTCCAGCCAATGGAAACCAGACACAGCAGTAGGGTGGATGCATCAGGTTACAAATGACCCTGTCTCCTTTGTTCTGTGCACTCATGACAAAACTGCTAGCGAGTGTACTCTTTCTGCAGAAAGTAAAAATGGCCTTGCTGAAGAAATTAAATTTAGGTTCAAGTACTATTTCTCTATGGCACTGGGGAACAAGCATTTCTAACACTGGGGATTCATGAGAAGGGAGGGAGTGTGGCAAGGGTTGAAAAACTAAAAAATTACCTATTGGGTACTATGTTTGCTACTTGGGTAATGGGGTCATCAGAAGCCTGAACCTCTGCATTATGCAAATACTCATGTAACAAACCTGCATGTGTATCCCTTGAATCTTAAATATATATATAAATCTAGGGTTACACAGGAGAATAAGCCTTGGGAATAAGCTGTAAGAAATAAAACTTGACTCTTCTAATAGCCTAGGATACTCAAATAGGGCTAAAGTGGCCCCAGTCCATAGCAGTATGTGACCCAAAAGACAAGCAAATGCTAATTATCTCTGGAGGCTGCATGCTCAATTTAGTTTCTCAGACTCCCACAGATGACCTTCAATCACATGTAAGTTCAGAATAAAACTGCCAAACATACGAAGATGCAGGTCTTAATATGTGTCAGCAGAGAAACAAAACATTCGCTGTAAACCACTGTTAAGTCATATTGGATTTATCTGTTAATTTTGACTGCAAAATATTTCACCATAATTTATTCATCCACTCTTGTCAATGGGCATTTGGTTTCTTTGTTGTTGCTATTGTGAGCAGTTCTACTAAGAACTTTAATGACACCTCCTGGGGCATTCACGCTATCGTTTCCTTAGGTAAATATCCAGAAGTGGAATTGCTGCTTGAGCATATAATGTGAATCTATCTTAAACTTCACAAGATAATGCAAACCCTTAGTTTCAAAAATAGTTGAAACAATTTATACTCCTACCAGCAATATAAGAGATTCTGTGTAACATTTGTTAATTGTTGTCAATCTACTGAGTCCAAAGTTGTATTTCATTGTGGTCTTTTTTTGAGAGTCTTGAGTGCAGTGGCTGATTTCTGCTCACTGCAACCTCTCTCTCCAGGGTTCAAGTGATTCTAATGCCTCAGCCCCCGAGTAACAGGGATTACAGGTGTGCACCACCATGCCCAGCTAACTTTTTGTATTTTTAGTAGAGACAGGCTTTCACCACGTTGCCCAGGCAGGTCTCGAACTCGTATCCCAAGTTATTTGCCCACTTCGGCCTCCCAAAGTGCTGGGATTACAGGCATGAGCCACCACGCCCAGCCTCAGTGTGGTCTTGATTTGTAGTTTCTTTGTCTTGATTTGTAGTTTCTTGATGACTAATCAACTTGAACATCTCTTCTTATGCTTATTGGCCATGTTTTTCCAGTCTTTTGCCCATTTTTCAATGGGCTTGTTTGAACTTGGTTTCAATTTTTATTCAACTAGTTGCCTAGTTCATTGCATTATTCTTGGGCAAAGGACAAATTAAATATTCAACATTAGATTCTCTAAATACACCCTGCCTGGAAAATACTCTGGCATTTGTTTATGCTGTTTGTTCCCCAAATTGGTGTGGCCTTCTTCAGTGGGTCATTAGCTCAGAACAGATGGCACCTGTGCTCTTTGAAGATACCCATACACTTGGCTGACAAAATTTGTCCTTCTGTATACCAATAGCATTTGATTTATACCACTCTATTAGAGCAAAGCACATGTGTACAATTACATGTCTTTCCCCTTTCTCTCCTAGAAAAATAGGAGCTTCTTGATGGCAGTAACTTACTCATTTTATCTCTGAATATTCAAAATATGCTTGGAAAAGAGGCATGAAATAAATGTTCAAAATTCAAAAGGGATGACTTTGCTACAGGATCAAATTTCAATGCATTCCATTCACTTTAGACATTTTATTATTATTTTATGTAGAGATGGGGGTCTCACCATGTTGGCCATGCTTGTCTCAAACTCCTGGCCTCCAGCAATCCTACTGCCTCAGCCTTCCCGAAGTGCTGGGATTATAGCCACTCCCACCCTGACCCCCTCATTCACTTTTTAAGTGAGGCATTACAGAGAAGTTTTAAATCAAGTTCTTTAACATTTTTAGTAAGCAATTTTATTACTAATAGTAAACTTCAGAAAATCTTGGTCATTTTCAGTTTGACATATTCTGTTCCAGTTATTGAACCATGTGACCCAGTTTTGGTTTGGAAGATATGGTTATTGTCAGGACTGAGTACTTACTATACCACAGAACTCATAGTCACAGACAAAAATAAATATTTCTTGGGTTTGGATAACTATATTTTATAAAGAACAAAACACACACACAAAAATAACTATGCTACAAGGGAAAATATTAGTTCTATTTAATCAAAGAATTGAGACCACTCCAAAAAAAAAAAAAAAAACCGAAACCCAAAACCATAAAATATTTAAACAGTTCCATATAAATTAAATACTTAAGGAAGAGTTTTAATTGTCATACAAATATCTACAGTATTTCTATCCTCCATCGGGGCCCTAACCTTCATCCTTAATTTATGTGAAACTCAAAATCACACATTTGGTCATGCAACAAATATTAAGGGTACGGAAGTATGTCAGACTCTATTTCTTTTAAGTAACTCAATTTTTCACTTGCATTAAAGAACACTGAGCTTCTGCAAGTGTCTCACTGTCCTAGAAATTAAACTAACACCAGTATTGTGTACTCACTTGAAGTCTTTATGGAGTAGGAGAAAGTACTTAGAAGTGACACGTCAGCAGAAAGGAACCCGGGTGCCTTCCTGGCAGAAGAGGAGGCAATGTCAAGATCTAGCGGTGCGGAATCCTTCGCCAGTTGGGTTCAAATCTTGGCTCCAGTTCTTTAATCCCTGGGGCTGGGAAACTCCCTTAGAGTGACTTCAGCCCACCACACCAAGGAAGCTAAATGACTTCTCCATGTTTAGAAAAGCTAGAGTGAGACCAAGCGTGGTGGCTCACGCCTGTAATCCCAGCACTTTGGGAGGCGGAGGCGGGTGGCTCACTTGAGGCCAGGAGTTCAAGACCAGCCTGGCCAACATGGTGAAACCCCGTCTCTACTAAAAAATACAAAAACTAGCCGGGCGTGGTGGCGCAGGCCTGTAATCCCAGCTACTAGGGCGGGTGAGGCAGGTGAATCGCTTGAACCCGCGAGGCGGAGGCTGCAGTGAGCCGAGATCATGCCACTGCACTCCAGCCTGGGTGGCAGAGCGAGACTCGGTCTTGAAAAGAAAGGCAAAAAGAAAAACTAGAGAAGAGGCAGATTGGTTAACGTGGCATGGATCACACCGCATCCTGGGGTGCTAAACCTAATGAGAAGTTAGGAAGGACAGAGCTAGGAGTAGAGCGAGGCTGTTAGGCGGAGCTTTACCGGAGGCCGGCACGGCCCGGCCCCTACGGCCTGCACGCAGGCTGATCACCAGGTCTTCAGCCTCTACCCTTGCCTACTGGAAAGTGTGCTTAACTGGTCGCCCCTGCGCCCCACCTTTCTCCAGGACCCTCACTACACCCCGGGAGTACTGGGTAGGACCACGCGGCTTGCTAATCCCACAGCTGTCTCTCTTACTTTCTCACTGAACTGACTAGAACCTAACCCGCCGCCCGTTTCCTTTCTAGACCCCCAGGCTGCTCTGAACAGGGCCTTTACTCGGAAGCCAGGGCTTATCTTTCGGCTGCGACCGGGTCATTTGTGATAGGAATGACACTGCCCGGAGCGGAGGACTCCCGGCAACTTGGCGACCCGCAGGTGGAGATCTGGCTTTCCATGCCGGCGTGACCTCCACTGCCTGCCTGCCAACTCCACGCCCGCCGCCAGGTGGCCGAGCAGGACGCCACCCGCTCGGCGTAGGCAACTTTACGCAGCTGGCTACCGGAAGGGGCAGGGTGCCGCGAGTTTCGCCCAGCCGCCTTACTCTCAGCATCTGAGCTTGGTCACCTCTCACTCAGGACGTCAGCAATGAATTAAAATAGTACCCAGTAAGACTACAACGCGCCACACTAGGGCTGCATTCAGCGCTTTCGGGCTTGCAGGTAGCGGCGTCCTCCCATTTCCTGCGATTTAGCAGGCCCTGCACACGCACGAACCGCCCTCTGACGCGTGACGCTCACCCCTAAAGGTCGGCGGGAAGTCACCTAAGCCCTGATTTACATGGAAGCCATCCATAACGTGCTTAAGGGCCAACGACTCGGCCGCTTAAAAACCCATGACCAGTTCTAACACTGGGGCTTTGTAGAAACACTCTTCTAAACAAAATCCGCAGCCTGGATTTTAGGTGCACAGAAGTGGGAGGTCACTACTGCGTTGCACGGCACCTCCCAGGGCCCTTCCTAAGCACAGGCGGAGTCCCCTCTATGAGGTCTAGTCGTCCCCGCTCCAGCCAAGCCTAATCCCGGGCAGATGATCGGGTCGCGAATGTCCCACTCCCGGTATCCGGAAGGCGGCATCAAAGGGCTGATATTTACCCGGTATCTAGGAAGTGTTAACAGCTCTTTCTGTGACAGTTTGGGGGCCCTGAAAAGGGCCTTTTGGAGTCTGGAGAGAAGCTGTGGGGACAGCTCAGCCGCCGAAACCATAGAGGGTGCGACCCTGGCGTTTCAGCGCGTATACCACATCCATGGCAGTGACGGTCTTGCGCTTGGCGTGCTCCGTGTAAGTCACCGCGTCGCGGATCACGTTCTCCAGGAAGACTTTGAGGACTCCCCGGGTCTCCTCGTAGATGAGACCAGAGATGCGCTTGACGCCCCCACGTCGGGCGAGACGGCGAATCGCGGGCTTTGTAATGCCTTGGATATTGTCCCGCAACACCTTCCGGTGGCGCTTGGCGCCTCCCTTACCCAGCCCCTTGCCGCCTTTACCGCGCCCAGACATTCTGAAGTCACAGCTCCTACTTAGCAGAAAAGCGGGCAGCCTACTGTGATTGCCGGGCGCAGACCAGGGCTTATAGTCTCTCGATGCGGACCTGTTTGAAAACGTGAAAAAGTGGGAGGAGCTCTAGGCCCCACCTCTAGAGACGTGCTATAGTTGTTAAATCCAGGAAGCAGTCAGCGAAACCAGCCTGATTTTTTTGTTGTTTGCTCTTTTGGGAAAACTTTTTCTGATATTTGGAGAAAGGTTCATGGTGATACATTTTAAAGTTAAAACAGTATGAGCTAATAGAATTTATATTGCCTTTTTTCAGCCCTTAAATAAAAATAGGCCAGATCCTATGAACGTTCCTTGTTCTGTCTCTCCCTCCCTCCCTCCTTCTAATCATGTTTTTCCAAACGGAATTCCTGACTTACTGTGAAACTCAATAAAAACCTGAAAAGCTTTACATCTGAGATTGCAAAGCAATTACTTAAAAATTTTCACATGTGGGTCTTTTAAAGACATAGTAGGGGGGGAGGATTTTTTTTTTCCACTTTTGCGGCCCTGCAGAGAATTAAGATACTTTCAATTGAAAAAAAACAAGCCCAGCTTCCCGGCCCCCACCTACACTCCACCCCCACCTCCCCCAACCCCCGCCATTCCCCTTTCAGCTGCTTCTGCGCAATTTGCAGGTTTTCCTGCCCTGCAAGAGCCTGTGTGCTTTTCAACTAAGTAACTTCCTATGGTTATTTAGTTGAAATATTGTAAATGTCTTATGTCATTCAAATCTCAGGTTCTCATCTCACATTTTCCACTTAAAAATTCAAAGTTCTTGTAAAATAGTGGATGCCACAATCATGACTTGGAATAATGATTTCTACTGCAAATCCCCTCAGGAGGTTCTGAATCCCTTCCTTTCTCAAGAGAATCCCTGAACAAAAACGAAAGTTTCTGTGAGGTGTCACCGGTCTTCGAAGGTGTCAGGACCCTGTCTTCTCTAAAGGTCTGACTGTGTTAAAAAGCAGCTGTTATTTAGAGGATGATTCATAAGTCTTTCCCCAGGTACTTAATTAAGATTCTGAGCAATGTATTTTAGTAAGTGGGGCTCTTTGTACCTGGTCTTGAAGATAAGCCTTTACAGCAGGAAGGCTTTATGGTAAATTTTTATTATATTTCTAAATGCTTATAGTTAACATTTGTTTCAATCTTTGCCCATCTTCATAACCCAAAAGGTATTTCTTTTTCTTTTACTTTTTGTTAAAGATAAAAGAGTTGGAACACTTTCTTGAATGGCTGGAAAAAGTCCTGCATGGTCGAACTTCACTCCATGATTTTAATACTTTACTCAGAGGGAAGAGGAAAAGTCTATCAGATCTTGAAGGGATAAGAATTATTGTAATGGGGCTGGGCGCGGTGGCTCACGCCTGTAATCCCAGATCTTTGGGAGGTCGGATCACGAGGTCAGGAGATCGAGACCATCCTGACTAACATGGTGAAACCCCGTCTCTACTAAAAATACTTAAAAATTAGCCGGGCGTGGTGGCGGGCGCCTGTAGTCCCAGCTGCTAGAGAGGCTGAGGCACGAGAATGGCGTGAACCCGGGTGGCGGAGCTTGCAGTGAGCCGAGATCTCGCCACTGCACTCCAGCCTGGGCGACAGAGCAAGACTCTGTCTCAAATATATATATATATATATATATATATATATATATATATATATATATATATATATATATATATATATATATATATAGTAAAATAGGTTGACTTACTTATACTCACTTTCTAAGAAATCAAGGCTAGAATATTTTCAAATCAGAAATCTCTTGCTTATTAGAATAAAAGAAAAAAATCGTGTCCAAAATAGTAATAGTCTCAAAAACTCCTGAAAATTCCATCCATGATACAGGCG
Source organism: Macaca nemestrina (assembly GCF_043159975.1). Classification (NCBI taxonomy): domain Eukaryota; kingdom Metazoa; phylum Chordata; class Mammalia; order Primates; family Cercopithecidae; genus Macaca; species Macaca nemestrina. Next base: position 127,223,957 of record NC_092134.1, on the reverse strand, counting down.
AAAATTTAAGCTAGTTTACAGAACTCATTCCAGGAACATCTCGTTAAAAACTGTATCAGAGATTTGTACGTCCATTTATTTGGTATATCTAAGAGTTGTTGGATGCTTACTAACGTATTTAATTTTCAAAACACTTTGATACAGATACAGGAGTCAAATAACTTATCCAAGATCACTGCTTAGTGGTGAAGCCAGGATGTAGGCTGAGGCAGTCTGGCTCCAGAAAGGCCGCCTTTATAAAGCATGACAATAGCTCTGAAGACATTTATTGAGTCCCCAGTATGGGTTAATCATTGTTCTAGGCAGTAATGACATTTACATAAATACTTGAAAATGTTATTTCAATGAAGTCAAATCTTTATTCGGATAGGGAGAAGGTAAATTTGTTTTACTTTAAATGAATCCATGTAAAATGTTTATTTTAAAAAGCAAGTGTTCAACATTACATCACGTATCGATGTTAACTGTGTTGCTGAAAATGTTCAGGTAAAAATGAATTGACCTCGATGAATTAGTAGAAAGTAATTTCTAATTAAAATAAAACAAAAATACTTTAAACAAAAACACTTTTTTTGTTTCAAAAAGCGTGGGTCCACAATTCAGGTATGTAAGAATAAACTGCCATTCTGACTTCAGTCTCTGGGCTCATTTACAAAGAGACCCGGGGGACCTCCACGTCCTCGTAGAGGACCCGATCCGCTGATCTGCGGCGCCCTGGCTTGCGCGGAGCAAGCGAAGGCCAAGACTTCGGCCTCTCCAATAAAACCTAGTGGCTCTTTGCAGGCCCATAGCCTTAAAGACAAAAGATATTTTGGCTAGGCGAGCTTGTTCCTCCCGTCAGCGCAGGAAGTATTCACGTCTGGCCATCACTAGCTTCAAAGACTTAAAAGTGAACGATTGGCTGGCTGTGAGCCGCAGGACCCAGCCGGGAGACCAGTGTGGTCTCCACACCGTTGGGTAGCTGCAGGCAAGGCTCTTGTATAAGAAACAGCCCACGGACCCTGTCCTGGGCAGGCAGAATTCCGCAGAGAGGCTGTTGTTTCGCCTAAGCAGCACGGGCTGCCGAGACAGAAACCTACCTGACTAGTATGGTGTATTATATGAGACCATCCACTTAGCATAGCAACGTCTACGGATAACCCCTGTAGCTCTTCTTCTGGATTGCTTTCTGTTTCCAACCATGTTTTCTTATTTCCTACTAGTTTATTTGCTTGGGAGCGAGCGTGGTCGTGGAAAACCCGTAACCGCTAAATTCATCTGGGTCCCCAAACGCGGAGCGGGTTGGCCTGGGTATTTATGTGAGCGGCTATATAAATGAGGATTCGGAGCTTGCTCTATTGATTGGAGAGAGCTGGAGGAGGCGGTCTCTCTTCCAGCGCGCTAGTTGGGAGCGGCGCCTGCCTGTCATTGGTCACCAGAGCCAATGGGAAGGGGCTGCCCCGCGGCCGCAAAGAGTTTGTAGAGGCAGTTCGGAGGCGGTACGTTGCATTCTGGTACCGGACGCCGAGAGCGGTTTGTCTCCGTCTCTGGAGTTGTAGGCGAGAGGTGGTCATGTCCGGTCGCGGAAAACAGGGCGGCAAAGTACGAGCAAAGGCCAAATCCCGCTCCTCCCGCGCGGGCCTGCAGTTCCCGGTGGGCCGAGTGCACAGACTGCTGCGCAAAGGGAACTACGCGGAGCGAGTGGGCGCCGGGGCGCCGGTGTATCTGGCGGCGGTGCTGGAGTACCTGACGGCGGAGATCCTGGAGCTGGCTGGCAACGCCGCGCGTGACAACAAGAAGACCAGGATAATTCCCCGCCACCTGCAGCTCGCCATCCGCAACGACGAGGAGTTAAACAAGCTGCTGGGCAAAGTGACCATCGCTCAGGGCGGCGTCCTACCCAACATCCAGGCCGTGCTGCTGCCCAAGAAGACGGAGAGTCAGAAGGCGAAGAGCAAGTGACCCTGACGCCGCCCTCAGGGAGCTGGCTTCCCCCGCAAGGGCCCTTTTCATGGTCATCCCGCAATGGTTTTGAATGTGGTGGATGTCATGGAGGGCCGGTGACATCTAGCGGGGAGGTGGGCAGCGAGGGGCCCGGCGGGAGCCAATAAAGTTGGTGAAAATCGTTTGGTCTAGAGAGCTGTATAGTCGCGGGGACCTGCCGGATGGCCCCAGGGGAGGGGGGCGATTGGGAAACCCCTGGAGCAGGTACTGGTGGGTGGGCTTGAGCCGCTCTGGACTGCTTTGGTCCGCAGGTCACCCTCGAGGCGTTAAGGGAGGGTGGCTTGGAGGTGGGCAGGGTGGGAGCGCACCTCGCTCTCAGTAGGGCAAAGGGGAGGCAGAGTTGGTGCGGCGAGGCCTCCTCCGGAATTATTTTTACTTCCTCTTCCCAGAGGCTTCGCTCTCCTGCCAGTTTGTGGGCACTCAGGACCAAGTTCTGGGAAGAGACCGTCGGATCGAGCTGGGCTCGGGGCAGGAAGTGTCTCCGGCCATATTTTTCAAAAAGTGGAGTAACTTTCCGTCTTGGAAGGGTGGTTCTGACGGCACGATATTAACTTAAGAGATTCTTCTTAGCCTAGTAGCTGCTGTGCTTTCATGCTTTGGATATCAGATATCTTTATATAGCACCTTATGTTCATATTTTTTTAAATGAAGGAAACGTTCAATTTGAGTCATGAGGTTGGAAATTCGTTCCCCGGACAGTCATATTGCATAACATTGCAGCGCCTTTAGTCGTGAGTTACATATGCTTGAGCTTTTAAAGTGATGTTTTCAGGTTTCTAGCTTCATAATGATCCTGTCTTCAGATTATATTCTCTTTGAGACTCAGTTTGACTTTGCTTTAAAACAAAGCAAAAACCTCTTGCTTTTAGGGGTTCTTAACCCAACAAATAACCTGTTTGAAATCTCTTATGTTCTCCCACTAGCCTGAAGCAATGACCTCATTCCAGTAATGTCTTTGGGAGTTGCATTGCCTAATGGCACGATATTGCTTTAATAAACATGTGAGGAAAGGTAGGGCCAAATACTTAAGTGCAGGGAGAAACACATTTCAGACCAGGAATCCATATTTAAGAGTTAACGCTAGTAATCATCTGCCCTTAGTTGACACTCCCATTTATTTCATCCTTCTCAGCTAATTTCATCCTGGCCCACAGACCCCACAAAAAAGATCCCAGTACAGATTTCACATCTTTGGACTCCTCTTTCCTGTGAGTCAGAATTGAAGTCTTCCCCCAAAATATATATATAAAATAATAAATATATATCATATATATTATAATAAACATATATTATCTATATTATAATATATATTATATATATATTATGTCTTCATCCTTAGTAGCAGCTGGCCCATTTTCCCACTTGGACTTTATTTTGTCCCCAGTATTTATTGAACAGCTGTCTATGCCAGGCTCTCTACAAAGTGATAGAAGTAGAGCTGTGAATGAGGCCAACCAGATTTCCATTCTCTTGGAGCTCATTTTATTTTTATTAGTTCCTGAAGACGGGACAAGGAACAAATACATACGTTAAAATGAGAGATCAGCTTCTGTTAGTACTTGTACCTCTCTATGTGTGGATGAATGATGGAATTACTTCTCCCATGTTGCCACTTTTGAGGTGTACAAAGGTCAGGACGTACACACCTCTGTTAGGGGGCAAATTATTGGGCAGGTTCCAGATGTCCTGCTATTCACTCCCTGTGGTTTTGTCATATGTAAAAGTCATAACACCTGTTTTAAGGATTAAGCTTGTTCATTTACTGTGTGCCACGTATTAGACAACAAATGGAAAAAAGTACAATGTTCTATGGGGGTATGGGTTTATCCTTATAGGTTAAATTATAGGTAAACATTAATAGGACTTTTAAAAAATGCCTAATTGTTAGAATTAATACTTGCGGTTACCACTTGGGGTCAGTGGAACAAAATGCATATATGGTTTTGACATTTGAGTCTAATTTCTTAAAGAGATGAGGCATCTGAGGGATTGTTACCAAAATGATGAAGAAATAAGGACAAGGGATATCAAGACATTCATAAGAAAAAGCACCTTTGCCTTTCCCTGGGAAGATTCACAGGAGTCTGTCCAGCTCTTGTTACATGATGAGCAACATAGACAAGATACAAGGCATGGTAACTGCCCTGTCTCTACCCGCCTCTCCCACCGCTACCCTAAGGATTCTTAGCATCCCCTCGCATACTTTGCCTGCCTCAAAATTCAATCATCTCCTCACCATTTTTGTTTTTGAGAGTTTTTTTTAAAGCTGAATCGTTTATTGGCAGTTTAAAATGCATACTCCTACAAAATCAGCTCAGTCCATGATCCACGATGGACAAACAGTAGTTCTTGCTGATGTGTGATTGTTAATTTAAAAGGCCACTATTTCTTTAAGCATAAGACCATATGGAAAAAGACCTAAGACAAAATCTGGTGGGAATTGAATTCCAGTTTTTAATAGAGTTATAATCCATAGTTTTAGTTACACACACACATAGTCTTTCCTGCAGAGATAAGCCCTTCAGTGCGGCTGTGGCTTGGCCAGGATTTGTTTGATCTTTGTTTTTCCTGCAGGGCCAGTCTTGTCTTTGTGTCCCTGAGGACTGGTCTGTTTAGTTGTGCCTGCCTGGAATCAAAAGGTTTAGTCAGGCTCCATAATTGGTGATAACTGGCATACTACATGCAAACCACAATGCCCCTTCCAGTGGTTGAAAGGTCGCATACCACTCTGTGTAAGAACTTCAGCTCTCTGCAATGAGACTTAAATTCAGATTCACTCTACTCATTAGTTATCTGATTTTTGGAAACTTAATCTCTTTAAACCTGTTTCATCTCTAAAATGGGCATAATAGTTTACCTCAGAGAGTTTGGGGAGGATTCAATGAATTAATGTGAGTGAGGACACTAGGATTCCCGTATAGAAATAGGCTCAATGAATAGTGGCTGTTCTTATTTCTATGTAAAGTGAGTAGCGGTAGTTGATGGGAGCTGTTGAAACAGGTAAACATACAGCATTCTAGCAATCCTATGACTTTTGTGATAGCAACCATAAAAACAATTTTAGTGACTTTTATTAAAGCACATCCACAATTCAATGTATAACGAAAAAGAAAGTAATAAATGATTAAAGCTTGTGAACCTGAATTTGCATTTTTGTGGGTTTTTTTGTGTTTGTTTTTTGTTTTTGCCCCTGAAGACAACCTAGTTTAGAATTTATGGCTTGTTAAGTCCATCCACACACATTAAAAATGGACCCTGCTTGTTCAATAATTTATTGAACAATATTATGTGTTACACCTGTGATTGGTAACCAGCTGCCAAGAAACTTACTATCATGGTACACACACTCAAAAGGAAGATAATAACAGAGTACATGTAGAGGGAAGGAGATGCTCAGGGTGTTAACAGGAACAGGGAATATGGGTACCTGTGTCACTCAGCCAGGTGGGCACACTGGCTGGTGGGAGGTGTAAGCTGGGCTGAGAGGCAGCACGCACGAAGACATGGGGGTCAAAGGTAACTCCTGCAACTGGATTTGGATCTGAATCTAGGGGAAAAAAGTCTGGATTGGAGATAAGAATTTGGGAGTCATGACTAAAAATAGCCAGAGTAGATTGAATCATCCAGAAAGAACATATACATGTATAGAGTATAGACCGATATCAAAAATTGCCACAACCAACAGAATGTGAAGATCTGTGAGATTTAATCAATTGGCAGAGGAAGAGGCATCACTAAAGAGAGAAAAGGATGTGGCCGGAAGGACACCAGGAGAGAAAGTGTCAATAGAGATTTTTCCACCATTTGGATCGTTGTGCTGCTTCGTACTCCCTGCTTGCTTATACTTAAAGAAATGGTCTTTAAAAGTTATTACTTTTTTCCACACATAGGAAATGGTGACAAGCTGGCTCATTTCACTAATGGAATTGGAATCAAAATGCATTTTTACCCTTTACATTTTTAAACTGCGCGTATGGAAATTCAAGGTATACATGGTGACAGCAAAAACATTTTTCTAAAAAAAAAACCTAGAATAATATTGGCAAAGATCCCTTAAAGATATCCTTTATCATCATTCTTTTTAGTTGAATATAATTTTTTACATATAAATTTTAAAGAAGTTTTAAAAAGAGGTAACTTATTCATAAAGCCAATGTGGGCATTTTAGAATGATTAAAACATGAGAAATTGGACTCTGACAAGGCAACTTTTTAAAAAATCAATAAATGTTTAGCTTTCCAAGAGAGAGAAATGGAGAGTAAGAGGAACAGAGAAGAAGCAGAGGGAGAAATAATGAAACTGGTTTCAGGCAGATATGAAATTATCACTGTAAAGCTTTATTTTGTTTTCTCCACAAGTGGAGGAAGGAAAACTTACGTGTTGAAAATTGGATTTTAACATATACATACTTGAAGGAGAATGGTGACTTGTTTGGGCAGTAACTTGGATCCATTTTTTTTTTTTTTTTTTTTTTTGTGACAGTGTCTCCCCAGTTGCCCAGGCTGGCGTGCAGTGTTGTGATCACAGCTCACTGCACCCTCCACCTCTAGGCTCAAGCCATCCTCCTACCTCAGCCTCCCGGGTAGTTGGGACTACAGTTGTGTGCCATCACACCTGGCTAATTTTTTTATTAATAATTTTTGTAGAGATGGAGTTTCACCATGTTGCCCAGGCTGGTCTCTAACTCCTGGGCTCAACTGATCTTTCCGCCTCTGCCTCCCAAAGTGTTGGGATTGTAGGCATGAGTTACCATGCTCATAGACCCTTGATAATTTTATCGAGCCATGAAATAAAAAAGGAAGCATTGCTTAACCCCAAAGTATGGAATCATAGGAGAGAGGAACCCTGTATTCAACAAAATTATCTTTCTTTTAGACAAACAAGCAATCTGAGCATGAGAGTTTGCTTTCTGTTTTAAAGCACTTCTCAAATGAACTGTCCTTTTCATGTCAAAAACCCAAGTGACCACTGCAATTCTGAACTATCCTTGATGAAATTGTTATATTAGAGACGGAAGTGTACAGATTAGCTTTGTAGTAAGACATCATGAAGAAAACGTGTATTTGGCCTGAAAGAAGTGCAGTTTTACATTGTGAAGACTAGGAGAAATGCAGTCGTATGTAAAGATGTGTAACCTCTAACCCCCAGAGTTTGGCCATGGGCCAGCTATTAGTCTAGGCAGACAAAACAAAATAGTCCAGTTCTCAGGGGCACATAGACAAGACTGAGGAAGACGTCTTAATCAGACTTGGAAATGGTAACCCCAAGCAAAATTTATCCTAAGATCTCTGGTCTGGAGACCTTCTGAACTCATTAGCACTCGGAAGTCACTTGCAAACAGATTTATCAGAAGTATGTTTATAACTTTCCCTGTGGACAACACTAAATATTAAGCAAGCAGTGGAAGCAAGGAATAGAAGACTAAAAATGGTTTGCTGAAAGAATATAAATCTGATTAGATAATTTTAAAAATTCCAAGAGATCGTCTTCCTAGGGAAACACATAAAGTCAACACTGAAGTGCTTCAACAAAATACAGGAACTCAGTTCAATGTGAACTTATTTCCCAGCCATGAGCAAGTGGCACCTCACACAGATCAAGTCACAAGAGGTCTCAGATGTGCACACTGCGTTGAGAGTCCTGGTGCAAGCAATAAGAGCTTTGGCTAAACCTGTAGTTTTGTCTACGCCCTCTAGCCGAAGACCATCAGGAACATATTTGTAGTTGAACAAGTTGGGATTATTTCTCTTTGCAGCAAGGGGGAACACATTCCATGGGGAAATGTGGGGTGTCTCAGTAAGAGGCTGTTAGGACGTATTATAGGACTTGGGTTTGTGTTAGTTGATTCAGGGGCTTTGCTCAGAATTGCATGCCGTCAGGAAGTAGGGTGCAAGGAATGTTGTAAAGTGCAGAATGCAGTGAAACTAAAGCTGTAATTGATAAATATGCTAATGCATATTAGCCAGGATAGGGATTTTTTGTTCATTTTTGTTGTTTGGACAATGTTCATGTTTTTGTTTCTGTTCAGACATGATTACAGAAAGGTCTTGTTTTTTATTTGATCTTTTTACGGCCACTCAGTGGCCTTGTCTCGTGTTAGTGTTCTGTGAATTGTGTATGTTCAACAGATCACCACAGTGTAGCTGTGTCAGGCCAACTCCTGGCAACAGCACAGCCTAGCTGATAGTCCAGATCAGTTGCTATCTGTCACGGGCTGCTTTTCCCTTGCTCATTAGCTAAAAAAATGTGACACACGGAAGAATGGTTGCTCAGCGGTGGAAGTAGACAAATACATCTCAAGGCAAATGTTGGCAGTGTCCAAGCATCATGCAAAAGAGGGAGCTACTGTCTTCAAGTAGTTCAGTCACACATTTATATATTTCAAGCATCCATATCCACTAACAAAATCCTCATTTTCATGTTCATCAAGTAACTTTCTATCTTGAATTTATCTTTTTGTCCATGTCTTCACATAGGGTAAGAATGTCCTTGTTTCTTGAACATGGTATTCCAGGTGTTTCTAATAATAAATCATGCTTTAAATTTTTTATATCTATATATGTATATTACTTATATTTATTTAAACATATATATTAGGTAAATACCATGCCCTCACTTTCCTCCCTTCTTCCAGTATCCTGTTTCCCATTGCCCAGCCCAAATGGAAGACAAAAGACAAGAAAGCCCATTGATGCCTTATTACAGTTTAGCCTTCTGGTGGCAAAGTATAAAGGTGGAAAAGTATAAAGACAGCATTAGGAGGGCAGACCTCTTAGTTGTCCAAATATAATATAAGCATGCATCCATTGCCAGGGTAAAGAGTGTCAGTGGACCTTTTACAACATGAGAAAGGTTATTTCCTCACAAAACCCTTGATATACAGAGTGTTCTAGCAAGAGCAAACAGTCCAGATGAAATCTCTGGTGTAAAACTTTCCTAAGAGTAGTCCTTAAATGAAGTCTATAAAATTTATAGCTTTACAAATTCCAGCCTGTTCTTCTGCCATTCTTTATAGCACTCACCAGCCATGCAAAACTATCTCTTGTCTCTTCCAGCAGGGAACAAGGGCACAGAGAACTCACACCCTCTTCTTTGCTTCAGCCTGTCCACTAGAACTAGCTCAGGCTTAATCTAACTGCAAAGCAGCTCAGGACATATAGAAGAGAAGATGACATATTTTGGTGAGTACCATTGTCTCTGCCAGTTTCTTGGAGCATTTTTGCTTACTTCCTAGTTCTTAGCTTTGTTCTATTTCACATACTTCTGTTGTGGAGCTTGCCAGTTAATTAAAGTTCCTTTGAGAGTTTTCAAGAAAAGTGACACACTCAGTTATATTAGCTAGCACACATAAGCTAACAGAACTAGCTAGTAGCCCCTGCCAAAAAGGGCTTGAGAAATACTCCATTTGTTTTTGCCAAAGGAACCTGTGCTAAGAATTGTTTTAAAACATTGTGATAGTAGAAGTAAAGAGCACTGTGTTTTCTTTGGATTCATGTGTGCCAGTTCTGAGCTCCAAATTAAAACTTCAAATTCGGCTCTGAGTTTTCTCAGTAGAGGGCCCCGTAGAGAAACATTGCAGTAAGAAAGGGCGTATTTCCATTTGGACACCAAGTAAGATAGGCTACCTGCCTTCAGTGCAGGTTTCATCTTAGGAAACCAGAGTAGTGACAGAAACTGTAGCTCACAAAGTCCAAAATACTCACCATCTGGCCCTTTAGAGAAAGTTCGCTGATCCCTGTTCCAGTCTATCTGTGGAAACAAAAATGAAAACTACGAAGCTCCCCAAACCACAAAGCATCTATTGAAATAACTGATGTTGTTCTGCTAGCTTTTTATGGAGAAAAACTAGCAGAACAACATCAGTTATTTCAAATAGATACTTTTTAAGGTTAACCCTTAAGTTTTAAAATGATCCGTCTTAAAATTATTTCGTCAAATACAAGGTTTTTTTTTTTTTTTCCATGAATACGTATTTTATAAATGAACTTTGAGGGTACAAGTGTGGATTTAAAAATACCTCCTCCTTTGGTCTGGGTTATTATGCAGTAAGAACAGTCTTAGGGGGAGATGTTGAATTTGTACTTGGCCTGGGTTTTACTTCCCTTTTCAATCAAGAAAGCCATCAAACATTCTTTGAAGGTAAGGTTTTCTTTGCAGTGAGTTGCTGAAGCCCTTTTTCGCTTTTACAAAGAAGTTCAGCCTTCATAAAAATAATATGGCTTTTTCATTTGTGGGTGGTATGTTTTATAAAATCAGACAGGATTTCAGAGATGGATGTTTCCCCCTCTTCCTGCCTAAACTTTGGCTGTCATCTTCCTTTTTTCTTTGCCTCACTCCCCATTTTATTGGGATCAATCAAGATTGCTGGGTATAGACAGTAATAATGAACAGCGCAGTTCATTCTGTTCTTCCTTGGACTATAAATTTTTCTAGAGATTCTATGGCTAGAAAAGCTATTGTATTCTTTCTTCACAAAATACTGTTACAAAAGCCATTATTTTACATTTTTTACAGCATTTTTAGAGTGTTAATTCTGCATATATTTATCTCCTGCAAAAGTGGTGTAACTCTTACTAAAAATGGACTTACCGTGGTATTTTACAATTTTAAAAAGCACAGCTTATTTTTAAGCTTAATATGTCTAGAGGGGAAATACTCTGTGACTGGAATAACATGTCAAGGAAAAATGTGTTTGGGGACTCATGGTCTTCTCTTGCAGACTTCCGATTTATTTTAAAAAACATACTTTCTCTATTTGGTTGCAGCACCATTAGACCCACAGTGTATATTTAATATTTCTAAACTTACAGAGAAAATATTCAATTAAAAAAAAACTTTAAAAAAGTTAACATATAAAATTATAAACATAAAATGAGTATGTCTTCACTGGCACATGGCATATATAGCTGATTTCCCCCCCAAATTGTTGTTAAAAAAAGATGCTTTAAAAATTTAGCATTAGTAAGTATTGTACTCAAGGTTTGAGACAGATAAAGACAATGAAGTTTATTCCCTGAATTTCCCTAAGGTCCATGAGGGTAGGGACCTTACTTGATTTAGCTCACCACTGTATTCCCAGCACCTAGCTCAGTTGTTGGACAGTAACTGTCTATAGAATAAGTAAACTTCATACTCTCATGTCCCCATATCCTCAAGTATGTCATTCCATCAATTACCCCATCATTCTCCACCCTCTCCTTATTGGCTATCGCCCCTCAGCAAAACGTCTGCCAATTAAAATCCCTCCGTTCACCCAGAGCATAGCCACCTGCCTTCTGTCCTCTTTGCTTCATAAACTACAAGGCTTTCTTAGAGAAAAAAGTTGGGAGACAGTTCTTTTGGCTTCACAGAAGTTCTAGTTCCGACTTTTGCCAAAAGCTCTTATTTCTAAAAATGTAAAAATACGTTTTCCAGCAACTCATTAATACCTTCCTGGATCTAGGATCTGTATATGAAGAAAGTATGTGTAGCTCTGCTTGGTGACAGCTTTGAGCCCCAGTAGTTCTGAAATAACGCCGGTCTTCCAAACTGGCTGAGGAACATTTTCAGATGTTAGACCTGCTGTAGTTTGAGTTAGGGATAAAACTGTTCAGTTCTATAGGGGTAGTGATTGTCCCATCTTCTCGGCCTGAAGAATTACTTGAATGCAATAAAAATAATTTTTAAAATACTTATAACCCTCCCCAGCTATACATAAGGAGGTATTTTAATAAAGAGCACAAACGAGAATATAGAAAATGATAATTGAAACAGAATTTTGGATAGCATCTGGGCTGCATGCTGATTCCATGACATGGCAGAGTATTATTGTGGTGATCCTTAATGTAAAGGGGCAATTGCTGTCCCTAAAGTGACACTTTGCTAAGGAAATAGTAACAAGTCTATCTATATACATGATTAAAGATTTTTATCATTTACATTTCATAGCTGTGATCTAACCATTTTTGTGAAAATATTATGTAAATTATGATCATAACAAGTGTACCCAGAATCAGAACTAATTAATTCCCCTTTCCTGTGGATGCAGCTGATGTATTGTGTCACATCTTACCACTGATTTTCAGAAAATTATACTAGCAATATTAGGAAATGCCTTTATGATAAACTATCAACAGCTTTCTTATATTAACATGAATCAGAAATCTCCGAGTCAAGGCTGAGATGGGAAGATCACTTGAGGTTAGGAGACCAGACTGGGCAACATAGCAAGACCTCGTCTCTAGAAAATAAATTAGCTGGTTGTGGTGGCACATATCTGTAGTTCCAACTACTTGGGAGGCTGAGCCCAGAGGATCACTTGAACCCAGGAGTTTGAGGCTACAGTGAGCTATGATCATTATCACTGCACTGCAGCCTGGGCAACAGAGCAGGCACTTGTCTCTAAGGAAAAATGATAAAAAAAATCGCTCCCAGAAAGAATATATGTTTCAAGTAAGATCATTAATAATATTTCAGATCAAGTATTGGGGAGCAATTCTGTTTATGCTGAAACTATAACTACAATATTGATACCATATGGTTTGATCCTTGATATCCATAAGGTTATCAAGGACAGTGTCAAGGATTGATACATAAGGTTCAATCCTTACATCTAAACAATCAGACTCAATTCACCTGCTGACCTATATTAATATTACACTAAAAAACCAACCCAAAACGGTCTATTTAGTGCTTTGGCAGGATTTGCTTTAATATTAAAGAATAAATCAGTATCTTCCAAGCAAAGTCAAAACAAACAAAAGATCTTGAATAAAAGTCTAAAAATCCATCAAATAAATCAACTCTAAGAAAATAAATGCCTTGTTGTATTATTGCACTACATTTTAGGTTATCACCAATTTTTGATAGTATGGGATTTACATGAAGGGCATTTGAGATACTGTGGAAAGTAACGTATGACTAAACAATGCACACACTGTGTGTATGTGTTTATGAAATACACACTTTGGATCACTGGATAAATCATGAGTCCTTTTTAAGTTTCAATACTCTCTAGTGTAAAATGGGGAAAATACCCAGAAAAGTCATCTATTAGGGTTACTTGGTAGATCAGTTAGTCATGAAATTAACATTAAACTTAATAGACTAAGAGTTAGTCAACATTGGTACATGAGTTTACATTAAAGCATTTTGTAAAGAAAATGGTATAAATGCAAATTAATGTTATATATATTAAAATATGAATGAATAATATAAAAGCACACAAAACCCATCATTTAGCTTTCCTTCAGAAAGGGAAAAAAGCTAACCTTTTCTGATTCTTTAATAGCTTAAAAATGGTTTAAAATGACTTTTGCCATTCAACTCGTATCAGTTCATGAAGCTCTAGAATAAGTAACCACTGAAGGTAAGCTATCTTTTAAACAATAAAAGCCAAACTATACTATTCCTAACACCTTTCAGTTTCTCTAAAGCCAGGAAAATAATTACTCCTCTTTTTTATCCCTTAAAATTTAAAACGTAGTTTCTACCATGTTTTCAGTAAGATTCTCATTCTGTACCAGAAAGGCAGTTCCTTGAAAACCCAAGTTTTAAATACTTAACCTTTTTTTTTTCTGTCCATAAACTAGGTATTATGTTTACACATTATCAGTAACACAGAGTCAGTATCTTGGTGTAGAACATTTATTTATTTTTCCCACGAATCACTGAAAGTTTAGGTCAGTGGGAAATAATTTTAATCAAATAATTATACATTTTCTTCCCACATATCCTGCCTTGTATTAGGAAATGACATTGTGATCCATTTCATTACAAGTAAAATATTACAAAATATTTACAGGAAAATATTAAAAATAACTCAAACACAAAAGGCAAGATGAAATAAACTGTTTTCAAAAATCTCTACTCCAGTGCCCACAGCACACAAGAGAGTCAAAACAAGTAAGCAACTAAGATCCCCCTGTGATCACAAATTTCCAAAGAACTGGAGGAGGGGAAGAAACAGGATGAAAATGGTGGTGTGAAAGGGAATGGATGTTAGCAGCACTGCTTCAATAACTGATCTATTCTGGATGAAATACCCTCTTTTATGTGCAGTAAATTCTGAACAAGGCTAAATTTTAGGATATTCCTTGAACTGAAATTAGAAAATACCCTGACAATGGAAGCAGCTCTTTCATCTAAGTTTAATAAGAGCTTCTTTCTCCATGGGCCACTGTTGTGAACAGAAGCCTGTTCTGGCATCAAAAGCTGTCACAGTAGCCCTTCCATCTCTTTCATGAAAGCCTCATAGACATCATCCTTAGTTTGTACTGAGACAGGAACAGAAGGACCAGATTTGGGTGCTGCTTTGGCAAGAGGCACAGCAGAATCATCCTCTGACTTTCTCTGGGGAGCAGCAGTAGCCCCTTTATTCTCCCGACGTACTCTCAGTGCAGTGGGCACAAATCGAGTAATCTCTGCCTTGGGATTAGTGATCTGTGGCTTGGCACTGATGGTTGCTGTGGCTTTCTTCTCAATGGTGGCTGCACTCGTATCATCCGCCTTGGGTCGCTGAATCAAGTTGGGTGGGGCACTTAAAACCCCAGGGTTCGGCAAGGGAGCTGGTGGGAAAAGCCCAGGGGGGGCAGGTCCAAGGGGAGGCACCAAAGGTGGGCGCATCATGCCAGGACGAGGTGGAGGAATACCTAAATGAATAAAATAGGCAGGATGAATACTGTAAGAACTAATACAATTTAATTACTATTAAGGACATTTAAATATTGGTTACCAATTTTTTAAAAAATGGATAACAACTTACAGAAAATAAGCTGAACTCATACTGGTTGCAATTTGAAACTCAGGAATATTTTATTATAAAACAGTATTTACCTTCAGCCTGTATTCCTGCACTTACAGTAATATGTTCTCTTCTCTAAATAATGTTCTACTTTAAAATATAAAGTGACATCAACTGGTTTCAAATTACTATCTCAAATCTCACATCCCAAGATTCTATTCCAGCTGCATAGTGCAGATATTAGTAAGGACAAGGTCAGGAGACCAATGCCCATGCATTATATTTCTATTACCATTTCTCCTGCACAAAAAGGTAACAATGTGCAAGAAAGAAAATTTTAACCCTGGTCATTAAATGCACATGGAGGTCAAGCATGGTGGCTCACATTTGTAATCCCAGCACTTTGGGAGGCCAAGGCGTGTGGATCATTTAAGGTCAGGAGCTCAAGACCAGCCTGACCAACATGATGAAACCGTGTCTCTACTAAAAATACAAAATTAGCTGGGCGTGGTTGTGCACGCCTATAATCCCAGCTACTTGGGAGGCTGAGGCAGGAGAATTGCTTGAACCCAGGAGGCGGAGGTTGCAGTGAGCTGAGATCGCACCATTGCACTCCAGCCTGGGCAACAAGAGCGAAACTCCGTCTCGAAGGAAAAAAAGTGCACATGGAGTAAGAGAATGCAACTAATCACAATCTGTCATCATTACTGGAAAAGAACTCATGTCCTATGGACAGTCAGACATACACAATATTCATGTACCAAGAACTGCAGATTTCAGTTCTTCAAATGCTACTTTTAAATTAAAGTACCATATTTTATCAAATCTAAGATCCTATTGATTACATAAACTCATAATTATTCTGTGTACCACTAAGAGAGAAAGAAAAAAAAAGTCCCAGATGGGGCACTTAAAAGCAGATCTTCACATGAAAGTGGGACATTTCAGTGTTGTAAACTAGAAATATACCTGCCACATAAAACAAGCCCACAAGAAAATCTGCATGTCTAACCTTGACACTAGGTAGAAGAAAGGAAAAAAAAACACTCTCTGTAATTTTAAACTTTAAGTTGGTACTCATGCGGATGCATGGAACGGCTTCATAACTACAACTAAAACCAAAACATTATCAAATAGAGAATTTAATCCCATGTTCTCTGGCTAGAAGTCCCTCAAGCGAACCAAGTGCAAATACCCACTGGAAGAACTCTACTTCAAACCAGGTCAACAACTTAAAAACCACCACCGACTGTAAGATTACCTCAGATTTCAGAATACTGAAATGTGACCATACATCTTAGAACAAATTAAATAAACAGTAGGCAAAGTTTTTATTATAGAAATTGAAAGTGTCACCTGGAGGTGCAGGGGGAGGTAGCCTTGGTGGGGGTCCCCGAGGAGGGGGACCAGGAGGCAGACCTGGAGGTGGACCTGGGGGAGGGCCAGGGGGTCGGCCTGGTGGTGGTCCTGGAGGTAAAAGTCGGGGTAAGGGCCCTCGGAGTCCTGGCATTCCAGGTGGTCTCAGGAATGGAGGAGCTCCTGAAAAGGGAGAAATGATAAATTAATGTCACACAAATATACATTAAGTAATAATTATGGCTTAAAAGTAACTCAAATGTGGTTTGACTTTAACCTGAAATCAGATTAACTTCAAAAACTTAATGAAACATACATGGAAACAGAATTCACTCAATAAATATCTCAGTACAGCCGGGCACAGTACAGCCACCTCACGCCTGTAATCCCAGCATTTTGGGAGGCTCAGGCGGGTGGATCACGAGGTTATGAGTTTAAGACCAGCCTGACCAAGATGGTGAAACCCTGTCTCTACTAAAAATACAAAAAAATTAGCTGGGCATGGTGGCGGGCACTTATAATCCTTGCTACTCGGGAGGCTGAGGCAGGAGGATTGCTTGAACCCGGGAGGCGGAGGTTGCAGTGAGCCGAGATCACACCACCGCACTCCAGCATGGGGGACAGAGTGAGACTTTGTCTAAAAAAAAAATATCTGAGCACCAGAAAAATGGTACTGGATTTGTTGTGGATCTTTTCACTTTATTTCCCAACACTGACAAAAAGCGTACTCAATCACAGCTCTGCAATGCTGGAAATATAAAAAGGTGATTAAGAATTCTTAAATGGTTCCAGTATAAGCTGAAAATGGAATATAAAACACAATGCTTTGTCCCTACAAAGGACATGAACTCATCCCTTTTTATGGCTGCATAGTATTCCATGGTGTATATGTGCCACATTTTCTTAATCCCGTCTATCACTGATGGACATTTGGGTTGGTTTCAAGTCTTTGCTATTGTGAATAGTGCCGCAATAAACATACGTGTGCATGTGTCTTTATAGCAGCATGATTTAGGGGGGAGGGACAGCATTAGGAGAAATACCTAATATAAATGAGGAGTTAATGGGTGCAGCACACCATGGCACATGTATACATATGTAACAAACCTGCATGTTATGCACATGTACCCTAGAACTTAAAATATAATGATAAAAAAAAGGCAAGCAAAAAAACCCCACAAAAAAACCAAAAAAAACCCCAATGCTTTAAGGACCCCTTGAAACCCATGAATATATAAAGACCACTAAGAATGACATAAAATATGTAACTTTCCTTTGCACCAATTGGAAAATGATTAGCTTAACTGAAGAAAACTTAGTAGGCTGATAATAGGATGAAGGACTAAAATCACAAATAGCTGAAAAGTTCTCTGTTGTTTCATTTTATAATCTTTTTATACTTTCGAGCTGAACACTTAATAAACAGACTAATCACCTTTGCCTCTAAAAAAGAACTACAACTAAAAAACTATGCAGATTACACTGACATTCAACATTCTTAACCTAAGAACACAAGACAGTATTAACTGTGTCTTACTCCCACCTGCTGCCAATTTAGAGCTAGGTCAACCTATCATATTAAAAAACAATACTAAAGAAAGCCTCCATTACATGTTCAAGTTTCTGTCTGTTGTAATCAGAAAAACTTTGAAAACAAGAGTGCTTTGCAGAAAAACAGGTGGCTGTCAGTAGAACTATGAGTTGCAAACAATGGTTTAGGAATAAACAAGCTTTACTTGTCCTTTGAGAATCTTTCACATCTTAAGAGAATCCCATTAGGAGGAAACAAGAAAACATGAACGCTAATAACACATACTGTTTTTTGGAATGACTTCACTCTAACCTCATTTAAACTTTAGTCACATGATGTAAGTGTTTACCTGGAGGTGGACCAGGAGGGAGGCCTGTAGGTGGCCCAGGAGGCCGTAATGGTGGAGCAGGTGGTGGTCCAAGAGGTGGTGGTCCTGGCATGGGAGGTGCTTGTATCTGAGAAGGAGGAACAGACTGCGGCGGAGCCTGCTGCTGTGAAGAAGCAGTGGATGCGCCATCAGAATGGGATTCCTCTTTATGCTGTTTTTGTGATTGCTTTTCTGCTTCAGAGTCATCAGAATCATCTTCATCATCGTCCTCTGAAAATTCCTCTACTTCCCGTCCCTCCTCAGGGATTTCTTGACCTGAAAGAAATTTTAAACTCAGTAAATGGAGTTGATTCACTTTTTTACAGTTTGGAGAACAGCAATGACTGAATACACATGGTTAATAAATGTGTTCTTAAAATTAAAAACCAAATAGTCTTCTTCAATAAAATACTTAGATGTGAAAGAAATACTATTCTATACTCATCTGTATTAGTGTAGCATAGTGGAATGAACTCAGGCTTTAAAACAAGACAGACCAATATTTAAATGCCAGCCCAACCATTTACTTGCTATGTAACTTCAGGCAGCCTATATGATGGTTCCAAATCTTATTTTTGTAAAACAAGGACTTATTACTTACTTGAAGGTTGCTGAGATACTAAATGGAAAAATGTATGTAAAGCAATTAGCGTGAGGATACACCAAAAGGTGATTCACTATTTTTTCCCTGCCTTACCTGCCATACGAAGCATCATGGCTTGAAGAGGAGTCAGTTCCTTCATGTTCTTCTTTTTCTTCCTTGATTTTCCAGGCATATCTGCAAACCGTACACTCAGACCTAGGGGGTCAAAGAAGGGAGTGGAGTAGATTGGGATCAACAAAATTCAGTAAATGTTTACTATATAACAGTATAAAGTACTAGATATGACTGCTACCCACTACTTGGCAGAGGTGCAATATGAACACCCAGATAAAAACAATGTTCTAGAAAATATAAATTATTAAAGTTGGTCAAAGAGGTGATAAGCCCAGAATATACAAAACTTAAATGGTAGTTGAACATCTACTCCTTAAAGGCTACAAATAATTTTAGGAGGAAATTCAGCCAAACATTAAGTTACAGAAATTTCCTGATAAACAGCATAGGAAAAGATGAAATGTTACCCAACTCATGAAGTTAGCTTAAACCTGATACCAAAACTCATCTATTGGCCAACATAAAATATAAGCAAGTTATACATGTTTATAGCAGCACAATTTGCAATTGCAAAAATACGAAACCAATTTAAATGTCATCAACCAACCCATGGTTAAAGAATGGTATACATCCACCATGGAATACTACTCAGCCATAAAATGGAACAAAATAATGGCCTTTATAGCAACTTGGATGGAATTGGAGGCCATTACTCTAAGTGAAGTAACTCAGGAATGAAAAACCAAATACTGTATGCTCTCACTTGTAAGTGGGAGCTAAGATATGATACCATGGACTTTGGGGACTCAGTGGGGAAGGGTGGGAGGGGAGTGAGGGAAAGGAGACTACAGACTGGATACAGTGTATACCCTACTTGGGTGAGGGATGCATCAAAATCTCAGAAATCACCATTAAAGAACTTATCCATGTAACCAAACACAACCTGTTCCCCCAAAACTATCAAAATTAAAATTTACAAAAAGGAAAAAAATATATAAGCAAGTTGAATCCAAGTGTTCTAAAAGCCAGCAATGTAGTTCACTACAATAAAGAACTTACAAAGAACAAAAAAAGAGTTACATCCCAACAGATATAAAAAAATACTTATGATAAAAAAAAAAAAAAAACTCTTAGCAAGCTAAGACTAAAAAGAACTTTTTTTTTTTTTTTTTTGAGACGGAGTTTTGCTCTTGTTGCCCAAGCTGGTGCGATCTCAGCTCACCGCAAACTCTGCCTCCCAGGTTCAAGTGATTATCCTGCCTCAGCCTCCCGAGTAGCTGGGATTACAGGCATGTGCACCCACGCCCGGCTAATTTTGTATTTTCAGTAGAGACGGGGTTTCTCCATGTTGGTCAGGCTGTCTCGAACTCCTGACCTCAGGTGATCCGCCCACCTCAGCCTCCCAAAGTGCTGGGATTACAGGCATGAGCCACCGTGCCCGGCCTAAAAAGAACTTCTTAATTGACTAAGGCTATCCATTGGACGCTGGATAGGAGTATTTTTAGTTAGTAAACATTTTAGGAGGAGAATAGTTCCATGTGAACAGGACTTTAGTTTTGTTTACCCTGTATCCTTAGTGCCTAGAAAAAATGCCGTGTGTATAGTAAAAACTCAATAAATATTAGCTGAGTGAATATCAACTCAGAGTTGGGATGGCCATTTTCAGAACATGTGTATTGATGAGAATATATAAGAAAAATGTGGTTGGGTGCTGTGGCTCATGCCTCTATTCCCAGCACTTTGGGAGGCCGAGGTGGGCAGATCACCTGTGGTCAGAAGTTCGAAACCAGCCTGGTCAACATGGTCAAACCCCGTCTCTACTAAAAATACAAAAATTAGCCGTGCATGGTGGTGGGTGCCTGTAATTCCAGCTACGTGGGAGACTGAGGCAGGAGAATCGCTTGACCCCCGGGAGATGAAGGTTGCAGTGAGTTGATATTGTGCCACTGCACTCCAACCTGGGTGACAAGAGTGAGATTGTCTCAAAAAAAAAGAAAAAAGAAAAAAAAAAAAATCTGTCGGCAGAATAAAAGAAAAAGAAGGCAAGAGACCACATAGACCCAGAAAAAAGTGGAGCTGCCGTGGCTCTAATGGCTTTCTACTTTCCAGTACTAGTTCCTACCTAACAGTCCTGTATAATAATCTTTCATTACCAGCTCTATTATTTTTAACTAGCTTTTTTGTGTTTGCAACCACAATTCTTAAGACACAGCAGGAGAAAAATTTGTCATTATCAATATTAACATTAGTATTACATAGTATTATATAAATATTCTGTTGTAGGCTACAAAAACAATCCCAAAAGAAGCTCCAAAACTGCTGAGGTTTGATAGAATTGGTGTGCATTTTGCACTGTCAGTACCTATTAACGATGCTTAAAATTTTCTTGACAAATGTCCTATTTGAATATTTTTTTTTTTGACACGGAGCCTCACTCTGTTGCCCGGGTTGGAGTGTAGTGGCACGATCTCGGTTTACTGCAAGCTCCATCTCCTGGGTTCAAGCCATTCTCCTGCCTCAGCCTCCCAAGTAGCTGGGACTACAGGTGCCCGCCACCACGCCTGGCTAATTTTTTGTATTTTTAGTACAGACGGGGTTTCACCCTGGTAGCCAGGATGGTCTCAATCTCCTGACCTTGTGATCTGCCTGCTGCGGCCTCCCAAACTGCTAGGATTACAGGCGTGAGCCACCGCGCCTAGCCTGAATTTTTTAATAATAAACATACACATTATAGATACAATATGTTTCATGATTCCACTCTTGAGTGTACCTGGGTTATAAATATGATCCTGGTTCATGTAAGATACTATAAAAGGGCTTCAAAGGTAGATATTTAAACAGATTTATAAAATACAACATCAATGTTTTTCTTAATATGGCTATTCTCCTTTCCTATAACATACCCATAAAAATACATGTTTATGCTGTTGAATAGTTATACCTTTTACCCCGAAGTGAACTTTTGCATAGACATTTTTATTACACACAGTTTGTTTTTCCTCATAAACATCCACTGAGTACTTACTGTGTCAAAAACTTTCAAAATTTTAGTATATAAAGATGAATATAGCTATGATCCCTACTTCCAAAGATTTCAGAGTACTCTCACAGATTCACTGATAAATTAGGACCTTCAGCTTGTCTTTTCTTTATTGATCAATACCATGGATCTTCATCCGCACATACCTGACTTCTTTTCTTCATTGTTGTCTCTCTCACCATCATCACGGTGCACAAATTCATCCCCGTCACTTTCTCCATCTGATTTGTCGGTGTCACTGTCATCAGTACTGTCATCATGCTTATCTTGATCCATGTCCTCAGGATAGCCATCATCTTCACTGGTGCTAGAAATATCATCATCATGACCTCGCTGGGCTGAAAAGTGGGAAAGGAACATGGAGAAGTAATATGATTGGACCCTCCATGACATGGTACCCAGAAATACAGAAAATTATCCTATTTAACTCACACTGTAACAACTTAATGCTTACAAAAAAACATTCCTGTATATAGCTATTCATACAGTCTAACAATATTTTCATTTGCCAATAATTTTAAACACTTCTTTTTGGTAATTTAAGATTTTTTTTAAAAGAGGTTCTACTTTGAAAACCCATTTCCTCCTTTAGCAACAATCATGCTTGTATACACATACACAGTCAGTGAATGTATACAACGATGCTCTAGTCTGATGACAATAAAGCTAAAAGGGAACCAGATATACAAGTCTTAAGGGATTAGTAGCAAGAGTGACATCTCCAAGGAAAGCCTGACTTAAAACACAATAAACATTTCTATACTTATGTATGATGCTTTTACTTGAGTAGATCCTATGATTTATCCAACTGTATGTATATTAGTATGTACATGATATCCTCTCATTTACTTCCTAAGTTCTGAGGGTGGTGAACAATATGTTAAACAGGCCTAACACAAAAAATGATAGTTATAACAGCAAAGGAACAGTCACTTCTCACCAAGTTCAGGACTATATAACATGTCTTCATCTCGCCTACGAGGGGGAAGATCTAGGGCAAAACCCACTTTACGGCCATACATCTGCACGACTTGAGGAGGAGGTGGACCAGGGGGAGGGCCAGGAGGTTTTCTGCCAGGGGGCAAACGTGGAACACCATGTCCAAGAAGAGGAAGGATAGAAACTGCCCGAGTTGGAGGTCTGTTAACAAAAAAACAAAAACAAAAAAATCCCCACAGTAATCACTTAACAGGAATGAGATATTTATTTTGTCTTCTAAACAATTTTCAAGGGATTTATTTTACATTTAATCAAATGTCACACTGTTTACATCCACATTGTCTTTATTTCCCCCTGCATTAATTTTGGCACTGGACAGTCAATTTGTGCCTTTACTAAATGCTCTCTGATTGTGACACTGCTTCCTTACCCATAGGCTGAGGTTTTCTTTAGTATAGAGGGTGGCTGGGCACCAGGAAGTGGAATGTCCTGGATCAAAATGTTGGAAGGAGCATGTGGCATATCCGGCAAAGGAATACTCTCCACTTCCACATGCTGAGCATTCTGAAAGAGAGAGAACCATTCAATAGTACGATAAAAAAGTCATCCACTAACTAAACACTAAAAATGACAAGTCAGCTGTTTCGTAATTTGGACACGCTTTCCAACTAACATAAATATCACTAAAAACCCCCACAAAAATAATCTCACGTCAATACTTAACAGATTGTCAAAGAATTGAAAGAAATCTTCACTTTTAAAAATGCTAAAACCCAGCAGCTTTTTCTCCTCTTATCAGGTAATTCTTTTTGGATGTGATTCAAAATAGCTGTTGTTTAGAGAAACCCAACTGTTACAAGTATCTAGCATCAGACCTACCCCATTTAATATGCAGGGTGACAGAAAAATACATGTCGGGCTGGGCGTGGTGGCTCACGCCTGTAATCCCAGCACTTTGGGAGGCTGAGGCGGGTGGATCACGAGGTCAGGAGTTTGAGACCAGCCTGGCTAAGATGGTGAAACCCCGTCTCTACTAAAAATACAAAAATTAGCCGGTTGTGGTGGTGTGCGCCTGTAGTCCCAGCTACTCAGGAGGCTGAGGGAGGAGAATTGTTTGAACCTGGGAGGCAGAAGTTGCAGTGAGCCTGGGCAACACAGTGAGACTCGGTCTCAAAAACAAAAAACAAACAAACAAAAATAAAAATAATACATGTCAACTAACAAATAGTATATATCCAGTGGTGGAGGTTGGGCTCATTAGCTTGCCTATGTTGAATTTCTGTTGTGTATTAGCTTAACTAAGCAAGTTAACTTGTGCCTTCATCTGTAAAATGGGAGACATATTACCTCCTTTACAGAAATTATAGCATTTGATTTTTTCCCATCTTTATTTTGAGGTAAACAAAATGTACAAATTCAGTAAGTTCTGACAAATGCATATACCTCATACTCCTTCCCAATCCATCTCTATCATCCCCAAAGGCAACCACGGCTATATCTTTTTTTCCTGCACAGATTAGCTGTGACTATTCTAGAATTTCATAAAAATGAAATCATAACAATGAAATAAACTTAGCATGTTTTTGAGATTTATTCATAATTTTTCTTTTTTTATTCCATGCTGTTTTGAGTATTAGATTATTCCTTTTATTGCTGAATAGTATCTGATTGTATAAATATGCTACAGTTTAATTATCCATTATCCTATTAGTGAACACATAGGCTGATCCTAGTTTTTGAATTAATTTCTTCTGTTTAAATAAAAAGGATTAGATTTGCTGGTTCACACGGTAGGTATATGTTTAGTTTTAGAAGAAACTGCTATGAGGAAGAGGTTCAACATGACTAATTCTTCCATTAACTTTTTAAATCTAAGTACAGGTTGAGCATCCCTAATCTGAAAATCTGAAATGCTCCAAGACCCTAAACTTTTTGACTCCCACATGATGCCATGGTGGAAAAATCCACACCTGACCTAATGTGATGGGTCGTAGTTTTGTTTCATGCACAGAATTTATAACATTATCTTCAGGCTATGTTAATTTCATGCTTAGACTAGGGTGCCATCCCCCAAATATATGCAAATATATGCAAAAACAAAACAAAATAAAAAACAACACTAAATCCGAAACACTTCTGGTCCCAAGCACCTTGCATAAGGGATACTCAATCTGTGTAATATTTTAGTTTATCTCTAAAAAGAAAACCTTGATTACCTTGACAGCATCAAAATATTGGCTAAGTTGAGCCCTCTTCTGTTCATATTCTACTTCTAGCTTTCTCAATTCTTTGTAAATATCTGGATTCTCTTTTTCATAGAGTCGTAGAATACGTTCGAAGGTTTCACGCAGTTTTTTACGCTTGTCTTTCAGTACTTTCTCATTTAATTGTGGCTGTTGCACTGGGTTAAACTCTAAGAGAAAAAGTAGATTATGGAATTAAATATAAGACGCCACTTCAATTAGGTATCAATAGGTTACATAATAAAAACCTCCATATATGCTAAAAATTTTTTAAGAGATCTAGATACCCAGACATACTCTTTTCAATTTTATTCAAGGAACTACAATATTTATTAAAATCCCCACCCTTTTTAGATGGCCACTAATTTTACCTTTCTCAGAAATGCCACCTAATTGATTTTCATCTTCATTGTAATAAAAATCAATTTTCACTGCTCTGTGCTGAAAACCTGGTGAAGATTCTGTCAGATTTGTGTTTACATACCATATTAGTCCTGTCAAATTTTGAGATCTATTAGCTGGGTGTGGTGGTGCATGCCTGTAGTCCCAGCTATTTGGGAGGCTGAGGCAGAAGAATCGCTTGCATCTGGGAGGCGGAGGTTGCAGTGAGCTGAGATCGCACCACTGCACTCCAGCCTGGGCAACAAGAGCAAAACCTCGTCTCAAAAAAAAAATTTTTTTTTGAGATCTTAGGCATTTTACTTGAACTCTCAAGTAAAATTTTTGTAATAAAGCTATGATGATACAATGGGATTATGAATAAAATATCTGGTGGTGTTTGACTCACCACTTAACTATAATCTTTATAACAGATCTGTATTCCTGGCCTAGCTACCATACAATCCTTTTTCTCCCCAACTAATCATGTGTCAACATGGGGCTTAACTGCAGGTCCTCTATCCCAAGAATAAGACCTCCAGACCTGTCTGGTCAATCATATCCCCCTATTTTCCTTTTTAGTGAATCACTCAGAGATCAATGAGCACATGATCCAAACTAGGGCCAGAACTTTCCCTGAGATTTTAAATGTAGATGTGACAGACAGAAACTCTCAAGATTTTCTTTCTGGATGTGTTATGTAGAGATAAAACAAATCTAGAGCTGCCTGTGGCCTTGTCTCCCAATCATCACTAATTACACACATATATTCCACCTTCCATCCCAAGGAGAAGTTCATCAGTAGTAAGCTGAATGAGGCTAACAGAGACCAGACTAGACAGATGGACAGTACTGATGATGAGATTGGATTTTGAGGTTAGTTTCAGGGATTTCTCTTTTTTTATGTTCAGACTTCTTAATTAAGAGAGCCAATGCATGCTTTTTTCTGCCTTAACTAGCCTGTATTGAGTTTTATAAATTGTAACTAGACTCCTGATGAATAGTATTCTCTTCACCCCTTTCCTTTTTCTTAAAAGAATAACAAGTTTATCTTCTTCCTTAAATCCTATCAACTATTATTAATCTTGGTAATTTATTCAAATCTAGAGGGTGTTCTTACACTATACTATTCCTAGTGTGATTAGTAAAAGCAATGAATGCCTGAGCTTTAATCTCAGCTTTGCCACTACATAGCAGTGTGATCTTGAGAAACCTATGTAATCTTTCTGTGCCCGAGTTTCCTTACCTGTAAAATAGGGACAGTGCAACTACTCTAAAAAATCGTGAGGATTAGAAAACTAGTGGGAAAAAACTGGTGCACAGGTGTGTAGCAAGATAACTACTCAAGAAACCTCAGTTATTACTATTAGCTCCTTTTAAAACAACACATAACATTTGGGGTCATTTAATGAAGGATTCTCTGATTCCGAAAGGAAAGTAATTATCCCTGCTGATATTTAGACCAGATGCAAGAAGTGAAATCAGTTACAGCTGAACTGGGAAAGATCTGGGATCTTGAAGCCTGACCCAGAACTCTTACACAGGTTAGCTGCACAGATTCTTCCACATTATTTCAGAAACCTTGTAATAGCATAATGCCATGACTGAATTTTTTCTTGTACTGCATTTAATGTATCATTGAGGAGTTTCATTTCATCTCTTTTACTTACTACTCTGTTTTTGGGCAAACCATGGAACTTGTAACGATCACTTTAAAATGCTATTTTACAAAAGTGGCAAAGGGTAGAAGACAAAGTGGCAAAAACTTGACAGGTGAAAAGTACATGGAAGTTAACTAGACTGTTTTATTTTCTGCATGTCTGAAAACTTCTATTAAAAAAACAAAATATTCTACATGTTCTAGTATTAAACAGGAAGGGTATTTGTGGGTTAGGATAAAATTTCCAGTGGCAACATCAACGATTTTCAAACTTAGATCCAAAAAAAGATAACATGCAGCTATTTCATGTGATTCCAGTTATAACAAAGCAGCGATACTTACAATGCATATGAAGAGTGAATAAAATTATTCTATAAAATGTGAAAAAGGCGGAGAATCCTGGTATAGTATTTTATATATTTGGTTTTAGGTATTTGATGATTTTTTTTCTATATCCTTACTAAACAGTCAAGTATCTTTTTGGATCTTCTGACTGGAAAAATTGGAAACTGCCTTATATTGACAGGGGTGTAATACATAGATTTACATGGTAGTTGCCAACATTAAATAAAAGACGACAAACAAAAAACCCAAGGTTATTTCATAAACCAGATTTAAGTCTTCTCCTGAAAACCAAGCTGGCCAAACTGCTTCTGTTATCTCATAATAACAATTAGCCGAAAGCCAAATAATCACTTCTCTCTTATTCTGGTATATGGGGTCTCCAGTTTGCAACAGCCCTCTAGCACTCCATTTTGTCTCCCTGAAACTAACATTAAATCCAAGCATCAAATGTCCTCATGCTGTTCTGTTTTACTTATGCCTATGCTGCTTCACTCATTACCTGCCTGCCTCTGTATGTGTCAGACTGTTATAGCTGCCTGTTTGTAAATTCTTACCCATTTCATCTAGTTTCTCCATGTCTCGGATTATCTGTTTTGGATCCTTCATCTTTAAAACTGCAGCTCGAACCATCATGCGCTGTTTTTTGTTCTTAGAAAAACAAAAGAAGGCCAGATGTCAAGACGTCAGGCACTCATGAGTTTTACTTCAACCCGCTTTAAGAATCTGAACAGAATAACTCCTTGGCTTCTGATCACTTGTTTCCACCACCAGAAACAGCTATGTAATTTTTTGCCTTAAAAACGTTTACATTTGTCAAAAAGTATTTTTAAGATGTGTTTTCTTAGTAAAGTATTTCTTTGAGCTCTGTGAGGTCTTTAGCAGTTACTTAAACACACACACTTAAAATTTCTTTTTTTAAACCCCTTATGTTCTTGAAGACCTTGGGTGATTGTTCCTGCCCCTTGTTCTAAAACCTCTGCTAGCTGAAATCCAAAGTTTGTTGTTTTTTTTTTTTTTCCAAAAAAAAAAAAAAGGAAAGGTTGAAGCTAAATTCTAAAATTAAAGAATATTTTAAAATTTTGCAGAAGTTAATGCTAAACATGAAAACACAACTGAACATTATTTAAAATCTGTGTTGCTTCAATGTATTAAAGCACAATACTATAAAGCAAATCCTTTCTTACTCTGTTGAAGTACTTTGCCACAAATTCAACAGCTAAGAGGAAAATGCTAATCAGGAAAAGAAAGGTAATATATTTATAAATATTATAAGCCAATATATATATTTAAGCTAATGTAATATACATAATAGTTAATCAGGAAAATGGATAAAGTGATCTAGCATCATGTTTATTTCCATCCTCATTGGTAGATTTTAAAAGTTATGTTTTAATAAATAACAAAAAAGAATGATTTTCCAAAGTATTTTTTAACTCACTGGAAAAGTAATCAAAAATGGCATTGTAACTTGTAGTGAGCTTCTCTGCAAAGTTAGTTCAGTTCCTAAATATAGTAAAGTTTGGCTTAGTATATCTTACAGTTTTTATAAAAAGCATAAAGCATCTTTTCTAGAAAATATTAGAAATGTTATTCTGAAACCCACTAATCCCAAACCACAAGATGTGCCAAATAGTACTTAAAGTTTTATAAGATGCCTCTGAAATCATACCTTCTTTAATTCTCTCTTCCGGGCTTCCTTTCCTTTAAAAGGAGAGAGGGAGATATAATAAAATTTTTGAATCTTGAACATTAGCATTTCCTTCAATTTCATACAGGTAATTCTTTATTGTGGGAAGTTATAGTATGCACTGTAAAACAGCAGCATCTTTGGCCTCTATCCACTACATGCCAAGAGCATCCCTCTAATTATGACAACCAAAAATGTCAAGACATTTTTGTTTAATGTTCCATAAAAAACAACTATGAATCTGAAAGAAAAAGATAACATAAAATGCGAAACAAGGGCTCGCAAAACTAATTTGCTCAAAATTTCAAATACAAAAAGAAAACTTTCAGCCAATTCTACTTTGCAAGTCAATCAAATCTGAAAACTAAAATATGGGTACTAATTTCTTTGCATGTTTAACGTCTTAATGTTCCCATCCAAACACTGAATATACAATTTATTCCTCCTATCACTGCTGGTCTTGTAATTAAGCCACAGAGAAATAAATTCCCTAATATGTGCAATTTTTAACACTCTCCTACTTCATCATTCCACACTAATGGACACTTACGGGCTTGGTCTGTGGGGTTCATAAATTTTCCACTCTTGGTGGATGATGTAGATCTCCGTCCCATGTTGACAATTTGTATGGTTTACTTGTTCATTAAAAAAAGAAAAACCTGTGAAGGTGAAGACAAAGAAATAGCTTATATCTCCTAAATTTATTTCTTCCTTTTTCTAGTCCCAACCAATCTCTGAAAAAAAAAATTCCTTTAATTAGAAATTCTGTGAGACTGTTCTTTCCTTAGTTTTGACTTTAATGTCCAAGAAAGATGGCATTAAGTTTCTTGACCATGAAAATTTAGATCTCCATCATTCTTTGGAAATGTGATGAGTGTGAAGACCACTTTGAATATCCTCAAGTCATTACTTTATCTTTTTTCTTATGGATCACAGCACTGACTTTGTCAACTGATAAAAAAAACAACTAGAAAATGCTTTAACGATATGGCACAAACCATGAACATCAGAATTCATTAGTCCTTCTTCTATAACCTCCCTTTATTAATACGTAATTGTAAAAGAAGAATACGAACGGAATGGGGGTAATGGATCTAGGCTCAAAACAAACACCTCACCCTTGCCTCGCTCCATGGTTTTTCTTGGCATGTATGCTGTACATTCTCAACACTTCTAAGACACTAAAAACTCATTCATTTAAGCATATTTAATTCAGATATAATGCTTGACTCTCAAGAGTTCAAAACACAACTAAAAATGCAAGTATTTGAAATTAGTGCTACACTGAGAGCTCCCCAAAATTTAAATATTAAGACACATATTTTTCTAATACCTGACTCCCAATATATATTTCTTAAGGTAACTAAAGGGAATACTTATTCTTGTTTGAGGAAAAAATATTTTGTAAGCTAAAACTTTTATTAACACAATACCCTATTACATGACTTCTTCCTCTTATTCCAAAAGAATGGGGCTTAATTTTTTGAAGCATTCTTTCCAGTAACAAAGGTGGACAAATTTGTTTCCTTTTGCAAGTAGACACTTTTTAAAGGGAAGAAAGGGAAGATTTTCAGACCAGTTTGTTACAGTTAATGTGTCTTTCGCCAAGTGTCCAATTGCCCCGAAAGCCAGATGTTTCAGAAAGCTAGATGTTTCATAGCTGTTCTGGTGGCAATTACTTCAAGACGGTGGTGTCAAAGGCTCTGATTTTTAGCTTCCTCATCTAAAAAATGGGGACATCAATTACTTTATAACAAAGCTCTGATGATACAACGGGATTACAAATAAAATATCTTGTGATGTTTGACTCACTATTTAACTATAATCTTTATAATGGATCCATATTCCTGCCCTAGCTACCATACACCCTGTCAAGTGGTTTCCTTCTCAGAAAAACTGGGGGGTGGAGGTGTGGGTGGGAGAGCAGCAGGGAGTAGGAGGTAGGGAAGGAAGAAAACATGCAAAATTCGTACAAATACAAGCTCTCCCATCTTTGATTGCCTGCGTTTTTCGTGCTTTCCTTTCTCAAGCGGGCTCATGTTCTGAATCTCCTCCCCCACAAATGAAACACAACGGATACGAATTACAGAGAATTTTACGGAAGATACGGGAGCTTAAGTCTGCAAAGATTAGTTTTTTGTCTACAAGCGGGGGCGACTGGAAAAATCAAGCCAAATAACCGTTGGGGAACTGTAAATAGCCAAAAAACCTTCAATGGGATAGGGTCCAGGTCCACCAAAGGAGGCAACACCAGCAACTGCCGAAACCATAGTGACGGTTGACCGACCATGACTCGAGGTACAAGACGTCAAACCTAAGGCTACCAATCAACGTGCATAGGAAGCGGCCCCAACCGCCCCGGGCGATGCCAACCGCGTAACCACTGGTCGCCGCGCCACCCCAGGCCCTGGAATACCCCAGTCCGCAACCGGGAGACCCCAGCCGGGGAGAGGAGGAGCGGGGCAAAGGGACTGGGTGTCCCCCAAGCCACTGCGCGGGCCGTGGAAGGACGAAAGAGATGAGGAAAAGAAGTAGAGCAACTCCATACACTCACACTTCTGCTGTGCTCCCAGGACTACGAGAAGCGGGCAGGGGGCGATTCCCGGCCTCTCTCACTTCGTAAGGGCCTTCAACTCGGCCTCTCGGTCTACCCCTCAGCTACCGCCATCTTGAAACCTCGCGCCCCTCCGCAATCCTTACGTCATTTCCCATTCCTCTGTCCCGCTGTCTCTTAGCGCAGCTCAGCCCTAGAACCATAGAGAATACTCAAGAATTCCAGGACCAGAGTCTCTTCCGGTCCCATACAATACTCCATTGGTTGGTTGTCGGCTAAGAGCCCGCCTCATTGCGCTCATCTAGTACAATAGGAATTGAAAGAAGATAGCTGCTATCTGATTGGCTGACGGTCCTGTCTCTCAAGTTGGACGCGTTCTGACCTAGTTGCTGGGGGCGTAATGCGTTGACCTGTCCGAGAACGGTACTTTCTGCAGATGCAGAAGCGTTCCGCGTTTTGTGTCTCTTGGAATTACGTTAGTTTTTGGATTTTTTTGTTTCTTATGACGCAAGCAGGTGCGATCCTTTAGGGGTGTCTCCGTTTGTAAACGAATACCCAGATAACATTTGCTACTGAGTTTAATCCGCTTTGTAAGCATCAGGTTATCCCATGTGGGCGTCTGGTACGTGTGGAAATTTAATAGACGCGCAGAACAGAACATTTGTAGACCACCTGAACAAATAAATCAGCACCCGTATTAGAGTCGCAAATTGCTTATACGGGCGGTGATTTATTATTTATTATTTATTAGTAGTGTTCTGAAGAAGAAATACGGGGATACATATGCAGTCGGTTTTAAGTTTATGAGTGGCAAGGTTGACATATATTGGCTGTATTCCCTACTGGTCTATTCACCAGCCAAAAGTCCTCTATGATGTCACTCTACGTACAGGATTATTCACTTAACTCTAGCCTTTGCCCTTTCCTTACCTACTATCCCCTCTTTCCCTGAGTCAGCCCCCACTTATTTCCCTTAAAGGTAAGTTTAAACATTTAAAAAACTATCTTAGAGGGTACGCTTGGTTATTTCTAATCTTAACCAGACTATCCCTTGTAGGAAGTCTATTCTTACCACCAGTTATAAATATTTCAAAATATTGTTGGAGATACATATTAATTTTTGGCAGAATCTTTAAACTGCCCTTGAAGGTAATATGATCGGTCCTATACCTAAACTTACCTTTGTGTTAGGAAATTCTTGATTTGATTTTAGATTGAATTTCAGTGTCGGAAAGCAATGACAAGATCTGGTAGGTTAAAGCTGATAAACCAGGTAACACATAAAAAAGAAAATAATCTTGAATTTTGAAGATGAACTAAGTTGTAATATTTTGCAACTTGTTTTTTTTTCTTCTTAACACCATATTAGTGGTCATAGTTTTGCAACTCGTTTTGAAAAACAATGCGAGAAGAGAAAGAGAAAACAAACTGTTTGTTGGAAATATTAAAGTCTTTCATGTAGCTAAAATTTTTCCTGTAGCTAATATTATTAAGATAGGCTGAGCAGTTTTTATTTCAATACATTTCTTGTACTTGGATGGGAGAATCAGCTATAAAAAACGCAGTCTGGCATCAACAGCATATTAATAATTTTGTCAGTATAGACTAAAAGAGTCCTCATGGGAATTACTTACTGGCAAAGGATTTAGAAAACAAACACATCTGCAGAGATTCAGCTGAACCATTAATAGGCCTCTATAGCCTTTGGCGTTTTCTAAAATCAGGTAATTAGTGAAATGGCCCACCTAATGCGTCGTGTATCAAAGGCAGCTGCCTCCTTTTTGCTAGTGTTGAAAATGAAATTATGTTAATTTTTCTGAAAACATAATAAAGTATGACTTTCCTTTAAATGACAAATGCTTTGAGAGTAGTGACCTTCTATTCTGCATCCTAAATGCATTTTATTCCTGTGTAGCTGTGTTTTGCTTGCTTGTCTTTTAAATGTTTCAGTGTTTGAACATTCACTTGAGCGATATTTAATCATCACAATTGGTCAGGGTTGATTGCAGTTACAGAAACAGGACCTTGATGTTTTTAGTTTTGATTTTTACCATTTTCAAATCCATCCAGTTTACATTGTGTAATTAGTAGACTTTTATAGATCTGTTTCCTGTCCTAATTGAAGCAAATTGTTACAAATCATTTTTCAGTCTCTTCTAGTTTACGAAAAACAGATTTACTCTGATGGTCAAAAATATGATAGTATTTCTGTCTCATTTGAAGGCCTAGGGTTTGTGTCTAGGCAGAAGTTACTAAGTATGTCCCCTTATAACTAAATGATGTTTGAAGCTGGTGGTAGAAATGAAAGTCTCTGCAGTCAACGTAAAATTTAAGAATTTTAATGAAATTAGAAAAGGAAAAAGTAACCTCTATACTTGCTACTCTATGACAGCATTTACCCCAATGTTGATCTGGTAGAGCAGGGTGTGAAAACATCCAGTGGGATAATTTTTTTTTACCTCATAGCGTCTAGCACCAACTCATCCAGGCATTGGCTCTAAACTCATCTAGTCATCTAGTCTTGGCATCCCCAATTTCCCTCTCCAAATTGTTTATCCTATTTAAGTCCATATTGGAAGCTTATAGAAAATGAACCTAATCAAGGAAGCAAACACTGTTACTGAAAAGGAAGCAGAAAAACTTCAGTGGCAAATAAGATGGCTGTTCATTTCATTTGGTGTTTCACTAGATTGGTGACCTCAGTAATGGCATGATTATATTTTTCTGAGGCTGACTTGAATTCCACCAGATGCTTCTCATAACTTTTGATGGCTGCTTGAAGCTGTGTTTTTTCCACTGCTCCCAGGATGGCACGGACAATCATATCTATGCCAAGGCCAAGAACAGCAACTCCAATACTACCAAGGAGAGAAGCACCAATTTGAGCTAACACAGTGACCAGCTTGTTAATTATGCCAGTTGTGATATTTGAGCCCACAAGTTTAACAGCGACTGCACTGGCTGCAGATGTAGCTTCTCCCAGGATGACCGAAATAACCTTTTGCACTATTGCAATTTTCTCTGTTTCCCTTTCCTTAATATCCTGAAGCTTTCTATAGAGGGTTGGCTCTAGCTTGTCTTTTAGTGCTTCATCAACCTTTTGCAATTCCTTTTGGATTTTCATAATGGCTTGGATGATGATATCACAGTTTTCTTTGATGGTCCCATCTCTTTTCATCTCAATGAAGGCCAGCCTGCACCCCAAGTGCGTATTTAGAACCTCAGTCAGCTTATTGGTGACATCGAAGCTGTCAGATAAGCAATCAAGGAGCTGTTGGTGAAGACGATTTACTTCTTGCCGCCTCTTTGGGTTCTCTGGGTAGAGGAAGTCACTTTGGGCCATATTTCCAATATGATCGCTGAAAAATAAAATGGTAAATTTTTACTGAAAGTCTTAAAAAACGTCTGCTAACTGCGTAGAAGGGACTAGGAAATCTTTTTCTTCATGCATAGCAAAGAAGCAAGATGCTGTGTAAGGAGAATTCCTCAGAACACTCAAGTTTTTTTTTTTTTTTTTAGAGAGAGTCTCACTCTGTTACCCAGGCTGGAGTGCAGTGGCGTGACTTTAGCTCACTGCAACCTCTGCCTCCCAGGTTCTAGCAATTCTCCTGCCTCAGCCTCCTGAGTAGCTGGGATTACAGGCACACACCACCATACCCAGCTAGTTTTTTGTGTTTTAGTAGAGACGGGGTTTCACCGTGTTGCCCAGGCTGGTCTCCAACTCCTGAGCTCAGGCAGTCCACCCCCTCGGCCTCCCGAAGTGCTAGGATTACAGGCGTGAGTCACTGTGCCCAGCCTCAGCAGGTTCTTTAAAACAGTTATTGTTACGAAATTTGGAGTCAGTGTATGGAAAATGTAGGCAACATAATACAACCCTTTGAAGGATAAATTAAGGTATTAGATTTTGTGGTGGTGGGAAATATTCATGTTTATCAGGCATCTGTTTATTAATAAGCATGATTATTTCTAGGTAATATTTAATAACTTTTATTTGAAACAGACCCCAATTTGAAATGCTTAGCTCTTGATTACTAGTGCTCCTTAGTTTCTCCAACCCCTAGTCATCACATTGACCACACCTACCGACTGATTTCTCTGAATTTACAGGGCTGTTTTTTGTGTTTCAATACTTGGTTATTTTCACTTAAAATATTCAAATTACTTTATATTTCTCTATAGGCAAGTTATTTGTTTTCTAAACCTAAGGGATATCCAAAGGCAACATATATATCATGCTAGAATCTTTAAATAATTTTTTTCTTGTGATAAGAGTATATACTCAAGACTCTTTGGATTAAAATTTCATGTGAGGAGAAGGTAGGAACTATAAATACAAAAATTAGTCAGGCGTGGTGGTGCACGCCTGTAATCCCAGCTACTCTGGAGACTGAGGCAGGAGAATCACTTGAACCGGAGGTGGAGGTTGCAGGGAGCCAAGATGGTGCCACTGCACTCCAGCCTGGGCAACACAGCGAGACTGTCTCAAAAAAAAAAAAAAAAAAAGTAGTGAAAGTACATCATAGAATGAATAAAATAACTTGACAGGAGACTTCAGCATTTGTTCTTTTGGCCCATGGTACCATTTAGAGAAAACAGTCATGTTCTTCTGTGTTTATTTGGGTGAAAAATCTAAATTTGAGCCAGTAAGAGCACGATGCTACTCAATATGCATACTTTGAGTAGCCTTTCTATGTGGCTGGCACTTTTTTAAAAAATTAAACTCGAGAGAAAAGAGAGAAAAAATGGAGTTCTCTATCCATATCCATGTGGAATCTGGCACAGTCTCTTTTTAAGTAAACAACCTCGTAATTAACTTGGACCCTATGTCTTCTAGCACCACAGTTCTTATTCTGCTTAAGGGGAACCTCAGAAGCATGGAATGAAGGAATGAAGATGTTTTTCTTTCAAGAAAGTAAACCTGAAAATAACCTATCCTCCAAATCATATGGATATAATTTGGAAACAGAAAAGGGAAAATTTTTCTGAAATTGTTTAGAAACATAAATAACCATGTATGTTGTTAGATTTAGAAAAATGCACTGGAACCTCCTGGCAAAATAAACTACCCTGGTCAGAAATTCATTTTTATCCTTGATTCAAATCCAGCACACATGCACATATATACAGGCAGGCACACGTGTAACAGACACACACTTCCACAAAACAATACTTAGAAAATCTCTAATCCAGTTCCCTTTAAATAAATTGCTTGTTGAGGATCCAGTAAATATTCTCTAAACACACAATGGGTTGCAAACTGTAATTTGATAAGCACAGATTTGGACTTTGAATTTTATTTTTTCTTCTAGTAATTTTCCATTAAATGTTTGTCTTTTTTGACTCCTGGTTTTCAGATCTCATTATGAAGTGAAAACTCTAGTTTCTGACTGACAGAAGAAAATTAGCTATATTCCTCTTCAGACAGTTAGGCGAGAGGAGTTTCCTTATCCTGAAAAAGTTGAAAATATCTCTAGCAGCTATCATATGCCATTATATGAAGGCATAGTTTCCAGAAAAGGTGGGTGGTTTTGTCTACCTCAAGATAAACAAATGGAGAAATGAACCTTCCTCCTGGATGGGAGGCAGAATGCTTCCAAGTGGTCGCCTCCTTTTCAGTTAACTCATTCTTTTAGCACAACTTCACAAATTAGTCATAGAATGTTTCGGAAAGACTGAACAGGTGAGCCTTATTTTTTTCAGAGAAAAGAAAAAATAGAACTCTTCTCCCCCCAGTATTGAAACACCATAACCCAACAAAATAGTGAACAGTATGGTACAGGAACAAGAGTCAGTGAATTAATGGAACAAATTAGTCCCCAAAGCAGACTCTTCTATCCATTTAATAATAATAAATTGTAGAATCTCAAATCAATAATAATCAAAATTATTACTCCATAAATGGTCCTGAGTCATGGGCTAGACTTTGTAGTTAAATTAATAACAACGTTGCTAGTGTCATACATGTAGAAAATTAAATAATAGCTAGAAGAAAATGGATAATTTTCAAATATCTGTACGGAGGAGGACTTTATAAGCCTAAAACCAATGAAAAAAAAAATCACATGCAAAAATTTGACTAATAAAGATGGCCAATGTAAAAAGAACTGAAAACAAGCTGGGGAAAATGCAAAAAAAGTACTGTTATTATTTTTAAAATGCAGTGACAATCTAATATATAAATGAGCAAACAACCCTGAACAGAGTACAAAAAAATAGTGTCTAATAAAATGGTGGGAAAAGTTCAGTCTTACTAGAAATCAAAGTGTAAGACACTGTATGTTTTCAACTACTAATGTGTTTCCTCCTTTTAAGTAGTCATGCTCTTGCACTTGCACTCTTACACTCTTCTTCATAGGATCTAGATATCAGTTCATGACTTTGTTCCAATAACAAGTTTGGCTAAGAAACGTTATGATGTGCTAAGAATTATGTTTCCCTTATAATGAAAAAGGACTTTTATTCTGAGTCAGACTTACCTTCCTAGCTTTTTTCCTAAGGGTAGGAAGTGGGGAGGGTTTTCTTCTGCTAACATATCTTCAGCAGGCCTGCCACCACACCTGCTCAGGTATGTCTGAGCTCCAGCTCTGAATACAGCTCCAGGTTATTTCTACACCCCAAATGAGATAAGGAGCACTGGGCAATTAGGAAGAGGAGAGGTGGGGATTGAAGGTGAAACCATTGAATTGTGTTTTGGATAGGTGAAGTTTGAAGAGCTTAGTGAAGAAGGCAATTATTAATTCATTAACAATTCGTCTAGTATGTTAGTACTTACCACGTGTAAGGTCATATGCTAGCACCACTCTGCAAACCATACAAAGATGAAAAAGACATGGTCCTTGCTTTTTTGGAATTTCTAATCTAGTTAGGAAGTTAAGACAGATTTGTAACTATAATGTCAAGTTGAAAGTAATATGTCGTACAAAATTAAAGGTATAGTTGGTATTTGACTTGTGCAAATCTGTTTTAAACAACCCATACTTTAATATATAATATATTGGCACTGTGGCCATATGGAAACATTTAGTCATCTAGTAAGGTTAACAATTTGTAAGCTTTCAAGTAGATATTCTTAAATATGTGCTTGACAGTTGAGGAGAGGTTGGGCACCACATGGAGAACCATAGTTGGCAGGGTGCAGTATTTTCATTATTGCTCTTAACGGTTTAGTTCTGACTCCCAAAGCGATAACTCCACTCAGCAAAACAAAAGCCTTGCAATTACTTGGAGTCACCCTTCTTAAAGGTCAGAGTTGTTACTCATGCAAGCTTCAAGTGATATTTTACAAACAACCCATAATATTGTGCCCGAGAGGAGTTCTGTGCCATATATTTTCTCCATCTTATTCCATTTTCAGTGACGACCTGTCACTTTCAGAGATTGTGGCACCAGCAGCAAGTAGTATATTTAATCCAGCTCTGGTTACACCCATTCTATGGTAAGTTTGAACTTTTACATAATTTGAATTATCACATGATGGTGCTTCCTGTCAGTGAAAAATTGCACTTGGGGAATTACCATCCACTTTTGTACAGAGTTTATGCTATTATTTGAATATTTTACTGTAGTTATCCATGAAATGGGCTCTGTAGTGCCCTGGAGCAACTGCTGGGGAACTGCCAGCCAGCAGGTGGAGCTCTTGGTCTCTGGGACTCTTCGTTTTTCACCTGGGCCTTTGCTGGACTGGAGCAGCTGTGCTTTCTCTTGCTCTTCACATTTGGGATCTGGGTGGGTAAAATTTTATTTGATGACAGAGTTCTGTTGCTAAAACAAAGTCTGGAAACTTTTGACTTGTTATTTTATTAAAAAATGACAAAAACATCTGAAAGTGCTGATGCCATTGATCAGCACACCTTATGAAATGAAAATAGAGACAGAGG
Organism: Macaca nemestrina; assembly: GCF_043159975.1. Classification (NCBI taxonomy): domain Eukaryota; kingdom Metazoa; phylum Chordata; class Mammalia; order Primates; family Cercopithecidae; genus Macaca; species Macaca nemestrina. The sequence continues at coordinate 127,184,618 of NC_092134.1, read as the reverse complement.
TTAGCTTGAGATGGATGCTTACTGCACCTAACCTTGTCACTTTTTTTGAATTGAGAAGTCAACATTTAAGATTAAAGAGCATATAAGATATGGTAGAAATATACTGATAATTGTATCTAAAAGTTAAGGTTTATTTAATGACACCATACAGTTGTTTTAGTTTTTCAGAAAAGGAGCCACCTTACAAAATGAAAATGTATTGATCGTCATATGTTCAAATAAAACTTTTTAGGATACTTCGTGAATAACAGTAGTGCGTTGACTGTCAAGTGCTAGTGAACTTAGAAATTAATATCAAGATGATTAGAGAAAGCTTCATGGATAATGCAATATATGATTTGTGCTTTGATAGATGGTATATTATGGAGAAATTAAAAGTGAATGGTTTGGTAAAACAAATAATTTTTTAATATATACTTATTACCAGTAATATATAAACTTTTTTAAATAGAGGAGAAAAAACACCCATAAACCTACCATTTTATTTTTGATTTTTGTTATTCCTTTTCAAAATTTGTTTATATGCATAAGTATCTTTATAAATTTATCATAATAGTATAAGTAAAATTCATCATATTAATTTACTTAACACTTTACCCTATTTATAGTTTTAAAAATATTTTATTGGTTGCATATACTATTCCCTATCTTTACCGTAGTTTAATAAATCCAAAATTGTTTCACTATCACAAATAATATTCTAATAAGCATCATGATACCCACAGATTTTTTTTACTCCATTATCTGGATTATTTCCTCAGCATAAATACCTAGAAGAATTACATAATTAGTGGCATAAGTAATGGGAATTAAATTTTTATTACTTTTGATCTGTATCGTAAACTGCATTCCAAAAGCTTTTTCTGTGCTACCCCAAATAAAGTTTTAGAGTAGGATACTGGGTATCCTGCTGTAAATTTTTTACAATTTTTATTTTAGATTCAGGAGGTTCATATGCAAGTTTGTTGCCTGACTATACTGTGTGTTGCGGAGGTTTAGGGTGTGAATGATTCCGTCATCCAGACACTAAGCATAGTGCTGGTATCTTTCCAAGCCAGAGATAGTCCTGCTTAAATATTATTGATTTGCGAAGTGTAAGGTTAAATTTCAAAAAGAGAAGTTCTTGCCTGTTTGGAAATACAAACTGAAAATGTTTACAATGAAATGAAATGGTCTCTGAGATTTGCTTGCAAATCATCTGGAAAGAATAGTGGGGTAGGGTTACAGAGGAAAAAAGATTGGCCTTGTTTTGATAATTTTTAAAGCTGAGTTATGGGTACATGGGAGTTTATTATATTATTGTCTCCACCTCTGTGTATGTTTGAACTTTTCTTATAATAACAATTAAAAAAGAAAGAAAGGAAAATATGACCTCGTCTAAACCTCTGATGTTTAGTCATTAGTGCTCTCTGAGGTTTTACGTTTCTTCTTGCTGTCACTTTTCTTCACTGTCCAAATGGGGTTTTGCCATCATGCACAGTTCCCTTATTTGGGAGTGTGGAAATAGGGTATAGGTAAAATCAGGAGCTTTTCAGGAGAAAATAACAGCTTCTAACTAGTTCTGAGTCTCCTTTAATTCAAATAAAAACTGTGGCCTTTAATTAAAACAAAAATTGCTCATGATGTGATGATATACTTTCTGATATAAATTCTTTTAAAAAATGTTTCTGAGCAGAAAGAAGAATATTAAAGTCATTCATCAGCATTTATCAAGTGTTCACTGGTGAAACCTCTACTGTATCCCTTGAGGCATTTGAAAAAGACAGTGTTCCTTGCCCTCAAGATGATAACGGCCTGTTTGGAGACACACAGAAAATGCTCAGAGATATTTAGATAGAACATAATTTATGAAAGAGTATAAGTACTATACATTTACCAGTATTAGATTCCACATTCATCCTTTTGCAGATAGGTTCTGAGTGCCTATATTAATATTAATGACATAAAAGGAAATGGTACTATCCATATAAACTTCACACATTCACATAGGTATCATTTTATCCTTAATCCTTCTTAAAATTGATGTCTTTACTGCTTCTCTTCCACTCTGACTTAATCAGTCCTAGAAATTGTTAATTTTCTTCCTTCTCTGCTGTCCTCAGAGAAGGCACCAGGGAAGGTTCCTTCCAAATCACAAGGAACGTGTCATGGGATCCTCTTATAACAAAGCTGCTTTTTTTACTTTATTTTATTTATGGTTAGGATTCAAGACTGACGGCCTGTTTCAAATTCCTCCTCCTATTGAGAAACAGAGTATTATATCAATAGAAATATCCACGTTGCTTACCTTGCTGTGTTTCTGAGTTCCGTGGTCCCAGCAGTTGTTGAGGAGTATTGTTAACGTGCTTTTTCATCTGGTTTCCTCTGGATATTTCTGGTGGAATGTGATGACTTACAGACTTTGCTGGTCTCTGCTGGGTCCCTCTGCCTGTCTGGTTTATAGGCTATTTCTACGTGGCTTGGACCTCAGGATTCTTTTATCTCCTATTGATAAAAACTTAGTCTATGGTATTAAGTTATATAAATTGAAAGACTAATAGTGTGTAAAACTTATTTTAAAATTTCTGTTCTTTAATGGACTTTTTATTTTTGAGAAGTGCTATATAACTGAGCTAATTCAATTCAGTAGAGAAGATGGCTCTTTGATTGCAGCTTTCAGATTTTGGGGTTTTATCTTGTCAACTGTTCCAGATATTAAGTTTCTGTTAGCTTCTGTTGCATTTGTACCTCTCACTGTTGCTGATTATTTAAATTCTCAAGAGATATAAATGCAGTTACTTGCATCCAATTTTTTTTTTCTTTTCTTTCCAGCTAGGAGTTCTCCTCTTTATCACTCTTTCTCTTCCTATGTTGGTGAATTGTCTTGACAGTATAAAAACCTTGAAGTCCAACTCGAGTCTTTTCTCCGAAAGCTCAGATCAGAGTTTTCCCTGCTGCTTCTTCTGGCTTCTGTCTTCAGACCTGTTAATTCCTCCGCAGCAAAGACACCTGAGTCACAGGGAAATCACTCAGCCCCAGTGTAACTTAATGAAAGACAGCAGGCTTTACCCTCAGACAGTCCTGGTTTTGTGTACTCCAAGTACCACTTACTGGTCATGTAACCCTAAGAAAGTCACTTAGCCTCTCTAAGTTTTCCCATTGGTGTAATATGAGTATTAGTTAATAATTTATGGATTTTCAGAAGGTTTAAATGGGATAATGTTTATAAAGTAATTGCCATAGTGGCTGATATGTGGCAAAATCTTATGAAATGGTAGCTATTCATATATTAACAACAGTATCTCCTGGTGGAGGGGAGAGGAGAATGGGTGGGTACAGGATACAGAATCAAAATGCCAGACAGGCAGACAGGAGACCTTAAAATCTAAAGATGCTGCCCAGTGATCCTAAAGAAGGGCTAAGTGGGGTCACTTTTCTACTTTTGTCCCAGTGGATCATCTTGCCTTGATGTATCCAGGGCCCCACCATGTACGGACGTGTGGCCAGTGTATCTGAACTAGGTATGGATGTTAAGTAGGATTTTAACAGATGTTTGGGGAGGATGGCGGTATAGAGGAGATAATACAGATGGAGGAAACACTGAGAGCAAAATTGTAGAACATTTTCAGGGAACAAAATCCGCCATGCTGGTGATACAAGGTGTAAGTGGGAGCAGTTAAGGGAACGTAAGTCATGGAAAATTGAAAACAGTTTGTAGATAGCCTTAAATGTCATGCTAGGAAATTGTATTTCATTCTGTAGGTAATAGTGAACCATTAAAAAATTTCTTTTTATTATGGGGCAATATTTGGAGGTTTGGATTTCAGGAAGGGTACATTATGTAAACTTGATTAGTAAGTATGGACAATAAAGCATGAGTCACCAATCCCATTACCTACAGTATCTAGAAAAAATATGTCTGTCTTTCACCCTGTCTTAAAACAGTTGCGTTTTGTTTCTGAAGAGGCTATTGTTGAAGAGTACCATTTAACCCACTTGTTCCTAAGGTGTTTGTTTCTCTCCTATTTCTACCCTTCTTAACATTTATTGCCTACTCATCCACTCCTTTCTCTCCTACCACATAGTAGCCTAAGTGGAGTTGCCAAAATTAGGGATAAACAGTAACAACGCAAAAGAATTATTAGAGAAAAACTAGAAGCAATATTGACTTCATACGGAGCCCCCTCATCAACTTGAACTTCTTTTTTCTGCAATCAGTTTCTCAGGTTGAAAACTTGAACTTCTTAAATCTTTCTTGACTACTAAAGCCAGTATTGCCATCAAATCAATAGTCAGAACTGAACTGTAGGAAGGAGGCAAATTTTCTTAGTGTAGATCTTGGAGTCAGGGTGGTTTTAGGGAATCAGGAAGGCTGATTTGACAAGTTTCACTGCTGGATTGACAGTGGTGGGAAATGAGAGTGAAAGCAATAATATCTCCAAACTTATCTGCATGTAGCTCTCACTTGATAGTTTCTTTTATTTAGAATGCTTTATTTTCCCCTTTATTCTAAAGCTCATCCCCTTCTTTTCCTAAAAAACTCTGCTCAAAAAGCATATATTCCGTGATCCTGAATAACCTGCCTGATTCAGTTATGATTGTTTCAACAATTCGCCAGCACTTATGAATGTTGCTCTTAAAAAAAAATCAAGCAAACCTAAAAATAATCACCTTTTTGACCCAATAGCCTCCTTTATCTCTCTTTTCACAGTTAGACTTCCCAATTGGGTAGTGTACATGCATTGCCTCTACTTCATTTTCTCCATCAATTTTCCAGTATTTATAATCTAGCTTCTGCACATATTCCTGCCTCTTGCAAAATTGCTTTTCTAGCATTGCCAATGACATTGTAATGAGTAAACATAATAATTTACAATGTTTATCATACTTGCGACATTTGAAATTGCTGATCAGGTCTTTACATTTTCTTTTTCTTTTCTTTTCTTTTATCTTTTTTTTGAGACAGAGTCTCACTCTGTTGCCCAGGCTGGAGTGCAGTGGTGCCATCTTGGCTCACTGCATCCCCTGCCTCCCAGGTTCAAGCGATTCTCGTGTCTCAGCCTCCCAAGTAGCTGTGATTACAGATGTGTGCCACACCCAGCTGATTTTTGTACTTTTTAGTAGAGACGGGGTTTTGCCATGTTGGGCAGGCTGGTCTCCAACTCCTGGCCTTAAGTGATCTGCCTGCCTTGGTCTCCCAAAGTGTTGGGATTACACTAAAATAAAATACTTAAATATAAATACTTAAATATAAATCTAACAATATATGAGCCACCATACCTGGCCAATTTATCATTTTTTCTTTAATGGATATACTTTTGGTATCATACATATCAAAGGACTAATCAGCTAACCAAAAATTACAAGATTTTCTTCTGTTTTATGGTTTTATGTTTTTATATTCATGTCCCATTTTGAGTTAATTTATGTATGTATATGGTATGACATAAAATCAAGCTTTATGTCTTTGCATATGGGTATCAGGCTTTTCCAGCACCATTCGTTGAAAAACGCTAAACTTTCTTTTTTTGTTGTTCTTTTTTGTGTATGTTTTTCTTTATTTCTTCTAAAAAAAAAAAGGATACATGTGCAGAACGTGCAGGTTTATTACGTAGGTATACACGTGCCATGGTGGTTTGCTGTACCTATTGACCCATCCTTTAAGTTCCCTCCCCTCACCCCCCACTCCCCAACTGGCCCTGGTGTGTGTTGTTTCCCTGTCTGTGTTCATGTGTTCTCATTGCTCAACTCGCACTTATGAGTGACAACACGCAGTGTTTGGTTTTCTGTTCCTGTGGTAGTTTGCTGAGGATGATGGCTTCTAGCTTCATCCATGTCCCTGCAAAGGACATGATCTCATTCCTTTTTATGGCTGCATAGTATTCCATGGTGTATATGTGCCACATTTTCTTTATCCAGTCTATCATTGATGGGCATTTGGGTTGGTTCCAAGTCTTTGCTATTATAAATAGTGCTGCAATAAACATACATGTGCATGTGTTTTTATAGTAGTGTGATTTATAATCCTTTGGGTATATACACAATAATGGGATTGATGGGTCAAATAGTATTTCTGGTTCTGTATCCTTGAGGAATTGCCATACTGTCTTCCACAGTGGTTGAACTAATTTACATTCCCACTAACAGGGTAAAAGCATTCCTATTTCTCCACACCCTTGCCAGCATCTATTGTTGACTTTTTAATAATCTCCATTCTGACTGGCATGAGATGGTATCTCACTGGTATTTCTCTGATGATCAGTGATGTTGAGCTTTTTTTTTTTTTCATACATTTGTTGGTCGTGTAGAGGTCTTCTTTTGAGAAGTGTCTGTTCATATCCTTTGCTCACTTTTTGATGGGGTTGTAAATTTAAGTTCCCTGTAAATTATGGATATTAGACCTTTATCAGGTAGGTAGATTGCAAAAAATTTCTCCCGTTCTGTAAGTTGCCTGTTCACTCTGATGATAATTTCTGTTGCTGTGCAGAAGCTCTTTAGTTTAATTAGATCCCATTTGTCAATTTTGGCTTTTGTTTCAATTGTTTTTGTCATTTTTGTCGTGAAGTCTCTGCCCATACCTATATCCTAAATGGTACTGCCTGTGTTTTCTTCTACGGTGAAAACACCTAAACGTTCTATATTAAATTGCCTTTGCATCTTTGTTAAAAATCAACTGACCGGCCAGGCATGGTGGCTCATGCCTGTAATCCCAGAACTTTGGGAGGCCAAGGTGGGCAGATCACGAGGTCAGGAGATCGAGACCATTCTGGCCAACATGGTGAAACCCCGTCTCTACTAAAATACAAAAAAATTAGCCAGGTGTGGTGGTGCGCACCTGTAGTCCCAGCTACTTGGGAGGCTGAGGCAGGGGAATTGCTGGAATCCGGAGGGGCGGGGGTGGAGGTTGCAGTGAGCTGAGATTGTGCCACTGCACTCCAGCCTGGTGACAGAGGAAGACGCCATCTCAAAAAAAAAAAAAAAAAAAAAAAAATCAATTGACCACATTTGTGGGTCTTTTTCTAGACTTTCTATTCTGTTAGGTTCATCTACATATCACATCACCAATACCATACTGTCTCAATTACTGTAGTATATCTTAATATTAGATTGTATGAGTCTTCTAGCTGTTCCTTTAGAAAAATCTTTGTCTATTCTTGTTCCTTTACATTTACATATATATTCTAGAATTCACTGTTCTATATCTATAAAGAATCTTGATGGCATTTTTATTGTGATTGCATTAATTCTGTGGAGCAATTTGGGAAAAATTGACATCTTAACTACATAAGTCTTCCAATCCATGGACAGAGTTTGAGTTGACATCTTTGCTTTATAGGGTCTTTCAATTCATGGACAGAGTTTGTCTCTCCATTTACTTACATCTTCTTTGATTTTTTTTTTTTTTACTTCAGAATTTTTTAAAAATCTTAGTGCACAGATTATGCACATATATTCTTAGGTTTATATTTAAGATTTTATTGAGAGAGTATTATAAATGATACTTATAAAAATGATTGGTTCCCTATTTTTCATTCCTAGTGAATAGAAAACAGTGGATATTTGAATGCTGACCTTGCATCTGCTAAAATTACTAATAGCTCTAAGAACTTTTGTGTAGATTCCTTGGGATTTTATATGTAGATATCATGTCTACAAACAGAGGTAGTTTTATTTCTTCCTTCTCAATTTGAATATTTTCTTTTTCTTGTCCTACGTCACTTTCTAAGATTTCCAGTATGATATTAAATAGAACTGGTGAAAGTGGACATACCTGACTAATTCCTGGTCCTGAGGGGTAACAATTAGTCTCTTATGTTAGCTGTGGTTCTTTGTAAGAGCCCTCTATGATTAAGGAAGTTTTCTTATATTCCTAGTTTGCTAAGAATTTTAATTATGAATGGATATTGAATATTTAAAAATGCCTTTTCTGCATCTACTGATGTGATCATGTGGTTTTTCTTGTTTAGTTTGATTTTTTAATGTTGAACCAACTTTACATTTTTGGGATACACCTTAAATTGGGTGCGATGTATTATTCTTTTTATACATTTTTGGATTGGATTTGATAATATTTTGTTGAGGATTTTTATATGTATGTTCTTAAGGAATATTGGTCTAGAGTTTTCTTATTTTTCTACAATGGTAGCCTTATAAAATGAGTTGAGAAATATTCTCTTGTGGACTTTGGGAGGCTGAGGTGGCTGGATCACGAGGTCAGGAGACTGAGACCATCCTGGCTAACACAGTGAAACCCCGTCTCTACTAAAAATACAAAAATAAATTAGCCAGACATGGTGGCGGGCGCCTATAGTCCCAGCTACTCGGGAGGCTGAGGCAGGAGAATGGCATAAACCTGGGAGGCGGAGCTTGCGGTGAGCCGAGATCAGGCCACTGCACTCCAGCCTGGGGGACAGAGCAAGACTCCATCTCAAAAAAAAAAAAAACAAAATGAATTAGTCTCCCTTTCTGTTTTCTGGAGGATATTGTGTAGAATTGTTATTCTTTTTTAAATGATTGTTTGAATTCACCACTGAAACCATCTGTGTCTTGAATTTTCTCTTCTAGAAGGTGTTTAACTACAGATACAATTTCTTTAAGAAAAATAGGTTTATTCAAGTTTTCTGTTTCTACTTGGGTGAGTTTTCATAGCTTGTGTCTTTGAAGGAATGGGTCTATTTCATTTAGATTGTTGAATTTGTGCACACAGAGTTGTTAATAGTGTTCTCTCATTATCCTTTTTATGTCTGTAGGGTCAGTAGTGACATCTCATTCTTTATGTTGGTAATTTGTGTTCTCTCTCCTTTTTTTGGTCAATCTGTCTTGAAGTTTAACAATTTTATTGGTTTTTCTTTTCAAAGAAACACCTTTTAGTTTTATTGGATTTTGTCTATTTTTTCTGTTTTGAATTTCACTGATTTCTACTCTTTATTTCCTTTTGCTTACTTTGAATGTTTCCTCCTTCTTTTCTAACTTAAGATAGAAGTTAAAATTATTCATTTTATATCTTCATTTCTAATATAAACACTTAATCTACAGATTTCTCTCTAAGCACTGCTTTAGTTTCATCCCACAGATTTTGATATATTTTCATTTTCATTCAGTTCAAAATATTTTCTATATTTTTGTGACTTTTTTGATTATTTAAGGGTGTGTTAATTTATAATATTTTGTAGTTTTTCGTGTATCTTCTTTGTTGACTTCTATTTTAATTCTATTAAGAGAACATTTATTGTCTTTTATATATATCAGAAAAGCTGCTGGAATTTTTTATTGGAATTGTGTTGTTTTTATAAATTAATTTGAGGAATACTGACATATTAGCAATATTGACTGTTTTGGTCCATTAACAATATATATCTTTCTATTTATTTAGGTCTTCCTTAATTTTTCTCAGCAATGTTTTACAGTTCTAAGTGTAGAGATATTTCATCTCTCTTGTCAGATTTATCTATAAATATTTCATATTTTTAATGATATTGTAAAAGTCATTGTTTTAATTTTAATTTCTGATTTTTATTTTATTGCTAATATATGGAAATACAATTGATTTTGTACATTTGATCTTGTATTTTTCAACCTTGTGAAACTTAGTTATTAGTTCTAGAAATGCATATTTAATGTAACTATTGATATGCTTAGATTAAGTGTAACATTTATTATTAGTTTTCTGTTTTTCTGTTCTGTTTTTAAAATTTCTCTGTTTTCCTTTTCAAGCCATCTTTTGAGTAATATAAGTAGTTACTTAAATAATTGTGAAGTTTCATTTTAATTTGCCTATTGACCAAAATCTGTATTAGTATCCTAGGGCTGCTATCACAAATTACCACAAACTTAGTGATTTTAAACAACAGAAATGTACCCTCTCAGAGTTCTCAAGGCTGGAAGGCTGAAGTCAAGCAGGCCCTTGCCCCTCTGGGGGCTCTGAGGGAGAATCCATTCCTTGCCTCTTCCAGCTCTGGTGGCCATCATCAGCCCTGCATATGGGACCACATCACCCCCATCTCTGCTTCCATGGCCCCATTGTTTCCTGCTCTGTTTTCAGTGGCTACTCTAGAGATTATAATATACTTCCACACTTCACACAATCTGCTTAGAATTAATATTTTATCACTTCAAGTGAAATCAAGAAGTCTTTCAGCTACATAAGTCTCCTTACCCTCTCTCCTTTATGATGTAATTGTCATATACATTGCGTCTACGTGCATTGAAAATCCCAGCAGTGCTATTTTTTGGTTATAATTTTTGCTTCTTTCTGTGGTCTGCCACCCACTATTTGATTCCCAGGGGTCCCCTTTCCTGGTGTTCTGGCTGGAAAACAGTTTCAGCTCTTCCCATTGCAACTGGTTCTCATCTTGGGGCAAAGCAGTGAGAGAAAGGAGCCTGCAAGATCACTACCACCATGCCTGCATGACAGTTGCTTCTGCCCAGGGTAGAGTGGGAAGAGTGAAAAGGGATCCACCCCATAAGGACAGCCTTTTCACTGCCAGTTGGCAGGGGCGGGGGCAAAGGACTGACTGACCTCTGCTGTGCTTGTGAGATGTGTGTGGGGGTGGGGTGGGGAGTAGGGGATGGGGGTGGGTGGCACTGCTGTTACTTCCTAGCACTTGAAGTCAGAAGTGTTTGGGGCTGCCTCCTGCTCATGACTAGTTGAGGGCAGACAGAGGGCTAGGTCGGTGGGGGTGGGGGGCTACCATTTTGCTGCCGGCAACTAGATCAAAAGGGATCTACCCGGCAGAGGCCCCTGCTCCTGATTTGCTAGGCAGAGTAGGTTTTTTTTTGGAGCTCTCCCTGTTTGGGCATGTTCACAGTTCTAATTCCAGGCGGTCCTAGAGCCCAAGGTGGGATATATAGGAAGGAGGAAAAGACAAACAACAACAACGACAACAAAACACCCACCCTCAAACAAAAAGTCAGAGAGCTTCATTGCTTTGTTGTCCTTTCAATGCCGTACTCCCTACTTCCTTGGTCTTTTGTCATCTAGCTTTCAGCATTATCTGATAGGGATTTTATATATTCAGTTCAGATTTTTAGTTGTAATCAGTAGGAAAGATTGGATGGAGTGTGCTTAGTTTACCTTAACTGGAACCAGAGACCCTCTATGTAATTTGTAAAGATTTATCCAATATTTTTCACTACACTGAATAGTTATCAAGGGTAATATCCTTGAATGTAGTGTAATTCAGTATGTGAATCTATCCATATATTTGGGATCCAGCATACAGTATTTGATATGTGGTATAAATTCAGTGATAAAACCCTGTTCTACTCTGTTTTAATTATTTTTGTGATTTTTTTTATTGAAGCAAAGTATCATTTTTGTTTTAATGTTTGTATAGCTTTCCTGCACTTGGCAGGAGTTATCCTCATATTTAGACTATACTTTCAGTTTTTTATGGTTGCCAAATCGACTTTTAGTTTTCATTGGGATTACTGCTTTGCTTTGCAGTGCTGAAACTTCTTTGTTGAAGACATGTCTTCAGAGTCAGAAAAGGATAAAGAGAGACTGATTCAAGCTGCCAAAATGTTCTTCTTTCATGTACAAGATTTTGCTTCTGTCACAAACACACTGACTGAGTTGTTTAACCGCAGTATGAATACTCAAATCCTTTTGATGGCTGTGAAAAACAATAGTAACATTAAGGATTTTTTTGAGCAAATGCTCAAAATTTTTAAGGAGATGCAATCTGTAGTGGATGCAAAACATGACAAAATTCAAAAGGAGTCTTTAGGTTCCAAGGTTGCAATGGCCATGTACTCTGTGTTTCAGAAGGGTACCAATGTAGAGGAGTTGCATCAGTCAGCTAAAGAAGTGTTCAAAAGTGCCCATACACCAGTCATCATCTCTGCGCTAAACAGCAGTAACATCCTTGGGAGTTTGGAATCTTCTCTTTCACACTTGATGAAATTCCCCATCATGAATCTTCAATTAAGTGACTTCTATACAGAAGACACCAAAGAGCAATCAGATGTCACCACATCTGAGAGAAGCAGGAGTCCAGATTCTTCCAAAACCACTATGATAGACACCTTGAAAAAGCTGCAGGATGCACTAAAAACTGAGGATTCCAAAAATCCCATAGAGTCAGCAGCAGATTTGTTGGAACAAATTGTCAAGGCTATGGGACCAATCTTAGAGATTCTCCAAAAAGCCACAAAGACTATGGAAATGAATATTTCTGTGTTTAAGAAAGCCAGTGACAAGTAGGGATACAACAGAACTGTTCATTTCTGTCAGGAAACTAATTCAAATCTTATGGTTTTTCATAGTGGTTTCTAAGATCTTTTGGTGCCAAACATGGTATGTTAGAACATAAGTACACGAAAGTCATCTGGCAAAACATTTACCTGTAGTTTTGCTTTATTAAAATGAAAATAAATAATTCAGAAAGCCTGTTTGAAATGTCAGTCACTAAGAAGAATATATTGTTGAGAAAAACAAGGTGGTATTACATTTGAGGATGTTTCTAAATATTATGTTTCATCTTAAAGCATAATTAAAACAACCCTAAAGTAGTTCCCACTCAACTATTCCATTTCCAGTGAGAAGTCCAGGTAAACTGTAAATGTTGTCATTAGATAGACAACCTAGGCCTGGGAAACAAAATAAACTCAATTTTTGTCACTCATATACCAGTTTCTATATACTTCAGTACCTTGACGATCAGAAGCCATCACTAAATATTTTAGATACGATTCATTCATAAGTAAATAAGAACAGTGAATGAGCAATAGTAGACTTTTCTTGCTTATGTGAGTAAGACTAGAGCAGATAGTTCATTCTCATTTGTCTCCTTCCGAGGTCTTATGATTAGGAGATTAGAGGTGGAAAAATGGAGGTACTCTAGCCTTTCACAAAGAAAAGATTTTCACAGAGAAAACACTTGCAGAAGTAGAATATCTGAGATGTGTTTGTATTTAAAGAGATGAGATAGGACAATATCTTTGTCTACCATAAGTCTTTGGTTCTCATGCATTGTAAATGAGTGTGTACTCCTAAGATTGGCCTTGAAGTTAACTATTTCACATGATACCTGATAGAAACTCTGTTGAGAATAGGAAAAGCAATGATAACTCCAAGCCAAAGTCATCATTGTAATTACTACTGTCATTTAAAATAAGGAATCCCTTCTCCATCCTCAGACAAATGGTAAGAATTTCAGAATGTTTGGTAGGGAGGGTCAAGTGGATTTTGACCATTACCAGAGCTTGGAGGTCCTGGAAAAAAGGATGAGTTTCAATACATTAACTCTCATTTTCTCTCCACAGCAAAGCTGAAATCTTGCTTATTTGTAATAGGTTTCTATTAAGAACTCTATTATTTTGAAGAGGATGTTAAATTGATTCATTTGCTGCCATCACCTCAGAAGAAATATACACACACACACCCACACACACACACCCACACACATACATACACACACACACACACACACACACAGAGGGTGAGAGAGAGGAGAAGGGAGACAGGACTCTCATTTTGCTACTTTTTCTAGACCTATATGTGTCTAGGGTTTCAATCTCCTTTTAGTCTTAGAATTATGTTTCAGAATGTTGCATGCAACAGCTAGGGGGATTCATATGGAAGTGAATGAGACAAAGACCAAGAAAGGTCTTGGTGCAGAGTCTTTCTATGAAGTGACTGGAAGAATGGCTGGTGGCAGTTCACAGGACGTCCTTGCCAGATGCCAGTGGGAATGACAACCAGGGTGTTAGAGATGGGAAGTGCCCACTTCAATAAAGATGAATGGTCTTCAAGTGCTGGTGGTTGTTGTTAGGCTGGTGATCACTTACAGTGTTTCACATTTTCCCACTACTGGGTACCACCAGTCTGACCACTCTAATGACATCATGTCTGCTACTGCCTCTTGGCTTATGGAAATACTGAGGAAAGGCTGTACTTTTTCTCAAACCTATTACTCACATTTAATGTCTCTCAAATACTTTGGTTGTGGGTTCCTCTCATTTTCTCTGATATCCTTCGATTTTTGAAGAACAAAGTGGGGTGGACTCAGGTGTTTCTATGCTATGCCTGGTCTCATTCCTCCTCTAGGCTGTGAACATGGCATGGCCTAGCTGTTTGAATGAAGCATAAGTAGGGAGGAAAAAGTGAACTGCCACACAACAGAACACAACACATGATCATTTACTATTATAAAAAAGGAAATCCTATTCTACTTGTATTTTTTTTCTTTATCAGTTGCCAATGTTTGCTGCATCTTGGTATTTCTGAAAGCACCTAATTCAATAAATGCTTGTTGAATTTTACCAAATCAAGAGCTAGTTCATTCAGTGTAAATCAATTTGATTAATATCATTAGACAACTCAGTACAAGAATCCTGATTCTTCCAGCAAAACAAACTCTACTGAAATTTTCTTTCATTGGATTTTTTTAAAAAAGAGTAAATAGAGGACTTCAGGATAATCTAATAAGCATATTAAAGAGAACACTTTGTTATAAAAATAAAGTATTTCATGGGTTGAGTATTTTTACTTTTAAAATTTTTCCTGTTTCAGTCAGCTTCCTCAGGTTAAACAGTATATTTCTGTACACATCAAAAGGAGAGATGCATGTATTTCTTTAATAAAATTACTATAGGATATAAGTATTCCTTATAGCACAGTCTCTGTTAACAATTGCATGAATTTACACATATTTGAGCATCCACTTATCTTTGAAAGATATCCCAGCCTAACAAATTTATCCCAGCAGAAATTACAGTGGAATTTCTAAAGCTAGTCTCTAAGAGTCTCTTAGAGTTTCATAAACATGTAACTTAGACTTTGAATCAATTTAAATCAATACTCTATAGACTCCTTGCTCAAAAACTTTGACTATAGGGAGAGACTGAGGGGATGTGAACCATGTACATTTATCCTTAACCAAACTCATGAATCTGCATAATTTTAAGAGAATAGTTTCTGTCTCCAGAGATTTGATCTGTAAAACAGCAGCAGGAGTTAGAACTAAGTTATTTTTTTTAGAAACTTCGCTATTCCCCTAAGGATCATAATCATGTAAGTCACAGTGTTCTCAAATGTTGGTGTATAGCAGAATCATCTAGAAGACATTAAAACAGACTGTTCAATTTCTGATTCTGTAGTCTGGGATCGGGCTCTAAAATTCACATTTCTAATGAGTTCTTAAAGGATGCTGTTGCTGCTTGTGCCTGGAGAGTCAACGCTTTAGGAGAATTGTCTTACTCAGAAAATTATGGCTTCTCATTGGAAATCAAATGCTTTTGGCTGACTTTTTAGCTTCACTGAGTGGCTTCCAATTGCCTGTCCAGCCCACATTACCCCTCACTCTCTGCCAGACCTGTCTGCTCCCTGACCTTATGCTGTACATACATCGATCATTCTGTATCTGCTTCTATTTTCTACTTTCCTCTAAATAAAACCTCATCTCTGATAGAAAGTTTTATCTAACCATAGGCCAGAGGAACCACATTTTTGTCTCAGCTCCAAGAATTTAATATTTGGCCTTGTTTTGGGCACTACACACTTGGCACATACTCTTTCTTGTTTTTTTCTCCTTCCGCTCACCCCTTCTCCCAGGCTAGAGCCCTAAGGACTGGTTCAAATGCAGCCTCTTACTTAAAGCCTTCCAGCTGTCTCTTCTTGCCTAGGTTGGAAGAAATCTTTCTTTTGAATTGTTTTGAACAGAAAACTTGATTTTTGCCTTTTTTTTTTTTTTTTTTTGGCCTTTCACTTGTGGCTTGCTTATGTTCTTAATTTCTCCCAAGAGATTGTAAACTCATGAGAGATCTGGCCTAGTGTTCTCAACTTTTAATCCCCAAAGTGCTTTGTACATAGTATGGCTCAATACATGCATTTCTATGGCACAGGAAAAATGTACTTAAGATGTTGGTTGGCTTTTCCCAACATAGCATGTCATTACTGACTCATCAATGCTCACTGGAAAAGCTTGCTCCCGAGCCATGCCCCCAGGACTCTCTACTAGGTAGCCACCAAACTGCCAAAGACCCTATCCTATGCAAGTCACATAAATTGTCTGTTTGTAGAAATTCTTTCTTTTTTTTCTTTTTTTGAGATCGAGTCTCACTCTGTTGCCCAGGCTGGAGTGCAGTGGTGTGAACTTGGCTCACTGCACTACCTCCAGCTCCTGGGTTCAGGCAATTTTCCTGCCTCAGCCTCCCAAGTAGCTGGGATTACAGGCGCACACTACCATGCCTGGCTAATTTTTGTATTTTTAGTAGAGATGGGGTTTTGCCATGCTGGCCAGGCTGGTCTTGAACTCCTGACCTCGTGATCCATCCTCCTCGGCCTCCCAAACTGCTGGGATTACAGGGGTGAACCACCATGCCTGGCAGAAATTATTTCCTTTTATTGACCGTAGAGGCTACTGCAACTAGGTGACAGAGGTGATTTGGCCCTGTTAGTTTCAAATCCCAATGTAAAGAAGGATAGTACAGAGATGCCTGAGCTCCCTGCTGGGTAATTTTATGTAGCTTATTCCCCATTCTGTTTCTTTGATCATGACACAGGCCATTCAGGAAGTCCCATGGAGAGTAAATAGATGGATCGATTTTCAGTTTTGCTGCTGCTTATCCAAATCTCAGAAGGGATAAGGAGCATGGACTTTCAAAATCCAAAATTACAGAGTTAGCCCACATCTTTACTCCATTTAGCCTGATCCCAGGGTCTTTAGTGATCATGATCAGGTTAAACAATCCCTTATGTCTCTACCTAAATTACTACCTGAGGGAAGCGTTAGAGAACATTTCCAGCTATGCAATTCAACAATTTATACTTCTCTGCATCTGCTAGTTTACATGTAATGAGACCTCACGATATCGCTGATATTTGTTTGTAATCAGTGTTTTTTTCCTCTCATAATCTCTGTTAACCTTCACACATACCCTTATGTTTTCCTAATATTTAAATTTGCTATGAAGACTTAAATTTGCCATCAAGTTCTCTATAAATTAACGTATGAGTTTAAATTTTAACTTTTGTAATGTCTTAGGAACATCCATGAACACCCATTAGTGCTGGTGAATGAGATTTCACTAACATCTTTCATTAACTTTCCCTTTTATTTCTCAAGTTTCCATGTGTCTTCTCATCTGAGACCATACTAGCTTGATCTTGAATGCTCATAAAAATATCTGAAGAAAATTCACACCTTGATTAATCTCTGGGGTTCAAAGCTTTTCCGTTTGGTGAAAAATTTGTCCTTTGCTTTCTAACTTAATCTTCTTTGATTTGTTCCTATTTGGAATAACTAAATTAAAAAAAAAAGGAAGAGTCCTTGTATTCATTGGAACTCCTTCAACTGCTTGATGCTTCACATAGAAAATCTAATTCAAATTATGCAGGCAAAACCATAAATTATTGATTTATATAATGAAAAATCTTGGAGTATTCAGGTTTAGGCAAAGTTGGATCCAGAGGCTTATACACTCTCATCAGGTCTCAGTTTCTTTTCATTTATCAGCTCTTCCTTTGTTGTGTTAGGTCCTTTCTCAAGGAGGTTCGGTCTCCTCTCCTGGTGGCAGGATCTCTACTGGCAGCTATAAGCTCCTACCCTGCTTTCATTAATATCCATTCAGAAAAGAAGCTCCCATTCTATTTCCAATTGCATTTCCAAAAAAGTACCCTGATTGTATCTTACAGGCTCTGATTGGAACATTTTCTATTCCAGCATGAATCTTTGTGTCCATGAAGAAGAAATATACTGATTGGCTAAGGCCTGAGTTACAGGCCAATCACAGTCAGTGGGCTGAGCCAGCTCTGCATCAGTTGCTAGATGGGCAGAGTGATTTCCCCAAGAGTACTTAGGGTGCTCAGATTGAAATAAGGCAAAGGGGTGCAAGGAAAGGCATAAGAGAATTAACAAAGAGGAGGCCATGTACTGGTTTCAGCAGAAGTATGATGGGATCATCCTTCCTGGAAAACAAATTTCCATTTCTAGCCAAAAGGCCAATAAAAAAGATTTTATTTAAAAATTTTTTTAAATAAAAGGAGTCACAAGATTCCTTTATACTCGGCTTTTGGAAAAGATGATGACACTGGCCAAAAAGGAGAGAGATGCAATAGCTATAGGATCAGGGATGCATTTCTTGCTGGAAGCTGTAAAAAACAAAACAAAAGTTAGAGATATTTTAGGTAGCAGAGTTTTTTTTTTTTTTTTTAAACCACCTCATTTCTCCATTGATCCACTTTCTTAACTTAGAAAATTCCTAATAAAAACATTTGAAGTTAGCTACTTAAAACACATTCTTTTAGATTTTTCAAACATAACTTGCTTATTTTGTAGATGATGAAACAGACACCAAGAGGTTAAAAGATGTACTCCCAGGTAACCCAGCCAGCTGGTGGTAGAGATCTGATTTTCCATCTTTATCATCACCAGCAGCATAATCACTGTTATCATTATCTCCATCTTAATTATCATCATCTTCATCACCATTATGAAAGTTAACGCAAACTGAATGCTGATTTTTTGTGCTAGTATCTATTTTGAGCCCTTGCTATATATTAACTTACTTAAGCCTCACAACAAACCTATGACATTTTTATTGTCATTATCCTTGGTTTTTAGTTGATGAGATTGTGACACAGAGATGTGAAAAAACTTGCCAGTGTCACACATCTCGTAAGTAGTGTAGGCACCATTCAAATTTGGCCAGTTTGTCTCAATTCTGCATTCTT
This sequence comes from Macaca nemestrina, assembly GCF_043159975.1. Lineage (NCBI taxonomy): Eukaryota > Metazoa > Chordata > Mammalia > Primates > Cercopithecidae > Macaca > Macaca nemestrina. The sequence continues at coordinate 127,165,963 of NC_092134.1, read as the reverse complement.
AACCACTAAACTGTTTGTCTGTGTATTACATGTCCATCCATAGAATTTTTCATTACAAGGTGAGCAAGAAATATTCACATAGTCCTGTTTCGAGTGTGTGTGTGTATGTGTGTGTGTGTGTGTGTACTACACATATACACCTTTCACAGGAAATGTGGGACAGGTTAGCAGTCAGTTCGGTGTGGAAGCAAAACTGGAAAATAAAAAAATAAATTGTCAGATATAACTAATAATTGACCATACAATGGGATGGGGACTGAAATGAGATGGGAGATGGAAACCCCGTAAAGAATAGTCTAAATAAAGACTGGAATCTCTTTTCAGCCAGTCTTCACTGATTGTTTCAGGTAGAAAAGATGTTTCTGGGAGGAAGAGATTCAACTCTAATTGCCTCAATATTTGCTCATATTCTTTGATAGGATAACCAGATGAGGGAGAAATGCATTTCTACTATTTTCACACTCTGTCTGTCTATCTATCTATCTATCTATCTATCTATCTATCTATCTATCTATCTATCTATGAGTTTTTTGGAATTTCTATATAGGAGTGTGTGTGTGTGTGTGTGTGTGTGTGTATACAAGTAGAAATTCAAGACAGAAAAGACAGAAATTTACTGTGTGTGTGTGTATGTGTGTGTGTGTGTGTGTATATATATATATATACACACAATAATTAGTAATTTCTGTCTTATTTTTTTGAGATGGAGGTCTCACTCTGTCACCCAGGCTGGAGTAGATACAGTAATTTTCAACACCTCAATTTTCACCAATAAGAGTTGGCAAGGAAAATTAAGAGCATACATCTTTCTAAACTTTTGTCAAAGTTTGTGTTAAAATCAAATTATGTGAATCCCTATAGAGACCTAGGAAGCATTAATACTGCTTTAGCAGATCAGTCATTAGAATGGTTCTCAAACGATTTTTTTTCCTCTTCATTGAGGCTAAAGATCAGAAGGATTTTCAGTCCCACCCTTTCCCAGTATTTAAAGAGCTTAAGGGTCTCTCTTAGGCCACACAGTCAGCGACAGAACCAGTATTTAACCTAGAGCGTCTGATTCAAGAGATTATATGTTGAGCTTCCTGGAATGTAAATGGCAATTCTGAATCCTCACTGTATTTGACCTATCAACCATATTTATGATAGTGAATCACTCCATCTTCCTTGCTACTTACTCTTCACTTTGCTCTTAGGACACCAACTCTATCGGTTTTCTCCTCCCTCACTGGCCATTCCTTCTCCATCTTTTTTTTTGAGATGGGTCTTGATCTGTCACCCAGGCTAGAGTATAGCAGTGCGATCTCTGCTAACTGCAACATTGGCCTCCCTGGCTCAAGTGATTCTTCCACCTCAGGCTCCCAAGTAGCTGGGACTACAGGCGCATGCCACCATGCCTGGCTATTTTTTTGTATTTTTGGTAGAGACAGGGTTTTACCATCTTGCCCAGGCTGGTCTCGAACTCCTGAGTTCAAGCAATCTACCTACCTCAGACTCCCAGAGTGCTGGGATTACAGGTGTGAGCCAACACACCCAGCCTCTCCATCTTCTTTGTACTTGACCTTTTAAAATGGCAGTGTCCTGAGGTTTGGTCCTTGGACATTTTCTCTCCTTTATTTACACACTTTTGTGGGGAGTTCATCCAGTCTCATGGCTTTAAATAGCACCGATCACCCACTGACCTCAAATTTATCTTTCCATCCTGGGTCAATCCTCGGAATTCTACACTCATGCATCCAACTATCCACTCAACACTTCTGCTTGGGTTACTATTGCACAGCTCAGATATAACGTGTCAAATACCAAACTCCTGCTCTTAAATCTACTCCATCCCCAGGCTTCTCCGTCTCAGTGAGTGCCACCTGCATCCTTTCAGTTACTCTAGCCAAAGCTTGGAGTCATCCTTCACTCTTCTTTTTCCCTCACTCTTCACTTCCAGTGTGTCAGGACCTCCTCTTGGCTCTGAATCTGGTCAAACCTTACTGCCTCCACTCTACCACCTTCATCTGTCATGTGAATGATCGAAATAGCCCCCTATTTGGTTTCTCTGCTGACCTCATTACAGTTTATTCTCTACTGGGCTGCTAGATCAGTTTTGACACAATCTTCTATGTTCTCTGCCCAAAACCTCTCAGTGGTATCCTGTCTAAGAGGAAAAGTCAAAGTCCTTACAACTGCCTTCAAGGTCCTATGTGATCAAATCTACATCATCTTCTGTCTTCACTTTCTACTACTTTTCTCTCATTCATTCCCATACACTGGCGTCCTTGGTGTTGCTTCTAACTTGGGGCATTTGCACTTGCTGTGATCTCTTCCTGGAATGCTCTTTCCTCAGATATTCATGGGACTGGCTCTCTCATCTCCTTTCAACCTTGGCTCAAATGTCATCCTCTCAGTGAAGTTTTCCCTGATCACCCAGTTTAATATTACCACTCCCTCCCATGGTGTTCCCTATCTCCTTACTCTGCTTTATTTTTCACCTTAGTACCTAACGCCTACCAGCTACGACATAATTTACTTCTTTATTTTGTTTTTCTGCCTCACATCAATAGAATGTAAATCCCCAAAGGGCAGAGATTTTCACCTATTTCCTTCCCTACACCTAGGATAGTGCCTAGAACATAGCCAGTGCCCAATAAATAATGATTTGTTGAATGAATGAATGATAGCTGCTATTACGAAGATGCCCAAATAAGAGACAAACATAGAGACGCTACTGTCTTGTAATCATACTCATTCTTCAACAAAATTCATAAGCCCTCTTTATAATAATTAGGATGTTAAAAGTAGCTTCCTTTTTTTTTTTTTTTTTTTTTTTTTTTTTTGAGACGGAGTCTCGCTCTGTCGCCCAGGCTGGAGTGCAGTGGCGCGATCTCGGCTCACTGCAAGCTCCGCCTCCCGGGTTCACGCCATTCTCCTGCCTCAGCCTCCCGAGTAGCTGGGACTACAGGCGCCCACAACCGCGCCCGGCTAATTTTTTGTATTTTTAGTAGAGGCGGGGTTTCACCGTGGTCTCGATCTCCTGACCTTGTGATCCGCCCGCCTCGGCCTCCCAAAGTGCTGGGATTACAGGCGTGAGCCACCGCGCCCGGCCAAAGGTAGCTTCCTTTTAATTTTATGTCAGGTTAAAGTAAGTAACTCTGTTGATACTTTTTCTTTATCTCTTGTATGGCCATTATCATTTCTACCCGGCATTGTTATCATTATTGTTGTTAGATGGACCGTATATTTAGGAAAATAAATGAAAGACAGCTGTGCATTAAATTAATTACAAACTGAAAAGTGTTTTATTTGAGGATACCTCACATTTTTTTTTTTTTTACTTTTGTAGTTGTCTTTAGTTTTGTATTTGACTATCTCTTCAAAGTTTTTAATTTTCTCTTTACCTTTTTACAGTATTTTTTAAAAATTGGAGAACGTGATCCATTGACGGGTTGTGACATCAGCTTAGGAGGTCATAGTCGTCATTGTTGAATAATGTAATAAAATAGGTTAGAATGGAAAACACTAGCATTACACTGCCTGTGAAAAGGATAATTGTTGTATTTTATGAATATGTGTGTATTTGCATATTTATGTGTGTGTGAACTGACTTCTAATGTAAATAGTCACAGTCAAGAAGCTTAAAAGTAATGGCAGTTTCTCAGTTATATTTGCTGAAGAATGAATGAATCCCCTGAAACCAGTCTGTGGAGAATACCGTCCTGGAATTCTTATTAGAAAACATGGGGAAGGATCCTATTTTTGTCATTTGTAAACTGTGAATAATTTTACGCAAATCACTTAAGCTCTCTGAATCTCAGCATTCACATCAGCACAGCGGAGTCAATAACCTGACTTACAGGGTGGTTGTAAAACCTAAACAGATAACGGGTGTCAAAGCATTTTGTAAACTAAACTGCTAAACAAATATCATTTTATCAGTGTATTATAACCTGATTTTGGTCATCTCTGCCTTAGGGTAGAAAGTGTGGAAGAAATACAGATTATAATGATTATAACTTCTATTGCATGGAATCTGAATCTGAATTTTATCAGACTGTTCAGAAGTAAATAGTCTCTTAAAAAACAGAAAAAGGCAAAACTGATGTGCACTATATCAAGTTAATCTAGTGTTTGAGGCAAATGCTATCTATAGCCTCTTTCTGTCAAAATGCAAGGAGCATGACTGTTAATATTTTAGAATATTACCTAGCAAAAACTTAGCACCCGAAAATGAAAAGCATTATTCCTTCTGCCTCTTCCTTTGTTTCTCTTCTTACTATCAATTTCACTGAAGCACATGTTTGTGCCATTAAGCCATTATCCCACTTCCATGTGCAAAGTACTTTCCCAGAGTTTCTCAGTTGTGTTTGAGAGGATGCAGAGACACCAATGCTATCACAGCATTCCCACAAGGTGAGTATCACTTCCATTTTATAAATGAAGAAACAGGCTCAGAGGTTAAGTCATTTGCACAAGGCCGCCTAGCTGCTAACATATGCCCAAATCTTTCTGGCTCCAAAGTTTATTCACTTTCCACCATGCCGTGTGGTCTCCCAAATTCATTCAATGACTCATTCTTTCATCCATTTATCTGAGACAGGCACTCTACTTCAAGGTCGTTGTGATGCCACAAATAGGGTAAACTAATTTTAGATAATTGAAGCCCAGAGTAAAAGAAAATGGGAAGAAATAGAAATCTAATAAAATAAACAATAATAATGGTAATAGTAATAGTATCTCAAAAGTTTTGAGTACTTACATTTGTCAGATACTGTTCTAAGAGATTTTACATGCATTCATTCATTTTCTCCCCACCAGCATCGTACAGGTTTTTAAAAAGTGAAGTTTACATGTAAAACCAGGCTGACTGCAAACAATTGCCTATATTTTTCTAGAAACATGTTAAGAATTTTGATTATGTGAAACATTTTAACAAACAAATCCCTGTTCTTTGTGAATCCAACGATATAGAACAGAGCATGTATTTGTGTGTCTACAGATTTTTGGCGTAGGTTATTTTGCTAAAGGAAGCAAGATTAAGGGCAAATAACTAACATTCTGTTAACATATTCTGAGTCTTCCAATGGGCATGAAAACACCTGTTTCTATGGCAACGAGTATAGGTCATGTGAGGGATGATAGAATAATTAGAGGGGAAAGTGAAAGCTGTTAGTTTAGAACGACAATTTTTTTCTTTTGCAAATTTACTTCCTAAAATTGTATAATGCTATTAATTTGATCTCTTGTCTCTCTAAAAGCAACCGATTCCTGGAAACTCTTTAAACTTGAGTCACGAGTTAACAGGACTGATTTTAGCATAAATTGAAGGACTGGGGAAGCTATGCTCTTTAATATACTGTCTCTTCTTTGGGAGAATTACGGTATGCTGGCTGGGTAATTTTAAAGGTCTTCATGTGGTCTTTCCAGTATCATGTCTGTCAGATCGAGAGGGAACAGGAGAGAAAACATAATTCACTTGGCTTATAGGGACTTCTGGGGACACAGAATAGCCTGTGGCTCCTGCTCATGAAACAAAACAAGGCTGAAAGAATGAGAAACAGCGTCCAGAGAAGATTTCAGTTTCATGAGGAGTTAGGTATCAGTGCTCCAGAACACCATCTGTGAATTCCCTAGGCTGGGATTAGTGGAGCAGTGAAGTGGGAAATAGCAGCTATCTAGAAAGTCAGGTTTGGGGAGAGTCCGCTGACCTCACTTCCTCCCTGTTAAGGACCCCAGATAAGACAGACACACTACCTCCTTCCTCTTATTGTTCATGTATGGATCAGTCCGATACTGCTCCACAATGTTGGGGTAAGTACTACTTATCAAGAAATGACTTTCTGATGTTCCTTAGCTTATGGATTGAGAGAAAAACAAAGAAACAAACAACAATCAACACTGTAGCGAATCACTGAAAACATTCTGAAGGCAATCAAACTTTTTTTTTTTTTTTTTTTTTTTGAGACGGAGGCTCACTCTGTTGCCCCGGCTGGAGTGCAGTGGCACAGTCTCGGCTCACTGCAACCTGTGGTCCTGGGTTCAATCGATTCTCCTGCCTCAGCCTCCTGAGTAGCTGGGATTACAGGTGCGTGCCACCATGCCTGGCTAATTTTTGTATTTTTAGTAGAGATGGGGTTTCACTATGTTGGTCAGGATGGCCTCGATCTCCTAACCTTGTGATCCACCTGCCTCGGCCTCCCAAAGGGCTGAGATTATAGGCTTGAGCCACTGCACCTGGCCGGCAATCAAACATTTTTTAAACCAGAAGAGGTAGATATTGTGTACTGTCCAAGACCGTATTCAGTAGTGCCCCCTTATCCTTAGTGGATACATTCCAAGACATTCAGTGGATGCCTGAAACTACATGTAGTACTGAACCCTATGTTATTTTCCTGTACATATACCACCAATGATAAAGTTTGAAATGTGGCAGCAAAACTAGCATGAATTTCTTTTTCCTTCTTCACAATTCCACAGGTAGAAGATTCATTTTTACTGTAGATCTTAGCAGCCTCAGCATACAATTTTTTCTTTTTTTCTATTAAGTCGAGAACTTTAAACTTTTCATTCAAAGGAGGCACTTCCTCTTGGGCATATCTGAATCGCCAAGATCACTATTCTTGCACTTTGGGGCCATTATGAAACAAAATGAGGGTCACTTGAAAACAGACACTGCAATACTGAAACAGCAGATCTTACAACCGAAAAGGCTACTAAGTGACTCACAGTGTAGACTGTGGATCCCCCAAACAAATGGATGATTCACATCCCGAGAGGGAAGGCACAAGATTTCATCACACCACTCAGAATGGCATACAATTTAAAACTTAGGAATTATTTCTCTTTGGAATTGTCCATTTAATATGTTCTATGGGTAACTGAAACCACAGAAAGCAAAACCATAGGTAAGGGGGCACTACTGCAATTTTTTGCCCTCAACTAAATGACTGTGATGCCAACTAGCCAATGGCAGATGAGGCTTAAGTAGGTCAGGTGGAACCAGAGGATGGAGCAGCCTTCTCTGCAACCCTTAGTCAGAGTCTGGGGTCAAAGGAAGAAAGGCATCCCTGCAATGTGAGCTTATTCCTTTCCCTCTTTTACCTTCTCAGATAGTTTCATAGCTGTGGAGGGTGAGAAGATGCTCCAATTCCAGCTCTTGGCTGATTATATGATGCCTCTGACCTATCTCTTCCCTCTTCACTTCAATTTATAAAGAAAATATTATCCTCCATGACCAGTGGTATTTTTTATTCTGCCATTTACAAGCTTTGCCGCATGGCCACACAAGCTTCTAATTGATAAATTTCTGAGAAAAATTTAGTTATGGTAACTCACAGTGCAAGTGACCATGTCGATCATTTACATTGTGACAACAGCTTACTTTTGACTAGCAGTTGAAGCTTCTAGAATATTTTCCCTTCTTCAAATATTGGAACTGTTTTTAATTAATTGTGTTATATGGTAATGTGGTCTAAGGCTTAGATTGCTTAGAGATGTAAAAGGGAATGCTTCATTCATTCACCATTCAACAAAATAGGCTGGGCACTTCTATGTGCCAGAGGACTGAAGTTAGTAATAGCTAACACTAATTTACTATTACTATATGCTATATAATATACAAATAATTTTATTTATTTATTTTTCTTTTAAGATGGAGTCTCTCTCTATCACCCAGGCTGGAGTGCAGTGGCATGATCTCAGCTCACTGAAACCTCTGCCTCCTGGGGTCAAGTGATTCTACTACCTCAGCCTCCCTAGTAGCTGGGACTACAGGTGTGCACCATGATATCCAGCTACTTTTTGCATCTTTTTTGTAGAGATGAGGTTTCACCATGTTGGCCAGACTTGTCTCAAACTCCTGGCCTCAATTGATCCACCCGCCTCGGCCTCCCAAAATGCTGGGATTATGGGTGTGAGCCACCGCACTTGGCCAATAATTTTACATTTTTTTTCATTTTCACAAAAGTCTTCTGAGGTTCTGTTATGATGATTATTAGGTAGATGAAAAAACTTGGAGTTTAAGCAACTTGACCAAGAACACATAGCTATTAAGTGGTACAGTGGGATATAAATTCAAACAGAGTGGGTCTGGGCTCAAACTGCCTGCCTGCCTAGCTCTCAAATACTCTGTGGTCAAGTTCCTGACCACAGGGAGCTTACAGAGCAATACAAGATTATTGATTCCCTTAAGTGTGATTTGTGATTCCAAATATTTCATTAAGACCAACCCAACTTTCAGAATTTAGTGATATATGTGGCTATCCCAGCTAAACCTTAACTCAAAACTAAGTTAAAGTTACATTTGAGTAGTTTCGCCATAGGAAAGCAAAGATTGATTTGGGTGGGGGTGTCCTGAAATATTTTTCTTTGAGGTTTATAGAGTGGCAGAATGTGATTAATAGTTTATATTATATTCTTCTTTCCCGCAGTTTCCCACTCAATGCTTGATATAAGTCTTCTGTAATTTTTCTTTGAATATATTTTACTGTGCTTACTATCCTAGTGAAGAATTATATGCCCCAAATTCATGATGAGAATGAAGTAATCATATCCTAGTCAGGTGTAGTTCTAAAGAATCCTGGAACCTGGCTATGAATGTTTTGGTTTATTATCAAAATCTCAATGTTTTCTTCATATTCTACTATAGTTTTTCATCCTCTACAAACACTAATCTCCTGTGTCTGTGGGGCAGATACTCATTTCACTCGTTTTGCTGCCATGCTTCCAAGGGGAAATGTGAGGAGATGACAGTATTAATAGGTCTCCTCTCCCTGTTCTGTATTTATAGCTAGGACAGAGTGAGCAGATTCTAGACCTCAGTCTAGATGCCAGTTTGAACACCTTTGCAACACTACCACCCCGAAATGCTGAGAAATGCTGAGAGCCTGAATTATAAATCATAGCAATAATGATAGAGCGAAGACGAATTTGGGGATATATTGAAGGTAGACCCTGCAACTGGGTTGCAGCTAACTGGGAGTGTGAATAAATTTATATATTAATAAAGACAGTCTTTTTTTTTTTTTCTGAATCTAACAGAGCACAGGATTTGCTACACAACTACCCCTCCATGAAATGACTAGGTGGCAACATAAAATTCGATCAGCCATGTTTTTCTTAAAAAAAGTTTAACGTTTTTTTTTGTATTTTGATATTTCTAATGTTTCCTACTTCAGTTCATTTTTCACAATATCATCAGAGCCCTTTCTAAGATGTTGATCAAATTGATTTCTACTCCTTAAAACTTCTAATGACTTCTTATTACCTACAGCATAAAATTAAAAGGTCCTTAGCAAAAAATACAAGACCTTTTATAATAATGCCCTGTCAGAATTCTCCCACCTGGATAAATCCCCTCCTCCCTTCCTACTCCTATTCTTTTCCCATATCCTACACATCCTACATACCAGCCACCCAGAATTTCAGAAGACACCAGGCTGTTTGAAATCCTTGTGATTAACATATGCTGTATCTTAGTCTGTTTTCTGTTGCAATAACAGAGTATCACAGACTGGGTAATCTGTAAAGAAAATAAATATACTTCTCACAGTTCTGGAGGATGGGAAGTCCAAGAGCATAGCTCCAGCATCTAGTGAGGGCCTTTGTGTTATACCATAACATGGTGGAAGAGAAGGGGGCACACAAGACAGAGAGAGGCACCAGTGATCAGACTGTCTTCACAATAACATACTCTCACAATAACTAACCTGCTCACATGATAACAACATTAATCCATTTATCCAATCATCTCTTATTAGGAAAGATCCAATAATCTCTTATTAGAGCCCATTTCATGACACTGTTGCATTGGAGATTAAGCTTCCAACACAGGAACTTATTGGGAGACACATTCAAACCACAGCAAGCTATTCTCTGCTTAAAATGACTTTTCTTTCATTGAAAACCGCCATTCTCATGACAAGTCCCCTGTGGCTCTCTATTATGAAGCCTTCCTCACTGTTCCTGGAGAGAATGAGTAGCTCCCTGCACTGAGCAGCCACAGCTCTTGCTTAAATATTTGGTATATCACTTAGTACTTCTGAGTGTATACATTTGTTCATATTTCCATTTCTCATTAGACTAAAAATCCTCCTAGGTTATTATTTTGCTTTATTCATTCTGTATTTCCAGGGCCCCCATCACAATAGAAGATGGTTAATGAACAGAAAATTAATGAATAAATATCTTGCCTCTTGCTTTACTTTTAGAACTCCTATCCATGTAATGACGATGACAAAAACAATGAGTTTGAGGGAGAAGTTAAAAGTGCTATCTTTATGCTCCACCTTCCAGTCAAGCTTTACTCTGTCTGTATGCAATTTTCTACACAATAATTTCATTGCAAAACTTATTGTCCTAGAGGTAATGGAGCAGGAAGAAAAGAGAAGAAGCCAATAAAGTGGCTTTCTCTAATCTGTCAGTTCCATCATTACTGAAGGCCAGTTTTCATGTTTTTGGTCTTTCCCCTCAAGCCCACTGAGAAAAAATAACTTTTATAAAAGAGCAGTGGTCTGTGAATGGCCTCAATTTAGATAAAGAATACCTTTTAGCAGCTGACAGTTGTACGTGCTCAGGTTCCCAGTTGACCTCAACTGCAACCAGTTTCCTCTTGGGTGGGAGCTCATATTTATAACTTTGAACAACTCATAGGGAGGGATCAAGACTTCCTTCTTGAGGGAGAAGTATTGTACAGGTGCACCCAGGCATGTGAATATGGTAAATAGTGTCTGGTTCCCAAACTCCTGTGCCTCTTCTTTTAGGAGGGATGTGGAGAGGAATTGGCCAAATCGAATGGTGGCACCTGTGTAGGCGCTGAAGTGGACATCCTTCGTCCTATAATGCACCTCATAGCACAGAGGAGTGCCATTCTTCATGACGCTGTCTTTCCTCAGCAGCTGGACTGCTGTGGTGAGGTAGTAGTGTAAATATTTGAATTGGAATGAACGTTCATACTGCTGTGGAGCCCTGGCAACATAGGCCACGGCTCTAGTAAAGTTAGAACGAACATTGCTGTTCAATGTATAAAACAAAATAGCCACAGCATGTGTGGTAGTCATGTTCTGGGGTAGAACTTTTCCTTGGTTAAGCCAGGTTAAGTGAGCTTTTTGCCACATCCCAAAGTAATTCTTCTGGGCTTCTATGTCTTTTGTGAAATAATCCCCTTGAGTTAGTTTCTCCATAACCTCTTTGCTACAGCCTTGGTACTGATCATCAAAGGAACCTGGTGCGAAGTCAAAGTCGATTTTCATCGCAACCTATAAAAAAATAAAAATCTTGAGTTTAATTTTTCAAATCAGATGGTGAATGTGGTTGCAGATTTGCTGTACTCTATAAGGCCAAGTCTTCTCCTGGAAACCAATATTTGCTGAAGTAAGTTTCACTGAAAATCATTACACTGTTCCAATCCTTCCTGTGTCAATGACCTGTGCTAGAGATTGAATTTGGTTTGATAAATAAATTACTGAAAACTTGAAAAACTCATCTCCCCAGAGAGGGAGTAACTCTTTTAACATCAATAAAATCACAGCATGTTTGCATATTAAGTACTTTGAAGAAAAAATTCATAATCTTATAGTTTAATTATACTTTCTGTTTCCTCTGCTTTCCCCCCTTTCTATTCTCTCAGTAGTGTTTTCAAAAATATCACTTTTATGAATGCCCAAAACCTATATTAAATCCTTGAACTTTATCCTTAAGCTATGAATAGTACTGGGGGGGCTCTCGTAAATAACCTTCTTGTCTACCCAGGTTCTGAAAACACTGATAATAAAAATAGCAAAATACGAAAGCCAAAATGTCTGTTTTCTTACTGAATAAGGGCACGCTACAGCAGTCACATCGTTAGGTCTGATGGCAAGTGGCTTGTTAAGAGCAAATTCCAGAATGGGACTGACTCATTTGCAGGCAGTACTGAACTGGGACCTGCCCAGGTAAGATTCTTGTCATGGGGAAACAGAACTGATGCCCTTTGCCATCAGGCTAACTCGCAGGAGGAAGAAGAGCAGAGCCAAACTCAGCACACCCAGTTGTTTTTTCCCATGCTGCCAGTGGAGTACATTTGTCCACCTCGGGGAGAGCAGAGTGAGTCAAGGGTTGGACAGTGGCCAGGAATGTGCCCAGGCAAGTCCCTCCCCTTCTGGCAAAGGACATTCCTTTCTAATGGGTGGCCAACAGAATGTTATTTATTGACATCTGGTGCATGTTAAACTGAAGTGACAGATTTGAATAGAAGTCCACAGAATATCATCGGTCTATCATTTAGAGCCATATGTAAATTATATAAATTCTAAAACATTTCTTTCTTGGCAAAGAAATGGTGTTTTCCTAATAAACAGTGCTCATTAAGGGACATGTTAAAGGATCACATTCCATCCAGTCAATATTAAGCATGTTGGAACTGGAACTTAAAGAACATCCCATTTGGTATTTTTACTGTGTTATTTATAAAGAGACATCAGCTAGTTTGTAAACTAGAACACATTTTTAAGACTGATTAAACGATTTTAACCAATTACTCTTCACAACAGGTATTAAAATAGGTCTACGGTATCTGTTTAAGCCAAGCCGAGCCAAACCAAACCAAACCAATAACATAATGTTCTGTCAACTGTCATGAGGAACTCCGAAACTTTGTTAATATGTTACTAGATCTCAAATATGCACTCTGTCATCTCTTGACATTAGGTTGTTTTTTTGTTACACAGATCTTTATTAGAATACTTAAAACTTAAGTCAATCTGTATGATAGAGTTTAAAGCCAAATAGACTTGGTTTATTTTGCATTGTTTTGTACTATGGAAGCAATATTTTACTTAATTTTTACAGTGGATCAAGAAAATAACTTTATGCCACTAGCATCCATAATGTCACGTGTACAAACAATGAAGGATTCTACAATTTTAATAATTGTTTTCAACACTCTTTACTAACATGATTTGTTAAAATGTCGGAATGAAACTAGAAACTGAATGCCTAAGGTCTGGGCCATCTAAAGGCTGTGGCCAGGTGAATGCTCTGTTGAAGCACTGATCATAAAGAGATCACCTCCTCAATTGTCCCCCTACCTCAGAACCATCTGTGGGTCTCTGCAGGCCAGAGAGGAGCAGCAGGAATGGCAGCAGGCCTCCAAGGAGCCAGATTCTTATCACTGTAGGAGCTGCAGTAGTTGGGAGAAGAATCTTCTTGCATCTGTTCATCAATGGACCCCATTTGCTTGTATCACAAGTGCTTCTCCTTTGCCCTTGCATCTTCATCCTGAGATGAATTCTCAGCGTTCTCTCTTGAGGTTTTCGTTCGGTCTCAGCAGGAACCTTTTTTGCTTTTGTCTATGCTGAGCAACTTCTGTTGCCCACCAACAACTAATAGCTTGTCTGAGGGAAGAAATCAACTCCAACTTCTTTGCAAAACTGAAATCTCTGTGAAATAGCCAGATGTGTGCACCAAATAAGGGTTTCTAAAGAGAACCCAAGTTACTTTTCAATAAAAAAAAAAAAATCTCTGATCTAGTCTGTTTTCAGGGGAATGCCAAAGTCCTGTTAAGTGTCAGACTCAGCAGTTCAGCCTTCCCTTTCCCAGACAAACAGGAAAAAGCATGCTCTGTCCAGTGTCTGGGGCCAAGTAGCTTTATCTGGAGCCCCAGGCTTCCATCAAAGCTGATAAGATTGGCATGCGCAGGGCAGCTGGGAACGCGCCACCTCAAGGTGGGTGTCTATAGGCTCATCTGGCACTGCTGATAGGCCCTGCCCAGGACGGGCTGTCACAGAGCTAACTGTGTTTTAGGGTAATTGTCAAAAAGAAGGCGCTCTGTACTGCTTTTCCCTGGCACCTTTGAAATTCTCCAATCCAGAGATTGTACCTCTGGGTTCAAAGCTCTTCCCCCATTTTCACTTCTGAAGATATCAGGCTGTCTGTCCACACAATCCCAGTCTCCAGCGAATCCTAATGATGACTGTCAGGGGACTGTTTATGTAGAGCTGACATAAGTCAAAATAGGGTCCACTGTGCAAACTTAATCCAGCAGAGTTCTATTAAGCACTCTCTTTTAGATACTACCCTTTCTAGTCTGAACATCCTTCCTCTCTTCCCAACCCTTGATAAAATTATATTTTCTTGCAGATATTTTGTATTTATACTCTGGATTCATTATTTAAGAAACTAAAAGTTAGCAATCCTTGATAATTGTTTTTCTTGCAAATATTTACTTCTGGATTCAATTTTTAACTTTTAAGGTAAACTAAATGCTGTTCTTAAGTATTCTAGTATTTTTTGGCAACCTAAATCTTTTTTAATCTAAATTTTCTGATGATCATAGCAGTTCTGCCTCATTAACAAATATTCAGAATATTTAGAAAGCACAAAGGAGAAAAAATTACACATAACTCATCAGTTGGAGAAAGCCACTAATTAGGGTCTGGGTTTTGATTTATACACCCTTAGACATACACACACACATGTTTCTAGAACTAATATAGTATGCAGTTTTGCATACTGTTTATTCCCCTTAATATTTTTTTGTAAGCATGTCCCTATATAATTTAATATCATTGAAACATTTTTCAAAAAAGGTTCACTGTATTCCATTATATAGGTGCTGCCACATAATGGAATAGCATGGGTGGATCCACAGACTGTACAGTCTCAGAAAAAGATTGATAAGTGACTAGAACATGGACTCTTGAATAAGACATCTCAGTTCAATTCCTGGTACTCCCTCTTCCTAAATGTATGATCTTGGACAAGCTACTTAACCTCTCTGTCTCTCTGTTTCCTCATGTGTTGAATGGAGATAACAATAGTACCAACTTCATTTTAGTGTTGATACATTCTTAACCCTTAGAACAGCATCTGGCATCTAGAACTTTTCCAATAAATAAAACCAATTGTTATTATTTGCACCAAAGTTTATTTAATAAATATCTTATATTTAGCTTGTTTTCAACTACATAAATCTTTGTGTGTTTCTCACAATTTTTAAGATGTAGCTCTAGAGATGTGACTACTGATCAATGGAATGCATGTTTTTCAGATTTAATGGTAACCACTAGCAGTGTGTGAAAATATCCCTTTAAGACTTCAAAAATTCTTAAGATTCCTTATTAGCAATTGTTACTTTGGAATATTGAGATGTCATGACGATAACTAGAATTAGAATATGAAAATTTGAATTATAGGTCTAGTTCTACCCACAATGTTGGCTGAAGTAACATTAAAAAACAAGTAATTTATGCTTAGCGTCAGTTTCCTTAACCTTATATAAAGTTGTCAGGCTTAAATAAGGTAAAACTTTTCTTTTTTTTTTTTTTAATTTATTTATTATTATTATACTTTAAGTTGTAGGGTACATGTGCATAACGTGCAGGTTTGTTACATATGTATACTTGTGCCATGTTGGTGTGCTGCACCCATCAACTCATCATTTACATCAGGTATAACTCCCAATGCAATCCCTCCCCCCTCCCCCCTCCCCATGATAGGCCCCGGTGTGTGATGTTCCCCTTCCTGAGTCCGAGTGATCTCATTGTTCAGTTCCCACCTATGAGTGAGAACATGCGGTGTTTGGTTTTCTGTTCTTGTGATAGTTTGCTAAGAATGATGGTTTCCAGCTGCATCCATGTCCCTACAAAGGACACAAACTCATCCTTTTTTATGGCTGCATAGTATTCCATGGTGTATATGTGCCACATTTTCTTAATCCAGTCTGTCACTGATGGACATTTGGGTTGATTCCAAGTCTTTGCTATTGTGAATAGTGCTGCAATAAACATACGTGTGCATGTGTCCTTATAGCAGCATAATTTATAATCCTTTGGGTATATCCCCAGTAATGGGATGGCTGGGTCATATGGTACATCTAGTTCTAGATCCTTGAGGAATCGCCATACTGTTTTCCATAATGGTTGAACTAGTTTACAATCCCACCAACAGTGTAAAAGTGTTCCTATTTCTCCACATCCTCTCCAGCACCTGTTGTTTCCTGACTTTTTAATGATCGCCATTCTAACTGGTGTGAGATGGTATCTCATTGTGGTTTTGATTTGCATTTCTCTGATGGCCAGTGATGATGAGCATTTTTTCATGTGTCTGTTGGCTGTATGAATGTCTTCTTTTGAGAAATGTCTGTTCATATCCTTTGCCCACTTTTTGATGGGGTTGTTTGTTTTTTTCTTGTAAATTTGTTTGAGTTCTTTGTAGGTTCTGGATATTAGCCCTTTGTCAGATGAGTAGACTGCAAAAATTTTCTCCCATTCTGTAGGTTGCCTGTTGACTCTGATGGTAGTTTCTTTTGCTGTGCAGAAGCTCTTTAGTTTAATTAGATCCCATTTGTCAATTTTGGCTTTTGCTGCCGTTGCTTTTGGTGTTTTAGACATGAAGTCTTTGCCCATGCCTATGTCCTGAATGGTACTACCTAGGTTTTCCTCTAGGATTTTTATGGTATTAGGTCTAACATTTAAGTCTCTAATCCATCTTGAATTAATTTTCGTATAAGGAGTAAGGAAAGGATCCAGTTTCAGCTTTCTACTTACGGCTAGCCAATTTTCCCAACACCATTTATTAAATAGGGAATCCTTTCCCCATTTCTTGTTTCTCTCAGGTTTGTCAAAGATCAGATGGCTGTAGATGTGTGGTATTATTTCTGAGGACTCTGTTCTGTTCCATTGGTCTATATCTCTGTTTTGGTACCAGTACCATGCTGTTTTGGTTACTGTAGCCTTGTAGTATAGTTTGAAGTCAGGTAGCGTGATGCCTCCAGCTTTGTTCTTTTGACTTAGGATTGTCTTGGAGATGCGGGCTCTTTTTTGGTTCCATATGAACTTTAAAGCAGTTTTTTCCAATTCTGTGAAGAAAGTCATTGGTAGCTTGATGGGGATGGCATTGAATCTATAAATAACCTTGGGCAGTATGGCCATTTTCACGATATTGATTCTTCCTATCCATGAGCATGGTATGTTCTTCCATTTGTTTGTGTCCTCTTTTATTTCACTGAGCAGTGGTTTGTAGTTCTCCTTGAAGAGGTCCTTTACATCCCTTGTAAGTTGGATTCCTAGGTATTTTATTCTCTTTGAAGCAATTGTGAATGGAAGTTCATTCCTGATTTGGCTCTCTGTTTGTCTGTTACTGGTGTATAAGAATGCTTGTGATTTTTGCACATTAATTTTGTATCCTGAGACTTTGCTGAAGTTGCTTATCAGCTTAAGGAGATTTTGGGCTGAGACAATGGGGTTTTCTAAATATACAATCATGTCATCTGCAAACAGGGACAATTTGACTTCTTCTTTTCCTAACTGAATACCCTTGATTTCCTTCTCTTGCCTAACTGCCCTAGCCAGAACTTCCAACACTATGTTGAATAGGAGTGGTGAGAGAGGGCATCCCTGTCTTGTGCCAGTTTTCAAAGGGAATTTTTCCAGTTTTTGCCCATTCAGGGTGATATTGGCTGTGGGTTTGTCATAAATAGCTCTTATTATTTTGACGTACGTTCCATCAATACCGAATTTATTGAGCGTTTTTAGCATGAAGGGCTGTTGCATTTTGTCAAAAGCCTTTTCTGCATCTATTGAGATAATCATGTGGTTCTTGTCTTTGGTTCTGTTTATATGCTGGATTATGTTTATTGATTTGCGAACGTTGAACCAGCCTTGCATCCCAGGGATGAAGCCCACTTGATCATGGTGGATAAGCTTTTTGATGTGTTGCTGAATCCGGTTTGCCAGTATTTTATTGAGGATTTTTGCATCGATGTTCATCAGGGATATTGGTCTAAAATTCTCTTTTTTTGTTGTGTCTCTGCCAGGCTTTGGTATCAGGATGATGTTGGCCTCATAAAATGAGTTAGGGAGGATTCCCTCTTTTTCTATTGATTGGAATAGTTTCAGAAGGAATGGTACCAACTCTTCCTTGTACCTCTGGTAGAATTCAGCTGTGAATCCATCTGGTCCTGGACTTTTTTTGGTTGGTAGGCTATTAATTATTGCCTCAATTTCAGAGCCTGCTATTGGTCTATTCAGGGATTCAACTTCTTCCTGGTTTAGTCTTGGAAGAGTGTAAGTGTCCAGGAAATTATCCATTTCTTCTAGATTTTCCAGTTTATTTGCATAGAGGTGTTTATAGTATTCTCTGATGGTAGTTTGTATTTCTGTGCGGTCGGTGGTGATATCCCCTTTATCATTTTTAATTGCGTCGATTTGATTCTTCTCTCTTTTCTTCTTTATTAGTCTTGCTAGTGGTCTGTCAATTTTGTTGATCTTTTCAAAAAACCAACTCCTGGATTCATTGATTTTTTGGAGGGTTTTTTGTGTCTCTATCTCCTTCAGTTCTGCTCTGATCTTAGTTATTTCTTGCCTTCTGCTAGCTTTCGAATGTGTTTGCTTTTGCTTCTCTAGTTCTTTTAATTGCGATGTTAGAGTGTCAATTTTAGATCTTTCCTGCTTTCTCTTGTGGGCATTTAGTGCTATAAATTTCCCTCTACACACTGCTTTAAATGTGTCCCAGAGATTCTGGTATGTTGTATCTTTGTTCTCATTGGTTTCAAAGAACATCTTTATTTCTGCCTTCATTTTGTTATGTACCCAGTAGTCATTCAGGAGCAGGTTGTTCAGTTTCCATGTAGTTGAGCGGTTTTGATTGAGTTTCTTAGTCCTGAGTTCTAGTTTGATTGCACTGTGGTCTGAGAGACAGTTTGTTATAATTTCTGTTCTTGTACATTTGCTGAGGAGTGCTTTACTTCCAATTACGTGGTCAATTTTGGAGGAAGTACAATGTGGTGCTGAGAAGAATGTATATTCTGTTGATTTGGGGTGGAGAGTTCTATAGATGTCTATTAGGTCTGCTTGCTGCAGAGATGAGTTCAATTCCTGGATATCCTTGTTAACTTTCTGTCTCGTTGATCTGTCTAATGTTGACAGTGGAGTGTTGAAGTCTCCCATTATTATTGTATGGGAGTCTAAGTCTCTTTGTAAGTCTCTAAGGACTTGCTTTATGAATCTGGGTGCTCCTGTATTGGGTGCATATATATTTAGGATAGTTAGCTCTTCCTGTTGAATTGATCCCTTTACCATTATGTAATGGCCTTCTTTGTCTCTTTTGATCTTTGATGGTTTAAAGTCTGTTTTATCAGAGACTAGTATTGCAACCCCCGCTTTTTTTTGTTCTCCATTTGCTTGGTAAATCTTCCTCCATCCCTTTATTTTGAGCCTATGTATGTCTCTGCGTGTGAGATGGGTCTCCTGAATACAGCAGACTGATGGGTCTTGACTCTTTATCCAGTTTGCCAGTCTGTGTCTTTTAATTGGAGCATTTAGTCCATTTACATTTAAGGTTAAGATTGTTATATGTGAACTTGATCCTGCCATTATGATATTAACTGGTTACTTTGCTCATTAGTTGATGCAGTTTCTTCCTAGCCTCGATGGTCTTTACATTTTGGCATGTTTTTGCAATGGCTGGTACCGGTTGTTCCTTTCCATGTTTAGTGCTTCTTCAGGGTCTCTTGTAAGGCAGGCCTAGTGGTGACAAAATCTCTAAGCATTTGCTTATCTGTAAAGGATTTTATTTCTCCTTCACTTATGAAACTTAGTTTGGCTGGATATGAAATTCTGGGTTGAAAATTCTTTTCTTTTCTTTTTTTTTTTTTTTTTTGAGAGGGAGTCTCGCGCTGTCACCCGGGCTGGAGTGTAGTGGCCGGATCTCAGCTCACTGCAAGCTCTGCCTCCCGGGTTTACGCCATTCTCCTGCCTCAGCCTCCCGAGTAGCTGGGACTACAGGCGCCCGCCACCTCGCCCGGCTATTTTTTTGTATTTTTTAGTAGAGACGGGGTTTTTCTTTAAGAATGTTGAATATTGGCCCCCACTGTCTTCTGGCTTGTAGAGTTTCTGCCGAGAGATCTGCTGTTAGTCTGATGGGCTTCCCTTTGTTGGTAACCCGACCTTTCTCTCTGGCTGCCCTTAAGATTTTTTCCTTCATTTCAACTTTGGTGAATCTGGCAATTATGTGTCTTGGAGTTGCTCTTCTCGAGGAGTATCTTTGTGGCGTTCTCTGTATTTCCTGGATTTGAATGTTGGCCTGCCCTACTAGGTTGGGGAAGTTCTCCTGGATGATATCCTGAAGAGTGTTTTCCAACTTGGTTCCATTTTCCCCCTCACTTTCAGGCACCCCAATCAGACGTAGATTTGGTCTTTTTACATAATCCCATACTTCTTGCAGGCTTTGTTCATTTCTTTTTCTTCTTTTTTCTTTTGGTTTCTCTTCTCGCTTCATTTCATTCATTTGATCCTCAATCGCTGATACTCTTTCTTCCAGTTGATCGAGTCAGTTACTGAAGCTTGTGCATTTGTCACGTATTTCTCGTGTCATGGTTTTCATCTCTTTCATTTCGTTTATGACCTTCTCTGCATTAATTACTCTAGCCATCAATTCTTCCACTTTTTTTTCAAGATTTTTAGTTTCTTTGCGCTGGGTACGTAATTCCTCCTTTAGCTCTGAGAAGTTTGATGGACTGAAGCCTTCTTCTCTCATCTCGTCAAAGTCATTCTCCGTCCAGCTTTGATCCGTTGCTGGCGATGAGCTGCGCTCCTTTGCTGGGGGAGATGCGCTCTTATTTTTTGAATTTCCAGCTTTTCTGCCCTGCTTTTTCCCCATCTTTGTGGTTTTATCTGCCTCTGGTCTTTGATGATGGTGATGTACTGATGGGGTTTTGGTGTAGGTGTCCTTCCTGTTTGATAGTTTTCCTTCTAACAGTCAGGACCCTCAGCTGTGGGTCTGTTGGAGATTGCTTGAGGTCCACTCCAGACCCTGTTTGCCTGGGTATCAGCAGCAGAGGCTGCAGAAGATAGAATATTTCTGAACAGCGAGTGTACCTGTCTGATTCTTGCTTTGGAAGCTTCCTCTCAGGGGTGTACTCCACCCTGTGAGGTGTGGGGTGTCAGACTGCCCCTAGTGTGGGATGTCTCCCAGTTAGGCTACTCAGGGGTCAGGGACCCACTTGAGCAGGGAGTCTGTCCCTTCTCAGATCTCAACCTCCGTGTTGGGAGATCCACTGCTCTCTTCAAAGCTGTCAGACAGAGTCGTTTGCGTCTGCAGAGGTCTCTGCTGCGTTTGTTATTGTTTACTGTGCCCTGTCCCCAGAGGTGGAGTCTACAGACACAGGCAGGTTTCCTTGAGCTGCTGTGAGCTCCACCCAGTTCGAGCTTCCCAGCAGCTTTGTTTACCTACTTAAGCCTCAGCAATGGCGGGCGCCCCTCCCCCAGCCTCGCTGCTGCCTTGCCGGTAGATCACAGACTGCTGTGCTAGCAATGAGGGAGGCTCCGTGGGTGTGGGACCCTCCCGGCCAGGTGTGGGATATGATCTCCTGGTGTGCCTGTTTGCTTAAAGTGCAGTATTGGGGTGGGAGTTACCCGATTTTCCAGGTGTTGTGTGTCAGTTCCCCTGGCTAGGAAAAGGGATTCCCTTCCCCCTTGCGCTTCCCAGGTGAGGCAATGCCTCGCCCTGCTTCAGCTCTCGCTGGTCGGGCTGCAGCAGCTGACCAGCACCGATCCTCCGGCACTCCCCAGTGAGATGAACCCAGTACCTCAGTTGAAAATGCAGAAATCACCGGTCTTCTGTGTCGCTTGCGCTGGGAGTTGGAGACTGGAGCTGTTCCTATTCGGCCATCTTGCTCCGCCCCCAAAACTTTTCTTTTATTGAGCAAGTACTGTACTTCAAAACCTTTTTGCGTGTTAACCCACGGGACAACCATGAGGAGATATTTTAACTTTTCCTTTATAAATGTGGTTGTTGAGGCCCTGTGAAGTTAAATAACTTTTCAGTAACCACAGGTGCTGTCCCCTGAAGCCCACGATCTTAAAACACTAAAAGAGTGTAAGTGTTATTTTATTATTATCTTCTATAAAGGTTTTGCTATTTTTCCTATCGTGACTGCCACTTCCAGGATAAGACCACTGGAGGGCAGCAGAAAACTTTGTAACTCTTTATACCACTCAGTCTAAAAGAGGGAGAAAAGACAAGGGAATGGGACAGGGAGCAGGGAGGGGGAGAGAAAGAGAGAGAGAGAGAGAAAGAGAGCGAGAGAGGGAGAAAGATGGGGGTGGGAGAGTGAGGGAGGGACAGAGGGAGGGAGAGAGAGAAGCGGGAGAGAGAGATAGAGAGATTGAGAGAGACAGAAAGAGACAGAGAGAGAACCATCAGTGAAAACAACTGGCGTAGGGAAAAGCCCAAGGTCTGGTGTATATGTGAACATATTTGAATTAAAATGAAAAGAAAAGTTTTCTGACAATATTTGGAGTCAATAAAAAGTCATCTTTTGCCTTAAGGGCTGTCTTATTAAGATTCTCATGTAATAATTTAATATTAGTTAATTTAGAGTTTGGGGTGCATTCAGTTATCATTTAATGAAACTTGATTCTTCAAAATGCAGTTTATTTGTGCTGTCTTGATGGGTTGGGTTTTGAAGTAGCACAGACCTTGTGTTGGAATTTTACTTCCATCACTTCCTACCTTTGTGAGTTAGAACGAATTACACTAATTCTCAAGTTGCATTTTCTTCATATGTAAAAGTAGAGACGGTAACACCAGTCTTGCAGGGCTCTGTTGACAATGAAATGAAAGACCAACAACTCATAGGGTGTCCAACACAGTGAAAGTTAATTTTAATTTTTTTAAAGCAACTGTTTAAGAAGAGGTTTTGCTAATTTTCCAGATCTGTTTTCTGGAATAAATTCTAGACGTTCTAGCTTGGTTTTCTAAACCTTCTATCAGAGAGTGGGTTGCAGTACTCACTAGACGGCCTTGCCCAGGGAAGAAACTTACCTTCTGCTACCAGCCTTAAGGTTTGACAATGACCTTTAGTAGTTCCTGTTTGGATCTTGTTGAACTCCTTCAGGTCTGTGTCTAAATTTCATAGGAGTGTTTTATTGCCAGAAGTACTTGTTATTCACAGGACAGTTGTTTGAATAGTGACCCCATAATTTGGTAGGCAAAATGGGTTTGTGGAGTTATCTACGTTTTAACTTATCAGTCCTTCCTTAACTCTTAACACTCTTACAGAAGTGAGCAAAGCTCCCTGAGTGATTTCACACTTTTATAACTTTTTGTTTAGATAACATTTCATGCCTACACAAAAGGTGCAAGATTAGAAGGAATTCTGATACACCATCCAAATTAATCAGTTGTTAATATTTTACCCCAATTGCTCTATCATTCTCTCTTTATCTAAACAACTTGAGAATCAGTTGCAGACATCATGCTCTTTTACCCTTAAATACCTCAGCATTTATTTCATAAAACAAGGACATTCTCCTATATAACCACAGTTAATTACAAATATCATTTATATAATATTGTTGTCTAATCGATAGTTCATAGTCAAATTTATTAACTGTTCCTATAACGTCCTTTATGGCTCTTCCCAGGATCACAATTTGCACTTAGTTGTCGAGTCTCTGTAGTCTCTTTAAGCGGCAATACTTCCTCAGTGTTTATTTTGCCTTTTGACCTTGGCAGATTTGAAAAACATCGGTCAGTTATTTTGTGGAATGTCTGCTAATTGGGGCTTGCACATTATTTCCTGGTAATTAGATTCAGATTATGCAGTTCTGGCAGGGAAATCACAGGGAGATGTTTTACCATTCTCAGGAGACTTTTGCATCTATTATTTTCATACATTTTGCAATAATAATTATGAAAGCAATTGCTTTATGATAGTATCTGGTTGCTTCGTTTTATATTGATTATCAGATCATGTTATTTACCCTTCCTTTTTCTCACTTTTTTCTTTAAAAGCACAGGATCTTAGTATCAGGAAAGAGCTTTGTTTTCCTTATCGTTCCCCCCCATCACTCCTCTGTGAATCTCCTCCTCAACATTGTTGACAGAGCAACTTCTGCTGCATGTGCCCTCACAACAGCTAGCATTCTGTAAGTGTTTGTTGAATGAATGAGTGAATGGATAAATGCTTCCAAATTTCAGTAGCTTGGGTACCATCGCCAAGAAGGCCTTTTATTCTGGGAGAGATACAGCAGAATTTCTAGTGGTGCATAAGAGATTCTGAGGCCCAGGCTCACAGAAAAGACATTTGCCCAAGGACTATGCCGGAGTCTGTCCAAATCCTGGGGACACAATGGGCAGCAGAAGATCTTACTTAACTCAGGGACCGTCTCAGCACTTGGGTAGAACAGAGTGATTGGGAATACAAGGCAAGGGAGTAGCCATCCTTTCACGCATTTGAAAACAATATATTTGCTGAGCATGAGCTGTGCATGAGGCTCTGGGGATTCAGCTATAACCAACCAGATATGGTCCTAGCTCTCTAGGAACTTAGATTTGTGCAATTTAGAAGGTCAGCTCATGGTAACAGGGGCCTAGCAGTTAGGAGGAGATTCTGGCAAAAAGCTCCATTTCCCAAAGGGAATTTAAAAAAAGAGAGTACTAGGCACATTAATTTGCTGGAGAATGGGGATTAGAAATGGGGTCTTAATTTCCAAATCATCCATTTTTCGTGGAGAGTAGAAGCTCTAAGCTTTTCGAGGCATAGTGAGGACTAAGAGAACTGGAAGTTACTTACATTTCTAGGGAGGAGCTGTGATCCCAAATAAGTCTGGGATCATGTTCCTCAATGAAAAGCGTAGTGACTGAGAGGACCCAGCATGCAATGCCCAGGCGCTGGGCCCAGCTCCTGCTGAGGCTTGAGGGCATGTGAGGCTTCACGTGAGGCCGTCTGCACACAGGGCAGGGCTGAGCTTTTAGAGGTGGAATGAGTGGGTCCGTCTTTGGGAAACAAGATGGCAGAAACGGGAGATTAAGCGAGGGAAGAGTAGCATGATGACATGAGCACCCCTGCAATCTCCTTCTAGTTAATTTTCCTACATTTCTGTGTTTTAAAAAAAGAATTTTGTGTGTGTATGGGTGTGCGCGTGCACATGTATGTGTGACAATATAGTCTTTGGGGGGCAAGTATTGCTTCAAAATCTGGAGTTTCTATTGCATTGTGTTTTTCTATTTTCAGCATCTCCTCCACTTTGGCATTCGTTTTGGTGGAATCCTTGGTTGTTTCTCATGTATGTTGAACTTGCTGAGCAGACCAAGGTTTCCCACCAGCAGCAGTGGCAGCAGCAGCAGCAGCAATTCTCTATGTTCCATGGATTAGTGGTTGTAAATTTACTTCTACACTTATGTTAGCACCCAGACTTAATTAGAATTAAGCTACCTCTCTTCGGGTATGATGGCTTTATATTAAATAATCCTTTGTTTATACATTTCTATTTTGTTCACTAAGAGGCAATGAACTGAAGGCCTTTTTACCAGATTTTTTATCTGCACCCTGTGTAGTCAAACTCCTTCTTTTATTTCCATGTGTCTCTACTATACTGGACAGAGGGGCACAATTCAGTGAGGATGGACCTCGCTTTTCTCTGGATAGATCACGGCGAGTAAATGCTTCGTGTGGCTCAGAAGTCTGCCTTTTGAAGGTTTTCTAACTTATTATCCCGCCAAACTTAATAGCTCTTGCCCCATTCCCTATTTTCCTGGGATCACAAGCTACTCCCTAGAAATAAAGTTAATTTTTAGCATCTTTGTCCTGACTGTATCTTGAACAATTTGTAGCTTCTGTTCACTACTAGAAATTGATGGCTTTTCTCTTCCACCCAGCTGTAGCTTCTTTGTGAAGGAAGACACAGCGTGGCTTCAATGTCTGTTACTGTTCCTGGGGAGGTGGGAAGAGTGAGCTACCTTTTTATGGATACAGTGGGTTTTAAATTTGTACTATAGCTGTTTTCCTCTTAGGTTCCATGAGTATCTGAAGTTAAATCCATTCTACCAGTTTAAAGATTGATTTTCTTTAAAAAAAACTCTTGTCTACTTGAGAAATTAATATTACATTCATAAACATAAAATTGATCACATTCTTATAAAATTCATAACCCTGGCTTCCTGCTAACAGAGATTTTGCTCCTACCTTGCTCCGACACATGTCACAATCTTCTTGCATTCACTAATAATGAATGGTACAAACATAAATCACATTTCTCTAATCACTACTTTTTTGTTTTCACTGACTGGAGGGGAAAATGTTTCAGTCCACCTTACCCCAGAAGTAATAACATATCAAATAACACTTACTACATCAGTTTCATTGAATCCAAATTCATTCACTGTTATTTAGAATGTTTCTGGTCTGCGGGGGCCAAGTCTCTCTCGTTGCTCTTTTCTAACGTTTGAAGATGCTATTCTGTTCTTCCAAGTTTTCCCTTTCCAGACTCAACATTCTGACTCAACTTTTCCTCAGAGGGCACAGTTTCCAGACTATCATCCTGGCCATCTTTCTCTTTCTGAATTCCAGTAAGCCAATGACCCTTGTAAAATACAGCAACAAGACACTCCACATGTGTCTCATCTGTGGGACTAAAGGCTTCCTTTGTTCTGAACACTTTGCTTCCACTGATGTTATTATAACCTAAGGCAGAGCAGCTTATTTGGGGGCAATTATGTCATCATTTGACTCACTAAATTTGCACCTGATAAAAATCATCAGTCATTACCATATGAACTTCTATTAGTAAGTCAGCTCTCACCAATTCTATGCACCTGTAAATTTGAAGTAGATTTGTTAAGCCCAATTTTAGAACCTTACATTTATGCATATTAAGTCTCTTTATTTTAACCTGTCAAGCACCTCATGAATCTTAATATGAAGTATATTAGCAATAACTCTTGATTTAGTTTCATGAAAGAAAACCAGAATACTCTTCTTTTTATATCTTCATTCCAAACCTTAAAATATTAAAATCAGCACAGGACTAAGTAGAGATTTCTGGCCATGACAATAAGAATTTCCTTTTAGGTCGAAAATGATGCATTTTAAAGCTCTTTTTAGTTATCGATCAACCAGTTCTGCTTAACCAGGTTTGAACACATAATTCTGCTAATATCTTAATTAGGAAATTCAACTTGTCAGTTGAATTCTAAAGACATTTTTGGTTTAGCATGCATAATTTTAAAAATATTTGTATGCCCTCAGATAGTCAAGCATTCTTCATTTACTCATAATTCACACCTTTCACCCTTAGACTATTTTGATCACGTATATTCTCCACCTGAACTTTGTAGGCATTTGAGTTTGCCAGCGCTATCCGAATTATTCCATTTAGGATATAGAAACCTTTAAAGCATGTCACCCCTAGCCTAAAAATGAGAGGAAAAGCTATATAACTTATAAAATCACAAATTTTCTTGAATCTGTGAAAAAGCTGAGATCACAAGACAACCAGGTTAACTGAATTTCAAAGGGCAACAGGCCCTCTGAGGAGAGATGGGGCACATGAATTGCTACATCTTTGTGGAAGTAGAGAAAGAGGCAGCTGTCTTAAGAGTGGGTAAAAAATAAGCAGCTAAAATTTTAACAAATTCTTAAAGGTCCAGTGTTAGGCTAGTGAGACAGTTCAGAATCTTCTAGAGATCTAGACTCAAGAAGAATAGACACTCATTCTCAAATCCTTTTCCATAAGGCTCCATGAGGAATTCACAAGAAAGATTGGAGACAGGCCGGAGACCTGAGAAATTCGTTTTCTGAGATGAAAGCAGGTACAAAGCCTTCACTATTCTCTGTTTCTGCTGTTATTCGAAGCAAAAGCCATGTGCCCTGGGGGAGGGCCAAGGGCACTTGTCTGGTTCAGCAACCTGCAATCAAACAAAGCAGAGAGGTCAGCTGCCACCAGGGCAGAGCAGAAACTCTCCACGCAAGACCTTTCTTAGACACAAGGCGGAGTTTGCTGTGGGGGTGAGAAGGGAAGATGGAGGAGGGGGAGGAGTACTGAGAAAGCCCCAGGCCATGGCCCAGGCACAAGAGTCCTTCCTTAGTTTGAGGCTATACCAGGGAAACCCCTTGCCCTGTCTTATAACGAGCCTGGCAGCAAGTAACAAGCAGGCAACACTAGACTACTGCAGAGGGACGCGTATGCCTGTGGAGAGGCATGCTGGGCCTGCTGCAAGCTGAACACAGAACCGAAACAGAAGAAAGCCCTCAGGTGTCTCAGACTCCACAATAGACACAAGGTAAAAGCAATCCGCAGCTGGAGGAGTTTGAAGCTGTGGTGCACTGAAGGCAAATAGAGCCAAACAAAACCGAAACCCAGCCCAACTACTGACTAGATCGACTCAACTCCCATACTAATTGCCTGAAAGAAGAAGATATGTGTCTGTTTCAGGGTATAGATACTATTTACCTCAGTCTTTATTGTTTTTCTACCCACAGCATGCAACATTTAATTATGAATTATGGGCCGGGAGTTACAGCTCATGCCTATAATCCCAGCACTTTTGAAGGCTGAGACAGGAGGATGGCTTGAGGTCAGGAGTTTGAGATCAGCTTGAATAACATAGTGAGATTCCATCTTTGCAGTAAAATTAAAAATTATTCAGGCTTGGTGGCATACACCTGTGGTCTCAGCTACTTGAGAGGCCAAGACAGGAGGATCCCTTGAGCTCAAGAAGTCAAGGCTGCAGTGAGCTATGATCACACCACTGCACTCCAACCTGAGTGACAGAGTAAGACCCTATCTCAAAAAAAGAAAAAATTATGACACTCATACAAAAACGAGACAAACAATCCATTGTCAAGAGATAAAGCAATCCACAGAACCATACTCAGAGACTGTCCAGACTGGAGACGTTAGACAGGGATTTTAAAATGACTATGATTGATGGGTTAAAGTCATCATGAAAGTTTGTCAAATGCTTTCCTAAAATCTAGACTTAACATATCCTAATTTTCCTAAAGCAGTTGACATTTTAAGAATTGGTATCTGTAGTTCTGGCCATTTTTTTTTTAACTTCTTGGAGTTTATTTCATTAGAAACTGGTCTATAATATCTATTAACTTAAATTTCTTCATGCTAAATCATCATGTTTGCTTAATGCTCCAGGTAACACAAAGCAAACAAAAGATTCAGACCAGGTCTTCTCCCCTTCTCCTCCTCCTTCTCCTTCTCCCACTCCCACTCCCCCTTCCCCTCCCCCACACGCTCTCCCTCCCCTTCCCCCACACACTCCCTCTCCCCCTGCCCCCTCCCCACTCCCTCTCCTCCTCCTCCTCCTTCTTCTTTTTGAGATAGGGTCTTGTTTTGTCACCCAGGCTGGCGTGCAAAGATGTGCTCACAGCTCACTGCAGCCTCGAACTCTGGGGCTCAAGTAATCCCCTCACCTCAGCCTCCCAAGTAGCTAGGACTACAGACACATGTCACTATGCCCAGCTGATTTTTAAAGTTTTTGTAGAGGTGGAGTCTCACTCTGTTGTCCAGCCTGGTCTTGAGCTCCTGGGCTCAAGTGATCCTCCAACCTCAGCCTTCCAAACTACTGGGATTACAGGGGTGAGCCACTGCATCGGGCCCAGACCGGCTCTTCTGACTGCAGTCAATGATTCTTTGCATGAAACTACACTATAGTTAGCTGTAGGTGATTCTCTAGAACAATACTAGCTGCAGCTAATATTTACTGCTATTGATATTTACGTCAGATATTGTGCTAAATACTGCACATGTTTTATCTCATTCAATTCCCCAACCACCCTTTTTTAAATAGTGTAATCAATACTCTAACTGCTGATGAACTGAGGATTAAAGCAACTAAAATAACTTTCAGCCTTCTTACCCTGTCTCTGTTGTCTCTTGTTTTCCATATCCTTTGTTGGGGTGAGGTGAGTGGGGAGCTGTTTGTCCCTTTTGTCCTCACTCCCCTGACCTGCATTGATGAGCCCACATGCTCTGAAATTTATTTTCCGGAAGCGGTGGTACAGGCTTGTTTCTTTTCTAGCTGGCCGACTTTTCTGTGTTTGGTTCTTTTTCACATAAACTGTTGGACCTAGTGGCTCTTTTCTGATTAAGTTTACTTTTCTGAATTCGATAGCTCAAGTTATAGGCCCTCATGTGCATGTTTATGATTCTCTGCTCCAGTCTAGATGAATTCCAGACATGGTTTTAGCATCTCTTGGTGAGCGCTGTAGTCTTGATCCTCAATGAAATTGTATTTTTCAAGTCCCTGCATGATCAAAGGACACAGTTGTTTAGGAGATGGGCAGATTCAGGCTTCAATCCTGATTCTACTTTTTCTAGTCCAACTACTTTGAGCATATTATTTAACATCTCTAAGTCTCAGCTTACACTTTGGAAAATGGAGATAACATTATCTGTCTCAAATGGTCATTAGAACTGAATGAATAAAGTTCGTAAAGTGTTTAGGACACTGTCTGTTACTACCTAGGGAGTGCTCACTAAATATGGCAGTTATTATTATTGTTTTTAATACTATGATTATTATTCTTTAGAAAGAGGTTGGCTAGATCCAAATTGATACATTCGGTGTTCTTAGCCTTATAATCCAGTAAGTTAATCAAATCAGTCACAATCATCTAAATGCACAACAGTTTCTTGACAAATGTACCTCACTTTTCATATATCCATGTTTTCAGTTGAATTTAATTAGTTGAGTGGCTGCCTGGCAAAGACTTTGGGGAGTGGGTAGATGGGAAAGAGATTTAAGTATCAGATGAGAGGCCTTTAGGATTTTTTTTTTCAAATTTAAATAAAGGTCCTTTTTTTAAAAAAAATTTAAATTATGTAATTCTTTTTAGTTGCAACAGCTCGTGTTTTGGATTTTTTTTTTTGTTTGTTTGTTTATTTTTAGAGACAGGGTCTCTGTTGCCCAGGCTTTAGTGTAGCAGCATGATTGTAGCTAACTGCAGCCCCGAATTCTCAAGACATCTTGCCTCCCCAGCTGTCAAAGTAGCTGTGACAACAGGCACACACCACGCCCAGCTAATTTTTCCATTACCTTGCAAAGATGGGGTCTTGCTGTGTTGCCTCAGCCTCCCAAAGTGCTGTGATTACAGGCATGAGCCCCGTACTGGGCTGCTTACCATTTTTTATGTTCATTTTTCCTGTTTTAGGCAAGCATGGATATTGTTAAGAATTAATTTTTTTAATAGAAGAAAATACCTATGAGAGCTTTTGTACATTTCTCAAGTTGATGGTTTGTAAATCCAATGGATGTTTAACATATTTAATGATAAAAATGTTAGTTGAAAGGCAACATGTTACTGTCCAAATGTAGAGAAGAGTTAGAATGATATTTTAGCTGAAATATAATGTAAGTTTTCTGGACTCGGTGTAGGGTTTTACTGCATCATTTATATCTTTTTTTTCCTTAATTAAAAAAATACGCCTTTAGATGTTGTTTCAGACTGGGAGATCTTTGGGTAAAACTTTAATTGCTGTCAAGGAAAACATAATTTGCTGGCCAACTTAATATAACCACACGGTTCTACATTCATGTGAGTCGTGTACAAAAGCAGAACTGTACTGTAATATTGAGAAAGGAAAATTTTGGTCAAGCTGCTGCTTGTGGATCTTGACCATAGTTACATAAACATTGACATTTTGTGACTAATGGCCAGGAAAACAGCATTGTTTACATATTGGCCTAGCAGAACAGTTTACTATCGTTCTGTCAATAATTTGAATTGCAAGTTTCCAGAGCCAGTAGGGGCAGAAGAGCTGGGCAGCTAAGCACACGATTTTCTCTACTTGCTCACTCATGCCTGACATCCCCTAAACCAAACAGGGGCTAGGCTTTCAGGGTATAGCTAGAGAGGAATCTTACAAAGCAATTATCTATGGAAAAAGTCATATATGGACTTTCATGATCAGGGTACACATGACTGCAGATTACTCCCGAAGGAGATTTTTTACTGGGGTATAAGTCAAAGGGGATGACACAAGGTTACTTTATACCTGCAAGTAATGGATGGTGGTGAAAGGAAGAGCAAAGAAAAGGGAAATGAGAGACACTAGGAAAACAAATGTATTTTAGTATTTTACCTTAAATTACTTTTTTGTATAATGAAAAGTTTCCCATTCTCACATTTAGTTTAAAAGTGTTGAATTTTTAGAAAATATGGAGATACAGAAATTAATACAGTTTTCACATTTCTGTGTATTACATATAAGAAACTTCTATTTTAAAGACTGGTGTTAGAAGTTAAAACAACAAAAAAAGGAAATGATTTATATTCTGCTAACAAGTGGTGGATGTGTATATTTTTATAAGTTCTATAACAAGAAGTATGTAATAGTGTAGATAAAAATATCTAACCTAGCTCCTTTTTATACATATTTTCTTTTTTCATGTACTAAATACACACTTCGCAGTTTAAAAATTCTCATTTTTCAATTTAATCTTCATAGTAACCTAAAAAGTAGTTAGAATAGACAGTATTTGCCCTATTTCCCAGGTAAGGAAATTGAGGGCAAATAGGCTAAGTGACCTTGTTTTGTTTTTGTTTTTGTTTTGAGGCAGGGTCTCTCTCCGTCACCTAGGATGGAGAGCAATGGCACGATCATAGCTCACTGCACCCTCCTCCCAGGCTCAAGCAATCCCTCCACCTCAGCTTCCTGAGTAGCTGGGACTACAGGCGTGTGCCACCATGTCCAGCTATTTTTTATTTTTTGTAGAGTTGGGATTTCACCATGTTGCCCAGACGGGTCTCAAACTCCTGGGCTCAAGCAATCCTCCTGCCTTGGCCTCCCAAAGGCCTGGGATTACAGGCGTGAGCTGTGCCTGGCCAGCTAAGCGACTTTGTTAAGAAACACTTGACTAGTATGTGTTAGGACTATGTGTAAGACTTACATCTACTGTCTAGTGTCTTTAAGCCCGGTTTCTTTCTTTCTTTCTTTTTTTTTTTAAATTTCCAACTTTTATTTTAAGTTCAGGGGTACCTGTGCAGGTTTATTACATAGGTAAACATGTGCCATGGTGGTCTGCGGCACAGATCATCCCATCTTAATACCTGGGCTTAACACCCAGCTATTAAGCCCAGCATCTATTAGCTGTTCTTCCTGATCCTCTCCCTTCTTCCATCCCCCGCCCTTCGACAGGCTCTATTGTGTGTTGTTCCTTCCATGTGTCTACATGTTCTCATTATTTGGCTCCCACTTATAAGTGAGAACATGTGGTGTTTGCTTTTCTGTTCCTGTGTTAGTTTGCTAAGGATAAAGGCCTCTAACTCCATCCAGGACATCCAAAAGACACGATGTCATTCCTTTTTATGGCTGCATAGTATTCCATGGTGTATGCATACCACATTTTCTTTATCCGGTCTATTATTGATGAGCATTTAAGTTGATTCCATGTTTTTGCTATTGTGAATAGAGCTGCAATGAACGTATGCATGCAAGTGTCTTTATAGTCGAATGGTTTATATTCCTTTGGGACTATACCTGGCAACAGGATTGCTGGGTGGAATGGTGTTTCTGCCTCTAGGTCTTTAACAAATCACCACACTGTCTTCCACAATGGTTGAACTAATTTTTTTTTTTTTTTTTTTTTTTTTTTTTTTTTTTTTTTGAGACAGAGTCTTGCTTTGTCGCTCAGGCTGGAGTGCAGTGGTGCAATTTGGGTTCACTACAATCTTCACCTCCCAGGTTCAAGCGATTCCTATGCCTCAGCTGGGCACCACCGTGCCTGACTAATTTTTATGTTTTTAGTAGAGACGTGGTTTTGCCATATTGGCCAGGCTGGTCTCCAACTCCTGACCTCAAGTGATCTGCCCACCTTGGCCTCCCAAAGTGCTGGGATTACAGGCATGAGCCACTGTGCCCAGCCTGGTTGAACTAATTTACACTCACATCAACAGTGAGTGTTCCTTTTTCTCTACAAACTTGCCAGCATCTGCTGCTTTTTGACTTTTCAATAAGAGCCATTCTGACTGGTGTGAGATGATGTCTTGTTGTGGTTTTGATTTGCATTTCTCTAGTGATCAGTGATGTTGAGCTTTTATTCATATATTTGTTGGCTGCATGTATGTCTTCCTTTGAGATGTGTCTGTTCATGTCCTTTGCCCACTTTTTATGGGGTTGTCTTTTTTATGTAAGTTTGTTTAAGTTCCTTATAGATCCTGGATATTAGACCTTTGTTAGATGGATAGATTGCAAAATTTTTTCCCCATTCTGTAGGTTGTCTGTTTACTCTATTGATAGTCTGTCAATTTTTGCAAAAAAATTGCAATTTGCTTTTGCAAAAATTTGTCAATTTTTGCTTTTGTTGCAATTGCTTTTGGCATCTTCATCATGAAATCTTAGCCCATTCCTATGTCCTGAATGTTATTGCCTAGGTTTTCTTCTAGGGTTTTTATAGTTTTGGGTTTTACATTTAAGTCTAATCCATCTTGAGTTGGTTTTTGTATATGGTGTAAGGAAGGGGTCCAGTTTCAATTTTCTGCATATAGCTAGCCAGTTCTCCCAGCATCATTTATTAAATAGGGAATCCTTTCCCCATTGCTTGCTTTTTTTGGGTTTGTCAAAGATTAGATGGTTGTAGGTGTGTGGTCCTATTTCTGGGTTCTCTATTCTGTTCCATTGGTCCCTGTGTCTGTTCTTGTACCAGAACCATACTATTTTGATTACTGTAGCCCTGTAATATAGTTTGAAGTCATGTAGTGTGATGCCTCCAGGTTTGTTCTTTTTGCTTAGGATTGCCTTGGCAATTCGGGCTTTTTTTTGGGTTCCATATGAATTTTAAAATAGTTTTTTTTTTCTAATTCTGAGAAGAATGTCAATGGTAGTTTAATGGGAATAGCATTGAATCTATAAATGGCTTTGAGCAATATGGCCATTTTCACGCTATTGATTCTTCTTGTCTGTGAGCATGGAATATGTTTTCATTTGTGTCATCTCAGATTTCTCTGAGCAGTGGTTTGTAGTTCTCCTTGAAGAAGTCCTTCACTTCCCTTTTTAGCTGTATTCCTAGGTATTTTATTCTTTTTGTGGCAATTGTGAATGAGAGTTCATTCGCTATTTGGGACTGAGCTTACCTGTTTTTGGTGTCTAGAAATGCTATCAATTTTTGCACATTGATTTTTTATCCTGAGACTTTGCTCAAGTTGCTTATTAGCTTTAAAAGCTTTTGGGCTGAGATGATAGGGTTTTCTAGATATAGAATCATGCCATCTACACACAAAGGTAGTTTGACTTCCTGTCTTGCTATTTAAATGCCTTTGTTTATTTCTCTTGCCTGGTTGCCCTGGCCAGAACTTCCAATACTGTGTTGAATAGGAGTTGTGAGAGAGGGCAACCTTATCTTATGCTCGTTTTCAAGGGGAATGTTTCCAGCTTTTGCCCATTCCCGTATGTTATTGGCTATGGGTTTGTTATATATGGCTCTTATTATTTTGAGGTATATTCCTTCAATACCTACTTTATTGAGAGTTTTTGACATGAAGGGATGTTGAATTTTATTGAATGCCTTTTTTTCATCTATTGCGATAATCATGTGATTTTTGTCTTTAGTTCTGTTTATGTGATGAATCACATTTATTGATTTGCGTATGTTGAACCAGCCTTGCATATCAGGCATAAAGCCTACTTGATTGTGTTGGGTAAGCTTTTTGATGTTCTGCTGAATTTGGTTTGCCAGTATTTTATTGAGGATTTTTGCACTGATGTTCATCAAGGATATTTGTCTGAATTTTTTTTTTTTTTTTTTTTTTTAACTCTGCTGTGTTTTGGTATCATGTTTTGGATGATGCTGGCCTCAAAGAATGAGTTAGGAAGGAGTTCCTTCTTTTCATTTTTTTTTTGTAATAGTTTTGATAGGAATGGTATCAGCTCTTCTTTGTACCTCTGGTCGAATTTAGCTGTGAATCTTTCTTGTCCTGGACTTTTTTTGATTGGTAGGCTATTTATTACTGCCTCAATTACAGAACTCATTATTGGTCTATTCAGGGATTCAATTTCTTCCTGGTTAAGTCTTGGGAGGGTGTATGTGTCCAGGAATTTATCTATTTCTTCTAGATTTTCTAGTTTATGTGCATAGAGGTGTTTATAGTATTCTCTGATAGTTTGTATTTCTATGGGGTCAGTGGCAGTATCCTCCTTACAATTTCTAATTGTGTTTATTTGAATCTTCTCCATTTTCTTCTTCATTAATCTACGGAACAGTCTATTGCTTTTATTACTTTTTTCAAAAAACTACCTCCTGGATTCATTGATTTTTTGAAGGATTTTTCATGTCTCTATCTCCTTCAGTTCCACTCTGATCTTGGTTATTTCCTATTTCTTGTCTTCTGCTAACTTTGGTGTTTGTTTGCTCTTGGTTCTCTAATTATTTTAGTTGTGATGTTAGTTTTTTAACTTGAGATCTTTCTAGCTTTTGGATGAGGGCATTTAGTGCTATAAATTTCCCTCTTAACACTGCTTTAGCTGCATCACAGAGGTTCTGGTATGTTGTATCTTTGTTCTCATTAATTTCACAGAACTTCTTGATTTCTGCCTGAATTTCATTATTTACCCAAAAGTCATTCAGGAGCAGTTTGTTCAATTTCCACATAGTTGTATGGTTTCGAGTGAATTTCTTAATCTTGAGTTGTAATTTTATTGCAAACAGTTTAAGAGACTGTTTGTTATTATTTCAGTTCTTTGCATTTGCTGAGGAGTGTTTTACTTCCAGTTATGTGATCAATTTCAGAGTAAGTGCCCTATGGCACTGAGAAGAATGTATATTCTGTTGTTTTTAGATGGTGAGTTCTGTAGATATCTCTATCGGGTCCACTTAATCCAGAGCTGAGTTCTGGTCCTGAATGTCTTTGATAATTTTCTGTCTCAATGATCTAATATTGTCAGTGGGGTGTTAAAGTCTCCCATTATTATTGAGTGGGAGTCTATGTCTCTTTGAAAGTCTCTAATAACTTGCTTTATAAATCTGCATGCTCCTATATTGAGTGCATATATATTTAGGAGAGTTAGCTCTTCTTGTTGAATTGAACCCTTTACCACTATATAATGCCCTTCTTTATTGTCTTTTTTGATCTTTTTTTTTTTTTTTTTTTGGTGATTGTTGTTGTTGTTTGTTCATTTTGTTCTGAGACAGAGTCTCGCCCTGTCGTCCAGGCTGGAGTTCAGTGGCATGATCTTGGCTCACTGTAATCGTTGCCTCCTGGGTTCTAGCGATTCACCTGCCTCAGCCTTCTGAGTAGTTGGGACTACAAGCACATACCAGCACGCCTGGCTAATTTTTGTATTTTTAGTTGAAACAGGGTTTCACCATGTTGGCCAGGTTAGTCTCAACCTCCTGGCCTCAAGTGATCCACCAACCATGGCCTCTCAAAGTGCAGGGATTACAGGCATGAGCTACTGTGCTCAGCCCTGGTCTTTGGTGGTTTGAAGTCTGCTTTATCAGAAACTAGGTTTGTAACCCTTGCTTTTTTCTGTTTTCCATTTTCTTGGTAAATTTTTCTCTATCCCTTTATTTTGAGCCTATGTGTGTCTTTGCCTGTGAGATGGGTCTCTTGAAGACAGAATATCAATGGGTCCTGGTTCTTTATCCAGCTTGTCATTCTGTGTCTTTTAACTGGGCATTTAGCCTGTTTACTTTTAGTATTGTTATGTATGTATTTGATCCACATATAACATGATGCTAGCTGGTTATTTAGCAGAATTGTTTATGTGGTTGCTTTATATTGTCACTGGTCTGTGTACTTCAGTGTTTTTGTAGTGGCTGATAACAGTTTTTGTTTTCCATATTCAGTGCTTCCTTTAGGAGCTCTTGTAAAGTAGGTCTGGTGTTAATGAATTTCCTCAGTATTTGCTTGTCTGAAAAGGATCTTATTTCTCCTTTGCTTATGAAGCTTAGATTCACCTGATATGAAATTCTGGGTTGGAAATTCTTTTCTTTTTTTTTTTCTCATTTATTTTATTTATTTTCTGTTTTCTTTTTTTTTTTTTAATTATACTTTAAGTTTTAGGGTACATGTGCACAACATGCAGGTTTGTTACATAGGTATACATGTGCCATGTTGGTTTGCTGCACCCATTAACTCATTAATTACATTAAGTATTTCTCCTAATGCTATCCCTCCCCCTGTCCCCCACCCCACAACAGGCCCTGGAGTGTGATGTTCCTTGCCCTGTGTCCAAGTGTTCTCATTGTTCAATTCCCATCTATGAGTGAGAACATGTAGTGTTTGGTTTTCTGTCCTTGTGATAGTTTGCTCAGAATGATGGTTTCCAGCTGCATCCATGTCCCTGCAAAGGACATGAATTCATCCTTTTTTTTTTTTTTTTTTCTAAAGACAGAAACTTGCTCTGTCGCCCAGGCCAGAGTGCAGCGGTGCCATCTTGGCTCACTGCAAGCTCTGCCTCCTGGGTTCACACCATTGTCCGGCCTCAGCCTCCCGAGTAGCTGGGACTACAGGTGTCTGCCACCATGCCTGGCTAATTTTTTGTATCTTTAGTAGAGACGGGGTTTCACCATGTTAGCCAGGAAGGTCTCGATCTCCTGACCTCATGATTCACCCGCCTTGGCCTCCCAAAATGCTGGGATTACAGGCATGAGGCATCGCACCTGGTCAAACTCATCCTTTTTTATGGCTGCATAGTATTCTGTGGTGTATATGTACCACATTTTCTTAATCCAGTCTATCATTGATGGACATTTGCGTTAGTTCCAAGTCTTTGCTATTGTGAATAGTGCCACAATAAACATATGTGTGCATGTGTCTTTATAGTAGCATGATTTATAATCCTTTGGGTATATACCTAGTAATGGGATTGCTGGGTCAAATGGTATTTCTAGTTCTAGATCCTTAAGGAATCGCCACACTGTCTTCCACAATGGTTGAACTAGTTTACACTCCCACCAACAGTGCAAAAGCGTTCCTATTTCTCCACATCCTCTCCAGCATCTGTTGTTCCCTGGCTTTTTAATAACCACAGTTCTAACTGGTGTGAGATGATATCTCATTGTGGTTTTATTTGCATTTCTCTGATGACCAGTGATGATGAGCATTTTTTCATGTGTCTGTTGGCTGCATAAATGTCTTCTTTTGAGAAGTGTCTGTTCATATCTATTTCCCACTTTTTGATGGGGTTGCTTATTTTTGTCTTCTAAATTTGTTTAAGTGCTTTGTAGATTCTGGATATTAGCCCTTTGTCAGATGAATAGATTGCAAAAGTTTTCTTCCATTCTGTAGGTTGCCTGTTCACTCTGATGGTAGTTTCTTTTGTTGTGCAGAAGTTCTTTAGTTTAATTACATCCCA
This sequence comes from Macaca nemestrina, assembly GCF_043159975.1. Taxonomy (NCBI): domain Eukaryota; kingdom Metazoa; phylum Chordata; class Mammalia; order Primates; family Cercopithecidae; genus Macaca; species Macaca nemestrina. The sequence continues at coordinate 127,126,910 of NC_092134.1, read as the reverse complement.
TTGGTCTATTTTGGCTTTTGTTACCATTGCCTTTGGTGTTTTAGTCATGAAGTCTTTGCCCATGCCTATGTCCCGAATGGTATTGCCTAGGTTTTCTTCTAGGGCTTTTATGCTTTTAGGCCTAACATTTAAGTCTTTAATCCATCTTGAATTAATTTTTCCTTAAGGTGTAAGGAAGGGATTCAGTTTCAGCTTTCTACTTATGGCTAGCCAGTTTTCCCAGCACCATTTATTAAATAGGGAATCCTTTCCCCATTTCTTGTTTTTGTCAGGTTTGTCAAAGATCAGATGGTTGTAGAGGTGTGGTATTATTTCTGAGGCCTCTGTTCTGTTCCATTGGTCTATATATCTGTTTTGGTATCAGTACCATGCTGTTTTGGTTACTGTAGCCTTGTAGTGTGGTTTGAAGTCAGGTAGCATGATGCCTACAGCTTTGTTCTTTTTGCTTAGAATTGTCTCGCAATGTTGGCTCTTTTTTGGTCCCATATGAACTTTAAAGTAGTTTTTTCCAGTTTTGTGAAGAAAGTCATTGGTAGCTTGATGCAGATGGCATTGAATCTATCAATTACCTTGGGAAGTGTGGCCATTTTCACGATGTTGATTCTTCCTATTCATGAGCATAGAATGTTCTTCCATTTGTTTGTGTCCTCTTTTATTTCATTGAGCAGTGGTTTGTAGTTCTCCTTGAAGAGGTTCTTCACATCCCTTGTAAGTTGGATTCCTAGGTATTTTATTCTCTTTGAAGCAATTGTGAATGGGAGTTCACTCATGATTTGGCTCTCTGTCTATTATTGGTGTATAGGAATGCTTGTAATTTTTGCACATTGATTTTGTATCCTGAGACTTTGCTGAAGTTGCTTATCAGCTTAAGGAGATTTTGGGCTGATACGATGGGGTTTTCTAAATATTCAATCATGTCATCTGCAAACAGGGACAATTTGACTTCCTCTTTTCCTAATTGAATACCTTTTATTTCTTTCTCTTGCCTGATGGCTCTGGCCAGAACTTCCAACACTATGTTGAATAGAAGTGGTGAGAGAGGACATCCCTGTCTTGTGCTGGTTTTCAAAGGGAATGCTTCCAGTTTTTGCCCATTCAGTATGATACTGGCTGTGGGTTTGTCATAAATAGCTCTTAGAGAGACGTTCCATCAATTCCTAGTTTATTGAGAGTTTTTAGTATGAAGGGCTGTTGAATTTTATCAAAGGCCTTTTCTACATCTATTGAGATAATCGTGGTTTTTGTCATTGGTTCTGTTTATGTGATGGATTATGTTTATTGATTTGCGTATGTTGAACAAGCCTTGCATCCCAGGGATGAAACTGATTTGATCATGGTGGTTTTGATGTGCTGCTGTATTCAGTTTGCCAGTATTTTATTGAAGACTTTCGCATCAATGTTCATCAGGGATATTGGTCTAAAATTCTCTTTTTTTGTTGTGTCTCTGTGAGGCTTTGGTATCAGGATGATGCTGGCCTCATAAAGTGAGTTGGGGAGGATTCCCTCTTTTTCTATTGATTGGAATAGTTTCAGAAGGCATGGTACCAGCTCCTCTTTGTACCTCTGGTAGAATTCGGCTGTAAATCCATCTGGTCCTGGACTTGTTTTGGTTGGTAGGCTATTAATTATTGCCTGAATTTCACAGCCTGTTATTGGTCTATTCAGAGATTCAACTTCTTCCTGGTTTAGTCGTGGGAGGGCGTATGTGTCCAGGAATTTATCCATTTCTTCCAGATTTTCTAGTTTATTTGCATAGAGGTGTTCAAAGTGTTCTCTGACGGTAGTTTGTATTTCTGTGGAATTGGTGGTGATATCCCCTTTATCCTTTTTTATTGCATCTATTTGATTCTTCTTTTCTTCTTTACTAGTTTTGCTAGTGGTCGATCAATTTTGTTGATCTTTTCAAAAAAAAAAACAGTTCCTGGATTCACTGATTTTTTGGAAGGGTTTTTTGTGTCTCTATCTCCTTCAGTTCTGCTCTGATCTTAGTTATTTCTTGCCTTCTGCTAGCTTTTGAATTTCTTTGCTCTTGCTTCTCTAATTCTTTTAATTGTGATGTTAGGGTGTCAATTTTAGATTTTTCCTGCTTACTCTTGTGGTCATTTAGTGCAATAAATTTCCCTCTACACACGGCTTTCAATGTATCCCAGAGATTCTGGTACGTTGTGTCTTTATTCTCATTGGTTTCAAAGAACATCTTTATTTCTGCCTTCATTTTGTTATTTACCCAGTAGTCATTCAGGAGCAGGTTGTTCAGTTTCCATATAGTTATGCAGTTTTGAGTGAGTTTCTTAATCCTGAGTTCTAATTTCATTGCTCTGTGGTCTGAGAGACAGTTTGTTGTGATTTCTGTTCTTTTACATTTGCTGTAGAGGGCTTTAATTCCAACTATGTGGTCAATTTTGGAATAAGTGTGATGTGGTGCTGAGAAGAATGCATGTTCTGTTGATTTGGGATGGAGAGTTCTGTAGATGTCTATTAGGTCCACTTGGTGCAGAGCTGAGTTCAAGTCCTGGACCTGGATATCCTTGTTAACCTTCTGTCTCATTGATCTGTCTAATATTGACAGTGAGGTGTTAAAGACTCCCATTATTATTGTGTGGGAGTCTAAATCTCTTTGTAGGACTCTAAGGACTTGCTTTATGAATATGGATGCTCCTCTATTGGATGCATATACATTTAGGATAGTTAGTTCTTCTTGTTGAGCTCATCCCTTTACCATTATGTAATGACCTTGTCTCTTTTGATCTTTGTTAGTATAAAGTCTGTTTTATCAGAGACTAGGATTGCAACCTCTGCTTTTTTTTGCTTTCCATTTGTTTGGTAGATCTTCCTCCATCCCTTTATTTTGAGCCTATGTGTGTCTCTGCACATGAGATGGGTTTCCTGAATACAGCACACTGATGGGCCTTGACTCTTCATCCAATTTGCCAGTCTGTGTCTTTTAATTGGGGCATTTAGCCCATTTACATTTAAGGTTAATATTGTTATGTGTGAATCTGATCCTGTCATTATGATGTTAGCTGGTTATTTTGCCCATTAGTTGATGCAGTTCCTTCCTATCATTGATGGTCTTTAAAATTTGGCTTGTTTTTGCAGTGGCTGGTACCAGTTGTTCCTTTCCATGTTTAGTGCTTCCTTCAGGAGCTCTTGTAGGGCAGGCCTAGTGATGACAAAATCTCTCAGCATTTGCTTGTCTGTAAGGAATGTTATTTCTCCTTCACTTATGAAACTTAGTTTGGCTGGATATGCAATTCTGGGTTGAAAATTCTTTTCTTTAAGAATGTTGAATATTGGCACCCCCTCTCTTCTGGTTTGTAGATATTCTGCCAAGAGATCCGCTATTAGTCTGATGGGCTTCCCTCTGTGGGTAACCCGACCTTTCTCTCTGACTGCCCTTAACATTTTTTCCTTCATTTCAACCTTGGTGAATCTGACAATTATGTGTCTTGGGGTTGCTCTTCTCGAGGAGTGTCTTTGTGGTGTTCTCTGTATTTCCTGAATTTGAATGTTGGCCTTCCTTGCTAGGTTGAGGAAATTCTCCTGAATAATATCCTGAAGAGTCTTTTCCAACTTGGTTCCATTCTGCCCGTCACATTCAGGTACACCAGTCAAACGTAGATTTGGTCTTTCCACATAGTCCCATATTTCTTGGAGACTTTGTTTATTTCTTTTTACTCTTTTTTCTCTAAACTTCTCTTCTTGCTTTATTTCATTAATTTGATCTTCAGTCACTGATACCCTTTCTTCCACTTGATCGAATTGGCTATTGAAGCTTGTGCATGTGTCGCGTAGTTCTTGTGCCATGGTTTTCAGTTCCATCTCATCATTTAAGGTCTTCTCTGCACTGTTAATTCTAGCTAGCCATTCATCTAATCTTTTTTCAAGATTTTTAGCTTCCTTGTGATGGGATCCTCCTTTAACTTGGAGAAGTTTTTATTACCAACCTTCTGAAGCCTACTTCTGTCAGCTCATCAAACTCATTCTCCATCCAGCTTTGTTCCATTGGTGGTTAGGAGCTGCGATCCTTTGGAGGAGAAGAGGCACTCCAGTTTTTAGAATTTTCAGCTTTTCTGCTCTGGTTTCTCCCCATCTTTGTGATTTTATCCACCTTTGGTCTTTGATGTTCGTGACCTACAGATGGGGTTTTGGTGTGGATGTCCTTTTTGTTGATGTTGATGCTGTTCCTTTATATTTATTAATTTTCCTTCTAACAGTCAGGCCCCTCAGCTGCAGGTCTGTTGGAGTTTGCTGGAGGTCCACTCCAGACCCTGTTTGCCTGGGAATCACCAGTGGAGGCTGCAGAACAGCAAATATTGCAGAACAGCAAATACTGCTGCCTGATCCTTCCTCTGGAAGCTTCATCTCAGAGGGGCACCTGCCTGTATGAGGTGTCAATTGGCCCCTACTGGGAGGTGTCTCCTAGTTAGGCTACACGGGGGTCAGGGACCCACTTGAGGAGGCAGCCTGTCCATTCTCCGAGCTCAAACACTATGCTGGGAGAACCACTGCTCTCTTCAGAGCTGTCAAGACAGGGATGTTTAATTCTGCAGAAGTTTCTGCTGCCTTTTGTTCAGCTATGCCATGCCCCCATGGTGGAGTCTACCTTGCTGAGCTGCAGAGGTCTCCACCCAGTTCGAGCTTCCCCTGGCCACTTTGTTTATCTACTCAAGCCTCAGCAATGGCAGACACCTCTCCCCCTGCCAGGCTCCTGCCTCGCAGGTCAATCTCAGACTGCTGCACTAGCAGTGAGCAAGGCTCCATGGGTGTGGGACCCTCTGAGCCAGGCATGGGATATAATCTCCTGGTGTGCCATTTGCTAAGACCATTAGAGAAGCACAGTATTTGGGCAGAAGTGTCCCGTTTTTCCAGGTACCATCTGTCATGGCTTCCCTTGGCTAGGAAAGGGAAATCCCCCATCCCCTTGCACTTCCCAGGTGAGTTGATGCCCCACCCTGCTTCATCTCACCCTCCATGGGCTGCATCCACTGTCCAACAAGTCCCAATGAGAAGAACCAGATACCTCAGTTGGAAATGCAGGAATCACCCATCTTCTGCACTGAGCATGCTGGGAGCTGCAGACTGGAGCTGTTCCTATTCAGCCATCTTGGAATGGAATCCGGAAATTATTTTCTTTAAGAATGTTGAATATTGGCCTCTAATCTCTTCTGGCTTGTAGGGTTTCTACTGAGAGGTCTGCTGTTAGTCTGATGGGCTTCCTTTTGTTAGGTGACCTAGCCATTCTGTCTGGCTGCCCTTAACATTTTTTTCTTTCATTTTGACTTAGGAGAATCTGATGATTATGTGTCTTGGGGATTATCTTGTAAAGTATCTTACTGGGGTTATCTGCATTTCCTGAATTTGAATGTTGGCCTGTGTAGCTAGATTGCAGAAGTTCTCTGGGATGATACCCTGAAGTATGTTTTCCTAATTGATTCCAGCCTCTCCATCTCTTTTCAGTACCCAAATCAGTCATAGATTTAGTCTCTTTACATAATCCCATATTGGAGGTTTTGTTCATTCCTTTTTCTCTATTCTTGTCTGTCTGTAATTTCAGAAAGATAGTCTTTAAGCTCTGAGATTCTTTCCTCTGCTTGGTCTATTCTGCTATTAACACTTGGAATTGCATTGTGAAGTTCTTGTAGTGTGTTTTTCAGCTCTGTAATGTCGATTATGTTCCTCTCTGTACTGGTTATTTTGACTGTCTACTCCTGCATTGTTTTATCACGTTTCTTAGCTTCTTTGCATTGGGTTACAACATGCTCCTTTAGTTCAGCGAAGTTTGTTTGCTTGTTTTCCTCCACATTCTGAAGACTACTTTTGTCATTTCAGCCATCTCAGCCTCAGCCCAGTTCTGAACCCTTGCTGGAGAGGCGTTGCAGTCATTTGGAGGAAAGGGGGCACTCTGGCTTTTTGAGTTTTCAGTGTTTTTGCACTGATACTTTCTCATCTTTGTGGGCTTATGTACTTTTGATCTTTAAGGTTGCTCACCTTTGGATGGGTTCTTTTGTGTTTTCTGTTGTTGTTGTTGTTATTGTTGTTTTTTCTTTTTCTTTTAACAGCCTGGCCACTGTTCTGTAGGGCTGTTGTGTTTGGCTGGGGTCCATTCCAGACCCTAGTCACCTCGGTTTTTCTAGTACCTGAAGGTATCATCAGTGAATACTGCAAAACAGCAAAGATGGCAGCCTGCCCCTCTTTCTGGGAGCTCTGTCCTGGGGGCTACTAATCTGTTGCTTGCCTGAATGTGCCTATACAAGGTGGTTGGAGACCCTGGTTGGGGTCACTAGGAATGAGATCAGGGACCTGCTTAAAGAATCGGTCTGGCTGCTTTTTGGTAGAGCAGCTGTGCTATGCTGAGGATCCCTTCTGCCCCCAGTCCAAGGCCTACAGGGTGGACTAGCTGAGATGCCCAAACAGCAAAGGTGGCAGCCTGCCCCATCTCATGGGCACTCCCATCCTGGGGAGAAATTAGAACTCTGTCGGTCATAGAACACGGGCAAGCGTGGCCAGGGGCCCCAGCTGGGAGGCCCCGCCCAGCAAGGAGGAATGGATCCTGCTCCCTTTTACAGAAGCAGTCTGGCCACACCTTAACAAGACAAGCCATGGAGTCCTCGGAACCATCTCTGGTCCTGTCAGCTTGGACTCACCAAAGCCCACAGGCTGGAATGGCTGAGTCACTCAAACAGCAAAGATGGTGACCTGCTCCTCCCCCTGAGCACCCCATCCCAGGGAGAAATCACACCTCTGTCCACAGAATATAAGCAGGGTAGCCAGAGACCCTGACTGGGAGGATCTGCCCTGCAAGGAGGAGTGGATTGGGTTCCTGTTTGAAGAAGCAGTCTGGCTACACCTTGACAAAACAGCTCTGCTGTGCTGGGGTGCTGCCTCTGTGCTGGTCAACTTGTACTCTCCACAGCCTGCAGGCTGGAATGGCTTAGTTGTCCAAACAACCAAGGTGGTGGCCCATATGTCTCCCCCAGGGAGAGATCAGAATTCTGTCCATAGAAAATGGGCAGGAGTGGTCAAAGGTTCCAGATGGAAGGTCCTGCCCAGTTAGGAGGAATGTTTTGGGACACTGCTTAAAGAGGCAATCTGACCACATTCTGGCAAAGCAACTATGCTGTGTTGTGGGGATCTTTCCTTGTCTGGACCATTTGGATTCTCCAAAGCTCATAGGCTGGAATGGCTGAATTGACCAAATAGCAGAGATGGTGGCCGGCCTCTGTCCCCTGGGGCTCTGACCCATCTCAGGCAGGTTCCACCCTGTTGCTAGTAGCTGGCTGGAATCCAAGCCAGTAGATCTTATCTTGTGAGGTGCCGTGGAAATGGGGCCCACAGACTGACACTGTTTGGCCCCCCGGATTCAGCTCCCTTCCTAGGGGTATATATGGGTCTCCTGCCTTGCCGAGGATCCCAAAGGCAGAGTAGGTAAAGCTCCTGGGTCGCTGTGTGTGCCTGAGCAGCTGCTCTGCTGAGACTCCACACAGTTCTGTGTGTCGGACCGAAGGCCCTATGGTGTGGGCTCACAAGGGAATCTCTTGATTCAAGAGTTGCAAAGATCTGTGGGAGAAGTCTGGTTTCCTGGGATCACACATTCACTCACTGCTTCCTGTGGCTGGGGTTGGAGGTTCTGTTGGCTCTGTGTTGCTCTCAGGTAGGCTATCACCCCACCCTGCTTTTCTACGTTCTCCATGGGTCGAGCTGTTCTCCTGATCAGCCTCATTGCGAGTACCTGGATATTTCAGTCGAAGGTGCGGTATTCACTTGCTCCTTTCATTCTTTGTGAGAGTGAGGTACTGCAGCTGCTTCTAATTGGCTATCTTTGCCCCGTCCCCATCAGTTTCCTTTCTAGTACATCACACAAACCATAGCAAAATAAAATGTGTAATACGTGCTTGTATTAGTTTAATTACACTTAAGATTATGAGTCACAGAGATGCTTAGAAAATAATAGAAACTCCTTCTTTCTTTCCTTTATTGTCAAGCTCTTAGTTACCTACCTGCTTCTGACCACATTTAATTCACAACTCAGGGCTATGGTTTCGATAAGACCTAAAGAATTAAATCAGTTATCCAAAAAAGAAAAGCCAAGCCCTAAATATGCCTACCTCAAATATGTGTTATCTGTGCAAATTAAGGAAGAGTAAGGATGGACGCTTAAAATGCTAGACAGTTGCTCCTTACTTAATGTTACTTCTATGTCTACTCACCCATCTAACATAGTTACAATCATCTTATTTGCCTACTCTCACGTGCTCATTCTATCTTTCCTGGAATGCCTAAATTCCTTCAGCCTGTTTCTGTATCTTAACATACTGTCTAACCCTCTCCCTGTCCTGGGTGGAAGGGACTAACAGCTGTTTTTATGAACAGAAGTATCCTCTCTGTGTGTTTCTCCTATTTAGGCATAGATAAGAATCACAGGATTCTAAGGTTTGACGTTTCATTTGGCCTGACCATCCTCTCCAGGAATTCCCTTTTCTTTTCTTTGTCCCTGTCAGGTGGTGTTTCCCCTTCTTTAAACATGTCCTGTGATGATAAGCTTACTCCAGTAGGCATTTTCAAATTGAACTTCTCTCTTAGATTTTTCATTCGTTGAACCAAAATCCTTCTCTGTAATTTTTATCCTTTGTTCTTAGTTCTACTCTTAGGGTAGTATATCTTTTTCCTTTCCACATGTTAGACCTTTGTAGGTTTGTACCTTGAGGCACACATATCTTCTCTGCTCCAGATCAAATAGTATTCATTTCTTTCACCATTGGTCATGGAGCTTAGTTTTAAGCCCCTTTCCTTTTTGTATTTATTCTCCTCTAGATACAGTCAGTGCCCCTGGTCTCCAGGGTCCATCTCCGTTCTGTAAAATGGAGCCATGAAATGAGCAGGATGTGTATATATACACACACATACATATATATATATATGTCCATACTAACTTAAGAGACACATGCACCTAAGCTTTCTAAAGGGGAGAAGTAGGTTACATGAGATCATGGTGTGAGAAAGTGTTAAACAAATGAAAGGGTCTACTCTTCCAATTTTGGCCCTCTTTGGTTCCAGTGACTGGGGCACAAGGAGAAGACATGAAAAGAGATACTAAAAATCAGTCCCGATTAGGTTTAGAGAAGCATAAGTGGAGATGAAGGTGATTTACATTTCATGCCCGTTCAGGAAAGAGTAACCATTCTAATACCTCCTTCTCAAAGAGTGCATGTTTAATGGAACATCAGCCAATGATTTGTGGAAAAAAAGCAGAGTGTCACCATCAAATGGGGGAACATCGAGAAGCCTTCATTTTAGTGCATCCACCTTTCCTAACTTATTCTGCAGGTCGTTTTGCAGTTGAAGCCATAAGGAAGGCAGTTTGTCACTTCTTTTTGAAAGTCCAGGTTTGTGTGTACCAGCATTAGCAAAGCCAGGAAAGCATCTTTGATAGATACACTAACTGTGCTATGGGGTGGCCTCTCATGAAAGATCCTGGAAACCTAGAGGCTTATGAATATGGATACTAGAAAAACACTGTAGACTGTGTAGGGCCAATTCTAGAGTTTGAATACCTAAAAATTCACTTTATTATATCAAGATCTTTTTTAGCCTCTACAAGTAATATCTGTTTTTAACATGAAGGAAATAAATCATGTCATTGTTTAAAATTGCAAGGTATGTGTATATCAAGCAGCACAGAGCTAAATTATGACTTTGAAGTTTTCTCACTGCAACATTTACAAACCCAGTCCAGCTTGTGGAAAACCATGGACATATTTTGGTTTGGCTCAGGGCCTTCTTTTCATCTTCCAGGTCACTGAGTGCAAAGGATAAAAAAAAACCCTGTAAATATTTTTGAAGCACAGGTTTATTTTTCCCTCTTGCAAAATTAAAATTGAATTATTTACTTTTATCCAAGGGAACTAATTTGTTCTAGACAAGAGGCTGACTCTCTACCACTCAAAAATGCTTTTTAGACCGATTTCATTCTAAAAAGAACTTAATGTTACTTCTATGACTTTTGACTTTGTGATTTCCAAGGAAGTCTTATTAGAAAATGAACAATGACTGCAAAGGAGATTTTCATTCTCAACACGTTTTCTAGCATTAGGGTTGGATCTTCTCTTTTCTATATGATTTCAAGTCTGATTAGTTTGCACACATTGCTGTGTGTCCCTGGTCTTCCTTTTGCAAAAAGACTTTCCAAGCTTCTTACCTTTAAAAGTATCAAAGGGTGTGTTTAGGTGTTGACATTTGAGTTCCAGTGCTTGTTTTGCTTTTAGTTACTTTAACCTACCTGACTTTGTTCCCACACCTCTTGACTACAGACAATATTGTTCCTGCTCCCCATAGATGCAGTTAGAACCAGTGGAAATAAAGTGTCTATGTGACAGCACTAAAAATAAATATGTTTTTAAAAATAAGAAATTAACAGTATACATCTGGGGCTGCTAGAGCAGAATTAAGAGTAGAGTCTGTGTGAAGAATTGGGTGTTTACTGAGCTGGGTCAGAGGAGGGTTATACTGCACTGACATTGTGTCTCCTCTTTCTCTCATTGCAAACACACATGTACACTTCATCTCTATTCTAGTTCCAAGTCTGCTGCTGACATTCTAGTGGTTAGGCCTAGCGTGCTTCTCCTTCAATCCAGTCCTGGACAAATGCAGGTTCTTCAGGAACTAGCAATTCTGAGGGGTCCACATAAACTTCAAGCTTCTCTTCATTTGGGGAATCTCTCAGAAACCACGTTGGTCTGGGTGTATTTTTCTCTTACATTTGATTGACAGCTTGAGAAACCTGGATTGCTGTTCAGCCAGCAAAGAACCTCTTTATGAGTTGTGGCCTAGGTTGCTACTTTATAATATGATTTGAAAGGTACTTGAAGGCCCATGCTCCAAAGAATATCGTTCCAGAGCTTGTTGGGCTCGCTTTAGGTTCACTATTTGACACCAACTTCTTTGTGTCAACATGGTTCTCTCCAAATTCCATTTTTACAAAGCAGACATTTCCTTGGGAAGACTAAGGCAGCTTGTTTTGGTCTGTAGGTGGGGAGGGAGTAGATAGAAAAAGAGACACTAGTGTTAAATGAAATTTGGCCTAAAGCTGCCTCCATATGTAACAAACTGTAACCTAACTTAATATGTAAATACACTACAACGTAACTTGCAGTTAGTATATTCTTGGCATGACTAATTGAGTTTTGGCCAATCATAGCAGCTGAGCTTTCAGCCAAGCAGGGTCTGTAAACTGCTTAGACATGTCCAAATAAGGCAAATGCAGAGCTGTCACCAGTCAGGCTATTTCTACACGTCACTTCCTTTTTCTGTCTATAAATACTGCTTGCTCATATTGCTGGATGGAGCTTTCTTAACCTTTACTGCTTCCGAATGCTGCCTGATTCATGAACTGTTGCTTTGCTCAAATAAACTCTGCTAAATTTAATGTATCTACGTTGTTTTTGTTTGTTTGTTTGTTTTTGGTTTGTTGTTGTTGTTTTTTTAACTAGAATGAGAAAGTCTGGATGATTAGACAAGACTTTTTATTTTTATTTTTTGGTTGTCATAAGTCTATATCCAACTGACCTGATGTCAGGCCCCCCTATGCCAAAGCTCATGATAGAACCTGCCTAACACAGACTCAAAGCTCTGGAGTGGGAAAGAGTGAGGAAGCCTGGTCTGGGAAGTCCTATAAGTAGCATTGCATACAGGACACTGCATCTGATTCACTGTAAGCTTTTAATGAGTTTTCTTCTACCTTCTGTCTTTTTGGTCCAGTTAGATGCTTTTATACTGGGTAATATATTAACTAATCATTTTGCATCACCTGGAAAGTTGTTAGGCATTTTGAATAAGGAAACAGAGCTAGTAGGGTCAATTGACTGACCATACATAGCGCATGTGACAAATTTATTGACTTCCTAAATCTGCAATGGGATTTCTGATATAGCAGACTAATGAGGATGCATGTGAAGGAGCAGTGAATACAACTAACTTTGAAGTGAATTTTAGTGCCAAGCACTTCTCCCTGGCACTACCTTCCCAGGCCTTACCTCACCCTGCCCTTTCGGCTCTTTTGTTGATATATCTGTTTCTAATCCCTATTGGTCAACATATTTTATTCAAAGGCGCATAGACAAAGGTATTGTCATCAAATTTTCAGGAGATTCATATCTCTAACAGATAGCTAATAAAATGAATGATGAAATTATCTCAACTATTGACTTTAACAAGATGACATTTAGATAGTGATAAAATACACTTTGCATTTAGATGACAAAATGTGCTCACGAGTACAGCATGGGGAAAGATGTGACTTGCTAGTGCTTTATGTTAAAAACACCTGAAGGTTTTAACAAAGCCATTGGTGAGAAGCAACTATGAGAAAAGCAAATACAGTCTTAGATGCAACAAGATTTGGATCATGAACAGTCACAATTAATTGCACTCTGAGACTATCAGAAAATGTGTTGTGCTTCACATTGGGTCCTGCAAGACAGATGCTGATAAATTAGGATATAATCAGAAAAAGATGCATGGGTGTGTGAAGATGTCTGAGCAACATATCCAATGTGGAAGACTGAAAAGAAGAACAGAGAAGTGAGTGAGTAGAATAGACTCGTTCTGTTTTGTTTGAGAGAGAAGAAGTAAGGCCAAAATGTTTAAATTGATTCAATATACAAAAACTAGGATATCATGTGGACTAGAGTGCTTCATAACACATGTTTGCAAGTACAAACTGAATGACCATCTGCTACATTGGCCACATCATATGGCATAGAGTAGGCATATGATAAATATTTGTTAAATGTTACATACATGTATGTGGAATGCTAGGAATGCTGTAGAAATAAATAGTGGGAGGCTGGGCTTGATTAATGGTTCTAAATAGTGTTCTGCAAGATTTTGGTCAATGCCCCCCTGAAAACAACATTATATTGTCAGAGTATCTTGCAAACCCCTATGCTCAACAGACTCAAACAAATTCCTTTACTGATGGACCACACAGAAGGTTTGATATATTACATTTAGTATATTAAACATATATTATATATGTATTTCTAAGAGGAGCTGTATAAAGACAATAGAACTTGTCTGGGCATAGAACAATTTTGGCAGCACACTGACTGGAGTATTATCACTTAGAATACTTGTCTGCGGAACATTGAACTAAATTTGCTTTATATTTTTTCCAATTCTCTTTTATGTTTTCAAAGAGATGGGTGCAGATTGCCCATATGCTTCTAGTAAACTTTGTAGTTCTAGACCCATCTTTCTGGATCCTGTGGCTGTTCTATAGAAATGTATTAACCAGGATAGTGAAAAAATTATCTCCTCTTTTTCAGCTCTATAATTTCTTCTTTGGTATACTCTCGTGTTTGAAGTCTAATTCACTCCTAGGAGTAAGTACCAACATTTATGATTTTCTTGGAATACTTTTATAATACAAAATTATTATCTTTTAGGCCTTTCCAAGACTCCTCATAAGGAGGAAAATTCTCTCTCAGAATGCTTAAAAACATCAATGTACACAAATTATTTTCCTACTTTATTTATTATAGGTTTGTGGTCACAAGGAGTAGTCATTATCCTTAGATGAAATGGGTAGGGACAAATTTCATGTATTGCTCTACCCAAAGTAAAGGAGTCAGAGGGTTTCTAGGCAAACAACATAAAAGCCTCCTGTATTAACCAAATGAGCAAAGAGCACATTTCTTGAACAGTATTTTTCAAAGCTTAACCTCATGTTTGAACAACCCCAGATGACTTACGTTTCTGGCTTTCTTAATTGTTGGTTAGCTTTCAATGCCTGAATTCAGAAAAATTAGAGATGGAAAAATCCCCCAACAGGTCACCCAGCTCATTTCTTTAAAGGAATTAATAGATGAATCTCATGATGTAGTCCCTGGTTTTAACATTCTTGAGGATGGACCAGGGGTTTCATTTTAAATTCAGAAATATTAGGGCCAATTTCAGTCCTAGGATGAATTCAGAGACCACCAAGAGAGGTTCCTATGTCCTACTTCTGCTTTCCCATTACTCAGAATGTGTACAGTCACAAACTGAGCAGTTAAGTCATGATAGATCCTGGCTTTTCAACGTGGAGCTGGCAAGGGAAGGGGAGATAAGAAAGATGCAATCACAAGACTGAAAAATGTCAATGTCAGGGGAAGAGGGCTAGGTGTTTATATCCCTGCATTGACCAGTTTTTGGATATGGGCTGCTTCTGGAGAGAGATGCAAACTGGGGCAAGATGACTTTCTTCAGCTAAGAGCAGTTTTAGGAAAGAGACTCAGGCAGCTGAGAAAATGAGTGCTTCAGTCCTGAAGGGATCTGGGCAATGCACCACATCATTCATTACACCCACCCATCATGCTTGAACTTGTTTCATGCAAACTGTTCTAGGAACAGCTTCTTCAAGATTCTGATTGGTCTAATAGAGAGGATCTAGTCCTACTTTCCTGGATACTGTGGTTGTTTTATGCAAATATATTTCCCAGTTTTAGTGTGCTGACTATCTCATCTTTCCCAGCTGCATAATTGATCCTTTGGTATATTCTCCTGTTTGAGGTCTAATTCATTTGTAGGGTCAAGCCAGAACACGTATGAAGGTTAGTGGGATTAACTATAGCCTGTGTTGGTACAGATAGTTGCAAGGCCGCTGCTAATACTCATTGTTTCCCTCTTAAAAACTACCCATTCTAGATTTCGCTCACTCATAGCATATCTGGTGGTCTTGATGTCTAACTGGTAAGGGAGTTAGAGCTCCCTTCTTGAGAGTTGGAACTCCCGCACTATGCTCTTCTAGATCATGGCTGATACATCTGTCCATTTAGTATCATGATTGGGCACAGGCATATCAAGAGATGTTTCAGTGATATCAGATTCACTTTCCCTCCTTAGATTGTGTAACAGAAGCCCTACCTTCTCCTGATGAAATGACCTTCTCCCGACATCAATTACCCCTGTTAGGAAGCCCTACCTTGTCCTGAAGTCCATTACCCCTGTTAGGAAGATGACTCCTTCATTTGCCGCCTTGCATGAAGAGCCTGAAGTTACTGTGAAGCTTTAGAACATAAATGAGACTCTTCCTATGTTTCACGGTGAAAATATTTCCTCTTCCTAAACCACAATTTCCAGGCCTATAGGTTAGAATTATAGGAATTTAAAATATAAATTCCTCATGTAGTTTACAAATGATGACAAGTAAGGTCACTCCTGCTTCCACACATTATTGTTGGACACATATAGTCTACCTATTGGGGACACAGCCCTGTGCAATGCTTGGTAGTTTAGGGTATGTAACACATCCTGGATTACGGTGTCTCATTCTTGCCAGTGAAGCAGAGTAGATTAATCTGTTTTGTTGTGGACTGACATCCATGGCCAGGGATACTTACTGGTGGAAGGGACATGGCAGAAGGTATATCTAGGAATAATCAGATGGGTAGCAATGTCTGGGTTCCAGAGGAGGGCCACCTAGGATAAAATAGAACCCTAGTTCATAAACAGAGGCAAATAGAGGCAAAGCAGAGGCAATAGAGGCAAAGCTTCAGGGTTCCAAATCAACATGAATTTAGGATAGAATTCACTCTCATTAGAGTTCTGTATTATGACAAGGAAGCATTAAAATTGAAGAACTGATGGGAAGGCTACTAATGATGGATAATTAGGACATCAAGAACTTAAGGTACACATAGCAACAGATTACCTACAGATTCCCTCCATTGAAAGGGTAAGGGTACATGGTGCTTGCATATACTATTACTACTATTACTACTACTATTACTACTACTACTACTACTACTTCCACTAGTACTACTATGTAAGAATGTAAGTTTAGCTCCTTTCTAGTATGAATTACTTTAGCTACAAAAATTTCAAACCCAGGTGAGTACAAAAATGAAGATAATTAATTTTCTAGTCTTTTTTGAAACTGCATGCTGCTCAACATAGGTAGCCATGGCCTTGTGGAGGACAGAAAGAGTGAAGTGAGTACAAACTAGCCAGTGCTCTTTACAGTGTTTGGCTATGAATCCTGCAGACTGCTCTTCATAGACAATTATAGATACTTGAGGTATAAGTGTGAGTCTCCAAAGAGTCATTGTCTTGCCATTTTTAATATCCAGACCATAGTAATAATAGTACAATACAATAGAAATAGCTAACAACTATTGAGCACTTACTACATGCCAGGCAGTGTTTTGTGCACTTTACATATATTAACTTGTTTAATGTTCACAGCAACTCTAAGATAGGTACTAGAATAATCTTATTTTACAGATAAGGGAATTGAGGCCCAGTGAGATTACTTTACTTGCCCAAGATTGACACATTCTCAGTGGTGGAGCTGGCATTGAAAACTGGGAGACCTAGCTACAAAGTACTTATTCTTAGACACTCTTCTACGATGCAAATTGCTTTTATGGGTGGTGGCAGAGTAATCTGCTTATGTTAAACACTTTGGTTCTCAGGCTAAATTAATCTACGGAAAAACCTTACCAAGATGAGAAAAGGGGAAGAGAGTAAGACCTGTAACATGCTATTTTGTGTGTCTTAATTCTGAAAGACAAGGATATATCAAAAAAAGAAATTATAGAGCTGAGATGGTAGATAGATAAAATTTTGACTAAGGTAGAAACTACATTAAAAACATCTTCATCAGATTGGAAAGTGTAACTATACAATGGGAGGCTGGTAAAAATATATGGGCTATTTGTACACAACTCTTTAAGAAACTGGCTTAAAGAATTAGATTTTATGAGGTCACTATAAGTAAATTGCTCAAGAAAATAGAATTACCTGCCCTTGGGACAGTCACTTAAGTCACTTAGATTTTAAGCTCTCAAATTCTTCAACTGAAAAATTAGGGGATTTAAATAGATTATTGCTGAACCTCTTGCCAACTCAAAAACTATAAAACTAGTGTTACATAATGAATAAAACAAGCTGGAGCAAGAAGATTCTGGAGCTAGAAGATGCTGGCTGACTATTCACTATTTACCACCTGAATGACTGTCACAGATTTGGTTCCCTAGGAAGCCGACTCTAAGATTTAGAGATTTGTGTGCGGGTGGTTTATTGGGGAACAATACATGAGAGGGGTGAGGAAAGTAGGGCTAGCCAGAGTGAGCATTTGAACTGTGATGTAACTGCAGTATATGTCTGAGCCAATTTTACTGGTGAACTCTGAGGCTGGGATCACCATTTAAATAGTCCTGCCTGTTTTAATGGACTTTTGGCTAAGATGGAGTCTACGGAACTAAGGCTCCATCTGAGAAAGAGGGGGGATTTACCTTCTCTTCAGAAACAACTAAAGACACAGGCAATACATATGAAAAAATGGCTTTCAAGACCCTGGACATGAGGCGATTAAAGATGGCTATTGCTATGAGATGGAAAACAGAGTAAGTCCTATGACTTCTCCAGCCTATTGCTTTAAGGGAGTTTCTAGGCCATGGCTTAGGGAGAGGGAACCAAGGTGGAGTCCAGTGGACATTTTGAATTGAGATGGAGTTGAGAATTCTAGAAAAACATAGTGACTATATTTCACATGGCAAAATACTGCAAAGGAGAGAGTGAGAGGGATCCCTGGATATCAGTGGAGGGCACTCTCGTGTACACATAGAGGACTGATTGGCATTTGTGTGTGGGGAGATTACCATTTAAGAGGAATAGAGGAAACAGTGGCTGCTGTTAACTCAGGGCTACGATTATTGTCATGGGACATTGGGCGCAGTACTCAGAAAGGTCTTGCCTCAGTGTAGGGAAATAATTAGCCTTAGATTAAATACTGATTAATTTTATCCACGATTTAACTGAATTTAACTGAAGCCTTAGATTAAATACTGATTAATTTTATCCATGATTTAACATGATTTAACTGAATCCCAAAGCAAAGCTCAGGAGCACATACAGAAATAGAAGAATATCCAGTACACAAAAAGGTAAAATTTACAATGTCTGGCATCAAATAAAATTAAGCAAGAATGCAGAAAAGTAGAAAATTGTGATTCATAAGTAGAATAATCAACCAATCAAACCAACCCATAACTGACATTATGTTAAAATAGCTATTGTAATAATTTAAATGTATCAAAGACATTTAAAAAGATAAGCAGAGGTATGGAAGATATGAAAACATCAAGATCAAACTTCTGCTGATTAAAACCACAATGTCTGGGATGAAAAATACACTAGATGAAATTAATAGTAGATTAGATATTGCCAAAGAAAAGGTTAATGAACCTGATGACACGTTAATAGAAAGTGTCAAAAATAAAACACATAGAGAAAAGCATTTTGTAGAAATTGAAATAACATCAGAGAGTTGGATTACTTCAAGTGGTCAAATGTGCATGTCATTGGACCCTCTAAAGGAGAGGAGTGAGGGATGGAAGTATTTGAAAAAATAATGGCTGAAAATTTTTCTGATTTTATGCAATCCAAGAAGGTCAATAAGCCTCAAGAACAAGAAAAATAATAAAAATCAAGATAGGTGTGAATCAATTTGGTCGAAAGCACTAATAAAGAGAAAAATGTTAGAAGCCGCCAGAGATAAAAGACGCAGTATATACAGTGGAACAAAGATAAGAATTACAACGAATTTTATATCAAAAAACTGTGCAAGCTAGAATTTGGTGGCATATCTTAAAATAATTAAAAGAAACATGGCAACTTGGGATTCAATATACAGTGAAAATATCTTCCAAGAATAAAAACAAGCATACAAAACGTAAAGAATCCTGCAGACCTGAACTATAAGAAATGTTAAAGGAAGTTCTCAGGCAGAAAGGAAATGACACCAGATGGAAAGAAGAGTGAAGAAAACAGGAAATGAAAACTACATGGGTAAATATATGAGATCTTTTCTTTCTTTTTTTTTCTATTTTTCTGTAGAGACAGAGTCTCACTCTGTTTCCCAGGCTGGAGTGCATTGGTATGGTCATGGCTACTGAGATTACAGGTGTGGGCCACTGTGCCTGGCCTGGGATATTTTCTTATTATCTAAACTTTAAAAGAAATTATTAAAATTATTTAAAGCATGAATAATAAACATGTAGCGTGGAACCTATAGCAAATGTAGAAGTAAAAATATAACATATGTAGAAGTAAAAAATAATTGAATTGTTTAGACTATTTACATATAATGTGATTATTGATATAGTTAGGTCTATATTATTGACAGTTTTTGCCAATTGTTTTTTATTTGTCCCTTTTGTTTTCTCTTTTCCTTTCCCTCCTTTTTTCTCTTCTTCTAGATTATCTTGATTCAGAAACGTTTTTGACTTTGATGCATAAGAGATGAAAAAACAAATGAAGTGAGCCCTGTATTTGCCACAATTTGAAATTGTGAAATAGGAAACGGGAAAGTCCTGGAAAAAACATACCAGATTCCATTCACGGATTCCAAAGTAGAGAGGGTTTAGAGAATTTATGGCTGGGTGAGTGCTTTCCAAACTTCCGTCTTTTCATGTAGTTATTTTTCTAATCAATACTAGATATGAGATGAAAAGAATCTCCTATTTTGGGTAAGGTGGGCCATGATTTAAATATCTCAGTATTTTCCCAAAAGAAACCAGATTTACAAGTGAAAGTATCACAACAGAAGTTTATTATGGAACAATCACATATGTTGACTCTCCTTTGACCCTCACTGCAGTGCACTTTCATTACTTATCAATGTGGGGGTGGGAAAAAGGGGTGCAGCCAGACAAGAGAATATACAGGAAACAAGCATTGTATATGAGTCTATGTATTTCAGTAATGCTGCTACAAGGGGATACAAAATCAGGTGCCAGACTCCAGAAAAAGCGAGATTTTTTCTTCCCCCAATCTCATTTGGCCCCTCGGCGCTCCCTGAAGTAGCGATTATAGGCAGCGTTGTATCCATAAACCATGGCATAGCGTTCGCAAAGTCTGTAGTCATCACAGGCTTCCCTGTTGAGCTCGTGGACAGGCTTAGAGCGTTCTCGGATCCTAGAAAGTGGAAAAAGAGGCCAAAATTGAGAAACATAAAGTGGAAAAATAAGAAAATGGAAAAGTAGAAGAAAATATTGGAGAGACTTTCTCTCCATGCCCACCTATATTAAGAGATATTTAAGGAACAGGGAGAGGCCGGGGGTGGTGGCTCAGGCCTGTAATCCCAGCATTTTGGGAGGCTGAGGCGGGCGGATTGCTTGAGGTCAGAAGTTCAAGATCAGCCCTGCCAACATGACGAAACCCCGTCTTTACTAAAAATACAAAAATAGCTGGACATGGTAGCACGTGCCTGTAATCCCAGCTACCTGGGAGGCTGAGGCATGAGATAGTGCCACTACAATCCAGCCTGGTCAACAGAGTGAGACTGTGTCTCAGAAAAACCAACCAACCAACCAACCAAAAAAACCAGGGAGGGAAGGCAGAACAGCGGATTTTTTTTTTTTTTTAAATGACAATAGAAGTTTTCTTTCTGTCCTCCTTTCTCTCCTCCTTCCCTCTCCTTTCCAGCTCTTTCCCCAAATAGTTTTCTAATAATTCAGTTGTTTTCTGTATATTGTTTTTAAGTTTTTGATTTTAAAGTACAATTAGGAATAATGTATATAATGAAAAACCTGTTTCCCACTCCAATTCAGATCTGTGATCTACACTGGGAAAAATGAGCGCTCCTCATGAAGTTTGTCACTGACCTTTCTTGGACTTTAGCTCTCCATCTCTGCTGAGGGGATATGAAGGTATTTGCATTTCTCCTGTTAATGAAGGGATCTTAGAACAGAAAATAAATAAATGCAGTTTTAGTGACACATAGCTGAAAATATTTCCATGAATATTCTTTGACCCAAATATATTTGTAAGTGCCTTAATTTCTGCAACTCATATAAACAGAGATTGACAAAAATGAAAGGAGGATATAAAGTAGATTTCATTAACTTCCTGATCAAATGAAATCAGTAATCAATCTATGTGTCTTAGAGACTTGTCATATGGACTTTGTTGGTTTTGCCTTTGGACGATCACTTTCCTTTTCTTAATTTCTGTATTTCTACTTGGTAGGTTTTAAATTCCTTTTGAGGAGAAATTCTCTGTCCTGAGGATTTATGAAGCATAACTCTAGATTGCCGGTACATGAACAGTTTAAACACTATAAAAATAATGAATAAATTAAAAACAAGAGTGATGTGCCATTTCCTCCTATGCTCAGTCTTTTATAAATCCAGCTATTCAATAGCATTCAGCTGGCTAGGTATGGTGGCTCACGCCTGTAATCCCAGCACTTTGGGAGGCTGTGGTGAGTGGATCACTTGAAGTCAGGAGTTCGAGACCAGCCTGGAAAACATGGTGAAACCCTGTCTCTACTAAAAATACAAAAATTAGCCAGGCATGTTGTCATGCACCAGCTACTCGGGAGGCTGAGGCATGATAATTGCCTGAACCTGGGAGGTGGAGCTTGCAGTGAGCCGAGATCACACCACTGCACTCCAGCCTGGGCGACAGAGTGCATCTCAAAAACAAAAACAAAAAAAGCAAAAAAGCCAAAAACCCAAAAAAACAAAACAGCACTCAGCTTAACGTGGCGCCTGTGGTCTCCCAGCTGACTTGGCGTCCAACTCTGTGCTTTACCATTTGTCATTACTCCTCGTTTTCCATCTGTGCAGTTGACATGGTGCCAATTTAAAATTTCCAAATGAGATTTTATGGCTTCTGAATATGTTGCCTGTGGCTTAAATCCCATATTGCACTACTTCAAGCTTAAAAAATTGCTCCTTTGGCAATTTTTATAGTCATTAGATTTAAAACTTTACTTTAGTTTTTCAAAAGAGGCCCCCTTTTCCCTCCCTGTTATATATCTTACCATCTTGTTTATTTAAAAATAGGGAGAGGTTCTTTAATGCAAGAGATTTAAATAAAGAATTTAAATATACACTTACAAAGTTCATAAGATTCCATGCTTTCATGCGATTCTGGAATTAAAAAAAATTCGTTATATCACTGCTTAGCAATGATTCCTTATGTCATTATTTATCAGTTTAGACACTGTAATAGTTTAAATATAGGGATGGAAGGAGAGGAAAGAGTGTAAAAATGTGAAGAATATATTTGGCAGTGTGGTTATTACAAATTTCAGAAATTTGGGATTTGTGAGGTTTTTCTCTAGCTCTGGCCTTGCTGTGGATATCTCTGTATTTTAGTTTCTCTGATGTTGAAGGAGGGAGTGGCCATTTTCAACTAAAATTTCCCAAGGGCTGTGACGTCTTCAGACAAGCAAAATAAGACACTTTAAGTGCTGTACAGAAGTCTCCAGAGAACCTTCTTCTCTGGATTATTCAGAGGCTGTTTGAGAACAGGGTCAAAGAGGATTAAGAAGGATCCAGAAGACAGCCAGGTTTCTCCAGGCAAGAGAACTACAGGGCAGCTGCTCTGCTGGGCTTACCAGGACAGGTTTCTAAGAGGGTTCCGAAAGCCTCTTAAGAACCTGTGTAAAATTGGCAGCCACAGAAACCACTGGCTCCAGCTGACAGCTCACCCTGGGCATGATGCCAGTTCAGAGAGAGAACTGAAACAATATCAAAGTAGAAGTTTTCTTCTTTCTGCCACTCTCCTGAGCACGGCAGGTACATTTTGGAATAAGAGGCTTCTATTAATATTTGCCAGCAAGTGAATTTTTTTCAAAAGTTAAAAAGAAGGTGAAGAAATCAAATCCTCTGATATAGAAAATTTGTGAGTATAAGAGTGAGAAGCATAATCTTTGTTTGTTAATGTGATTTAAATTTAAAAACTGAAAATATTCACATAATTGAAGCAAAAGACTGAAATAAGTAAATAACTTTGCTTCGGATTTCCTTTTATAAGCTTTGAACAAATGCAGGTATATTTAACAACATATAGGAAACAGGCAAAATTTATTTTCTGACAGCAGAAGTTACGAAAATGATTATTTTCTAAAATTGTTTTGATGTAAAACTTTATTTTAAAATTCATTAACCGAACAAACATCATAAGTTCATGATATTGTCCAGTCCCTAGAAAGGGCTATACTTAATACTTCACATGAAAATTGATTTTCTCAAAGGCAAGTGGTTTAAACAATGCCCTTAACCCGTTGATACCAAAGTCTAAATAAATATCCTTAAAAACGAGGATGCAGGGGGCTGGGAATTTGATATCTTCTTTCTGAAAGATCTGAGTTTCTAGATATATAGAGACTTACCACTGAATGGGTTTGCCTGTTAAGTTGCAGAAGACTCTGGATATTTAGGATATAAAAAAGACTTAATAGAACAGATCAGTTTCCGTGGAGACTGGGAAATGTGAAAGTAATGGTACTTTAAGATTATAACAGAGAAAGGGGGAAGAAGAGGAGGAGGGAGAGGAAAAATAGAAGTAAGCCAAAGTCAGAGGCAGAAAAGTAAATACAGAGAAACGGTAGAAACGTTTCTCACCATAACACGAAGTTACCACCACTAAGGCGGCCAGGATGGCGAGAAGGACCAGGCTCTTCATGGTCTCGTCCTGCAGGTCAGTCTCAGGGTCTTGTGTAGCAGCAGTAGGGAGACAGGCTCCTACAGGATGTTAGTGGAAGGCTGTGAGGTTTTTATAAGAACCAGAGCAGTTGGGAGGGGAAGAACCAGTGGGAGAGGGCTGGAGAAGGTGGGGAAGGGTTGGCACTGAACTAGCATTGGAACTTTTCCCGAACAGTCATTCCTTCCAGATATTATCTACTCTGAGTGGGCAGTTTTCCCTCACTCCTGGACCTGACTGTGCTACAGCAGGATGCTGCTCTGGTGCAGAAGTTGTGGCCATCGTATGCTTGGGGACAGACCTGGACAAAAGCCCACAGAGGGAGTTGCCACGAACACATGATCTACCCTCCTGGCCAGGCCTTTTGGGTTTGGTCCACAGACAGAGCCCTAGTGTTCTATTTGTTACCCTGATTGATTGATGAGAGGTTTTGGTGGGGAGAAAGGACTTCACTTTCTTTTCTTTTCTTCTTTTTAACCTTTGCCTCTTCTTCAAGGAGGACTTCACTTTCTATGCTGATTATAATTTAGACATCTTCCCAGTAAATCCTAGACAAATCTATCAATCCCAGACTAATCAGGCATTTGACTGGGCATATGCATCTTTGGCATTTTTCCAAGGGTTCAGCAGGGTGGAGATATCCAATGGCCCATGAGTTCTGTTTCCTTAATCGACACCGTTATAACTTGCCCATTCAGTTTTGTGACGTTAGTTCAAACCTGTGACCTAGTCCTCTCTTAGGCAGCGAATCAGTGGTGGAAAGTGCAACAAGGATAAGCGGACACTGTTCTCTCATTCCCGAGGGCATTATCTCGATAATTAACTAACTCGATAGACTTTTTAGTGAGTGGCAGATGTGCTAGGTGTTGTGGGGGATGTACAGACAAACAAGACACCTCCCTAAGGAAGTAAGTAATAGCTACTCACTATTCACTTTGCTCTTTCACTGTAATGTATTCTCAAGCATAGGTTTTCACTGCACCGTCAAGCCCAGAAGTACTAGCTTAGTTTCCCACAGGAGGATTTCAGTTTGATGCCGCTGGTTATCTTGTATAGAGAGCTCTCTTTTTTTTAATTCCTTTTTTTCCCCTTCTTTTGCAATCACAAAATCTGTCCTACCAGATGTGCCTCTGTTGCTTGGGAACCCAATAGTTTTCTTTGCAGACGACAGACTTGAGTCACAGAGCAGCAGATTGTAGAAGAGCTACAGCTTCGGGACCTCTGACTCTTGAACTGCAACAGCAATAGGGCTGGGTTGGGGGTGCGGTGGATGTTATCTTTCAATACTGATTATTTCAAGGAGCAGTGATGAACTTGATGGAGCCTCACGCTTCATTTTTTTTGTCTTATTGGGATGGAGTTTCCCTCCCACCCTCCGTCCTGTGAAGAGCTTTTATAAATATTAATAGAGTCCCCATTAAAAGAAATAGCTACTTTGAAATCTGAAAGATTGAGTTCTGAGGGATCAATAAAATTCAAGTTTTCCCTCCAAAACCTAAGAAATAGATTCTCTGTGAGAAAATCTTAAAGAAAATCTCAGAAAGAAGACCATATATGTTCATACTTGATAAATTCAACCTTCACAATTTCCACTAACGAGATTGGCAGTTGTTCCGCTCTTTAAACCACAACCTACTCTGAGTGTTAGTTTCAATGTCAATCTTGCAAGATGAATCACCTGAATCATTATACGATCAATGAATAATTTAAAGTGCGAAAGCCAGTTCACTACATTGCATGATTTTGGGGGAACAAACTAGCCATAGATAAAAGTTTTGCATGTACTTAGCTTAGTAATTAATCCCCAATTAATATAACATCAAACAAGCTGAGTTCCAATGTTTCACCCTTAAAATGAGTAGTCTACTCTTCCTGTCCCCACTCCATCTCCAGAATTAAAGAGAAATCTTCCCATTTTCCTGCTATAAGTATGTGCTTTGCAATGTAAATTAGCTCTGTCTTTTCCAGCCAAGTTATAGATGTTTCCTCTATCCCCAAGGTCAAATGACAACTATAATCTTTCAGCCTCTGACATCACAATTGTTAGGTTATTTTTACACTCCCAGAAACTAAACTTGAAAATCCTACACTTCTCATTTCAACTTAAGCTTCACTTTTTGTTCACCTTAAATCACTGCTTCCACTGGATTCCCTAAACTTAAGCATTTCTTTTTATCGTCTTGGTTTTTGTAAGGCTAACTTTCTTTTGGGAGCTGTGTCTCTTCAGTCCTTCATCTGCCTTTCCTGTCTATTTCTCTCCATTTCTTTCTAGGTTCTTCTCTGCAAAATCCCATTTATATATGATCTGCAAAAATTATTAACATGTGTGAGAATCCAGAGCCCTTCTTTTTCTCTTCTGTCACCTTACTCCCCATTTCAAAGACAACTTTGTGAATGCCAACTCCAGTCATATGTTTTTATGATAAGGACTTGGACTAACTCATAAAGCAGGGATGGCAGCTTTGCATTAGAAAGGACCAAGATTGACTAATCTAAGAGAAGACGGAAGAAAAGAATGGAGGTAGGAAAAAAAAACGGAGACGGGGAAATGAGAAGAGGCTTACCAATTTGGTTTGCTGGGTGAGTTTTAGGTAGAGACTGAGTGACAGAGAAAAACGGAGGCAGTTGGAGAAGGTGAGACATATTAAAAGCAAGACATGGGAACAGAGACATAAAAGCTGCTTTGGTTAGGAATAGCATTGTTTGAGATTGCAGAACACTGTCTGAAAATTTTCAGAAAATATTGAAATTTAAACAAATTAATTTTGCCAGCTAGTTTGCATTTTCTTAATTGGGATATCTTGTCAAGATGAGACCACATGAAACTCTAAATTCTAGTTAGATTTTAGATAATTATGAAAGACACTTATATAGACATTTTCCCTTAACAAAAGAGAAGTGTTATTCAGAGGAGAGAATATTTTAAGATACTCCCAGAAGTGATAACAGAAATATGAGACAGTGATATGATTGCCAGTTTTTAAAAATGTATAGGAATCTCCTCATGCGAGGCTGGCAACGTGGGAACTGAAGCAAGAGAAGCCATGGAGTAATACAGATCTCCTATTCCACCTACTCTCAGGCAGAAAAGAGAAGAATGACCATGCCTGTCAGGGCCAGAAGGAGCTTCATGATTTCATAATTATCCCATCCATCCATCCATCCATCCATCCATCCATCCATCCATCCATCCAGTTATCTATCTAGCCAACAAGTGTACTGAGCATCTACTGCGTGTCAACTCTAGGCTGGAAATGCAGTAGAGAAAAATACAGATATGGGCTCTATCCTCATGCATCAAGTATGCTCTTTGAACACAAATTTAATAGTGGCTCCTTTTATTTAAAAAATTGGTAGGCAGCCAACTGGCCTTAAAGGAGACTAAGTGATGAGCTTTCTCACTGGGTTGACCTTTCTTATGGGCACTCAGGAGTATCTCTGTTTCCAAAGCATCAAGAAAGGTGCTAATGACCAGCTCAGATAATTCTGAATTTAGGCAGGGAATGCAGGAGAGGAACATTGGCAGAGCTGCTGAGAATTACTGTGGGGAGAAGCTTCTCAGAAAAGTGTATTTGCCAGAGAATATACCAAAATAGTTATCCCCATCACATGGTATTTCTGTGACTAAAATAACGGCACAGAGGTAGTAAGTGTAATATATTTCCCTATCAATTCTACCTCCGTCTCTTTCTGTCCTTGCTTATCCTTTAACTAACTCTTTTTCAGATGGCTAGGCATTTTGTCTCTTTGAGGAATTTTCCTGGCTCCAGTCAGATTTCTTTTTCTTTTTTGCTGTTCCATGAAATTCAGCTTTATTTACTGAATTTTGATTTTATAAATTTTTTTTTGAACTGGCAACACTAAAGTCCTTGCCTTTGCCATTAAAGGAAAAACACAAATGAAAGAAGAGTTAGGAAGAAGCAGCCCTGAAGACAAAAACAGAAATCACTCTCTAGGACATCAAAGGACAATGAACTGGGAGACAGAAGCCCGGCCAATGTCGTGGGACAGTGCCATGCTCTTAGTTCTTTTCTTTTAAGGGAAGCCCCTTGAGAGGATTCTATGTGTCAGATTCCTTAACTGACGTAACTTCCTAGGCACAGACAGAATCCTTCTTTCCTTTCCATAATTTGTCTTAGTTAAACTAAGTGAGAATAAATGTTTGTCAAACTCAGGCATGGGAGGAGCATCTGGGGACTCATGGGCTGAAACTTCCAGGGAAAGCTGGAGATGCCTGATTATTAGACAAAATAAAGGTGGAGAAGTCTGAGAGGTGGAGAGCTTTTGGCTTGGAATGGCTGGGATTTTTCTCCTGATTATTAAACAAAATAAAGGTGGAGAAGTCTGAGAGGTGGAGAGCTTTTGGCTTGGAATGGCTGGGATTTTTCTCCTGATTATTAAACAAAATAAAGGTGGAGAAGTCTGAGAGGTGGAGAGCTTTTGGCTTGGAATGACTGGGATTTTTCTCCTGATTATTAAACAAAATAAAGGTGGAGAAGTCTGAGAGGTGGAGAGCTTTTGGCTTGGAATGGCTGGGATTTTTTTTTTCCCTCCCATATCGATTATTTCCTCCACATTTTCCTTCTTAAGAAAAGCTTCAATTTTTAAATAAGATAGCAAATATCAAATAAAAATTATACATCTATCCAAGTGCTATTATCATAGTCAAATGCTTGCTATATATTAGATGCTCTGATAATCACTTTTTATTTGTTATTTACTTCTCATAATAATCCTATAAGCTAAGTATAATGACCCACATCTCATATATAAGAAAATAGAAGCTCAAAGAGGTAAAATAGTTTATCCAAGGTCACACAACAACTAAATGTCAAAGACAGGATCAAAACACAGGACTATTTGATGTCAAATCATATGTTTTTAATAATGATACAACCATGCAAGATCCCTCCAGGTTCTGACACCTGCTTAAATAATTTTGTGATTGCATCTTACAGGGTCCCTTGGGTTTCCAATTTCATAGCTAGAGACAAAATTACACAAAATTAAGATATACGCATTTAAAATGATAATTTTGTCAATATCCTTTAAAATAGTGCAATACGAATTAAAGATCTACATACACTTAAGCCCAGTAAGTTAAATGACTTATAAAAATGGAGACAGGGATAGGTTTAGTATTGGATCCTAAGTCCCCTGTTTCTCGCTCCAGTATACTGCACACTAAACATCTGCCCAAACAAGCTCCAACTCAAATATGGTACTTTCCAAAACCTTTCAGCTTCCTTCAGGAATCCCCAAGTCTCATGCAGTCTGTGAACGCCGATGTTTGCTGTCATCTGGTTTGGTGTATTTGACATATTAAGAATGTCGTCTTTCAGTACCCACAAGGCCAATTTCTACAGTTACTTAGACCACCCCCCCACCCCAGAAAAGTGGAAATCTCGGCTTAATTTATAAAATGCTCTGTCAGCTCAAAGCAAAATAGAGAGCAGGTTCTACGTCTCCTGTCTTGACTAAAGATGAAGATGTCTTGACTAAAGGCTGGCTATTTACTCATCAGACTCTTGCTCCCTTTTCTGGATGAGGTGTGATCAAGACAAAGTCCGAGGAATTTCTCCTGCAGTACCATAGTCTCAGCTGGAAAGGAAGGCGCCCTTTTATATCTATTCTACTGTCATCCCACACTTTGGGATATCCTCATAATCTCCTTCCATTATTTCAAATCGCCAAAATAAAAATACTCCTTTTTATATTCAGGACATTTACAGCCCCAAGAAATGGAGTCAAGTAACTTGCAGGAATTGCAGGGGATATTGGTGATTGGCAGAAACAGGATCCCAAAGGTAGGATTGGTGAGGAGAGGGGATACGAGAATAATGACATGATGTCTCTAGGAGTGAGATGGAAGCAGAGTGGGATTATGTTTACCACGTGTGAAGACATGAAGGGAGTAGAGAGAATGATAGCTTAATTCACCAAATCACAGTACCCGAGAACTTGATAGCACTGGTATGGGTTATAAGAAGTAGTTTTAGGGAAGCTAGAAGTAATGCTTTAAACAACAGAGAATAATTTTTAAAAGTTAAGTAAACATAACATTCGTTACCAAATGAAGTTAGAAAGAGTCGATGATAACTTTTAATGCTGACATGAGAAATGAAAATATGCTGTCTTTGAAATCCTTTAGTCAGAGGTACGTATCTGAATGGACCCCGTGTCTAACCTAAGGGTACTTCCTTGAAATGGAAATTTAAATCTTACTTAGGGTGACTTGAAGTTTAGGTAATAAATTAACTAGAAGAATATCTGGTAGCTGTATGAGTCACATCTGCCATGTTTCTTCCATATTCCAGCCTGCACCCAGTTCATCTGTTCTGTTGTTCTCTAAAAACAGTAACAACAACAAAAAAGCAGATGGTGGAGGGGAGTGAGTATTCCCCAGCTTCCCTTCATCTAGGTATTCTCTCCATACTTTTGGTAGCTACTCTAACAAATAATCATCACATAATCTTGATAGGACTCTAAAGACAGGCTCTGTAGAAGCTGGCCAAAGGATGTAGTTTTTAGGATAAGAAAGCCTGGATTTGACTTCAAGCTCTGTTGCCTTTTCTTTTCTTTTTTTTTTTTCTTTTGAGATGGAGTCTTGCTCTGTCGCCAAGGCTGGAGTGCAGTGGCACAATCTCTACTCCTTGCAACCTCCACCTCCCAGGTTCAAGTGATCCTCCTGCTTCAGCCTGCCGAGTAGCTGGGACTATAGGCATGTGCCACCATGCCCAGCTAATTTTTTTTTGTTTTAGTAGAGATGGGGTTTCACCATGTTGGCCAGGCTGGTCTCAAACTCCTGGCCTCAAGTGATCTGCCTGCCTTGGTCTCCCAAAGTGCTGGGATTACAGACGTGAGCCACTGTGCCTGGCCTCTGCTGCTTATTCTGCGTGTGGCATTTGATATGTTGTTTAAGCTCCTGAGCCTCGGTGACACAGGTAGGGATTATAAGTGTTTGCAACATAGTAGGTGTGCTCACTAAATGTTAGAGGACTCCAACTCAGAGGACTGTTAGATGAATTGAATAAGGCAATACCTGCAGAGCTCCTAGCTTAATGGCCTACATACATGTAATGCCATGGAGTACACACACACACAATCGTACTTCAAAAACATGGGTTCAACTCCACTGGTCTAGTGTTACTTCCACTTTTCCCCAGTATCAAGGGAATAGATTGCTGAAAACCAAAGCAGAGGAGAGAATGCAAAACGTGAGAGGGATTGAATCAGCAAGGCCTTGTCCAGTGGGAACTGTGGAACTGGCTGAAGCTCAGCATAGTTCTGATACGGCCACCCAATGGCTGCGTCCCTGTTGAGCGAGCCATTTGCCTTTTTTTTTTTTTTTTTTTGCCATTTGCCTTTTTAAACAGAAGAGCTGGAATAGACCTGTATAATTTTGTGCTTCTAAATTATTTTATCCTTGAAATGAATAAACCCGATAGAGAAATTATATAATTCAGCGTTTGAAGGAACGCTTTGTTCTTAATGCAATTTTGCAAGTGTTTCTAGGGCTGATTGGTGTTTGGATGTCCACCCCTCAGCCAACAAACCACTAGCAAGATGCCTTTTAAAAGCTGCACTCAAATAACTACCTGCCAAAAGGCCATGTCTGCTGTTGTTTCCCAGTTGTAGTCAAATAACTTCATTCATTCGAGTTGGATGCTGATATACTTTGAAGTCCTTAGGAGAAGAAAGTCAATCTTTTCAGCCAGGATTTGGTCAGTGAGAGAAAACTGTCCCCCTCGTGAAAGGGATCAGCAACTCGGCGACTCCTCTCCTTTGTCTCCTTGCCTAGTCGTAGCAAACCATGGAAATGAAATTCACAAAAGGATTTAGAGAGGACACAAAGGAAAAATGTCCAGATTAACATGAGAGAGAGAACAGCACAGGGAATGCCTTTCCTGATCAAGCTAAGAAGTGAACAGGCTGTGCAATAAGAGACTGTTTCCACATCTGATTTCTCCCTGATGGAAAAAAATGCAGTGAAATGTTGGCTGGGCTGACTGTGGAAATCTATTTCAGCCCCGCCTGCTGGCGTTTGTTTAAGCGGTCCTGTCACCAGAGTTCGTCTGAATCTCAGGGGCCTTGCTCTGACTCCAATTCTTCTAATCTATCAGTCTCTGTGTTTTCTGTTTTCTCATAATCCCATGTTAATTTTTTTCATGCCGTTTATGGAATTTTGAAAGACATTTTTATTTTGTTGAGAGGATAAAGGGAGGTTTCATTGGGGTTCTTTGTCTTTTGGTCAGCCATAAACCAGTGGGAAAAAGAATAGAATCAAAAGGAAGAGACAATAAGCTGAAGGGAACAAGATGTAATTTTTGGTCTTATTCTGTTTTGGTATGGCAATAGGAGGGCAGGGGAATGGATATGGGCTGGGGTGAGGGATTAGGAAGGATGAGAATCTGATACGAACGCTTGTTTGTCTTGCTCCTCTACCAGACGGCACATTCTTTGAGCTTAGCCTCTGGCTCTTAGTCAGCTTTTATGAAGACACACAACAACTTCTCATTGCTTACAGAATTAAGCTGACATCCTTCTCAAATTCACAAGCATCCTAAATTCTCTGGTGCCATAATGAGAGAGTGGAAAAGAACGTGTGAATGCCACTCCATTTGTCACTGAATGGTCTCTGCTGTCTCTCAAATCCTCATTTTCTTCATCTAATAAAATGTGGACAATAATGGAAAGTAGCTTACAGAGTTGTAATGAGGATTAAACGAGATAATTCATGTGAGAGCCTGGCTAGCCCAGTGGTGGCATGTAGTAAACATTCCATGAAAGTAGCTATTATTATTATTATTGCAGTGTCTAACTAATTACATGACCCTGA
Organism: Macaca nemestrina; assembly: GCF_043159975.1. Classification (NCBI taxonomy): domain Eukaryota; kingdom Metazoa; phylum Chordata; class Mammalia; order Primates; family Cercopithecidae; genus Macaca; species Macaca nemestrina. Next base: position 127,094,593 of record NC_092134.1, on the reverse strand, counting down.
ATAAGTCATTTTTTCCACTGTAACATGTGAGCGATAATTCTTTTGTAAATTGTAAAGATTTAATGAGGAAGTCTTTGTACAATACCCAGCAGGTGTCTGTGATGTAGTAGGTGCTCATTAATTGTTACTTCCCAGTTGTCTTTCCCATTCATTTCTTTCACGATTTCCCTTCATGTAACCCATCCTCTAGCCAAACTGAGCAACTTGTTCCTGCCACACCCTTCAGTGTTTGCTATCACACGTTTGCTCATTTTCTGGTATCCTCTTTTTCTGCCTCCCTGTCTCTGTCTATAGGAACGTTGGGTGTCTTTTAAGGCTTAGCTCAAATACCACCTGCTACATGATGTCTTACATAAGCTTCTCAACCAGGTGTTATTTCTCCTTCCTTCAAAAAATCCCTTAGCACATTTTTTTTTTTTAATTTTATTTGACGGAGTTTTGCTCTGTTGCCCAGGCTGGAGTGCAATGGCGCAATCTCGGCTCACTGCAATCGCTACCTCCCCGGTTCAAGCGATTCTCCTGCCTCAGCCTCCTGAGTAGCTGGGATTACAGACATGCGCCACCACGCCCGACTAATTTTGTGTTTTTAGTAGAGATGGGGTTTCACCATGTTGGTCAGGCTGGTCCTGACCTCACATGATCTGCCCGCCTCGGCCTCTCAAAGTACTGGGATTACAGGTATGAGCCACCATGCCCGGCCTCCCTTAGCACTTTTATTTCTTTACTGGCACATACTTTCTTTTTTGAATTACAGGCATTTCTGTGCCCCATCTTGTGCACACACTCCTCCCAGCTATTCATGGTACAATCACCTGTCTCCTCTTCTTCCTCACCCCATACTCATTTACCCAAAAGATTCTGACTCATTATCTAGGAAACTGTCATCTCTAGAAAGACTTGAATTCTCTTGCTGAATTGCATTTTCAGTTAGATGCCTCAGTTTTCTCATACTAGTCATGATACTTTTTCATTGATCTTACTGGATTTCAATGCAGAATGTTAAGCTCCACGAGGGATGTCAGGGATTGTATCTTTTTCATCTTTGTATTCTTTATTTCTTACACATCATCTGGCACACAGTAAGTGCTTATTTATGTTTCTTGAACTGAGCTGATCCTACAAACCCAGTGCAGTGTTTAAACACCACAAAAGCTCAATGAAGTTACCCTTAACAACCCACTACAGCAGTCTAAGAACTTTAACTGAAACATCTCTGCCTTTTGTGAAGATAGGAAATTGCTGTAATTTGAAATGCTAAATCATTACATTGTATGTCAAATAAAAGAAAAATGCTATTTCACTATTATTTTTTACCCTTGACTTTTGCAGCAATCAAACTGCTAAATTAAATGATTATCGTTTTTATGAAATAGCAATATTCCTGAGAAGCTTCCAGATAATGTCATAAAATTAAATTATGACAAAATACCTGTAAAAATTCACTCTTTTTAAAGAAAAATCTTAGTGAAACGACTTGAATAGCAATAATTCCTCTGGAAGGGTAAAATAAGAAACACAGTCCCTTACTGTGTGTGGATATAAAGTGTCCCCTTACATGTTTTTCTTTGCATCTGTATTTTCGCATATTGATTAGCAGGAGTAGACGTATGCATGCCATATAAAATTGTGTAAAGAAGCCGACCCCGAGGAGAGCGCTATGAATATTAGAAGTTCGATGAAAAGAAAACAAGAATATCTGAAAGACTGCCAAGGGATAGAATTACTTGATTTAATAACTTTTTCATGACAGTAATAGGAATAGCTAATATTTATTAAGTAGTGTTTTATTTCTTTGTTTTCTCCACTTTTTGTTCTGATCCATCAAAACAAGCCTCTTATCTATGCCAGACTGCTTAAAACAAAGCACAATTTTTAGTTGGAAAAAGAAAAGTATGTATGTATTCTTTATAAGTAATCAACAAAAAGTTAATTTGGGAAAAAGAGTATAGCTATCCCAAGACTGCTCTCTGCAAATTTTGCATGTTTGCAGAACATTTACCAAATAGCTGAAAGGAAGAGGATTTTGTATCACTTTTCCTTTTCCGAGAAGTTGTGCTGTATTTGTTGGAATACATTTCAGTACTTTCTTCTGATCCTCAGATGACGATGCCATATGATGGTTCTCACAGGGTCAGCGCGGGAGGTAGAAGATTTCTGGGGATATGTGTTTCCAAGCCAGTGGTTCTCGGGAAGGAGTACGAACTCCGATACAAATACTGGCTCATCTCTATACCACGGACTCTTGAGAACAGCAGCGCTTCAACACTTAGCGTTTTGTTGCCAGAAATAAATCAAATGGACAATGGTGCAAAAATCAAAATGTTCCTGGAACAACTGGAGGTCAGTTTTGACCTTAGCTAATCTGGCAATTTTGTTTGGATTTCTCAGTGCCTACATTTGATCTCTAAATTATGCTTTGTGACTGGACTCACCCTTTCTAGGGCCAGACACAGTTTATCTGGCTGGGATTTTTCCTGTGTAGGTTTAAAGATAAGTAAAATATCTGACTCACTGCTCATCTTGCCAGCGTGTCTTTCTGTTGCACAAAAAGATAGCAACAGCATAAGCTGCCATGAATAGGTCTGGCAAGGCTGACTGGTAGGAATGGTTTCCATATGGTGTAAGATTAGAATTAATTGCTCAAACACATGGCAGTTAAAGAACACTAAGGTGTTTCAAGTGTCCTGAAAGAAAAGACCAAGAAAGAAAAAGAAATTAAAACACTTCAGTGATTCTCTAAATAAATTTATATAGGCCATAGCATATTATTTTAAACTATCTAGGGCCTAAAAGATGTTTTAAGGCAAAAAATTATTACTAACAGCATGCACGGATATTTAAAAAATAAAATATATGCATAAAAGAAGGCAATTTCTATTACTTATATAGGCATCTTTGAAGAGGACCAGGAATAAAACGTATGCAAACAACTGAGCAAATCTATAATAAAAATTCACACATGCACATGACTATAAAATATAGTTTAAAGTATTACCTTGATATAAATAATATAATTTATTTTTATAAAGTTCTTATGGGAAAATGGAGGCTTAGAGGTGTCAACTGATTTTGTCCAGAGGGACACTAGAGGCTTTCATGCCTTGGACTTTACTTGACTTAGACTAGTTCTCTGTGTGCATATTTTTATGTGTTTGTGTATATATTGTTTATATTAGATTATAGATATCTAAAGAGTGAAGATTATGTTCAACTCATAATTGTATTCCAATATAACACATGCTACATTGCCTGGCAAATAGTAAGCACTTAATAATTACTTGCTAAACTGAATTTATAAAAACAAGTTAACGTATCCATGATGGGAATTTCTGAGCATAATCATAATATTTCATTCATTTGCTCTATTCTACAAACACAAACTGTCTATTGTATGCCAAATACTGTTAGAGTTGATATCTTTCCTCAAGAAAATTATACTTGATAGAGGGATAAAAAGTCTTATAAACAAATAATTATAAGTACATGGGAAAATCTTTCATCAATGATGTAAAAAGTATTTTACTGCAGAAAGTAGTCCTAATATAGTGGCAATTCTAATTCATGTGAATGGGCCAAACTCACCATTTAGGTGGGGAGGTCTAATATGAGGTCTCTAAGAGAAACATTTAAGATACAAGATACAGGAAGGTTTGAAATACATTTTTTTAATAATACTATTCTTGGCCTATTTTGATAGAAAAATTATGCTAGCCTTATAATATCGGTTGTGAAGACTTTCTTCTTTTTTCTATTCTCTGGTACAGTTAATATAAAAGAGAAATCTTTAAATTTAAAAAATATATTAAATATTGTTTCTTTTATGACTTACAAATTATTTAGTAGTGTTTATAACTTGCTAAATGCATGGATTTTAAACTATTTTGATATTGATTCCTAGAATTATTGCATATTAGTTAGAGAATGTGATGATTATTAAATTTATTCTTTGATAGTTTTCAAGGCTTTTTATGGCCTAATACATGGTGAATTTTTATAAAGTTTTCATATTTGCATAAAAGTTTATTCTTTAATTATTGGATGCAAAAGTATATAAATGCTTATTTCAGCAAGCTTATTAATTAATTGTATTACTCAAAACTTCCTTGGTTTCTTAAATTATTTTTGTGTGCTTGATTAGCTCATTAATGATTAAAATCTGTAGTCCTAATTATAGATTTTTCAAATCTTCAATTTTTCCAATGTTGCTTTATATATTTTGAGGATATGCTTTTAGGTACTACATATAAGTTGAGAATTTTTATGGACTCCCAGTTAATTTTTCCTTCAGTTGTCATTCAATGTGTCTCGTCTATAACAGTGCTTTCTCTCTTAAAGTTTGTAGTAACTTATATTAATTAAATTTCACTTTAACAATTTTCTTTAGCTAAGTATTTGGTTGCTGTTATTTTCTAATGCTTTTGTTTATATTTTTATAAATCCTTATATCTTATTTAACTGTCTTGTTAATGCTTATCAATAGAATTTTAAAATCAAGGTAATTTACATTTATTGTCATTATAATATTTTGGTTTATTTCTAAGATATTATTTTGTGCTTTTATTTGCTAAGCCTTTAATGCGTATTTTTTAAAAAGTAATTTCATATCTCTATTGGTTTATGTAAGACCTCTTTATTTAATTGTATCCCTTTATTAATTTGTAAATTTTACATATAATATCTACATTTTTATTTCTTTTTTTAATTATACTTTAAGTTCTAGGGTACATGTGCACAACGTGCAGGTTTGTTACATATGTATACATGTGCCATGTTGGTGTGCTGCACCCATTAACTCATTATTTACATTAGGTATATCTCCTAATGCTATCCCTTCCCCCTCTACAATAGGACCCGGTGTGTGATGATCCCCTTCCTGTGTCCAAGTGATCTCATTGTTCAATTCCCACCTATGAGTGAGAAGATGCAGTATTTGGTTTTCTGTTCTCGTGATAGTTTGGTGAGAATGATGGTTTCCAGCTGCATCCATATCCCTACAAAGGACACGAACTCATCCTTTTTTATGGCTGCATAGTATTCCATGGTATATATGTGCCACGTTTTCTTAATCCAATCTGTCACTGATGGACATTTGGGTTGATTCCAAGTCTATGCTATTTTGAATAGTGCCGCAATAAACATACGTGTGCATGTGTCTTTATAGCAGCATGACTTACAATCCTTTGGGTATATCCCCAGTAATGGGATGGCTGGATCAAGTGGTATTTCTAGTTCTAGATCCTTGAGGAATCGCTAAATTTTTATTTCTTTGTTTGTTTTGGAGACAAAGTTTTGCTCAGCTGTCTAGGCTGGAGTACAATGATATGATCATAGCTCACTGCAGCTTTGCACTCCTGGCCTCAAGGGATCCTCCCCTCAGCCTCCTGAGTATCTGGGATCACAGGTGAATGTCACCACACCCAGCTTATCAATTTTTTAAGAGAGTTTCTTTGAATTATTAACATCTATATTTTCTTAACACAATAAAAAATTAATCAATACTTCTATATACCCCTTGAGCAATACAAGAAAGTTTAAATGTTTTAATGACAATTAAAGCACTGCTGTAATTACTCACTATTATCCTTAATACTTTATACAGTCATCATGTGCTTTGATTTACATGCATGCTTACAATCTCTTTGCATTCAATTTTTTCTATCATTGTACAATTTTCTGAAGTAAAGCTTCTATCAACAGGGGTTTGTGAGTGGTAAGCAATCACGATAATTGTCTAAAAATAGACTTATTTTGTCTGTCCTCTGAAATGATAGTTTAGTTAGAAATACAATTTTAGTTTGAAACTTGGTTTCCCTCATACTTTGAAGTTTCTTTTTCACAATTTTCTGGTTTCTTCTAATGCTGTTTCAAAAAGCTGAAGTCAGCTTGATAGAGGAGACAAACACTAAAGTAGTAAAATAAGTAAATAATTTTATATGAGGTAGTGGCAGATGCTAAAACAGAAGCATCAGAGGAATTACTTTGAGGGTCTGCACCGATTCCACATAATCTTTAGTTCACTTATTATTAGGATATTTGTCTGGATTAGCTTACCCTACCCACCCCTAATAGATGTTCATCCATGTGCTGTACTGTGTTAATGAACAAGATGGGTAGATCACTACCCTGGTGGGACACACAGTTTTGTGGAATGAGATCATCATAAAAATGTGCAATTATGAAATTTGATAAAGTTAATGAAGGAAAAGTATAGAGAGTTAGGAAAGTACATGACAGAGGATCCAGACTTAGTCTAGGGAGTTAGAAAAAAAACTCTTAAAAAGCATGTTTGATTTGCAATTTGAAGTATAAATGAGAGTTGAATGGATAAAGGGGGAAGTAAGACAAGAAAGAGAGAGTCTTACAGGCTGAAGGAACAGTAATTATGTAAGCTGTAAGGTGGAACAAGGCTCAAAGTATTAAAAGACACATGATGAGGCAGGAGATTTAGGCAGGTCCATATAAAAATGCAAAAGAACTGATTTTTTAAACAGATCTTTAAGTGATTGGAAATGATTCAGAACTTTAAGAAGGACAAGAGAGACATAAACAGATTGCATTTTTTATAAATGAATCTGGAAGCACTGCGGAGAATAGATTAGAGAGTGGTAAGAGTTAATGTAGGGAGATCAGCTAGGGGTCGGGAATTGCAGCAGCTCAGGTAAGAAGTGATCATGACTTAAACCAAGATGAAGTGTAAGAGGAAGAAAGAAGAGGGATATGGAAATTTTCTAGAAGGTGGTGGTGAACCAGCGAATGCAGGGGTAAAGGTCTAGTGTCAAGCATGGGTACTTTGTTCTGGATTGCACAATTGATGCTAATCTAGAGCAGTTCACAGTTTGCAGGGAGACAGATAAGCCAGTATAGAGTTGAGATGTTTCTGTGATATCTAGATAGAAAGAAAAAGTAAGCAGTAGGAGTTCCGTGTTTAATCTTAGTTGAAAATACAAATTTGAGAGTCATCATCCCATGCAAATAAAACATTTCGATTTATTTTTTCAAAATTAATGGCAATACCCTTTTCCCTAAATGGGTCCCACCTATCTTCCACCATAGAACCAACCGTTTGGTATTCAGGGATAGATGAAAGAAATGAGGCTTTAGGAGGAAATGACCATTATTTCCCTTTGCTTATTCTTTTTTGACTTTTTCACGAGTAACGGTAATAAGACCAAACAATGCATTGCACAGTATCAGTAAAATTGAGTGATATATATAGAGTTTAAACCACATAAGTCCATTCGGTTGATTTGCACAGAGTAGGCGATCAATACATATTTGTTGTTTGACCAAGACACACTAAAAGTATTGCTAAATCACTTCCTTAATGTTGGCTTATAATTGGGTTTGTTGTCAGAAACATGACTGTAGCCATAAATACTTTTGTACTCCTCTTTAAGCAGACAACAGAAAATCCTTCTCACCCTGGAGGCTGACTTTGGCTACACAGGCAGTTCAGCGACCTGACATAACCTCCGATCCACAGCTTCAGGCTGTCACTGTGCCTTTGGTGGGCCATGGGTCTTCTCAGCTAATATAATTTGGCAAACACGAAGCATTTTATGAGAGAGGCAATGTGGAAAGAACTCTGTAATTTTGCAAAAAATGTTGCCAATGTTTTTAACCACTCAACTTCCCAAATACTCTGCTTCGGGCAAATTAATTGACAAATATCTTGTATTTTCCATGTCTTTTTCCATTCTCTCTTTAGGGACCAAGGATTCAACACGAACTCTAGTCCTAATAGTCTCAAGGGATCAGGCTGAGTCCTCTGGAGGGAGCAGAAACAGATACAATGTAAGAGGTAAGTTAAAATTGTTATCAAGGAAGGGGACCAAGGAATAGAACCAGGGAAACTATATTATATATTGGATCTTAGAGTGTGAGACTGTAGATGGGAAATGGGGCAGGAAGTCGAGAGCTGAGATCAGCAATAGGCCTCTAGGCCTAGTGCAAGCTTATAAGAAAATGGAAAAAAGTCCGAAAGGTAGCTCCAAATAAACAAGAGTGTCAGGAGTTTCTTCCAGTGGGGCTGGGTAGCTGTGGGGGATGCGATTAAAAGCTCAGGATCATTTCAGACACCCGGGTCCTTTGTGTTACACCACTCCATTCTTCTGGAATGCCTTTTCCTGCCTTTGCCTGCCAGTATCAATTCTGTTTGCTGTGGACATGTGACCACTGATACAGCATTTAATTAGCCTGAGAAATATTTGGGTAAAAATCTATCTTCTAACAAAATGCCAAGTCATTATAGCATGTTTGTTTTAGGAGGCAAATTTTGCAACCTTTTATACGCCTTAAGCATTTTGCTCCCTCCCCACAGAAAGTTTAAAGAATCTTTCTCTTCTTTTGCTTTTGAAAAATTTCTAATGGATTTTCAGGAAACAGTTACCTGAGGTGTTTTAGTCCTATTTTTAAATGCAATGCATCACAGGTTTATTGCCTGTGAATCTGGTTGAAGTTAGGAACCGTGTTTTATTTGCATTGCTTTATATACTTGGTTAGGCTAATAAAATGAGAATATCTATTATTTATTAAATGCCTAATTACCTATACTATTTCTAGTATTCACAGAAATCTTTCCAGGTATGGGTGTTACCTCCATTTTAGGCTTGGAAAGGCTAACCTGCTCAGAGGTAGAACCAATACATGCTGGGGTGATGATCAGAACTCAGATCTGAGCTCTCTTCATGACTCCACACTGCCTTAAATATTTGTTGATTTGATTAGTCTAAATTGTTGGTTACATAGTTTATGTCCTTTACCTCCTAGGGCTTCTGTGATCATCCCCAGAGCCACACTAGCTAGGAGCCCGTAAGAAGAGAGGAAAGAGATACAGAGAGAGAGGGAGATATTGAAACCACATTTTGTGCCTTGTTACTTCACAAGGGAAAAAAGCTTTAGTTTCTCTCTTTACTTTTGTTTTTATCTGTCTTCTCTTTTGCCTTTTTAATTATTGGTCCTGTTCCTTATTCATTTCTTATTTATTATTGTATTCTTATTCATTATTAAAACATTCATTTATAAAAAACTTTTATTTTCTCATATTGTTTACTTATATGAGTAAATGCCTTGTTTTAACCTAAGCTTACAATTCCCAAAGGTTCTTTAGTTAACTAGCTAAATTCCAAAACGTTAATTGGCCCATAGGGGGCTAATTTGTATGGTCTTCCTAGGGAAACACACGTACACACACACACACACACACACGTACACACACACACACACACACTTTCTTAGGGGAGAAAACCAATAGGTTATGACAAATTCATTCATGAAGGTAAGTAAACTAAGTTTTGAAACTGAAAAGATAAACTCTGTGGAGTCTCTTGAATTGCTCAGTTCTGGTCCTGAGGCTCAGGTCCCCACTTGCTGTCCCCCAGCTCTGTGCTCAAAGACCTTCTTCATGCCCCAGACAGCTCTGTGCTTTCTGGCTGGTCACTGTCATGTGTTCACACATTTTCAGATTAGCATGAGCAGGGTAGCAGAAAGAAGCTATGGGGAACTAGTGTTTGGATGTACCCCAGAGAAATTTAAACTATATATTGAGTTCCCAATATGTGTTATATGCTTTTTAAAAATAGACAAATATAGAAATTACTGGTAGTAATAAGATGTGATTAATTCTGTATTAGTCAGGTGTATCACCATGTGTTAGCCCAGGAGCATGGGGAGTTTCCATGAGACCTATTTGATGACTGATGAGAGGCTGCCAGCAAGGGAAGGTGGGGAGTGTATTCTAGGTAGAATGAACAGCTAGTGACTTAGCACAGACCAGAAACAGAAAAAAACACAGAAAGCTTAAGACGTATGTGACTTCAGAGTGCTTTGGGATATTCCTCAAGTGTAATAACGGAGGCTTGCTCTGTGCCAAGTCACCTTCCACCTGCTTAACTTGTGCTGTTTATTTAAATCTTCACAATAAGCCTATAAGGTTAGTTCTATTACTATTTGCACTTTACATTGCAGAAACTGGAGCACAGAGAAATGAGACTTGTGAAGGTTCACACGGTTGGTAAATACTCAGGTTCTCTATCCTAGAGCCTTTGCACCTAACTGCCACATTATGGTCTTCCAAGTGTTTGCTGAAGAACAATAAATATTTATTGATGTATTTCTTCTTGCAGGCCACTTGTGTCCTTCACTAATCAGAAGCTTTTGTATTTTAATGGCACTTCACAAAATCCCCTGAGGAGAAAAGAAAGAGGCAGGCCCACCAAAAAAAGGAAAACCCCAAAGGCGAACAGACAAGGGCTGAAAACAAACTCAACGCTGAATTGAGTTATACCCTATTGGTGATATGGAAGTGCTGGGTAGAGGAGGGCGTGGTCCCTTCCTAGGGCTCCACGCCCACAGACCTAGGTGAGGACAGGCATTTCCTGCCCAACTGTTGCATTTCCCAAGATCCCCCTGGCCTGTCACGCCCCCATCCTGTGCCTATAAAAAAATGCCCAGGACCCTAGCAGGCAGACCACAGGCAGCTGGTCGTCGAGAGGAATGCACTGACTGGCACTGGCACACCTGCAGGTCACCAACTGGCAGAAGCAGAATGATACAAATTTGGCTCCGAGGGTTGGAGGAGAGTCCAGGCCACTGATCAGCCTGATTCCAGGGGAAAACCATCTCCCTTCTGGCTCCCCCATCTTCTGAGAGCTACTCCCATTCAGTAAAACCTTGCACTCGTTCTCCAAGCCTAAGTGTGATCTGATTCTTGTGGTACACCAAGGCAAGGACCCAGGATGCAGAAAGCCCTCTGTCTGCCAGAAGGTAGAGGGTCTAATTGAGCTAACGCAAACTGACTACGGATGGCTAAACTAAAAGAGTACCCTGTAACACACACCCACCGGGGCTTCAGGAGCTGTAAACATTCACTCCTAGACACTGCCATGGGGCCGGACCCCCACAACCTGCCCGTCTTCACGCTCCCCTAGTGGTTTGAGCAGCGGGACAATGAAGAAGCGAGCCACACCTCCATCACACACCCTGCGAGGCGGACAAGGGAACTCTTCCTGTTTGGAACGGACAGGAAGTGTTGCAGGCCGCCATGTTTAATTAGAAAGGCAGGGAGTGCCAAAACACAAGGAGATTCAGACTGAAAATGTGTCTTATTTGCTGGGATGATTGTGCCAAGTTTTATTATAGGAAGCCAAAAGATCCTATCAGGGTAGTTATCAGGTCATTAATTTTGTGTCACATACAACCTGTATTGTTGCCTTTGAGAACTTCCTGTGTTCTCGGCTTCAAATATTTCAGAAAGGGGTCAGGTGTAGTACAGAGATCTGGGGCAATCATTGCATGTTGGAGTCCCGGATTCCAAGGGCTTTTGGGAACAGATTTGTGAGAAAAGTGAAAAGGAAGCAAGCAGGAGGATGTTTATTTTTAATAAAGAGACCCTGCCCTAACTTCCTGAACTAAAACCAGTCTAGACTTGTTTTTTTCCATTTTACACAATGTCCGTAACAACAGAAAAAATTTATTAAAACCAAACAAACTGGGGGTTGAGTTTTGGCACAGAAAGTCAGACAGAAATAGAATCAGCTGCTCTTGAGTTGGGGCGAGTGACGGATTTACAAACCAGCAGTAGATTAAGGCTGCATTGGCCTTAACTGAACTGAAGTTATTTTCATTATGAGGAGACAATAGAGAGGCAAAATGTCTGGCCTGGTGCCTGGGACGTGAACTAGTTAGTCCATCAGTTCTGAACTCCTTTTCCTTCAGTTTTCAGAACTCAGGAGATTAGAGATAGGAAGGACCCTTATGGCATTTTCTCCATCACTTTGTGTGGAGAAAACTGAGTCTCAGAGAAGTTAGATGTTTTCACCTTCTGTTCACAGCCATAGATTAAAGCAATGTATCACTAAATTACCTAACAGCCCCGACAAATGGGGACGTTTAGATTTGGCTCCTGTGTGTTGGGAACAGAAATGTGGCAACAATTCAATTTGCACACAGTTGAGCATAGATTCACAATCATCTTTTTTTTTTTTTTTGAGACGTCATCTCTGTCACCCAGGCTGGAGTGCAATGGCACGATCTTGGCTTACTGCAACCTCTGCCTCCTGGGTTCAAGTGATTCTCCTGCCTCAGCCTCCCAAATAGCTGGGACTACAGGTGCCTGCCACCACACCTGGCTAATTTTTGTACTTTTAGTCGAGACAGGGTTTTACCACATTGGCCAGGCCGGTCTCGAACTCCTGACCTTGTGATCCCCCTGCCTCAGCCTCCTAAAGTGCTGGGATTACAGGCCATGAGCCATGGTGCCCAGCCCACAGTCAACTCTTTAGTAATTGGTAGACTCTGTATTTGGAGATGATCCAGCTTCTCCCCTCTCCTCAGCCATTTTAGGGTGCCTTCAGTAGTGCTTCAGCATTTAGATGCAGGTAGGTGTTTTTTTGTTTGTTTGTTTGTTTTGAGATGGAGTCTCGCTCTGTCATCCAGGCTGGAGTGCAGTGGTGCCATCTCGGCTCACTGCAAGCTCCGCCTCCTGGGTTCACGCCATTCTCTTGCCTCAGCCTCCTGAGTAGCTGGGACTACAGGTGCCCGCCACCAAGCCCGGCCTTTTTTTTTTTTTTTTTTTTTTTTGGTATTTTTAGTAGAAACAGGGTTTCACTGTGTTAGCCAGGATGCTCTCGATCTCCTGACCTCGTGATCCGCCCACCTCGGCCTCCCAAAGTGCTAGGATTACAGGCGTGAGCCACCGCGCCCAGCTGATAGGTGTGTATTTAATCAGCGTTTAAGGAATGTCTGAGTCCAAGCCAAAGTCAACGTGTATTTTTACATTTCAGAATGCTTTCCATTCCTCATCTCGCTTAATCCCTACAGTATACTTTTAAGGAGACAAAAAATTAATTTGAGCTGGATGTGGTGGCAAGTACCTGTTGTCCCAGCTACTCAGGAGGTTGAAGCAGGAGGATTGCTTGAGCCCAGGAGTTCAAGGTTACAGCTATGATCATACCACTGAACTCCACCTTGGGTGACAGAGTGAGACCCTATCTTGTGACAAAAATTGTTAAAAAAAAAAAAAAAAGAAAAAAAGAAAAGAAAATTAATTTGAACTCTATTTCACCTGTGGAGAAAACAAGATATGGTGATATTCCCAAAATGGCATAGTGAGTTTCACAGGGAAGTCAGGATTAGAACCCAAATATCCCTCCTCTAATTTTCTTTAGAGTGGGCCATGATCTCCCACCAACCCCCTCCATTAATAGGAATTAGAGAAGTTGTAACAGTAAATGAATCCCGAAATGTACAATGGAAAGTTGAACAGTAAATGAATACTGAAATGTAGTGAAGTTGTACAGTAAATGAATACTAAATACTATGTTCATTTTCACAAAAGGTGCTTCTAGTTAATTTACTTCAACACGTTGGGCTAATTTTGGAGCTGTACAACGTTTGGAACCAGAACAGTCACTTCATTTCTAAGACTCATTGTTTTAAAATTTAACTCTTCACGCCTAAAGAGACAAATTCTTTCACGGGCCCCTTCACGATGAATGATACTCCTTCCTTGACTCTTCCAATGCACAATCATTTTCCAATGGCAGACGGCAAAAGACTAGACGTTTCAATTAAACCAAACACTAACAGTCCTTTCAGTGCTGAGCACCGTAATTGGTGAAGACAACGGCTGCTTAGAAAAGTGACTTTATCCTTAGGAGATTTCTCCATTCCCTTGAAATTTCCTCCCTTTCATACAACTGCGACCACTTTGTTCAGATCTTAGAGGCTCAATCTCTCTATAGTAAAAATAAAATAAAATAAAACCTACTATCTCAAAGGATGTTTTAGTATCTTTATTTAAGGGGTGTGTCTTTTACAGAACCATAGAAATTTATAGAGGAGGATGAGAAATTAATATTAGCTCTATGAACAAAATAGCCTTTGCTGTGGTTTGGGTTCTATTCTGTTTTTGATGACTAAGAATCATAACTAATAATGGCTCTTCCAAATACATTTCTTTTAAGAGCCTGCTTGATGGTTATCACAGCTTTCCTCATTCATTCGTTAGTTATCAAGTTACAGAGTCCTTTTAAGTTCTTTCCTAAAATTTCCATTTCTGCTTAGAATTTGATAACATTGAACTTAAAATCAGACATTCTGAGAGGCATGTAGAAATTGTGCTTTGTGACTGAGCTTTCCAGAAACAGCGAAGTTAAGATACAAAGTTGTAATTAGAATCACACAGACAGAAATGGTGAATCTTCTTGAGGAAACCCTGAGGAACCTGAATATTTTCAACTTAGAAAATTGAAAAATGAGAAAGTGGAGAACTAGAGGGTCATAAGACAGTTCTCAAACTATCAATAGCCTTTAGTAAATTGCCATTTTAACACTGTCTGGCTTGCAAAATTATCTCCAGCCTTAACTATATTGGCTACCATTCTTTCCTAAACATCAGCTGGCTTCAACAGAGCAGTGATTCTCTGACTGATCAGCACTCACCTTACAAGTCAACATCATATTATCGCCCACCACCATTCTTGTATTTCACAATCATGTAAATATCCTACCACAAACCACCCTGCCCTCCCATGAACACCTAACATTACCGCTTGTTGGCTGACTTAGCCTCTTCCCTTCTTCAGCCTTGGTATATTATTAGTGGTGTTATGGGAAAAAAGAGTGTGGAGTGAAGAGAATGAGTCAATCCAAGAGAGGCTGCAGGTCTGAGGAGTTAGATCACAAGTAGTCATTCTTTCCCATTTTCATTCCGTGACACGTTTGCCAATGTGTGGTGGAGTAAAGGGTATGTAGGTCTCAAAGGAGTGCCCTTTGGAACCAATACGATTCTGGTCATGGCATACAGGGTAGAGAATGCAGGAACCAATATGATGGTCATGGCATACAGGGTAGAGAATGCAGGACAGGGCCAGAACTTTCAGCATACTGTTCAATATGTATCCACCTCCTTCCAGAGACTTCCTTCCCTGATCATTCCCCTTTGTGTTCAGCCCTCATATTATCACTCAACCTGCCTGAACTTCTGTCCCATGTAGTGACCTAGAGCAACATTATTGGAAGAGATGGACATGGAGGGCGAAGTAGAGATAGAGGCCATGAACTAACTGGTAGGAAAGTAGTAAAGGATGGACCACAGGGTGGGAAACTATTAGCAAAAAGGAGGATGTGGTAGGAGTGAGGAGCAGGAAATGAAGACAGGAAGGTAAGGCACTATCAACTCTGGACATAAAGGCAAGGGATATTTAACAACAAATAAGATCAAGATCACCTCCATGAAATTTAGCTGGCATAAATAAGCCTTAAGGTCAGAATTTGGAGTTAAATCTAACATCGTTTTTTGCTCGCTCCCAAATTACTTACAAGTTGCTACTCCCAAGTTACTATAACTCCCAAGTTACATATTATGTATACATCATCATCATCATTATTATGAAAATATTTGAGTATCTACTAAGTACATTAGAAATTCAGGCCATTCCTCAAGTTCCCAGTGAACTTCATCATTATCTTACACTAAGGAAGCAGATGGTTGGAGAGGAGAAGATATGAAGTCGACGCTATGCTTTGTGAGTCTGATCTATTTTCTTGACTTCCTAGGCTCAAGGAACCTTCCCACCTTAGCCTCCTGAGTAGCTGGGACTACAGGTACATGCCACCACACCCTGGTCATTTTTTATTTTTTGTAGAGACAGGGTCTCACTATGTTTCTCAGGCTAGACTTGAACTCTTGGCCTGAAGTGATCCTTCCACCTAAGCCTCCCAAAATGTTAGGATTACTGTTGTGAACCACTGCACCTGGCCAGATCTATTTCCTGATAGATCTTTATCTCTTAGTAGGCACTCAATAAATGCTTGGTGAGGGAATGCATGAGTGAATGATTGTAAAGTGAATACTTTTTACTGCCCCTGGCAGGATTACTTTTAGTGAAGACAACATAGACGTGTTCTCCCCCAGCACAAACTTAATGAGGGTGCTACATTTTTTATTTCATAAAATGAATCCATCCTTTCCTTATTCTTTATTTTTATTTCTTTCTTTATTTATTTTTGCCAGAGTCTTGCTCTGTCACCCAGGCTGGAGCGCAGTGGCGTAATCTTGGCTCACTGCAACCTCCGCCTCCTAGGTTCACGCCATTCTCCTGCCTCACCCTCCTGAGTAGCTGGGACTACAGGGACCCGCCACCACGCCCGGCTAATTTTTTGTACTTTTAGTAGAGACGGGGTTTCACCACGTTAGCCAGGATGGTCTCGATCTCCTGACCCCGTGATCCACCCGTCTCGGCCTCCCAAAGTGCTGGGATTACAGGCGTGAGCCACTGCGCCCGGCCCATGCCTTCCTTATTCTTTCGCATAGCATTGGTGCAGTAACTATGATGGTATAAAGGAAGATAACTGTTCTAGGCATGTGTAGTGGATGCTGTGGTGAGCTGCACAGATCACCCCAAAGTCATTAGCTTCTCCCAGCTCTGAATATGCTGACAGCTAAGAACTCTTAGCTGAATCCAACCCACCAAGCAGCCCAGAAATCTCCCTCTGCTCAAATGAGCCATCTTGCCCACCAGCATGCACCTTTCCTATGCACAGCTGGCCTCATCAAATGTTCAGTGTTGGGGTATAGAGGCCTGGGTCTCATTCTCCAATCTGGGGCACACTACAAGGAAACCTCAGCACCAACTATCCACGTGGGACAATCTAAGCCTTTGTTGTGACAGCATCACAGTCTAACATATTTCTGTGGAACCCTTACTTTCTTTACTTCTGCACAGATCCCCAGGAGCTCCCCAATAAAATCCTTGCAATGGAGTTTAGTTGCAGAGTCTTCTTGGAAAACAAGACCTGTAATACAATGTTAATTTTAAAATTGTTACTTCACCACAGCTTGAATTATGTCAAACATGCTCTATATTTACTTCCTTAAGTGTAGGCTAACGCCATATTACCATTTTAAGACCAGTGGGCTAATGTAGAAATTAAATCCTGCTATTAAGATTCACTGCAATTGTTTGGATAATGAAACATTAAAGCCTGAATTCCACACAACTTTTCATAACCTATAGAAGTGGCTTAACACCCTCATCCTTTACTCATCCACATCCTTCCACCCCTAGTATGACTCAGATATTTCATTGTCAAGCCTCCAAAAACAATGACTTCTTGTTCTAGAACAGAAAGAAAAGAGAGGCCTATCTTAGAAGTGCTTTGAAGGAGGGTGAATCACCTTCAAATTTACATAGGTATGATTTTAAAATTCACTTGCTTCTTTGATTTCCAGAGTACCTTTTCTCCAAAGGTTCAACACTCAAAAGGTGTTTGTGTTTAAGTTCCTCCTTTTCCTATTCTCTAGGTCTCTCCATGTAAAGTTTCTGCAATTAGGAGCCATGGGTCAGATCCAGACCACTTCCAGTCTTACTTTTCTCTGTTTAGAAAACCAGATATTTTCAGAAAGGTGAAATAAATAGGACTGGTTCCAAATTCAATTGTGAAATAAAGTTTGCTAATGAAGCTTGTGGACTGTTTCCTTTGTGGCTCCTCCTCCCCCAGCTCTGGGGCCCCCTCAGCCCACGGCCAACCTCCTGCTGAGTTCCCTCCACAACATACCTTTTTCCGTGTGTATTGCTTTCCCTGTTTGGCTGCTTTCTGTCCATGACCCAGAACCATTCCGGTGGCTTCCATGTTTCCTGTTGTCACTACAACTGAAATGTCTCTGTCCTACAGCTCGTCATCCAGTCATCACCAACTGCTCTCTCTCTCTCTCTCAGAGGGCAGCTTTGCCTGGCACACTCATAGTTGTTTAATGAATATTTAAATGAATGAATGAGTATATAAATAAACTACTCTCTCTCAATATGCTACATAGTCCTCATTCTACCCCTGACTGCTCAAGGTATATGTGTATTAAGATGGTCCTGATGAAGGCAGCCTTCCCTTCTGGCATGACCCAAAAGGTGAGGTAGGAGAGGAACCCCCTGACAAGTGGAGGTTGGAGCTATTTTACTGTCTATGTATTTCTAATGCTTTGACATCTTGGGCTTTGTTTATCTTGGAGCGATTGCCCCTCCCTCCTAGAGATAGCCAGTTCCTAGAGATAGTAATAAACTCATCTGCTAGTATAGCTTTTATATGCAAACCAACCAGTCCATAGTCCATACCCCAACTATCTCCTTACTGGACTCTCACGGGGCTCTCACATGCTGGGCTACCACCCAGCCACTCAACCCAGGGCCAGGTTCCAGGCAACAGGGGGAAGCTCCTATGTCCCAGAGCCTACTGAAATTATCAAAACCAGCCAATCCTAAGCCTCCTTACCCTCCTAACCCTTTCCCATTTCTTCCAATGGAAACCATAATAAAGACCCTTGTCATATCCCCCTTACTCCTTCTGCCTTCTGACTGACCCTGATGCTTCCCCTTGTGGCCCTGCACAGCATGCCAGGCTTCCTCCTCTTGAGAACTGTGAATAATAAACTATCTATCAAATGGCAATCTTTTTTGATCTGTTGGCCACCCCACACCTAGAAAACAATAAAACCTACATTTAAAATATGTTATCTCAAATACTTTTTCAGCCTCAAAGAGACAGCCTGAATGAAGTCTCCGCCTTCCCGTAAGTTCTGACAATTAGAGAAATTATTATTTCCCAGAGAAGGCAATGTAGTATTAACTTAAGAGAAAAGTAATAGTCAAACTTTACTTAATATGGATTATCACCCTGGGATCTCAAGCAACACTAAGAATTACTACATTACCCTTAATAAACTAAAGTTCAAAGATAAAAGTAGTTTTTCCAGTGTCACAGAGGCACATACATAGAAGAGGTGTGACTCAAACCCAAACTTTCCAGTCATTCCTTTGAGTCCTGTTTCAGTCCTGCTTCTTCCATCATAGTCTTCCAAATATGCTAACATCTTTTTCAAATTTATATTGTATGATATTATCACTTCCTTCGTACTCTAAAGAAAAAGAATGGCAGTCTTGTCAGTGAGGGCCATTGAATGATTCCACAATGAAAAATAGCTGAAATGTATCTAGACACCTCAACAATAACATAGCCCTGGGGAAATGGATGTAGACATGGCAAAAGATTCTCGAGACAGAGAAAAAATTGCAGGTGTTTATAAGATCTGGTTTTTTTGAGACAGAGTCTCGCTCTGTTGCCCAGGCTGGAGTGCAATGGCACAATCTTGGCTCACTGCAACCTCTGCCTCCCAGGTTTAATCAATTCTCCTGCCTCAGCCTCCTGAGTAGCTGGGATTACAAGTCCATACCACTATGTCTGGCTAATTTTTTTTTTTTTTTTTTTTTTTTTAGGGGAGACGGAGTTTCACCATGTGGGTCAGGCTGGTCTTGAACTCCTGACCTTGTGATCCACCCACCTCGACCTCCAAAGTGCTGGGATTAAAGGTGTGAGTCACCGCGCCCAGCTAAAGATCTGATCTTTAATAAATGGGTGAAAACCTTTAGAAATTTCTTTTTTCTGAAATCCCATTCTTTGGTTATGAGACCCCCGGAGCTACAAAGAACAGGACTGCCTATGAAGAAGACTGGCAAAAGTAACTGGCAGTTATGAAGAACCACAAGATGGGAAGGAATAATTCAATTCAATACTATGCACATCCAAACAAGCATATAAAATAACATAGTAAAATTGTTATTGAATGTCAGCAAGTAGAGAAATGCATTGTAAAGATGTTAAGACCCATGTGGTCAGTATTGATTATTCTTTTTGAGGCGAACGCTTCGAGAAAAATAATTGAAAAATTAGCACAATATTAAACAAAATGTAGTTTATGGGTCCTACTACAGTTTGGGTTCCAACTAATTTAAGCAAGAAAGAGGAAAAGTTGGGAAAGAATGGGGAGAGAAAAGCAATGAGGTAAATCAAATGATAAAAACCAAACGGTGAGAGTCAGATTGTGAGTGTCGGGGAAAGATGGCTGGATAAAGGGGCTTCAGTGCAGCCAGCAAGGGGTTAAAGGCGCGGTTTGAGGAGGGCATCTGGAAGCTGTTAAGAATTTCCACAAAGGGTGGGCAAGAAGAAATAGCTTGCATGACCAGAGGACCTCAGCTGGATATCAGGAAGAATTTCCTGACCGTAAATGTCAAGAGTTCTCGTTTACAGGATCAAAAGGAGCCTTCTGGGATATGCCTATCTTAGGAGTATTTTTCAGCCTCAGGCGAGAAGCTGTTTGGGTGGTTTTCTGTAGCTCTGGGATGGACTGGGTGACCGCCACAGAATCCCTTGGTCTTGTTGCTGAAGGGCACGCCTTACACTGGGGCTTTCACAGTGTGGTTGCCAGCAGCTGACTCCCACCCAGGGGCTGTGGAGTTTTCCCCACAGAAAGAACAACTGGGCCTTTCACTCCCTGTTCCTCACTTGGACCAGTCCTTAGGTACATCTGTGGTTTTTCAGCTCTTCAGCACTTAGGCACTTTCCTCCTGAGCCAAGGGCCTCCTGGGAACAATGCAGCATCTGTGTGTTGATAGTAACAGCCTGTGGGCCAGAGTCACTCAGCCAAGCTCTCCTTTTGCCCCACGGGAGCTGGATCGCATACCTTACCTGCAATAATCCAAGACTTAGTCAGCGTCAGCCTGTCCCACTGCCAGTGCCCTGCTTCTCCTATCTGCTCCTCAACCTTTCACCTAATTTGCTTCCTAGCTCCGTTGCCACATTTGTTCCAATCCTTATGCAGGATGGTCTCTCTTTTCCACCCATCCCACCCACAGCGTGAACAATATGTTAGTGGCTTATGGCCCGACACTAAACAGTGGGCACTGCAGAGTGAGGAACATGCTGCTTAGTTGGGCAGCTGGGTATTTACAAAAGGTTTGGCCTGCAAAGAGATGCCAGTCTTTTCCTAGAACATGATTGCCTTTTGTTTATTATGCAGGTTGTTGATTTACATGGGGAGTTGGAGATGCCAATCAAGCATGGAGTTTTCACATGGTCTATTTCTGCTGAGTTCAGAGACTTTGAGACAGCTTTTAACTTCTGGCAAAAAGACAATTTCAGAAAGGTGTTTAAAACCATCCTTTGGTTTTTGATCCTGAGTCAGAGACAGACATGTGCTTATGAAAGAAGGTAGAGTTTCAACCCTTAGGTAACCTTAAAAGAGCACGAACTATGTTGTGTGTAAGTCATGTGCAGTACACAAACTTGATGTTAAATGACAAATTGGAACAGTCTTTCTCTAGGAATGCCTCTCCTTCATAGAGGCATCACAGTGAGTCTCTTAAAGCCTTGATGTAGGTGTGTTATGGATGGGTTTACAGAGGATGAATGCACAATAGTAAGGAAATTGGGTAGGGAGTGAGGATAGGACATTTAAAAGAAGGAAGAAGAGAAAGTGAGATTTTAAGAAAGGAAATGAAGCTCCGTATGTGTGTGTGGGTGCGTGTGTGTGTGTGCACGTGTGTGTGTGTGTGTGGTTGGCAGGCCTGGTGATCCTGTTGTGTAGTGTCTCTGAGATCTGAGTTGTGCCTTTTTATTTTGCATAAAGTAGGTACTTGGTCATATGCAGCACCAAGGAGAAGTCAGAGTTCCACCTTTGGAGTCTTTTGTTCTGATTCACGATTTTCTTTCTGGAAAACATTATAACAATGATATTTAGATTAGTAAACTGAGCTGTTTAATTACTCCTGGAAGTCCTAAATCCATCTTTAATTTTTATCTCATGAACCCTTTGATATGAAATTTGATTTGTTGCCCATTAATACTTTAAACTAAATGCTGAAGTCCAAAATTCAGCCTCTGAATATGCAAGGCCTTTCCAAACTTGCTTTTCTACTTCGTGTCTCACGACTATACCCTAACAAGCATCCTGACTCTGGCCACGGTATCCTCATAAACTTTTGCTTTTAATCAAATCTAGTAGAGCTCAAATAATTTTTTTAACTTTAATTGTTTTGCTTTTATTTTTGTTTTTAATTGACACAATAGTTATGTTTTTATGGGGTATAGACTGATATTTCTATACATGTGTACAACGTGTAATGATCAAATCAGGACAATTCGCATATCCATTGCCTCAAGTATTTATCATTTCTTTGTGTTGGAAACATTCAAAATCTAATCTTCTAGCTATTTGAAAATATATAATAAATTGTTCTTAATTACAGCCACCTTGTAGTGCTACAGAACACTAGACATTCCTCCTATCTAGCTGCACTTGGTATCCATTAACAAACATTTGGCTCTCCTCCCTCTCTGAACCCAAAGAATCCTTATTCAACAGGAAATAAAAGGGACATAGAAAGAAAACAATTTGCTTTACCTGCAGTCTCACACTTACCAACAATTTTCCACTTAGGAATCCATCACAAAAGTTTTGCACATGCTCTACGGAAACTTCTACTTTGGGCAGTGTATCCCACTCATCATCTAGAGTCCGGTAAATTGCCAAAGCTGGCAGTTGAGACTCCTTTAATTTGAAAAATGATATCACCTTCCCATTTGCTTTCATACCACTGTCCACCAGAATAAAGAGAATCTGCAGTTGGGGAAGTTTGAAAGAAAAAGTTCTATCTGAGGCCCATGGATAAAGAGATACATTGTAATTGTTGCAGCTGACACTGATTGAATTTATGGTCTGCACCATGCAATTGAAATCTTGAGTTAAAATAAATTTTTTGCAGCCATAACAAAGAATGCAATCATGTCTTTTGTGGGAACGTGGATGGGGCTGGAGTCTATTATCCTTAGCAAACTAACACAGGAAGAGAAAACCAAATATCGCATGTTCCCACTTATAAGTGGGAGCTACCAGTGAAATGAAAGAGGACACAAACAAATGGAAGAACATACCATGCTCATGGATAGGAAGAATCAATACTGTGAAAATGGCCATACTGCCCAAGGTAATTTATAGATTCAATGCCATCCCCATTAAGCTACCAATGACTTTCTTCATAGAATTGGAAAAAACTGCTTTAAAGTTCATATGGAACCAAAAAAGACCCTGCATTGCCAAGACAATCCTAAGCCAAAAGAACAAAGCTGGAGGCATCACGCTACCTGACTTCAAACTATACTACAAAGCTACAGTAACCAAAACAGCATGGTACTGGTACCAAAACAGAGATATAGACCAATAGAACAGAACAGAGCCCTCAGAAATAATACCACACATCTACAGCCATCTGATCTTTGACAAACCGGACAAAAACAAGAAATGGGGAAATTATTCCCTATTTAATAAGTGGTGCTGGGAAAATTGGCTAGCCATAAGTAGAAAGCTGAAACTGGATCCCTTCTTACTCCTCATAGGAAAATTAATTCAAGATGGATTAGAGACTTAAATGTTAGACCTAAAACCATAAAAACCATAGAAGAAAACCTAGGTAATACCATTCAGGACATAGGCATGGACAAGGACTTCATGTCTAAAACACCAAAAGCAATGGCAACAAAAGCCAAAATTGACAAATGGGATCTAATTAAACTAAAGAGCTTCTGCACAGCAAAAGAAACTACCATCAGAGTGAACAGGCAACCTACAGAATGGGAGAAAATTTTTGCAATCTACTCATCTGACAGAGGGCTAATATCCAGAATCTATAAAGGACTCAATCAAATTTACAAGAAAAAAACAAACAACCCCATCAAAAAGTGGGCAAAGGATATGAACAGACACTTCTCAAAAGAAGACATTCATACAGCCAACAGACACATGAAAAAATGCTCATCATCACTTGCCGTCAGAGAAATGCAAATCAAAACCACAATGAGATACCATCTCACACCAGTTAGAATGGCAATCATTAAAAAATCAGGAAACAACAGGTGCTGGAGAGGATGTGGAGAAATAGGAACACTTTTACACTGTTGGTGGGAGTGTAAACTAGTTCAACCATTGTGGAAAACAGTGCGGTGATTCCTCAAGGATCTAGAACTAGAAATACCATTTGACCCAGCCATCCCATTACTGGGTATATACCCAGAGGATTATAAATCATGCTGCTATAAAGACACATGCACAAGTATGTTTACTGCGGCACTATTCACAATAGCAAAGACTTGGAATCAACCCAAATGTCCATCAGTGACAGACTGGATTAAGAAAATGTGGCACATATACACCATGGAATACTATGCAGCCATAAAAAAGGATGAGTTTGTGTCCTTTGTAGGGACATGGATGCAGCTGGAAACCATCATTCTCAGCAAACTATCACAAGAACAGAAAACCAAATACTGCATGTTTTCTCTCATAGGTGGGAATTGAACAATGAGATCACTTGCACACAGGAAGGGGATCATCACACACCAGGTCCTATTGTGTGGAGTGCGGGGGAGGGATAGCATTAGGAGATATACCTAATGTAAATAATGAGTTAATGGGTGAGGCACACCAACATGACACATGTATACATATGTAACAAACCTGCACATTGTGCACATGTACCCTGGAACTTAAAGTATTAAAAAAAAAAAAAGCAGATGTTTGCAAAAAAACAAATAATAATAAGTGGGAGCTAAATGATGAGAACTCATGAACACAAAGAAGGGAACAACAGACACTGGGGTCTACTTGTGGGTGGAGAGTGGGAGGAGGGAGAGGAGCAGAAATGAGAACAATTCAGTGCTGGGCTTAATGCGTGGGTGATGAAATAATCTGGACAATGACGCCTCATAACACAAGTTCACCTACATAACAAGCCTTCACATGTACCCCTGAACTTAAAATAAAAATTTAAAAAATGAATTTCCTATTATTTTGTGTTGTTTTCATGTTTTATCGCTTTGACGAGATTGATTGAATTTTAAGAATATAGAATTGGAAAATACTTTAGTGATTATCTAAGAAAGGAAGTATATCCTGGAGCAGAGAACACGTTTTAAATTCTGCCTCTGGTACTCTTTAGCTACGTGAGTTTGGGCACATTACTCAGCCTCTCCAAGACGCAATTTTCTCATCGGCAAAATGGGCTTTTGGTGGGGGAACTTAAATGAGGTAACGCATTAATATTTTTATTCAGCTTTTGGCATATAGTAAGTGTTTGATAAATGTAAACTATTTTATATTATTAAATCAAACCTTCAACCCAAAGTAGAAATCTTCTTTATAGTATTCTGATCAGATGACTGTCTACTTTCAGTAACACGAAATACTTCTAGTGTTAGAGAGCCAACCATCAGAAAGGCAGCTTATTTTATTACCAGACAGTTCTCATCATTAGAACAGTCACTAGTTAGGCACAGTAACCTTGAGGTAGTTGAAGTTTTACTATTTCAGTGATATCAAGCAGAACTTCACAAAGGAGGGGAGGGAAAGAAAGAAATATTCATTGTATATTGAGTAGGGACCAGGTGCTTGATAGGTGTTTTATATGAGAAATGAGCCCTGAGGTCTAAATCTCTATGAGATTATGGGAAAGATTAAACAAATGGTGACTTATAGGTGATTTATTTTCAGTCTCTTTGGATCTCTATTTTCTCTCTACTAATCAATGCAGGAAAAACCCAGACTTAATCACTACAGGAAGATATAATTACATATGCCTTTAATGTGATAAAATACAACATCTCTAGTTCTGAAAAATGTGATTTATTATGTCCTACTTCTTGCTTTGCTATCTTCTAACCATAGTTGTTTTCCTTATTTATCTCTGCTTCCTAGCCCCATCTCCCTTTTCCTAGTGTCCTAGTGGTGTGTATGCAATAGAATATTCCCATTCTTGCCTTACCTTCCCCTGGAAGAGCTTGGCTGCCTTCTGGTATCTGTGCATGTTCTCCTCATACTCTGGGGAGGCCTTGTTCATTATCAGGAGGAGATGAATCTGAATTACGCTGTTGAATAGCCCAATCACAGTCTGGCAAGTTGAAATATGTTACAGTAGAGTGAAAGAGAAAGAAAGAATGCATTAGTACCTGGGAAGGAAGGAGTGAATAGGTAGATTAAAACATAAATGAGAGCTGGCCACTGGTAACAGAAATGGAACTAACTTCCAAGATGGCTCTCAGTGAGTCTCACCATCTTGTTTTCATGCAACTGTGTAAATCCTTCCTTCCCACACTGAATGGGACGGAACTGAGTAACCAAGACAATGTTGCAGAAATGATGGAGTGTGACTTCCAAGGTGAGTCTTAAGACATTACGGTCTCTGCTCTTCTCTCTATCTCTCACTATGAGGAATACCAGACCCAATGTAGGGTACTCAAGCAGTCCTCTGAGGAGAAATGCATGGCAAGGAACCAAGTCCTTCTGCTACTAGCCAGCATTGACTTGCCAGTCATGTGAGGGAGCCATCTTGGAAGCAGATCCCAAGCTCCAGTAGAGCCTTCAGATGACTGCAGGCCTAAACAATGACTGCAACCTCCCAAGAGATGACCTTAAACCAGAAGCACCTAACCCTAGCCACCCCAAATTGGATGACCTGCAGAAACTATATGAGATTATCAATGTTTTGTATTTGAAACTCCTAAGATTTGGAGTAATCTGTTTTGCAGCAATAGACAACTAATACACTATGTAACATATTAGTCACTTTGTTTCAGCCTTGCTTCTTGTTGCAAGACTAGTCAGAGACACATAAAATGTAACCTTTGAGTACATATTAGTAGTTCATACTTACTGGGTGTTCATTATGTGGAGGCACTGTCTCCAACTCTTAATGAATAATAAGTAATTTAATCTTCAAGGTCCCAGTTTTTCAAATGAGGAAACTGAGGCACAGGTAGACTAAGTAATTCAGAGTCAAATAAATGGCAGACAGGGATTCACACCAGCTGGTCTAGCCCCAGAGTTCATGCTCTTGATCATCGGGATGAACTGCCTCATGCACAGTGGATAGTAAAACCCCATATAAACCAACTCAGTCCCAAATGTGTCTGAATCATTGTACCAAAAGTCAAAGAAGGTGAACTCTTCAGGAGACCAGAAGCATTGACCTTGTTTTGCTGATTAGAGATGGTGATTTTCCATGAAGTTGTCAATGACTTAGAGGAGTAGAACAGCCACCAGAGACAGGAGAAGAAAAAGAGAGGAATCCACGGCACTGGTTCCCTTCATTTCACTGTCCTGAAATAATGCTGCAAGTCTATTTTAAACCAATCTCATTTCTTTTCACCTCTCCTAAATTCAGAAAGCATTGCTACAAAACTAGTGTGTACGCAGGAAGACAGAACATGGTGAGTTAACAAATCTTTGGGCAGAGTCTTAGGAGGAAGAGAGCAGCCAGGCAGAATTCTTCCTGAAGATACACACTCTTGTAGAGATGGTCCAGCTCTTTTGGCTGCCTACAATATGTAGGCAAGGAGGGCCAAATGGGTCTTTTCCTAAAGATTTCTCCATGGATTTTAAAATCAAGTTTTAGATTTTTCATTTGGGAGATTGGATGATACATGATTTACTCTTATTTTACTAAATCCTGCTACTTAAATTTAGAGCATTCATTCACCATTCTAAAGCTGAGATGGAGGATAATTCCTGGGAAGAGTAAAGAAATAAAAACGAGTACGTCAAAAGGTACAGTTATCTTAGCAGAAGGGATTGGCCATAGCCGAATGGATTAGTTTAATCCTAACAGACACGTTGACGCCAAGTACTGAGTATGTGCATTAAAAGTGCGTGGCAGGTCAGGTGCATGGCTGGGATTTTCTGCCCAGTTGCTACTGGTGCAAACCTTTGCACCAGAAGCAGATGAGAAACAGCTATAGTAGAATGGGCAGTTCTCCAAATGAGAAAAATATTACTTTCAGGGAATAAAAAAAGTAACAATAGAAATTGAACTTGCTTCTTTAAAGAAATTCTTACTGAATTTTCTCTTGATATAATCTGCCTTCACCAATTAATATGGAACTTAAAAAATATGTCATTGTTGTGCAAAATGAGAGACAGATCAGGCATAAGAAACCAGGAAGGTCAGTGCGTGCCCCTGCCTTAGCTAGCTTGCAGAATGCCATGACACAGAGGCCATAGCCCAGGGACGAAAAGATCATCTTTTCTGGCCCCACATAGAGAAGAACACCTTTATGATTATTACTGCCAATACCCCAGGGGCATACGTGTTTGGAGCCTTAGCAGAAGTGGAAATAGAATCAGCAAGTCCAGAGAGATAAAGATGGTGTGAGAGGTAGGCCAGAATTTATTCAACAAGAAAAGGGGTGTTTTCTGTTGAAGGCAGTGTAGGGTAATAGACAAACTACAGGATTCAGTCACAGGGACCAGTCATAAAAAAACAAGGGCAACTACATAGGCTGTCTCTGAAGCTCAAATTCCTAGCCATAGGGCTTTGAAGGAGTTACTTAAATTTTCTGAACTCCCATTTCCTCTACTGTAAAATGGAAGTTGGCAAAATGTGCTAATGCATCAGTTACATTTTTGTCCTTTAAATTATGCATTTTCTATTTACTCATGATGTGACCTTGAATAATGTCATCACTTGGATCTTGAATGTTCTCCTCCATAAAATGGGCACAATAATTTCCTCTCTTCTACCTCAACAAAAATCAATGTGAGGAATAAATGGGAAAATGAGGATGAAAGGGCTCTGTAAGTTCTCAAAAATCATACCATGCATGTAAAGTACTGTTATTAGAGAATAGAAGGTACAGTGTTTTGAGCTGATGTAGATCACTAGAAATTAATACTCTGTAAGATTCTATAATCTATGTCAGGGAAAATAAGGATGGGACACAAGATAATTCTGTGGACTGTGTTATAGTCTATAGCGAGTGTTAGAAGGCCAGATGGTGATCAGGACAGGTAGAGCACCACCTTTATCCAGATTGCATGCAGCATGCAACACCAGAGGCAGACACACCAGGAGAGAAGGCTGAGGCATGGTGAGGGTGTGGGCACGTGCTAGTCAATGCATGGTTTGCAGCTGCTGCCAGACTAGGAGCTGTTTGTTACTGGTCTATAAAGAGGTACATACAGAAAATGAAATGTGTGTTTAGAAACAATTATAGAAACTTTACACTGCTGTGACATCCAAATATGTGATCAGTGAGCTTCATTTAACATTTTTTTTTTGTTTGTCTTTCATTTACTCTTATTTTATTTTAGGCACACACCATCGTACCTGGTAATTTTTAAAGTTTTTGGTAGAGACAAGGTCTCGCTATGTTGCCCAGGCTGGTCTCAAACTCCTGGGCTCAAGCAATCCTCACGGTTTGGCCTCCCACAGTGCTGGGATTACAGTTGTGAGCCACTGCACCTGGCCTTGAGTCAGTCACCTTAACTTTGCATTCTGGTTCTCTTTCTTACTAGCAGTGTGATAGTTCATTTAACTTTTCTCTGTTTTTTGTTTAACAGGAACAAGTTAAATCTTAAAAAGGTGTAGGAAGGATAGTAACATAAACAAAACAGTAGGTGTTCAATTAATGGCAGTTCCTGTCATTATTGTTCGAAGAATTGGAACTCTGGGAGGAAGAGACCTCTGTTATGAAGACCAGTACCTTTCCTGACTCAGGCTCTGAAGGGGCTGAGAACAGGAAATATTGTTTACCACAGGGTTGTACTCTGTCACCATGTGAAGGCTGTTGATTTCAATGAAACGGCTCAATTTGGTGGCATCAATGCTTTCAGTGTCTTCGTCCTCTAAATTCAGTTGTTCATTGTCTACCTGGTTAACAAAAAAAAAGAATAAAGTCACTATTCCATCTTTTTTTCATGTATTGATAAATGTCTTTGGACCCCCATGTGACAGGCACTGATTAAAGCTCTGAAGACCAAAAGATAAGTAAGAAAGTTTCCCTGCCCTAGAAGGACAAACTGTCCTGTAGAATCCAGGTGTCATCACAGGATAATCACAGGCCCGCATGTCACCTAAGGAAGAGCAGAAAAGCTTCAAGGAAGAAGCTACTCCTGAAAAGTGGCTAAGCCTTCATCAGATAAACGAGGATGAGGAAGGAGCTTTAAATAGAGAACAGTATTTACAAATACTGTGAGATGTGAGAGGTTGTGTTCTCGAAGCTGCCGTTAGTTCACTGTGACCCTAGTAGATGTGATGTGAGAGTTGCAGAGAGACAAAGTTAGAGGGATAAGGAGGAGCAAATTTGGAAGTGTCTGGAAGCCAAGGCAAGTAGATTAAATCCTATCTGAGGGCAAGGGGGGCCATTGGCAAGGTCAGATTTGTATTATATTTATGCACCCTTTTACTGTGAAATAAAACACGTGTAGAGAAAAGTATAACACAGTATAAACATTTGCGGTAAAGCTCAGCAAATTATCACAGAGAAAACTACTGTAGAATCACCACCCAGGTAAAGAAACGGAATATTGCTAGAACCCCTGAAGTCCTGGTGCTTTCTTCTAATTTATAATTCAGTCTTTTTTTTTGCCAAAGGTATGCTGACTTTAATGTTGACCATTTTCATTCTTTATAGCTTTACCACTTAAAGATCCTTCTTTTAATGCTGTAGTTTAGCTTTACCTTATTTTTTAACATTGAATACATGTAAACAAACCTTTTTTTTTGTCTCTTTGGCTTAACATTTTAATTATAAGTCAATTATGTTATTGCATGTAGCTGTTGTTTGTTCATTTTCCTTGCTGTATAATATTCCATTGTCTGAATAAACACAATTTATTTATTCATTTTACTACCGATGAACATTTTGATTGTTTCTAGTCATTAAGACAATGCTGCAATGAATACTTCTTGACTTTTGGTGCATATATGCCTCTGTATCCACTGAGCATATTCCTCAGATTGGGATTTTTGATTATAGAATATGTATATATTTAACTAGTAGAAAATGCCAAGCTATCTTCCAAAGTGGATAATAACTTGCACATACCAGTACTGTGTGTGAAAGGTCCCATTGCTCCACATCCTTGTCAACACTTGCTATTGTCAGTTTTTCTAATTTTACTGATTTTGGTGGATATGGTTGTATCTCAGTGGCTTTAATTGCATTTCCCTCATTAAGAGTTAATAATAATTTAAGGATATGAGGACAATTAAAGATAATTTCCCTCATTTTCCTCTTTATGAAGTGTTTATTCATGTTGCTTGCCCATTTTTCTTTTGTCTATCTTTTTCTTTCTGATTTAAATGCGTTTTTATATATGCTGGATATGAGTCCTTTGTTGGTTCTATAGTGCATGTATTTTCTCACTAGGGCTTCTCTTTTAATGGTTACTGCATATGAAAGAAGGTAATTTAAACATAGTCAAGGTTGTCATCTTTATAGCTAATGTGTATTTTTTCATTTTGTTTTATTTAAGAAATCTTTTGACTACACAAAGGTCATGAAGATATTCTCCTATACTTTCTCCTTTCTCAACATTGTCTTTCACAATAGATCTAAAATCCACTTGGAACTCATTTTTCTTCTTAAAACGGATGCAAGTTAGGCCGGCAGTGGTGACTCATGCCTGTAATCCCAGCACTTTGAAGGTCCGAGGCCAGTGGATCACCTGAAGTCAGGAGTTCAAGACTAGCCTGGTCAACATGGCAAAACCCTGTCTCTACTAAAAGTACAAAAATTAGCTAGGCGTTGTGGTGCATGCCTGTAATCCCAGCTACTCAGGAGGCTGAGGCAGGAGAATCACTTGAACCTAGAAGGCGGAGATTGCAGTGAGCCAAGACCACACCATTGCACTCTAGCCTGGGTGGAAGAGTGAAACTCTGTCTCAAAAAAAAAAAAAAGGAGGCTAAGATCCTTGATTTTTGTATTACTCTTCTCTAAAGTGAGTATTAAAGTCTCCCTCTTTCTGATTGCTTGCATTAATTGGGGCATTGGTCTTCTCCTGTCCTGGGATTTTCTGGTTCTCAGGCCTTCAGATTCAGACTGGAATCTATACCATTGGTACTTCAGCCCTCAGGCCTTCAAACTACAACACTGGCTCATCTGGGTCTCCAGCTCACAGGCAGTAGATGGTGAGACTTTTCAGCCTTCATATTTGTGTGAGCCATTATCTTATTAAAAGAATCTCTTATTATGTATATTCATATATATATAATCTTTACCATATAACATATATATAATTTGTATTATTTTTATGTAATTTTACTATGTAATATCTATAATCTATTATCTATCTATCTATCTATCTATCTATCTATCTATCTATCTATCTATCTCCTGTTGATTCTGTTTCTCTGGTGAGCAAAGAAACAGAAAAACAGAACCAATCCTATTGCAAATAATACTGCTATGCCATTAGTTTTACTACTATTATTGTTATTGACAAATTGGTGAAAACTTTTCTTAGTGTTTGAAGTCTTTTTCCTATTTTATTATGCTTTACTTTTAACCTACTATTCAGATTTGTACATATTTATGGGGTACAGTGTGATGTTTCAATACATGTATACATTGTGCAAATAATCAAATAATAGCATTTAGCATATCTGTTGCCTCAAATATTTATCATTTCTTTGTGATGAGAACATTAAAAAATACTTTCTTCTAGGTATTATGAAATTCCAATACAATATTGTTAACTCTACTCACCCTACTGTGCAATAGAATTCCTAAACTTATTTCTTTCATCTAACTGTAATTTTGTACTAACCAATTTCTCCACGTCCCCACTTCCCTCTTCCCTCCCCACATCCGCCTCCGCTCCCCAGCCTTCCATAACCACTATTGTACTCTCTACTTCTATAGATCCACTTTTTTAGATTGCTTGTATGAGTGAGATCGTGTGATATTTGTCTTTCTGTACAAGGCTTATTTCACTTAACATAGTGTCCTCTGGGTCTATCTGTGCTCCTACACATGACAGAACTTCATTCTTTTTTATGGCTGAATAACGTCTATTGCATATATGTACTGCATTTTCTCTCTCCATTCATCTGCTCACAGACACGTAAGTTCATTCTGTTTCTTGGCTATTGTGAATAGTGCTGCAATGAACATGGGAGTGCAGATATCTCCTTGACATACTATTGATTTCATTTCCTTTGGATGTATACCCAATAGTGAAAGTGCTGGATCATATGGTAGTTCTATTTAAAAATTTTTGAGGAATGTTCATACTGTTTTCCATAATGCTATACTAATTTAGATACCCATTAACAGTGTATAAAAATTCTTTCTCCACCTCCTCACCAGCATTTGTTACTTTTTGTCTTTTTGGTGATAGCCATTCTAATTGGGGTGAGGTGATATCTTATTGTGGTTTTCCAGTTTTTAATTAAAAAACATGTAGAAAGCCACCCCTGACCCGACCTATGTGCTCCTTTTCTCCCCAGAAGGAGCTTATCGTTGTTAGAGATGTTTGAACCAGAGCAACTCCATCTTGAATAGGGGCTGGGAAAAATGAGCTGAGACCTACCGGGCTGCATTGCAAGATGGTTAAGACATTGTAAGTCACAGGATGAAATCGGCACAAGATACAGGTCATAAAGACCTTGCTGATAAAACAGGTTGCAGTAAAGAAGGTGGCCAAAACCCACCAAAATCAAGATGGTGATGAGCATGACCTCTGGTTGTCCTCCGTGTTACCCTCCCACCAGCCCCATGACAGTTTACAACTGCCATGGCAAAGTCAGGAAGTTACCCTGTATGGTCTGAAAAGGTGAGGCATGGATAATCCACTCCTAAGTGCATGTAATCAATAAATAAACATAAAAATGGACAACCAGCAGCCCTTGGGGCTGTTTTGCCTATGGAGTAGCCATTCTTTCATTCCTTTACTTTCTTAATAAACTTGCTTTCACTTTACTCTGTGGACTCACCCTGAATTCTTTCTTTTGCAAGATCCAAGAACCCTCTCTTGAGGTCTGGATCAGGACCCCTTTTCACTAACATCTTTCTGAAGACCATGGAAGGAACTATAGTGAGAAAACCCGCTGACCCAAAGGCTAACTTCGGGTAAGTTACGGGGTTCAGTTACATCATGAATTAAGGGCCATTCCATGTTTTTATGTTTCCAAGATATCAAATCCTATTATTTGGCCAATTTTAAATTTGAAAGTAGCAAAAAATACATAGAAATCTATACATTTCCTCTTTAGAAGGCTCTAAATGCACTCATAAGTTTGATATGTAGAATTTTTATCATTCAGTTCAAAATGCTTCCTAATTTTTTGTTCTTAATTCTTCTCTAAACTATTAGTTATTTAGGAGTGTATTTCTTAATTTTAAACTGTAAGATATTCTGGTTATATTCATATTGATTTTTAGCTTTATTTTTATATTTTATTTTTATTATTTGTGTCTTTAAAATTAAGTATATTTTGCAGTTTTTGAATACAGTATTCTATAAATGTTTATCAGGTCACTTGGTGAATTTCATAGTTGAAATTTTCTATATCTTTCTTTTTTTTAACCAACTTATTTTATTTTAAAGAGTGTTGGGGCCGAGCGCAGTGGCTCGCGCCTGTAATTCCAGCACTTTGGGAACCGAGGCAGACGGATCACAAGGTCAGGAGATTGAGACCATCCTGGCCAACACAGTGAAACCCTATCTCTACTAAAAATACAAAAAATGAGCCGGGCATGGTGGCGTGCACCTGTAGTCCCAGGTACTCAGGAGGCTGAGGTAGGAGAATCACTTGAGCCTGGGAGGCAGAGACTGCAGTGAACCAAGATCATACCACCGCACTCCAGCCTGGGCAACAGAGCAAGACTTTGTATCAAAAAAACAAAAAAACAACAAAAAAAAGAAGGGTGTTAAATTTTTCTATTAAGTTGTGGCTTTAACCATCTTTTCATTCAATTTTGTCATTTTGTGCTTATATAGTATCAGGATATGTATTTGATAAATGCAAAATTTAGAATTATTAAAACTGTCTGGCAAATTGAAACTGTCATTATGAACGGTTATTCTTTATCTCTAGGAATGCTTGTTGCCTGAAAGTCTACTTTATTTGGTATTAATATATTCATATCTTTCTTTTGGAAGTGTTTGCATGGTATAGCTCCATCCTGTGTTTTACTTGTGTCACTTATAGAAGGCACATAGTTGCATTTTTCAATCCAGTGCCTGATAATCTTTGTCTTTTAATTGGATTATTTCCATGAAATGAAATTACTGATGTATTTAATTATGCATTTTCCATTGGTTCTATGTGTTCCAAATTCTATTTTTCTTTATTTCTGGCCTACTTTTGAATTGACTGAGTACTATATATTATTTTCTTCTTTCCCTTTATTGGCTTAGAAGTTACATAGGCTTTAATTATTTCCTCAGGGATTGCCAGAATACATTATAACGTGCATTTTTTTCACGTATCAGAACCTAGTATTAATTGGCAATTTCAGCTTCTTCTTAGACAATGCAGACATTAGATTATTCAAATACAGTTTACCTCTTTTAAATTCAATTTTCTGGCTCTACATTCAAGACTTACACAGGATTAGTGTCATGTGTTTTAATTCCAGATCTCACAGGATATTATTCGTTTTGTTGTATCTTCAATATACACTTACATTTATGCACATATTTACATTTTAGCTTCTCTTTATTTATTCCTGTATTTTTTAGCTTCTATGTGGGTTTTCTTTGCTCTGCTTAGAGAAGACCTTTTACTATTTTCCTCAGTATGAGATGGATGTGTTGAGTGACAAATCCTCCCAATTTGGCTGTTTAATATGCATTTATATTCTGTTTAATTTTAAAGGCTGTTTTTGCTGAGGGTAGAATTATAAAGTTGGCAGTTATTTTCTTTCAGTATTTGAAAGATATAATGCTTTGTATTCTGCCTTCCACTGTTGCTATTGAGAAGTCAGCTGTGAAGCTTATGGTTGTCCCTTTGTGATTATTTTGATGATAATCTCTCTTTTCTCTGACTTCTTTTTTTTTTTTTTTTGAGATGGAGTCTTGCTCTGTCGCCCAGGCTGGAGTGCAGTGGCCGGATCTCAGCTCACTGCAAGCTCCGCCTCCCAGGTTTACGCCATTCTCCTGCCTCAGCCTCCCGAGTAGCTGGGACTACAGGCGCCCACCACCTCGCCCGGCTAGTTTTTGTTTGTTTGTTTGTTTGTTTGTTTTAGTAGAGACGGGGTTTCACCGGGTTAGCCAGGATGGTCTCGATCTCCTGACCTTGTGATCCGCCCGTCTCGGCCTCCCAAAGTGCTGGGATTACAGGCTTGAGCCACCGTGCCCGGCCTTCTCTGACTTCTTTTAACATTTTATCTTTTGTGAAGTTTTAGATGTACTATGGCAGGGCTAAGAGTGTATTATACATATTCCACATGTGTATATATTTGCATATGTGTAGGCATATGTGTGTATATTTGTGTGTGTGCATGTGTGTACATATACATATGATCACTCTAATCCAATTTCAGGGGTTGAAATGATTGGCATCTGTGTTGCAACCCTCGAGAGGGCTTATCTGCTATGACTCATCCTTGTTTTTAGGAACAGCTGTGTAGGATTCAAAGGGGATGTGAAAGGTGTTGTACTAGATTCACTTCCTATTTCCCCTTGTGAGGCCTGGACTCCAACATTTAATTTTCAACTCCTGAGGATCTCAAAATGCAAATTTATTTCTTAGCTTCTTGGTTGCTTTTGGAACTGACCAAATCCCTCTAGACAAAAAGCAGTCCTCAATGCAGGGTTCATCTTTTTGGGTTTTCATCTTCTTCTAGATCTTGAGCTAGACGTTTTCCCTCTTTTACTAGCTCTTTAATGCCTTCAGACACACACACAGAGTCACACTTACACACACACACATTCAGACACACACATTTTAACTTTTAAAAATAGTCTTTGGTAGAAAGGATTGTCTGGTTACATGATCCATTATCCCAGATTCGTATTTCAGAACAACCTTTCCACCACGCTCAGATATACTGAAAGATAGGACTTCATTCTTCCAATCATTGTTCTCAGTTTTCTATTTCTTCTCCCCAGTCTACTCATGCCTATAAAGACACAAAGATAGTGCCTCCACCATCCATAGATAGATCCAGGCCTATAGATAAAATTATTAGTGTCAGTTCTTGAACAGTTTTGTCCATTTCCTACAATAGTTTGCATCACTTTTGAGATCCTTGGGCCACCTGCCCTTGGACGTCTCCTTAACCCTTTTCCCTCCATGTGCTATCTGTATAGGTCCTGCCCAGTCAGATCTTGCCTTGGATCAGAACAACCCTTTTGTCCCCAAGGTACTTTCTTCTAGTCTACCCAGTAAAATCAGAAGCAAATCTCACGTTAGTTAATGTAGGAGGGAATTCAGGCAAAGGGAAATTAAATTCACTAAATAGCAAGAATCCAAGATTGCTCTTTATTGTCATCCCGGTGATGATTCCTATTTCATCTCTTTTGTTCAAGAGGGTCTCCCATTGGGGTAACTAAAAGCAGTAAAACCCTTGGAGATGCACAATGCACCCCTTATGGTTACTTTTAATTCTGGATAGATCTAGTCATTCTCTTACAATCCATTTGTTTAATAATTATTTGCTGAGTGCCTGCTATATGCACGGAGGCACAAAATTGCAGCCATTCATTCAGATGGCAATTTAAGCACTCTTTATTTTAGGATTGCTTTACACAATTTAAGTTTATGAAATAAATAAATGCTGAGGTACAGAAAAGTTTGCATTTCTAAAAAAGAATTTTGAAACAAATCACAACCACAGGGTAAAAATGAACTCCTTGTGTATATTTAATTGTTTAAAAATTCACAAAGTTTTGGAAAGCTTGGGGGAAAAAAACAAAAAACATGAAAGCAAGAGAAAAGGTCTTAGGTAGATCCTTGCCCACCCTCCTATCACCTCCTTCTCCTTCCCTTGCCCGTATCAGGAAGAATGAGTAGATACATAAAGTGAGCACATAAAAAATTGATATTTGCAGCTCCTCTGGATCCTTAATGCTGCTACTAACCTGTATTTCCAGCTGGCATGTCTCCTTCGTGCTTAAGGCTTTGCTACTGCAACCGCCAAAATCATCATCATTATCATCACAATCAGGACTCATTTAATATTTGATGTGTCTAAATGCTTCCTATTTTTCTAGGAACTCCTAGGCCTGGCGCATGCGCCTCAGCTGACATCGCTGTGCCTGGACCAAGAATCGCCCCCCTCTCCGTACTCTTTTCCTGGCAGTCCTTCATACTTCCCAGAACAGGGAGAACAGGAAAAGCCAGTTACTCTGGGTGTTTCTGGACTTAAAGAATGCACTAAATTGGAGGCAGAGGATGTTAAGTGGTGATAACATTCTCTAAGAAGCAAAAGAGCTTTAATAAAAGCCATCGTCCTGCAGTCTCTCTAGTTTGTTGTGCTTCTTTTAAGAAAACATGCCCGATCTTTCATTATTTCTTAAACTAATAAACTCTGGAACATTCATGTTTAGGGTTTCTGGAAGCAACATTTGAACAGGAAATCTCCCTCTGTAAAGGGAATTATTTGCATAGTGCACTGGAAAGAAAATCCAACCCTGGAACCAAGAGTTAGAAAAACCTTTTAAAATATCTTTTTTCAGTTTTATGGAAAGAATTTTACTTAAAATATCATATTTTTATTTCAGAGAAAAGAGGCACCAGAAGAAAAACAGAAATAGTACACTGGAAAGATTGTTACCTTAAAATATAATTTTGAGTTTCCTCAAGAGTATCTGAAGGAGTATTTTTTGTTATAGACACTGTATCATACCAAGAGATTTAATCACTCATTTTCTGTTCATTCATTAGTGTTTCAGTTATATTCATTTGAATTCCCATGGATTTTTCTAACAACCCAGATTTTTATAAAATGTATTAAAATTGTCTTAGTTTACAAGACAGTTACAGTATTAAATGTCTTTGGTGGCACTGAGAAATCCTTTGGTAAACAAAGGTCCTCATGTCCTCGGTTTGTTTTTGTAAGCTACTCAGCTTATCGTGTATTTAGTAAATACATACTTTAAAAATATGTTTCTTCATGGACACAGGGAGGGGAACATCACACACCAGGGCCTGTCGGGGGATGGGGTGTTAGGGGAGGGAGAGCATCAGGACAAATAGCTAATGCAGGCAGGGCTAAAAACCTGAATGACGGGTAGATAGGTGCAGCAAACCACCATGGCACAAGTATACCTATATTACAAACCTTCATGTTCTGCACATGTATCCTGGAACTTAAAATAAAATAAAATAGAATAAAATAAAAAATGTTGACCAGGCGCAGTGGCTCACGCCTGTAATCCCAGCACTTTGCGAGGCTGAGGCGGGCGGATCACGAGGTCAGGAGATTGAGACCATCCTGGCTAACACGGTGAAACCCCGTCTCTACTAAAAATACAAAAACAAAATTAATCGGCGCGGTGGCGGGCGCCTGCAGTCCCAGCTACTCAGGAGGCTGAGGCAGGAGAATGGCGTGAACCCGGGAGGCGGAGCTTGCAGTGAGCCCAGATGGCGTCACAGTACTCCAGCCAGGGCGACTGTCGGTCTCAAAAATTAAAAAAAAAGGTTTCATAATCTGACATATCTTCTTGCATTTCTTATCAGTTTATCTCATGGACTAGTTTCTTGTGATTCTCTTTGTCCGGTGAGGTGTATTTCTTATCATAGTCACCCAATAAATAACTGTAAAAGGAATGAAGGATGACTGCACTGTGTTTTCATTACCATCCTATTAGGTCAAAGTTAGGTTAATTATGTTTCTTAAAATAGTAATGATTGAAAAAAATCCAAAGCAGGGTAAACATTCAAATAATATTTCAAATTCCATTTTAGAACAAGCTCATAGTTTATTTAACCTGGAAATTCCATCTCTGCTAGGGCAACAATAAGAGTCCTACTGAAAAATTTGAGAGTTTCTCTGCTGTTACCCTCACAAAAGACAGGCTGTGCCCTCAAACAGCAAGATTGTTATACGCAACTTATTATGGTTTCATGAATTTTACCTAAATTCTTCCTGATTACGTTTATATAGTTGGTCTGCACTATTTTTGAAGAATGTTACGTTGCATAAATACAGCATTGGCTGGCCTTTTATTGCTCCAACATTTCAAGCATGAGTAATATCAATTTACTGTTATTTTTTCAGTTAATCATTATTTCGGCTTACTTCTAAATATGTTCTTAAAATGGAAAATTTTGTAAATTTAGACAATATATAATGTCTAGATTAAATCTTGACAAATAATTCTGCAGTTTGATTAAGGAGTGGTAGGAGGCTAGAGGAATAATTTAAGAGAAAATAGTTAAAAGAAAAAAAAGTAGGTTTTAGAATGAGGGACATTAGATAGAATTCAGTGTAAAAACAAAGTTTTTCTTCAGGGTGAAGTCCTTTAGAAAGCCACTATAGTATAGTAAAAAGGGTATGATTTGTAGTCAGCAATGCTGGGTACGAATCAGACATCTGTTACTTCACAGTTGTGAGATTTTGGGCAACTAAACCGATCTCTCATGGAACTTTCCTTATTAAAAATGCAGGAATAATAAAAATTACTTCATCAGATTCTTATGTGAATTAAATGGTCAAATATTGTAATAGTGCCTATCGTAGATTAGGCTCTGAAAACAAACAATCGAACCGAACAAACTGGATCTAAAAAGAAAGAAGGTCCCAGAAAATTTTTCAAAAGGTTCACGTTTCCCAGTGTAAAATAGGATTGTCTTGGTTGATGTTCCCTTTTCAAAAAAAAAAAAAAAAAAAAAAGTTACTCTAAACTCTTGAATAATAGTCCTATTAAAATATGTACTAAACTTTTGAAAGTGTAAACTGTGAAAAAAATATTTATCTGAAAGCTGGCATGACGAAAGTTGAGCTTCTTCCAGCCCTGCCAATGAAGTAGGGCAGGAACCAGTTTGTTTGTTTTCTGGTATGGCACATAAATAATCTTGCCACAGAGGTCCCAAGAGTTCATTTAGAGTAGGTCTGTCACTAGCGGTAAACAAAAAACAGATATTAAAGAAGAGTGAAAAACTGAGAAGTCATCAAGGAGGCTTTATGAGGAATGAACTGTAAGCAGCACCAATGCTCCCATTAGAGGATGTTAAGTCTGTAGAGATGGTGACAGCAACGGCGCTTGTTTTTCTTCCCCATATGCGTATCTTGGTGGTACTGAGCCTTTCAAATCAGGCCTTTATAAGACCCATGAACAAAAAACTGAGAAAGAAGTACTTGTGGAGTGTAGCTTATTAGAATTTTTGTGTTGAAGGATTTCTACCAGTGGTTCAATGGCAACATGAAAGGCATTTGCCTAACCTTCCATATATTCCTTACCAAAGCCTTTCACAGAAGAATTTGGTTTAATCTTATTTCACACTGGTGAGAATGCAAACCAGCAACCACTGTGCAGGTGGGAAAGGGGTTGCTGAAGGGAGCTCACACAACCTCAGAGATGCTTTTGGAGGTGAGTTCATTTCCTCAAGCACCTTCCGATTACCTTCAAGGAGCCAGAGGTGTATTATAGCCCTTTGAATACATAGATGAATAAGTCATAGTTTCCAACCTCGAATAGGTCATGGCCTAATAGGGTAGTAGAGGAGACAGATATATAAATAACTGATATGAACTATAAAGTGATAAATGAAAATAGAGATAAGAAATTACATACAGAGGAATGGTTAGGCCCATTTGGAGATTCCAGGGACGCTTCCTAAAGGGTAACATTCCTGAACTGATTCACTGGAGTATGAGAAGGAGTCATTCAGGTGAGGCTAGGTGAAAGGCGACCCTTGGTGGGTGGTGATATTCTAGACAGAAGGAATAGTCTAGGCAAAATCATGGAAATGGATGATAATTATGTGTATAGTTGGCTACTGAGAGGGTAAAGCCCAGGGTGGAAGCTGGATGGAAAAAGGTCTAGAGAAGCAGGCAGTGGGGCAGGCCAGCAAAGCCTATTTGTAACATTAAATATCTCGTTTTTGATTTTTTAAGAAATGAGAAATATTGAAGAGTTTTAAAGAGAGGAGTGCCATGGTCAATTTTCTATCTTAAATACATCATTGTGATACCATTCTAGAAATTGTATATAAAGTAGTAAAAGGAGATTAGTTAAGAAGCTAATGAAATTGCTTACGCTTAGGCTAAGAGCCTAAATACAGAATGAGATAGAAGGAGAGGAGGAGAATATAGATTCAAGATAGAAGACACAACTGGCAAAAATGTAAGACCAAATGAGCATAGCCGTTTAATAAAATAGTATCTTAGATGGAGGAATATTATTAGCAGGTGCAGACAACAAATTCAGTTTTGAACATTTTAAGTGTATAGTGCTTATGAGGGTATAAAAATGCTTATACCCAGCAAACGTTTGAATCTTGAGAGAAGTCCAGACTAGAGATAAAATATTCTAAATGCTCAGCAAGCACATAATAGTGGAATATGCAAAAGAATTGTATTTCTTAAGAAAAACATATTCATTCATTCATTGATTCATTCATATATTCATTCTCAACAAATACTTAATGAGCATAGCAGGCACTGTTCTAGGCTCTGTGGATACACTGAACAGAACAGTCTCTGCCTTCACAGAGCATGGGTTCCATGACCTAGATGATAAAAAGTGTTGGGTCAGGCAGCATTGTAGATACAGGAAGAGAAGATCCCAAAGAGACTATAAAAGCAGCGGGAGGATCAGGAGAAGTAATTTCCTAGAATCCAAGGAAAGAGAGAACATTAAAAAGAAAGAAGTTGTCACTAACATCAAACATGACAGAAATGTTGAGTAAAACAAGGAAGCCATGCAGACCTGGATAAATGTAGTTTTAATGGTGTGATGGGACATAAGCTAGATAGTAGTGTCTAGCTTAGGAAAAGACAGCTTTTCCGAAAAAAATATGCTTAAAAGAAGTTTCAGTGAGAAATGAAAAAGAAAGAAAGGGTGGCAACTAGAAGGGGCACGACATTCAGTCCTGAAATATTGAAAACTTTCTTTTGCATCAATTTTTCTTTTTCAGTGGACTCTTGGCATCTTTATCTTGATGTTCCATCAACAAGTAGAACTCAACGACCAATGAAAGCATCAGAAATCCACATTTCTGCACATGACCTCACTATTCCTAGACACCCTGACTTTAAGCTTTGCCTCCTTTCCATAACTGTGATATCTAAAGATCACAGGATCCTCCTCCTCTTTAATTTCTGTTGCTACCTCTCTACTACAGACTCTTAATACTTCTCACATGGTCTGTTGTGCCAGCCTAACAAAAGCTGCCTCTTCTCTTGCCTTTTAACCTGAAAATCCATGCTCTGCCTTGCTGTCAAAATAATCTAATACAACACATTCCTGTTCGTGTTACTTCCCTGATGTAAAGGCTTTAGGGGCTTTCCAGTGACAACCAGATTCAGAACAAACTCATTAAAGTGGTATTCTATATTTTCCCCACAATATGATTTTAATCAAGTTTCTTTCTCTGATATTCATTTTCCCCAATATGTACCCTGGGATCCAGTCAGATTGGCCTCTTCATTGTTTCCTGAGATTTTCCCCCCTTGGCCATGAATTCTTTGCCTTGTCTAAATTTATCTATCCTTTAAGTTCCGATTCTGTTGTCTTTTTCTTTTCTTTTCTTTTCTTTTTTTTTTTTTTCAGAATTCCCACACTGCTTTTATCCTTTGAACTGTGATAAAACTTTACCCATAGTGATTCTCTTTGTATTATAGATACTTGCATATTATGTTTACAATACCTACTATACTTTAAGATCTATGAGACTGGAGAATATGTTTAATATGTTTTTATTGTCAGTATCTTGCATAGGGCATATGGGAAGTAATAAATGTTTGAAGAACAAAAATGAACTCCTCAAAATATTTAATATAAAATTTTTGGAGCTCAGAGTGACCTTAGAGATAATACAGTCTAACTCTTTTATTTTAGAAGGGAAAGAATTGGAGATAAAAAATGTTAAGTGACTGCCCGAAGTCGTATGGCTGTTGAGCGACAAAACAGTACCAAAATTCCATTTCCTGGCTTTCAGTCCTGTCCTCTTTCCATTTCATTACAGTACCTGCTTGGGAAGCTTGAATTGAGTCTTCATCCTTGTCAACAATGTCCCTGAATTTGGTACCATCATTAGTGTAAAAGACATAGAGTCCTTCCCAGTCTCACAAGTTTATGAGTCCACAACCCAATGAAAATCTGGGAGAAAGTTCAAGCTACCCATCCAACTTACCAGGCGAAAGAGGCAGATGGTGTTCCCAGTGATGTTGTAGTGGATCAGAACCTCAGAATCAGTGCTGATTCCAAATGACACATCTGGGAATTTTTGCACCATGCTACGGAGTATGGACACTGCTGGTATTTCTAAATCCTAAAAACAAGAGAAAAAAATAATACCACAGTGATTATATTGAATGGCAGAGACAAAGGATATGGAAAAGAAAAATGCTGTGAAGCTTTACCAGAAATCATAGATTTGATTTACCACCCAGTAACACATGATTTACCTCTAACAGTTCAGGTTTAATTGTCAGTAACATTCTTGAATTTTCCAGGCTCTGTGAGTTAATAGGTAACCACGAAATTGTAGCTGAGCCTGAGACTCCTGTCAGGCCTTGTCATA
Organism: Macaca nemestrina; assembly: GCF_043159975.1. Lineage (NCBI taxonomy): Eukaryota > Metazoa > Chordata > Mammalia > Primates > Cercopithecidae > Macaca > Macaca nemestrina. The sequence goes on along the minus strand of NC_092134.1, from coordinate 127,050,296 downwards.
GAGCTTGAAGTTTACTAGGAGCTGAGAGAGGCCTCAAAATCATAAAGGCCTGCCTAGTTTGGCTGCACTGTTGTAGATATACATGAGAAGCAACTGTTCTGGGAACAATTTGTTTAACAGTGAAACAGCAAACAAACGAACATAACCAATTCTATTTTTGTTGAAATGGCATTTATTTACTAATTCCTGTATGTAGGTTAGAATAATTTTAGAGCACTGAGATAATATGCAAAAATTAGCAGTTTATATGGTTTTAAAAACTAACTCTAGGATTAAAGGAAAAGTATGTGAATAACTAACTATGTTGTGCTAAAGATTTATAGGCGCCTTGTGACCTCACCAAGGACAAAGAAGTTCCCAACTTCCTGAGACCCTTACTGGTGCCCAGATGCGTATGGTTGCTGGTTATTGCTTGATCCCAACTCCCTACTCTTCGCCCTGCCCTTAACGTACAAAGAGCCTAAAATTGGTAGTGACTTAAGACGTACTTTATTTATTTATTTTGAGACAGAGTCTCACTCTATCACCCAGGCAGTGTCGCAATTTTGGGTCACAGCAACCTCCGCCTGCCGGATACTTGTGCCTCAGCCTCCTGAGTAGCTGGGACTACAGTTGTGCACCACCATACTTGGCTAATTTTTTTCTGTATTTTTAGTAGAGATGTGATTTTGCCATGTTGCCCAGGCCGGCCTCGAACTCCTGAGCTCAGGCAATCTGCCACTGTCAGGCTCCCAAAGTGCTACAAATAACAGGTGTGAGCCACTGTGCCTGGCCAAGATGTACTTTAGGATGCTAGTCCACTGTCTTCTTGGTTTATTGGATCTTCAAATAAACCGGCTTTTCCTCCCACCGGCTCTTGTCTCTTGAGTTTTGGCTTTGGTTACATTTGTGGAGAAAAGGAAAAAATGCAAAAATACGAAATAGGTGCCATCAAAAGGGCCAAAAAAGAAAAAAAGAAGAAAAAGAAAATAATTAAAATGAAAGCTTGGAAGTTTTAACAAAAGTTCATGCAGGGTATGGAGGACAGTCCCTCTCTTGCCACTGTAGATAAGCCTGAGCTTTGCACATGAAGATGCTGTTCACGCATCCAACCCTGCAGCCCAGGCCTGCAGGAGGGAGCAGAGAAGCCACTTCCGAGCAATGATTCCAGGCCTTCCATAGAGGCTGGCATCATTTTCCCTGCTGTCACAGGACCTTTATCCGTAGGAGCTCAGGGAAATTAACAGGAACAAACATGTTCTACCCTGCAAGTCTCCAGGCTGAAGGAGGAGATGTGCAAGGAGAAAAGAAGATGGCTAGTTGATATGCTATGGCTGTGTGCCTACATAAAATCTCATCTTGAAATATAATCCCCATAATCCTTACATGTCACGAGTAGGACCAGGTGGCGGAATGGGATCATGGGGGCAGTTTCCTCCATGCTGTTCTTGTGATAATGAGTGAGTCTCACAAGATCTGATGGTTTTATAAGTGTCTGGCCTTCCCCCTGCTTGTGCTCATTCTCTCTCCTGCCGGCCTGTGAAGAGGTGCCTTCTGCCATGATTGTAAGTTTCTTGAGGCCTTCCAAGCTATGCTGAACTGTGATTCAATTAAACCTCTTTCCTTTATAAATTATCCAGTCTTGAGTATGTCTTTATTGGCAGCATGAGAATGGGCTAACACACTCGTCTTGCATCTGGGATCAAGCAGAGCGAGCTGGTATCTACTCTTCTAGAGGCTGTGAACAATAGTTGATTGAGGCCTCCCTCTTACTCTGCTCCTTCAGATGGAATTGCTCAAGGATAAAATGATGGCATCTGGCGGCTGTTTAAGTTATTGCACACTTCTCCAGGTCCATGCTCTTGCCCCTTCCCTGTCTTTCTGAGGGTGTTTTTGTCTACAGCTCAGATTTCTCATTCCTGAAAAATGTACTCCCTGTCTTTCTCCCCCACTTGGATCTCATTGCAGTGATTTCCAGCTGTGTACACAGAACCGACAGGGTAATCAGGAGTTGTAATTGGTGAATGGAAACCGACAAGAAGGTCTGCTATGAGAGAGTAGGGGCTTAATCAGCTGTGACGATTTCCAGATGCTACCACCAGAGAAAGATGAAAATGCTGGAATGAGGGAGTCTCATTTATGGCTGCCTTTATTAACCAAGCAGCCAATCTGGAAGGTGGAGGTTAACACCTTGAATATACAAAATGCCATCCTTTTCCAACATTTCAGACAAGGCAAAGAGAAAGAAGAATAAGAGTCCACATTATCTGGGGGAAAGGCCTTAAAAGGCTGTGCACTGACTAATGTCCAGGAGCTTCAGAATCCTGTAAACAGCGTTGCTGGATGATATAAATTGGATTCACTCTGGCCCCTGCCTATTCATAGGGTGCTATGAGAGTACAGACCAAATGCGTTTAGGACAATGGTAGGGTTCCATGAAGGCATTCTTTCTGCAGATCCTGACTTGAGCTCCAAAGCATCCATAGATGAGGAGATGCAGCCCACAGGCTCAGAAAGAAGTAAGTGTGAGAAAGATATAATTTAGAGACTGGGAATGTCTTAAAAGTAAGAGGTCCCAATGGACAAGATGAAAGCAAACTGTGGCTGTCTCCCTTTACCCCCACTTCTAATGCAGTGTCATCTGCCAGCAGTTGGCTGCTGTGGTTCCCTTGAGGTAGAACATTTCTGGCTCTTGGGGGAGTTGCAAGTAGGGTATCTGAACTAACCTGGAAGAAGCCTACCACAGCCACCTCAGTGGCAGCAATGAATTCCATGGCAGCTGGGACATCTGCGAGCCACGTGGGTTCCTGGGCAGCACCAGGACCATCTAGAGAGAGAAGTAGAAGATGTCAGGGTACTGAGGTGAGAAGAAGCAGCTCTAAATAATGAGGGCATCTATACCTTTTATCTCTATACTAAGGCTAAGAAAAGCACAATTTCTAGGAGTACTGTTAGCATGCCAAAGCATAATATTTTTACTAACATATGGAAGGTGACCCTACTGATGGTCTGTCCCTGAAGGATACTGCCAGACTTTCCTGCTCTCCGCTAGACAAAATGCATCGTATCCAGGATTTCCTGGAAAACTTTCTAGGTGTGGAGGAAAAGTACCCAGAGAACCACCATGATGCTCCTTTTCCTTCTCCTAATAACACTTTCACACTATTGCCACCCAACTACATTTTTCTTTTACCTGCGGATTTCTCAACTTCTGCAGCAGCTTCTGCAGTCAGGTCACATGTGAGGAGAAATAGGAAGAACATGAATCTGGACAGGGCAGCTTCCATTGCCCCTCTCCTGCTCCTGCTCCAACCCTGGACTTTGTGTTTGGGAGGCCGATTTAGGGCAGCCCGCTCTGTAGCTGATTGGTTGTGAGGTTGTTAGGGCTTTGGGAACTTTGCAGCTGGCTCCCGGAGAGCCTTCAACTTCTGAGATAAAAGACCAAGTTTAGTAATCGGGACTCAGAACATAACCAACCAGAAGAAAGTCAGGTCAGTTTATTTAAATAAAAAATGTAAATATTCAATGCCAGGTATTGATCCTAGCACTAGGGATAGAAAGATAATTATGATCTGATCCAGCCTCTGCCAGCTTAGATTGTCAGTGGGAGAGATAGGCAAGTAAAAAGATTATTTAAACATAAGATGGAAAGTGATATAGAAAAATTCATAGGGTGCTATGACAGTACAGATTAAGGGTATTCGGGACAATGCTAGGTTTCAATGAAAGTGTTCCTCCTGTGGAGGATGCCCAAGCAGAGTCCTGGGTAAGTAAGATTTTGCCAGAAAACACAAGGTAGAAAGGGAGTTTCATGTAAAGAACCAAAGCATAGAGATGCAAATATAATGTGTGACAGAATTACTAGTAATTGAGAATGATGAAAAGGAAGGAAGTGATACATGTGGGCAGAAAGGCATGTGGGACCAGCTCACAGCAGGCCTTATATGATACGCTAAGCATGGGAGCATCAACTTTATTCTGTAGGTGATGAGAACCCCTGAAAAGTCTTAAGCAGAAGAAATAGATAAAGTTTGATTTTGCTCACAAGTGTCTGAGGAAGTCCAAGATGAGATTTTCCACAGGCATTGGGATATGTAGTTTTTAGCTTAGGAGAATTTTCATGTGAGAATATTATAAAAGAAATTAGGAAGTCCTAGCCAGAGCAATTCGGCAAGAGGAAGACATAAAAGGCATCTAAACAGGAAAATAAAAAGTCAAACTGTTTCTCCTTGTTGACAATATGATTGTATGCCTGGAAGGCTCTAAAGACCCTGCCAAAAGGCTACTGGAACTGATGAATGATTTCAGTAAGGTATCAGGAAAAATATAAATGTACAAAACTCGGTGATATTTCTGTATACCAATAATGTCCAGGCTGAGAGTAAAATAAAGAACACAATTTCATTTACAATAGCCACAAATAAAATGAAATGCCTAGGAATACAGAAGACCAAGGAGGTAAAATATCTCTTCAAGGAGAACTACAAGACACTTTTAAAAGAAATCAGAGCTGACACAAATGGAAAAACGTTCCATGCTCATGGGTAGGAAGAATCAGTATCTTCAAAATGGCCATACTGCCCAAAGAAATTTATAGATTCAGTGCTATTCCTATCTAACTACCAATGTCATCCTTCACAGAATTAGAAAAGAAAACTATTCTAAAATTTATATGGAACCAAAAGAAAGTCTGACTAGCTAAAGCAATCCTAATCAAAAAGAACAAAGCCAGAGGCATCACATTACCCAACTTCAAACTATACTACAAGGCTACAGTAACCAAAATAGCATGGTACTGGTACAAAAGCAAACACATAGACCAATGGAACAGAATAGAGAACCCAGAAATAAAGTCATATACCTACAACCATCTGATCTTTGACAAAGTTAACAAAACCAATCAATGGGGAAATGACTTCTTACTCAATAAATGGTGCTGTGATAGCTGGCTAGCCATATGCAGAAGAATGAAACTGGACCCTTATCTTTCACCATATGAAAAAATTAACTCAAGATGAATTAAAGATTCAAGACCTCAAACCATAAAAGTCCTAGAGGAAAACCTAGGAAATACTCTTTTCGACATCAATCTTGACAAGTAATTTTTGGCTAAGTCGTCAAAAGCAATTGCAACAAAAACAAAAGTTGACAAGTGAGACCTAATTAAAGAGTTCCTGCAGAGCAAAAGGAACTATTGATAGAGTAAACAGACGTCTACAGAATGGGAGAAAATATATGCAAACTATGCATCCAACAAAGGTCTAATATTCAGAATCCATAAGAAATTTAAACAAATCAAGAAGCAAAAAACAACCCCATTAGAAAATGGGCAAAGAACATAAACAGATACTTCTCAAAAGAAGATACACAGGAGGCCAATAAACACACACAAAAAATGATGCTCAATGTTACTAATTTTCAGAGAAATGCAAATCAAAGCTACAATGAAATACAATCTCACGCTACTCAGAATGGCCATTATTAAAAAATCAGAAAACAACAGACACTGGTGAGACTGCAGAGAAAAGGGAATGCTTATACACTATTCATGGGAATGTAACTTAAGCGGTTAAGTAGTTCAGTCACTGTGGAAAGCAACTCTAAGTAATGAGGGCATCCATACCTTTTATCTCTATACTAAGGCCAAGGAGAGTACTCCAATTTTTAGGAATAACGTTAGCATTCCAAGGCATAATATTTTTACTAACATATGGAGAGTGACCAGTTTGAAGATTTCTCAAAAAACTTAAAACAGAGCTACCATTTGATTCAGGAATCCCATTCCTATGTATATATCCAAAGGAAAGTAGATTGTTATACCAAAAAGACATGTACATGTATGTTCATTGTTGTGCCATTCACAATAGTAAAGACATGGAATCAATGTAGTTGCCCATCAGTGGTGGATTAGATAAAAAATATGGTGCATATATACCATGATATACTATATGGTCATAATAAAAAAGTAAAATCATGTCCTTTGCAGCAATATGGATGAAGCTGGAGGCCATAATTCTAAACAAAGCATTGCAGAAACAGAAAACCCACTTCCATATGTTCTCACTTATAAGTGGGAGCTAAACACTGAGCACACATAGACATGAACGTGGAAACAGCAGATGCTGTGGACTACCTGAGGGGTGAGGGAGGGAGTGGGGCATGGTTTGAAAAACTACCTATTTAGGACTAGGTTCACTACTTGGGTGCAATATACCCATGTAATGAACCTGCACATGTACCCTCTGTATCTAACATAAAAGTTGAAATTAAAAATAACCAACTAAATAAGTAAAATGCAGATTTCCCACTGGCTGTATTCTGAATGCACATTACCTATTACAGTGTAATACGGGACCAATTTGTTCCCAATGATGTAAATATCACCTCCTGTGTGTTTTCCTCATCCCCATCCCCTCTTGGGGAACTCACGAATGTGAACCATCCAGTTATCATATTTGTTCAAAGGAAGAAAGCAGGGAAATGAAGGTCTCAGTCAGAACATAGGCAGTTATTGTTTTATTCTTATTCTCTTGTGTTGTTTACAGTGTCTCTCACAAAAGAAGAACTCCATCTGGCAGGGGATGTGACTAGGGACTCATTGGGCCAGCAACAACCGCAAAAGAATCTAGGCATTAGAATGAACTACTGGAACCTGAGTCAAAGACCTGTTAGTGATAGTTTGCCCATTTCCTGGCCTCTAGTTGCTCGAATGGGGTAAGAGAGGGCAATATTAAATGGTTGTGTATTGAGATGGAGATGTGGAAGATCTGGCCCTGACGGAGGATCGGAGGGAGGAGGCAGGGTGAAAGCCCGGTTTTATGCCTCTTGTGCTAGGGACCACATTGAGAGACAGGGTGGGAAAAGATGCATCAATAAGGATATGTGGGCAGTATTGAAGTGGGACCCAGCTGTGGACAGGGAGGAGGGACAGGGTGCTGAACACGCCTGAGAGAATTCTTCCAGATGGCAAGGGTAGGGAAAGAGATGGGTGGATGCATTCATTCTGTCCACTCCTTCTTAATCGACAGGTTCCACTCCCAGCTGAGGTGGTCGTGCTTGTCATCGTCGGTGAAGAAGGACTTGTTGTGGTACGTGCCTCGGGCCAGCATGCCCTTGGGAGCCTCCTCAACTGGAGTGAGGAACTCATACTCTTCGGGCCGAGGCCCATAGCTGCCAACCATAAATGTTGCTTTATCCACTAGGAAGAAAGAAGAGTTCATTAGGGTAAGAGCCTGACAGAGGAAAAACACACACTGCAAACTGGAGAATCTGGAGTACAGCCTACAGTGATTCAAGCCAAGAGCAATAGTTTCCAAGCCTAAATAAACATGAGATTTACCTGAGGCATCTCTTTTTTAAATTTTTTTATTATTATTTTTTTAAGACGGAGTTTTGCTCCTGTTGTCTAGGCTGGAGTGCAGAGGCACAATCTCGGCTCACCGCAAACTCCGCCTCCCGGGTTCAAGTGATTCTCCTGCCTCAACCTCCCGAGTAGCTGGCATTACAGACATGCACTGCCATGCTTGAGTAATTTTGTATTTCCAGTAGGGATGGAGTTTCTCCATGTTGGTCAGGCTGGTCTCAAACTCCCAACCTCAGGTGATCTGCCTGCCTTGGCTTCCCAAAGTTCTGGGATTACAGGTGTGAGCCACCGCACCTGGCCCTGAGGCATCTTTTTAAAAAAATGATTCTTTAAACATTGTTTAAGTTGGAGTGCCTTTTAATAATAGTTTCCTTTGTCCTACTTCCAAAGGCTATGGTTCAGTAACCTTCTGTGGGTCCCAAGGCTCAGTGTTTTTAAAAAACTACACAGTTGATTCTGAAGTAAAGTTGGGGAACCAGTGCCCTAAATCAATGGGGATTAAGCCTGTTTTTTGTTTTTGTTTTTTTAATGGAGATATAGCAGACTACACCATTTAAACAACTCAGACAAATTGAGACCGCAGTTCTGATCTCAGTCCTGCAATGGCCTAAGTCATTTTTGAGCCTCCATTTCTTTGTGTGTATGATGGACTTTGAGGATCTTCTATCTACAAACTATCATTCTATGAACATATCAGTTGGGGGAGGTAAAGTAACAGATGGTGATCAGAATTCATGGATAGAATAATTGGATGGAACAAGAACAGCAGTAAGTTGGTAAAAAAAAAAAAAAAGTGAAGAACTAGGACAAATGGCGAAAATAGCCAATCAAGTTGATTTGCAGGTGAACTGGAATATATATTAAGAATAGTTGGGCATTGAAAAGCATACATAGGCAGATAGGTGGCATATAGTTGGCTAAGTGTTGTTAATAAGTTTGAAAACACAGCTGCAGACATGTCACTGTCCTTTTGTTGAAATGAGGCCATATGGGATTTGTGCCCAAAGGAAAATAGGAAATTAAACTTTTTTTTTTTCATGAGACTAGGTATTGGAAAGGCCAATCAATATCTTTCAGGTCAATGGTCTTCTCTGGGATTTGAGAAATTGACTGGTCCTCTATGTCATACAAATTTATCAGATAATTTCTCCCCTATCTTGCTTATTAATTTGGTGGAAACTGAGACATGCTTTGCTGTTTCTCACCTCTGGAGAGGACAGACCCTCAGGTAGAAAGGAACTGTAAAGTGCCTCCATCACCTTCCCGCCTCTCATTTCTCTCTGCCCATATTAATGAAAGAAAATTGAAGGCAGGTTCCCAAGGCATGTCAAGAAGAATTGCAGATTAAGTAATATTGTCATGTTATTTTAATTAGACAGGCTTTTTCAATCCTAGAAAGTATTTTTTTTTCTATTTCTTTGTTAGAAAACTGAGCATTGCCTGCCCCTTCCCTCCAATGCCACCCCACCTACTCCCACTCCAAATACACACACCACCGGGCAAGTTTTTTCTTTCTTGGGTTTCTCTGACACTTGGTCTTTGTACCTGTGAACTGTTTTTTGTTTTTTTTTTTTTCTTCTTACTTTGTAGAGTATTTTTATATACTTTATTTCCTTCAAACCTATCTTGGTGACTCTTCTTCTTTATGAGTGATAATGTTGAATCCAAAAAGCTGATTGCTGAAGGTCAGCAGCTGATGCAGTCTAAATGAGGTCCCCTGAGCCCTGGACTTGTCAATGTCTAGAGCAGAGGTGTATTTGTGCCTTTTCCTAGGGCCAGCATCCACAGCTTTAATCATGTTCTCATCTGAATCTATAGCTAAAAATTGCTAATAACCAGAAGTTAAAGTATCAATGAGAAGCAGTTTGGGACAGTGTGGAAATGTGGGTTCCTTACCTTTCACTCCAGTGCGGTAGGTGTGCTGAACATATTTCAGGCCTGACACAATATCCCTGTTCACCTGCAGATGGGAAGGAACCAAGCTGTTCAGATTAAGAGGGTCTTTCATTTTTTTCTCATCCTTCATGCTGATCCTGCCTAGCTAAATCTTCTCTGAAAATGAAAAAACTAAAGATTTAGTTCAGAATAGGCGTTTCTATAATTATTTAGCATGGCTGTGAAGCAAAGATTAGAGAGGGGAAATCATAAAACGCAACATTGCCAAACTGGTTTAATTTTCGAACATTTTGACTTTTACCGTTTCGGGAGAGAGGAGTGGTTCATATTGTCTCAACATTCTTCATTGTATTTCTCCTTTCTCAATGGTCCCAAGAATGGCCTTGAGCTTTCCCTCTCCAATACTAGTGACCAGGAGACCATCCTTGTCTTAGTAAAAGTTATGAAGATACCAGTAGAGCACATTATGTAAATATCTAAAAACTACAACCTCAGAGATGATCCACCTACCATATAAAAAACAAATAACAAGGAGGAAAGCTGTAATGGAAAACTCATGTCTAGAAGATGGCTGTGCCTGCAATATAACTGAAATAGTGGGTGAAATTCACTTGTATCTGGCAAATATTTTGGATGTCTGTCATTTTCAGACGTTGTCTGAGATCTTGCTATTTTCCCAAGCCTTTCAAAGAAAATTCAGTAACGCAGAATGAAAATGTAGACAGCCGAAGAACTTTGTTTTTCCATGATTCATTTCACCTGGGACTAACCTGGGTTGTCTGTTAATTTTACACAGTGGTTATGTCTATACAAACAAATTAAAGTGGACATTGCATCATTAGCCGAAGGGCTTGGTTATCTGTTCACCAACGTGAAGAATTAAAGCATCTTCAAATAATTTTTCTTCAACAATAATTATAGCTGGCCTTTTGTGTTGGACACAATAGTTAAACCAATCAACCAGTGCTATCTTTTGTTTTGTTGGCAGGGAGGTGGCAGAGCAGTGAATACTGCCAGCTTAGATTCTTGACTGTCACAGGGTAAATCTGTAATATAAATGTATGAAGAGCTGTCAGAAAAAAAAAAAAAAAATTAGCATCATCAAAGAGACTGTGATAAAATAAAGCCCAGACTTTCTAATTACTCTGAGTCTCAAATATAGCTCATAGGAATAGGGAAAATAAATGCATCTTTCTAGATGTCCCCAGCTTATCTCTTTCACCTAGTGGGAGAAAGACCTAAGAAGAAGAATTATATTGGTGTAGCAATAAGGACTTCAAGAAAAAGAGCCTACCATCTCACCAGCGCTCTACAGTGGGTCCACTTAATATAAATACATTTGGGGTGGGTGAAATAAAACTGTGAATATTCAGAGAATCCTCTTCTTCTGGCCACATCTCCATCCCTATTGTGTCTCCCGCTCCAGGGAGAAGCAGCCTTGGTGTTGTGAATCAAAGTGAGAGCTGTAGAAGTCAGAGAGACCACATTTCCTTGGGACGTAGGAAAAAGGTTGGGGAGAACCTAAAAGAACAACCCTAGGCCAGGTTTTTAGAAAGTGCTAAGAAGTTTGGGAGGAGAAAAAGAACATTGAGTACAACTAACAGGGATCGTGAAAGAGGACTTTAGTAGGTGTTACTAGCGTTATAAATGCAAACTTTCTTGGACATTTTTCAGGAGACTTCAATGAAGATTTAAGTTGTTTTTCAAGGATTTTCACCTTTAACCTGGCATTTCTTCTAATTGTAGCACCATGCTGGGAGAAGACACAGGATGGTTCCAATTTATGTAGGTTACTCAGAGAGCCATCAAACCTCTGAATTAGAGAGTACACAAAAGCCCCTTTCTGTGGCCTACTCCTGCATCGTCCTAATGTGTAAACCTGACCACCACACAGACCCACATACCACATTCCTCCTCCGCCTTCCCACCCAGAAGAGAATGCCCTGTTCCAGAGTTTTCCGTCTCATCTTATTCACATCAAAATTTACCTGTCACATTTCATTTGAGAAAAACCGATTTACCAAATAGACAAATTAATGCAACAGTATTAATGATTAAAAATGAAACTGATGTGCAACCCATTCTAGGCATATTTTGATATAATGCCTTACCAAACCCTCAGGTGCTTCAATAATACATAATATGACAGGAAACAAGTAAGTGAACCCTAGCTCAGTGTCCATTATAGAGTAGGTATCCACAAATATTTCCAGGATGAAATTATTTTCAGGCATATTTGTATGGGGTAGGGAGGGGTCATCCATGGACTCTGAATCATATCCTGTACCTTGGGGAAAGAAGCTCCCAGTGTGCAAATAGAGAAAGCAGATGGAGTCTTCCTTGGTGGAGCCCAGGCCCTGGAGACTGAGGCTAAGTGGGAATGAGAGGCCACCAAAGCAAACATAAACCACTAAGTGCAAACACTGCATTTCTAACTTATTTGTTTTCAAAGTCAAGGTTATTTTTCTTGTGATTTTGGCTACTCATTGGGACATATGGCTATTTACTAGATGTCAATTTATTTCTTATTTAGTTTCCTCTTTCCTGGTTACCTGTTTCACAACTATAATTGTAATTTCCAGTTCTTTAGCAAAGATCACACACCCTGGATTTTTATAATCCTTGAGCAATTAGAACTGAGGCCCTCTCTGTTCCATTTTCTTTTCCTATTGGTTGATTCACTTATTTGTCCACTTTTCAATATATATTCCTGAACTATCTGCTATTTACAAAGTTTTATGTGAAATATTGGAAACAGGGATGTACAATTTTACCCTAGATTGAGGTGCTTATGTTGTATGAAGGAGAAATGACACAGGTGGTACAACACAAAGTAGCATGTGCCTCGTGGATGTATTTGGAGTTCACAGACAGAGGGATCCCATTGGCTTAAGCGATAATGAAGAGTTTAAGAAGTCGTGGCTAGGAAAAGGCATGAAGCAAGGGTGGGTATCAACAGGTAGCCCTCAGGGCTAGGAAGAGAACATTCCAGACTTGGCTTGGGGGTATTGGGGGAGAAACAAATAAAAGGTACCTCAACATGATCATGCAAGAAATTTAGTCACTGATTAAAGAAAAGATTTAACTTTACAAAAGCACACAAGGCAGGATACTTACTTTGAAGTGAATTTTGACTCTATATTCGGAACCTTCCTTTAGCACAATGGTTTCTTTTTTGAGGGCTTCCAGATCTCCTGTAGAGGAAGATTTAGAGAGAGTTTATCCTCAAAAGCAGATACGCAAGTTAATAAATGACTTTTAAGCCCCGGAGAAATTTGTTGGGCCTACCAGCACAACATGGTTCATAGGGCCCTCAATTCACAGAGTATTTGAGTTTAGTCCTGTGCATGTATGTACACACAAGCACACACACACGTGCGTGCACACACACACACACACACACACGTAATGCCTGAAATCTTACAGCTCTGTTAGGAAAAACATTAGAGTTTCCCTGCCCCCAAGTTTGATGACAATGCTAAAAATATACAAGACATTACCAGTAATGAGTTGTGAAGATAAATCTTTTTTGGTCAATTTGTTCTCTCATTGAGAATTGTATTACTGGTCAAATGAAGAGATTATTAAAGAATATACCCCTACCCCTCAAATAAAAAATATGATAAAAATATTATTTAGGAGTGTCAGCTATTTGTTTTTATAGATCTGGTAATGTTTGTGGCATTTTCTAGTTTTTAAAATTCTACTTGTTTTTATTCACTTTATCACTTTAAATAAATATTCACCTTTGTGTTTACTTTTGTATTTTCATTTGCAATATCATACTATTTTTCTTAAGGAATATCACTGAAGTTATAAAAGCTTCAGATTCCATACAACCAGGATCTGTCCCTAATTCCTGTACCCTGATTAAGGAGGTAATCGCTCTCTATGCTTTTCTTCATGCATAGCAGCTTGTTTGTGACAGAAAACCAAATTTGGTTTTCCTCTGCTGGGAAAGGGGACAGAGACGAAGTTTTCCTTGCAATACCACCAGGCCCTGCTGAACAGAACAGATTTCTTTAGTGCTAATTCAGACCTTATCTTGCAAACTGGCAGCTGCACCTGGTAATATTAGGAAGACTCTGAGTTCTGGTGAGAGAGTGTGAGTTTCTCTCCTGGAGAGATGCGAGCCTGTGGGGGTAGCTGAATTCGTGCGTGTGCCTGCTCTAATGATTTCAGTTGAACAGGAAGTGTGCCTTATCAGCCTCTGATTTCCTCCCTCTGACAAAAAAGCCCATATAAGGTAAAGACTGGCTATGTCCTGTGAGAGGGGAACTACTCTGCTGCTAGCTGAGCCTACTGTTCTAGACTTATGCTTTGTCTGTCTCACAACAGTCCAATTTTTTCATTTGGTAACTATTTTTTTTCCCCCCACTAAAAACTTGCCTTTGATGCCCCCAATCTCCTGGCTTCATGATTCTCCTCTCTTTCCCCTCTGATGCCCATTTCCTCCACAATAACCCCCTTCCCAGTCTCTCTCCTTCTCCTCAAGGCCTAAGTCTCAGGGAAAGCCTTGACCCTTAGTTACAAAAAGGTGAAAGAAAATAACAACATCTTAATTTGTACGCCTTAATAAGGGATGTTGTTTATTTAACAAGAATCAGAGTTTCAAGCTAAAACAATTCAATCTATATCAGTGGAATTATGCTAGAAAGCATAATTCAGGATTGCTTCTCACCTTCCGGTAAGTTTTGTAGCTGATAAAAGATCAATACTTTGATGTTCAGACTGTATAAACCTTACAATTTCAGAAGCACACAATTTGTTTCTGAATATTTCCATCAGCAGTGTTTATTGCATAAATAACAATTCTCAGTTTACTATCATGTGGAGATAAAAATCTGTAACTATATCAAATGTGTATGCCTGCACTCTCTTCAATTAAATAGAGATAAAGATTGGGCTTTTCATGAAATATGGTAAATACTGGGCACTCTAAGAGCAATGATTTGTTAACTGGCCCTAGCATATATACCTCTCTGATTCACCAGTTTTTTTCTTTTTGTTGGAACAGGAGACAGAGACCAAGTTTTCTTTGTGATATCTTAGGCCCCCTCTGAACAGTACAGATGTGTCTACATACCAGTAAGGTCCATGGTGATTGGTCCTGGGGCACTCGCACAAACCAGGGTGAGCCGGGTGACAACGACATTGGGGGCTTTCGGATCTGCAGGATCAAAAGGGAATGTAAGTACCAAGAAGAGACACGTGTGTAGTGGGTGTGTGCATTTTTATTGTACTAATTATTGACATCCAACATTTCCTGAGTGGCTATAGGTCAGGTACTCTGCTAACTGGGCACTGCCCATTTATATCTCCGGGCCATGTCTTGTTCTGCTATGGTGTATGTGGAAGAGATGAATGGTTCCATAGGGACTGAGAAAGAGAAAAAAGAAGAAAGAGAGAAAATGGAGAGAGGGAAATACAATTCTAAGTGGTAGTGCGGAATTCTTTCTAAGTCCCTGCTGTGTGTTATGTGTGCCTCTCACGGCTGACTTGCATCTTATCTCTTAAGAAGACTTAATTACACAGTTCATAACTTTAATCAGCATATACAAATTGTGCCTTGCTCACTTATTCCTGGAAGCAATTGGTCCTCTTCCCTTTGCTGCTGCTCCTGAGCAGCCGAAATGTCTTCTTTCTTCTCAGGGACCTTCCACCCACCCTGCTCTCTGTACACACATACCTGTTACCACAGGACCATCTCCCAGCAGCGTTTTCTTGTACTTAATTAGACTCTCATCATCTTTGTCCATTTCCTGCAGCTCTTTCAGGGACTTCTGCGGTGGAGGCTTATAATTGAGCTTGTTGTCCAGCTCATCATCGTCATCCTCTTCCACATGTGGCTCTGGGGCTTTTTCAGTCATTTTGATCTATTTCTGGGAGAGAGAATGACCGTCCATTAGTCAGAAGTCATGGATATAGAAGATGTTTCTGGGGCTGCTGTTAGCAGCCTCCTTACCCTCATGGACTTCTGTGATCATCAGTCACTTTCCTGATTTTTTTCCTAATTCAATCTCATTCAATTCTACGAAATAATAATCGAATGTATTCTAGTCATTTCTCTGACCTGCCTGAATTTCTCTGTGCTCATTGTAGTATCTTCTATTCATTGAACAAAACTGACAAGAAAGAAATCACTCATATGTGAATAACATACTATGAGTGAAGCAACATGGCACAAAGACTCCTGAACAAATGAAGCAAAAGCCCAGTCAAAAAGCTGTAGGAGTTATCACAGTCCTCCAAATCCAGCCAGACTGGCTAGCATCAAAACCTGCAGCATGCACAGTCTGAGTGATAATGGTGGAGAGAGGCAGGAGAGAGAGGAGAGAGGTGGAGTACTTGCCAAAGAAATGGTTGGCTTCTCCCCATTAATAGAATCTATCTCTGAACTCCAGCAATGCCTCAAAAGTGACTCATGAGGAACCATTGACCTTTATGATACCTGCCCCAGGTGCCTGCATGGTTCACACCCAACACTGCTAATCACCCCTCGAGGGTGGGTACTAGGTTCGCTGTTTTTCTTGAATTCCCCCCCAAACACTTGGATAGTTCTGGCACTTCATAAAACTTCCTTGATTGATATATAAGCTTTTATATCTAAAGATATTCTGCTCTTTTTAAATGCCACAAAAAATAGCAAAAGACACTAAATTCCTCCAGACAAAATTTTAAGTACAAATTTGCCCTGAGCATTTGTCCATCCATTTCCCTTTTCTAGATCCACTTCCCTTTCAGTCTCTCTCTTTCTCCCCTTCCCAGGTTTTCATTGACCTTATAAGGCCCCACCTGGGCATACCCTGGAGTCTTCCTTCATCTCTCATTATCTATATTTACTTGTTTTGTGTTAAAACATTGAGGAGAAATCTAGGCAAGTTATTCACCGGTTAAGGGTTAATGACTGAATAGTAGATTCAAAAATTATTCCTCTTAGACGATGTACAGTCACAGCTTTTCAGAGCTGAAATGAACCATTGGGGTTCATGTAATCATTGAGGATATTGAGATCCAGAGTTAAGAGAATTGCCCAGGTTCACACAGCTGGATGAGAGGCAGTATACTCACCAAGGGGAAGAAGTCCCTCTGGGAAGAATTTCAGGCCCTGTGGCTGATAGCCATATGAGATGGCTGCCAGGGAGTTATTTGGGCAAGGAGATCGTTTTCTGATTTTCTTGATTCTATTTTGAGGGTAACTCTTTTCCCTGCCTGTGGTTAAAGACTTCATTGCTCCTAAGTGACACAACTATAAGAAGATATCTGTCACATCACATCCTGAGTGGCTCTGCAAACCTTAATAAAGTATCCTAGGAGTGAAGATATCTCTGGCCAAAATCAGTTCTGGTTTTGAGTTTCAATGTCACTATTATTGGCAAGAGGAAGAAAAATAATCTGGAAGTAAAGCCAAATGAGAGCAATTTTAGTGGAACCAAAAAAAAAAAAAAAAAAAAGAGAGAGAGAGAAAGAAAGAAATAATATCCCTTGGCTCATCAAGTCTCTTCCATCTAAATAAGCAGCCAAACATTAGGAGCTAGCCTTGACCAACTCTGAAAACAGCATTGCAATGCCCAGGTTCACTTCCTGTACAGGAAGAAAACATGTAGTCCTGTTCCTATGGCAACTCTTGCTTCAGCTGAAGAACCAGCACCACTCAAAGATGAGACTCTAGAGCACAGCAGAATAAACATAGTGACTAATGCAATTCGTGTTCCAAACAACACTCAGTGAAAGTGAATGAACTGGTTGGAAAAAATGAAGGATGCAGCGTGTGGATGTTGTAGGTTGTGGGTAGTTTAATGCGAATCATTAAGGGGCAGATGAAGAGCAAGCCAGATAAGACTAATCAGATGAGACAGGGGCCTATCCAGAACGCTGGTGACCCCCGGAGGATGGGGGCCACATAACAAACCTGCTGACCAAGCACTGGAACAACTATTTATAGAGGAAGACATCCCAGCCCCCATGGTCAGGCCTTTCTGAACTATATCACTTGGTTCTAACAAGTCTCCTGATTGAATGAAACCTGACCATCAGATAGTAACATTACATCCAGTCACTGGCTCAAGATGATTTCAGTAACCTCCAGGAAATTGTAACTATGCAGCCTCAAATCTCAATGTTGAAAAGAGAAAGAGAGAGAAAGAGAAAGAGAGCGAGAGAGGGAGAGAGAAGGATTAGGTATAGGACAAGATTTGCCACCTTCTAACTGTGTGACCATCGGCGCATCCATTTATCTAACATCTAGGTCTTGATCTTCTCATTAGTAAATCTGAGGCTTATGTTCTATATTTTTTTGATTCATTGCAAACAGATATAACAATTGTTTCATAAAAAACGAGACATAAATTTATCTAGATATTAAAGAGTGGAGGATACTGTGGGATTTCTGCATAAAATTTTGTTGCAGTCAAAAGGGGGAAATTCAGGGCCACATTAAAATCATTTGGTTTAATTATAGCATAAGAAAAAGGGATATGAGACCAGGTGATCCCAAGCTAGCTCATTCTAGAAAGCTGATTAGAAAAAGTAATAATACAGCAAATAAACGACAGGAAGAGCAGTTCTCAGAGAAAGTCTTTTAAAGCAAAATTAGGGTTATGATTATTTGGTGAGCACCCACTGTTTACGAGACAC
The DNA here is from genome assembly GCF_043159975.1 of Macaca nemestrina. NCBI lineage: Eukaryota > Metazoa > Chordata > Mammalia > Primates > Cercopithecidae > Macaca > Macaca nemestrina. The sequence goes on along the minus strand of NC_092134.1, from coordinate 127,032,421 downwards.
TGTACTTTAGCCAGTTTAAATTGCTCTTCAGAGTAGAGAAGAGGCTGGAAGTTGGGCAATCTAACCATACCAAAGGGTCCTCCCGGTTTGGTTGATTTCTTATTTTTTTTTTTTTGGAGATTACAGTTCTCTTTTTAAAAAATCTGATAAACATGGTAATTATCTCAAGCAAAAAAAACCCAGATAAACCCATGATATTGTGCGTATGATCTAGGGGTTTGTGGACCCCTGAAGTCCTTTGTAGACTTATTGGGGTTCAAGATCTCCAGATTAGGAACATAACCTTGAAACTGTGGAAGCATGAAGCAGAGAGTGGCGTGTTACAGAGGAAGCTTGCTTTTTTGCTTTTGCTTGCTCTTTCTCTCTTTTTTTCCCTCCCTCCCTCTCTTTCCCTCCCTCCCTCCCTCTCTCTCTCTTTTTCTTTCTTTCTCTTTCTTTCTTTCTTTCTTTCTTTCTTTCTTTCTTTCTTTCTTTCTTTCTTTCTTTCTCTTTCTTTCTTTCTTTCTTTCTTTCTTTCTTTCTTTCTTTCTTTCTTTCTTTCTTTCCTTTCTTTCTTTCTTTCTTTCCTTTCTTTCTTTCCTTTCTTTCTTTCTTTCTTTCCTTTCTTTCTTTTCTTTCTTTCTTTCTTTCTTTCTTTCTTTCTTTCTTTCTTTCTTTCTTTCTTTCCTTTCTTTCTTTCTTTCCTTTCTTTCTTTTCTTTCTTTCTTTCTTTCTTTCTTTCTTTCTTTCTTTCTTTCTTTCTTTCTTTCTTTCTTTCTTTCTTTCTTTCTTTCTTTCTTTCTTTCTTTCTTTTCTTTCTTTCTTTCTTTCTCTTTTCCTTTCCTCCCTCCCTCCCTCCCTCCCTCCCTCCCCTCCTTCCTTCCTTCCTTCCTTCCTTCCTTCCTTCCTTCCTTCCTTCCTTCCTTCCTTCCTTCCTTCCTTCCTCCCTCCCTCCCTCCCTCCCTCCCTCCCTCCCTCCTTACGTCGTTTTACTCTGTTACCCAGGCTGGAGGGCAGTGGCTCTATCTTGGCTCACTACGACCTCTGCCTCCTGGAGTCAACCAATTCTCTTGCCTCAGCCTTCCAAGTAGCTGGGACTACAGGCACGTACCACCTGCCTGGCTAATTTTTTTGTTGTTTTGGTAGAGATGGGGTTTCCCCAGGTTGCTCAGGCTGGTCTTGAACACCTGAGCTCAAGAGACCCACCCTCCTTGGCCTCCCAAAGTGCTGGGATTACAGGTGCCTGGCCAGAAGCTTGCTTTTCCTGGAGCTCCACCAGATCATTGACACAACTTGTCTCAAACTGAGAGTCCACCTACTCAAAATGTTGAATATGTTGAAGCAGAAGATATCAGATGACACCTGTGTCTGAGGGCACATGACCACAAAGCCTGGCAGAGAAACCCAGGTGCACATGGGTGCAGGAAATAGCCCCTTAGGAGAATTCCCTGGTCATTCTGTTTGATTTTGGATAACGATCTCTTCACTGAACTAGGCCTTGTTATGCATGCCTGGGTTTGGATTCTGGCTTTCCTACTAACAAGCTTTTCCCTGTTAACTGAATGTTGCAACCACTGTGGATCTGACTTTCCTCATCTTGGGAGATGAGGGATTAGAGCACATCAACTTTAGATGATTACTTTTCTAAGGCCTCTGCATATTTCTCCTGACCTGCAGTCATGTGTCAGCTAAGTTACCATTCAGTTACCTTATTTCACCTGTGAATATGACAGAATATCTGTCTGTGTTTTGTTATTGAAAATGTATGTGAATCCCCATGTTAAATGAATAGACATTAGCTGCTCTTGGCACAGAAACAAACAAAGAGTAACTATGTGAGATGATGGATATGTTGATTTGCTTCACTATAGTAACATTTTTACTATCGATGTGTGTCCTTAAACATTATGCTGTAAACCTTAAACATATGCAATAGAATTAATCTTTAAAAGGAAATTTAAAAATTAAAAAATAAAATGTATGTGAATCCCCAAAAGATGCTGCATATTTTATTTTATTTTATTTTACTTATTTTTCTGCCAGACATAAAATTTTTTTTCTTTCACCGAACAGGTCTTTGCATAATAAAGGGTACCATAATAGTAACAGCAAATTGTTACTGAACACTTACAAGCCAAAAACTCAGTTATTATGGGATAAGTGCTTTGCATGCATTACTTCACTCAGTCATCGCAATGCTGTGCAGTAGGCACAGTCAGTTACATTTTACAAGTGCAAAAAGTGAGACATAGAAGAAAATATTAAATGTTTCAATTACACAAGCATTTAGAATTTATTTTCCTAATATCACCCTATAAATAGTGAAAAGAGTAATGGTCTGGATTCTAAAAATGAGACATTCACAATGCATATATTAACAAGAGATTAACATCTGGAATACATACATACCTCTTATGAATCCATTTCTTAAAAGGTATTTATTATATATATTTAAGGTGTAAAATATGTCTGGGATACATAGATAGTGAAAAGTTTACTATAGTCAAGCAAATTAACGTATCCATCATCTCACCTACTTTTGTGTGTGTGTGGCAAGAGCGCCTAAAATCTACTCTTCAGCAAAAACTCAAGTACAGTAAATATTAAGCATTGTACTGCATTTTTAACATTATCTCTGGGTAATCTCCGTTTCTCCTGAAGCCCCAGCCATAAATGGCGAATATAGTTTGACAATGATTTCTCAAATTATCTGTGCGCATATTTAACCACAAACAAAAATTTTCTCTTTTTATCCTCCTATCTTATGGATGCGTGTTGAAATGAGAATAGGAATTTTATGAAAATTCTACAGACTGTTTTCCAATCCCATCATCTAAAGGACAACTGATTTTCCTATTGATAATATTGATACTATTGATAAAAATTCTAATAGTTATCACACGTAGTGCTAAGTGCTTTCTAGAGGATTGTCTATGTAGTTCTCACAATAACTTCGTTGGCATCATCATTCTCTTTTCCAGACTAGGAAACTAAAGTTCAAGTTAAGTAACTTGCCTAAAGAAGACATACCATGTGGTAGGCAGAATTAATGTCTGAGCCCAGGTTGTCTGACTTTTAGGCACTATGCTCTATTGCTTCAGTTGTCTTTAAGAAGTTATAATAAAATTAGAGTTTGTTAGTCGTCTTGGGAATCTACCTGGAGGTGCACAAGCAGAGGTCAGTGCTTCTTTGCAAGCTCTGCAGAGACAGCTTTAACAAAGCAGGGAAGTGTCAGATAACGATGTTTCAGCGCAACTCATGCAAGTTGCTTAACCTCACTGGGCCCCGGTTTCATCCTCTGCAAAATGAAGCCGTGGCATGAGAAGATCTCTGAGGCCCCTTCTTAATTTAATGACTCGAATGCTCCCTAATTTAAAGAAGCTTGTGAAATGAGAAAAGAAAAGAGGAAGTAAAAGAGAGGTTGGGGAGGACTCAGCCCATCAGCATAGAACCTTCTGGATGGACTTTCCTCACCTTCCTCAGCTGCTCATCTCCCATTCTACAAAGGACAGAGTTGGGTCTTGTTTGTTTTTGACTTTGGTCCTTTGCACAGGAAAAAATGAAATGGAGAATTAACAACTATATGTTTAACCAGATTAATGTGGGCCCCATTTGTTAGGCCCCAAAGCCCATATTATTTTTTCCCACAGGCTTACTACTCCAGTTTTCTCTATTTTCTGCTTCACAGATGTCCACACAGATTAACTTTCACAGTGGAGCCCTCATATCCCCATGTTGGCTATTCAGCAAAGCACTGGCAAGCATTAGATGTGCTGAGATGGGGACTTAATCTTCTCAGCCTCAATTAAAATGTCAAATTAAATTAGGATGGTTACTCACAGTGTGCATATGACATAGCACAAATCAATGTTTTTGCTTGCAAATTCAGTGAAATTTCCAAGACATTGCAAGTGAATTACACTTAAAAATTTACACCCATGTCAGGATAGAGCATCATCTGTTTCATTAATGCAGCTCTAAATGGACTGAGGACAAGAAAAGGTAGAATTCCTAAGTTTAGATTAAACAAATTACCTGGGTAATTCAGAGAAAGGCGACTTTCATGTCCCATAGAACACAGATTGAGTTAGATGCACCAGGGATTCAAAACCAGGCTCTGCATTATTACAGGACTCATGCAAGTTGCTAATTTCACTGAGCCTCAATTTTACCACCAGTAAAATGGGGATATTCTTCTTTATGGGGATGAAAGATTGGAGAAGACATATGAAAAATTATAGGACTATACTGGTCAAGAATAGATGTTCCATGAATATTTGTTCTCTTCTTCTTCTTCCTTCCCTGCCCTGATGTGGTCTGTTTTGTCACAAGGCTTCAGTGAAGCTAGCTAACTGCTTCCACACCAAATGCTTTTCCCTGGATGGGAGCTGACTCTGTCCCCACTCCTTCCTCCTTAAAAATAGATTTTTGTCTTTGAGGAGTATTAAAGAGACAAGCAGTTCTGGGGAATTGCAAGGATTGTTTAAAAACTGAATCACCCTAAAATGAAACTATATTATATTTCTTTTAAAAACTTCCATGTAAACAATTTAATTTTAGATTTTATTTATTGCTCCCTTTCTCCATTGAAGCCAGAGGTCACTCTGTGAATGATGAGAAATGTCAGTGAACACATTCCCTCTGGCTCTGGAGCAAAATACCATGGAGACTTAATTCACGGCCCAAAGCTAGATCTGCAAAATTGTACTGGATTATGCATCTAGACACACGGGCCATGGGTATTCACGTATTAGGTAGAAGAGATAGAGATGAGAGAGAAAGAAGGAAGTGGGGGAAGAGACAGGAGAGAAAGAGGAGAAAGAGGAGAGAGAGAGGAGGGAGAAGGGAGAAAGAAAAAGAGGGGAGAGAGAGAGAAATGTGGAAGTACCAGAAGTAGGGGATTTCTATCAGAGAAGTTCCTATGTGAGCATCAGCATTCTCTGTAACTCCTGTTATCTCCACTTTCCCTGCTGACTAGGATATGTCTGACTTCCCCCAAAATGGGCTGTGGGTCTAGCGCAGGTCTGGAGCCATCTCTAAAACACTGGTGACATTTCAGAGGTAGTCAAGGATTTGAATGTGCTATGCTGCTTGCCTGGCGATTTGGCGTATTATGGGATTGCAAGTTTGTCTCTCAGGACACCAGAAGCCTTCTTGGTTAGGGATTCCACCCTCTCCCCACAGCCCCTGTCCCTGGTGACATGGAGGAATCCATACTCCCCACTTTGCGGTGCTGCTTTCTACCACCTCAGCCCCATGAAGGACTATGAAAACTTGAAAACTGGATGGGAAAAACCAAAGACAAGATTATTTTGTAAGAGACAATAAATATTGTGATCAGTCCAGAGAACGGCTCAAATTAGTAGAAATGTAATTTCTTACCATTTCTCTTTGTGAGAGAAACAACTTATTATTTCTTGCCTGTGCATTCATAGCATGTTTTTCTAACCCACATTCGCATGCACAAAGAGAGAGAACTCAAGAGGTGCCCAATGTGTGAAGTCATGCCATACAAATATTATTTTAAATAATCCTCAAAGAAAACTGTGCATTAAGGAAGCCATTGCCTTTGGTATCTCAATATATTCACAAAAGTTTTAAATTAGCATGAAAAGTTAGACAGAAGTGAGGGAGAATTTTTTATGACCATTTGTGCTAAGATTATCAGGCTCTTTAAGAAAGCCCAAGTGAATTTTTACCAGCGGTAAAATGCACTCTCTGGCTGAGGACACCAGAGAGTAACACGACACAGAGTGATTCAGGATGTGCTTATTGCATGGCTAAATGTTGCTGACGTTTCATGGGCAACATGAGACTCATCTCTGGGTATGCCAGTGTAGACTTGAATACAGGATCCCAGGCAACAATAACACAAACCGGGAATAAGGACTCTCAAAATGTGAAATTGGAGAAAATTTCTTCCATGTGATTCTTCCTAAGAATGTGGGAGGATCACCTGAGCCTCAGGAGGTTGAGGCTGCAGTGAACTGTGTTCATGCCCCTGCACTTCAGCTCGGGTGATAGAGCGAGACCTGTCTCAAGAAAAATAGTAATAGGTCATGCATTGTGGCTCATGCCTTTAATCCCAGGACTTTAGGAGGCCAAGGCAGGCAGATTGCTTGAGCCCAGGAATTCGAGACCAGCCTTGGCGACATGGAGACACCCCGTCTCTACTAAAAATGGTAAAATTAGCCAGCGTGGTGATGCGCACCTATAGTCCCAGCTACTCGGGAGGTTGAGGTGGGAGAATCACCTGAGCCTCCTGAGTAGCTAGGACTACAGGCACGCACCACCACGCCCTGTGAATTGCAATTCAGAGGCATTGTGGCTATTGATCCTTTTTGTATCCATATGTAATTTTAGTCCAATTATTGAACACTTCTGCACTCTTCTCAGGAACAAAATTTGAAAGTTTCTATCACCAGGCCTGACACATAGAAGGCACTCAACAAATGTTGGTTCTCTTTTTCTAGCTGCATAATTTCGACTCCCCAGGGCTTCTCTTTTCCTGTTAGCTGATGTTTGTCATGTACTGTGCTCCTCCAAATGAGCTCAGACCCACATCTTTCCCTCAGAATGACTTTGTGGTGCTGAGCGTCTACTGAAAACAGAACCTTGATGTTGCTCAGAGCCTACTTCCCTAGCGACAAACTCATGCTCTCTCTCCAAAGCAAGGAAGGACCAAATTCCAGTTGAGGCCTGAAAAATGCTTGCCTGTTTCTGTTCAGTGACAGCACGGCTAGTCCTCACGTTTTGCATCTGTGAAGCGTGGATGGAGAAAGAACTGTTCTTCTCTTGGAATTTCCCACATCTCACAAAAGAGTAAGATGCTTTTGTTACTAAGCTTGTGCTATATCCGGTTTGGGAGGGAATATATTCTTACAAATTTTAAAAAACACAAGCCAATGGCAAGATTCACGATGCCTGCTAGGGACTGAACTTCTGCCCCCGTCTCCCCGGACCAACAGGCTGACATGGTCCTCTTGATCTCCCTTGCCTGATTGTCCCTGCAATGAGGATCGCCAGGCCAACCTTGACTCCAGTGGCTCTAGGTCTCTGTGTGAAGGGGTGACCATGAGCCCTCTGGGTGAGAGCAGTCTGCCTTTCCCCACTCTGAATGAAGAACTGCCCAGGGCTTATCGGACCCACACCCCAAGTTACCATAGGTCTAGAGTTTAATTATAGATTATGTTTATGAAACATGCTGGCTGGGAAGTCCTCTAAAAGGGAAGAAAGTATTTCAGGTCATACCTAAAGAACTTCTCCTAATGGTGGCTGAAATTCAGACCTTGACATTTTGAAGGCCCACTGATCAGCTGTCCTAGCTGGGCCTCCTTGAATTTTTCTAAAACCTGTCTCTTAATATGTGATTTGGTGTTTTCCATGTTTGCTTTTAGTTATCTCATATGTAAAGGGCTATTATGATTACTAATATTTTTATTTTTTGAGCCAGAGTTTTGCTCTTGTTGCCCAGGCTGGAGTGCAATGGCGTGATCTTGGCTCACTGTAACCTCCGCCTCCTGGGTTCAAGCGATTCTCCTGCCTCAGCCTCCCAAGTAACTGGGATTACAGGGATGCACCACCACACCCAGCTAATTTTGCATTTTTAGTAGAGACCGGGTTTCACCATGCTGGTCAAGCTGGTCTTGAACTCCTGACCTCAGGTGATCCACCCGCCTCGGCCTCCCAAAGTGCTGGGATTACAGGCGTGAGCCACCACGCTCAGCCCTATTATTATTTTTGACAACAGCAGCAACAATCTTTCTGCCTATCCGACTGCAGGAATTTAATACAGAGTCTTTGTCAGTGGTAAAAATTCTATCACTGTATGACTCATGAGTACAGAACCATGTGCTATACCATACTTCCTCTTGGAGGGCTAAATTACCTGCACTCTAAGGGAGGATTTCATTATGCGTTTCTCTTGTATCACCAGAAAATTCTTTAGCGGAAGACAGTTTAATATTTGACAGCTTTGAACTTTTTTTTTTTTCTCTTTCAACCAGTCTTTTTACATTGCCTGCTTAAAAACAGGAAACCACATATCTCCACCCCAGACCATCCACCAGCACAGACCGTATCAGTTTATATCTACAGTCTTTTTCTTCCGAGCCTGGCCAGGTGCCTGCTCCTGCTTTGCAGGAAACCCCTCCAGGCACTCCCGGTGGTGTTCTCAGAGCCCTTCTCCAGAATATTCAGGATTGCACCTCCCGGGCTGCAGCGCACCCTGTACCCTCCTTCTTTGAGCCTCCTCCTCTGAGTCACTGCTACCCTTCCCTGCTCTAACTTCCCCTTCTCTGCAGCCTCCTTAGCAATTTCTTATCATAAAGTTTGTTTTAAAGCAGAACCGCCCGTCTAAAAAAATAATAAACTGTCCAGGGCTGTAGCCCCGTCGAGAGGTTTCCGACTCTGCTCTGCGCCCACCTGAAGCCTCCCCAGCCCGAGGTATTTGAACTTACATTCAGGGCTTCACGTCTCTGTCCGGGGTGCCTCTGTCTCTCAACTCTGACTTCTGAGTGCTGGCAGTTAGGACAGGAAGGAAGTTAATGAGAAAAAAAAAATGCTTTAGACCTACTTGAAGAGGAAACCCTGGGCTGTCTCAAATCCTGTTCCTTTGCACTGCCTATCTCTTGATCAGCCAACTTGAGCAGCATTCTTGTCAATTAATGGCACATGTGCGAGCATGACAGCCCGTGTGACGCGGAGATGCATGAATGTACACGCAAGATTGTGGAGCCTATAGCTATGGGTATTATGAATAATTGTGAGGGTATGTCTGATAATCAGGTCATTTCAGTGCATAAGCCTACGGAGGCAAGGAGCCTGAAACCAGTAGCAATAAATTCACATGCGCTCTACTTTGTACCTCTCACTTCTGTTCCCACTCGGTACCCGCCAGCTTCATTATCAACCAATATGTTGAAAGTTTGCTGGCAGTGAATGTAGAGTGTTAAGAAATTATGATTGTTAACGGCATGTACTTGGTCCTAAATTTAAAAATGTGTCCTTAAACAGATTTTGGGAGTTTTGTTGGTTATAATTTCAAGATGTAGCTTCGTATTGCACTACAAACAATCAAATATTGTTTCTAATAGTTTTTGCTGATTTTTCGTCAAATGAAACAAGCAAGCGAAAGTACTATCTTTGATGAAACCTAGGAAATTGCAAAAGGAAGTAAAACTTCATTAATTCATAGTCTTCTAACTCAGAATTTGTGACAATTTAACAAGCGCTAAAATAGACTTTGTACCATATTTGAGGAAATGGTTTATGAAGTAATTTAAATGGGAACAAGTCTCGGAGGCCATGTTTAAATCATCTGAGGAACAGTTTTTAAGCAGCCAAGTCACATTTGTGCTGTCTATTCCGGTAGTTGTTAACAATAATGCATGCTTATTTAGGTTAATATTTCAATATTCAGTATTTACACTACATCAATATATTTAGAACTGACTAAGCACACAAATTTGGAGAAACTGACATTTATTTTGTTTTCACCTAAATGTACTGCATCTTCTTCATCTCCCTTTGTAAATTGATACTACAGGGTTTACCTTCTCCTTAGAGTCAATGAAATCAAAATAATCAAGGGGCGGGGTGGTAGTCATTTCATGTGAGAAAAGAGATTAGCCTAGAAAAATATGAAAAGAAAAATAATATATAATTACAATGAGCAAAAATACTAAAAACCTAATACCACTTCATTGTATAAATTTTAAAATAATATAGACACAATATAGACCTTGAAACAATGTAGATAACTTTATTGTAAAAACAAGGCAAACCCTAACTCACACAGAAGGCAGTACATTCTATAGCTCTGCACCCTCAAGAGGTGACACATTTATTCATTCCATAATATTTACCGAGCACCTCTTTTCTTCCAAGTACTGTTCTAGTTCCCTTGTGCAGCAATAGACCGCAGGCGACATCTCTGCTGCCCTGTGGAACTTATGTTCTACCGAGCAGACAATGAAAGTAACATAGGCAGAATACATTAATTGTAACAAGAAATATTTAAAAGTCAAAAGTGGTAAATTCATGATCTATATCCCACCACTCATTTTTCATGCTATTAGGCAACACCTCACTAGGCAAACCTGGCTTTCCCCCTCACCCCCTACCACGAGCCCAGTGTATATTGGAGGGTATGGAAGCACCCCTTTCCAGAAAAATCTGTGAAATCAATACGTAGTTTACAGATTTTATTATAGATCAATGTATGTATTGGAGGATGAGAGAGCATTCATAATTTTAGGAAGTTCTAAAAGGAGTCTAATTATCAAAAAATACTTAATAATTCCTGGTCGTATGCAAGGACCCATGGAAAGGTACAGAAATAAACAAGACACAGTCCTAGACCTCAAGTAGCTGAAAGATGTAATGGGGAAGGCAGAAGTAAACAAATTTTTGTGTGTGTGTGTGAGCATAGGAAAAGAAGAAACACATGGTGTATTTTGAGAGTACATATAAGGACACCAAGGGAGGCTTCCTGGAGGAAGTGACCACTGTGCTCAGTTAAGAGAGAGAGTACATGTTGAGTAGTTGACGTGTGAAGGGTTGGGAGAGGAAGAGAAGGCACTTGAGGTAGAGGAGAAACATGAGCAGCAACATGGCCATGGCTTCCCAGAATGATGTGGGATACACAGGGTATTATAAGGAAGCAGCTCAAGATTGTTGGAATGTAAAGTGGAAGTTACATGGGAATGGGAAATGTACCTGGAGCAGGGCAGGCACAGGGTTCAGATCACCATGGACCTCTTACACCGTGTTAATAAGGACCATGGCCTAGATCGTATCAGTGATGGAGAACCGTTGAAAGTAAAGGATGGATATGATCAGTTTTGCATTTCACTAGTTTATTCTGGCAAACTGATGTGGTTGGATTTGATGTGAATAAAATCTATTAGGAAACTGTTTAGTCTTGAAGTAGAACATTCACAATGAGATAGACAAAAATGGTCAGATTTGAGAAATATTTAGGTGAAATTGGCATGCCCTGGTAATTGGTGGGATGAGAAGGATGTGGATAAGGAGGAATGTGGAATCAGGAAGGACTTCTGGATTTTTTTGCTAGAATGACTGGGTCCTTGGGGGTACCACCAAGTGAGATAGATAATACAAAAGAAGAAATAGATTTATTAGGAGAAATAAGGACACATGTTTGGACGTGTCTTGTCCTGAGTTTGAAAAAAAAAATGGTATCATTTGTCGGAGATGATTTCTGAAAGATAGTGAAATATATAAGCCTGAATTTACGTATCATCCATTACATGGATAGTAATCCATATTATCCATTACATGGATAGTAATTTAAACCAGGTCACCCAAAGTGTGGCCTGTGTACCAGCAGACCACCATCACCTAGGAACTCCTTAGAAATGCAAAGTCTCTGACCAAACCTCCTACATCAGAATCTCCCCCCGGGGTTGAACCTGGAAATCTATGTTTTAAAAAGCTCTGCAGGTAAACGGTGAGGTTTTAGAAACACTGGTTTAAACCATGTAAGTGATGGGATCACCCAGAAGGAGTGTAAAAAGAGAAGTTGGCCAAGCATGGGGGAAATCCTGTTAGCTTCACTTTTAGTGAGTAACCTGCTGACAACTTCTTACCTCCTCCTTGGTTAGCACCCTAGCCTACCATCATTGTGCCTCTACTGGACTTTTATAGCATTCTCTTTATATGTTTTCTATTTCCATAATAGTCTCATTTACCCTTTAGTCTCATAACAGAGTAAAAAGCATGCTCATGATCACATCATTCCTTGGTTTTCAGACCTCTAGGGATCTTTCATCCACTTAAAATAAAATAGAATTCTATTTTCACCCATAGCTGCAAGTTGGCTTATTTTAGTAGCCATCTTCCAAGGCAGCCTCCAGTGATCCTGGTATTCAGCCCTGATCACATTGTATCAAGATTGTTCTGTGTGGCTAATAGAATATGGCAGAAATGATGGCATGTTGCTTCCAAGGCTGTTAGACATTGTATCTTTTCTCTTGATTTCTCTTAGATCATTCATGTCATAAGGACACTCAAGCCCCCTGTGGAGCAGTCCATGTGGTGAGGACCAAAAGCTGTCTAAATGAACCATAATGGAAATGAAGGTTTCAGCTCCAGATGATGACAGTCCTGACTGACAGCATGGAAGATGTGAGCAGGAACCACCCAGCTATGCCACTCCTGATTGACCCATAGAAACTGTGAGAGATAGGAAATATCTATTGTTATGGGCTGCTAAATTTGGGGGTAATTTGTCACGTAGCACTAGAATTCTAACATACTCATGATCTAGCCACTTGCAATCCTCCAGACTCATCTGCTAACGCTTAGCCATTGTTTCTTCCATTCCAGATCTTGCCCCTCTTGCTAATCCTTTCCTGAGAAACAGGTTCCCATTTTAGGGATGATTCTCTTTGCAGAAATGTTCTTCCTTTAAATAATCATACCTGATTCATTTCTTTCTTTATTCAGATCTCTGCTCATATGTCAGTTTCTCAGAGGGGTCTTTTTAAACCAGCATATTTAAAACAGTGCCTCTATTTCATCATTCTGCTTTATTTTTATTTCTAGCATGTAACATCCCTTGACATATTTCCCATATATTATTTTTCTGTTTGTTATCCATGTCTCCACAAGGCTGTGAACTCTATAAGGTCAGGGACCTTGTCTTATTCACTGCTGTATCCCAGAGACTAGAGCACTGACTAAAAACATAGTATACTGTCAATAAATACCAATGGAATTAATGAGAAAGGCCAAGATACTAGGAAACCTCAGCATTTAGAAAAGATGAAGTGAGAGATGCCTACAAAGGAAGCAAAGGAGGAATGGCTTGAGAGGGGAGTATAGGAAGACGGGAAACAGTTCTGCCTGCTGAGTCAGGTCACCTATATTTCAGCTTCGAACAAATATTTATCTGATTGCTATATGTTGAAGTTGCTATGCATCCTGCTTATGAATTTTTGAATAACAAATTTATTTAACTTTATACTTCGAAATACTTATAGATTTACAGGTAGTTGTTAAGAAATGTTCACCCTGTCTTCACCAATGTCACCATCTTGCATAAATGTGTATAATATCAACCCAAGAAACTGACATTGATACAATTCACAGAACCTGCTCCGACTTCTCCAGTTACATATGCAATCGTGTGTGCGTGTGTGTGTAGTTCTATGCAATTTTATTGCGTGTGAAGCTTCTTCTAACTACCACCACGATGAAGACACAGGCCATCACCATGAGACTTACTTGTTCTATCCTTCTGTAGCCACACCCACCTCCTCACACCCATCCCTAACCCCTGGTGACCACTAAATTGTTCACCCTCTCTATACATTTTTTAATTTTAAAAATATATAAATGGATAGACTAGATAACCAAAATGTGGTACATATACACCATGGAATACTATGAAGCCATAAAAAAGAACATTAAAAAAGCCATAAAAAAAGGAGATCATGTCCTTTGCAGGGACATGGATGGAACTGGAGACCCTTATCCTTAGCAAACTAATGCAGGAACAGAAAACCAAATACTGTATATTCTCACTTATAAGTGGGAGCTAAATGATGAGAACACAGGGGGAAACAACACGCACTGAGGCCTACTGGAGAGTGGAGGATGGGAAGAGGGAGAAGATCAGGAAAAATTACTCATGGATATTAGGCTTTATACCTGGGTGACGAAATAATGTGTACAACAAACCCCCGTCTACCTATGTAACAAACCTGCATACGTACCCCGAACTTAAAATGAAAATTTTTAAAAAGAATATTATGTAAATGGAATCACACATACATTTGTAATTGGCTTTTTTCCTTTAGCATAATTTCCTTGAGGTTCATACTAGTTGTTGTAGGTGTCAATAAGTTCATCTCTTTGTATGGCTGCGCAGTGTTTTCATGGTGTAAATGTACCACAGTTTGTGTAACTATTCACTCATTATAGGAAATTTGGATAGTTTCCAGTTTGGGGCTAGTATGAACAAAGCTGCTATAAACACTTGAGGACACAAGTTTTCACTTCCCTGGACGAACACCCAAAAGTGCAATTGCTAGGTTGCATGGTAAATCCATGTTTCTTTTTAGGAGAACTGGCCAAATGGTTTTCCATAGTGGCTGTCCCATTTTACACTCCCACTCACAATGCACAAGTGATCCATCTTCTCCTATATCTGTGCAATCATTTAGTGTTACACTATTTTTTTTTAGTCATTATCATAGGTGTGTGGTGATTTCTCATTGTGGTTTTAATTTGCATTTCCCTAATGGATGATTACGGTGGATATCTTTTTGTGTGCTTGTAATCTACATATCCTCTTCAGTGAAATGCTTACACATGTTTCTTGTTCATTTTCTAATTGAATTGGTTGCCTTTTTAATCTCGAGTTTTGAGAGTTCTTTACATTTTTGAGGTACAAATCCCTTGTTGGGTATAGGATTTTCAAACACTCTCTTCTAATTTGTAATTTGTCTTTCAATTCCCTCATCAGAGTTTCTCACAGAGCAAATATTTTTAATTTTAATCAGGTCAAATTTATCAATTTTTACTGTTATGGATTGTGTTTTCACTGGCAAGTGTAAGAACTTTTCACTTAGTCCAAGGGCCTGGAGATTTTCTCTCATATTTTTTAAATTAAAGTTTCATAGTTTTACAGTTTATATTTTAGTCTGTGATTCATTTGAGTTAATTTCTGTACTAGGTGTGAAGTTTTTGGGGTGCATAATATGTGAGGTTTAAGATTCTTCCTCTCCTCCTCTTCCTTCTCTTCCTCCTCTTGATTCATGGATATCCATAGACAAAATGTCTATGCTTTCCAGCACCATTTGTTGAACAGACCATCCCTCTCCTATTGAATTGCTTTTGTCTATTTTGTCAGAAATTAATTGGGCATATTTGTGTAGGTTTATATCTGGGTTTTCTACTCTGTTTCATTGATCTGTAGGTTTTCATAGTTTTTTAGTGAGAATCCTATTCTCATAGAATTCCTAGTTCTATTTCTAGTTTGCTGAGAGTTTTTTTTTTTTAATCATTAATAGGTTTTGGATTTTGTTAATCATATTTTCATCAATTGATATGATCATATGATTTTCTTCTTTAGCTTAATATAATGGATTATGTTGATTAATTTTTGAATATTTAATAAGCCTTGCAAGCTGGAATAAATCCCACTTGACCCTAGTGTATTATTCTTTTTATACATTGCTGTATTTAATTTGATAATATTTTGTTAAGAATTTTTGCATCTCAATTGATGAGACATACTGGTCTGTAATTTCCTTTTTAATTGTCTTTGTCTGGTTTTGGTGTCAGGGTGAAATAGGTCTCATGAAATGAGTTGGGAAGTGTTTCCTCTTATCTGTTTTCTGGAAAAGAATATTGTGTTTTTAATTCGTAAGTCTTTTCCAAGATTAATGTTTTTCTGGAGAATCAAACCTAGGGTATTTAGGGAAAGAGGGGCCAAGCTTGTACATTTCTTTTTCATGTCCAGTGTGTTCCCCTCTGGAGTCCGCTATGCATTAGTCAGAGTAGAAAGTTCAGTCTAGGAGATTCCAAACGTGGAGGAAATGTGACTTTAATGTGTCTTCCCACTCACTGGTATTTTATTTTATTTTTTTATTTTATTTTATTTTATTTTTTTTTACTGGTATTTTAAGAAGCACTAAAGAAAGATTAGAGATTAGCACTTGCATAAGCAGCTAAAGGACAGCTAAATTTTTAATTACTTTCTAATTACTTAGCACCTGCACTCTACTTTCCAATATATGATTAATAATACTTTTCCATCTGTCAGAAGGGATCAAGAACCAAAAGTTATAGAGCTATGGAATACAGATTTTAAAAAATCATTTTATTATATTTAGTTGTAAAATTTGCATACAGTAGAGCTTACTCCTTGTGATGGACATAGGGGTTTTGACAAATGCATCAAGTTGTGTATCTACCGCTATGATGAGGATTCCAAATAATTCCATCACTGCTCATAAAATTTCTCGAATATTCTCTTTGGAGTCAACTTCTCCACTCAATCACAGTCCCTAGCAACCAGTGATCTATTCTCCAACCCTATAGTTTAGGCTTGCTAGAATGTAACAAATGAAGTCAAACAGTATACTGCCTTTTGCCTGTGGAGTTTTTCATTTAGCAAAATGTTTCTGTGATTTATTTATGTTATTGAATGTATCAATATTGAGGTTCCCGTTAGCTTTTTTCTTGCTTCTGTGAAAGCTTAGAGTGTTCAACACACCAAAGTTCTTTTGGAGGAATTCCTTTGAGATTGGTCATTTTGCTTATAGTCATATAGCCTGATTACCTGGTTGATAAGATGAGAGATAAACTGACCAGAAATCAGCCCTCACTAGACTAACCAATGAGCTATGAAGGTATCTGGTAAAACTGCTCCGTCCAACAGAGGCAGTGTGTATTGGTTGTTGCTTGCCCAGCCTACACCAATCCCCTGGGAGTCAGTAGGAGTCAGAGTAGTTAGATACAGGAAGATCAGCCACTTCAAACAGGGAACAGTGGATGAATCCCTGATCCAAGATGATGACCAGACCCTTAGAACCTCATAGTACCTTGAACAATGTTTCATTCTCCACCAAGCCTTGCTGAAGGTGGTTGAGTTTATCTTCCATTTTTCTTTTCAGATAGTCTAAAATTCTTTCTTTTATCATTTATTTTTTGTTTCAAGAATTTTCCTTAGTCATCCTTTTAGAGTAGGTCTTCTGATTATAGATTCTGTTAGTCTTCCTTTGTCTGAAGACGTCATTAATTTCCCCTTATTCTGAATGATAAATTCACATGACATAGAAGTCAGGGTTGACAGTTCTTTTTCTCAGGACACGAAAAATATACCATATCCTTCTAGTCCCCCTGGTTTCTAATGGGAAATCTGCTGTCAGTTGAGTTATTTTTCTTACAGATAAGGTGTTGTTTCTCTTTCACTGCTTTCTAATTTTTTTCTTTGTCTTTAGTTTTCTGAAGTTTAGCCGTGGTGTATTTTGGTGTAGACTTCTTTGAGTTTTTCCCATTGGGGTTTTCCACCTTCTTGATGTTACACAATTATGTCCTGCACTACATTTGGAAAATTTTTAGCCATTATTTCTTCAAGTACTTTTTAAGCTTCACGTCTTTTCTCCTTTCCTTCTGAGATGCTGATGACATAAATATATTAGGTCCTTTAGTCTCTCAGATCTGTGAGATTCTATTCATTTTTTTTTTTTTTGTGGTGGGTGGGTTTATTTTCTGTCTTTTGTTCAGATTGGGTAATTTCTATTGTTCTATCTTCAAGTTCACTGATTCTTTCCTCTTTATTCTCCATTCTGTTTTTGAACCCATCCATTGAGTTCTTTATGTTGGTTATTCTATTTTTCAGCTCTAAGATCTTTATTTCATGCTTTTTTACATGCTGTGTTATGTCTGAATGGAGGTGAAATTTCCCACTCGGGCTTCTTTGGTACCAGTCTGGTAGGGAGAAGAAGGTGGCCTTGTTATGACTGGTTGGAGGTGAAAGCCCAAGATCCCAATGTGGCTTTCTCTGATGCTACTCAGCTAGGGTGGGAGAAAGTCACCCCGTGGTAGCTGAATCAAGATGAAAGTCTTGGCTCTCCACTCAGCTTTTGCTGAGTCATGTCGTGTTTTTTTCCATGGTATTTGACTGGAGTAGGGTGGTTTTTGTTTAAATGTGTTCTGTCTTGCTAGTTTGCTACTCTCCTGGTCACTTGTCTAGAGAAAACAGGCTTTTGGGGAGGTTTTTTGTTTTTTCACTCCTCTTAGTGCTTTTGGGTTACTGTCTTTTCCTGCATCTACATCAGGATATACAAAACAAAAAGAAAATTCAGGAAACTTACTGCCATATTGTTCCTTGCATCTAAAGCCTCTATTTGTTTTTTCTTCTCTCAAATATTTTGAAATATTCCATGTTTTTTTCATATATTATATCCAGGATTTTTAGTTGTACTTAGCAAGAGGCATGAGAGGATATGTGTCTACTTTACTTGGTCCAAAACAAGAAGGAAGATAGATTTTTAAGACTGTAGAGTAATTTAAGAATTTTCTAATTCTAAACCCCTGAGAACCATATTAGAGTGGCTTTAGGAGAATTTTTCAAACTATACACCTAGACTTTCTCCCTACCCCTAACCTCTCACTCTTCTCTCTCCTGGATTTCCTTTGGAGGAAGACGACTTATGGCACAACCACCCCCATATTCAACATTGAGAATCGCAAGATTATCTTTCTCAAGTGTAGTGGGATAGAAAAAATTGAGGACCCTGACACTCTAAATCATTCATTTTACATATGAGGAAACTGAAACTCAGAGAGGTGACAGTTTTTCCATATAGCAGATAAATGGTAAACCCAAGCCCGCATATGGGTCTAGTACAGTACTTTTCAAACATTAATATGCAAACACATCACCTTGGACCTTGTTAAAATGCGGATTCTGATTCAGTAAGTATGGAGCAGGGCTGAGATCCTGCATTTTTAACAAGTGCACAGATGGTGTTGCTGCTGCTGCACTTTGAGTAACAACATTCTAGAACATTCACTCAGCTTATGGCACTTTCCACTGTCCTTAAAATTTGTATTCTTTCATCAAGAAAATTGAGAATACGAAAAGTTTGACAGATAAGCATCTAAACATTCACGTGCCTGGTATGTAACAGTAAAGGAAGGTGTGAATGATAATGGAGATACAGAGGAGGGAGTAGAGGTACCCATCCAGAGACCAAACACTTTCCTGGCTTTGCAAGGTATTCGTTGCCTTCAAAACTCAGAGAAATCTTGGTAAAGACCATGGGAGAGCACATGAATGACTCTCGAGCTGTTTAGTTGCTCATGTAATTTGCTTAGGGCTGCAAGTTAAGAATCTCTCCCTGTCTAGAAAGGATAAATTGACCTTCTTTCTCTATAATGTTATGGAGTGTAATTCTCTAATAGGTAACAACTGGGGAAAGAACACTGAAATTCACTGGTAAGGCATGGAAGTGATGGAAGTGACCAGCAAACAGACATCCTGGTCCATGTCTGCTTTGATATAGTATAGTACAAAGACAATGGAATATATAAGGTGTTTCCAGACTTGGGCCCTGTTCCTGGCTCCACTATTAATTTTATTTGCAGCCTTGAATACATCACTTAATCTTTCTATGATAAATTTATCAAAATAACTTACTGATAACTAGCATATCTGTTGAGAGCTATTTAGTATTAATTAATTATCAATTAGGTAATACTAATTAAGTATTAATTAATACTTAATTATTAATCTATTAATAATTAATACTAGTGGCTCAATATAATAGGAAGACCGAGTCAAGGAGTCTCAGTAAATTGGATTGTTCCCCAGACCCTACACCCTGAAACATTTAGGTACGAAAGATCTGGCAATCGATTCTCAAATGAGTGTCCTCAGTTAACAATTCATAGCTGTCATATGGGCCCTTTCTCTGTCAGATATCACCGAATTTGATATCAGTTTTGACTCTGAGGTTCCATCTCTCTGAGGAAATACACACAATACCAGTTAGGGGGAGATACTGTGTGTTTCCCAATGTCACTGCCCGCATGTTCAATGTCCCCACTATAGCAGGGGGCACTGTGGCTCCCTCTGTTCTCTCCAGTTACCTAGAGCCCCATAAGAATTATGTCCCTGTGTATGTGTGTGGGTGTGATTGTGCACATCGGTATGTGTCAGGGAAAGGGAAGAAATGGGAGTAGCAAAAACTAAAGGTGAGAATTAAAAGAAGATATTGAATCACAAACTGAAATTGACCCTTGGATATCAACACTTTCTGTGTTTTTGTGAATACAATACCTGTTTATTGACTAGAGTGAACCTAAGTCAGTTTTGAAAGGGCCTCTAATTATCAGAAACCTCCTAAGCCTGTCCCAGCCTCACCCCGTGTTCTTCTAACTTCTTTGCACCTGGGTTGCTGTTCTGAGCTTATGACGGTGAGATTAGGCAGCATGAGGGTATTACAGAGAGATAAGTCAGGATGCAAAGATCCTTTTGTCTTTTGCAAAGAAGGCAGCGGGGCAGCTGATAGGAACAGCATTCAGCTCCGTGAGTATTTCTGAACTTCTGGTGAATTTGAGCAGAGTAATTGAAGGGCTTTGGGGGGTTGATCAGGCTCCAAAAGAAAAATTGGAGAAGAAAACATGTTGGACCTGTGGGCCTGGGCTGTGGCTGGGGATGAAAATGGGAAAGAACATGAAGGAGATACACTCAGACCTTCTTGTTATGCCATGGGACGAGCAAATAAGTGAAAGTTGACTATTACAAGGTCACTGCAAAACTTGATTACTGAATTCATTTAGAAGGAGCCCAATAGTGACCTCCCTGTTTGCAGCTTCATAGCAAACAGTATTGTGAAGACGGAGGGATCTGTGGCACTAAATAACCACAGAGAAAACAGTTCTTTACTCCAAGGATGTTCTTGCAAACTTGGCCCAGGCACTGGTAGGCTGGTGTGAGTGTGAGGAAAAGGAGAAGGGGAGCGGAGAGCGAGCGTGAGAATGACCGCAGGGCAGTGCAGGTGGCTGAGCCTTCTCCCTTTGAGGTCAAAGTGTTTGTTTGTTCCATTCTGAAGCAGGGTGTGGGCTGGATTTTTGGTAATTTTTTTTTATGGCTTTGGTTTGGGTCTTGCTTTGCTTTTCAAATTATTGATTTTCTCTGCCTCAGCAGGACCCTGGGTGATATTTATTGGCTCAACCCCAACAGTACTTCCCTCCCTAGCTCCTTCCAGCCTGTTCCTTAGTCCACTGACAATGGCCTTGTCTATATCTTTGCTGAGAAACAGAGAATTGGAAGGGTAAGGTGGTAACAGCAGCATCAGAGAGACTGTCTCAGGAACCTTCTAAAACTGCTTTTCAGAGGATCATCCCCTGTCACTATATACGGCTGGGCTTTGCTGTATAAAGCAACACAAGATGATTTTTTGCTTTATACAAATCTTTAATTTTTGTTAAGGTGACCCTAACCCCAGTCCCCTACAAAAGTATGCCTTGAAATATTACTTTGCCGCATCCACTTATTTCTGCAGAGAAACAGTTTGTAATCTTCAAAAGGGGAAGGGCTAACATTGCTTTAAAAACAGGAAAATGTTCTGCCTCACAAAAGAATAAATTGCTTGATGCTTTTGGAGGAAAAAAATGTGAAACTTCTTTCAGCTAAAATCAAGTCTGATAATACATTTAGGGTTACTCAGCTCCAGATGCCCTTGGAATTTCTAGAAAAGTGTGGTCAGGATGAGGTTAACCTTTGGTGATGTTTATGGGCAAACAGGACTGGCTTCCAATGCAGGGAAAGGTCAGAAGTGTTCTACCCTTCCTAAAGGTTTTGCAGAGAGAATTGGAGGGTAAATCTATGACAGAAACTGCAGAGGGATTAGTCGACTGTTCTGGTTACCTAGTGCAAATCCTGAGCACCATTAGGATCAAGGGATTAACCTGGCAACTGTTATGTAACTCTTTCTGAGAAGGCTTCTTTCATATAATGCATCAAACTCTGACATGAACATTGTCTAAGCCTAGAGGTGTAACTTCAAAATTATGTAAACATGTAGAAGAAACCTGCAAGAAAAAAGGGGATGTATCATCAGGGGAATATGGATGTCACATGTGATTTTTAAAGTCTTTGGGGTTGCTGTTAGGGGTGTCAAAAGAATTCAAGGAAAGCTTCTTAAGACAGAATTTTAAGACCAGAAGTAAGTTAACAGTTGGGGTGTTGGAAGGAAGAAGAGGATTACCCAGCAAGGGCGGAAGACAATTGCCCCTCTGGTGTATGGCAAGGGCTCTTCAGTGGTTGGCCCAGAGGAAGGAGGTGCAGAGTCCGGGTGAGCAAGTGTCATAACCACAGATTTGTTTGCATGGCTTTCTTTTCTCTCACAAGGTCTAGCATATGTTTGCTCTTTTTTAACACTTTGTACCACTCTACTCATATCGTCTTCCTAAAATTTCCCCATAACCCTAAAAGGAAGGTATGATTTGATTCATTTTATAGATGGAATAAGACCCCCAGAGGATTATGAAATTTCTCCTAAGTCACATAGCCAGTTCTGTGGAGTAGGAACTTAAAACTATATCAATTTGATTCTAAAGAGTGTACTCTCTACCATGTTACCATCAAAGGGCAATTTGACCAATGAGGGTCACTTTAGGCCCTTACATTATAGAATTCTGGATCCAAAATAATTGAATCTTATTAGGGCTGCCAGATAAAATGGAGGATGCCAGTTAAATTTGAGTTCCAGAGGAAAATGACTTTCTAAAGTATAAATATGTACCATGAAACAGCTGAGATATACTTTACTAAAAAATATCATTTCTTTGAAATTCAAATTGAGCGGGGTGCCTTGTATTTTTTTATTTTTTATTTTTTTGCTGGATCTGGCAATTCTGACCCTAATAGGTTCTTCAGATGAGAGAAAAGAAACTTTTGATTTCTTCTACCTTGAAAATCCTGGGCAGTTCAAAAACCTTGATCTGAGAGCTGCCCTCTGTGACTGGCAGAGCTGGGATGTGTCAGTTACTGGTGGTCCACTCTGAGCACAGCGCTGATCTTGGCTGCTCACCAGCGATTCCCAGGGTCCCAACCACACTTGGGACAAGCACAAAGTTTGCCTGTCGACCAGGGGTAGAGAGGGCCCACAGAATGGGAACTGAATTTAGTGAGCAGAGGAACTGGCAGTGCATTTCCTAAAGCCTGAAAGCTAATGAGTTCTTTGTGCTCTGATGGAGAAGTCAAAGGGTCAGGACCTCATGACCTAAGGTTTACGGTATTTGTTCAGTTTCTTTCTTTTTCATTTTTTTTCCTTTTTTTTCTTTTTTTTCTTTTCTTGAGACGGAGTCTCGCCCCGTCGCCCAGGCTGGAGTGCAGTGGTGAGATCTCGGCTCACTGCAAGCTCTGACTCCCGGGTTCACGCCATTCTCCTGCCTCAGCCTCCCGAGTAGCTGGGACTACAGGCACCCGCCACCACGCCCAGCTAATTTTTTATATTTTTAGTAGAGACGGGTTTTCACTGTGTTAGCCAGGATGGTCTCGATCTCCTGACCTCATGATCTGCCTGTCTTGGCCTCCCAAAGTCCTGGGATTACAGGCGTGAACCACTGCACCTGGCCTGTTCAATTTCTAGATTAATTTATTAACTCATTTGACAAATATAATATATATGGCATAATTACTATCCACCATGCACTGTTGTAGGTTCTGGGACTGGAAGGGCAGCCTCATGAAGCTAGTCCAGTAGGGGACAGCAGAAGGAATCACAGCATGAGCAGGTGGTCCAGGGTCCTGGCCAATCTCACCATCCCTGCTACTGCCAAGGATAATAATTTAGTAATAATCAGAATTTAAATAAGAGGAAAATCTTGGGGGTGAGGATAATAATTGCAACCCAACTCTGAAAGAAATAAGAAAACAGTATGAACTGGAAGTTATAGAATATGAGGTTTGAGGGATATGCAGTGTGGCCAGTAAAGACAGTCACTGTTAGCATGAGCCAAAGACTGTCAGGGAGGTCTGCAGTTAACAATATTAACATAGGCTGGTGTGATGAGTCATGCCTGTAAACCTAGCACTTTGGGAGTTTGAGGCGGGAGGATCAGTTGAGCCCAGGAGTTTGAGGCTATAGTGAGCTATGATTGCAATTGCACCACTGCACTACAACCTGGCTGATGGAGCAAGAACTTGTCTCTCTTAAAAAAAAAAAAAAAAAATTAGCATAAATCTGTAATGGGTGAAATAAGGAATCTTGTGGAGACAAAGCCCCCACACACCAGATTTTATGGAAGAGATGGGCTCAGGATAAGAGGTGAAAGCAATTTGGAGTTCTTTGGGGCTTTTCAGGATCTTCCTTCCAAGGGCAGTTTTGTCAACTCTTATGAAAGAAAAGAAGAAAGAAAATAATGTCATCCAAAATGACAAATTAATTGTTTCAATTTATCTTTTTCAATGATTTTCTTTGATTTGTATTTGAAGAATGGCAATGCGCATTTCTGTAGCCAAATTAAAGTCTGAGAACACCATATTGGATAGGTCCATGGTGTGGGTAGAAGAAAGCATCAAAGATTTGTGAACAATGGGGGCTGAAGAACCTTATGTCTGGACGTAGAGTTGAAGCACAAATACATTACGTAATCATCCTTCATTAACTTCTCTATGTGTGTGTGTTTTAAGGTGTGTTGAATATATTCATGAGTGTTGGTATCCCTGCTCCAGAGGTCCTCCTGTCCAGACAACTACATTGTCATCTCCCAGAACTACAGAAAAGCTTCTGGTTCATGTGAGGATTAAACAAAGTAATCTTATCTTAGACTATAAGGACTTGAAGGACTATAAAAAAACAGAGGCCATAAAAAATGCTCAATAAACATTTAGAATCAGGTTATTTTAGAGCTGGATGGAAATGTAAAGCTTAAAGAAATAGCAGGTGCTATAAAAGACTATAGATATCACTGAGTCCATTTTCCTCTTTATAACGGGTAGAACTGGTGGTCATAGAGAAGTACAGCATCATAATAAATTCACATAGAACACTTGTGGCGAAACTATTTTATTTATTTATTTTAATTTTTTTAATACCTAATGTGAAGCTTTAATTTAATTTAATTTAATTTATTTATCTTTAAATTTTTTTCAGTGGCAGATCTATGGGAACAGCATATCCACCTAGATTTTTGAGTTTTAAAATGTATCAATTGTCTGTTTACGCAACTGATAGATTGTGTAAGTAATATAGCAGAGTGTAAGTTTGCATTCCTTTACATTAAGTGCCTGCATTGATTTATACTCTGTTTTCTTAAAGATCCCTTTTAAAGATGATAACTTCTCCCCTTTTGTATCAACACAAAGTACTGAGCTTTCTTATTGAAGTACTTTTCTTCTCCAGCCTAAAATAAAGATCTAATAACCAATGGTCCCCATGACTTGAAAGATCTTTTTTTATCTTTCACTGTCTAAGGAGGCTGAAAGGGAAACGCTAGCTGCCTGGGGGCTGTTAAAATGAGTGACAACACTGCTCTGGCTGCTCCAGCTTCAAACCAGGGTCCCACCACCCCACGCAAAGGCCCTCCCAAGTTCAAGCAGAGGCAGACTCGCCAATTCAAGAGTAAACCTCCAAAGAAAGGTGTGAAAGGGTAAGACCTAAATGAAAAAAACTTTCTATTAGTTTCTTCTTCCCACAGGACGGCTTTTGTTTTGAGAAATTAGTGCTCATAATATTAAACAGACTTACAAAAATGTCCATCCCATCCTCTCTTTTCCTCTTTAACTCCATCTGTGTCTTTATCGCTGGAATTCTTTCCTTCGCAACTTCCAGGTCTGTGGCCGAATTTAACATGGCAAATGGAGGCTTTTTACAATAAACTTTGACTTTGCCTTCCAGGCTTTTTATGACCACTCCTCTTTACTGACATAACCTCTGCTTTAATCTGTAACACTGAACCACTGACCATTTCCAGAAAATATAGCTTATATTTATGTCTTCCAATTTTATATCCTCAGTTCTTTATTTTCTTCTTCCTCTCCTTGCCTAAATCCTATTCATTTTTCAACACACAGCTCATATGCTAATTTCTTTTTGAAGCTACCACTGATCTCTTTAACAAGCTATCATTACTTTCATGTTTGCATTTTGTACATTCAGCTGTCATAGCCTACATTATCGTATCTTATATTTATTTATTCGTGTCTATTCTCCGAGACTAAGACCACTCAGAAAATTTGCCTGTTTTTTTCTTAACTCTCTGTGCCTAACAAAATGCCTGGTATATAATGGATGCTTAGTTAATGATTTTGAATAAGTAAACAAATGGATGAATTCATCATTTTTAATGCCTCTTGTATTGCTTTCTCATTTCAATTTTTATTATAAAAAGTGAAATTTGACTAAGTTGTCCCACTGATAGTTCTTTCTGACTCTTAATTGTTTTAGCTTAAGTTCCTACAGGAGAGAAATCTCTCTCCACTAGGATATACCAAAACCTGCCTGAGTGACATTTTCTTTGCTCCAGTTCGGTGCAAACAAAAGGAGTCTCTCAAATAAAAACATTTAAACCTCTCCTTCTTCCCCTTTGAATCAAGAAACTCACCATGTGAGTGACTCCAAAATTCTTTTGCTCTAATCTCAGCTAATTTCGCCATATTCTTTTCCATAGATTTGGAGATGACATTCCAGGAATGGAGGGGCTAGGAACAGGTAAGCCATCCACTGATTTAAGTGAGAAATTTGCACTTGGAGTTCTGCCTTTTTATATGCTTCAGGCCTCAAGGGGCAGTTGAAAGTTATGAGAAATACCCAAGGCAGAAGATCTGTGAAGACATAGAAAGGTGGGGATTTAATTTCCCCTCCGAAATAAGTACATGTGTGCCCAGATACAAAAGCCCTAAAAGAAATCAGGGTAGGCCCAAAATTTCATAAACCTTCTTGTTTTGTCAAACAACCTTTGAGGGCATACAATGATAAATTACAGGCGTTTATGGTAGAAAGATTCTCATAATTCATCTAACCAAACTTCATTTTTCAGGAGAGAAATCTGAGACATAGAGGAATTGACAGTCTTTTGTCTGAGGCTACCAAGTGAACTATTGGAAATAAGGGTGAGGTCTGGAGATCTCTCCACTCTACCAGGCAAACCACTTCCTTACCAATTTCCTCTTTTTACACATCCTCTAGCACCCAGAGGAGGATCTTAAATAGTGAATGCCTGCAATATATTTTTAAAAATTGGCTACCAGATTTTTATGTATCATACGATGAATGCAATCACTGCTTTTTTTTTTTTTTTTTTTGAGACAGAGTCTCGCTCTGTCGCCCAGGCTGGAGTGCAGTGGCCAGATCTCGGCTCACTGCAAGCTCCGCCTCCCGGGTTCACGCCATTCTCCTGCCTCAGCCTCCCGAGTAGCTGGGACTACAGGCGCCCGCCACCTCGCCCGACTAATTTTTTGTATTTTTTAGTAGAGACGGGGTTTCACTGTGTTAGCCAGGATGGTCGGGATCTCCTGACCTCGTGATCCGCCCGTCTCGGCCTCCCAAAGTGCTGGGATTACAGGCTTGAGCCACCGTGCCCTGCCATATTTTTTTAAATTAATAGACTTTATTTCTTAGAGGAGTTTAAGATTTACAGAAAAATTCATCAGAAAGTACAGATCCTATATGCCCTGTCTACCACCTCTCTCCCCTTTTACACAGTTTCCTTTGTTATTAACATCTTGTATTAGTGTGATTATATTTGATGAGCCAATATTGATGCAGTATGTTAATTAAAATCCATAGCTTGTATTAGGGTTTTTATCCTTTGTGTTGTAAAGTTCTAAGGGTTTTGATAAATACCATGTACCCACCATTATAGTACATTCTGTAGTACATATAGTATTATACAGAATAGTTTTGCTGCCCTATGCTTCACCTGGTCACCCTTCTCTCTCTCTCTAAACCCTCAACATCCACTAATCTTCTGTCTGTATAGTTTTGCCTTTTCCAGAATGTGGTATAGTTCGAATCATACAGTATATAGCTTTTCTGGACTAGCTTCTTTCATTTAACAATATTCATTTAAGGTTTCTCCATGTTTTTATATGGCTTGGTAGCTCAGGTTTTTAAATCATGGAACAATACTCCATTGTAGAGATAAACACAGTTTTTTATCCTATTGAAAGATACCTTGGTTGCTTCCAAGTTTAGCCAACAATGGATAAAATGGCCCTAAATATTTATGTGCAGGCTTTTGTCTGGACATATTTTCAACTCATCCAACACACCCTTGATAAATGGTAGCATTTGTAGTAATCAGTGTCCTTCCCAGGCAATCCTCAGTGTAGCTTTCTGCGGCCAAATACCAATCCTGGGATCTCGAATAAATTTTCCAGCCACATTATAAAGCAATTTTGCTATTCTCCTAGATTAACTGCTTCTGTATTTTGGCAAGGTGCATGCAAGACCAGCAAATTTGCTTTGGGATCTGGAAGATGTGCTTGACTCTAACCGTATATTTGGAATAATGTAATGAGGCTTATACTGAGTGAAAGTCTGAGGTCTTTGACCTGGTTCTGGGGTCTCAGCTCTACAACTATGTGGTTTTTGCTAATTATTTCATCTCTCTGGGTGTCAGCAAGCTTCTTTGTAACTGAAGGATAATAATATCTTACTTTCTAAAACAAGAAGCTGGATTAAAAGATGCCTTGTGATCATTTTTCAATATGTGATTGGATATAGGCAATTCAAAATGTAAAGGAATAGAAGAATAATTAGAGAAGAAACTGATCTAGATTGGTAGGGAAGACTATGGATACCTAGACCATGGAGATTCAAAGTGTTCCTCTTTTTCATCTTAACCCTTGGCCTGACTAGAATTCCACTTTTGCTTCCTCCTTAGTGGTTGTGGTTTGGGGAGACTCTGTGTGATCAGTGGGCTGTACCCCCCCAGGGAACCCCTCAGTCAAAAGCTGTGGGTCGCCACCCCCCTCAAAGAGGAAGCAGAATGAAACCAACAGAGATGCCTGGTGCAACAATTAAGCAATTGGTCTGATCCTTCCTGGGCCGCAGGACCACTCTAGGTAATTTCTCAGTCAGGGGATAATGAGCAGGAGAGAGGAGTGAAGTGTCTCTGCCTGAACGGCATCTTTCTGTGAAGAGACTTTTTTTGGGGTGAGGTTGGCTTACATACTCTTCCATCTCTTGCAGATATCACAGTGATTTGTCCGTGGGAGGCATTCAGCCACCTGGAATTGCATGAGCTCGCTCAGTTTGGGATTATTTGAGGTGCCAGAGGTTCTGCCACTCTCAACGACATCTGCTGTAATTTTGGTTACTTTTGCCCTGATGATCTGCCGGAGTCTTGAAATTCAGCTGATTGGAAGTGGTTTTGTTGACTTTCGAGGTCATTTCCTATCAGTTACTACTAAGAGTTCTCTTACTATCAGAATCTCTCTAGCAGTACAGCTCAAAATAGTGGATGCATTTCACACTTAACCACCTTTTCCTACCAGCTAGTTAGAAGTCATCAATATTTCTCTACATTTTGTTTATGTGTAAGCCCTTTAAATCTATTTTTGCTAGGCATTCACTATGATTAATAGGAGACCTTTAAGATTACATTTATGTCACTCCCCACCTCCTCTTATTTAATAAAGGAGATATTTACCTTGAATGTTGCTGAAGTTGTATTAAATGCTACATGGAAATATCTGATGCTGTGTTCTGAGAACCAATTAAACAAAGAAGGCACAGTCATACAGGAAATAAGTGCAGTGCTTACAAAACAGCATAGGATGAAGATTTGAATTCTGTAAGTTCGTAAATTGTATACTTTCTGGGTCTAAATTTGATTGAACTAGGTTATTTCAGAAGTCTCATGCAGCTCTAAGTTGTACAGTTCTAAGCTGGCGAGGAACTGGGATTTAAACTCGGAATTCTGACAATGTGAGCCTTCTTTTCAGTACTCTGGTTGAGGAAGGTTTCCTTCCACAGCATTCCCTCAATGAAATTATTTTGTCCAATGGCTTAAAATGGGAGTCACGGGAGTTACATATATTGACTGCTTTGTGCACATCTGTAGTAAATCTAACCTTTAAACTGTCAACTGAAAAGATTTATATGCTATAAGGTTTAGACTCATATACAAAGGATAGGCAGTTGACCCTCTAAATAAAATGATGGTTTGCCTCACCCCTGAAGTTGTGTCAGTGTAATGTGCTCATACTTATCTTTTCCCAATACTTTCAAGGCAATTGTGCAACTCAAATGCTGCCTCTATGTGACTTGGATGCTTTGGAACTAACAGTATGAATTTCTTCATTTCAGTTTTGAAATCTGTGGTAAAAGAATGGAGTAAATTAACCGAAGAGAGAGACAGGATGATAGAGAAGCAAGAGATTCAGGTTCTAATCCTGTCTCTACCAGTAAATTGCAATATGATTTTGGGCGAAGATCTCACCCTTTTTACCTTCAAGTTTTCCTGAATCAGATAATCTAAGGTTCATGGTGGTGATAAATTCTGTGACTTTGTGGTCTTAGAGGAGTGCAGCACTCAAAAACTTGTGAGTGCTACAGGGCCTGTGTTAACCATTTTGCACGAATGATCAGGTTACCTTCTGGCCAGAAAATTAGAAGTACAAGAGAAAAACTGAGGTATAGATTCAAAAGTGGAACCATGACGTGCCAAGAGGCCAGTGGAAATGTGTGCTTCCTCCTTCAGCAGGAACTCCTGCCTCCACCCAGGCACCTGTCTTCTCTCCTGCCAAAGCTAACCCTTGCCTTTCAAGTCAGCTGCTCCATTTGACGGCCAGTGCCTTCGGTTCATCCCAATTAGGGAGGACTGGCTTCTTCTCCAGCTGGGTGAGACTCTGGTTCACATTTGGCTTACTTTTCAAATATTTCTTTAAAAATGAAGCAATGACATTGACAAAACAGAATGCACTCAAAAGAATGTATCCAAAGGCTACATAAAGAAGGATCTAGAAACTACGCTACATGAAGAATTGTTGAAGGAACTGAAAACATTTAGCTGAGAGAAGAAAACGTTCATTGCCAGCAAATATTTGAGGAGTTGTAATGGTCCACAGCTGTAACAACCTGAATACACCAGATCTTTTTAAAAAGTAATGGTGAAGGCCGGGTGTGGTGGCTCACGCCTGTAATCCCAGCACTTTGGGAGGCCGAGGCGGGCAGATCACGAGGTCAGGAGATCGAGACCACCCTGGCCAACATAGTGAAAACCCGTCTCTACTAAAAATACAAAAAAAAAAAAAAAAAAAAAAAAAAAAAATCAGCTGGGTGTGGTGGCGTGCTCCTGTAGTCCCAGCTACTCGGGAGGCTGAGGCAAGAGAACCCCTTGAACTGGGGAGGCAGAGGTTGCAGTGAGCCGAGATTGTGCCACAGCACTCCAGCCTGGTGACAGAGCGAGACCCCGTCTAAAAAAAAAAAAAAAAAAAAAAAAAAAGGTAATGATGAAGCAGGAAGAAGCAAACTTCTTTCATGCCAGGGTCTAGCATTTGGGGGTAAGCTGGAGTAGACATAATTTAAAGCCCTTCCAATATCTAGAATCCTATTATTTCTATTCATATCATTTTATTATTTTAAATAAGAAATAAGAAGCCCCTCAGTGTATAGACAACACATATGAAAGAGATAAAGTAAGTCATTGTCCTCATCTGAGTCCTGGCAGCAAAGAGATGACAACACCAAACGGGGTAATTGAGGAAAGGTTTAACAAAGGTACTATTTACACAGGCTTTGGAAGAGTTAGTGGCAATCTACAAAGGCTAGTACAGTAACTTGGGGCTAGTAACAGCGTGGGGGCCATTGCCAAACCTGGGCCTGAAGCAACCCTGAAATAACATTTCTAATACTAAAGGAGGGGCCCTTGACAAGGCTGTGGGATGCAGCAGAGGGACATAGTTAACATACAGTGATCCTTTAAGTAATCAGGAGGTAAAGGGGTTGTTCCTCCTTCCAATGTTGTCCTTCTCCCCTTCTCTACTTCCCTGTTGATGCCTCCCCTTGGTTAAACCCAACTGGAAATCAGAGGGCAAAGAATCTCTTTAATGCAGTCATTAAAGTTCACCTTCTCCAGTAACACGTAGACACAGGGAGGTGAATAACTCACACTGGGCCTTCTAAGTGGGGCAGGGGGACAGAGAGCATCAGATAAACAGCTAATGCATGTGGGGCTTAATATCTAGGTGATGGGTTGATGGGTGCAGTGAACCACAATGGCACACGTTTACCTGTTACCATTTACCTGCACATCCTGCACATGTATCCTGGAACTTAAAATATAAAATAAAATTTTAAAAAGTTCACCTTCTTCAGCAAAGAGCAAGTGGAGAGGGTTGGAGAGTGGATGTGAAGAGGCAAAAAATATATATTTCCATTATAGCAACAGTATTGAAGAGCAGATAGTATTTGTTAGCCAGTGGTTTTTAGTTGGAGTTGGGAAATAGCATGCATATGTCTAAAACCTACACAGCTGATTCTGATCCTAAATGCTGGAGTGGAGGAAGAGCAGTGTTAAATAGGAAGAACCCAATAGGCAAAAGAGAACAATAGCAGAAATAATTTATCATGCAGTTTAAGGGTTTGGGGAATTAAAAAAAATCTTCAGACATTTTTCTGACAATAAGAAACACTGAGGGTGTCTTGTTAAAAACACATAAAATTTGGGCCTCACTCCAGATTTTCTGAGTAAGAATTTCCGAGGGAGAGATATTGAAATCTATATTTTTAAATAAGGGCCCTAGGTTATTCCATTTGTGCCAGTTCAAAAACTCTGATGTAATCCAAGCCTACCTTTTACACATTAGGAATTAGCTAATTCTTAACTTGTTACCACCCAGTGATCCAGTGACCAACTTAACCCATTCTTCTTGCCCCCAATACCACATGTAATAAGTGGGAGAACAAAGGCTAACATGTATGTGTTCTGACTCTCACATGGTTTTGTTGGCTGATAAAATAGATGTGCCTCACTACTCTAGACCTAACCCAGAGGATGTCAGAGAGCTCAGGAGACAAGGGTTGGACTGAAGCAATTCCAGACAGATAGAGCAGGACAAGTACCACAATTATGACCACTGCCTCACACAATCACCATCCCTCCATAGCCTGTGTCACACTCCCTGGCCTCTGCTGCCTCCTCTAACTGGAGTAGGAGGAAGCCAGGGAGGGTGAGAGGCGGGTGGAGGCAGGAGCTGGCTAATCCTCCACCTCTTCCCTGTTTGTTTCAGCATTGGGTAGAAGTTGAGATTAATGGTGTGGGTGAGCTAGGCATCGACTCCCGTTCTCCACAGACCTCAGTCACACTACAGCCAGACAGAAAAAGCAGTGCATAAGGAGAAAACGTTCCTCCTGAGTCTCCACCCTAGCTGAATAGGCACAGTGGTCCAAACAATTGCCACTGTGCAGTTGACCTGTGCTGTGAGAAAGCAAAAATTATCATAAACAATTTCATAAAACAAAGGAGGAGGAGTTTCTCAACAACTAAAGAAGTGGAGGGAAAACACACGCACAGAGGAATAATCAGTTAGACCAATATTTAGCACAAGAGAAAAAAGTGATCACACAAGATCTAGCGCTATAAAACTAATATAATGAGAACTGTGTAAGTATGACACTGAATTGTTTTAAAGGGGGAAATGGAAAGGAACTATGTTTTATAAAAGGCTAGAGGGAGACGCTTGTATAGGCCACACAATTGTGAGTATGTATAAACTAGCATGATGCTTTTTGCAATATGAGGGCAGAGTCAGATTGTTGAAAACTGAAATTCAAAAAAGCAACAATCAAGTTGATTGGCAACATCAGTCACACTATCTTTTTTTTGGCAAAAACAATTGAGAGGCCTGGGTTCTGCCTGGATCTGCTACAAAGTACCTGCTAGAGAGTCAGCTAATTCACTTTTCTTCTTCGGCCTCAAATATTTGAGAATAAAACAGGATCTTGCACATAATGATTGCCAAGTTTCCTTTCGGTAAAAAATTCCAAAAAACAAGTAATACATCTAAATATATTTCAACTGTTCCTTTTAGACCAGAAGACCTAAAGTACAGAGCCTCAGTTTCCAATTATTTCCAGAGTGCTTGTTTAACCCTTTCCCCCCCCCCCCCACATTTCTGCAGGGTCCAATAATAAAGTCAAATCGTGTATTAGTACTGCCACCTGCTGCAGCAAATAAGCACTTCAACACTTGGAAGACAACCATTTCTATTCGACTTTTCAATCCACGTAACTAGTTGCGAATTCCTTCCCATCCATTGATTGACCAATTTAAACTGTTGCATTGCTTGGCCAAGGAAAAGTAATCCATACAGAGGATAAACACTAAAAGGGTATAAAAGTGAACACAGTACAAAATCGGTCTTGTTTCCACCCAGTGCCCTACATCCGTCTCTCATTCTCAGTCAACCCCGGTTATACTTTTTGTGAATCCTACCAGAGACATTCTGTGCATAGACACACTTATATGTATACACTTTTTTTGCACAGTAATAACACACTAGATTTGCTATTCTATACTATTATTGACATATTTTTTTTGAAGATAACTCTATGTCTGTACATTTTGATATACCTCATTTTTTTAAGTATCTGCATATGTTTCATTTGTATAATTGAGGTCTAATTCATTTGTCCAGTGTCATATTGATGGACGTTTTGGATATTTTTAGACTTCTATATATTTTCTCAAATGCCTCCATATTTATGCCACAGTTGTACAGGTTTATCTCTAGGACCAATTCCTAGGAGTAGAATGGACAGGTTTTGAAGGATATTGCCACATTCACCTCTGAAAACATTTGTACGTCATTAACACACCATATACAATTCACGCATACTTTTCCAAACACTCATACCTTTACATGATATTATTAAAGTTTTATTTTGCATGAAATTGAACAAAGTTTCATAAGTTTAAAAGTCACTGTTATGTTCTTGTCAGCGAATTGTCTGCTCATGTGCTGTGTCTGTTTTCCTATGAAACAGCAAATCTTTGGATTGAACGATAAGATCTCTCCCCCATCAGTGTCATCTGTATAAAAGGAAGTATTGGTTTGTCTTATATCTGTGGTACAAATATTTTTTCCACTTAGTTTCCTACGTTTTAATCTTTATTTATATTAAATTTTTACCAATAAATATTTCAAATTTTATATAGTCATTTGAGCATTTTTAAGGACTTTTGTCTATTTTATTTTGTTTTAGATTTTTCTCATTACTATTTAAAACAGTTCTTTCATATTTTCTTCCAGCGTCTTTTTTCATATTTTCTTCCAGCTTTTTTTCCTTTCATTTTTTTACTTTAAATCTTTGATCCATCTGAAAATTATATACTTTTGCAGAAAACATTTTATTCACATAGGTAGCCATTTATCTTAATTCAATTTAACCATTAAATAATAAATTTCTTTTACCACTTTAGTGAATTTCCGTATTTATCACACGTGACTCTATTTCTGTACTTTCCATTAAATTACATCTGTTTATTCATGTTTAAATAGCTACCAACTTCAGAGTATGCTTTGAGATTTAACAGAGCTTGTACCTTCTCATTACGCATCTTTTTCATATACTTTCTGGATATTGGTGCATGTTTATTTTTTCATTTACAATTTGGAATCATCTGTTTTAGCTCCCTCCACTCTTGTCCTGTTTACAACATTTCCAGACACCACACCCAAAATTGTCTTAGTACTTTTATTGAAAATGTATAGAGTATCTTATTAAGAAAGAACTGACATCTTTGTGTTGTCAAAGTTTCCTAACCAGGCCAGGCGCGGTGGCTCACACCTGTAATCCCAGCACTTTGGGAGGCCAAGGCGGGCGGATCACAAGGTCAGGAGTTCGAGACCAGCCTGACCAACATGGCAAAACCCCGTTTCTACTAAAAATACAAAAATTGGCCAGGCGTGGTGGCAAGTGCCTGTAATCCCAGCTACTTGGGAGGCTGAGGCAGGAGAATCACTTGAACCCCGGAGGCAGAGGTTGCAGTGAGCCAAGATGGTGCCACTACACTCTAGCCTGGACAACAGAGAGACTCCATCTCAAAAATAAAAAAGTTTCCTATCCAATAACAGAAAAATTATCTAACTATTATGCGCTTGAATATATGTACTTATTCAAGTATTCTTTTAAATACTTTAGTCGTGTTTTAATGTTTTGGTGGTATAGAACTTACATTTTTTGTTAATTAATTTCCATTAGAAATAGCACTTTAGCTCATAATTGGTTACTGTTTGCACATAAAAAAGCTATTAACATTTATAGATTAACTGCATACCAACAGCATCAGCAGATGCTAGTGAGACTTCAGGAAACAGGGAATGCTCACACACTGTTAGTGGGCAAGTATATTTGTTCAGCCTCTATGGAAAGCAGTTTGGAGATTTCTCAAACAATTTAAAATCAAACTATCATTTGACCCGGCAATTCCATTACTGGATATATACCCAAAAGCAAGCAAAACATTCTACCAAAAAGACACATCCTCTTCTATGTTCGTCACAGGACTATTCATAATAGCAAAGACTTGGAATTAACCTAGGTACCAATCAATGCTGGATTGGATTAAAAAAACAACCAACGGCACATATATTCCACAGAATACTTCACAGTCATAAAAAAGAACAAAGTTATGTCCTTTGTAGCAACATGGATGCAGGCTGGAGGCCATTGTCCTAAGCTAATTAACACAGGAACAGAAAACCAAATACCACATGTTCTCATTTGTAAATAGGAGCTAAACATTGGGAACACATGGGCATAAAGATTGCAGCAATAGACATCGGAGACTACTAAAGAGGAGGCAAATGGGTGAAAAGGTATTGGGTACTGGTCTCATTATCTGGATGATGGGATCATTCATATCCCAAATCTTAGCATTACTCAACACACCTGTGTAACGAATCTGCACACATATACTCAAACTAAAACAAAATAATATTGGAAGTTCTAGCCAGAGCAATGAGACAATAAAAAGAAGTAAAAGGCATCCAAACTGGATGGGAAGAATGAAACTGTTTCTGTTTGCAGATGAAATATTCATATAGTTAGGAAAGCCTAAAGACTTGGAACTAACAAGCAAATTCAGTAAAGTTGCAGGATATAAAATCAATCTATGAAAATCAGTTATGCTTTTATACATTAACAATGAACTATCTGAAAAATAAATTAAGCTGTTGATAATAGCATCAAAAAGTGTAAGATGATAGATGGTCGATTATAAGCAGCTAGTGTGCATGGCGCTCATGGAGAGGAAAAGAAGGGGTGAGTAAATACAATACTTTCAGCAGAAACATCCAGGTACTTGCATTGGAATTAATCAAGGAAACAAACTGACCCACAGAGAATGAAGAAAAGCAAGACAGGACAACGGTCCACTTGGGAGCGACATGGAGCCTGGGGATCCTTCTCTGCCCAGGGAAGTGGCGAGTGAATGAGTGCCAAAACCACACTTCTCCCACAGATCTTTGCAACCCTCAGGTCAGGTGATCTCCTTGTGAACCCACTCCACCAGGGCCTTCAGTCTTCAGTCTGATAGAGCTACGTGGAGTCATGGCAGAGCAGTCGCTCAGGCATGCATGGAGACCCTGGAGCCTTACATACTTGGGCTTTCTGGCAAAAGTAGCCGCAGCTCTGGCAAAGTGGAAGGTTGAATTCCTTTACGTACGCCTAGAAAAGAGGCTGAATCCAGAGGGCTGAGCAGCAACAGCCCACAGGCCCCATGTCCATGGCACCTCACAATATAAGACCCGTTGGCCTGGAATTCCAGCCAGCTACATAGTATTGGAAGACCTAGCCAGAGAAATCAGGCATGGTAAATAAATAAAGCGCATCCAAACAGGAAGACAGGAAGTCAAACTATCTCTGTTTGCAGACAACAGGATTCTATATTTAGAAAACCCCATTGTCTTGGCCCAAAAGCTCCTTCAGCTGATAAACAACTTCAGCAAAGGTTCAGTATATAAAATTAATGTACAAAACCCACTAGCATTCTAATACACCAGCAATAACCAAACGGAGAGCCAAATCAGAAAGGCAACCCCATTCAAAATTGCCACACACAAAAAATAAAATACCTAGGAATATAGCTAACCAGGGATTTGAGAGATCTCTACATTGAGAATTACAAAACACTGCTCAAAAAAAATCAGAGAAGACACAAACAAATGGAAGAACATCCCACACTCATGAATAGGAAGAATCAATATCATTAAAATGGCTATACCACCCAAAGCAATTTACAGATTCAATGCTATTCCTATCAAACTACCAATAACATTCTTTACAGAACTAGAAACAATTATTTTAAAATTTATATGGGACCAAAAAAGGGGCCTGAATAGTCAAGGCAATCTTAAGCAGAAAGAACAAAGCTGGAGGAATCGCATTACCCAAGTTCAAATTATGCTACAAGGCTACAGTGACAAAACAGTATGGTACTGGTACAAAAACAGACACATAGACCGATGAAACAGAATAGTGAGCCTAAAAATAAGGCCACACATCTATGACCATCCGATCTTTGACAAAGCTGACAAAAACACTCAATGAGGAAAAGACTCCCTATTTAATAAACAGTGCTGGGATAACTGGCGAGCCATATGCAGAAGACTGAAGCAGGACCCCTTCCTTATACCATATACAAAAATCAACTCAAGATGGATTAAAGACTTAGATGTAAAACCAAAACTAAAAAAACCTGGAAGGCAACCTAGGCAATACCATCCGAGACATAGGAATGGGGAAAGATTTCATAATGAAGACCCCAAAAGCAACTGCAACAAAAGCAAAAATTGATAAATGGGATCTAATTAAACTTTAGGGCTTCTGTACAGCAAAAGAAACTATCAACAGAGTAAACAGACAGCCTACAGAATGGGAGAAAATATTTGCAAACTATGCATCTAAGAAAGGTCTAATATCTAGCATCTGTAAGGAACTTAAACGAATGTACAACAGAAAAACAAACAACCCCATTAAAAAGTGGGCAAAGGACATGAACGGACACTTTTCAAAAGAACACATACAAGTTGCCAATAAGCATATGAAAAAAGCTCAGTATCACTGATCATTAGAGAAATGCATATCAAAACCATAATAAGATACCATCTCACATCAGTCAGAATGGTTGTTATTAAAAAGTGAAAAAGTAACATATGCTGATGAGGTTGCAGAGAAAAGGTAACCCTCATACACTGTTGGTGGGAGTGTGAATTAGTTCA
Organism: Macaca nemestrina; assembly: GCF_043159975.1. Classification (NCBI taxonomy): domain Eukaryota; kingdom Metazoa; phylum Chordata; class Mammalia; order Primates; family Cercopithecidae; genus Macaca; species Macaca nemestrina. The sequence goes on along the minus strand of NC_092134.1, from coordinate 126,993,717 downwards.
ACCATTGTGGAAAGCAGTACAACAATTCCTCAAAGAGCCAAAAGCAGAACTACCATTCAGTCCAGTAATTCCATTACTGAGTATATACCCAGAAGAAGATAAATCATTCTACCGTAAAGACACATGCACATGAATGTTTATTGCAGCACTGTTCACAACAGCAAAAACATGGAATCAGCCTAAATTACCATCAGTGACAGACTGAATAAAGAAAGTGTACATATACACCATGGAATATTATGCAGCCATAAAAAGTGTGATCGTGTCTTGTGCCAGAACACGGATGGAGCTGAAGGTCATTATCCTTAGCAAACAAAAGCAGGAACAGAAAACCAAATACCACATGTTCTCACTTATAAGTGGGAGCCAAATGATAAGAACTTGTGAACACAAGGAAGGAAACAACAGACACTGGGGTCTACTTGAAGGTGGAGGGTGGGAGGAGAGAGAGAAGCAGAAAAGATCACTATTGGGTAGTGGACTTAATACCTGGGTGATATAATAATAGGTACAACAAACCCCTGTGACATTTGTTTATCTATGTAACAAATCTTCACATGTACCCCCAAACCTAAAATAAAAATTTTCAAAAAATAAGATACTTAGAAATAAATTTAATCAAGGAAATGGAAGATTTGTACACTGAAAACTGTAACTGAAACATTGATGAAAGAAATTGAAGACAAACTCTTATGGAAAGACATTATGTATCTGTGGATTTGAAAAATTACTATTGCTAAAATTTCCATACTACCCAAAGTTATCTCCAGACTCAGTGCAGTTACTGTCAAAATTCCAATGGCATTTTTAGAAGAAATAGAAAAAAAATTTAAATTTTGCATGGAACCACAAAGACCCTGAGTAGCTAAGGCAATCTTGAGAAAGAAGAACAAAACTTGAGGCATCACACTTCTTGGTCTTAAATTATATTATAAAACTGCAGCAATCAAAACAGTATGATACTGGCATGAAAACAGACACATGGACCAATGAAACAGAATTAAGAACTCAAAAAGAAACCCACATATATATGGTTAACTAATCTTTAATAAAGGTGCCAAGAATACACAATGGGGAAAGGATAGTCTCTTCAATAAATGGTGTTGTAGAAACTGGATATTCACATGTAAAAAAATGAAATTCAGCCAAGTGTGGTGGCTCATACCTGTAATCCCAGCACTTTGGGAGGTCGACGCAGGAGGATTACTTGAGCCCAGGAGTACAAGATGAGCCTGGGCAACATAGTGAGACACCCATCTATATATTTACCAAAAAATAAAAAATAATAAAATTGGATCCTTATCTTACAGCATACACAAAAATAAACTCAAATGGGTTAAAGACTTGAACCATAAAAGTAGGAGAAAACATAGCGGAAACCCTCCTTGACATTGGTCTTGGCAATAACTTTTTGGATGGGACACCAAAAGCACAGGCAACAAAAGTAAAAAGAAACAAATGGACTCCAGAGATGAATAAGTTGAAATGCTCCAAATGCAATTTCTCATCTATAATGTTGAGGAAATAGCATCTATTTCATAAGAGTGCCTTTTGAAAGTTATATGAAATAAGTGTGTAATGCTTGGCTCATGGTAAATGTCCAATGATCATATTATGATTGCTATATTCTTTGCCATTGTTATAATTATGAATTTCTTACTTTCAACATGATGATAGCCTAGCACAGGGATATAGTTTGTTATGAGATCACATTGAAGGGAACCATTAGCTATGTGACAGCACTGGTGGATGTTATTGTGTGTGTATGTGTGTAGCTGTGAGCAATACAGTCGGGAAGAGTAGTAATTTAGGCGAATCTTTCTACTGCTCTCCATTTCCATCATCTCATGGGTGAACTATTACAACAGCCTCCAAATAATCTTCCTGTCCTCTCACCTGTCCCCCAACTCATCCTTCAGATTGTAGCCATCGTGTCTGTTCTCCCAGCAGTAAGAATGTAAACGGCGAGAAACAGGGACCTCGTTGTATCATTCTTGACTGTTTAGTCAGTGTCTGGCATGCAGTCTGGTAGATAGCAAGCACTCAATATATTAATATATATGTTGACTGAATTAATAAGTGATGATTTAAAATACTCTGCCCTGGCATGCCTGTCTTGGCCTAAAGGCACCCTCCTGCACATTGGCCATGTCTTCACGGGCACTGACTTGGCAAAATTGGTAAAATACTATGCTAATGTGGACATCTGTAAACGTAACATTTGTAAGTTAAGCTGAAACTTTCATATATAGTCTTTCTCTTTCTGAAAGTCACCAAACTTCACAAGATATGTCAGTTAAAGACATTGCAATGGTTAATTTTAGATGTCACCTTGACTGGCTTGAGGGATGCCAGATGGCGAGTGAAGCATTGTTTCTGAGTGTGTCTGTGATGGTGCTTGTGCAGGAGATTGGTGAGTGAGTCAGTGGCCTGAGAGAGGAAGACCCACCCTCAGTGTGCGTGGGCACCCTCCAGTCATCTGGGGGCCCTGCTGAGGAAAATGAGCGGAAAAATTATCTCCTTCTCTCCCTTCTAGAGCAGGATGCTTTTTCTTTGGACATCAGACTCTAGGTTCTTCTTCAGCTTTTGGACTCTGGGACTTGCAGCAGCAGCCTCCGGGGTTGGGGTAGGGGGTGGTCTCAGTCCTCACTGCCACACTATGGACTTCCCTGGTTCTGAGGCTTAGGACATGGACTGACCATGCTACTGGCTGTGAGTCATGCTATTGGCTTCTCTGCCTCTCCAGCTCGAAGTCAGTCTAAGTGAAACTTCACCACTGTGATATTGTAAGCCAGTTCTCCCCATATATATCCCCTTTTGCATAGCCTGTTGGTACTGTATGTCTAGAGAACACTGAATAATACAGATTTTGGCACCAGGAGTGGTTCTTGAGAAACAGTTTTAAGGATAAATTTTCTTAACTGGTTTTAGGGTTTTGAGAATTGGCTGTCTAATCTGATTAGACAGTCCATCTAACCTGATTAGTCCATGGCATGAACTGTTGTACAGAACATAAATATATTTGATACTCCTAATTCACCACATATATGAAGCAAGACACTTGGCAACCCTGTACCTGATACTTTCAAACATGAGTGAAAAACCAAGGAATATAACAATGCTAGTTGGTTGCTCCTAACACCACTGGACAAAGTGATGAAAGAAAATGGGAGGAAAGTGGAAGAGGGGTGAGGGAGAAAAAATTACTTAGTGGGTACAATGTACATTATTCAGATGACAGGTACTCTAAAAGCCCAAACTTCACCACTTGGCAATTTACCCATATAACAAAACTACACTTGTACTAGTTCAATTTACACTAAAAAAAGAAAGAAAGTGATGAGCTCATGGATTTCAATTCTTGGCTCCAGGTGCTCACAAATAGCATAAGAGCTTCTAAGTGTGCCCCGAAGAAGAATCTTCTCTCTTCTAACCACAGGAAGTTGCTGAACTTGCTGAAAATCAACAAACCTTCATCATGCAATGCTCTGATGTACACTAAACACAAACTCTCAGTCTCTCAGGGTGTCTACTGTTAACGTGAGGACCTTAATTGGGAAAGAATGTTTTTTTGGTTTTGTTTTGTTTTTAAGTTGGGATGGAGATGTGTGGGAGAACCCTGATGACGCTGGGGACATCGGGCTCCTGAATTCTGATGAGCCCTCATCCCTAGTGGCAGTGGCATGCCCACCTCCACACCCACCCCCAGTGATATTGGCCTTTCCACCTGTGTCTGAGGGGGTTAGCCCTTCATTGCCCGAGGAAACAGTAATGGCCTCCCCTGAGGGAGTTTCCAAGCAAGACAAGGCTGATTCTCCTCAGGACCCACCCTCACCTCCTCTCTTTGCTTCTAGCCCCATAACCAGACTCAAGTCCCAGCAGGCCCGTAAAGGTGAGATAGAAAGTGTGGCCCACGAGGAGGTCTGCTACACTCCAAAAGGATGACTTGAGTTTTCTAATTCATACAAGCAGAAATCCAGGGAACATGTGTGGAATGGATATTAAGGGTGTGGTGGGATAATGGTAGAAAGAACATAATGTTGGATCTGGCTGAATTTATTGACTTGGACCCACCAAGCAGAGATTCTGTATTTAATGTTGCAGCTTGGGGAGTTAGGAAAGGCGCTAACAATCTGTTTGGTTGGTTGGTTGAAACACGGATAAAAAGGTGGCCCACTGTGAGGGAGCTGGAGATGCCTGTTCTCCCTTGGTTTACCATAGAGGAAGGGATTCAAAGGCTTAGGGAGATGGGAAGGCTGGAGTGCATTTGTCACTTAAAACCTTCTCACACCACCTGGGAGGGTCCATAAGATATAGCTTTCATCAGTACTTTGGATGGAGGTTCAAATCCCAGAAATAAGGTTTTGTGATTGTTATTTTGAAAGTGTGCAAACATCTGGGTTGCTGTGACCTGGGGCAAGGCAATTCATATGCTGTAGGAGAGGCTTAGCAAAAGCTTAAAGGTTGGAGGTGAGGAAGTAAGTCTGGTTTCTTGAGTGTTGCTTATGGCTTTACTCTAATTTTCCTGAAAATATTTCTCTTGGTTCTTTATGTTGTGTAATAATTTCTACCAGCAAGACTGGAGAATTAAAAAAGCAAAAAAAGGATTCATCTTAGAACTGGGCTTAGACTGCCATCTTGTGGATATTTAGCTTCATATTCTAGTGTTGACAAAAACAGATAAAGATAAGTGTACACATTGTTTTTTAAACTGACAAGCAGAAATTGTACATATTTATGGTGTACAATGTGATGTTTTGATATATGTGTACGTTGTGGAATAGCCAATTCAAGTAACTTAATTATACATTACCTCACATACTTATTTTTTGTGGTGAAGACTGAAAATCTACTCTGAAAGCAATTTTCAAAAATACAATATATTGTTATTAATTGAAGTCATCATGATTTACAATAGATCTCTTAAACCGATTTCTCATGTCCTCCTGAAATTTTGTGTCCTTTCACCAACATCTCCCCAATTCTTCCCATCCCCTGGTTTTCAGAAACCATCATTTTACTCTCTGTTTTGATGCGTTCAGCTTTTTTACACTTCATATATAGGTGAGGTGAGATCATATAGCATTTGTCCTCCTGTGCCTGGTTTACTTCACTTAACATAATGTCCTTTAAGTTCATCCATGTGGTTGCAAATGATAGGATTTCCTTCACTTTTAAGGCTGCATAGTATTCCACTATGCACATATAGCATATTTTCTTTACCCATTCATCCACTGATGGTTGCTTAGGTTGATTTATATCTTGGCTATTGTGAATAATGCTGCAGTGAGCATGGGAGTGCAGATACTTCTTTGACATACTGATTTCATATCCTTTGATGTATACCCAGAAGTGGAATTGCTGAATCGTATGGTGTTCTCTTTGTAACTTTTTGTGAAACCGCCGTATTTCCACATAGTCGTGCTAATTTACATTCTTCCCAAGAGGTGCACGTATATTCTTTAAAAATGTTAAAACTAGAAAAGTCTTTATATTAATCACCATATCCCCTGATTTTATAAAAGAAAACACTTGAGGCTGAGAGGATAAAATGGCTGCTCACCCATGAAATAAAATGATTTTGTCAATTTAATGGGCCATTGTGATACATCAGCTGTGCTTTCCTTTTGAGCTCAGTAATGGAGTAAGACGTAATAAGACATAGATTGGACAGACATAAGATTTGGAGTGAGAATAGGATGAGACTCACAAATGGGATGAGGGATGGTTCTTAGTAATTATTTTATTACAAAATTAGTGTTTCAAAGGCAGTGTAAAAATACTTTCTTAATAAAACTAAAGAAGAGCTTATAAATAGCAAAAGTCTCCATTATACCTTTTCTATTCTCTCCACCTCCTGAGGGCAACTCTGTTTCTATTTTTAACCCTCTCCTAGTTACCACTATGCATTTAAATAATAGGCTTATGCCTTTATTTAAACAATATTTGTATCTTAATATATAAGATGAGATATTAACTTGTACCCTGGCTACTTTCCCTATATATTCTCATTTTCTAAATTTGATCCTTATTTTATTTTTATTTTTAGATCTCCTATGGGTTATAATTTTAACTGATACTTTCTTCTTTGATTATCTTGAATCTTTGCTTATGTAGGATGAGTGCCTTTACTCCTAACCCTTCGAACTTTCCCCATTCTTAACCTCTACACTCCCCATTCTGTCAATCACTTTTCTTCCACGTTCTCCAGGCTATTGGTATTAAATTCTGTACACTAGCCATACGCAAACCACCCATGCTTTCCTGTAGTTGGATTCTATAATAGAAGCAACACTAATCAATAGCAGTTACATTGTTATGACTGTGTGCATTCTTTTTTCTTCTTCTTCTTCTTTTAAATAAAGCAGGGCACTTCTCTATTCATTCAATATCGGCACTTTTGGGCTCCTCAATGGGACATCTTTTCAGTACCAAGATCAAATGAAATATTTTTCCTTAGGCTTCATCAATTATGTAAAGTCTTGTCAAATTTGTTGTTTTATTCCTTCCTGGTTTTTTTGATAGTTTTAAAAATATTTTACCAAAAGAATGATATGCCTTTATCATATTTTAAAGTTTATCGACTTTTACGATTATTTGGTCTACTGCACCAAATCTCCCAGCTGTTCTTGGGGAGACATCTCTATCAGAGCCTCTATCTCACTGGCCCACCCTGGATTGTTTTTTCCAAGCTTGTAGCATAGTTATGTCATCCTAGACACGCTGTTTTCTGGACCGTATTTGTGTTTTTCTTTCTGGAGTTGTTTATAATCATCTTTTATCACCGGCACTCTAAAATTTATAGTTTTTTAAATTCATCCTACTCAGCAATAAGTGGTCTCTTTTCTGGTGAAAACTTTTGTTTTTCTCAGTTTAGGGATTTATTCCCCCTACTGTTTCTTTAATAATATCCTCTCCTTCATTTTTTTTCTATTTTTTTTCTCTCTGAGATTCTAAGTCAAGTGATGGTTTCTGTAGTTCTCTTGTGTTTTCTCTCATGTTCTATTTCTCCTTATCATTTTGTTCATATTTTGGGATTTTTTATGACTTTGTTTTCCTATCATTCCATTGATTTTTTTGCATCCTGTTTTTAGTCTCTTTATAGTTCTCTGCTTGCACCATTTCCTTAACACCCAGAAAGTTTATGAGTGTAAAATGTTTCTCAGTGCTTGAGTTCTCTTTTTCTCTCCTGCAGTCATTATTTCTTTTTATCTTCTTTTTTTCTTAATGCTGCTGGTTTTTCTCACATGTCTAATCATTTTTGGGGTTGTCTCTTCCTATTTAAAAATGAAGGATGGGGATCTGGTATAGGCATCTCCCCTGATATATTTGTGTCTAGTATTGATGTCCAGATAGGCTGCTCTACCAAGCAGAAATTCTGGTAGGGAGCTTTGTTTACAAGGGGGGAGTTTGTGGAATGGCAAGTTTAGCTTTAAAATGAGAAAATGTGGAGGTAGCTGTCAGATGGGGTTCCCCCAAAAGTCAGAATGAGGTGACTTCACTCTGGAGTATGCCAACATCCCATTCGAAGGCTTAATTCCCCAGATGGCTTAAAAAAATGTAAGCAATGAGGGAGGTGGCGAGAGGGGAATTTAACTGGCATACCTCTTCTCTGTTTATGTATTCAATAAATCCGCCTGTTTCCAGACTCCAGACCAATTCCTCCCTCCTGAGCCCAGAGCCCCTCTAGAATTCTGGTTGGCAGATCATGGCATTCCAGTCCCCACTCAGCCCCCTCATGGAATATTCCAGGCTATGACTTCTTTGCTGTGGTCCATCAATATACTCCCATCTGTTTTCTGTCTTGCAGGGATTTATTGAAATCTCTCCTCTACTGGTTATTCTTGCCCCCATCCTGCTGTTTTCTTGACTTTATGTGTGTGTTTCTGAACTATTTCATTGCGTCCCGGGAAGCACAGGATGTAAATGTCTGTACCCAGTCCAGCATCTTGAACAACTTGACAGCTTTCCTTTGATGTTAAATTGTTCTGTTTCATCAGTGCTCATGTAGTTTTCTGATTCTCACTAAATGCTCTTTCCTTCATGTTCTTTATGATGTTGGTTTCATGTAATGGAAATTATTGTACATCTACTTTTTAGAGTAAGAATTTACAAAGGAACTTGGAGACAGTTTCTGCTCCTTCCAATAAAAAAATCAAGGGCTAACTGAGGACCTCCATGTGCTCTGGAATGTAATATGCACTTATTATATGCTATACAAAAAGACCACAAGGATGAAGGGATTAGGAATGACTTCTGGGTAGCCAATTACCAATGTCTGCCCCATTATTTCATACACTGGGAGCATACTTTGAGCAAATAAATTCTTAGTCTTACTTATTTTTCTCACAAGTGTTTGCCAAGGTAATTCATTGATATTCATTCACTTATTTATTCAACAAATATATTAAGCCTTACTCTGAGTCAGGCACTATACACAACGTTAAGTAACGAAAACATGGCCCATTCCCTTAAAGACCTTCCAGTTGAGCTAGATAAACTGGCACAAAGAGAGCCTGAATCATTCTGACGTTGGAAGGGAGCCAGAGAAGGTACATTGTCTGCCAGGCACTGCTTAGGTTTTGGGAAACAAAGACGAAAGAAACTCTCAGTCTAGTGGAAAGAGACAGATAAGTGGGATAAGGGATCTGATAGAGGTTCCTGTTGTCCTAGTTCTTCCATTACTACTTGAGGACTATGAACCAGGTTGAGGGAATCATTGCTTTTCTTATCCATTTTAAAGGAGAAAACAGCTGTTTTAGACATGTAGCATCTTAAGCAGCTCAAAGTTCAAACCTCAGGCCTTCAGAAACAATAATATTTGTTATGTCTACATGCTTTCCTTAGGTTTTGGTAGAATCACACACACACACACACACACACACACACACACACACACACACACACACACACACGTGCATGCACAGTACTCTTTCCTCTACCTCTAGTTCTGTGTATCTGAAGGCACCATCCCTTCCTTCTTCACTTCACCTATGATTTTTTTCTATATATTTCCTTATCTCAAACTTATATATCGTACTCTCATGAAGGAGTTTCACGACTTCTTCACCTAATGAATACACACCTAGATCTGATATTCAGTTGATATGGCCATAGAGGTAGTTCAGATATTGACAGTTCAATGACAGGTAAATAACTCCTGTCATGATCCCCCTAGGCATCCCCCACATCCCTTCAACCTATTCTCTTCTCACAATTAGAAGTTAATGGGCTAATGCCTACCACTGCATCAGACTTCTAGGACCTCACCCATTTATTGCCCATGCCTTATTGATTATTAAATATATTTAATATCTCTTCTGAGCTATTCACTAAGTACAGAGTTTGCAAAACTCAAATGCCTCCAAAGGCCAGTAGGTGATGGAACTGAGTGAAGCCAGCTATGTGAAACCAGAGACTGTGCCACACTTGTGAGCACGTGTGTCACTTTAGAGGTCATTTACATACAGTGGCCAGTACTATTGGATTTTCAGAAAAGGAGTGAAAAATGTTTTAATGTTAGGTATAAGAAGGAACATAGTGAGAAGTGTGGTTTGAAAAAATCCCCCCCATACAGTTTCTGTCCACAGCATTATTAACAATTCAGTGTACATAATCTGCAGCTGCTACATGGCATTTAAATGACAGATTAGTAAATGCATGCTAGAGCCTCAGTTATTTTTCTAACATAGGTCACCACAAGAAGTATGTACACAACAGGTTTGATTAATATCCTCAATATTTCAGTAGTTATGGTGCCTTGAAGAAGCAAAACAAATGGGAGTCGACATTTTTTGACTAATTTTGCCTAAAGTAACAATTATGACAGAATTAGAATAACCATCATTTGAAATTATTTCTTTCAGGCAACCAACTATACGCTAAGCTACAAATAGGTGATTTTCCCCTGAAGTTTGAAAAGAAGGATCAGTCTCTGAAACATGTCTTTTGGTTTTCTATTTCTCCCAAGTATCTGCTCCTGAAAAGTTCATCATTAAAGCTCTTTGAGAGAGATTATTTCAGACCCCTACATGCTGTGTCTGGGACACAAGAACAGTCTAAAAGAGAATGTCCTGCAGCTCACCCACCCCAGTGTGCAGGGCTGGAGCTCATGTATATGTACTTTGGCTCTCACCAGAAGTGGTGAATTTTAGTGCTCTGGGTCTTATTGTTTTAAGAGATATGATGTGAGCCAGGTTGCTTAATATGAACCACTGACAGATGAAATGATGGCTTATGAAAGAAAGTTAATGTAAAATATTAGCCCATGTGAGCTAGAATAATCAGTTGTTTTTATTGAAATGTCATGTGTTTGTTGCATTAGGAAAAGGAATTGGATTGGATACCCCTTTGTTCCCACGTATCTTCAGTCTTCTTACTCTTAGCACTACTGGCTGTTTTTAGCGTGCTTGTTGCCTGTCTATCCTGTTAGAACATCAGCTCCACAAGGACAGGGAATTTGCCTGTCTTGTTCACTGTTATACCCACTCCATTTCCTAGGAAATGCCTAGAAATAGAAGGAACTCAGTAAATACTTCCTGGGTGAGTAAATACGCGAGAAAATTATTTGTGTGCATGGATACTTGCAAAGATCACTATGGCATAAGCAGAGGCTTCCCCATTCGGGTTACAGCAATGTGGTTCTTTGTTTGCAAACTGCAGTTACCAGTTGAAGCATCTGCTGTGATTTTTTTTTTTTTTTTAATCTGCTTCAGTTTATTTGAAGGGTTTCCTAAGAAGACACTGTGCTGATTTATGAAGCTATTGTCTCTCTACTTCAAACCCACCTTTCCATACTCAGCTTTAGGACACTGGGGCTAGGATGATAGCAAACAGAGCTTTGGCTCCCTGTGAGGCTCCTCTGAGGGGTAGGAACTGGATGCTTGCTGGGAGGCTGAGAAAGTGGGGGAGGGAGGGAGAAGTCCCTGTTCCTGGCAGCAGCATCCCCCAGCAACAATCACTCTCTTGGCAGCAGCATTTGGTCTGGTTCTAGTCTCCATCTTCTTTCTACACTCTTTCTGCAAAGTTACCCGTAGCAGCCAGGCCGTGCCCTCTCCTCAGAGATCTGGTCCAGGTCTGACAATGGCTCTACCAGGCATCTTCTCTGATTAGGGCAGCTTTCAGACAGCTGATTGCTCATTACGAACACCTGGGACAGGACCTCCATTTCTTCCCCTTATTCTACCTTCTCTATTTAGCCTAGCCAATTCCTCGTAACTGATTATAATTAATTTATAATAAATTCCATCTGTTATAATAATTAGTACACTTTCTAGTTTCCTGACCTGGACTCTGATGGATCATGTTCTTTATCCTACAGCTATGTGTGTTTCTGCAAATTCTATATTTCAAAGCTTTTAGCAATTCACAAACTCACAGGAGTTCTTTTAATTTCATTTAAAATGATAGTGGGATTTCTTTTAATTTAAACATGTTTTTCTGTTGGTGGGTATTTAAACACATAAAACAAATAGAGGTTTACACAAAATACAAACACCCCAGTCTTAATCAATTTTTAACACATTTCCATTGGATCAATGTTCTCTTACTTTCAAACTCCCTCTTTTTAAAAAATGCAAAACAGAAACTCCAATCACTCATGAATTCTCAGAGCATCCCTTTCTGTGATAGGAGAAAAACTTCCTATGGGTCTATAATCCTATCCCCGCACAGGTACAACGCTTCTTTGTTTTTTCATGTGGAATATTTTGAGCAGGTTCCTGGTGGTTCGAATCTCAACAGACCACTTGCTTTTTTCCTGTGGCGTCTGCTCACTGCAAGAGGGGATGCTGACACATGGAGTTTGAGAACCATACTTTGAGAAGTTGTTCTTTCCTGCGGGGCAGAATTAGGGCAGCTTTCAGGCAGCTGATTGTTCATTAAGAACACCTGGGGTGGGACCAGAAGGAGGACCGAAAGTGCCATCTGTGATTGCAGAAATCATTTGTCATTTCACAATTGTGGCCACAGCAGGCTTTCTGTGGCAGAGCTGTTGACCTAAGGTTCAGAAACCAATGTGACTTTGCTAATGACAGCATTTTCTCACGATCTGCAAAAGGTGAAGAAATGATGCAGTGGGAAGATTGAGGCCATCAGTGTATTGAGTTGCTTGACCTATAGAGACGTCATAAATTCACTTATCTTCCTCTCAGCGATGACTTTAACTCCTGTCTTTTGAGAGCCTCCAAGGTGCAAGGCAGGATCCCGGGCACTAGATTCTTCACACACTTGTAGAGTAGGTATTATCATAAGAGCACTGATCATCAGTCTCGAGCTCATAAGTAAATGCCCCAGAACTGGAATGTGGTGGAGCTAGTCCTTAGTCAAATCTAGGGGTAAAGTCTGGTTGTTCTAACCTTTTTCCCCCTCCTTCCACCATAAAGCACAACATGGTCTCACATGGAAACCTGTAGGGCAATTCCCTTGCTTTACATGAATGAGGGCCAAATACGATTTGTGTCTTTTACTGTGTCTAATCTCCCATGGTTTTCACAGCTTCTTTTAAATTTATATGACTTTTTCCATTTTCATAAAAAGATAGGATGCCAATTCTTATCTTTTTGGATCAATGTTATGGTATCAGTATTGATTCTTAAAGATGCCTCTTAGAGATTCAGCTCTGAAGCTATTGATCATTCAAAAATTCCTCCTTTATTTAATTTTCATGTCACTTCAGTCTTTGAAACTTTAGGCTTCACATTTCCTCTGTATGTAGCTTTCCAGAGGAAGACAGGGCTTCCTTTACTGTACTTCTAAAATTATGTAATTTGGGAGTGCTTTATTTGGCAAACATTGATGGAATATTTATATGTTTGTGAACAACGTGCAATTCTTATCACAATGTTATCTAAAATAGCTAACATAAAGGGTCTAATTTATAAATAAGAGAAATTAAAGCTTAGGGAGTTAACTGTTCAATGTAATTAAGTAGACTAACGGGTAGTAGAGCCGTGCCTCCAATCAAAGTCTATTCAAGGCCCAAAGCCTGTCCCCTAAACACTAACATCTATCTGCCCTTCGTGTCCACTGTTTTCTCACCATCAGCCAAAACTTGTCTCAGAGTGGTGGTTTGCAGAGCACATGCCTGGTGCCCTGGTGTCCCCTGTTTGTTCACTCCAGGGCCGGTGGTACCATCTTGATGCCTTCACATACCTGTTCTAACTCTATTGTAACTGCTTATTTCTGTCACTCCAACTAGACAGGGTCTTTTCACTGTTTCATTCCAACACTTGGCATAGTGAGTAGCACGTTGGTGTTTAACAAATATTTGTTAAGGAAATGGATGCATGATTCTGGGCTTGGCAAATATATGCTCAACTTTGCCTTCTGTGCCTACATCTACCTGGAGGAATTTCCATCTGCTTCAACCACCATCAAATCTCTCTAAACAAGCAAATGGTGGTTGTCAAGTTGGTGATGGATATTTGTTGTTGATTAAGGTGATAAACTGAGTTAGAGAAATAACTTCTTTGATGATGTATAGGAGCAATGAGAAATGCTCTTGAGTGGATTTTTTAGAATTTTACATTTTACTGGGATTTTATTGGCTGTCTTATCTTGTTGCTAATGGCATAAACCCAACTCACACTAGCTTAGCAAAATGTATAGTTGTAACTTTGGAAAATGGAGTGTAAAGCCGGCTTCAGATCCTAATGGATTCCAGAGCCAAACAATCTTATTTTGGTCTGTCTTGGTATGTCCCTTCTTCTCTCTTTATTTGCATGTGTCTCATACTGGGTTCATTTTGCAGAAAGGCTGTCACCATTTGACCAAAAGGGAGGACCAGGACAGAAGGACCATAAGCCAATGGTTTTCTTTAGTGTGCTGCCCACAGAAAGAGAATCACCTGGAAATTGGGTGAGAATGCAAATTCTTGAGCCCTATCCAAGACCTACTGAATCAGAAACTCCGACACCAGGAACTAGGACTCTGTGTTTTCACAAGCCCTCCACGTGGCTGTTGGATACACTACAATTTGAGATCTGCTTGACTAAGGGTAGGAATTGAGTTCTCAAATAAATTGGCTTTATCCAGTGACTTTCATGTACAGAAGTAGAAGAACATGGGAGATACTAACAGCTCGAAATGAGGGATTATATGTGTGTGGAATTCCTCTGACGTGCAAGGCACTCACTTGAGTGCCTAATTAATCTACCTTAATTATACTCTTATCTCTATTTTAAGAGATCTTCAAAAAGAAAAGGATTTGGAGGAGGTTTAGTAATAGATGATATTTACTAAATTTTACCTTTAAGACTGTTGGAGAGAAACCGGACGATGCTGGGGTCTCTGTTCCATCAGAGAAAAGCATTTGGGTTCAAAATCTCACATTTCTAGTACAACTTTGGGAACACTGTAACTTCCCAATTTTATCCTTTAGCACCAATCTTTTCCTCTACAGTGATTAGTAGTAAAATTGTTGAATGAAAAATTGTTAGTTAGTTTGGGGAGATAGCACAAAGAGGAAAAGGCTGGGGAGAACTGCAAACCACTTTGAAGCCAGCCTTGAGAAATAGGAATCTCCACAGATGAAAATGGAAGTCAAGGCTCTGAGGAGGGGGCACACTGCCTGTGTTCCTTGTGCCTCCAGGAATAGAGGGGTCCCAGGGACTACAAAGAATCTCCAGGGACCTCAGTTTCCTCAGAAGTAGTGGCAAGTCACTTCAGAATGTTATGCATTATCTGTCTTTTCAGATTTTAATCATCTTTATGTTTGCTTCGTCCTTAGTTAAAAAAATAATATTTCTCATGTAGGGCTAATGGAATTGTCTTTCTGGGGTCATAGAAACAAGGTTGTCAGAATATCTCTTCAAGACAATCGTGTCAGTGACCACAGCTTGGCAATTCCTGAGCTAGATATAAAGGTAGCAAGAACAGCACTATTCACAGTAACAAAGACATGGAATCAACCTAAATGTTCATCAGTGATAGACTGGAAAAAGAAAATGGTGTGGATATACACTGTAGAATACTATGCAGCGATAAGAAGGAATGAAATCATGTCTTTTGCAGGGACATGGATGGAGTTGGAAGCCATTATCTTTAGCAAACTAATGCAGGAACAGAAAACCAAACACTGCATGTTCTCACTTATAAGTGGGAGCTGAATGATGAGAACACATGGATGCATCGGGGGAACAACACACACTGGGGGCCTGTTGGAGGATGGGAGGAGGGAGAGCATCAGGAAGAATAGCTAATCAATTCTGGGCTTAAAACCTAGGTGATGGGTTGATCTGTGCAGCAAACCATCAGGGCACACATTTACCTATGTAACAAACCTGTACAGCCTGCACATGTATCCCTGAACTTAAAATAAAAGTTGAAGTTGAAAAAAAAGGAAAAAGTTTGTCAACCCTTTAACCCTTGACCAAAAGGAAAAAGAATAAAAGAAGGTAGCAAGAATTAGGAGAGAGCTAATTCATAATTCTAAATAATGTAAGAATTCAAAACAAAATAATCCTAATAATTATTCTAAATAAAATAATTCTAAGTAATAAGTATAGTAACATAATAATAGCAAATATTTATTGATCTCTTATGGTGTCCTAGGTCCTGTTTTAGTCATTTTAATTGTATTAACTCTCTTAGTCTTTATAACTTCCATCCATTTTATAAAGTAAAAAAAACTGGCACAAATTGTCCAAATAAATTTTTGTTTGTTTGTTTGTTTGTTTGTTTGTTTTGTTTTTTTGAGATGGAGTCTCGCTCTGTCGCCCAGGCTAGAGCGCAGTGGCTGGATCTCAGCTCACTGCAAGCTCCGCCTCCCGGGTTCATGCCATTCTCCTGCCTCAGCCTCCCGAGTAGATGGGACTACAGGCGCCCGCCACCTCGCCCGGCTGTTTTTTTGTATTTTTTTAGTAGAGACGGGGTTTCACCCGTGTTTGCCAGGATGGTCTCGATCTTCTGACCTCCTGATCCGCCCGTCTCAGCCTCCCAAAGTGCTGGGATTACAGGCTTGAGCCACCGCACCCGGCCTTTTGTTTTTTTAATATAAACCCAAGAAGTTCTGTCCTCAGAGCTCGTGCAGTTTATCATTACATAAGACTACCTGCCTCTTGAGAAAAGGTGAATCTCTTCAGTTAAACTATGCAGATGTTTGCTAATATTTGCTACTGTGCTTG
Source organism: Macaca nemestrina (assembly GCF_043159975.1). Classification (NCBI taxonomy): domain Eukaryota; kingdom Metazoa; phylum Chordata; class Mammalia; order Primates; family Cercopithecidae; genus Macaca; species Macaca nemestrina. Next base: position 126,977,593 of record NC_092134.1, on the reverse strand, counting down.
TTCATTTTAGGCGAGTCCACATAATTTTGTCATAACTTCTTTGTATGAAGATAGAATCCAGCCACCATCCTATCCTCATCATGACACTGTCATTACAACTAAGACATCAGAGTGGACATTCACCTCTTTTCAAGAAACATTTTCGTCTACTGACTCTATGTGGAAGTCAAAGAGCTACCTATGATTTATGTTATTTGTTTCATTTCCTGAAACTTTGCCGTGCAGGTTAAAGACTATTTCTATCTGAACTGTTTTATGGGGAAAGCTAACTTAAACCTAACTACATGAACCTCTGGAGGCTGGGTAACCTGACTTCTCTGCAAAGCAACTGATATTCACATGTTGGGTTTTATTTTCAATTTGTCATGGTTCTTGAAGAGTGCTCTGAATGTTCAATTATATTTTTAATTTCACTGCTGGCTTATTAGCTGATGAACTGAGCTGTTCTCCTTTGAGCAGTATTAGGGTTTAGTAAGATCTTACATCATTCTACAGGAATCAATTTATAAACTTTGTTTACTTCAAGATTCTAGCTGACACATAAATTTAGCAGCAACAGAATTACAGATAGTGTTACAAAAAAGCTATTAGCTATTCTCTTAGAGATAATATTTATAAACGGAATGCAATTACAGCCTGGAAGCACACAGTTTCCAGAGCTAAAGGCAATAAAGCTAAAGCAATAAAGAATTTACTATTAGCTCTCCTGGGACAAAGAGGTCTCCAGTGGAATGGGAAAGACGTTGGGGTAAGGTATAGAGCTGGGAAGGCAAAAAAAAAGAAGGAAGAGAATGGGATCACAGGAGAGGCTTGGCTCTTCTAAACAGTAGTTATATTCCAGGCTGTTCTAAGAAAGCAGAGACTGGCGCCTGGAGAGACCAAGTCTCTGCTTCTACTACGGAAGATTTTTAAAAGTTTTTTCCAACCCATTAGAAACTTTCTCATGGGAATGGTTTGCTCACTAATGTTTTCCCAAAAGATCCTTTCTCTTAATTTTCCCAGATCACTGGATTTTTTTAAAAAAGAAAACATAATGACCATTATCCCAAACAACTAGATAATATATAGCCTTTGTCCTTTAAGTGCAAATTTGGGTCCATAAATCTTTATTGGGCAGCTACTGTATACAAGATACTTTACTAGGTGCTTTGAGAGATACCAAGATAAATAAGATGTGATCCCTGCCCTCAAGAGGCATAAGATTTAGAAGGCGAGGGAAGACATGTAATACTGCAAGTACCAATACTAGCTGCTCTACACCAGGCATTGCTGTCAATGCATTGGCTATTCTAACTCATCTAACCCTCATAGCAATTCTGCAAGATGATGTCATCATTGTTTTCATTTAATAGATGAGGAAATTGAGGTGAAGCAATATTATATAACTTGGCAAGTGTTACATGCTATAAAGAAGTTGAAAATCGAGACGGTGGGAGATGAACTATTTGACTTAAAGCCATAGAGTAAATCCAAGTCAGGTCCTGGGCTATAATTCAGTTGAAGTCTCCTGACTCCCAGCACAAGTCTCCGTTTATTAAATTGTGAAGTTTTTTTTTGTTTTTTCCTTAATAATGAATGGGACTAGGAGTGATTTCAACACTCCATCTAAGACTCCTACTTGCTTATTCTGAGAAAGTAATCAACTTCAAGTCAAGCTTTGTTTTTTTTTTAAAGAGCCTTGAAAGTATTCATAAGAGTTTTATGAAACTTTAAGCAAAGAACTGTTTGTACAATACCATTTTAAAATAATTTTCTGACTGGAGCTAATATAAATGTATGTTTACTGTTGACTTTAGGAAGGCTTTCATATGAATATTGGTTTTTGAAGTTTATTTTTAAAAATTCATTCATTTATCTAAAGTGTATGTTTTGCATTAATATATCAGAATCAAAGTTCATTAAATAATGTTTTTATTAGGAAAAGTTTTTTTATGTAAAACATCTAACATGTAATTTAAGAGAAATACTTAAGCTAATTTTTAAAATCTTCTCCAAGTATGTTAATTTTCCAAATGATTTTCAGGAAATCAGCAGGGCTGATTACCTGAGCCCTTAGACAAAAGTGGATGGTCTCTTCAATACTTTTGACCTTTTCTCTTCACCTTGTCTGTTTTTCCCTCAGTCCCTGGATTACTATGTTTGTCCTTTAACTGCTTGAAATGCCTTCTCCTATACCTTTAGCAGGCACTGAAAGTTCACTATTTTCTGTCTTATTTTCTTAAATTCTATGTCTCTTAGAGTGTTTGAGGAGATAACTACATAAATGCATCAGGAATAATGGGTGCGTTAGTTTCCTAGAAATGCCATAACAAAGTACCCAAAACTGGGTGGTTTCAACAATACAAATGTATTTATTCTCTCACAGTCCAGGAAGCTGGAAGTCCAAAGTCAAGGTGTCAGCAGGGCTGTGCTCCTCCGAGGGTTCTAGGGGAAGAATACTTCCTTGTCTCTTTCAGCGTCTAGTGGCTCTTGGCAATTGTTTGCATTTCTTAGCTTGTAACTGCATCACTCCAATCTTTGTCTCTGCCATCACAGGGACTTGTCCCCTATAATTCCTTTATGTCTCCGTGTCTGCATCTCCCTCTCCGTTCTCTTATAAAAACACCAGTCATTGGATTTAGGACCCATTTTAATCCAGTAAAACCTCATCTTAACTAATTACCTCTGCAAAGACCCAACTTCCAAAAAAGATCACATTCAGAGGTTCTGGTGAACAGGAATTTGGGGAGACACTCTTCCGCCCAGTACAATGGGTTAATATGAGAAGGCAGGAGGGAAAGCTTGATCATTTGGACAAATGTTGGTTTATTTCAGGAGAAGTTGTAAGGTTCCATCTGGCTAGAATTGCTACATCTTCTATTTTGTCATAGTTTTAGCTTTACTTTATAGCTGACTGGAAAAGTCCAGTGACTTCCTTAGGTCTGACTCTATCTCCAAAAAGCCACGCTGACAGATGCCCATTTTACCTGATACAAGATGGAGTATTACCATTGGTCAGGTGAATTCATCAGCTTCACTAATCATCTTCCTGAAGAGCAAACAGAATTAAGCATATCTTGAAAAAAAATTGCCAAAAAGAAGAACAGCAAGCAAATTGAGCATAGTGAAAAGACTTGGGGCTATAGCGTCAGACAAAACTAGGTTCAATTTTCGTGCTGCCATGTACTAGTTTACTAATCACAGGATTGTTAATCATGCTCTCTCAGCAGCAGTTTTGGGGTAATTAAATCTACATCAAAAGTTATCTTTAGGATTAAAGAAAGACACAGTGGATATTCAAAAAATATGTTTTCTACATTAATGATGATAATACAGCTGCAAAAAAGGAGTAAGATGGCTGCAAAAAGAGATGGCATCTAAAATACCTTTCTATCTTTACATATTTTTGAGGAAATTTGATCCCATACTCTGCATTCAAGGGGGAAGATGGTGGACTACCTTCAACTGCTGAAACAAGATGTCAGTACTGACGGAGGTGGCCAAACCCCCAGACTCCTCATCCCCTGTGAGCTGTGACTCAGTGGACCTTCACCCTAGCTGTGGCAAAGCGTGGTGTTGGGCCTGCAAGTTCCTGGACCAGGCCTAGCTTTGCCCTCACACGGCACAAATCCCACACTCTGGCCCTCTCTTTTCCCACAACCATTTTGATTTGTAGGCGGGATAATCATAAAGGTTCAAAGGAGATGAGAAATTGCCACTTAGAAGAATAAGGTGATGTATGGAAGGCAGAGAATTTCTAAGTAGCCATCCAACCCAGATGGGCAGGATTCGACCGTCAGGTTGGTTGGTTGGATATTTACCACCAGATGTTAGGTCAGCTTCTTGCTCAGTGCCTCTCAGTCACTTACCTTAGTCCCTGGCTTCCAAAATAGAGGACCTGGGTCATCACTGGAATTTGCCATAGCTTAGGCCTGGGCCTGGCTAAGTCCACAAAAATCTAGTACTGCATCAGAGAAACTTCTGCTAAATAGTTATTCCACACCCAGCTTTGGTTTCTGTAGTTCAGGTCTCTGGTCCTCTGTCATAGGCTCCCTGGTAGATCTCTTGTCTCTCCTGTTTCCGGCCACACGTGACCATCACCACCACCACCACTAGCTTGGCCCACAGGCTCTGGCCCTGACATTGGCTTGCGCTTCAAAGTGCTCAGGCCATGCTGCCTTTTTAACAAATGCTCACTAGGGAGCAGTCCTCTGAAAGGTTTAAAGCCATTGTGTACATTTCTACTAGGTAGACTCATTTAATCTCTAAATAGTAATTTATTACAAAGGCAACATGCATACTTTCACAGGAAGTTCTTATTTGATTATGTTAATTAGACTTTCAGAACAAAACAGGTCACAGTATTTATTTCACACTCATCAGGCCTAGAATATTTTACTGAGATCTGTGGGAAGGTAAAATAGATGTGGCATCTGCTTTGTGGAGGTCAAAATGATACTTTATTTTTCTGGTTTTGAATACCCCTTATCCTTCCATTTTGAAAACAATCAAGAAAAATGTTCTGTCACACAGTTCTCTCTGCTCCCTTTATCTTTCTTTGAAATATTGAGTATTCTTCTGCTAACAGCAAAATATTTTCCAAGCATAACAATAAATTTTTCCTTGCCAAAGGAAAACAAGGCTAACCATTGGAAAAGACCTCAAGACTAAGTTGCAACTAATATAGCCCTAAACCCCTCTTTTCTTAGCATGATCTTTAAGTTTTGAACTTTGAAATGAAAGACCAAAGGGAAATTGTTTTATGTTTTATATAGTATACTAGCCAGTGGTCCTGATAGCATGTTATCTAAGAAAAAGAACTTCTATCACCTTTAAATACTTGAAAATAATTTCCAGCTGTCTCTCTTCCTCTGATAGTCATAAACACAGTCTCTCTCTCTCTCACACACACACACACACACACACACACACAGAGAGACAGAGAGACACACAGAGACAGAGAGACACAGAAAGAGACAGAGACAGACAGAAAGAAAGAGCTTTACCACAATTGATTATGGAAAGAATCACGATTATGGAAAGAAGAAATGCTAGGAGAGCTCAGGCCCATTTATCTCAGTAGATGAACAAGATTGTAACTGCTATTATGCCCTCAGAACTTCATACAGTTCTAGTCCTACAGCACAAAAGAAAGGAAAAGAAGATATGTAAGTACACGTAATGCTCTTGTTAACATGAAAAAATAGTAAGACAGAAAAGATAAAAATACAGTGCCTTGGCAGCTGGAAAGTGCCCAAGCAGAGAGTGTAGAAAAGTGTCCAGTGAAAAACAAGGAACCAGAAAGTAAATAATGAAGAGGGGTGCTTGGATTCAGCTAAGTGGGACAGAAAGGATTTCTTTAGGTTGAGAGAACTGGAGTTGGAAAGTAAGAAGTCTAAGGAAAATGTTCTTTCAAAAACCATGTTAGAATTAAGTGATTATAACTCACTCAAAATATCACAAATATATGTCATGAACATGGAAGTGGTTGGGAGGACAAAGGGTCAAAGGACTTCTTTGCTCTTTGAGTGAGTCTCACATGATTGAAGAGCAGGAACCAAGAACAGAATTGATGATGTTCCAGATGGAAGGAAGGAAGGAAGTTTGTCGCTGAGAGCAAATTGTTCTTTGTCCTTGAGATAAAATGAAAATTTGCACTGCTTGTTAAAAATTGACATGACAGATCCCAGAATGAATGTAAAAATGTTTTTGACAGAAGGAATGGAATTAGAAGGTTCATGACTCCGATAGAACTAGATAGAGCAGATCAGGCATCTCACGTTTGCACTCACAACTCTGACATGTGTTACCCGCCATGGGATACTACATCAAAAATACTTAGTGTATTTTATTCTTAAGTCTGTTTTCCATCACATAATAATCTTATGTTATTGCTTGGGACACATTTGTCCCGAGCTCGCCTCTCAAAGCAGGAGTCCCATTGTGGGGCATACTCACACCAAACCTTCAGTGATTCTGGGAAGAACTTTATGCTTATGCTCTCTTTTCCGCCTTCTTCTCACAGCAAGTCTTAGTTATATTGCCACAAAGCAGTTTATGTGACTTTACTGTATCAAGAATGATCAGTTAACACACTCAAAGTAGGCTACTGTCTCTGTGACCTGACTAATGGACACACCCCACTCTTTTGTACATGCCCATTTGAAACCTATGATCTTCTTCAACCACCATGATGACAGAAAGTCTTGGCGTTGGTTACTCCTTTGGGGAAATGCTTGTAATAAACATTGTAGGATGGATTATTGCTCTAAGCCAAGGTTTCTCAACCTTGACATTGGAGGCACTATTGACATTTGGCACGAAGTATTTCTACTTACTATTTGGGGGGCTGTCCTGTGCATTGCAGGATGGCAACCAGCATCTCTGGCTTCCACCCAATAGGTGCCAGTAGCATAAAATGTCTCCAGACACTGCCAAATGTACCCCGGGGAGAAAAACTGCCCTGGTTGAGAACCACTGCAGCAAACTATTATCTCCCATCAGCTCCTTATAAATTGAAATTGCAGCAGTCTAGCAAGGCATGGAGAGAACGAGAGAACAAGAGGTATCTGAAGCTCAGGAAAATCTGCAGTCCAGGGAGCATCAGAAAATGGCTAGAAAGGGTAGGTCTGAACTGGCTGTCACAGGGCAGGGACTTTGAGAGAGTCACAAGGAGACTGGGTGAGGAAAAGACAGACAGGGATGAGGGGCATAAACACAGGCAACTGAAAGGAAGAAGAAATATTGAGAGCAGCCAGGCGCAGTGGCTCAAGCCTGTAATCCCAGCACGTTGGGAGGCCGAGACGGGCGGATCACGAGGTCAGGAGATCGAGACCATCCTGGCTAACACAGTGAAACCCCGTCTCTACTAAAAAATACAAAAAACTAGCCGGGCGAGGTGGCGGGCGCCTGTAGTCCCAGCTACTCGGGAGGCTGAGGCAGGAGAATGGCGTGAACCCGGGAGGCGGAGCTTGCAGTGAGCCGAGATCGCGCCACTGCACTCCAGCCTGGGCGGCAGAGCGAGACTCCGTCTCAAAAAAAAAAAAAAAAAAAAAAAAAAAAAAAAAAAAAAATATATTGAGAGCAATATGGCTTTCACGATAGGGCTTTCCTAGAAAACCAGAGGGGGAATCCACAACGCGCAGGCAGAAAACCAAGGTTCTGGTTTCAACTTCACTCTCCTATTAGTTTTTAGATCTCTTATCCTTGGCTTCCTTATCTATAAAATGTGGCTGTGTTTCCAGACCCGATTACCTCAGATTGCTGTATTAAGGCAGTACATGGGAACATGCTTTGTAAATGTGTTTATAAAAGTGTCAAGAACTGCTATTTTTGTGCAGTTGTGCACATAAGTCAGATGGCTGAGAGGAAGTAATTCAAAATTATTGAGGTCCTGAGGATAGAGAGTCTGCTCTCGGTCAGAGTGGCCTCATGCAGTTTGTTGAAAATCCGGGTCATGCTTCCTCACCTAACCCTGGATGCCTGGGCATCAGGAGCAGTAACGAAGGGTATCCAGGAGTGTAAAGTAATATCTGAGTAGATGGGAGTGTGAATTTCAACTGTTAGCATCTTTCATACCGAGTAATTTTCATTAATCTCAATTTACACTTGCAGGTTTTCCAAAAGTGGAGATCTCAGTAAATCTTAGCAATAGGCCATGGTACAGTCTGTACTGCTTGAGTTCTATGGTGGAAAGGAGAATACCTGCTTACCAAAAACTTAGAAAAATATTTTAGGTAACCCGGACACAGAATAATCATGGATTTTTTTTTTCTCATATTCCATATGGAGAGCTGATAAAATCGTCCTCAAAGCATTTTTCTTTTAAATTTAAGACTACCTAATAAACAAGACGGGAACAAGTGAAAACACCAGTTTGGAAACTAAAGCAGTAAGATCCCTTGGAAATTCCTGAAAGAAAATTGTTCTGAGGATCAGTTCAAGTTTGAAAGAAAGATTTAGTGCTTATTTTTTTCAACCCTTATAAAAACGAATAAACACATTTGCCCTCTGAAGTAGACTCCAGACTTTTGCACCTGGCCGAAAGGAAGAAACACATCAGCTCAGATCAACCCAGTTTTTACTGGAATACTTGCGGCAGAACTGAGAAGTGCGGGTACAAGCACAATGACTGGATTATTCCCATTTTCTGCTTATTAAAGAAGTCAGGCATTACGTTTTCTCATTTTCAGACTTTCTGTTTACTAAACTACAAATAAAAATGTGCAGATATATGCTTCAGGTTTTGTACTTCTGAAATGTTGTTGGAGATTGCAGTTGCACTGAGTTGGAAATTGAGAACTTAATTATTTTAAAATCTAGTCATGTGAGAGGGAACTATCAACTGCAGACACCAGACTCCTTTGATGTTCCTGGCCTTTGGTGATGAATTCTAACACTCCCCTTTTACAGTTCTCCCTCTCTTAATCCCCTAAAACCAGAGAGCTGAGCCTCTTTGCAAAACATTGTTACTTCAGGCATCTCATGGGGGATGATTAATAAGTAACCACGGTTAAATGATACAAGGAATAAAATAGCTAGTTGCCAGAAAGACAAAGGTGACCTGGAGAACATCAGAAGGTTTTGAGGAAAATAAGAGCTCTAAACAGATGTCATACATGTGCTTTGTTTCTGTCAAATGCTAGAATCTCAATCAATGCATCCCCAGAACAGTTCAGAGAGTAAAGCAGTGTTAGCATCTAATGGTGAGGCTTATTGCAAAATGGGGTGTCCACCCTCAAAGTTAGTGGGTTTTTTATCACAAAATAATTTCTAATAAGAAGAATGATTTCTGCTATGTTAAGGAAACTTGCAAAATAGACGGGTAAGCCCTCACAACTCCTACTTACCTGGAAATTATATGATTTATATGTGTTGTTGGATTATCAGAACTTTTTGAGACAAACACTGAAACCATGTTTTAAAAACAGGCAGGTTCATTTTGTAGACTACAACATGGATGAATCTTGAGGACATCATGCTAAGTGAAATAAGCCAGTCACAAAAAGACAAATACTGTATAAATCCATTGATATGAGGTATCTAAAGCACTCATAGAAACATAAAGTAGAATGGTGGTTGCCAGGGTCTGGTGAAGGGTGAAATGAGTTGCTGCTCAATGGGTATAGAGTTTGAGTTTTGCAAGATGAAAAAGTTCTGGATATCTATTGTACAATAATAGGATTAAACTTAAAACCAATCAGCAGTGCACGTACAAATGGTTAAGATGGTACATTTTATATTTGTGATTCTCAATACAATTGAAATGTTTTAAAGTGTATACTATTTGCTAAATAAAAGAACTTTGTTTGAAAACCCTGGCAAGACGAACTGACTAGAATCATGGAACATAGAGGGTAGAGCTGCGTGAATGTGATTGTAATTAGTAGACTGTTAGTCTTCCAGGCAACCTCACAGATCGTAGAATGAGAATCACTAAGAATCACACTGAGGAGAAAGAACAGCACTTCCTCTGCTCATTGTCTGTGATGTGACCTAGAAAAAGATTTATCATGCAATAATCCAATAGATATTTACGGAACACTTAGGAAGGGGCAATCATTGTGCTAGGTGGGGATTCAGCAATGAATCCATTTCACACCTCAGTCTATTGTAAATTCCCCTGCTGGGGTCTTCAGCAACCTTCTAGTTACTAAATTCACTACAGGCATGTTTTACAGAGCCACATTGATTATTTCATCCACTTAAAACTTTCGTCTTTATTGGCTTACATATCACTCTCCCTGATGTTTTTTTTTTTCCTACTTGAGCTGCTTCCTCTGCCTTCTCCATAAATATTGATTGGTATTCTTCAGGGTTTCTTCTTAGGTCCCCTTTTTCTCAACACATAGTAAATCCTGTCAATGAGTTAACGGCCCCAAATCTTATCTTTAGCTCAACCTTCTTTTTCTGGGTTCCAGAATGCTATATCTTATAAATTACTAGATAGCTTTGTTTGAATGTTCCAAACTCAACATCTTTAAGACTCAACAAATTCTCTTTTCCTGATGTTCTTCTATTTTAAACACTCTATATCAGAAAATGACATTGTCATTAAATTAATTGCCCAAGTCAGAAACTGGAAATTGTTCTGTATTTCTTCCTCTACCCTATCCTCATCTAGAATGAGTCAACATTGTCTGTTCATTTTATTTCTTTAACACTTCTTAAAAATGACCCCTCCTCCCCTTCATCCTTTCTGTCACTTCTTGAGTTCGCATTTGATGGCCTCATCTAAGTTATTTATTTATTTTTTGAGATCAAGCCTCGCTCTGTCGCCCAGGCTGGAGTGCAGTGGTGTGATCTCAGCTGACTGCAAGCTCCCCCTTTCAGGTTCACGCCATTCTCCTGCCTCAGCCTCCCGAGCAGCTGGGACTACAGGCGCCTGCCACCATGCCTGGCTAATTTTTTGTATTTTTAGTAGAGATGGGGTTTCACTGTGTTAGCCAGGATGGTCTGGATCTCCTGACCTCGTGATCTGCCCGCCTCAGCCTCCTAAAGTGCTGGGATTACAGGGGTGAGCCACTGTGCCTGGCTTCTTTGTGCAAAATTCTTTAGTGGCTCCTGATTACCTGTAAGATAAACTCTTTATAAATTTTCAGTGTCTTTTGGATTTTCCCTTGGCCCTCTTTTCAAGCACCATCTCCTACTTCTATTACCTTTGCATCCTATTCTTAAGCAAAATTCAGCTCTTTAGTGTGAGAACACATAGGCCTGCTTTTGTTTCTGTACTATTTCCTTTGATTGGAGTATTTTCCTGCAAACTGTCCCATGAGCTCTTTTATAAAAGAGAATGTACTTTTCAGAGCATCATCTTTTTTTTTTGTAGGTGATTCATGACTGTTGTTTTATTATTTTGTTGATTTTAAAAGTACACATGGTCCAGACAGACATCTCACCAAAGATGTACAGATGGGAAATAAGCATATAAAAAGATGCTCAACGTCATAGCTCATTAGGCAATTACAAATTAAAATAACAATGAGATGCCACTACACATCGCATTAGAATGGCTAAAATCCTAAACATGAAATGCTAGAGGAGGATGTGAATAGCCATTCTCATTCATTGTTGGCAGGTCTGAAAAATAGCACAGCCACTTTGGTAGACAGTGTGGCAGTTTCTCACAAAGGTAACCTTACTCTTACCATGTGTAAGAGTAATCCATCAATCACACTCACAGCTATTTACCCAATTGGGTTGCAAACTTAGGTCCACACAAAAACCTGCATATGAATGTTTATAACAGCTTTGTTCATTGCTATAGTTGGATGCTTGTCCCCATCCAAATCTTATGTGGAATTGTATAATGCTAATGGTGTTGGCCGGTGGTGGGAGGTATTTGGGTCATGGGGGCAGATTCCCTATGGCTTGGTGGTATCTTTTTAATAGTGAGTGAGTTCCCGCAAGATCTGGTCATTTAAAAGTATGTGAGACCTCCCGCTCTACTCTTTCTCTCTCTCCTGCTACATGATTGAAAGTTCCCTGAGGCTTCACTAGAAGCTAAACAGATGCTGGCACCATGCTTGCTGTAAAGCCCGAAGAACTGTGCACCAATAAATCCTCTTTTCTTTATAAATTACCCAGTCTCAGGTATTTCTTTATAGCAATGCAAGAATGGCCTAATACATTCATAATTGGCAAAACTTGGAAGCAACTGAGGTGTCTTTATATAGGTGAGTAGATAAACTATGGTACATTCACATAGTGGAATATCATTCAGTGATAAACAGAAATAAGATATCAAGCTATGAAAAGACATGGAGAAACTTAAATGCATATTATTATGTGGAAAAAGCTAATCAGAAAAAAAGCTACATACTGTATGAATCCACTTATATGATATTCTGAACAAGGCCAAACTTTGGAGACAGTAAAATGGTCAGTGGTTGCCAGGGGTTTTGGGAGAGAGAGGGAGGAGAAGAGAGATGAATAGGTAGAACACAGGAGAACTTTAGGCAGTGAAACTATTTTGTATGATGCTTTAATGCTGGATACATGTAATTTTACATTTGTCAAATTCCACAGAATGTACAAAACAGAGTGAACCCTAATATAAACTGGAAGCTGTAGTTAATAATAAGTTATGAATACTGGCTCATCAACTGTAACAAATGTACTATACTAATGCAAGATGTTGATAATAGGGGAAACGAAGGGGTGGGAGGGCTGATAGGCCATGTGAACGCTCTATACTTTAGGCTCAATTTTTCTGTAAGCCTTAAAACTATTAAAAAGTAAATTTTATTAATGGTGTATTTTAAGAGTACACTTCAAATCCTGAAAACTGGCAAGAAATTAGTGTACTTAACCATATATAGCTACTTTATTAAGAATCTTCTCTTATGTACTAAACACAGATGGTAATAAAATAAAAATGATGTTAGTGAAACACGCACAGACATTTTTTTCTTGGTATTGATTGCTAGTGTCAAGCATTACAGGAAAATAATTGGTGATTCAGAGGACATTTATGGAAATTTTGTGTTTCTGTGGAGTGGGATAGATTCTTAAATGAACCAGCATTGCCATACCACTGGTAGCAGAGAAATAATCTGCTGTTTAAAGACAGGAAAAATATTAGTTAATATCTGTACATCTTCTAAGAAGAAAACACTAATGACCATAGCATTACTTTTGAAAGAACAATATTAATTATAATTGAAAGGACACAAAGATAGATGTGTACCCGCCCCCCACCCGCTACACCCTTGTTCTGCTCTCTAATCTTTGCACATACCAGAGATTTCGTAAGTTCTGTGAGTACCTGGTTTTCTGCACGTACCAGAGATTTTGTTTTGCACATACCAGAGATTTTGTAAGTTCTGAGGCAAGGTCACAAGACGTGTTTAAGTAAGATAAACTCTTGCTGCCATAAACCTGCTCTCCCGCCTCAAAGTTTGAACCAAAATATCAGAAATGGCAGGAACCAATCATAGTTAGCCAAATCGCCTTGTTCAAACACTAGCCAATCATATATCTGATTTGTATAATAACTCTATGCCCACTTTTCTTAGACTATATAACACTGCTCGGAGCTCAGTGAGGGAGCTCTCCTGCCCGTCTCGTTTCACGAGCGAAGGAGAGTTCCAGGTTCGAACCTGTAATAAAGATCCTTGCTGCTTAGCTTTGACTCTGGACTCTGGTGGTCTTCTTCGGGGAATAAACGGTCTGGGCATAACATAATAATGATAATGATAATGATCACAGCAGTCAACATTTGTTGAAAGCCTACTATTTGCCAGGAACTAAGCGTTTTTACTCATGAGGTAGGCATCATCTGTATTATTTCCATTTTCCAGATGAAGGCTCACAAGGTTATGTCTCTTGCTGAAGACCACAGAGCCATTCAATAAGGGTATAATGTAATTAGCCAGGTGTGGTGGCATACACTTTTAATTCCAGCAACTTGGGAGGCTGAGGCAGGAGGATAGTTTCAGCCTGAGAGGTTGAGGCTGCAGAGAGCCATGATGGCACCACTGCACTCCAGCCTAAGCAACAGAGCGAGACTTTGTCTCAAAAAAAAAAAAAAAAAAAAAAACCCAAAAAACAAAAAAACCTTAAAAAAGAGTAGAATGTAAAAGCCTCTGGGAGTATCCTTACTACTGCCTCTTAGCAAATGTCGAAACAGAGAATTCGGAAGAGTGGGAAGATGCTTTACAGTTCCGATTTCTTACTTGACACACCAAACATCTGTCATTTCTTTACGCCTAAAGCTTTTCCTTATTTCAAGGAATTTATGCCGTTTCAGCCAAAAAGAGGGAGCTTTGCTATAGTTATTTAAGTGCCAGATCTTTTGCTTCATCATTTCTACATGAAACCACAGCAAGGGGAAAGCTACGTGAAAACTAAATATCTGATACGCATTCTTGGCCTTGTGTAACATTTTCTCCTTGAATTTAAAGAGAAGGACAATAATATATATTTCTCAGTGAATGTAAGAAGGAGGAAATATCTAAATCTCAGATCGCTTTGTTAGAGATTCACACAAAGCCATCAAATAAACCTGGGACTGCTTTTTACAGAATGGAAGCTTCTTTGCTGGCTTAGACTAAACCCAGGATGATGCTGGGGCAGCGTTTGTGAAAAGGGAATTCAGTATCTTGGTGTTCCTAACATGATAGAGCATAACCAGACTTAACTACTTACAAAGGCCAGTTGGCGCTGCTAGATTGCAGGGCAAACCTTGAAGGAAGGTTAAATGGATGACTCAGAGCCTCTTTCCTTTGTGAGGCCAGTCGCACCAGGGCAGTGGGGTTTCAGTAAATTTTCCCTGTGAATAAAGGTAAAAATGTTCTAACTTCACATTTCTCCATGTTTTATTCTTCCTCAAACACTTTTGTATTTTATCCGCATAACAAATCTGCAATGATGGTAAGGCAGATTATGTTATTCACATTTAACCAAGAGAAAAACAGACCCAACAAGGTCGTCTGGGCTAAATTCAGGGAGTTAATAAGGGGGATGGGCGTGGGGAATTAGAACTAGAACGCTGAATGCTTAGACGGGTACTTTACCCATTACGTGTTAGGTCGAAGCAAATGGAAAAACAGAATGGGACCTCACAGCTCATAATCTCAAGGTCTAATAAGGATACATGAAGTGCGGAAACAAGCAGAAGGAGAAGAGACTATTCCAAACCTCCCAGACTTAACCCGTAGATTCATAGAAGAAATGCCCTGTTTTGGGTTCCTCAGAAATAGACCCTCATACAAGGATTTCAGTTCAAGAAGTTTGATTGGGAGGTGATGATTTCAGGAAAAAACAGTTGCAAAGTGGGAAACTGAGAAAAGAAAGGAGGTCAGTTAATAAAGGGTGCATGACTAACCAGAGCTTAATTCTACTGGGGAACTCTGAGAGTCAGTGTTGAAAATCTGCTTTACAGGTAGCTCGTCCAAGAGGTGAAGGTTAAGATGCTGGAGACAGAAAGTTGGAAATATTTATTTTCAGGTAATGCCACTTCTCCCCGTACCAATTCCCGTCCCATACACAAAGACTCTTGGCTTCCAGACCATCATATGTCTATGCATATATGTGTACGTATGCATGTGTGGATAA
Source organism: Macaca nemestrina (assembly GCF_043159975.1). Taxonomy (NCBI): domain Eukaryota; kingdom Metazoa; phylum Chordata; class Mammalia; order Primates; family Cercopithecidae; genus Macaca; species Macaca nemestrina. The sequence continues at coordinate 126,962,557 of NC_092134.1, read as the reverse complement.
ATATATATAAAATCTCTATCTCTGTGTATAAACACACATTCATATATACATACACACTTCATATACACACACAGATCTATGATATATGTATATATAACATAATACATATATTATCTATATATGTACTATATATGTATACATAAAATTTTCAGTAACATGATGTATAGAGAAGTACTAATTTCTGTGTTTTTGTGTTTATGTAAATTACATGGCAACATGCATGCCATTTGATTTTTTACTTTTCTTTTAATTAACTTTTTAATTTGGAGATTATTATAGATTCATATGCAATAATAAAGAGAGGTCTTATATACACTTTACTCAAATTTCCCCAATGCTAATATCTTCTAAAACTATAGTACAATATCCACACCAATATGGCAATATGTAGTACATTTGATTCACCACAGAGACCTCTCGTGTTGCCTGTTTACAGCCATGCCTCCTTCCCTCGTACTGTCTCCTTCCTTTATCCTCTTTAACAGTTGAAAACTATTTATCTGTTCTCTATTTCTGTTATTTTGTCATTTTAAGAATGTTGCATAGTATGAGCTTACTAAGATTGAATTTTTAAAATCAGTATAATTCTCTGGAAATTCATTCAAGTTGTTGCATGTACCAGTAGTTCATTTATTGTCATGGTTAAGAAACATTCTGTGGCATAATAGAGTTTGTTACATCAAAAGACATCTGGGATTTTTCTCCTTTCTTGCTATTACAAATAAAGCTAATATGACCACTTGTGTGCAGGTTTCTGTGTGAACGTAAGTTTTCATCTCTCTGTGACATATACCAAGGAGTACAAATGCTGGGCTATATGATAGTATCATGTTTAGTTTTTTATTTAACTGCAAACTGTTTTTCAGAGTGGCATTTTCATTTTACACTTACAACAACAATATATAGGTGATCCTGCTTCTTCACGTCCTCACCAATATTTGCTGTTGTCATTATTTTTAATTTTAATCATTCTGATATGTATGCAGTGATGCCTCATTGTGATTTGAATTTGTATTTTACTAATTGCTAATGATTTTGAATATCTTTTCATGTGCTTTTAAATACAGGGCCTTTCCCAGATATGTGACTTGCAAATATTTTCTCCGAGTCTGTAACTTGTCTTTTCTGTCATTTTACAGGATATTCGGAGGATCAAAGATCTTAATTACCATGAGGGCTAATTTATCAGTTTTTCCTCTTAAAAATTATACTTTTGGTGTTGAGTCTAAGAAGAACATTGACTAGTCCTAGGTTCCATGAACTTTCTCTTATGTTCTTTCTATAAATGTTAAAAATTCAGCCAGCTGCAGTGGCTCATGCCTGTATCCCACAGCTTTGGGACACTAAGGTGGGAGAATCACTTGAGGCCATGAGTTCAAGACCAGCCGGGACAAGACAGCAAGAACTCCTCTTTACAAAACATTTTAGCTGGGAGTGGTGGCACATACCTGTAGTCCTAGCTACTTGAGAGGCTAAGGCAGAAGGATGGCTTGAGCCCAGGAGTTTGAGGTTACAGTGAGCCATGATGAAGCCACTGTACTCCAACCTGGGTGACAAAGCAAGACCCTGTCTAAAAATAAACAAATAAATGTCAAAATTTCACATTTTACATTCAGGTTTATGCTTCATTTTTGTGTAAGTTAACTTTGTATAACGTGTGAGATATAGGTCGAGTTGTCTTTATTGTCAACGGATGCCTGGTTTCTTCAGCACCATTTATTGAAAAGGCAATTTTTCCTCCATTGAACATTTTCTCCTTTGTCAGAAATTAATTTGGATATATTTGTGTGGGCCAACTTCTGGATTCTCTATTCTAGTCCATTAATCTTTGTGTCTATTTTGTGCCAAATTATTTTGAAAAATAAAGGTCTAGGGCCTTTCCCTTTTCATATAAATTTTAGAATAGGCTTGTCATATTCTAAATTGTCAACATGAAACTTGCTGATATTTTGATGGAAATTATGATAAACATGTAGATACATTTAGGGAAAATTAATATCTTAATTATGTGTTTTCCAATCCATGAAAATGGTATGTTCTTACCAAGTATTTAAGTTTCCTTTGATTTTTTTCTCAATATTTTATAATTTTCACATACAGATCCCTTACATATTTTGTTACATTTATACCAAAATATTTCACTTTCTTTTAAGAACTTATTAATAGTATTACATATTTTATTTTAGTTTCCACTTGTTCATTGTCGGGTATATAGAAATACACTGAGTTTTGTGCACTAATCATGGATCATAGAGTCTGTGACCCTATTAAACTGCTCTGGTGGAGGTAGTTTTTTTGGAGATTTCTTGGAACTTTGTATATAGACATGATATCATTTGCAAATAGACATGATATCATTTGCAAATAGACATAGATTTATTTATTTTCCAATTTGTATTACTGTTTCTTTTTCATGCTTTGTTACTGCAAAAGCTAAAATTTATAGTACTGTGTTAAATAATAGTGATGGAAATAGATATCCTTGCTTTGTTTCTAATCTTACAGGGAAAGGGTTCAATCTTTTACCATTAAGTGTGATTTTTGCTGTAGATTATTTGTAGATACTCTTTATAAGGTTGGAATAGTTCCCCTCTATTTCTAGTATACTGAGAGTTTTTATCATGTATAGAAGTTAAGGCCGGGCGCGGTGGCTCAAGCCTGTAATCCCAGCACTTTGGGAGGCCGAGACGGGCGGATCACAAGGTCAGGAGATCGAGACCATCCTGGTTAACACGGTGAAACCCCGTCTCTACTAAAAAATACAAAAAAAAAAACTAGCCGGGCGAGGTGGCAGGCGCCTGTAGTCCCAGCTACTCGGGAGGCTGAGCCAGGAGAATGGCGTAAACCCAGGAGGCGGAGCTTGCAGTGAGCTGAGATCCGGCCACTGCACTCCAGCCTGGGCAACAGAGCTAGACTCCGTCTCAAAAAAAAAAAAAAAAAAAAAAAAAAAAGAAGTTAAATGTTGTTTAATGCTCTTTTCTGTGTCCGTTGATACGATTATGTGGTTTTTCTTCTTTAGCCAGTTGTTTTGCTAAATTATGTTAGTTGATTTTTGAATATTGAACATATTTGCATGTGTGGAATAAAGTCCACTTGGTCATGATGTATTATGACATTTGATCCAATTTGTTAAGATTTTATTGAATTCTGCTTTTCACTAGGTTCTGGGTTATGGATATATGGAAGCTATGACCAATAGATTTCATTTTTCCTGTCAGGTGTGGTCTGCTCCAATTATGTAAAGGTAAAGGTGATTTTAGGGGTACTGGAAAGGGTCTTACCGTAATGCTCTCATGCTTTCTGATGACTAAAAAATTTTAAGGAAGAATAAATTATTTTATTCCACAGTCAGAAATAAACAATTTGAAATTTAAAAATCTTTGGGAAAAATAGTATAGTGGCAGGTTTTAACCCTGGGGGAGGTAGTGATACAGACATCTCCAACTTTGGCTACTGTGAACAGCAATGTGCAGAAATATTGGATATTTGCCACTCCCCCTCATCACCTATTATCCCTCTATTTCTCTTCTCCTACTCTTTCTTTTGTTTTACTTTTATTTTAGGTTTAGGTTCAGAGGGTACACGTGGAGGTTTGTTATATGGGTAAATTGCGAGTCATGGGGGCTTGATGTACAGATGATTTAATCACCCAGGTATTAACAGGTTATTTCATCACCCAGGTAATCCACCACCTGATGGATAGCTTTTCATTCCTCACCCATCCCCAACACTCCAGCCTGGCGTTTGTTGTTCCCTGCTTTGCAGGCCCTGGTGTTTATTGTTCCCTGCTTTGTGTCCATGTGTACTAAATGATTAGCTCCCAATTATAAGTGAGAAAATGTGATATTTGGTTTTCTGGTCTTACATTAATTCACTTAGGATAATGGCCTGCAGCTGCATCCATGTTGCTTCCAAGAACATGATCTGGTTCGTTTTCATGGCTGTATAGTATTCCATGACATATGTGTAACACATTTTCTTTATTCAGTCCACCATTGGTGAGCACTGAGGTTGATTCTGTGTCTTTGCTATTGTGAACAGTGCTTCAATCAACAAACATGCGAATGTGTTTTTGTGGTAAAAATCTATTCCTTTGGGTATATACCCAGTAATGGGATTGCTGGGTTGAATGGTAGTTCTAAATTATTTGAGAAATCTCCAAACTGCTTTCCACAGTGGCTGAACTAATTTGTATTCCCACCAGCAGTGTATAATTGTTTCTCCACAATCTTGCCAACACCTGTTATTTTTTGACTTTTTAATGATAGCCATTCTGACTGATGTGAGATGGTATCTCATTGTGGTTTTGATTTGCATTTCTCTAATAATCAGTGATATTAAACTATTTTCATGTGTTTATTGGCTGCATGTATGTTTTCTTTTGAAAAGCACCCATTGATGTCCTTTGACCATTTTTTAATGGACTTGTTTGTTTTTTGCTTGTTAATTTGTGTAAGTTCCTTATAGATTCTGGATATTAGACCTTTGTCAGATGCACAGTTTGTGAATATTTTCTCCCATTCCATAGGTTCTCTGTTTACTCTGGTGATAATTTCTTTTGCTGTGCAGAAGCTCTTTAGTTTAATCAGATCTCATTTGTTAATTTTGGTTTTAGTTGTAATTCCTTTTGGCATTCATCATGAAATCTTTGCTAGGGCCTGTCTCCAGAATGATATTTTCCAGGTTTTCTTCCAGGGTTTTTAAAGCTTGGGGTTTTACATATAAGTCTTAATCCATCTTGAGTTGATTTTTCTATATGGTGAAAGGGTCCAGTTCCAATCTTCTGCATATGGCTAGCCAGTTATCCCAGCACCATTTATTGAATAGGGAGTCCTCTCCCCATTGATTCTTTTTGTCAACTTTATCAAAGATCAGATGGTTATAGGTAAGTGACTTTATTTCTGGGCTTTTTATTCTGTTCCATTGGTCTATATGTTTGTTTTTGTACTAGTATCATACTGTTTTGGTTGCTGTGGCCTCATAATATACTTTGAAGTTGGGTAATGTGATACCTCTGGCTTTGTTCATTTTGTTTAGGATGCTTTGCCTATTCAGACTCTTTTGTGGAATAGCTTTTTAAAAATCCGTGAAAAAATGTCACTGGTCATTTGATAGAAATAACAGTGAATCTGTAAATTGTTGAGGAGTATGGCCATTTTAACAATATTGATTATTCCTATTCATGGGCATGGAATGTTTTTCCATTTGTTTGTGTCATCTCTGATTTTTTTCAGCAGTGTTCATAATTCTCATTGTAGAATTCACCTCCCTATATTCACCTAGCTATATTCCTAGGTGTTTTATTATTTTTTGTGTGTGTGTCTATTGTGGGGATTGCATTCTTAATTTGGCTGTCAGTTTGCATGTGGCTATATAAAAATGCTATTGATTTTTGTACATTGATTTTGTAACTTGAAACTTTGCTGAAGTTGTTTATGAGACCTAGGAGCTTTGGGCTGAAACTATAGGGTTTTCTAGGTACAAAATTATATTGTCTGCAACAGAGATAGTTTGACTTCCTCTCCTCCTAAGCAGATGTCTTTTATTTCTTTTTCTTGCCCAATTGCTCTGGCTAGGACTTCCAGTACTGTGTTGAACAGGAGTGGTAAGAGAGGTTATCCTTGTCTTGTTTCAGTTCTCAAGAGGAATGCTTCGTGCTTTTGCCCATTCAGTATGATGTTGGTTGTGGGTTTGTCATACATGCCTCTTATTATTTTGAGTTATGTTCCTTCAACGCCTAGTTTGTTGAGGTTTCTTTTTTTTTTTTTTTTTTAACATGAAGGAATGTTGAATTTTATCAAAAGCCTTTTCTGTGTCTATTGAGATGATCATATGGTTTTTGCTTTTAGTTCTGTTTATGTGGTGAATCACGCTTATTGATTTGTGTATATTGAACCAACCTTGCATTTCAGGATTAAAGCTTACTTGATCATGGTGGGTTAGCTTTTTGATGTGCTGCTGGATTTGGTTTGCTAGTATTTTGTTGAGGACTTTCGCATATGTGTTCATTAGGGATATTGGCCTAAAGTTTTCTTTGTGTGTGTGTGTGTGTGTGTGTGTGTGTGTGTGTGTGTGTGTCTGCCATGTTCTGATATCAGAATGATGCAGGCTTCATAGAATAAGTTGGGGAGGAGTCCCTCCTCCTCAATTTTTGTAATAGTTTCAGTAGGATTCGTACCAGCTCTTCTTTATATGCATGGCAGAATTTGGCTGTGAATTCTTCTGGTCCAGGGATTTTTATGGTTGGTAGGCTTTTTATTACTGATTCAATCTTGAAACCCATTATTGATCTATTCAGGGTTTCTATTTCTTCCTGTTTAAATCTTGGAAGGTTGTATGTTTCCAGGAATTCATTTCTTCTAGATTTTCTAGTTTGTGTGCATAGAGGTGTTCATAATAGTCTCTGAGGGGTATTTTTTTTTTTTATTTCTGTGGGGTCATTACCAATGACCCCTTTGTCATTTCTGATTGTGTTTATTTGGATTTCTCTTTTTCTTTATTAGTCTCTCTAGCAGTCTATCAATATTATGTATTGTTTCAAGGAACTAACTTTTGTTGATCTTTTATATGGTTTTATATGTCTCAATGTCATTCAGTTCAGCACTGATTTTGATTATTTCTTTTCTTCTGCTACCTTTGGGAATTGATTCACTTTTGTTTTTCTGATTCCTCTAGGTGTTATGTTAGGTTGTTAATTTGAGATCTTTATAACTTTTTGATGTGGTCATCTGGTGCTATAAAGTTTCCTTTTAACATTGCTTTAGCTGTGTCCCAGAGATTCTGGTATGTTATATCTTTGTTTTTATGAGTTTCGAAGAAGTTCTTGATTTCTGCCTTAATTTCATTGTTTACTGAAAAGTCATTCAGAAACACATTGTTTAATTTGCATGTAATTGTATAGTTTTGAGTGATCTTAGTACTGATTTCCATTTTTATCCAATTTTTCTCTCTCCAGACTCCAAGAGTGTGGGTGGTATTATTTCAAATTTTTTGAATTTGTTGAGAATGGTTTTATGGCTGATCATGCAGTTGATTTTAGTGTATATGCCATATGCAGATAGGAATGGGAATAATGTATATTCTGCTGCTAGATGGAGTGTTTTTTTAGATGTCTGTTACGTTCATTTGTTCAAGTGTTGAATTTAGGTCCCAAATACCTTTGTGAATTTTCTGCCTTTGTCTAATACTGTCAGTGGGGTGTTGAAGTGTCCCACTATTACTGTGTGGTTATCTAAGTCTCTTTGTAGGTCTCTAAGAATTTGTTTTATATATCAGGGTGCTCCAGTGTTGGGTGCATATATATTTAGGATAGTTAGGTTTTCTTTTCGAATTGAGTCCTATATCATTATATAATGCCTTTCTTTGTCTTTTCTGATCTTTACTGGTTTAAAGTTTGTCTGTAATTAGAAACGGAGACTCCAGTGTTTTTGTTTTGTTTTCTGTCTACTTGGTAGACTTTTTCTTCATCTCTTTACTTTAAGGCTATGGGTGTCATTGAATGTGAGATGGGTCTCTTGAAGACAGCATACTGTTGGATCTTGCACCTTTATCCAACTTGCTAGTCTGTGCCTTTTAAGTGGGGGCATTTAGCCCATTGACATTCACGGTTAATAGTGATATGTGTAGCTCTGATCCTATTATCATGTTGGTAGCTGGTTGTTATGCAGACTTGATTGTGTAGTTGCTTTATAGCATTTAATGATCTTTTTACTTAAATATATTTTTGTGGTAGCTGGTAATGGTCTTTTGTTCCCATGTTTAACACTCCCTTAATGATCTCTTGTAAGGCAGGTCTGGTAGTAACAGTTTCCATTAGTATTTACTTGTCTGAAAAATATCTTATTTCTTATTTGCTTATGAAGCTTAGTTTGGCTGGATATGAAATTCTTGGTTGGAATTTCTCTTCTTTAAGAATTCTGAATGGAGGCCCTCATTGTCTTCTGGCTTATAGGTTTTTTTGCAGAAATCTCTGCTGCTAATCCGATGAGGTTCCCTTGTAGGTGATTTTCCCCTTCTTGTTAGCTGCCTTTAATATTTTTGTTCTTTTACATTGATCTTGGAAAATCTGATGACTGTATCTTGGAGATGGTTATCTTTTATAGTATCAGACAGGGATTATCTGCATTTCCTGAATTTGAATGTTCATCTCTCTAGTGAGGTTGGGAAAATTCTTGTGAACAATATCCTGTAATATGTTTTCCAAGTTGTTAGTTCTCTCTCCTTTTCTTTCTCTCCAATGTGTCATAGGTTTGTCTCTTTATACAATTGCATATTTCTCAGAGGTTTCATTCATTTTTATTTTTGTCTAAGTTGATTTAAGAACCCATATTTGAGCTGTGGAATTCTTTCCATAGCTTGGCTAGAACTATTCTGCTGTTAATACTTCTGACTGTATTATGAAATCCTTTTAGTACGTTTTCCAGCTGTATCTATCAGTGTGGTTCTTTCTTAAAATGGCTATTTCTTTCAGCTGTTGTATTGTTTTATTGGATTCCTGAGATTCCTCGGATTGGGTTGTGACTTTCTCCTGAGTTTCAATGATCTTCATTTGTATCCAGATTTTGAATTCTATGTCTGTCATTTCTGTCATCTTAGTCATTTCAATCTGGTTATGAACCATTGCTGAGAAACTAGTGCGGTCATTTGGTGGTAAGAAGACACTATGACTTTTTGAGTTATTAGAGTTCTTGCATTGGTTATTTCTCATCTGTGTGAGTAGATATTCCTTTAATCTTTGAAGTTTCTATCCTTTGGAGTTTTTTGCTTTTATGTTCTCTGATGCCCTTGAGGGTTTCACCATGGTATTAGGTGGGTTTGTAACCACCTAGTGGGTTCACTTTGCCCACTGCCTAGACAGTGCCCATTTATCAAGGCAAGGGAATTGCAATGGTGAAAGAGTAACTCACACAGAGCCAGCTGTGTGGGAGACTGAAGTTTTATTATTACTTAAATCAGTCTCTCAGAGCATTCGGGAATCAGAGTTTTTAAAGATAATTTGGTGGGTAGGGGTTTGGGAAGTGGGGAGTGCTGACTGGTCAGGTTGAAGATGGAATCATAGAGGTCAAAGTTATGTTTTTTTTTTTTAATGTCTTCTGTTCCTGGGTGGGTGCTATGGCAGAACTGGTTGGGCCAGATTACTGCTCTGGGTGATCCATTGAGTGCAGGGTCTGCAGAATATCTCAAGCATTGATCTTAGGTTTTACAATAGTGATGTTATCCCCCAGAGCAATTTGGGGAGGTTCAGATTCTTGGAGCCAGAGGCTGCATTACCCCTAAATTATAATTTCTGATCTTATAGCTAATTTGTTAGTCCTGCAAAGGCAGGCTGGACCCCAGGCAAGAAGGGGTCTTTTTGGGAAAGGGCTATTATCAATTTTGTTTCAGAGTCAAACTATGAACTAAATTCCTTCCCAAAGTTAGTTCAGCCTGTGCTCAGAAATGAACAAGGACAGCTAGCTTAAGGGTTAGAAACAAGATAGAACTGGTTAGGTTTGATTTCTTTCACTGTCATAATTTCCTCAGTTACAATTTTGCAAAGGCAGTTTCAATCCCTCTCTTTGGGTTTTATAATCTTAATCTTAATCTATACCTTAATCTTAAAGTGTAGGCTACAAAGATGAGAAAAGGCTATTGATCGCTCTCGCTTCTTCCTGCTGACATGGGACGTAATGGGAATGGGAGTGAACCCCAAGGTGGGAAGAGTGGAACTGCTTTGCAACTGTCTGAGGGTACTCATGCAGGCCTGGCTGTGCTTCCAAGGCTTGCATGGCAAAAGTATTAGTACTCTCAGCTGTAGATTTACTACAATATTTAAGTGAACCACCTACTATAAGATAAATAATGAGTCCTAGGATGAAGAGTACAGTTCTCAACTTAAAAGCAAAGATTAGAAAGAATTAGTTTGAGGACTTTTAACCCACAAATAATTTAGGATTTAGTCCAAACTGTAGACAAAACTTAAGGACAGCTAACAACATGTGTATAATAGGTTTTCTTTTAAAGCATAATTTTTCTCTCTCTAGACCCCATTTGTATAAAGAACAAATCATGATAGAACTGATTTGTTTAAAAAATAAACTTTTGTCTTACTGTAGTTGGCCTGATTATTTGCATAAAGTATAGCAATAATACTTATTTTTCACTTAGGCTCTTTTTTTGTTGTTTAAATTGGTTTTGATGGAACTTTGTTCCATGAGGAATCCCAGAGAAGACTTTTTAAAAGCCGAGCCCAGCCACGGTTTTGTACCCTCAAACACCTATGAGTTGGGTAAATTCCTGTCCTCTCAAGGTCCTAAGATAACTTGGAGCTCCTGAACCTGTTAGAAAGTGACATTATTTACTTACCACAGGTCAGGAACCTTGTACAGGGACTCTGTGTAGACAAGGTATGGGGCCAGATTCCCCAAGGGACTTTTATTGCCTCTATAAGTCATCTTTGATTCTTCAAAGGAAGCATGCCATTCCAGTCAAAGCCTTGGTAAAATAACCAATTTTTCCAATTGTGCCCTGTACAAAAGAAAACAGATTCTTATTGCACTTATGCAATTAACTATATTGCCATAAATTGAGAATACTTACAAATGTTTTCCAAATTCTGGAGAAATCAGGTAGAGAGAAACAAATGTGCTCCAAATTTTTTCACAGGAGTATATTTTACTTATGCATTAAAAGTTGCAAATAGCTGTAAAGAAATAAGTTATCTTGACTCTGAAAACAAAATGATTAGCAATGTTTAACACATCAGCTTTCCATGAGAGTCCTAGAAGTTTCGTTTTTCCCTCTATTCCAACTGCACAATTTTTAAAGTTATCTGTGACCTGCATTCAGAGTCCTATATCTGATTATAAACTGGCTTTTGAAAAGGACCAAAGCAAGACAAAATGTCTGTATATGACAAAAGTGTATAGCCACTATTAAAGCTACAATTGACTAGGAATTTTGACTATTTCTGTGGTATACAACAATTTTACATAATAATTATAAGTATTAATAATGTACACTAAATCATATCAGAATTATAGAAGTTTCCCATAATTTCTGGAACACATGTTCATAACATATTCATACAAATACAGCTCAAAGAAACCAAACACCATTCACTCTTCTATTTGAAAGTTTTTCCTCTATTCTAATGTCACAATCTCCAGAATTATTAATCAGACACCTGCATTTAAGAGCACCTGTTGAATTTTATAGTTGATTACAAAACCATCTGTTAAAGAGGACCAAAATTATACAACCATTATCTGTGGATGACAAAAACATTTTAGGGTAGCTGCAGTTAAGGACACAATTGACAAAGAAATTTGTTACCTCTATAGCACACAGTCATTTAACATAATAATTATAATTATTTTTGATAACATATACTAAGTCATATTAGAATTATGAGTTTTAAATAATTTTACAACATATACCATATAGCCCAAAGAAAGCAAAACACCATTTCATATTTGACAATGCTTCCCGTATAACTTCTATGCCAAAGAAGCCAGATACCATTTTTGGACTTTAGGGGACCTAATACCTAAAATATTAGGTTAGAAAGAGACATAATTTATAATTTGATTTTGGAAAGTTTGTCAAATATCAAAGGTTTAAAACACTGGATATCACAAAATAAAATCCCAGGTCACCATAATTCATTCATTTGGCCAAAATGATAACTCTAAACTTTTTAAAAAAGAAACCTTTACACTGATAGAGCACTTAGCTTTCCAAACAAGACCCAATAAAGATAGTATGAGGCTAACTGAATTTGCCTCTTTTCTCTCCTCCCCACCTTTTTCCTGCCATTTACCCAAAGGGACAAACAAAAACCTTTCTATTATTTTTTAATATTACATAAAAATATCTTCAAAAGATAAACCAAATTTCATGTTTGCATTAGTGCATGTTTCATGCTAAGGCTAGTTTAAAAAAATTATAAATTTACCCAGTTTTAATTAGTTTGACCATAAGGTAAGACTTTTATAAACTTTTTAGAAAACTTTACTATTTTTCCATCAAACAGCAGATTGATTTTCTAAGAAAACCTTGTTGTTCGGACACATGGGCCCAGATTTTGGCCCCACATCAGTATGATTTTAATATTTTATCCTATGGAAAAAAAGCTAAGTAATTTCTTTCAAATCTTAGACAACTTGTTTATACCCACAGAATCTTTACAAGATCAACCCGTTACAAACCCTTCTCACTTTGCTTAAACCTTCGGTTTTGTCCCGTTACTCTTTTAGTTTAAGACAATTTGTAAAACCCTCTGAACTAGACAAAATTATGTTTCCTTTAACAAAAGCCATATTCCCATGCCTTCTGATAATCTTTTACCAAAAACACATTCCCTACACACATGGTGTGTAAAACTGTTTCTCCAGTGGTCTTAATTTCATGTTACAATGTTAGCTCTTAGCAACTTTTATTTTTAGTGAAAAACCTGAAAAGTAAGCAATTTTAATTATATACTGGGGGTGGAGGCTAAGACATTAGACAGAAGTGAAGATAAGGTCTGACTTTTTTCAGCAGGTAAATTGAGCAATATTCAAAAGTCAAGGAAACAGTTTGACCTTAAAGCATTTAGCAAATCTGATATCTGACCTTAATTTAGACCAAATATCTACATTTTCAAGATATAATTTTACCAATAATCTTAAAAACAATCTTTATTTCTAAAAGATTGCTGAAGTCATGTGAACTAAAGGCATTAAAGTTTCTATTTTTTCTGGCAAAATATTTGATTTAAGCACTTATTTTTCTAAGCCAATCAGAGCTTTTTTTATATAAACATACAACACATAACATATATAAATACACACACAGAAAATTCAGCACCTGTAAGATTTTTTATTTGCCAGGTTTTTAACTGGATTACTGGCTTCAGGGTGGAGCCCTTGGAGGGACAGGGGCAGGAAAGTATACATTCTTTTCGGGAGGCCAATAAGCATGCAGAGGTGAAGGCAAAGACAGATCCCCAAAATTAAGGGTGCCATTTTATGCTGGATCCTGGATCCCCAAAAGGAGGGAAATACTATGGGAGGAGACCGTGCCGCGCTTCGGTTCCCGGAACCAAGCCTGGTCCGGCTGCGTTTTCCTGAGACCCAATAACGAGAAGCAAACAAACTAAGAAAGAAGGGAACGTATTGCCGTAACCAGATACAGGGAGGAGGTCGGAGATAACTCCACCAGACCAACTCAAAGTGTTACAATTTTCTTAGTGCTTTTATAGGTTGGTGTTACGTGTCTACATGCAATATAGCATTTGCCTAAGTCTATTGGTAACTAATTCTGTTTCAACTAGAAGATCAGAGGCAAAAAATGCTTGCTAAGTCTGATTAAAAGGGCCCCAGTGCCTTCAAGGCCTGTCTACTGTGGTACGGAGTGATTTTTTCTACCTCATCTCCTTTACAGCTTGGTCCGGAGAGCTGCCTTAGACTCTCCAACGAATCTACTCAAACAGCTGCCTCTGTTACCTTGACTTGTCTCAGATTCCGTCGACCTGAAATGAGTCCTGGCACTAGGAAGGTAAGACTGTCTCTACTATTTTGTTTGCTCCAGGTTAGGGAGAAGCCTGTGCAAGGCTCCTGCTGACCATATGTTTCATTTCTAGCTCTGATGTCTGGGCACTGACTTCCCCAGGTTTAACTATTTGCTCAAATGTTAAGGCAGTGCTGTGAAAATCTGTCTGTGTAACTGGAGTGCTCTGCAGGCCTGTCTGTGTGACTGCCATGCAGGCCCGTCTGTGTGATTGTCAGGGAGACTTGGCCTGCCACGCTTCTAACCCACATTTTATTGCAAAGCAACCCAAAGCCAATCAGCCCGTTTTGTAATCAGCCCATCCCCCATGAGAGTCTCATCTCTCAGTGGGGGACGGGGATGTTTCCGTATCTTCCAGGTGGCCAAGAGTGTGTTTCTCTGAGCCAAGTGTGCAAAGAGTCAAGTATCCCTCCAAAAATACTATTAGCCATCCCTTAAGGTGTATTTCCTACCTAGTTATTGTCATGCACGTCCGTGTGAAGAGAACCCCAAACAGGCTTTGTGTGAGCAATAAAGCTTTTTAATCACCTGGGTGCAGGCGGGCTGAGTCCAAAATGAGAGTCAGTGAAGGGAGATAAGGGTGGGGCCGTTTTATAGGATTTAGGTAGGTAAAGGAAAATTCCAGTCAAAGGGGGGTTGTTCTCTGGCGGGCAGGAGTGGGGGTCACAAGGTGCTCAGTAGGGGAGCTTTTTGAGCCAGGATGAGCCAGGAAAAGGAATTTCACAAGATAATATCATCACTTAAGGCAAGGACCGGCCCTTTTCACTTATTTTGTGGTGGAATGTCATCAGTTAAGGCGAGGCAGGGCATTTGCACTTCTTTTGTGATTCTTCAGTTACTTCGGGCCATCTGGGCATATACGTGCAAGTCACAGGGGATGCGATGGCTTGGCTTGGGCTCAGAGGCCTGACAGTTATAACACACCAAAGCACTCTCATAATGCCAAGTAATTTCTGATACCTCCAAAACTCAAACCATCAGATAACACAATGCAAAACAGAACAGAGCCTTTGATTTCGAGAAGGATCTATCCACTTTTTATTCCTGGGTTTCATCAAGAAAACAGAAGATTTTGGTTTTTTTTCCCTTTTTTTCCCCAAACTGGGTCTGTGGCACCTCCTCTGTTTTTCCCAAGAAGTCCCAGGCTACCAGAAGTTATCTTAGGGACTCTCATAAGTGCATCAAGAGTGGCAAGATGAAAAATGGAGAAAAATAATACAGTTGACTGAGAAGAAAAAACCTTTTTCAGAAAAACAAGATCCAAGAAGAGAAAAGCACAAAAGTCTTTTAAATGTATCCATAGCTTGTTTATTCACTTTTAATTAAGCTGACTTTTAACCATAGTGCTCTTAAAAACATCTTTTAAATTTCTTATTAGCCAACTTTAGCCACGCTGCAAATATTTCCGGCTTTTGAACTTTAGCAAAGGTAACGTCTCAGGTGCTACAAAAACATGGTAAACAGTTTCTTTTTACAGGATTTAGAATTTCCCCAAGGTAGTTCAGAGAAAGGACAATTCAACGGAGGAAATCAGAAGCTATCCGTTGCGGGGTGGGGAACCTCAATGAATGGCAAAGTTATGCACATAACAAACCAGAAAGGAATTATTCTGGAAGTCACTCATAGGTGGGAACTGAACAATGAGATCACTTGGACTTGGGAAGGGGAACATCACACACTGGGGCCTATCATGGGGAGGGGGGCGGGGGGAGGGATTGCACTGGGAGTTATACCTGATGTAAATGACGAGTTGATGGGTGCTGACGAGTTGATGGGTGCTGCACACCAACATGGCACAAGTATACATATGTAACAAACCTGCACGTTATGCACATGTACCCTAGAACTTAAAGTATAATAATAATAATAATAAAAAGAAAGAAAATGCTACTTATAATGACAAAAAAAAAAAAAAAAATAGAACCCAGGCTGTTATTGTCAAAAGGCAAAGCCTTAGCTACTGAGTTACAGCATTGAGCAGCTTCTATTGCTCTTCCCAGAAGACGCCTAGAGAAGCCAAATTCAAGCTTGCAAAAAGTTTTTAACTGCTCAGGATAATTTTGAGGACTATGACACGGACCTGAAAATTCCTGTCCTCTGGATAGTAGAAACCAACAGAAAGTATCCCCACATGGTCACAAGCTTAAGCTCTTAAGGACACAAAACAAGACAGACAGATTTCTTACAGTACTGGTTTCAGAGACCCCTAGCAAAGTTTGTAACTGACCAGACTGCTAAGCTGGCTTGAAAAGCAGGCTTATAGGGGTCCTAAACCCATGTTCTATCCTGTGACACCCTTCTCTCCATTACAGAACACAGAAAGACAAATTCCTAGCACAAAATACACCAGATTTGCTATAGCCTAAGACCAGTATCACAAATCCTTTTTTCTAGTAATCAAACCCTCGCAAAGAGATGAATAGTGATGTTTACTGTTTACACAGATGGAGAAAGAGAGAGACCAGAAACCCAGCTGGTAAGAATTTCTTACCCTTTTTGCTGGCAGGCTAGGTTTCCAGTTCTCTTTCTCTGCAGCTTCCAGAAGAACGGAGTGGCTTCTGATGACCCGGCTCACCTGTGCCATAGCTGTGGGGTTCAAGCCACTTTACAAGAGGAAATCACCCTTTTCTGGTTTACGGAACCATAGGCAAGATTCTTACTTTGCAAGATGCTGCCCAATGGGCTGCATGGGGAACCGAATTAATATTTTCCATCCCAGCAAAATACACATAGCAAAACAGACGCTAGTCACCTCATTCAGCACCCAGTATCAGCCTGGCAAAGCTCAAACCTTTTCCCGTTGGTCCCCGTTGTCTTTGATCCGCTCCAGGTGGGGAGAGACAAACTTGGAACGTTAATTCACAATGGGGCCTCTGGGCAAGGCGAAGAGCAGACAGTCACCTCGAGACAGGCCTTTGAGCTTTCTTCAGGGCTCACCGAATGTAACCAGACGAACAAGGAGGGTTTTCTGAGTTAGGCCTGCTGGACTTCAGCAGTTCCTTCTCAGATCCCCTCCACATATGCAAACACACACAAAAATGAGACAGAAGGCCTTCCAAATCAAATGATCCCTAACCAAGAACTCCAAGAGCATCCCTTCCAAACTGTCCTCCTATTCTCCATCTGAGAAGCCTCCTCAAAATCTTCCTGATTGAGACGTCTGTGGAACCAAGACTCTTCCTACTAGTTAGAAAGAGCCAACTGAGACCCCCCCAGGAGACAAACAGGCAACCCGCAATGGGACTACAGACACAGATACCGGATGGTGGAGCTACAAACAGACACCCCACAGTGGCGCTACAGACACCCCACCACAGGGCTACAGAACTGGTCGGGAGAAGGAAGGAGGCGTTGGCAGTGCCGAGGATACTCATCAATCCAGACACCCGGCAATGGGGCTACAGACAGACACCACACAATAGGGCTACAGGCAGACACTCTATGATAGGCCTATAGTTAGAAGATTTCAAGGAGCAAGGGCTCAGCTAAGCAGCCTGGCTGCATTCTGTAATCCTGGGTGGCTAGTACCAGGCCCACAGCTTTGCTTTCTGGCCCCTCAAGGTTAAGCACTTGCTACACTGGAGGTGCGAGGTGATTCCAGAGTGTTGGCAGTAACACTGTAATGGAGGATACCGGCCAAAGCACTTCATTAGGTGGTGGCAGAGGGGTTTGCCCTCATACACATGTGCACTGGTCAGGGCAAGGTAGTGACAAATGCTCACACAGGTGAGTGCCAGCCAAACGGTAGGGTGAGGCTGTGGGTGTGTCAGGGAAGGGTGTGAACAGGCTGCAGTGGGAGGAGGCTGTGGTTGCATGGGTATGTGTTGGCTGGGATGCATCTGCTGGATCTCTCCAACAGTTAGGCGAGGTCTGGTGGTAAAAGACCTATGGCAACAGCCACCAGGAACGCCAGTGGGCATCTGAGACTGGGCTGCAAGCAGATGCAACCAGGCAGGGACCCCAGATGAGGGTGTAGAGAGGGAGGTGCTCATGTCAGACTGGCCCTGTCCAATGGGCAAGAGTGCCCTGCTCTGTCAAAGTTTGACAGTCAGCAAAGGCTAGAGCCATCTGGAGGAGTGTGGGGAGCCTTTGAGTATGGGCATCCCTGGCCATACTCCACTATAGCTGTTGCCACACCAAACCCTCTGAGCTCTGCACAAGCTGGAGTCCTGTCCCTGCCACCTACACAAACAGTTCTCCCTCTCAGCTCAAATGTCCATGACAGTCTCTTGCAGCTAGGATTCCAGAGGTCTGTGGTAAGAGTGGGCCACTTCTCACCTATTTAAGCATCTGGGGCCAGGAATGAGTCCTCATGCTTAGCAGCCCTATGCAGGATTCCAGCTTCCTCTCCCTTCAGCCCAGGGTCTGTGTCCTCCCTCTATCCACTCTCAATTCCTTCCTTCCAAAGATCTGTTTGGAGGGTGCCAATCTTCTTGGTCTGGTCTCTTGGTGGGAGAAGCTCTTCCCAGGTGCATCTAGTCAGCCATCTTAGCTCCCCACTCCTTCTCTTTCTTAACACACACCACATCAAAGCTCCATTACCAAAACAATCATAAAACTGTTAAAAATTACAAAAAATACTTTTTAAAGTTTTAACATAGATGTGGTAACATATAATAAAATGTATAGATCTGAGTTGTTTTGATAGAAGTGAGATAGTTGGTGAAGAGACTTAAGCCCAACTCATTTTTTCTTGCCAAGAGTTTAAAAACCAGTCTTCTAATCCATGTTCCCCTGGAAAATATGTAGGACGATTGCTTGAGGGGAGAGGAAATCTTCAAGTAAGCCAATTTCTTTTTTGTTAATATCACATAGCTTTGTAAAGTCTGGAGATGAAAGCCTAATCAAAGTTATTGCAAACATTACCCTCTCTTATTACCTTTAGAACCAAAGTAAAATGAAATGATGTGCAAGACTGAAGAAGGAGAATGTCTATGTGGATATGACTTAGATATCACAGTGATCAAAGATAAACTCTAAATCTTAAGTTTTGGCTGCAGACAGGATGTTTACTCTGTGGGCCTGAAGACTCTCCCTTTTCCTAGCATTGTTGTCCATCTGTCCCAATGTGGATCCAGTGAACTTTTCATGCTACCACTGTCTTTTGAAGAATATATTTTGAAGGGTTGGAGTTAAAGTTTTAGTACTCGTCTCTACATAAATATATGTGATACATAAGACCAAAAAATTGAACTGACCATAGTAAAAATAGAAGTTGTGTTAAGGTGCTGGGGTTATGGGGTTTTATTTTTCCATGAATTTAGACAGTATTCAAATTTAGAGTTTAGTAAACTGTATACTCTATAGCCTTGATAGAAAAAAATGTAACTGGAGTTTCAGTTAGCCTAATTTGCCCTTCCCCAGAGAGAACATGACAATGAAAGACCAGTTACGGCACAGTAGAAAGAATCCTATATTGAGGCAGGATGTTTATTTTCTATCTGTGGTCTTGGAATTATTAACAATGTAATTTTGAACAAATCACTTCATATCTCTAGCCACAATTTTCTGCAGAACAGAGCTAATGTTTTCCTCAGAAGGGCACATTTTTAGGTGTTTCAAAGATACATCTGCATCTGTCATGTTACAGGAGAGCAATTTCCTGTATGTAACTAAACAGTTATTTACACCTGATAGAATTTACACATGATAGATAGTGCATGTGAATCACCCAAGGATCTTATTAAAATGAAGACTAATTCAGTAGACCTAGGGTGGGGATGGAGACTCCACATTTCTAAAGAGCTTCCAGTGAATGAGGATGCTGTGGGTCCAAGCACCACTCTTTAAATGGTAAGCGTGTAGACCTCCTGTGCAACTTCCTCTTGGAGAGATCAAGTCACAGACACCATCAAGAATGTTCTTTCTAGGAAAAGGGAAAGAAAAATTCAGCTTGGAAACTAAGTTTGTATTTCAAATGGCAAAAGAAACACATAAATTATTTTGGGCAGGATTGAAATATAAATGGTTGAATTTGTAATTAAAATGTCAACTCTAAGAAGGCACTAAAAGAATGAAGGCAGTTGATCAAATACCATTCCTTATTTTTAATGAGATATGCTGGGAGGTAAAGGCAGAGGTTGTGGTTTGTTTTGTGCGTCTATGCAAAGGGCAACTTGATTATTATCTTGTAATAATTGAGAATCACTTCAGACAATGGTTGGGTTAATAAAATTCTTTTTTTATTGGAAGGTTTCCTCAGCAATGAAAACTTCCATTTTTAATCATTCAAATTTGTACTTCTTATAAATATGGAAATTGGACTAGGAAATATTTCTTTTTTTTTTTTTTTTTGAGACTGAGTTTCACTCTTGTTGCCTAGGCTGGAGTGCAATGGCACGATCTTGGCTCACCACAACATCTGCCTTCCGGGTTCAAGCAATTCTCCTGCCTCAGCCTCCCAAGTAACTGGTACTACAGGCATGTGCCACCATGCCCGGCTAAATGTTTGTAATTTTAGTAGAGACAGGGTTTCTCCATGTTGGTCAGGCTGGTCTCGAACTCCCAACCTCAGGAGATCTGCCTACCTCGGCCTCCCAAAGTGCTGGGATTATAGGCGTGAGCCACCACCACACCCGGCTGGATATATTTCTTTGTGTAGGGGGAGAGGGCATAAAGAGAAATTGATTAATGGGTACAAATATATGGTTTGATAGAGAAAATAAGACCTCAAGTTATATAGATCAGTAGGGGAACTATAGTTTATAGTAATCTATTCACAATAATAATCTTTCACAATAGCTAGAATGAAAGAATCAGAATAGTTTTAGCATAAGGAAAAGACAAATATTGGGCCGGCTGCGGTGGCTCATGCCTGTAATCCCAGCACTTTGGGAGGCCAAAGTGGGCAGATCATGAGGTCAGGAGTTTGAGACCAGTCTGGCAAACATAGTGAAACCTCATCTCTACTGAAAAAATTAGCCGGGTGTGGTGGTGTGCGCCTGTAATCCCAGCTACTTGGGAGGCTGGGGCAGGAGAATCAAGTGAACCCAAGAGGCAGAGGTGGCAGTGAGCTGAGATCTCCCCATTGCACTCCAGGCCAGGTGACAGTGAGAGACTCAGTCTCAAAAAAGAAAAAACAGAAAAAACAAAACAAAACAGAACAAAACAAACCCCAAATATTTAAGGTCATGAATATCCCAAGTATACAAATGGTAGGAATGTACTATTATGCATCAATAAAAAATTAAAATAAACTTCTAATTTTTAAAAATCAGTTTACATAAAAAGCAAGCTCATTTGAATGAATTTTTAGGATCCAGGATCTCATTCTTAACTTTGGATGTTTAAGATGTTGTATTATAAAGGTTAACTATGATATCAATGTTGTTAATTTACACCAAAAAAATAAAACTGTCCATTACAACAGTTGTTTTTTACTTCTAATCAATACATATTTTCATGCAGGCAAACCAGTAATGATGTTATGAGAGAGACATGGTCTCAGAATAGAGGAATTCATTATATGATCTAAATGCTCAATATCATCAAATTCTGACAATTTAATGTTTCAGTCTCCACAATGGAGATGCCTCTGCAATGGGGAAAGTGCGTGCCCCAATCTGTATGAACAGATACCACCATTGTTCAGGATTCTGCCTATAATTACCAAAATGGTACATAACTGCTGAATACCAGCCCAATCTGCAAGGGAGATGGGACACTTGAGTCAATCCGTCAGGATACGCTCATCCTTACACAGCAAATGATGGAGTCATTGTTTTTATTCTATGCTTTTTTCTTGACCACCACAGTCTCTGTTTCTAAACACACACTGAATGCTACTTTTTTCTTCCCTTTGGGACAATAGAATAGAATTAATCATCCTCTTCAAATTGTGGCTAACTCAGGTCATTCTAAGACTTCATGATTATTTGGTGATATTTTATTATTATTTTTTCACCAGCCCCTGTGCCCAGTTCCATTTCCCCATCTCTTTAATAGACACACACTCTAGTATTTGTAATGTATGTTCTTCCAGTCCACTTTCCATATGTGTACTGAGCTTTGAAAAATGTAAGGTGTGATTTTATATACACAGTTTTATATACATATACATTTTATGCCAAAAATAAAAGTTATAATTGCATTCTCTTTCTTACAATTTGTGTGCAAGATTATGTTCTTGATGACCATTAATGTTAGGAAGTCTAGTTCAAAACTTCTGACTTTTACAACAGTGGTTCCTCTCTGTGTATATATTACACATGACATAGCCATTCCACTAGCAATGATCATGTGAGTTATTTCTACCTTGCTACCACAAGCTATACTATGTGAGCATATGGCACACTCAATCTTTTGATAGAACTTTCTGGTATCTATATTCAAGAGTGAAATTGCTAGATTAAAAAGTATAAATATGCACCTAACATTTTCTATTAGGTTTCCAGTATTTTATTGCTCATTTTAGGAGTTCTTTGTGTATTCTCAATATTAGACCTTGTCAGTTATAAAAATTGCAGATACTTTTCTCAGCCTGTCTTCTATTTATTTGTTTTGTCGAGAGGGTCTTTTATTGAAAAACTACTCCATTTTGATGTAGTCAAATGTGTGTATTTCTTTTCACGGCTTGTGTTTTTGGGGTGAGTATGGTTTACAATAATCTATTGTATATTTCAAATTAGCTAGAAAAGAAGAATTTGAGTGATACTATTATAAAGAAAAACAAAACTTTAAGGTGTTGGATATACCAATTCAATCTTTACAAATTATGTGAATGTGTTACATTATCACATGTATCCCCAAACCATATGCATCTATTCTGCATCAATTTTTTTTTTTTTTTTTTTTTGAGACTGAGTCTGGCTCTGTCGCCCAGGCTGGAGTGCAGTGGCCGGATCCCAGCTCACTGCAAGCTCCGCCTGCCGGGTTCACGCCATTCTCCTGCCTCAGCCTCCGGAGTAGCTGGGACTACAGGCGCCCGCCACCTCACCCGGCTAATTTTTTGTATTTTTTAGTAGAGACGGGGTTTCACCGTGTTAGCCAGGATGGTCTCGATCTCCTGACCTCGTGATCCGCCCGTCTCAGCCTCCCAAAGTGCTGGGATTACAGGCTTGAGCCACCGCGCCCGGCTGCATCAATTTTTTTAAAAGGATTTTTTTTCCTGATTACAGTCACAGAGATATCTTGTGTCTTTTTCTTCACTATTTTACATTTACATTTCACTTATAGTTTATTTTAACATATGGTAAGAGGTAGACATCTGGCCTTATTTTTTTTCCACATAATGACCAATTATCCTAACAGCATTTTTATAATTACTTCATTCTCTTCCAAATTGAAGTTACCAAAATATCATATACTAAGTCACATGGCTACAGAAGTCCACTTGTGAATTCTCTTTTTGCTCTACTGGTCTGTTTATCTGATATAATACCATACTGTTTTAATTATATGACTTTGTAATATAGCTTGAGTACAAACCAGAGATGTAATGTCATAAAGATATTAAACTCTTTCTAGTTTAAATACTTAATGTTCTAATAACCATACTGAAACATTTTTTTGAGCCACACAAATTGGTTCTAAAATTTGTATGGAAAAGTAAATTAAGAGTAACCAGAAAAATATTATAGTAGAAAAGAATGAGGGGAATTAGTTCCATAATATGTTAAAACATAATATAAATTCACTATAATCAAAAGATACACTATAATGAATTGTATAATGAATTATATTGTATATAATTATATTGTATATAATTGTATATATTGTATATAATTATATTGTATATAATTAATTGTATAATGAATTATAATGCAAACTAATGGAATAAAGAAATTAAAAATCAATCATAAATATAGTAATTCTGCATATAATAAATTTTAAAACTCATAATAATAAATGAAAAGACAGACTTTTTAATAAGAGGTTGTGATGGCTAATTTTAGGTATCAACTTGACTGGGTTAAGAGATACCTAGGAATCTGGTCAAACATTTTTCCTGGGTATTTCTAGAAGAGATGATCATTTGAATCAGTAGACTGAGTAAAGAAAATCTACCCTCACTAATATAAGCTTGCATCATCCAGTTCACTGAGGGTCCAAACAGAACAAAAAAGTGAAAGAAGAGAGAATGTTAAAAACTGAAGACCTACTGTAACCAGTGAATATTACTATACAGTAAGCTGCTAGAAAAACCTTAACAGAGAAAAGATTTCCTCTACCTGACCTTAGAACAATAGTGACTGTAAATCCCTAGCCATGTGGAAGGAACTAAAGGACTAAAAACTGAGAAAGAATCTTAAATTTCATTTAGTCATTTTATTGTTAGTAAAATTTAAAATAAACTATTACTAGTTTAAAATTACATTTTTACCACGGAATAAAGCACAGAATTAGGTTAATATTGTTAGATATTTAGAATAAGAGAAAAAAGATACAATTATAAAATCAAAGAGGTTAATACTAAATCTGAATGGGAAATATCAGTGGAATTCATATTTTATTCTTTAAAAATATGTATTTCTTAATTCTGGTTGTTAAAAAGGCCTAAAAGCAATGATAACCCAAGCTCAGGGAGCAGGCATAATGCCCAGATTGTGGTTTCTAAGAAAT
Source organism: Macaca nemestrina (assembly GCF_043159975.1). Taxonomy (NCBI): domain Eukaryota; kingdom Metazoa; phylum Chordata; class Mammalia; order Primates; family Cercopithecidae; genus Macaca; species Macaca nemestrina. The sequence goes on along the minus strand of NC_092134.1, from coordinate 126,938,467 downwards.
ATTTCCCACCAAAAGAGCTTTGGGTTCTTTACAGAAATGACAGATTCCAGCTCTGGGGCAAAAAATACACAAAATAAACCTGTCTATCTTATGCCAGAAGACAAGAAAGCTATCAAATTCTTATGGCTTTGCATAAAAAGGATATAGAAACCAACTTGAAGAAGTTCTCACTTGCCAATATAGAAAAGCATTTTAGCAACCCCTGCCAACTTGCCCCATGAAAAGACTGCACCTAATGAAAACATACTGAATATGGAAATATAATTCATTTGTAAGTGAAATAAACCATGAAGACAAAGATGCCAATGAAAATGAAGGCAAAAGAAAAAAAAAAAAAGCTCTCAGTCACAATTGCAGGATGGCAAGCTAACTCTTAATATTGAAAACCAATAATTAAAGGGAAAAAAATAAGTATTTATCTTTCCCAGCTCGAGATGTGTTCCAGGCAATCAAATAGACCAAATGAATGAGGGAGAATTGTCAACCAAACTATTCCATGTAGTAGATGCAGAAGAAATGGTAAAGTTGGAAAAACACAATTTTGTAATTCTGCAATTAAAAGACAAAAACGGACTCAGGCAATGGTTATTATCTTAGTCCATTCAGGCTGTTATAACAAAATATCATATACTGCATAGTGTATGAACACAGAAAAATATTTCTTACAGTTCTGGAGCCTGGGAAATCCAAGATCAAGGCACTGGCAGATTCAGTGTTTAGTGAGGGCCCCCTTCCTGGTTCCTAGAGGTGACTTCTTGCTGCATCTTCACAGGATGGAAAGAGACAAGGCAGCTCTCTGTGGCTTCCTTTATAAGGGCCCTGGTCCCATTCATGAGAGCTCCACTGTCATGAACTACTCACTTCCCAAGAGCCCTATCTCTTAATACCATCCCTATGGTGATTAGATTTCAACATACGAATTTTGGAGGGACATAAACATTCAGACTATAGCATTTATTAATGGTTGGAGATACCATTAGGTAAAAGACTGATAAGAAACTTTACTGATAAGGAAGTTTACCACCTGCACTTACTGACCAGTCTTAGGATTATTAAAAGAAAAAATAAATTGTGTGCCTCCTGATGTAATGCTATATGAATTACATAGCACCACTTAAGAAATTTTCTTGGCCAGCTCTGCCCTGTCACGCCCCCACACCACCCCTGCCAAAAAAAAAAAAAAGTAAAAATAAAAATTTGAACATGAATTGAGTATTTACTTCTAACTTCTACTCTAGTGGACATACGGGGGAAAAGGACATGTTAAAATATCATGAAGAAGCCATCAGCCAAATCTGGAATGTGGGGTATTTTATAAGACAAATGACTGTTTTTCTTAAAATGTCAATGGTATTTTAAAAATAAGGAGTTGGGATTGCTATAAATTAAGAGACTGAAAGGTGACTTAAGAGATAATCAAATCCGTTGAGTGGGCCTCAATTGCATCTCATAAAAACAAACAAACTTTATTTCTAATTTTGGGACAATTGGACATATTTGAAAATAGCTGGCCGGGCGTGGTGGCTCACATCTGTAATCTCAGCACTTTGGGAGGCCGAAGTGGGTAGATCACGAGCAAGAGTTCGAGACCATCCTGGCCAACATCATGAAACTCTGTCTCTACTAAAAATACAAAAATTAGTTGGGCATGGTGGCGGGCGCCTGTAGTCCCAGCTACTCAGGAGGCTGAGGCAGGAGAATCGCTTGAACCCGGGAGGCGGAGGTTGCAGTGAGCTGAGATCACACCACTGCACTCCAACCTGGGTGACAGAGCAAGACTCTGTCTCAAAAAGAAAAAAAAAAAAAAAAGAAAGAAAATAGACAGTGAATTATGATAATAGGGTATTATATAATACACATTAAGAAATTATTGGTATTTTTGTTAGGTATGGTAATAGTGTGTTTTAAGAAAATGTCATTTATGTTACTAATACTCTTATTAATTTTGCGATTCTTTCTAAAGTAGATATAGATCAAATTTCATGGGATCTAGGATTTACTTTAAAAAAACTCGTAATAAAAGGGGTTAATGTAAGGGAGGGGAAACAAATATGGCAAAGTGTTGATAAACGTCAACCTGGGGTGCTTGGACTCTTTATTTTTGTTATACTGTATATTTTCATGTTTGAAATTTTCTTTTTTCTTTCTTTTTTTTTTTTTGAGGCGGAATCTTGCTCTGTCTCCCAGGCTGGAGTGCAGTGGCGCGATCTCGGCTCACTGCAAGCTCCGCCTCCCGGGTTCACGCCATTCTCCTGCCTCAGCCTCCCGAGTAGCTGGGACTACAGGGGCCCGCCACCTCGCCCGGCTAATTTTTTGTATTTTTAGTAGAGACAGGGTTTCACCTTGTTAGCCAGGATGGTCTCAATCTCCTGACCTCGTGATCTGCCCACTTCGGCCTCCCAAAGTGCTGGGATTACAAGCGTGAGCCACTTCGCCCGGCCTGAAATTTTCTTTAAAATAGTTATCACACAGTATGACCCGGCCAGAACACGGGGAGAACTAAGGGAGGCAGGGAAGCTGGAGAGCGGAAGGAGAGTCCTGACCTCAGGTCTAGGATGCTGCCTGTGCAGGTGACCGCTGACCATGCAGGCTACCTATCACAAAAGCAGCCCAGCAACCAGGAGCAGGTTGAAGGGGACCAGCTGCACACGACAGGCAGTGCAACTCAGACTGCCAATGTTCCAGACAAAAATAATCCATGGAAATCAAGCCAAAGCTGGCCTCAACAGACCAGATAATTAGATACAGGAAGAAAATGTTGCCAAGTCCAATACGAAGTTTGGTTCTTGTTTGACCATTTCAGAATAAAAATGAAATCAACATGTAGTGATGTACTCAGTTCATAAGTGAAGCAAATTACAATTGATTCTGGCACTTATTCAATGAGGCAGAAAAGTTTACGATTGCTCTTCCCTTGTAATAATTTCTTATATATTGAAATACATGATAAACGTACTTCTTGACTTTCTACTGAGATTAAAAAGTTAGAATCAGTTTAGCCTTTCTTATTTTTTCCCAATCCTTTTATTATTTTTCTTCTCATTTGGAAATCTCAAAATCTACATTGTAATTGCAGAGTACATCAACATACTATAAAAAGTAAACTTTAAAGGAAAGATGTAGGGACTCAACGAAGAGCAAGAATTCTGCACATTAAACAGTAATCATAGGAGTGGCATGGACTGATGGGGCAGATAATTGGCCTGCAAATAGATAGTGGCTCAAATTACACTGGCATTTTCCACAAAGCAAATTCCCTTTAAAGTAAATATAATATAATATCCTCCATCCAGAGATGGAAATCCTTCCTTCCTTCCTTCCTGATGGAAATCTTTCCTTCCTTCTTTCCTTCCTTCCTTCCTTCCTTCCTGATGGAAATCTTTCCTTCCTTCTTTCCTTCCTTCCTTCCTTCCCTTCCCCTCCCTTCCTTATTTCATTCCTCCCTTTCCCTCTTTCCTTTTCTCTTCTTCCTTTCTTTATTCCATAACACAGTAGACAACTAAAGAAGCATTTGTGTGTGTGTGTAAAGTCCTCATAAGGATCAGCAGGTTGCCAATTAGATTTGCATATGAGACCTACTCCCTACTCCTTCCAAATATAGGCCTTCTGCCTCTCTCTCACCAAGGCATCACTTTTTATCATTTTATTGTCTCAAATCCAAAAACATTGTCTTCCAGTCTTCCATGGGGTATTCAGTTACCCATCTGGATTTCTTTTTCTTACTCCTTTTTAACTTCAACATACTATGACGCCCAATCGAGTAAAGATTCCATGAAGTGTTTAGGTTGAGAGACAATTTTCCAGGTGACTTATTTTTTGCTTAATGGAAATTGAAAGTTCTATATACATTTCTTCTGCTTAAGGATGAGAAATTACATATCAAAGAGAATAAAAATTGCAGAGGGGAATCAAATAATTCCACTGTTCTTATTTTGTTTAGAATTAAAATATATACTATGTTAAATATATGTAGGTGTGTTGGTTAGTCATTAAACCCTCAGTGCTCTATTTACCATGTGTTTATGCAGCTGATGTGATGCAGTTTGGAAAAATGAAATATTAGAAAAATGGATGTCCTTAGTTTGGTTTGTGTAATGTTATACACTAATTTTTGATTTTTATTTCAGTACCTGCATATGGTTTAGAAATTTAGATAGCACTAAAGTCTCATTTTAAACACCCCTCCCCAACTCCCAGCCCCTACACGCAGCAGTTACATGCCCCATCTTCCCACCTCTGAGTCCCCTTGCTTAAGGAATATTATTTTTCAACATTTTCAGCTACTATTCTAGCATTTACTTCCATATATCCAAACAGTATGCTTATTGGCCATTAAATTTTTTTTTTTCAAATTAGGATAATATCTAATGTCTTTCTACTCTGAAGATTTAACCCTTTTACATTATACTCCACTCCAGTGAACTTCCCCTTTATTCCAGTACATATATTTAATAAATTTTGGTTAAATCACTACTAGGTACTTGGTATACTATGATTACATTTTTTTTCTTGCATACCTTTTCATTTCTCCTGGACTTCACCATCTTTTTTTATTTGCATAGTTTTCTATGTATCTAGAAAATTCAGAAGGTGAGGAGGAGCACGGAACATCACTACGCCTCTCAGGAATTGGCTGAGAGTAGTTCTCTAGCTGACATGCGTCTGCGGTCGATGCGGAAACCGCTCCTAGGAGACAGGAGGCCTAGGAGCACTGTGTGCGGTAGTGCTAAAAGACCTTGGGATCTTCCTAGGGTACAGATATACATAACACTGCAGAGAAAGGAAGGCAATGTATGTTGCTTGGAGAGGTTGCATGCTAAAAATGAAAGGAACTCTACTTACAAGAAGCCTCCCCGTGACATGAGAAATATTTTTACCAAATTTATGCCTAGGGTGCCAAGTATGTGGAGCTTAAAGGGTAAGTTGAAATTAAGACCTTGTAAATATGTGGAATCCAGGAGCAAAAAAATAAAAGAAAACAACATAAAATAAAAACGGCTCAGGGAGACTGCAATGCCTTAAATGCTCTAAGAGATAAGGGGATTGGATATAGATAGGTGTTTTCCCCCAAGATAGGGGACACTTGTGATGAGGACAATTTATCTCTCAGTGTGATGGCTGTTGGAAAGGAATTTCAGCTCCCAGATTGTGAGCTTCAGACTACTGCTCACAGACTTAACGGCCTCCTGCTGCCCTGACGCCAAGACATTTTCCCCCCTTATCTCTCGTATTTTATGTCTACTCTTCTTTCCAAGCTAATACGGAGCTTTGACCTTGGTATACTTCTGTAGGTATGGGTTGTCTTGAGGTCTGGATCATAAATTTTACCTAGGAATTTTGCTATAGATACCAAGGATTTGTTTTATGCCTATGAGGCCAGTGATGTGATAACCTCATATCCTATTTCGTCTGACTGGAAAAGAGATACACACATTTTAAAAGTCGAAACAACAACTTTGGAGGTGTCAGTGGAAGACAGCACAAGATGAAACAGCTGCTAAAGAAACCCAGATTAAGGTAATATCCTGTAACTGAGTTGGGCTAAAGAGAAAATTGATTTTGAACTTACATTTTTTAATGCACAAGAAGGCTCTTTATCAAGGGATTTAATTCTTTCTGGTAACTTCATCTTTGGGGATGTATATATTATTAATTTTCTGGGTATTTTACCATTTTGATATATTATGTTTTTGTTTGGGCATCTCTTATAATCTCAGATGAATTATGGTGAATAAAGTTACTGGGCATAAGTTGAAGTGTGAAATAAAGTTGACTTTTTATGTAGACAGCATCACTGACTTAATGAATGTTCTGATCCACACCAAAGCATTTGAAGGTCAATCATTAAAGGGGCCATTTCACAAATTTCAGGAGGATGTATCAGGGCCCCTGGTGGTAGTGCGGCCGGGCATCCTGAAGGACAATTCATTCCTCCACTCATACTTCCAGTTGACCAAAGGCTTGGCTGTAAAGTCTATTGGCTATGACAGAACAAAAATTTGTGGAATATTGATGAGACTGCATGACCCTATATTACTGTTTTGGCCCAGAGACAAGGGTATTTTTATTTTCCATCCTACTTGCGAAATAATCTCATATGTCACATCCTTACTTATTCCTTCCTTCAGAGGAGCAAGAATAGAGTCTGAACATTCTTTCAGTCATGGTTTTTTACTAATGAATGGGGTTACTTTGATTTAAAACTAGAAAAATGGCACCATCTAGTCAGAAATTTAGTTGCCTTACCTTGTTCTTTAAGTCTCCATGAGGAAAGAGAAAAATAAGGGCTTTTCCCGGGAGGCCCAGCTAAGTCTGCTCTCTCAATTACAGCTTCTTAGTATGCAGTTGGGTGAGTAAATCAGATCAGCCTTGCCCAATTTTGAAAACTTCTTCAATTTGTGGTGCGGGAAAAAATGGCCCATCATGTTGTTAAAGTCAGTGTTGTCAAAGGACGCTGCCCTTTAAGACAAAAATCAGCACTTGATTGGCACTTGATGAATAAACCTGACACTTGAGTCTCATTAGCTATCAACTCCTTGTGCCTATTCTCTATTACTTCCGGAAGGGTGATTCTTCCATTCCTTCCTTTTGCAAAGCTTCCCAGTGTGTCGGGTGACTATGAAGTAACTTGAACCATCACGCTTACATCAGCCAACCATATGACCACATTGGTAGATACTTCGGTAGGCCAAGCTGACGAGCATCTGGCAAAGTGGGTCTCGATCCTGGATTGGAATCATCTGGGGCACTTAAAAAATTATACCAGCTGGCTCTACTCCCAAGGGATTTGATTTAACTGGTCTGAGTTGCACTCCCAGGGTTGATGTTTTTATAATGGTCCTAGGAGTTTCTAATATGCAGTCAGAGTTGACACCTAAATATGATTAGAAGCTGAACAACAAGTACACTTACTTCTGAAACAAGCAAGACATTAGGCTTCTAGGTAACACGACACTACTTTAATTAAGCCTTCTTTATTTTTCCCCATTCCTCCAACCCTAGTTTCCTCAGGGAAGAAGAATAATTAATGATAATTATTATCATTAATAATTTACAGACTTTGTCCAAAGGCTGTAAAGGGTAACATCTCTGGTGTTAATCCTCATCACAGCAGTTATATTTTCATCTTATGGAAAAATCAAAGGCTAATGGTATAATAACTTCCCCAAGGTCACACTGGGAAGTGGAAAAATAGGATTAGAATACTGGGCTGTTTGAATTAATCCATTATCTTATTTCAAACTTATTTGGTAAATAGTTTTACAAGTTTACATTTTAACACCGATATATCTTTATTTATTGAAATTCATTGTATTTGCAACTATTTTAAGAGAAAGGAGTAGATGCAATTTGCCTTTACTCCACTATCTTTAGTTATAAGTCAACAGTACAACTCAAAATTTATTATTCCCAGTAACTTCCAAAATGTCAGAGGTGGCGTAGCTTGCTTAGTAGTTAAAAGAGTATTGGACTTGGAGCCAGACCACATCAGTTCAAATCTCACCTCTATAGTCTGTCCAACCTTGAGTTTACCTAACACCTCTGTGCCTCAATGGTTTCCACATTATGTTTAAGTGTTAATGTTATTAATTAATTCTGAATTATCAACTTAAGGTATTGCATACTAAGGTTTTCTCTCTAATCTTCCTATGCTCCTATCTTTTGCTTTACCCCCATTATTTATTTTTATCATCCAGCCAACAGCCCTTCTAGCCTATTAGCCTAAAGTTTCCAAGACTTAAGGTATTGCAGGCTACCAAAATATTTTTACTTTATGGCAGAACACAAACCAAACCTAATTTGACTGCAGGTGTTAAAACTCATGGAACTTGGCAGAATTAACAGATTTTAGCTGTTTGTGGAACAACTTGAATGTCGTGACTCTGCCCCTTGGGTAGGATGGTGGTTTCGTATGCTGGAAACCTGTAAAGATGGCTGCATGCCAATCCTTTGAGTTAGAGACTTTGAAAGTCTCTGCAGAAGCTCTATTGGCCAGTTTTATTCTCCAATAGCTGCTTGAGAATAAGTAAATAAGTGGCTAACATGCTGTGCTAGTTACAAGTACTGTAGCTTGCTTGTTCTGCTGGTTTACAAAGTAAATGTGTGAGTTTAAAACTTGTCACACAGAATGTTGTAAATTACCTTTGAATCTGGACCGTGGTGAGAGAGAACTTTGGCAAGAGTACCAATGTATATCTGCAATTTGTAAAATTCTTCTTACCTACTCTGATGCAACAATGTCATTACTTGGGTTCCTAAGCATTAGTTTAGAATCAATCTTTATATCTTGTGTCAACCTTTTAAAGATTTCACAGTAATTATAGAAATAGAAAGTCATTCAGTATGCTGAGTATCTCTTATCTATACGTTTATGATATCCGTGTTTAAGAAGACAGACAAAAATATCTGGTCAATATGAGTTTACTGTTTAGATTGCAAGATAACGCATAAAATATAGGCAACATATAGGTAGTAAAGGTAATCAATGCTGTAAATTACAAACACAAGACATGTAGTCAGGTAAGACTTCAAGGAAAAGTAATGACTTAAAGGAAAAGCCTTGAAGAATAGGGTTAGTGAGATTACTGTCATGTGGGAATGACATGAACAAAGGTATTGCCACAAGAATAGTTAGGTATGATCACAAACAGGAAGGAAAGGTTTGTGTTCAATATCAGATCCCTTTTAGAAAATATACATTTAGAATTTTGCTTGGCCTTCTGATTAATCTTTTTCACTATACAAAAGCTATTTTTGAAGTAGCTTCTGTAGTGTACTTCTAGAACATATGCCTTATTCTGACTTTTGTCATAGAATGTTGAGGGAACTAGGGAGTACTGATCTCTAGGATCACCCTTTTCTGGCAATGGCAGAAGGTTGAGGATTACCTGTTCACTGGTTCACTGCTTGTTCACCACCAACCTACTGTTGTAGGTGCCATCATGATGCCAGAGAGCTCATTCTCTACACAGCACTGCTTACACCCTTGCTGATAAGCTAAGTTCTCTTGTAGGAAGTCATATATAGCATCTTGATTTTTAGCTCCTTCTATATCTAATAATGGGGTGAAGATGGATGGATAGAAAGACTTAAGATAATCTTTAGATTTCTACAGATGGGCTTTGTTTTCTCCTCCCTCCAAGTAGTAGTAGCAGAGCCTTGATCAGTACAGGCCTTCTTCCAGACCAAAGCATCAAATGACATTATGGTTAAGGGTATAAATTCTGGAGCCAAATTGTCTCTGTTTGATTCCTGGCTCCCCAGTTTCTAGCACTGTTGACTTGGCCAACATATTTAGTTCCTTAGTGCATTGGTAATTTTATCTGTAAAATGGAAATGATAATAAATGTCTACTTTCTTGGATTGTTCTGAGATATTTAAATATTTAATATATGCCTTTTAAAAGTTCCAGGCACAAAGAAAGAACTCGAAGCATTGTATAATTGTATTTATAATTACATATTTTTGTTTACTAATATTTTTTCTGTCACTGAATATTTCCTACTACATAGGATTAATACAATGGCCAAAACTTCAAATGAATCATGACAGGCTTGTACATATTTTCTCATTTAAAAAATCACCCTATTATATTCACCCCTCTATGTACTTGTGGAAGTTTTACATTTCTCTGGATAAACTGTGCCCTTATCGTCAGCTATCATGTAAATGTATACTCTACTATCACAAAGACTTTTCAGCAAGAAATGTTCTATCTTGCTTCCCCAGTTGCTAAGAAGGGAGAAGGAAAACAATTTTCTCTCCTCCCTTTAGCTCCCTTTCACTCCTCTTTACCCCCCTCAACACAGACATATTGGCACTAATTCTTCTTCAGGAGACTAGAATAAGAAAACAGGAACAAGGATTTTTAGTCTTCCACATTAGAACCTTTTGGACACAAGTTTAAACAAATTTGTCATATGTTAGCCACATGTTTAAAAGTCAGCCAAGTCATTAGATGTCTAATATCCAAACATAAGCTGCAGAGTTTAGAACTACAGTACAAAATTCCCTTTTTGTTCAGAGTTGGGCTACACAGTGGAGTTTTAATGTTGTATGATTTAAAGGGAACCTGACAGCCTTCTTTTTCTGTCCAAAGAATATCCTTCTTTACCCTGTGTCTCTTTTACTAAAGTATTTTTGGGGAAAATGATGAAGGCTTGTAGGCTAATGCAAGTTAGATTACTTTCTGTCCAGGGAGGATTAGGAAGTATGAAACTAGCCAGTAAATTGAAATACTTAGTTGAGTAACAGGAAACATGGGGAAAAAACAGGGCCCTTAATTAAACTTTACCCACATGATTCTCTTGCTGAAAGAGTTTCTGTTTTACTTATTTCTAAAATTCTTTGAAGGCAGATTGGTTCTGTCTAGGCCTCCCTATGTTATCAGGTAAGTAATGGTTACCTCTTATAAAATAGAACCGTAAAACCAAAGTCTATTTTAATTTAAGTAAGGACAGAGATATTTGCCTTTGAGAGATGGTCTAATACTCGATGGTTGTGATGTGACATGTAGACAATATTCACTTAGTGGAAAGCAAGAGTAGAATAACTACTCACTGTTTAGTCTTAAGTGTATTTCTTCAAAAGTGATTATCTTAGTTTACATCCCTTGTTGTTGCCAAGAAGTACGAGTACAGAAGGAAATTAACAAAGTATCTGCAAACCCTGTGAGGCCCCATCTCAAATCTAGCTATGAGACACTGACTCAACCAAATATCATTATCCAGAAAATTTTATTTCCACTTATTCCACTTACTCTCATTGCCAATAATAAGAATGGTAACAGACTAAAACTTTTCTTGTTTCCATTTTACCTTTGGAAACCATCTCTATTTTTGTATAACTGTTAGTTTCCAGTGTATTCAGTGGTCTTACCTTTACTACTAACTACTTTTTTTGGACCTTAGGTTTTTTTTTTTTTTTAAGCTTTAAACTAAAGGTGGCTTGATTAGGAAGATAGAGTAATATACTTTTTGAGTCATTATACTCACATGCGGATCATAGCTTTTTAGCCACCTGTTTCCGATCCTTCAGTCACATTGGGAAATGCTACCTTATATAGATGACCGAATCCATTAGGGCTGGTTAGACCAAGGTGTCATAGTTTGGCTTTGCTTTTGGGGCTATGAATTGTTTGTGGAATAGAGCAACTGTAGACCATAAACACTATAGGTTAAAAATTTAATTCAGTGGCCGGGCGCGGTGGCTCAAGCCTGTAATCCCAGCACTTTGGGAGGCTGAGGCGGGCGGATCACAAGGTCAGGAGATCGAGACCACAGTGAAACCCCGTCTCTACTAAAAAAAATACAAAAAATTAGCCGGGCGCCGTGGCGGGTGCCTGTAGTCCCAGCTACTCAGGAGGCTGAGGCAGGAGAATGGCGGGAACCCGGGAGGCGGAGCTTGCAGTGAGCCGAGATCGCGCCACTGCACTCCAGCCTGGGCAACAGCGTGAGACTCCGTCTCAAAGAAAAAAAAATTTAATTCAGTTGTGGATGTGATAAAACATGAAAATAGCAAATCATGGGTCTTGAAGTTTGACCTCAATTCAGATCTTGCCTCATTACTTGTTATATGACTTTGAGCAAGTTATTTAAACTTTGAATGCTAGTTTCTTTTGTTTAAATGAAGATTTGAAAATATTCCTAGCGGGCTAATATAAGAAGGTAACAAAACAAAACACATTTGTAGATAATCAACAAATAGTAGTTGCTAATATTAACATTAGAGATTTCTAAATTTTCTTTAATCCACTTAATATCAATGTCATCCAAAAGACTGCCAGGAAGGCTAAATAGTAGAAAGGAGAGCTTTATTGGTAATACCAGTTTGCAAACTGGGAAGAGACTGTCTCCTGCATGTACCAAAGGTGCTCTCCCTTTGAAGAACGAAAGGGTAGGTTGATTTTTATGCCTCACAGGATCTACATTATACAATAGAATCATACATATTCAGCAAGTTTAGGATGGAAAGCCATACATATTTATGAGGGGAGCTGAGAGCATGTGGAATGGATAAACATATAGGTAACATGCATTCTATGTTCACTTTGGGGTGGGGTTTCATTGTTGGTGCAAAAGTAATTAGGGTTTTTGCCAGTAAACGTAATGGCAAAAACCACAATTACTTTTGTACCAACTTAATAGCATTAAAATGAGGTGGAATTTTGCTCTTTATGTCAAAGATAAGCTATAAGATACAAAGACAGTTTGTGCACAGTTTCTATAAGCCGGCTGAAACTGAATTGAGGTCTAGAAACATCATCAGGAAATAATGTCTGTAGGGCCAGTTCTTTGTCCAATCACAGTTGTAGTGATCTGGGTTAGTAATCAGAGATAGGAAGCGTCTGACAATTTGCCTGATAGCTCCTATTGTTAGAGAGTTTAGCAAGAGTGTGGTTTGTCTGGTAGCCACAGGAGTTTAAAAAGATGCCATGCCAGTTGAGCCCTGAACTCTTGATCTGCAGGTAACTTTTGTTTCCTTAACCTTAGGGTCCCATTTAGTTGATAAAGGGGCATGCATCTGTTTTGGTCTCTCAGATCACAGCACCATCATGATGAGTCTCTACATTGTCTACTTATTTTTATCCATGTACTTGATGGATCAGATCTTTTTGTAGCCTAATAATAGTTGATACCACACAACGTGAGTGGGTCTTAATTAGCCCATAAAGCAAAGCAACATTCCTTAAGACTGTCTGTGAGTATAATGAACCTCTTATGCTGTGAAGATGTTTTCAGTCCTGTTTTGTTTGGGAGAAAAACCTCTACTCATTTTTTAATTACCTGATCACATACCGCAGATTCAAACTAATTTTGTAAGCTTTTTCTGTATGTTATGCTATATTGCCAACACAAAGATATTTAATCTCCAAACAGAATTCTCCAAAACACCTTGCCCTGTAAGACATTCACTGAAGGCATTGTCCCATCTATTTTGGGCATTTTTTGATCCTTTATCTTGTGCTTAATTTAACAAGTTGGTTAATATTTTTGTTGGAACCTTAGGTGGCTTTAGTTTTCTAAATTCACAGGATGTCCCATGACTAGTGTCAGGCCTCGGAGCCCAAGCCAAGCCATCGCATCCCCTGTGACTTGCACATATAAGCCCAGATGGCCTGAAGTAACTGAAGAATCACAAAAGAAGTGCAAATGCCCTGCCTCGTCTTAACTGATGATATTCCACCACAAAAGAAGTGAAAATGGCCGGTCCTTGCCTTAAGCGATGATATTATCTTGTGAAATTCCTTTTCCTGGCTCATCCTGGCTCAAAAAGCTCCCCGACTGAGTACCTTGTGACCCCCACTCCTGCCTGCCAGAGAACAACTCCCCTTTGACTGTAATTTTCCTTTACCTACCCAAATCCTATAAAACGGCCCCACCCTTATCTCCCTTCACTGACTCTCTTTTCAGACTCAGCCCGCCTGCACCCAGGTGATTAAAAAGCTTTATTGCTCACACAAAGCCTGTTTGGTGGTCTCTTCACACGGATGCGCATGACAACTGGCACTGCCATTATTTTGGAAATAAGACATGAGCATCAGTTAGCTGTAATCATGGGGTTAATCACTTGCATTTACTTTAGAAATATTTACTGTAAGAAAGCAAGTGAAGGCCAGGGAAGTGAGCAGTGCTTCAATATATCCACTCTTTCCAGTCTGAAATAGATTCTGTCTCTATCACTGCCTCATGTCCTATCAAAATTATTCAATGTATTTGTCAGAATTTGAATTCAAAAGGAAAATTCTTCATTAAAATAAAATTGGCTAAATTAATTTGAGTGATAAAACTATTTGACAAATTTAATTTAGGTTCCAATGAGCCAGGTTTGGGGGAATTTATTACAACATCTTTAGAATGGCACGTGGCTTGTCACCGGCATTTAAGTATATAAGTCAATATTCCAATTACATTTCAGAGCTATTTGGAAGTAGCTACCATACTACCATAATGAACTATCTTCTATAAGCTATAGATTTGAACCACAGATTTTTAACTTTCAAACAATTTTAAAAACAAAACAATTATTTCTATTTAGAAATTGTTATACTTTGTTGTATAATACATAAGGTGTAAATTTAAAATGAGCAGGTTCGATGAGGACTGATCTCATCCAGTTAGAATAGGACGGATCTTTTCTAATTCTGGTTTTATCTCCAGTTTTTATGTGGAATGTTTCCTTCTAGTTCATTCTGGGTCGGCTGTTCTACTGCAGGGATTTAAATTCTTGATCTTTAGGCTTTCGATATTAAAGGCTTTCAGGTTTGCTGTTTCCCTTGGCAACCAGTTTAATTGAACAAATAAGAGTCCTTTCTGTGATCATAAACTAAAAGGCTGTTTGTAATTTGCCTTTTAAATTTATCCTCTCATCTAAGATCTCTCATATTCTTTCATGCAATAAAAGCAGGAGTAGACACTGTCATATAAGATGTCTCTCTATTTTGAAGCCCTGAGTATGAAATGTTCGGTTTTTTTTTTCCTTGTGAGTTTGTTTCTGTTACTTGACTCAGTAACAAATCATAACATTTGTATTCTGCCTTATAATTTATAAACCACTTTAATATTCTCATATTAACTTTGTAATAAGCCTATGAAGTAACAGAGTCATTTACTGAACCCTTGGCATATAGTAGGTTGTTAAAGATTAACTGAATGGGCCAGGCTCAGTGGCTCATGCCTGTTATCCCACCACTTTGGGAGGCTGAGACGGGTGGATCACCTGAGGTCAGGAGTTCAAGACCAACCTGGCCAACATGGCGAAACTCCATCTCTACTAAAAATACAAAAATTACCTGGGTGTGGTGGCGCATGCCTGTAATCTCAGCTACTTAGGGAGGCTGAGGTAGGAGAATCGCTTGAACCTGGGAGGTGGAGGTTGCAGTGAGCTGAGATCGTGCCATTGCACTCCAGCCTGGGCAACAAGAGAGAAACTCCGTTTCAACAACAACAACAGAAAAAAAGATTAACTGAATGAAATGTAGATATTAGTATCTTATTCTAAAAACAGGTATTTGAAGCTATGATAAGTTGAAATCATTTTCTAAGATCATTGGGTAGAGTCTGGGCTCATTTTCAGCTGTTCTAGATCACAGGGCTAGGTTTTTTTCCTTTATGCTATATCACACTGACCATATTTGAGGTTTCAGTTTTTGCGTTTGTTTTTAAGGTAAAATTTACATAGATTGAAATGTTCGGATATTAATGTACAATTTGAGTTTTGAGAAGTACATTTATCTGTACAGTGAAAACGTCAACCAAGATATCAAATATTTCCATCTTCCCAGCGCCCCTAGGGATATTTCCCATACCCTTTACCCCATGGCAATCACTGTTCTGACTTTTTTTCCTGCCATATGTTAGTTTTGCCGGGTCCAAAATTTCTTATAAATGAAATCATATAGAAGATACTCTTTATGTCCCAGTTATTTCATGTGGCATAATGGCTAAGATCCATCCACATTGTTGTGTGTATAAGTTGTTTATTCCTTTTTATTGCTGAATAATATTTATTATATGAATATATCACAATTTGCTTATCTGTTCTGTTGATAAGCATTTTGGTTTTTTTTTTTTAGCTATTATAAATCCAACTTCTATAAACATTTGTGTACAAGTTTCTTTGTGAATATAAATGTTTATTTTTATTGGAGACTTACTAGATTATAAGGTAGTTGATGGAGAACATAATGTAGCTACCAAGTCTTTTTCTAAAGTGGTTGTACTATTTTATACTCCTACCAATAACATATAAGTATTCTATTTGTTCCACATCCTAGTTAATATTTACTGTTGTTAGTCTTTTACATTTTAGCTATTGTAGTGGATAGACAGTAGATTTCATTATGGTTTAATTTGTGTTTCTTGGTTAATGTGCTGACATTTTTTTCCTGTTCTTATATGCCATTCATGTATTATTGTTAGTGAAGGGTCCAACGTTTTCCCCACATTTATTTAAGATTCTCTTTTTGTGAGTCATGGGCATTCTTCATATATCCTGGATATACATTTTTGTCAGATATGTTTATTGTGAATATGCTCTCTGAGTTGGCAACTTTTCAATTTGTTTTCTTAATGATATCTTGATGAATAGAAATCTCCCTTGATAAGATTTAGTAGAAGGTTTTTAATTTTATTGATCTTTCCAAAGAAACAATTTTGGCTTTAATTTTTATATTATCTGTCTTTTTTATTTTATTGATTTAAGCTCTTTATTCCCTTCCTTCTACTTCCTAGATGAGCAAATTAAACCCAAAGGACTTTGAGAGATCTTGGTTTTTATTCTAATTTAATTCTGTTGTGTTCAGAGAATGCACTCCATGAGAATTCCTTTTAAAATTTACTTAAATTTATTCTATGATATGTGTGGTCCATATTGGTAAATACTTTAATGCACTTAAAAATATAATATGATTATACATAATTATAGTATAATTCAGTTGTTTCATACAGTGAACAATAAATGTGAACTAGGTCAGGATGGTTATGGTGTTTAAATTTTCTCTCTCCCTACTACTTGATTGTGTACAATTGTTTTATTAATTGCTGAGGAAGAGATATGGACATCAGCCTATTTTTGTCTGCCCCTCCCTTCCCAAGGCATTGGAGGGGAATGTGCCAACCGGCAGTTAGAAGAGAAAGATGGCATTGGGGGAAATTTTAGAGAGTCTTCAAACTCTTTTTTATTCTCATGTTCCATATTTCTAATTTTAACCTAAATAATGTGCTTTTACACTGGATTGTAAAAGGCATGTGATTTTAGAGATTTTATTTTGGGATGTACTGTCTTAATGCTGTATTAAAGGGAAACAATGATTAATGTGCATCACCCTATCTTGTTTTTGATGCCAGGGTAGTTGTATGATTTTGTTACTAGCAGTGCTATACCTGAATGTGACTTGGTTACCTTGGAAATGCAGGAACTTATATGAAAGTACTGTAAAATAAAATGAGGATTGGTTCCCAGGAAAAAAAATTGTATATTTTATTTTTGTAGATTTTCTTTAATTCTGTCCATTTATTGCTTCATGTATTTAGAAGATCTGCTGTTAGGCACACACATATTTATAATTCTTATGATTTCAGTTGAATTGACCATTTTATAATTATGAAATAACTTTGTCTTGGGTAATATTCTTCCTTAGTTTACTTCAACTGCTATTAATGTAGGTACTCTAGACTTCTGCTGACACTTTTCATGGTGCCTGCTTTCCATCTACTTACATTCAATTTCTCAGGGTCTTTATATTTAATGTGTGTTTCCTATACACAGCATGTAGTTAAACCTTCCTTAAAATTTTTTATTGATACATAATATTCGTACATATTTATGGCTACATGTGTTATTTTTGTAACATGCGTAGGATGTGTAATGACCAAGTCAGGGTATTTGGAGTATCCATTCCCTTAAGGATTTATCATTTCTATGTGTTGAGAACATTTTAAGTCCTCTTTTCTAGCTATTTAGAAATATACAATACATTGTTAACATACTCACCCTGTTTTGCTATAGAATATTAGAACTTATTCTTCCTGTATAACTGCATGTTTGTACCCATTAACCAACCTCTCTTCATAAACCCCACAAATACATGTTTCCTAGCTTATGGTCTCTATTATTCTATTCTCCACCTCCATGACATTTTAGCTCCCACCTTGACAATCTGCATTATTTATGTTTCTGTGCTTGGTTTATTTTACTTAACATAATGACCTCCAATTCCAACAATGTTGCTACAAGTGACATGATTTTATTATTCTTTTATAGCCAAGTGTTATTTTATTTTATATATATATATATTCCATATTTTCTTTATCAGCTGAATCATTGATGGACACTTAGGTTGATCTCATATCTTTAGTATTATGAATAGTGCTGTAATTAAAAAAAAGTTACAGGTATCCCTTTGATATACTGACTTCTTTTCCAATGGATAAATACTCAGTGGGATGGCTGGACCATGTGGTGGTTCTATTTTTTTGTTTTTTTGCAAAATTGCAATACTATTTTCCATGGTGGCTATACTAATTTACAGTCCTACCAACAGTATATTAAAAGTTTCCTTTTCTCTGCATCCTTACCAGAATTGTTTTTTGACTTTTTAATGATAGCTATTCTAACCGGAGTAAGATGATATCTCATTGTGGTTTTGATTTGCATTTTTCTAGTGATTAGTGATGGTTAGCATATTTTTATATACCTGTTGGTCATTTGTATGTTGTTGTTGTTGTTGTTGTTTTTCTGAGATGGGGTCTCGCTCTGTAGCCAGGCTGGAGTGCAGTGGTGCAATCTCAGCTCACTGCAACCTCTGACTCCCTCCTGGTTCAAGTGATTCTCCTGCCTCAGCCTCCCGAGTAGCTGGGATTAGAGGCATGTGCCACCACACCCAGCTACTGTTTGTATTTTTAGTAGAGATGGTGTTTCACCATGTTGTCCACGATGGTCTCGATCTCCTGACCTCATAATCCACCCGCCTCGGCCTCCTGAAGTGCTGGGATTACAGGCGTGAGTCACTGCACCCGGACTGTATGTTGTCTTTTGAAATACGTCTATTCATGTTTTTTGCCCATTTTTAATGGGACTCTTTGTTGTTGTTGTTGTTGTTTTCTGTTGAGTTCCTTGCATATTCTTGACATTAGTTCCTTGTTGGATGAACTTTATAAATATTATCTCCCATTCAACAGGTTGTCTCTTCACTCTGCTGATTGTTTCCTTTGCTGTGCAAAAGCTTTTTAGTTTAGTATAGTCCCATTTGTCTGTTTTTGCTTTTGTTGCCTGTGCTTTTGAGGACTTAGTTATAAAATCTTTGCCTAACCATTGTCCTGAAGTGCTGAACTATGTTTCCTTCTAGGATTTTTATAGTGTTGGTCTTGCCTTTAAGTCTTTAACCCATCTTGAATTGATCTTTGCATATAGTGAGAGATAGGAATCCAGTTTCATTCTTCTGCATATGGATGTCCAGTTTTCCAAGCAGTGTTCTTTATAGAGGATGTTATTTCTGCTGATGCGTATTCTTGGCACCTTTGTTGAAATTCGTTTAAACACATGGATTTATTTCTGTGTTCTTTATTCTATTTCATTAGTTTATGATTCTGATTTTATACCAACACTCATGTTCTGGTTACTATAGCCCTGTGATGTTTTGAATTTAGGTAGTGTGATGCCTTTGGCTTGGTTATTTTTATTCAGGATTGCCTTGGCTATTTGGGAACTTTTCAGTTCCACACAAATATTAGAATTGTTATTTTTTTATTTCTGTGAAAAATGACTTTGTATTTTGATAAGGATTCCATTGAATCTGTAGATTGCTTTGGGCAATACAATCATTTTAATAACATTAATTCTTCTAATCAATGAGAACTGGATGTATTCCCATTTGGTTTTGTCCTCTTCAATTTCTTTCATCAGTGTTTTGTAATTTTCCTTGTAGAGGTCATTTATCTCTTTGATCAAATTTATTTTTAGATTTTTTTTTTTTTGCAGCAATTGTAAATGGGATTGCCTTCTCGATTTCTCAGCTAGTTCATTATTTGTGTATAGAAATGCTACAGATTTTTGTATGCTGATTTTATATCCTGTAACATTACTGAAATTATGTATAAGTTCTAAGAGAATTTTAGTAGTGTCTTTAGGTTTTTCTAGATATAAGATCATGTCACTTGCTAAGAGAGACACTTTAATTTTCTCTTTTCAAATGTAGCTGCCTTTTATTTATTTTTGTTGTCTGATTGCTCTAGCTAGGACTTCCAGTACTATGTTGAGTAGGAGTAGTGAAAGTGGGAATCCTGGTCTAGTTTCAATTCTCAGAGGAAAGACTTTCAGCTTTCCCCCATTCAGTATGATATTAACTGTGGGTTTGTCATACATGGCCTTTATTATGTTGGGGTATGTTCCGTTTATGTCTAATTTGTTGAGAGTTTGTATCATAAAGAGATGTTGACTATTATCAAGTGCTTTTTCTGCATTTATTGAGATGATCATACGATTGTCATTCATTCTGTTGATGTGATGTATCACGTTTATTAATTTGCATGTGTTGAACTGTCCTTACCTCCCAAGGATAAATCCCACTTGATCACTGTGTATTATATTTTTGATATGTTGTTGGATTCAATTTGCTAGTATTTTATTGAGGATTTTTGTATCTATATTCATCAGAGATATTGGTCTGTAGTTTTCTTTTTTTGTTGTTGCATCTTTGGTTTTGGTATTAGGATAATGCTGGCCTTATGGAATGAGTTAGGAAAAATTCCATTGTCTTCAATTTTTGGGACAGCTTGAGGAGAATCGGTGTTAGTGTTTTGTAAGTTTGATAGAATTCAGCAGCGAAGTCATCTGATTTGGAACATTTCTTTGTTGGGAGATGTTTTATTACTGAATCCACCTAATTACTGATTATTAGTCTCTTCAGGCGTTCTATTTCTTCCTGATTCAATGTTGGTAAGTTGTGTGTGTCCGGGAATTTATCTATTTCCTATAAGTTTCCCAGTTTGTTAGTGTACAGTTGTTCATAATAGCCTCTGATGATTATTTGTAAAATATTTCTTTGGTATCAGTGAGTATGTCTTCTTTTTTGTTTCTGATTTTATTTGGGTCTTTTTTTCCATTTTCCTTGGTTAGCCTTGCTAGTTGTTTACCAATGGTATTTATCTTTCCGAAAAACCAACTTTTCATTTTGTTGATCCTTTTTATTGTTTTTTAAGTCCCTATTTTGTTTAGTTTTGTTCTGATCCTTTTTTTCTTCTACTAATTTTGAATTTGGTTTGTTCTTTTCTTTCTAGTTTCTTTTTTTTTTTTTTTTTTTGAGACGGAGTCTCGCTCTGTCGCCCAGGCTGGAGTGCAGTGGCGCGATCTCGGCTCACTGCAAGCTCCGCCTCCCGGGTTCACGCCATTCTCCTGCCTCAGCCTCCCGAGTAGCTGGGACTACAGGCGCCCACAACCGCGCCCGGCTAATTTTTTGTATTTTTAGTAGAGACGGGGTTTCACCGTGGTCTCGATCTCCTGACCTTGTGATCCGCCCACCTCGGCCTCCCAAAGTGCTGGGATTACAGGCGTGAGCCACCGCGCCCGGCCTCTTTCTAGTTTCTTAAGGTAAATTGTTAGATTGTTCATTTGAACTCTTTCTATATTTTTGATGTAGGTGTTTATTGCTATAACTTCCCTCTTAGCATGTATTTTTGCTGTATCCTATAGGCTTTGGTAGGTTGTGTTTCTATTTTCATTAGTTTCTAGACATTTTTTGATTGCCTTTATAATTTCTACCCTAACTTGATGATCATTCAGGATCATGTTGTTTAATTTTCATGTATTTTTACGGTTTCTAAAGTTCCTTTTCTTATTGATTTCTAGTTTTATTACATTGTGGTTAGAGAAGATAATTGAAATGATTTCAATTTTTAAAAAATTTTTGAGACTTGTTTTGTTTCCTAACATATGGTCAATTTTGGAAAATGTTTCATGTGCTGTCAAGAAAAACGTGTATTCTGTAGCTGCTGAATGAAATATTCTGTAAATGTCTGTTAGGTCCATTTGATTTAAAGTACAGTTTAAACTCAGTGTTTATTTGTTAATTTTCTGTCTAGATTATCTGCCTAATGCTGAGGGTGGATTGTTGAAGTCCCCAGCTATTATTACATTGGAGTCTATTTCTCTCTTTAGGTATAATATTTGCTTTATATATCACAGTTCTCCAATGTTGGTTGCATACATCTTTATAATTATTATATCCCCTTGCTGAATTGATCCCTTTATTATTATAGAATAAACATTGTCTCTTTTTCACTGTCTTTGTCTTAAAGTTTATTTTAATTAAGTATAGTTACTTTTGCTCACATTTTGTTTCTGTTTGCATGGAATATCTTTTTCCATCCATTTATTTTCAGTTTATATGTGTCTTTACAGATGAGGTGGATTTCTTGTAGGCAGCACATAGTTGGGCCATATTTCTTTTATTCAGTCAGTTTATATCTTTTAAGTAGAAAGTTAAATCATTTTATATCCAAGGTTATTATTTTTATGTGAGGGTTTATTCCTGTCATTTTATTGATTGATTTCTGGTTGTTTCTCTATCCTTTGTTTTCTTTCTCCCTTATTTATCATTGTGATATGGTGGTTTTTTGGTAGTGGTAAAATTTGAGTCCTTACTCTTTCTCATTTCTCAACCCATTTGCTCTGCCAGTGGGTTTAATACTTTCATGCAATTTTATAACAAGAGATATAGTCCTTTCACTTCCAGGTGTGGGACTTCCCTAAGCATTTCTTGTAGGAGCAATCATAGTGATATGAATTTGTAATGGTGATGAGTATTTTTAGCTTTTGCTTGTCTAGGAAAGAGTTTATTTCTCATTCATTTATGAATGATAACTTTGGTCTGTATAGTATCCTTTGCCAGCAGTTTCTTTTTCTTTCAGCACCTTGAATATATTATGCAACTCTCTCCTGGCCTGTAAGTTTCTGCTGAGAAATCTGCTGTTAGTCTGATGGGGGTTCCCTTATAAGTGACTGGACAGTTTTCTCTTGCTGATTTTAAAATGTCCTCTTTGTCTTTGACTTTTTACAGTTTCACTCTAATATGCTGTAGAGATGTTTTTGAATTTTATCTATTTGGGGAATCCCTGAGCTTCCTATATCTGATGTGTCAGTCTCTTGCTAGACTTAGGAAGTATTCTGCCATTATTTTATTAAATGGTGTTTCTATCCCCTTTGTTTTTTCTTCTCCTTCTGGGACACCAAACATTTGATATTTGGTTTCTTTATGGTGTCCCATATCACATAGAATCTGCTTATTCTTTTTGATTCTTTTTTCTTTATTTTTGTCTACTGGGTTATTTCAAAAGACAAGTCTTTGTGTTCTGAAATTCTTTCTGCTTGATTGTGTCTCTTGTTGAAGCTTTTGAATGTATTTTGTATTTAATGAAATAAATTTTTTAGTTCCAGAATTCCTGTTCCATTCTTTTTAATGATATCTATCTTTTTGTAATTTTAAAATTCATATCCTGAATTGTTTTCTGGATGTCTTTTTATTGTTTGTTTGTATAGTCTTGTATCTCACCGAGCTTCTTTCATATCATCATTTTGAATTCTTCTGGGATTTTATAAATTTCTTTTTTATTGGTATGTGTTGCTGGAGAATTATTGTTTTCCTTTAGAGATGTCATATTTTCTTGCTTTTTCATGTCTTATTTGCCTTTACATTGATATCTGCATATCTGATGTAACAGTCACTTCTAATGTTTTTGAATTTGTTTTCATGGGGGAGGACATTTTCCTGAAGATTAATCTATGTTGTTGGTTGGATAGGGCACTTTGGCTTAGATTCTGCGCACAGGCAGTAGTGCAGTTCCTGTACAATTTCTTCAGCTTTAAACAGCATATATGGCATCTGTGATTTTCTCAGTGGTTTAGGTTGCATTCGTATTGGAGGCTGTGGTGAAGTTTTGCTGGGGATGGGGATGTCAGGTGGGCCAATCCTTGTGCCCCACTGGTGGCAATGTGGGCCAATTGTACCTGAAGTGGTGTATGCTGGCACTGGATTAGCAGCTCCTTGCATGCTGATTCTTGGGCATTCGGGAAGCTTGCTCAGGTGCCAGTAGTGGCAGTGGTGGGCCAGGCAGGTGGGCAGGTCCTCTAGCCTCTGGGCATTAGGCATGGCAGGGGTGATGGCCATAGCAGTTGCAGAACATGCCTGTCTCCCAAGTGGTCTGCACTGATGTTGGTGCTTGGTGCTGTAGGCTCAGTAGGCCAGTCCCTGGCCCACAGGTGGCAAGTGAAGGTAGATGCTGTCTGTTGTGGTAGTGGCAGGTTGGTTGGGCTTCACATCAGGTTCCTGGGAGGAGTACCCAGGTACAATGATGATGAATGGGGCTGGGTGATCCCCAGGCTCCTAGATGATATGCTCAGGCCCTGAGGGGGCAGAGCTGGACAGGGAAGGCCTGTCCTCAGGCCCCTCATTGCCGTTTGCGGGCACTGGCTGTAGCAAGCAGGGGTTGGAGTGATCCCTGGGACTCTGACAAAATGCTTGGGTGGGGTTATCAGTAACTGCACTGTGGACCTACTACTGGGGTGGCCAAGGTTGCTTTTAGTAGGAGCAACCATAGGCAGGGGGCTGAGGAGAATGCACTTCAGCTCCAGGTGGCAGCTCTGGGTGCAGCAGCCTCCCGTCAGGGAATTTGTTAATGCACAGTGCCTTCATGACTGGGGGGCAGTAGGGTCATTGTCAGTAGATTGCCCTTCAGCTTTCTTGAGGTCCCCTGTTTCTTTGCTCCAATCAGAAAAGTGCTCCCAGGCAAAAAGTCTAGGTCATTGTTGGACTAATCTCATGCATTCTCCTCCCTGAGGGATCACCATTCTATACTCTCTGTTGTTCATCATCTGACAATAAGCCCCTCATGTATTTTGTCTTAGGTTACAATTTTTTTTTTAATCTCGAAGGCATTAGTTGGATACCAGTTAGTTACTTCACTGTGGGCAAGAGTGGAAATCTCATGGGCAGAAACAGAAGTCTTAATTACTGATTATTTTTTAGCTACTTTGTCCCGACTAAATATCAATAGCTTAAAATAAGTGTTTACACGTACTTTCTACTCATCTTTCCCACATCAGCATAAGCTACTAAGAGAGTTTCCTTGTTTCCCTAGAACAGTAGTTCTTGAAGTATAGGTTACAGACAAGCAACACCGGCATCGTCTGCACAACTTTTAGAAATAAAAATTTACTGGCCTCACCCAAGATCCGATGAATCAAAAAGTGTGTTTGGGAACCAGCTGTGTGTTGTTGTAGCTGTTGTTGTTGAATAAGCTTCCGGTGATTCTGATGTGCAGTGAAGCTTAGCTCCTATCCCATCAGGTCTCCTGCTGTCTCTACAGTATCCTTTGTTGTAATTACTTGATTGGTTGTGTAACTTCCCTGTAAGATCTTAGAGAAAATGTTTCTCATAGTCACCTGATTCCCAAATTTATGACTGACAAAAAATTTGAGTATCTGTGCTATTGCTTTGTCTTCCTTTCTTAACACAATTTTTCTCCTTATACTCTAAAAGGTTCATAAATCTCCCAAGGTTTTTTTTTTTTTAGCATGGAAAGATTATATTTTTTAAATGACTTTAATTGGTTTCATTTCATGGGATTATTATACTTTTTCTTTTGGAGAAGAAAAATTCACAAGTTTATGTAGATACCTGAAAATTTTTTTGTAGAGTAAACTTGTCCAAAGAAGCATATCTTTGTAGTTTTCAGTTTAATGAATGCTTTTAGGTTGAAGTAGATATGGGAGATAGTTCCCATTCAATGCAATTCTGCTTTCAGGAGTCCTATCAGTTGAGTATTTTAGTTAGACCAGCGCCTGGTGGAGTAAGGAATGCTTCAGGATACAGTTATTTGTCTTCCTGTCATGATCCCCAGAAGTAGGATCATGATATCATAGAGTCTCAGGGATGGAAAAGATAAGAAATTTTTGATTAGTATGATAGAAACCACATTCAAATAAAGACTGTGTGGTGAAGATTCTACATCTATTTTGGGCACTAAAGTAAATTACTATGAGGAAATTGTAGAACCTTTTAACATCAGTTTTATTATCTGTAAAATAAACATGATTTTCTTCAATGCAAAGACTATTTACTCTCAGTTTACAGCTTCACTATCCTTCTGCATCATACATTTCTTCTTCTTGACTGGAATGTTTCTGTGAGCTTACTTATTTTGCAATATATCTGATTTTTTATCCCTCTTTTTAATCCCATATCTCCCCACCACCCCAAGAAATAGCTAGCCTTTTACTTAATCTTTGTCCTACCAGGCATTCTGTTGAAATTTGCTTAAAAGAGAAGATGAAAGTCTTTAAATCTATGTTATAAATCCTATCATGAATTGTAAATTAGTTATCATTAGTAGCATTTAGTGTACCTCTACTAACCTCATAGCCTTAGAATTGCATGTATTGCTATGGCATTTATTAATTTTCACCTTTACTGCCAGTAAGGAACGCACACACGTAGTCGTGTGCCACATAATGATCTTTCAGTCAATGACTGAATAATCCCATAAGATGATAATGGAACTGAAATTTTCCTATCACCTAGTGACTTGTGTTACAGTTGCCTACAATATTCAGTACAGTAACATTCCATACAGGTTTATAGCTTAGGAGCAATAAGCTATGCCATATAGTCTAGGTGCATAGTAGGCTGTACCATCTAGATTGCATAATTACATGCTATGCTGTTCATACAGTGACAAAATCACCCAAAGTTGCATTTCTCAAAACATATCCCTGCCATTAAGTGTTGCATTTTCCCCTTGAGTTTCCATATATCTATTCTTAAATTATAAGCTACTCAGTTTCCTAAAAATGTAGTATATGCTTACAGGCAATTGAAATGTAGGAAGTCTAAGGCCTTTTCTGTGTAGCCTATCTGAATGTTCAAATTTATCTTTCATCTTTTGTCTTTTTAAATATACTCAGAAACCTTTAATTTATGCACATATTCATACAAATTTTCTTCTGATATCAGTGGATTCAGAAACATGGCTTGAGATCCTTATTTAAACATTTTGTAGTTTTTTAACATAATACATGCTTATCTACAGCTTTAAAAAACTAACCAGAGTATAAAACATTGTCTTGGTCAGCTCAGGCTGCTATAACGAAAATACCATAGACTGTGCGGCTTAAACCCGGGGAGCCCAACCCCTGGGCCACAGACTGGTACTGGTTTGTGGCCTATTAGGAAATGGGCCGCAGAGCAGGAGATGAGTGGCAGGCAAGCGAGTGATGCTTCGTCTGTATTTACAGCTGTTCACCATCGCTTGGATTACCACCTGAACTCTGCCTCCTGTGAGATCAGTGGCACCATTACATTCTCATAGGAGCACAAACCCTATTGTGAACTACACAAGCAAGTGATCTAGGCTGCGCATTCCTTATGAGAATCCAATGCCTGATGATCTGTCACTGTCTCCCATCACCCCCAGATGGGACTGTCTAATTGCAGGAAACAAGCTCAGGGCTCCCATTGATTCTACATTATGGTGAGTTGTATAATTATCTCATTGTATATTATAATGTAATAATGATAGAAATAAAGTACATGATAAATGTAATGTGCTTGAATTATCCCAAAACCATCTCTCATCTCCTGGTCTGTGGAAAAATTGTTTTCCATGAAACCAGTCCCTGGTGCCACAAAGGTTGGGGACAATGACTTAAACAACAAACATTTATTTCTCACAGTTCTAGAGGCTGGGAAAGCCAGTATTATGATTCTGGGAGATCTGGTGTCTGGCGAGGAACTGCTTTCTGGCTTGTAGACAGCTGCCTTCTTGATTTCTCCTAACATGGCAGAAAAGGGGATCTCTGGTTTCCTTTTCTTCTTATAAGGACACTAATCCCAGCATGGAAGCTCCACCCTCATAATTTCATGTAAACCTAATTACTCCCAAAGGCTCACCTCTTTATAACGTCCCATTGGGGTTGAGGTTTCAACATATAAATTGTAGGGAGACAAAAACGTGCCATATATAATGAATATTTGATCAAACATTCACAATTGCCATAAACATCCCAAGTACCATTCTATTAACAGCAAATATTGCAAATGTTAACAGTAAATGCTTGTTCGTGCCTCAACTTTCTCTGATATGAAATCCAGGTCATTATGAATAAAATGAGAGATTTACTTTTTCAGACAAGCCTGTTTTCAGTAGAGTCACAGAGAAATCAGTTACCATGACTACAAGGTTAGTTGCCAGTTCATTTGCTTATTAAATTACTGTCTAATAGTCATTCCTACTTCCTGGTCCAGATACATGATCTGACCTTTCATTTTGAATTGCTAAGTAAAATTATGAATTCATGTTTTCATTTTCCTATTTGAGAAGACAGGTTTTTGTGTTTCCTTGGTTATCAAGATTAATTTTTCTGGATTGATTCTACTAAGTCCTGTTACATGAACTCTCAGGGTGGAGTTATATAGGTTTCAATGGTTTCACTGATAAAATATAATTGACTTCCTACAATGGGAACTTAAGTTTCTTTTCTATGAAAATTATAGCATGCCGATAAGTATTTGATACTGATATTACTACTGCCTATGTATGGGATTTTACGTATATCTTGAAATGAATTCAATAAAGTCAGCTGGCAATAACCAGATACATTTTACTCATTGCCAAAAGGAAACTTCCTGAATTAAGTTTGAGATGGGATCATATTAGCTGTTTATTTTTACTCTGATGTCTTAAAAGCATTATATTACAAGATATGCTTTAGAAATGAGAGAAGTATGTAAAAATGTTCACATTAATTTGATTTTTTTCTACTTCAACTTTCCTGTAAGGAGTCTTGGTTAAGGCATTGGAAACTGTCAAGCCTCTGGAGGAAGATATAAAATTAATTCACTAAAATGAGACATATTATAATGCATGCTAACCCTTAAAAATACTGAGGGAACAAGAGGAAGAGAGTTGACTCACGAGAGATTGGCATCAAAAGAAGTGAATTGGTTGCCTTTATTTAGATTAAGACTTTTCCTTTCAGTGTATGTTAATCTCCTGTTTTGCAAAATGCCTGGGCATGTCTTTGGATCTTTCTGAATAATTGAGAAGGAAATGATTAATGAATCAATGCAGTGCTAAACTTTATGGTTAATCACCAATATGTGTGACCTACTGCTACTCTGCTATGTATATATCAGAGCACACTGGCTCAAAGATTCGGTTACAGAATGATAACCAAAACAGCATGGTACTGGTACCAAAACAGATATATAGACCAATGGAACAAAACAGAGGCCTCAGATGTAACAACACACATCTACAACCATCTGATCTTTGACAAACCTGACAAAAACAAGCAATGGGGAAAGCATTCCCTATTTAATAAAAGGTGCTGGGAAAACTGGCTAGCCATATGCAGAAAACTGAAACTGGACCCCTTCTTTACACCTTATGCAAAAATTAACTCAAGATGTATTAAAGCCTTAAATGTAAGACCTAAAATCATAAAAACCCTAGAAGAAAACCTGGGCAATACCATTCAGGACATAGGCATGGGCAAGGACTTCATGACTAAAACACCAAAAGCAATGGCAACAAAAGCCAAAATGGACAAATAGGATCTAATTAAACTAAAGAGCTTATGCACAGTAAAAGAAACTACCATCAGAGTGAACAGACAACCTACAGAATGGGAGAAAATTTTTGCATTTTATCCATCTGACAAAGGGCTAATATCCAGAATCTACAAAGAACTTAAACAAATTTACAAGAAAAAAACAAACAACCACATCAAAAAGTGGGCAAAGGATATGAACAAACACTTTTCAAAAGAAGACATTTATGCAGCCAACAAACATATGAAAAAAAGCTCATCATCACTGGTTGTTAGAGAAATGCAAATCAAAACCACAATGAGATACCATCTCATGCCAGTTAGAATGGTGATCATTAAAAAGTCAGGAAACAACAGGTGCTGGAGAGGATGTGGAGAAATAGAAACGCTTTTACACTGTTGGTGGCAGTGTAAATTAGTTCAACCATTGTGGAAGACCATGTGGTGATTCCTCAAGGATCTAATACCAGAAATGCCATTTGACCCAGCAATCTCATTGCTGGGTATGTATCCAAAGGATTATAAATCATTCTACTATAAAGACACATGCACACATATGTTTATTGCAGCACTATTCACAATAGCAAAGACTTGGAACCAACCCAAATGCCCATCAGTGATCGACTGGATAAATAAATTGTGGCACATATATGCCATAGAATACTATGCAACCATAAAAAAGGATGAGTTCATGTCCTTTGCAGGGTCAAGGATGAAGCCAGAAACCATAATTCTCAGCAAACTAACACAAAAACAGAAAACGAAACACTGCATGTTCTTGCTCATAAGTAGGAGTTGAACGATGAGAACACATGGTTACGGGGAGGGGAACATTACACACTGGGACCTGTCGGGAGGTGGGGGGCTAGGGTAGGAATAGCATTAAGAGAAATACCTAATGTAGATGACGGGTTGATGGGTGCAGCAAACCACCATGGCACATGTATACCTATGTAACAAACCTGCATCTTCTGCACATGTACCCCAGAACCTAAAGTAAAATAATAATAATAATAAAAGAATCATCCTGCATTATGTCTCAGCCACTGTGACATTTAAGAAAGTCATATTTTCCTTCTGGCCTCAGTTTCCTTACTGAGGAATTGATTATTGGATTCAATAATCCAAGGATGTTGAAGTACACGATCTATGATTCTTTTTGGTATTTAATATTATATTATCGTTTTCACCAAAAAGCTATATATTTCCTTCTGACCATGGCTCTGTGATCATTTGAATGTACACAGGTTTTTGTGAGAATTGACTTTAGAAATTCCAAGAACATTTGAGTAAATTAAATATTTTAGATTTGAAATCTATCTTGTAACTTTTCTAATTTTGTTTACAATTTTTTCAGGCTACAAAGGCAACCTTTGTCAAGCCCAAAAGCAAAATTGTCATTTTTATACTAGATGCAGTTAATTATAAATGTAAAAAAAGTAAGAGCCCCGTTCTGTATGAAGCTGGTGAATATGGCAGTGAAACTTACAGAAAAAGGAAATAAGCTAAACAGACCATCATCCTAAACCCTAACAGTGATGTCTCACTCTTCGATGAAGAAAAACTACCCAGAGCAGAATTCCAGTTCTCCTCCTTAAAAAAAAACGTGCTTGATCATCTTAAAGTATAAAATATCTCTCACTCCCGTGCTCCTGGAGTTATTTATCTATTCCAGCGTGTTCACTTTTTTTACTTGACTAATGACTAAGTTGAGATTGAAATAGGAATGTGTGGGGACTCGTATTTAAGTCATTAGGAATAAAAATAGCTTGTAGGTTGTACTGTTTCTTACTATTTCAAGAAAGAAGTGATATCTTCTCCACAGTGTTAAGAATAAAAGAGCTTTCTATCAAATACAAACATACATATGTAACCCAAATACAAACCACACATAGGGTGGTTTGGGCCATGGGATGAGTCTGTGATAGTTGTGTACTCTACTGTTACTAGCCAAACACAAATGGAACTATATTACTATTCAGGAAAACTACAGAGGAAATTGATGTCTCATAGGCTCCCAAGAGGTACAATCCTAGTGAATGTCGAGATGATCATGCTGAGTCTTCCTTCCATTCACTTATAATCTTCAATATTTGTATCATGGTTTATAATGGTCAATAGGACCCATAGTCCTCTTACGTGATGAAGAGGTGTAATTATAATGTTGTGGAGGTCAAACCAACTCCACCTTGGATGTTAATCTGCTGTATTGACTTATGATTAACTCGTTTCAGGAAGCCTCTACGATTTCCATTTACCTATTGTTCCTTGTTTAAGAGGATTTACTTACTGTAAATCCTACCCTTAAGTCAAACAACCTTTGTAATCGTAATTTGGTTTTCCTACTCTCCCTTCTGAATCACACTTTCCCTATGGTATATATGCCCTGGGTCTGGGGGATAATAGGATGGGAATCCACCATCTTGTCTTGTGTGGCAGGAGACGTAGATGGGGCTTTTGTTCATAAGTTATTATTAAATATTTCTTTCTAAGAAACTGGATATGTCAGCCTCTTTTTTGGCATCTCAGCTTCCTTGAACTTTGAGAGTAGGTTTGCATGGACTTGCCTACCACAAAACAAATGTTATTATTTATAAACAGATGAAAGAAGTATTTAACATTATTTAAGAACAAAAACTCCATCACAGGTTTCTGAAAGAAGGTAAATTAAAGCAAATTTCCAAAGCATCCTAGTTTTGATTAATCTTAACATACTATGTTGTAATCATATTATGTTAGACTTATGGTTTTGTTAGCCAGCATAGGTGTATGTATCTATATCATTTTGTAAATATCTATTTATATTCAACAATGACAAAATTCAACACCAAACCGGCTTTGCTTATCTGTACCTATTATTTGTTCCCAGTCCGTACAGTATGATAATCGGCCGGCTATTCTCATTCTGTTCTTTTTTGCATGATCCTTCTTGAACCAGTTGTCCTCCTTTCATCCTGCAAACTCTCACACTGCACTAGATTTGGCTTAGCCTTAAAGATGCAGTTCCAGAGTTTATTCTCTGCCGCAAAGCTCTGAGTCCCTCCCACAGCCACCCTGCTTTCTGGATCAGGTGCTTTATCTATCACCATCTCTATCAGAGCACAATATTACACCGAGGTCAATACAATGTTTTAATTCATCCATCTTCTCCAGTAGACTCAGAACTCTTGAGGATAGAAATTTGTCATACTTATCTTTGTATCTTATACAGCATTGTGGTCAACTTAACCTAATAAGAAATCTGTAAACAAAATGAATAAAAATACCAGAAATAACACTTTGGCTCAGATGGAACATCAGAATGAGGACATTGTGGGAAATGTCAAAAATTTTTATACCCCTTGTTTACATATATAGCTGTTATTACAAAGGTACCTTAAGTGTCTTCAGACAGAAACATCTGATAAACAGAGTCATCTTCAGAAGTTTGGACCAGTTTACTTTCTTTAGCCGCCTGAGCATTTGTATATATAATTGGGATTGCTCTGCTTGAGAGAGACCCTGTGACTATTAGTCATACTATTGCTACTACATACTAGTAGCATGAACTATCTTCTCTTCTTACATGTGCATGCCATTTATGTCCAACTATGTTTTAAGATTGAGCTTCCTGATTGTGTTTTCCGGAGATACTTTTTCAACCTCTACTGTTTAAGGATAAAATAAAAGAGAATTATAACACTGTGGGTAAAATTTTGATTTAAAATTATTGGCCAGTCACGGTGGCTGATGCCTGTAATCCCAACACTTTGTGGGGGAGGGTGAGGCAGGTGAATCATTTACGTTCAGGATTTCGAGACCAGCTTGGCCAACATAATAAAACCCGCTCTCAATACTACCACAGCTGATGCTCTCTTGAAAGCACCACCTCCCAGCAGGAGGCCAACCAGCACAAAAATAGTGCACTAATTGACCAAAGCTAAGGACCCTCACAGAGTCCATTTCATCTCCTGCCACTTCCACCAGAGCACGTGCTGGTATTCACAACTGAGAGAACCACAGCCGGTTCAGATCACAGGACTCTGTTCAGACAACCCCCAGTACCACCCCAGAACCTGGTAGACTTGCTGGGTGGCTAGATCCAGAAGAGAGATAACAGTCACTACAGCCTGGCTCTCAGAAAGCCATATTCCTTGGAAAAGGGGGAGAGTACTACATCAAGGAAACACCCTGTGGGACAGAAGAATCCGAACAAGAGCCTTGAGCCCTAGATCTTCCCTCTGAAGAGTCTACCCAAATGAGAAGGAACCAGAAAACCAACTCTGGTGATATGACAAAACAAGGTTCTTTGACAACCCCCAAAATCACACTAGCGCAATGAATCCAAACCAAATAGAAATCCCCGATTTACCTGAAAAAGAATTCAGAAGGTCAATTATTAAGCTAATAAGGGAGGTACCAGAGAAAGGTGAAGCCCAATGTTAGGAAATTTAAAAAAAAGATACAAGAAGTGAAGTGAGAAATATTCAACAAAACAGATAGCATGAATAAAGAACAGTCAAAACTTCAGGAAACAATGGAAGCACTTATAGAAATCAAAATGCTCTGGAAAGTCTCAGCAATAGAATTGAACAAGCCGAAGAAAGAACTTCAGAGCTTGAAGACAAGGTTTTCAAATTAACCCAATCCAACAAAGACAAAGAAAAAAGAATAAGAAAATATTAACAAAGCCTCCAAGAAGTCTGGGATTATGTTAACTGACCAAACCGAAGAATAATCAGTGTTCCTGAGGAAGGAGAGAAATCTAAAAGTTTGGAAAATATATCTGGGGGAATAATTGAGGAAAACTTACCCAGCCTTGCTAGAGAACTAGACTTCCAAATACAAGAAGCTCAAAGAACACCTGGGAAATTCATAGCAAAAAGATCATCGCCTAGGCACGTTGTCATCAGGTTATCTAAACTTCAGATGAAGGAAAGAATCTTAAGAGCTATGAGGCAAAAACACCAGGTAACCTATAAAAGAAAACATATCAAACTAACAGCAGATTTCTCAGCAGAAACCCCACAAGCTAGATGGGACTGGGGACCTATCTTTAGCCTCCTCAAACAAAACAATTATCAGCCAAGAATTTTGTACCCACTGAAACTAAGCTTCGTAAATGATGCAGTCTTTTTCAGACCAACAAATGTTGAGAGAATTTGCTACTACCAAGCCAGCACTATAAAAACTGCTAAAAGGAGCTCTAAGTCTTGACACAAATCCTAGAAGCACATCAAAACAGAACCTGTTTAAAGCATAAATCATACAGGACCTATGAAACAAAAATACAATTAAAAAAACCAAAAACAAAAAAACAAGGTATACAGGCAACAGATAGCATGATGAATGGAATGGCACCTCACATCTCAGTAATAATGTTAAATGTAAATGGCCTAAATGCTCCACTTCAAAGATACAGAATTGCAGAATGGATAAGAAATCACTAATCAACTATCTTCTGCCCTTGAGAGACACACTTAACACATAAGAACTCACATAAACTTAAGGTAAAGGGGTAGAAAATGACATTTCATGCAAATGGACACCAAAAGAGAGCAGGAGTAGCTATTCTTATACCAGATGAATGAAACTTTAAAACCACAGCAGTTAAAGGAGACAAAGAGGGACATTATATAATGATGAAAGGCCTTATCCAACAGGAAAATATCACAATCCTGAATATATATGAACCTAACATTGGAGGTCCCATATTTATAAAACAATTACTAACAGACCTATGAAATGAGTTAGAAAACAAACAATAATAGTGGGGACTTTAATACTGCACTGACAGCACTAGACAGGTAATCGAGACAGAAAGTCAGCAAAGAAACAATGGATTTAAACTATACCCTGGAACAAATGGACTCAACAGATATATACAGAATAGAACATTCTACCCAACAACCACCGAATATACGTTCTATTCAACAGTGCGTGGAACTTTCTCCAAGACAGACCATATGATAGGCCACAAAATGAGCCTCAATAAATTCAAGAAAATTGAAATTATATCAACCACTCTCTCAGACCACAGTGGAATAAAACTGGGAATCAACTCCAAAAGGAACCTTCAAAGCCATGCAAATACATGGAAATTAAATAAACTGCTTCTGAATGAACATTGGGTCAAAAATGAAATCAAGATGGAGATTAGAAAATTCTTTGACCTGAAAGACTATAGTGTCACAACCTATCAAAACCTCTGGGACACAGCAAAGGTGGTGCTAAGAGGAAAGTTCATAGCCCCAAACGCCTACATCAAAAAGTCTGAAAGAGCACAAACAGACAATCTAAAGTCACACCTCAAGGAACTAAAGAAACAAGAACTGACCAAACACAAACCCAGGAGAAGAAAGGAAATAAGAACAGAGCAGAACTAAATGAAAGTGAAACAAAAAAATATAAAATATAAATGAAACAAAAACCTGGTTCTTTGAAAAGATAAATAAAATTGATAGAGCATTAGCAAGATTAACCAAGAAGAGAGAAAATCCAAATAAGCTCAATTAGAAATGAAAAGGGGGATATTACTACGGACGCCACAGACATACAAATGATCATTCAAGGCTACTATGAACACCTCTACTTCCATAAAGTAGAAAACCTGGAGGAGATGGATAAATTCCTGGAAAGATACATCCTTCCTAGCTTAAATCAGGAAGAATTAGATACTCTGAACAGACCAATAACAAGCAGCGAGATTGAAATGGTAATAAAAACTTACAAGGAAAAGTCTAGGACCAGACAGATTCACAGCAAAATTCTACCAGATGTTCAACGAGTTGGTAGCAATCCTATTGACACTATTCCACAAGATAGAGAAAGAGGGACCCCTCCCTAAACCATTCTATGAAGCCAGTATCACCTTAATACCAAAACCAAGAAAGGACATAACCGAAAAAGGAAACTACAGACCAATATCCCTGAGGAACATAGATGCTAAATTCCTTAACAAAATACTAGCTAAAAACAACATATCAAAAAGATAATCCATCATGATCAAGTGAGTTTCATAACAGGAGTGCAGGGATAGCTTAACATGTGCAGGTCAATAAATGTGATATACCACATAAACAGAATCAAAAACAAAAATCATGTTATCATCTCAATAGATGCAGAAAAAGCATTCAACAAAATCCAGCATCTCTTTATGATTAAAACTCTCAGCAAAATTGGCATACAAGGAGATATATCTCAATGTCATAAAAGCCATCTATGATAAACCCACAGCCAACATAAAACCGAATGATGAAAAGTTAAAAGCATTCCCTCTGAGAACTGGAACAAGACAAGAATGCCCACACTCACCACTCCTCTTCAACATAGTCCTGGAAGTCCTAGCCAGAGCAATCAGACAAGAGAAAGAAATAAAGGGCATCCAAATTGGTAAACAGGAAGTCAAACTGTTGTTGTTTACTGATGACATGATTGTTTACCTAAAAAAAACCCTTAAAACTCTTCCAGAAATCTCCTAGAACTGATAAAAGAATGCAGCAGAGTTTCTGGATAAAAAATTAATGTACACAAATCAGTAGCTCCTCTATACACCAATAGCAACCAAGCTGAGAATCAAATCAAGAACTCAACCTCTTTTACAATAGCTGCAAAAAATAAAATACTTAGGAATATACCTAACCAAGGAGGTGAAAGATCTCTACAAGGAAAACCATAAAACATGCTGATAGAAATCACAGATGACAAACAAATGGAAACACACTTCATGCACATGGATGGGTAGAATCAATATTGTGAAAATGGCCATACTTCCAAAAGCAATCTACAAATTCAACGCAATTCCTACCAAAATACCACCATCATTCTTCACAGAATTAGAAAAAATCCTAAAATTCATATGGAGCCAAAAAAGAGCCTGCATAGCCAAAGCAAGACTACGAGAAAAGAGCAAATCTGGAGGCATCACATTACCTAATTTCAAACTATGTTATAAGGCCATAGTCACCAAAACAGCTTGGTACTGGCACAAAAATAGGCACATAGACCAAATGGAATGGAATAGAGAACTGAGAAATAACCCAAATACTTACAGCCAACTGATCTTCCACAAAGCAAACAAAAACATAAAGAGGGGAAAGGTCACCCTATTCAACAAATGGTGCTGGGATAAGTGGCAAGTCACATGCAGGAGAATGAAACTGAATCCTCATGTCTCACCTTATACAAAAACCAGCTCAAGATGGATCAAGAACTTAAATCTAAGACCTGAAACTATAAAAATTCTAGAAGACAACATTGGAAAAACCCTCCTAGACATTGGCTTAGGCAAGGATTTCATGACCAAGAACCAAAAAGCAAATGCAATAAAGACAAAGATAAACTGCTGGGACTTAATTAAACTAAAGAGCTTTTGCACAACAAAAGGAACAGTCAGCAGAGTAAACGGTCTACCCACAGAATGGGAGAAAATCTTCACAATCTATACATCTGACAGAGGACTAATATCCAGAATCTACAACAAACTAACAAATCAGTAAAAACAGACAATCCCATCAAAAAGTGGGCTAAGGAATAGGCAATTCTCAAAAGAAGATATACAAATGGCCAACAAACATATGAAAAATGCTCAACATCACTAATGATCAGAGAAATGCAAATCAAAATGGCAATGCAATACTACCTTACTCCTGAAATAATGGTCATAATAAAAAAAAATACAAAAACAATATATGTTGGCATGGATTTGGTGATCAGGGAATACTTCTACACTGCTGCTGGGAATGTAAACTAGTACAGCCACTATGGAAAACAGTGTGGAGATTCCCTAAAGCACTAAAAGTAGAACTACCGTTTGATCCAACAATCCCACTACTGGATATCTACCCAGAGGAAAAGAAGTCATTATACAAAAAAGATACTTGCACATGCAAGTTTGTAGCAGCACAATTTGCAATTATGAAAATGTGGAACCAACCCAAATGCCCATCAATTGATGAGTGGATAAAGAAACTGTGGTGCATATATATATATATATATATATATATATATATATATATATATATATATATATATATATATATATATATAATGAATATGATGGAATATTACTTAGCCACAAAAAGGAATGAATTAATGGCATTCACAGTGACCTGGATGAGACTGGAGACTATTATTCTAAGTGAAGTTACTCAGGAATGGAAAACCAAACACTGTGTGTTCTCACTCTTAAGTGGAAGCTAAGCTGTGAGGATGCAAAGGCATAAGAATCACACAGTGAAATTTGGGGACTGAGGGGGAAAGGGTGGGAAGGGGGTGAGGGATAAAAGACTACAAATTGGGTGCAGTGTATACTGCTCAGGTGATGGGTGCACCAAAATCTCACAAATCACCACTAAAAAACTTACTCATTACTTACTCATGTAAACACCACATGTTCCCCAATAACCTATAGAAATATAAAGTAAAAAACAAAACAAAACAAAACTGTAACAACTCATAAAAATTTCAGAATAAAGTTCCTTAAAAAAAATATCAATCGCTACTAAAAGGACAAAAATTAGCCAGGTATGGTGGCATGTGCCTGTAGTCCCAGCTGCTCAGGAGGCTTAGGTGGGAGAATCACTCGAACCCAGGAGGCAAAGGTTGCAGCGAGCCAAGATCATGCCACTGCACTCCAGTCTGGGTGCCACAGCAAGATTCCATTGCAAAATAAAATAAGATTACTTGGACACCCTCACCCCCACCACCATTTTTAGCTTCAAAAATTGTGCCTTGCCAAGTGATTTGTCTTACAGAGAAAGAAAATTTTACGGCAATTTTGAGTGTATGACAAGATATCTAGAAAACAATTTTATTTCTTTAAAATTTAGTTGTCCAGAAGTATACATTATAAAAACATGCTTTTAAAAAAAGAGATTTATTATAATCTTTGCAGGTTCCTGAAGTGAGACAAATTTCCATATCAAGTAAAATCTGATTAGGAATCTTAGTTTTTGCTTCAACAAGTTTTTCTGAATGGAGTTATATTTAGTTAAATGACATACTCCTGGTTTATAGTAAAGTTTTCCTGTTAATTTCTTGGCCCATAGTCTGTTAGACTTAGATTTCAAATGTTATTCTTCATTCATAGTTCAAAACTTGATTGAGTTCCTCTTACGTGGCAGACGGTGTCCTAGTCCCTAGGTAAATTGTCACAGACAAAACAAACATGATGCTTATTTCTGTGGAGCTGATAGCAATCCGGATGGAAACCTCATGGCCCAGACATGTTTCTTTGGCCTTGTCATTTTTCTATCTGACTTTGACAAAAACTTTCAAAACACAGGGCTTATCAGGACAAATATTACCGGAGAGATCTTTGTTTTTGAAGAGTGGGGATTTCTGGACTGCCCAGCACACAGGGAGACAGGAAAAACACAGAACAGGGGGAAATTTGTGTTCTTAAAACTTTTTTGAAGATACTATACCTCTGACCCAGCAATCTCATTACTGGGTATATACTCAGAGGGACATAAATCATCCTATCATAAAGACACATGCACAGGAATGTTCATTGTAGCACTATTCACAATAGCAAAGACACGGAATCAATTGAAATGTCTATCAATGACAGA
Source organism: Macaca nemestrina (assembly GCF_043159975.1). NCBI lineage: Eukaryota > Metazoa > Chordata > Mammalia > Primates > Cercopithecidae > Macaca > Macaca nemestrina. Next base: position 126,898,811 of record NC_092134.1, on the reverse strand, counting down.
CTGGATAAAGAAAATATAGTACATATATACCGTGGAATACTACGCAGCCATTAAAAAAGAAAAAGATCATCTTTTGCAGGAACATGGATGGAGCTGGAAGTCATTATCTTTAGCCAAGTAATGCAGGAACAGAAAACCAAGTACTGCATGTTCTTACTTGTAAGTGGAAGTTAAATGATGAGAATTCGTGAACACAAAGAAGGGGACAATAGACAGTAGAGGCTACTTGAGGGGGGAGGTGTGGAGTAGTGAGAGGAGCAGAAAAAATAACCATTGGGTGCCTGGCTTAATACTTGGATGATGAAATGATCTGTACAACAAACTCCCATGACATGAATTTACCTATATAACAAAACTTCACGTGTACTCCCGAACCTAAAATAAAAGTTAAAAAAAAGAAGCCTTTGAAACTTGATCTCAAAAAATACCAGTCCAGGTGTGGTAGGAAAAAAGAAAAAAGGAAAAAAGTACTACACCTATCTTTCTCTGATTAATTGTGAGGTTTTCTTTTGGTTTTTGGCTTTCAGCAATTGATTATAGAGTGCTTATGTATGGTCTTTGTATTTGTCATGTATTAGATTTAAGTGTAGTTGATGTTGTTGATCGGGTTTTTAAAATTATCTACCATTATTTCTCAAATATTCCTTCTGACTCATTCTCTCTTCTCTTCTTTTGGAACTTTAATTAAAGGTGTTAAACTTTTAGAGAATGTCCTATACGTTCTATTCTTTCCTTTTTTTCCCCCCTCAGTGCTTTAGTTTTTATAATTCCTATTAAACTGTCTTTGTATTCACTAATCCTGTCTCCTGTGCTAGTCTACTGTTAAATTTATCCAATGAGTTAATTTCAGATGTATTTCAAGTTGCAGTTCTAGAACACCTATTTAATTTCTTTTTAGACTCTGTCTACATTTAAATATTCCTTTTTAAAATCTCTCTACCTGCTTCTCTATTTTTTATCACGTTAATTAATGTTACATATTAACTTCTACATGTGACTCATCTCTGGCTCTCATTAATTAATCTCTTTTATCACCTTTTCCTGCTAAATCACATTTTAAGATGATACATTGTTGGGCTCTACATTATGGTATCCTCCTCTAACAGGTGTTGAATTTTGTTCTGATGATCAGTTAAATTATTGACAGATCATTTGGATCATTTGGATACTTTATTTTAGGTTTTATTATGGCAGGTTAGTTTTATTTTTCCCCTACTTGTGGGATGCGACATTTGTGGGTTTGGAACCCAAAGATTAGAGTGTTCACCAAGGTCTCTGCATTCTGGCTTAGCTTAGACTCTAACCTCTACCTACCCAGTACTGTGTAGTTTTCTCTGCTTTGGAATTTTTCCCCGTGGGTATGTGACTTAAGCGTCAGCCAAGGACCTGAGGTAAATTTAATTTAAAAAATGTAATTATTATTGGTACTTAATAGTTATACATGTGATATTTTGATTCTAGCATACGATGTGTAATGGTTAAATAAAGGTACTGTAATCCCAGAACTTTGGGAGGCCGAGGCAGGCGGATCACCTGAAGTCGGGAGTTTGAGACCAGCCTGACCAACGTAGAGAAACCCGGTCTCTACAAAAAAAAAAAAAAAAAAAAAAAAAAAAAAAAATTAGCCGGGCGTGGTAGTGCATGCCTGTAGTCCTAGCTACTCAGAGGGCTGAGGCAGGAGAATTGCTTGAACCGGGGAGGGGCCGGGGGGGGAGGGGGCGGAAGGTTGCGGTGAGCCGAGATGGCGCCATTGCACTCCAGCCTGGCAAGGAGAGCAAAACTCCGTCACAAAAAAAGGAGGGGTAATTAGGGGATACATCTCATCAAGTAGTTAGCATTTCTTTGTGTTACAAACATCCCAATTCCACTCTTTTAGTTATTTTAAAATATGTACTAGATTATTGTTAACTACAGTCACCTTATTGCGCTACCCAACACTAGATCTTATCCCTGAAGGGAGTTTTAAACCCAGAGGTTTGAATTCCAATTCTGTTGTTCTCATCTCCAGGACTTTCCCTCAGATCCCACCTGCTTTGGCAGCCCCACACAATGACTGTATCTTCTTGACAACAAGACCATCATTTTTTTCTTGAACTCTGTTTTCCTGCACTGAGGTTTGGAAGATGCCGTCAGTGAGAGCAAGGAAGAATGTAAGGCTCATCTTGTCTTCTCCTTCTCTCAAGGATTATAGATATGCTCTAGGTGCTGTTCAGGGCCTACAAAAAGCGATTTCTATGTCTTGTCTATCTCTTAAATATTTATAACAAGAGAATAAGTTCAGCACAAGTAATCCCTCTTGGCTTTAGATAATATAAATTCCTTCAAAAATTTTAAAATCAAATTAATTCTTTTCATGTGAAATCCACGGTCTTTAAGTTACTAGTCAATCAAGTTACTACCTTCTCTTCCAAGAATGTTAAAATCAAGGGTAGGGAGAATAGTCCAAATTTATTGCCTTTGAGTTTTTGTCTCCAACCCATCGTCCCCTGCCAATATGATTTTTGACATCTTTGCTTTATGGAATGTTCTGTACAAGTTCAATGACTTTTAGTTTATCTGAGACAATAGATTTATCTTGTTTTTCTACCTGCTTGACCTCTGCAGCATTTGTCATTAGTAACAATCATGCTTTTCTTAAAATCCTTCTTATATTACTCTGTTTTTATATCTCTGACTGCAATAAACTGAATACTTATGTTCCCCCAAAATTCATATGTCAAAATCCTAACCCCTAAAATGATGGTATTGGGATGTGTGGAGCCTCATAAATGAGATCAGTGTTCTTATAAATGAGACCCCAGAGAACACTTTCATTCTGTTGGCCGTGTGAGTTTATAAGGAGAAGCCTGCTGCCTGTGTGGAAGGGGTCCTCACCAGACACCGAATCCTCCAGAGCCTTAACCTTGGACTTTCTGGCCCCAAGAACACTGAGAAATATCTTTGTGTAGTTTATAAGCCACCCAGTTTATTTTGGTTATAGCTGTCCAAACAGATTAAGATGTTGACAATATTTCATTGTCATCTTGATTCAGTGTTCTCTGTAGGTGTTTATAAAGTTTCTCTCCCCAAAACATATTCTTTCTGTATTATCTTTTAGTCATTCTAATTGACTCCTGTGGCTTCGACCATCACCATTAAGCAAATGATTTCCTTGACCGTAGCCCTAAACTTTCTCTCAGAGCTCAAATATCTACCTTTTTTTTTTTTTTTTTTGAAACTATGGAATTAATGAAATAGCATTGGATTGAGTACTTCTGATATTATTTTGTAGAAAATTGAGAGCAATCTGCTCCACATTTGTGGGAATCCCTGTCTTCTTCCCAAATCCTTACTAGTTCATAAGCCCCATAAAGGCAAAGACAGAATCGTATTTGTCTGTGTTGATTTTGCAGTGCTTTAGAAACAGTTGATAAACATTTTGCAGAGTAAATGTTTATCAGTCATTTATATTTGAAGGCTCTATTAATATTCCAAGGACAGTAATCCTGCTAGTCACCAACTAGATTTTGAGTGTGCCCTTTTTACGGCAGCCATAAAAGGTGAATATTTTAAACAACAAACAGGGCCTGAATATTCTGCAAAAGAAGGAGGGAAGGATGAGATGAGAGGAGTCAGGGAATGGACGACTGGATGGATTCTGAGAGGGGTAAAGTCAGAGGGAAATTACAAAGGCATTTTGGGTACAGGAAATCCATTCCATGATTGGAATCTGTTTACCTTGCTTTAGTATAGAACCCTTTTTCAACACCCTCAATTCTCCAGTGAAAATGACTACATTCATGAATAATTTTGGCAGGTATTTTTTTTTTTCTTTTTACTTCGATCCTTAGAATTAGAAGAAGATTGTGTTTCACATCCAGACCAATGGATTGAGGACCAGAGAGATCAGATATTTAGAGACAGATGTGACCACAAGAAAATTTATAGAAATTTTGGAAACATCTATAGACTTCCATAGGCTATGAAGTTTCTATCTGGGTCTTGATATCTCAGTTAATTTCTAAATAATAGTAACATTTATAATGCACCATTTAAAAAATATTATCAAGGCCGGGTGCAGTGGCTCATGCCTGTAATCCCAGCACTTTGGGAGGTGGAGGCGAGTGGATCACCTGAGGTCAGGAGTTCAAGACCAGCCTGGCCGACATGGTGAAACCCCGTCTCTACTAAAAATACCAAAAAAAATTAGCCAGGCATGGTAGCGGGCGCCTGTAATCCCAGCTGCTTGGGAGGCTGAGGCAGGAGAATTGCTCAAACCTAGGAGGTGGAGGTTGCAGTGAACCAAGATCACGTCATGGCATTCCAGCCTGGGTAACAGAGCAAGACTCTGTCTCAAAAAGAAAAAAAGAGAAAAAAATACCATCAAATGTAATTTCTTATTTTTCTTGGCATACCTAAGTTCCTCAAGGACAGAATCATACCTTATTCATTTTTTGTTGTTTCTTCCTTTTCCATCCCTAAAATACAGACCAGTGAATTACTGGATGAATTATATAGTTGATCAACTTAAATTAATGAAATGAATAAGTTAATGAATTTAAGCTAATTCCTCACTGTTTACAGCCAATAAACAACCAGATTACCTGATTTCCAAGCATTTTCTTCTTAAAGAAATTGAATGAGGAGTCTTCCAAATGTTAGCAATTACACAGACTCAAGGAAACAACTAGGTTAGTAGTTCTTATACATTAATATACTTCAAAACAAGCTGGAAGGTTTGCTAAAACAATTTTGGGAGGTCCACACAGAGTTTTTGATTTTGTAGATCTGAGGTGGGTCTCAAGACTTTGTATTTCTAACAAGTTCCCAGGTGAAGCTAATGCTACTGATTTGTAGACCACACGTTGCAAACCACTCATGAAGGTGACATTATTAAAACACACAGAATTCTCTCCACGGAAAACATTGTAGGAAGACTGTTCTTGAAATGCTTAAAAAATCTCGTTCACTGCCCTGTGGCATAACAAAGTGGAAGGTATCCGTGTTGTACAGCCTCAGCTCTGACACCCACTCAGGATGACCTTAGGAAAGCCACATCCTGCCTTCGTACTTCAGCTTCTTATAAAGAGGTTTACCGTAATTTTTGTATTCTGCAAGCTCTTTCTAGAATGTAAACTCTGACTACAGAATTGAAAGTACATTAACCTTTTATGAAGAACGTTAATTCAGCTCTAGTGATTCTCCAGAAGCTTTGGTTATGAGATTCTGTCATTAGCCAGACCCTGGAAAAGTAACATACTAATATTGGTCATAACTAAAACCAGAAATTGACCTTGCTCATTCTTTTATACTTTCTCTAATACGAAGACATTGAATGTACCCGATTTGGACTGGGGTCTAGTTTCTCTCCTTCCATATCATGTAAGGGCTGCAGAGATAGGAGAATGGAGCAGTTGCCTTCTTTGACTGCGTGTCAGGGGAACTTTAGCTCTTCAGCAGGTGCACAGTAATTTCAACAGAACAACCACTCCAAACGAACAAAGTCTTAAAGGAAAAGCATTTCAAACTCAGTATCTTTTTCTGTTACAAACAATATCCATATTTTAAAATCAGCCACATAGGATAAATATATTTTTATTCTCTTCCTTTTCCAAAAAAGATTTGATTCTTCGTAACCAGAATGCCTTTTTGGATTTCTGTATGTACGGGGTTGGTCTTGTGGATTTACAATGGTCACATAATTTGAAGAAATAGGCAAAACCTAACATTAGTTTTGAGCTTCTGTATGTGGTGATAGGTACCCAAGGTAGTTAATAGTGAAGCATTGCCAATTCATTTACTTGTCTTTGGTAAATTTTCATTGTTCATTTACTTGCCAGTTCATTACTTGTTCATGCTTATTCATTTTTTTAATGGTTGACATAGGTTGACACCATCTAGACCAAACAATTGATTATATTTCTCATCCTTTTGTTTGATCTTTTGTTTGATAGAACATTGAAACAAGTTGCATTCCAAGTGGTACCTTTGATCTGTGAGCTACCACATGCTCTGTAGAAGAGACTCGTGCAGCATCGGGGGGTCACATTCCACTGTTAAACATCTCTAATTTTGAGTGTTCTGCTCTGTATCCCTGTAAACACCATGTGTTAGACTGATGTTTTGATTCTAGCAGAAAGAAGAAAAATGATACAGGCAAAAATAAGATGCAAAATTTATGAAAATCATGGTACTTTTTGAGCAATAACATACTTTCAGAAAACAATCGCCTTTTCTTAATATTATGTCAAAAGTGGTTTATGTGTTACGGGGGTGACAATTGACCATAGATGCCATTTGTCCAGGGACAGTCCTGGTTTATGCCTATTTACTCAGGAAACTTACTAATAATGCTCTCTTTTGTTACCACATGCTTTAGTGTGGATGATAAACATGGTCACATTATTTATTAGCAAGTGTAAACCACACTTAAAAAACTACTGTTTTGTATGTTTATTAAAGAGGTAAGCTGTAAACATTTTCCGATTACTAGTACATATACAGTTTCTAAAACATGGGGACAAAAACAGTAATTTACTTCATCATATAATTAAGCCTTGATTCAAAAAGAATATCTGATAGACACACTGAAAGTATAATGGCTATGAAACGAAAAGTAGTAGTTCTTCTTTTCCCCATTTACCCAGTCCAGAGTAGTATCTCTTTTCACACATATAATTGTCATAAAAGCTAGGAAAATTAATTTTTATTGAAGCATTCAGAATATAGTCCCTATAAAAAGGGATTCCTACATGTAGAATTTAGGTAAGAAGGGAAACTAGAAAGTTTTCATTTCCTCAGCAAAGGAAGCAAGTTGTCCTTGTTGAGAAATTCAAGAGAGGAAAGCTTGAGGTTGATGTTCAATGATTTTAGAAAGCCTATAACTAAATCTCTTTTTGTCTGAACTCTAAGAGAAGGGTAAAACACTAGAGGAAATAGCCAGAAAAGTTAAGTAGACTAGAGCTCACCAAGATGGCAGAAAAGTCAGAATTGAACCTGGATTCTAAACATTAAGCTAGCACATTCCCTCAACATCAGATTTTTCTATAGCTCAGGTATATACACATTTTCAGTAGGAATACTTGCATGGAAATTAAGTAAAGTGCATTTCCAGCTGTCTCAAATGGTAACATTACTCTCTATATTTTTCAGATGAGCATTTTATGAATATGTTTGAATTGTTGGACATTATTTTTCTACATCTGTTAAAATATTGTTCATTTATACAGGACTAACTCTGTATTCTTCACAAACATAATTGAACTAAATTAAACCGTAAACAAAACCTGGGAAGCAAACCTCACCCAGACCAATTAAATCCATCACTGGAAAGCGGGGATGAGGTCTTATTACTGGGAGGGCATGTTTATTAGTTTTTTAGGGCTGCCATATCAAAGTACCACAAACTGGTTGGCTCAGGCAATAGAATTTTTCTTTATCTTGTAGTTCTGGAGACTAGAAATACAAGATCAAGGTGTCAGCAGATTTGATTTTTTTCAGCGGGCTCTCTCCTTGGCTTGCAGATGGCCGCCTTCTTACTACGTCTTCAAATGGTTGGCACTCTGTATTGTCCATGTCCTGATCCCCTCTTTTCATAAATACATCAGTCAGATTGGATTAAGATCTATCCGTATGACCTTATTTTATCTTAATTATTTCTTTAAAGGTCCTGGTTTTACACAAAGTCACATTCCTTGGTATTCAACATTAGGGCTTTAACATACTAATTCTGGGTGGAGATAATCAGCCTATAACATCATGTGCGTGTTAGAAATCCTACTTCAGAGAGTCTCTGGGCCACTTACACTGCACACCTGGAAATGTTTAGAACACATTTCATGTAATTCATAATTTTGCTTATAACAGGCTGAATCTTGAAGTCAAGAGCCCTGACTTCTTGGGAAGCAATAGGGGATGTTGGAAACATATAAGCTTTGTCAACTGCAAAAGTGGCTCTTTTGACTGACAATTATATGGATTTTGTGGAGTAATTTAAGCATTCCAAGCCTTACTTTTCTTATCTGAAAAATAGGGATAATGTTTATCTCATGGATTATTGTCTAAGCTAATTATGATAATATTTAAAGTAATTAATATAGTGACTGACATCAGGACTCTTAATATTAGTAAAAACAGGATCCTACTCCTTCTTCTATTTATTGACTCTGTATTTGTATTAGTTTTATTTTGCTACTATAAGAAATTGCTACAAACCCAGTGGCCTAAGACAACACTGATTTATTAGGTTACAGTTTTGGAGTTCAGAAGCCTGACATAGTTCTCACTGTTCTAAAATCAAGGTGTTGGTAGGGTTGTGTATGTGTGTGTGCATTTTTTTCTTTTTCTTTTCTTTTCTTTCCTTTTTTTTTTTGAGACGGAATTTTGTTCTTGTTGCCCAGGCTGGAGTGCAATGGCACGATCTTGGCTCACCACAACCTCCACCTCTCAGGTTCAAGCAATTCTTCTGCCTCAGCCTCCCGAGTAGCTGGGATTATAGGCATGCGCCACCACGCCCGCCTACTTTTGTAATTTTAGTAGAGAGGGGTTTCTCCATGTTGGTCAGGCTGGTCTTGAACTCTTGATCTCAGGTAATCCACCTGCCTTGGCCTCCCAAAGTGCTGGCATTACAGGCATGAGCCTCTGTGCCCGGCTGGGTTGTTTTTTCTGGAGGATCTGGGAGATAATACGTTTCTTTGTCTTTTCCAGTTTCTAGAAGCCACCTGCCATTTCTTGGCTCATGGTCCCCTTCCTCTATCTTCAAAGCCAACAATGGTGGATTGAGTCCTCATTTTTGTGACCCTGCTTTGGTCATTGTCACATCTCTTTCTCTGATTCTAGCCAGGAACGTTTCTTTGCTTTTAAGACCCATGTGATTAGATTGGAGCCATCTCAACAATCCAGGATAATTTTCCCATTTCAAGGTCCTCAACTTAATTACAGTTGCAAAGTCCTCTGCCAAGTAAGGTGACATAGTCACAGATTCACAATAATGGGGCTATTACTCTGCCTGCTGCAGTATCCTTGGACACATTTCCACCGAGCCAATTGTTTGACACTAACGTGGAGATACTGCTGTAACTGCCCTTACATTGAGAGGTTTATTTTGGAAAGTTAATGCATTATTTTTTTTTGAGAATAACAATTGTGTAGTGAATAAAGTTTCTTATTTTATTCTATAGCCATATGAGAAATGAAGACTTATTATCAAAGCCATAAACAGAAATTCTATCAATTCTCCTTACATTGTGGTAAATTTCTTACCTTTTCTTTCCTTGTTTTCTTCTGTACCTGACACCTATCCCACTGATTCTCTTGTACTTTAGTGATAGCTCTTGCTTATCTTTCAAGTTCAATACAAAAGGCTACTATATAATTTAATTAATCAAAATATTTCATTTGCCAACTATTATAGAAACAAAAAAAATTGAAATTTGGATGTAGTTCTTCTCTATTGGATACTTAGCCTGATACTGAGCTTAATGCTATATTCTTTTAAACACTTATTAAAAGTTTATTTTTGTATAGATGAGGTTTTAATGTGTTGCCCAGGCTGGTCTTGAACTCCTCAGCTCAAGCAATCTACCTTGGCTTTCCAAAGTGCTAGGATTACAGGCATGAACCACTGCACCTGGCCAGTGCTATATTCTAAGATTCCTGAAAGCCATTATTTTTTGAGCTGGTTCCAAGATAAACTGATGATATAATTTGGAAGTACATGATGTTTTTCCTTGGAATGTTACTGCCTCCAGTTTGTTTGTAGAGGCTAGTCCTTTTCTGTGCATAGGGAATTAAAGGGTAGGCAACACATATTATACCTTCATCTGTTATATTGATAGACTATAAAACAGTACTTCAGAATTGGAGTTTTATAGGCAAAGATACCAGAGTTTAACCCTTGGTCTGCCATTTTTCTAGCTGACTGACCTTGGGAAAGTTTTACCTTATTTAGACCTTTATTTTCTCATCTATTGAATGTAGTAATAGCAAATGTATAGGCTTGATTTGGGAATTAAATAAAATAATGCTTAAAATACATATTTCACAGTGTCTAGCACACAAGAAAGAAAATATTTATTAACTTTAGTTATTATATTTTGTCTTCAGCTTTCCAAATGGCTGCCATGAAGGAAATGGGAAAGGGGAGAAATTTAGATTTATAAAAATTAGTGTAAATGAGTTTTTCCTTTCCTATGGGAAGACCCAAAACACTTATAGGAAGTAAAAATGGTGAACAAATTTTAAAATGTAAACACCTTCCAGGTAGGAACTTATCTTCCCCATCAAAGTGGGTCTCAGCTTTTCTCCATCAGTTCCTTCCTGTTTACTATTCACTGAAAAAAAATTCTATCCCTTTTAGATTTGTCCTTTAGGTTAAAATCAAGGTGTCGGTGAGGCTCTGTATTTTTTCTCAAGGATCTGGGAGAGAATATGTTTCCTTGTCCTTTCCAGCTTCTAGAAGCCACCTGCCATTTCTTGGCTCATGATCGCCTTCCTCCATCTTCCAAGCCAACGAGAGTGGGTTGAGTCTTCGTTTTTGTTACCCTACTTTGGTTGTTGTCACATCTGTTTCTCTGATTGTAGTCAGGGAAGTTTTTCTGCTTTTAAGGACCCATGTGAGCCATCCCAACAATCCAGGGTAATTTTTCCATTTCCAGGTCCTCATCTTAATTACATCTATAAAGTTCTCTGCCAAGTAAGGTGACATAGTCACCTCAATACAAAGGACCTAATTCACATGATGCCGAATCTGGAGACGTGAGCAAATGGGAGAAGAAAATGGGAAAATATTTCCTGGGGGATTTGAGCAGAAATGCGCTGCAGGAGTTGTCGTAGGAGTTGTCAAAAGACAAAATTACGATAAACTTAAAAATTGAATTGGCTTTTGTTTGTGATTCTGGAATAGAGCAAAACATCATTTTATAAAATAGAATGAGTTGGGCATGATAGAATGGCTGGTTTTTGTAAGGTGGGGACATGAAAACAGAAAAATAAAAAAAGTGACTGGTTAACATCAAGTCACTCCAGGTTCCTTTTCTTGTAAGTGTTAAAGCAAAGAGGACTTCCTTAAATGATGCTGACTTAGATTGACTGTGCTCTTTCTGATAGATTTCTGTGAATCTCCTCTTTCCAGGAAAAATTGGCTTAAAGCGCAGTTTGATTGTGTGGTATTTAGCATGCGTTGACCCCATTTTTATTTGTTTTGGGCTGCTGGGGCCTAGGCAGGACACTAATCCAAAACAATGGATTCCACAAATTTTAACATAGGAAAAAGAAGAAAGAGGATTCTAAAAATTATTGTTGTGGACTGTGTGTTTACTTTGAGATGTTAAAGAAATACCATAAGCAGGTGATTATCTTGAACTTAGGTTTTAGTCATGAATCCATTTATGTGCTATATAGTTCTTTAATGGGACCATGTGAATCACAGCCTCAATAGGCTTACACAAAGTGTTAAAAGAAAAACCTTAGACAAATTAAATATAACAGAGTTTAATTGAGCAGAGAAGGATTGTCGCATTGGGCAGCCTCCCAGGCCAGGGTAGAGGCAGAGAGACTCCAGCAGAGCCACGTGGTGGAAGAACATTTATGGACAGAAAAAGGGAAGCAACCTACGGAAAACAGGTGTGTGAGGTACGGATTGGTTACAGCTCCGTGTTTGCCTTATTTGAACACAGTTTGAATAGTTGGCTGCCTTTGATTGGCCAAAACTCAGTGATTGGAACAAGAACAGGTTACAGTCTGTTTATACATCCAGTTAGGTTACAGTTACTGTGCACAGAGAAAGCATGAGGCCAAATTTTGAATATATAAGGAGGCAACTTTGAGCTAAATTTAATTTAACAAAAAGGTATACATGTTTTGAAAGGATAAGTTTACAAAATAACAGATATTGTGGGAGAGAGAAAGAAATAAATGAGAGAAAAGGAGAAGGAAAAGAGAAAGCAGGAGGGGGAAAAAGATGGATATGAATAAAAAAAGGGAGGAAGACGTAAGACAAACTACTTATTTCAACATTCTGACTAAAGTAGAACCCTGCAATCTGAGTTGTTTGTATCCAGATTCAACCACTCAGAGTCACATTTAAAGTCACATTTTAGGCAAGGCAAGACCACAGATCAATTTGCTAACCTTACATTTTAAAAGCCTTAACCACTGGTTTATTTTGGGTGCCATGGAAACAAATAACTAGCTTTACTAACCGGACACTTTTAAGCTGGTGGTTTTGGCTAGGTGTGGTCACAGCTAGAATCAGGGACCAAAACTGAGCCTCAATCTTGACTAAGCAGATGCAGAGATGTTCAATAACAAGTGACATTTTCATCTTAGACACAGATTACAGATTACACGCTCTCAAATTTCAAATTTTGGCTTTGTCATTAGACCATAATTCTACCTCTGGTATATCGTTTCATTTTTGCTCATCCTTTTCTGGAAGCAATAGCAATTTTCATGCGGAGACTGATCTCATGTCCAGGTAGCTGATGTCTCGCATTTATGAGTTAGATGCTGGTTTGATTTTTTTGTTTGTTTAGCCCCTAGCCATGTCCTCAGAAGCTCATTATAGAGAAAGCAGAAGTTATAGTAACCAAAAATTAGAGCTATAACTCTTACACTTTCAAATTCATACAACAAAGTGCAGATGAGTACCAAGGTTTTAGAAGACTCTGCTCAGGGTCACAGAAACCAAAATCAAAACAAGGCAGGACTCCTACAATTCAGTGAATGATGATCTGGTGCACAAGACTGGCAAAATCATAAATCGCCACCATGCAAGTCAGAAAGTGATCATTATAAACTCAGTAATCTCTGAGTACAAAGAAGAAAAAAGGGAAAATGCCACTGATTAGGAAGTTTATTTTTAATTCTGTAGCTTATCTTTTCTTATCCTAAGAGATTATATGTGTGCAGGTTATTGAGTAAACATCAAAACTAGTCCTCCATAATCTAGTAAATGATAATTACTCTGCCATTTTCTTCTCTTTCAATTTTTGTCCTTTTATACATAGTTTTACTTGAGATTTAGCTGTATAATTTGTATCTCACTTACCTTTTTAAAAATGTCACAAACACTTTCCCATGTTTTTAGAAACTTTGTCAATAATATTGCAAAGTCTCTATAAAATTTATGTATAATTTTTAACATCCGTTATTATTGAATACATAAATGGCTCCCTTTTTTGTTTAGTTGATTTTAACATTAAGTTAATTAGGGGGATTTTGGTATTCAGGTGAATGATGGTGGCCTGAATTCTTTGTACCATTTTAACGAAACAGACATTATTATAAAATTGGTGTTAAGAAGCTTCATTTTAAATTTGGTTTCACCCCATCTCCAGGAGTTACACAAATTACCCAGGTGCTTTTGTCAAGGCTCTCAGAACTCTAAGAACGTTGAAGAACCTTAGCTCTGGTGCAGTAATGTGAAGATCTGGCATACCCCTCTGTATGGTGGCAGAAAACTGAAACAGTATAGAGCTAATTCCCTTCCCCTTGAAATTCACAGATCCTTCAGTAAATAGACATTTGATATTTGATATATTTGATATAGTTTCTTGTTCTGCCTGTCTCTTTGGCCCTACTGCAGAAATTGTCACACTTTGATGTAAAATAAATTCTTTGAAGAAAAAATAATCACTTAGGGAGCTTGTTACAATGCAGATTTCTGGGCTCCCCTGCCATACATTTAGTTCAGTAGGTCTGGAGTAGGTCTAGGATTTAAATTCCTAATGCACTTCCCAGAAAAGCTGTATTTTGAAAAACATTTCCACAGGAAATAAAGCACTGAGCTGTGCCAGGACAGCATGGGGATTCTCGTATTCCCCGCCAAGCTCAAGTTGGAGATGGGATATCATACTTTCCTATTAGTGTGCTTCCAACAGACTTGACCAAGATGGTCCCAACAGAAAGGGCCAATTATTATGGATTCAGATTTCCCCCCATGTTTTACCTTTGACTCCTTAGCAAGAACATGATTTGCAACATAGAAAAAATATCTGGCAGGTTGGCAGTCCAGTGTGTAATCTAGTTTTAGGCTAAGCAGAATTCAGACACAGCAGTAAGGTTTGTGGGCTGGTGCCCAGTAATTACAGTTGGTGAGAAGAGTTCCACTCTGTTTTACTTGCTCATGGTTTGAGGTCACAATCAGATCATTTATCAGCATCATACATTTGTCCAGCATCATTTCTCTTCTGCACTCTGAGTTGACATTTTAATGGATTGTTTATAGCCAACATGGTAGCAAGATACAGGATGTTGATTCACTGTTAATTTATTTCAATGGGGAAGATTACCAAAGCAGCATATGTCTTTGATATGGTTTGGCTGTGTCTCCACCCACATCTCACCATGAAATATAATAATCTTCCTGTGTTGTGGGAGAAACCCATTAAGAAGTAATTGAATCATAGGGATCATAAGGGCAGGTTTTTCTTCTGCAATAGTGAATAAGTCTCATGGGATCTGGTGGTTTTATAAAGGGAAGTTCCCCTGCTCATGTCCTCTTGCTTGCCGCCATGTAAGACATCCCTTTGCCTTTCCTTCATCTTCTGCCATGATTGTGAGGCCTCCCTAGCCATCTGGAACTGTGAGTCCACTAAACTTCCTTCCTTTATAAGTTACCCAGTCTTGGGTATGTCTTTATTAGCAGTAAGAAAATGAACTAACACACTCTTGTTTGTTTTTGTTTGTTTGCTTTTGTCATTGTGAGCAACCCAGATAGATGGTGCTTTCCCTCCCTTGTTCTCACCTGTCCTTTGATTGTATGACTTTTCTTCCATAAAAGCTTTCATTTAGTATAGTATTTCACTTGGGACATAATATTTTTTATCAGTAAAAATTAAAGTAATAGAGCTAAGCTAGCAAACTCAAGACCCACTTTTTTTCAAAAAGTCAAACTCAATGTAAAACATCCTAATTTTCCATAGAAAAATAGCTTGATAAAGTTTGTGTAGCCAATTAAATCTCAATTTGCCTATTCAACACCTCAATTGTTTTGTATTTTTATTTTTTTCCAAGGTCCCGTAGAATCAGTTGGCTGGAAAAAAATTAGCAAACTGAATTTTAAAATACAATTTGTAAGTAATATCATCTGGCTGAGAGGTGAAAGCTGAGCAGATAAGTTGAAGCTGGACACCCCTTCTCTAGAGAGAAATGGAGAAGGGCTAGCACATTACTAACTTTGCTGTGGTATCTGAGTTTATTACATGTTTGTGTTGCTGACTTAAGTACTTCATACAATGAAAATGTAGCAATAAAGAGTTGCTCTTTAATCTACCATATATGCTCTGTTTTTCAATTTGGAAAGTAGCTTCGCTGCACAGTGGATATACTCTGGAAAACATGTTTGCAAATTGTATTTTTTAAAAAGAAATCACACGTTTTCTGGAGGTAGACAATTTTTTTTTTTTTTTTTTTTTTTTTTTTTTTTTTTTTTGAGGCAGAGTCTCGTTCTGTCACCCAGGCTGGAGTGCAGTGGCGTGATCTCAGCTCACTGCAATCTCCGCCTCCCGGGTTCACACCATTCTCCTGCCTCAGCCTCCCGAGTAGCTGGGACTACAGGCGCCCGCCACCACGCCTGGCTAGTTTTTTGTATTTATAGTAGAGATGGGGTTTCACCATGTTAGCCAGGATGGTCTCGATCTCCTGACCTCGTGATCTGCCCGCCTCGGCCTCCCAAAGTGCTGGGATTACAGGCATGAGCCACCGCGCCCACCTGGCAATTTTTAGGAATAATTCTGTGGTGATCTTTTAAAAGGTGAAGTCAGAAATTTCTTCATAAATTCAAATTGTAATGTTTCCATTTGAGAATATTATTGGTTGGTATGTCATTATATATAAGGGAGAAAAGAATGTAACCTAGCTATCGAGGCCTGCATTCCAATCCTGTTTCATTGTTTTGCTCTAGAGTTGAGAGATGGCATTAAATGATGTTTGAGTAGACTTTTACTTTTATAATTCCAGAATTTCAATTTCCAATTTTTAGTGACTGGCTTTGTTCAAAATAAAGCATGAGCATGCAATAGATACCAACATATTCTGATGTTGCACCATCCAGTACAGCAGCCACTGGCCACATGTGGCAACTGGGTACTTGAAAGACGGCTGGTCTAAACTAACAAGTGCTGTAAGTGTAAAGTGCATACTAGATTTCAAATATTTGATTAAAATGGTGAAATATCTCATGAATTAATACTTTTTATATTGATTATGTTACTGTGATATTATCTTGGATATACTGGATTCAGTAAAACATATCAAAATGAATGCCATGTGTTTCTTATTTTAAATGTAAACATTTTATTTTATTTAACTTTTATTTTAGATTCCGGGCATACATATGTGCAGGCTTGTTACAAAGGTATGTTGTGTGATGCTGAGATTTGAGGTACAATGGAACCCATCACCCAGGTAAGTGAGCATAGTACTGAACAGGTAGCTTTTCAAACCTTGTCCCCCTCCCACCCTCCCCATTCTTGTATTCCTCAGTGTCTATTGTTCCCGTATTTATGTCTATGTGTGCCCAGTGTGCAAACATTTTACATTTAAATAATTTAAATTTAAGCAATTAATCAGAATCTGGTAAACCATCTACTAAATACAAAATTTAAACTTCCTTATGGCTTACATTATATTTTTATTGGGCAGTGCTACTCTTAAGGGACAGCACATCCTACAAAGGACCTCTCCTTAAAAGCAGAGAACTTTTCACTACTGGTGTTGTTCAAGAAAAGCCTAGATGATGTAGAAGAGAATCTTTGAAGGTAAGACGAAAACATTATTTCTCAAAGTACAGTTCACAGAACACTAGTCCCTGAGATACACCACCGCAGTCAAGCAAGTTTAGGCAACTCTATGCTACTAACCTCCTCTTTCTGATTCCCAACACTCATTAGTGTAATGAAGGCTCAGAGAAGTTACCCTGTAGTGAAACTTACTTTCCTTGAGTTAATCCACTTTTTTTTTTCCAAATTCGTTTGAAAAAAAAAATCCTTTTAAAAATGTATTAATGATACCTAATAGCAGCCTGTAGAATCAAGAAAATCACTTTGAAAAATTCTGGTAAATTAGATCATTGCTAAGTCCCTTTAGTCTGTTGTATGTTTATATGCAATTTATAGGACCTCATCCTAGGGATTAGGTGTAACTGCTTCTGTGTATATATGCTTCTATTCAAAAGAATCCTTCCCCTGTTCTATGTAAAATGTTTTCCTTCACTTTTCTAAGCTATTTGAAATATCATCAGTCGGACGTATTTGTGTTATCAGCCACCCTCTTGAAAAAATTCCTAACTTGCCCTACTCTTCAAAGAAGGTATAAAATCAAGAGTTCAAGGAGGGGCTACTGCAATGTGTGAGAGATATATAGAAGGATAGGCGAGGGGATGCTAAAAAGACACCTGCCCTTTTTGAAATGTTATGTTTAGTGTATTCCCTATCAGGAAAAGTGCTGCTGTGTTATGGGTTAAATAGGTGGCTACAGACTCACTGGGGAGCCTAAAGATGATTTATAACTTTGTTATAAAGCATTCCAAAAAACCAATTTACAAGCAAATGTTAGGAGCATAAATTGTAAGTTAGACACTACCGGTGTATATATAGATTCACTCAGAACCTCAGGGAATAGAAGTGATCAATGTCCTGTGCATTGCTTCAATGCACAGTCTTGCTTTTTGCAATAAGCTCTTTGCTTCTTCAAACAGCAAGAAGATGGAGAGAAAGAACAAAAGTTTTATAACAGTATTTGAGGATCTCATAAATTATAAAGTAACATCAAGAAGCCCTCACCAAGAATTTCCCTAGATTACAAACAATGAAACAATGAGGTTTCATTCTTTTTTTTTTTTTTTTTTGAGACGGAGTTGCGCTCTTGTTGCCCAGGCTGGAGTGCAATGGCGTGACCTCGGCTCACTGCAACCTCCATCTCCCAGGTTCAAGAGATTCTTCTGCCTCAGCCTCCCAAGTAGCTGGGATTACAGGCGCCTGCCACCACGCCCGGCTCACATTTTTTTTGTATTTTTAGTAGAGATGAGGTTTCGCCATGTCAGCCAGTCTGGTCTCGAACTCCTGACCTCAGGTGATCTACCTGCCTTGGCCTTCGAAAGTGCTGGGATTACAGGCGTGAGCCACCACATCTGGCCAAGGTTTTATTCTTAAAGATACTCTTTCATAAAATAAACCAAGTTATTTTTTTCTCATAGAATATATAAGAGTAGATAGACATATACATATGCGAGCAGCCCAAACTTAAAAAGCCTCAAACACTCATCTGCAGTTTTTAAGGAAAAATACATTTATTGGATTCACAAGGCATTAAATCACACGTAGACTCGTAGTGGGTGTTTATTGATTTGACATACTTCAGGTCAGAGAGCCTGAAATGGGGCAAAAACAAGGAGAATTTAAACGAAACTATTATTTTAAAATATTTATACTTTATTAAAACTGGAAAAGATATTAAATATTAACCCACGCTGAGATGTGGAACATTTGTTTTTTTGTTTTTTGTTTTTTGTTTTTTTTTGAGACGGAGTCTCTCTGTGTCGCCCAGGCTGGAGTGCAGTGGCCGGATCTCAGCTCACTGCAAGCTCTGCCTCCCGGGTTTTTACGCCATTCTCCTGCCTCAGCCTCCCGAGTAGCCGGGACTACAGGCGCCCGCCACCTCACCCGGCTAGTTTTTTTTTTGTATTTTTTAGTAGAGACGGGGTTTCACCGTGTTAGCCAGGATGGTCTCGAACTCCTGACCTCGTGATCCGCCCGTCTCGGCCTCCCAAAGTGCTGGGATTACAGGCTTGAGCCACCGCGCCCGGCCGGAACATTTGTTTTAAAGGGTTTCAGAAAGTTGCTCTTCGACCTGCCTTCTTTGTTGAATGTGCAAATGAATATGTTTTGTTTTCTAATTTGCATTATTGAGATAAGAAGTTATGAACAGTAAGTAAACCACTTTTCGATGAGTTTTAACAGATATATATGGTCATTTAACCAATTATTCCTTTGGATTCCTCTGTAGTCCATTCCTGCCCATTATCTGCAGCCTCTGGCAAACACAGATCTGCTTTTACTGTAACTTTTCCTTTTCCAGAGTTTTGTGCAAATGAAACCTTGTCTTATAATACTTGTGTAGTATCTTGTGTTTGACTTCTTTTGCTTAGCATAATGCATTGAGATTCATCCAGTAGTTTGATCTTTTTTTAAAAAAATTGTTTAGTAATATTTCTTGAATGAGTTTATTCATTCATTCATTCATTCGTTCATTCATCTGTTTATTCATTCACCCATGATGGAAAACTGAGTTGTGGCTAGTTTTTGGTCATTATGAATAAAGTTGCTGTGAATGTCAACAGACACATCTTTATGTGGACATAGATTTTTATTTCTCTTGGAACATCTTTAGGAATAGAATTGCTGGATTGTATGTGAAGTTGATATGCTTAACTTTAGAATTAACTGCCAAACCATTTTCCTCAATGACTGTTCCATTTTATATTCATACTGGCAACATATGAGAGTTCCAGGTGCAGACATCGTCACAGAGGTGTGTTGCATCTTTTTGAATATTAGGCATTATAATGGGTGCATACTGATAATATACTGTGGTCTTAATTAGCATTACATTAATGGCTAATGACGTTGAGCATCTTTTCATGTAATTATTTAGCTTTTGCATATATTTTTAGTGAATTATGTATTCAAAACTTTTGCTCAAGTTTTAAACTTGTCATTTTTAAACTTTTAACCCAATTTAATTTTCCTATTACTGGGTTTTAAGAATTCTTGATGTATTCTAGAAATAGATCCCTCATAAGATAAATGTTTTCCATGTACTTTTTCCTAGTCGGGCCTACTGCTGCGTATTCTTAATGTCCTTTAAAGTAATACACTTTTAATTTTGCTTTTAAATTGTGTTCTTTGTGTTCGATGTTAAAATTTTATACCTAAGTCAAGGTCCTAAGGATTTTTTCCCTGTGTTTTCTTGTGAAAGTATTCTAGTTTAGCTGTTACATGTAGGCAAATGATCCACTCAGAATTAACTTTTGTATATGGTATGAGGTATGGGTTGAGGTTTATTTATTTGTTTATTTCGCATATGGCTATTCAATTATTACAGCACCGTTTGTTGAAGAGAATATCCTTTCCCCATGGAATTACCTTGGTACATTTGTCAAAAATCAATGGGCCATCTAAATACAGTTCTGTTTTTTTTTGTCTTTCTATTCTGCCTTATAGACCTGTATATCTAACCTTCCACCGGTAACAGGTTATCTTGACTAGTGTAGCTTTATAATAAGTATGAAAATCAGGTAGTATAAGCTCTCTCTTTTTTTTATTCTTTTCAAAAATTGTTTTAGCTCTTCTAGATCCTTTGAATTTAAATATTCGTTTTAGAATTAGTTTGTTAATTTTACAAAATAGCCTGCTGGGATTTTGACTGGGGGTTTATCGAATGTAAAAATCAAAGTGGGGACAGCCGACAGCTTAACAATGTTGAATCATCCTAACCATGGACACAATATGTCGCTCCATGGATTTAGAGCTTTAATTTCTCTAGGCAATGTTTGATAGTTTCCAGAATACAGGTCTTGCACATATTTTGTAAAATTTATTCCTAAATATTATATGTATATGGGTGTTACTGTAAATAGATTTTTAAAATAATTTTATAATTGTATGCTGCTAGTATGTAGAAATGCAATTGATTTTGGGGTACCACCTTTATACAACTAATTTTGCTAAACTCATTAATTAGTTCTAGTAGTTTTTCTTTAAAGATCCCTTAGGCATTATAGATGTATAGATGATTATATCTGTATAGATGATCATGTCATCCACAAATAAAAACAATTTACTTATCCATTCCCTTGATTTGTTGTGCTGTCTAGAACCTCTGTATAATGTTGAAAAGAAGTGGTGAGAGCTTATATCCTTGTACCCTTTCTTAGGGGAAACATTTTTGGTCTTTTACCTCTAAGTATGATGTAGAAATTTTGAAGATACACTTTTTTGGAGTCAGGAAGATCTCTTCTACTTTCAGTTTGCTGAGAGATTTTTTTGTTTTTTGAATTTCAAGATCAGGAATTGGCGTTGAATTCATCAAATTATTTTTATGAATCAATTGAGATTATTATGTATTTGTTATATTTTAATCTGTTAGAATTGTGAGTTACATTGATTAATTTTTGAATATTAAATTAACCTTGCAATTCCTGGTATAAACTCTCTTGGTCATGATGTATTATGATATGTGTGTGAATGTGTGTGTTTGTGTGTGTGTGTGTGTGTGCATTCATCTGCTAAAACTTTGATAAAGATGTTTGTGTTCATGTTGAAGAGGAATATTAGCTGGCAGTTTTTTAAAAATAATATGACTTTTCTTGCTTTGGTGTTAGAGTAATGCTGGTATCAGTATAATATGTTGATTTGTACTGGATTTTTTTTTCTTCTCTAATATAAGATGTTAGTGTAATTAATTTTATTCTAGCACAGCTTTGGCTGGGCCCCACAAATTTTGATATTTGGTGTTTCCACATTCATTTTGTTCAAAACATTTTCTGACTTCCCAGTTGATTTCTTCTGTGATTCATGAATTATTTATATGTTATTTAATTTCCCAATATTTGGTTATTTCCCAATTATCATTTTGTTGACTATACGTACTTTAATTCTTTTAAAGTCAGAGAACATTCTTTAAGATGTAAATTATTTTAACTTTATTTAAACTTATTGCCCGACATGATCTAGTTTGATAAATGTGTACACCTGAAAAAAATGTACTCTGCTTTTGTTCAGTGGAATGTTCTGTAAATATCACATCAATTTGATTGATAGTTTTGTTTATGTGTTCCATAGTTTTACTTCTTCTTAAAATCTATTTGTTCTATCAATTACTGAAAGAAGACTTGAAATATTCAATCATAATCATATATTTGTCTATTTATAATTTCATTTCTATCATTTTCTTTATGTGTTTTAAGGCTGTGTTATAGGTGCATACATTTAGAAGTGTTATGTCTTTTTCAGTTGACCTCTTTATCTTCAGGAAAGGTTTCTTTTGGTTCCTGTTAATTTCCTTGCTCTGACATCTATCTTGTCCAATATTAATATGGCTACTCTGACTTGCTTTAACTAGTGTTTGTTTAGTGTATATTTCTGACTTTTGTAGTTTTAATCTATTTGTATCTTTTTGTTTAGTAAGAATTTCTTGTGGACATAATGTAGGTTGTTCTCACTTTATCCAATTAGAAAATCTATGATTTTTAATTAGAATGTTTAGACTACTCATATTTAGTAAATTCATAGATATAATGGAATTTTCTTCTTTTAATCCAATCTGTTCTTTTTTCTTTTCCTGATTTTTTATTAGAGTAATTGAATATTTCTTATGATTCCATTTTATATACACTATTGGCTTATTAGCTACATCTCTTTGTTTTAGTTTTAAGTGGCTGCCCTAAACTTTACAACGTATACATTTACCTTATTATCACTGCCTATCTCAAAATGATATTATGATATTTTACATATAGTTTCAGAAACTTCCAATCTATTCCCACCCTTCCTTGGTATTAATGTTATTATGTATTTTGCCTGAAAAATGTGCTTTAACCTTTCTGGCATTACAGACTGGCTGGTGATAAATTCTCCTGGATCCTTTATGATTATTTTACCCTTATTATTGAAAAATATTTTCACTTGGAATAGAATTGTAAGTTGACATTTCTTTTCCTTCCATTTTAAATATTTCATTCCAATGACTTCTGGCTTGCATAGTTTTGAAAGTAAAGTTGGCTAGTCATTCTTGTCTTTGTTTCGCTGTACTTAATGTGTCTATTTTCCCCACTGGCTGCTGGGTTTTTTTTTTTTTTTTTTCCTTTTCTTTTTTTCTTTGAGATGGAGTCTCACTCTGTCACCCAGGTTGGAGTGCAGTGGCATGATCTTGGCTCACTGCAGCCTCTGCCTCCCAGGTTCAAGTGATTCTCCTGCCTCAGCCTCCCGAATAGCTGGGATTAGAGGTGCCCACCATCACATCTGGCTAATTTTTGTACTTTTAGGAGAGACAGGGTTTCACCATGTTGGTCACGCTAATCTCAAACTCCTGACCTCAGGTAATCTTCCCACCTTGGCCTCCCAAAAGGCTGGGATTACAGGCATGAGCCATTGTGCCCAGCCCCTACTGACTGCTTTTAAGATTTTCTCTTTATCATAGTTTTGTAGTAATTTGATTTTGATGTATCATGATATTGTTTTCTTTGTTTTTTACTCCTTAGGGTCTTTTGAGTTTCTTGGATTTGAGAGTTTATAATATGAATTTTTTCAGCTATCATTTGTTCATTTTTTTTTCAGTCCCACCATCCTCTTCTCTACTTCTGGGAGTCCAATTATATGCATATATGTTAGACTGCTTGGTCTTATCCCAGAAATCACTGATGATGTGTTCATTTTTATCTCTTTTACCTCTTTTTTCTCCCTTTTCTTCATTTGGATTGTTTCTATCATTATGTCATCAAGTTGGTCAATTTTTCAGAGTCTAATCTGATGTAAATGCTACACAGTGTATTATTATTTCAGATATTGTATTTTCTATCTCTAGAGATTACATTTGGGTCTCATTTATAACTTTTACTTCTGTCTTCACTCACTATGTTTGTATCTTTCCCCACCTTCTTGAACATATGGAGCATATACATATAATGGCTGTATTAATTTTTGTTGTTTGCTAATGCTAGCATTTGTCATGTTTTTGTCTGTTTCTATTGATTGATTGATTTTTCTTCTATTTATGGATTATATTTTCCTGCTTCTTTTGCTGTGTAGTAATTTTTGACTGGATGCCAGTCACTGTAATTTTTATCTTATTGGGCACAAGATTTTAGTATTTTTTTTACAGTGTGTTGGATTTTTTTCCAGCATAAAATCAAATTACTGGACTCAATTCGATCAATTTCAGGCTGCCTTTTATGCTGTGTTAGAGGTGTCACTTAGCATCCTGGTCTAGCACAAATTTAGACTCACAATTCACACAATGTCCTAATGTCCTGTGTGTAAACACAATGTCTAAGATCCTGTGTATTACTTGTATATTACATGGTCTTTTCAATGTGGCTGGAGGGTATACAAACTATTCTCAACCTTATTTATGCTCCCCCCAAATTATGACCTACTGCTTTTCTGCACTTCTTGCTTCATCCATGGGTAGCATCCTCTTACCATATGATCCATACTAACCCAAAGACCAGAAGGAACTCTTTTGTGCATCTATGGAATTTTCTTTCTGTTAAGTTTCCTTTTTTCAGACATTCTATCCCACAGATTCTTATAAACTTGACATCCCCCAATTCTGATTTTTGTCTCTTCAGCTCAATGAGATGACCAAGTTCTGTGGTGTTTTTGTTTGTTTGTTTGTTTGACAGAGTCTCACTCTGTCACCCAGGCTGGAGTGTAGTGGCATGATTTGGGCTAACTGCAACCTCAGCCTCCTGGGCTCAAGCGATTCTCCTGGCTCAGCCTCAGCAGTAGCTGGGATTAAAGGCATGCACCACCATGCCCAGCTAATTTTTGTGTTTTTAGTAGAGATGGGGTTTTGTCATGTTGCCCAGGCCAGTGTCAAACTCTTGGACTCAAGTGATTCACCTGCCTTGTCTTCCCAAAGTGCTGGGATTACAGCCACCATGCCCAGCTTTTTCTTTTTTCTTTTCTTTTCTTTCTTTCTTCTTTCTTGCTTGCTTTCTTTTTTCTTTCTCTTTCTTTCTTTCTTTCTTTCTTTCTTTCTTTCTTTCTTTCTTTCTTTCTTTCCTTTCTTTTCTTTCTTTCTTTTTCTTTCTTTCTTTCCTTTTCTTTCTTTCTTTTTTTGTCTCCTTTTTCTTTCTTTCCTTCCTTTTTCTCTCTTTTTCTTTTTTCTCTTTCATTTTTTTTCTCTCTCTTTCTTTCCTTTTTATTTTTAACTGTACTGCTTCTTGGAACCTGTCACTTGGCAGTAAGCTGAAGCATTCGTAGGGTTTACATCATTTCTTTCCCTCCTTTTGGGGATCAATGCACTGTATTGCTTGTTATTCAATATCTGAAAACCATTGTTCTGTACATTTTATCTGACTTTTTTTCTAGTTGTTTAATATGTGAGAGTAAATCTGGTCCCTGTTATTCTATAATGGCCAAGTGAATATTACGCTTCTCATGCAGAAAATAGAACACTGTCTCTACTTTTTACAAAGGGAATCTTGTTTCCTCAGCATTCATAAAAATGAAGCTCAGCTTCTAAACAACTAGTAATATTAACTTATTTATAATCTTATATTTAGCGAGAAGGCTGGGGCATGAGAGAAATAATCAATTTATATTTGTACAATCTCATGCTCTTCTGTAATTAGTGGTTGAAACTTACGCCAATGGTTGTTTGCTTTTTAATGTCCGGATTTGTATTCACACATCTAGGGTAGTTTCTGATGTTGGTGACTGTGTGTTTAACTTAGTTTTTTGACTCAAGAATGACATCCAAGTATTTCACTATGCTTCCTTATGAGCTTATTTTTAATAGGAATTGGCTGAACTATATTTCCAAGTATAGATATAAGAGAATCAAAGTGACTAATTCTAGAAAATAATGAAATTTCAAAAACAATTTTTATCTGCTTCCATTTCCCCTACATTGTCTAAAAGGACTTTACTGAAAATGCATCATAGCTAAGTTTCCCAATTTGATTCTTTAGTAGGTAGTTGCTTGCAGAAATAGGAATTTTTGACTTTCTTTCTTCCCTCCTGCCCCTTCATTTAAAAAAGAAAATTCCATTTTGTTCTCTTTCCCTTTTTCCTCTAAAAATGATATATGTGGTCCTCTAAACTCCTTCTCATTACCACATTTACCATCATTGTTCATGTCTCTATATTTTGATTCCATGCTATTTCCTTTGCCTAGAATATCTTTACCATATTTCTTTCTTGGATGACTCTCATGGATACTTTAAGGCTCAGATTAGACACCATCAAATAGACTAATTTGTATCAAGTTATGTGTCCAACATGTATAAATATTTGTAATCAGTAAACGAAAACATAAAGTGAATTATCTGCTTTGGTATCTTCCCCGCTGCAGCTCAAGGATAAGAAGTATATAACTGATAAGAGTTCTAGGGGGTGGAGCAAGATGGCCGAATAGGAACAGCTCCAGTCTCCAACTCCCAGCGCGAGCAACACAGAAGACCGGTGATTTCTGCATTTTCAACTGAGGTACTGGGTTCATCTCACTGGGGAGTGCCTGACGATCCGTGCTGGTCAGCTGCTGCAGCCCGACCAGCAAGAGCTGAAGCAGGGCGAGGCATTGCCTCACCTGGGAAGCGCAAGGGGGAAGGGAATCCCTTTTCCTAGCCAGGGGAACTGAGACACACAACACCTGGAAAATCGGGTAACTCCCACCCCAATACTGTGCCTTAAGCAAACAGGCACACCAGGAGATCATATCCCACTCCTGGCCGGGAGGGTCCCACACCCACGGAGCCTCCCTCATTGCTAGCACAGCAGTCTGTGATCTACCGGCAAGGCAGCAACGAGGCTGGGGGAGGGGCGCCCGCCATTGCTGAGGCTTAAGTAGGTAAACAAAGCCGCTGGGAAGCTCGAACTGGGTGGAGCTCACAGCAGCTCAAGGAAACCTGCCTGTCTCTGTAGACTCCACCTCTGGGGACAGGGCACAGTAAACTATAACAAACGCAGCAGAAAACTCTGCAGATGCAAACGACTCTGTCTGACAGCTTTGAAGAGAGCAGTGGATCTCCCAACACGGAGGCTGAGATCTGAGAAGGGACAGACTCCCTGCTCAAGCGGGTCCCTGACCCCTGAGCAGCCTAACTGGGAGACATCCCCCACTAGGGGCAGTCTGACATCCCACACCTCACAGGGTGGAGTACACCCCTGAAAGGAAGCTTCCAAAGCAAGAATCAGACAGGTACACTCGCTGTTCAGAAATATTCTATCTTCTGCAGCCTCTGCTGCTGACACCCAGGCAAACAGGGTCTGGAGTGGACCTCAAGCAATCTCCAACAGACCTACAGCTGAGGGTCCTGACTGTTAGAAGGAAAACTATCAAACAGGAAGGACACCTACACCAAAACCCCATCAGTACATCACCATCATCAAAGACCAGAGGCAGATAAAACCACAAAGATGGAGAAAAAGCAGGGCAGAAAAGCTGGAAATTCAAAAAATAAGAGCGCATCTCCCCTGGCAAAGGAGCGCAGCTCATCGCCAGCAACGGATCAAAGCTGGACGGAGAATGACTTTGACGAGATGAGAGAAGAAGGCTTCAGTCCATCAAATTTCTCAGAGCTAAAGGAGGAATTACGTACCCAGCGCAAAGAAACTAAAAATCTTGAAAAAAAAGTGGAAGAATTGATGGCTAGAGTAATTAATGCAGAGAAGGTCATAAACGAAATGAAAGAGATGAAAACCGTGACACGAGAAATACGTGACAAATGCACAAGCTTCAGTAACCGACTCGATCAACTGGAAGAAAGAGTATCAGCGATTGAGGATCAAATGAATGAAATGAAGCGAGAAGAGAAACCAAAAGAAAAAAGAAGAAAAAGAAATGAACAAAGCCTGCAAGAAGTATGGGATTATGTAAAAAGACCAAATCTACGTCTGATTGGGGTGCCTGAAAGTGAGGGGGAAAATGGAACCAAGTTGGAAAACACTCTTCAGGATATCATCCAGGAGAACTTCCCCAACCTAGTAGGGCAGGCCAACATTCAAATCCAGGAAATACAGAGAACGCCACAAAGATACTCCTTGAGAAGAGCAACTCCAAGACACATAATTGCCAGATTCACCAAAGTTGAAATGAAGGAAAAAATCTTAAGGGCAGCCAGAGAGAAAGGTCGGGTTACCCACAAAGGGAAGCCCATCAGACTAACAGCAGATCTCTCGGCAGAAACTCTACAAGCCAGAAGAGAGTGGAGGCCAATATTCAACATTCTTAAAGAAAAGAATTTTAAACCCAGAATTTCATATCCAGCCAAACTAAGTTTCATAAGTGAAGGAGAAATAAAATCCTTTACAGATAAGCAAATGCTTAGAGATTTTGTCACCACTAGGCCTGCCTTACAAGAGATCCTGAAGGAAGCACTAAACATGGAAAGGAACAACCGGTACCAGCCATTGCAAAAACATGCCAAAATGTAAAGACCATCGAGGCAAGGAAGAAAGTGCATCAACTAACGAGCAAAATAACCAGTTAATATCATAATGGCAGGATCAAGTTCACACGTAACAATATTAACCTTAAATGTAAATGGACTAAATGCTCCAATTAAAAGACACAGACTGGCAAACTGGATAAAGAGTCAAGACCCATCAGTCTGCTGTATTCAGGAGACCCATCTCACACGCAGAGACATACATAGGCTCAAAATAAAGGGATGGAGGAAGATTTACCAAGCAAATGGAGAACAAAAAAAAGCGGGGGTTGCAATACTAGTCTCTGATAAAACAGACTTTAAACCATCAAAGTTCAAAAGAGACAAAGAAGGCCATTACATAATGGTAAAGGGATCAATTCAACAGGGAGAGCTAACTATCCTAAATATATATGCACCCAATACAGGAGCACCCAGATTCATAAAGCAAGTCCTTAGAGACTTACAAAGAGACTTAGACTCCCATACAATAATAATGGGAGACTTCAACACTCCACTGTCAACATTAGACAGATCAACGAGACAGAAAATTAACAAGGATATCCAGGAATTGAACTCATCTCTGCAGCAAGCAGACCTAATAGACATCTATAGAACTCTCCACCCCAAATCAACAGAATATACATTCTTCTCAGCACCACATCATACTTACTCCAAAATTGACCACGTAATTGGAAGTAAAGCACTCCTCAGCAAATGTACAAGAACAGAAATTATAACAAACTGTCTCTCAGACCACAGTGCAATCAAACTAGAACTCAGGACTAAGAAACTCAATCAAAACCGCTCAACTACATGGAAACTGAACAACCTGCTCCTAAATGACTACTGGGTACATAATGAAATGAAGGCAGAAATAAAGATGTTCTTTGAAACCAATGAGAACAAAGATACAACATACCAGAATCTCTGGGACACATTTAAAGCAGTGTGTAGAGGGAAATTTATAGCACTAAATGCCCACAAGAGAAAGCAGGAAAGATCTAAATTGACACTCTAACATCGCAATTAAAAGAACTAGAGAAGCAAGAGCAAACACATTCGAAAGCTAGCAGAAGGCAAGAAATAACTAAGATCAGAGCAGAACTGAAGGAGATAGAAACACAAAAAACCCTCCAAAAAATCAATGAATCCAGGAGTTGGTTTTTTGAAAAGATCAACAAAATTGACAGACCACTAGCAAGACTAATAAAGAAGAAAAGAGAGAAGAATCAAATCAACGCAATTAAAAATGATAAAGGGGATATCACCACCGACCCCACAGAAATACAAACTACCATCAGAGAATACTATAAACACCTCTACGCAAATAAACTGGAAAATCTAGAAGAAATGGATAATTTCCTGGACACTTAAACTCTTCCAAGACTAAACCAGGAAGAAGTTGAATCCCTGAATAGACCAATAGCAGGCTCAGAAATTGAGGCAATAATTAATAGCCTACCAACCAAAAAAAGTCCAGGACCAGATGGATTCAGAGCTGAATTCTACCAGAGGTACAAGGAGGAGTTGGTACCATTCCTTCTGAAACTATTCCAATCAATAGAAAAAGAGGGAATCCTCCCTAACTCATTTTATGAGGCCAACATCATCCTGATACCAAAGCCTGGCAGAGACACAACAAAAAAAGAGAATTTTAGACCAATATCCCTGATGAACATCGATGCGAAATCCTCAATAAAGTACTGGCAAACCGGATTCAGCAATACATCAAAAAGCTTATCCACCATGATCAAGTGGGATTCATCCCTGGGATGCAAGGCTGGTTCAACATTCACAAATCAATAAACATAATCCAGCATATAAACAGAACCAAAGACAAGAACCACATGATTATCTCAATAGATGCAGAAAAGGCTTTTGACAAAATGCAACAGCCCTTCATGCTAAAAACGCTCAATAAATTCGGTATTGATGGAACGTACCTCAAAATAATAAGAGCTATCTATGACAAACCCACAGCCAATATCATACTGAATGGGCAAAAACTGGAAAAATTTCCTTTGAAAACTGGCACAAGACAGGGATGCCCTCTCTCACCACTCCTATTCAACATAGTGTTGGAAGTTCTGGCTAGGGCAATTAGGCAAGAGAAAGAAATCAAGGGTATTCAGTTAGGAAAAGAAGAAGTCAAATTGTCCCTGTTTGCAGATGACATGATTGTATATTTAGAAAACCCCATTGTCTCAGCCCCAAATCTCCTTAAGCTGATAAGCAACTTCAGCAAAGTCTCAGGATACAAAATTAATGTGCAAAAATCACAAGCATTCTTATACACCAGTAACAGACAAACAGAGAGCCAAATCAGGAATGAACTTCCATTCACAATTGCTTCAAAGAGAATAAAATACCTAGGAATCCAACTTACAAGGGATGTAAAGGACCTCTTCAAGGAGAACTACAAACCACTGCTCAGTGAAATAAAAGAGGACACAAACAAATGGAAGAACATACCATGCTCATGGATAGGAAGAATCAATATCGTGAAAATGGCCATACTGCCCAAGGTAATTTATAGATTCAATGCCATCCCCATCAAGCTACCAATGACTTTCTTCACAGAATTGGAAAAAACTGCTTTAAAGTTCATATGGAACCAAAAAAGAGCCCGCATCTCCAAGACAATCCTACGTCAAAAGAACAAAGCTGGAGGCATCACGCTACCTGACTTCAAACTATACTACAAGGCTACAGTAACCAAAACAGCATGGTACTGGTACCAAAACAGAGATATAGACCAATGGAACAGAACAGAGTCCTCAGAAATAATACCACACATCTACAGCCATCTGATCTTTGACAAACCTGAGAGAAACAAGAAATGGGGAAAGGATTCCCTATTTAATAAATGGTGTTGGGAAAATTGGCTAGCCGTAAGTAGAAAGCTGAAACTGGATCCTTTCCTTACTCCTTATACGAAAATTAATTCAAGATGGATTAGAGACTTAAATGTTAGACCTAATACCATAAAAACCCTAGAGGAAAACCTAGGTAGTACCATTCAGGACATAGGCATGGGCAAAGACTTCATGTCTAAAACACCAAAAGCAACAGCAGCAAAAGCCAAAATTGACAAATGGGATCTCATTAAACTAAAGAGCTTCTGCACAGCAAAAGAAACTACCTCAGAGTGAACAGGCAACCTACAGAATGGGAGAAAATTTTTGCAATCTACTCATCTGACAAAGGGCTAATATCCAGAACCTACAAAGAACTCAAACAAATTTACAAGAAAAAAACAACCCCATCAAAAAGTGGGCAAAGGATATGAACAGACATTTCTCAAAAGAAGACATTCATACAGCCAACAGACACAGGAAAAAATGCTCATCATCACTGGCCATCAGAGAAATGCAAATCAAAACCACAATGAGATACCATCTCACACCAGTTAGAATGGCGATCATTAAAAAGTCAGGAAACAACAGGTGCTGGAGAGGATGTGGAGAAATAGGAACACTTTTACACTGTTGGTGGGATTGTAAACTAGTTCAACCATTATGGAAAACAGTATGGCGATTCCTCAAGGATCTAGAACTAGATGTACCATATGACCCAGCCATCCCATTACTGGGTATATACCCAAAGGATTATAAATTATGCTGCTATAAAGACACATGCATATGTATGTTTATTGCGGCACTATTCACAATAGCAAAGTCTTGGAATCAACCCAAATGTCCATCAGTGACAGATTGGATTAAGAAAATGTGGCACATATACACCATGGAATACTATGCAGCGATAAAAAAGGATGAGTTTGTGTCCTTTGTAGGGACATGGATGCAGCTGGAAACCATCATTCTTAGCAAACTATCACAAGAACAGAAAACCAAACACCGCATGTTCTCACTCATAGGTGGGAACTGAACAATGAGATCACTTGGACTCAGGAAGGGGAACATCACACACCGGGGCCTATCATGGGGAGGGGGGAGGGGGGAGGAGGGAGGGATTGCATTGGGAGTTATACCTGATGTAAATGACGAGTTGATGGGTGCAGCACACCAACAAGGCACAAGTATACATATGTAACAAACCTGCACGTTATGCACATGTACCCTACAACTTAAAGTATAATAATAATAAATTAAAAAAAAAAAAAAGAAGTATATAACTGATAATAATGCGGAGTCTAGAATCCAACCTTTTTACTCTTTGAGTTCAAATCCTGGTTCTACCCACTAAATAGCTATGCAAAATTGGCTTTACTACATTTTTCTGCTTGTGACTCAATATCTTTATCTCTATAATTGTGCTTACAGTACTAGTCTTGCACAGAGTGATTGTGAAGATTTGATAATATATAAAGCACCTAAAATAGCACCTAAAGACTCCAAAAGCAGCTATTCTAATCAACAGGAGCTAATTTTTTTTTAATATCAGGTTCACTGATTTGTCAATTTTGCAATTCAGTTGTCTCCTCGCGTCTCCCTTCAAATTATAAATGTTTCATGTTATCACAAGAAAGATTACCCAAATATGACAGAATGAGAAAATTATGCTTTTTATTATAGTCACATAAAATAAAGTCAGTTACACCAAGTTGTCCAAATGCATTGGTGAATTAATGCCTCCAACTCTTACAAATTTTTATACATATATCTATGCATTTATAAATACATACATATGTAAAAGATATATATTTTCTACTAAAATAAAGTACCCAAATCTTGGTATATAGGGGCATAATGGGGGAGAAAAGAATCACAAAGTTTTACCAGTTGTAGACTGTACTTTCAGAATACAAGAATCTGTTTTAGACACATTTATTCAGCTGTAATGAACTTTAATCACCCATTGTTTTCTGAATTTTCCTAAGTGAGTTAATGTATCCAAAATATCAAAACAAATTATGTGGCAGACTTAATGAATCAGAGGCTAATTTTTCTTACTGTGCCTGACTCAAAGCCTAGACTTCCCAATGGAGGCATGGTTAAGCTCCATTCTTAATTTTCTTGTTTTTTGGACTATGGTTTTGCTGCTAAGGTGATAAACAAATAAGATGTCTCTAATTCTACATCTTCTACTAGCATTCGATAAAGTCAGGGTTTGGTGAAAAGATTTCCAATGTTTTTACATCACCCTGACTTGATGAAAAAAGGCCCAGCAGGGTCTGAATTTCCTGCTGCCTTTGTTACAGCAAAAATACTGTTTGAGCCACGGAAGGAGAATTAGGGTGTAATAATCAATAGATCGTTGAGAGAACCAACTCAAATTGAAACGAATTCTCTGTTATAGTGAAAAACATTAGTGAGAAGATGCTTGAACTTAAGAACAAAATAAAATGTTAAAGAAAACCTAGATGATATTGGATAATTCAGAAAATCTTCACTTCAGACAGAAACTAGAGTTCTTTCTATTTCCTGTTCCAATAGCTCAGCTTCTTCTCCTGTGTTTTTACTGTATTTTCTGCTATCTTAGACTTTTAAGACAATTATTTGTAGTATCTGACAAGAAATTGAATTTTTAAATGCCTTTGGAAAAACTTCAGCCTACTTAAGCAAGGTGAAGATGCCTAAAAATAGCTTAATATAAACCAGTCATTTCGGAATCTCTGCTGATTACATGTTCAAATGCCATTAGAGTGTATCTTTATTCAAGCAGGAAAGGAAGAAGTTGTTAGCACTGAAATTGCATAAAACACGCTAAAACTTCCCAACCTACGGGAGGCTGGGAACAATGGGAAGCCCAGACATTTCCCAGAATCAAAACAAAGAATGCAATATTTCGTTTTATTTTTGAAAGGGGAACAGAAGGGGAAGAGTGTTTCCAATTATGTGGTCCACCTCAGCTGGGCTGCCTAACTACTGATTTTGGTGAGCATCTTGTTAATGGCTTGCTTGACGTGCGTGGTGGAGCTGCGTCGCCTCGTCTTGCCCTGCACCATCCTCCGGCGACGCACCTCTCGACACAGCTCATAGAATATCTCTGTGATATTCCCTTCTCCAGTGCAGGCAGAACACTCGTAAAAAGCACAAGCCAACTCTGTGGCCAGCTTCTCTCCTTCTTCTGTGCTAACCTGCCTGGAGTGGTCCAAGTCAGCTTTGTTTCCAACCAAGATGAGAGTCACATTCTTGGGCTTTTTGATCTCATCTAGGATGTTCTTAAGTGGCAGCACTTCCTCAAAACTTCCTCGGTCAGTAATGTCATAGACCAGCACAAAGCCTTCCCCCCATCGCATGTGTCCTTCCCTCTGAATGGTATCTTCCTGTTGGCAAAGAAAAATGGCCGTCAAGAGACCTGGAAATAATCAAAATAGATGGATGCTGGTAATACTGACAGTAATCCCTTAATTACTATTCTTTATATCCAAAGTCATTAAAATGTCGTGGTACTCTAATTGTACAAACTTTCTAAATAAGTTTTAAATACAGTCATTACTTATTCATCTCAACATATTTCAGGGAACTAAATATTTTCTAATTCAATAGATTTTGCCTTTCTGCTTTTATTTTTTTTCTTGCCATATCATTAAATCTGTAATCATAAGAACCAAAAAGAAATTATAACCTTAGTTAAGCACATCACTTTTGAGACTTTTCATCACGATTAAGGAATTAGCAATTTTTTAACAGACAAGTAGCCCCTATCCCACCTTTTAAGTATCATAATTAGAGTCAAAGTTTAACAAGATGCCATTTTGGTTTGTTTATTACTTTTTTGGTTTGTTGTTTGTTTTAATTTTCTCTTTCTTCAGATTATAGACAATTAACTTCCAGTAAAACTGTGACAAACTATTTAGAGAATCCAACTCTATGCTAAAGGATTTGACTTTTTTCCTTTTCCTATCTCAGAGCCCCCAAAATGTCATGTAGTACCAATGACAGAAACTCTATTATAGAACTGATTCTCAAAGTGGGTTATCATTCCTTCATAGGAAAGTGGCATGTATGATTTGAAAAAGCATTGCCTTCCCAGGTTTAAATGACTTCTGGAGGCATGCACTTCCCTGCTGCCTCTCTTCAGAATCAGTGCTCTGTGAAGGTCAGAGAATAAGTAGGTGGTAATGAGATGGAAAAGTGGGTAATTCATTTCGAGAACATTTATTGGTTTAAATACTTTGATTCAAGTCTTTTTGGGCATCACAGGTCATTGATAAAGTACCATGGAAAACTTCAGCTTTCTGTCATTCCAGTGGCCATTTCTTTTTTCTTTTTTTTTTTTTTTTGAGATGGAGTCCCGCTCAGTTGCCCAGGCTGGAGTGCAGTGGTGCGATCTGGGCTCACTGCAAGCTTTGCCTCCCGGGTTCACGCCATTCTCCTGCCTCAGCCTCCTGAGTAGCTGGGACTACAGGTGCACACCACCACGCCTGGCTAATTTTTTGTATTTTTAGTAGAGATGGGATTTCACTGTATTAGCCAGGATGGTCTCGATCTCCTGACCTCATGATCCTCCTGCCTCAGCCTCCCAAAGTGCTGGGATTACAGGTGGGAGCCACTGCGTCCCGCCGGTGACCATTTCTATACCTGAAAACTAAACCTACCTATGAACCCTTTTGTAATCTCAGAAGTGACTGACCTAATACCAAATACTATAAGAAAGACACCTAAAATAAAGTATTCTGAAACAAACAAACTTATATGACATCATGTAAGTTTAGAATACAATATATACTAAATCTCTTTCTTAAAGACTCACACATACGCATGTTAGAGGTTTTGAGAATTCTTTCAGTAAACACACCTGTTTAACTTCAGTTGAGCATTTCAAAACACATTTGACTATGAAAACTTATTAATATCTTGGTATGCCACAAAATATAGGTGAGTGAGTCTAACCTAGATGATATGTGAATATTATAGTATGTTCAAAACCCTCTTGAAACACTGGGCAGTTTACATAAGGATGCGTATACAGATATTTACAAATACATTAATATATAAACTGACTAGTTAATTAGAGAAAAAGGTTTTAGGCATGCAAAATTTAGTTGAAGAAAAGTGCCTTATTTTTATTCATAGCATAGATTTCTCAGTTTTATTTGATCCAGAAAAAATATTTTAGCTGAACTCTTTATTCACCTGACCAGCAGTGTCTAGTATCTCCATGGAAACAACTTCATCATCGATGGTTGCTTGGTGTCGGTAGGTTGATTCTAAGGGAACGAGCAAATAAAAAAGGCAAAAAGGTAAATACATGCAAGATTTAATTTGATCGTTAAAACTGAAAATGGGCATGGGAAAAGTATTCCTGATTTTGCAGCATAAGGAACTGTGTAGTCTAGGAAGGAGAGGATGGATGTGCAAAAATGTAGAATCTTCATACTTAGCTCCTGGGCATACCAAGTTCTAACATGGGTGCCGCCAACTTTCAGAATATAGAATAGGGGGAATCTCTTTGCATCTTTGCTACCCTATCCTTTCCTCTTTTTTTTTTTTTTTTTTTTTTTTTGACAGGGCTCCGTTGCAAAAAAAAAAAGCTCTGTTGCAAAAAAAAAAAAGCTCTGTTGCACAGGCTGGAGTGCGGTAGTGCGATATCAGCTCACTGAAACCCGGGTTTCAAGCAACTCTCTTGTCTCAGCCTCCCAAGTACCTGGGATTACAGGTGCCTGCCGCAACACCCAGTTAATTTTTGTATCTTTAGTGGAGACGAGGTTTCACCATGTTGGCCAGGCTGGTCTTGAACTCCTGTCCTCAAGTGATCCTCCCGCCTTGGCCTCCCAAAGTGCTGGGATTAAGGCCTCAGCCACCGTGCCTGGCCCTATCCTTTCCTCTGAAGATTCCATTTTATTTTTCTGAAAAGACAGGTCCCTGGTGCTCTTTTCCTTCTATAATGAGACCTCCACAATGTAAATTGAGAAGGTGATCTTCACAAAATGCCTTGGTACTTCTAAAAATCTAGTTTCTGGAAACTGCTGTTTCTAACAAGATAACATACCAAGAGAAGCTACCAATTTCCTTTCAAACCTCAACTCTGGAAATGTAACAGATATTACCAGGAGGTGAATGGTTCTTGCCAAATGATGTAAAACTATAAGAAACTCAAGGGGTAGTAAAAGGTGGTTAGACCCCAGATTGGTGAGGAACGGTAATCCAAAGTAGAGGAGGGTTGGGCAGCATGGAGGGGAGGTGGAACTATATGGAGTCCTCTTGCTCATGCTGCCTCTTCAAAGCAGAAAAATGGCAGATGCTCAGTACCAGCTGGAGGCTGGTGGATCAACAGCAGAGTGGTCACCAAGCTATGTGAGGGGAAGGAGAAGTTAGCAGGTGCAAGAAGACTGGGTGGCCCTGCGTATGCCCCTCATCACATAAAATGGAAACCACAGGTCAAAAATAAGTGCCAACTGGTGCTTCTCTGTATGAAAACTAGAATAATAGAAAGAAAGAACCAAATGAATGACCTGATGAGATTCAGGTTGAGGAACTCTCTCAGAAGTGTCAGTAAGTATAAGTAAGTAAAACAAAGGAACATGTAAAAGTAAAATTTAATAAGAGGTATGGATAATAGAACAAGAAATCTTAATATCCTTTATAAAATGAGCCTCAAAGGAGAGAATAAAATACATACAGGAGTGGAAATTATTGAGGTTGTAATGGCTGAGAATTTCCCTACGTGAGAGAACAATGAAAGATTTAAGATTAAAGGAACTAGCAGGACACATGAGGAAAAAGTTCCATATTTAAACCTATTACAACAAAATTTAAGGATATCAATGACAAAAAATGTCTACAGGGATTTAGGGAATAAAACACATCACCTACAAAAAGATACGACTCAGATCGATGTAGAACTTTTTGCCAGTGAAACTGAATTCAAGATGTCCATGAAAACAATAAAACTACATCAAAATCAATCTGGCATTAGAATTCTAGATGATTCTATCAGTATATCAGGGTGAAGATGGGGGAAAAGGCCAGAAACAAGTATGTGTGAACTAATGTACTTGTCTGATTCCAGAAGATGATATAACTCTTAAAAATCTAGAAAAAGTCAACTCAATAAATTAGAAGAGAAGAAACAGAATACATTCAAGACAACATAAGAAAAGAAAATAAAAAACATCCTGAAAAAGAAATCAAAACCAAAGCATGGTATTTGAAAAGATATAAAAAGAGGGCAGAGCTGTAAAGATCTGACGATATTGCCATTAAATTAGGAAAGACAATGCAATTAAAATTTAGCATAAAAAGAGGAAAGTGTACTTTCTGCTGAAATAAAAACAAAATAATACGAAGTTTATAAGCAATAATTTCAAGCTCATGAATTCTGGGAGAAAAATACAGTATCACTAGCATTATTCTGTATCAGCAAAAGCCATGTAGGAGAGGTGAGAGAAAACAGGAAGCTACTCCCAATAGTAGTAAAATAAATAATATTTAGGAAGTAATAAAAATATACAAAACCCTTCAAAACCCTCCAAAAACAAAAACAAAAATTTTCTAGAATAGAAAATTTTAGAACTTTATAACAGTAAATAAAGACTTGAATAAATAAGAAAATCCTCGGAAAATGGAGAAACAACATTTTTAAAACATGTCAGTTTTCCCCAAAATTAATCTAGAATTTAACGCAATTCAAATGAAATGTCCAGGTAGACTTTTTGAGAAGCTCAAGAAATTTATTTAAGATTATATAATACTATATAACATTACTTGAAACAGTGTGGTACTAATATCAGAATGCACAAATTTACCAAGGCCTTAACAATAGACTCATATTTATATAGGAACTTAGTATATGACTGAGGTGGCACCACAAGTCCCTTAGGGAAATAATAAATGGTTCAAACAGTAGCATTCGGATTAGAACCAATAAGAAAGAACTGGCCACTAAATGCACAAAATAAAGCTGGGCTTCTAGGGCGTATATTAAAAGTAAATCTGGATGAATTAGAGATCTAAACTCACCTAGATTTGAAGAGCGAAACCTAAAGTTAAAAAAATTAAAAGTAAGAAAATATAAAAGCTCATGCACAGACCAAAAAAAAAAAAAAAAAAAACGAGACAAAAAATAAATGGGTTGACTACATTAAAATTAAGAATTTTGTGCAATATTAAATAGGCTAAAGACTGGAGAATATATTTGTAATATCATAAGCAAAAAGTTGATTAATATCTAAGGTATGAAAGAAATTTTAGAAATTAAAAAGATAAGTGAACAGGAAAGAAATACGGCCAAAGTATACAAAGAGGAAATTCACAGAGGAGGATGCCCAATTAGTGAAAACATATATCAAATGATGTTTTACCTGCTTACTTACCAGAGAGAAGCTTATAAAATGATTTTATGACAAAAAGATCGGCAAAAATTATAAAACTAGGTAATATAATGCCTGACTAGTTACAGGCAGCTTCTCTACACCGGCAATGAGAGAGTAGACTAGTACATCGTTTTGAAGAGCAATTCACTAGAACTTGATGTGGGCATACCTTATGATTCAGCAATCTCCCTCTCAGGTACATGCACTGGAAAAAACCTGGTCCAGGTTCTTACAGCACTGGGCCTCCAAGTGTAGTGCCTGAACCAGTAACATCCAGCTCACCTAGGAACTCGTTAGAAATGCAAATTCTCAGGCTCCACCCCAGACCTATGGGCAATCTGTGTTCTAACAAGTCCCCCAGGTGATTACGGTGCATGCTAAAGTTTGAGAACCACCGATTTAAAGGTATGTTTTCCCTAGTGACATTAGCAGTAGCTCATATTGGAGGCAACTTAGGTGTTTATCATTGGGGAGATTAGTTAAATGTGGCATAGCAAAGAATACCATGTAGAAAACTAGAAGTAAATAGAGAAAAATGCATGGATCTTAAAAATATCAGATTTGGTTCTAATGATTAGAAGTGTATGTATATATAAATATATAAAATTTATATAAATTTAAAAAATATATATACAGAACACTATTTTCCCTAAGTAAACATACAGTAATAGCTAGCACATACTGCTTCTATTTGAACAACTGTTCTAAACACTTTATTTATGTTAACTCATTAATCCTCACAAATATCCAATGAAGTATATACTGCTATCAGCTCCATTTTACAAGAAGAAGCTAAGCCATAACAAGATTAAATAACTTGCCAAAAGTCACACTGACAATAAATGGTAGAGGTGAGATTTGAGTCAGGGAAGATCAGCTTTGGAGCTCCGGCTTTTAAATATCATGCTTAGTTTCAAACACACTAGACTCTGCACTTAAGGCAAAGAGGAGGGCAGTGGGTGTCAAAATAAGGGATGAAGGGGAAGAGAAAGTAGAATAATATAAGGCCTCCCATACACTAATAATAGCATAACACCATGAAAAAGAGTAGTATGATTAACATAATTATTAACTCAATTCTTTGTACCCAAACTACCCAAATCATTAACCAACCAACCAACCCAATAAACTCGGAAGTTTCTGCTCCCATGGGGGTAGCCTGTAAGCCAATGGTTTTATAATTATTTTTTCTATCTACCTCATGTTTCTGACTTTCATTTCATCAACTATTTTGTAGTCCTTTTTTGATCACTGTTTTCTCTTACTTTACTGTAAATATAATCTGTCCAAAACACAAACTGTAGAATGCAGCTTCGCCAGCCATATCCTTGCCTTCTACTTCCATCAGCACTGTGTAGTGATCATTGGCCACAGGCATGGCACATTGCTCAAGTATTTTCCAAAAAGTAAAATTTTAAAATTAGATTATGTTCAATATTTTAATAAGTGTATTTTACGTTATTGTCATTCTCCTAGAATATGTAATCCATACATGGCATATCATAGTGATTCGCAATTTCAGAATATTCCGTCCCCCCTACTCTTTTACGTTAAATGGGAGATTATAGTTTTGTATGATTTAATGCTCTAAAATACTATTTACAGCAGCCACTTGTCTCCAAGTGTTCTCTCAATAATTTTCTTTTTGTATCTTCAGTGCCCCAGCGTGAGGAAGAGCAGCCCAGACGGCATCACACATGCTGGGGGGCCATGCCCTTTGGCTTCTCCCTCTGCTGTTCTTTAGTGTCCTTTGTACTGACTTCCCTTTTAGAAAGACTGGCATCAGCCCCAGAGACTGGAAAACAGAGTTCTGGGCTCTATTCCATCTCTTTGCACTAAAAGTTGTCTGAGAGACAGGGACATTTTTCTCTGCTGCTTCCATGATAAATAGGATATGTATTTCAATCACAGAATGCCACAGTAGGGGGGAAATGGAATACAATAAAAATTGTATGAAGTTGTGTGATTCTTTGGTTATTCGTTAACTGAAACAAAAAGGATAAAATGCAGGATATGAGAGAATGTCTGCCCCAGACGTAGCAGCGGGTGGTAGCAGTGATTTTGTCTACGCTGAATACTGGTTTCATACCATTTTAAGAAATTTTTCTTTCAGCTTCTCTCTCTCATTAGAAGCCCACTTTCTCTATGTGTAAAACAATGGAAGTATTGCCCCAAAAGGCAAAGTGTCTATGTGCTAACTCTTCCAGAGTTAACTCTAAAAAAATGTACTAAGTAGTTTTTGAAATTAGACTCCGCTACGCATCTTAACACATAAAAGAAAATGTGTATGTATTTGTTTGGTGGATATTCTTTTGATTTTGTTCATACTAAACAAAAATAATAAATCGAGCCTTTTTTGTGAAGGGTGGGGGGATGATTATTTAGGAGATAGATCCAAATGAACCAAAATATTGTATACTGTAAGACAAATATGAGTTTCAAAATGGAATGAGGCATTAAAAGTTACACTTGAATTTCACTGTATATGAGAGATGTATAATTTAAAATCTGCACTCACTAGTAGTCTAATAACTAGAAGTATATTTTATGTACTCTAAGAGGAGTTGATGCTCAAAGGGATGTTGCATGTGGTTAATCTTTTTACTGATTTAGCTTTTGTTTTTGCAAATTTCAACACATTAGTATGGACACTTAGCCAGCACAGTAACAACAGCAGTTAGTCACGCTGATTTATGCCAGAATGGAAATTGTACTGAGTTGAGTTCTATTCCTAGTCTAACCACAACTGGACATGTAATTTTGATTAAATTTACTTCTTTGTACCTGTTTCCTTATTTGTCAAATGACAATCTCCAAGTTCCTTGCAGTGCCAATATTAAATAACTAAACAATTCTATGAGTTGGCTAAGCACTTCTGCTTTAGAATCTGGTTAAGATCATTTGTTCTGGGTGTATCTATTTTCGTATGAACCATCCAAGCAGCAGGAGTTGTAAGGCAGGCAAGAAGAACCAATCACAGAACCAAGGAACGAGTGGGTCTGATGTCTCCTGATGCCCATCCTCACTTCTATCTGAGCCTTTTCTAAGCTGATTCAAACAGTGCCTCCAATGTACCAGTCACAGTAGTGATAGAGGCTGAAATACAGTCTCTCTCTCCCTTTCCAAATGCCTCCATCACACACACACACACACACACACACACACACACAGTCACAGGCACACACATTCTAAGCTTCTATCTGTATTCTCTGCGGTGACCAGCATTCTTAGAGGGTAATATGTCTCTTGGAGGTAGGGATTCAGTTCTTGGTTGGGATCCATTCAGAACATGGATCCTGTTGTTCTACAATCAGATCATTGCTGCCACCACCATCAGGGGTTTTTCATGGTTAGATGGTCCAACTCCCACATCTTATGAGCTTCAGTGGTGGTTTTCAAATGTGGTTCATAGACATCCGTGTGCTGGTGTGCTGGCCACCCCCAAAGATTTCACTGATCCACAGTATAATAAGGAAAATTAAAATAAAGCTAAAATTGTTCCATGTAAAGAACTGATTTTTTTTTTACATTGTATCCTTCAAAACACTCGGATGTTAAAGCAATTTCTTTCTTTTCTGAAGTGCAAGTACAAGTAGAGCGTAGGTTTAGTTCCCCCTGTCTTTCTTTCCCTTGCCTGCACTCCTAATTGAATTATATAGGCTTTCTCCATAAAAATCAAATAAAAAAACACTGGGTCTGAAACCGAAAAGTTTAGGAGTCACTTGCTACTATAGTAGCAGGCATTTTCTTCATTGAATTATTTCAAAGCAGTAAATATTCTAATTGTGTTAATATGTAGAACGATGTTCACAGTCTTCAGCTTCTCGAGGAGTAACAATTCTGTTCCAGGTTGAAAAAAACTGCCCCATGTTTCGCAGCAAAGCACTGACTTCAGAATTCAAGACTGCTTCTTGTATATAAGCCACTTGGCTTTTTAATGTAGTTATCTCTTCTGGTGGTGGTTTTGAAACTTTTAAAGTAGCTGATATGGTTTGGATCTGTGTCTCCATCCAAATCTCATGTTCATTTGTTATCCCCAATGTTGGAGGTGGGGCCTGGTGGGAGGAGATTGGATCATGAGGTGGTTTCTCATGGTTTAACACCATCCCTCGTGGTGCTGTCATCACAATAGTGAGTTCTAGTGAGATCTGGTGCTTTTAAAGTGTGTGGCATGCCCCCCCCACCCTCAGTCATGGTCCTGCCATATAAGATGCCTGCTCCCACTTTCCCTTCTGCCACGAGTAAAAGCTCCCTGAGGCCTCCCCAGAAGTAAATGCTGCCACGCTTCCTGCACAGCCTGCAGAGCCATGAGCCAATTAAACCTCTTTTCTTTGTAAACTACTCAGTCTCAGGTATTTCTTTATAGCATTATGAGAACGGACTAATGCAGTAGCCATGTATTCAACAAAGAATCCTATCTTCCCCAAGGTAGTATGAAGTTAAACTCAGGAAATGCTAATTTCCCTTGAATCAAATGCATTGAGAACCCCTTTCTGCTGGAACAAAAGTGACCTCTTGCACACATGCATATAGACACACAAATCCAGCCTCCGGTGTGAGAGAATTAATGAAGCCCTCACCAGGGAGTGAGTCATATATCCATGACTCCTGAAGACTGATGAGGCAGTGCTTGTTGCTTAGCAGCTGCCATCCTCTTTGAGAAGTACCATACAAGGTCACTCAATAAAGTTTCTTTATTCTTACTGAAGGAAGCCTGCACTATACATAACTGATGCAGGCAGATTACTATTAATAGCAGTTGTTTTTCAGAATGAATAAAACAGAAGGGAAAATGGTTCGACTAAGACTAATTAAGAATAATAAGATTAGGTAC
Source organism: Macaca nemestrina (assembly GCF_043159975.1). NCBI lineage: Eukaryota > Metazoa > Chordata > Mammalia > Primates > Cercopithecidae > Macaca > Macaca nemestrina. Next base: position 126,854,621 of record NC_092134.1, on the reverse strand, counting down.
TGGAACACATTCAGGGAGAGTTCATTTTATGAGATCGTTTTTTCTAAGCTTCATCTTTCATTGAGATATATGGATACAGCAATAAAAAAAATCTGTATTTTTAAAACTAAACTCCCATAAATCATTAAGATTCTCAGATAATCTCCATAAATCCTATGTAAGTAATAAAAATATAAGAGCAGAATAAGTATTCACTTGGTGGGTGAAATAATAAAGAATAATTTTTTTTTGAATCGGGTGCATTTTTAGATCCAAATATATCATCTTAAAATTAGTGTGGCTACATTTAAAAATATGTTGAAAAATTTGGATGTGAAAACTCTCACGTATTTAAAAGCAAAAACAGAATAATAAATAATAAATGTAGAGACATGCTAGTCTCCTAGATTAAAAGGTGGAATAACATAAATATATGAATCTTCTCAAAGTAATTTATAGTTCTAGTACAATTCCAATCAAAATCATGTCATACTATTACAGAGTTTCTAAACTTGATCTGGAAAAATCAACTGAACAGAGTAGCCAAAATAATTTTGTAAAAAGTAATAAGGAAAGACGTTCTCTACAAAGTATCAAAATGTTCTGTACAGCATACAATTAATGAAAAAGTGTGCCTCTTCTGTTTGGTATGAAAAGCAAATCTAGAATGGTGTTCTGGTATAAACAATTCAACATATGAAAAGATTGCATTGGAAGTAGTGGAGAAAGGTAGAGAGTATTTAATAAATAATAGGAGGAAAACTGGTTAAAGATTTGGACAAAAACGTTGGGTTTTCACCTTGTACTTCTTACTAAAATAAATTTCAGAAGTATTAGTCAAATACTAACTAAACTATAAGATCATTCTATATTCCCTTCCTTATTGTTTTCCTTCACAGCCCTTATCGCTATCTCACATATATTTGTTTGTTTATTGACTCTTCTGTCTTTCCTAGACTGTGCACTCAAAAAAGCCAAGGCCTTCTCTTGCTGTATACTGATTTATCCTTAGCACCCAGAACACTTTGACACACAGGAGGCGCTTGATAAATATTTGTAGAATGAATGAATAAAAACAATGAAAGAAGCCTTGCTCCCTTTTAAACTGAAAATCTTGGAGTGACAAAAATAAAACAAAACAAAGAAATAAAAAAAAAAAAAAACAGGAAGAGTGTTTGCCTACATTTTATACATCAACATTATTGCTACTTTTAAGATCCACAGACATCATATTTTGCTGCTGCTTCTCTCCGTAACAGACTTTAGTCAGATGTACTGGAGAGAAAAAAAGAGAGAAACGTTATTTTATTTTTCCCTAAAATCCATATTCAATAGTTTTATTTTTCTGTTACTCTTCTCAGGATGCCATTCTATTACGCACCAAATTTCCCATGTCCATTTTATCCTCTTTCTCCCATTAGAATGATACTGCATTTTTCTGATGTGACGGCAGCGTGTTGTACCCACTTCCTTTCTTTGTGGCTGAGGCTTGACCTAACTTCTTCATCTATGCGTTAAAATCCTGCAGGGTTCCAAGCACAGACAGCATGAAACACACATCTAGCCTCATAGAGGGCTTCTTTGCATGATTTGAAAAGCACTTCCAAATCAGCTAAAAGGAGTTTAAAAATGTTGCAACAGAAAATATTATTCTTTCTCTGGGGCCATAAATTTTTATTGAAGAGGAGAAGGAAACAAAATTTGACCTACCGAGGGTGGGATCATATTCCCAGATGAACCGTTTGGTCAGAAATCTCACTACAAGAGCTGTGGAAGAAAAGAGCAACATTTCAAAAAGTAATTTGTTAATTTGCTTAGCGCACCTATCTTTTTAAAGAAAGCGAAATGCTCCACACAACCCTATAAATGCTTTATATTTCCTTGGTATGTCAACTGAATAAATTTTTTATGTTTATTCAAGTAATTTTCCAATTTCATATTATGGCCTAAAAACCACTGTAATGTTTGAATGGGTTTATTGTGCATTAGTCAACAATTAGATTTGTTGCTTTAGTCACAAGGTTAAAAACAAAACAAAAAAACGTATAACGTGAAAATGCTCATATATAAAATTTTTAGCAAAATGATGAATTCAGATATAAAAGGTCACAATACAGGTATCCGAAGTTTGCATATTGATAAGGATTGGCAAAGGCAAGTTTTAAATGTGATAATTTTTAGTGTAATGAAAGATCACTAGCAGGTCATTTGCATTTTTAAAAAGTAGATATTCAAAATTAAGACTCTTTATTAGAGATCTGTGAAAGCTCATCCAAAGCAGCACTGACAGAATACAGTCAGAATCAGGTTCTGGAACTGCACTATGCAGTTTGCTTTCATGATCTCCTCAATCCTCACTTCATCTTTATGAGGCAGGTACTATGATAATTCCCATTTTTCAGATCAGGAAACTGAGGCGCTGAGGGGTTAACTCATTTAATTAAGCTTATCTAGTTAGTTAGTGGCCTGGTAAGGATTTGAATCCAGGAAGTCTGTAACTTATCCATTGTACCAAACCGAATTTAAGTCCTACGCCATCTGGATAATATTTAACTGGAAGATGGGCTGGAGAAAAGCACTGAAATATATGGACTCTATTGTCCTTATAAATTGATGAGACATATGCCAAACATTTTCTTACACTTGTAGTATACTTGAAAACAGTGGTTTTAAATTAAAACAAAAAAAATTGGAGCGGGATGTCACAGGCACTTAAAAAATGGAATGAAAGCATTGGATCCTTTTCCTGAAAAAATATGCATACACACATTTGGCATATAATTTAGCAGGCTCATGAGCCCTCCATAGACCCCTGATGGTCTCCCTGGGATCCCACTGACCTTAATGAAAGATTCATTGTCTATCATATTTTACAGTTTTAAAATACCCATTATAATGTGTATTTTTATTTTTATTGAAATGCCCTTAATGTAGCAGCCAAAAGATACTCCTTGAAGAAATAAAACTAGTTAGCGGAAGGTCACTGTCATTCTTTGCCTATTCTCACTTTTAGCAACAACAGAGGTATAACCTTCCTCCTGTAAAGTTTTATATGAGAGATGGCAGTGTAAACTGCATGAGGACTTCACAAAACAGAGGACAACGTGGCTTCATGACGGGAGGCTGGAGATGGAAAGTACCAATGATCTTTGTAATTACAGAGTGTGAGGCTGAATTTGAGCCAAAATATTTGCAGTGCCTAAAGTAGCAAGGCCACTGACCCCGTAATACTTCCCACAGTGACTGTACTTGTGGTTTTATCTGCAGTCTTCAGAGTCTGTCACTGTTCACTCTCTTGAGACTGAAACTTTTATTTTTACATACAGGATGCAGTAAGCAGTAAACATATTTTTTCTTTTTTACAATTAGCAACGTTAATAAACACTCAACAGCTCGCATGATTTAAAGAGTTCCATCTTTTGTTACACTAGGTAGTTGTTTTTTTTGTTTTGTTTTGTTTTGTTTTGTTTTGTTTTGTTTTTGGAGACGGTATCTCCCTCTGTTGGCCAGGCTGGAGTGCAGTGGCGCCATCTCAGCTCACTGCAATCTCCACCTTCCGGGTTCAAGCGATTCTCCTGCCTCAGCCTCCCAAGTAGCTGGGATTACAGGCACGTGCCACCACACCCAGCGAATTTTCGTATTTTTAGTAGAGACAGGGTTTCACCATGTTGGCCAGGGTGGTCTCACCATGTTGGCCAGGGTGGTCTCAATCTCCTGACCTTGTGATCTGCCCGCCTCGGCCTTCCAAAGTGCTGGGATTACAGGCGTGAGCCACTGCGCCCGGCCAGACTATGTAGTTTTAACACTAAAGGCTGCAACCTAGAAAACTTAATTATCTGCCATCATGAAAAAATGAGCTTTATTTTTTACGTAAGTGCGGTTTACAGTTCTTCAATTCCAAAACCATTTAAATTTGAATCATTTCTCAAAATCTTTAAAAAATGTATTAGACACTCCATCGGCTTTCAAAACCAAGTATACTGAACATAATTGAATCATTTGTAAATGCCTGGATCTCAGTTAAGAACCTTGGTTAGTGCCCGTGCAGTTATGCAGCAATACTTTCTGAAGCTATAGGGTGGATGGGGCAAAACAGCTCTAGAGTACTAGAGGTTTTGAGCATATATATGTATACGAATGTTCAAAAACTCAAAAAAGTTGGCCGGGCGCGGTGGCTCAAGCCTGTAATCCCAGCACTTTGGGAGGCCGAGACGGGTGGATCACGAGGTCAGGAGATCGAGACCATCCTGGCTAACACGGTGAAACCCCGTCTCTACTAAAAATACAAAAAAAAAAACTAGCCGGGCGAGGTGGCGGGCGCCTGTAGTCCTAGCTACTCGGGAGGCTGAGGCAGGAGAATGGCGTGAACCCGGGAGGCGGAGCTTGCAGTGAGCTGAGATCCGGCCACTGCACTTCAGCCTGGGCGACAGAGCCAGACTCCGTCTTAAAAAAAAAAAAAAAAAAAATCTCAAAAAAGTTATATATATTGACTATTCTATATCAATATATTCACAACAGTTGTATAACTTACTACATTTAAATAATAAATATATTCAAAATAGTTATATAATTTATTAAATTTAAATAATAAAATTTAATCCCAGTTAATTTATTGTTTATACAATAGATATTAAAATGTATTAAATTTTAATAAATTTCTAAATTATTAATAAATTAATAATCTAATTTAACTATAATTAATGAAAACAGGTACTATAAAGATTGATCTAATTTCCTTTTGACTCCCTACCCTCTCCATCCCGACTATCTTGAGCAAAGTTTGTCTTTGGAAGTAAAATGGTGGTACTGATTTTTACTGCTACCGGAATTCTGATTTAAGGCCTTGTTGCTCCAGAAGTTTTAAGGTTTGACATATTTGATTACTAGTTACTCTTGAGTCTCTGCCTTCTGAAATATTTTATTTTCTTCCCATTGCCTTGACAACCCATACCTTTCCATTAAACAAGCCAAACATGTCCAATGGCTAATGTAGGGAAGACTGTTTTCCTCCTTTTGCCTAATTTACAACCTACTTGGCTAATTCTTCATCATCTGTGGTTCCATTTTAGTATTACTGGTACTATGAATTTTATGATTATTAATGAAAGTTGGTTTCTAACAAAATGGAAAATTTGGTAACAAAAGTTCAATCAAATATTTTTAAAAGCCACTTAATGTAATAATTCAGTGGCATGCTATTCCATATATAAGTAAGAGCTAAAGGTAAATCCATTACATTAAAATAGTCATGTTATTTCTAAAAATTAACCAATCTATGCTGTTTACTTGAAATAATTCCTGACAACATTATCGAGAAGAAGCAGGCATCAGAAGTGCCAGATTTAGTGTCAGAATAATATTTTAAAATGAAAATTAATTAGGTATGATCTGTACAGTAAATCAGCTTCAGCAAGAAATCAACTCTTCAAGGTAAATGTAAACTAACACACATGCTATTCCTTATTTAAGAGTCATATTCAAGAGGGATTCAGGTAAGACTTTCAAATGTTACCTTTCAGTATCATACTTGAAAAATATGTCATTACTTTTCTTTATAGAATTCAGGAAGTAACTTGATTGACAATGTATATAATGCAATTTTTTAAAAGATACTTAAGCATATGTAACCTCCTATGCAATTGTGATTGTTCTTTTCTATAGGTCTCCAGGCATAGAGCTATTGCCATATAACAAATCCACCCCCAAAACTCTGTAGCATACCACAATAAGTATTTATTATGGAAAAATATTGGAAAACTTGTCCAGCTGGAAAAAGCATTATGTATTTATGGGACTGTGGTGAGTTGATTGCATTGGAAAAATATAACTAAAAGAGTTTAAAATGGCCAGGACAGATTTTTTTTAGGTTAGGAAAAGAATTTCTGCTCCAATTAAAAGTGCTTCAAGGAATACTACTCATCACCTTCACATCATGAATACCTTTTGAATTTTGTCTATGATCCTGGTAACACACCCCATGAAGACTCTTGATTTAATATACACTCTACAACAGTACAACATTCATATAATAATGAAAACTTACTAGGGATGTATATTAAGTGATTTATATCATTTTCATTTGTAACCTTAGTGCCTTCACAAAAAATACATACTTTTAAGTTGTAGAATCAAGTAACTTTAAAATACTTTTTAAGGGATTTCTACAGGAGTTTGCCAACTTTGGGACAATTCCGTCACAAAGAGTTTCAAATATTTTTGAAAAACAAAAATTTGTGTTATATAAAGAGAAGGCAAATGCGGATAATACTAGCACAACGTTAGTCCATTATAGGTTGTGATATGTATATTTATCACTTGTTATCTGAACTATTTTTCCCACGTTGATTTATAATCAAAAAGTTAGAAATGTTAAAGCTTAAAAACTACATGAATAAATTATAATAAACTTACATAGTATCCTAAGTATGAAACTTTTCAAAGTTGGGATGCCTCCAGGAGATAGAGTAGCTCTCTTCATTTCTCTTCCATTTTCATTTCATTATAGTACTTACAGCATAACTACTTGACCTTATCTTGACCAGCAAAAACCAGGAGGCAATGATATACATTACCAAGTCCACAAGGGTTGTAAAATCAACACTAAATTGTTTTCAGTTTGATTTTTATGATCTACAGTTAAAATGTCATAATAAATAAAGCAAGTGTTTAAAAAATAATGGAAGAGAGAAGAATGAGAGGATTCAATGCAATGTGGGAACTGTTTTCTCATTTCATTAAGCATGACCTCAATTTAAATAATATTATAAAAATTATAATGGAAAAAGTTTGAAGTATATGCAGTAGTGTTGTTATTATTCATCTTCAGTTAGCGTGTGCTCTATTAGGTTAGGCATTATGGTAAATATTTACACATGTATCTTTACTCTTCACTTCCTTATAGTATAGAATATATGGACATGGACATGAATATGATGTATGTATATTGATGAAGAAACTGAAGCTCAAATTGTTTACATTTCTTCCTACAATGTGGGCTTACTCTTTCCTGGCCTCAGGATCTACACTCTTTTTACAGATGAGGACTTTGCTACCAGGGAGCTTAAGAGTCTTACTGGGGTATTCCTCTATTGTCTAAACCCTTAATCTGAAAAATTCCATGGAGAATGTTGTATATGCCTTATACATATATATAGATTTTTACACATACAAACATTCTTCCATTTGAAAAAAATGCATAATCTAGTCTCAATCTTCTTTTGTTACAAAAGAAAAGACTAAAAACCCTGGTGAAAATGAAACCTGAAATGTCTATTAAAATCTGATATTTTAGACATAAACTTCTGAACATTTATTATCCTCTTTTATTGCCTCGGTTTGGAGCACCAACACTAGTCCCTTAATTCTAACAAACATGGTGTGCTAACACACACACAACATAATTATCCTCATGATACCATTTTGCTTCACCATCTTAATTTACTTGACTGTACATTTCTTACAGGGTTTATTGCTATTATTTTAAATATAGTGCAGGGATCATTACATATTTGGAATGTTCCATAAATACTTACAAGTCGATGTTAGTTTAGCTTAGCGCCCTTAAAAGCCCAAATGAACTAATAGCTTGTCAGTATTTTAAGCAGGTAACCCAGACTGGAATTAAGTCAAAGAAAGGGGAACAGAAACACATATTTAAAATGTACTAACTCATATCCAGATAGCATTTCTACCTGTGGTATCTAATGAAGCATCCCATCCCCTCCTCTTTAAAGTCTTCCCTGGCCTTCCCAAGCCATTAATCACTCATATGTGGCATGAAATACCTTGTAAACATTTATTTATATTCTTGTATGTCTTAGAAATGGTGAATGATCTGAAGTCACAGATTAAGCCTTGTTCATCTTTATGTCCCATGGCTGGCACGGCACTTGATACGTATGTGCCCAATAGGTATTTGAGAACTGAATGAGAGAAAACAAGGAACATTTCTTTAAGCTATGTGTCTCACTATTGCTATTGTGCTTGGCTCTGTACTCTATTATGTTTTTGTCACTTGAAAGACATGTTCTTTAAAGTGGGACTTTCATTTTTTAAAAATATATTGACCACGTCTCTGGTCAGATGTCCATCTGGTCAACCTACTTTGCACATCTGATTGAGAAAGGCAAGACCCAGCACTCTTACTCTCCTAGGCCAGAGTGGAACTGCTACCCCTGACCTCACACCACTATCAGCCCTAAATTTAACACAAACCCTTAAGTGGTCAAAAGGCTTCAGAGAAGTAAAAATGAGTGTGACTCACAAAAACAGGAAGACTCTACCCTAGATTTGCGGAGATAGTTTCTTATAGAATGAATTAATTTTGTAGAACTAAGTATCCATTTATTAATCATGTAGTTGTTGGATTAAAGTGTATATGCTTTTAGAAAATGCCATTAGGTAAGTTTTAGCTAATAATAAAAAAAAATACACTAAAAAAAATAAAAACACTACTGGGATGTCTCGAAGCTTAAATATCAAAAGGGGGCTTAAGTATATATTAAATACTGACTATATGCTGATTTTAATTCATAAAAACTCTTAAAAGTAGAAATTAATGTTCCCACTTTATGTATAAGAAATCTAACCAGAAAAGTGAATAAATTGTCTAATTTACAAAGCGTTTAAGTGATAAAACTGATATGAACCCAACTTTGTTTACCTTAAAACCCATACTTTTTCCAATATACAGTACTTCCCACTATATTTTAATATTTCTATGTATATGATATAATTCTACATGCTTGATTTTTTTTAATGTAAGCATCATCTTATGGAGAAGCATGCTTTGAAAAGGGAATATTTTGTTCGTGATTAGATTTATTCTTCCTTAGTAGAGAAAATATCTATGACCAGAAACCATGGCAACACAGAAAGAGAATGTGAATTTCGAGAAGCAAGAAGAAAACTTTTAGATAAATAAGATTTTTGTTTTTCTCTTGAAAACATCTTTAAGAATGCTGCAGATGAGGAAAACAAGTATCTGAAGATGTAGGCGATGAAGCAGTATGCGAAAAGCAAATTTTTTTTATGAGTTTCCTCAGTCATTAACAATAAAAGTTAGCATACCAGGAACCATTTTAGGCAGTGAGGAAGTCAGCAAAGAAAATAAGATACAGTTTCTATTCATAAAGCATTGAAAGTTTGCACCTTTGCATGTCCCAGGAAAAATATAAAGATATGTGGCTAATTTTGAATATTATCCAATTGAAGTCCTGTTATGACACCTATTCTTATTGCAAGGACTGAGTAAAAGGGAGGCCAGACTGAGGTGAGCTGGATTCACTTGAGTGCCTCACAGGGAGCAAACTTGTGTTTTCCAGAAAAACTTTAGTAGATGAAATAGGAGTAATGTGTATGGTGTGTCAGCCTTATAATGGCTTGTCTTCCAGCTTAATGACAACAACGCAGTGGGTCTCCCTAAATAAGAGGCAATTCAGCTCCTTCTTCTTCCCTCCCTCACCTGCACCTCGAGCAACCTCCTGTCAAATCAAGCCTCCAAATCGAATTTTCCAATTCCTTGTCCCCTGGGTCCAACACTTTTGGTTCTTCATACCTTGTTCCTGGGTCTTTCTTCTATCACCAACCCTCAAGTGTATGTTCTTTTTTACAGCAGTCCTTCCTCTCTTTTCTGTGACTGTTCTGGTCTCCTCCAAGAAACATGGGTCATTGTGCCTCAGATGGAGGTGTGAAGCATGAGATCCCAGCACTGAGTGAGTCCCGGCCTAGAAGGCCACCTGGGGACCATGGCAGCTAATTGAAGCTTCACTTTCACAGCTGTTGGTGATGGCTGAGACCAAGATTATGCCAGTTTGGAATATTGGACCCCTTAGTCAAAGGAGATGAAAAACTATTTCTGAAGTGAGGAGCTGTTCTGGAAGGCAATGGAAATGAGTTGGATTGGAAATAAGATGCCAAAAAAAAAAAAAAAAAAAACCTCAGAAAATTGTGTGATTTGAAATGTTAGATCTTTTAAAAAAAGGGGCTCAGAGCAAAGATGTGTACACAAGAACTAGATTTCAGATACATTTGCTGATAATTGAATGCAATAATTTTTCAAATGCTTATCCATTTTGATCTCCTATGAAATCTATCTTTCTCCACATATGTGACTTTCACACACATTCATTTAGTCAATAAATATTTATTGACCACTTTGCAAAGCACCAAAGAAAGCAAGACTGAGAGGATGCCTAGGCACAATATTAGAAATGACTTTATATTAAAGCTAAGCCATAAGCTGAGTCTGAGAAGACTGAAGCTCACTATTTTAGGAAGAGCATTTCAAGCAGAGAGAAAGTCCCAAAACACAAGAGAACTAGTTCAGTTAGGAATCACACATGGTTCAGGGTGGAAAGAGTGGCATGTAGGGGGAGCTATGTTGGTGGGGGGTTCAGGTTGTGACATTCTTTAGAGCCCAGACTATGAAGGAGCTCCTAGGTCACATGAAGGAGCTTGGATTTTACTCTGAAGTTTTTGAGCATACAGGGGTTCTGAGTAGGAGAATGGCTCGATTTGATCTGGTCATCTTGGGGACTGTTCATTGATTAGAGGTGGACAGTGAGGGAGAGGGATTAGTGCAAAGACTCCATATGAAATGAAAGTCTGGGGGTAGCATTATTCTTTGAGAATATAATCGGGAATATAATGGGGAAACAAATTAAAAATGATGTTGGACTTGAACATGTTGAATATAAGACATTAATGAAAACATCATGTAGAGAATTACCATCCATCCATTCGTCCATCCTTTATCCTGCCATTCATCTGCCTATTTATCATACATACACAATTACTGAATGTTTATCAGGCCCCAGGTACTGTGCTAGGCACTGTCCCATAAGCAGTGGACATCAAAGCCTGAAGCTGGAGGGAGTGATCCTTGCCAGAGTGCCACCTTCTGGTGGGTGGTGGCATGCAGTGGGCGTGGTTAACATGGTCCAGGTAGACAGTTTAAGTAGAAGACGACTTAACTTAGAATTCTATTTTCAGATTCATCTCATGGTGGCATCTCTTGCTTTTTATGTTCTCCTCCACCTAAACTCCTCAGATGTTTTAGCCAAACTAAAAAAGTTAACAGATCAAGCCAGGGGACAAATATCTCTTCATATAGTGATTGTTTCTGAAGGAACCCTCTCCCTTACCCCTTATTTCACCTGTCCCCTTTTTCTATTCCCTGTGAAGGTCAAAATAAATTGACATTGAAAAAAACAACCATTTGGCTTTATAAAAAATAAAATTGAGCAATTTAATGGAAATTTAAAATGAATGCTATATAAAATGCATGCTTTATAATGCCAGAAGTTAAAATGAGAAGTAAATTAGTTCCAGATGGGGGTCTAGGGATTGCTTTTAAATTACTGTGTTTGCTTAAGCCTGAAAATTTTGACTACTCTTGCATTCTCACAAAAATATCACTGAGAACACATCAGTTCTCTGTATAAATCATTTCTTAAGGCTAAGTGGTGTAATCTCCAAGAATTATTAGGGAAACACTTTTGTTTTTGAAAATCTAGCCTGGGAGTCTAGCTTCAGTGCACCTCAAGTTCTGAAAATTGGCTTTTATTTTTTAAACTCGGAAATGGTAAGGTAAAGGTTAATCTGGTCCTGGTAATTTGGTTTTGGGCTGACACACGATGAGAGGAAAAATGGCAGAATCATTGCTTTTAATTCCTAACAAGTTTGAAAAGCAGTGGCGATATTGGAATGCTTAAAAATAATGCAAAATCAAGAAGAATGTTAGTTTTCTATAGAAAATTAACCTGTATGATTAAATGATAATATTTTCTTGAATAATTTAAATTGAAAGTAGAAACAAGAGAAAATAAATTTGGAATACGGTAATCAACTGATTTGGTTTTATCTTTTTGTTTGTGTCTTGATGGTTAATAAATCAAACGGGTTTTGTGTCCAAGATTTCAAAGCAATTTTATATAAGTTGAAAATTTTTATTTATGTTAATTTAAAAAGCGATGGTTAATAAATAAATTACTAAATTTCCCAAGGCAGTGTTTTCAATTTAATAACTTATATTTCATTCCAAACCATCATGTTTAAACAGAATTATTTGTAAGGTATTAAGCATTTTGTTAAGTTGTCAAGGGATTTGGATATAAAATTGAGATTTTTAATTTTTACTTTTTCTTGGAAAAAGAAATACATATGATGTTAGTGCCTAAATTTTTTTCCTACACTTATGTTACTAGGGCACATAAGAAATTGACAACTGAAAACATTTGGACTTTAATGTGGACATAAAAGTGACTCAGAGTGACTAAGTATCCCAGAGAAGCAGAGGAGTATCTGGCATAATCCTCACTGGATGACCTCCTTATACGGATCCAAGGATCTTACAAGTTACTCTCTTCATCATGTCCTTTTCTTTAGACTGATCTGGGTTCCTGTTCAGATGGACACATACAGTTCATTTGCAGTTCCTAAATAGGCTGTGCCTATGGATTCTAGTCCAGGGGGAAACCTCTAACAGTAGGGTGTCTCCATTTGCAGCCCAAACACCACTCCCATGACTACCTTTATACCCCATAAGAAGACAGGAAGCCTTAAACATATGGAGAACCAGGGCCTGGTGAAATAAGGGTGTGAGTGGAAGGAATTATGGGTGTTTGAGCTGGAAAAGCACCCCAATTCTGAAAAGCTTATAAGCCAGCCTAAGAAATTTCCAATTATGTTTAGGATGCTGGCAAGCCATTAACGTATTATAAACCAAAATATGACATGAACATATTTTTGTTTTATAAAGGTCACAGCTGTTTCAATGCCAAGATGAACTAGGAGGATGAAGGTAATCATGGACACAAAAGGCCTAGTTAGGAGTCATTTCCAGTACTACAAAGGGAAAGAAAGTAGCACTGAAAGGTTTCCCTTTCACTCCCACCATTAGTAAATGTGTCTAATAATAATTGGAAATATACAGTATGTGACCTATTCAGACTGGCTTCTTTTACTTTGCAATGCACATTTAAGGTTCATCCATGCCATTGCCTGGATTGATCACTTATTTCCTTTCATTGCTGAATATTCTATTGTATGGATATACCACAGTTTGCTTACCCAGTAACTAAATGAAGAACATCTTGGTTGCTCCCAGTTTTTGGCAATTATGTTTTGGCAATAAAGATGTGCATGCAGGTAACTGTGTAGACATAAGTCATCAAGTCAGTTGGGCAAATATTTAGATGCATGATGGCTGGATTATGGTAAGACTTTGTTTAGCTTTGTAAGAAACTGCGAAACTCTTTTAAAACTGCCTGTACCACTTTGCATTCCCACCAGTAACGAATGAGAGCCCCTGTTGTTCTACATCCTTCTCAGCATTAGAATATCGCTTTGTCAGGTTTTTGGCTTTGGATTTTAGCCATTCTAATAGGTGTATTGGTATCTTGTTGTTTTAACTTGTAAGTCTCTAATTACACATGATACTGGGAATATTTTCATGTGATATTTTTGCTATCCATATATCTTGTTTGATGGGGTGTCTGTTAGATCTTTTGCCCATATTTTATAAATGAGACTTGATTTTTTAGAGCAATTTTATGTTCACAGCAAAATTGAGCAGAAAGCACACAGAGTTTCCACATACTCCCTGCCCTACCCACCCCTCTCCCCCCTACACACAGCCTCCCCCATTATTCATATCCCATACTAGTGTGGTAACTTTTTTTTTTTTAACAGTTGATGAATCTACATTGATACATTATTACTACTAAAAGTCTATAGCTTTTGCTATGGTTCACTCTTGGGGTTGTATATTCTGTGGGTTTTGATATGTGTGTGTGTGTGTGTATGTGTGCGTGTATATATATATATATATTATATATATATATATAATGACATGCAACTACTATTATAGTATCATACAGAATAGTTTCACTGTCTAAAAGTCCTCTGTGTTCTGCCTATTCATCCCTCTCTTTCCCCTAAATCTTAACAACCTCTGATCTTTTTACTGTCTCCATAGTGCTGCCTTTTCCAGAATGTCATATAGTTGGATCATGTAGTGTGAAGCCTTTTCAGATTGCCTTCTTTCACTTAGAAATAAGCATTTAAGTTTCCTCCATGTTTTTTCATGGCTTGATAGCTCCTTTCTGTTTAGTGCTGAATAACATTCCATTGTTTGATGTACCACAGTTTATTTATCTATTCATTTACTGAAGAATATCTTAGTTGCTTCCAAGATTGGCAATTATGAATAAAAGTTCTACAAATATCCATGGGCAGGTTTTTGCAGGGATATACATTTTCAGACTATTTGGGTAAACATCAAGGAATTTGATTCCTGAATCATATAGCAAGAGTACCTTTAGCTTTTAGTAAGAAACTGTCAAATGTCTTCCAAAGTAGCTACACTCGTTTTGATCTCCACCATCAATGACTGAGAGGTTTTTTTGCTCCACATCCTCACCAGCATTTGGTGTTAGTGTTTTCGATTTTGCACAATCTAATAGGTGCGTAGTTGTATCTCACTGTTGTTTTCATTTGCAGTTCCTAAATGATACACGATGTTGATAATCTTTCCATATGTTTATTTGATATCTGTATATCTTTTACGATGAGATGTCTTTTCAGATGTTTTACCCATTATTTTAGTTGAGTTGTTTTCATTGTTGAGTTTTAGAAGTTCTTTGCATATTTTAGATCACAGTCCTTTATCAATTATGTCTTCGGCCAATATTTTCTCCCAGTCTGTGGCTTGTCTTATGATTCTCTAGACAGTGTTTTCTCACAGAGAAGTTCTTAATTTTAATGATCTGTTTGGAAATTATTTCTTTCATGCATCATGCCTTTGTGTTGTATAAATAAGTCATCACCATACCCAAGGTCACACAGATTTTCTCCTATGTTGTCTTCCAGGAGTTTCATAGTTTTACAATTTACATGAAAGTCTGTGTCTCATTTTGAGTTAATTTCTGTGATTGGTGTAATATCTATATCCAGGTTCATTTCTTTCTTCCTTTTTTTTTTTTTTTTTTGCATGTGGATGTCCAGTTTTTCCAATATCATTTGGTTAAAAGACTGTATTTTCTCCATTCTGTTGTCTTTGCTTCTTTAGCAAAGTTGACATTATTTGTGTGGGTCTATTTCTGATGTCTCTATTCTGTTCCATTGATCTATTTATCTATTTTTTCACCAGTAGGATACAGTCTTCTGATTACTGTAGCTTTATAAAACTTGAAGTCAGTCCTCGAATGTCCTTCTCATTTAATATGGTGTTACCTATTCTGAATCTTTGGCTTTTCCATATAAACTTCAAAAAAAATTTTTATTTTAATATATATTTTTTGAGATGGAGTCTCGCTCTGCTGCCCAGGCTGGAGTGCAGTGGTGTGATCTCGGCTCAATGCATCCTCCACTTCCCAGGTTCAAGTGATCCTCCTGCCTCAGCCTCCCAAGTAGCTGGGATTACAAGCATGTGCCACCATGCCCTAATTTTTGTATTTTTGGTAGAGATGGAGTTTCACTATGTTGATCAGGCTGGTCTCAAACTCCTGACCTCAAGTGATCTGACCGCCTCAGTTTCCCAAAGTGCTGGGATTATAGGCATGAGTCACGGTGCCCAGCCTCCATATAAACTCTAGAATCAATTTGTTGATATCCACAATACAATTTGCTGAAATTTTGATTTCAATTGCATTGAATCTGTAGACCAAATTGGGAACTGACATCTTGACAATACTGATTTGTTCTATACATGAACATGAAATATTTCACGACTTACTTAGTTTTTCTCTAATTTCTCTTATCAGAATTTTGCAGTTTTCCCCATAGAGGTCTTGCACATATTTTTGTTAGATTTGTGGCTAAATACTTCATCTTGTGATAACATAAATGGTAGAATGTTTTAAATTTCAACATTTTTTCCACTTGTTCATTGCTGGTATATGGGAAAGTGATTGACCTGTATCCTGTAATCTTTCCGTAATTGCTTATCTGATCTGGGAGTTTTTTGTCTATTCTTTTTAAATTTTCTACATAGATGATCACATAATTTGTGAACAAAGACAATTATATTTTTTCTTCCCAATTTGTATTTTCCTTTTTTTGTCTTATTCCACCAGCTAGGACAGCATTATGATGTCAAAAAGGACTGGTCAAAGGAGTTATTCTTGCTTTGTTACTGATCTTAGAGAGAAAGCACTTGGTTTCTCACCATTAAATGTAATGTTAGCTATGAGTTTTTTGAAAAACGTACCTTATCAAGTTGAGAAAGTTCTCCTCTATTCCTAGTTTGCTGAAAGTTTTTATCATTAATGGGTGTTAGATTTTGTCAAATG
This sequence comes from Macaca nemestrina, assembly GCF_043159975.1. Taxonomy (NCBI): domain Eukaryota; kingdom Metazoa; phylum Chordata; class Mammalia; order Primates; family Cercopithecidae; genus Macaca; species Macaca nemestrina. The sequence goes on along the minus strand of NC_092134.1, from coordinate 126,838,350 downwards.
CTTTTTCTGTATCAGTTGGTATGATCATGTGATTTTTCATTCTTTAGCCTTGATTTGATACATTTCATTAATTAATTTTTGAATGTCAACCAGTCATTCCCATTTATTTGGAATAAATTCCACTTGGTCATGGCATATACACCTTTTTATTCATTGCTGGATTCAACTTGTGAATATTTTGTTCAAGATTTTTGCATTTATGTTCATGTGCGATATTGGTCTATAGTTTCCTTTTCCCTTAATACCTTTGCCTGCTTTGGGGATTAGGATAATACTGGCCTCATAGAATGAGTTAGGACATATTCCCTTTGCTTCTATTTTCTGGAAGAAATTATAGAGAATTGCTATGTTTTTTGCTTAAATGTCTGATAGAACTCACCAGTGAACCCATCTGGGCATGGAACTTTCTGTTTTGGGAGGTTATTGATTATTGATTTAACTTCTTTAATAGGTATGTGCCTGTTCCAGTTGTCTATTTCTTCTTGTGTGAGTTTTGTAGATTGTGTCTTTCAAGGAATTTGTTTATTTCATCTAGGTTATAAAATTTGTGGGCTGAAATATTTGCCCATATAGTATTCCTTTATTATCCTTTTAATGTCCATGAACTCTGTCATGGTATCTATCCCCTCTCTTATTTCTGCCATTAGTAATTTGTATCTTCTTTTTCTTGGCCTGGCTAGAGGCTTGTCAATTTTATTGCTCTTTTCAAAGAATTAATTTTTAGTTTTGTTAATTTTTCTATAGACTTTCTATTTTTAATTACATTGATTTCTGCTCTAGTTGTTATTATTTCTTATCTTCTGTTTATTTTGTGTTTAATTCACTCTTGTATTTCTAGTTTCCTAAGGTGGAAGCTTATGTTATGATTTTAGATCTTTATTCCTTTTTAATACATGAATTCAATGCTACAAATTTTTTTTTAGTCACTGCTTTTGCTGTATGACACAAATTTTGATAAGTTGTATTTTTACTTTCATTTAGTTCAAATTATTTTAAATTTCTCAAGATTTCTTCTTTCACCCATATGTTATTTAGAAGTGTGTTGTTGAGTCTTCAAGTATGTCGGGATCTTTCCAACAATCTTTCTGTTGTTGATTTCTAGCTTAATTCCATTGTGGTCTGAGAACATTCTTTGTATGATTTATATTCTATTAAATTTTTTGAGGTGTTTTTTATGACCTAGAATGTGGTCTATCTTATGAATGTTCTCTGTTAGCTGAAGAAGAAAAAAATGTGTATTTTGCTGTCATTGGATGAAGTAGTCTATAGATGTCAATTATATGCAGTTTATTTATGGTGCTATTGAGTTGAACTGTGTCCTTACTGATTTTCTACCTGCTGGATCTGTCCATTTCTGATAACAAGGTGTTGAAATCCCCAGCCATAATGGTGGATTCATCTATTTCTCCCTAAAGTCCCATCAAGTTTTACCTCACACATTTTGATGCTCTGTTCTTAGGCCCATATATATATTAAATATTATTATGACTTCTTGGAAAATTAACTCTTTTATCATCATGTAATGTTCCTTTTAATCCATTATAATTTTCCTTTCTCTGAAGTTTGTTCTGTCTGATATTAATATAGCTATTCCAGTTTTCTTTTTATTGGCATTATCATATTTCTTTCTCTATCCTTTTACTTTTAATCTATATATGTCTTTATATTAAAATATATTTTATATTGGATGCACTCTGACAATCTCTTTTAATTGATGTATTTAGATCAATGATGTTTAAAATGATTACTGATATATGAAATTAATACCTATCATATTTGTTATGTTTTCTATTCATTGCCTTTCTTTGTTTCTATTTTTTGTCTTTTACTTTTTTTCTATCTTTTCTGGTTTTAACTAAGTGCTTTATTTGAGTCTATATTCTCTCCTTTCCTATTATATCAATTTTACTTCTTTTTTTACTTCATTTAGTACTTGCCTTGGAGTTTGCAAAAGATATAAATTTACAATTAATCCAAGTCCACTTTCAAATAACACTACACTACTTTATGGGTAGAGCAATACCTTATAACAATAAAATAATCCTAATTCCTCCCTCCTGTTCATCATATCTTCGTTGTCATTCATTCAATTTATACATGAGCTATTACAAATACATTGTTTCCTTTACTACATTGACAAACTGTTATTTGTTAGCTAAATTAAGAGTAAGAAAAACTAAAATTTTAATTTTACCTTTAAAATTACCTTTTTCTGTAATGCTCTTCCTTTCTTTAGGTACAATCCAGTTTCTAAGCTATATCATTTCCCTTCTCTGAAGAATGTATCATATCATTTTTTTTTCAAGGCAGGTTTATTGGCAGCAAATTCAATTTTTGTTGTCTAAGAAAGTCTTAATTTATCCTTCACTTCTGAAGAATAATTTTTCAGGGTATAGAATTCTAGGTCGGTAGATTTTATTTTTTGTCAAAATGCTTCAGATATTTCATTTCACTCTCTTCTTCCTTGCATAATTTCTGAGAAGTTTTAATATTATAAACCTGGCTGTCATTCTTTGGCATTTATCCTGCCTGTGTTCTCTGTGCTTCCTGGATGTGTCGTCTGGTGTCTGACATTAATTTGGGGGAACTTCTCAGTCATCATTTTTTCAAATACTTCTCTTATTTTCTATTTCCCCTCCTTCTGGTATTGCCTCTCCATGCATGTTGCATGGAAAATAATGTATATTTGTACCACAGTTGTACCACAGTCCTTGGATATTCTGTTCTATATTTTTCAGTGTCTTTTCTCTTTGCTTTTCAGTTTTACCAGTTTCTATGACATATCTTTGAGCTCAGAGATTTTCTTCCTTTGGCCATGCCCAGACTCATTAGCAAAGAGACTGAGGAAAAAGGCATTTACAGGTATTCTTTATTTCTGTTACAGACATTTTAATATCTAGCATTTCTTTAGACGTCTTTCTTAGACTTTCTATTCACATTAATCATGAGTTTTTGCATATTGTCTACTTTTTCCAATAGAGACTTTGGCATACTCTACCCATGTTTAAATTAGGTTACTTTTTTCTTATTGTTGTTTTAATACTTCTTTGTATATTTAGGACGTAAGTCCTTTTGCACATACATGTTATTTGCTTTGCGAATAACTTTCTAACTCTGTGGCTCATCTTTTCGTTCTATTAACAGTGTCTTTAACATATCAGAAGTTTTAAATTTTAATGAAGTCCAATTATCAATCTTTTTTTATTTTCATGGATCTTTTTTTTTGATGTCACTTCTAAAAGGTCTTCATGAAACTGAAGTTTACCTAGATTTTCTCCTATATTATCATCTAGAAACTTTACAGTTTTGCATTTTACATTTAGATATATGATCTATTTTGATTAATTTTTGTGAAAAGTGTTCATCTGTGTCTAGACTTTTTTTTTTGTTTTTTTTGCACTTGCTTTTTACAGCACCAATTTGTTTTTAAAAAGCTATTCTGTCTACATTTACTTGCCTTTGCTCCTTGGTAAAATATCAGTTGACTTTATTTGTGTAGGTCTATCTCTGAGCTCTTTATTCTGTTTCATTGAACTAATGTCTATTCTTTCATGAATACCATGCTGTCCTACAGCCTTATAAATAAGCCTTGAAGTCTGGTAGTGTTAATGATGGAACTCATTATTCCTCTTTAATATTGTGTTGGCTAGTCTAGGTTTTTTTACCTTTCCATATAAATTTTAGAAACAGATTGTTGATATCTACAAAATCAGTTGCTGGGATTTTACTTGAGTTGGATTGAATCTATAGGTTAAGTGTGGAAGAACTGGCATCTTAACAATATTGAGTCTTCCAATCTGTGAACATGGAATACCTCTCTATTTATTTAGATCTTCTGTATTAGATCAGAGTTTTATAATGTTTCTCACATAGATCTGGTATGTATTTTGTTAGATTTATACATAAGCATTTAATTTTCCATGTGCTGTTTTAAATTATAATGTGTTTTTAATTTCAAATTCCATCTGTTCATTGCTAGTATATAGAAAAGCAATTAACTTTTATATATTAACCTTGTATACTGTTATTTGATATAATTACTTATTAATTCCAGGGGTTTTGTGCTAATTTGGGGGAATTTTCTACATAGAAAATCATATCATTTGTGAACAAAGACACTTGCATTTCTTCCTTCCCAATCTGCATATCTTTATTTCCTTTTCCTGTCTTATTACACTAGTTAGGTCTTCTGGTGAAATGTTGTATAGAGGTGTTAAGAGGGGCTATCGTTGCCTTGTTTATGACCTTAATAGGGGAAAAACCCAATTTCTTACCCCTCAAGTATACTATCTTCATCTGGTTCTGCTGCTAGGCTAATGCTGGCCTTATAGAAAATGTTCACTGCTTCTATTTCTGTAGAAAATTGTCTCACATCTTTCTTAAATGTTTGGTAGAATTCGCTAATGGAATTTCTGTCTGCTTTCTTTTTTAAAAAGTGTTGTGAACTGAATGTTTGTGTCCCTCCAAAACTAATATATGAAAATCCTAACCACCAGGAGGTGAAGTCTTTGGTAGACAATAGATCATGGGAATGAAACTCTCATGATTGGGATTAATGCCTTTATAAAAGACATTCCTGGGAGTTCTCTTACTCTTTTTCTCCCATTTGGGGGTTAGTGAAAAGACAGCTACCTGGAAACCAGGAAGAGAGCCCTCACCAGATACCAAATCAGCCAGCACCTTGATCTTGACTCCCCAGCCTCAAGAAGTATGAGAAATCAATGTTTATTTTTTAAGCTACACAGTTTATTACACTCTTTTATAGCAATTCAAACTAACTGAAACCGAATGTTATTAATTATTGATTCAGTTTCTATTTCTTCAATAGATGGTTATCTATTTCTCACTATGTGGGTTTTGAAAATTTGTGTCTTTCAAAGAATTGGTCCAATTCACTTCATTTTTAAATTCGTGACCATAAAGTTATTCATAGTATTCCTCTATTAAACTTCAAATGTCAATTACCAGCGGTAATTACTCCGTTTTCATTTCTGGTATTAAGTTGTATCTTCTCTCTTCTTGGTCAGCCTAACTAGAGATTTATCAACTCTATTGATCTCTGCAAAGAACCAGCTTCTGTTTTTGTTGACTTTACTGATTTCCTCTTTTCAATTTCACATGATTTCTGCCCTATGTTTTAATTTTTGTTTTCCTTTTGCTTGCTTTAGATTTAACTGTTCTTTCTCTAGTTTCCTAAATTGAAAGCCTAAATCATTAATTTTACATTGTTATTCTTTTTTAAACAAATGCTTTCAATGCTATAAATGTCTCTCTAAACACTGCTGTCACGGTCTATCATAATTTTGATAAATTCTATTTTTACTTTCATTGGCTTCAAAATATTTTATAAATTTCTCTTGAATCTTATTTACCTTGTGTGTTATTTAGAAGTGTTTTGTTTAATCTCTAAGTACTGGGGGATTTTCCAACTATCTAGTTTGATTTCTAGTTTCATTCCATTATTGTCTGATAACATAGTTTGTATAATTTATATTCTTTTAAATGTGTTGAGGTGTGTTTTATGGCCTAGAATGTGATCTATCTTGTTGAATATTTCATGTGAATTTGAAAATAGTATGTATTTTGATGTGGCTGGATGAAATATTCTATAAATGTCAATCAAGTCGAGTTGACTGATAGTGATTTTCAGGTCAACTATATCCTTCCTGATTTTTTCCTGCCTCCTTGGTCTTTCAGTTACTGAAAGCAAGGTGATGTATTCTCCAGTCATAATAGTGGGTTTGTCTATTTCTCTTTGCAGTTTGCCTCAGATATTTTGATGCTCTGCTGTTAAGTGCATGTTAAGAATGTTATGCCTTCTTGGAGAATGAACTCTTTTATCATTATGTAATGACCCTCTGTTTTAATCTATTCAAGCTGCCACAGCAAAATACTATAAACTGGGTGGTTTGTGAACAACAAACATTTATTTCCAACAGCTCTGAAGGCTGAGACGTCTAAGATCAAGGCAACAGCAGATCAGTTCTCTGGTGAAGGCCTATTTTTTGTTTCGCAGCCTTCTCGCTGTGCCCTCACATGGTAGGAGGGATTAGCTAGCTTCTGAGGTCTCTTTTATAAGGGCGCTAATCCCAATCATGAGGGAAAAGCCTGATCATCTCCAAAAGGCCTTATCTTCTAATACTATCATCTTGGGAGTTAGAATTTAAACATATAAATTTAGTCAGGGGGACACAAACTATGAGACTATAATATCCTCTTTATCCCTGATAATTTTCCTGTTCCAAATTCTGCTTGTCTGAAATCAATTCAACTAGTACACCTTTCTTTTGATTCATGTTAGCATGGTATATCTTTCTCAATCCCTTTAGTTTTAACCTGTGTCTTTAGATTTAAAGTGTGGTGTGTGTTTGTTGTAGACAACATTTTTTAAATTCACCCTGACAATCTCTTTTAATTAGTGTGTGGAGACCATTTACCTCGGAAGTAATTATTGTCATAGCTGAATTAATATCTACCATGTTTCTGTTTTCTATTTGTTCAATTACTCATTGTTTCTTCTTTTTCTTCTTCTCCTTATTCTGACTTCTATAGTTTCAATTAAGCATTGCATATAAATCCATTTTTGGACATCTCTTAGCATATCGATTATACTTTTAAAAAATTTAGTTCGTCCTAGAGTTTGTAATATACATTTACAACTATCTAAGTCCACTTTCAGGTATTCTTAGTATATACCACTAAGTATACACTTAGTATATACTTAAGTAGTGCAAGTTACTTTATAACAGAATGTTCCCAACTCTTCTCTCTCATCTCTTACATTACTGCCTTTCATCTTCCTTACCATATGCTACAATCACCCAATACATCATTCCTATTATCATTTGAATAACAGTTATTATTAAATCATTTTAAAAATAAGAAACACAAAAGATTTTGTTTTACCTTATTTATTCTTTCTCTATTGTTTTTTCCTTTTTAATGTAAATCTGAGTTTCTGACCTATGTAATGTTTTTTCTCCCTGAAGAATTTTTTTTAACATTTCTTGTAGGGCAGCTCTGCTACCGATGAATTGTCAGTTTTTGTTGGCCTGAGAAAAATCTTTATTTCGCCTTTACTTTTAAAGGATAATTTCACTGGATACCTAATTCTAGGTATTTTTTTTTCTTTCAGAACTTAACATATTTCACTCCACTGTCTTCTTGCTTGGGTTCTGATGAGTCCACTATATAATTCGTATACTTGCTTCTCTATAGGAGAGATCTTCCCCCAACACCAACTTCTTTCAACATGTTTTTAGTCTTTGATTTTTTTTTTTTTTGGAGTTTTATATGATTTTCCTATGTGTATGTGTAGCTGTTTTGGTATTTACTTGTTGTTATCTGAGCTTTTGGATGTGTGATTTGGTAGTTGTCATTAGTTTTGGAATATTCTAAGTTATTATTTCAAATATTTATTTTGCTCCTTTCTCTTTCTTCTTTTTATGGTATTCTAACTATGTGTACATCTTTTGACACTATCCTACAGTTCTTAGATACTCAGTGTGGGGACTGTTCATTTTTATATTTTTCATTCTTTTTTCCCTTCGCATTTTATTTTGGGAAGTTCCTATTACGTATTTTATTTTATTTTTTTCTATTTTGAGATGGATTCTCGCTCTGTTGCCCAGGCTGCAGTGCAGTGGAGCAATCTCGGCTCACTGCAACCTCCACCTCCCGAGTTCAAGCTATTCTCCTGCCTCAGCCTCCTGAGTAGCTGGGACTACAGGTGCCCACCACCATGCCCGGCTAACTTTTGTATTTTTAGAAGAGATGCGGTTTTACCTATTGGCATACCTTAAAGCTCACTGATTCCTTCCTCAGCTGTGTCCAAGCTACTGATGAATCAATGAAACACATTATTCCTTTCTGTTAGTTTTGTTGACTTCTTATTTCTAGCATAATATCCTTTTGATTTTTTTTAAAGTTTCTATCTTTCGCTTATATTACCCATCTGTTCTTGAATGTTGCCTATTTTTAATATTAGAGAACATTTCACAGTCCCATCAGCTTCTGTTCAGGTGAACCAATCTTGGCTGTGATTTTCCGTATTTGTCTGTCTTTTTCCAGATTTCCAGGTACGATGGATTCCCTGGGAATTTTAGTATTCTGACTGGTCCAAGAAAAGCGATTGTTATTCAGCTTGTTTAGCTTTTTCTTTTTTTTAAGAATGGAAGTGATGACTTACAAGCTCGTTGCATTTCGAGGCTGAAATTAGAAGTCTGTTCCAGCTTACTGTTCTAGTAAGGTTCTAGAACTCCCTTATTCAGCTATTATTCTTGTCTCTTCAATATTTTTTCATTTATTTGGGCTCAGCCATGTGTTATATATATTTCAGCATTTTTAAAGTGTGCAATACAAAGAGGAATTTATCTTACCCTCATTGACACTGTAGGTCTAGAAATAGAACTCAATTGACAAGCATTTAACATTTTTCTATTAGTTTTATTTGGTTTGTTTCTAACTTTTTCAAGTTATTCATATTCGCTTAACTTTAAAGAATGTGCAAGAACACATATCTGTTAATACATTTATATTTAATCACAAAATATAGATTATTCTCCATTAATAAATGTGTTAAAATTATTTCACAGACTCAAATATTTACGTATATCATCTTTTAGCCTTAATAATCCAAGAGTCATTACCTTATTCAAATTAGAAGATTCCACTTTAGATTCACTTTGCCAGTCCTATATTCTTTTCAACACAAATGCCACAGGAATATTCTCTTGCTAGCAACTCTAAGAGTAAATTTCTTAGTAAATTGTCAGACAAAACCAAAATCTAACAGCTATACAAACATGGACACAGACCAATGTTTCCATGTAGCACACTGGAGTATTTTATAAGAAAATTTCACTTTGTACCTCATCTATTTTGTTCTCTTTGTTTGGAAATAAACTAATTTAAAAAGCTCATCAAAGCATTGTTATGCTTATTTATTATATACATGACCCTAATATAGCTATATGGCTGATATGGCTCATGCACTGTAATTTAAGCATCGATTTTGGACCGTTTGATGGCGATTTATCAGTTGGCCTCTTCTTTATTTTGCTTTTGTTTTTTCTAGCATTTCTCTGGATAATAATAATACTTTGGGTCTCAAGAAAGAGAAGAGAGAGATGGGGTAGGAAAGAAGAAATAAAAATGTAACAATAGTCTCCCTCGTAAGATATTTTAAGTAGTTAAACCACCTAAAAAACCCCCTGAAGTTTCTTTATACTCACTTTCTGAAACTATCATCATCTGTTATAGTCTCATTTTGAAATAACTGGCACAAGTCTTGATACATATACTGGCAAAAGCACACAACTTAGTTAGCTTTCTTCTAGCTGTTCCAAACCCATTTCTTCACAGTGTGAGGTAGAAAGGCAAATTGCACCACAGGGAGGAGTACATTTGGAGACAAAAAGAATAAAAGTGACTTCCCAGAACCCTTCTTTCAAGTCCAAAGGATTTGGTTTAGTGATCTTTCGTACATGCTGTCTGAAGCTCTGCTGGAGGATGGAGGCTGGTGTATATGTTAATGTAATAGGTTAGTGTTAGTAAGTATTACCAAACACATCTATCCTGTACAGGTGCCAGGCTTTTGCTTAAGAACACTAAAAGAAAATTCTACAGTAATTAATGAGATTTTCCCTAGAAAACCTCAGAACAAAGACAAAAACTGTGGAAAATATAAAGTAAAAACATAAATGTATATACACCCATATATGTATATATTATACACACATGTATATATAATATATATACATATGTAATAATACATATGTTATTTATTATATATTATATTTTATTATATATTTATTATATATATTATTTTCTGTGAGTTTTAGAGTTCAAGACAACTGCTCATAGATTTAAGCCATTGTATTCATTCATGAAACAAATATTTACTAATACCCTACTCTGTGCATGGCAATGAGCTGGTAGCTGAGTAACTGTACTGGCCCCAAGTTTGTTCATTTTATTCAATATTGATTGAGCGGCTACAATGTGGCAGGCTCCTGTAGGTCCTAGACATGTAAACAGATGAAATCCCTTCCCTCAAGCTTCATGCCTTAGATTTTAGTACAGGAAAACAGATACTAAAACAAAAACCAAATAAATAAATAAATAAATAAATAAATAAATAGTATGTTATATGGTGGTAAGTGCTATGAAGAAAAGTAAAGCAGGGAGAAGAAAGAGGAGTTGGAGGGGTTCGACTGGTATATTATTTTAAGGAGGGTGATCAAGGAAGGCTTCACTAACAAGATGTCATCTAGACCCAAAGCAAATGATGAAGTGAGCCATCCAGTATCTGGTGATAGAATGTTCCAGGCAGAAGGAAGGACAAGTGTAGAGGTTCTGAGGCAGACATGCACTTGGCCTGTTTAAGGAACAGGAGGCTGCCAGCGTGGCTGGAATAGAGAGCACAAAGCAGGGCAAGTGGAAGAAGAAGAGGTAAGTGGGGAGGTTAAGAAGGGTGTGGAGTATGACAGGAAAAGAGGAGTGAAGGATGACTCCAAGGTTTGTGGGCAAAGAAATTGGAAGGATGAAGTTCCATTTCCTGAAATAAAGAAAGACTACAGGAAAAGCAGGTTGGAGAGTAGGGATCAAAAGCCAGTTTTGTGCAAGATAATTTGGTAATATCTTTTAAACACGCAATGGAGATGCTAAGTGACCATGGAGTGCAAGAGTCTGGAGTTGAGGGCAGAAATTCAGGAAAGAGGTACAAATTTGCAAATTTGTCAGTATGAAGGTGGTATTTAAAGCCACAAGATTGAATGAGGTCACTTGAAGACAGCATAGATGTAGGAGTACCCTGAACTCTGAGGCACTTTAAACAGTTGGGCTGATGAGGTAAAAACTAGGGAAGGAGATTGGAAAGGGGAAGTGGGAGGAAAACCAGGAAAGTTTAGAATCCCGGAAATTGTGCAAAGAAGGTTTTTCGTCGAAAAAGGGATTGATCACTTGTTTCAAATATTGCAAATAAATACGATGAGAACTGGGAACTGGATTTGGCAGTGTGAAATTGTTGGCCTAGTGGTGTGGATGGCAGCGTGGATGGAGTGGGCTTAACAGAATAGGGAGGGGTGGCAATGCAGAGAGTCAATCTAGGCTTTCAAGCTATTATCAAATGGTTCTGAATCACATATAATTCATGGAGACAGGCTCATTATAAACATTTATCCTTCATCATTTGGTCTGAAGATAACATTGTGAATCACACAAATCTAATGATATATCCAGCTACTATTTAGTAGTGTACCAAATATGGTTTAAATGCACAATGCTGTGAGAAACAGAACTAGAACAAAATGACAGAAAGTTGTAAAGTGAGTGGGAGCAATAATGTGGTGAAGCATTTACTTAAGTGTTTTTTAACAGAAAAATTTCCTTTTCTTTTTTCCATTCCTTCTCTTTCTGATAGATCTTGATCTCCACTCCCCACAGGGAAGGTAAACCAGAGCACAGATGCAAATAGAAACCACACATAGCCATTCCTACATTTTAACAGACAAATGTCTTGGCATTAACAATTAGAGTCTAACAAGAACCCTCTGCTCCTCTAGTTCCCAAACAACCCCTTTCTCAGAGGCCTGAGATAAACACCCTTTCTGGACTAAGAAGAGAGGAGAGTTAGAAAAGCAAGGGAGAGAAATTTTGATGTGGATTTATACCCCCTTCCTCTTAGGCTGAGCCAGTGACCCGAGACTAAAGAAGAAAGAGACAGAGCAATTCCTGGTTAACTCTGAAGGAGTTCGAACAAGGGGAACCTCTCCTTCACAGCCTGTCAGGGCCATGAGAGATCTCACCAAATCCCCTTTGATAAGGAGGAACAAGGACCACTCACGGGATGGCCAGGCAGATGGATCTCAAACAGGGTCGCAGAGCCACTCTGCAAATGGGGCCCGAGGTGGGTCCGATGCTAGCTCCCTGGCTCTGAGAGTGCCGCAGGTGTGCCATCAGAGTCACCGGACCTGTTCACGTGCTGCAATCTGACAAGGGGATCTCAAAAGCAGGTGTGTTCAGGTGCTTCAGTGGATGGCAGCACAGAGGAGCAGCTGCGCCTGACCAAATGATGAAGGCCTTCCAGCGCTTGGCGTAAGCCCTTGTATCTTATAGATTTCACACCAGGGAGTAAAGAAGCAACAGCAGAACCCCATGGTGGCTGAATTGGCCATAAACCCACTAAGAGAAATCTGAAGTTTTAGGCTGAATTCACATAAAATGGACTATTTCAAGTTTCATGTCAGAACACAGAATAAAAGTTAAGATAGAAATTAGCTCGTTTTAAGAAAAAATAAAGTTACAGTTGCTTTCCATGCCTACAGTGGTTGATTGAGAAATTTGCACCAGACACATGAACCCAAAGTTGCATAGATAATGTGTTTACAAGCCCTTTGGGAGAAATCTGTAGTACAAGGAAAAACAAAACACTATGCTTGGAAAGATAAAACTAGATTTCTCCTAGCTCTGTTACTCTCTTTAATATCAAGAAAAGTAGTACTGCTTTTTGAGTCTTAACACTTATTGATAAAATGAAATGCCTCTCAAGACTGTTGTGATTATCAAATGCCATAATGCGATAATACACAAAAGTGTTAAATAAACTTTAAGTGTTTCAAAATAAAAAATGAAGGAACTGAAACCAACTGCTACAATATGCCAGGCTCCTTATCTTATGGTAAACATGATATATATTTTACATTTAATGTAATAATTTATAGTAATACTGTATTATATTATTTTATATTATATTCCTGGCTGGCCTGGGATAGCCATATTTTACAGATATCATTCCAGCATAATTTTTAATAATGCCCTTTTTACTCTCACAACTTCTGATTTGCATGATAAATTACATAGTCAATCCATACATTCTTTCCATACACTCTCCTTGCAAAGTAAGGTCCGTATTTTATTCCCTTTTCACAGATGAGGTAACTGAAGTTTACATGGCTTGAGTAGCTAACCTGTGCTCTCACAGCTAGTCATGCTGCCCTGTTGGAAATCAAATCTGGGACTATCAACTTGAAAGGTCAGGCTATTCAATTTAGTGTACCATTATGTAAGGTGCAACATGACTCTTTCCATTTGTGTTAGAACCATAGGCATGTAAAGTGAATCACTCTCTCCCAGGCACAGAGCATGGGACCCATCTAAACTGACAGCTGCGAGTTAAGAGCAGAATGAAGGCTAGGCTTTGAATTCCTGAGCAAGCAGCTTCCCAAGTCCTGTTTACTTTCAGCGATTTGGCCTTTGCGTTGCATTGGAGAGCAGTACAAACATATGCAGATTAGCCTTAAGTAAATCAACTTGGAAATATTACATTAACAACCCCTCTCTTTGGTTTCATTTTTATTTAGGTTTTATTCAAATATTCTTAAAAGAAAAGCCTACATCTCCTTCAAACACGCCTTCTTTTTGACATTCTAAAGCTTTTAATTGTGTCCAGCTTCTAAATCTAATTTAGTGAAGTCAAAAAAAAAAAAAAAAATTAAGGCTATGTTTATTTCAGTTAAGCCTGGAGTAAAAGTTCATGCCAGATCTCATTTTAACAAAATGAATTCACCATCCCCTAGTAAACATTGGATGAAACTTATAATTACACTGGTGACAAGAAAGAATCCCTGGCCTTGGTTTGCAGAATTATATGACCTTCCATTAATATTAGAAATCTAAATGATTAAAATCTAGGTTTGCAAACGGACATCATTTCTATTGTAAAATTTGCTTTCAGCAAAAAAAAGCATTTTGTAACCATGTTTCACTAAAACTGTCTTTACAAGCCAAACAAGAGGGGTATTTATTTGGGGGAACAATTTTTAGTTAATTCAGTACAAAACAATCTGAATAAAGATGGAGAAAAAGCGGAATCACTTCCTAACTGTAGTTCTACATGTGTATATTTATTTTCAAGAATAGTGAGGGCAGGGACATTGAAACTTTGTTTTAAAATACATATACATGTAGAACATGTATCTGAAGTTATGCCCACTAATCTAGAACACCTGTTTCAAAACTTGACGACTTGTTTAGGAACATCCAAAAGCAAACACACTATTACCCCAGAATGTTCAACTAAGGATCAGAGCAGAACAAACTAAGAGGTAAATTGTAAGAAATTCATGTATTTAGATATTGAACCAAAAAGAGAGAGACCACGGAATTGTTTTCTACTTGGGAAAATGTATGTTCATTTAAAATGGAAAGGAATCCTTCTACGATTTCTATACCATCAAAAATAAGTCTCAGGAATTGGACAGCACATCTATGAGTCTCAGTGGACAATATTATTAACCTGTGTACATGAAACACGTAAAACATACATCAGATTCTCCCAGAATAATGTGGAAGAGTGTCCAAATCTGGGATCTCCACTTACAGAGTGGGTAGACACAAGAAAACACTGCAGAAGTTGAAATGATGTTCCTGTGCAGACCTAGATTTTAATCATTTTGATTTATACTATTTGTGTAAAGTCATATTCTGCAAACCAAAGCCAGGGAGCCTTTCTGATCAGTATGATTACATCCTTCTAGCCCAGGGAGTGAGTGGAATATATTCTTAGATAATGTGAACTGAGAGAAAAAAGCCAGAGAGAGATGTTTTCCAAAAGACGAGGCTATCTATAGGTGGATTCAAAACAAAACAAATTACAAGTGAACTATAGGTAATAAAGTCAGAAGACGCCCAGACGGCTAGGCAGACTGGCCATTATGGGGACTTCCGGGATTTTCAAAAGGAAGACTGGAAATGTTAATTGGAATAAAACAAGAAGGTGTGAATAAAGAAGGTAGAAATGGGGCGGGGATGAGGGTGGGAAATGATCGAGAAAACAAACAGCAAATGAAGGACCATGCCAGTGCTGGTCACCTACAGTGAGCCTCCTGTTTCTGGAAGAACATGGAGCTGAGTGTTGCAAGAATCAAACCTAAGACACTGGGAATATATTTCTGTCCATGTAAGCATAGGAAACTTTGTAAGGAATAATCTAAGTGTATTCATTATTAAGGAATACAAGTTGTGTGCAGTGACTTGTTAAATAAGCCACTGATGCCAAGCAAGTGCAGAGACATTGAGGAGTCATGAAGTGGATAAGTAAAAGTCACTTTTATTACAACTACTAATTGCCCAGGAATTTAGAGATTTTTAAATACTCGTATATTGCAGCATCATTATTAACATGTCTATTTAGCACTGAAATTTTGGTCTGTACATGAACATCAATCATTTGGGCAACAGTTTCATTAAATTCATTTGTAGTCCTTTAACTCTTAATGTTCAATATCCAATAGTGACTGAGAAAAACAGGGCTGTGTTTATTTGCTTATTTGTTCTTTCTGAAAAATCAAGAACATTTTCATTTTTTTTATCACTTCATCTCAGGCTTTCCTTATATAGACTGGATTCTGATACTGAATTCTTAACATATTTTAAAATATTAATAGTAAAATGTATCTTTATATTTAAAGCCAAAAAAATGTATCCACACCTACTATGAACAAAGAAAACACCAGTGCTAGGCACTGGTGGGAGGGGAGGTGGATGACACATGAAAGCACAAGACAGAATTAGCACTCAAGGGCTTTGCAGTTCTGATGGGGAGAAAGATGTTCACTAATAACACTAGCTCATGGCAGAATGTGACCTGTGTTGCATACTGGAGGGGCAGAGTGCTACTTCTATAGAAGAGGGTGGAGACTTTAATGAAAGGAATTCTA
This sequence comes from Macaca nemestrina, assembly GCF_043159975.1. Lineage (NCBI taxonomy): Eukaryota > Metazoa > Chordata > Mammalia > Primates > Cercopithecidae > Macaca > Macaca nemestrina. Next base: position 126,822,631 of record NC_092134.1, on the reverse strand, counting down.
CTTCCAGTAATTTCTCCCAAAAGATCTACTGGACAAATGCAGAAAGTTACATGCACCTAGGTGACTCCTAGGTTAATATTTAGCCTATTTGTACTAAATAGCCAACAGCTTGATTATGCCAACATGCCAATTCACATGGACACTGGATTTAGAAATGATAGAAAATAAAATACTTTCAAGAAAAGTTGTTTCTGTTCATAAATGGTGTCTAGGACCAGCCTACAGACCTCCACCATCCTCATTTCATGTCTATGACAGACATTACTAATTGATCATGGCATACTTTCCTTTGTGCTCTATGGCCTCAGAATCCTTCCTTCCTGAGAGTTACAACTTACTGAGATGAATGCATTTGCATATCCAGGGTATAGATAGTGGTTCTCCTACTATGCAGCTTTGCTCTGTGAAACCCCCTGAAGGCTACTGGGGGAAAGAAGGGGGAGGGACAGTAGATAGAAGGCCAAGATTGCTCACTTTTGGAACACACCTATGATATTAGAAGGGAGCTTAGTAGTCACTTTTGGATGCAGGCACAAGGAGATTTTTTGGGATCTGGTAAAGATGCGGTGATGGTATCTCAGGCGTTTTTCATTTGGGAATATTCACACAGGTTTAAACTTAGGATCTATGCATTTTTATATATTAAGTATATTTTATCCTTCAATACAAATTAAACAAACAAGCAAAATAATAGCTAACCTATCAGAGCCAAAACAAGATGGAGAGCTCAAACTTTACAGACCATCAAATGTAGGCTCATATCTAGGCTCAACATTGTAACTTGCCATGTGATTTGGGCAAGTCATTGGAACTCTCTGTTTCATTTTCATTACCTGAAACAGGGATAAAGAATATCTAACTCATAGGATTGTTATGAGGAGTAAATGGCATAATAATAAACTTAGTATCATGACTAATATATCATAATATATTAATAATGATAACTAACATTTATAGAGTCCTTCCCCTGTTCCCAGCTCTGTTCTAGGGACTTAATTTTCTCCAAAAAACCTTGTGGGGCAGGGCGTTTATTTTACAATAAAGGAAACTGAAGCAGAGACTTTAATTACTCATCCAAGATCTCTCACCTACTAGGTGGAAAAGCCAGAATTGAAATTCAAACAGGCTGCATATTAATCACTGCATTCTCATGTGTAATAAGGACCTGTTAAACAGCAGTTACTACTATTACAAGAATAAATCTTGGCAGAGATGTGGGAGGTTATAGGGAAGAATTGAGTGTGGGCTGAACTTTTGTTCTCCAGGAGGCAAAGGGCAACTCTAGGTTTAGGCTTTGAAATTCTGTGCCGAATAAATGGCTGCTATTATTATTATGCAATCTCCATACCGAATTTGAGACAGAAAATGAAAGTACATAATACATGCAATATTGTTGTTGTACTTTATAAATAGAGAAAACAGCTTGTGGAAGGTTAATGCCATGCTCCCCTTTGGTCCACTAGAGCCTGCTTCTAAAAGCTACCCCAGGGAAGCATCCTACCTCCGTAGGCTATGTCCACAATCAATCTTGATTTTGTTGTGACTATGGGTGATTTTTTCCTCTGTATTTTCTACATTTTCTATAATGAACACATTAATTTTATAGTGGAAAACTGACTTTGAAAATAAAACAAAGTAAAACAAAAACCAATCTCGGTGAGGCAATAAGAACCACATGTCTTCTAAATGGAAAACATGCTTATTTCTCCTTTGTTTAGTGGAAGCCGCTTGCCAGATACACGGTCCGCAGCTTTGAACCATTTACATAAACACACCCAAGCCAAGCGTTTCCACGCAACAGCCAAATTGCACCCATATTAGCAATTTAATGACTTTGAAAGTAATAAATGGTAGAAACTGATATTCACTTTGCTAGAATTCACCTTAGATATTCCTTACAAACCACAATCCAGTGGCATTTGTTGTAGATGGTAGATGTAGATATTCAAGAAACTTTGAAAGAAAACACTATTCATCCTGAGATGGGGGGGAAAATGCTAAGTGGTGACAAAAGGCAGAAATCTTTCAGGTGAAATGTAATGTCCAGGAACTGAGTGGTAGTGGATCATTGTAAATCATCCACCAGAGGGCACTGCCAGAATATACAAAGTTTTCTTGGGAAACCTTGGACACCCCCTAACTCTTAGCAAAGAGAGCTAATATGGTTAGCTTAACAGAATTCCACTTTTATTATGCTTCCTTTGCCTTTATAAATCAGGTCAGTCTTTTCCTCCTGATGAAGGAATTCATGAACTGCATGCTACCTTTAGTGTTATGACTCTTTTAAAATTGCTGCAACCATCTGATTGTAAAAATATTTTACAAGAAATGCTGTGTTCCATGTGCTAAGTACTGAAGTTATTACCATGATGACAAGACCACCTTCTTGCCTACAGTTCGGAGATTAATAAAGGGCTTCTGAGATAACCACAAGGCACATGAAATAACTCGGGAACTATAAACTGCAGAAGGTAGATGCTGTTTCGTTTTGCACTGTTAAGTACCATTGCTGTCCACTGAAGGGAATATTGCCCACAGATGTTTTGGAAAGCCATCTGAGGAAGGCGCAGAAGGTTGTACAAATAGAATAGGCAGAAAGGAAAGCAGAACACAGCCTTAGCAAAGTCATAGGAGTCAAAATTTCATTGCTAAGGGAAACTAGTGCCTTTCGTTTCATATTTCTGGCTGTCCTACTGACTTGGAATGCTTCAAATGCACCAATTCACCTGCCTTAGATATCGACCGATACTTCAGTCCCATCTGCTGTAATAGGTGGGCTTTTCATATTTTCTGAAGCTGTTATCCATAGTGTTTCCCCTCTAATTTCAAAAGCCTAGAGAGAAACAAAGTGGAAAAACTCTTGTTTTGGACAGAGAAGGCTCTGAAGCAAGCCACCTCCTAGAGATGGAGAGCCTCATTTTGTCCTGCCTGAGCCAAGATACAACACAGTAGAAGTTTGCTGCAAGAACACAAACACATCAGGTTTTCATGTAGCAGTGCCCTAAGAAGGAAACTGGACAAGGATGACTCGAATTGAGGAAACCAGTACAGCTGGAGCACCTCCCTGTGGTTTCCCATGGACTAGGAATAGAAATTTGCTCTGAAGAAATATATTTTTAAAAGTTAACCTTCACATAGTATTTGAAGTTTCATAGAACTTTTTTGGATTGGAACCAGATCTAGCTTGCATGTTCTTAGGTATTAAAGCCTAATATTATATTACTCTTTGAAAAAAAAAAGAATTATTTCCTCATAATAATTTTCTTCAAAAATAATACTACTTTTTACTTATATTAAATTCTCTACTGTTTCTGATGTTATGCTACTTAGGAAAATGCCATTTTCTTGTTAAATTAATATGTGCAGACAAGTATTTACTTACCACACAGGAACATGACCCCCTTATAAGTCATCACTCCTAATATTTATGGTCTAAGAATGAGGTAGTTTGGGTGAGTCACATATTTAGACTTAGCAGAGAGATTAAGAAAAAAATTAGGACCACAATTTCCCTTAAGTAATGGAAAAAATGTGACTTGTAACACATTTGTTTTCTGTGTCAGTGTTTTTCCAGCCTTTCCATAGAGTCTTTAAGGTCATCCAAGGTTTCTGTAGGTTTTCCTAAAAGAAAGAATGGGGGAGTTGTGATGGGTGCTTGATTTTAAATGTGATAACAATTATCTGCGACTTTTAGAGAACGCAACTAACCATTGTGAAGGTTACTGTTCTGGATGTTGAAAAATATGAACCACCAGTATAGGCTTTGAATGTTTGAAATGGATGATCTTAAATTTCTCAAATAACACGGCCCCAGACATGCACTTTGCTCACAAAAGAGATCTTTTACCCCGATCTTTAGACATTTGCTTCAAGTGGGAGAGTCTAGTATTTATAAATAGAAGGAAAACAGTAAGATTCAGAAAAATACCATTGAGGTTCATAAGGAAATAGAAAACCACAGTTCCTGGAAAATCCAGGAATAATTGAATAACTTTTATAATATACAGAAAAAGAATATTCATGGTGCATTGCTTTTGGCAGCCTATCATCTAAATATGGCACCTAGAATAAATGCATTGACTGAAGGGAAATTATATGATTTGCATCAACCTTACCAATGGCTAAATCATCCTCTCTGGTGATTTTTCAAGATAGATAGTGTTATGGGTTGAATTGTGTCTCCTCAAAGGACATTGAAACCCTAATCTTAGTACCTGTGAACGTGACCTTATTTAAAAAGAAGATCTTTGTTGATGATCAAGCTAAGATGATTTCATTGGGGTAAGTCCTAAGTAATTAAATATGACTATGTTCTTACGAAATGGGGAAATTTGGACACAGAGACAGACACACACAGAGAGATGATATGGAAACATAAGGAGAACACCATCTGCAAGCCAAGGATGGCCTGAGGTTACCAGAACCTAGGAGAGGGGTAGGGAACAGATTCTCCCTTATAGACTTTGGAAGGAACCAATCCTTCTGACACCTTGATTTTGGAGTTGTAGCTTCCAGAACCATCAGGCAGTAAATTTCTGTTGTTTAAGCCCCCGAGCTTGTGGTACTTTGTTAAGGCAGTGCTAGCAAACTAGTAGAGTTATATATTCTGAATTCTTGTCTTTCGGCTTGCCATTTAGCCCCCGAGTCTCCCTGGCAATCAATAGAGCACAGAAGTTTTGTTCAGATTGCCCAACCACCCGGTTCGGTTCTGGACAACCTCATACTACTGTCCACATAAGGCAAGTTCCTTTTAAAGTTTGCCAGACCAAAGCAATTAAGAGGGCAAATCTGGTGGAAAAACTCACATATGGCATTATGAAGCCAAATATAAATTCTACTTTGATTATTGTTCCTTATGAAGGAGAGCAGTGTCTCCAATCATCAGAAAAGAATCAGGGATTGATTGTATTTCATTTTCTTTGAGGAATATTTGGCCAAATAGCTAAAGTAACCCGATTAATGAGAAATTTGCGGAATGGGAAAAACACTGCAATTATAAGCAGCAACCATGGACATCCACTGATAGCCAAAGAACATAGCCAGTCTTCTGGTGCGTACATTATGTGGCAGCTCATTGGTCTCCTGCCAAATAGGCCAATCAATGTAGGCTGAAATTTGTCTCAATCTCACTCAGCAATCATATTCATAAATAGTGCCTCTGTGTCTTATTTAGGTGAGACAGCAACTTAAAGACTATTATGCAAACAGAATTTTCATAACTAGAATTTTTAAAATATATTAAACTTCAAAAGGGTCTTTCCCAATATTTGATGGAGGAGCTTTAGAATAGTTAATTTGAATGAAATTGTAGTATTATATATTTTCATTTTTTAAAATGTTAAGTTGCTAAGTGTGAAGGCTTTAGACACTGACACCTCACCTTGATTCTTGCTTTACAGTGTATGTATAAAATGATTAATTGGGATAAGAAACTCAGCTAAGAGATAATTCAGACTGGAAAAAAAACTAAATAATGAATATAAAACAGACAATTAAAAATCAAGGGAAAAAGCAGGCATAGTGTTGAAGTATATAAAGTAATCTAACACCACCATGTTTTTTCATCTTCATTTTCCAGTGTCTATACTGCATTGTAACTTTCGGAAAACCATGCACACACCTGGTGCCACCTGGGTAGGTGTGACCAGAACCAGTCTGTTGGAAAATAAAGGATTAAAAAAATGAAATGAGAGAAAATGACACTTAAAAGGGCAACTTAAGGTTTCCGCAAAGCAAATATATAACTAAGCTGATCAACCCTCCAGCATAGTCCTTCTGAGCTGTGTTTCCACGGGAAAATGAGGGTGGAGGCAATCACAAAAGTCTTGGCTCTCATCCACCCCTGTGGCCTGCTGACACAGGCCCAGCTCCCCAGAGCACTGGGGTCGCAATGAAGTTGTTGCCAGAAGAGCCGCTTTCATTAAAATTGAGTAAGAAGAACAGATAATGTGGTTGGGTAGAAACTAGGGCCTGAAAGTGGGTGGGATTGGGGGACTCCTCTCTTCTAATTGGGAAGGGTGGGTAGCACTGTTTGGTAGTACCTGACAATTCTCTTGTTCTAGCATTTACAGCCTTTCTCTACTCCTGGGGCCACTGCAGGGTCCCCAGGGGACTCTGAAAGCAGCTAGTTGTTAAGCGAGGGTATTCTCCACTAGGGCTACAATGAAGTTTATATTCTAGAACCGGATCCTACACTCTTTTTGTGCTGTGAACCATTTGTGCATAGCCTGTGAACTATTTCTCATAATAATACTTTTAAATATATATAAAATATGTCATTACAAATAAAATCAACTAGGTTGAAATAGCTCTATAAAAATATTTAGAAATATTGATATACTGTTACAAAAAACATTTTAAAAAATAAATAGGTGATAGTAATTATATTCTTTATTAATATGTTCAGTATAATCTGATGTTGAGCTTATTAATTATGATTTCACATTAATGATGACTAAAAATAACATTTTGAGATATCAGCAACAACCGATATGAATGGAAATATCCATCATTTCTATTAGGGACAAAGTCACAGGTAGTGCTAACACTGTGATTTGTTTCTACATTTATCATGGAAGGCAGTGCCAAATGCCATTTAAGGGTGTGTGGAAATGAAGATGAAATGTTTTCCCATACAAGTCCACAGACCCCCTGAAATCCACCTGTGGACCCTTTGCTGGATCTGGAGTTCAGGTTAAGAACCTTGCCATAGAGGCTTACCCATCCTGATACGGAAGTTTACCATAAATACCACATCAGCTTTCATGCAATTGTATGATAATTACCAACTTTTAAAATAGTGTCAATTTAATCTCTATCTCTCTGATGATTCAGAAATCACTTCAAAATTTTCACAAGAAGTAACACTGTGAGTATCAAAACATTTGACCTGTAGACTTGAGGAATGCTTGTTAATGAAATTGCTAGGTTCAGAAAATCTCTAATAGTTTAGTATTTTCTTTCTAAACAAGAATGTGCAACAAATTATGCAAGAGCTGAATGGTATTATCATTGCTTTGCGAGTTCTCAGGAGGAAGAAGTAGAGTGATCAATATAATCAATAAAGCAAGGCAGTTTAAGCTTAGTCAGACCCTGAAGTCAGGCACATTTTCGTGCAAATCTCAACCCTACTACTCATGCAAATCTCAACCCTACTACTCACATTTGACAAGTTATTTACTTCTCTAAACCTCTAAACCTGTATCTGAGCTACAAAATAGGGATAAACATAGTGCCTATCTCACAGAGATATTGAGGGGATTAAATGAGGTAATACATGATAAAATGCTAACTCAGGCTTTGTTGTTAGAGGAGCCATTGCCCTTATTGCAAAATGGGAAAATGGAAACTATCTTCAAGTCTGTCAGACATCTCTCAGCTGTCTTTCCTTTCAGCCTCTTTTCTTGGAGTTGCTCTAGATTTTCCACTTTAGTGGATGGTCTCTGTTTTACATTCTGCATTGTAGGAATGAAACTTGACGAATAGACAGTTTTTGAAAAGAGACAGACAGTTCCTGAAGACAGGAGAAAACAGAAGAGGCCACTTATTTTGCATATAAGACAGATGCTCAGGGCATACCAGAATAGCTTAGAATTATTTGTAATCAGCAGATATGAGTGTAGGTCTGCTATCATCTTTAAAATGTTTTGTAATGTTGAGAAATATTTTACAATCCATCCACCCCCAGTTTTCCTATGACAAAATGTCAAGAGGGACGTGCAAGAAGCTTGAGAACTAGCAAGTAACTTTTCATATGAATTCCCACTAGTTGGGACTGACTTGAAGGATGTAATTTATGGCCACTCTTGGGAAACGACCATGAAAATGTAGTGTTAAAGCTTGTCAGTTGCTTCCTGTCCCCTAAAGTGGTAGCGGTAACTTACCAGAGTGTCCCATTTTTGCTCCTTTTGGTTCCCACATTATACTTAACAGATACAAACAAATAAAAACAATACAAACATGAAAGATAACCCTAACTTCAAAGCACACAAAGATAACTGATGACTAGGAAATAAGAGCTTTGGCTGCTTATTTGAATAAGCCAGGCTTTTCTTTTCCATCACAGTGAAATGTAAATGACTGCCTTTACTGATGAGAAAATTTTGCTTTTCAACATTTTTTGTCACTCTTTTGTATATATTTTCAAATGTAGAAAAAAGCTATGAGGAAAGATTACATAACTCTCATATTCTGTTTATCCAGATCCACACACTGTTTATACATTTTTCCCATTTGTTTTATCATTCACTCTTTCTTCTCTCTATACATATATAAATATATATGTATAAATAAATACATATACACACACATATTCACATTTTTCTGCACCACCTGAGAATAAGTTAGAGACATTTTGCCTCCTTACCTTTAAGTGTTTCAATATCTATACCTCATAATAAATATATTTTGCAAGATAACGAAAATACAGTTATCAATATCAGAAAATTTAACATAATGCAATAACATTATCTAATCCACAGTCTATATTTGAATTTCTTCAATTGTCCCAATAATGTCCTTTCTAGTTACTTTCCTCTCCTTGGTCCAGGATCTAATCTAGGACTGAACATAGCATTTGGTTGTTACAACTCTTTACACTCTTTTAAATTGGAATAGTTCCTCAGTTTTTGTTTTGTTTTGTTTTTGTTTTTGTTTTTGTTTTTGTTTTTTTTTGAGTTGGAATCTCGCTCTGTCATCCAGGCTGGAACACAGTGTTGTAATCTTGGCTCACTGCAACCTCGACCTCCTGGGCTCATGTGATCTTCCCATCTCAGCTTCCCAAGAAGCTAGGATTACAGGCACACACCACCACACCTGGCTAATTTTTGCATTTTTTTAAGAGATGGGGTCTCACTGTGTTGCCCAGGCTGGGATCAAACTCCTGGGCTCAAGTGATCCACCTACCTCAGCCTCTCAAAGTGCTGGGATTACAAGTGTGAACCACTGTGCCTGGCCTCTCAGTATTTTTTTTTAAAGGATATTTCAACTTTGCCATTTTTGGAGAGTATAAGGAATTTTGAAGAGTACACAGTTTTTGAAGAGAGACAGACTAAAATGTCCCTCAATTGTCTAATACTTCCTCAAAATTAGATTCAGATTAGGTATTTTGGGGCAAAAATGCTAGAGGGATGTGTGTCCTTCTTAGTGCTTCATATCAGGAGGCATATGTTGTTGGTCTATGATCGGTGACATGAACTTTATTTTATTAAGGTGGCATTTTTTTAAGAATTTTCCACTGTAAAGTTATTATTTTTCTATCTGGTAATTAATAAGAAATCTGTGAAAGATATTTTGCAACTGTGTAAATATCCTGATCCTCACCACACATTCACTTATTAGTTTCAGTCTCCACTGGTGTCTCCTACCTGAATCAATTATTTTGATAATTTCCGAATGATAGTTTTCGAACTTGTCATTTCTTCTGCCTTTATTGGTTGATATTCTATTGTAAGAATGAACTTGTCTTTCTCCCCATTGATTTTTTATACACTTACTGTTTATATCAACAGGGGGGTCCCATGTATTCTTATACCCATGTATTCTTTTTTTTGTTCAATGGATTGTGATCCATTACTGACATTATTTACTTTGTCTCAGTGAGACAAAGTAAAGCCAGTGAGAGCCCCTTCAAGCTGGCTCTTGTGCCCTCTTGACAGGTCCCCACCATTTGTGGTGTAAAACCACATTAATACTTCATGCTTTTGCCTTATTTTTTTGCCTTACTAGTACAGAAATATATTTTAGTTCTTACATACAGATGATTCTTTTCTTTTACAGAAGGGAGAATTATTATTGATTTAACTATATATTTTAAACTTCATATTTGGCTTATCAGGATTTTTAGTTTTTAAATAAAAGTTATTGATTTGGACGCATTTACATTTATTGATACAATTTTAAAAATCTTAATGGAAACAAAACAAACAACAACAAAAAAATTCCAACCAAATTTATCTTCCAAACAATGGAAAAGGGCGAGATTTAATGCATCTTGGCCTAAGACAATTGAGAAAATTTTGATATTCCATTGTCAATATAAGAAGGAAGAGAACTGTAGAGATTATCATACATTTTGGAAAATAGAGGGAAAAAGGAACACAACCATTTAGTATCTATACCAAATTTCTACTTGTATAAAACAGCAAATCTGTTTCATTATAATGGCTAAGTACAGTTCTCCACAGTTGAGCAGTTTTTATTTGTGCATGTCTATATGTGTGCATATACATATATGCACACATTTTGGTCATTTTTTGTTTTGAATCCTTCTCTTGATATTGTACTGAAAAGAGTAGTGTTAGATTGTGTATTTCATGGATTCTAAGTACAAAGCACTGTGACCCTCGCTGGGCAGGACGGTAACCATGCGTGGGTACCGGCCACGTGACCAGCTGAAATGAAGCATGCAGGGATTGCAGCAGGGGCAAGGCATCTCAGGTGCAGCTGAAACAGGGCTTTTAAGAAAACTTTTGCTAAGCGTTTTTCAAAACTTTTGTTAAGGGCTCCATCTATAAAGGAAACAAGAAAAAAAATCACACAGCAGAAGGTATGCGGAATTTGGAGTGTAGCCTTAGATTTGTTAACTTTTCAGTCTCAATTTCTTCATGTCTAAAATAGAAATGACAGTAATATTTACATTATTTATCCCACAGGGTAATTTTAGTGATCAAAAGAGATACTGCCACAATAAAATACTTTGCATATGAAAAATAATTATATTAATTATGATCATGCTTTGTTCAAGGCATTACATAGAATGCTGGAAGTCAAGAATCAATGCATCCCCACAGCTTGGATGGCAGCATAGTGGAGGTGGAAATGTAAGAACTGAATTGGAAAAATACATCAGGGGTTGCTCAACAAGCATTAAAGCCATAGGGAATAATACTCCGAAACAGGGGCATCAGCTGGGCACGGTGGCTCATGTCTATAATCCCAGCACTTTGGGAGGCCGAGGCAGGCAGATCACCAGGTTAGGAGATCAAGACCATCCTGGCCAATATGGTGAAACCCCATCTCTACTAAAAATACAAAAATTACCCGGGTGTGGCGGCGTGTGCTTGTAGTCACAGCTACCCGGGAGACTGAGGCAGGGGAATTGCTTGAACCCAGGAGGTGGAGGCTGTAGTGAGCCGAGATAGTGCCATTGTACTGCTGCCTGGGAGACAGAGTGAGGCTCCATCTCAGGAAAAAAGAAAAAAAAAAAAAAAAAGAAAGAAACAGGGCCATCACTTAGTGTTGAGCTCTATCTAGTACAAATAAAGTATGCCACTGTGTCACACAATATAATCTCTATGTATGGACCAACCCAAGGAAAACATCAGTCAACAAGTGTATTCTTTGGAGAATGTTCATCTTCTCCTTAGGTCCTCTCCTGTCTCAGGAATAATAAACTATTTCCTGAAAGCCCCTTGTACGGTGCACAGACCTGTTCACCAAACACTCTGGACCTCCCTTCCTCCTTCTTCCCATTAACATTTTGCCTGTTCAGGAACCAGCCAGATCCCCTTCACTCACCATGAATAGCTGATGTACTCAATTAATTCTCGCAGAAGCACATGCATTTTAGAAAGCGATTTTGGAGACTCATTCATTCACTTGATTGATTATTTATCAAGCACCTATTCTGAATCAGACCCTATCTTAGGAGCCTGGACTTGAACCATACACAAAACCTATGGTCTCTGCCCTCATGCAGGTTACTATCTGGTGGTAAGGATATATAATTAAAGAATCAATACTAACAATACTAATAATAATAACACCAACAAACCATATTATTGACCATGTATCATGTGCCAAGCACTGTTCTAAGTATTTTGCATTAAAAATCCTCTTCCCAAAACATACGAAGTATATTCTGTTATTATTCCCATTTCACAGGTTTAAAAATTAAGTCTTGTGAAGCTTAAATACTTTTCATACAGTTACCAAGAGGCGGAGGCAAAATTTAAACCCAGTATCTTCAGTACCTGTACCCTTGGGTAAGGAGATTCGAGAGCATTGTAGAAATATACTCTAACTTAGACTAGTGGTAGGAATGGAAAGTTTCTCTGAGGAAGTGTTGTCTAAAGAAAGACTTGAAAAATGAGACTACTGCCTTAATCAAAATGAATCTCTTATGAATTTCAGGATACTTACACAGAACAAGAGCAAAGCAACGGGAAGAGGAATGTTTGAGGGCTGAAGGACCCAAATCTCATTGCTGAAATGGTAGGCTACTCTGGTTATACACTGAGTGAACCAAGGCCCAGGCACGGCCCTGGCCAAGGACTGCTGCCAGGACAAAGTATGGTTTGGGTCAATCAGAATAGAAAAAGAAATCAGGAGATCAAATCTTCTAATATATCAGATAAATCCTCCAGCTAAGAGGGTTGGGGAGAGCTTGGGCACATAAATATTAACTATACAGGCTTAAAATCCATAATTAAGAACCCCATTAGAGTTTTCTCTCATTCTTAGAGATAGGTCCTATAGCATTGCTTTTATGACGAAGGAATGATTAAGATCCCTAATTATCATACATGTCCCATTATACATAAGCATCATACATCCATTGGTCAAAAACATAAATGGTAATACAATGGATGGGAGTACTGAAGTGAGAAAAGACAACAGAGAAGGTTTTCTTCTGTATACATGAAGAGATCTTTTGTTCTCAAGGAAGGAAAATAAGGCATGAAGAATTTTTTAAAAACACAACCAAATAAATTTACGGTGTGGTTTCAGCTTTATGTTTCTGTGTTCTTAAAGATGACCTGGTCCAATTCCCTTATTTCACAAATGTGAAAATTATCTCAGAAAGATAAACTTGCCTATCATCACACAGCTAATTCCTGCTACTGTGAAAAATGGAACCTAGACCTCCTTATAATATTGCTCTAGACCTTAGAGTTCTATAACATACGTTTATATTGTGAAGAGTTTCCATTCTTCCTATTAGCAATAGCTTTTATGGGGATGTTCATGTTAAGCCTAGATTTTTGCTACGAATTTTTATGATCTTTGCTGAAGCAATAAGAGTATTACTTGCCCTTGAGCCCCCAGTTGTGTTAATGAGGATCCCTAGTTTCAACCTTCTGTTGAAACATCACAGAATGTAGGTGGAGATTATAGCACTTCCTTTTGCAGCGAGCCAACAATGCCAGAAGCACTACACAAAAGCCAAGCAGACGTTATCCCTGCCAGGTGGCTTGATATTGAAAAAAGAGAAAGAAATAATGTACTAGAAAAATTGGATGACTTAGGGAGCAGGGAAGAAGAAGAGATGAAAATTAAAACTGATAACATCATTTTGTGACTCATAGAGTCATTTTTCCTGGATCATATTTCAAACATTGCCCTTGTTAATTTTCCAATGAATATACAGATTTGAAAGCAAAGGAATCATGACCCAAAAGAACTAAGGTTTGACATCAATGTGAAGAATTGGGTTACACAGGGGAGGTGTTTCCAGTAGGGGATAAGACATACATGTAGAATAGAGGAAAGAAAGTAACTTAATAGTCAGATGGTCTCTGCTGCAATTCCAGATCTGCTCAGTGGGAGTGTATCATAGGGCCTAGCCAGGAAAACAGAAACCACTCTAGGTCTTTCAAACTCATGGCATTTAATAGAGGGAAATTATTACCCAAAATGATGAAAAGCCTGAGAAGCCAGTTAGGAGATGGAAGGCAATAGCAGAAAACTGTAACCACAACTACAGGTGATGAAACAACAGGAGGAAAGACATAACCAGAGCCCAGCATCTGGAGCTGTCCAGAAGCTGGAGTCAGTGAAGACAGCCTAGTGGGGGAGAGGATCATTGAAGGAGGAGCTTTCTTAAGGTAATTAGAACTCTAGATGGGACCCAACTACTCCACAGGAATGGAAACATCACAGGAGACACTGCAGGAAGGGGTGTGGAAGAGAAAGAGAGGGATGGGAAGAGAGAGAGGGGGAGAGAGAGAGAGAGAGACAGAGAAAGAGAAAGAGAGAGAAACAGAGAGAGAGAGAGAGAAATTGTGGTTTTCCCTTCCCATATTGCAGTCTTCTGCTACTACCTCACATTGGCCAAACGTGCTAGGAATGAAGAGGAGAAGCGAGACAAGGAAATGCAGTTCTGTTGAAAAGAGAGCAAAAAAAGCAGGGAAAGAGCAAGAATGGATGAGGTTACTCAGTTAATTGACCAGCACAGGGCACAGTTAATAAAGTCTAACTCCAGAAGACTCACTGATCTCTAAGCCAGTCCTGACCGAAGCAAGTTTTACATAGGGTCTCCGTTACCATTTGTGGAACCTGGATTCATCCATCCTCCTTTCTAGAGCTTCTGAAGTAAGCTCAAAACTCATTGCCTATTCACCAAACTTTAGACTTCCCCTAAACAATCAAAGTATTTGGGACATTCATAAAGCTAATGTCCAGTTTACCACATGAGCCTTCTCTGAACCTACTATCTTCTTTTGAGACTTTGACAGCCTGTGAAGCTCATTAATTCCCTCTTCCAAGGGACATGAACAAGGCTTGCACCCCCAACTTTGGGCTAGAATATTGATCCAAAAAGGATTAATCATCTGGTGCCTCAGTGCAGCCACCTATTATATGTTCTATATCACCACTAGCAAGTTTCTCCAGGCTCTATGTTTCCACCCACCCACTGGACCTCCTTGATATAGTCAACAGCAGAATTTTCTATGAGTTGCCATACCCTGAGCTGTAGACTTTGTCTTAGGGGGCCAACAGAACCACTGTTTAGTTTCCTGGGCTTGGATTACCCATGGTCCACTAAGCAGTCACATTGAATTTTCCTTCTTTATCTCTCCCTCAGTAATTTGCCACTCACAAAAGGTGTTAACTAGCACAAAATAGTCAAAGGTATATGAGAATAAGAGTTGAAACAAAATTTCCTTTGGGAACTTGACCTTTTGCACCTGGAGAGAATCCAAAAGGGTGTTATTGAAGTTTTCCAGTGGAGCACTCTCTTCATTACGCCAGGGTGCCACTCTGGAAATTTTAATGTAAGAGCAAAATTGTCAATAATCCTCTTGGCACTAAAGGTTGTGCTCTCTCTTTGAGGCTTCAAACAGCTCCTCTAGAGCAGACTCAGAGCTAAATGAAGAATAGGAACAAAATGTACCAAAACCCAAATTGATTCTGAGGACACGATCAGATTCTCAGTCATTTTCCTTGTCCGTGCGGCACTTTAAAGCTGAAGGTTAAGGGAAGGACTCCTGCTAAGCCCTGGCTGCATTAGTCATAGCGGCATGTCTTTGAGTGGCGAGCACTCAAAGATAGCAAATTACGGATTTCTGCCTCTGCATGTAAACTGTCTCCGTACAACTAAGGAAACTAGATTGGAACTCATGTACCAAACACTTATTCTAGCCAACAATCTTTTAACTTCTGCCAAGACTTTTTTTTTTTTTTTAACTAAAATAAAGTTGCTCGGGCTCCAAAAATAACATCTGTTGCTCAGAGTAACATTTTCAAACAACATAATAAATTGTACTTCCAGAAAATATACACTTTATGCTTCCCTAAGGGAACTCACAAATGGGTGATGTGGGATTCTCAACTCCTTCATTTCATGTACTGCCTGCCCTTGGGTAAGTTGTTTAGGTGGTACGGGTGGTGTTAAGACTCACCATGTGCAATTTACCTTCATTTACAGCATGTAGGGACTGGAGTAGCCTTAACTAACAACCCCCCACCAGATAAGCCTAGCAGATTAGCAGAATGAAGTTTTAAAAGGGAGTCATGGTGCCCTGGAGTAGGTACCAGGGAGAGCCAAAGAGGTTAAACAATCATATTAATAACTGTGACACTCCAAGTATGGCACATTTTTAAATTCCCTGAAAGTTAAATACTTTCTGAGATCAACTAATGGTCTCACTCTTAACTCTGAAACCTGCCAATCTTAGGATCTTATCCTCTCCAACTCTCCCTGTCAACCTTTTAGAGATGGAAGATGGGCTAAGCATGGTTATGCTTGGATCACAATTGGCTTCATGACTGTGAGCTCCCCTGACCATTTCCTAGGTGTAGGTCACTAGTACAAGAGACCGGGAGAGGTTGTGCAGGTTATGTAAAATCATTACCACTACTGGAGATAATTCAAAACACTCATTTCTATATGCACAGGGTAAAGGACTTAACTCCATGAGAACCCTCATTTCTAATTTGAGAAGAAATTCCAAAGATATTTTTATTGTTATCAACTTCTTGAAAGCATGAGATATCCCTGCTATCTGCCTTGGCCAGGATGTGGCTGCCAAGGGCAGAGTAGCAAGGAGGCCTAGATAGTAAGCCCAGGGTTTCTTCTAGAATGAAAGGTATTGAAAATAAATATCCCATCCTCATGGGCTTGCAAGGTTTTTTAGAACTAGAACATAATATTCATACAATTAATCTAATTTAATCAAATTCCTTAATCCTATGAAGGTGTTATGCAAAAACAATGGGAAAATGTGAATTTCAGTGTCTCCCTTTTAACTTTGGGACTCTGGACAAGTCATCAAGGCTCTCTGAGCTTCAGTCTCATGAAGATTGATGATGATGATGAGGATGGCAGTGATGGTGGTGGTGGTGGTGGTGGTGGTGGTGGTGGTGGTAGGGTGATGCCACTAGGACTGCTTACCTTCCCTAATGCATACATTATTTGAAATTCACATCAGCATATATGAAATGACTTTATGGTAAGATGTGGTGCTTTGAAAGTATTTATTATTGTTGTTGCATTCATTGTTGTTGTTATTCAGAATGTTGTAGTCAATCACTATACTGCCTGACAAAGGGCTGGACTAGATCACTTTTAAGAACCTTCTTGACCCTAAGATTCAGTTTTGCTATATGTTCACGTGCTTTCTCATGTTCTAAGGTCAAAACATCAATGAAAATATGTCTTACAAGCAAGGCAGGTCTTATTAAGGAGACGATGCATAGGCAAGCCTTGGTGTAGAGGGTACATTTTCTTACCAAGTAAAGGGCATGTATAAAAATTACTGAGGGCTAATCTGACTTGACCTTCCCAATTAAGCCTACTTGGAGGCCTGAGCAAACCAGAATGTCCCAGACACTAGACTTGGCCTGGGTTGAATGTGACTCTCTGCTGGGTTGCCCTGAGAGGAGTCCAGGCTCTAGACTGGCCCTTCCTCTTTGTTCTGTAGTGAGTTTAAAGGGGATTTAGGTTCTGCATCGGAAAAACTCCACCCCGGCTCTAAGTCAATGCCTGCCTCTTCTGGACAAGTGGCTCTCAAAGTTCAGCATCAGCAGAATCACCTGGGGAGGGACTTGTTAACACCCAGATTGCTGGACCCTAGGCCAGGGTTTTTGATTCAGTGGGTCTAGGGTGGGGCATGAGAAACTGCATTTCCAAGATGATGCTGATGCTGCTGCTCTTAGGACCACGTGTTGAGAAGTAATGTTCGGGAGAAACCATCATATATTCTGGTATCTAAATTGACCCTCTATATATGCCAAAAAGACAGACAGTTTTGTGAGCTGTTTTTGACGGAAGCTGGAATGGAGATACTTTAAAAAAGATAGTAGTAGTGGGTGTTAACTTCAAAAATAGATAATCTAGTTATATAAATTACATCCAAATAAAGCATTCCTTTTTTTGCATAGACTTCCCTGTTTAACATTTCTAATAAAGACAAAAGAAATCATACTTTTTTGGATTAGTCATTTTTCCCATCTCTGGCTATTAAAAGTGAACAGTTTTAATTGGTTCTTTGCTCAAATTGAGGCAAAAGGCTTTCAGATTGGCGACACAGAGTTACAAATTGCCCTTTGAAAGTTGAATAATAATTGAGAACTATGGCCCTGAGAGAAGGTAACGTTAACTGTACACCTCAGTTTTTCCTTTCATTAGGCCTGCAAGTCTGGCTTATGATTGCCTCTCATCTAATTAACCAATTAAGCTTTTCACCTTTTGTTGTGACATTCAAATGTCCAAGGCTCTGTTTTAATAGGACATTCCGTCATCATAAAAATGTGTACAGTTCCCTACTTTCCAAAGAAGATTGCATTTCCTGAGATTAATGTGCTGTTTTCAAGTTCAGCATTAATGATTTGGATGTGGTCCCCTGTAGCTTTAATCACTCCCCACAAATAAGAGGTGAAGTATAAGCACCATTTAGCCTCTTCATCGCGGTCTGCCTTATTAGCAGGAGAGCAACACAACAGCGAGAGAGCTCTGCACTGAGTCTAAAGACAATTTCCATTCCAGCTCAAATGCTTACTGGTTCCAGGACCTTGAGGAAACCTTTTGACTCCCCAGAGGTTTTCAATTTTGAAATGGGGCCAATAACCTGTGCCTGGACTACTTCAGAGGGTTGTTTTGATGATCAAAATCAAAATGAGATAACACAAGTGACAGCACTTTGGAAATTCGTAAGTCTTAAAAGAGTCAAGATCTCCTTCTTCCTGGTGTCATGCTATGGGTACAGTGTATTCTCTGTGATGGATTGTTAGTTTGCCCTGGGCTGTGTCCGCAGGTTTCATTCCTGCTCCCAGCAAGCAGTTTCTCAAATGTGTGCTGCTGGTTCCTACTTGAAGACTGATGAGAAATGATGACAACTCCACATCAACTCTCTGTGATAAGGCTAACATTTCTCTGCCACTGTAAAGGCAATAAAGTCATTTTCCAGCACATGAGGTCTCTCAACCTTTATAACCCTGTGCAGTTAATATTATTTCCCCCAATTTGCAGATGAAGAAACAAAGATGCAGATTCTTATTGTCTTCTCAAGTACACAGTGAAGAGCAGAACCATTTCTTCTGGAAAACCAGATTTCAACAAATAGGTAGATAGGCAACTCAAGGGTATGGTCTGCTGATACACTAAAGGTTTTTTTGTTTTTTTTTTTTTTGTTTTTGTTTTTGTTTTTCTATTTTAATGACTCTGGGGGTGAAAGGTTGCAAATTAAGGGAATCCCAAGGTCAGAAAATAAAACAAGTTCTCATTGGTTTGCCAGTAAAATGAATGATAAGCGCAAACTTAAACCTACAAGATTGAAGAGATGAAGTTTAAATAGTAAGTTCTATAAGAGCCAACCTATAAAAACAGATCGGTAGTGTTCCTTCTAACTATGCAGGGGAGTGATGGTTAATTTTATGCATTAACTTAACTGGATCACAGGATGCCCAGATATTTATCTAAACATTAGTTTGCATGTGTCTGTGAGACTGTTTCCAGAGAGATTGGCATTTGAATTGACAGACTGAGTCAAGATTGCCCTGACCAATGCAGTTGGGTATCATCCAATCCTTTGAGGCCCGGACCGGAAGTCAAGAAGGAGGAAGGGAGAATTTGTCCCCTCTGCCTGACTGCTTGAGCTAAACATTGATCTCCTCTTCTTGGCACTTTGGGTTCTCAGGCCTCAGACACAGACTGGAATCTACAGCATCTGTGGACCTTTCCTGGGCCTCCAGTTTGCAGACAGCAGGTCTGCAAAATCCGATCAGTGGATCTGTGGAACTGTATAGCCTCTGTCATCCTGTGAGCCAGTTCCTCATAATAAATCTATTTACATGTATGTATGTATCTTATTGGTTCTGTTTCCCTAGAGAACCCTAATACAAGGGAATCCCTCTCAGATGTGTATAGAAATTTATTTTTATGAGTTTCTAGCCAGGCATTCATGTGACACCAATTCTTGGCCAGTACTAAACTTCGACACTTAATGATTAACCCACACTCTTTAGGGAGACCACAATGTGGGGACACATTAACAGAAGCCAAACACCACATAAGCAATGAAATAAGAAGGGCACACGTCATCTGCTAAAAATGTGTGTGTGTGTGTGTGTGTGTGTGTGTGTGTGTGTGTGTAAAATCAGGGATCAACAATGCATGAGTTCGGGAAGACCACATGATGAGACCTAGCTTACGAGGTATTTTGTATTTCTAATTGTTATAAAACCCTCCAGATTCAAAGTAAATGAGAAACACATATATAGAAATGGCACTCATAAATGAATTCAACTCTAAAGTGAATCAAACTTAAGACTATTTTAAAATAAAAGTGCAATTTTATTTAAATAAAACAAATGCTTTGAATTATTTTAAAATAAATATTAGAAGAGTGAACCCAAATGTAAACTATGGACTTGGGTGATAATGATGTGCAATGTAGGTTCATAATTAACTGTAAGAAATTTACCACTCTGGTACAGGAGGTGGATGGTGGGGTAGTCTGGGTGTGTGTAGGGGGCGGGGAGTGAGAGGACAGAGGGCATATGGGAACTCTCTACTTTCTGCTCAGTTTAGCCCTGAACCTAAAACTGTCCTAAAAAATAGAGTATTTTTTTTTTTAAAGAAAGAAATTAATTTTTTAAAAGCACATTTTCTGGAGTTGTGATCTTCAGGGTTACTGCTAGCAACCCCATTTTACAAACATGCAGAGGCCAGTGGCTGCCAATCTCTGAGTATTAATATGTTGGTCTGGAGAATAGACTCTGTTTACCTTTTGGATCCAGACTTTGGTTCTGAACTAACATATTTTGCAGAACATGCAATGGGCAGCCGAGCTTGAGGAAGGCTGCAGAATTCTGCAGTGTGAAGGCACACTGAGCAGAGATGGCATTTCCAGTTTTCACAGCAGATGCCACAGCTCTTGCATATATTCTATCTCCTTCCAACTTAAGTTCGCAAAAGGTAAAATCACCCTAAACAACCGCTTTTAAAAATCTAAATCACTTTCCTAAAAACCAGAGGAAATGAAAATCACAGTTAATATAAAACCAACTGCTAATACTTCCTCTTCTACTACGTGACTGTGTGCATAAATAAAGTTCTGCAGACAATTCAAGGAAGCTTTAGAAAATCCCAGGTATCTACATAGGTTATTGTTCTCTTTGATTTACCAATAGGGAGACTTTAATTGGTGCATTTATTGTGTTTATCACTGTAGTAACATGAATGACAATTTTCAGGTCTCTGGCTTACAAGGATCACTGCAACGCGATGCCACTGTCTTCCTTCAGGATGTGCCCACGTGCTGTGGGATGTGTGCATCCACCCGTTTAGGAGGTCGTAATCAAAACTGGTGGTCAGAGCTGGTGTTGGACCTTCCTACTGCACAAGCATGAGTTGATTAATAGCATTAATTTTTACTCCATCTTGTGGTCTTCTGATTTCTCCCCACATATCAGTACCTTGAATTTACAGTACGATTAGTAGACTTTGAACAAATATTTTAACTGAATGACTAATTGAATAAATGACGTAATTAACACAAGGTGAGTTTGGGGACCAAATAGTTTGGGTGATTTACAAGATTTATGAAAGAGCAGCAGATAAGGCTGGACTGTGGATTGGAGATAGAGTGTAGTATATCCTGAATGCCCAGCTGAGGAGGTGGGAGGAGAGGAGCCTCCAAAGGTTTCTGAGTGGGGCGGGAGCACAATAAAAGCATGCTTTAGTACAACTGTGATTAGAAGTCATGAGTCAAAGTAAATATCTGAGAGACATACTTAAAAAACAATTTTCTTATTTTTCATATTGTTAATGAATTATTTTTAAATGGGTTTTAAGTTAACCTGAAAAGGTCTTGAAATTTCAATAAAATTAAAACATTCCATTTCCCAGAGCTCATGCAAAAGAATAGTTCATAAGTGATGTATTTCCAAGGAAAAGAACATTGACATACACTCTGACTACATGCTCCCTAAAATAATAGAGGTTACTGGTTAAACATATTAATAACAGGAATCATACTAATAATTAATAAGCTTATGTGTAGTTCTCTGACTTTTTTGAAATAATTTAAACATGTGTAAGACCTAACATTTTTACTTGTTCTTTAAAGCTACATACAGCTTTTTAAAAAGAGCTTTATTAAAGAGATATAATTAACATATCATGAAATTCAGCCATTTAAGTGTACAATTCAATGTTTTTAGTATATTTGCAGAGTTGTACAACCATCAACACAGTCTGATTTTAGAATATTTTCATCACCAAAAAGAAACCCCATATGCATTAGCAGTCAATTCTCACTCCACACCGATCCATCCCCAGCCCTAGGCAACTTAGTCTTTCTGTGTCTATAGATTCGCTTATGCTGGACATTTCATTAAAATGGCATCATACAATATGTGGTCTTTTATGACTGGTTTATTTCACTTAGCATAATGTTTTAAAGATTCATCCATGTAATAGCATGTTTGAGTATGTATTTCTTTTCATACTGAATAATATTCCATTATATGAATACGCTATTTTTTTAACCATACATTCATTTATGGACATTTGGGTTGTTTTTATTTTGGGCTATTATGAATAATTCTCCTAGAAACTTAAATGCACAAGATTTTATGTTGGCAAATTTTTTCTTTCTATTGGATATATATCTAGAAGCAAAATTGCTTGGTCATCTGGTAACTCCATGTTTTACATTTTTAGGAGCTGCCAAACTGTTTTCCAAAATAGCTACACTATTTTACATTCCTATCAACATTATTTGAGAGTTGCAATTTACCACATCCTTGCCAATGTTTGTTACTATTTTTAACTAAAATCTATCCTAGTGGGTGCAGGTGGTATCACATTGTGGATCACATTGTGGTTTTGATTTGCATTTCCCTAATGGCTAATCAATGTGAACATCTTTTTATGTGCTTATTGTTCATTGTATATCTTCTGTGGATAAATATCTATTCAAATCCCTTGTCCATTTTTAATTGGGTTATTCATCTTTTTATTATGAGCGTGAGCATTCTTCATAAATTCTGGCTACAAATCCCTTCTCATATATTTGATTTGAATGTGTTTTCTTCCATTCAGTGAGTTTTTCTTTTACTTCCTTTGGTAATGTCCTTTAATGCATAAAAAGTTTCCAATTTTCATAAAGTTCAATTTATCAATTTTTTCTTTTGTCACTTATGCTTTTTGTGTTATATCTATAAAAACCACTGCCTAACCCAAAGTCACAAACACTCTTAGGTTTTATTCTAAGAATTTATCATTGTAGCTCTTATTTTTAGGTCTATGATCCATTTTGAGTTAAATTTTGCAGATAGTGTGAGGTACAGGTCCAAATTCATTCTTCTGCATGCAGTTATCCCAGAACCATTTGTTGGAAGTACTTTTCTTTCTCTACTAAATCGTGTTGGTACCTCTGTCAAGGATCAATTCTTCATAAATATATGGGTTTATTTCTGGGCTGTCAATTCTATTCTGTTGATCTATATACCTATCATTGTGCCACTACCATAGTGTTTTGATTAATGTAGCTTTTATAATGAGTTTTAAAATCAGGGAATATGAGTGTTCAAGTTTGTTCCTCTTTTTCAAGATTGTTTAGTTATTCTGAGTCCATTACATTTCCATATAAATTTTAAGATCAGCTTGTGAATTTCAGCAAAAATTCCAGATAAAAATTTTTACAGGGATTGCAATGAATCTGTAGATCAGTTTGAGGAATACTCCCATCTTGTCATCTTAACAATATTAATTCCTCCAATTCATAAATAAATATGGATTTTTCCCTTATTTCAGTCCTTTAAAATTTATTTCAGTAATATTTTATACTTTTCGTTGTACAAGTATGACATTGTTAAATTTATAACTATTTTATTCTTTTTATGCTATTGTTAATAAAATTGTTTTCTTAATTTCATTTTTAATGTTTCATTGTTAGTATATAGAAATATAATACAGTTTTGTAAATATCTTGCATCTTGAAACCCTGATAAACTCATTTACAATTTTTATTGAATTCCTGAATATTTTCTATATACATGATGATGTTGTCTGCAAATAGTTGTTTTACTTTTTCCTTTGTAATATGGATACCTTTTATTTAAAAATACTTTTATTCTGCCTTTTATATTTATCTATGCAGTTACCTTTACTAGTGCTCTTTATTTATTCACGTGGAGTCAAGCACTCCCTATTGTCCTTTCAATTCCATATGACAGATTCCTTTTAATACGTTTTGTAAGGTAGTCTTGATAGAGACAAATTCTCTCAGTTTCTATTTGTCTGGCAGTGCTTAATTTTTCCTTCATTTTTGACATATAGTTTTGCTGGATGTGAAATTCTTCTATTATAGTCTTTTTCTTTCAGCACTTTAGATACATCAGCCCCAATAAAAAGGAATTTGAGGGAAAAAAATAGATATGTCATCCACCGCCTTCTGGCCTATGTAGTTTCTGATGAGAAGCTAATTATTAATCTTAATGAAGATTCTTTACACATGACAGATCATTTTCCCTTGTTGCTTTTAAGATTCTTTGTCTTTATCTTTTGAAAATTTGACTATAATAATGTATAGATATGGATCTCCTTGAATTTATTCTACTTGGAGTTTGTTGAGCTCATATATATATATATTTAATCAAACTTAGGCAGCTTTGGGCCATAATTTTTTCTTTTCTTTTCTTTTCTTTTTTTTTTGAGATGGAGTCTTGCTCAGTCGCCCAGGCTGGAGTGCAGTGGCGCGATCTCGGCTCACTGCAAGCTCCGCCTCCCGGGTTCACGCCATTCTCCTGCCTCAGCCTCCTGAGTAGCTGGAACTACAGGCGCCCACTGCCACGCCTGGCTACTTTTTTGCATTTTTTAGTAGAGAAGGGGTTTCACCGTGTTAGCCAGGATGGTCTCGATCTCCTGACCTCGTGATCCGCCCGCCTCGGCCTCCCAAAGTGCTGGGATTACAGGCGTGAGCCACCGCGCCCAGCCCATAATTTTTTCAAGTAGTCATTCTGCTTCTTTCTTTCCTCTATTCTCACATTCCAATTACACATACACATTTATATACTTGATGGTCTCACAGATCTCTGAAGCTCTGTTTATTTTTCCTTTCTGTTTCTCACAATGGATAATATCAATTGATCTACATTAAAGTTCATCAATTTTTTCCTCCTGTCAGCTAAAATCTGCTCTTGGGCCCCTCTGGTGCATTTTTCATTTTAGCTCTACTACTTTTCAATACCAGAATTTCTATTTTTTTAAGTAATTTTATCTCTTTATTGATATTCTCTGTTTGGTGATATATTGTTGTCATACTTTCCTTGAATTATTTTCTTGTTTTCTATTAGTTCTTTAAACACATTTATAAAAGCTGATTTAAAATCTTTGTCTAATAACTCTAAGATTTGGGATCCCTCAGGGACAGTTTCCATTGACTCCTATTTTCCTGTGAATGGATAATTCTTTCTTGCTTTTTTATGTGTCTCATAATTTTTTGTTGAAAATTGGACGTTTTAAATAATATAATGTGGCAACTCTGGAAATCAGATCAACCCCTCCCAACCAAGTTGTGTGTGTGTGTGTGTGTGTGTGGTTGCTATCATTTTGTTGTATTTGTTGTTGTTTGTTTGTTTTGTAACTTTCCTAAGCTAATCCTGTAAAGTCTGTATTCTTCATAGTGTGTAACCACAGCTCTGTTCAGTTACCTTGTTAATCAGCTAATGCTTGGTCAGAGATTTCTTAAATGCCTCCAAAAATTAAATCTTTCAACCTTTACTCTCAGGCTGTGTGTGTGTGTGTGTGTGTGTGTGTGTGTGTGTGTGTGTGTGTGTTGGGGCATGCTTTCCATGTTCAGGCAGCCAGTTTACAAACTCTACCTTAGACTTCATTTCCTGCTTGCACAGGGCTTCAAGATCAGCCAAAGGTTAGAGACTGGGTCTCTTAACATTTCCTGGGCTTTTTCCAGGTCTTTCCTGGGCATACACACAATCTTGCATGTAAGTGCAGCCATATAGAACCCCAGGAATATCTTCGAGCTTTTGAAAAGCCCCAGGGACATCTCATTTCCCTTATCTACTTTTTAAGTTTCTGGCCAAGCTCTTGTTTCTCTCTCATGTTAAGTAATTACCACTAATTGTTTTTGAAAAATTCCCTGGGGATAGGGCTTTTCCTTTAACATGTGTTGTGAATCAGATCAAATAACAACTGCTCCTTTTGAGTGGGCTTTTCCAGAGGCTGTGAGATAGGTCAAACAGTGACAGTGCTCTGCAGATGGAACATTCTGTGGAGTTACAAACCCCATCTGCCCCTCCAGTGGCTGCACGGCTGCAGTTTCTCATAGCTACTATGATTGTGAGGCTGCTGATTTTCCAGGCTACTGCAGCGCTGGGGAAAGAGTGATAATAGCAGATCAAGTTAAAGTACCACAAACTCTGCAATTCTTAATGAGGTTCAGCAGTTTTTCCTGAATAAGCACTTTTCAGATTGTTACGAGACTTTGTTAATTTCTAGAAGTCTAAAACGTTGTGTTTTCATGGCTTAGTGTGCCAGTGTTTTCATGGTTTTTATGGCAGGGCAAGTTATAGAGTCCTCATTCTGCCATTCCAGAAGTTTCTTACTAATATTATTGTTAAAGGAAAACAAAGTTTAATTGAAGATTTTCATACATTATAAATGATTCTTCATCTTTATTTTCTTTTTCTTTTTTTTTTTTTTTTTTTTTTGAGATGGAGTCTTGCTCTGTCGCCCAGGCTGGAGTGCAGTGGCGTAATCTTGGCTCACTGCAAGCTCCACCTCCCAGGTTTACACCATTCTCCTGCCTCAGCCTCCCGAGTAGCTGGGACTACAGGTGCCCACCACCACGCCTGGCTAATTTTTTCTATTTTTTAGTAGAGACGGAGTTTCACCGTATTAGCCAGGATGGTCTCGATCTCCTGACCTCGTGATCCACCCGCCTCAACCTCCCAAAGTGCTGGGATTACAGGCGTGAGCCACTGCGCCCGGCTTATCTTTATTTTCAACTATTTTATTTAGGCAATTGCATATTGTAGTTCAAATTTCAATATTAATTTACAGAGTGTGACAGAAGCCTACAGTTTCCTAGTTTCTTTCAGCACCTTCTTCGTATCAGGTATTTCCTCATGTTATATAGAGGGCTGAATCTCCCAAGTAACTCTCCTTTTTATTCCCCTTAATTTGGTTTTGCTTTTCTTACCATGTGGTACCCAGAGCCAGACATATTATTTTTTATGTAATCAGATCTTTGCAGGCCATAGGAGGGCTTTCACATTTCCCCTGTTAAGGGTTTTATGTTTTTATTGCTGTTGTTTGTTAGCGAACACACTTGACTGAGTATTTAAACCTAACCAGATTCAAATCAACTTGAAGCAAGACACAAGATAATAGAAATTGTAAGATAAATGCTGAATAGGTTGTTTTTTATCTTTTGGAGTTTGGGGACTTGGGTTCAGTGAGATCTGAAAATACCCAGAGGACTAGCAAAATACCAAAGCACACAAATTTACTTGGTATTTTATTTTGTTATTCTTTAAAACTATTTTATGAAATTTATTTAAAGTAGATTAACAAAATATTTCTTCTTCCATTGTGAAATGCATTACTTTCAAGTATCTTTCTGATATTTGGTAAAAGAGCTCATTCTTTCCTGTTAACTAGCCACACATATACCCTTTTAAATATTTTAAATATCAATAATACAAAAAGGGAAAATACACTTATTTGGCCATTAAACCTTTCTGGCATCTTATTAAAATCTTATCATAAGGCATGAAAATCATTGATTTTATTGAAGATGTCCTCACTCAGTTCATCTATATCTAAGTGATATGCAGTATGCATAATCCTTTGTCAACATTCAAATAAATTTAAGACCATATTTTAGCATGATAAGTTCTACTTTCTTAAAAATTGTACAATTTATGGCCGGGCGCTGTGGCTCACACCTGTAATCTGAGCACTTTGGGAGGCCGAGGCGGTCAGATCACCAGAGGTCAAGTGTTTGAGACCAGCCTGACCAACATGGCAAAACCCTGTCTCTACTAAAATTACAAAAATTCACTGAATGTGGTGGTACATGCCTGTAGTCCCAGCTACATGGCAGGCTGAGGCAGGAATATCGCTTGAACCCAGGAGGTAGAGGTTGCAGTGAGCTGAGATCACACCATTGCACTCCAGTCTGGGTGACAGAACGAGACTCTGCCTCAAAGAAAAAAATTTTTACAATTCATACAGAGCAATTTTCCCACTATAATTTAGCCACGTTATTTATGATGTTCATCTGAAATTCATGCCATTGCTTAATAGAATACCTCAAAGTCTCTCTGATAAATTCAGTAGCTCCACATTTGAGCATGAAAAGCAGCAGAAATCATCCAAGTACATTTTAAAACTGAAGACAACTAAACTGTCAGTTTAAAGGAACACTTGTTATCAAACTTCTATCTTACAAAACATTTAGGCTTCACCTAAAAATCTACAGCAAAGACCAAAACATTGTTTTGACAGAGTCTAAGATGAACATGAGGAATAAAGAAACAAGAGAAAACATGAAAAACTAAAATTGATATATCTCTCGTTTCCTCTCTCTTTTTCTTAACCTGTATGACTTATTAAATAATTGTTGCCATTTATAACAAGGATACTATACTTTTCTATTTGTAGTGTTAACCAGAGGCACAAAGCACACAGAAATGGGGAGCTGGATGCATACATTTACATATTTAAATTTTATAATCCCTAGATCTCTACTTTTTAGCTTCTTTCTCAAATGGATTGAAACCCTTCCCTGGATGACTGATGGAACAGAAAGGAGTTTTATTCCTAAAGGGGAGTAAGAAAGTAGAAAGCTATGTGCTATAATGGAGGCGTACTTTGCAATTCTTTCATTGTGAATATATGTTAACAACTTGATTCTATAATGGAATAACTTCAAGAGTAGCTCTAAGCTCTCTACAAAATGGCTAACTATATTCTTCTTATTCATTTCAACCGTTCTTCTAAGTAAAACACGTGACCTTTTCACCCCCACTTAAAATGGCAGCATTGAGTTTTCCTACAATATTCATTATTATATATGTCTCTGAGCCTCTGTTAAAAATATGAATATGGAACCTTGGCACTAATGAATGAGCTTGATCTATACGATGCAAAAGGTATCAGAAATAATCGGTACACTATCTAGGGAGAAGTCCAAGACAATATCCATTTGGTTTTCTTCCTTTATAATTTTATAGACTTATTTTTTTATTTGGTGAGAGAAGATTCTTTGCATTCAGAGTGGCCTAGATTTGAGTTTCAGGTTTATCTCTTACTAACTGTGAGAACTTATGCGAGTTACTTCCATGTACTAAAATATACTGAGTCTCAATTTCCTCATCTGTAAAATACGGATAATAAAACCTGTTGGCAGGACCAAATCATAAATATATATTAAATGACTGCATTGAAAGGAGAGTTTGACTCCTACGAACCTCGAAGACATTCATTGCACAGCAACAACCTCCAAGTTTCTCAATGTATATAGAGATTCAGTAAAAGGACTGTCTCATTAGAGATGTGAAAAAACGTTTTCCTGAAGAGATTACCCCATCAATATAAAATTATTTTATTTTCTGTAGTTACAACTGTGTTAAAAATTACATCAACTCTTTGTTGTAGGAAGTGAGCATTTAAAGTAAAAGTTTCTTAATTGTCAATACCTTGTATTGAAATCCTAACCTAGTACTTTCTCCAGCTGTTCTGCTGCTTAGAACAGATCGTTTCCCCATGCCCCAGTTAAAGATTTCAGGCATCAGATACACAGAAATTAAAGAAAGAAGGGAAGGGAAGGAGAAGCGCAAGAGAGAATGTATGTTTTGAGGGTAAGGGAGGGAAATGGGTAGTAGCAATGTGTGTATATGTGTGTAGCGGAGGTGCTGGTAAGAGTGGCTACTTCTCAACTATCTGAGGATGAAACTAAATCTCTCTATTGTCTTTTAATTCACATAATCCCTTCTGAAGACAGATGTGTTTTTCTTTCCTTATGTTATCAGGGTCACTTTTTGCAATCTCAAAAGCAGTTCAAAACCAAAGGATGTTAAAAGCCAGTGCAGTTTGGAGGAAGTCTGAAACCCAGGGCTCTGCACTGCTTGTCTCTTTCTAAATTGAAGTGCAGAACTGCATTAAGGTTGTTGCCATCAATCACTGTTCAAGTCCAGGATAAAAGATCTGTACCTACTAGAAAGCAATCTCCCACCCCACAGTGCTGCAATCAAGTGTATAAATTTTGTGAATTTCTACCAAAGCTTTCTAAAGTATCTGGCTTATGCCCCTGATTGTATTATCTTCCATGTGTAGGTTATATCTTTCCCCCAAAAATTGTTAGGAAACATTTGCTTACTGCCATGTGACATCTAAAAATATAAAGACATTAAGAGATGTGAGAAAATGCCTACGGGTTTTCGTATTCCAATTGCCATCCCCGAAAGCCACAACAGAGTGATTCACTGCTTTTCATGGAGAAAATTACCAATCAACAGAGAAAGAAAAAGGAGACACTGAGGGATATAGTGTGGGCAGCTCTAGTTATAGTCATTCATTATCACAGCTTGTATACTGCACAGTGGGCGCTTCAAAAGATCACAGCTGGACTTTGCATGAAGCACATGTTACAGGATATCGCAAGCTGGGTCCCAGATCATCTGGGTCAGGGGCCAGGCCAAAGTTGTAATGAAAAGCATTACAAGTTTAGTAGTTTTCAGAAGAAGGACGAAGAAGAGATATAAAATTCACACATATGAACCTATTTGGGAGAAACTTGATGGAGGAAAATGAAAGAAAAAAAAACATGGAACAAGATCATTCCTAGTTAGAAATTTAACTTTTTTAAACCAGGAAAACCAAGGAATGCAATAGAATAGTGTCCATTTAAACAGAGAAGAATATGACTCCATAAGCAAGGCCTTGGAATTTTGCTGCAAAGGGCTGACATATGTAGTGAGCAAAGATCAGAATTTCAAAATAAAAAATAAAAATGTAGCCCTATTTCCACGCTGAAGTGAACTGACAAGCCATACCCACTATGTGCCTGGGAGTCCCTGTCTTGGGTCATTCAGTCTCCCAGAACCGTCCACAATCCAGTGGACAGTTTCCTTCTCACCTTGGAGAGGTGGGGAGAGCTGGGGTCCTGAGTTGAAAGGCTTGAGCTACTGGCAATGGCTCTGACATGAAAACGAGCCCTATCTCTCCGTACAGGCCCCACAGCCAAGCTTCCGGCAAGCAGTAGCTCTGGGTACTGTAGCCAAGAACGATCAAAAGCAAAACCCCAAGTCCATGAGGCAGATCTAATACATCATCCACAGCACCCTTGGAGGCGCAGACTTGGAGATGGAAGTGCACTGGCTGAAGTCAATAGGGACGAGGTAGAGCCCTTTTACCTGCTAGAAACTTGTGATCCTGAATGCTGATTTGTCCCGTGCACTACCGATAAAGAGATCTCTGAAATGGATCTGTCTGCCCCACTCATACGCTAAAAGCCTCATTCCTGACTCCACGGGTCTGTATCTCCCAGCTTTGTGAGTAGGAAGCAGAATTTTTCGAATGCTCTTGCTCCAAACTGGGGAGTAAGACCACACAGCCAGGTGGCTTCTAGCTTGGCATCCCCATGAGTTGCGAAGATATTTCATATGCTTTCAGATTCAATTCGTCTCACATGTACAAATGATTAATAGCAGCAATTCTATTGCATCCAGATATCCATTTTTCCAGTTGTTTCCCACCCCTCTCCCCTCGCCATGGAAATGTCATTTTAGCCACTAAGAAACCAAACACAGACATCGATAGCTTTAAAACTCTGTTTTTGGTTCACCTTCTCTGGTTTCATTTGGAGTAAGCACAGCACACATTGCAGCAGTCCAAAGAAAGTCCTCCACCAGCCCTGGATAATGGAGGCCCTTGGAGAGACTGATAATGACTGAGTCATGGGGATTTAACCCAGAAATCCAACAGCCAGCAAGCTAGTCTTCTTCATCTTGAAAAATCTTAATAATCCAAACAATATGTGAAATATTAAGCTAGAGCACTTTCATGAAATTCCATATCTAATTCAGAAACTGGCATGGGATTTCTTTCTTTGTTTGTGTTCACAAATACCCCATTCATCAAGATTGCTAATGGCTGGGCTTTGCAGACTTAAAATGTGAGAAACGAGATATTGTAAGACGACAGTGTTGGCAGTCTGGGCTGCTAAGTTTCAAACCCTGGCCCTGCCACTTACTAGTTACGTAACCTTGGATATCATGCTTAACCTCCCTCTCCTCCATTTCTCCATCTGTAAGCGGAGATAATGTTAGTTATTTCATAGGATTGTTATGAGAATTAATCACTATATGTAAATTGTTTAGAATAATCTGTGGACATCATAGGAGTTCATTAAATGTAGATACTATTATGTCTGGGTGAATCTTCTCTCCATTTATAGAGGAAGAAGGCAAACGACTAAAGCCTGCTGGGGTGTTGACGTTTATATTGATGAGGAGAGAGTAAAGAGTGGAGAAAAGAAAGTAGAAGTGATGTCACACATAGAACCAAGTGGAAAATACCTGCAGGGCATTGCAAGAGGGTGGCTGCAGGGCTTTGCTATTCACAGAGCAAACTCTGGGAGTATGCCATTGCAACCACTGACCACTGGCCGGAGCCATTTGGAAATTCAGTCATTTTCTCTCTCTCGGACTTTGAAGAATTAAATCACTGTTCACAAGACAATCGTATCTCAGAAAAAGAAGAAGAAAGTAATACTAAATGAATTAACTTTTTTTTTTTTTTTTTTTTTGAGACGGAGTTTCGCTGTTGTTGCCCAGGCTGGAGTGCAATGGCATGATCTCGGTTCCCTGTGCCTCCGCCTCCCGGGTTCAAGTGATTCTCCTGCCTCAGCCTCCCGAGTAGCTGGGATTACAGGCATGTGCCACCACGCCCAGCTAATTTTGTATTTTTGGTAGAGGCGGGGTTTCTCCACGTTGGCCAGGCTGGTCTCAAACTCCTGGCCGCAGGTGATCCGCCCGTCTCAGCCTCCCAAAGTGTTGGGATTATAGGTGTGAGCCACCGCGCCCGGCCCTCTAATTAACTTTTAAAAGATCTCCTGGATTCTTACTAAAATAACTCTCCATCCTCACCAAATATCTCCTCCCAGGTCTTAGCCATAATGGGACCAAGGGGCCACTGTTAGCTAGGAAGACTTTCAAAGGTTAAAAATAATCGAATATTGACTCAAAGACATACTATCACATTATAAAGTACAGGTCTTATTTTTTCTCATCTAAAACAATTAAAAATTTCTATAAGTCTAAAAAAGATGAGCCAATTGTTATGTAATAGCAATTGTTAAATTGCAAAACATATGCTTTCCACATATTCTTGTTGATTCTGGAATGACATCAACGTAAAGTGATATAAAGTGTTCATCTTTACATTCTGACTTAACAATAATAATTTTTACTCTCTGACGATCTCAAAATACTTAACAGCCATTATCTAACTAAGAAGGTATTAAGCCACGTATGGTGGCTTAAGACTATTATCCCAGCACTTGGGGAGGCTGAGGCAACTGGATGGCTTAAGGCCAGGAGTTTGAAACCAGCATGGGCAAAATAGGGAGACCTTGTTTCTACAAAAAAAAAAATTAAAACACTAGCTGGGCATGGTGATGTGTGCCTGTGATTGGTCCCAGCTCCTGAAAGGCTAAAAATGAGAAAATCCATTAAGCCCAGGAGCTTGAGGATGCAGTCAGCCATGATTGCACCACTGTGCTCCAGCCTGGGCAACAGAGAACTTGTCTGAAAAACAAAAACAAAAACAAAAAACACAAAAGAAAGTATTAACGGGAGATTTTTATGCAAATATTATAAAAAGTTGGAGTAGAAAATATGGGGATGTAAGATCTAAATTGTGATAAATCTTTGAAACGTAATAATAATAACTCATTATTATATTGTCTTTAATGGTTTAGAATATATCTTCCCATGCATTATATCATTTAAATTTTAACATAAACCTCTAAGATAGGTGGATAAACATATAATAATCTGTAATCAAGAAAGCTCCAGAATATTGAAATTGAGTAATCAATTTAGTTTCAATTTTAAAAAGTAAATGCAAAATTAAAATAATTTTGTATATAAATTCAAAACTTTGTAATCTTCCTGAAATGTATATTAGTAAAGAAAAGCATTTCTTTTTTTCAGATAAAAAAAGGCATTTATCTCAATTTTTAGTGAAAGAAAATCAACGGAGACATGAAATGCAGTATTCAATCGAAGCTTCTAGTTCAGGTGTACAATTTTTAACCCAGGACGAATATTTTCCCTCACGTTCTGTAAAGTTTTATGCCTACAACATCTTATTTTACAATCTGTCATTCTGAGATATTAGGAAGCTATTACGGCATTTTCTTTAAATAAATGATCTCCATATATCATTTTAGAAAAATAATTTTATTGTACTTAGTTCCAAATCCAGGAAATGCACAGCTTTTACACAGGCCCATAAATAGCATGGAAAACAAAGGTCTTCCAGATTTACCCTAAACTTACTTGTTTCAGGGTTAACCTGTCATGAACCCAGCTGGGAGTAGTCCCCAGTCTCATCAGAACTATGTATCTTTTCATCTTCCATAAAGAGTAGAATGAGGAGCCTATAAACAAACACTTAATATCTCTGTTTGCCCATCGAAGTTTCGCAGGAAGCCAGATAATCTTTCTAAAAGTAAAACGTGTGATGCGAATTTATGGAAATTCATTCTACATCATTGTCACTCTCCAGGACACATCAAACCCAGTGACACTCAGGAGTCAGAATGTGATGGTGAACACAAATCAGAGAAGGGAAGAAATCAATTACTTAATGTCTTTATGTCCATTTCCTCGTTTACACCACTAGTCTCCAAAGATATAGAAGAAGAAAATATTCAAACTTCTATTTTTGTTATTTTAATCTCATTCTTCCAAAATGTCTACATTTTATACTTTTTATAATGTGAATAATATATTAATACAGTAGTGACAGGTAGTAAATCCAAATGAACCTAGTTGAAACAAGAGGGAGAATATTCAATATTCCTTTGTATATGAGAGCAGTCTTGCAAGGA
The DNA here is from genome assembly GCF_043159975.1 of Macaca nemestrina. Taxonomy (NCBI): domain Eukaryota; kingdom Metazoa; phylum Chordata; class Mammalia; order Primates; family Cercopithecidae; genus Macaca; species Macaca nemestrina. Next base: position 126,787,820 of record NC_092134.1, on the reverse strand, counting down.
AGAAGGACTTTTTTATACTCAAATGGATGTATTCTGCTTTTCGAAACTGGCTTGCTTCTTAAGGAAAAAGAAAAAAAAAGAAATATGACCAGTGAAAAATTTTCTAGAGAATATGTGATAAACCACAATGTCTGAAATTTCTAAATCCAGTAAAGTTTCCCCTGACTTATGCTACGTGATCAGGATGAGTCTCATTTATCAGGAATTCACTGAGATCCGGATCATGATTACAGGCTGTAAACCTGGGAACACAATATGTTTGAAGTGATGAATTCAATAGCGTCCGATGACAGCAAATCATAACGACAGAAGGTGTGTCATAAAATCAGTCAGAGACGAATTGTGAAAAATGAATATTGCCAAGTCAGCTTGTGGGAAATTATGTGATTTTCCCTGTATTTCTAACATTTTAAGAAGGTCAACCTTCAGGAGTCCTTTCAGAATCTGAACTGAGGTACTTAGGAGGTCTCTCATAGATTCCATAATTTGAAATACCACAAGAAAGAATGGGGGCAGGCATAGAGAAGGACATTCTATTTTCCTGTAATTTTATTTTCCCTTAACCTAATAAAACACTCCAATGGAAAGTGACAAAAAAACAGCTCCAGTAATTTGTCAAACGCAGACTAGGAACTGCATAAATAGCCTCAATATGGTTCCGCCAGAATTGACTTCATTCCTGCGCAGGCAAGATCTCAGGGACAGGTACAGACCCCCAATTTTTTTTTCTGATGGCTATGTTTATATTAAATAATATTCATTCTCCCTGAAGTACTTAATCTTAGATTAATTGCCACAATTGCCAGAATACACATAAGTTGGACCCAAATTCTACCATGTTTCAACAACTAGAATATAGAACACGAAATATTTAGTTCCTTTGCTGCTGTGATATCAATCTCATATCAATCCTCTTTCACATATTCTTAACCGTGGCCTAGACGTCAAGATTTTTAAAGCTCTCACATAATTGTAATGTGCACCCTAAAACTGAGAATCAATGGACAGGGGACTCAGAAACTCACAGAGAAGATCTTTAGGGAGCTTGCAATGTGATTCAGAGCAGAGTGGCCATCTGCTCTTAAAATCCCTCACTCCCCTGGATCTCCTGGAATGCCCCTACCTCCCGCTAGGTGAAGACACCTCAGTTAGTGTCAAGAAATGCTCCAACCTGTATGAAAGTAATTGTGTCATTTTTTAGCAACAGTAGGGTATTTTAAGGGAAAATTCTGAGGTTGGGCTCTCTGGGGGGAAATAATTATTTTAAACTCTTTCCCATATTATCAGGTTATGGCCCTAGACACCAGGGTCTACTAGAGAGGGAAAGGTAGGAGGAGGGTGAGGATCAAAAACTATGCTCACTACCTGGGTGAGGAGACCATTTGTACACCAAACTTCAGCGACATGCAATTTACCCATATAACAAACCTGCATGTGTACCCCCTAAACAAAAACAAAAGTTGAAAAGAAAAAAAATTAATACAAAACATAAATTTGATAAAACACTAGTAAGGCTGATGAGAAAAAAGAACAGAAGAAAAAACTTAAGAATTTGAGGAATGACTACAGATAGATATTTATACAATGATTTGAGAATACTATGAAGCAAATTATGCCAACATATATTAAGATATAAAAATGGGCAATATTTTAGAAAAATATAACATCAAAAATTGAACTGAGAAAACCTGGAAAACTGTTTTTTCAATGACCAATGACCATTAAAAAGTTGAACATACAAGACTTAGAAAAATGTTTTAGTAAATCTTAGAGGAATAGATAAGCTTTCTCTTATATACATTATTTCAGAGGATACCCAAATAGCTATACAAATTATATTTAAAAATACATTATATTTTAGATTATATAAAAATCAGTAGCATGATGATATCAGGAAGTGAAATTACTTATTTTTTTTCCTGTTCAGCATTTATAGCATTTCATTTTGTCTGGATGTTTGCTGGGCCATGTGCTCCAGTCAAAGATTAACCTTTGTAGGAAAAACATAAAAAAATTAAAAATGCACATTTAATTCTAACGTTTTAAATCTTCTCTACTCAGAAGAGGTTGAAATGAAGATAAAAATTAGTTTATATCAATCTAATATATTATTTAGATAGTCTGGCTTTGAGTCAAAGAGATGAGGAGGAAGAGAAGAAGAGCAAGGAGGAGAGGAAGAGAAGAGGAGGAGGAAGAAGAGAAGGTGGCAGAAGAGAAGGAGGAAGAGAAAAAGGAGGAGAAGAAAACGTTAATTTAGAAGAAGGAATCAAACCAAGAAAGACATGGAGGCTACTTCTTCACAGCCATATGGGATAAATGACAAAGAACAGGCCTTGCTATTTAATGAAAATAAGCTGCCAAAGTACAGGACCATGCAGAAAATAACAAAGCATTTAATTATACAGTGACAGTTGCAGCACTGGGGATTTCCCAGAGATTAATGGAGCAGCTGGGAAGAGTCGATGGCCCTGGGGACAGCCAATATGATCCCAGTCAATGAATAACACTCGGGAAAAGCTTCTTGTTAACTTCACTATTAAGCAGAAAATGGAGGAGAACTTGGGTGCTTGGCTTGTTTTCCTCTTTTTCTTCTTATTAGAAAAAAATTAACATGGGGTAATTTGATTTCAATTAAGATTCCCACAGAGATAATTAGACCATCTAGTTCATCTCACTCACTATGCAACTATCTTAACGATGGATAAAACTTTTCCACTACTTCAGGCTAAACTGGAAGTTATGATCAACATAATCTTTGAGGAGATGGTGGGAGGAAATAGACTTTGAAAACTGACCTTTCAAGAGCAGAGGGGTAGAACCAGCTCTCAAGGCAACAAGTAGGAATAAAGCACAATGCTGAATACTAATAAAATACACTACTCTTGTTGGAAAGTAAAGCTTAAAATGTGCTGAAGAGTAAATGCAGTACTTAGCAAATCCAAAGTCTAACTATATTAATACAAACTAAATGTGCTTCGACTGGAAGCCAGCAAACTCCTTAAGTCTGGGGTCTGAGCACAATTGTTTACTTGTTCACACTTTATTCGGTGACCAGCCATAACACCGATGGGTCTTAAGTTTGACAATGTCAGCTACAAATGTGAATTAAGGCCATACATATTTACCACATTTTCTTAGTCATTTAGCTATTCTTAATAGCAAAAATAAATGCTGTGAGAACTTATTTTTTATTATTTTGACATGGAGTTTCGCTCTTGTTGCCCAGGCTGGAGTGCAATGGCACAATTTTGGCTCACTGCAAACTCTTCCTGCCTCGTTCAAGTGATTCTCCTGCCTCAGCCTCCCGAGTAGCTGGGATTACAGGCACCCACCACCACACCCAGCTATTTTAGTAGAGACAGGGTTTTGCCATGTTGGCCAGGTTGGTCTCGAACTCCTGACCTCAAATGATCCGCCCGCCTTGGCCTCCCAAAGTGCTGGGATTACAGGTGTGAACCACCGCACCTGGCTGAGAACTTTCTCTTGGGTTATACTAGATGAATTACAGACTTTATTATAATTTTATGAGACTACATATTGTTCTCCCTTTTATTATCAGGAAATAACTAAATACTGAACATATGAGGACATGGAGAATGTTTTCCCACCAGAGTAAATGATAGAGAACACCAAACTGGGTTATAGAGTTCCAGAGCTAGAATGGGTCCTAGACAGGCAATACTCGTATCTTAAGGATGAGGAATAGATATCCAGAGAGATGAATTACTACGTTTGCAAGGCCATATGGTTAATTAGCAAGAAAGCCAAGACTATAACTCCTGTTCCTTGCTCACCAGTCCAATGTTCATGTATTTCCAGCAGTGTTTTGTTTTGTTTTGTTTTTTTCTCACACAGTTGCCTTTAATGCCTCCTTGGTGAAGAGATATTTATCTTACATGCTCTAATAGAATAGGTTTTTGACAAAGGACAAGACAGAACACTGTGTCCAGGGACCCCAGCTTGGGTAACCACTGTTACTTAGAGAAGGTCACAGTGTCTCTACAGAGATATTCAGAAAGTTACACAAACACACAAAGCTTTCTAATCTATTAACATTCTCTTTGGATTGTCATGCATGAAGAAATCCCCCAAGAGGAGGCAGCATCAAGTACGTTAACAAAAAGTGATGATCTTGTGGATTATTTCATGCTCCCACTCTGACTCCTGCCCTGGCCATGGCATTCATCTTTCGTGAACTCCAGAAATAAAGATATAATATATTTTTCATATTTAATGTAAAGATGAAATTTTTTTAAAAAATTAGGTGTATCTAGCACATAACAGGTGGACATGATGTGTGCTTATACCAAAGCATATTAAAACTGTATCTAGACTGTAATGGGTGCTCAACAGTATGAGATTATTTGCTCTTCCTTAAAAGGGTTTTTCAGCTGAAATTATAGTCCTTAGAGATAAGTAAATATGCTGCTTGGAGAAAGGATGAAATCAGCTATCCTTTCCATAGCTTTCTGTTCTCTATGGGCAGTAGTTAAGAGAATGCCTCAGACGCCCATGCACTCTCAGAGTAAGGCGAGAGATCACTTGTTCTTTCTATCAGATTTCTTGATTTCTTCATCAGTCACCAGAAAATGCAAGGAGTCCCATATTGTCTCTCCTCCCCATGAGTCCACTAGGCTGCATTCAAAGCTGTCCTGGGCTATATGCTGTGCACAGCATATAGCTATGTAATGATGGTAATGTTCTATGTTTGCCCTGCCTTACTTGGATTATTGCAGTAGCCTCCTAACTGGTTTCTATGTTCCTACCCTTGTTTTCAACCTCTTTCCTGTAAACACACACCATATTGTTTTCTTAGCATAGAAACGATAGACTGTTAAATGTGACACATGTCATTTCTTTGCTTAAAATATTCCAATGGTTCTTCATCTTATTCCAGTAATAGTCAAAGTCTTCATAGTGACCTGCAAGAAGCTACATAGTTTCACCTGCCCAGTAATCTCCCGGACCTCTTTCTTCTTTTCCATTCCACTCTACTCCACCTAAACTGGCCTTCCTTTGGCAGAAATAGACCCTTTCACTTGCTGTTTCCTTTGCCTAAAATACTATTCGTCCATATATCCACATGATTCGCTCTCTCACTCTTTTCAGATCTTTGCTTAAATGCAATCTTCTCACTGAAATATTCTAGTTATTCTGTTAAAAATTGCAACTCTTATTATTTTTAGTCTCATCATTTTTCCCCATCATAGCTATCACTGACACACTGTGCATTGAAGTAGTAATTTTCTTATTATATCTCTTTCCCTTTAGAAGGCAAATTTCGTTTTTAAAGCTCTTTTGTTCATTGCCATATTCCCATAGCCTTAAACAGTGACTTACATATAGTAGGTGGTAAATAAACATTTGTTGAATAGATGGTTCTACAGCTAGAGGATTAGAAAGAAGGGTCTTCTGGGAGAGGACTTTGCATTACCTTAAACCAAACATGAGGATTAAGAAATGAAAGGCTTACTGAATCTGTTCTCAAAAATTCATGGAAAAGGCAGAAGGCCACGGCCTCCTGGTTATCACCTATGTCAGCAAGGTTACAAACCAAGGAGCTTGACATTCAGAAACCTGCATGATTTCTTAAACTCTACACATTCCCAAATATGCCATTTTTACAATTCTCTATCCATTTCTAGGTAGTAGTTTACAATGTTACACTTCTCAGTAACAGTAAGATAAGAGAGAAGGGTACAGTATATGAAGTCCAGTTTAAGAATAAGATTACAGGTGTGAGAGTTCAATTCCATAAGAGTTAAAGTAGATGAGGATAGCTTAAAGGCTTAAAGAAGCTTAGGCCTGCTGCTTCTGTGGTAAGGGACATAAGAAAGCACGGGAAGTCAGTTTGGGTCTACAACAGGTCCTCATGGTTCCAGGGGTGTCCAATCTTTTGGCTTCCCTGGGCCACATTGGAAGAAGAATTGTCTTGGGCCACACATAAAATACACTAGCATTAATCATAGCTGATAAGCTTTAAAAAAATCACAAGAGAATCTCATAACATTTTAAGAAAGTTTACAAATTTGTACTGGGCTGCATTCAAAGCTGTCCTGGACTATATGCTGTGCACAGACCGCAGGTTGGACAAGTTTGGCAAATAGTGGGAATGTCTTGGGGTGCTCTAATACCCGAAAGCAAATGTCACTGGTAATGGCTTACGCATACAACATAGTTCTAGGTTGACCAAAGAGGGCAAAGATGTTCCTTAATTTGTAGGTCAACCCAGTTCTGATAGAGCCAAAGAGAGTTTTCAACATTCAGAATATACAGGTTAAGTAGCTGAAAACATAAATGATAGGTAAAAACAAGAAGAAAGCCCAGTTTAAGACCTTGATAATGGACAGAGCCAAAGATGGGAAATACAAAAGAAGGAAGAACGCGGTATCTGGAGTGAGTATACTCAGTATCTGGAGTGAGTATATTCATTTTCTGTTGCTGCATAACAAATTGCCACAAGCTTAGTGGCTCCGAACAGAACCCTTTACCATCCCATAGTTTTCTGTGGTCAGAAGTCCTTTGCTCAGCATCTTGCCAGGCTGCAATCAAGGTCTCAGTTGGGATTGCAGCCTCATCAGAGGCTTGACTTAGAAAAGATTTACTTCCAAGCCTCCTCAGGTTGTCAGTAGACTTCAGCTCCTCGAAGTTGTGAGACTAAGGTTTCACCGTTTCACTGGCTGTCACCCGGCACCACTCTCAGCTCCTAGCAGTTACCCACAATTTCTTGCCACGTAGCCCTCCCACAACATGGCAGCTACTTCTACAAAGACAGCAAAGAGGTCTCGCTCACTTGTCTGCTAAGACAGTCTTACGAAATGTAACTTTTAATTATGTAAGTGGCATCCTATCACCCTTGCTATTTCCTATAGGTTAGAAGACAGTTACGGATTCTATGCACATTCAAGGAGCCAGGACATGACTCATTAGAGGTCACATCAGGGGTGCCTGTCACACCCACACAAGGATCATAGATCTTCAGACAATCATATTGCAGTCACAGGCTGCTGCCATACATGGTAGCGTGGACTTATGTGTAGACTACAATGATTTGCTAATTCTAGATGTAGAACTGAACATTCTAAACAGTAAATCCTTTCTCTCCCTTATTGTCTGTATGCAATCAAGCATTAGCTTTTGTTAATTATGCCTTTCTGAGACCTCTGAAATCTGTCCACTTTCTCTCCAAGCCACTCACTATAGTGTCAAGGCCTCATCTTCCCATTATAATCTATTCCTCATAGGGAAGCCAGATAATTTTTTTCCAAATTATAAATTTAATAACATCACTCTTGATTCAAGCTCTTTACTAGCTGCTATCATATTTAGGTTAAATCACAAACTTCTTAACATGATGTGAATTCTACTTACCTTTCCAGCTTCATCTCTCTCCAGCCTCCCCTTGAACTCCATGATCCAGTCAAGTTAACTTTTTCTTCATTTTACAAAGGTTCCTTGTTTTCTCTTACCTCCACTTCTGCTATGCTATTTCTTCCACTCTAAAGACATCCATATCATTTATCCCTTCTCTCCTCAGTCAATTCCAACTTGGCCCATTCCTACTCATCTTCAGCTCTGTGACCTCTGATCCCCACAAGCCTAAATTCAGTGTTGCTTCTATACATTCTCATAGATCCATGCACTTCTCTTATCCTGGCACTTACTGCTTTATCAGGATCTGCCTGACTTGTCAGCCACAAAATCCCCAAGGCTAACAGTGACTTGACCTAGTGACTGCTGAGCTGCTGTTGAATGAACAAATGCCAAGTGTTATGGTGAGCATTGTATTGTCATTGTCCTGGACGCCTAATATAGTTTAGATCTGTGTCCTCGTCCAAATCTCACGTTGAGTTGTAATCCCCAGTATCAGAGGTGGAGCCTGGTGGGAGGTGTTCAGATCATGGGGCAGATTTCTCATGAATGGTTTAGCACCATCCCCTTGGTGCTGGCCTCGTGACAGTAGGTGACTTCTCATGAGAGCTGGCTGTTTAAAAGTGTGTGGCATTTCGCTCTCTCTCTCTTGCTCCTGCTCCTGCTATGCGAGGTGCCTGCTTGCCCTCTGCCTTCTGCGATGATTGGAGGCTTCCTGAGGTCTCCCCAGAAGCAGGTGCTGCTATGATTCTTGTATAACCTATAGAATCATGAGCCAATTAAACCTCTTTATAAATTACCCAGTCTCAGGTATTTATATCAATACAACAATAGCCTAACACAACAGCTTACAGTTATTTTTCCTCAGGGTTAGAATGTATTTTTTAAAAACCCTAAATATTGCCTATGCAATACCTTTTATTTTGAGATAATTTTAGACATATAAAAGTTATGAAAATAGCACAGAACAGAGAATTATGTATTACTTCACTTAACCAAAATGCAGTGATTAAAACTAAGAAATTAATATTGGTACAATACTATTAACTAAACAACTGATTCAACTAGATTTCATCAGTTTTTTTTCCAATAATGCTGTTTTTTTCTCTTTCTAGTATATGATTCAACACCCTACACTGTATTTACTTGTCATGTTTCCTTGGTCTTCTGTAATCTGTGACAGTTCCTCAGTCTTTCCTTGTCTTTCATGACCTTAACACTTTTAAAGAGTACTGGCCAGCCATTTTGCAGAATGTCATTGATTTGTGGTTTGTCTGATATTAACCCATAATGAGTATATACATTATTGGAAATAATGCCAGAGAAGCGATGTGCCCTTCTCAGTGCATCATATAATCATGTCAGTATATCTCATTCCTAATGATGCTAACCTTCAGTATTGCTTAACATGGTGTCTGCCAGATTTTTTTCACCATAAATTCCACTTTTCTCTTGGTAATGAATAAATATTTATTTAAGGGGAGACACTATGGGACTATGCAAATATCCTGTTTCTGCTTAAATTTCTACCCACTAAATCTACGATGGCTGCTATTAGTGATTATTCCTCTGGTATTCTAACATTCTATTCCACTCATGCATTCTATAATTCATTAATTGGAATTGTGTTCTAAGGATGACTTGCTGTTTCTACTGCCTTTATTCGGTTATTTGTTTCAGTATGGCCTCAGGGATATCCATTTTATCCCTTGAGTTATATTCAGTAATATTTTTGGCTTTATGCTGTTATTTATTTTGCTTAAACTGTGTAACTCCTGGCATGGGGAACTGTTTTTATTTGAGGTTGGTAGACATGCCTCCACCCTTTCATTTTTCAGCACTTCCTTACTTTCAGACACCACAAGATGTTCCTCACTAATCTTCATTCCATGCCCCAACCCTTGAATCTAATCACTTCTCCAAAAACTCCACGTGCCTTCCATTGGAGAATTTATATCTGCGTCTCAGAACACTGTGATGGCTTTAACTCTACACTCATCCCATGTTGCCCTCACTGGGGCTCTCTGTCTCACTTCTGGTTCCCTCAAAGAAAGATAAACTCAAAATGACAGCTTTAGGAACTCATATGGGCCCACAATATAATAATATAATAATGAACACATGACCATATAATATAGGAGCAAGAGTTCTGTGCTTAGAGCTGGGAGATATTCCTGATCATCTGGTATTTTCACTCTGGGTCCGGTTTGGATGGAAAAATATTGTAAGTAAGAGGAAGTACAAGTATAATTGCAAATGAGAGAAATCAGTCTTAGAACGTTTTGGCTATCATTTCCCCTGGATGTGTTATGTTCGTCAGTTTTCAGTGGTAGGCAAATGATTCAGGTTATTATTAATCCTATAGAAAGGAGCAAATCAGTGAAAAGAGGCTTGCTTCTTTTTATTCTCTACTTTCCCATCCCTCCCTCCAAAAGGATGGGAAATCTCTTGAATGTGAGATTTCATATTGACAGCAGGAAAAAAAAGTAAGTACCTTTACAAGAACAATCAAAACAATGACTCATAAACTCTGTGCAAGAATTTAAGATTATTTCCCTGTTTTGAAAACCTTTAGGGGATTATGCTAAATCATATGCCGACAGGTGAAAAGGAGAGAGTGTGCGTGCAGCTGGGGGACATCTATGTTTGCATGAAACACATTTGCAGGGTTCAGGCTAGGCTCTAAATAACAAACAGTGGTTTCCTTCAACAGCACATTCCAGGCCTTGCTGTTAGGGAGCAAAGGCAAGACGCATTTAAGTAAAATCATGAATGATCATTCAGAAGTCACTGAATGGTCCCTTGAAACACTCTTCCTACTCTCTCACATATTGTCTCCCACTCCTCGGTTCTCAAAATATATACACTCTCCCCTCAGAACATGTGCTTTTGAAAATCAGTTTTATTAGACCGAATGTTTTTAATTTAAAAAACGAAGAAGAGGAAGAAGGAGCCCGATCTCCCTAAAAAGTTTGGTGTTCGGTGAACTCTCCATTATGAATGCCACACTCTTACTTCCATTCCATCATCTCAGATTCATACACTGTACATACAGCCTTGGTGTTGCTTAAAATTTTGGAGCCCATCTCTTCCAAGAATGCTTAACATGATATTCACCTCTCAGATGCCAAGAAAGGAGTTCTATTTTGCTTTATTGGTTAACAACAGCAGGATCTCTTGCTGTGTCCATTTTTCACCCTCTGGTTGCTGCAGGATGTTGGGCTGAATGTGTCTGACCACTGAGAACTTAATGAAATTCACAGAGGAAATCTTACAGGGGGCATTGGGTTCTCTAGGTGCAATTTCCACAACCACGTCATATCCACTATCTCTGTAAGACCAATTTCCAGGCTGCCAGATGGCACATGGTAACTGATGCCAAGGATTCAGTCCTTTACATCCATCAAAAATTGAGAGTGTTTTTCCATTTGTTTTGTTTTCTAAATATCTATATATATATTACCTTCCAGCGAACGCTTTGTGGAAAGGTTTAATCTACTACCCAGAAAGCCAGAGAGCTTGTCAAATTAATGCTTGCAAAGTGGCTTGAATAAAGCCCTTCTGAACATCATTATAGTCATGAATAAATAACTGCTGACATGAGAACATTCTAGATAGCCCCCGAGATATGATGGCAGAGTGGAGGAGATTTCCACAATGCCTCCAGGAATACTGCCTTGGGTAAGGTCCAATATGACTGGGATGAGCCCAAGCTGTTACAAATGGAATGACATACAAACCCTATAAGACCATCCTGCCTCCCCTTTCCACCTCTCACACAAGTGGCACTGCTCAGAATGCCAAGGGTGCCTGATTAGGGAACGAAGAGTTGGAGCAACAGAGAGGCCATTGTTAATCTTTGTCTTTCTTGCCCACTCATTTTCCTCTTGCTAAGTAGGTGGCCGTCACCCTATTCCATGAAAGATTATATATTCCGGTTCCATAACTTCCCATGGAAAATTTCCACTTACCTTCTTAAGGCACAGCAAGCTTGGCTGTGTGTGTGTGTGTGTGTGTGCATGTGCGTGCATGCATGTGTGTTGTATTCTGTTGGTTTAGTTAATTACCCAAATCCATCAGCATCTATTTGTCTCAAATTGAACTGCGGTCAAAGGGTGGGAGGAAATCAGTAACTGCTGCCATATGGCACCAAACCGAGACATGCAGATACCTAGAAGTTGCATCACTAATAATAATTACATTGCTAATATGCCACCCACCTTCCTGGAAGGCTCACAGCTTCGGTTCTCATCCTGCTGCCTATTAATATCTCCAATTCATGACTTAAATCAAATGCATGAATAACTTAAGGTGAAAAGCCAATCCATCAGCTGCTTTTGTGTTTTGTGTGTCTTGGGAAAGTTTTTCAAGCCATATGGACAAGCATATGTGGAAGGGACATAGGTGTCCAGCATAATGCTCAATGCTTTGCACATGTGCCCCATCCAAAACGATACCCCAAAGCTAGGTGTGAGAACTTTGACTGCCTAAAGAGTATGATTCGATGACTTCTCTCCCTCTTTCAGGCCATTTAAAATCTGAGAAAGGGATTTCTATTCCTCCTCAAGTTTCCATGAGTAAGCTCCATCTGGTCAACAATTTGTTGAACTGGAGTCATGTTAAGTCAAATGAGAAAGCAGTCAGATAATATCTATAGATACGTAGGAGTGAGGACATTGCCCATCCCTGTTTAATAGTATGGATGCAGCTCTTATATTTATCTATAGAAAAAGAAAGAAAAATCATTTCATTTTACCCAGGCACAGGTTCTCTGACTGAAGAGATGACTGTGGCTTCAGCTTCCTGAACTGAGATAATTAACACTGTCAGTTTATTACAAGACTGGCATAAACATGCTAGAAATTGACACCTTGTCTTAATCATTCTTTTCCCCTGAGGACATATTTCTCAAACAGATGCAACTCCAAGCTAGGGCTTCATATTAACAACTGTGTTCAAGGTCAAAGCCCTGGTGTAAAGGTCAATCAGGTCCTCAGCTCCCAAGACTGTAGGCCTTGCACCAAAAATATGCTTAGGGTCAACTCAAACACATGAATGAGAAAAGCTTTTAGTGATTGGTGAGCATTTAGTTTACACTAAAAATGAAACACATACTGCCTCTCTGGGATGCGAAATCATTTCTAAAGAACTTTAGAGGTGTTGATTCCACAATTACTGTCAGTAATTCATTGAGGTAGGTATTTTGTACATAATTATGCTGTACTAGAAAGGGAAGGCTATTCCTGAGCATTCACAGCAGTTTATATTTTTACAAACGCTGTGCAATCTTTCTTAACTGCTGACACTGAAACAAAACAGTCCTAGGTGAGAATGAGAAGAGAAGTGAGAAAGGCCAGGAACATGAGGGGAGGATTCTAATCATAAAATAACCAAACCTCCTAATTGTTAGCATCTCATGAGACCACAGGTCTATTCAATCACAGGTCCTGAGGCTTTAATTTCATGTATAATGACAGCTAACTTTGAGTATTTATTAGGTGCCAGGCAATGTTCTAAAGCATTCTCATGAATTATTCTGCTTAATGCTTACAATGACAATCTGAAGCAGTATTTTATTCTCCAAATATTTACTGAGCAACTAGAATATGTCAGACGAACACACAAAAATGCCTGAGTTCTGTAACTTAGATTGTAGTGCAACCAGGAAGCAGAGGAGCCAAGATTTGAATCCAAGAAGTCGGACTATTGGATTATAAAACTATTATAGTTAGCAGGCATCATAAAATGCAGTCTCTCTTGGAGATCAATGAGAATCTCATAAATCATAAACAATTCAATGTGAAACAATTGGGAGATGTTTGTGTCCTGGGCCTGATAGTACTGGATTCCTAAGACTGAGCTATTCTTGATTGGAATAGTCTGAGCAAGGCCAGAAACTGAAAAGATCTGGCATTTGGAGTGAGCACGGATGAGTTCAGGTACTGGCTCTGCCACTTAGTAGATATATGCTTTGGGCAAGTTGTTAAACCTGTGTGAGCCTCAATTTCCTCATCAATAAAATAGGGGACTTAAAATAACAGAATTTAATTCATTGCATGTTGGTGAGCTATTAAAGGAGGTAGGTCAAATAAAATAGTCGATAGAGTGCCTGATATTGTATAAAGTAAGCCATTTTTATTATTTGCCTTTATGGACCTTTAAACCTAGACAATAAAATATGAGAACCTAATTTAAGTCATTTTAGAAATGTGAGCCTTGCACTTTATAAATTCCTGACTATATGGAAGGAAGCAGAACTATAGTCTATAGCCACGGGTCTTCAGTATGTGTGTGCACAGGGGTGGGCGGTGCAGAGAGAAAGGATGGGCTGGGCCTGTATTACCCAGGGGCACCATTCAGCTCAGCCTGTCTTGGTTGCTGAGTCCTTTTTGCCCAAGGAGACTGGCTCTTTCATCTTGTGTCACCAGCTTTGCTTCCTGTAGGTCTTGCCCTCAGAATAACTGTGTCATCCAGGACTCATAGAAAGCAAAGATGCCTGAGAATCACAAACTGATTTGTCTGTAAGGACATCGCCTGGACTGGCCACTCTACACTTGTTGCATTGGTTCTTTTTAGTTCTCAACCTCTGGCTCTATTTCCTTTCCTCTCCATTTTTCCTATCTTGTCTCTTGATGAGGAGGCATTCACTTATAAATCTAAATGGTTCAACTTACTGTTAGTGACTTCTTCTGTTTTGTGTACAGCTCTCAATGCCCCCCCTTCTTGGTCAAAAGGGGTGCAGAACTCAACTCCATTCAGGCTATGCCTAACCCAAGTGATCTCTCAATGTGATCCCTTAAATTTAGAAATTAACCAGCTATGACTCTTCAGGATGTTGGTCATCTCCATCCATTTGGTGTTCCCATCTGATTGAGGCTCCATTCCTGAGTTTCCAAAGGCTATTTTGAACCTCAGAGTGAGGGGGAATATGTGTGCAGAGGCTCAGAAACTTCACTCGGTATAGAATATGTTGATACTCAGCAGTCTCTTCTTGTTGTAATTTCAGTATACATATGAAATCAAGGCTTCTGGGAGCCACATTCAATTTTTATGTATAAGAATCCAAGTTATCACAAACTTAGTGGCCTACAACAATCAAATTTACTATCGTAGAGTTCTGTAGATTAGAAGTATGACACAGGTCATGAGGGTCTCTCTGGAGGCTCTGGAGGCATTTTCCTGCCTCCTTCACCTTCTAGAAGCCACCTACATTTCATGGCTAATGATCCCTTTCCCCTCTCCTCAAAGCCAGTAACATTATATTTCTGTGACCATTCTTGCTTTGTCACATCTTCCCCTGGCTTCAGCCTCTGACCTCAGCCTGACAAGGTTCTTCACCTTTAGGGAATCATGTGATTAGGTTGGGCTCACCCGATAATCTAGGGTAATCTCCCTGTCTAAAGGCCCATTACCTCAATCATATCTGCAAAGGCCCTCTTGCCATGTAAAGAAACATATTTATAGGTGCTACAGATTAGAGCATGAACATCTCTGGAGGTCATTATTCTGCCTATCACAGTCTTCTCTCTGTTCCCTAAGGATTCACATCTGTTTCACCTGCAAAATACATTCATCTCAAGGTCCTCAATGTTCTCAACCCATAATAGTGTCTACTCAAAGTCCAAAATCTCATCAGCTCAAAAATCCCATATCTCATCATCTGCCTTGTATAAATCAGGCATGGGTGAAGCTCCAAGTGGCGACATGAGGTACTCTTCTTCAATGTAAATGTTCTGAAGTAATTGGGTTGCTATTGTTTCTACGGGTTTACACATTTTATCAAATGCTTCCATTTGATTATGGCATTCTGAGGCATTTTTATCAAAAGGGCCATGAGTGGCTTTTATTTTTTTTTTTTATTTTATTTTATTTTTTTTTGAGACGGAGTCTCGCTCTGTCACCTAGGCTGGAGTGCAGTGGCCGGATCTCGGCTCACTGCAAGCTCCACCTCCCGGGTTCACGCCATTCTCCTGCCTCAGCCTCCCGAGTAACTGGGACTACAGGCGCCCACCACCTCGCCCTGCTAGTTTTTTTTTTTTGTATTTTTTAGTAGAGACGGGGTTTCACCGTGTTAGCCAGGATGGTCTCGATCTCCTGACCTCGTGATCCGCCCGTCTCGGCCTCCCAAAGTGCTGGGATTACAGGCTTGAGCCACCGCGCCCGGCCGAGTGGCTTTTATTTTTTGTTTGTTTTTTGTTTTCTACAGGTTGCCATATGTCTACTGTATGTCATTTCAATCTTCCTATTCTCGGTCCAGCTCTGAGTCTACAGTGGAGATGGACACATGTTTTCCTTACATTCCTATATTCTAGACTGGTATTTACCACAAATGGAGGAAAAAGCTAAACATAAGACTAAATATTGAACCCCTTGGTATTTCAATATTTTCCAAGTTTTAAGTCTAAAAATCATCAAAATCCATAGATGGTTTAGGTTCTGATTTTCTAGGATAGTAGTTTTAGCCAACATACATATAGACACAGACACACAGACGCACACACACATGCACTCACTCATATATATGCATTCATCAAATGGCAGTGGGGATTTGAACATTATATAATTTAATATAGCAGTTAGTGTAGTGTCTTTAGTGCCTTAGAAGTTTATTATTATTTCTACCTGTACCAATGCACCTTTATAGAAAAAGCATTCTAAGATTAAAATAAATTTCAGATTTCTTGGCAGTTCCTTTCTTTTAGTACGTTTGCATTTGCTTCTCTACAAAATGAAATTCTTTCATTGTAAAAAAAATTATTTTACAGTAATTTTTGGGCCATTCTTACCAATACATGTTAGAAATAAAACACATTAATACCGGGAACAATATTGTAACGCCACACAAAGTGCACAAACAGAATAAACTTGGCTGAATAGACAAAGGTATTTGGGAGACTATAATGAATACTCTGCAGATGACCAAGAGAGAAATGTTTACTTACTGAAAACTATGGCAATACTACATTGCATAATTCAAGAAAATTTTTAAAATCTTGTTTCATCATACTTTAAATAAGACACATTTACGAGAGCTCATGTTTTCTTAGTGATGCTTGGCTTGAGGAATTTTTTAATTTGTAGTGAACAAAACTTCCTTTCTACTGAACCTGAAAAAATGACCTGAGAAAACTGTATAGTAAAGTTTCCAGTTTTTCATCAAAGCTATGTGTGCCAATCATTCATCCAAAAAGCATCATCATGTAATTCTGAATAATCAATTACAGAATTAAAACATAGCAACCATAAATGACAGTGATCCCTTGCATTTATAAAAAGCATCACCGTTTTTAACGATATTTATTGACCTAGAAGTCATGAATTGTTCATAGCAGATAAAAGATCTCCAGTTATCTGATGGGATCCAATTCTACTCAATCTGCCCTCACAAAATGTTTGAAGCCTCCTGGCATTTTGCCCTTTGTAGGGGCTTGATTCTTCCAGTTATTTGGTTCACAAGAACATCTTGTATTTTAGTGAAGAATAAAACATCCTCCTATTGCGATGAATAATGAAGAAAATGTCTGCAATCCAATATTTTGAACACATATCATCATTTAAAAATTCCGACTTGACTATATATTTTCCTTAATGTTGACATGTTAGTACTCTTGTGTTTTTAAAAGGCTTCTGAGTTTTGCTTCTGGGGTTATGCCAGGTCAAATTATTAATGTACCCTCCCTTTTCACTGAGGATATTTGACACGCTTCGCATTTTTTACATATTAAACATTACGCTCTTCTATCTTCCTTTACAATTTCCATCCTCCTCCCTTAACACTTCCTTCACATACTGCTGGGCCCTGAAAGCCAAATAAGAGGTTTTAACATGAAATCATAGGCAAAATTTGGAAGAAAAATATTATTTTTAAAACTGAGTTGACTAACAATATAATGTAAGGCCATAAGATATTTTAGTAGTTTAATCACAGTTTCCTCCATTCTGGTTCCTCATTTTTTTCTAGCAATGGTTCAGGTTAAGTACTTTTCATGGATACTGATTAAATGAGTATTCCTAAGTAACATGGAAGAGAGGACAAGGGAGGGAGAAGGGAAGAAAATATTTGTTGAGTGCCTACAATGTACTTGGCATTTTGTTAGAAATTTTTAGAGTACTAGAATCAAATCAGACACTGGAGCCAAATTGCCTGAGTTGAATACTAGCTCTACTGAAATCCCATCACTGCCTGTAAGATCGTGGGCAACTTACTTACTTACTTTGGACCTCAATCTTCTCATCTATAAGAACAAGGTGAATACATAACGTAGTTCTGATCAATTTATGAGTTCATATGTGTGAAGTACCATGGCAATGGTTGGCTTATGGTAAATGAGATGCTAATATCATGAGATCTCATGTCAAGTGCTCTTAATATACACACAGACATATAAAACAGACACAAAAGGGAAAGGAACACAAGGAAACTTGAGAACTATAATACATTGATAAAAGACATTAAGGAAGATACAAATAAATAGAAAGACATTTTGTGTTAATGAATTGGAAGACTTATAATGTTAAAATGTTCATCCTACACAAAGAAACCTACATATTCACTGCTATTCCCACCAAAATACAAGTTTTTATTTCTTACAGAAATAGAAAATATAATTCTAAAGTTTATATGGAACAATAAAAGATCCAGAATAGCCAACGCAATTTCAAGTAAGAACAAACTTGGAGGCATCACATTTCCTGATTTCAAACTATATTACAATGCTATAGTAATCAAAACAGTATCATATTGGCATAAAATGGGCACATAGACCAATGGAACAAAATAGAGAGCCCAGAAATAAACCCACACATATGGTCAACTGATCTTCAGTAAAGGCACCAAGAATACACAATAGAAAAAGGATAGTGTCTGCAAAAAATGGTGTTGAGAAAACTGAACATTCATGTGCAAAAGGATGAAACTGGACCTCTATCTTACACCAAAAAAATCAACTAAAATGGATTAAAGACTTAAATGTAAAACCTGGAACTATAAAGCCCCTAGAAACAAAATAGAGGAAAAGCTTCATGACATTGGTCTTTTTCTCCTTCTAATTCCAACATTAATAACATGTGAATTGCTATGAAGATAATATAATTTTGAAACACAATAAATAAGAGGAAAAGCTTTTCCACTCCTTCCCATAAAAATCCCACTGAACTTACAGTATTTCAAACTTACTGCCTCCCTAAAGGCCTCCCCAAGTATTTCTCACTGATTTTTCTTCTTCCTATTGACTCCTATAGCATTTATGGCCAGAACAAAATAGCTTAAACTTGGTTACATATAATTTAAATAGCTAAGTTGCACATAACAAAAGATGTACATTTCTGATAATAAATAGCTTACCAAATTTCACTTCTTAAAAACTCATGATGAGCTCTACCATTTCTTAAAGTTTCTCCTTCTCTATCCTTTCCTAGTTGTATTTTCAAATAGGCCTTGGGCCTGAATTGAGTCAAAAAGCAGTAATTCTAGGATCTGTAGCTTAATTGTGTATCTACATCAATCTTCTTGTTTTGCTAATGCATTGTGATCATGTAAGATATCATCACTGAGGGGAATTAGGTGTAGGGTACACAGGAACTCTCTATTATTTTTGCAACTCTATAATTATCTAAAATTATTTCAATATAAAAAGTTGTAAAAATCATTTATTCTGCTGAACACATACTATCACTGGCTGATTTTGAATTGTAAGTTATACATACTCAGGAAAACACTATGGTCCCTGAGGACAAGAAAAATTTTACATAGTTCTTTGAACTTCTCTCACAAATATTAGCATTTTATTGGGCTTATAGGGGGAGGACTGAAGAAAGGGTGGAAGAATTGGGAACACAGTAGGATTTTAATAAATATTTATAAACTGAAAAGTGAGAGACATAAGAAATTGTGGGACCTGAAGACTCAAATGTACTGTGTTCTTGATTTTACCCCTTTCGGAGCACCGCTAAAAAGTAGATTTAAGATACGAAATATTTGAATGGAAAAAAAGTCCCAGGCTTTAGAACAGATCACTATTATTCATACTACCATGTGTGGTTGAGTCTTCCATTAAACCATCAAACTCAACATGTGCTTCCAAATGACTAGGAAGCTGGCTCAGTTGTTAGATTCAGTTGTAATTTATGGGGTTCTTACTGCAAAAATAACTCAATTACTTTTCAGACAAATAGTCACCATTTTTTATTCGTACTTTTTCTTTTGGACTTCACCTCTTAAATTAGTCCAATGGCACAAAACAAGAAAGAAATTTTTTAAAGATTCAAAAAACAGGAAATGCATCATTGAGGAAAAGATGTTATCTTTGTACCTAAAACAGTGGAAACTTAGGAACTTCAATCAACACTGCTGTTCATTCTATTTACCATTGCATAAGTTTTATAAATGCCACCATCAAAGAGCAATTTAAAATCATTTTTCCAAATACTGGGGAAAGAAAAACAATCTGACTTTAATTTGGTTTTATCTAAAACTTAACTATATGGAGCAAGGTGTCAATAAGCTCAAGGTTATGGGTTCAACTCCTATACGGCTACTTAGTTTCTATCAGCAGAAAATTTGTAACAGGGACATAGACTATATGTTTAATCCCCAAACACTTACCATGCAATCTAGCTCAATCCATTCCCACTATTATCAAATAGCACAAAGTATCATCTGAAAATCAAAGTTCACCCTGTCACAATTGTTGAGGCTTACATTTTATTTTTAAACAAAATTCACCCTTCTATGATGTAAACAAAAAGTTCTAGTTTTAAGGAACCGCAGGAAAGCTTCCCATGTGCTCTGGCCCACAGAATATTTTTTTACTCACGTAGTCTATTCTCACTAGAATGTGAACTCCATGAAGGTAGACAGCTCCTTGTTTTATTACTACAGTGTCAGTATACAGCCAACAGGGCCTGGCACTCAATGCACTGAATGTGCAGCTCACAAAAAGTGATACGATTTTCTGAAGCTGAAAACACATGCCTCAAATGGAAATTGAGTACTCAGCAAACTTAACACAATGATTCCCAAAGTGTGGGCCCTAGATTAGCAGCATCAGCATCACTGAAGAACTTGTTAGAAATACAAATTCTCTGGCCTCAGTGCAGACCTACTGAATCAGAATCTCTGAAGGTGGGGTCCTGAAACATACATTTTAACAAGCCCTGCTGGTGATCCCGAGGCATGGTAAAGTTTGATATCAACTGTTATAATCCAATAAAAAAATACATTTCCAAACTCAGCTCTGGTTTGGTTTGCAGCAGCAGTGCTAAATCACATAAATTCAGCCATTTTAGTACAAAAGTATTCATACATATCTTGGAACAAATGCCTGGGAAATGAGTTTCTGCATAGGATAGATATTTGGGCCAATAATGGTTGATCACTGTTATGCACTTTCTGTAGCAATGTGTCTTAATTCCTAAGAAAAGCATGGCAGAGAGAAACAAGAGACATAAAATATAATATTAAGCAGGAGATTATAACTGTGAGGCTTCTCCCCAGCTCACCTTGGTTATGGCAAATCTCCTAAACAGAAGTTATTTACTGACCACAGAAGCAATGTGATACAGTGTTAACGTGCCTACACCAAGAACCAAAGACCTATGTTTTTGTTAACCAGTTGTAAGTTATCCAAAAAGTGACATAATTTCACTAGAATATCTCATCGTCTCAATGAGCTAAATAATACCAAAGTGGAAAATTCTGTGATTCAATGAGAGTGTCACAAGGGTCTATAATGTTCCAAAACAAACATTTCCAGATGATAGAAAGTGGGGAGGGATAACAGACATGCTGGATCCAAAAGGCTCCTGATGCGCCAGGATAATTGATTAAATCTAACAAAATAATACTTAAGAGAATGAAAATAAACATCTATACCTGGGTGAAACATACACGCATTGCTCAGGTACAGATTGGGGAAGGTTTGGCTCAGCAATGACATACATTAAAAAAAAAAAAAAAAAAACAGTCTCCATTTGCAATAAACTCCCCATGAGCCAACATCATGTTGTCTCTCATCCTGAAACCAACAGTGACCTTAGGATGCCTCAGCAGAAATAAAGGATCTAGAAGCAAAATCACAGTTATGCTCTGATCTGTTCTGGGTACACCACATCTGAAATGTCTGTCTTCAATTTCAGGTCCACATTTCATGGAGTGCATTGTAGAGCAAAAGAGAAAGGATGATGCTATGACCTCATGGGGGTAAACTAAGAGACTCTTTGTAGCTAGACTATAGAAGAAGAGACTCAGGCATGAGTCAAGGCATGCTGGCTATATTCAATTTTGTGAAGGGCTGTCATAAGAAGAGGGATTTATCATGCTCTATGTGACACTGAGGGGATAAAGTTAAAGTCAATGCCTACAAGCTACAGAAAATCCTTTGGTTCCAAAGAAGGAAAAGCAACAAACAGGAAGAACTGTTGGAATAATTTTATTCCAACACTCTTCATGTGACATATTTGAAACCAAAAATTCCTAAGGCATTGAAACTACAACCTCCGGATATGCTGTCACATTCCTCCCTGTTAGGCAGTCCATGGAGGAACACAAACACTAATGTAAGGGTTTTGTCTATGTAGTTAATATCATTAGACTGATAGTAGTAAAGGAGACTACCCCTGATAATATGGGTGGG
Organism: Macaca nemestrina; assembly: GCF_043159975.1. Lineage (NCBI taxonomy): Eukaryota > Metazoa > Chordata > Mammalia > Primates > Cercopithecidae > Macaca > Macaca nemestrina. The sequence goes on along the minus strand of NC_092134.1, from coordinate 126,765,816 downwards.
CCTCACCCAGTTCTTGGAAGGCCTTAAATGAAAAAACTGAGGTTTCCTAGAGCAGAAGAAATTCTGCCTTAAGACTGCAACATTATCTCCTGCCTGAGTTTCCATCCTGCCAACCTTAGAGATTTCAGTCTTGCCAGCTGCCACAATCAAAAGAGACAATTCCTTTGAATGAATGAATGTAAGTGTGTGTATTCTATTGGTTGTGTTTCCCTGGGGAACCCTGACTGATACAGTTGTGCAAAGGCGGATGTGCAAGAATGATTTACTTCCGGTCATGTTGCATTCCTGTCACTGGAGACAGTCAAGTTCAGGCAAGGAAACCACTTTGGTCATAATAAGGAGGCTGTTTAAAACATATGACCCTTGATACAGTTTTAAAGCACGTGTGCCAAACTAGACAACATAGTCTAATTCAAATGTTTCATTTATTTATTAAGTCCTAGTATGTGTCAAATACTGCATGAGGCTCTAGAGGTGTAATGAACAGAAACAGCTACTGCTTTGCCTTTTTGGTAGATACATGGATCCTGCATGATATGCAGGGGTACCAGACCAGCTCTTCTTGAACACAAAATTGGTGCTCAACAGATACTTGTTGAATGAACAACTGAATGAATAAAACTATATTTTAAGACTGTAGAGAAATAGATAAATACACACACATACATATACATGTACATATATGTTAACTGAAAACTCTATCAAAAATATTAAAATGTTTTAAAGCTTTCTTTTATATAAAGATAAGATTTGATTATTAAAACATTATATGAACACACCATGTTCCCTTCTCCGATAAGGCATAAGCCTAAGTTATTGTCCTAAACCCTCCTCTCCTTTTCGACTACCCACTTTACATACTGATACTTAAAAAAAAAAATCAACTCAATGTCTCTTCATGTGACATATTTGAAACCAAAACTTCCTAAGGTATTGAAACTACAACCTCTGGATATGCTGTCACATTCCTCCCTGTTGGGCAGTCCATGGAGGAACACAAACAGCCAACTGCTGGACTGAGTGTATTCATCTGGCCTTCAGTAGTAGACAGCCAAAGAGTTCACCATGCTGCTTCTCCAAACACAAATGTTAAGAAACATAAGGGAAAAAAAATGGATGCAGATCAATAATAACAGAACCTTAGTATTAAGCCCACATTTGTATCAGACTTGTAATTTTTCAAAGTACCTTCAGTGCCATAATTTCATTTGGTAAAATGCATTCTGTAAAAATTTTACCTGCATTCTGTAAAAATTGAAAAAGAACAAATGAATCCATCATTGGGCAGATGAATACAAGGAGATAAGGATGAAATTAAAATGAGGTTTTAATCTCAATCTTTACAGTCAATTGTGTGCTTCTTTACTATCAGATCATAAGGACAGGACACAGTGTAAGGTAGGCTATTTACATAACAATGAGGAACACATTCTTTAGCAAAAGATGATTCACCAGTTTTGTTTTTTTTTTTAACACTTGATCCGAGGCTATAAGAAATAGAATACTGCATCACAGGAGAACACTCTTTTATATAAAAGTTGCTGAGAATTTTGGCTATTTTGGTTAGTAATGCACCTGGTACTCCCAGAGGGCTTTGCCATGCATCGGTTATTTATTGGTTACTGTGAATTTCTTATAAAAACAAGATCCATCAGGTTTTACAAAGTTTGTATGATAAAATTCTAATGGTCATTTCATTTCCTAATATAAAATATCTGAGGAGATATGGAAAATAACTGAATGATACAAAATGAAAACCTTTGATAGCAAAGTTGCAAGAGCCTTGCGTTGAGTCATAGACTGGAATTCTAGACTTGGCTCTAGCACCAACAAGCTGGGTGATCTCGCCAAAGATCTCTCTCACATGTATCTCTCATATGTATGGATAAGCTTTACATATTTGTTTATTCATGCTGAAATTATCTATTTCAGACTGCCTGGCCTTTACAATATAGCAACTCATTTTCTATGGGATGGAAGAAATTATGGCTGTTTTTCTGAAACCACATCAATTTTCAAAGGCAGCTGTAGCAACAGACATGCATTTGCACTGGAATTTTGGCTTCAAGGCCAGTACCACGTTGAAAATCTGGCTGATTTCCGCAAACCCATAAGTTGGAGAAATACCAGGAATAAAAAGAGGAATTACAAGGATGATTTAAAATTTTCTTCCCTCCATTTAAAGTTAGTCTTTTCAAGTTGCCAAGAAAACAAGTCGAGATCAAAATGGAATTAATAGATAGCTAGTATTTAACTACAGAAACATTTCAATGAATAAATTAGCCATTAGTTTAAAATAAAGGACAATTGAATTTTAATAATATATTCCAATAAAAAAAGCAAGAACAGAGATACGCCCTTTTGGCTTTGAAAAATAATTCTTGATTTTGTTTTGTTTTGTTTTCCAGTATTGTTTTCCCCCCAATTATATTTTTCTTAAGAGAAAAGCCTTAACTAAGAAATGGTCATTGTCGACCTGCAAAGTACTTAGCCACCTACCAGTAACAATTAATTTTCATTTTTTTCTAGTTTTTTATTTACTTCTATTTTCCTATGCCATCTTAAGCACCATTTCTCTTTTTACTTCCTGGGCATACAAGAAAGGTCAACAATGACTTATAAATTGCACAGAGGTCTGCCTTTTATACATATACATGGGCATACACCTGCAATTTGAAAACATGGTTTCATTGGTCTTGGGGTAGAAAAAACAAATTACAATTGACACATCTAGGCTGTTTGCCTCTTTTCGCTTTTCTGTCTTTGCAGGTGAAGGAAGAGACAAATGCTGTAAAGCCACAGGTAACCAGAGCACTATATTTTAGGACAACAGAAAGGCTCTTCTAAACACATCCAAACTTGTCTCAAAACCACCTCCCTCCCTTTGGTCCAGTTCTTTAAAAAACAATTATTCCTCTAACCACCAACTACGCAAGGAATCAATAGGCCGCATTTCTGGTAATCCTTCAATTTCATAAACCAACTAGGAAAAGCTTCTTTATATACACACATGTGTTAAGGGGCCATGCAAGCTCCGCATCCACATGGGCAGAGGGAAGCATAATCTGCCCTTTTTGCTTATCTTGATTAATGTTTTTAGCAAATTTACCATAAAGATTATGTAATCTTATGTCTACACTCCCACGTTCACTGCAGAATTTTTCACAATAGCCAAGATATGAAAACAACTTAATGCCCATTAATGGATGAATGGATTTTAAAACGTCATTTTATATTTTTATATATATATATGTGTGTATGTATATGTGTATATATATATACACACACACTCATACACACACACACACACACACACACACACACACACACTATGGAATGCTATTCAGCCTTAACAAAGCAGAAAGTTCTATAATTTCCAACCACATAGAGGAAATTACGCTAAGTGAAATAAGGCTGGCCCAGAGAAACAAATACCATATGATCTCACTGATATGTGGAATCTAAAAAAGTCAAACTCATAGACACAGAGAGTGGAATGGTGGTTAACGTCACTGGGAGAGGTATCAATGGGCCAAATGGGGGCATTGGTCATAGGGTACAAAGTTTCAGTTACACAGGAGGAAGAAGTTCTGGTGATCTGTTGCACAGCATGGTGACCATACTTCATAATAATGTATTGTACACTTCAAAATTGCTGACGGACAGGATTTGAAATATTCTAACCATAAAGAAATGACAATTGAGGGGATGGATATGCTAATTCACCTGGTTTGATCATTCCATAATGCATATATGTATCAAAACATCAAATTATATCCCATAAATATTTACGGTTACTATTTGTCAACGAAAAATAAAACAAAAATCTGTGATTGATGGTGAAAAATACATAGAATCTTAGAAAATAATGCTCCAAAAGTTTAATGGGTCCTCAAGGAGGTAAAAACTGAGATACAGCGTTGTTGTCTGTCTTCACGTTCACATGGTATGCACAGCCGAGGCTACTTCTTATACCTGTGGTCCTCAAGTGGACCTGAAACCTATGTGATATTAGAGCCACAAATAAACTTGTTATGTCTTCCTGAAAAGTCCATTTTAGTCACTGAGTTTTAGGGAAGATTGTTTTTATGTTTAAACAAACAGATATATTAGGAATTCATAGTAAGTTTTGCATACATTTTATATAACTATAAAACATGCAAAATGCTTACATGATTCTGAGATGTTTACATATCCCAAACCCCCTAGATCTTTCTTTCTCTTATTAGATGTACTTTGAAAACAATGTTCGAAAAGCATCATACTATGCCATTCAGCCTGAAGAAGGGGAAAAATTGGTATATAGCTACTTAAGTAGAGAAAAAGTTCTAAAACACAAAAGGTAGTTCTATAGCGTAAGAAAATTGATCTACCGGAGATGCGACTGATGTTTCTGTTTTTTTATTTTATATATATGAGATCTCATACATATATCTCAGTCTGAAGTATACATATATTTTAAAGCAGGTTTTGGTGGTTATCTTAAAAGTCACATTTATAATTAGAATAGTCCCTGTCCCACTTGAAAATAAGATGAAAAAAGCTTTAAAAATTTTTTTTTATAATTGACAGAGAATAAAGCAGGCAAGAACAAAAAATAGGATGAAAAATCGCTTCTCTTTGTGCCACAGAAAAAAATATCACAAGCTTGTTTTTGGCACCCAGTTTATAGCCTAGCAATCTGAGTCTATGAACTTAAGCCTTCATGGATGAGTGCACCAATTGGCTTTTGAATTACAGGATAGCATTACTCAATTAACTTTGAGACTAGCTAGCCCTTTCAAGCAATATAGTTAGCAGTGGCACACAATATTTCAGTTCTAAAATGAGAATGTCAACTGTGAAACTAAATTTACAATTTCAGTTGTTTCTCTATCAGCCCCCTCCCACACTTACTACGAATTTGAATAATACAACTACAAGAAGCACTGAAATAAAAACGTGTGCATTCTAGGCTTATCGGCAAGTCCTATCACTTTAATTACTTGGAGCTTGTCAATATATAGGCTGATGCACACAAGGAAATCTGTGCCCTGCATGCCACATTATTAATGCTTCACCCTTAGCCAATGAAAGTAAATGTTTACCCGGCTGGGGCAACAAAAGATAGGAAGGGCTGGGAAATCATGACCCTACACTTTGCAGCGTCCCCATAGAGTTCACCGTACTATCCCTATGCCCGCAAGCTCACTTGAAGACCGAACTGCAAGATACAATTAGAAGGAACAAGAATTCCCCCAGTACAGCAGACCATGTAAATACTTACATATTACACACATGTGTGTGCACATACACGCATCCCTCACATGTTTTATCAGTACTCCTTAGTAATAAGCACACTATTAAATTTTGCCTCTGCTGACAAGTCTATGGTCAAACTGTCAATGAAAAAGTTCTGGTAAATGTTAAATTCTGTTTTAAATATAGAGGGCCTATCTATCACCTGGGCTTAGGAAGCCATCTGCCACATACCAGAAGCACTTTCACATTTAAAGGTGTTAATTTATTGGTGACACTAACATATTTCTGGCTTTTTACAAGATTAAATATAAGCCATATGAAGTATTGTTACGATCATCTGTAGTCAAGCTATAATTGACATTAACCAGATTTTAGGTTTAAGAAAGAGAAAAAGAGAGAAAGTATGTGTGTGTGTTTGCGTGTGTGTGTGTGTTCAGGGTATGCTGAGCAGGGATATGGAGTTTTTACCTTATAAGCTGTCTGACTTAGTGAAAACCAAAATACTCACTTGAACGCAAGTATATCTTTAATTGTATGTTTTCACTGTGGAACTTACAAATTAAAAAAGCATACCTTAACAAATTATAATAATATAAGCTAATTTTGAGCATTTGCAATGTGCCAGGAACACTTGCATGTAACAACTCATTCAATCCTAGTAACAACTGACGTGCTATTATATGTTTTTCATAGTTGAAGAAATTGACAGGTTAAGTAACTTGCCAAAGTTGCCAAGTTCACAGGGCTAACAAAAGCTCGCACTCCTGATTTCAAGCCATACGACTCCTTGTTAGCAAATGGGCAATAAAGTCTTGTTTATCCTCAATTCCTACTGGTATTAAGTGTGAGGAAAGTAGAGGGGACAAGGAAGACGTGAAGCCTCTGAAACAATTCAGTGAAGAGTTACTGAATTACATTCCAACAGGTATAATTTCTTGCAGACTTAAACAAGGAAAAATTACCTATAAGATTGTTAAAGCCTCTGCAGTAGAAAGAGAAATGCGTGATACAATGATGAGGCAGAGACATCAAATAGCCATATTCACAAAGAATTAGAATCAACATAAATTCAATATTGTTGTAGTCTATTTTCAAAATGGTTGCATATGAGCCAGGCGTGGTAGCACACACTTGTCGTCCTACTTACTGGGGAGACTGAGGTGGGAGGATCCCTTGAGTCCAGGAGTTGGAGGCTGCAGAAAGCTATGATCATGCCACTGCACTCCAGCCTGAGTGACAGAAGGAGACCTAGTGTCTTAAAATCAAATTGGTAGATATGAAGTAGTCTGTAGTCGTTTTCACTGAACTATGGAAAAAGGCTTCACAATTGTCACCCATGCATCAAACAAGTGCTGCTTTTAAAATGTGAGGTGCAGTTACAGGTCTCAGAAAAATAATTTAATGTTGAAAAAGGAAAACACTGTCTGTTTACAGATGACAGACAAAAAGGCAATTGTTAAAGGTATGTAGTCCGTCATTGTCATTTTCACCTAAATGAAAATAAACACAAATGGTGGAATGTATTTAAGGCAAATAGAGAAAACAGTCCAAAGAAGATTTGAATGTTGTTAGAGTTGGAAAGAAACTTAGTGAGCAATTTCAACCTGTGCATGTTACATAAAATAAAATTAAGTTCAGCAGAATTTGATCTCCCTGTGCAGGTGTTATCTTCAGCTCTGGGTATGAGTTGCACTTCTAGCGGCAGTGTATGGAGTTAAGGACACAGGAAGATGATACCTAGAACCCTGGAAGCTTCAACTTTGAGAAGTGGGCAGATGAAGAGCAAACCATGAAAACAGCTAGTTAGGAGCAATGGAGAGAGAGCAGCAAAGCCAAAGAGTGTGATGTCATGGGAGCCTGGGAAGGAAGGAATTTCAGGAGAGAATAAGCATTGGTGTGATGAGAGAAAGAAGTCTAAGAAGATCAGCACTGGAAAATGATCATTAGATGTGTTGGTTATTGTTTGGTAGTGACGTTAGCAAAAGCAGTTTCAGGAGCGTGGTTATAACAGAAGATGGCTATGTTTTAAGTAATGAATGGGAGAATAAAAAAACAGATAAGACAGTAAGGGAAGAACTCATATTCAATAAGCTTGAAGAAAAGAAAAAGATGAAGTAGTGGACAAAGAAATGCGTAAGGAAAAATGGTCAGGTGAGAATGAGAGGAATAATTGAAACCATGTGGGGAAAGGCAATGAAAACAGGTGTCCCAGCTCAGGCTGATGCATGAGCCTTGACAGGAGACACCCAGCGTGCTCTGAGATCATGAAGATGGGAAATGAATGGACACACGTACAGCTATGTGGTTCTCTCATCTGAGTTTTTTTTTTTTTTATGTTTGACTTCTTAAATCGCATGTAGGTTATTTTAACAAACGATACAAGGTTTTTAAAAATCTCCTTCCCTTATTGCCCATGAGAAGTCTGGAATGAAGGAATAAACGGTCAGCCTCAAGCCTGGACCCTGCACTCACAAGGAGTTAGACAAGCTCTTGCTGGCAGTGTGCCTCTTCTCCCACACTCCCTTCCCTCCATCCTCCATTCACGGGAATCATTTCCTCATTCTCCAGATCCTTCCACCAGCTACGGAAATTAGGTTCTCACGCCATTAGAAAACACTGAGGAGATTAACAGGGAGGAGTTTAACTATCTTCAGTCGTGTGAAGGCTGGCAGGTTCTTAGCCTTGCCAACTATCTATTTTCCTTGCGTGGTTTCTGCCAGAGGCAAGAGCAAACAGCAAACAGAAGAAAAGGGTGGTAGCAGGAAAGAATACTCTTGAAAAAAATAAAAGAAAAAGAAGAGACAGAGACTTAGAAGAGGGAAGATTACTGCTGAAATTAAACCAGAAGCAGGTTACAAAAGAAAGGTTGGTCACAGAATTAAAAAGCTATTATGTGTATTTGTCTAAGATTTTTGTGGATTACCTAATGTATTGGATTATACAGCTTATTTCCAAACAGGTTTCCCTCTACAAACATGCACCTACCAGATATCTGTTTGAGTCCTTTCCTGAGAACCAAAAGCTCTGTGTACAGTTAATTATGGTTCCTTCCTCCAGTAAGAGACTAAGGCAAGAGGTTACCCTGAAAGGTCATGCTGCCCTAATATTTTAGCAACCTCGACTTTGGAATTCTTTAATTGTAAGATCGAAGATATATTTTTCAAACTAGATATTAGATACATTTTTCACTTCCACCATTTCACCCTTAATCTTAAAGGTCTGCTAGTGATTTCTCAGATGGGGAACAAAGTCTCTGAATTACTGATGTTAGCCAGAACTTGCTAATTTAAATTCACTGCAGAGGGATTCGCAATAGCTATCTTGCTTAAGGGCATGCACTCCTAAAGTTTCAGGAATCCTCAGGATTTTCAAGTGTTGGGCAATAATGCAATTCTGCTTCTGATAAAGCTAGATTCACTTAAGCATTTTTAAAGCACCTAACACATGCTTGACACTGGGCTGTTTGCTGAGAATATAAAAATGAATGATATGTAAACTCAGTCCCTCAAGATTGCATACATAGAGAAAAGCACAAGTATGTATTTTATAATTTCCAAGATCTGATTTCTTTGGAGGTTGTTAAAAATCAGAATGCCAAGACCTCTGATATATCCATTATCTGTGTGTTATCAGCAAAGCTACTTCAACATAAATAAGCAAAAGGATATATAACAGTCAATTAGGCAAACTAAAAGTTCTAGATGAAGAGACTTTATCTAAAAGAGTAACAAATGAGCATAGGAGAAATATCAGCTACCCACCTGACCAATCCCAAGAAACGATAATAAAGAAACACAGTCACCCACACACACACACTACAACAACCACAGTGAAAATCTTACCTGACTTGCCCACGCCTGCTCTCCCAAATATTGCCAGTTTGACCTCTGCACTTTTAGCCATGATGGGTGCTGGTAGACAATTTACTGTTGTTAAAACTAAAACACTGAGCAAATCTTTTTGGTTCCAGTCTTTGGATTCACCATATCATTGTAAATCTTGGAAGAGTCCACAATCCTTAAACAAAAGAAATTTGGGAATTCATAAGAGACTGGAAAATGAATTAATATTTATTAAGCATCTAGTATATGCCAGCCACCATTCACTTTATCAACATTTTCTAGTTTGATCTTTACCACTATCCTGTGAGAAGTCTATGGTAACTTACTGTAAATGATTTAGCTAATAAATGGTAGATTCAGGACTTGGATTTTGATCTGGTTGGTACTAAAACATGCATTAGCATATCACACACAATAGCATTTCTAAAGTACTTCCTCAAGAAATTTTTTTATGAAGGTATTGATTCTTGGTAGTAATAGAAAGTAAATACTTAAAGTATGTGAATACACACATTTACCATCTATCTGTAAACATTCAGGGTACAAATACATGCAGTGGGGCAATGGAGAAAGTCACTTTTGGGCCTCTTCATGTCTCTTTGGGTTGAATAATATACATTCATATTAGTCAATTCCAATGCAACACAATTCAATTTTGCATCTCAAAGTTAAATTTTATCTCAATTCACACTTGATCACATGATGAAGTCATGTGACAGATACAGATACACATGTTCTAGGAATCAACATATAATACGTAGATTATATTTTTATATTTTGCTGGGCACCATGCCCTGGTACACAAACAATAAATGCCATGCTCCAAGTTATTATTCCTTTTCTATGATGACTTCAAGTAAATTAGTTTATAATGCTGTCTTAAAACTTGGGAAATAACATTACGTACAAAGTAAGCACATCTTATTTAGTTTGGTGCTTTAGGAATGACATCTAGGTTCTTAGGACCACGGAAATGTAAATTTGGAAAGAGCTTTGGTGGTGGTGGGGGCTGGAGTGGGGGTCATCTGAAGGAATCTTCTAGCCATCCTTCTAGCAAGAATCTTCCCTTAGGACATAACAATCATTCCATATTCCATTCCTGACTTACCACTTTCAGGTATGAAAGGTAGGCTCATTACTTCTGAAAGCTGCTTCATTTCTCCAATTAGGAGAAACTGCCTTTCTAATATTGAGCTCTAATCTGTCTCCTTGTGGCTTCTACTCATTTGTCCTGGTTTTTCTCTATGAAATAACTCAAAATAAGTCAACTTTTTATTTCACTCAGAACCGTTCAAGGATCCTAGTGTCTAGTTGGACCCTTGCTCCATCCTAGGCTTCCTTTTTCTAGGAACTTGAGGCCCAGCCTGTCCACTTGTTCTTCCTGGAATGCACACTCTCGTTTATGTTTTTTTGACCTTTACTCCCTTTTTCATCATGTGCATTGCCTCCTCAACATCTTAATCACTTTAAAAACGTGGTGTCCACTGCATTCCACTTTGAGATATGACCTGACAAACTGACCCAGTATAAATTCCCTGAGATTTTCACTATCGTTAATCTGCATACCATGGCTGTACTGTAGCACAGCCAATCACAATAAGCCTCACATCTTTTACATGGACTGCAGACCCCCGCTTTCTGAACTTTTGCAATCAATGGCTTAAACCTAAATACAACACTGCACTTTTACCCGTGTTAAACTTAATCACATCAGTCTTCATAATTCATTCAGTTTTCAAGTCTGTAAAGACGTTTTAAACACAAATATGTTATCTAAATGTGTTAACTGTTCCTGCTAGACTTTTTCCATCTATAAATTTTTACAAAGAGCTTCTTAAGAGAGAGAAATAAAAAAGTGGAAACCCTTCTGAAAAAGTATTTCTACAAAGACATTAACATGCAATTGTTTTCTTCCTTATGTATTTAAGCTATCATCCTGTACCTAACAAGGTTTTGTATTTGCTGATTTTCAAAGTGCCAGAGCTTCCTCTGAAGGAAGGAAAAATCAACATTAACATTAGCTATTGTTTACTTCATCCTCAATAATGAAAAAGTGTCTAAGTAATCATTAATAACAAAAACCAGAAGCTTAAACATCTGCAATTTGTCCAGTCCCATATTTTTGGCTAAAGATAAAAAGATTTCCTTATTTGTCACTTCAGATGCATTCATTAAGAAAAGGCCCCTATGTCTTCAAGGTTTAGTGCTTCATCACAGAAACATAATATATGGAGATACATTAACTATTTAAATTATAAATGAGAAGAGGTGCTGGCAAGTATTTCTTTGAAACATTGAAGTGTCTGGAGCTAGTATAAACAATAATTTTCTATTTCATGTAAAACTGTTAATATCCATGGATATAAAATGCAAGTAATTATCTCTCTGATTAATATTTCATGAAAGTAGCCATCAAATGTGGTTTAAAAAAAAAATGACAAGTCCCATTTTTTAGTAACTCCTAAATGGCCTCAGAGGCATAGGAATTTCACTTAAGAAAGAGAAATTGTGTGAGCTATTTCTTCCATTTATAACCTAATAAAGATACAGCTGGTTATTGTCAACCTAGTGTTATGTTTAGAAAAATCACTTAAAGGAAGACACAAAACTGACATGAGTTCTTCAACATTTTATTTCTCACATGAAAATGTGAAAAGTTACATTTGACAAGATAGAAAACAAAAATAAATTTGTAAATTGTTGTAATAAGTAAACTGTTGCCAAGTTTCTGATGTTCACAATAATTCATAATCTGAGAGCTTCCATATGTGGATCTAAGAAAATCCATTTGTCCTAATGTTCTGCTGAAATATTCTGAGTAGGGCTGAAATTTACCATTCACTTTTTAGGTGGACGGTGCTTTATTAGGACAAAAACATCTCAGCTCCTATCACTCCTAGAGGTAAAGTCATACCTATTTAGTTTGAAGGTGTAGGTTTTTTTTTTTTCCTAAACATAAATTAAAGGAAAAAGGAAAAACTCTAGCCTCCAAATCCTGTATTATTAGTGATGCATTCAATGATTTATTCCACACTTACGCTACGCACATACAAATAAAAGTAGCTCCCTTCGAAGAGCTTACACTCTGTTAGACCTATGATATTTAGATCACTGTAACCTTATTTACTTACTTATTTAAAGAAAGTTTTCATTCCTAATAAATCATTCTCAAGGCTATATTTATCAAGGTTCATGCTTTCTGCTTCCTCTTGGGGGTGGGGCAAGCAAGCATCTTTATAAGGTAATCATGCTTGGAACTTCTGTTTTCAGGCGCTCATCAAAATCAACTGTAGCTATTTAGGGAAGCAAAGACCCTAGTCTAGTCCTGGAAATGAGATTCTCTTCTTTTTTGGCCTCGCCTTCTCTGGTTCTGAAATTAAGTTTTCCTGGTCTCATTACGAGGAATTCTCCCTCTTCTTATCACTACGCAGTACCCACAGCAAACCAGGATTAATTGTATAAGCCTCTTGGCTATTTAATGTTGCTCTGAAATCAACAGGTATCTCGCAATAATAAACAAACCCATTGTGGACTGCAAGTCACTTGCTTTCAGGCTAGGGAGAAAATGCAGCCTTAAGTCACAAGGGCATTTTTCTTCTCAGCTAGGAGAGCCCTGTCAAGCCAGGCTGCCGGTGTTCACATCTCCCTCTCAGCGAACCCCAAAGCCACCCTGGGAGGAGGACCCGGTGACCAAGAGGACTGACTCAGAGGCCGAGTGCGCTCAGGGGCTCGGAATGGGTCTGCAGGAAGTCGTCCCGAAAGAGCCACCTGGACACGTGCGTGACACTCACCTGTTCACACTCTCCAGGCCAGGAGAGCCACGGTCCTCTCTGCAAGTTCGGAATGGGTCCCCCAAGATCGCGAAGCCCTCCCACGCTGAGCAGCCCAGGCTTCGGGTTGCGTTTGCAGTTGCTGGGCTGCGGTCGTGGGTGGGACTAGCCGCAGAAGCAAGTGCCACTGGCCCGGCGGGGGTCTCCTCACTCTAGCTCGCTCCGACTAGCGGCGGAGGGACTGCGGCAGGACGCGAGCTGAGCCCGGCCAAGGCCGCTGCGCTCCGCGGCCAGGATGCTGCAGTGCGGCGCTTCGGCGCCCCCTACTGGGTTCAGGGGTAGGCTCCTCCCGCCGCGCTGCCTCCCAGGCCTGCGAGCTTGGGTCTTTAACTTGCTGCACCCAAGACGGGCTTCCCTTTTTCACTGGTCATTTCCAGGCCTCTAGGCTGTCACCGAAGGGCAGCTTTCCTCGGTTAAAAGCTTGCCTAAGAAAGCATCACTACGTGGTGTTTTCTAATCCTTACTTCAAATGATCCTTACAATATCTCTTTGAAGTATTTTTAATTCTCTCTCCATGATACCCAAGAGGAAACTGAAGGAGAAGGTAATGCAAGGCTAGCAAATGACTGGAATGAAATCCAGACTGGATTGGAAACTGAGAGATGCTAGGAAAAACAAACACGGAATTCAATTGAAATTCTACTCATACATTTGAGAAAGTTCCAAAAACTTCTTGTCCTTCTCACAAGATCAGCATTTATAGGATTTGCATTGGAGTCATACTCCATTATTCTCAGACCGTAATAAAGACAATTAATATGCGAGCTGTGCTGGACCTGCTTTCATATCCCTCATCGGATTTGATTTTTACACCCTCTCTTCATGTAAGAACTAGTATTATAATTACCAGCCTTTCACAGATGAGGAGGTGAGCTTCAGAGAGGTTAAATGATCTCCCGGAAACTGAAACTTCTGAGCAAAGGAGCAGGAAACACTTATGTTATTGTTTTTCCCTTACAAATCTGGGTATTCTTACCAAGATACCAAGCGGCTTCCAGAAAACCAGTGTTATATAGAACAGACAGGGGCCTAGGGCAAACTGAACGATCTGCAGAATGTCATCAATGGGAAGGGAGGTAACCATGGGGGCAATTTCCAGAGGCCAGGCTGACCTGGAAAGTCACTGCAGCCACGAGTGAATGGCTGAATGGAACAGCTAGATCTATGGCAAAAGGAGGAGTTCCCTTAGCTGAGCAGAAGTTGCCCTGCTAGTTCTTTGAGAAAGCTCAGACACTGTATGGTTTACGAGTTTCCTGATGCCTCATGTATCCCTCCCTCCACACCCACACATCTGGATTAGATGCCTCCCTCTATATCTCACAGGACCCTGTGATCTTATCATTGTGTTTGTGTCGTACTCATTTCTGCTCCTCAGTCCTCTCCATTAAACTGTGAGCTCCCAGAAGCCAGGAATGTACCACGTGTGACTCTGGATTCCCAGCATCATCCATACAGTGTATATACCTACAGCCTGGCATATGGTAGGTAGTTAAAAATACCTACTGAATTGAAGGAATTAAGATAAAGAAGAAGTTGTGACAGGATATGTTTGAGCTTTTTTACATACTGGATTTAGGATACACCAGCCAGTAAGAAACTGAATGTATGGGGCTGACATTTAAGAAAGAGGCCTGGAAAAGAGAAAGACTTTGGTGTCTTAGCACGCAGAAGACCTTTGAAGTCTGGGATGAGATAATAATCGCCCAGATTGATTCTATAGAATCTTACAGAATTCCAATTACATGGAATTGTGTGGCCTTAAGGTGTTCAGGTTTCACATGTTACCTTGTTTCCCCCATTAAATCTTATACTCAGGGCAAGATTTAATTTTAAAAAAATTCTGTGACCCTATATCGATAAATATACTATTTACAGAGACCTGAGTTGGAATTCCCACTTTGCCACTCTTATTTAATAGGAGTTATTGACCAGCCTGGCCAACATGGTAGAGACATTGTCTCTACTAAAAATACAAAAAATTAGCCAGGCGTGGTGGCACGAGCCTGTAATCCCAACACCTTGGGAGGCTGAGGTGGGCAGATCACCTGAGGTCAGAAGTTCGAAACCAGCCTGGACAATGTGGTGAAACCCTGTCTCTACTAAAAATATAAAAATTAGCTAGGCGTGGTAGAAGGAACCTGTAATCCCAGCTACTCCGGAGGCTGAGGCAGGAGAATCAGTCGAACCCCAGAGGTGGTGGTTGTAGTAAGCCAAGATTGCACCATTGCACTCCAGCCTGGGTGACAAAGAGAGACTCTGTCTCAAGAAAAGAAAAAAAAAAAAAAAGAGTTTTCGAAGCGGGCCCAAGACAGGTCCCATTTGTAGTAGTTCTTTTGGAACTTGCCTATGGAACCTGATTCTCCCCATTTTCCTGCTTAGCCCATATACGACAGCACTCCTCCCTCAACTAGAGAGGCGTTTGCACACACACCTGCAGTTCTTGATGTGCTGCTCTAAGAGAGATGAAGTAGCTATCTTGGAGCCTGACACCCACTGTGTTATATTTTCTGTATGTATCCTATATTCTGTAGGCTGCTTCCTTTGTCTTGAAAGCAGCAAGAAGAAGCATCCTCTCTTGTACTGCCTGCCTCATGGATCAGTAGGAAGGGCAGAGGACACTTTGTACTTATGGTTCCATGATCTACGTCTGCTGGGCAAGAATTCTCCTGGGGAAAGGGGAAGTCCTTGTCACATTCCAGTCTCTTAGCCTGGCCTTAGGCTTCAGCTAAAACCTCTAACACAAAACAAGTAGATGAAGAGTTCGTATAACCACAAAGCATGTTAGAAACTGGAATTGTGTGTGTGTGTGTGTGTGTGTGTGTGTGTATAGCTGTTAATCATGTTTGTTGTAAATAATTCAAACAGAAGAAAAAATACAAAGATGTAGACAATCACTCCCAGAATCACACTATCCAGAAATAATAACCATTGTTAACATACGGGGACCCTTATCATTCCAGATGTTGTAGAAAACAGACATCTTGATGGACAGGTATGTGAAATGGCACAGATATGCTAAGTATCATCATACTGTAGATGCTATTTTTAATTTAAAAGTACACTTAATGAAGCAGAAGATAACAAAATTAAAGTGAACATTAAAGAGTGGCTGAACTTTAGATATTTACTCACTTCATGAGTTATTCACCCTAAAGATTCCTTTACAGTTTGAATTATTACATAAAACCAGATCTGAATTCATTATGCTTAAACATATATTTGTTTTAGTCAATATCAACTGACTGTTTGCTATTTAAAAAGAAGAAAATAGCTCTTTCATTATGTCTCTTTTTTTTTCTTCTCTCCTTTTATATTTTTACACAGGTTGTATTTGTTAATTGTCAAGATTTATAACATTCACATTCCACTTACAACTCTCATTCCCAAAGTTATTTAAACTTAGTTCTATATTGAAATAGAATAAATTTCTTTAATTAATTCTTTTGTCATGGTTTTTCTATTATTGATTATTTTGATTCATCCCTTGATATCTTCATTAAGCAGTGTTTTCAAGAAGGTCTTGCAGGTGCTGTATTGTATAATTGAGAATACCTGTTTCCTCCTTTTCTTGTTGTTTTTAAATTTGTTATTAGCCTACTTTTGCTTACAATGGCCTTCTTCTCCTTTTTTTTTCCTGCGTAGTGTTTTTATATTTATTATTTGTTTCATTTTAAGATCCGGACTCATATTTGCTATGATACAAATTCAGTTAATTGTGCTTGACTTCATTCCTATCTTATCTGAAGCTTGTTTGTTTTTTCTGTAAAGCAATGGTTTGAAGATGCGCATTGTATTCTGTCTACCAATTCCGAGATGAGAAGATGGTAAAGGAAAGAGAAGAGGGTTTCTGAGTCTCTGTGCTGCCTCTGATCGAGGTTACATGCTCTACTTTTGTTCTCAGGTTTTGCTAAAGACTCTGTCCCGGGATTTAGTGCAGACAGTCAGGATCACATACTGTTTCAGAAAGATTCCCTTAAGCCTGAGATTGCATTCTTCATTCATTCTTGGAGCCCTCTGCTCTCTCTCCCAAGCCATTTCCACTATGACTACTCACTCTGCCCTCTCCTCCCGTCAGAAAAGTGTAGTTGTTCAGTTCATTTCACTCCAAATTTGGAGACATTCTTAATTAGTGAGAAAGAATACTTAGGATTTGATCACTCATCAGTACTGCTTCTGGAAAGCCGGGACTTTCTACATCGTGATCTTTTATTTTCTTTATTTCATTTCGAAGTTACATGGCAACAAATGATACTCCTTTCCTTATTTCGTTGCTACTAATGATTATCTTTTGACTTTGGGATGGGCATTTTATTGCTGTTACCATTTATTTAGGTAAATATTAGGCAAAGGCAAGACTAATTTTAGTTGAGATTGAACTTTCCTGTTTACTGGGAACAACTATAAAGGCTAACCAAAATATACAAAATCGCTGTTTGAAGCATTGGCAAACAACCAAGGCAGGACTGCACATCTGACAGAAGGAATGTGCTAGAGTTTAGCCCCACAGGCACACAGATTTTCTTGTTGGGGTCACCTTAAGGGCCCATATCCATGAAAGTGAAGCCCAAACATCATTGAGAGGTTAGAGTTCAGGGCTACTAAGGCAGCTGGGTTCAGAAGGCTATCAGAAAGGGCAGCAGCCACAGAGAGAGAAGCTCAGATATTTGCATGGAAATGTCCCTAGGATCTTGGCTAATTTCAGGGCTGCACATTGCGTGGTGAGTCTCTGAGACATCTGGTAAAAAACAACTTCCTAAAGTCTGAAAGCTCCTGAATCCCAAGATCTGAATTCCAGAGTTCTCTGAGTACTGAGAAGACATCAGAGGTTCAGCCCAGTCAGAATTCAGCAATCTTTGTGAAGTAGGAGTGAGGACAATGCCTTAGGCAGAAGAGCTGTAACCTAGGACTAAGGGTGGATCTGAAAGACATCCCCCCACAACAAAGACTGAAATGAGACCTTTACAGGAGCAATCTCATCCACCAGCAAATTAACAGCCTGCTGAAACAAAATACAACACTCTTGAAAAAGTTAACAGGATCCAGAGCCTGTATAACCATCATCTACAATGTCAAACCTACTGAATTAGTCTGCTCAGGCTGCCATAACAAAGTACCCCAGAATGGGTAACTTAAACAACAGAAGTATATTTATTACGTGTATGGAGGTTAAGAAGTCCAAGAAAGTTTCATTATGAAGCCTCTTCTTTTGGCCAGCAGGCGGCCCTCTTCTTGTGCTCACAGGACTTCCTCTGTATGAGTGTGTGGAGAGACAAAGAGAGCCTTCCAGTGTCTCTCTTTGTAAGGACATTGGTCTTATTGGATCTGATACCACCCTTATGACCTCATTTAACCTTAATTCTTTTCGGAAAAGTTCTATCTCCAAATAAAATCACACTAAGAGTGTGGCTTCAGTATAAGCATTTTGAGAGTACACAAACATTTAGTTCATAACATAGACAATAAACATTTCCAGATAGGCAAGAAGCACATAAAATTTACCAATACCCAAGAGATAAAAATAGATGATAGATGATCTGAAGTAATTAGATGAAGACTTCAAAATTGCTAGATTATTATGCTAAAACCAAGAGAGGAAATAATGGACAAAACCAGATAAAAATATAAAGTATTTATCATATTTTTATCCATTTGGGGATATTTCACAGAGAAATAGAAACTATGAAAAGAATCAAATAAAAACTTTAGAACTATAAATAAATACTTAAAATTAACAATGCATTTGAGGGGTTTAACAGTAGATTAAAAGACTGGAAGACAGAATTAGTAAATTCAAAGATCTGTCATTAGAAAATGTCCAAAATGGGCCACAGAAAAAATAGACAATGGAAAGATGAAAATAGAGAATGAAAAATGCAGAACATGATCAAAAGTCATAACATACATGTAATTGGAGTTCTAGAAAGAGAAGAATGAAAGGATGAGATAAAAGCAATAGTTGAAGAAATAATAGCTGAAAATTTTGCAAATCTAATGAAAGATAGTAATCTCTCAATTCAAGATGTTTCACGAACCCCAGGCAAGGTAAATAAAAAGAAATCTAAACCTACATACATTTCAGTCAACTTTCTGATCAAGATACAGAGGAAATACTGAAAACACCTAGAGAAAAAAACAAAAAAGACACACTGTTTTTAAGGAAAAAATACAGTAAAAATGGATTATAGCCTCTCAATAGAAGCTATGGAAAACCTAGGACAATGAAAAAGCATCTTCAAAGTGCTGAGCTAGAATTCTATACTTGTTGAAATAAGTCATTCGCAGACAAAATTTGAGATAGTTTATTGGTTGCTAGCAGAACAATGAAAAAAATGATTTCAGATGGACGCAAAAACAAAAAATTCTAGTAGTATCAGCAACTCCTGATAGGGTAAATAAATGGGTAAAAATAAATGAAGATTAACCAATGAAAACCACAGTATAAAAATGTCTTGTGGATTTATAATTTCTGGAGGTTAAATATATGACAGTGGGAAACAAAGTAAGAGGTATAAATTAAGTTGCGCTGTTATAAATTTCTTACACATTGAGGGATTTGGCAAAATTACTAACTTAGACTAATAATGTAAGAATTCACTTGCAATTTCTAGGAAAACACTAAAGGTATCCCAAAGTATAACCAAAAAACCTAATAGAGAAGATAAAATAAAATATAAATATTCCATTAATACAAAAGAAGGAAAGAAAGGTGAAATAAAGGAACAAATAGATGGAAACATTTGTCAACAAATAAGAAGATACTAGACTTACATCCAACTATCTCAAAAATTACATTCAATGTACATGTACTGAACACTCCAATTAAAACACAGAATATGTCAGCTTGGATTAAAACTGATGCAACTGTATGCTTTTTACAAAAATCACTTATTAAATATAAAGGCACAAATAGACTGAAAGTAAAAAAAAAAAAAAAAAAGGAAAAAGGTGTTCCATGCAAACACTAGTCAAAGGGAAAGGCCAATTCTGCAACCGACTTTCATTCCATGTCTTTGCATACATGAAAGTTAGCCCAAAGCCTGTGTTCTGAATCATAATGCTTCACTACTTTTATAATGCAGCGAAGTTCATCTCCCTTTGTAATATTTCCTTGCCTTGGCCAAGGTTGATTGCCTCCATTCTTCTTTCCCATTCTCCGTTCATTTGGTGGTGTTCCGAGCACGACAACAGGAATACTAGAAACGAGCATGTGTACAGAAAAGTAAGCTGTAGTCAGTATTTTATGTCTCTTTTGCAGATTCTCACTCTGAATCCTCCTGCTCATCTGGTCATACCCTCTGGTGGGCAGGATTGCTGGAATGACAGCCCACTTTGTTGAGGAAAGGGAGAAGACAGTGAGTGCCTGTATCTTAGCAGATCTTTGAACCATACTCTTTGAACCAAATTTAGTTCTCATTAGTCCATCTCTGTTTAAACTATTTTTCCAGACTATTGGAGATTAGATTATCCTAAAAGAATTGGATTTCTTGCTGAATTTTTATTGCTATCACTTTTACTGACTTTTAAGTGGACAGAAGAACAGTTCTAAGATTAGTTGCATATGTCTCCATGTTAGTACTGTGCAATAAGGAAAGAGAGAGACTATCTGCTAACAGTAAATGCAGTTTAGTTATCACTAGTTATATAAGTATTATAGTTATATAAGTTAGAATCTTGATGAAATTAATAAATTCAAATAGAATAATATATTCCATTGGAGGTTAATGCTGCTCAGATGCTATCGGAGGATCTTTACCTAATTAACTGGCAGGGAATTAGAAACACATTTGCAAAGTTCTGACAATTTGTGGGACCTGGAATAACATAATAAAAGCAAAATTTAGCTTACCACAGGGTCAATGTGAAAAACTACATTTACTTATATAGGATAGTCCACATGGTTTTGTACTTCCTACCTTTACCTTAATGATACGTAAAAACAATTCCAAACTGGAACATTTTTTGAACCTTACAAAATCCAACTTATCATCTATGGTTAAAAAAGGCCAAGAAGCCACATGAGCTGGGATAGTTTTCCTTCCATTCTGTCTCTTATATAGGGTTGAAAGTAGAAACTCTTCTGAAATGAAATCATCATTTAATGAATCCAGTTGATACAGAGATCCTAATGTTTAATAACAGCCACCAACTGATGCCAATAAGCAGCTAACTCAGGGAAAACTCTAGAAGGTGGAAAATATTACAGTTTTACTTATTTACATAGTGGCTGGCATGGAGATAGAGCCTGATTCATTTTCAGTATTGTTGAATAAAATAAATACAATAAAATATGTATGATCTGTGGATGATTGAGCATGAAACAGACACATAGTAATTTCTGGTTTAATATTTCATCTGGCTAGCTATCCCCAGCTAAGTCTTTCCAAAATGCTGCCAGTATACATCAAATAAGACATTGATAAAGATGAAAACTCATGCCAAAATCTAAAGCCAACACTCAAATAAAGCAAACTAACAGTTTAGGATATATTCTTCCTCCTTTGTGTGTGTACTCACACACACACACACATACACCCCCATAAATATGCATTTTAAAAAATTCTTACATATTGAATCATAATGTACAAATTGTTCTTCTTCTCATTCACTGTGCTTTAGAGATCTTTTCATTTCACTATATACAGATGTACCTCACTGATTTCAACTGTGTTGTCACGGTACTAAGGAACTATATACCAAATACCATTTATGTAATTTTTAACCATCTAAAAGTACATTTTTATATTAGGCATATGATTCATCATTTTAATGAGGTAAATTCATATATACTGACATAAAATATCTCCAACACAAAACAAGGGGCAATACATAAAATCTGATGCCATTCATGTGAAAAAAGAAGTCTACATAATTTCTATGTGAAGACACACATGATTTCATAGTAAATGTATGAAGGATAGAAAGCTAACAGATGAAAGTCCCTTTGGAGAAGTGTCTGGGGTTGGTGTGGGTAGATAAGGGGGTGTTAGGCTTATCTGTAATGTTTTAGTCTGTTTTATTTAGCTTATCTTATAATGAAGATATATGTATTGCATTAGCTGGCAAAATAAAAATTATATCATATTTTTAAAACTAAAAAGTATATAAACTGGAAAATGAATACATGTATTCTAGAGATGGTTGGAAAAGCTTGTCAAGGGAAACTGGTCCATCAGAAGCAAGATCATCAGTGCAAACATGTAAAATGGTTGGATTTTGCAGTTACATCTTTCAAATGAACACTGTCAAGATGATACCTCATATACTTTTTTCTGGTGGCTGTGAATATTATTTTAGCCAGCTTGTTCATGAAGGATGATGACAGAAAGGCATGGAAGTCAATTAAAAGATGTTGTCATTTATGTCAAACTCTGGGACTGAGCATGAGAGTCACGCTACTGTCAATCATGCTGGTCCTTTGCATATTAGTGTCCCTGCAGGGCTGGCTGCGCAGGGGCTCACTTTTATAAAAGCTGGATTCCAGTGCAGTCACCGTTTCAGTTGCCTTGCTATCAGTGCCTTTTTCTCCATTACACAGATGGTTTGCCCTTATGTTTTTCCCTTTACCTTTAGCTGAATTATAATATTGAAGGATAGAGTTGCTGGAGCTTATTGAAACACAAAAACCAAAATTTGCAATTTACTTTTTAAATATATCCATGGCTCAGAATTTCAGAGGTGAACAAAATAAACAAACAAATATAAAGCTGTATCTAGGTGTTTCCCAAAATGGAAGAAAGCAATTTCCTTTCTATGTTAATAGGTTAAAGATCTGTAATTAAAGTGAACTTTTAACTAAAACAAGAACTGAGGACTTTTCAATACTGCTACAAAAGAAGTGAATGTTACAGCTGAGAATGAAATAATAACCTAGGATTAATAGAAGAACATCAGTAGAATCTGGATTGTGTATGAAAACACATCTGGAAACCAATAGGCAGAGAGATAGTTATCTTAGCTGCTGCCTCTAGGGCTCTTACTAATCCTTCAACACGATTGAATAGCAAAGGACAATGATGTCAAAAGACTACTCTGCAACACGTGCAAATGCACATAATTATTCCTGAGTCCACAACATAATGTAGCCATTCTCAGATTCTATAGTTTTGTTTTTATCATAATGTAATTTTATCATAATGTCATAAAGTTAATGCACCTCCTCAGATGTAGCCTTGATAGATCCCATCTAGTCATTTTGTTAAGATTTTGCAAATCAATTAAGCAGATCTCTCATCAAAACTATATTTAAAAATTTTAAAAACTTAAAATGTACGTGTTGCGCATCACATAGAGTGGTGAATGCACAGCGGAAGAGGAAAAATTCAAGGTTTTCAAGTGTGTTGATCCTGGCTGGTGGAAGAAAAGAAGAATGCATGCCTGAAAAGAAGCTCTCACATGTATCTACCCTTGTAGCACACTACAAAGAACTATAGAAATATTTGCCTAATATTAGCTGACCTGCCACCCCAACCAGAGAACATTGGGAGGGACTGGGTTACAGGCTCAACAGGACAAGCCAAGTTTAAAACATGCAGATATGAAAGCCTAGGGAGCTGTCAAATGGCAGAAGGGCAGAAAGGAAGAGAGGCAGGTTTATCAAAGTCAAAATCTGAGACCAGGAGACAAGTAGAAGCAAAAACTGGTAGGAGCTAAATAAATAACCTATTTTACAATTATCTATTCTAGGGATTCCATTCTTTTATCTATTGACTTCCAGATGCCCAAATCCACCGTGCTCTAAGCTGAGTCTGTGCTTTCTCTGTAGCATACTCATATCATACATCTCCATTTTCCCTCCTTCCCTTTATACCTCCATCAAATAAACCTGTCTGACGTCTTATTCTCTTAGATTCTGGCTGGGTGACAGAAGCAGTCTGATAAATTAATTCCTGCCAGATGTTATCTGGGGCAATAACATCATGGATAAGATCAGGAACAGCATAGGTTGGAATCCAGACTCTTTTCTATTAAATTGTGTGTCTGTGAGATAGGTGCTTTTCTTTTTTAAGGTGAAGTGAGTTTATTGGTGTGTACCCTAATCTAATATGGCCACAGGTCTTATAAGGAAAGGTGTTTAGGACACAAAAAAGCTCTGAATACGCCTCTGAATACAGAGACAGAAGACAGCCATCTCCAAGCTAAGAAGAGAGGGCTCAGAGAAACCACCCCAGACTGACAGCTTGATGTTGGACTTCTATCATCCAAAATTGTGAGAAACTAAACTTCTGTGGTCAAGCTCTTCAGTCTGTGTGTCGTATTATGGCAGCTCTGGAAAACTATTCCAGCCTATTAGGACACACATAAGATGCTCCCCGCAGAACAGCTGCATGGAAATGGAATCTTATCATGACAGCATCCACCAGCATTGAGAGGCTGACCTGCTATGGGAAATGGCTGCCCTTAAGGAATAGTATGATGCCATGTGAGGGCACCTCCCGATGGAGCTCCTCCCTGATGGGGCTAGAGGGATGAGTTCTGTGTGATGACCCTTTACAGACAAATGCATGGAGTAGCTTCACCTCCTTTTTTGTGTGTAATCCCCTTACTTTTGTGTAAAAACCTCCCCAGTAAATGTTGGACTGTGAGTCTTGGAGGATGTCTAGCAGGGCCATGGAACTGCGTGCTATATGAGATATCTAGGGTTGGAAGTTAAAACAAAACTGTGGCAACATGCAGGGATACTCATGGTGTTTTCTCTGATCCTCCTACAAGGAGGTGAAAGGGATTTTGCATGTAATCAAGTTGCTACTGGGGAATAATGTCAGCCAGATTCCTCTGGGAGGGGACAGTGACTCAATTGGGAAAGCCCTAGGACAGAGCCCAGGAAGTTTCCATATTCATTTATATGTCCTGGGTTCACCATCTTCTGACAGGTGGCTGTCTCTGAGGACCACTCGGTGCCTACTCTCACCCTAGAGCACTGCTGGTCATGGTTGGTGGCATGGTACACCTGCCCTTCTTTGAAGGAGGTGGAGAAGGTGAATCCATCCAACAGCTCCCGCTTGATATGTTGCATGGAACTCTGAAAAGAGAGTGTCCAAAAGCCAGGCCATGTGGCGTCAATGACCAGCCTTGCTGTTTCCCCAGGCGGTCACCCAGATTAGAACTTTCCTCCCAAGATCAGGCACATAGGAGCATCTGCAGAGAATCTCCAGTCAGAGAGGAAGCTAGATGACAGATTGAAGTCTCAGGATGAACATGTGAAAAGAAAAGCTTTGTCCCCAACACTCCCTTTCCCATCCTGCCAGCCATGACCAGAGTATGAATCTGACAGACCCACCTGGCTCCCAACCCCTGACAACCTACTCCTGTCCAGGGAGAGCCCCTCATCTCTTGCTTCCCTAAAACACATGGTGATGGGGAGGGGTAAGGAACAGCCCTGATTGGATCACAGCTGAGGCCTGGCCTGGAAGGGCCTACCCCTGGGCTGCCTGTGTTACCTGTGGGTGCCTTCTACCAAATGACCAGAGGCGTCGAGGGTGAGGGTTCAGCGAATGTCCACAGTCTTTGGAAAGATTCTCACTTTGGCCTTTGTTGAGACAAGGACATAGACAAATGGAGATACAGCAGGAGAACATCTTGCTCTCTTGAGCATCCCCACCAATGGCTGGATATGGAGCTATCCCTAGAATGTGGGTGTCTAGTTACCAGAGTTCTAAAATCTGTTGAGGTCTGTCCCAAGGAAGTCAGGTCACTTCTTCAAGGTTCCATCACCTAGGCTCTTTCCTTTCATAAGACCTACTCAAAGGCCCCACTGGGCTTCTGACCACTCACCCTCCCCTTATCAACTTCTTATTTTTTCCATAAGCCTTTGAAGTACTGGTGGTCTTTGGTTACATGAGTAAGTTCTTTAGTGGTGATTTGTGAGATTTTGGTGCACCTATCACCTGAGCAGTATACACTGCACCCTATTTGTAGTCTTTTATCCCTCATCCCCCTCCCACCCTTCCCTCCAAGTCCCCAAAGTCCATTGTATCATTCTATGCCTTTGCGTCCTCATAGCTTAGCTTCCACATATCGGTGAGGACATACTATGTTTGGTTTTCCATTCCTGAGTTACTTCACTTAGAATAATAGTCTCTAATCTCACCCAGGTCACTGCAAATGCTGTTAATTCATTCCTATTTATGGCTGAGTGATATTCCATTGTATATATATACCACAGTTGCTTTATCCACTCAGTTGATCAGCATTTGGGTTGGTTCCATGATTTTTCAGCTGTGAATTGTGTTGTTATAAATATGAGAGTGCAAGTATCTGTTTTGTATAATGACTTATTTTCCTATGGGTAGATACCCAGTACTGGGATTGCTGGATCAAACAGTAGTTCTTTAGGGACTCTCCACACTGTTTTCCATAGTGGCTGTACTAGTTTACATTCCCACCAGCAGTGAAGTGTTCCCTGTTCACCACATCCACATCAACATCTACTGGTTTTTGTTTTTAATTTTTTAATTATGGGACAAATTGCAGGAATAAGGTGGCATTACATTGTGGTTTTGATTTGCTTTTTCCTGATCATTAGTGATGTTGAGCATTTTTCATGTTTGTTGGCCATTTGTATAT
The DNA here is from genome assembly GCF_043159975.1 of Macaca nemestrina. Lineage (NCBI taxonomy): Eukaryota > Metazoa > Chordata > Mammalia > Primates > Cercopithecidae > Macaca > Macaca nemestrina. The sequence goes on along the minus strand of NC_092134.1, from coordinate 126,739,340 downwards.
CTTCTTTTGAGAATTGTCTATTCAGGTCATTAGCCCACTTTTTGGTGGGATCGTTTGTTTTTTTCTTACTGATTTGTTTCAGCTCCCCTGTGTTGGAGTCAAGGACTCTGGTGCTTCTGACTCCTGTCCAGAGCTCTGCCTACATTGCTGTCTCCAGCTGTCACATAACTGTGCTCCTGGATCTCCAGCTTTCAAGTAACACATGTGATGTTTTAGCTTTCATCAACCTCCATTACCTTAAAGCATTCCACTAGGAATTACCTTTAGTCTTAAGAGACCAGGGTGTTCCTTTCCACAAAGTGTTTACTGTGAATTTTTTTTTTTTTTTTTGAAATAGAGTCTTGCTCTGTCACCTAAGCTGGAGTACAATGGCGCGATCTCAGCTCACTGGAAGCTCCGACTCCCGGGTTCATGTCATTCTCCTGCCTCAGCCTCTCGAGTAGCTGTGACTACAGGCATGCACCACCACACCTGGCTAATTTTTGTATTTTTAGTAGAGACGGGGTTTCACCAGTCTGTTGGCCAGACTGGTCTAAAACTCCTGGCCCCAAGTGATCTGCCTGCCTTGGGCTCTCAAAGTGCTGGGATTACAGGCATGAGTCACTGCACCCGGCCCCACTGTGGTTTTGAGGGATGTTTTCCATTGCCCCTTCCTTTGCTACAGTGAGGGAGGCTTTCTACTGATGTAAAACTCTCTAGCAACCTTGGTAGGATAAGAAGAGTCTGAGATTTGGGTACTCCCTATAAGACTTTGTGTTGGGAACAGGCTCCAAAATCTGGCCATAAACTGGCCCCAAAACTGGCCATAAACAAAATCTCTGGGCACCGTGACATGCTCGTGATGGCCATGATGCCCACGCCCATGCTGGAAGGTTGTGGGTTTACCGGAATGAGGGCAAGGAACACCTGGCCCACCCAGGGCAGAAAACCACTTAAGGCGTTCCTAAACCACAAACAATAGCATGAGCGATCTGTGCCTTAAGGATATGTTCATGCTGCAGAAAACTAGCCAGAGCCCATCCCTTTATTCCGGCCCATCCCTTTATTTCCCGTAAGGAATACTTTTAGTAAATCTTATGAGTGGCTTGCTGTCAATAAATATGTGGGTAAATCTCTGTTCAAGGCTCTCAGCTCTGAAGGCTGTGAGACCCCTGACTTCCCACTCCACACTCTATATTTCTGTATGTGTGTCTTTAATTCCACTAGTGCTGCTGGGTTAGGGTCTCCATGAATGAGCTGGTCTCAGCAACATTGCCTGTTATGTATCTAAACCTCCACTTTATAGTGAAGTGACCCTCACTTTATAGGTACTTAATAAATGATGGAAGTTTCCTCAGGTCTACACTATGTGGACGGAAACTGATCACTGGCTGCTTTACAGGATTTTAGTTTTAATATTTTGTGACAACATACTTATGTTACTTTTGGTTCAAGGAATAGTTCATTTAGGAGCTTAATAGTAAGAATTTGTTAACAACAAGAACAGAATTTTTACCCCTGCATTAGATTAATTCCATAAATTTTTTTAACAGTTATTTGCTTCTACATTTTAATATAAAACAACAGGTTTAAACTCTGAAACACAGATTAAAATCAGACTAAAATAATTGCCAGTTTCTTTTAATCACAGAGGAAACTGGGCAAGGAAAATCTTAGGATGGAGAAACTGATAAACACTAAATTAGGAGCACTTGATTTGATATATGTAACCTAACTGGGAAGCAGACATGCATTTTTCTCATTTTAAAGATAAAGAATGGAAATATGTGATTTTCCTCTGTGTCCAGCAAGTCAGGGGCAATGAGTTAGGCAATGAGCTCCCACAAAGTTGTCTCTGAGACGCATTACTTCTCACATAATGCAATAGACATGAATGGAAGTGATTAATGTCCTAGAGTGTAATAATTACTCTATCAGCTTCCTATTGTCAATAAGAATGAAAACAACAATCTCTAACACTGAGATAGCATTTTTGTAATGTTCTTATTTCTTTCACTCTACTTTTCACCTCATCATTTTAGAGAAAAGGACGCTGAGAGCTGAAGCGCATTTTGTCTAAATTTACAAGGGTAATAATTATTAAGTACAAGTTAGAGTTTTTTAAATGTAGTGTGGATTTTGTTTTGAGAAACATATATTTGACCATTTAATCTTTCACTTATAGGTTATCTATATTGCTTATTCCTTTAATACACATTACTGAGGCCCTAATATACCCAAGGTACTGTGCTAGATTCTGAGGATACTTCAAGGAATGATTCACACACAGTTCATCCCCTGCATAATTTACAGTATATTGATGAGGACAGTTATTAAACAAGGGATGAATATTATAAAACAATGTCAGTGTTTTCCACACTTGCCTCATGGTTAGTCTCAGGTATAGTGTGGTATCTTTCTTCTGCAATAGACTGGTAGACTCAGCCACACTGGATGGTAGTTGGATGATAACTGCTTTGAAAGAACCAAGACTCATTAAGTATACATAAAGAGGGTTGGTGCTGTTCAGGGGACAGGAATAGAAATCATGTCTTCCAGAGGTTTACTTAGGTGGGTAGACTGTGAGGCTGAATTTCAATGAAGAGACTTAGGTGAACATCATCAAGAATACAAAGACAGGAATTTCCCAGGGCAGGAAAGGAAGGAGTACATTGTTCAGACCAAATTCAACATATGCAGGGGCAATGTCCATAAGCTATATTTTTGTGAAGAGGATAAAGAATGGACAAAACAGAAGCAAAGGCCAGAGTTACTCTAAAAAAATAGCTGTGGCCAATAAGTGGCTTGGTGGGCAGATGCTATCTTCAATGAGGCAGTTCAAGGCTTTGCTGATAGGCTTCTCTAGGGCTACTTTAGTCAGAAAGAGGAGAGAATTTCCTAATACAGTCCATTTCCTTAATGCAACCAGAAATCAAATGAGAAACTCATTTAAAATTCCAAGAAAATTGGGTGGAGAGGGAGAATATTTTTCTCAGAAAAAAATCCCCTTCTAGGTATAGGCCCTAACGTTGTTGGGTAAATATTTGGATATTATGATTAGCTAAGAATGGAGACCATCAAAAATCAGGTTGAATAACAATGGCTTATTGACAAATTGCCTTTTAAGGAAGGCAAGTCCAGTTGACCCCAGATGTTCTTCAAGTGAGATTACTTAAGTTTTAAGTGGAATCTGAATTTGTTGGGACAATAGAGTATAACTTAGAGATTTATGGGGAAAACGTCAAGAAAGAAAAACATCTTTAGGCTGGCAGCTGAAGAATTACTCTCTGGGAGAAAAAAAGATCTAATGGAGATTGTTACTAAGTTCTTTGCTACGAAGTGTGCAATGTGAATTTGCTGTTTTATTTCTGCAATTAAAATCTGCATTGTGACTTGCATTTGACCTTGAAGCACGTCACCAAGTATTGTGTTCTTATTAAAGTTGATACAGGAAAAACTAAAGGTTATTCATATGGAGTGCCAACTGTGGATTATAATACTCATAATAATAGATACCACTTACTTAGCATTACTATGCCCTAAATGTTTTCTTTATGTTGTCTTATTTGCCCTTTACCCCAGTTATATGATTTAGTGTGTAATTGCGGTTTTAATTTAATTCAAGCCTTGGCTTGAATTGACCTATATCATTACTTCTCATCTTCCACTGGCAAAACTTAGTCACATGATAACACCATAATGGGCACCAGCAAATAGAGCCTCCAGCTGTACTATTTCTTCTCAGATATAACTCTCTACTGTAAAAGAGAGAGCACACATTTGATAGACAGCAGGCATATTGGCCACGTCAGTCGGGCAGATAGTATCCCCATTATATACATGAGAAAACAGAGGCTTAGAAAAACTGAGTAACTTCCTCAATATCACACAAATAGAAGGGGAAGAGCCTGATCCATACCAGATACTTTTTAGATGCTTACTACTTATGATCTAATTTAAATGTTAGGTAAGGTTCTTTAAGTGAAATGAGTTAGATGAAATAGAATTAAACTGACAGCCCCAACCACCAGATAAAAAGGTAACAGAAGCCTTTCAAATGAATAAATAATCTTTTTATGTGGGGATAAGAAATGAACTCAAAGACACACTGTTAAATGGAAAAGAAAGAGCAAACCAGTAAGATACAATTTGTATATTAAAAAATTGTAATTTTTCACACCCACGGTGCTCAGGCACAGAGAATATCTCTGGAAGGGGGATTCAGAGCTGCTGGGACAGTGGTTTCTTCTGGGGAAGAGAACTGAGGGCTTGGAGAGGGACTTTCCTTTCATTATACACCTGTTTGAATCTTTTGGATATTTTATTGTGTGCATGCAATTACTTATGCAAGTTTAAAATTTTAAGTCAAATGGCAAAAGTTGATCAAAAGATAGCACAATCCTTTAGGAACTGCTGCTCATTCTCCAGGCTGGAGAGAACTCTTTAACGCTGGACTTCCCACCTTTGCGCTTTTGGCACCACGTAGCCTCCAAGGATACCATTCCTAACTCCTATTGATGTGAAACTATACTGGCTCCTGGAAATCTCAGGGGTCGTTGATCCTGGTACCATTGTCAATAGACAACTCTTTGACTCAGTTTTACCTCCCTATTTCCTGGCAATTAAACTATCCAGGTTGACTTAGCATTAACCAAGTCCCCTTCAAATTTACCACTTATGCTTGGATCTGTTCTTCCGAGACTGAAAGTCTAGCCAGTCTTTCTGCGTGACTGGTCCCAATGCAGCACACATGTAGGAAATCTGCAGAAATAAACCAAGATATATGATTGGCGAATGAGTGATTTGAGAACAAAGGATAATAACATTTCAAATGTGAATTCCTACAATTAAGGATTTGAAAGAAAATGGAAATCACATTTTTCTCTTCATGTTTATCAGAACAAATTATTAGTGATGTTTATGCCAGCTATCTAGTTAGGTCAAGCTTTACCATGGCCAGAACTGATTTTCATAAACATGCAAGCAGGTGGAAACAACTTAAAAATAGCCTTGAATGGAAATAATTACCATTTTATATTATCATGAAAGCATATCTTTGTGGCAGAAAGCCCCGTTCCTACTTGGCAAAGCCCTAATTACCACTGCTTGCAAGAAGAGCGTTGATGCCTTAGTCGAAATTCCTAGGTTCCAAAGTTCAACTTGTTTTTCCCTAGAGTTTAGAAAATGCCAAAAATTGTCTTTTGGTCCAAAATGGCTTCACAGACAATAATTGTTGTTCTAGTGATACACGAAGTATTGCTCAAGTACTTTTGTCTTATGTCGAAGCCTTTATTTTTTTAAAGGAACATAATGCAACTAAACAAATGTAGAAATTCATCATTAATCATAATAGTTAAATCTCTATTCAAAACTATATACACAATAGTTGTCTCGACTAGAAGTTAAAATAATTTGTACAATTACAAAGTTAAAACAAAATTTATAATGAAAACATTTTAGAGCATAAAATATATTAGACTAAGTTATACCATATTTCTTAACTAGAATATGATGCTCTACTTGAAATGCAGGAGGAAAAACATAAATTTGACCTTTCATACATTCTCAAATATTTCATGTTGTTTGAGGTATGGACATATTACACACATTCCTTAATTCATTTATATATTCACTGATGCCAAACAAACATTTCTAAGATTATTCATTTTAAGCTTATTTGGACAGTGAAAAATGTCAGTATACAATACGCTTAATTCTACTTCAGCTTAGAAATGGTTGTCTCAGCTCAAATGTCAACTTTTAAAACCAAATAGAAGAGCCAGCAATTATGTTCTAACATTTAGATCTCAGAGTGAAAATGAATACTGGCTGCCCTCTTAATCGTTTTCTCCTTTTGTTTTTGTTTTCCTTTTTGCTTTTTTAATTTCACTTCTCCTCCTTGCCCCACAAAACTCGAAGACTGAAATGTGGTAATTTTCTTTTGTAAGACTTTGTTAACGATTTAATGAATTAAAAGCAATTTACTTGTATTTTAAAAGCTTATATTTTGGTTCATCAATGCTTTCAATCTTCTCATAATGTTACAGCCCATTCCAACATTAACATATGGACTTATATCTATCAAGTGTCAACAGCAACAGAAACAAACTTCTTCTCTGGTAGAAAAAAAATGTATCATGATATTGCTTTGCCTTTTACCTTTCAAAATGCTGTGATACCAACCATGTATTTTTCCCCACATCTCTCCTAAACTCCATTTCAAAGTTCCTTCTGTACCTTAACTCTAAATATCAGAGTTCCTTGAATCCCTTAGATGAGATCCCTTTTCTTCTCTCTCTCTCTTCCTCAATGTTCTTGGGCAGACCTATAGTTCGAATGCTATCTCTGTACAGATGAATTCTGTGTTTATGTAACACTATGATATCTGTGAGTTTTCCTGTGTCTGGAGCAGAGGCCCCAAACGTTGAAAGCAACACAATATGAGGCAAGTATCTTATATCCTAGAGAAGATGCTAAACCAGATGGGGTGGTCACGCTAAGGGACTGTAAAACCGGTACCGCCAGCATTGGTCTGTTGCCTGCCTTCTGAATCTGTGAAGGAAGGCAGCAGATCCAAAGGAGGTTGAAGCAGCCACTTTCAAAAGAATTTCTTTACAGGGAATTATCAGTGTGCTATCCATTTCCCCCATGTGTTCCACACAGCTATGAAGGAGGGGAGGGGTACTCCCCTCTCACCTTCAACCGTGTGAGTTGGAGTTTGTGAGAAGTATTTAGAGTTTAGCACACACTTTTTTTTTGAGATGAGGTCTTACGCTGTTGCTCAGGCTGGAGGGCAGTGGTGCAATCTTGGCTCACTGAAGTGTCAACGTCCTGGGCTCAAGCAATCTTTCTACCTCAACCTTCTGAGTAGCTGGGACCACAGACATATGCCATCCCACCCAGCTAGTTTCTTTCAAAAATGTTTTTTTTTGTGTGTAGACAGGACCACTCTATGTTGCCCAAGCTGGTGATAAACTGGATTCAAGCAATCCTTCCACTTTGGCCTCCCAAAATGCTGGGATTGCAGACATGAACCACCACGTGGGGCCAACGCGCACACGTTTCGAAGAACACTGGAACTCGTACCAGACTTACTTGAAGAGAAGGTTATGTTGAGGTGTGTTGCAAGTTCACCAACTCAGGACAGCAGTACATGTTTTCCAGGTGCCAGATACGGACTTATGAACTACCTTGAAAATAGTCCTGCTGAGGAAGGTTTCCTGCCAGGGAATTGACTGGAGGTATACTAGCTGATCATTTTTGCCCTGCCCACAGGGCACCAATCCCATATTTTAATCATACCAGTTATTTATCTTCTATCCTCCAAGCCCCTTGGAATCTGCAGAGGCTCCGAACAATCATAAGCTACTGGAAGTGTGAGGGCATGTCCCACTATGGGGCTCAAGAGTCCAAATACAAAACAGCTTTGGGAAGAGGAAAAGTTTCAAATTGGATGAGAATCTGGAATTTTTATAGTTTGGAACCTACAATGGATTTTTAAGTTGCCTGATACTGTCTTAAAAGCCATGCAATTTTGCCATTCAAGGGGAGGGAAAGAGCAACTCAACAGAAAGGAATTAAAAGGACCAGTTGGAGAAAATATAAACCCGTTTCTGTTTGCAACCTACTGTGTACAGGTCCTTCCAAATAATGGTTGCCATTTTATATCACACACAGACTTAACCTCTAAGCTCTAAATTAAATATGTAACCGGACACTTGATATCGATATTTAGATGCTTTGTAGGCATCTCTACCTTAGCAAGTCCAAAACTTGATTCCAGCCCCTTTCAATGATGATCCAATTCTTCCTCCTTCCAGCCTTTCTCATCTCTTTACAAGGCATTATCACCCACTCACTCTCCCAGCCTAGTAAACAGAGAGAGATTACTCCCTCTACCCACCATATGTGTCTAGTATTTTAACAAGTCCTGTTTAATCTCTCTGCAAAATCCATAGCAAATCCATCTACATCTATCCATAGCCATGAGTCTAGCTCTCATCCAGAGCACAATCATCTTTCACCCAAACCACACAGCAAAAAGTCCTCTAACTGGTCTCTCCACATCTATGGTTGCCTTTTTTTCAGTCTTTTAACATAGCAGACACAGCATTAATTAAGCAACCATTTTATTAAGGTGTTCCAACTTGTATGAACATAAGGGGTTTTCTTTTTCTAATCATTGCCGAGCCATTGTTTCCCCCTGGGAATGTCTTCCTGAGCAACATCTCAGCCTGATTTCCTAAGTTTTCAGTCAGTTCTCACAAGTTGGTCTCATTCAGATTCTAAGACAGACCAGTTTACTTGAACACTTTAACTCTGTATCCATTTCAGATCTTTTCCACATCTGCTCTGCCCAGGTGACTCTTGTAGTTCATGTGGCCCTGAACAGAAGGGCTCTGTTTCTTATCGGCTCTAACCTGTCTAGATCTGGGGAAGCAGAAGAAGCCAGAGTGACAGGGTGATATCCATTGTGATTTCTTTGTAAGACCATAGCTTTCCCCCTGTTTGCTTGGGAACTGTTGCTCTAGCTTTATTGTCCATGACTTGCAGTGGACAGGTGGCAGCACCCTCCTGGACATTAGCTGTCCCTTGTAAAATTCAGAAATGTCTCTGGCTGAGTCCTTGCCATGGCAACCTCATGCTGTAGTTTTATGGCATCTGCACTTTTTGTTCAACATCATGTCCCCAACAGGCCTACAAGTCATTCTCCAAAACCGACAACACCTTTACACTATTGCACAGGGGCTGGTAGGATTCAGATTAGGCCCCCATCTAATCGAGTCTTTAATTGTAAAACTCTCCTTTCTTGCACCTGCTTCCCCTCCCTGAATAAACGCCAAGCCTTGTTTAGAAAGGATGTGGAAAAGAAAACGAAGATTATGTAATAACCACATTTCCAGGTTCCCGAGGATCTCTGAAATTTGTTCTAACTCTATCCTTCCTAGAATGTATGTAAACGAATACATTTCAACTTCTGTCAGTTTAGTTAGATTTATATCACTTAGAAACCAAAAACCAGGACTACCACAACAGATAAAGCACAGGGGTTTATGTCAATGAAACAGAGCCAAGGACCAAGCACTGGAGAAAATTCAGCAGGACTATTTTCTATTCTAAGTCATGGCTTTCCAGGATCTGTGGCTGATTTTTTGTTTGGTTGCTTTGCTTTCTTTTATTTGAATCCATGTTTAAATAAGACAGTACTACTAAAAGCACAGTCCATGAAAGAATAAACAGAGAAAGCACATAGAATTGAGAGCAATTTGGCACTGTCATGACATCCAAGTATGTGATCAGTGTACTCATCTTGCTGAAAAAGAAATGGACTGGTTTGAGTGTTTTCTTTTCAATTCATTTTCTAGTAATCCATTCTTACTGTTTTGTCAAAAGTCGAATTCTGTGATGAAGTGGGAAAGTAAGGAGAAAAAGGGGAAGAGGGGCAGAAGGAAGAGAAGGAAAGAAGGAGAGAAGGAGGGAAAAGAAAGAAAAGGAGAGAAGAGGAGAATAGGAAGGGAAGGCAAGGGGAGGGGAAAGAGAGGGGAGGGGAGGGGAAGGGAGGGAAGGGAAGGGAAAAGGAAGAGGAAAAAGGGAAGGGAAGCGGCAGGGAGGAAAAACGGGTAGAGGGGGAGAGATGAGGGGAGGAAAGAATGAGAGGGGAGGGGAGAGGAGGGGAGGAGAGAGAATGGGAAGGGAGGGGAGGGAAGAGAAGGGAGGAAGGGAGGATGGGGGAGGGGAGAGGAGGAGAGAGGAGAGGAGAGGAGAGGAGAGCAAAGGAGAGGAGAGGAGAGGAGAAGAGAGGGAAGGGAAGGGAAAAGGCTGGCGCTTTACCACAAATAGTTTAAGTATTATTGCACTCTAATATATTTCATGTTCTCTGTAAACTGCCTACGATTCCTTGTAAAAGTGGTAAGTAAAAAAATAAATACATAAACGGCCAACTCCACACAACTTCAGTTCTCCGAGCTGATAATTTGCCCTCCCTCCCACTGATGTTCTTTTTCCCACCCCATGCAACTATATGCACCTATTCATTTCCCCACCTACCCAGCCAATTTCCTCATCACCATACTGCCAACCACTACAGTTTTCTTCAATTTTGATGTTGCTTGAAATATTGTTTAAAATGAAATGAACAAATATCATAGTGCCTAAATGAAAGTGGTCTTGTGACCCAAAATGGATCATGATCTTCAATAACTTTTCATGCCATTTTATTGACTTCGGCCTAAATTTCCTTAACATTTGCAAGAAAATTTAATGTTCACTTCTTTTGAGTCAAACATTTAACAGTTTACATAAGACCTCTTTCTTTTAAAAAAAAAAGTTTAGGGAAATTAATGTATCAATTTGCTTTAGGAAAAGTAAGTATTAAGAAGAACATTAAATGTTTATGTAATAATGTTATTACACATTTTTCTGAATGCAGTCTGTTCAAAACTCTCCTAATTAAAAAATAAACAATATCAGTTGAGTTTATCTCAGTATGATGATTGTGGTTCAGTATTTATCAACAATAAAATATTTTGTTAAGGATCAACTGAAGGATTGCCTTTCCCTCAATCACATTTGGCTTTGTGTCAATGTTAGTAAAAGGTTATTTTTCTCTTCCATGTGGAGTAAATATGCCAAAGATGTTATCTATCTGTGAGATCGTTGAACAAAATGAAGAAGTATTAGGAAATACTGGGTTCTTATACATATTTCACTTGGTTAACTATTTTGCTAAAACAAAACCTTAGAAAATGGAGTATGTACCTGGAATTCTACAAGTTAAGAAAAAGTGTATTTTATTTAATAGTTTAAGTGTTTAAAAATACATTACAGTAAAACTATAAATACTGACTTCCTGTTCCAAAATGGTGGCATAGAAGCAACCTGACATCACTCCCTTCATCTTACAAAAAACCAAAAGCAAATGCATAGTGCCAAGATGATCATTTGTGATATCCCAGAACTTAAATATGAGGATAAGACGGTTGCTGGGGCCACAGAGACATAAAAATCTTCTGAGCAGATGGAATTTCCATGTCCATGATGCCTTTCCCCACAGTCTGCCTGGCACCAACCATACAAAATTTTCCTCCCAACTCACAGCTTCTCCACTGGAATAACTGAGATGTAGGTGAATGACCAGCATCCCATCATCTTGGGTTTTTTGGCAATAGACCTATTCCTGCCAACCAATTCGGAAGCATCTTGAGTGCCTGAGGGAGACATATCCCCGAGAAGAGCCAGAGACATAGGGAGGGTGCAGGACTACCATTACCAGCTCTGAAAACTTCTCTGTAACTAGCCAGAGACAAAATCAGAATAGCTGCTCAGCACCACTACACTGTGGAAGGTAAGTTCCATGGATACCCAGGGCACAAATCACTACCCAGCCTTGACACACTGAAGAGGTATCCCCTTTGGGACCTCAAATCATTGATTAGAGCTGAGGCAAATCTAGACATAAAGAGCCACCTAGAACCTAAAGGTAGGCAGTTACCTAATGGTAAAGAACCGCTAAACAAATATATCCAATAAAAAAACAAAACAAGCCAGAGAGAGAAGACTGGAATAAATAGCTAGCCCTTCAGTGCAAAAACATAGACATACTTACACAAGATAAATGAGCAAACAGGGAACCGTGACCTCCCCCAAAGGACAAAGCAAGGAACAAGTGATTGTCCTTAATGAGATGGTGAACTGTGAGCTCCCTGACCAAGAATTCAAAGTAGCAGTCTTAGGGAAACTAAGCAATTCCCAAGATAACAACAAAAAGCAATTCAGAAAGTTATCAAAGAAGTTAAACAAAGACATTGAAAAGCAATTTAACAAAACAAATCTTGAAACTGAGAAATACACTTACTGAACTGAAAAATTAATTACAGGTTTTCAACAGTAGACTGGATCAAGCAGAGGAAAGAATCTAAAAGCTCAAAGACAGGCTATTTGAAAATACACTGTGAGAAGAAAGAAAAAAAAGAATAAAAGGAACTATAATCATCTACAAGACATGGAAAATTATCTCAAAAGACCAAAATTAAGAATTATTGGTATTCAGGAGGGAGCTGAGCAAGAGCAATGGATAGAAAGATTATTCAAAGAAATAATAACAGAAAACTTCCTAAAGTTTGAGAAAGATATAAATATTCAGGTACAGGAAGGTCAGAGAACACCAAACAGATTTGACTCAAATAAGACTGCCTCATAGCATAAAATATTCAAATTTTCAAAGGTGAAGGACAAAGAGGACTTTAAAAGCAGCAAGAGAAAAGAAGAAAATAACTCATAAAGGAATGTCAATTCATCTGGCAACAGACTTGTCAATAGAAACCATATAGGCCAAGAGGAAGCAGGATGACATTTCCAAAGTGCTCAAAGAAAAAATCCTGCAATCCAAGAATATTGTACCTGGCAAAGCTACTCTTCAAATGTGAAGGAGAGATAAAGTCTTTGCCAGACAAAATTTGAGAGAATTAACCACCACCAGACTGGTCTTACAAGAAATACTATAAGAAGTTATTTAATCTGAAAGAAAAAAAAAAAACACTAACATGCAGAAAAGAAAACATTTGAAAGTTAAAACTCACTGGTAAAAAAAAGTGCACTGACAACCCCAGAATATTCAAATACTACAATTGTGGTGTGCAATGCATTCATATCTCTAATATGAAGCCTAAAAGACAAATGTATCTAAAACAAAAATAGCTACAGCACCTGTAAGAGACAGGCAACATGAAAATATGTAAATTGGAGCAACTAAACATGAAAATGGGGGAGATGGAAGTGAAGTGTAGAGAAGTTTTTTTAGTTGTTCCTTTGTTTGCTTATTTCTGTTATCTTTTTTGTGATCTAAGATAAGTTGTCATCTCTTTAAAGTAATTTCTTATATTTCTAATATTTTTGTAAGCCTCATAATAACCACAATGCAAAAACCTACAATATATACTACATATAAAAAGCAACAAATTAAAATATACTACCAAAGAAAATCACTTAATCTCAAAGGAAGACAGTAAGAAAGGAAGAAAAGAGTTCCAGAACAACCAAAAAAACAGGCAACAAAATGGCAGTAGTAAGTCCCTTTACTTATCAATAATAACACTAGATGTAAATGGTCTCAATTTTCCAATTAAATGGCACCAAGTGGCTGAATGGATGAAAAAAATAAGACCCAACTATATGCTGCTTTCAAGAAACCCACTTCACTAATAAAGACACACATAGACTGAAATTGAAGAGGTGGGAAAAGACATTTTATAAAACTGGAAACTGAAAAAGAAAAGTAGCTATACTTAGATAAAATAGATTACAAATCTAAAATTGTAAAAAAGATAAAATGGTCACCATATAATGACACAGGGGTCAATTCAGCAAAAGAGTATAACAATTATAAAAATATCTATGCATCTAACACTGGAACTCCCAAGTATATAAAGTAAACACTAATAGATTTAAAGGGAGAGACAGACTGCAATACAGTAATAGTAGGGGACTTTAACACCCCACTCTTAGCAACGGACAGATCATCCAGACAGAAAATCAACAAAGAAACAGCAGAGTTAAACTATACAGGAGATCTAATAGGCCTAACTAACATTTACATAACATTTCTCCCAACTACTTCAGAATACACATTTTTTTGTTTTTGTTTTTGTTTTTGTTTTTGTTTTTTCCAGCACATAGAACATTCTCCAGAATAGAGCATATCTTAGGCTACAGAATAGTCAAAACAAATTTTAAAAAATAGAAATCATATCAAGTATCTTTTCTGACCACAGTGGAATAAAATTAGAAATCAATAATGAGGAATTTCAGAAAACACAAACACATAGAAATTAAACCGCATGATCCTAAAGGACCAGTAGGTTAATTTAAAAAAAAGAAAAGAAAGGGAAACATTTCTTGAAACAAATGATAATGGAAATACTACATAACAAAATCTGTGGGACATGGCAAAAGCAATGCTAAGAGAAGTTTATCACTATAAATGCCCATATCAAAAAAGTAGAAAAGCATCAAATAACCTACCCTTAAGGAAGTAGAAAATCAAGAACAAACAAAAACAAAAATTAATAGAAAGAAACAATAAGGATTGGAGCAGAAATAAATGAAACTGAGATTTAAAAAAAAACAAAGAAGATCAATAAAATAAAAAGTTGTTTTTTTGTTCTTGGTTTGAGATAGAGTTTTGCTTTTTTTGCCCAGGCTGGAGTGTAATGGCGCGATCTTGGCTCACTGCAACCTCCGCCTCCTGGGTTCAAGTGATTCTCCTGCCTCAGCTTCCTGAGTAGCTGGGATTACAGGCGCCTGCTACCACGCCTGGCTAATTTTTTGTATTTTTTAGTAGAGATGGGGTTTCACCATGTTGGCCAAACTGGTCTCAAACTCCTGACCTCAGGTGATCCTCCTGCCTCAGCTCCCAAACTGCTGGGATTATAGGCATGAGCCACCATGTCTGGCCAAGGATTTTTGAGAAGATAATTGAAATTGACAAATGTTTAGCTAGACTAACAACAAAAGAGAGAACACCCAAATAAATAACATTAGAAACAAAAAAGAGACATTAATTATTGACATCTTAGGAATTCAAAGAAGAGAATAACTATACATTAGAGTCTATTATAAACAATTATATGTCAAGAAATTGGAAAACCTAGAAGGAATTGATAAATTCCTACATATACAACCTACCAAGATTGAATAATGAATAAATTAAAAACCTAATAAACCAATAATTAATAATAAGATGGAAGTTGTAGTACATAGCCCAGGACCTGATGGCTTCACTGCTGAATTCTACTAAACATTTGAAGAAGAATGTCAGTCCCTCTCAAACTCTTCAAAAAAAAATGGAAGAGGAAAGAATACATCCAAACTCATTGTACAATACCAGCATTACCCTGATACCAAAACAAGACGAGGACACAATGATAAAGGAAGCCTATAGGCCAGTATCACTGATGAACATATATACAAAATTCTCAACAAAATTCTAACAAACCAAAATCAACACATATTAAAAAAAAAAAAAAAAAGTCACTTACTATGACCAGGGAGAATTTGTCCCAGGGGTGCAAGGCTAGTTCAACTTATGCAAATCAATAAATGTGATACATCACATTAAAATAACCAAGAACAAAAAGCATATAGACATTTCAATAAATTCTAGTAAAGCATTGATCAAATCAACATCTCTTTATGATAAAACTCCTCATCAAACTATATAGCAGGAGTATATCTCAAAATAACAAAGGCCATATATGACAAACCCACATTGTATTGAATGAGAACAAACTGAAGGTTTTCTTTAAGGGCTGGAACAAGACGAAAATGCCCACTTTACTACTTTTATTCAGTATAACACTGGAAGTCCTGGCCAAAGCAGTTAGGCAAGACAAAGCAATAAAGGGCATCCAAATTGAAAAGAAAGAAGCCAAATAAGCCATGTTTACAGACAACAAGAGTTTATACTTAGAAAAGCCTAAAGATTCCACCAAAAAACTAAAAACAAATTAATTCAGTGAAGTTTCAGGACACAAAATCAACATACAAAAATGAGTAGCATTTATATATGCCAACGGCACATAAGCTGAAAAAGAAATCAAGAAAGCCATCCTAGTTCCATTAGGTACAAAAATATTAAATATCTAGGAATCAATCTAATCAGAGTAAAAGACTTATTCAGGAAAACTATAAAACTCTGATAAAAGAAATTAAAGAGGACACAAAAGTGGAAATATATTCCATGTTCATGGATTGGAAGAATTGTTATTGTTAAAATGACAATTCTACCCAAAGCAATTTACAGATTCAATGCAATCTCTATCAAAGTACAAGTAGCATTCTTCAAATGAATAGAAAAAAATCCTAAAATTTATAGTGAACCACAAAAGATCCCAAATGGCCAAACCTATTCTGAGCAAGAAGAACAAAGCTCAAGGACTAACTGACTTCAAAATCTACTGCAAAGGTATAGTAACCAAAACAACATGGTCCTGGCATAGACACAGACACATAAACCAATGGAACAGAATAGAGAATCCAGACATAAATCCCCACATTTACAACCAACTCATCTTCAACAAAGGTACCAAGAACATACAATGAGGAAAGGCAGCCTTTTCAATAAATCATTCTGGGAAAACTAGATAAGCATATGCAGAAAAATGAAACTGGATCCCTATCTCTTACCACACATAAAAATCAAAATAGGTTAAAGACTCAAATCTGAGACCTAAAACTATGACACTACTATAAGAAAACATTAGGAAAACTCTCCAGGATATTGTCATTGGCAAAGATATTTCGTGTAAGACTTCAAAAGCACAGGCAACCAAAGCAAAAGTAGACAAATGGGATTATATAAAGCTAAAAAGCTTCTGTACAGCAAAAAACAACAACAACAACAAAAACAAACAAGCAAAAAACCATCAACAAAGTGAAGAGATAACCAACAGAATGGCATAAAATATTTGCAAACTATCCATTAAACAAGAGATTAATAACAAAAATGTATAAGGTGCTCAAACAATTCAAGAGCAAAAAACAAATAATCAGATTTTAAAATGGGCAAAAGATCTGAACAGACATTTCTCAAAAGAAGACATACTAATGGCCAACAGGTATATTTTCAGAAATGCTCAACATTATTAATCATCAGAGAAATACAAATAAAAACTATCATGTTCTCTCATTTTAGTTAAAATGACTTGTATCAAAAAGACTGGGAGTAATGGATGCTTGAAAGGATGGGGAGTCAGAGGAACCCTTGTACACTGTTGGGAGAATGTACCTTAGTACAGTCATTATAGAGAAGAGTATGAAAGTTTCTCAAAAAGCTGAAAATAGAACTACCATACGAACTAGCAATCCCACCATATGAGCCAGTTATCCCACAATAATCCCTAGGTATACAACCCAAAGAAAGGAAATCAGTATATCAAAGACACATCTGTACTCCCATATTTATTGCAGCTCTATTTGCAGTAGTGAAGATATGGAATCAAACTAAGTGCCATCAATGGATGAATGGATGAAGAAAATGTGATATTTATAAAAAATGGAATGTTATCCAACCATAAAAAGAATGAGATCCTGTCTTATATGGGTTCATTCTGAGTCCCCAACCAAATCTCACCTTGAATTGTAATAATTCCCACATGTCAAGGGCAGGACCAAGTGGAGATAATTGAATCATGGGAGTGGTTTTCCCTGTGTTGTTCTCATGATGGTTAGCGAGTTCTCATGAGATCTGATGGTTTTATAAGGGGCTTCTACTTTCACTTGGCACTCATTCTGTCTCCTGTCACCCTGTGAAGAGGTGCCTTCCACCATGATTGTATGGTTCCTGAGGCCTTTCCAGCCATGCGTACTGTGAGTCAATTTAATAAACCTCTTTTCTTTATAAATTACCCACTCTTGGATATTTCTTCATAGCAGCATGAGAACGGACTATCCACTGCAGCAACATGGATAAAACTGCAGGTTATTTAGTTAAGTGAAATAAGCCAGACACAGAAAGATAAATATCACATGTTCTCACTCATATGTGGGAGCTTAAGAAGTGGATCTCATGAAGATAGAGAGCAGAATGGTGGCTACCAGAGGCCAGGAAGTTTGGTGGTCCGTGAGGAGATGTTGATTAATGGGTATAATTATATTGCTTGATAGAAAAAATAAGACCTGGTGTTCAATAGATCACTAGGATGATTATAGTCAACATTAATCTACAGTACATTTCAAAATAACAAAAAGAATAATTTGAATGTTCTAGCATAAAGAAAAGATGAATATTTAAAATGACGGACATCTCAATTACCCTGATTTGATATTTACAAATTATATTACTGTATGAAGTTATCACATGTATCCCCAAAATATGTACATCTATTATGTATCAACAAAAACTACAAATATCTAATACAGTTAAAAGATCCTAGAAATCAGGGAAACAAGAGGAAGCTACAGTGCAACAGGAAAGATAATGGCAAAGAGAGATTGTGTGTGTGTGTGTGTGTGTGTGTGTGTGTGTGTGTGTGTCTGTATGTCTGTGTCTATGTCTGTGCTTCAGAGGAGGAGGAGAACAAAGAGGAAGAGAAGGAAGAAGAAAACTGAGGACGAAGAGGGAAGCTACACAGACAGACAGCTCACAATTTTTTTTTTCACAAGATTTAGAGAAGCTGGAACATTCTTTATGTCCTAGTCCTCTAATTTTATAATGTTTCCCGTTTTCTGTACAACCTCCTTGCTCGTTACTATTTACCACCTGAAAGGGCATTGCTAAAGAAGAGATCCAAGCAAGTTTTCCAATCTCATTTCCATAGCAGCAGCAGCTGCTGCCTGGAATTTCAGTAGCAAGTAACTGAACACATCAGCTTTTTGCAACCTTTCCACTCCTTCTATGCTCACTTGTGATCTCCCTGGAATTCTTCCTTTTCTCCTTCTCCCCAAGTTAAAGTTAAGGTAAAGGTTATTGTGAGGAGATTCATAAAAATACACAGACTTTGGGTCAAATATTATTGTCAAAGAGAGCGTAGACTAACCTATGGGTTAGCCTATATGTTTCTCCTGTCCTCACAAGCATTTCTGGACCATCTAACATACCGGACACGCAATGCTCTCTCTTTCTCTCCTTTGCAACTGTGGCTGTTTATCTTCTTCCACTGCCACCCAAGCTGGTAGTTTGTAATTGAACTGATGGATGGTAGGAACTGTATGAAACCAATCGTTTGTATCTTATAAAAGCCTAGACTCATTAAAGAAATTATTACATGCATCCACAATGTGGAGAGTGAAAGGAGATCTTTGTGGACAGTAAGAGACAGAGAGAAAAAAAAAAAAAAGCCTAGCAACAGGGTGAGAAAAGGATGGAATTTGGTAGGCAAGAACAATGCAAACTTACTCTGCTTCTAGCACTGCCCTGGGGATGAAGGAGGAGTTTGGGCAGCTGAGTTTTAGCACCAACAAAGACCAGTCTGCAAAGGAGCACCAGAGCTCCAGGCATCCTGAGCATCAAAGGATTATGAGGACTTAGAAGCAACAGGCATCTGAAAGGGACCAGCATGAATCCCATACTGGAAGTGCCTCCTAAAATATTTGCTTTGCATAAAACTCTAGGACCTTTGCACAATCCTAGAGGAACATTGAGGATTTTGTCAGACAGACTGGTGGCATAGAAGCTTAGGTTTGGATTTAAATTCATTTTATGAAATGAAGAAATGTGATGTTTCTTACTCTGACCACTCTACAAGTATTATTAATGTAAAGAGGTACACATACAAAAAATACACAATCATGATATATGTTTATATGTGTATGATTATATAATCATCAAAAACATTATTTCTGTAGATTACATGTGGAAGATAACAATCCTTTTAAGCAAATATTAGTCTCCCCTTTGAGGGTTATGAGCCTCATTATGGTCAGGAATTCCTCCCTAACGGAGTCCTTTGCCCCAGAGGCCCTTTTGTGGGCATGCAGAATTCTAATACTCATGTTCTTGGCTCTCCATCTAATTAGAAACTAAAGAGAGGTTTTTGTTTTCAGCTCTCATAGTACAATTCCATCTAAAACAGTTGCTACCTTAATTCTCCGAGGTGGAGTGCAAGCCTGTTCAATATTTTAAGACACAAGTTCCTCACGTCTCAGCAAATGGAAACCTTCAGGGTTGTGGCAAGTCTTCAACATGTATGTCTCTCCAATTCTCCATTTTCTCTATTTAGTAGCAAGTTGTGTGTGTGTGTGTGTGTGTGTGTGCGTGCATGCATGTGTGCATGTGTATGCGCATGTATGTGTCTGATTGGTGGATTATTCCTCTATTTTTCTATAGCATTATCATTTCTCATTTTAAAACATTATTTCCTGTTACTGACCCTCCGTGCCAGAAACACATTGTTTTCTTTCTCTGTACTGGAGTATAGCAACACAAAAACTCAGCCAACAATTTCACTTGGTGGTCTGATGAACACTCATAAATGCCTTCTTTACAGCATAAGAACGTAAGTACATATTTATGTATATCTCTGACAAAATGTCCTTTCTGTATATCTGATGGCCATTAATTTGGACTTAACTAGTTTTGTCTAAAAATGAAATTCCAAGGGCCAGGAAAGAATATTAGGTACTTGAAAAATTTCTTCTGCCTGGTACAAATATTAAATGTATATGCTAATTGGAACAATAATGGTCCTTTGGATGATTCTACATTACAAGCATCAACTGAAATAAGGTCCCCAGTTGTCACTGAGAACATCAAAGGGATCTTACTTTGAGGAATAAATACATGATTATAGTGATTATATGTGAATTGCGGTTACATTCTTCAATAAAGAAACATGCTGGGATTTACAACTCTCCTCTGAGACTTAGTCAAACAAATTAACACATATTGAACACCCACAGGATTCCTGGAGCAGAATAAACAAATTATTTCACCAACCTGCGAAACATCAACTAGTGGACTAAGCTGCACAATGAACTCAGCTGAGCATGGCCCCAAGCAGAACAATTAAGCAGGCGGAATTTATTTTCACCGGGGATTACGTCTCCATTGTGCAATCTAGAAGAGTTCGGACTGGACGTCAGAACTGGATTCTGTTTCCAGCTGTGGCATCTGATAGCTGCATAATGGTATCCAAGACACTTCACCTTCCTGAGTTTTAATTTCCTAATTTTGAAATGGGAAATCATTGCTTCTGTCTCACGGAGCGTTTCAAAGGAAACAACAAGTGGGAAATTACTATTCAAATTGCTAAACATTCTACAGTCATAAAATATTGTTTATCTGCTTCATTTTTTTTTCAATACTTTCCTAAAGCAGTTTTTATTTTCATGATCTAATCCCTCTTCTCCTTTTTCTTCTAAATCTTCTCTCCAATCCCCTCTACATTGCTAAATCAGAACACTGTCCAATTCTCAGTTCTCATCTTACTTAATGAATCAGCAGCATTTGACAGAATTCACAGATTACTTTATCTTCCTTAAAACATTGTCTATATTGAAGAAATAACATTCCAAGGATACAGTGCACTGTATATAGATATATCTTCTAACATAGTTATCTATATCTTCTATCACTTTGTATCTTGGGAAATTACTTTTTTATTGTCTTTCTGCACATTAGAATGATTTTTTCCTTGGAAACAAAATGTGTATCTGTATGTTTTGGTACTTTTTCATCCAAAGCAATGAGAAAAATGCCTGGTATGAAATAAACAGACAATAAATAATTTTTAAATGAATGAATAAATGAGTATCCTTGTTACTGAACCTGAATATAAAACTAGCCTTAATAATTTTCCATTCTAGGGAAAAAGCTTTGTGAGATAAGAGAAGTTAAGTGGCTTTTAAAGTAGACACTTTTACATTGATTGAAGTAGGTTTTGATTGCTTGTGCCTAGAATTATTTACGAAGCTGATTCCAGCTAGCATATCAATTTGGAATAACTGGGGGACCCAGACAAAGGGGAATTTATATACATTCACAATCTCTTTCATTGTTCTTTACTGGGTACTTATAAGACTGGAGAAAAGAGAAGAAATTGGCAAGAGCCCCCTGCTTAGTAGTGCATATGTGAGGAGGTGATTGGATGCTTCTGGAGTCAAACACAAATCATAACCCACTTCCCTGGATTCTTCCCTCTTATGTTGCCAAAAAGCTGAGCCTCTGGGGCAGGAGTAGAAAACCCTTTTATCCCAGAGCACAGGAAGAGATTCTTGTATTCTTAAGTAATTGTTTTAATATTGTTATATTTAAATAAGGCAGAAGCTATATTTCTAATACTCCCGTATGCCATTTTTCATTTTATGTTGAAATTAATTTAACATAAAATGAAATTTTATTTTATTAACAAATGAAAGTTAATTGTTCTCTGGAGTTCCATGGGTAGTTTTTTTTTTTTTCATTTTAGCTTTAAAACTTTCTCCCAAAGTAGCAGGATGCCAGGCAATTTTGTTCAAGATTTCAGCAACTCCAGTAATAGGTTTCAGACACCATTACAATGGCCCTTTCTAATATTCAGCAGAGAGATGAAAGCTATAAGAAAATGTCAAGTAAAATGACTTGGAATTTTTTTTAAAAACCATGATATCAGAAGTGAAGAATTCTTTTATGTAGCCTATCAATAGTCTTGAAAGAGAAGAAGAAATAATGAATGAACATGAAAATAAGTCAATAAAAATTACCAAAACTGAAGCACAAGGAGAAAATAGAGTGGAGAAGGGGAAACAACAGAAAAAGGCATCCAAAAGCTGTGGGATATGTGTCAGTCTGACATATATAAACTTGGTGATCTTGGAGGAGACAGAACAGAGCAGATGATTATGTGAAAACATAATTGCCAAAATGTACCAAAAATAGTGGAAGATATCAAACCATGGGTCCAGAAGCTGAGAAAATGTCAACATGATAATTCTAAAAAATAGATACATTGCAGTCAAACTTCTAGAAGCCAAAGCTAAAGAGAAATCCTACAGGCAGACAGAGGAAAGAAAAAGAAATGTTATCAACAAAATACACAAAAATGACAACAAGAATCATAGCAAGATTCTCATTAGAAACTATATTATATTACATTATAATACCCTATGCTGGACTATTCGACTGTATCATGCACCAGAAGACAAAGCGTTGTCTTTAAAATATTGTCGACTCAAAATTCTATACTCAGCAAACATATGTTTAAGAATGAGAGATACAAACGTCAAAAGATGAAATAAACATGTTTTCAGAAAAACAAGAGAATCGACCGCTGGTAGAACAATATGTTTTTAAAAATAGACTTTCAGTTATAAGGAGTGTGAGACCAGACCAAAGCTTGGATCTACACAAAGAAATAAAGAGTGCATGAAATGATAAAAATGAGGATAGTAAGATAGATATTTTAATCTAATTTTTAATAATTTTAAAAGATAACTGTCTAAAGTAAAAATCATAGGTTTAAAACGTATGAAACTAAGTTGTTCATCCAATAATCTTGTTCAGAATAAATTGGATGACAACAATCATGTAAAGAAGAAGGGGAAAAACTTGAAAGTATATGCTTGTAAAGTTGTTGCACACTGTAAATGAGGTGGTAAATATTTAAAGGTAACCATGGTAAGTTAATGGTTTCTTTTGTAATCTATAAAGAAAGTACTAAAAACATGTACACCTAATAAACCAATAGTAAAAATTGAATAAAGCTATTTTTGAAAATATTCAATTAATCCAAAGAAAGCAGAAAAAAGAAGAAAGGTGAATGAACTTGGATGTGTTCAAATAGAATACACTCATGAGCTAGTAAATACAAACACAATTATATTAAGAATTATATATAATGTAAATGTCTAAACACTCAAATCAAATGGCAGACATTGAGAGACTGGTTAAAAAATTCCAACCACTGGCTGTCTACAAGAAATCCATTTAATTATAAATATGTGTAGAGATTTAAAGTTAAGGGATGGGAAATAATTATAGTATGAAAGCATTAACTCAGGAAAGCTATAATCACTACTTATATCAGATAAAGTAGACTTCAAAACAAATAGTTCCAGAGGGAAAAAGAGGTATTATATAATAATAAAAGAATCAAGTAGTCAATTAGCTCTAAAAATTCTATATGTATATGCATCAAACTATGCAGTTTCCGAATGCATGAAGCAAAAACTGGTAGACCTGCAAAGAGAAATAGAAAAATCTACATTTGTATTGGACATCTCAATATTCCTCTTTTAGTAACTGAATAAGTAAATGGGAATCAGTAAGGATAATGAAAACCTGGACAACATAGGCTGGGCATGGTGGCTTATGCCTATAATCCCAACACTTCGGGAGGCTGAGATGAGTGGATCACCTGAGGTCAGGGGTTCGAGACCAGCCTGGCCAAGCTGGAAACCCCATCTCTACTAAGAATACCAAAATTAGCTGGGCATGTTGGCAGGCACCTGTAATATCCCAGCTACTCGGGAGGCTGAAGCAGGAGAATCAGTTGAACAAGGGAGGCAGAGGTTGTAGTTAGCCAAGATCGTGCCATTGTACTCCAGCCTGGGCCTCAGAGTGAGACTCTGTTTCAAAAAAAAAAAAGAAAGAAAAAAAAGAAAACCTGGACAACACTATCAACAACTTGACTGAATTAATATTTTGAATACACTATACAACATGAACTAAATACATACTTGCATATGCACATGAAACTTTTGCCAAGATACACTGTGTTCTCAGCTATGAAGAAACATCAACAAATTTTGAACAATTGAAATCAGGCAACATATGCTATCTCACCAAATGGAATTAAAACAAAAATCAATTACAGAAAGAAATCTGGAAATGCTCAAATATTTGAGACTAAATAACACACTTTAAAATAGCCCATGGGTCAAACAGCAAAACAGCCATAGAAACCTAAAAATATTGTGCACTGAATGAAAATGAAAACTCAACATATGGAACACACCTAAAACAGTGCTTAAATTGCCATTTATGTAACGTTAAATGCCAATTTTTAAAAACAACAATGTTTTTGAAACAATATAATAAGATTTTAAGAAATCATGAAAAATAAGGGGACCAAATTAAACTCAAAGCATGAAGACAAACGGAAATAGTAAAATAAGAGCAGACTTCAATGAAATTTAAAAAACAAAACCTGATTACTTGAGAAAAATTAATAAAAATATAACAAAGATACCCAAGTAAAAGTTTGGGGCATGATAGCTGCAGAGCTGAATTCTACCAAATATTCTAAAAAGAACTGGTTCCAATCTTTTTCAAAATTTTTTAAAAATCCAAACTCATTTTATAAGATCAGCATTACCCTGAGACCAAAGCCAGAAAAGGACACTACAAGACAAGAATTTTACGGACCAACAGCTCTAATAATCATAGATGTAAAAATTCTCAATATTAGCAAACGAATCCAACTGCACATTAAAAGGATCGTTCGCCATGATCCAGTGGGAGTTATTTCTGGGATGCCAGAATTGTCCAACATAATCAATAAATGCGATACACCACATTAACAAAATAAAGGATAAAACTCATAGATCATCTCAACAGATGCAGAAAATGTTTTTGACAAAATTCAGCACTCTTTCATGATAATAGCTTAAGGATAGAATAAATATATCTCAACATACTAAAGGCCATATATGACAGGCTCACAGCTAACAACATACTTAACGGTGAACATCTGAAAGCTTTTCCTCTCAGATCAGGAGTAAACAAAAGTGCCCACTCTCACCACTACCACTTAAAATAGTATTCAAAGTCCTAGCCAGAGCAATCAGGCAAGAAATCAAAATGAAATACATCCAAATCAGAAAGAAATAAGTTAAATAGTCTGCAGACATAATCTTATGTATAGAAAACTCTAAAGATTTCCCCCAAAACTGTTAGAACTAATAAATAAATTCAGTAAAGTAACAAGATATAAAAATCAATATGTAAAAATCAATTGTATTATATCTCATGCTCATGGATTGGAAGGTTAACACTGTTAAAATAGCTATACGACATAAAGCAATCCACAGAGTCAGTGAAATCCTTATCAAAATTCCTATAGAAAATTTCACAGAAATTGCAAAACCACCCTCAGATTCTTACGAAATTACAAAAGACTCTAAATAGACAACATAATCTTGACAAGGAAGAACAAAGCCGGAGGCCTCACGCTTCCTGATTTCTAACCATATTACAATGCGTAGTAATCAAAACGGTTTGTTAATGGCATAAAAACAAACACATTAACCAATGGAACAGAATAGAGAACCCAGAAACAAACACACACAAATGCAGTCGTTGTGGTTTGAATGTGTCCCCTCCAAAATTCAGATGTTGACAATGTGATGGCATTAAGAGGTTGGGCCTTTAAAAGAGAATTGCACCATGAGGGCTCCTTCCACATAAATGAGATTAAAGTCTTTACAAAAGAGATTTCATGCAGCATTCAGCAACTTGTCCTTAGAACTTTTGCCATTTGAAGTCATAAGTTTCTCTTTTTCAGGGAATATAGACATCACCAGATGACCAAAACCTGCTGGTACCTTAATCTTGGTCTTGCCAGCCTCTACAACTGTGAGAAATAAATTTCTATTCTTTATACATTACCCAGTCTGTAGTATTCTCTTATAGCAGCACAAATGGACTAAGACAACAGTCAACTCATCTTTGATAACGGCCCAAGAGTAAACAACATGAAAAGGATAGTCTGTTTGATGAGTAGTTTTGGGAAAACTGGATATAAATAATTTGAAAGGGAATACAACACTTTCACGATTCATAGGTAATGTGATTGTAAACATAGAAATCTAGAATAATGTAAACAGTTTTTAAATTAACAAAAGGATTTAGTAGAGTGTCTGGATACAACCTAAATATACACATATCAATTGTATTCCTATATAACAGAAAAAAACAGGAAAAAAGTATCAGTTACAATAGCATTAAACAATCTAAGAATATTAGGAATTCATAAAATTTGTGAAAATCTCCATGGAGAAAATTATAATTTTATTGAGGAATATTAAAAAGACTGAAAGTAAAAGGAAGATATGCTATGTTTATGGAAAAAATATTTTTCAGATGTAAATTTTATCAAAATTAATCTATAAATTTCATGAGATTCTCATATAAAAATGAGAAGAAATAAGAACAGGAAAGATACTCTTGAAGCTATGGTAATTAAGACAGTTTTTTTTTGTTTGTTTGCTTTTTATAGCACAGAGATAAGGAACATAGACCAGTGACACAGATCAGGAGTTCAAATACAAGCCCTCATATATATGGACACAAAATGACAGAGACGCCATAACATGTCAATAGGTAATTGGCAAGCTTCAACAAATGGAACTGGGCCAGTGAAATGGCCACTTGAAAAAAAAATTTTAAAGTGTATTTCCAGATAGATGAAGAGCCTGAAAGTGAAAGACAAATCTATAAAACTTTAGGAGATAAGAAAATATCTCCATGAAGTAGAGTAGGAGAATATTTCTTAAACAATATACAAAAGTCACTAAGTAAAAAGGAAATATCAAAAAATTCAAACACATTCAAATTTTTAAAACTCATTCATAAAAGCAATATTAATGAGAGTGAAAAGCCATTGGAAGAGAGGTTACGACTGCAACACGTATCTTGAACAAAGATCTGGTATACCAGTGAAATCTTATAAATCAAGAATAAATACACCACCACCTAAAAGAAAATGAGTAAATAAGGCTTTAACAGTTTCCTTACAAAAGATGAGACCCAGGCGACCTGTAATGCATTAAACTGTGTCTCTCAAAAATTCATATAGTGAGGTCCTAGCCCCCAATACTGCAGAATGCAATAAAATTTACAAATTGGGATTGTTGCTTATGTAATTAGTTAAGATAAGGTCATACTGAAGTAAGGTGAGCTCCTAACTCATTATGATCGTTGTCTTATAAAAAGAGGAAATATGGACACAGACACACACACAGGGAGAATGCCATGTGAACATTATGGCAGAGATTGGGCTGGTGCATCTAAAAACCAAGAAACACAAAAGATTGCCAACAAACCATTGGAGCAAGTCAAGAGGCACAGAAGAGATTCTTTCTCACAGCCCACAGAAGGAACCAACACTGCCAGCACCCCAGACTTCCAGCCTCCAGAACTGTGAGACAGTAAGTGTCTGTTTAAGCCATCCAGTTTGTGGTCTTTGTTATAGCAGCCCAAACAAACTAATTCATGGTCAATTAACCTAAGAAAATGTGTAGACCAAGCTAGTAATTAGAAAAATCAAAATAATAATAACCTATTTCTACCCACCCATCAGACTGGCAATAGTACAAAAATATCAATGAATGGTGAGGATGTAGAGCAATAGAACTATCCTGTCATCCACTACTTTTGACAACCACTTTCCAAACAGTTTGGAACAACTTGATATCACCTGGTAAGTTAAATCTATACATTATTTCTTAATTCAGAAACTCTACTGTCTGGTGTATACCCTAGTGACTAATGAGTGTGTATAATGATTTCTATGCACCCAGGATACATACACAAAAATGTGTAATTAGAAGCTAAATGAGAAACAAACTAAATCTATCAATAGCAAAGTAAATAAGCAGATCAGTGTATATAATTGACCCTTGAACAAGACAGGTTTGAACTGCATGGGTCCACTTACATAGGAATTTTATTTTTTAGTAGAAATAGTAGGCCCTCTGTAGGGGCAGGTTCCATGTCCACACGTGGATCAAAAATACTGTACCTTATTCACAGAATGTGAAACCCTTATATAGGCAGGTATAACTTTTCATATCTGCAGGGCCAACTGTGAGACTTGAGTATGTGCTGATTTTGGTATCCATGGGTAGTCCTGGAACCAATGTCTCATGAATACTGAAGGCCAACTGTATTTCTTGCAGCAATGAAAAAAAGTAAAGCTACGCACAACAATATGGATGACCATCACAAACAAAATTTTAAAAATATGATACAGATGGTGACATAGGTGTTTGCTTTATGATTATTTGTTAAATCAAATCAGCACATTATTTGCTTTTCTTTAGTTATATTTCACAGTTTAAAAATTCTAATATTTGTTTTCTATTTGGGGGAAGTCCCACCCAATGTCTTCAATCTTCAGGTGGAAATTTGCCACTTGGCTACCTCTAAATGCACAGTCCAGAAGAGTAAAAACAGCAACAATGACAAGATTCTGTTTAAGAAAAAAGAAGAAGATAGATATTTGGTAAGGAATTAGCAGTATCTGCTCCCCTCATTCTAGTCGTTGTTTGACATGCTTGTGCAATTATACTTTTTCTTTTTTCATATACTTTTAAGGTATATATTTTTTCATACAACAATATGTATAAATGAGGTCTGCTCTAAAACTTGAAGAATAAATTTTCTACGTTGAACTTAGTGTGAATGAGTATGTCAGCGGTTACCTTGATTTACTTCTGAAAAACTTTCAAGCGGAAGTGTGCATCCTCAAGAACTAATCCCTCTGTGGGACAGATTATAGCCTATCCCTCTTCTGTGGAGTTGGCCTCTCACTCAACTTGGCATAGTGATCTAGAGAGGCCAGGCCCAGAACTATTTCCTGGTTCTGCTGAAGAGATAAGGATATAAACGAGATTATACTTTTCAGAATTTATCATTGCATTTTTACCTCAGGGTCACTTTTTTTTCCCTAAATTTCAGAGGATTTTGGTAATCCAAAATCTTCTGTGTGATGCCTGAGCCAACCCCTACTCATAATTCTTTTTCCCCTAGTAACTTAGGGAGCCTCTATGGAAGTGGGGAGAGACAGAAGTGGAAGGGCTGCTTCGAAAACTTTTGCTTTCTTGACACAAAAGGATCTTTTCTGCTTGTACAGAATGTTGTGGAGATGTTGGCAGGTGTGATGCAGCAAGCATGGAGACTAAAGCAAATCATGGATTGTGGAGCAGAACTTGGACCAAATCCAAATCCCAATAAGCATTGCTGAACACTTGCATCAGCTCAGGATTGCCTATCTATAGACTCCCACATCACACACCACTAGATGCAGAGGCTACATCCTAAGAAGTATTCCAGAAATGTTAGAACGTAAAAATTATTTCTCACTCTGTCTACCTGTTGAAAAATAGAGGCCATTGTTGTAGGGCCCCATCCAGGGGCCTATGTCATATAAATTACTGAACAACAGTTTATTGATCCATTCTCATGCTGCTATAAAGAACTACTCAAGACTGGGTAATTTATAAAGAGAAGAGGTTTAATTGACTCACAGTTTCACAGGCTGTGCAGAAGGCACGGCTGGGGAGGCCTCTAGAAACTTACAATCATAGTTGAAAGCGAAGGGGAAGCAGTCACGTCTTCATATGGCAGCAGGAGACAGAGAGAGTGAAGGGGGAAGTACTACACACTTTTAAACAACTAGATCACATGAGAACTCTATCACAAGAACAGCAAGGGGGAGGTCCACCCCCATGGTCCAATCACCTCCCACCAGGGTCCTCCTCCAACACATGGGGATTACAATTCAACATGAGAATTGGGTTGGGACACAGAGCCAAACCATATCAGACAGTCATTTGAAATTTGACTTAAAATCAGTAAACTACCTAGATAAGAGATTATAAATAACTTCAAAAACAATTTGGTAATAAACTCCTGATAAGTCATATATTTTTTAAAAATCCAGCTAAACTAAAACTAAACAAAAATGCTAATAATAGAGAGGCTTTCAAGTTCAGAAGAGGTAACACTAGTTTTATTCCTCATCTTTGTTCTCTCTCTCTCTCTTTTTTTTTTTTTTTTTTTTTTTTAGACAGAGTCTTGCTCTGTCACCCAGGCTGGAGTGGCATGATCTGGGCTCACTACAGCCTCCGCCTCCTGGGTTCAAGCAATTTGCCTGCCTCGGCCTCCCAAGTAGCTGAGATTACAGGTGCTGTGCACCATCACACCTGACTAATTTTTGTATTTTTAGTAGAGAGAGTATTTCACCATGTTGGCCAGGCTGGTCTTGAACTCCTGATCTCAGATGATCCACCCACCTCAGCCTCCCAAAGTGCTGAGATTAAAGGTGGGAGCCACCGTGCCTGGACTCCTCATCTCTTTTCTTACCTTAAAGAAGTTAACTAACATTTTAGTCTCAATTACTTAATCTGTTAATTAGTTAGTAATACCTTTCTTACAATATTATTGCTATACATGGAAAACAGCAATTACATTTCTAGTACATAGTACTTTTTCAATAAATAGTGGCTATCATTAAAGCTCACAAAATCAAGTCATTCCCTAAGGTCACTAGCTATGTCAATTGATTATTCTTGGGCCAATTGATTCTTCTTTTATATAATAAGTGGTTTAGGCAAAATGACTCTAATATTTTATAACTATGTAAGACAAAAATTGTCCCTATAAACCAGCATCTCATATAAGTGGAGTTGCAGAGAAAGAAAATGATCCTTGAGTTCTAGTCCTAATTCTACCGCTGGCTACCAGGTCAACAGAGAAACCACAGATCCCTTCTGTGTAGAATTACAGGGTTGAGTGAATATGAGCTCTGATAGTGTCTGATGCTGTTGATATCAGACAGAAATATCTAATACTTTTGGTCACGGTGGGCAGAAAACATGTGAAAGCAGAAGTGAGTTCAAAGCTGGAAGAGTTCACCATATTTCAGGATCAACTGCTGAGACTTGGATGTCTGGTACCATTTTGATCAAAAGCTCAAACCTGTGCCCCTTGACTCTGGTGTCCAGTGCTGGGAAGTCTATTTGAGACAAAGTTGCTTCCCTTGCTCTAGGATAAAAGGGAAGTTATAGGCTCATATTAATTAAATGTCTATAAAGTGTGGATGAGTGAGGCACATATACAATGAAAGTGAAAAGGGATGTAACCAGCCTAAGGAAGGAGTTCTAAACTCCATCAGCACACACTAGGCCTATACAAAGAGGTAACACAATAATTATAGAAAAGGGATTATAAGCACGAGGACCTGAAAATCCCCCTTTTTTTTTTTTTTTTTTTAATGGAGATGGAGTCTCTCTCTGTCACCCAGGCTGGAGTGCAGTGGCGTGATCTCGGCTCACTGCAACCTCCGCCTCCTGGATTCAAGCAGTTCTCCTACCTCAGCCTCCCAAGCAGCTAGGATTACAGGTGCCACGCCCAGCTACTTTTTTAAAAATTAATTTATTTTTTATTATTATTATACTTTAAGTTCTAGGGTACATGTGCATAACGTGCAGGTTTGTTACATATGTATACTTGTGCCATGTTGCTGTGCTGCACCCATCAACTCGTCAGCACCCATCAACTCATCATTTACATCAGGTATAACTCCCAATGCAAGCCCTCCCCCCTCCCCCCTCCCCATGATAGGCCCCGGTGTGTGATGTTCCCCTTCCCGAGTCCAAGTGATCTCATTGTTCAGTTCCCACCTATGAGTGAGAACATGCGGTGTTTGGTTTTCTGTTCTTGTGATAGTTTGCTAAGAATGATGGTTTCCAGCTGCATCCATGTCCCTACAAAGGACACAAACTCATCCTTTTTGATGGCTGCATAGTATTCCATGGTGTATATGTGCCACATTTTCTTAATCCAGTCTGTCACTGATGGACATTTGGGTTGATTCCAAGTCTTTGCTATTGTGAATAGTGCCGCAATAAACATACGTGTGCATGTGTCTTTATAGCAGCATGATTTATAATCCTTTGGGTATATACCCAGTAATGGGATGGCTGGGTCATATGGTACATCTAGTTCTAGATCCTTGAGGAATCGCCATACTGTTTTCCATAATGGTTGAACTAGTTTACAATCTCACCAACAGTGTAAAAGTGTTCCTATTTCTCCACATCCTCTCCAGCACCTGTTGTTTCCTGACTTTTTAATGATCGCCATTCTAACTGGTGTGAGATGGTATCTCATTGTGGTTTTGATTTGCATTTCTCTGATGGCCAGTGATGATGAGCATTTTTTCCTTTGTCTGTTGGCTGTATGAATGTCTTCTTTTGAGAAATGTCTGTTCATATCCTTTGCCCACTTTTTTTTTTTTTTTTTTGTATTTAGTAGAGACGAGGTTTCACCATGTTGCCCAGGCTGGTCTCGAACTCTTGAGCTCAGGCAATCTGCCCGCCTCGGCCTCTCAAAGTGCTGGGAAAATCCCCTTTGAATGTAAGGGACAGGTTACCTAAGAGAAAGGCACAGCATTGCAAACATAAAATTAAGTAAGTAGCTAATTTCAGAGGAAAAGACTGAGTTTTAGAAAGCCCCTGTTCACTAGCAATAAAAAAATGTGACCATACAAAACAGCCTGTAGCATCATTTCCAGCTTAGGCCAGTTAGTAGGGAGGAAATCATGGTGTGTTGTGTGTGTGGTCTGGGCCTCAAGCCATTGGAAAATGCTTAGAAGAATTTGATCTACTATGTTTGTAAGTCTGATTTACTTGATTTACAATTTCAGTACTTAGCAAGATGTTGTTAGATCTGTATTTGAGTGTTTAAAATAAAATCTGTACGTATCTTAGTCAATTAAACATTTGAGATAATACAGATGTTTTAAAGTTGTCATTGTAGTTTAACATATCCAAGGCAATTTTATTAAATACATAAAATGGTTTTGTTTGAAAAAGAATTTGATCTCAAATATCAAATTCAGAAAAGCATTTTTTCAAAATTACTGAACGTAAAAATAAAATAAGATTTATAATTCAAACTTAAAAGTCTTGAAAATTTTTAATTTAAAAATTATACATTTAATCAAAGGAATATTGATTAAAATCCAAGTTTTGGATGGAATTCCTGTTCCTGAACAAAATCCCCACTGGTATTATTCCTTTCAGTATTTGTCTTCCTCTAGTCTGGCTACCCCGGGCAAAGTGCAGCATAAGCTAGAAGAATCCCATCATAAGTAGGTAGGCACAAATCTAATAAATGTTTCTGCCCATGCCTGCATCTGTAATGCCACCTAGTGTTAGAGAGGGATGATAACATTTTTAGAAGTCAAGCGTGGAGCATGAAATCTGTTTCAATTATCAATTTTTTCTTAAATTCTTAATGCGTGAAACTTTCCAAAATCATGGTGTCTAAAGCCCTTTTTTCCCCTTCTGTCTCATGGCATTTTGTGTTTTCTTGTTTATATTCCCATAGCACATTCTATTCATATCATTGAGTGTATTTCTTCGCTTTGTGTTTAGTGAAACCTCTGCCTCCATGCAGCTTGTGCACTAGTAAGATTTTCACTTCTGTCATACTATTTATCACAGTTGTTTCATATTATCATCATTTATATATGTCCACCTCTTTTATTGCCTGGGAGCCGTTTTCTCAATAGCGCCTCATTACTAAAGAGGGCCTTGCATTGTGTTCAATGAATACTTATGGAATTAAATAGATGTCCAAAAAAGAATATTGAGCATGATGTACAAATAAATTGATTTTATAGATTTAATGTTCCTTTCATCTTTGTGTATTTGGTCAACAACTATTTTCTTCATCTTTTTATGCTGGAAGTCACACTGTTGTATACTTTCTAGCTAGAATAAGATATAAGATAATGGAATTTCTCTTATTTTGCATGAGAATGATTAGACGCTTGTAAAAGAAAATGGTAAAGTCTATGATTTTTACAAAATAACATCATTTAGTCATCTTTTCTACTGTATTCTATTTCCTAATTTATCAAATGTTATGTATCATGTGAGAAAAATTATTCAAGTACTACATATACAAACATCGTCTTCCACAAACATGTCATACTGTTAAATAAACATATCATTAAAGAATCACAATGTTCAACTCATTAAAAGAAATTCTAATTTTTTAAAAAGATAATTGATACTGGATGAGTTGAGGTAGAAATAATAGGTAATAATAATAGTAGTAGAATAATAGAAATAATAATGAATAAAAAATAATAGAGATATTTTATTTGATCCCAGGATACCTGATATCAAATGTACATTTTAGGGAATCTTATATAATAGTCTTTTAAAAATGTAAACAATATTAACTAGATTCACAATAAAGAAGCTGGTCTCCATAATTTTCATGTATTTGAAGTTCATGCAAATACAGAATGTAAAAACACCTATGATGTTTTGTTTCCTCAATCTAATCCCTAGAAAGTGTGAATATGCAATATAACATAGCAAAGTCAGTCTAAGGTTGCTGATAAAATGATAGTTCCTAATCAGCTGACCTTACAGTAGAAAGTTTAGCCGGGCTTATCCAGGTGGGGCCAATGTAATCATGAGGATCCTTAAAAGTGGAAGAGAGAATCAGGAGAGAGCACCAGAGGTGGTAGCATGAGAAGAAACTCAGCCTGACTTTGCTGGTTTTGCAGATGGAGGAAGAGGGCCAAGAGTGAAGAGGGCAGCCTCTAAAAACTGGAAAAGGCCAGAAAGCAGATTCTTCCTAAGAACTCTCAGAAAGAAACACTGCCCTGAGGGCACCTTGATTTTAGCCCAATATGTTAGTCCATTATTGCACTGCTATAAAGAAATGCCTGAGACTGGGTAATTTATGAAAACAAGAGGTTTAAGTGGCTCATGTTTCTGCAGGCTGTACAGGAAGCATAACAGCATCTGCTCCACTTCTGGGCAGGTCTCAGGAAACTAACAATGATGGTGGAAGGCGAAGGGTAAGCAGGCATGTCTCACATGGCTAGAGCAGGAAGAAGAGAGTTGCAGGGAGGTTCATGGAGGGGATGGTACTAACCCATTCATGAGAAACTGCCCCCATGATCCAATCATCTCCCACCAGGCTCCACCTCCAACACTGGGGATTGCAGTCTAACATGAGATATTGATGAGGACACAGATCCAAACCATATCACCCAGTGAGACCCGTGCCAAACTCCTAATCTAGAGAATTGCAAGTTAATAAATCTGTGTTGTTTCTTTGCTGCTAGATGTGTGGTATTGTGTTGTGGCAGTGATAGGAAATTAATTCATTCCTACATTCTTCTACTAAAGAATGATAGAGTCCGGGCGCGGTGGCTCAAGCCTGTAATCCCAGCACTTTGGGAGGCCCAGGCGGGCGGATCACAAGGTCAGGAGATCGAGACCACGGTGAAACCCCGTCTCTACTAAAAATACAAAAAAAAATTAGCCGGGCGCGGTTGTGGGCGCCTGTAGTCCCAGCTACTCGGGAGGCTGAGGCAGGAGAATGGCGTGAACCCGGGAGGCGGAGCTTGCAGTGAGCCGAGATCGCGCCACTGCACTCCAGCCTGGGCGACAGAGCGAGATTCCGTCTCAAAAAAAAAAAAAAAAAAAAAAAAAAAGAATGATAGAAACTGTTAAAATTGCATTCCATTAGCTGTCAACATTGTCTATATTAAGTATTTAAATCAGACTGCAAAAGTCAGGCAAGGAATAAACAATCCAGCCTTTTGATAGCAATACCAGAAGGAGTTCATTAATTTGGGATTTCCTAACACCCAGTTAGTAATATATTGAGAAAGACCAAAGATCAAACCCCTATTATGGAATAAGAGTTATAGTCATTTATTTATTATATATATACAAATTGTTCATACACAATATGTATATGTGAGCAATTTATTTCATAATCTCACTCCATATATATATGTGTGTGCACATATACATATACACATATATGCATTTTTTTCACATGTATATTTTATACAGATGCATGTGTACATATGTGTGTGCATACACACACACATATATATAAAATCAGGAACGTGTAAAAATATAATATAGCGACAAAACATCTCAGTTAGTTACTGGCCAATCTGCATTTGACTCTTTTCCTGTGCTTTAAAAGTGATATTGAATTTTCTCTGGATTTTCTATGCTGTTCTGATCCAGTTCGTGTTGCAACCCCATTTTCTTGTACCAAAACCCTTATCACAATTTGTAAAAGAGTCTCAGTACGTAAAATTTTAATTGCTTCTAGACTTTGTCATAAATACTTTTATAAGGTTTTGTCTTCTCCAACAGACATGAAAAATGCCAAGTTCTTACTTTGCCCATTATCCCAGAGTGACTTTGCTTTTAGCTTTCTCAGTGCTTCAGCTCTGCACTGAGTTCTGGTCTCTCTCCTAAGTCCTGTGTCTGCGTGTACTCACAACATGGGTAGAGCCAAGTTAAATCCTCCAATATGATATCGGGTCAGGAGCATAGCTTGAGACCTGTTTTCCTCATGGCTCTGCTACTTACTACCTATGTGACTTGGAACAAATTTTGTTGTCTTCCTTATTACTCCATTTTCTCATCTATAGAATGGAAGATGTTAATACACACCTAACAGAGTGGTTGTCAGGATGAGATGAGTATATATAACACTCATCCACACAAACATCTACCATATAAAATACCATTCCATGGTAGTGAACGCTACCATGAAAGTTGTGCTAACCAGAGCTAGTATTATCAAGAAGTATAAGGGGACTTAGCTTCTACATGTATGAATATGAGTACTGGTATGATATTGTCAAGACTCTCTTCCTCTCTTAGATCTGCTTTTTATTTGCACTTATCTCATTTTCAGGGTATCTCTTTGCGGTAGCAAGATAATTGGCAATAGCTTCATCTTCTGAGCAATGACAGCAGGATAAAAAAAAAACAACAGCAACAGAGTATATCTTTACAAGGTGCTTCAATAAAAATCCCAGAAATAGTTTTGATTGGCCCCAATGGAATCACGTGACCAGTCCCTAAACCAATCACCATGTCCAGAGGAATACAAGACTCTTACTGGACAGCCTGGAAACAGAAGCAAAATAAAATCCGGGGAAACAGAAGTGAAAAAGCTGGCACAAATAACAAGCAAAAGCTTCCAGAAACATCACCCCATTCAGCTGCATAGATCCTACACAAACGAGTCTGGTGAGGGGCCAGAAATCCAGTCAATTCCCTCTTGTCGCACCTGACTGGGAGCCGAAGACCATCAGGTGTCCTTTGTGCTAAATGTGGCCCGGATCACATTCCCTTCTCCACTGCATGTCCCCAGGCCATGAGTAGGGCCAAGCTGAGAGAAGGAGAAACGCTTTGAACTGAAGGGGAGATTAAAGTCTTATTTTGATTTGACGAGGTGTATATATATATATATTTTTTTTTTTTTTTTTTTTTTTGAGACGGAGTCTCGCTCTGTTGCCCAGGCTGGAGTGCGGTGGCCCCATCTCGGCTCACTGCAAGCTCCGCCTCCCGGTTCACGCCATTCTCCTGCCTCAGCCTCCTGAGTAGCTGGGACTACAGGCGCCCGCCACCACGCCCGGCTAATTTTTTGTATTTTTAGTAGAGACGGGGTTTCACCGTGTTAGCCAGGATGGTCTTGATCTCTTGACCTCGTGATCCACCTGCCTCGACCTCCCAAAGTGCTGGGATTACAGGCGTGAGCCACCACGCCAGACCGTAATATTCTTATAATACCTAAAAGGGACCCAAGATACATTAAGGGATGAAGAGAGATAAGACAGAGCAAACCCGAAGGTAGTAGTTGGAACAAACGTGTAAAACTGTGTCCTGGTCGTGCCTGTTAAGTCAGCTCATTCACTAAAGCTGCTTGCTTGTGGGCATTATGGTCTCTTTACACCACTGCTGAATTTTAAAAATTTGTATCAAGAATATATTTATTCTAGGCACGCACCAGGAAAAAAAATGTTTCATTTCTCTGCAAAACTGAAGAAGGAGGCCAAGGAAGGAAGCCAATATTTATTGATGTGAACTATGAACTCAGCCCTGTATCTTCTTGATCCCCTGGAATGCTCCCGAAGATCCTGAGACACATTATTATTTCACAGTTGGGGAAACAGAGGCTCAGAGATGATAAGTGATTTAACCCAATTCAAAGCAATGGTATACGGTGTTGGGAGGGTCAAATTTAGTCCATTTTGATGAAACGGTATTGAATTTCTCATCTCCTATTGTGTGAAAGTGAAAGCAGTTGTAGGATGGGCCCCATCTAAATCTCCACAGTCATTGAGCACTTCCTTGGGAACCCACACATTGGTCCCTCAAACCTTAACCTGTCTGGAGTCACCACACAGCCTTGACCTAGGTTAAAGTGAACTGAAGCTGATAAGGGTGTTGCGTAGTCCAGTTTCTAATCCAAACAGCTGAAGAACCGGGTGCGCGTCATAAATCACTGAACTTCACAACAGTGAACTTTTAATGTGGAGGCAGATAATTTTTTTCATATTTGTGCAAAAAAAAATTAAGTTAAATTTTTGCATTCAAATTCCATTCTTGCTCCTGGGGAAGGTGTGCATTCACTGGCGGATACATTCTCCTTTTCTCTTTGCGGGAACTGCAAAACCTGCAAAGCCAAAAAATTTACTATCTAGCTCTTTTCTTTAAAAAAAAAAAAAAATGAAAGAAAGAAATGCCAATCCCTGTCCTAGAGTATCGGTTGTTAAAGTTGATTGCATATTACAATCACCTGAGGAGTTTTTAAAATTCCAGATGCCCATGCCACATGCCAGACCAATTAATTCAGGACTTCACGGGGGTGGAACTGGCGTTATTTTACAAAGATCTCTACTAAGTTGAGAACTCCAGAGCAATGGTTTTCAAATATTGGTGAGCACAGGAATCATCTGGCCTGACTGTCAAAAATGCAGTCCAGGGCCACATTTCCAGATTGTCTGATTTGATAGGACCAGCAGGGTTCCAGGAACCTACATCAGCATACCAGGGCTTCAGACATAGGAGCCTCAGGACTTTATTTCAGAATTGACCAAGGCACACGCCTTTTAATTTCATAAAACTTGCTTTATTAAAAGTTTCACATCATCTCAAGTATTTACAGAACCACGATTTACAAGAATGAGTCATTATTACAAAGTACAACCCGTACCAGCAGTCCTACTCCTTTCCATTAAAAGTGATCCTGCACACAGAAAAAATGTCACCCACATCCTATTTTACTTAACCTCTGAGTGTCATTACTGCTGTAAATATCAGGCAAAAAAGACGAGTTTCTCCGGAACAATTCATAGTCTCTATGATTGCCCTTAGGAGTTTGCTCTTTATTAGCATAGAAAGAAGGAATGAATAACTTAATAATTTGAAACATCTAGAAAGATTTGTATTCCTCTGACTGTGCTTAAGGTTGCTTTAAAAATTAGCAGGACAAAAAGATCATTTTTATTTAATCGTAATATTTAAAAATTAATAATAACTTACCTTTTAGGGCAGCAGTGTCAGTGACCAAAATTTCTAATCAAATTATGATAAATGTGGACCAAACCCATTGTTTTTACAGGGTCACTGTACTATCTGCCTAATGGCAGGGACCTTAAATCAGTAGTTCCCACACGACTTCACTTTCTACATTTGCAGGACCTGGGTGTGGCAGTGGCTTTTCAGATTCCTCCTCCTTCTTTGGGCATTACTAGGATAAATGTAATTAAAGTAGTCAGTGAGATCCTCATTAAGCCTGCCTTTCACATCTACTGAGATCCTAGTGGAGTTTCACATAGGTCTTTCACAGTCTCATGGAAGAATCACCATCTGATCACTTATTTTCCTTTTTTTTTTTTTTTTTTTTTGACAGAGTCTCACTCTGTCACCCATGCTGGAGTGCAGTAGCACAATCTCAGCTCACTGCAACCTCCCTCTCCTGGGTTCAAGCGATTCTCCTACCTCAGCCTTCCGAGTCGTTGGGACCTACACCCGGCCAATTTTTGTATTTTTAGTAGAGACAGGGTTTCACCAGGTTGACCAGGCTGGTCTTGAACTCCTGACCTCAAGTGATCCACCTGCCACAGCCTCCCAAAGTGCTAGGATTACACTCCTGGCCTATTTTCATTTCATTTATCCTTATGTCTCCTAAAGGCTTGTTGGAATCCTGATCGATATCTGTGCAGTCAGGCAACGGGAGAAAAGTGAAGGAAAGCACACGTGAGATATTGATTGATTGCTTTAGGTTCTAAAATTCAAAGAAATAAAAATATCCAATACGGTTCTAAAGAAAACCTAGCACGTCCCTTCTAGTAGCATAGTCATTTGGCTGCATGGATTAACAATCCAACCTTCCACAAGATGAAATAACTTTTGGAAAAAATGAGTTTTTTTTTCTAGAAGAGGAGATGCTAAGCACCAAAGAGATGAGCGGGAAGGAAGGTCAGTTTTTCCCCAGTGCAGTGAAGAGGACTGATTCTAAAGCAAGGAACTCCTGGCAACTTGCAGTTCCTCACTCAGTGTCCGAATTTTAAAAACCAACAAATGTTATATTTCAATTGGTCACAAGATGGCAGGATTTCAGCACATTCACACAGATAATGGCCTCCTCCCCATCAGGGTTAATGGTTGGTAGTGATTTAAGCGTTGACACTCTCTTCTCAAGAGACTTTATACTCTCATAAATGAAATACGAATTGGTTCAAGGACTTACGTTTTATAGTTTTAAAATACCGAGAGTCAGCGATTCACATAATGTAATTGGCATCCACACATGTTAAAGCTATGGAAAAGGTTCTAGTTTTGTTAATGGGCCTCTCATCTATCTCACTGGATGAGGCCTGGGAACCACCTGGACTTTATTTTGCTTTGCTAAGCCTTTCTCAGAAGGAACAAGTCTTGCCGCTACTGTGGACGCACAGCTTCTGGGAGTTCCATAGGACCACGTGCGGAGAAAGGAAGGGACGCAAACTTTGACGGTAGAAATAAAGGAAAAGGGGCTGGGTGCGGCGGCTCACGCCTGTAATCCCAGCACTTTGGGAGGCCGAGGCGGACGGATCACGAGGTCAGAAGATGGAGACCACGGTGAAACCCCGTCTCTACTAAAAATACAAAAATTTAGCCGGGTGAGGTGGCGGGCGCCTGTAGTCCCAGCTACTCAGGAGGCTGAGGCAGGAGAATGACGTAAACCGGGGAGGCGGAGCTTGCAGTGGGCCGAGATTGCGCCACTGCACTCCAGCCTGGGCAACAGAGGGAGACTCCGTCTAAAAAAAAAAAAAGAAAGAAAGAAAGGAAAAGGTTGTCGGGGAAAAGAGAATGTTTTCGCTTTGAGTTAAAGAAAGACGGACAAAGAAGTGTCCAGTAGGGTACAGTCTCTCAGAAAACCGTAGACTGTGATACAGCTCTAGCATGTTCATTCATTCGTTCATTCATCTGTCCATCCGATATTTATTGAGCAATTGTGTCTCACTAGGCAGTATGCTGGTCTCAAGGAATGGGAAAAAAGGGGAAAAAATATTCTACCCTCAAAGAGCCAGTCCATTAGAACATTTCTTGAAATGACCGAGAAAAAGAAAAATTCCATATGGTAACTAGACTAAAACAAAACTACAGAACAATCGGAAAAGGAATTGGTGGAATTACAAGCCATGTGAAGAATGAAGTGGGCACCCTGCAGGGATTATCAATAAGAAGTAATAGGGGGCCATGAGATCAGATAAAAAGTCAGAAATGGGGTGCTCTTCGGGAGTTGGGGGTTGAACATTTATTTGTAGGAAGGTTGGGACCCTATGTGGTGGAGGAACTTGGGACTGGAATTAGAAACAACAATAAAAAATAGTTGAGTTTCATCAGAGATTTCAGAACTGGCTCGTTGTACGACCTTGAGCGAGTAGCTAAATCTTTCTAAGCTTCGATTCCTTCATCTGTAAAACGGATCCTGCAATAACTAACTCGGGGAGCTAATAAGGATGATAAAGGTGAAAACATAAGGGAGTGTGCCTGGAATAGAATTGTTCATTACATAATGTCAGTTGTTTTTCTTCCGTGTCAGACCATTTGAGAAAAGTTAGCAGAAAATATAGGGAGAGCAGGGCCCTCCAGGCTGCATAGCTAAACAGACGCACTTTCATCCCAGAAGCCCAGATCCTCCTCGGCACTCATACTTGCAGTAAAGGCAACCGTGATGGATTCCTGGGCTCAGAAATCACGAGCTAGCTAGACAGAGGCCCCATACTGCATTCCACTAAGGGACATGGAAACACACTGTTTGCCTTTTTACACAAACATGGATACATGCTCCTCATATAAAGAGAAAGAGAGAGAGACAGAGAGTTTAAACTATGAACCCTCTTTACACAGTACAATCATATGCTCCTGTTCATGTAACCACACAACAGTCTGGGATGTGGTCTCCTAGCTTTTGACTGATGCTTGTGTGTGTATGTGTGTGTGTGTGTGTGTGTGTCTGTCTGTCTGTGTCTGTGTATGTGTGTGTGTGCATGTGTGTGTATGTGTATGTCCTCATATATGCATGTCCGTGTACCTGTACCTGTAACTCAGATGCTGGCCATCTCCAGATGAACCCATCTCTTCCCCTCTCCAATCTGGAAGCTGGTGGTAGCATTTTTCTACACTCTACACAAAGGAAATTCACTCCACAGAGCATTAGGGAGTGATGTAGAATTTGCTGAAGTCTTCTTCACCCTAGAGCAAGTCTTTTCTAAGTCTTCCTTCACCACCACCACCAACTGGGAATTCACTTCTCTTTGACTTTCCCTAACACTGCACCGAGCCTTGAACCTGCCCACTGCCCTTCTTTACCATACTGAGCCTCTGCCTCCTTCCCCGTGAACTTCGGTCCTCAGGCTGAGGCACTTTTCTGATGTACAAGGGTCTTTTCAAAGCTTCTTTTCAACAAAGATAAACCCTTCCTCAAAATAATTTCTGTGCCAGTTATCATAAAGATTAATAATTTTCTCCATGTTATAATGTCTATATGACTATAACTACATACATTATTACATATACGAATGTTTTTAACATGAAATGGAATCATACGATCATATCATGCACATTGTTTTCTGATTTTCAGTTGCTTCTCAATTATATATTTTGTGTATCTTTCCAAGTCATTAGAAATAAGTCAAACTCATTTTTTTAAATTACTGA
Organism: Macaca nemestrina; assembly: GCF_043159975.1. Lineage (NCBI taxonomy): Eukaryota > Metazoa > Chordata > Mammalia > Primates > Cercopithecidae > Macaca > Macaca nemestrina. The sequence continues at coordinate 126,696,104 of NC_092134.1, read as the reverse complement.
ATAAAATTAGTACTTTAATGTGAGACATGGTCAATTTCTTTGTGCTGTAATTTTGTTATTGACAAGATGGAACATAATAACACAGAGTTATAATGAGAATTCCTCAGCTACAATATTAGAGACCTTCAGTTGCTTAGAACAAGTGAGCTACATAAATAATAAAAATTACGTTAGCTATATAAACAATGCTAATCAAAGTTGCTAACACTTCATCAGCGTTTTTCTATGTGCCAGGACCTATTCATAGTCATTTATATGCACTAACTCATTTAATCCTCATAGCGACCCTATGAAGGAGATACTACTATTATTCCCATTTTATAGATGATCTTTCTGAGTCATGGGAAAGTCAGTACATTGCACAAGGCAACGCAGCCAATAAGTGACATTGCCAAAATGCAGTGAGTCTGGCTCTAGAGTCTGTGTTGTTAATCACTAAACCATCTATCATCATCTCCAACAGGAAATACTTTGTACAAGCTTGCTTGCCAGGGACCCGAACTGGCTGTCATTGATCACCTTTAATAAACGTGCTCACTGCAAGTGGCGCTCCAGCTGATCCTGGCGTGGGGCTCTCTGTACTGCTCCAAATCAGGCAGCCAGGCCAAAAGAAGATATGTAGCATCCATGGGGAACAAAGCGAGGCAAGGTCTGCTGAGCAAGGCATGGTTTGGAGGGAAAATTGGGGTTGCGGGGAGAAGCTACAAGGAGTCAGAATAAAATAATGAAGAGGAATACTGCCAGGCACCTGGCCCAGCTGAGGAAGCCTCTGAGGTGTGCATGCCAAACCTCAGCAGCTCCAAGCCCAGCTCCCAGAATAGCTGGAAGGAGGCACACTGCCAGCGAGCCACTTATTACAGACAGAGCTGGGAGCACTTAATCAGATGCATCCGGTTTGTGTTCACAAGATATTAGGCGGAAATATGTGGTCAACTGCAATGAATTGGCATGCCCTGTAGTGGGCCAGCCGTTGCCGGAAGCCATGTCTCCGGCAAATTGAAACCTAATCTTTCTCTCCTCTAAGTGCCTGCCATAACTAACTGATTATGTACATTTTATCTCTGTATGATATACTATCTAAGGAAGAGGAAATATTTCTTTTTTTGTGTGATGGCCCAATGGAAATTGAGAATGCATAAAGCTAGTAGGACCAAATCCATGGAATACCCAAAGCAGGTACCCATCAGATAAGGCCAGTCTCCTACCTCCAGCAGGTTACTACACAGCGAATGTCATCTGATGCATCAGGCCCAGGGAGGCTGGCATAGAAAGCATGAAAACATTATGGAGAGGGTTAAAATGACCCTAAGGATTGCTGAGCTTCCTTTTCTGCCAGGAATTCCCACAAATGACATATCATTGTTGCTAGTTGGCTCCAAAGTCTTCCTGAATTAAGAGCTACCAGTTGGCGATCTCAGTGTACTTGGGGTGTTTAATATTCTTTTGAGTATTTTTTTTCCTCCTAAAATTGCATTGCAGACACTCCTGGTGTCCTGTCCAGATTCCCTTACCAGGCAAGTGCAGTCATCATCCAGTTGCTGTGACTGTTCCAGAGGATTGCCACCTCACCAGGACATGACTGGAAAATTGTACTAATCCTACAAGTGTCCTATGGCCTGTGGCAGACTGAAGTGAGGTTATGACAGTTCAGCCACCTTACCCACAGGCAATGCGAACTTTTTGTTTCATTTAAACATTAAAATTACTTGGGGGATCAGTCTGAAGCTAATATTCTCCTAAAACCTTGACTTGCCTCGTTTCTTATCGTGCTCTATCTCATTTCCCTTCCTCCGCTATAGGTTTGTCCTGAAAGTGTCCCCTCAGTAATTCACCTGGACAAAAATCCCTGCCTCAGGCTCTGCTTCTCAGAACTCTGGCCTAAAACAGTATGTAAAATATTTGTCAGCAAAAACCTTATAGTAAACACATGCCACCAGAGAAATACAATGCAGTTTCCCCAATCTCAGCTGTTCATACACTACCTACATTATTTTCCCATAATTGCATATTGCTTATACAGCTATTTACCTAGCAGTTATTTGTAAGTAGTTTTCAAACTAACTTCTTTTTCAAAAAACTAACCTTACCCTAGAAAAATCATAATTCTGCAACCATGATTTTGAGGCATTAATGAGATGTATCAATTACATAGTGAAATAATGTGTGTGTATATATGTATATTTATATATGGGCATTAATCTATGTATAACTTAAAAATTATTCTATCTTTCACCATGAATTGTATGTACATGAACCATGTCTTTTAAAACATCATAAAATGAAAAGTATGGTTTGTAAAAATCTGTTTTTCTACTTTATAGTGCTACTGCAGAGCTATCTCATATTGAAGATAGAATAAATTCTTGCTGATGTTTCTAAATTCAATAAATACTTTTTAATTTTCTCTTAGCCCCTGATCTTGCCAATAGTTCTAAGGGGATGCACAAAACATGAAGTAAAAAGAGGAAAGAAGTATCAATTTTTTAAAATAAAGAAATAATTTTAAAATCCTTAGCATTCTATCTTCAGTGCTTAGATTTTTCTGGGATCATCTGCTAATCTGCTCCTGTCACACAGGAACATGTTACTCAATGATTGAATTGACAGTGACTTGCAAGGAAAGAGAAACTTCCAGAAACTTGAAATTCCTGTTGCAAGGATGATTATCTGATATCATGAAAGTCAGATACTCCTCTCAGAAAAGGGAGAGCCATTGATGGCCATTACGGCAGGTTTTGGACCATACGGGAATGCTTTACATTGCACCTTTTCCTCCAAGTTGCAGCAATGCATTAAACCGCATGACCCTCATCCAGAGTATTTCAGTGTGGAAGGTAAAAGGTCAACTGTCAACAAAATACTTTAGGGTCAGGATTTTGATTCTCATCTCCAGCATAATGTCTTTTCTGATCCATTCATCCTTCATACATTCTTTCAGGAACAATCTAGTATTGAGGAAGTAGAAGCCTGAAGACCACTGTGTCTTGAAATGCATGCTTTGCACAGTTGCAAAGATTGCCAAAATCATACATTTCAAACCTGACAGGACAAGTTTAAAATTAGACGCTAAGGAAGCATAGCACCTGTAAATCAGGGAAATGAGTGCAAGCTTGGTATTAAAAAAAACCTACTTAACTAAGTCATAAAATTCTTTCCAAAACTAAAACCTGTTCTTTAAAATGTAATTCTTCATGTTTTTATCCACCTGAGCATGCTTCATTGAATGACAAGATCTGCTGACAGCAGAACTTCAGCTCCATTAATATATCGATTAATATATCTGTGCATAGAATTTCCTGGTACTGGGTATAGGATTTCTCTGATGCAGGAAAGTACATCATCTTGGTCTTATTCTTTAACTGGCAAGGAGTTTTCTTTTACAAGAGATTTGTACAAGAGATATTCCAGTAGTAGTTATATGAGTTGAATTTTTTAAATACAATCCCTATATGTCCCTTCATTCTCAGAGGGTTTTCTTCTTAAAGGCTCCTTATTGTGACAGTAGCTGCTTGAGTGGTCTGTCTGCTTCCATTACTCAATAGTTATAGCCTCAGGAGTCCAATTCTGTCCTTTCTTGTAGCTCTCTAATGTAGCTGAGTATATAAACAAGAGACATTATACCTTAAAGCCAAGTCAATCCTCTCTCCGTGGTGGAATGTGGCCCGAAAGATAAGAACTTTTAATTATATATTTTAAATTAAAAAAAATAGGAAAGTAAGCTTTTCTAACACATCATATATGGATTTATACTGGTGTCCTAATATATTCACATGGAAAAGAAGCAAGTGTCACATATGGTCACTGAGGCATGCTGGGAGAAGGGCAGAAGTTCTAAGTATAGAGGTGGGGTCAGTCCTGGCTTCATGCCATAGACTTCATGCCATCTTGCAAAAAACATGGACTAAACATAATAGCAATAATCCACAGACAAAGAAAAATTGGCAGAAACTTCCACTTTTAGTTTGATCTTTTTACCAAGCACATCAAAATGTTGAAAACAATGAGGATGTAATTAGATAAGACAGGAAGTAAACCAAAATGATTTGAAATTATCCAAGCTGTTTGAATCTCATGCTAGGTGTGTTTGCTGCCTTGACATGGTTGCAAATGATAATACAGAGCCATCATGATTAGTGAGACATTTGGGATCTGAGCATCCAGAGAATGCAGACAAACCTTTACAATTTTTTCCAAATTTTTTCTTAATGCGGTTTCAAGCCGCATTAAGCCCAATTTGCTAACCTGTTCAGGGAGAACTAGTGATTGTCAGTAATGTGCTACCCAGAAGATATCTTTCTCAAAATAAATATATAATCTATTCCTTCAAGGTAAAGGTGAGTTTTTTTAACAAAGAGTGAGAACCTACCTGTTTTTAAAGGCACTTGTCATGCAAAATATATTTGAGAAGTGCTATCAGTTAGTGTTTGGAGCAGTATGTGATTTTGTTGCTGAAAATTACATCACTTATGAAAGCTCTCATATCTGCATGCTTAAAAATACAGCCACAAATGTATTATTTAACCTATATCAAAAATATCCCAAATAGTTTTGATGGATTTTGAATCGTATTTTTAAAAAGAGAAATGCAACATATTACTACTTATTTTCAAGAACAATAATCAACATTGGGGAAAACAGAAATACAATAACTGAATTTTAACAAAAACTTTTGTGTAATTGATGGGTGGAATATAAAAATCAGTATCATAATACAATAAGCATAGACAACTCTGTACTTCATTTATTTAGCTCTCTAATTATTTGAAGATTTTTTAAAAATATGATAGCCACTCCAATCAATTTCTAAAATGAACGGAAATGAGAAACTTCCACTTCTTCCAAAACTGGATTAATGGAAACCAGATTTACCATCCTACTTGAAATGGGGGGGAAAAAACTGGAAACAATAAATAAAACCAAGATTTTCATGACATCGGACATCGAGCAACAAAAAACAGTGACCCATGACAAATGGGAAACAAACAAATAAGCCTAAGTTGATTCCAGCTTACTGCCTTCAGAGGAATTCCAGGCAGCAGCTCAGGGAGGGGAAACACGGAGTCAAGTGAACTCCCCGAATTGAGGGAATAAGCTGAGAGTCCGTAAAATCCAAGGTGGCTAGACTTTGCAAAGCAGAGTAGCAGAAAAGATAAAGCTACAAAGTGAGAGAACCCCAAAGATCTGCAGAAGATACATCCTCAAGTGATAAGCAGAATGCTTATTAGTGCATGTACGTGAGGAAACTACCTAGTTCCAGGGAAGAACCACCTGAAAGGATGAGAGAGAACAACAGCCAGCACTCATACGGGACTGGGAACAGTGCTAGTTTCCACCAACCAGACTGGAAAACTTCATAAATACCAGTGCATTGGTTAGAGGACTCATAAGGAGTCTTGCCTCAGGAAGGTGAATAATTAGTGTGCTCAGGTTCCACCTGCCAAATCAAAAACTGTCTCAACACGATGAGTTGTTTTGCACTAACTTAACTATATCACAGCATTAAATTCAAGAATATATGTCAAAACGCAAATTATACAGTACCCAATAATGTAAAGTTTATAATTTCTGATGCCCATTCAAAAATTACCTAACACACAAAGAAGCAGGTTGCAATCCATGAAAAGGACAAAAATCAATTAATTGAAGCTGACCCAGAACTGTCAGAAGTTTTAGTTAGCAGACAACACCACCTAACATTTATTATAACTGTGTTCCATATGTTGAAAAGTTAAGTAGAAACATGACAGACACTTTTGTAAAAGACCAAAATAAAACCTTTGGAAATGGAAACAATAGTACCCATGGTGAAAAATAAACTAGATAGGAGAAACAACAGATTAGATATTGCTGAAAAAATATTATTGAATTTAAAGACATAGTAATGGAAACTTCCTGAAATGAAACAGAACAGAAACAGAAAAAAGCACCACTGATCTGTGGGACAATTTCCTAATATTCATGTAATTGGAGTCCTCAAAGGAGATGGGAGAGAGGAGAAGAAATATAAGATGAAATATGGACAAGTTTTTCTTCCACATCTGAAGAAATATATAATATAAATGCACAGATCCAATAATCTCAATAAATGCTAAGTATATGTTGAGAGATATGAAGAAAATCACACCAAAATACATCGTGTGCAAACTGCTCAAAACCAATGATACATAGAAAATTCTAAAAGCAGCCTGAGAAGTGAGACATGTTAGGTGCAAAAGAACAAAAATAAGCATAATGGTAGATTTCTCATTAGAAACAATTAAGCAAGCAATAAATGGAGTGAAACCTTTAAAGTACTGAAAGAAAAACACTGCCAGCCAGATTTTATACTCAGATAAAATATATTTGAAAATGAAGACAAAATAAAGACTTTTTAACACATAAAAATGTAAAGAATTTATCTACAACTACTTAAACTTTAATTGATGTTCAACAAAGTCCTTTAGGAGGAATTAAAATTACAGTAGATGGAAATGTGGGTCTACACAAAGATACGAAGAGCAATGGAAATGGTACCTATGCAGGGAAATCTATAAGATTATTTCCTTATTATTTAAATGTACTTAAAGAGTAATAGATCATTTAATCAAAAATAATTACAATGTACTGGTAATAACATGTACAAATAAAATGTGTAACAGGAACAGCATAAGGATGGGAAAAGAAAAATGAAAGTATACTGCTACTATGTTTCTTACACTATCCATGAAGTAGTATGATATTACTGGAAAAAAAGACTGTGATAAGATAAAGATGCATACTATAAACCTTAAACCAATCAGTAAAGTAATGGAAAAAGAATTATAGCTAATAAGTCAAAAAGTAGATAAACTCAAATTATAGAAATTATAATTTATCCAAAGGAAGACAAGAAAGGGATAAAATGGAAACAAAGAACAGACAAAACAAAGACAAAATAAGATCATACATTTAAACCCAACCATATTAATAATCTTATTAAATTGAATTTATGTAAACACCCGATTATAATGTGAAGATTGACAGGTTTAATAAAAAAGCAAACCTATCTATATATTTTCTTGAGAAACACTTCAAAAATAAAGACAGAGTAGGTTAAAAGTAAAAGGATAGGAAAAGATATACCATGCGTACCCTAATCCAAAGAGAAGGAAATGGCAATGTTAGTCTAAAGCAGAATACGTTTCAGAGCAAATAGTATTAACCTGGATAGAGTCACTTCACAATTACAACAAGCTCAGTCTACCCAGAGAACATAACAATCCTAAGTTGTTGTACCCTTAATAACAGAACTTTTGTATACATGAAGAAAAAATTGATAGAATTGTAAGGAGAAATGGACAAATCTATAATTATTGTTTGAGACTTCAACACCACTTTCTCAATAGCTACTAGAACTATAGAGAATATAAGTGTATAGAAGACTCGAACAACACTATCAACCAACTTGACCTATTTGACATCTATGTGATATTCCACCCAACAGCAACAGAATACACTTTATTTTCAAGTGCACAAGGAATATTTACTACGATAGACCACATTCTGGGCTTAACTGTTGATAAAGTTAAAAAAATTTAGGTCATAAAAAATACTTTCTCTGGGCACAATGACTGAAATAAAAAACTAATAACAGAACAGGAAGATCTCTGGAAAAATACTCAAATGTTTGTAAACTAAGCCCACAGATCAAGAAAAAATCAAAGGCGGAAATTATAAAGTATTTTGAGCAAACATAAATGAAAACACAATATACCAACATTGATGAGATGAACCTAAATCAGTGATTCTCAGCTCGGGTAATTTTGCCCACTTGCCTTCAGCGGACATTGAGTAATGTCTATAGACATTTTTGATTGTCACAATGGTGAGGAAGAGGAGAGATGCTATCGACATCCAGTAGGAAGGAATCAGGGATTCTGCTAAACCTCCTACAATGTACAGGAGAACTCCCCATAATAAAGCAATATCCAGTTCCAAAATGTCAATAGTACCTCTATCGAGAAATTTTTATCTCTACCAATAACAAGGGAAAACGTTATAGCACTAAACACCTATATTTAAAAAGAACAAAAATCAAATAAATGAACTCAGCTTCTGCTTTAAGAAACTAAAGAATCAAATTAAACCCAAAGCAAAAGAAAAGAAATAATAAAGACTTGAGCAGAAATCATTATTTTTAATGGAAAAACAATAGGTAAAATCAATAAAACCTAAAGTTGGTTTATTCTGAAGATCAACAATATTTATAAACATCTAGCCAAACTGATCAGGAAAAAGAAGAAAGAAGACACAAATTATCATATCAGAAATAAAAGAGATATTAAAATGATAATAAGTTCATTCAAGAAAAAATAGATACCTTTTATATATATACCTTTTACACCTATACCTATAAAATAAATTAAAATTTTTATTACACAACTTCCAAATAAGAAAATTGTAGGTCTGGATGTCTTCACTGGTAGATTCATGCAAATATTTAAGAAAGATATAATACCAGTTCTATACAAACTCCTTCAGAATATAAATGGAACTTCATCACAAATTGTGCTATGATAACATTACTCTGATACCATAACCACAACATGATATTACAAGAAAATAAATTATATTACAATATCCTTCATGAGCATAGGTGCAAAAACATCCTAAAATTATTTTTAAAATTCTTAACAGTGTTTATGTATTGGAAGACTCAATATTGTTAAGATTTCAATCTTCTCCCAAGTTAATTTACAGATTCAAGGCAGTCTCAATCAAATTGCAGCAGGCTTTTAAAGAAATTTACAAGCTCATTCTCAAGTTCACAGGAAAATGAGGGAGACTAGAATAGCAAAGCAACCTGTCAAAAGAATAAAGTTGGAGGACTAATACTACCTGTTTTCAAAACTTGTAAAGCTACAGTAATCAAGATAGCGTATTATTAACCACAAAATTGACAAATAGATTTGTGGGACCGGTAGGAAGTTCAGAAATAAGCTCATGCATATAAGGACAACTTATTTTTCCCAAAAGTGCAAAAGCAATTTATTGGAAAAAGTTTTTTTTTTTCCCAGAAAATAATGCTGGGAAAATGTTCCTTTATTATTATTTTTTTAAATAACTTTAATCCATACTTTATATACAAAAACGAATTCAAAATGGATCACAGTCTAATTGCTGGAAGACAACATGTGAGAAAATCTTTTTGACCTAGGGTAAGGCAAAGATTTTTTTGATAGAACACCAAAAACATGATTCAAAGATTTAAAAAAATGATAAATTGAACTACATTAAAATAAAAACTTTCTATTATTTGAAAGACACTGTTAAGAGAATGAACAACAAGGAATAGACTGGAATAAAATATTTGCAAATTGCATAGGCTAAAGAAATTTCATCTAAAATATATAAATAACTCTTGGAACAAATAAGAAAATTAATGACTTAAACAAAAAAGGGAGAAAAGGATTGAACAGACAGTTTACCAAATAAAATAAATGGATGGCAAATAAACACCTATGGTAAAATTAAATTTATAATTTAGGTACAGTAAGAGGTTAGCAATAATAAATAATAATAGAGTGAAAATTATAATACACTGTAATAAATATTATGTTAATATAATATCTCAATCTCTCTGTCTCTCACACACGCACACACAAAATATCTTATTATACAGTACTCACCTATTTTTGGACTGTGGTTGACTGTGGGTAACTGAAGCCACAGAAGACAAAGCCACAATAAGAGGTAGCTACTGTATATTTCTTTCCTACTCATTCTGGTTCTGCAGAAATAACTATAGAATAGGTCTCAGTCTCACTGGACCAACTGTGAGATAGATTTGACCAAGGTCAGTCTGTTTAATTAGATCTTGTCCTTCATAAACCTCCACTCTGATAATCATACTGATGTGTCATTATGAGCCTCCAAGTGTTAATGTCTATTCTGTCAGTATCTAATAATTCCTGGGAGCCCTGGACATTTTCCTGTTCCCATTTCACAGCTGCTCTAGTTAATGGCCATAACTCTCTTTAGAGAAGGCTTGGGACTGGCTGTAAAACATGGTCTCCACTTTATTTGAGAAGTTTAAAGCTTGTGAACTGAGGAGTGAAAACTAGCTGAGAAGCTGTAAACCCTTTTTGAAGGCTCATTAATATTAAAATTTTAATTTTAACATTTTCTGATGTAGTGAGTCAAAGTCTCGGTTTAAATTTAGTTTTGTTTAAATATTTCTTTTTATTCTCAGTACTTGGGTGATGGGTACTGAGAATAAATTCCAAGGTTTAGAGTCAGCATCATGCAATATAGTCAGGAAACAAACTTGTATATATACCCCCGAATCTAAAATAACAGTTAAAAACTAAAAAAAAGAAAATAAAAGACAAAAATGTTTCTAATATATTTATTGGAGTATAGTTAATACACATAAAGTGTACATATTTAAAATGCACAGTGTAATATTTTGACCAATGTATATACCCATGAAGCCATCACTATAATCAAGATAATGAAAACATACATCATATTTTAAAGTTACCATGTATCCCTTTGTAAGCTCTCTTTCCTGTCCCTCCTCCTTAATCCTAAGGCAACCACTGGTCTACTTTCTGTTATTATACATTTGTTTGCATTTTCTAGAATATTCTATAAATGGAATCATACAGTACATACCATTTTGTGTATAGTTTCTTTCACTCAGCATAATCATTTTAAGATTCATTCATGTTATTGCTTCTATCAATAGTTCAATGCGAAATAGAATTCCACTGCACAAATATGCCATGATTTGTTTATCCATTCACATATTGATGAACATTTGGATTGATTCCAGTTTGTGGGCTATTACAAATTAAACTGATATAAACATTCATGTACAAGTTTTTGAATGGACATACGCCTTCATTTCTCTTGAGTGAAAACAATAGGGACATGTTCTAAGAAATGCATCATTAGGCGATTTTGTAGTTTCGTGAAGACCATGAAGTACTTACACAAACCTAGATAATATAGCCTACCACACACCTAGGTTATGTTGTATAGCCTATTGCTCGTAGGCTGCAAACCTGTACAGCTTGTCACTGTAGGGAATATTGTAGGCAACTGTATCATAATAGTATTTGTGTATCAAAACATGTCTAAACATAGAAAAGGTACAGTAAAAATATGGTACAAAATACAAAAATGGAGGCTGGGCAAGGTGGCTCACACCTGTAATTCCAGCACTTTGAGAGGCCAAGGTAGGCAGATAATTTGAGGTCAGGAGTTCAAGACCAGCCTGGCCAACATGGTGAAACTCTGTCTCTACTAAAAATACAAAAAAAAAAAAAGGAGTCAGGCATGGTGGTGTACACCTGTAATCCTGGCTACTTGGGAGCCTGAGGCATGAGAATAACTTGAACCCAGGAGGCAGAGGTTGCAGTGAGCCAAGATCGTGCTACTGCACTCCAAACTGGGTGACAGAGTAAGACCTGTCTCAAAAAATGTCTCTCTATATAAATGGTGCCCTTGTATAGGGCACTTACTATAATGGAGCTCTCAGGACTGGAAGTTGCTCTGGGTGAGCAAGTGAGAGAGTGGTGCGTGAATGTGAAGGCCTAGGACATTATTATACGCTAATGTAGACTTGATAAACACTGGACACTTAACCTACATTAAATTTATGAAAAAATGTTCTTCAATAATAAATTAACTTTAGTTACTGCAATGTTTTTTACTTTATATACTTTTTAAAGTTTAACTTTTGACTCTTGTAATAATATTTGGCTTAAAACACAAACACATTGTACAACTATAAAAAATATTTTCTTCCTCTATATGCTTCTTCTATACATTTTTTTTTCTGTATTTAGTTTTTTGTTGTTGTTAAAAACTCAGACTCAAGTGCACATATTAGCCTAAGCCTACACAGGGTCAGGATCTTCATCACAGTCCTCCAACTCCACATCTTGTCCCATTGGAAGGTCCTCAGGGGCAATATCACTCATGCACTCTCATTTCCTATGATAACAATGCCTCTCAGACGAATACTCCTGAAGGAACTACCTGAGGCTGTTTTACAGTTAACTTCAGTTTTTAATAAGGAGAAGGAATACACTCTAAAGTAGCAGTAAAAAGTACAGTGTAGCATTACCAGGTGGTAGGAAATTTGCATTGGAGCTAACCATTACAATCTTACAGGACTGCATGATATATGTGGTCCATCATTAACCAAAATATTGTCATGCAGAACACGACTCTATATGGGGTTTGGAACTCTCCATGGTTTCAGGTATCCAGTGTGGGCCTTGGAAGGTATAGTTCACAGTAAGAGGTCGGCAGGGGCGGGGTACTATTGTAATTAGTAAAAGACGGGACCTTTAGGTTCGTCCCCTGATTCATGACTATCGTGATATGAAGGATCAAGTGAAAGTTCCTCCAATCAAACCCCCATCCAACTCCCTCACCAAAGCAGTAAGTCAAAAACAACACCGTGTCCCTAGGTGTATTAAAGAGATTAGTGCTACCGTCTAAGAACTGAACATCTCTGGGGACAGTTTTTACCATTTAACTTGCCCATTTGGCTGGTGCAGAGGCCAACAGGTTCTGGAAGAATGACGGTGAATTATTGACAACATAATCAGAGGTAATCCTAATCACAGATGTAGCTCAGAATGTGATATCTTTATTAGAGAAAATTAGCATAGCACTTTGCTCATGGTATGCAACTATTCTGGATATGGAAATGTCTTTTCTGTCTGGAGGGTTTCTATCCAGTACACATTTGTAGACTTACAGAAAACCATCTTCATTGTTGTCATATCTCGTCCAACATCACATCCAACTGGGATACCTTTATTGCCTGGAAAGTGCAGCAATGAGCTCTACTTACAATTCACTGATGTTTCATGTATCCTATCACCTAGAAAAACCAAGCAGTAGAATGGTCTGTTGAGAATTCATTATGGTACCAGCTGGCATGCAATTCCTTAAATATGGGATGCTGTCCTTTTGGATATGGTATGTGCCATCACCCAACCAATGGACGATGTATGGAATGCTTTTAAAATCTAACTCCAAGATTCGTAATACTTATGTTTTTATTTGAAAATGATGTTGCAGCTTTGTTTTCAAATAAAGAGGCAACCAGCGTATGCACTAAAAACTGTAGGAAAAATTACAATAAAGATATGACAGATACAAATATAGGTTATTTTTCTGGATTTTTATAATGTTTGTGGTATTTATTAACATTTGTTTAATTTATTGTGATTTTTGTCCTCATTCAAAATAAATATTTGCTTTTACATGTAATATTGTATTTTCAGTTGTGTATTCTTTTTCTTAAAAAAGGCTTCCCAAACTCTGTAAGCCTTAAGGCTGCATATCTACCTTCACTTCTAAAGTTGCTCAATGTCACTTGACCAAGTCATTTCTCCCACCCTAACACACAGTTCCAGGCTGTCACCATGTAAAGGGTCTAGGATGGTCACTCTCCTTTGCTCTATTATTAAGGTGACTTAGGAATTTGACATTAGTTACTTTCTAGAGGATTCAAAATAGATTTTTTTAAACTGAAGTTTCACAGGACCCAAGTATTCTAAAGCACAAGAGTATGATACATAACCCACTAATAAAACTGACTTCATTTTAATATCCTGACTGGAATACTGCAGAATGATTTTTAGGTAGTTATTTATTTACTTTTAAATATAAGCCTTGTCTACATTTAACTTGTTTCCAAAATGCACGTGTGCTTTCAGCCATCAGCACCAATAATCTGGACTCTTATTAATTACTTAGAAACATTTCACATAAAATATGGAAATGCCAAAGTATTTTAAATTCTCTCTGATGTAATTCAAGAGTAGATATAAATAAATGACTCCCTTTGTGATGAAATAGATTATCAAGTCCTCCAATTTAGAATATCAGAAAAACTAATAACACACACATGCACACACAAAATGCTCTATAGCGAAAACGTGTGCTTGATTGAATCAGAAATATAAAAAGGCATTTTATTCCTATATATTACAGAATCAAATTATGGATAGAATTGGATGCGTATGTGTGGAAGGAAACAGCCAAACTACAGTTCTTGTTTCCTCATCATCCTTATCTCTGCTTAACCATGGTGGGTTAATGGAGATATCTTACTGGATCCATTATTTCAATACAAATGTCACTAACTTCTCTCAGACATAGTTTAATTGCTATTAGTTTCTAATGAAATTTATACTCCTGAGGGAAAGTGAATCTCCTTCAATAAGGTTCACTAGCTCACTACAGAATACTAAGCAGCACAAATTACTGATACTGACATAATTAATAACACTGCTTGGGAAGAAATTTATTCCAAAGGATTGGCCAAAAATTAAATGTATTAGATACTATACAGAATAATATATTTTCTAACCTATCACTATTCTAATGTAACATGCTACGATAATATTGATCATTTTTCAAAACATAGACTAAGAATCCCTTATTTGCAACACTAAAATTCATAGCAAATCTGACGCCTGGATTTTGTCATAGCTGCTGAACTGGAATTTTGCCAACCGAGATATGAACAACATTGTTCTTAATGTGTAGCAGGATCAAGGGACTTTTTCCTACTGATGTTTATTTTGATAAAATGTTATATAAAATGGGAAGCCGAGTAAGATGGCTGAATAGAAGCCACCACCGATCATCTTCCCCACAAGAATACCAAATTTAACAGCTATTAATATCTTCATTTAAAAAGCACCTTCATAAGCACCAAAAATCAGACAAGTGATTGTAGTACTTAGTTTTAACTTCTTATCACTGGAAGAGGCCCTGAAGAGGATAGGAAAGACAGTCTTGAATTGTCAATGCCACCCCTCCCGACTCCCTGGCAGCAGCTGTGTGGCACACAGATGGAATTGTGGAGCCTTGTGTTAGAACTCAGTGCTGCAAACACCGGGTGGAGCTCAGTCAACGCCCATGGAGGGAGCATTTAGATCAGCCCTAGCCAGAGCGAAATCACCCATCTCATCAGTCAGAACTAGAGTTTTGTCAAGCCTCACCACCACAGGTTAAAGTGACCTGGAGTTCTAAATAAACTTGAAAGACTGTCTAGGCCACAGTGACTGCAACTCCTATGCAAGCACTAGTGCTGTGCAGTGCCTGGAGCCAGTGGACTTGGTGGGCATGTGCCCTAATGAGACACCAGCAGGGGAAGCTAAGGGAGTTTTTGCATCACCATTCCCCAAAGTCAGGCAGCATGAGTCACAGCTCCAAAAGAGACCCATTTCTTCAACTTGAGGAGAACAGAAAGGAAGAGTAAAGAGGACTTTGTCTTGCAAATTGGACACCAGCTCAGCCACAGTAGGAGAGGGCATGGGACAGAGCCATAAGGTCTACATTCCAGGCCCTAGCTCCTGGATGACATTTCTGGACACTTGCTCCCTTGAAAGGAGGGGCCCAATCTTGCAGGATTTATTACCACCAGATGACTAAAGAGCCCTTGGTCCCTGAAAATCAGCAGCAGTACTTATGCAGTACTCACCATGGGATATGGGTTTGACTCTGGCATGTGCTGACTTCAGGTTTGACCCAGCACAGTTCCAGTGATGGTGGTCACAGGAGTGATGTGTCACCCCTCCCCCAGCTCTGGGTGCTCATCACAGAGAAAGACTTGGTTTGTTTGGGAGAAAGTAAAGGAAGAATGCAAGAGTCTCTTCCTGGTAATCCAGAGAATTCTTCCAGATCTTATCCAAGATCACCAAGGCGATACCTCTGCCCATCGGTAAGAACCACAGCATTACTGGACTTGGAATGCCCCCTATTGCAGATAAAATTGCGGTGAACAAAAACTTAAATTCCAACACCGAAGTCCTTTTGAATACCTGGAAAGCCTTCCAAAGAAGGACAGTAACAAAAAGAGTTCAGACTGCAAAGACTATAATAAAATACTGAACTCTTCAATGACCAGACGCCAGCTAACAATCACAAGCATCAAGACCATCTAGGAAAACATTACCTCACCAAACAAACTAAATAAGAAATCAGAAACAAATTCTGGAGAGACAAAGATATGTGACCTTTCACACAGGTAATTCAAAATAGCTGTGACAACATTTAGCTCTGTATCCCCACCTAAATCTCATATCAAATTGTCATTCCCAGTGTTGGATGAAGGGCCTGCTGGGAAGTGACTGAATCATGGGTGCAGACTTCCCTCTTTCTCTTCTCACGATAGAGTTCTCATGAGATCTGGTTATTTGAAAATGTGTAGCCCCTCCCCTTTCTCTCTTTCTTCCTCCTGCAGGCCATGTAGGATGTGCCAGTTTCTCCTTCACCTTCCGTCATAATTGTAAGTTTCCTGAAGCCTCCAGAGCCATACTTCCTGTACAGTCTGAGGAACTCTGAGTCAATGAAATTTTTCTTTGTAAATTACCCAGTCTCAGGTAGTTATTTACAGTGGCGTGAGAATTAACTAATACAAGCTGTTTTGAGAAAACTCCAAGAAATCCAAGGTAACATAAAGAAGGAATTCAGAATTCTAACAAATAAATTTAACAAAGGAATTAATTTAAAAAATCAAGTAGAAATTTTGGAGCTGAAAAATAGAAGTTACCTACTGAAGAATACATCATGCCTATATGATGTACAAAAAGCCTTAAAAGAGGAAATCTAAGAATTACTGGTTTTCAAGAGGAGGTAGAAAAAGCTAGGTAGAAAGTTTATTCAAAAGGATAAACAGATAACTTCACCAACATAGAGAAAGATACTTAATACAAAAAGGTTATAGAACACCAATATTTGAGTACAAGAAGGTTTTAGAAACCCAAGAATATTTAACCCAAAGAAGATTAACTCAAGGCATTTAATAATCAAACTGCTAAAGGTCAAGGATAAATAAAGGACTCGAAAAGCAGCAAGAAAAAAGAAACAAGTAACATAAAATGGAGCTGCAATACACCTGGCAGCAGACTTTTTAATGGAAACCTAATAGGCCAGTTGAGATTTGCATGACATATTTAAAGTGCTGAAGGAAAAAAATAAAACTTTACTCTGGAATAGTACATCTGGCACAAATATCCTCCAAACATGAAGGAGAAATAAAGACTTTCCCAGACAAACAAAAGCTGAGAGATTTCATCAACACCAGACCTCTCCTACAAGAAAAGGTAAAGGGAGTTCTTCAAACTGAAAGAAAAGAACATTAATGAGCGGTAAGAAACCAAGTGAAGATAAAAAACTCACTGGTAATAGTACGTACACAGAAAAAAGGAATATTATATCACTGTAATTTTGGTATGTAGAATCCTGATACCTTCAGTAGAAAGATGAAAAAATGAAACGATAAAAAATAACTACAACTTTCCAAGACACAGCACATTAAAGTTTAAATAGAAAAGACAAAAAGTCTAAAAGCAAGAGGATGAAATTAAAGTGTGGAGTTTTCATTAGTTTTCTTTTCACTTGCTTCTTGTTATGCAATCAGTGTTAAGTTGTCGTCAGTTTAAAATAATGGGTTATGGAATAGTACTTGCAATCCCAAATTGAAAAACATACAATGAATACACAAAAAATTAAAAGCAATAAATTAAAACATGCCACAAGAGAAAATTATCTTCATTAAAAAAAAGACAAGAAGGAAGGAAAGAAAGAAGAGATCAAAACCCAAGCAAAAAACTAACAAAATGGCAGGAGTAAAGTTTTACTTATCAATAGTAACATTGAATGTCAATGCAATAAACTCTACAGTGAAAAGATACAAATAGGTTGAATGGATTATAAAAAGCAAGAGCCAACAAACTATTATCTACAAGAAACACACTTCACCAATAGAGACACACATAGATTGAAAATGAAGGGATATAAAAAGATATTCCATGCTGATGGAAATCAAGAAAGAACAGAAGTAGCTACACTTCTATCAGACAAAATAGAATTCAAGAAAAAAGCTATAAAAAAGACAAAGAAGTTCATTTTATGATAAATGGGTCAATTCAGCAAGAGGATATAACAACTTTAAATATTTATGCACCCAACACTGAGGTACCCAGATATATAAGGCAAATCTTGTTAGGGTTAAAGAGATAGACCCCAGAAGAATAATAGTTGGAGACTCCAACACCCCACTTTCTACACTGGTCAGATCTTCCAAACAGAAAATCAGCAAAGAAACATTGGACTTAATCTGCACTATGCAGCATATGAACCTCATAGATATTTACAGAACATTTCATTCAACAACTACAGAATACACATTCTTTTTCTCAGCAAGGCCCCAAACACGTCTCAAAACGTTGAAAAAATTGAAACATTTTCTCTGACCACAATTGAATACAACTATAGATCAATAACAAGAGGAGTTCTGGAAACTATACAAATACAAAGAAATAAAACAATATTCTCCTGAATGTCTAGTAAGTCAATGAAGAGATGAGGAAGGAAATTGAAAAATTTCTCAAAACAAATGATAAGGGAAAGAGAACATACCAAAACCTGTGGGATAGAGCAAAAACAGTAATAAGAGAGACATTTATAACTATAAGTGCCTACATCTAAAAAAGAAAAACTTGAAATAAACAACCTATCAATGCATCTTAAGGAACTAGAAAAGCAAGAGCAAACTGAACCCAAAATTAGTAGAAGCAAGGAAATAATAAATATTAGAGCAGAAATAAGTGAAATTGAAATAAAAACAATAATACCAAAGATCTGTGAGATAAAGAATTGTTTTTTTTTGAAAGAATAAAAAAATTGACAAAACTTTAGCCAGAATAACAACCAAAAAGAGAGAAGACACAAATAATTAAAATCACAGATGAAAAAGGAAACATTACAACTGATACCACAGAAATTCAAAGGACCTTTATAGGCTATTATAAACAACCATATGCCAATAAATTGGAAAATCTAGAAGAAAAGAATAAATTCCTAGACACATACAACCTCCCATGATTCAACCAGGAAGAAATAAAAAACCTGAACAGATCAATAATAATTAATGAGATTGAAGCTGTAATAAAAAGTCTCCCAGTAAAGAATATCCCAGAATCCTATGGCTTCACTGCTGAATTCTACCAATCATTTAAAGAAGAACTAATACCAACCCTACTCAAACTATTTCTATGTATTAATCCATTCTCATATTGATATAAGAAAATATCCAAGACTGAGTAACTTATAAAAGAAAGAGGTTTCATTGACTTGTACTTTTATGTGGCTGGGAGCCTCAGGAAACTTACAATTATAGCAGAAGGCACTTCTTTACAGGGCAGCAGGAGAGAGAATGAGTGCAAGCTGAGGAAATGCCAGACACTCATAAAACCATCAGCTCTCATGGAACTTACTATCATGAGGAGAGCATGGGGGAAACTGCCCCCATGATCCAATTACCTCCACCTGGTCCTGCCATTGATATGTAGGCATTATGGGGATTACAATTCAAGGTGAGATTTGCATGGGGACACAGAGCCAAACCATATAATTTCACCCTGGACCCTCTCAAATCTCATGTCTTTTCACATTTCAAAACAAATCATACCTTCTCAACAGTCTCCGAAATTCTTAATTTCAGCATTAACTCAAATGTTCACAGTCCAAAGTTCATCTGAAACAAGGCAAGTCCCTTCTGCCTATGAGCCTGTAAAATCAAAAGTAAGCTAGGTACTTCCTAGATACAATGAGGAAACAGGCATTGGGTAAATGCTCCCATTCCAAGTGGGAGATTTAATAAGGCAGTCATTAAACCTTAAAATTCTTTTGACTACATGTCTCACATTCAGGTCATGCTGATGCAAGAGGTGGGCTCCCCTAGCCTTGGGCAGCTCCACCCCTGTGGCTTTGCAGGGTACAGCCCCACTCCTGGCTGCTTTCACTGGTTAGTGTTGAGTGTCTGCTGATTTTCCAGGCACACAGTACAAGCTGTTGGTAGATCTGGCTTTCTGTCACGAGGATGGTGGCTCTCTTCTCACAGCTCCACTAGGCAGTGCCCCTGTGGGGACTCTGTGTGAAGGCTCCAACCCCACATTTCCCTTCCACACTTCCCTATCAGAGGTTCTCCACAAGGGGCCCTGCCCCTGCAGAGGAGTTCAGCCTGGACTTCCAGGTGTTTCCATATATTCTCTGAAATCTAGGCAGAGGTTCCCAAACCTCAGTTCTTGTCCTTTGTGCACCTGTAGGACCAACACCACATGAAAGCTGTCAATTTTTGAGGCTTGCAACTTCTGAAGCAACAGCCTGAGCTGTACCTTGGCCCTGTTCAGCCATGGCTGGAGCAGCTGGGGCACAGAGCACCAAGTTCTGAGGCTGTACACAACAGGGGAGGGGGCATCCCAGGAAACCATTTTTCCCTCCTAGGCTTCCAGGCCTGTAATGGGAGGGGCTGCTGTGAAGGTCTCTGACATGCTCTGAAGACATTTTCCCCATTGTCTTGGTGATTGGCATTTGGCTCCTCTTACTTATCCAAATTTCTGCAACCAGCTTGAAATTCTCCCCAGAAAATGGGATTTTTGTTTTCTACTGCATTGTCAGGCTGCAAGTTTTCTAAACTTTTATGCTGTGTCACCTCTTGAATTTCTAAGATTTGCTCTTTAGAAATTTCTGCCCCTGGATATTCTAAATCATCTCTCTTAAGTTCAAAGTTCCACAGATCTCTAGGGCAGAGGCAAAAAGCCTCCAGTCTCTTTGCTAAAGCATAGCAAGAATGACCTTTACTCCAGTTCCCAACAAGTTTCTTGTCTCCATCTGAGACCACCTCAGCCTGGACTTCATTGTCCATATCACTATCAGCATTTTGGTCAAAGCCATTCAACAAGTCTCTAGGAAGTTCCAAACTTGCCCACATTTTCCTGTCTTCTTCTGAGTCCTCCAAACTGTTTCAATCTCTGCCTGTTACCCAGTTCCAAAGTCACTTCAACATTTTCAAGTATCTTTATAATAGCACCCCACTCTCCATGGTACCAATTTACTGTATTTGTTCATTCTCATGTTGCTACAAGGAAATATCTGAGACTAGGTAATTTATAAGGGAAAGAAGTTTAATATTCACAGTTCTGATTGACTGGGAAGGCCCCAGGAAACTTACAATTATGATAGTAGACACCTCTTCACAGGGTGGCAGGAGAGAGAATGAGTGCAAACAGAGTAAATGCCAGATGCTTATAAAACCATCAGATCTCTTGAGAACTCAGTCACTGTCATGAGAACAGCAAGGGAGAACCACTCCCACAATCCAATTACCTCCACCTGGTTCTGCCCATGTGGCGATTATGGGGATTCCAATTCGAGGTGAGATACCGGGGTGGGGGGGGGGGACACATAACCAAACCATATCATCCTATAAATAGAAGAGGACGGAATACTTTTAAACTCATTTAATAAGGCCAGTTTTACCCATATGCCAAAACCAGTCATAAATGCATTGGGGAAAAAAAAAAAAAAAAAACTATACTCCAATATCCCTGCTGAACATTGATGCAAGAATCCTCAACCAAATACTAGCAAACAAAATTCGACAGCACATTAAAAAGATCATTGAATATGATGAAGTGAGATTTATCTAAGGGATGCAAGGATGTTTCAACTTATGAAAATCAGTCAATGTGACATCATATAAACAGAATGAAGAATAAAAACCATATGATCATTTCAATTGATACTGAAATGGCATTTGATAAATTCAATATTCCTTCATGATAAAAACCCTCAAGAAACTGGGGTTAGAAGGAACATACCTCAACACAATAAAAGGCATATATGACAGACCCACAGCTAATGTCATACTGAATGGGGAAAAACTGAAAGCCTTTCCTCTAAGATCTGTAATATGACAAAGATGCCCACTGTCATGACTACTGTGTAACATAGTACTGGAAGTCCTGGCTAGAGCAATCAGACTCGAGAGATATAAAGGCCATCCAAACTGAAAAGGAAGAAATAAAATTATCCTTGTTTGAAGACGATATGATTTTATATTTGAAAAAACCTAACGAACCTATTTTCCTTAAAAATTATTGGAACTGACAAGAAAATTCAGTACAGTTTCAGCACACAAAATCAACATACAAAAATCAGTAACATTCCTATATGCCAACAGCAAACAATCTGAAAAAGAAATCAAGAGAGTAACCCCATTTTAAAAAGCTATGAATAAAATTAAATACATAGAAATTAACTGAACCAAAGAAGTGAAAGATGTTTACAATGAAAACTATAAAACACTGATAAAAGTAATTGAAGAGGGCACAAAAAATGGAAAGATCTTCCATGTTCATGAATTGAAAGAATCAATATCGTTAAAATGCCCATACAACCCAAAACCATCTACATACTCCTTGTAATACCTATCAAAATACCAATGACATTCTTTACAGGAATACAGAAAAACTCTCTTAAAATTAATATGGAACTGCAAAAGACCCAGAACAGAAAAAGCAATTCTGAACAAAAATAACGGAATTAGAGAAATGACATTATCTGACTTCACATTATACTACGGAGCTATAATTACCTTTAAAAGCATAATACAGGCATAAAAACAGACACATAGACCAATGGAACAAATAAAAAACCCAGAAACAAATTCATACATCTACACTGAAGTGTTTTTTGAAAAAGTTTCAAACAACATACATTGAGGAAAGGAAAGTGTCTTTAGTAAATGGTGCTGGGTAAACTGGATATCCATATGTAAAAGGATAAAACTAGACCACTATCTCTTGCCGTACATAAAAATCAAAGCAAAATGGATTAAAGACAAATTTAAGACCAAGCTATGAAACTACTAAAAGAAAACATTGGAGCAACTCTCTAGGGCATCCGATTCAGCAAAGATTAATTGAATAATATTCTACAAGCACAGGCAACCAAAGCAAACATGGGACAAATGGGATCACATCAAGTTAAAAAGCTTCTGCACGGCAAAGGATGCAACCAACAAAATGAAGAGATAATCCACAGAATGGGAGAAAATATCTGCAAACTATCCACCTGACAAGGGATTAATAACCAGAATATATAAGGAGCTCAAAAAACTCTGTAGGAAAAAATCTAATAATCTGATTTTTAATATGGGCAAAGGATATGAATAGGCATTTCTCAAAAGACGTACAAATGGCAAACAGGTATATGAAAAGGTGCTTAACCTCACTGATCATCAGATAAATGCAAATCAAATCTACAATGAAATATTATGTCATCCCAGTTTAAAATGGCTTATAACCATGCTCACTTCGGCAGCACATATACTAAAACTGGAACGATACAGAGAAGATTAGCATGGCCCCTGTGCAAGGATGACACGCAAATTTGTGAAGCGTTCCATATTTTTCATACTGAATGGGCAAAAACTGGAAGCATTCCCTTTGAAAACTGGCACAAGACAGGGATGCCCCCTCTCACCATTCCTATTCAACATAGTGTTGGAAGTTCTGGCTACGGCAATCAGGCAAGAGAAAGAAATAAAGGTATTCAGTGAGGAAAAGAAGAAGTCAAATTGTCCCTGTTTGCAGATGACATGATTGTATATTTAGAAAACCCCATTGTCTCAGCCCAAAATCTCCTTAAGCTGATAAGGAACTTCAGCAAAGTCTCAGGATACAAAATCAATGTGCAAAAATCACAAGCATTCTTATACACCAGTAACAGACAAACAGAGAGCCAAATCATGAGTGAACTCCCATTCACAATAGCTTCAAAGAGAATAAAATACCTAGGAATTCAACTTACAAGGGATGTGAAGGACCTCTTCAAGGAGAACTACAAACCACTGTTCAAGAAAATAAAAGAGAACACAAAGAAATGGAAGAACATTCCATGCTCATGGACAGGAAGAATCAATATTGTGAAAATGGCCATACTGCCCAAGGTAATTTATAGATTCCATGCCATCCCCATCAAGCTACCAATGACTTTCTTCACAGAATTGGAAAAACTACTTTAAATTTCATATGGAACCAAAAAAGAGCCCCCATTGCCAAGACAATCCTAAGCAAAAGGAACAAAGCTGGAGGCATCATGCTACCTGACTTCAAACTATACTACAAGGCTACAGTAACCAAAACAGTGATATAGACCAATGGAACAGAACAGAGCCCTCAGAAATAATACAAACATAATTTTCTCTTTTTAAAACTGACATGGTATATACATATGATTTTAGCTGCATTATTATGCATACTCGCCCACATTTAAAATACTTTACAAAAAAATTAAAGGCAAATTGCAATCTGAAAGATTTTATTTGCAATACATATTACATATTAAAGAAGATTAAATTATGAGACTACATAGGATTTTTTAAATTAAATAAAAAGTAGAATGGGAAATCAAATAAAAAAAGAGACTGAATATAAACAAGAAATTCACAAAAGAAATTTTAAAAAATAATGTGTTCAACCACTTTAGTGATCAGGAAAATGCTAATTATACTGTATGTATTGGCATATATTATATCTCATTAATTTGAATGATATTATCCAATGTTTCTAAAGGTGTAAAAAACTCTTGTAATCTATTGGTTGCTATACTTTCCTCTTCAGAAAGCAATGCACTTGGTAGCTTTTTCTATCCATTTGTACATATGCTTATTTTTTGTACATAAGTGGGATCACACTGTATATACTGTTCTATAAATTTTTTCTTTCTGTTAATATAAAAATATAAACATTTTATAAAAACTCATATAAACTGTTGGTTGTTAGGCATCAATCTGAGGGTAATTTAGAAAAATTAATGAAAATATAAACTATCCACACTTTCTTGCCTTAGCTAATTTACTTCTATGACTCTGTCATACAGATTGTGTGCATGTACACATGATGTATGAAAAGGAATATTACAAGCAGTGTTGTTCATAATAGTAGATCATAGAAAGCAATGTATGTTTCATCCCAGGCCAGTGATTTGCTACTTAGTGGAATATTTCATGTTATACTATGGTAATTGCTGAAAAAAATAAGGTGCTCTTAAGTGTGCTGAAGTATAAAGATACACAGATATTGTTAAGGAGAAAAAGCAATTTGCAGAATCCTATGTACGATATGATCCCACTAATGTACAAATGCATATACATATGTATAAATGGAGAAAAAACGCTAAGAGTATTGCTTTCTGAAGAGGGCACTATAATCCACAGAGTGCATACAGAAAGGAAATTTTTATAGTTTATTCCACATACTTTTATAATGCTGAAAAATTTACATTGAGAGTATGTTTGATGAGCCCATTGGCTTTAGAGTATATAAAATTTTACACAAAATAGTAATATAAAAATAGCAATAGTAAGGCCACCAATTAAAAGACAGATGTGGAATATTATAGATTAATTTTAAAATGGATGGATAAATAAAGTTACTAAACACATGGAAATATTGAGGACATAAGTAGGAACACAACGAATATGTTTGAAATGAAATAAAAAGATTAGCCTTATATAATATTTTTAGAATGTAATTTTTTCAATTTTAATTTTTTAATTTTTATGGGTATATAGTAGTTATATATATTTATGTGATATGGGATATGTTGATACAGTCATATGATGTATAACAATCACATCAGGGTAAATGAGATATCCATCACCTGAAGCATTTATCCTTTGTTACAAATACCTTTTTAGTTATTTTAAAATGTACAATTAAATTATCATTGACTATAGTCAGCCTGTTGTACTACCAAATATTGATCTATTCATTCTTTCTATGTTTTTGTACTCATTAATCACCCACTGTTCCCTTTACACTCCTTACTACCCTTCCCAGCCTCTGGTAACCATCTTTCTACTCTCTCTCTCTGACTTCAGTTGTTTTAATTTATAGCTCCTGTAAATATGTGAAAACATGTGACTTTATGTCTTTCTGTGCCTGACTTATTTCACTCAACATAAAGACCTTCAGTTCCATTCATGTCGTAAATGACAAAATCTCATTCCTCTTTATGGCTGAATAGTACTCCATTGTGTATACCTACCTGACACTTAGGTTGCCTCAGAATCTTAGCTATTGTGAATAGTGCTGCAATAAACCTGGGAGTGCAGATAGTACTTTAGTATACTGATTTTCTTTCTTTTGGGTATATACCTAGCAGTAAAATTGCTGGATTTTATAGCAGCTCTGCTTTGAGGTTTTTGAGGAAACTCCAAACCGTTCTCCATAGTGGTTGTACTAATTTACATTCCCACCAACAGTGTATAAGAGTTCCCTTTTCTCCATATCCTTACCAGCATTTGTTATTGCCTTTTGGTTATAAGCCATTTTTTTTTATTATACTTTAAGTTCTAGGGTACATGTGCACAACGTGCAGTTTGTTACATATGTATACATGTACCATGTTTGTGTGTTGCACCCATCATTTACATTAGGTATATCTCCTAATGCTATTCCTCCCTCCTACCCCCTCTCCACAATAGGACCCAGTGTGTGATGTTCCCCTTCCTGTGTGCAAGTGATCTCATTGTTCAATTCCCACCTATGAGTGAGAACATGCGGTATTTGGTTTTCTGTTCTTGCCATAGTTTGCTGCGAATGATGGTTTCCAGCTGCATCCATGTCCCTACAAAGGACATGAACTCATCCTTTTTTATGGCTGCATAGTATTCCATGGTGTATATGTGCCACACTTTCTTAATCCAGTCTGTCACTGATGGACATTTGGGTTGATTCCAAGTCTTTGCTATTGTGAATAGTGCCGCAATAAACATACGTGTGCATGTGTCTTTACAGCAACATGACTTATAATCCTTTGGGTATATACCCAGTAATGGGATGGCTGGAGTCAAATGGTATTTCTAGTTCTAGACCCTTGAGAAATCGCCACACTGTTTTCCACAATGGTCGAACTAGTTTACAGTGCCACCAATAGTGTAAAAGTGTTCCTATTTCTCCACATCCTCTCCAGCACCTATTGTTTCCTGATTTTTTAATGATTGCCATTCTAACTGGTGTAAGATGGTATCTCATTATGGTTTTGATTTGCATTTCTCTGATGGCGAGCGATGATGAGCATTTTTTCATGTGTCTGTTGGCTGTATGAATGTCTTCTTTTGAGAAGCGTCTGTTCATATTCTTTGCCCACTTTTTGATGGGGTTGTTTGCTTTTTTCTTGTAAATTTGATTGAGTTCTTTATAGTTTCTTTTGCTGTGCAGAAGCTCTTTAGTTTAATTAGATTCCATTTGTCAATTTTGGTTTTAGTTGCAATTGCTTTTGGCATTTTAGTCATGAAGTCTTTGCCCAAGCCTATGTCCTAAATGGTATTGCCTAGGTTTTCTTCTAGGGTTTTCGTGGTTTTGGGTTTTCACTTAAGTCTTCAATGCATCTTGAGTTAATGTTTGTATAAGGTGTAAGGAAAAGGCCCAGTTTCAGTTTTCTGCATATGGCTAGCCAGTCTTCCCAGCACCATTTAGTGAATAGGAGATCTTTCCCCATTGCTGGTTCTTGTCAGGTTTGTCTAAGATCAGATGGTTGTAAATGTGTGGTGTTATTTCTGAGGTATCTATTCAGGTTCATTGGACTGAAGTTTTCTTTTTCTGCTGTGTGTCTTCCCAGTTTTGGTATCAGGATGATGCTGACTTCGTAAAATGAATTAGGGAGGACTCCCTCCTTCTTAGTTGTTTGGAATAGTTTAAGAAGAAATGGTACCAGCTCCTGTTTGTACTTCTTGTAGAATTCAACTGTGAATCTGTCTGGTCGTGGGGTTTTTTGTTTTTGTTTTTGTTTTGGTTGGTAGGCTATTAATTGCTGCCTCAATTTCAGAACGTTATTGGTCTATTTAAGGATTTGACTTCTTCCTGGTTTAGTCTTGGGAGGGTATATATGTCCAGGAATTTATCCATTTCTTCTAGATTTTCTAGTTTATTTGCGTAGAGGTGCTTATAGTATTCTCTTATGGTAGTGTGTATTTCCATGGGGTCAATGGTGATATCCCCTTTATCATGTTTTATTGTTCTATTTGATTTTTCTCTTTTCTTCTTTATTTGTCTAGCTAGTGGTCTATCCATTTTGTTAATTTTTTTCAAAAAACCAGCTTCTAGATTCAATGATTTTTTTTGGAGGGTTTTTTGTATCTCTATCACCTTCAGTTCTGTCTGATGATAGTTGTTTCTTGTCTTCTGCTAGCTTTTGAATTCATTTGCTCTTGCCTCTCTAGCTCTTTTAATTGTGATATTAGGGTGTCAATTTGAGATTTTTCATCTTTCTGATGTGGGCATTTAGTGCTATAAATTTCTCTCTTAACACTGCTTTAGCTGTGTCCCAGAGATTCTGGTACATTGTCTCTTTGTTCTCATTGGTTTCAAAGAACTTCTTGATTTCTACCTTAATTTCATTATTTACCCAGGGATCATTCAGAAGCAGGTTGTTCAATTTCCATGTAATTGTGTGGTTTTGAGTGAGTTTCTTAATCCTGAGCTCTAGTTTGATCGCACTGTGGTCTGAGAGACTGTTTGTTTTAATTTCAGTTCTTTTGCATTTGCCGAGGGGTGTTTTACTTCCAATTATGCAGTTGATTTTAGAATAAGTGCCATGTGGCACTGAGAAGAATGTATATTCTGTTGATTTGGGGTGGAGAATTCTGTAGGTGTCTATTAGGCCCATTTGATCCAGAGCTGAGTTCAGGTCCTGAATATCCTTGTAAATTTTTGTCTTGTGGATCTGTCTAATATTGACAGTGGGATGTTAAAGTCTCTTACTATTATTGTGGGGGAGTCAAAGTCTCTTCATAGGTCTCTAAGAACTTGTTTTATGAATCTGGGTGCTACTGTAGTGGGTACATATATATTCAGCACAGATAGCTCATTTTATTGAATTGTTCTCTTTACCATTACGTAATGCCCTTCTTTGTCTTGTTTGATCTTCATTGGCTCAAATTCCGTTTTGTTAGAGACTAGGATTGACAACTTGCTTTTATTTTTTTCTTCTTCTTTCCATTTGCTTGCTAAATTGTCCTCCATCCCTTTAGTTTGAGCCTATGTGTGTCTTTGCACATGAGATAGGTCTCCTGAATACAGCACACTGATGGGTCTTGGCTCTTTATCCAATTTGCCAGTCTGTGTCTTCTAATTGGGGCATTCGGTCCATTTTAGGTTTATATTGCTATGTGTGAATTTGATTCTGTCATCATGATGCTCTTTGGTAATTTTGCACACTAACTGATGCAGTTTCTTCATAGTGTCATTGGTCTTCATATTTTGGTGTGTTTTGGCAGTAGCTGATACCAATTTTCCTTTCCATATTTAGTGCTTCTTTCAGGAGCTCTTGGAAGGCAGGCCTGGTGGTAACAAAATCCCTCAACATTTGCTCTTCTGGAAAGGATTTTATTTCTCCTTTGCTTATGAAGCTTAGTTTGGCTGGATATGAAATTCTGGGTTGAAAATTCTTTTCTTTAAGAATGTTGAATATTGGCCCCGAATCTATTCTGGCTTGTAGAGTTTCTGCTAAGAGGTCCACTCCTAATCTGATGGGCTTCCCTATGTAGGTGACCTGGCCTTTCTCTCTGGCTGCCCTTAACATTTTTTCCTTCATTTCAGTCTTGAAGAATCTGATGATTATGTGTCTTGGGGTTGATCTTCTCTTGGAGTATCTTAGTGGTGTTCTCTGTATTTCCTGAATTTGCATGTTGGCCTGTATTGCTATGTTGGGAACGTTCTTCTGGATAATATCCTGAAGTGTGTTTTCCAGCTTGTTTCTCTGTCTCCTTCAGGTACTCAAATCAATTGTAAGTTCAGTCTTTTTACAAAGTCCCATATTTCTTAGAGGCTTCATTGACTCCTTTTCATTCTTTTTTGTCTAGTCTTGTCTGCATGCCTTATTTCAGCAAGGCGGCCTTCAAACTCTGATACCCTTTCTTCTGCTTGGTCGATTTGGCTATTGATACTTGTGTATGCTTCACAAAGTTCTTGCGCTGGGTTTTTTCAGCTCTGTCAGGTCACTTATGTTTCTCTCTAAACTGGTTACTGAAGTTAGTAGCTCCTCTAACCTTTTATCAGGGTTCTTAGCTTCTTTGCATTGGTTTAGAACATACTCCCTTAGCTCAGTATTTTTTTTTTTATTACCCATCTTCTGAAGCCTACTTCTGTCAATTCTTCTTCTCATCCTCTGTCCAGTTCTGCACCTTTGCTGGAGAGGCGTTGTAATCGTTTGGAGGAGAAGAGACATTCTGGCCTTTTGGGTTTTCAGCACTTTTTCATTGATTCTTTCTCATCTTCATGAGGTTGTCTAGTTTCAATCTCTGATGCTCCTGATCCTTGGATGGGGTTTTAGTGGGGGCTTTTTGTTGTTTTTGATGCTGTTGTTTTTGCTTTCTGTTTGTTTTCTTTCAATGGTCAGGTCCCTCTTCTGTAGGGATGCTGCAGTTTGTTGGGGGTTCACTTCAGGCCCTATTCATCTGGTTCACTACCATGCCGGCAGATGTCATTTAAGGAGGCTGGAGAACAGCAAAGATGGGTGCCTGCTCCTTCTTCTGGGATTTCTGACCTCAAGGGACACCAACTTGACGCCAGTAGGATTGCTCCTGTGTGGGATTTCTGACCTCAAGGGACACCAACTTGATGCCAGTAGGATTGCTCCTGTGTGGGATGTCTGACAACCCCTGTTGGAGGGTCTCACCCAGTTTAGTGGTATGGGGAACAGGACCATTTAATGAAGCACTTGGTTGAGGGGACATGCTTCACTGGAGGGAACGACACTCATCTGGGCTGCCAGGATTCCTCAAAACTTCCAGGAGGAAAGGCTAAGTCTGCTGGGTCCACAGAGACTGCAGTCACCCCTCCCCTTATGGGCTCTGGCCCAGGGAGACCTGACTTCTGTCCCTGAGCCTCTGACTGGAGTTGTTGGAGTTCCTGCAGGGAAGCCCCACCCATTGCAGAAGGAAGGCTGGATCAGGGTCAGGTCTGAAGAGGCACTCTGGCTGCAGTCTGCCACAGCTGGTGTGTTGGGCTGTGGGGGATATGTTTTGGGACCAAGCCATCCAGTCTCCCTGGCTCCAGCAGGGGAAAAGCACAGCCTGGAGATATAGAGATGGATGCTGCCATTACCCCACCCAGGGAGCTTAGAGTGTTAGGCAGTTGTGAGTCCCAATGCTGGCTGCTGCCCCTCCCCCAAGGAGCTCAAATGGCTTAGAAAGCAAGCAGTAGCAGCTGTGGTGCTGGTTGCACCTCCCGCCAGGAGCTCAGTAGGCTTAAGCATATTCCAGCTGAGAGGCTGTTGAGCTGAATGGTTCCGGGGTTGGGATGCTAGGACTCGATGGCATGGGTTCACAAGTGGGATCTCCCAATCCCTGGGTTGCACAGTTCCGTGGAATAAGCATGGTTCCCCGGTTCCCCAGCTGGATAGCATGCTCACTCACTGCCTCTCTTAAAATGGCAGTGGGGTGGGGCTCTCCTGCCCCGTGTGGCTCTCACAGGGGTCACTGCACCACACTGTTCCTTCCTCTCTGTGGATCATGCCAGCCTCCTGGTCAGTTCTGATGAGAGAACCTGGATACCTTGGTTGCCAGTGAAGGATTCACATGCTTATTATGTTCTTTTCAATAGGAGCCTCCAAACGCTGCTCACCTCTTTTCTTGTAAATTACCCAGTCTCAGGTATTTCTATTTTTCCTTCTTTCCTCTTTTCTGAGACGGAGTTTTACTCTGGTCACCAAGGCTGGACCGCAATGGCGCGATCTCGGCTCACTGCAACCTCTGCCTTACAGGTTCAAGCGATTCTTCTGCCTCAGCCTCCCAAATAGCTGGGATTACAGGTGACCACCACCATGCTGGGATAATTTTTGTATTTTTAGTAGAGATGGGGTTTCACCACATTGGCCAGCCTGTTCTCGAACTCCTGACCTCAGGTGATCCACCCGCCTGGACCTCCCCAAAGTGCTGGGATTACGGTAATGAGCCACCAGGCCCTGCCTCAGGTATTTCTTTATAGCAGTACAAGAATAGCCTAATATAATACCATTATGGAAAACAGTCTGGAGGTTCCTGAAAAAAATTAAAATAGAATTGCCGTGTAATCTGGCAATCTCACTACTGGGATTTATTTCTTTTATATCTAAAAGAAATAAATCAGTATGCCAAAGACCTATCTTAACTTCCATGTTCATTGCCACATTATTCACAAAAGCCAAGATACGATACAATCAGCCCAAGTGTCCATCAGTGCATTAATGGATTAATAAATGTGATATATGTATATATACAATGGCATATTCTTCAGCCCGAAAAAAGAAAGAAATTCTACCATTTGCAACAATGTGGATGAACCTGTAGGACATTATGTCAAGAGAAAAAAGGCAGGCCCTGGAATACAAATGCAACATAATCTCACTTAAATGTGAACTTAAAAATTCAAACTGATAAAAGCAAAGAGTAAAATGGTAATTACCAGGAGCAGTGGGTGGGGTGAGGGTGGGGGTAGGTTTTAGGAAATGCTGATGAAAGAATACAAAATTTCACTTAGGAGGAATAAATTCAGGAGGTTTATTGTAAAATATGGTGAGTACAGTTAATAATAATATATTGTATATTGAAAATTACTGCCGGGCGTGGTGGCTCACGCCTGTAATCCCAGCACTTTGGGAGGCCAAGGCGGGCAGATCGCGAGGTCAGGAGATCGAGACCATCCTGCTTAACACAGTGAAACCCCGTCTCTACTAAAAATACAAAAAATTAGCCAGGCGTGGTGGCAGGTGCCTGTAGTCACAGCTACTCGGGAGGCTGAGGCAGGAGAATGGCCTGAACCCAGGAGGCGGAGCTTGCAGTGAGCCGAGCTCGCACCACTGCACTCCAGCCTGGGCGATAGAGCAAGACTCTGTCTCAAAAAAAAGAAAAAAAAAAAAGAAAATTACTAAATGTAGATTTTAAGTCTTCTCACCATGAGAAAAGATCAATATGTGAGGTAATATATGCATTAATTAGCTTGATTTAGCCATTTCACAATGTATACATATTTTAAAACATCACGTTGTGTATCATAAATTTTTGTCAATTAAAAATAAATTTACATTAAAAATAAAAGTAAAATTAATTTGCCAATTAAAAAATTTAAAAACACAATCTACTATATAAATTCATCAGTTCAAAAATCAGAATGAAAAGTAAAAATTGTTTTAACTTTAATAACATTACAACTTATGAGTCATAAATAAGAGAAAAATTTATAATATAGAAAAACATACCAAAAGTTAAAAGTAAGACACTGAATATTGCATCTAAGTTTTCACATAAATTAGTTCTTTATAATATCCTCAAGCTTAAAAATATCTGGGAATCAAAAAGCCACCTAATTTTTTGTTTTCAATGTTTTTTCTTTATTTATGTTATCTTAGCCCATCTTACCAAAAGTTGTTTTTTTATTTGTCTTTTCAAAAAGTAAACTTGCATCTTCTCTTTTTAAATTTTGTTGGTACATGGCAGGTGTGTATATTTATGGGGTAGACGAAGCGTTTTGATACAGGCATGTAATGTGATATAAGCACATCATGGAGAATGGTGTCTCCATCACCTTAAGTATTTATCCTTCGAGTTAGAAAAAATTCAGTTACACTCTTTAAGTTACTTTAAAATATACAGTTAAGTTTATTATTGACCATAGTTGCCTTGTTGTGCTATCAAATACTAGGTCTTATTCATTCTTTCTTACTACTGTTTTTGTACCCACTAACTATCCCCACCTTCCCCACCATTTCCAACCTCACCTTCCCACTACCCTTCCCAGCCTCTGGTAACCATCCTTCTACTCTATATGTCCATGAGTTCAATTGTTTTGACTTTTAAATCCCATGAAATGTGAGACCACGCAATGTTTGTCTTGTTGTGCCTTGCTTATTTCACTTATCATAATGATCTCCAGTTCCATCCAGATTGTTGCAAATGACTGGATCTCATTCTTTTTTATGGCTCAAGTACTCCGTTGTGTATATATACCCCATTTTCTTTATCCATTCGTCTGTTAGTGGACACTTAGCTTACTTTCAAATGTTAGCTATTTTAAACGGTGTTGCAACAAACTTAGGAGAGCAGATAGCTCTTCAATATACTGATTTCCTTTCTTTTGGGTATATACCCAAAAGTGGGATTGCTGGATCGTATAATAGCTCAATTTTTAGCTTTTATGAGAAACCTCTAAACTGCCCTCCATAGTGGTTCTACTAATTTACATTCTCACCAAGCATCATATGAGGGTTTCATTTTCTCCACATCCTTGCCAACATATTTTATCACCTGTCTTTTGGATATAAGCCATTTTAATTGGGATGACATGCTACCTCATTGTAGTTTGGATTTGCATTTCTCTGATGATTAGTGATGTTGAGCACATTTTCATATATCTGTTTGCCATTTGTATGTCTAATAATTATTAGATTTTTAGATTTTTTTATAGAGTTGTTTGAGCTCCTTACATATTCTGGTTATTAATCACTCGTCAGATGGGTAGTTTCCAAGTATTTCATCCCAATCTGTGGGTTGTCTCTTCACTTTGTTGATTGTATCCTTTGCAGTGCAGAAGTTTTTTAACCTGACATGATCCAATTTGTTCATTTTTGCTTTGGTTACCTGTGTTTGTGGGGTATTGCTCAAGAAATTTTTGCCCAGACCGATGTCCTGGAGATTTTCCTCAATGT
Source organism: Macaca nemestrina (assembly GCF_043159975.1). Taxonomy (NCBI): domain Eukaryota; kingdom Metazoa; phylum Chordata; class Mammalia; order Primates; family Cercopithecidae; genus Macaca; species Macaca nemestrina. The sequence goes on along the minus strand of NC_092134.1, from coordinate 126,661,571 downwards.
TTCCTTGTAGTAGTTTTATAGTTTGAGGTCTTAGATTTAAGTCATTAATTCATTTTGATTTTTTTCCTGGTAAATGGTGAGAGATGGGGCCTAGTTTTATTCTCCTGCATAAGGACATCCAGTTTTCCCAGCACCATTTATTGAAAAGACTGTCTTTTTTCCCAGTGTATGCTCTTGGCACCTTTGTAGAAAATGAGTTCACTGTAGGTGTGTAGATTTGTTCCTGTGTTCTCTATTCTGTTCCATTGGTCTATGTGTCTGTTTTTATGACAGTATCATACTGTTTCGGTGACTGTAGCTCTATAGTATAATTTGAAGTCAAATTAATGTGAATCCTTCAATTTTGTCCTTTTTGTGTAGGCTAGCTTTGTTTATTCTGGGTCTTTTGTTGTTCTGTATAAAACTTTAGGATTGTCTTTTCCGTTTCTATGAAGAATTTCATTGGTATTTTCATAAGAATTACATTGAATATGTAGATTGCTTTGGGTAGTATGAACATTTTAACAATATTAATTCTTTCAATCTATGAACATGGAATATTTTTCCATTTTTGTGTCCTCTCCAATTTCTTTCATTTGTGTTTTATAGTTTTCATTAGAGATCTTCTACTTCCTTGGTTAATTCCTATGTATTTAATTTTATGTGAGGCTATTGTGCATAGGATTACTGTTTTATTTAATTTTCACGTTGTTCACTCTTGGTATGTAGAAATGCTACTGATTTTTGTATGTTAATTTCGTATTCTACAACTTGACTGAATTCATTTATCTGTTCTAATAATTTTCTTGTGGAATCTTCCGTTTTTTCCAGATATAAGATCATATCATCGGCAAACAAGGATAATTTGACTTCTTCCACTCTAATTTGAATGCTTTTATATCTTTCTCTTGTCTGACTGCTGTAGTTAGGACTTCCAGTACTTTGTTGAGTAACCATGGTAACAGTGGTCATCCTTGTCTTGTTCCAGATTTTAGAGGAAATACTTTCAGTTTTTCTCCATTTAGTATGAACTAGCTGTGGGTTTGTCGTATGTGGCTTTTTTATGTTGAGGCATGTTGCTTCTATCCACTTTTTAAGTGACTTTGTCATGAAGGAAAGTTGGCTTTTATAAATGCTTCTTTAGCATCAATTGTAATGATGATACAGTTTTTATCCTTCATTCTGTTGATATGATGTATCACATTGACTGGGTTACATATGTTGAATCATCCTTAAATCCCAGGGATAAATCTCATTTGATTGTGATACGTGATCTTTCTAATATATTGTTGAATTTGGCTTGAAAATATTTTTTGACAATTTTTGCATTGCTATTTTTCAGAGATATTGGCCTATTTTCATTTTTTGGTATGTCTTTTTCTGGTTTTGGTATCAGGGTAATACTGGCCTCATAGAATGCATTGGAAGTATTCCCGCCTCTTCTATTAATTTGTAAAACCCTAGAGTCTAGAAACAAATCTTCTGTAGGTCTTTCTTAATGTTTATGTAACTTTGCTATTATCATCTGGAAAATGATCATGAGTAACACTAAGTCTTTATATTTAGGTAAACAAAAACAACAGAGGTTTTTAGTACCAAGAACAGGCCAGTGTATTTAATTTAGGATCAACAGCGCAACAGCAGTTGATGTGGATCAGTAGAGATCTACAAGAACTAGTAGCTTTGAGAGTTAGCAGTGAGATTCCCAGGATATCCTTTAGCTCTTCAAGGTCATTGCTGAAGGACCTCATGGCACCAATATTTAATTGGCTTCTTAAATTCAAAGTAACTTGACTCATTTTGCTTTATAATAGCTTTGAGTGTATCAGTAGTTGGAATTTTAAAGAATCGTTTTCTTATAAAAAATTTCTGAACATGAAATTTTGCCAATATTGCTACAGTTATAAAATAGTAGATGCATGCATATTTGATTTTTCGCATTTCTAACTTCAACTCTCTAAAAATAACAATATTCACACTTTCTTTCTGCTTAAATAAATCCAAAGAAAAGTTTTTCAAAACATAAGGAATGGAAACATAATAAAACCAACAAGGTTTAAAGCTATAGGACTTAGCCGAAAATACTTAACACATAATAAACACTTAATAAGTTCCTAATGAATAAAAGAATAAATTATTCAGTGAGAGTCTTTGCATAACTAAAGATTATGTAATGATAAAAGAAATATTAAACCAAATAAGACTGAAATACTATTGACAAAATGTTTAATAAATCATATATATAGAGAGAAATCTTTATGTTGGATTCTTACTTACATTTACATATTCAGATTGCTCCATTAAGGTAGGCTGTGATACTTATTTTATAAAAAGATTATACCATCATAGCTATGTAAGAGAAGCCCTCCACAGACTTAGGTATAGGGGTACAATTTGTCTTCATTCTGATGAAGGGAGAGAAGGAGAATTTTTCCCTCCATCTATTTCTAGAGAGCCTACTGCTGCATTCTGAAAAGCCAGAAAATGAAAATCAGACTAATTCTCAGTCTTTGGATTTCTTCTTTTCAGTACCGACACTCTCCCTTAGTGATCTCAGACAGTTTCAGAGTTTTAAATATCATTTAAAAAACTGAATATGCCTAAATATATTACTCCGGTCCAGACCTAACCCCTCACTTACAGAATAATTCGTCTGATTCTTATTCAGGATCATCATTTAGGTGTCTAATAAATATCACAAAATTAACATATCTGCATGTCCACTTTGAACTATTATTTCCTCAAAACCTGCACTACTTCTTTCTTTTTTAAAAAAAAATTTTTTTAGAGACAAGATCTCACTTTGTCACCCATGCTGGAATAGAGTGGCACAATCATACTTAACTGCAACTCAAACTCCTGGGTTCAAGTGATCCTCCCATTTCAGCCTCCCAAGTGTCATTCATTTTCAAATGATGGCAAGTTCATCATTTCTGTCCATGCCAAAAACATGAGTTTCATCTTCCTTCCTTACTTACTTCCTTTTCCCCTTCCTCCCTTCCTCCTTTCCTCCATCTTTCTTTCTTTCTTTCTTTTTCTTTCTTTCTTTCTTTCTTTCTTTCTTTCTTTCTTTCTTTCTTTCTTTCTTTCTTCCTTCCTTCCTTCCTTTCTTTCTTTCTTTTTCTTTCTTTCTTTCTCTCTCTCTTTCTTTCTCTCTCTCTCTCTTTCTTTCTTACTTTCTTTCTTTCTTCTTCCTTCCTTCCTTCCTTCCTTCCTTCCTTCCTTCCTTCCTTCCTTGTTCTTTCTCATCCTCTTTCTTCCTTTTAATTTTTTTTATGTGCCTTTGTCTGGTTTTTATATCAGGATAACACTGGTCTTGTAGGATGAAGTTAGAAGTATTCACTCCTCCTCTATTTTGGGGAATAGTTTTGAGTAGCACTGGTATTAGTTGCTCTTTAAGTATTTGGTAGAATTCAGCAGTAAAGCCATCAGGTCCTGGGCTTTTATTTGCTGGGTGACTCTTTATTACACATTCAATCTCATTACTTGTTATTGGTATATCTATATTTTGGGTTTCTTTCTGGTTCATTCTTGGTAGGTTGTAGGTATTTAGCAATTTGTCCATTTCTTCTTGATTTTCCAATTTGCTGGCATACAGTTGCTCATGATAGCAACTAATGATCCTCTGAATTTCTGCAGTATCTGTTGTAATCGTTTCTGATTTTATTTGGATCTTGTCTCTTTTTACTTAGCCTGACTAAAGTTTTGTTAATATTGTTTAACTTTTCAAAAAAGCAACTTTTCATTTTGTTCATCTTTTGTATTTTTTATTTGTTTCAATTTCATTTATTTCTGCTCTGATGTTTATTATTCTCTTTCTTCTACCAATTTAGGGTTTGGTTTGTTGTTGCTTTCATAGCTCTTTAAGATGCGTCATTATATTGTTTATTTGAAATTTTTCCTCTTTTTCAATGTAGGCACCTATAAACTTCCCTCTTAGTACTGCCTTTGCTGTATCACATAGGTTTTGGTATGTTTCGTTTCCATTATCATTTGTTTCAAGAAGTTTGTCAATGTCCTTCTTAATTTCTTCATTGACCCACTGGTCATTCAGGAGCACAGTGTTTAATTTTTATGTATTTATATCGTTTCCAAAATTCCTCTTGTTATTTATTTCTAATTTTATTTCTTTGTGGTCAAAGAAGGTGCTTGATATTATTTCAATGTTTTTCAGTGTTTTAAGAATTGTTTTGTGACCTAACATATGGTCTATCCTTGAGAATTAACCCCGTGATAAGGCAAAGGATGTTTATTCTGCAGCCCTTGGATGAAATAGTTTGTAAATGTACATTAGATCTATTTGATTTGTAATGCAGATTAAGTCTGATGTTTCGTGGTTGACTTTCTGTCTGGAAGATCATCCAATGCTGAAAATGGAGTCTTGAAGTCTCTAACTATTATTGTATTGAACCTGTCTTTCTCTTTAGTGCTAATAATATTTCCTTTTTATATCTGGGTTCTCCAGTGTTGGGTGCATATGTGTTTAAAGTTGTTATATCCTCTTGTGGAACTGACCACCTTTTATCATTATATAGTGATCTTTGTCTCTTCTTACGGTTTTGATCTTGAAATCTATTTTGTCTGATATAAGTATAGCAACTCCTGTCCTTCTTTGGTTTTCATTGTCATGAAATATATTCTTCAATCCCTTTATTTTCAGTCTATATGTATCTTTACAGGTAAAGAGACTGGAGTCAAAATCTCATAAGTCTTCCTGGTGGTCTATTGTTTTGCAGCTGAGCTGACATACAAGCAACTATATGCAATACCTGCCACTCTTCTCTCTGCTTTCCAAAGGCAGTGGAACCTCAACCCATAGCCACTGCCACCTTGGCTGTGAGGAGCACTGCCAGACTACTGCCTGTGTTCCTTTAAGGCCCAAGGTCTCTTAAGTCAGATTGTAGTGAATTCTGCCTGGCCTGAGACTCACCCTTCAGGGAAGTAGGCTCTCCTCTGGACCAGGACAGGTCCAGAAATGTCTTCCAAGGGTCAAATCCTGGAATAGAAAACCCCAAGAGCCTGCTTCGTGTTCTACTCCATTGTGGCTGTGTTGCTACCTAAGATGCAAGACAAAGTCCCCTTCACTTTTCCCTCTGCTTTTCTCAAGCAGAAGGAGTGTTGCTCCACAGCCACCACACCTGGTAATGGGCCGAGTCTCATCTGAAGCTAGCAAGTCTCAGAGACTCACTAAGGCCCTTGATGTAGTACCTGGGTACTGCTGCTGGTTATTCAGAGGCCAAGGGCTCTTCAGTTAGCAGATAATGAATGCTGCTGGGACTGGGTCCTTTTCTTTAAGGAAGCAAGTCCTCTCTGACCCAGGGAGTGTCTAGAAATGTCTAGGAGCTAGGGCTTGGAACGGGGACCTCATAACTCTGTGTGGTGCCCTATCCTGATGTGGCTGAGCTGATATCCAAGATGCAAGACAAGTCCTCCCCACTCTTCCCTCTTCTCTCCTCAAGCAGAAGGAAGGGGTCTCTTTTGGAGCCATGAGCTGTGCCACCATGGGTTAGGAGAGGGGTGATACCAGCACTCTTTTGGCTGCCCCAACTGGTGTCTCAGTGTATCATGTATCCCCCAGTCCACTGTCTCTGGTCCTAGTTCAGCTCTAGAGCTCACTTAAGAGTTGCCATCCTAATGGTCTAGACTTCTTTCAAGTTTATGTAGAGATTGAGAGCACTTTGGCCCTTGGTGGTCCAGGTTTGGACCACTGGTATTGGTGATTCCCCTCTGGCTAGGGCTGGTTTAAATGTTCCCTCTGTGTGTGGGCATCAGCTGAGTTTGGTCTGGCTTTCCTTTCTGCCCTAACAGGATAGCACTGAGTTCAATGAGTCATAAATTGCTGTCTTCTCCTTCTGTCAGCACCCAGAGATGCTCTCTGCACCAGGCCGCTGCTGCTCAGGGTCATGCCGGGAGATTTAGGACTGTTTTCTATCTCTTCAGTGTCTCTTTCAGTGATATGAAGTGAAAACCAGGTATATGAAAGTTCACCTGATTTTTGGTTCTTATGTAGGTGTTTTTTCTGTGTAGATAGTTGTTAACATGGTGTCCTTGTGGTGGGGGGCAACAGGTGGAGCTTTCCATTCTACCATCTTGCTCTGTCTCTCTCCTATATAGAATTCTTGCTTGGAGTTTTTGTTTTGTTTTTCTGGATTTTTATTTTCTTAATTTAAAAAAAATGCATTAAAATTCATAAATTCATGCTTTTTAGTATAAAGTTTGATGGGTTTTGACAAATGATAAAGTTATATAGCTGCCAATGAAATAAAGATTTAGAATATTTTCATCACCCCAAAAGTCTTGTGTGTCTTCTAAGTTAACCCCTTTCATCACCCCTAGTCCTTGGCAACCATTGGTCTGATTTTGTTCTTCATAGTTCTGCCATTTCTAAAGTGACTCATAAATGAGTACATACAGATTGTGATTTTTGTGTCTGACTTCACTTAGCATAACACATTTTGAGAGTCATTTACATTGTTACATGTATCAGTGGCTCAGTTACTTTTATTTCTGAATAATATTCTGTTGGATGCATGGACTATGGTTTGTCTACTCAATTACAATTGAAAGATTGCCTGGATTTTGAGTAAAATTATCACCCTCATGAAAATGACTTTCCCTTATGTGTTCCTCTCCTTGATCATTCACCAACCTTTTGTTCTGCACCCAGTTCCCTGGGATCAATCATATGCAGATATTGTTACCTTGTTGTCTCCTACTTGTTGTTCCCTACAAAAAGTAGACGTTAACCTAGGGTAAATTTTAATATCTCACCTTAGACAATTAAATCAAAACATTAAAACAAACATTTCATATTTCAATATTTGATGGTGTAATTACCACTGGCAATTATTCTACTTTATTCATTCAACCCATACTCTCTGTGTAGCTACTTATTTTCTGGAACTAACTTAAGTGCTCAGGAGAAATTGCTCAGGAAGTACCTGACATAATCCCTGCTCTTTCAGAGTTCATAGTGATGAAAAAGAAAACAAAATATCAATACTAAATAGACTAGGTGGGTTATGAAAACTTAAACTCTAGAAGTATGCTGAGGAAGTAAAGTTTGAGCAGAAATAAGACTACATTTGGGAGAGGAACATTCCAGGCAGAGAGAATAGCACACATCGCAGTATCAGGAGGGAGCATTGTATGAATGAGTTTTAGAAGTTCAGAGAGCAAAGGTGATGGAGATATCACAAGAGATTAGAGATTCAGGTAAGGGATACATTGTTTAGGGCCCATGGACCAGAGGAATTTTTTTTTTTTTTTGACAGATTTTCACTCTTGTCACTCAGGCTGGAGTGAAATGGCGAAATCTCGGCTCACTGCAACCTCCACCTCCTTGGTTCGAGCGATTCTCCTGTCTCAACCTCCTGAGTAGCTGGGATTACAGGTGCCTGACACCATGCCCAGCTAATTTTTGTATTTTAATAGAGATCAGGTTTCACTATGTTGGCCAGCCTGGTCTCAAACTCCTGACCTCAGATGATCCACCCGCCTCGGCCTCCCAAAGTGCTGGGATTATAGCCATGAGCCATCATGCCTGGCCCAAGCTAAGGAATCGTACTACTATCCTGGAAGCATTTGGAAATCATTGGTTAGTTTTATGTAGAAGAGTCTGGTTAATCAGACTGAAGTTACAAAAACTGGTTCTACCTTGATGCAGTTGGAAATACTTTTTTGTTGCACTCCAGGCTGAAGTGGAGGAAGCCAGAGAGGATAGAAGTAGACTAGACTCATACAAATAGGTATTCGTGAAGGTATTGCAATCGTTCAAGCAAAAGATAAAGATAATTTGAACTAAAGTACAGGTAGGGTGGGATAGAGAGAAATGAATTGACACAACAACTATTTCAGAAGCAAGAGAACAGGACATTGAATCACGCTGGATTTAGTGCTGTTGGAGGTGGGTAGATGGAGAAAGAGGCATGAAGAATGATACCTGGGTTTCTGACTTTTGTGGATGGTTTGCGCTTGGTATAATTTACAGAGCTAGAAGTTTCTGGGGAAAATTATTGAGTTCAGTTTCAGACCTGTTAAGTTTGAGAAGTTTGAAACACAAGGAGATTCAAGCATGCAGTTAGCTTTGTGAGTGTGAAATACAAAAGAGTGTTTTACTAAAGCTACTGACAGGACCCTGTGGTTCATCCTCATAGGTAGGGATTGAAGATGTGGCCAATGATTAGACTGGCAAAGGCAGAGATTCAGAGGAAAACAGGGAAAGTCTAGGATTAAGAATTGAAAATTGCAACATTAAATGGACAGGAAGGTGAAAATGAACAAGCAAGGGAGATACAAAAAGAACAGTCAGACATATAGACACAAAACAGGGTTGTGTAAGATTACGGAAAGTTGGAGAAGAGAATGCTTGAGGAAGAAGAGAATAGCCAACATAGCATAATCTCCCAAGAGGTTCCTTGTGGACTTTGGTGAGAGCAGTGCTCAGGAGATAATGGGAACAGAAGCGCTACAGAGTGGTTTGAAGAGCAAGTAGAAGCTAAAAAATATGGAGACCGAGTATACACAACCTTACGAAAATCATTGCTGTGAAGGGGCAGTGTCTGTGGTGAAAGATAGAGAGAAAGAAAAGGTGGCAGCCAAGGACAAGCAGGGTCCAGAGAAGACTTTCTTTCCTTCAGTTGTGAAGTTATAAACATGGCTAAAAACCCAAAGGATGGAATCCATCAAAATAGCACAGAAAAAGCTGGAAGTAATGAGCTCCAGAAAATAAGTGGTAAAATTTGCTTTATATGGTTACAGATTGAGAGAGAGAGAGAGAGAGAGAGGGAGAGAGAGAGAGAGAGAGCACTCCTTATGCTCAACAAGACAGAAAGGAATTTAATATGGGTTGGAGTTATGTTTACTGTCAAGGAAGATAAAAAAAGTTGTCACCTCTGTTTCCTCTGTAAGGTAGAAAGTGAAGCCAAAACACTGAAAAGTTTTGCAGGGGAGAGGGTTGAAGCTTTGAGATGAGTAGAAAAGACAGAAAGTGGTCACTGTAGAGAGAGATAATGAGTTAATCGAGAATGGCCATAGGCTTCACATATATTGATCCCTGATCAGATTTCACTCAAATCATCCTAAGATACATTAAATGCTTACTCTTATAATTTTTCCACATTATCTAATTATTAAGTGAAACAGGTGAAATCTCTACATACAATCCCCACTCCCAAACTGCTTCTCTTACAGATATTCACACTAAGCAAGCGTATCTAGAAACGTGTGACTTTCCTGTTTTGCCTTTTCTTTTTGTGTTTCGATGAGGAGGATGTTTTAGTTTTCCTTTGGGTACTTCATTTTCTCTAGAATTACTGTGCCTTCTTTAAATATTTTCTCCTAAGTCCCTCTGCTAAGACAGGTAATAACACCAATCTATCAGTGGCATCCCCTCATCTCTTCAGAGCACGGTCTTCTTTACCCCTTCTCTCACAGTTACATTTGAATATATCATTAGCTTTGGAATTTCAGCATAAAATTGATTTAGTGTAATTGATTCAAAGTATGATTGTCAATGCAACGTTGCTATACCTGCTATAGTACTATAACTGCTGAGGTACAATCCTTAGCAGTTAAGGCAGTGGATTTTCAAAATATGCGATTAATGTTTTCATAGTTTTTACATAGCACCTGAATCACCATCACCAAATTTTTCATAATTAGATATTGGTAGCTGCTTTTAAGTGGCACATATGTAGGCACTATGTGTGACACCGACTTGACTGTAAATGTTGCATTGCACCTTTAATTTGAAGGGAAGTAAAGAAGGAAGGGAAGGAAGCATGAGCAGATACCATTTCCACTTAGCAAACACTATGTCTTGTTTTAGCTATAAATTACACTCAGGTTCTCTTCTTGCTTTTTATGCCAAGCTAAAGTGAATCACCCAGTGCGGCGATGCTAATACTTTAAATTATAGTTAGCCAAAAAACCTAGTTAGGAAGAAAAGCTAAATTAGTAGATGATAGCAATGTCTGGAATATTCAGAAAAAAAATATTTTAGAAGTTCATTAGTCAAGACATTTCATATAAATAAAATATGGGATAAAATTGTATAACTTAAGGCTGTCTAATGTCTTTTATTAAAGTTTTAGGGCAATTAAATGAAATGCTAGCAACCAACAGAATTCTAGTATATGACTGAATGAAGATATAATATCTAAAAACATGACAATCTGCATTTCTAATGTAGGATTATTTATCCTGTAGCCTGTAATTTGTGTCCGATGACACATATCTGCTCACACTTTCTATGTATGTTTCCTTATTTCTTTAAGTATATAATTTTGTGTTATAAAATGTATCTTGTAATGCAATATTCTTATTTGGTTTTCTTTAAACATGTAAGGGTCAAGTACAAATAAGATAGGTCTCTTAATAGGAATCTTGCAGTGGGGGGGTAAATATAATGGGAAAAGCCTCTCCATGTAAAAGCAAAAATGACCTCCTTTAGTGTATTTCCACTGTTTTTCAAGTGTAGCAAGAGTAATAAGCCTTGGCAGTTGGAACATGCCATTCACCTGAGGGCTGTCAATCATTCTAATTTTGAAAGACACAAAACGTATGGATTGTCAACACATCATTTAGGCGAGAAACCAGTGCTCATCAAGAGAAAAAATTAAAACAAATGCTCAAATAAATAGAAAATCAAAATGCTTCCTGGTCATTTTCTTCTAAGAGCTTAATACAGATAATCTACAGTTTATATGCTATAAAAATTGTAACATGTGAGATATGGACAAAAAACTGAATGGCTATTAGTTTTCCAGTGGAATATGGTCTAGAGATCAATTGCTCAAATTTTTCTCTTTATTCCATAAAAAGTAAATTATTTGTCATTGAACATCCCTCATAAATACAACTATCTAATACTGAAACTGCTGACAGTCTCATAGGCTATTTCAGTAGTGGAAGCCAGGACTAAACACACTGAACTACATTAGAGTCGGTCCCTGGAGGACAGAATTGAGCTTCATTGGCAAGGGCACTGTAAGAGTTCCATTTGACTCCTCGTTAAACCTCTCACAGGGATTCTAGCTGCTTCTCTGTGTCTGCTCTTGCTTTTCCATAGAAGAGATAGATGTGAACCACACAGGCAGACACATTTCTACATATTTAGGAAAAGATCTCTTTTCTTGGTAAAAACCAAGCCTCCTATAGATTTTAAAAAGATCTTCCAGTTTCACGATCATTAACCACCTTTTTATAATTTTCAAAGAAAGTAGAGAGCTTTATTTAAATTTGTGAGAATTTATTTTTCAATGATTGTTTTATGGCAGGTAAGAGATTTTATTATTTTTCTGTGTTTATTTATTCTCCAGGAAAAGTAGCATGAGGGGAAAATAGTTGGTGGTAACGATCTCAGCCTTCTTTACCTAACAGTGTGGTTGTCATAATGAAATCTGGACCAATATGTAGAAGCAATTGGTGAAACGTAAATTACTATATGCACTGTGTGTTGCCACTGGCTGTTTTGTTGATTTGGAGTCTTGAGAATAGCATAATAAGATTTATCGTACTTTGGAAGTATTGTACTGAAAAATCAGTCAATAGTTCAAAGAAACACAAAACATGCTCTATGAATTGAAAACCCCACACTGCGAATGACACAGCATTCACATTCTTTATGAGAGTCTCTTCTAGGACAATTCAAAACGCTGTTATGGTTTAAGTGCAATAAAAACAAATGAAAGTATTTTATCCAGCAACAGCAATGTAAAATACTTTTCTCTAGAGAGGAAATTTTCTGTGATTATAAAATAATACTTTCAGTCTTCAGCCCATCTAACCACAATGTTACTAATAAAAGAACAACAATGCCAAGTACTAATGCTTTACTACTTACTGTTTACTGTTATTGTTCCTCCAAGGTGGTCCACATATACATATGCACAAAGACAGAAAGAGCTGAATGAATTGTGATATATGACTAAGAGAAAAACAGAAAGACACAGCAAAATATGATTATTTAAAAGTGTGCCTCATTATGAAAATTCTTTTAGCATTTACAAGATTAATTTATGATCAGAATTGCTTTCAAATGCCCCACACACATCAGGCAACATTATATCCATGTATAAACACACACATACACATACACACAAATGAATATCATCATACACGCATAATTCACAGACACATTTTAAAACTAAAGGCTACTCCAAAGAGAAATTACTGGCATCCTGTGAGTGTAATTGCTGCCCTTGGCCTATACATACTTTATGTTCTAGAGGTTAGATCACTTTACAGCCACTTCTGAGGGTTAGTGGGAATAAAATGCTGCTTCAGGAGTATCAAAATAAAAAGAAAACGTATTAAACCAAAGTTCCTATAAGTGCAATCCCAAGGATTAAATGTTCAGATAGCTCGTAAGTCTGACCCAGAGGGAAGGAGGAGCAGCTAACATTTTCTCAAAAGAAGAAAATGTGCAAACCAATGAAGAGTGGACAAGAAGGGCCTGAAGAGAGCATGTGATGGGAAGAAGGCGAAAACAAAAGAAGCTTCTAAAAGAAGACACCAAGGACAATATTCTCACATAAATTCAGATCATCATTCTATATTTTCCTGCATATGAATTTTGGTACATTTATACATATATATACATATACATATATTCACACTTATGTAAATATACTCAATCTAAAGCTTTCTTAAGACACATACAACAACCAAATGATTAGTGTTTGGCCATTGCTCATGCAGCAAATGCTGAGAAAGCACAGCCCTGGGTCCTTTTCTCAGGCCACCACTCCCTAGCAGTATGACTGACAAAGTCTGTGCCTGAAAGCCTACGTTCATGACCAGGGTGGCCTTTCCTGTCTCCTGGTGCCCAAGCATGTCTGGGGTATAAATAAGTTCCAATACTGACAGGGCACAGCAAGGGTAATTTACATGACAATAAGAAATGATTTCTATCTGAATGGTGCATACCAGAGTTGATTTCGACAGATTTATCTTTAAAAAAATACACATAACAAAAAAGGAGACAGGTAGAAGATTGGGGACCACAGCTTGAAAGTCGTTGCTTGTGATTCTAAAACGTCCCAGTAAAATTATTCACAGATAATTGTTACAAAATATAACTGCGGTGGCTCACCCCTGTAATCCCAGCACTTGGGAGGGCGAGGTGGGCGGATCACGAGGTCAGGAGATGGAGACCATCTCTGCTAACACGGTGAAACCCCCTCTCTACTAAAAATACAAAAAAAAAAAAAAAAAAAAAAAAAAGGAAAAAAAAGAAAATAGCCGGCCGTGGTGGCAGGCGCCTGTAGTCCCAGCTACTCGGGAGGCTGAGGCAGGAGAATGGCGTGAACCCCGGAGGTGGAGCTTGCAGTGAGCTGAGACTGCGCCACTGCACTCCAGCCTGGGCGACAGAGCGAAACTCCGTCTCAATAAATAAATAAATAAATAAAATAAAAAAACATATATATATATATATATAAATCTGTACATACCGTTGACACTTGGACAGCACAGAGAATCATGCAGTTGAAAATCCACATATAACTTTGGATTTACCAAAAACTTAACTACTAATAGCCTACTCTTGACCAGAAGTCTTACTGATAACATAATAAACAGTTGATTAACACACATTATGTGTTGTATGTACTGTATCCTGTATTCTTACAATAAAGTACGCTAGAGAACAGAAAATGTTATTAAGAAAACCATAAGGAGGAGGAAATACATTTACATTCATTGAGTGGAAGTGAATTATCATAAAAGTCTTTAACGTCATCGTTTTCAGGTTGATCAGACTGAGTAGGAGGAGGAGGGTTTGGTCTTGATGTCTCAAGGCTAGCAGAGGTGGAAGAAAATCTGCATGTAACTGGACCCAACAGTTCAAACCCGTGTTGCTCAAGGGTCATACATGTAAAATATTGTGATTTTTTCCCGCTTCCATATTCAGCTTCAGTTGACCCGACACACTTTGGCATCAAAAGAGAATCTGAAATGTACAAGAACTGGATTTCGAATGGAAAACGTACATAACTGTGCTATTTGTTCCTGGGTGAGTGAGGGACGGAGAGGGTGAGAGTGTTTAAATGGGATGGAGAGAATGGAAGCAGTGGGGAAGGAGACAAAATATCCTTCCTATCACACACACACTCACACTGCACACTCTATTCTAAAGTCACAACTACCCAAGTGTTATTGATCCTTTATAACTGCAACTGAGTACAGATGTAGCAAGACTGAGAGGGAACTGGGATCTGGCGCCTGGATTGCTCAAGAGGGGCCAGGGAAAACCCTCAGAACTCCTGAGACCCAGAGACTGTGGGAAGGGTTGAGGCGGAGTCTGCAGTGGGGGCTGTCCAGCAGTAGTAGGCAGCGGCCGACCCTGGTGGAGGGTTGGGAGGCTGCTGTCATCTTATGGGTCGGCAGCCAGAGTGAGAGTGTCCCTGCTGCCAGAGGACCACAGCGGGCTAGGCGCGGGGCCTCCACCTCTCGCTCACCACGCGGACCCCGCGCCTCCTCCGGCAGCCGCGGTGGTGGCGGCGGCAGAGCCTCGCCCACTCCAATCCCCACCCTCTCCATCCTTAGTCATTAAAGAACAGCAGCGCCTGGCACGTTCTTGGAGGACCCCCGGCGCAGAGGAGGAAAGGGAGCAGGCGCAGGGGGACTGGAAAGGCAGCATGCGCCCGCCAGGAGCAACCTCGGCGCCCAGGGTCTGAGGCTGCCGCCCCAGTTCGCCATTGTGAGGAGCCGCCGCCGGGGGAGTCCGCTGGCGCAACCGTGCCCCCGAATCCCCGTCCGCGCAGCGATGGGGCACCTGTCCACGGGAATACACGGTGGCCGCCGCCTCCTGCCTCTGCTCTGGCTCTTTGTGCTGTTCAAGGTAGGGGAGCTCCGCCACCCCTCCTTCCCAGCGGTCCGGGCGGCATCCGCACTCCGGCGCCCTCGCTCTGCCGTGGGGAGCGGCGCGCCCCAGGGCGCGATGGCCCAGCCGCGGGAAGCGGCTGCCGTGCAGCCTGGGCGCACGCTTTGTTGTCCTTGCGTGTGCGTGTTCCTGGTGGTCTTGAGAGGTGGGGGGCGGCAGGGGGAAGAATAAGGGAAGTTTGCTCCCTCCAGCTTTCACCCTTTGTGCTCTTTTGTCGCCGCTGAAATCCACATCAAAGGTGGGCTTGTTGGATAGTGCTTTCTCAGGCAAAATGAGGTCACTTTCTTTTCTGGTTTCCACTGCACCCCAACGCTGCTTAACCTTTCCGCCCTCCCTCTCACACAATGTGTGGCTGCTTTGTCTTAATTTTCCTTACTGCTGGAATTATACACTGGGGAATGGAGGGGGACTGAGCTCCCTGGCCACACATGGACTGCCAGGGCTACGTTAGGGCAGACTTGTATTTGAATAAGGAGTGTCAGGTAGAGCTTGGGAAGGATTCCTCTCCCCAACTCCTATCAACATCTTTAGAATTCCTTTTAAAAGTCTCTCGACTTTCTCCACTGTATTTACAGATGATAGTACCCCTAGATTTAATGGTGGAAAATATATAATAATTAACTTTTTCCTATCTTCTTTGGAATGTGCTACCCTGAGGTTTTACTTTGAGAAAAATGAAAAGGAGAGGAGTTGCTTTTGAAAAATCAGTTTGACAATTCTATTGTACATACATTTTTTTGAAGAAATGTCAGCTAGATGTTTTTCTTGGACGGCGATGTGAAGTTATGAAGTGATTGTCTATCACTCATGTCTTCGATGGATCTACGTTAGTTCTGTCATTCGTCCTTTCCCCTCTTCGCAAAGCAAACTCAAGAATGTCGACAGGTGACTTGGAGCTATCCTTTCAGGACCACAGTGATACTTACCCTAGAAATTTATGCCAGGTTAATGGATCCAGAGGTTTTCTTATTTTAGAGTCACTTCTTGCTTATATGCACCATTAATTATGAATGCCTGAAAAGAATATAGTGAAACAGGACCAATGGATTCAGAACAGCATTAATTTTAAATACTCCTTACTTTCATTTATCTTAATGAAAAATAGAAAAAAATTTCAGGGCGAAACAGCAACAGAATGCCTAAGTGAGACTCTAAATTATATTTAATATGTTTTTACTTTTTTTCTTAAGTTATCAATAATCATTAATTTTAAAAATATGGTAACTAATAAGCTCAGTTATATGTTTTTACTGTAGGAGCTTGTTCTTTTGTACACACCACAAATGCATTAGACTTATTAGGTTGTCTATTAGTCATTTTCTAACTATTTATCGAACTGTCACAACTATTTTACCTATGCAATAATTGTCATGAACCAAAAATGAGAAACCAAGTCACTATGCATTTTACCCAACAACAGCTAAGAGTGATATGTATGACATCTGATCCAAACCTAACGTTTAGCACAACTGCAGGTTTTTGCTTGAGTTCTTCATACTGAGATAATTCCAGAAATAAGAGAATGACTTGGTTGGGAGTGAGGGTAAGGTTTTGCAATTAAAATAAAATAAATGTGGCCATTGTTTGACTTAAAACTCGATATTGGAATGAGAAAATGCAGTTAGTGACGGCGTAATGAAAATGTTAGTGATTGTCATAGAGGTCCAGCCTACTTCACATAATAGATACATTCCTGAACATTGCAGGTAAATGTAAATTATGACGAACTGCTTCCATAGTAAATACATTGTCAAAGTTTGCCATTTAAATAATAATTATTGTAATGGGAGACATAATTTTGTAAGAAAAATAATTGTCCTTTATTTTATGTGAATGTAATATTTTTGTCACCTGAATATAAAATATATCAAAGGAAAGAAGAAAAGACTGTATATATTAGATATCTTCTATGTGCCAGTTTTTTAAGGTATTTTAGATATGTTATTTCCTTTAATCCTATTTTGCTGCAGTTGACAAGAGTTGTTCAAAGTGGTAAATTGAGCACATAGTGTAATGTCTTACATTTAGGGGATAGTATATTACATGGTGCATTGGGCACATGGTATAATCTCTTTATAATTTGGAGATTTTTTTAAATTAAAGGTCCTGATTAAGTGCCAGTAAAATAGATCTACTCAAGCAGATGGTGACTGGAAGATAAGAAAAGAATCCATTATTAAATACCGAACTGCTAACTGTATCTCAATAATAAAATCCAAAATGTTCCACGTGTGCCGAGTCAGAAATAAAACATTCTCTCAACTGTCCCTTGCCAAAAAAATTTCCATAGTTTTCACTATAGTTAATACATTTTTCATTACTCCATATGAGTATCCTTTATATAAGAGTGAAAATCCCGAAGGAACAGAAGACAGAGGAATTCAAGTATGAGGCTTAATTTATAGGTTTACATTTTCCACAACTCAAAACTAAGCAGCTGGATATCAGTGGTGGAAAAGTAGAAAAGTTTGAATGTGTATGAATGGCTATAACCAGTTCCATTGAGGGAGACTAAATGTGACTGGCCAAGAAAGTCTTTGTGCCATCATTCCTTATCCATGAAGCGGTGATGGGCACATATAATCGGGCATCTCAGACTGTCTAAATCATCCACTGCACATTATGAAGCTAATATCTGCATAATTTATCTTGCCTAAACACAATGCTGGTTATGAAAATTTTTATTTTTATATCAATATTGATGGTGTATATAAAATAGAAGCAAAAAATGGAACTCTATTATTAAATTGAAGGCTACTAATTTCAAAGTCTTCTATGGATGAATGCAAGTGAGATATTTATTTAACGAGCCTCACTGTTGTGCGTCTTCTCATAATTCCCAGTGAAAGAAATGTAATTGTCCTATCTTTACTAAAGCCTTTCTAGAAAATGTCTTCCTGTATCAGTTTACTCAGTGTAAGTACTTTGTCTACTAAGGCGCAAATTGTGGAATATGACATCATAGGAATTTGAAGTAGGCCTTCCCTGAAATGTTGCTTTTTAGTAGTCAGCTGGAATACATTCCTAAACTCATGGGCTTGGCGTGTGTCCTTTTTTAACTCCTTCTCTTTATTTCTTTCTATTTCTGCTTTTAGCAGAGATATCATCAAATAATATTAAATTTAAAAAGTCTTAATATTGTATTTTCTGAAACAAGTTTATGTTTAATTCTATAATACATGAGTGTTATGATACTGGCCATTCTACTCTTATCCAGGGGAAATATCTGCTTTTCACGGTCTGTCTGCCTTTCTCCCCTTTCCTATGTCTCCCCTCCCAACCCCATACACGCACATAAAGAAGTTTCACTTTTCATGGTTGAGATTTCATCCATATATTGCACAGTGTTGGCAGGTGAACCATAATCCTTTCATTTTGCTGGAGTAGCTTAGATCCTTTCCATCACAATGAAGTTTGCTGCCCTAATTCCCATGTCATCTGACTCCTTTAATAAATCATATTGCCAACCTTTTGGAGAAAGCTTTTTACATGCGACATCTCCAGTAGGTTGGCAAAGGCTCCCTGGGCCACGCTTCTACAGACGATCGAGTAATAATCCTTCCCACTGTGAACATATGTTTGCTTTTGTTCTTTGTTTTGTGAGAGACTATTGTTGTATGAAGGAATGGAAAATTCACATTACACCTCTGCCTCATTTTGGCCCAAAAGAAAATACACATTTATATGGATAACTGATTAAAAACAATATGAGTTGTACTTCATTTTAAAATGTAACACTATTTCTACTATCTAAATATCCAACTTAAAGGTATTTAAATGTATAAGCAGATTTACTCCTGAACCTTATAAATATATTTCTAACTTGAGGCTTCAGGGGTTGTAAAAGAATGTTTGATGTCAGATACAGTTGATGCACCTAAATAAAACACTGTAACTGGTAGCAGTATGGCACAATAGAAGGCTTAACAACAATGACCACAGATATCAAGTTCTCATTTTCTCCCTAATTTAATGCCTCTCCATACACGGTTCCAGTGATGTTGCATTTTCAGAAACATAGCCCAGTGCAATGATGAGCTTTACTGTAAAGCACTTAATGTTTTCATTGAATTACTCCAAATATGTTGTAAATATTTTTGAAGTAAAGGAATGTCTACTGTAATATTTCTCTCTTCCATGGTGCTACTATGTGGTGTTAGGAATTTAATAGAAGGTTTCTGCATTATATAAAAGCTCTGACTGAGAATAATGAAATATTATAATAGTGACTTGTGAACACATCTTTAAAGAAAATATAGGAAAATTATCATTATGGGAGTTAAATAATCATGACTACAATGCACTCATTACATTAAAAGAGTAAAAATTTTACCAATCACTTATATTAGGATCTTATTAAAACCATAAATTGAAATATCAATGTGTTATTTTTCCCCAAAATGTAATACTCTCAGTTGCTCATTTATTCGTTAATGTTGCCTCACCTCTCTTAAATATTATTAATTAAAAGGTAGCAAATGACATACTAGGGGAAATTGATTGTTTTAACCTCTATGGGTGACCCACAATTTCAGACAGTACCCAGATATACAGACAATATTTTTGCCTCCTCTTGCGCATCACCACTCCCCTATGACCACAACCAACCAGAACCGGCCAAGATTTCTGTGTTCCTAGTAGAAATCCTCCTAATGTTTTGTCAGACATCACCCTTAAGAGATGAAGTCTTTTCTCCACTCTGGTCTTGGTTATATCTATGGTGCTGTTTAATCCAAGGTCATCCAATTTCTTACAGAACTGTTCTATAGTCATCTTAAATACCCATTATATCAGCTCTTTTTGCTTCAATAAGTATGTAAGTTTTTTTTGTGTGGGTGCATTGTTGTCATTAATTTGAGGAACCCAAACAAGGCTAATGTGGCCCAAGTAAAGTGAGCAAGAGTGTGAATGGATCGGGATGAGTGTGAGTGGGTTCCTTCTCTCCTGGTGCTATTGACTCCAGCAGGTCCCATATGGTTTCTATCAGCCAATAAGGGGGGCTCACGCCTGTAATCCCAGCACTTTGGGAACCTGAAGCAGGTGGATCACCTGAGGTCAGGAGTTCGATACCAGCCTGGCCAACGTGGTGAAACCCCGTCTCTACTAAAAATACAAAAAATAGCTGGGCGTGGTGGCAGGCACCTGTAATCCCAGTTACTCCGGAGGCTGAGGCAGGAGAATCGCTTGAACCCGGAAGGTGAAGGTTGCAGTGAGCCAATATCACACCATTGCACTCCAGCCTGGGTGACGAGAGTGAAACTCCGTCTCAAAAAAAAAAAAAAAAAAAAAAAAAAAAAAAAAAAATAGGGATATGTGAATAACCTCCTTAATTGAACACTTCTCATATAATCTGCTATCACAGATTACTCCTAATGTTTCCCTTTTCCAAGCCTGTTCTAGGTCTTCAGAACACCAATTCTTAGATTTTTTTTTTCTTCTACACATTGTGCCTTTGAATTTATTCCTATGAGTAGGATCACATCTTATCCTTGTGCCAGAAAAGCGTTCGCAACTCTTTCAGCATCTAATTCTCCAGTGAAAGATTTCTTCTTTCCTTAGACATTCTAGTTACTTAAAGGCCAGCTCCTTTTTCTTCTGAATATATTAAAACCACCGAACAAACAGAAGATGTTTGAAACAAGGTTGCAGGGATTTCTTGATAAAAGGCTTTTTTTTTTTCTTTCCTTTTTTCAGGAAATTGAGATGAAAGGGGAGAAAAGTGATATATGCTTGGAAAAATATTTCAGAAACAGAGAATCAGAAATGGAAATAGGACTTCAAGCTTGAGAGCGTTATTGCAAATTATGAGTATGAATGGTAATTTCTGCAAGAAAATGAATATAGGGAAAATTAGAGAATGAAATGAAGAACATTCGATGAAAACAAATACACTGCTATTCTATTTATATGCAAATACATGTATTTTCTTATCAAATACTCTTTATCTATTTGGTTTTCCACTCTTTATAAATAGGAATGCCGCGCAGTTCATTTTTCTAACGAAACTGTTCCTATCTTAATGACAATTTAAACGAAATAAACCTGTTTTTTAATGTAGTTTTTGGTACATTTACTAGCAAAGTAAAAGAATAACAATGCAATTTCTCTACAAGTAGTGGTCCAAGATCAGAATTTTATTAATAGTAATCTACACGAGATTTAAATGATGAATGTTTCTCTTTTTTGTGCTATTTCATTTTACTGTTTTCAGATAATTGAGACTTTTATTTTCCTCTTTCTGCTCACTAAGTTTTTAATATCAGTGATTTATGTAATGGGTGAGGAAGGGCATCATATGACTGTACCATGCCCTCAATACTGTTCCTTCGTTATTACCCGCCATTGACCAAATTAAGTGCAGAGGAATTTCTGACCCTGGTTCTCTCAACCTTTAACCCATATCAGAGACCAGCTATGAGCCTGCTGTGCTGATCCGTGTCTTGTGATTCTCCCTTGGTTCCACCCATAGGAATTTGTGATTGGCATGTACAAACCAGATGTCAGAGAATTCAAAAGAATATTCAGTGCCCTTTGTGTCTTCGGTCCTATCTGAAGTCTGATTCCGACCTCCCGTACTTACTTTCTGAATCAATATTCCATTTTGATAAACTCTAGTATTCCTGCTTTTGGATCCTGGCGTTAATTATAATGAACCTCTCCTTGTCTTTTAGTTTCCTTGAAAGAGCATCCTATAAACATTTTTTGGCTGACCAATCTTTTCCCAATGCCAAAATGGCAAGATTGAGAAGCTCCTTTTCTTCTTCAATACTGTCTTTTGTATTCCAGAATGAAGACTTACTGCCCAATTCCATTTAGTTAATCAAACATCCATTAAACATCTAATAGGTGCCAGGAATTTTACTAGATATTTTAGGTACAGAAGTGGATAATACTCAGTTGAATCCCTGCCAATGGCATAGTGGGAACATGGACACAGACGATGGTCATTAAAATATGGTGTTTTGTTTTAAGGAGGAAAATGTGGGCTGCTAGAGGAGTGACACTTAACTACTTAGTGGTTTGGGAAATGATTTCTTTTAAGATGATTCCTGAGCTGAGTCCTGAAACATGCGTATGAGTTAGGTTTAAAAATATACACACATTGGCAGAGAAAACTGCATGAGCAAAGGCCCAGTGTTGTGAAAAGCATGGCAGAGTTTAGGAAAATGCAGATATATGTATCAAAGGCAATGAAGCAACAGGAACCAGATCAGGAGGACTTCTGTATGCTGAGCCAGAAAGTAGGATGTCCGCATTCTCTAGGTGAAGAGGCCTTATTGAAGGGTTTAATCAAGGCATTAGTGAAGTAAGAGTTGCATTTCAGATAGAGCTCTTTACCTGCAAGAAAGGCTATCCCAAAGGTAGAGCAAGCATGGAAGAATTAAACTAGTAGTTATTGTAATTATCCAATTAAGAGATGACGAACACTGGCATTAGGGTGACAGACAGAAAAGAGTGGCAATGCTGAAAAATGGCTACATTGGCAAGACTGATTAGATGTGGAAAACTGGGGAGAGCAGGATGTAGGGTAATTTCTTGGTAACCAACCCTCTTGCCTGGAAGAGTAGCGGTCTCAAGATAGCATGTGTGCTGGATAGTCTACTCTCGAGATCAACTCACCCCTCCACTGTGCCCAGTGCCAGGAAGCTTCCCTCTATAGACCATTTCTTCCTCTTCCCTTGCCCTTTGGCTCCTAGTGAGTTTGGCCAATAGAAGGCACTAGCCAAAGATTACTGCTAGAAGGAGGGAGAAATCAAGTCATTTATTCTCCTAGCCTCCATGCTGGCCAGCCCCCATTAGGCAGTGGCTTCATTCTCTCTTCCAATTCTATAGTAATCCCCTCTTGCAAGGCTGATATTCTGGCCAAATTCCTGAAACAGTTCTCTGTCCTTATCCCTTGAGATCAATAGCTTCTCCCTGCTTCTAGACCCTAAGTATGTTTTCTCCCTGCTTAATACAGTATTTCTGCTCCACGCCTTGATCCCTTCGGCTAGTCCATCCCTTCATTTCATTCTCTGGGATTTTCTTTTTGAGTGTCCTGCTGAGACCCTGACTGATATAAGACATGGTGGTTTAGTGGTAGACTTTTGAGTTTGAAGCAGCTGAAAACAAAGAAACAAACAAAAACAGGTGCTTGATTATGAGCCTGAAGGGTAGAGGAGATGGAAGGCCTGGAGATGTGAGTGGGATCCCCTAGCAGAGAGAAAGGGAGAGAAAGGCAGTGGGCCAGAAGGGGGTCTTGAGAATCACCAGTTGTTAATGTCAGGCAAATAAGGAATCTAAGAAGCTGAAGGCGCAGTCAGAGAGGTACAAAAGCAAAATTAAGGAAACCCAAGATCTAGGAAATTTCAAGTGGAGGACTTGGCAAACAGCATCTAATGCAACAGAGAGGTCCCATAAGCTAAGATCTGGAAAATATCTTTGTATTAGGAAATAGGTAGACTATTGGACTCTATGGAGACTGGGAAGTACAAATGCTTCTGGGAATTGAAGAATCAAAAAGCACCCCCTTATCTGATAAGAGCCTAGGTGCCAAGTGAGATCAGAGAGACCTGAGGTCAATATCAATTCTCCACTGTGCTATTTACTGGCAGTAGGATGTTGGGAAAGTTATTTCACCTCTCTGGATTCCCTTTTGGTCATCTCTTATACATATGTCTTAGAATTATTGTCAGGAATTAATGGGAAAATGACCATAAAGTACTGGGAACAGTGCCTAGAATACAGTAAGCACTCAATTAGTGTTATGTACAACAATAAACTGAAGACAAAAATAGTAAAAACAGGCAAAGCAAAGTCAAAGAGGTAGGGCAATAAAAATGTGTACAGAGCAGCATTTCCCAAAATATGCTCCACAGTACATTGGAGAGGCTGGCAATACTCTTTTACTGAATGTTATTAAAAATGAATACCTTTGTGGTGACATGAATTTCGGAAATTATTAGTTTAACTGTGTTTAAACTAGTATTAACTTGTTTGTGTGTGCCAGAATTTCTTAGAACTTTTAATATGTTAACATATATTGTGTCATCCACAGGAGAAATATAGTGTATAATATTTTCAAACTTGTTTGTTATAGTATCCTTTTCCTTTTTTTTTTTTTTTTTTTTTTGAGACGGAGTCTTGCTCTGCCACCAAGGCTGGTATGCAGTGACATGATCTAGGCTCACCGCAACCTCTGCCTTCCAGGTTCAAGCGATTCTCCGGCCTCAGCCTCCCAAGTGGCTGGGATTACAGGCATGTACCAGCATGCTCAGCTAATTTTTGTATTTTTAGTAGAGTGGGAGTTTCAAGATGTTGGCCAGGATAGTCTTGAACTTCTGACCTCAGGAGAATAATGAATACGCTCTAAGAAACAATATTTATCCTTATACACTAGATGCTTTGTTTATCTTTCCTTTGCTTAAAAAATGATAAATGTAACCTTAAGGATAAAGAAAATATAGCAGCAAGATCAACTGTAACTTAAATCTCAGGATCAGGAGAATTTGCTTGGAAAGCAATCATCCCAACTTTCTTATAAAACAATGATGTTCAGGAAAATGCTTTTGGAGGAAAATATGTAGATATCCTCTTATTTTATGGATTGTACTAACTCTGGCTTCAGTAATTGTACATGTAAAATGTTTCTTTGAGTTTTGAATCAAAAAATGAAACATACATTTTAACATCATTTTCCAATGTGATTATCTTAATATATAACTTCACAGACCAATCAATTTTGTTCAGTATATGTCGTTGAATCATAAAGCCATATTTTTTCAAAGACCATCTAGTTCAAAATGTAAGCTGATACTTAGATATTATCTCTAATATCACTGCCAATTAATCATAAATGGTGACATTACCAACAGCTGTAAAGTAGCTGTTCCACCTTTAGACAACAGTTTTGTTGCTTTGTTGTTGCTGTGTTTTGGTTTGATTTAGTTTGGTCTTGAGATTAACTATTTCTGGTTGTAGTATTCACATGCTACATGTTACTTCCATCTCTGCTTGACTTTAGTAGAGCACTATATAGTGACTGTTCTCGTTCTCATGCATGTTATGAATAACTGCTTTGCCAACAGACCTGATGGCTTATAAAGATAAAATGTGAGAAGCTTGTCATCTCACCATTCTGTCCTCATCCTCCATCATACCACTTTAAGCTTTTTACACCAGCCCAAATTTTCTGCCTATTGCCATTTTTTTCTTTTTTATAGTCACAATAACAAATTGAGTGGAAGACAGTTTTTGTTCTTCCCAAGGGAGTTCCATGATGAACCATGGTAAGGAGTTGGGGATGCTAGTGTGAGAAAAATGCATGGCATGTAGTAAGCATTCTATATATGCAGATTTTATATTATTCCAATCTCTGCTCAAAAAACGTTTTTATTCAGCATGTCTTTCTGAACAGCCTATCTAAAATCATCCCTATCACTCTAACATTTTACCACTCTTACCTAAGCTTCTTTTTCTTCAGAGAATGTATCATTCAGTACATGACATTACATTGTATTTTTATGATAACTTAGCTCCTCTACTGGAATATTTATAGGTTTCATGAGAGCAAGGACTTTGTCCATTGTGTTCATTGTTGTATCCTCAGCACCTGGAAGAGTGCTGGCCAATGGTAATGTCTAGGGAACATTTGTTGAATGAGTGAACGAATGAGTGTTGAATAAATAAATGGAGTGAGGGAGGGCAAACGGAAGGTATGGGACAGACTCGATCCAGAGGAAAAGCAGGATGCAGGCATGCAAGCACAGGGAGTAGAGAAGCTGCACAGTGAGATGAGCTAGGAAGGAGGGTCTATTACGCAGGCACCGCTGAGTCAGGCTGGCGAGGCAGTGGCATCAGGGTGGAGGATGACCTGAAGATGCCATTTTGCTCTGGTGGAGGGAACAGAGGTTTTATTACCACAGGTGAAAATGAACTTGTTTAGACGTTAAGATAATGTTCCTGACACTTTTTTCTTCTCTTTATTTTATCAGGTTAGAGTAAACCACTGAAGACAAATGATGGGTGCCCAAGTCATAAATAGGTTCCCTTGTGTAATGAAGCAAAAACATAGCTTTTCTGATGATTTATTCTCCATCTTATTCATTGACTGTGCCTGTAATTTACTTACTTATAAAAAGAAGTTTTCTGAGTTTTTAAAATGTAAAAATTTGTTTTCCTTTTGGCTCTACAGTTTGAAAATATCAAATTGAAAATTAATGTGTAAATCTTTTTTTCTCTCTCCATGCATGTCAATATAACCAGATTGTCTCTAGACCTCAAAAGGCATTTCTGGAAACTCACACAACTAACTGAAGCTCAGATGATAAATTATTGTTTTTCTTCAAAACTTAAAACTTTTATGATTTCCTTTACTTTTGAAAATTTTATTTTTATTTTTTTAAATGCTTATAGATACCTCATGGAAATTTTAAAAATGACTTTTTCAAAATGATTGTCTTTTCTTGGATAAAATTCCATCGGGTAACTTCTTACAGAAACAACTGGTAATTTTTATACTCAGTTGAAATACTAGGTGATAAATATTTTATAATGCAACACAGACAGTGAGTTAAACATGCTGATTCATGAGTGCTACATACATTAAAGTGTTAGTATATATAGACCAAAAACCTAGATTGTCAAGATTTTCAAGTGACTAACATACAAAATATATGCTTAAGACAATTGCTATTACTTAAATAATTCAGTATTTCTCTGGTAAGTTGAAAGGTATTACATAATCTTGTAATGCACTGATCTATATCCATAGTCTATTAACTGTGCTGAAAAAGTACTGAAGGTTAGCTGTATTTTTTATTCTACAACTTTAATTTTGTTTTCATT
This sequence comes from Macaca nemestrina, assembly GCF_043159975.1. Taxonomy (NCBI): domain Eukaryota; kingdom Metazoa; phylum Chordata; class Mammalia; order Primates; family Cercopithecidae; genus Macaca; species Macaca nemestrina. Next base: position 126,634,882 of record NC_092134.1, on the reverse strand, counting down.
TGTTGGCAAATCAATATATATCTTTATAGAAGGAAAATTGTGATCAAATTATTTACACTCTCACATACATGATTGAAAGGAGTTTTTGCTCCTCCCTTTATAAATTTATGATCAGGAGACTCACTTCTGGAGAGTATAAAAATAACATTAGTAATTCTTTGATTAATGAATTGTTTTCCTTAAAATTAATAATCTTCTTTACTTAACATCAAATCAAAATTTCTGGAAACATTTGAGAACACATTCGCACAAGTCTTTTTCTGTCTCTGCAGTGGCTACACTAGAATTAGGCTAATTGTCACACATTACCCTGTCTTTGAGAGAAGCCAGGAATTTCCAATTTAAGTCAAGTTGGTGATCCATAAAATAGATATTCTAGTAAAATTACTATGAGCTTTCTACTTACTTTGATATTGTGCTGATAACTAGTGTAATTATAAAAATTGAAGTGTTGTTACTGCCAAATACCACAAAATATAAACATCACACTTATAATAATAAATACTGACACCATCACCTTAAGAAATATCTTCTCATTTGGATGTACTTAAAATTCTTAGATCTTTATCTAGGAAAAAAATTAGCTTCTAAAGTTCTTGAATGTTAAGTTGATTAACAAGATAAATAGTAACAGATCAAGGGAATGGTATATTGTCTGCATATATTATTAAACATTGAGTCATATGGTCATCTTTTAAAGGATTATAGGGAAAAAAAGGTTATTATGAAATGCATTGGTGTAATAGCCTTATTTACATATAAACATAGTGATGAGATGTGGCCAAGTGCATTCTGTATTGTCATGGGGGAATTTCCTCTGCAATTTCCCCTAACTAAATTATACTTTTTAATAAGTCTTTCAGAACTGATGATAGGCCTTATTCAAAGTGGTTAGATACTTGAGATTTTTAATATGGAAATTGTGGTATTGACAAAGCTTTGCTAAAATAATTGTAAGGACTTAGAACTAAATACTTTGGAATTCATTCTAAAAACTTAGTTTATGAAGTTTTGTTAATTTTTTTAATTAACAAAATTTGCTAAAACTGAGCCACCCTTACAATGTGTCTCAGATTGCTTCCTTGGATTTACATTTTGTTTATTTGCAACAAATAAAATACAGTTGCATCTTTAAACCCTTTTTCCATCTCTGTGCTATTACCTTGGTTCATTTCCACTGCTAGATTGATGCAACATCTTTCTTTTCTGAAGGATAATTGAGAAACTAATGAGAATCTTTCCATTGAAATTCTTGTTGCTACACTGAGGCCTTCAATTAGCCTCTTTACTATACAGCTGCTTATGGTTCTTAAGTAAGGCATTCTTAATTTGATATCTTTAAGCCTGAATCAGGTGTGCATCATCATGCATGACAATTCTATAATAACATACAAAGAACTGGAAAACTGATAGATGTTCACAGTGGAAGATGTATAAAATACAACAGGCAGAAAAAGAATATCATCATTCCCAAACACTGCATTCCAAAATAGCTACCATCTGGAGACATATATTTCCAAATCTTTTCCTATGTCTGTGCATTTGAGGGTGTATGTTTAAAAAAAGGTATAAAACTTCCCTACTATACATGCTTTCTTCTCTTAAAGGTGTTGTGATAATTTTTTCAAGACCTGAACATTTTCACTCTTCTGCAATTTAGGACATTAACCCATATGTCCTGGTCAAATTGCATACAATTCCCACGTGTATTTGCATTGTTAAAGACGTAGATGATCATTGATACAGACTGTAACCATGAAGTGGGGAAAAGGAATTTGTTGAGCAAAGAGATTTTTGTCTATGTGTGTGCCCACCATTAGTGTTTAAGAGTTACTTAAGAATTACACACACAACAAAACTTCAGATGCTATATTGACAGGCATTTATTTTCTATTTTTTTCACAACTAAATACTGTGCATAAGAAACTTAAGTATAAAGGCATGCTGGTAAAAAATAAAAAAGGTATAGGATTGAATTCTGGTTGTATTCTTTACTAACTATGGCATTTGGCAGTGTACTGATCTCTTCACAGAAGACAAATCACAGTGGCTGCCCAGATCACTAATCCTCTAGCAGCCCAGTCTGCCATCCCACCAGGTCAGCCGATGCCCAGCCTTGCTAATATCTTGCTAATCTTGGAGGAAAATTTCTTCTCCTCTTTTATCCACATTGTCTGAAGTGGGGATACCATTCTCCTACTTGACCTCACTGCTCTGGGCAGAGCAAACAGCAAAGAGGTGAACACCTGACCTAAGTCCATGTGGGGACTGCACCTCGCTGACCACTGTCTTTGGAATTGGCATGTGATCTAAGCCAGAACAATCAGAACCTAGTCCTACAATTGTTTTCAAACCAGCAATGGCAGGGGAGGTGAAAGAATATTTTCCTTTCCAGTTGTGGAGCTAAGGCATGAGCTTGGACAGTATCCTCAGCCATAAAACTGACTTAGGAAGAAACATTTTGTAGGAAGAAATATTTTGTAGCAGAAAAGAAGCCAGCAGGAACAGTAGAGAGACTCCAGCAAGACTATCATTCATTGCAGGAAGATGATCTCATTCCTCAGACTCCAGTGAGTCACTCCACAGGTACTTAGAAAAATTACAAATTTACTAAAATTCAATTCCATCATAACCAAGCAGGCCTAATGGTGATACTTGGGATCCTTATGTAAACTGAATCAGAGTGATTATGTAATTTATCATACCAACCAGAACGCTTCTGGGAGTGAAGGGATCCTTACGCCAGGACAGAAGACACAAATCAGCCTGTTCTGGGAAAACCATGATGGATGGTTACCTCTTCCTGAAAACACAAAAAAGCAACACGTTTTGTGCAGTATGCAGTCATTAGTTCCTCGCCCGTCTCACTCATCCATGAAAATCTCTGCTCTAAGTAAGATGAACTAACCATAGAAGAGAAATTGCAATTGTCTTAATCAAAAATTAAAACCTGTACACACATATTCCTAGAAACTTCATACTGGTCCCAAACTGAGAATAACCAAAATGTCCTTCAATAAGTAAAAGGTTTAAAAACTGTGGTGCATCCATGCCATAGAATATTACTCAGCAATGAAAAGCAATGAAACCACTTAAGTGGTTCACTGTGTATCAATGAACCATTGATACACAGAGCCACTTAAGTGAACTTCAGGAAAATTATGCTGAGTGGAAAAAGTCCATCTAAAAAGGTCTCATTCTGTATGATTTCATTATAGAACATTATGATGAAGGAAAGCTTCATGGTTGCCAAAGACTAGGGATTAGGGGAATGGGGAATAGCTGCATGTGGCTAAAAGGGGGTAACATGAGGAAGCCTTGAAATAATGAAACCGTTATATACCTTGATTGTGGTGGTAATTACATAAAGTTATGCATATGAAAATTGTAAGATCTAGACATACACTCACAAATGAGCACATATGTAACTGGTGAAATCTGTATATACTCTATGAGATGTACTAATGTCAATTTCACAGTTTGGATTTTTCTTGTTTTAATATGTAAGATATCAACATTGGGGGAGGCAGGATCAAGGGTACATGGAACTTTCCTGTATATTTCTTTGCAACTTCCTGTAAATCTGTAGTTATCTCCAAGAAAATGTTTTTTAAAACTTCATTAGGTTTTTCAAAGCTTGCTGCTTTGTTTTTTGTGTGTGGCACTCTGCTACATATTTTAATAGTGGATAGATACAGTCTTTGTCCTATAGGGACTGTCTCAGAAAAACAATAACTACAATTGCAGGGAAAATAAGTTATTGAAACAAATGTGAAGCAATTTAGGAACATACACAAAATACACAAGGACCTCAATAAAACACCATCAGCTTTAAACTCAAATTTATTATGAAGCAGGTTGTATATTGGACTGTATTCTTACAAGGTTTATCCAGAAAGTTCTTGAAGGGACCAAGTGTTAAGGTATTCCCTTTCATAATTCCCACAACATTGTTAAAGGCAACATTTTAAAGACTCTTCAGAGAATCAGATAAAAATGGAAATTATCATTGTAGGAGGTAAGGGCAAAATATTAATTGATGAAGTAATATTCTTCCATTCTTTTAGTAATTATTAAGTAGCATATCTGGAAATGGTATAAATAAGTTTGAACGAAATAGAAAGTATAAGATAAGTTTACAAGGTTTGAGTAAAATCGGAGCAGAGTAGAGGAAAAGGATGGATGAAGTATTAATGTGAAGATGAATAGATGTTCAGATATTTCCACCAGTCAATCATCAAACATACATTAACGTACACATGTGAGGAAGGCACTGTGTTCCTCATTTTTAAGAGTATAAAACGAAGTTATTTTCCTAAGAAATCTGTGATATAAATGTAATAACATAAACATGTAAGAAGCTAAAGGGCAATATATGAGTTAATACTATAATAGAAGCTTTGAAGTATTAACCTATTAATTTGTAAATGAATGGGAAAGAGAACTGTATTCAAATAACTGTCCTTGCATTCAGATAAAGGAAAAAGCTCTTGATCTGGAGGGGGAGCACTGATTTCATGAAGGAAGACAAAATGTAATATAAGTCCAATAGAGTTTAAATAGAGTACGTTAAGAAAAACATTTCACATTGGAGAAACAGAAGAACAGAAGTAGAAACACGAGAAAATGTAAGTTACATTTAGGAGGCTTGAATAAAACAGTGGGGATAGATTCAGGTCCTGAGGAGGATGAGTAGTTGGAAATGAGGTTGAAAAGGTGGTTTTGCCCAGCCATGAACTTCTATCCATAATAATCTACTCAATCATGCTACAAAGGGAAACATTAAAATGAGCTTTAGTTCAGCAGTGGTGTGCAGGAAAAAAATTATCATACCTCATTTTAGCTTTAATTGCTTTTATAATTCTGAATTTGCCGTTAAATGCAAATGCTTAATTCTAAATACGTGTGCTCTGTCTTAATTAGATAAAATAATCCTCTGTTGCTTGGGTAGTTCAGCAAATTAGTCCCTAGACTTAAACTCCCCTGGATCATGTTGTTTATGCATTAATCGGTATGCACTCTTAGAGATAAATGAAAAATAAATGGATTTTTTCAGAGACAAGTTGTAACTGTCAACATACTTTCAAATTTTTATCCTCTGCATGTGACTAAAAATTTGCCATTGTTTACTATAGTAATTACAATTCATATATATATGCCCCCATACTTGTAGAATTTCTTCTACATGTTTATATTTTATTTAAAGCTACATGTTGCTAGCCCAAGCTAAGTAGAGAATCTAAACCTCACTATTATTTACATAACCATACCACCAACTCAACAATCGAGGTTCTATCTGTGCTTGTATATAAGATATGTCCCAAAGGAACTAATCAATACAGGTAACTCAAGCAGAAATTAAATGATTTAGTTCTTCCAAGCTTCACTGCCTTACTGATAATGATGGAGATGATACTGATGATCACTACCATCAATTGAGTGACTGCCGTTTATCGGGGACACTCCTAGGAGCTTTATGTACATTATCTCATCAAATCTTTACATACTCCTATATATTATAATCATTTCAGTAATGGGGAAACTGAGTTTCAGAGAGAAACTAAAGGAGTTAGGAGTGAAACCTTGATCCATTTGACCACAGAACTCTACACACACTGTAACATACCATACTTCTTTTTTTTTTTTTTTTGAGACGGAGTCTCGCTCTGTCCTCCAGGCTGGAGTGCAGTGGTGCGATCTTGGCTCACTGCAAGCTCCGCCTCCCGGGTTCACGCCATTCTCCTGCCTCAGCTTCCGAGTAGCTGGGACTACAGGCGCCCGCCACCATGCCCGGCTAATTTTTTGTATTTTTAGTAGAGATGGGGTTTCACCATGTTAGCCAGGATGGTCTCGATCTCCTGACCTCGTGATCCGCCCGCCTCAGCCTCCCAAAGTGCTGGGATTACAGGCGTGAGCCACCGCGCCCGGCCAACATACCGTACTTCTTTGTGTGAAAACTCTGACATGGCTTGTATTGCCCCATTTATTGGTTTACCACTTCTTCCTCTTCCTCTTACTATAGAAATATCTCAAGACACAGGTGAACTGAATCAGTCCTTGGTTGGGACTGCCTTTTGGACAGAAATGGGGTAGGGATTACTCCTGGAGACAGCTGATTCCTGCCCATCCAAAATCATTCTTGCAGTTTCTTTTTTCTGTCCGTCAATCTGTCAGGCACATGTTCCCAGAAAAAAAACCCTGCTATCAGGGGATTCCTATATATTCATAAATGTCAGATTTATTCTTTTGTTTTTTTATCTTCTTCAGTGTAATAGATTTGATGCTTCTGTACTTTGTAAGATAATTACACAGAGCTGAATGTAATGCTATGTGCTGATGGGGAGAACTGGTGTTTTAAATTCTTTTAAATCCGGAGCTTTTATGGTCAACTATAGAAGCACCATGGCAGACTCATGCCCTGGCTTTAGAAGCCTACATGAGATTTTGTGACTTGCTGGCTTTATGAGACTTTTACACCTCAGACTGGCCTTTCCCTCCAAGAAAGATACCACCAGACAACAACAATTTTAACACTAATGTCTTCCTTTTGATTACATTAGATTTGCAAATTAAACAGATTAATAGTAGTGTTCTGCGTTCCTCTCAGCTCTTCTGTTTAATACTCTTATCTGACAAAGTGTAAATAGAAGACATAATTAATTACTCATGACTTGCATGTCAAATTGCATAAAAAATTACAGCCCCAGGAGGCCCATTATTACATATCTGACTGTTCAGTGAAATTAGTTTTGCAAAGAAAAAGCATACCTTAAGATAAGGGTTTTGTTTGTTTTTCTTTTCTTTTTATTTAATTTATTCGAGTGTCTGCAAAAAAAAGTGGAAGAACAACATTAACTCTTAATACAAAATTAAGGAGCTTAATTCTTTTGCCCAAGGACATGTTATTTTTCCTTTTTTTATTTTTTAGTTTGTCCATGAGATATTAAACTTTGCATATGAAAGTTATAAGGTGGTGATGCTTCTACAAAAGGAAGACCCCAGAATTTGCCTGTTTTCTCTTTAGTATATATCCCCACAGAGAAAGTTATTAGTCAAGCAGGCTATGCCATACCCCCTCCTCTGTAAATTGTCTCAACCTTGAGCTGGGAAACGTACTGCCATGACTGAAAGAAATGGAATAATTTTCTAGCCACTTCTTGTCTTATCTGTCTAGAGTTGATCTGAATGAAATGAGGTCTCTGCTTCAACCGGAGAGCTCAGCATTTCATATTTAGCTCTCAATCTGTTTCATGATAATTTTTGAGGGAACAGGCCGCTTATGACAAAATGTGCTGTACTATTATTAAAGGCATACTGCCTTTACAGAGTTCCATCACTTGAAACAAAGTGTTGGCTGGGAAGAATGCTTGAATGTGCATATCTTCTGAGGTTTTTCTAACAGCTATTAAATAAAATATAGTATGTGCCTCAGGTAAGAGAAAACCAAGTACCTGATTTAAAAAAAAAAAAAAAAAAAAAAAAAAAAAGGTCATAGCATTGTCAGTAGAGCAAAGCAGCATAAAGCAAAGATTACCTGCCTGCAATCATTAGTCACTTCACCTCTCTGGAAAAATGAGAATCATAATCACTTCTACCTCGCGGGATTACTGTGAGGTCTAAATGAGCTAATCTGTGAAAGCACTTTGTAAACTGTAAAGCACAATTTAAATACATATTATCTTATCAAACACGTCTGCATCGCCTGTTTCATTGACTCTGGGATTGAGCGCTTTTCTTCTCCACATTTTTGTGTATCTGTGCATGTGTGTAGTGTGTTTCATGGAAGCCTATAACTAACATGGTCGTACTTTCTTTTTCTTTCTATAAACTAAAGTTTGCCCTACCCAAGTGCATTTTCTGTCACCTGAAGTCACAGCTTAATTATGTGCCTGGAATGACTTAATACATAAAAGTCATAAAATATTTCTGTCTAATGGCAAATACTTTTATGTTAGACCCGTCTTTTATATACTGACCAGATCATTCTCATTAAAAATTGTTGTTTATCTAATTTCACACCTATACCATCCAGCATTGTTTGTACAGTGTTTTATGTTTATGATCACCAATCATCTTTCGTATGTTATATTGGAGCATAATTTATTCTTTCTATGAACAATTATAGAGCATCAATTGTATGCCAAATACTGTGCTAATCATTCACTGTCTCCTTGGATTTCACTTATCTGTAGGTGAAAATGGTTACACATTTATAATAATAACTCCAATTACAGTGCAGTTGGCTCAACCTGTACACACCCAGTATCAGCCTTTTTCCTATGAAAAGCCCTCACAGGTGTTGTTCAGTGCCCAGTGGGGCTTTGCTATGGAACCCTAGTTCTGTGTCCTTCCATCCTCGAAGGTTTCCTCTTAGACATCTGCCCTGCTCGACCAGGTGCTGCCAACCCCAGCACCTTCCTTAATGTACCCAAAATCTTCCCATCCCTTGAAAACTAAGCCTTTCTTAGTATGTCAAACTGTTGCCTTGGTTTTTCTGTTTGTTTGGTTTTCCCCTGGCAGTTTGTCAGCTGTGGGCCAATAGGTTTCTGGAATTTCAGTGCCACTAATTATTCAGGTATGGGTCCCAGCATAATTGTGTGTGAAGGCGTGTGAAGTCCATTTAGGCACAAGCTGGGATCTCCACTCCCGACCCCATCACATTAAGAATAGCAAAAATTACTTATCTCATTTTATCTTCCTCTCATTTGCCTTGTCCGTCTTCTGGCAGAGTTGAATAAACTAGTGGACTGTGAAATAATCAAATGCGGGATAGCATACAGGAAGATGAAAAACATAAATATAATCGAATTTTTAAAGCCTGTGTTACATTTATTATGTGTGTAAAAGTTTTGACATCTTAATTGAATGTGAAAATGGATACAAGGTAAAGGGTTTATTTTTGTTTGATACATGTCCTCCGTGTATGTATTTCTAATTTCCACAATGGATGAGATATTACAAATTATTGAAAGTCCTAATTATCTCAAACATATTTGCATTTTATGTTAAATGTCCTCAATAAGCAACCATTTAATATGAATTTAAAATTAAAATGCAAAGGCTGGACGCGGTGGTTCATGTCTATAATCTCAGCACTTTGGGAGGCCAAGGCGGGAGGATCACTTAAGTCCAGGAATTCCAGAATAATCTGGGCAATGTGACGAGACCCCTATCTCTACAAAAAATTTCAGAATTACCTGGGCGTGGTGGCACGCACCTGTAGTTCCAGCTACTTGAGAGGCTGAGATGGGAGAATCGCTTGAGCAGGGGAAGTCGGTGTTGCAGTGAACGTGATTGTGCCAGTGCACTCCAGACAAGATGACAGAGCAAGACCCTGTCTCAAAAATAAATAATTTTTTTTCTTTTTTTTTCTTTTCTTTTTTTTGGGGGGACGGAGTCTCGCTCTGTTGCCCAGGCTGGAGTGCAGTGGCGCGATCTTGGCTCACTGCAAGCTCCGCCTCCCGGGTTCACGCCATTCTCCTGCCTCAGACCACAGGCACCTGCCACCACGCCCGGCTAAGTTTTAGTATTTTTTAGTAGAAACAGGATTTCACTGTGTGAGCCAAGTTGGTCTCGATCTCCTGACCTCATGAGCTGCCCGCCTCGGCCTCCCAAAGTGCTGGGATTACAGGCGTGAGCCACCACATCCAGCCATAAATAAATAACCTTTTTAAGAAAAGTTTCATTCTTTATAGAAACATATCCTACGTTGAAGGAGAGTTTTAATGTGAGTCTATATAATCATCGTCAGGTTCTAACTGAAAAGAAAGCAAATATAAAAACCAGGCTTTGTGACTTGAAGAACACAAGAAATAATAATGAGAACTATGCACCAGTTCACAATTCTCACACTTGAACATTGTTAATGTTGAAGCCCCAGGATTATGGAAACATTGGAAATATGCCACACTGTGATCACATTGATTCGTAGAATTAATAGTAGGTGTCATCCAAATGGTTCTAAAATACATTTTTTAAGTGTGAAATGTCTCTCACAAAGATGGTCACGACTTTTCAGAGCACTCTTTTGCAAATAAATAATTCTGGATAGCCAAATTCTACTAGACCTCCCCATACAGAAATCTCATAAAACTCAGATAAATGCAAATAAGTCAATGAAAAGAATACCTCTCTATCTTCCTCCTAACTCAGCCACTGAAGACTAAGACTAACATTACCTCTATTAAAGCGATGAAAGCAGATGTGGTATACATTATTGATAATGCTCCACACTGAAAGTTAAAACTTTTATATATGTTCTCTCAGATTATATAAAACTCATATAAAATTTACTTAATGAAGTTTTCAAAATAGTATATGGAAAAAAGGGTAAGTTTGTGATTTCATAGCTGTTTTCATATGCTGATCTCAATTCAATATCGTCTCTCTCTTTTCACAAACCATCTGGGAGATTGACAAGTTGCATCTCACCAGATGGCCTCGCATACCAACCTCACACTTCCGTGGCACCATCCCTCCATGATACATCCTGAAATGCTTTAATACAATGTTCCTGCTCAGGAAAAACTCCACAGCTCATGTCTTAAGAACCAGCTCATCGTCGCCCACTTCATTTCCCAAGGTTGAAATGGGATGTGATTTCCACTGGGTGCCAAATTATTCTATGGCTCAGAGGAATTAAGTGATTCCAGCTGGATACACCACGGAGCTCCTATCCTCCTATCTTTCTACAATCTCTTTTCTTATTCTCTGTTTCCCTTACTACTCCCTGGCCTATTGTTTTACAACTTACACTTTACAGAGAGATTCCATTCTTTTTTCCTCTCCTTTTCCACATACATAAATCACTGGAATGTATACTTTAAAGCGTCAGAAAGCAACTACAGTTTTGAGCTGTGGTTCATGTCTTCCTGAACCTAGCATGCAGAGAGTTGATACTGTAAAATACAAAACTGAATTGTCTGTGTCTATTATTTTATAGTATAACTACATATTTAAAAGACACATGCACATATGTGTTTGTTGTGGCACTGCTCACAATAGCAAAGACTTGGAACCAACCAAATGCCCATCAATGATAGACTGGATAAAGAAAATGTGGCACATATACACCATGGCATACTATGCAGCCATAAAAAAGGATAAGTTCATGTCCTTTGCAGGGACATGGATGAAGCTGGAAACCATCATTCTCAGCAAACTAACACAAGAACAGAAAACCAAACACCATTTGTTCTCACTCATAAATAGGAGTTGAACAATGAGAACACACGGACACAAGGAGAGGAACATCACACACCAGGGCCTGTCGGGGGGTGGGGGGTTAGCATTAGGAGAAATACCTAATGTAGATGATGGGTTAATGATGCAGCAAACCAACAAGGCACGTTTATACCTATGTAACACACCTCCACGTTCTGCACATGTATCCCAAAACTTAATGTATAATAATAATAATAAAAAGATACTGCCTGGGAAGAGATTCTTAAGACCCTTCCTTCTTCCTTTTGCCTTTACAAATATCAGGGAGGCACTAAAGAACTGTGTGGGAAAAAGACCTGAAAAAATATCTTTTTCCCCCCTAGCTTACAGATCAAATCTGACCTCAATATCTTCTCCCATTCCCTCCCCTACTTTTCCCCTCTGAGCCTCTCTCATAAGTTTTATAAATTCTTCCAGTCATTTAGTGTTCAAGAAGAGAGTCCAAATCAGAAACTTTGATGAATATGATAGGTCTTATTTCTCTGGTGCCTTGATCATCTTTCTTTAAATACAGTGAATTTTAGCTTCCAAGTTACTTTTTCTTCTCTCTTTCTCGACTTTTAGACTTTACTGTGTCTGTATTCTCTGACAAACATATAAACTGCTTATATCTTCACCCTCATGTTTTGCATATCAAATCCAACTCTCTGCTAAATTTTTCTTTTCATTTAGCAGTAACTGACTACCATAAATGTACTATCACTGTAAGAACAAACCATGTCATAGAGAAGTTTGCCTCCAGGAACTTTATTTCAACTCTTTTTACTTAAGTTTTCAAAACGCTACTTTATATGTTATTTTATTTCTCCCGTTGCATCCCAGGTTGGGTCAGATGACAGTATACCCGCATCATCTTTATACATGGATATCAGCTTCCATTTCCTGTTCTCCCAGATGCAGAGCTGCAAGAAGTTGTCTGCAGCTTGCCAGGCACATAAAGATCTTTATGGAACAGTCTCTGCACAATCCAACATAATACTGACCTCAGAGAAGTTTGGTGCTTTCCTTGGGTGTGACTTTGTCGACTAGAAGATTAGCCCAGTGTTTCTCAAAAATACTGAATGGTCTATTTAATGTAGATAAAAAGGGAAATTGTGATGATTAATGATAGAGGAATTTCTTGATATGGAAAGAATAAGATTAGTTCTGTCATGAGGATAGGGAGACCAACAGCTAATTCAGTTAGTTAAAGGATAATGGAATAGAGCAAGATGAAAATCTGTCATCTGACTTCCCTGCTTAAAACATACAAATAGTTTTCTATGGTTCTTCAGATAATGTCCACACTTCTTCAAGGGTTTAAAGTCTTTCATGATCTGATTTATTATCACTTTGTTAGTATCATCTCTTGTCAATTCCTCACTTTTTTATGCTGTAATCATTCTGAATTTTTCTCCATTCCTCAAACTTGATACTCATTCTCACCTTCCTCTAATCCTTTGCATATACCATTCTCTCTGCCTGGAAAATTCCTAACTCTACACTCTCCCCTTAACCCAACAAGTGGCTCCTCATCCTCCAGGTCTCAGCTAAGATGACACTCTATTCACAAATGCATTCCTGACCTCCTCTCCTTTAAAACTGGGAGAAGGACTTCAGTTTTTTCCTCCTCCCGAGAAACCTTCCCCACTCCATCCTCAATTGGCTATCTGGAAAAGTCCTGTTTATTTATCAAGACGCAACTTAAAACAATTTTCTATTCTTTGAAACCATCCCAGCCTCATTCAAGTGTAGTTGACTCTTTTCCTTCTTAATACATCACTATAACTTGAATATGTCTATTATTGATTAAATTATACTGCTATGACAAGATTTCCCTGTATTTTTGTATTCCCAACCAGGCAACAATATAATCTCCTTAAAGAAAGAGACTGTCATATATTCACTATTATCATTTTACCCCCAAATATACTCTTTCCCCACCTGCTCGTCTTACAGATGTAATTAATGTTTAGTTACCTGTCTGTTACTCTGTAAGCCTTCTAAGGGAAGGACCATGTTTAATTCACCACTCTTTACCTACCACGTTTCGCAAAGCTTGGCACATACAGACACTCAGATACTTTTAGAATGAATGTATGAGCTTGCATTAGTATACAGAAGATAAATTTTTCTGCAAGCATTAACAAAAAAGGGCTGGGCCAGAGACTCTTGGTAGTTTTCTGTAGCCTTTACTAATATTGATAATATATGATAAATTGGAGGTCATAGAAAATTCATCTGGTCTATTTAGTTATAATGTATTTGCATGGTCCCATGCATGGCAGAGATCTAGAAAAAAATAACACTTGTGAAAAGTTATGACAAATAAATCAGATAAGAATACCAAATTATACAACTTACCTGTGACCCTAAAAATGGTCTAATATACTTAAAAGACATACTTAATATCCTCTACATACATTTATTTTTTTCAACAAGCATTGTTTAAAGATCATCTAAAATGTGCTAGGCTGTGTTGATAGGAAAAAACAATGCACCCCAAAAGATGTCCATACCCTAACCCTAACCCTAACTGTGGAAGCTGTAAATGTGTTTTCTTACATGACAAAAGAGATTTTGCTGATTGGATTAAGATTAAGGACCCCAGAAATAATCCCACACATCTACAACCACCTGATCTTTGACAAACCTGACAAAAACAAGAAATGGGGAAAGGATTCCCTATTTAATAAATGGTGCTGGGAAAACTGGCTAGCCATATGTAGAAAGCTGAAACTGGATCTCTTCCTTACACCTTATACAAAAATTAATTCAAGATGGATTAAAGACTTAAATGTTAGACCTAAAACCATAAGATCCCTAGAATAAAACCTAGGCAATACCATTCAGGTCATAGGCATGGACAAGGACTTCACGACTAAAACACCAAAAGCAATGGCAACAAAAACCAAAATTGACAAATGGTATCTAATTAAACTAAAGAGCTTAGAGCTTCTGCACAGCAAAAGAAACTACCATCAGAGTGAACAGGCAACCTACAGAATGGGAGAAAATTTTTACAATCTATCCATCTGACAAAGGGCTACTATTCAGAATCTACAAAGGATTTAAACAAATTTACAAGAAAAAATCAAACAACATCCATCAAAAATATGAGCAGACACTTCTCAAAAGAAGACATTTATGCAGCCAACAGACACATGAAAAAATGCTCATCATCACTGGTCATCAGAGAAATGCAAATCAAAACTACAATGAGGTATCATCTCACACCAGTTAAAATGGCGATCACTAAAAAGTCAGGAAACAACAGGTGCTGGAGAGGATGTAGAGAAATAGGAATGCTTTTACACTGTTGGTGGGACTGTAAACTAGTTCAACCACTGTGGAAGACAGTGTGGCAATTCCTCAAGGATCTACAACTAGAAATACCATTTGACCCAGCCATCCCATTACTGGGGATATACCCAAAGGATTATAAATCATGCTGCTGTAAAGACACATGCACACGTATGTTTATTGCGGCACTATTCACAATAGCAAAGACTTGGAACTAACCCAAATGTCCATCAATAATAGACTGGATTAAGAAAATATGGCACATATACACCATGGAATACTATGCAGCCATAAAAAATGGTTAGTTCATGTCCTTTGTAGGGATGTGGATGAAGCTAGAAACAATCATTCTGAGCAAACTATCACAAGGACAGAAAACCAAACACCACATGTTCTCACTCATAGGTGGAAATTGAACAATGAGAACACTTGGACACAGGGTGGGGAACATCACACACAGGGGCCTGTCATGGGGTGGGGGGAGGAGGGAGGGATAGCATTAGGAGATATACCTAATATAAATGACAAGTTAACGGGTGCAGCACACCAACATGGCACATGTATACATATGCAACAAACCTGCATGTTGTGCACCTGTACCCTAGAACTTAAAGTATAATGAAAAAAAAAAAAAAAAAAAAAAAACAAGATTAAGGACCTTACAACAGCAAGATTATCTGGAATTTCTAGCTGGGCTCTCCAATCACATAAGTCCTTAAAACTAGAAGAGGGAGGTAAAAGACTAGGTCAGGGAACTGGCCACAGAGAGACTCCACCTGCCATTGCTGACTTTGAAGATGCAGGAGGAAGGTTATAAGCCAAGGTATGCAGGCAGTCTCTAGAATCTGGGAATAGTCCTCAAGGAAATGGTGACCTCAATCCTTATAACAGGAAGAAACTAAATTCTGCGAACAACAGTGAATGAGTTAAAAAAAAAAAAATTATAGAGCCCCTAGAAAGGAACACAACTCTTCTTCTGATACCTTGATTTTAGCCCAGTGAGACCCATGCCAGACTTCTGACCTGTAGAACTATAGGATAATACATCTGTTTTCAGTCATTATGTTTATATAAATTTGTTGGGCCGCAATAGAAAACTAATGTAGCACTGGGCTAAATGCTTGGGAGAGAACAATAGATAGTCTTAATTACTGTCTCTTTTTTATGGCATTTTTAAAGACCATCGAATAATCTGGCCTGCAAAACATATTATGGAACAAGTAATACTAATACAGTATAACAAAACTTATAGTAGATGTATATAAGTTTTATACTTCAAGAAATAGTGATGGAATTAAGGAAGGTGTCAAATCTATTCGGAGTGGGATCAGGGAACATTTCAGAGAACAAACCATTTTAAGATGGGTCTTCAAGTAATAAATACTAGTTTTCCAATTGTATAGATGGGGGATACGATATAGTACAATGTTAAGCTAAGAAGGAGTGCAACTGGAGATGCATGAGTGATCGATGAATGAGTGACATGAGGACTTGTTTGTCACACAAAATATATTTGGATGTATAATGTGGAATAATTTGCATCTAGAAAGTTTGCTCCAGCTGCAATATGTGGAGAATGGAAGAGGGGCAACAGTGTATACAGAGGCTGCTACCATAGGCTAAGTAAGAAAGGATGAGGTCTCTGTTTCATAATAGCCACCATTTATTGGAACTTGGCTATGTGTCAGCAACTGTAACAACACTTTACATATATAATTCCATTTAGTCTCTATTAGTTAACTCTGCAAAGCGGATGTCGTTTCTATCTCACAGATTAAGAAACCAAAGTTTAGACAGATGTGACCTTAAAAAAGAAATACCCCCACAAAAAGCTAATAAAAGTAGGATTCAAACCCAGTTGTCAATCACATTAAAGCCTGTGCTTTAATTCACTCTACCACGGCAGGAATACAGAATCAATATAAGAAGATGGAAAGAGAGAGACTTAATAGGTAAAATTAGCTAAGCTTATTGTTGATTACACATAGGACAAGGAAAAGAGAGGAACTGGGGCCTACTGACAGTTTTTGGATTTGAGTTATAGGGGAAAGGAATTGCAGCTAAGATAGGAACCAAAGTAGAAGACATCTTCTGAGTCAGGAATAAAAGTTAAGCTCTGGATGAATTTAAGGTGTGTATTGGGTAGCCAGGTAGAGATGCCCAGAAGCCAGTCTGCAATTTGGAACTGGGACATGGACTGAACAGAAAGATTTGAAAACCATCTACCTGTAGGTAACTTTCATGGTCTGGAACGCTTCATGTAAAAATGTTGGAGAAATCTCCTGTTTTTAATGAATAGTGAAAGAATCTATCCTTATCTGTGCTCTGAAAGAAACTTTCATCTGAGACTCCCTGAGAAGATGGCTCAGCCTAACACCAACGCTGACTACCAGACTGGGGGTGCTGGCAAAATGGCAAACTGAGAGTGCCAAGGGCTTTGCCTGTGTCCTGCTTGGTGAGGTCAGAACCTTGTTCCCGTGGAAGACCTACTATGCCATACGGCTCTGCTGCATCAACAGCCAGTCTGAACGTAAATACTTTGCTTTAGACACTGTTTTTAATCTCTTAATGAGCATACTGACTTCCCACCCTACCCCCCAATTAGCTGCATATCAATCAGTCAATTAGCAGATTGACAGCTCAGCCAAGGAACAGTGAAGGCTGGTGTTGCAACTGATTGTTAAATTTGTCTTGAATTTGCTACTGAAAAATGAGAGAAGTTTAGGGCAAATACTGCTCCCTGTACTCCTGACTGAAATCTTTTAGACAAAATAATTGCTATCAAATATTCTGATATAGGAATTCTTGAAACTGCCTGGTTACTTTACTAGAGAGGGAAGCAGCCACTAACTGCAAAAGACTACCTCTGTTGTACCAGACGCACAAGAAGAGATTTTCACCATTGCAGAGCTATTTATACACAGCCAACTTCTGTCCTCAGTTCACATATACACACAACTCCCATTGATATCAATGGAAGCTGCGGACATGTGGCTGAGAACAGAATTTGGCCCACTGAGCTGCAAGGCTTGGCATTCTTTTGCTCACTATGACAACTTCAGAACTGGATCTCTTAGCACATGTGCATTTAGAAGAAGAGTTCTTGATTTATTTTCTTTTTTTTTCTCCCCTCTTTATCTTGGCCTTGAAAAACAAAACGGAAACTTGAGAAACTACTGGCAGCAATGGGTTTCTTGCATAGAATGAACTTTGTGGGGGACTTGGAGAAACAGAGACCATACAAGTTTTTGGATTCAAAAACTTGACAAAATAGTTTTATGTAAGCGTGCTGCCACTCGCAGGATGCTGACTAACAGCTTGGTTTCACAGTCATCCTTGAAATAAAAGCAAAAGATGCCATGAAACAACTTTTACACACGTAAAATTATCAAGTCCAATATTTAATTTGCAGATGACATATTCCAGAGAATATTTGAAATCTGTCATTAATATGTACTTTCATTCTTCTTATAGGAATTGCCCTTTCTCTAGTCCAAGTGATTTTAGTAGGGCTGTCAGGAAGACTCCTGCCTCCTTGTAAGTGTACATGTCAGGCTAGGCAATCAGTGTATCCAGTCCTCTTGGAAACAAAAAGCCTATTAACCAAGGAGAGACAACCAGCATATGATATTCCAAAGATTATATGGAACAGGGAAACAGGCTCTCCTCTGAGGTCAGGAGCTTAAAGGATACAAAGTCTTTTAGCTTTGGGGGGCCAGTTTTGTACCACTTGGAGAAAAACGGCAGGTAATGAAGCCAACAGGGAGGAAAGTAAAGAAGGAAGAGGAGAAAACATTTTTATAATATTTAAATCCCCGGATCTAGCCATGCCTTACTGAATTTTCCCACTATGAGCAAAAAAATTAATCCCTTTATTCTTAAACTGGTTGGAGCTGAATCTCTAATAACTTGTAACCTATAGGGATTTAACAAAAAAACATTGCTCCTTCATTCACTCTAGAGATTTTCTCTGCCAAAATATATTTTCTTATTGTGTTCAAACACTCAGATTTCACCATCTTTGTATATACTAAAACTTTCCTAAATAAATAACCTCAGGAAAAAACATGTGATTTGCAATGACTGTGGATGCTCTGCCCACTAAGAAGATAAACAGGAAGATTATACTAGAGAATGCAGAGCACACAATGTCTCCATGTCTCCGCTCTGTTGGGAAACAGGAAGCCAGTGGAGGACGCTCTTTGTGGATGCACTTGGAGGAAGCACCTCATTATCTGGACTCTTGGCTGTTGCCCATTGTGGTGCCCTGATGGAGTCTGAGCCCAGCATGTAGCTCTGGTAATGGATCCAGTGACAGGTAGACTGTGCTACAAGGTGCATTCCACTTGACCAGCCATCATTACATCGGTTCTCCCCAAATTATTTGATTGACATTTTTAGAGAAAGTCAGGAACTGTTCATGATTGGTAGCCAGGAAGCCACTATTTTCAAATAAGTGAACACCAAGAATGAAGGTGCAAAGGAAGAGACTTAAAGAAATGGGAAGGATCTAGGGAAATGGGTCTTCTGCCATTGTGAAATTTGGATTTCACATTTTAGGATGTGTGGGCCTCATCCTAAAATTAGGAGAATGTGATTCAGCCTTGATACACATGAATTGGAAGAAGAGCTTATATAAGCAGCCTTAGTTATGTCTATTTGGCATAGCAATGAATCTATGCAAAACCTTAATAGTTTATTGTGCAGTAGATTCCCATCAGTTACCCAGAAAATATATGTCTTATATGTCAATATATCATGCAGTAGATTCTCATTAATCATCCAGAAAATATGTCTTAGGAATAAGTTATCTACTGCCTGAGGAATTTAATTTAGTTGTTGAAGAAATTGTTTGCCTTCAGCATGGACTGATTTGTTGCATCATTATCAGTGAGTGTTGCCTCACATATAATAACTGATTTTCCAGACATTCACCTTATTACTCCTATTTATGTGCAGGCTACAATATCCATTAGACATAGAAGTCCCCCTTACCACACATGAAAACACATACACCCACCTACCCACTCATCTACCGCGCCCTACCCATCACACACACATAAGAGAACTTCAAAAAGTTCAAGGACAAATGGAATTAAAAGATAAAAACTAAAAAGATGAACTTGTTTTTCAACATGTCATCAAGTTCAAGACACTTATTATAAGTTATGATACCAGCCATTTAGTCAGTCCCTAAAGAATTGAGGCTCCTAAGAATTTAACCATGTTGTCGCAGTCTTTTTTACATTATTAAGTGAGGAAAGATAGGTACTCTTTACAGACTTTTTTTTTAACATTAAGAAACAAAAAGAAGTCAGAATGAGCCAAGTCAGGACTATAAGTTGGATATCTAATGAATTCCCATCAATATTCTCACAATATTGCCCTCGTTTGATGAGAAGCATGAGCAGAAGCATTGTTGTGGTGGAGAAGCATTGTCATGATGAAGCTTTCCTGGGCATTTTTACTCAAAGGCTTTGGTTAACTCTCAGAACACTCATAATAGGCAGATGCTATTGTTCTTTGGCCATCCGGTATGTCAACAAGCAAAAAGGTCTAAGCATTCCAAAAAACTGTTGCCATGACCATTGCCTTTGACTAGTCCACTTTTGCTTTGATTGTACCATTTCCACCTCTTGGAGCCATTACTTTGATTCTGCTTTGTTTTCAGGATCATACTAGTAAAGCCATGTTTCACCTCCAGTTACAGTTCTTCAAATGAATGCTTCAGAGTCTTCATACCACTCGTTTCCATAAAAGCTCTGCTCTTGTCTGCAGCTGATCTGGGCACATTGGTTTTGGCACCCATCAAGTGAAAACTTTGCTCATTTTTTTTTCAATCAGAGCTGTGTAAGCTGAACAAACTAAGATGTCTGTGGTGTTGGCCATTGTTTGTGCCATTAACTGCTGGTCCTCCTCAAACAGGGCAATGAATTTAAAAAATAAAACAAAACAAACAAGTAGGGCACTAACAAGATTACATTTTTCCACACGAATTGATGTAGATGGTCTGCCACTGTGGGCTGCATCTTCAACATTGTTTCATTCCTTCTTTTTTTTTTTTGTCCCCCAGACTGGAGTGCAGTGGCGCGATCTCGGCTCACTGCAAGCTCCGCCTCCCGGGTTCACGCCATTCTCCTGCCTCAGCCTCCCGAGTAGCTGGGACTACAGGTGTCCACCACCTCGTCTGGCTAATTTTTTTTTTTTTTTTTTTTTTTAGTAGAGACAGGGTTTCATCGTGTTAGCCAGGATGGTCTCCATGTCCTAAACTCGTGATCCGCCCGCCTCAGCCTCCCAAAGTGCTGGAATTACAGGCGTGAAACACCGCGCCTAGCCTGTTTCATTCCTTCTTAAAATGAGACATCCATTTGTAAACTGATTTCTTTGTGGCATTGTCCCCACAAACTTCTTATAAAACATCAATGATTTCACCATTCTTCCACTCAAGCTTCACCATAAATGTGATGTTTGTTCTTGCCTTAATTTTAACAGAATTAATGTTGTTTTCACAGGGTGTCTTTTCGAACGGATGCCTTGTCTTTCTTCCGGCTTCAAACTAGATTGTATTTATACACATTATAACAAGTTAGTAAGAGTTTATTTTGTTGCAAAAATTTTTTGAAATCCATCTATAGTTTTTTCGTAAATGCATTTTCCATGAACTTTTCAAAGACCTCTTTTCCATCATAGATTTAAAAAATGTTAAGATTTAACTAGCTTCACTCATCTAAGAGAATCACTAAGCATTTATTTGACTGCTTATTTTTCTTCTACTTCACGGTGTGCATTTGTTTCTTACTGCATATAATAAAAGGAACCATATAAAAAAAGTTTTTTATATGGTGTAATAAGCACCTTATATACATTGTCTTTCTGGATACTCACAACAGCCTTGTGAGACAAAGACAACCCCATTTTACAAATGGCAAAAACAAGGCTTAGGGATATGAAATAACCAAGCAAATGAGTTTGATTCCGAAGCTCATTCTAATAACCACTAAGTAAAGGTCAGTGCATTGTTGTTTATTTTTATCAAATTTTATAAAAGGTCTCTAAAGACCCAAATCCTCTGTGCGTTTAGTTACAATCACCCTTCTACATTTCCACCAATACATTTTCCCCTGGTCTATACTTATCTTCTTTGTTCTATTATTTTTGAAATTTTGAGTAGTAAAGGAATTTGGGAGAGGGAGAATGAAGAGAGAGAGAAAGGAAGACAGAATCACACCGATTAAAATGAATTTACAAAGTAAGACAACTATGGCTCACATTGGCGGCATTTCCGTATGTCTTCGCAATGCTCTTACCTGAGATGGGCCTTTTAAAGGTTGAGTTGAACATCTGTTCCTCAGTTATTGCTCCTTCACTCCCCAAAATCTTCCCCTACAAAGGACTGAAAATAATCATCAGAAATGACCTTTCCTTCCTTAGTCCCAGGTTTGTTTGGGATTTCATGTAATAAACTAGAGTATGGGCGCCTTCTTCCACTGATTGCCATGTTCATTTCATGGCCTTAGTCAAGTGCCTTGGCTGCGAATTTTCCCTCTCGGCACTGAAAACCCAGTTTTGCTGGGCAATTTTAGTTCCCAATATGAAGAAAACCCTTCCAGCATGTAAATGTAATGCTTGGTGAGGCCTT
Source organism: Macaca nemestrina (assembly GCF_043159975.1). Lineage (NCBI taxonomy): Eukaryota > Metazoa > Chordata > Mammalia > Primates > Cercopithecidae > Macaca > Macaca nemestrina. Next base: position 126,612,738 of record NC_092134.1, on the reverse strand, counting down.
TCCTGAAAAGCAGTGTTGCCTTCCCATACAAGATGAGACATGTGGAGATTAACTTTAATGTCTAATCTGTTGCAAAGGTGAAACTAAATTCTATTTCTATCTTTCTCCTCATCTGAAATGAAAAGGAAATGCTTGAAATTTTGCTCCCCAAAATAGAGCACTTTGATTAAACCATTTTTATGTGATATTCCTATGTCCTCATTAAGTTTCCAGACAGTTTTAATGTTTATTGAACTAAATTGATAGGGTTAAACCTCTTTGTAAGTATAAACTAAAGTTTTTATGCCTATTTCTATTATTGTATAAAAGAAAAAATAACAAAAAAGTATCTATTCGTTTGAGGAGGTAGCTGGTATTTGCTAGCAAAGGAGAACAGCCGTATAATTAACTGTGTCAAAATGTTTTCTTTGTTCACAGTTAATCTAACTGCAGCTGCTAGGAGGCAGAATGCATAAATATGACTGTGTACTTTTAATTACAGAAAATGACAGGCGTAAGTTGTGACTGGAGCGTTGCCTGAGATTGTTATGGGCAAAAATGTTGCTCAGAGACTCATTGAATTAATAAGTAGCCCTTTGTTTTTGGGGTCCAAATCGTATAGATGTTACTAGCAACTAAAATAAAATTAAAGTTCAGAATTTTAATCAGCCAAAGAAAATGTAAATATAATTTTGTAACATATTTAGAGAAATCACGGCACATAATAACCATTTGATACTGAACATTATATACAATAATACTTCATACATGTGATTTTGTCTTGGAGCAAGAAATGCTCTACATAAGTGAATTTTCTAGAGGTACCTTTAAGAATTAAATTCTTTCTCCCAAGTTTCCTCTCCATTCTATGCAAATAAGTCACTCCCAATTCTAATTTTTTTCCCTAGGTGCTCTAATAATAATGAAGACAAAATATCTCATATTTGTTGATTTTTCTGTTTTGATAATACATAGTAATGCCTGTAAATGGAGGGGTGGGTAGCTCTGGGCCCTGGAGTTCATTCTCCTCTAAGTGTTGATACTTATGAGATAGTATGAAAGAGAAATGAAGCAGCATTTCATTATTTGGGACATTGTTCTCTTCCTCTTTCCCTTTGCTCTTCTACCTTTATTGGCTGAATAGTATAGCAAAATGTTCACTGGGCTTTACATCAAACATATTTTATATTCATTGTAACTCTGAGCAAAGAACATCTCTGAAAATCAGTTCATTTCTTTATATGGATGAAACAGGATAATCAATGTTTAAATTTTAAATATAACGATTGCTCAGAAATGCTATTCCTTTTCTTTTTTGTTTTTCTCCTCTATAATTATTTTTTAATCACCTTTTTATTATACATCTTTTCTCCTTTCTGTGCTGTGGTAGACAGGTAGGGGGTGTGGTGGTATTGGCTAGGGAGGCTTAAGGGGTCACGGTCAATGCTGTAGATAATTGCTGTTTTCAGCTGTCTTGTTGCCTTCATTCTATTGTTTATCCCTGCACGTAGCCACTGTGGGGGTGGCTGTCACCTTGGTGACAGCAGTTTTGTGCTGCGCATGTGGTGTGAACACTGGCTTAAAGCAGAGTATAAGCAGGTCCTGCTGCCTCAAGTAATTCGGTGTAAGCAGACAGACTCTTGCCTTTGTTCTCTTAGCAGCTCTGCTGCTGAAATACACTAATAATAGAACATGTTAGTTGAAATTATGCCTCTCCATCTCTAATTACTGCATGCCAAACTATTCTGACTGCTACTGTCATTTCCCAGCAACTGATGGCTGCAGGTGATTGTTTCCGATTGTGCTCAAGGGACTTCTTCCACTCATTCTCCCTTTGCCCCACTACGTCATGTGTTCAATAACTTGACTGATTAATTTCAGTATGCTGAATGGTTTGAATGAAATAGAAATGAACATTAAGAAAATATTTTAAAATCAGTAGATGCTCATCGTGGGTTTTCTCTGTGTGAAGGGAAGTGGAACAGTCATAGACATTGTTTAGTTAAGATGATCTATGCATTCTTGAACCCAATTTTCCTGATTTTGGCAAAGACAACTATTCAATTCCATCCCTACTCCTAACTAACTCCCCCACGTCTCCATGCATTTCAGACAGACCTTCAGCCATGACCTGATATTCTTTCTGCTGCAGACAGCCAGCTCTGTTCGGTCAGGCTTTGGATCCTGGAGACTCTCTAATCTAGTTTCTAAGTTTTACAGATGAAGAAGTTCTGTGTTACATGAACTGTCTAAGATCTCACAACAGTTTAAGCAAAGTTAGAAGACAAACCCAGCATTCCCAACGGTTGATATCGTATGCTCTGTGCCTCATTTCATTGTATCATTTACCTGTTATTTAATCTAACAGATGTTGCTGAACAGAAGTCGTTAGTGGCAGGTACAAATCCCAGGCCAACATCGAAAGTTTGTCACTGTCAGAACTTCTGTTCAGTTTTAGTTACATCTGCTAAGGATTCTAAGCACAGTGTACATGAACCTTCCAAAAGATCCTTAGCATTTTTACATCACCTTTGTTTCCTCCTGCTTTTTACATTTTATTGAATGAGATCAAAATGATCAAGGCAGGTACAGTTTACATAATTGTGCACTCAAACTTGAATTTTACATGCATCCAGAATTGGGTCTAATTCTGTAAAATAAAACCTCAGTTGGAACTGGGCTATGCTGAAAAGCAAGTTTGATATAAATGACACTCAAGATCACCATGTATTTTCCAGATGATCAGACCTGCTGTTTCTAAAAGAGTACATCACTTTGTAGACCACTAAATGCAAATGGTATTTTAAACTATAGATTTAGGGGAGGAGGGGTAATTAAGAGTTACAATAATATTGATTCTTACCCATGTATGAGTACAGATGATATTTCCATTTATTCAGGCATTCTTTTATATCTTTCATTATTGTTTTGCTCATTTTTAATGCCCTTATTAGATTCATTCTCAGATATTATAAAGGTTTGCTCACTCTTGTGAATTGATCTACTTTTCTTTTTCTTTCTATTTTCTTTTTCTTTCTTTCTTTCTTTTCTTTTTCTTTTTCTTTTTTTTTTTTTTGAGATGGAGTCTCACTCTGTCGGCCAGGCTGGGGTGCAGTGGCATGATCTCCTGAGATCGAGTGATTCTCCTGCCTTGGCCTCCTGAGTAGCTGGGACTACAGGCACCCACCACCATGCCCAGCTACTTTTATTTATTTATTTATTTTGTATTTTTAGTGGAGACGGAGTTTCACCATATTGGCCAGGCTGGTCTGGTCTTGAACCAACTCTTGTGTGTGGATCAAGTGATCCGCCTGCCTGGGCCTCTCAAAGTGCTGAAATTACAGGCATGAGCCACCGCACTGGGCCATTGGATCTACTTTTCTGTCATGGTTTTCAAGTTTGTTTTGGCTGACTTACTAAAGAAAATTCGATTTTTTGATACTGATTCTTTGTTCAGCATCTTTCTAGGACTTTCTTCTCAGTTCATGTGGTTTGTCTTTTTCTATCTTTCTAATCTTATCTTGAACAGTCTCCTTGGCTTTGTTCCAACGACAGGGACCTTCAAATACTTCCTAAATTCCCCAAGCGTTTTCCTCACCCAGAGCCTTTGCTGTTCCTATGTCTGAAATGTTCTTCAGCCCAAGCGGTTAGCTCCATTTTCTTTATCCTTCAAGCCTCCACTTAAAAATCAACTTATTGCAGAGATTATTCCTAATTTTACCATCAAATGTGGGCCCTTCCCTCTATTGTGCTTTCTCAAAATCCCCAGCATCACGTTTTTACCCTTCTTAAAATGTATCAAATGCTGGAATTGTTTTAGTTACATGCATTTTTACATTAAAATATGCGTTTCATCAGGAAAGGAGCTTGTCGGTGTGGCTTACTATTATCTTCTTAGCGCCTAAAGCTGTGTCTGACAAATTGTAGGTGATCAGAAAATATAAGAATACAAGAAGAGTGACCTGAGACTAATGATTTAACATCTCTAATTATAAGTAGAAAATACTTTTTCAGAGCATATAGTGATACACTCTGTCTCCTTTGTAAAAGAATAAAAATAAGATATAATCGTAATGAATATCCATGACAATGAAACATTGTGAAATTTTCTGGTACAAGTCCTGTCCCCAAGTGCCATGCAGGAACAACAACAAAAAGTCAAGAATAATGCATAGGGACTCAGAACCCTAGTACTGTATGAGCCACCTGAATTTAAACAGTTTGTGATTGATTTAGTAGCTCTCTTTCTCTCTCTCTCTATATATATATATGTGTGTGTATATATATACACACACACGTGTATATATATATACACACACACATTGTGTGTGTGTGTTTTAACATATAAACATATAGGTATATGTTTAAACATACAAATACAAGAGAAAATTTGTATATGTTGAAACATAAACCAATATAAGAGAAATTATGGTAAATATTTAATAAATAGTTCAACAATCACTTGCTGCAGAAATTCAGAACATGGGTTGGGTGTGGTGGCCCACACCTGTAATCCCAGCACTTTGGGAGGCCAAGGCGGGCAGATTACAAGGTCAGGAGATCAAGACCAGCTTGGCCAACATGGTGAAAACCCATCTCTACTGAAAATACAACAAAAATTAACCTGGCGTAGTGGTGCATGCCTGTAATCCCGACTACTCAGGAGGCTGAGGCAGGAGAATTGCTTGAACCTGGGAAGCAAAGGTTGCAGCGAGCCAAGATTGCACTACTGCACTCCAGCCTGGCGACAGAGCGAGACTCAGTCTCAAAAAAAAAAGCAATTCAGAACATGTATCCAACACCCAGTGTATCAATAGAAGAATAGGGCTTATTTGACCAAGGGTCATTAACAGTGTTCTCTTAATGAACCTTGAATTGGCCCCAGAAAACAATATTCTGATCTGTCAAAGAAATGTTACCAAGTGCTTACTACATTCCGCAGTGTATTTAGTTTGTTGAAGAGCAGAATGACTAAATGAATGAATGAATTTTAAAATTGAGTTAGTTATGTGGATGTTTGGCAAATATACAAAAAGAATCAGCAAAATTTTATTACTATGCAAATGTTATGCTGCATTTTAATTTCTATTTAGCCTCTAATATGCAACATTAAATCAAACTATTGTGTACAAGAACCTTAAAGTTCATTTAATGTGATTTTAATTCATGTTATAAATTAAATGATTTACAATGTAAATGGAGAAATGTCTTATATCTTAGTTTAGACTCATCGGCTTTCCAGGCTAATTTTGTGCACGGTAATACTAACTGTAGACAGACAGTGTACGTGAACTACAGTGTCCAATCATAGATCAAACCTACAATAAACTTCTGTGTGGAGAAGAATACATTGCCCTTCTTCTCTCCATTTTCATATCAAGCTCCTCTGGTACTGCATTGCTGGTTGGCACAAACTCTCCCACAAACAGCATTTAAGGGGATGCTGCTATTGATGAAGCACACACTGCTATTGCATCCCATTCTTCAAGCTTCTGATGCATCACTGAAAGTCATTCAGGACTCTGGATTCACCAGGAACTATAAAAGCCACCAGCAACCACTGAGAAGGCAATGCAATTGAAGTGTAACCCTGGTTGGAAAGTAAATAGGGAATTGGGTGTTGAGTCCCTGTGTATTATTCTTGGCCAAATACATCAGAGCTAACATGTCAGGTTTTGTCCGAAAGTGTTGTATTTGCTTTTATTTTCACAAGTTCAATATAATTCCATTATTACAAGTTCATCTATTTCTTAATGTTTTAAATACATTTTATCTAAGTATTGTTTTGTATTAGATTTACTCTGAATATGTTGGGCCTTTATAGAGAAACAGTAAATAGGAAATATGATATAATATTTACAGAAAATATTCTCCAGTTAATGTATCTTATTATTATATGCTCTTCCTTATGTGGTAGAGTTTATAAAGTTATTGAGTTCATTAGAAAGTGAATTAAGAACATGAAATAGGTCCAGTAAAATATGAACCCATACATCAAAAAAAAATCTCATCTCCAAGTGGCTTGAAGTTTAGTATAAATCCAGTATCGCTCCAAAACAAAGAAAAGAAAAGGATATTATAGTATGCATATTCAAATGTATTAATAAAATTGTGTGAAACCTGTTTTAAAGAAATGTAAATCTGAGTTAAGTGTTCTGGCTGTTACAGACTAATAGATACACAACTTTCTAATTTCAAATTTGAAAAGCTAAACTTGTGCACCAAAATATTTTCAGCTAAAATATTTTTAAACATTATGTTTTTTCTATTATTACTTGAGCTTTTTAAACTTAGTAATTTAAACTAATCTTGGAACACTTGCAAAGTGTGGTGGAAATGAAGAAGAAATAAGCTGTAAATTCAATATGGCTGAAGTTTAATTTCTGTGCCATCCTTGAGTATGTCTAGGGAGGAAAATTGGCACTCTCTTAACAAAACAAACCAGAGCTTAGTTTCTACATAGAACAAGGTTTGAAATGAATATGGAATGAAAGTAAATATTTAGAAGATTAATTCCTTGAGCTTCCTCAATACCTTAGTTTTGCAAGACTTTGAAACCATCTTCTCCAGGGACAAAAGAAAGTAATTACCTCTCCTCCACATGATGTTTAATCATGCTCTATTTTTCGAAGAACAGCTGTGCAACACTGGCTGGGCTACAAATTAAACACACCTCCTTCAACTTGCTTAGATTTAAAAGATAATGAATATGTTGGGTGACAGAATCTGAATTCAAAAAGACTTTAATAGACCAGAGCTATAAGCTGAAAACAAGATCAAAGTAATCAAGGATAAATGTAAGGTCCTATACTTGAGTCCAAGAAACCAAGTGAGTAAATACAGGGTGGGGAAGATATGACTTAATGGCAACAGAATGAATTAAGCACCACAGAATTTAGAAGCTATATTTTATAAGAAGCTAAATATGAGTTCATGGTTTCATTTGATTAAAAAAAATTGAATGCGGCACATGGTACATAAGTAAAAGCATTCATCTTTGAAGACCTAACCTAGTTTGATACAACATAACATAAATTTGAGGGACTTACAGCTCTTTGCAAACAAATGCTATCACTGTTGTTTTAATATTTGTTCGAGCAGAGATCAAAGGATCTATGCTGACACAATCTTCCTTTTACTAGTTGTACTAAAACTCTGACAGTTTCTGTTATGATAGAATTTGTAAATGCTTAGAATGGCATCAGAATATTACGTATATTAAAAATTAGCATATATACCACACATGAATGAATGAAACAAGGTGTAGCCTAATGAAATTATGTTGTAGAACTATTCATTTAACTTATGTCACATTTGTTAAATCTAGATTACTTTCATGGTTCTGGCAAAGACTAACAAGTGACCACTGTGTCATAGAGAAAGAAAATAGAACCTATGTAAAAATCACAGAGGGTCTAGAAATATGATGTATAAAATATTTTGAGGCTTCAGTCTAGGAATATGATATATGAGACATTTTGAGGCTTCAGTTCAAAGCATAAAGAGTGAAACATGATACATTTACCAGAAAATTAACTAAACTTCTAAACATAAGTAAAAGAGAGAAGTTATTATTATCTTTGTGAATATTCATTATTACAGAATTGGTAAATTTCCCAGGTAGAAGAAGTGTTTTCTCGGCTTCTCTCTCTACAAATAAATCACTGTAGTAAAAACTCTCACGGGACTGTCGGGCGGGTTTTCTAGAAATATTTACCACAATTGATTTTTGTGGGTTCCTAAATGCTGTAATCCAAAACCTCATTTATCAACTTTCTGTCTGCTTTATTGTAATTGCAGAGTTTTCTATTACTATATCATGACAGGTCAGAGCAGTGCTGTGACAAGGAGCCTCTGTATTAGGAAAGATACACATTCCACACACCAGCTCAGCAATCCAGATTGTTGACTGTAATTAAACTCACAGGGGAGTTAAACTTGTTTGACAAGAAAGGGGGTGGGATGATTTGTAGGATTTAATAAGTCATAGCAACAATGACACATGCCTGCCCCAAAATTTTCTCTGAATTTTTGCAGGGCCTGTACGCATTTAGAAAAGATCAAATAATTTTGTTCTGCAAGAAAGTAGTACATATTTATAAAGCACTGAATCCTGGAATCACTGGTCCCATGAATTGAACAACGGAAGCATGTTTCTTGAAGAAATTCATATACCAAATTTTGTTATTCCAATATCCATTCATTGCAGTCAGACTTCTGGCCTGGATTCAGAAACAATGCCATTTTTAATGGATTGATTGCTAAATCTCTTGCTTTCTGTAGTTTAACTCATTTTTTAATCATTTCTTCTTCTGATTTTGACTCATTTTTCTTTCCACAATTATGCTTTGTCCTCCTTCTGCATCACTTCTCCAGCTTTGACCATTTTCTTCTAATTTTTGCCAAGAATTCAGAATCTAGTTTTGATGACATTGATTTTGCTATGCTGGACATATCCCCCGACCATTCAATGGAGGTCCTTAGGAACCCTACATTCTGGGTGTCCTGATCTCTTCCCACTTCTTCCACCTATCTTGCTCTTTCTCCCATATTTGGCCAGTCCACATGATCGTCCAATGTATGTAAGTGAGACTCAAACAAAAGCATAGAAAACTTTCTTTTCAAAAAGTAAAAACCATTCACTCTTTTGAATATTACAGTTTGAAATGTGTTTAGGTCCTTTGGGGGAATGGCTATATATGTATATATATGTATGTATGTATCTCCACAGTGGTAGCAAACAAAATCAATAAAGTGTATTTTTGATGACTCCCTTTTATTACAGGATAAGACCAATAAACATTAGAATCATTTAAACCTACAGCACAGAGATTGAAATACTTGTTTTATGTAGGTCCAGTCTCTATTCTCTGAATTTTTCATCAGCTATAGAAACTTTACTGGATACTGGATACAGTTGAAAAAAAAAAAAGAGGGAAGAAGATTTCAGAACAATGTGGGCAAAATTTCAGATGCAGCAAAATAGAATCTAGAGAAGAATAAATAAAGCAAATTAGCTAGTAGAGTCATAGACTTTAGCTAAGGCTAAAGTGGGACCACAGTGAGGGTAATATCTATTTTTTCAGACTCCTAAATTAGTATCTTCAGCCTGAGCCTCCCATGGAACTCCAGATTCACATACACAACTGTATACTTATGTTCTCTGCTTAAATGTATAATAGATGTCTCAAACGTAACAGACCTGAAACTGGGCTTCTCAAATTCTCTCGCCAAACCTGTTCTCCTGTAGTTTTCCCCATCTCAGTTAGTAACAACTCCACCCTCCCAGTTGGTCAGGTCAAAAAGTGTGAATCATCTTTGACATCTCTCTTCACACCCCACAATGCCCACCCCAAATGAAATGAAGTGGACAGAATGCTCCATGGACCTGACGGGCTGCTGTTGGGGTAACCACCATGCTCATAACCTTAATCCTGCACCGAGCCTGACCTGGAGTGAAGTCCACTCTGCCCTGGACAGTAGTGCCTTCTCTTCATGCCTTTCTGGGTCTCAAGATAACTAAAGAGGCCATAAAGACTGCTTACTTTACTCATTTAATCAATTCATGGATCAATCATCTAAACATTTCTCAATAAAACCGTTTAGTAGCTTCACTTTCCATTCAGAGGAAAAGTCATTACAATAAGCTGCAAAACTCGCCAGGGTCTGGACTCCTCCGTGTTCTCCTACTTGACACCTGGTTCACTCCATTCCTGCCAAACCTTTAGCTGTTCCCCCAATGTGCCAGGCTTGCTCTGGCCCATGGCTTTGCCTTGGCTCTTCCCTCTATCTGGTACTCCCACCCTCACCACCACCACACCATGCCCGGTATTATTTCCTTACCATATTCGGTGACTGACGCAAATTCAATCTTCGGGAGCCTTGTCTAGCCACCTTATATAAAGGTGTAATTAAACCATCTCCATATCACCTGCAGCACCTTCTAGCACCATTCCTTTATTTATTTTCCTTGTTAGCACTTTTGCCACTGAATCACTGCATGATTGATTGATTGATTGATTTTTATTGATTGTCTTCCTTTCTACAATGTAGGCAAGGGTTTTTTCTGTTCCCAGGATAGCTACATCCACAGCAGTCAGAACACGCACAGTCCTGAGTAAAACTCAAAAAACAGAGTTGAATGAATGTGGCATTTGAAAGGAATGAATACATGTTAAGAATGTAGATAAATATGAAGTTTATTCATAAGCCCTGGATTTATGCTCTGGATAATTTTCTCCAAAGTGTTTATTCTCTGCCCATCTTATTTGTTTCTTTTAAAATATATCTCCTGAATTGTTATATTAGATTGCACATTGAGAATGTTATATCACGTAATTCCTGTTGACTGCTGAACCTTTAATTGTTGGAAGTGCTTAAGTGGACCTGTTATATTTTTAAGATGACATAGAGGGTTGTCTCTTAGTTGAAAATAAAGGATGTTTGCTCCAGGGGCTGGAAAGCATACAGAGGTAACAACCTCTCATTCTATGAGCAACTCCCGTGGGGGCTGTGAAATCTTAGGGCGGAGAATCACTGAGGTGGCAAATCCTCCTCTCACTAAGGAGGCCTGTTAGATGGATGGCGCTTAGCTTGCCGATGTGCTGCTTCATTAATCCTCTAACCACTGTGAGGGTGTGAGGGAGACTGCTGAATGTTTTGAAAGGAGTTTTAATTGGGCCTTCAGTCAATACAGTTTTCTAAAACTAAAATTAAAAAAACTTTCCCCAGTGGATAGGGTCAGTGACACATATCTGGAACAAGAAGGAATGATTTCCTTGAGTTGGTGTGTTTTAGGGGAACAAATCCTATGATTAAAAGCAATTCTCAGCTTAAAAGATGAGGCAGGAAAGGAAAGCAGCCAGTTTTTTTCTCTCGACCTTAGGGTCTTCAACCAGTTTTTCATTCACCTGCTCTTGCAGATGTATCAACAATCAGAGGTACAGAGCTCAGTCTGAACCTAGCAGGTAAGATGCGAAACCCTCTCAGTCATATCCTTATGGTTTATTTAAGCTAAACAATCCATTCAATTTTACCTTCTTTGTAAGCCTGCCTACATTCAAAATAAATGATGGACCATTAAATAAAATATGCAATTGGCATTACTAGATTCTCAATGTGATACCTAACATAAACTGTAAGCTTTGTCATTGCATTAACTCGTATCTCTTTCCTCATATCCCCAAGCTTTTTATGAAACTAAAAATGATTTTCAGCCTCTAAAGTCTCCCTTCATATATATTGATTATATATCTTAGAATACGGAAAATTCTTACAAATGAAAACTGAGGCATATCAATCAACAACAAAAAACATATTTCCGGCTGGACATGGTGGCCCATGCCTATAATCCCAACACTTTGAGAGGCCAAGGCGGTTGGATCACCTAAGGTCAGGAGTTCAAGACCAGCCTGACCAACCGGGTGAAACCACGTCTCTACTAAAAATACAAAACTTAGCCGGGTGTGGTGGCGGGCACCTGTAGTCCCAGCTACTCAGGAGGCTGAGACAGGAGAATTGCTTGAACCTGGGAAGTGGAGCCGAGATCGCCCCACTCCACTCCAGCCTGGGTGACAGAGCAAGACTCCGCCTCAAAAAAAAATTTTTTTAATGTATTTCCTCCTCAAGGAAGTATATGTTATCTCAATTATATGACATATATTTTAACAGAAGATTTTTGAGTAAATTTCTTGCAGACAGTCTTTGTATGAATTCTAGATATTCACAGAAACTAGTATGAGCCTTTAGAATATTTTAAAGAAAAAATTATAATGCTTTCCTCCCTGTTGCTCTACATTCTTAAAATCCCAGCCTCCTTTATGTCTAAATTCATCAGTGAAATATACAAAAAAAGGTAGTAAATACAGCTCTTAATACCAACTTAACATCTGTCATAACTAATTCAGTGAAAACAAATCTGTAACCCCCAAATAAATTCCAAAGTGATTAAAGTCATAATTGCAAATTAGAACTGTAAAATAATTAAAAGGAACTATGTGTGAATGTTAATTTAATTATAGCATATAGAAAACTTCTCAAAGCATGAGTCTAAAGGCATAGAATTTTAATCTCCTGTATGTCAAATTTCATTATAAATATGTAGGAAGGCCGAAACAATTCAGGCAAGAGGACAATGGTAAGATATGCATGAGAGGTGTCATATTTTTTGTGTTGTTAATATTCTTAATCCTTAAAGCATTTTTGCAAATCAATATAGAAGAGGAATATTTCAATTAAAAAAACACAACAAAATTGTTAAAAGTCAAAAGCCATGAAAATATGCGTATATTTAATCTAATAAATCCATTTAGGAATCTAACCTGAAGAAATAATCAAAGATAATACAAAGCTTTTGTTCGAAACAAATGCAATTTTACCTATGAAAAATGTTCATTGAAACATTACTTAGAATATCAAAGAACTAAAACAGCTTGAATTTCCAACAATCAGAGATTGTAAGTTGTGGCATATTCATACTCTGCAAATCAGAACAGTAATGCTGCATAAAATATCCAACAACATGGATAATGTACGTAATGTATTGCTAAACAAAAAAAATGGATTACATAATGCTATAATGCAAGTTATAATCTGGATCTTCAGCAAACTATTCACGTCAGCTTTTTCTAGTTTGTGAGATAATGATTTTCCAAATTTTCCACAATAAGTATTGTATTTGCAATTAGAAAAGATGATATATTGTAAAAGTTGTAGTACTTTATAACCAGCAAATATTCTTCTAATGTTAAATAAAGAACATAACCTCAAGCTCACTTTTTTTTTTTTTTTTTTTTTTTTTTTTTTTTTTGAGACCGAGTCTCACTCTGTTGCCCAGGCTAGAGTGCAGTGGTGCAATCTTGGCTCATTGCAACCTCCACCTCCTGGGTTCAAGAAATTCTCTGCCTAGCCTTCTGAGTAGCTGAGATTACAGGCACCCACCACCATGCCTGCCTAATATTTTGTATTTTTAGTAGCAACAGGGTTTCACCATCTTGGCCAGGTTGGTCTTGAACTCCTGATCTCAGGTAATCCACCCGCCGCTGTCTCCCAAAATGCTGGGATTACAGGCGTGAGCCACCGTGCCTGGCAAGCTCACCTTGTTATTTTAAGCACTGATTACAATAAAATGATCAGCCCTACGCATTCACTAAGGCTGACATAATATTGTATATGTGTGTGTGTTTGTGATTTTATTACGTATATGTACAATCTTTTTTATTTCTTATTAATATAATTAGGCTTTGTTCCCCACTCAAATCTCATCTTAAACTGTAATCCCCATATCCCATGTGTTACGAGAGAGACCAGGTGGAGGTAATTTAATCATGGGGATGGTTTCCCCCATGCTGTTCTCCTGATAGTGAGTGAGTTCTCACGAGATCTGATGGTTTTACAAGGGGCTCTTTCTTCCACCTTCAGTCGGCACTTCTCCTCCTGGCCGCCTTGTGAAGAAGGTGCCTTCTTTCTGCTTCACCTTCTGCTGTGATTGTAAGTTTCCTGAGGCCTCTCCAGTCATGCTGAACTGTGAGTCACCTACACCTCTTTCTTTTATAAATTGCCCAGTCTCAGGCAGTTATTTCTAGCAGTATGAAACCAAACGAATACACTTATATTTTGCAAACTGAAATTGTCTTTGAAGGCAATTTTACTTTGCAAAATTCTTTAAATTGTGAACTCCTCTAAAAGAAAATTGTGTTCACTAAATGTGGGTCAAGAATTATTATATGTGCCAAGTGTCTGCGGCATTTTAGTGATTGTATATACCCCTAATGAATCATTTATATATCCTGAAAATATTTTCTGCCCTCTTAGCATGTAGTGGTACAGTTCAAAACTTGAGATATTTGATTACCATGAATCTTGGTGCCTGAGGAGAATAAGCTAGAAAGAGCTTTCCTCTTTACTGTCTATGGCAGGAACCACTTATATAGTATATCTCTCTAATTCCATAAATCCTTTCATCAAAAAGACCCCTAAAGTCTATTATGAAGCTAATTAGAAGACTCATTTATTTTTAAAACCCTGCCCCTCTTGTTTACCCACAGCTACTATGTGGCAGCGAAAATGCAATTTGATAGTTTCTTGTTTCAGAAAGGAGTGAAAGAATAACCTCTCTAATTAAAACCACTATGATTTTGTGGGATTTTATTTTTCTTTAAGTGGGAGGACAGTGTAATTACACAGATTGGAATGCAGCCAAAACAGTAAAGTTAACTGCCTAAAAGTGAAATACCAGGCAAGACATTGCCTATATTAGTAAATTATTGTGGATGGAGTGGAGGTACATGAGGATACACAGGACACTCTCTAGTGGCCTGTGAATTGAACCTACCACTAAAAATAAACTAAATAATTATTATTATGAAATGTGATAATCACACTCAGTTTTCCTCTATAGTAGACTGAGAATAAATAGACTGTCTTAGTCGGTGTCCATAATTTATATAGACAATGCTGCAGAGGATATTATTTTGTGCTGGATTCGGACTAAAACTAGTCTAGGCAAGTGGACCATCTATTTTTGTCAGTTGATTAATTGGAAGTTGGTTCTGAGTCAGTTAATGGCATGACTGTCACAAGGGCAAATTGGAGTATAAGTTTACAGGACAGGCAGCAATTAGTGTTTCCAGATGTTTTACGTGGAATCAAGTGAAAATACATGGAAAAATTAAAGTAGAAGTAATTACAGTACCAATGAGATGCTGTTACCATTTTCAGATCCATAACTAAAATACTAGGTAAAGTGGTATAGGGGCTTTACAGAAACAAACATAAATACGAGATCATGAAGTTAAATGTAGGCTTTGCTGCTCTGTACCATTAATGCTAGCATGGTGACAGCAAATTGTCTCATGAGCAGCATACTATAGGACAGGAAAACAAAGCAATTTGGGTGCTGAGATTGGCATCACAACTGAAGGCCCTGAGAACAAATCTTCATCAGTTGTTTTACGTAGTTTCATACTGAAGGATTTTTTTAATAAGCAGATCTTAGGTGTGGTGGAAATGGAGAGATTTCTTAAGTTTCCAAAAGTCTATTTGAATCTATTATTAATGTCACCAGTACTTTTTCATCTTTCCTCCCCACCCACTCTGCTGTTTCTTGAATGTAAGATATTATCAAGTTATTCTAGTTTTTTGTGGAGGGAAATGTTTAACTGGCAAAAGCTGAGGAAACAGGAAAGCTGAAGGAATATATTTTGAGTGGTATTTATTCAAAATATAATTATTAAACACCTACTATGTGCAAATCATTTTACATAACATAGAAATTGACAATCAACACTCAATAAATATTGACTTCATCCTTCTTGTTTACTAGCAAGGATACATTTTCTCAGATACAAAGGTGGTAGAATATAGAAGAACAAAGATTATCAAAAAATGTAATACAAAATTCTAAGACAGGATTCATAATCTGTGTTCCAGAGGCTTGTTTGGGATTTGGGCCTATGACCCTATTTTAAAATGGGTCATTTTGTACTCACAAATGTATATTTTGGGGGGTATGGGTCTCTGTCTTGGAGGTAAGTTCATCGTATTTTTTCAAGACTCAGTCACCTCAAAAATTCAAGGACAATTAGTTGAAGAAAAGGAATAAGCATGCCTAATAAGTAGAGAACATGCTGATTAGTACAGACGTTTGCTAATAACGGCTTTGAAAATGTTTAAACACAATATATTTATTACCTAGTTTTAGAATGGTGCAGAAAAATTTCAAGGCAAGAGTAATATCCATAGGAAGCACATAACTTCTCTGAAATGGAAACTGGGTCACTGAAATACTGGGAAGGAAGGAAGGTAAAAATAACAGTTAAGATTCAGTCAAGGGGCTTGAAACTTCTGAGACTTCAGAGTGAGGATTTCCATAAATCCACTTCTTCATGAAAACACTGAAAAAAATTTCCTTCAGAACTCTGAAAATTAGTCAAATACATATAACCATTTGAGGAGTGTTTTATTATTAAAAAACTGCTGAACTTGAGTAAGAACAAGAAAGTTTATGGCTTTTTAACTTGACCTAAACCCTTGCCCCTCTCCCCAGTTTTGAGTAGCCTTAAAAACCAACAGTCTTGGAGCACTGGAGGAAGCAGTGCAATTTTGGAACTCCTCAAATAGTAACATCCCCAGAGTATCACCACTTTTTAATCTGTCTTGAAGCTCTCTGGAAAAGCTGTATTCACAGGGCATTGTCATTATTTGACCTGATTCAGAAACCAAAAGCCCTATCTGCAGGGCATTGTTGAAAACAATTACCACAGCAATTGTTTAACATCACAGATGACACAATACCAGCTGGGGTGAACAAGAGCCTGAACAAAAACATAAAAGGAAGACCTGCCAATGAGATATCCATAGGGGTCTTTGTAAAACCCTGACATATTGTGAGGGATTTAGAAGCCACATGTATAAGTAGGGCTGTGTGCATGCTGAGGAAAGACTAAAGAGTGCCCCAGTCTCTCAACTCTGACTGATGTTGAGCCCCTGTACCAGGAGGAAGTGAAGGCAAAGGCAGAATTTAAAACTGTCTGAGCGTTGCTGAAGTGCCCCAACACACACAAAGCGCCTTGGCAAAGGGTTGACTTACTGGTTCACGGTACTCTGAAAAATATCTAAGCAATCACTAGCTGACCACTTAGCTAATCAGAGACTTCAGTGGTTGCCCAGTAGAGTAAATACAGACTTTACAGAATTAGCCCTAGAAAATCTCTAAATAACAAACAGCAACAAGAAGAAAAATCAACAACAAACCCTGGGGAAAACATCTGACTTTCAGGTTTGCCACATTTTATGATTTGCAATGTCCAATTTTTAAGAGGAAAATTGTGGTGCATACACAGGGGAAAAAAATTTTTCAGTAGAAAATCTGCTCCCTGAGGGGACCCAGATTTTAGACTTACTAGACAAACTTTAATTAAGCTATTACAAATGTGTTTAAAGAACTAACAGGAATCCTTTTCAAAGAATTAAAAGACAGTATGATAATTCACTCAATAAAGATTATCAGTAAAGAAACAGAAATTAGGCCAGGTGCTACGACTCACGCCTGTAATCCCAGCACTTTGGGAGGCCAAGGTGGGTGGATCACGAGGTCAGGAGTTCGCGACCAGCCTGGCCAAGATGGTGAAACCCCATCTTTACTAAAAATACAAAAATTAGCCAGGCGCAGTGGCAGGTGCCTGTAATCCCAGCTACTCAGGAGGCTGAGGTAGGAGAATCACCTGAACCTAGGAGGCAGAGGTTGCAGTGAGCTGAGACCATGTCACTGCACTACAGCCTGGGCAACAGAGCAAGACTCTGTCCCCCACCAAAAAAAAAGGAAACAAATTATTTTAAAATCACAAACAGATATTCTGGAGCTTTAAAGCATAATAACTAAAACAGCATATTTGAGTTGACTCAACAGTATATTTGAGTTGGCAAAAGAAAGATCAAAAGACAGAAAGATTAGTGAACTTTAAGACAGGTCAATTGAGATTACCCAGTCAGAAGAACAGAAAGAAAAATGTTTGAAGACAAATGAATAGAGTTTCAGAGACCTGTGGGACACCATCAAGCATATCAACATACACATTATGTGAGCTCCAGAAATAGAAAAGGGAGTGAATGGGGCAGAAAAAATATTTGAAGAAAATCATAACCATAAACTCCCCAAATTTGATGAAAAGCATGAGATAAAGTCAAGGAGACCCACACCTAGTCAGACTGTCAAAAGACAAAGGGAAAATGTTGTAATCAACAAGAGAAAAAAAAGACTCATCCTGTAAAAAAATATTTAATGAGATTAATGGCTGATTTCTCATCGGAAATCAGGGAGGCCAAAAGACAGTGGAACTAACATTCAATATGTTGAAAGAACAATACTGTCAACCAATAATTCTATATTCAGCAAAACTATCTTTCAAAAATGAAGGAGAGATTGAGATATTTTCAGGTAAATAGAAACTGAGAGAATTTGTTACTAACGAATTTTCCCTACAAGACTTACTAAAGGGAGAATTTCAAACTGAAATGAAAATACACTAGCCAGTAACTCAAATTCACGTGATGAAATACAGAACCTCCATAAAGATAACTATACAGAAGTCTTAATTCATTCAGTATGCTACAGTAAAAATACCACAAACTTGGTGGCCTAAACAACAAATACTTATTTCTCACAGTTCTGGAGTCTGGGAAATCCAAGATCAAGGTGCCAACAGGTTCAGCATCTGGCAGGGTCCCACTTACTAGTTTACAGACAGCTGTATTCTTCCTGTGTCCTTGCATGACAGAATGAGGTCAGAGAGTTATCTAGGGTTCTTTTAAATAAAGGCATTAATACCATTAATGTGGGCTCCACTCTCATAACCTAATCACCTCCCAAAAGTCCCACACCCTAATTCTATCACATTGGGGGTTAGTACTTCAATATATAAATGTTAAGAGGACACAAACATTTAGTCCAGTGTAATAGGTAAATAGAAAAAGTTTAAATGTAATTTTATGTAACTCTTTTCTTCTTTCTTATGATTTAAAAGACAGTTGCAGCAATTGTTAAACTGTGTTGATGGGTTTATAATGTACAAAGATGTAATTTCTATGAAAATAATAATACAAAGAGATGGGGAGAGTAGAGCTATATTGGAGTAAAGTCTCAGTATATTATTAACTTAGTGTTAATATGAACTAGGTTATTTTAAATTAAGTTGTTAAGTATAATTCCAGAGCAACCACTAAGAAAATAACTAAAAAACTACAGTAAAAGAAACAACAAAATAATTAAAATAGTACACTAGAAAATATCTACTGAATACAAAAGAGAGTAGTTTTGGAAGCATATATAAACAAAGACATAAAAACTGTAAAGAAGAACTACTATAATAAATAAATCCCACATTAAACTCTCTAATAAAAAGGCGAATGATTTCAGAAAAGATTTTAAAAGTGAGTCAACTATACACTGTCTACAAGAGACATATTTTAGATTCTAAGAAATACATAGGTTGAACGTAAAAAAGTGAAAAATATGCTATACAAACAGTAACCAAAATTAAAAACTGAGAGAATTAAAGGAAAATATAAACAATTTAAAAATTATAGTTGGAAAATTCAATATCTCACTATCAAAAATAGAACAGCTGAGCAAAAGGTCAACAAGGAACTAGAAGACTTGAACAACACTATACACCAACTAGCCTTAAACATCTGTAAGATACTCCATTCAATGACAGCAGAATACACATTTTTCTCAAGTATACACAGACTATTTTACAAGATAGACAATACACTAAGTCATTAGACAAGCCTCAGTAAACTTAAAAGAATTTAAGTCATACAAAATATGTTCTCTGACCACAAGAAAATAAAATCAGAAACCAATAACAGAGGGAAATTTGGGGAATTCACAAATATGTGAAAATTAAACAACACACTTCTAAATAACCAATGGGTCAAAGGCTAAATAACAAGTGAAATTTTAAAATACTTTGAAATGAATGAAAATGAGAATGTAACATACTAAAACTTATGAGATATAGCTAAAATAGTGCTTAGAGAGAAATTTACATCTGTGAACGTCTATATTACAAAACATAAAAGATCTTAAATCAATAGCCTAATGTTCCACCTTAAGAACCTAGAAAAAGGAGAGCAAACTAAACCTAAAGCAAGCAAAAAGAAGTAAATAATTTCAAAAGCCAGAGTAAATGTAAATGAAATGGAGAATTAAAAAAAAAAAAACCAGAGAAAAATCAAAGAAACCAAAGTTGGTTTTTTGAAAAGATCAACAAAATGTATAAACTGTAGCTATACTGACCAACAATAGAGCATACTCAGATTACTGAAATCAGGAATGAAAAAGGAGACAGCCCTATTGTCCTTATAAAAGCCAGGATAAGAAAATACACTATTATAGTGTATATTCTTATAAGAAAATACACTGTTATATTCTAATAAGAAAATACACTATTAACAACCCCATACCAACAAAGTGGATAACTTAGGTGAAACCGATAAATTTCTAGAAAAACACAAAATACCAAAGGTAACTAAACAATAATGGAAACCAACCAAAGATGAATGGAGAGGATCAGGTGTGCCAGCTCATTCCTGTAATCCCAGCACTTTGGAGGTGGAGATGGATGGATCACCTTAGGTCAGGAGTTCAAGACCAGCCTTGCCAACATGGTGAAACACCTGTCTCTACTAAAAATACTTAAAAAAAAAAAAAAAAAAAAAAGGATTAGCCAGGCGTAGTGGCACACACCTGTAATTCCAGCTACTAGGGAAGCTGAAGCAGGAAAATGGCTTGAACACGGGAGGTGGAGGTTGCAGTGAGCCCAGATCGTGCCATTGCACTCCAGCCTGGGTGACAGAGAACAACTCTATATCAAAAAGAAAAAAAAAAAAAAAAGGTGAATGGAGAGACAAATATAATTTGGCATAAATAATAGAATATAATTTGGCAATAAAAAAGAATGAATTACTGATACATACTCAACATGTATCAACCTTGAAAATATAATGTGTCAAGGATGCTGATCACAAAAGTACACATATTATATGATTCAATTTATATGAAATAGGCAAATTTATACAGACCAAAAATAAATTAATAGTTGCCTATATCTGAGAGACTGAAAGAAATGGGGGATGACTGATAATGTAGGTAAGGTTTCTTTTTGGGGTGGTGAAAATATTCTAAAATTAGGTTGTAGTGATGGTTGCACAACCCAGGTAATATACTAAAAACCACTTTAGTATATCATTTAAAGTGATTGTGCACTTTAAATGAATAAATTTAATGTAATGTGAATTATATCTCAAAACAACTGGTTTTTATTTTTTTAAACCAATGAAGAAATGAAGTGCTAGTTTTTATGTTTATTGTTTCCGTGAGAATATTTTCATCTAGAATAACACGTAATGTATTGAGTATCAAACTCCAGCATATCACCTAATAATCACTTGGCCTTAAGCAAGTTACTTGAATGTTCTCAGATCCTTGTATTTCCACTTAAAAATGGAGGAAATAATACATCACAGGGATATTGAGTGACCATAATAAGTAACTTTAGATCCCTAATGAATATTAGTTGCCTTCCTTCCTTCCATCAGGGGCCATAGGCTCAAGACAAAAATAATAGTCATGGACAATTCTTAAATTACAAATAGGGAATTCAATAAATCCAAGAAACCAAAGGTTATATGTAAATTTTGTGTTTTTATCAATGGAGGGGAAGGATAACTAAATGTGGCAAGGAGAGGAAGGAAAGGTGGATAGAGAAACTTGCATGAAAAGGGAGAGAGAAGTCGAATGAACAAGCACAATGAAATAGACTCAAAGAGTAGCAACTTATGGATATTTTTAAAGACATATTGGGCCAAATTAAATGGGATTTGGATCATTCTAATTAAAATTAAAACCATGCTGCATTTGCTTGTTCAGAAAAATTCATCTAAAGGTAAAATTTTGCTAGTGGCCCACAGGGCTTTATATCTCAATTTAGTTTGGAATCTGATGAAGTGATGAAGTAGAAAAATCATAGAAACATAAATTTCACCAATAGAACTAAGCAAATAAGTAACCTCTACTGCGCCGTCAAATTTTTTCTTGCACTAAAAATTTAAAGGTTTTTTAAATTAACTTTTCAATTGTATTAATTGTATGCTAAAGAAACTTAGACCAAAATATACTTTCATTTGAGTGAGTTTCAATCACTGGTCTTAGAAAGAACATTCAATAATATTTGATAGGATTTTACTTCTGTGAATGGATTTTTTAAAGGAGGAGACATACTATATAGAATAGCAGTATAAAAGAATATAATCACTGAAAGACTAATTTGTAGTTTTGAAGATATAGCATAATAAAGTTCTTACAATATAATAGCCTAGTACCTCATAGGCTGATACCACACTAGACAGTACATTATAGGCTGAATACTGTTCTTTCATGAGATTTATCTTTGAAAATAAAAGTCGTCTAGTTTCTACAATTAATTAATGGTGTATCCTTACAGTTTATATTAATTAAATATTCTCAGAATATAATTTTTAAGATTCTTGTTTTATCTACATCACAAAGTTTATTCTTCAGTTTTTGCATTTTCAGTTGCATTAATATTATTTGAATGTAGGATAGATGGGCTTTGTTTTAAATTCCTGCTATAAAGCATTGATATTTGGGCTTAATAATGGTTTTTCTCAATGTCCTACTCAGAGCAATTTAAGTCACATAATCCCCACCGGAAGCATTACTCCACGGTTGTTTTCTATATCCCTAGTATAGCAGTGATAAAGCCATGAATGCTGAATGTACTGGGTTTTTTCAGCCAACAATGGGCAAATGACATTTCTAAGGCTATGCATCAGTTCCTACTTCTTATCACTAATCCCCTGTCCCTTCCAAACCTCAACTGTTGCTTTACAAACAATTAAGAAGACAATAACAACCTCTTAATGACATCCTGCAGCAGCTTTAGGATGGAAAGGGAAAGAGGTCATGTTTATTGGCACATATTGTCTCTGGATGTTTTCTCCTTTTCTCAACTCCCATGGAAAATTTGCTAACATACATACTTGCTTTAGTTAATGGCAATAGTAGACTTAGTGTGTTTAATTCCCTGCTCCTTTTTCTTCCTCTAAGTGAAAAAGACCTTTCAAGCAGTGTTTAGATTTCACCTTCAAAGTTTTAGTTGGAAAAATGATTTACCATATTTAATGAAAGTTTGGTGACTTTCTAAATTTAAGCAATTCTTAAACTCTGAGTTTAAAACTCTCCCATCTCTAAAAGAGAGGTATACCTAACAATGATAGCCTTTTGTGGAAGATTAACTGAGCAAAATAAATTAGAAACATCTAACAATATGTGTTGTTATTTTTATAATCTTCATTCTGAGCCCAAATTCTCTAGCAAACAGAGACCAAGATAAAAGCTCATTGGCTATTATTTTATTCAAGAATATAATTTCAGGGAAATAGGAAGAAGGAAAAAGAGAGATGGCATCGAAAAAGTGAGATAGATAGATATACACACACACACACACACACACACACACATACACACACATACATGAAATATATCTCCAAACTAAATTGAGAAAAAAAAAATATATATATATATATATATATA
Source organism: Macaca nemestrina (assembly GCF_043159975.1). Lineage (NCBI taxonomy): Eukaryota > Metazoa > Chordata > Mammalia > Primates > Cercopithecidae > Macaca > Macaca nemestrina. The sequence continues at coordinate 126,589,643 of NC_092134.1, read as the reverse complement.
TGGGATTGCAAAGCCTGCTGCATCTTGGTACCAAGCAAACTGCAGACATTTTTGACAATCTTTCTAAAGCCTAGATGAATGACTGCATCTCAGGGCAATCCATTTGGGGAAATAAACAGAGAAGGATTGATCTGCTAGTTCCCATTTCCTTAAGTTCAAAGATTCACCTTGAGGGATATTAACTTCCCCATACTTCCAGGTGGCAAGTGCCTGGATTCTGAGATCCCTGGAATCTGACATCTCAATACCAACAGGGAGGCCCTGAGACAGGAGGGAAGAATTTCAAAGCACAGGCTGTGGAGACAGAATTTCTCTCAGAATGGTGCATCTTGACCTCTCAGAGCCCATGCAGAGCTGGTCACACCACAGTAACAGGGCCCTCCAAGACAGATGAGGCTGAAAGAAATAGGGCAGGCACAGAAGCGTCTGATTCATTCTCCTTCAAAACAAAGTTTTGTAGGCAATATATTCATTTGTCAAGTGACAGGAAGTCTTTTGAATCAATATATTCTTGTTCTGTTTTAGGGTTACAGGCAGTATGAAAAAGCTTGATTATAATCACCCACAAAAACCTATAAAAACCAGATTTTTTAAGACACTGCAACTAAGTACAACATCTGGCTTTTATTATAAGTCTTTTTAGAATTGTATTTTTAGTTGACAAATAATTGTATATATTTATGGGGTACAGTGTTATGGTTTGATACACATATACATTGTAGAATAGTCAAATCAGGCTGTTTAATGCATTCATCACTGCACACACTTATCATTTCTTTGTGGTGAGAACATTAAAATTCATTCTTTTAGCAATTTAAAAATATACAATATAATATTATTAACAATAATCACCATGCTGGGCAATAGATCAGGAGGTCTGATTCCTAATGCCTAACTGAAGTTCGATATTCTTTGACCAACATCTCCCCTTTCCTTGTCTACCCCAACCATATCCCACAGGACCTGGTAACCACTATTCTACTCTACTTCTGAGTTTAACTTCTGAGTTTAACTTCTTTTTGATTCCACATGTAAGTGAGATCACATAGTAATTGCTTTTCTGTACCTGGCTTACTTCACTAAAAATAATGTCCTCCATATCCATCCATGTTGTCACAAATGGCAGAATTTTCTTCTTTTTAAGACCAAATAGTATTCCATTGTGTGTGTGTGTGTGTGTGTGTGTGTGTATATATATATATATACACATATACACCACATTTCTAAAAACCTGTTTGTCTATTGAGGGATGCACTGTTTCCCTTTCTTGGTTATCGTGACTAATGCTGCAGTGAACATGGGAATTTTACAGCACTGGCTTTTTTATCAACATAAATGACTTAATGTTGATGATAAAAACCAATGCTGCAAAATATTTGAAGAGGTTGATTCTGAGCGAAATATGAGAACCAGGGCTTATGATGCAGCCTCGGGACATCCTGAGAACATGTGCTCAAGGTGATTGGGTTACAGCTTAATTTTAAACATGTGAGGGGCACAGAAGCTACAGGCAAACACATAAATCAATATATGCAAAACATACGTTGTTTTGGCCCAGAAAGGCGAGATATCTCAAAGCAAGAGCTTCCAGGTCAGAGGTGGATTCAAAGATTTTCTGAGTGACAATTAGTTCAAAGAGTTAAGGTTTGCTGGTAAATATCTCTTATTAGATCTTAAAAGGTGTCAGACTCTCTGGAAAAGACCTAGTAAGGGAAAGAGATACTCTATGGAATGCAAATTTCCCCTGCAAGAGATGGCTTTGCAAAACCACTTCAAAATACGTCAAGTCTATTTTGGGGTAAAATACTTTAATTTCCTTCAGGGTTGGCTGTCTGTCGTGTGATGCTATACCAAAGTCAGGGTAGAGTTGGGTATCTTATTTCTACAAAGAGTCTGTTTTTCAGTCTTATGATCTCCATTTTAATATTAATGCTAGTCAGTTGTGCCTAAACACCAAAGATAGGAGAATATAATAAGGCATGAAAGACCTCCCTTCCAGTCATGGCCTGAACTAGATTTTAAGTTTTCTTTGGGATCCCCTTGGCCAAGAGGGAGGTCCATTCAGTTGGTTGGGGGTCCGGGGGCTTAGAATTTTATTTTTGATTTACAATACTGATTTCAATTCCTTTGAATATGTACCTAGTAGTGGGATTGCTGGGTCATTATAAATCTTTATATGTATTACAATTTTGTTAATTAGGTTACTGTCTTAGTTAGTTTGAACTGCCATAACAAAATACCATAGACTGGGTGGCTAAAACAACAGAAATTTGCCAACATGGTGAAACCCATCTCTACTAAAAATACAAAAAGTATCCGGGCATGATGGTGTGTGCCTGTAGTCCCAGCTACTCAGGAGGCTGAAGCGGGTGAATCTGTTGAACTCAGGAGGTGGAGGTTGCAGCAAGCAGAGATCTCGCCACTGCACTCCAGCCTGGGCGACAGAGCAAGACTCTATCTCAAAAAAAAAAAAAAAAAAGAAGAAGGGCAGATGATAGATAGATACGTAGATACATAGATAGATAGATTTTTAAAAAGAGATATTTGCCTTATCAGATGCAGAATTAAAATAAGAATAAATGAACAGATGTTATATTTAAATAAAGAAGAAATAAAGAGACTACCAAAACTGGTCACTCATATTTGAAAAAGAACAAAAAATAACTTCTACTTCTGAGAAATTTTAATGAATAATATTAAATGGAGCAGTTAACTAGTAGAATACAACTGACAAAAAGATTATGAAATAAACAAATATACATATACATATATGTATCTCTGATAACCTGAAATGTATTTATTGATATATGTATTACCTTGTATGTATGCATGTGTGTATCATGTTGAACTATGTGAAATTGCCACGTTGTATAGCAAAAACAGTCACATATAGGCAATTTCATATGGTTAAGGCTATATATGAATATTGGATTGAAGATGCATTATATGATATAGGTTTTCCATATAAAGGTAAAAAAAATTATTTTGCTTTAAGAATTCTCAGAGTTCTGTCTCACAGCACGTAGTCTACATGACAGTAACTTTTTTATCAGAATTGTGGAATTCACACATAGGTCATATACTGCTCATGATAATGATGCTCAACAGTTAATTGGCTTTGTCAGGCACTCGCCTATATCTTCCCACCTTCCTCTCTAACAGTCAAGTTTCTAGACCCAAGGCTCTTGTTTCTCCAAAACTGCTTACAGAGATAGCTATGCCTTCTTTGCCATTTATTTCAGGCCACCACTTATTAGTGACATCTGATATTAGATTCTTGTAAGATGAAGATTGGAGACTAGCTTGAAGTATCTATCAGGACGTTTTTCTATTTTCAGATTATATTGCATACAAAAACTCTTGCAAGCCAAATCTGTCTCGGAATTAAAATAACATGAGCAACCTTAAAAAAATTATTCCATGTACACGTGTCAAGAAAAATACTGCTTCCATCATGCCACCCCACTTCATTGTTTGCAGGGAATCACTGAAATTCATGTACTCAGTGATCAGAATCTCCTGAACCCTGCCTTCAGACCTCGTTTCCAAACATACACCGCAACCTCCAAAACAAATTTGGTCTTTAGCCTCCTCTAATAACAATAGTTATTGTTAAAAGTCCAAACTCTTTAACATGTTATTATATTTTAAAAGCCCAGGGAGGAGGGGGTAAGGGATCTTCTTACTCCACAGAACTTCTAAGTTCCCAGACAATCAGTTGTTCAAGAACACAATGCCATTCCTCATTCTTTCTTTGCCTGTATGCTGTTCTCACCCACCTGGTGAAATCTGCTTCCCTCTTCATATGTCACCCCCTCAGTGAAGTCCTCCTTGATGTCTTCAGGAGCATTTAATGGTTTTTCCTCTATGTCCCCTTAGTACTTTCTTCATATCTCTACTTGTCTCTCCCACTAGACCGTAAATTCACTTTTGTCAGCACCATGCCATCTGAATACACCAGTGTCTAAAACATAACCTGGTACTATATATGTCTGCTGAATGAATGAATTAAAAAACAAATGAATGCAGGTTATTTACATCAGAGCAATCATGATAGAAACACTAATATTTTACTGTGCAACAAGCCAGAACAATGTTAAAAGAGTGGTCTTCAAACTCAAAAGTTTATCTTCCTGATGACACCAGCCTTAGAAGAACAGTTTCTGTGTTACCATTGTCGTGCTGGAATTCAAAGTGTTTTTCTTGGTTCTTATAGAGACTACAGCTGTACATCTCCAAGGCTAATTATTCTTCTGATCTCATGGTTTGATTCATGTGAATTGTGACACCCTATAAGGAAAGTCAAAAGAGATCCACTTAGTTATAAACAATGCTCATTATAGAACAACCTCCAGCCGAGCCAATGCAGAAGGCCTCAGGGAATACTAAAAAAAAGATAGTGGATTTTTTTTTCCTTGCAAGCACAAAATATGTTTTAACCGTAAAAAGCAATGTGAAGGTTTGTCATCCTGGTGAAAGGATGATTAATTTCCATAGTGTTAGAATATAACATATGGATTACCTGAAAAAATTTTAAATTTTACCAAAAAAAAAGAGAAAAAAAGTAAATCTAAGAATTACTGCATATAAATTTTATATGCTTCTTTTAGATAATATAGAAGAGCTAGCCACTCAACCACCCTGAGTTTTATTGTACAATTCTGGCTTCTTTATTGAAACTGCATTGAAGCTTTTTTCTTCCCATGTTTTAAACTGTGCTGAAATTATAAGATTTGAAAAGCCTTTGTTAATAGCTGGAGAGTCCTGCCGTTACCGAATGCCAAGAGAGTAATGAAACACCTAAAATGATAAGGTGCTAGTGTCTGAGCAGAATAGACCTTTAATTGGAAAAAGTTCATGCATTAATATTCAACATTAAGCAGTGATTAATAGATACACCACGTGGATTTTTTTTTAGGAGGATAGATAACAGTGTGTCCAATTTTAATGTAAATCTAGTGACAATTTCAGCGTGTTACTCTAAAATGCTCTATCTGATTAGTTTCAGAGGCATAAAAAGAAAATCTTTTCTAGTGAGCACATCCTCTGTGTTAACAGCAAAGCTCCTTAAAATAATTTTATTCTCTGAAATTGTTGCCATAGCTAGCTGGAAGATTTTCATGTTTAATAACCACATGTTATATATACATATACATATATATTTTTTTTGAATGAAATCCGCATAAGGTGTTCATTCTTTTCTCTATTCTAGAAAAAAAAAATCTACTCTTATTGACCTCTTTCCTTACTCTAACTGACTGATCAAGGAAAAAGGTTTTATTTTCTCTGCCTTTTTATCTATTTTGATGGTATTTGTTTTTTCTCCAGGGAATCTTTTTTTTTTTTTTTTTTTTTGAGACGGAGTCTCGCTGTCTCCCAGGTTGGAGTGCAGTGGCGCAATCTCGGCTCACTGCAAGTTCCACTCCTGGGTTCACGGCATTCTGCCTCAGCCTTTCGAGTAGCTGGGACTACAGGCGCCCACCACCACGCCCGGCTAATTTTTTTTTTTTTTTTGTATTTTTAGTAGAGATGGGATTTCCTCGTGTTAGCCAGGATGGTCTTGATCTCCTGACCTCATGATCCACCCGCCCTGGGCTCACAAAATGCTGGGATTACAGGCGTGAGCCACTGCACCCGGCCTCTCCAGGGAATCTTTAAATAACCAGGTAATAAGAATTCTCAGAGTGGATAGTACACTAATGTGAAAGTGAAGAATGATATCCAGGATAACTATTCTCTCTTTGTATTCAGGGGGCTCAGTCTATTAATAAGGAGATTTTGTCTAACCATGTTCCTCAAATATTGCTGTCAATAGAGTAAATTGCTGTTATCCATTTAATGTGAGAAACTCATTATTTCTCACAGCTTCATCTATCACCCAATCCCATCCTTTCACCTTAAATCTAGACTTCTAATGCCAAACACCTTCTGGATAAAATTTGTGTTTAACTCTACATCTGAGGTTAAATTTTAATCTACCCAACCAATGTAGCTCTCCTTCCAACATTGCCTGTTTCTCATTAACACAATCAGTTAGTTACCCTGGCTCAAGAAATCGAGAGGAAAATTGGACTTATTTGCTTCTTCACTTCATGTTTCTAGAGTCTCCAAATGAAAGTTTCTTTGAAAAACTTTTTCAAGCCCTGTTTTAATCTAGATCCCACACAAAAGCAAAACAAGAGACCAAGTCTTATATAAAGTTAGTTTATTTGAGAACATAGTTATAGAGAACATGCATGAGAGGCAGCAGTTTTGACCAGAGAAGGAGAAAAAAAATTCAAAAACATGCTATTGATGAGCTTCCCCAAGAGCAAGCATTGCTCAATCTCACAGGATTTTTCTGGGGAGCCTTATGAAATAAGTTTGAGAACTAATAGCTTAGGGGCAACAGGGGAAAGCATTTATCCATTGGTCCCCAACCCCATTACTTAAGGTTGGAATTTAAGTAATGCATTTCTGCTTGTGCATGAATGAAGGCCAAATGTGGTCCCATGGTGTATTAGTCTGTTTTCATGCTGCTGATAAAGACATACCCAAGACTGGGTAGTTTATAAAGAAAAAGAGATTTAATAAACTCACGGTTCTGTGTGGCTGGAGAGGCCTCACGATCATGGCAGAATGTGAAAGGCACATCTCAAATGGCGGCAGACAAGAGAAGACAGCTTATGCAGGGAAAGTCCCCTTTATAAAACCATCGGATCTCATGAGACTTATTCACTATCACAAGAATAGCATGGGAAAAACGTGCCATCTCCCAGTGGGTCCCTCCCACAACACGAGAGAATGATGGGAGCTACAATTCAGGATGAGATTTGGGTGGGGACACAGCCAAACCATATCACATGGGTATCGCACACCATGGTGCCAGAGAAGTCTCGTGGCAGAAAATAAGAATTATATGGTCTAGGCCCAAAGTGAGATACTATAAGGCTGGACTGGGGCAAAGCTAATTGAAATATTTAATGGAACTAACTAGCACAGCAGTGGCTGGGTAAGAGATGGTCTGAGAGGATATGAAATGGCCAATATACCCTGTCTTAGTCTACTCAGGCTACTATAACAAAATACCATAGACTGAGTGACTTAAACAACAGCAATTTATTTCTCACAGGCATGAAGTCTGGGAAGTCCAAGGTCAAGTTGTCAGACCATTCAGTTCCTGGTGTAAGGGTCCTTTTGCTCGTTTTCAGACAGCTATCTTCTTGCCGTATCCTCACATGGTGGGAGGAAATGAGAGCAAGCTCTCTAGTCTCTTCTTATGCGGACACTAATCCCATCAACGAAAACCCTACCCTCATGACCTTATCTAAAGTACCTACTGAAGGCCCCACTTCCAATACCATTACATTACGGGCTAGAGTTCAACATGGAGTTTTGGGAGGATGTAAACATTCAGTCTATAACGCAGCCCATCCCTTGCACCATTCAAATCCAAAATGTCTTTTATAAAGTGCAAGCAATCATAGAGTTCCCCTTCAAGGTAATTTAAGTCACAATCTCTGAAAAGGCTTAGTAACAGTTATTATTGGAACAAATTCCAGTCTTCACTATTGCAGCCAATTTCAAGGTCATAATTCATATTTATAACCTCCCTTCTTTACTATTTATTCTATTCATTCCCCTCACCATTTGTAACACTTTGGCTGGCCTAGGGTTCTTTGCTAGTTGGATCCAGACTTTTATATTTGAGAGATCTGAGCCCTTAGTTGAGTTGCATTTGTTATATTTGTCCACTCACGTTTTCCCTAGATCTGGAAACACAGATATTCACCCCTCATGAACACTGTGATTCCACACACACTCTTTCATGTCCCCATTCCATATCACCAATCCTAGACTTCATAGAAATTAGGGTGAGTCCCTCCCTTAGAATAGTCATTACTCACTCACCTTGGCTACCGCAATGGCATGGGCAGCCCAAAGTGATGAAGTGGTAGCTGTAGTTTCAACTTAAAGTGAGACAGAGTAAAGGTTCCACTTTGTCTCCTGGTCAAAACAATCTCTTTCTAGAAATTAACGCCATGAATTCTGCAAAACCTGTTTGTGGGGATGGGGAGCACAGATTTCACAAGTGGGTCACTGGGAATGATAGTGAGATAAGCCAATTCTACTTTTGCCCCTTGGTTCTGGGACCCATGTATTTTAGCTACTGCAGACAGCACCATATAACAGCCATCGATTTAGTGCATGTACCACATCCAAGAGAACAGCAACCCAACCCATAGGGTATTATACTCAAGTTTTTGTCTTCACTGGGCCTCTAGTAACCATTCAATTATTCTGGTTCTAAGTGATGAGATATAGACAGACAAGTGGGCTGTGTTTTTATATGCCCATTCGTCAACCTTCTGTATCATAAAACTAGTCCCTGAGACTGAGAAAATTTAGTGTAAGAAACTATACAAATATATATATCAGATGTTGTATGACCCCTAGGATGATAATGGTATTAGCAGTGACCCCAGAGGAAGAAAAGGCAAATCTCTATGAGAAGGTGTCAATTCATGAGAGGATTAACTTCTGCTCTTCCAGGGAAACTGAGTCTAACATAATCAACCTACCACCAACTGGCTATAGCCATATTCTTGAAGAATTGGTGTTACAATGAGGGCTTAGCATCATTTTGTGTGCCAGCTAGTTGGCAGTAGTTAGATAAGCTTTAAAGAAAGGGAGCCAAGGCCAGGCATGGTGGCTCACGCCTATAATCCCAGCATTTTGGAAGGCCAAGGCGGGTGGATCATTTGAGGTGAGGAGTTCAAGACCAGCCTGACCGATATGGTGAAACTCTATCTCTACCAAAAATATAAAAATTAGCCAGGCATAGTGGGTGCATGCTTGTAATCCCAGCTACTTGGGAGACTGAGGTGGGAGAATTGCTTGAACTTTCGAGGCAGAGGTTGCAGTGTGCTGAGATGGAGCCACTGCACTCCAGCTTGGGTGACAGAATAAGACCCTGTCTCAATAAATAAACAAATAAGAAGAAGAAGGAAAAAGAAGGGGAGCCCTGCTGTGGAACCTGCATAGATATCTCCCTATTATTGTAGTAACTCTGTTCATGGCCCCATCCTGCTAGCACTGGGGTTGTTAAAGGAAGAGGCTTGCTGACATCCACAGGACAAATCCTATGCACCTGGTTACTGAGTGCCTCTTCTGAGGTAGATGCTCTCTGATGGGCATTAAAATGAGACACATATGCACACTTTGTGGCCATTTCATAGATCCAATTCCATGTATCTTTCTATGATTTTGTTGTTTATTTCTCATTGTCTTTCTTTGGAGTCTTAACCAACTAGACAAACCATTAACCTCCCAGAAGCCCAAAAGTCAGACCACATTTTCTTGCATGCAAAGCGAACTCCCTATTGTTATCTTTGAAGATCTGCCTTCACCATGTTTTCTCAGAGCCATCCCTGGATGAACCTATAGTGTAATGATTACCCAGTAAAACTAACATGAAAAAGAATCACACCAACATATCTAGGAATCAAGCTCAAATTTCTGATTCCTTTGTCATTTAGTCACAGGGAAGCCAATGATGCCATAGCTATGAGTGGTGGGTAAGGGACTGGTACCTCACAGATACCTTAGGAGTTTTCCCACTGATTTGTATAATTTACTATGTCTTCTGGAACTTCTCAGGCCCAGTATTGAATAGTACATTCACAATGGATCATTGCTCTTCCTGCTCACCTTTATGACATAGTAGATTTGCTAATATCCAGCCCAGTCCCATAGTCAATTTGTGTTGCAAGATTGTGCATGCAGCCTCTACCAGAATTCAGTATCATGTCAGGTCAGGAATCATCTTTCAAATGTTCCGTAATTCTCTGTTATAGGAGGAATGGCCTTGCTCTAGTACACTAGGACATTTTTTGCTGAGAGTCTTCTGTTTAAGTTTGTCTTCTGCAACATATAGGCAACTTGCCAGGACAGCTAAAACCTAGCCAGTTCTTCCTAATCATGTCAAGTACCATTTATGTCACTGTCTTAGTCAGTTTTCTGTTGCTATGACTCAATACCTGGGACTGGGTAATACGTGAAGAAAAGAAATCTATTTCTTACAATTTGGGAAGCTAGGAAGTCCAATACCAAGAGAGCCCATCTTGTGAAGGCCTTCTTGCTGGTGAAGGGGGAGTCTGCAGAGCCCAGAGGCTATGCAGGGCATCACATGGCAAGGGGGCTCAAGAAAGAGGGCCAATCTGACTTTTTATAACGGAACCACTCTTGTGACAACCAACCAACTCTTGTGATAACCCAATGATCTATTAATTCATTAATATATTAAGCCATGAATGGACTAATCCATTCATAAGGCCAGAGCCCTTATGGCCCAATCATCTCTTAAAAGTCCCACCTCCCAACACTGTTACACTGGAGATTATGTTTCAACATGAGTTTCAGAGGGCACAAACATTCAAACCATAGCCAACATAGTGAGCCAACAGGATGTGTTGAAGAATATTAAAATGATGAAAGTCCTGATGACTATATAGTGACAGAGAGCAGGAGACTTAACATAGCTCTGAGATAAAGCAACAAATGTATATTATTCTTCATCTGTGTAAGTCATCTGCTTTTTGATTTCTCTTACTGAGAGGGACTGAGGGATCACATCCACTAAACCAGTAGTACGAAGCAGCAGTATACCAAGTGCCAGAGGCTGAGTTGATCCTTTCTTGAAAAGATACTACCTTCAACTTGTAATTTGGATGATTGTTTAGTTACTTTTTAGAGTTCGTTGTCATATACCCTGATCTATTGGGTTTATTCATAAGCCGAACAAGAATTAATTAGTGTTATGAGGGGACTAATAACTTATGCAACTCTTAAGTATTTCACAGTTGTGTTAACCTCTGAAATTCCTTTCGCCGTGAAGTACGATTTCTGATTACCATCTTTGCTGGAATGGAACAAGGTGGGGATGCAGATTAAAGAGATTTTACTTGGCCTTTCCAAATATATTGGCTGCTACTTCATAATCAGGTAGTCAATGTAAGGTTCTTCCATCTATAGAGTATATTTATCCAAATTATATATTTAGGTGCCTGGGGAAGTAACTACAGGGCTTGTCTATGTTCCTGTTAGATTTATTTGAGATAGACTTCAACCCAAACTCTGCTTATCAACTGAAGACACCACAGGAGTGGAAGAAATCACACCTAATAGAACAGATGAGAACTCTAGTAACACTACTACATAAAAACGCGGCAAAGAAAAACACTCAGCAAAAGGGACAGAGGAAGAGAGATCAGAACAGAGAATGAATGAGAGCAATATGCAGCAAACCTAGGAAGGAAAATATTTTAAGGAGAAAGAAGCGGTCACCAATGTGAAATATCACTGAGTATCACAATGGGATAAAGAATGAAATGAGGCAAATAGTTGTGGAAAATGGGAAGACATTATTTTCCTTCGCTAGAGCAGTTGAAACGGAAGAGCAGGAACAGATGTAGGATCACAGCAGGGTGAGAAGTGTCTGGAAACTGAGGAAATGTAGGCAATTGAGTTTAAATATTTCAGTAAGTTGGCCCTTGGAAAGAGGAAGGGTGAAGGGATGATGACTTGAAGAGGAAGAAGAAAAAGAGCAAGGTTTTTGTGGTTGCTCCTGCTGCTATTGTTTAGGACTGGGATGGTATTAATATGTCTTAATCAGATCACAAACAGAAATCAAAATATAAGAGATTTCACAGAGATTCTTCTTTATCCCCAAAGCCTCCATTCTTCTAATTCTAATATTAATGATAAAATAAAAATCTCTATAGCCTCCTTCTTGTATTAGAATCATTGATCTCTTATATTGGCTGTTTTTGTGTCCTATATCTTAATTTTATTTTCTCATTGCTGGTGACTTAATGTAGTAAAATTTGTAGTAAAATTTGCAAAACTACTAGACTACAGCATGAGAGAAGAAAGGAATAGTCACAATTACCTGGCCTAAATTGAAGCTGCTCAAATTTGAATTATTATTGCTTTTGAGGAGACAGCAACCTATTTCAGTTTATTGTTCCTTAATATATGACAGCACTGGATAATTAAAGATCACACACACACACACAGATGATGGAAACTCTTGTATTGCAAAATGGGATATTCTGGTGTGACAGAAAAGATTGATTAAGCAGTGAACCTCAGACAAAATGCATGGTGGTTTCCAAATAATCAGGCTTTTGGAATCGTTGAGGTTATAAATGAAAGCAGGTGTCTAATTTCCGATGAATGCATTTACCACTGTGAACACAGATCACCAGTGTGCACATGCATACATCTGTGTGTGTAGTATACCATTTTTAGAAGATCCCATATTCTATAGAAGTTAATTTCCTTTATTGCTTTTTATTCACAGAGTGACTCTGAATGTTCTCATAGAAATAAATCTGAATATATGTGATGTGTGTTGTGAAGATATGTGTGAATTTGTACAGAAACACATAGGTTCAGATATGTAAATGAACATATTTGGGCATATATATTTGTGTTTGCATGTGAAAATTAAGGTATAGTGACAGGTGCTGAACTCAATTGAATTGTACTTGTGTCTTTAAATATAATAAAACATTTTCTTTTAAATGTTGGAAAATAATTATTAAGTATGCATAATTAACTGATAATAACATAAATTTCTTAAGAAATACTATAGCCTTAAATGTTACTAAATTACAAAAAAAACTGGAGTTATTGGAAAAAAATTGCTCTAACTCAGTCCTCTTTTTATAGTAAAGAATTAACTATAAAATATGTGAATCCAAAATATTATTTTTACCTTGATGTGATATTAATGTATGTTTAGGAAAAATCAAAAGGGAATTCTTTATTGAACAAGGAATCTAGCAACAGCAATTCATAGAGCCAGACCAGGTACCTACAGGCTCATTCTCTCTTAAGTTTTTCATCTAACATAGTCTCGCTTTTCAACACTGTATGGACTTTTATGATTCTATAGAGGAAGAAAATAAAATGGAAGTCAAGGAAGCATTTTTATTAGGCCATTTACTCCTCTTAATATAGTCTTTCCCTTTGAGCATTTACAATAAAAATGGACTTAATCTTTTGCCTTCCCATGGGAAGTCTAACAAAAGAAAATGGAATTGTAGAAAGACCACACATATCACAGACAAAGTATTTTTAGAAACTGCTCTCTCAGGAAGTGGCTAAGTTTTATGGCTGATATAATTAAGTCAATCTTAGGGAACTTCACCATTTTTTGACACCCAGAAGCTTAGCTTTAGCATGAGTTGGATTTTTTTTCTTTTCTTATAATGCATCACTAAATTGTAAGAACATTCGATAATTGTCCTCAATAGAAAGTTCCTATAATACGTTGAAATCATATAATATTTTAGCCACTGGCATATCATAAAAATTTATAACCCAAAGACTACATTTATTTCTAATTATATTTGCTTTCCTTAGCCACCAAGATCTAAGTAACAGATAATATTTATATTTCTAACAACTGTGCTTTATTTGTGCAAATGAAGAACAGAAATAAGCTTTCATTAAGAAACAACTATGTGCCTGTCACTGTGAAATATGCTTTCACATATATTGCTGACTCCTTGCAATAACCCTAAAAGATTAATATCATTAACCCATTTTATAGACAGTACAACCAAAAAGTTAGATTCAGATCCAGATCTTTCTCACTGAAAAGCACCTGCTTTGGACTGACAGAGAGAATGAAGACTTACTTCAGTTTGATTGTCTTGAATGGGCTTCAGTTATTCACTGTACTCCAAGCCAGCCACACTTGCCTGAAACTGGATTTCACAGGTTCATTTTACCTTCAACTAAGTGAGAATATGGACATCCACAACCCTCAGTGCTGGCCCTTGGAAGTCTCAATGTCCCACAAGGCATAGGGTTTGTGGCTTTGGTCCTGATTCATGTATCCATCAACCAACCGTTACTGAGCACCTAGTATTTTAGGGGCTAGGAAGAAAACAGGAAATGTTTTAGCCTTTGTGGATCTTATATTCTATCTGTTCTATGTGGTTGGGTGTAGGGAGATATAGCTAAATGCATAAATAAGTCTCTGAATACTCTTTGACCAATATCACCAAAACCATACCTGCTTAAGGACTTAAATCTTTTTAAGGTAGGCCTTATGGAAGTTGGGGATATGCATTATTATAGCAATGGATTACCATCTGCCTTGACCCGACCCCAGTTCATAGTTACCCTGAATAATTTAAGAGTCAAAGGAATAAACCCCAAGTCAAAACCAGTATCCACAAAACAGGAGCATGAGGCGAGGCAAGGGTTAATTGTTGCTCCCAACACAGTGCTGCTCCCATCTTTAACGTGAAGATAAATATGAGAGCAAAAAGGAGAAATCTAAAGTGGTCCTGATGGGTCTGATTTAGGTGAATGGGAGCTACTTCAAATGCTAACAACGTCATTAGGAGCACATAAATAGGAGCTCATTGTGTTGGTGAAAGTGGTTGTTCGCAGCAGCACAATATTGTTTAAATGTTCAGAAACAATCTCTTAATATAACTCCCCACCAATTTTTGTTTTGGTTTAGTGTTTTAAAATCATGGTTTTTTGGCACCCTGAAATCAAGTCTTGTTCCCATGTTCATTTTTACTTTCTCTCGTTATGTTTCGTCTTTGACCCTCTGAGCACAGTGGAGAAAACGGACGTGTTCCAATTCCAGGGCTACTATTTATATGCTAGCTATAGCTATATTTTTTCCAAAAAAAAAAACTCTCTGAATCTTGGCTTGTAGGAAGTTCATTTTTACTATAGGAACAATAATGCCTACCATAGAGTGTTTTGAGAATCCAGTGAAACTTAACTTGCCTAAATGTGTAAGTAGGCATTTGGTAAATTTAGCTAAATCCCTGGAATATCTGTTCGGTTTTAACACTGTATGAATGTAATATTTTACAGAAACTCTTTTTGTTTTTTAATTTTGTGCCTGATTCAAGTAGATCTTCAATGAATACTTGTGAATTAAATATTTTCAACATAATGCACATAATGAAAGTAACTATGTACAACTTGATGGTTGTCATATTTGTGGCATATCAAATCATTGTACCACGAGTGTTTTAATTCAGAATAAAAACCCAGTTTTCTTAGTAGTTTTTCTCTTTAGAGTGTGGCTCAACACTAGAAGAGCTCTTTAATCATCAGAGCTGCTCCACAATGGAATGAATTGGATTGTTCAGGGGTAAACTCCACATTTCTGCAAATATTAACAAAAAGGCTGAATGAACACCTATCAAGAAGGTGGTCAGAGAAGATTTCCAAATTGGCCCCAAATGACTTCCAAGTTGTCCCCTCTCGATGATCTCATAATACTAAATATAAATGCAAGCAAGAAAAAAGAAGCTTTGATTTCCTATTGCATATTTCACAGGGGTACTTTGAGCATTACTCCATTCCAAATTCCCTTTGTAGAAAATAATACTTACTCACAATAAAATTGCCCTGCCAAGGCACTATTCTGAGTTTTTGCATGTATTAACATACGTAGTTCTCACAAAAACCCTAAGAGGTATGTACTACTGGTATTTCTCTGTCACACATAAGGAAAACGAGGCACAGAAAAGCTAAATAACTTGCCCCAGGTAAAGTAAGAAAGAAAATGTTGGAGCTAGGAGTTGAATCCAGGCAGTCCAGTTCTGAAGCCCACTACTAGCATGCAGTACCAAGGGCCTCACATAATACAATCTTGTTTCTCATAAATCCAGACTTTGTCCCACTAATCTAGAAGCACTTTGAAGGCAGGGGCCATTTCTGTTTTCATTCACCACTGCACCTATAGTACTTGACATATAATAGTTAAATAATGAATAATTTTGTTTCATGTATAAAGATTATCACTTATTTTTTGTATCTTGTATCATAGAAAAACATATTGCTTAGCTTTCATACCAAGGTATTATTTACTATTTAGAGGTAAGAAGTGGTTCAGAAATATTTGTTTGTACTATATTCAGAATCAAAAGACCTTTGGCTGGGCATGGTGGCTCTCACCTGCAATCCCAGCACTTTGGGAGGCCGAGACAGGAGGATCACTTGTGGTCAGGGGTTCGAGACCAACCTGGCCAACATGGCAAAACCTCATCTCTACTAAAAATACAAAAACTAGATGGGTGTGGTGGCATGCACCTGTAATCCCAGTTACTCAGGAGGCTGAGGCAGGAGAATCACTTGAACCCAGGAGGCGGTTCAAGTTGCAGTGAGCCCAGATTGCACCACCGCACTCCAGCCTGAGTGACAGAGTGAGACTCTGTCTCAAAAAAAAAAAGAATTGGCCAGGTTCAAGCAATTCTTCTGCCTCAGACTCCCAAGTAGCTGGGATTACAGACATGTACCACCATGCCCAGCTAATTTTGTATTTTTAGTAAACACAGGGTTTCACCATGCTGGCCATGGCTGGTCTCAAACTCCTGACCTCAGGTGATCCAACCACCTTGGCCTCCCAAAGTGCTGAGATTACAGGCGTGAGCCACTGCACCAATGTGCCCCATTTTCTTAGGCTAAAGCCTGAAGTCCTATACAAGACCTACAAAACCCTTTATGATGAAACTCCAGCAGCCTCACCTGCTGCACCTTGTACCGCTGTGCCTGTTTTTCCCTGCCTTTAGTCTATCTCACCATCATTTCTTCTTCATACCTGTGTCATTCCCACGTCAGTGGCTCTGCATGCCATTCCATTGGCCTAGAACATGCTTTCGTTTCCTCCACTGCCATCCTTACCTAGTTCATTCCTACTCCCCAAAAGCTACTCTCTGACAAAGACATAGTCTCCAACTCCTCCAACTGGGGCACCTTGCATCATGACAGGCTTTCATCATACTCTATACATTTCCATTGTGCAAAGTACCAATATTTTAATTAGCTTATTCTGTTTCTTATTCATTTGTTCAACAGATACTTGTAGATGAGCACCTATTTTAGACTGGGTACCTTTCTAGTCCCAAAATATAGCCATGAACAAAATATACCAAAACTCCTACCTTCATGTATCTTCCATTCTAGTGAGTAATACTAAGTATCCTCACTAAAATATAAGTTATGTATAGTCTGTGACTATTTCTGTATTGTTCACTGATGCATCCCCTAGCACCTAGCACAAATTGTTGTTTATGGTATGTTTCAGCAAAAATAGCTTGGGTAATGATTTGGAAACAAAGAACCTTAATATTTTAGTGACCTAAAGCAATGCAGGGTTTTTGGTGGCTTTTTTTTTTTTTTTAAGTCATTCTACATGCCCATCAGGTTGACTGGGAATGCTTCCTATCTTCCCACAGTCATTCAGAAACATGGGCCAGTGATACAGACATTATCTCAAATGTTGCCAGTCACTATGACAGAAGAGAGAAAACTATTCAGAGATTTAACCAGTAGTTAAATTACTCCCCAGAGTTTTAGGCAGAAGTTAAATACTCCAGCTTAGACATGCGCAAGACACTTCCACTTACGAATCACTGCTTAGTCATCTCCCCATAGCCAACTGTAAGTGACCAAAAGGAAAAGCCATATTTTAATTGTCAGCTGTACTACGGGCTAATTCAGATGGAAAACAATAAATATTTGAGGAAAAGATGACTGAATCACAATGAACAGTAGTTGTGATATAGATAAAAGCCCTACCTCTTTCTCTATGAAACATACCTGTTCATAGGATGTGCACAGCATGGATAGATTAGGCTAATGATAAAATGAGTTTGCATTCTTTCAGCTTACAAAATCTACTGATAGTTTGCTTAAACACAATTAAGAATGATAAATTTGCTATCCACAACATATGGAGTAGACATCCTATAGACAAATAACTGAGAATTCACTGTATATTAAAAAATGTTTCTTCATATGAACTATATCGTATTTCTTAGGTCAATTTCATTAGACTGGCTCCCATGGCTGGTCTGGCTGAGACACAGTCTACAGAGTTGATTAAAAAGTAAGATTGATTGCACATCTTGTTCTTCTTGCTGACTATAATTTTGTATTTTGCCTGAACATTCAATTTTCTATGTTTAATTAAAAATTAATTAAAATTTGTTAGAGTATAAATTGCATCTCATCATTTCATTGAATCCTAACTATAGGTCATGCCTCTTAAACACAGAAATGATCTAGCATTTTATTTCAATATGAAGCAGAAGAATTGTCAGGATTATTTTGGTGCCCAGATGGGGATTTGGTATTTGTTTAACTAAATTCTGCTTTAATTTAGGGCATGAAAGGAGGCTTTTGGACTTAATTTAGAAGGTTTAGCCAGAGTGACAAGAAAATCCAATAGGAGGCCAGGCACAGTGGCTCACGCCTGTAATCCCAGCACTTTGGGAGGCTGAGGCAGGCAGATCACAAGGTCAGGAGATCGAGACCATCTTGGCCAACATGGTGAAACTCCATCTCTATTAAAAATACAAAAATTACCTGGGTGTGGTGGTGTGCACCTGTAGTCCCAGCTACTTGGGAGATTGAGGCAGGAGAATCCCTTGAACCCAGGAGGCAGAGGTTGCAGTGAGCAGAGTTTATGCCACTGTACTCCAGCGTGGAGACAGAGCGAGACTCCATTTCAAAAAAAAAGAAAGAAAGAAAGAAAGAAAAAGAAAACCCAATAGGAATTCCTCCTCAAGGTATACGATTTTTGTAAAATCCGTTTGCGTCTGCTTAGTGGAATCCTCAACTACAAAATTCTGATGATTATAAGCCCTTCTGAAGGAACAATCCACAATACTATGTCTTAGATCAGTGCTTCCCATCTGTGGTCCATGGACATATACTCAGGAGCCTAAGTATTCTCTATGTAAATTGTTAAATGTTATGTTTCTATTTGATACAATATATATTGTTCAAATTGTACATATTCTACATAATTGGGGTGACGAATGTTGGCATTAGCTTTTATGCTTGTTATGTCACTGACACCAAGCAGTACTATACTACTTTAGTTATTCTAACCATTTAATACATAGAGAATGATAAGAGAATAGTGGATTCAAGTCAAGTATCACGTAAATGATAAGCTAAGTATAGTTTTAAAATAAGAGGATTAACGTCAACATAACTACATAAAACTAAAAAGAATCTGTACTGTCACAGTCAGTACTAAATACACTCACCAAATGCAGTGTAGAGTCAGCAAAGATCATCTGCCATGTTAAGGCAACGTTGACAATTTAAATCTTAAGTTTTTTAGTTTTATTTGATTGGTAAATTGTGTTATATTCTATATGCACCATAAACATTTGATTTCTTATTCATCTGAGAGTTCATATCTGATTTGACTTCACTAAGAATAAAATTCGAATCCCTTACTATGATATATAAGTCCCTGAATGACATGGCCTCTTCCTCCCTGGCTTGTTGCCACCTTGCCACACTGTCCTTTGACCATCACGCTCTTGCTTCATCGGCATTTCTGGCAGTTCTTTTGGTACTGGAGTGTCTTCTGCCTGGACAACTCTTCGGACTCTTAATAAAAATACTTCTTGGCCGGGCGCGATAGCTCACGCCTGTAATTCCAGCACTTTGGGAGGCTGAGACGGGTGGATCACCTGAGGTCAGGAGTTCAAGACCAGCCTGGCCAACATGGCGAAACTCCGTCTCTAGTAAAAATACAAAAATTAGACTGGCTTGGTGGCAAGCACCTGTAATCCCAAATACTCTGGAGGCTGAGTCAGGAGAATCACTTGAACCCAGGAGGCAGTGGTTGCAATGAGCCAAGATCACACTGCTGCACTCCAGCCTGGGCGACAGAGCAAGACTCCATCTCAAAAACAGACAAACAAAAAATACTTCTTACTTCTTCAATTTTAGCTTAATTATCCCCTGTTTGGTGTGGCCCTACTTGACTTCCCTATTTAAAGGGAAGTCCATTTACTCCGCTACCATTTCTTCTTAGCAGTGTCCCTTGTTCATTTCCTTCATGGTACTTAGTTCAATTTATCATTTTTTATTTTGTTTACCTAATCATTGCTTGACTCCCCACTAATCACCAAACATAGAATAGGCACACACACACACCAGAATGTGAATTTCATGAGTACAGAGAGCCCATGGTATTATTATTATTTATTTTATACCCATTTCTTAAAAGAGTGTTTGGGGCCAGGCGCAGTGGCTCACGCCTGTAATCCCAACACTTTGGGAGGCTGAGGCGGATGGATCACGAGGTTAGGAGATCAAGACCATCCTGGCTAACACGGTGAAACCCCATCTCTACTAAAAATACAAAAAATTAGCTGGGCGTGGTGGCGGGCGCCTATAGTCCCAACTACTCGGGAGGCTGAGGCAGGAGAATGGTGTGAACCCAGGAGGCAGAGCTTGCAGTGAGCCGATATTGTGCCACTGCACTCCAGCCTGGGTGACAGAGTGAGACTCTGTCTCAAAAAAAAAAAAAAGTGTTTGATACATTAAGTAATATTTGACTAAATAACAAAATCCATCTCTCACTCATGTCCAGAAATATATTTCTTAAAGTCTTTGCTAATTTTTATGAGAGGAAAATGGCATGTTATTATTTTAATTTGCCTCTGTGATTACTCATGGCGTTGGACATTTAAATATGTTTATTGGCTATACATAATTTGTCACAGAATTTCATATACTGTACTTTCTGTTGGGAAATTTTTTATTTATTTGTGTTATTTGTGTAATCAGAGGAATCATATTTTAATCGACTTGTGTATGTAAAAAACGTCTCCACTTTGCTCTTTGGCTTTCAATATGTTATGATTTCTTTTGGTACCCAATGCTCTCCTTTTATGGCATGAAGCCTGTTCAGTGTTTTTCCAGTGGAAATTGCCAATCATATTTCATCAGTGAATAATCTGAGACTAAGAGAAAAAAAACCTTACAAATGACTCATGTTTGGTTGGATCTATCTAACTCTAAAATCCATATTCTTTTCACTCTACATGTCAACTGACTTCCATACAGTTGGAGAGGCACCTTACCTCAATATTTGCAGCAGATAGTTGTCTTAGTTTGAGCTGCTATTCCAAAAACACCATAGACTGCATGGCAGAAATTGATTTCTCAGTTTTAGAGGCTGGAAAGTCCAAGATCAAGGTGCTTGCCAATTTGGTTCCTAGTGAGGGTTGTCTCCCTGATTTGAAGATGGATGCCTCCTTGCTGTGTCTCACATGCGGGGAGAGAGATCATCTCTCTCATGTCTCTTCTTATAAAGGTACTAATCCCATTCATGGGGGTTTAGCCTTCATTTCCTAATTACCTTCCAAAAGCCCCACCTCCAAATATCATCACATTGGGGATTAAGGCTTCAACATATGAATTTGGGGCAACATAAACATTTAGTCCATAGCAGATAGTTAAGTAAATCTATATTAAATCTATATTTCTATGCATATGTTTAAGGGAGGAAATCAGTTTCATTGCTTTATTGTCATAGTCACATGAATGTGTCATGAATATCATCTAACAAAAGGGATCCAGGGACCCTGAATTTTAGGAAGCCTATCTTGATGGTTTCTAATGGAAATTGCTTATTTGCCTGCATTAAGATTGTGCCAGCCAACTGAAACTTTATGTTTCTGAGCTTTGGACCAACCTTTTATCATTTCAGTGTGGTGACAGTGTATCTCATATTAATCAGAAATTCTAATTGATCAGAAACTCTAATTGATATGAGTTCTAATCAGAACTCATAGTTCCATATGCCTTTGGTTAATACAAATGGGAAAAGGCATTATTTCCTAGTTACCTATTAGGTAGACAAAAATGTTTCCTAACGTAGAATCCTAACGTAGAACGTAGGGGAGAAGATAACAATATTACTCTTTGCAAAAAAGTTTTAAGTCATTATCTAGGACCATCTTTATTCCCATCTGACTGTACAGAGTATTGGCTGTTAAGAGGATGCAGGACTTTAAAATGACTTTCTCGTATTTAATTTATTAGAAGTCAGTTAATTGTTACATCCTGAACCACAAGCTTATTTAATACTAGAAGATGAGTTAATAATAAACTGCTCCATTTCATCAAGAGTGGTAGACCTATACCGTTACCAATGAAGCAGAACCAAGGGAGGAAGACATGAGGTACAGTGACAAAGAAGTGGGAGAGAATTGCAATATAATATGTTCAATTGTGAAATCAAGTGCACATTTAAATATTTTTGTGTTATTGCCAAAGGAAATGTTATTTTTGATTAAGTTATTAAAGTCATTAAATTTGATTTTTTATTCTCTAACTAAATTATTTTATTTTAATCTGTGGTTTGGTCAAGTTGTCTTTGGCCTACCATCCCACAAGAAATCAGTGACAATGTTGGGACCAGAATTCAGGGGTCACTAGAGTCGACTGTAGTATTCTTGTAACCATACTTCACTACTTCTAACTCAGAGGATGATTTGATTTGTAATTACCACAATTACATGTGCAATCTATCTTCTGCTAGCACTTCTGTGTATGCGGCCATTGCACATGGGTACTGTTAAAATAAATTGAATAACACATGTAGGGATACATGCAGAGATAAATGATTTCTGTAAGCCCAGAAAAGATACAAAGAGCCATGAAACTTTAAATGAAATTCGTGTTTCTGGAGCAGCCAAATCAATCATGATCCCCAGCAAGAACATGCTTTGATCAGCACCCATTTTTCTTACAGTCTTACATACAATGGTCACCTTGAAATACTGTCATTTAAAAAAATTAATTTCCATAGTGATTTTTAACCTTGTTTTGGTATTATAGCCCTTTTATTTGTTCAATTTCTGATTAGGCTGTATTATATGCATTTATTTCTCTAACGGACCTCCTTAGTTGAACAGGCAATAATG
The DNA here is from genome assembly GCF_043159975.1 of Macaca nemestrina. Taxonomy (NCBI): domain Eukaryota; kingdom Metazoa; phylum Chordata; class Mammalia; order Primates; family Cercopithecidae; genus Macaca; species Macaca nemestrina. The sequence continues at coordinate 126,566,874 of NC_092134.1, read as the reverse complement.
CCATAATATAAGATTAAATACAACTATGACTGCCTTCTCAATGGCTTGAAATATACTCACAGTAAAAAAATAAATGCTATAAATGCAAAGTGCCCTGGTAGAATTGTGCTTAGAGAGGGAGACAGCACAAAATGTCAGATAAATGATGAGGCTCAGAAAGGATCTTTATAACATTTTGTTAACTTTCTGTCAGTTTTCATTTTACATAACAAGATAGACTAAAAAACAATAATATGAGAACAATTTTGCATCAATATGAAGAGAAATAGAAGAACATTTTGTTTTTCCAGAATGTTTTATCTCATTACTAAAGTAGCATAGACTTAGCGATTAAATAGCATAAAGCTGATGAAATTAAGAGCTAAAACAAAGACATGGAACTAGCCCATGGTTTGGTACATAAAGTGTGTTTCTGCCAGTTGTTCTTTGCACTATTTAATTCAGTCACAATCTCAGTGATTTCCCCGAGCTTTTGGATCACAGAAATGAGAATGCTGCTACTCCTTCACGGCAGGGCTGTGGACCCCTCATTGTTTACCTGAAGATAAGCTTCATCTCTCAGTTAATGGCAAAATTATATTCTGGCCTCCAATCTAGTGCTTTTGTTAACTCAGCATTATTTAGAAAAATCTAAGGACAAGAGTCAGTCTGGATCCTGGTGTGGCTTCTATGTGAAATTCAGTTTATTTGAAGGCTCATTGAAATTCATTTTGTACATAAACAAAAAACTACCAGGTTTTTTTCCCCAAATTCATTTGATCACCAGATCTGAAAGTATTCAATACATCCCTAAAACCTAGTGCAGTGTCTAATCCTGAAGACACTTCAAAATATTAGTCCTGGGGCAATTCTGGGTTCTGTGAGAGAAACAGAAAAATCAGACGATGCATTTCTTCCTTCAGGTACTTTAGCATCTACTTGGAGTGCCAAAGCAGAGCAACTACAGAATAAAAGCTATGTGTGTATTGTGTAACCAGCTTATGTACTATAACCACAGCCAAAATCCAACCTGCAATTACAGCTAGGGTTTCTAACTTTTCTCTTAAAAACATGTCTACTCCTCTTCCTCTGATTATGAAAATTGAACAATATAACAATTTTAAAAAGAAGGGGAAAATGAAAACTAGAAAGGAAAAGCATACAGATGACTATTCCTTCAAATTTTTCTCTGATCTTTGTGTGAGAGACTTGAAACGAATTGTTTATTTATCAAGCTAATTCACTTTACCTTCCTAGCAATTTCAAAGTTGACTGCTCCTACAAGATGAGGAAATTAAATGATGAGAGAGAAGTAGGCACTGATGGGATGGGATGAAGGATTTGATGATAAGGACTGATTTGATCTCCTTAAAATCCTAGACTCTAGCCCAGGATTATTGTCTTAAGTATCCTCTTCTGTTATCATCCAATTCTGTCTCTAGGATTGAGATACTATTGTTCTAAGAAACAATGTATATTTTCTATCTACTATATGAATCTTTCCCTCCTTTGGATATGCCTGGATGCTTCTCTGTGTGGGTGGGTGATTTTTAAAAATGTTAGTTATTATTGGTCTCTACTAGAATCACCTGCTCTTTTTTTTTTATTATGCCACATTGGAAAAAGAAAGATAAATTCAGTCATTTTTCCTTTATACTCTATGGAAGGCTGCATTATCAAGTATCTCTCCCCAAATAAGATCAATCATATCCTGTTTTGATAAAATGGCCATAGTGTTACTTCACCTTCTTTCTTTATGTCATGTTGAGGAAGTTTTTTAACTTCGAGGGAAGTCAAAGTTTTTGTTGTTGTTGTTGTTGTTGTTGTTGTTGTTGTTGTTGTTGTTTGAGACAGAGTCTCACTTTGTCACCCAGGCTGGAGTGCAGTGGCATGATCTCCCTCACTGCAAACTTCACCTCCTAGGTTCAAGTCATCCTTCTGTTTCAGCCTCCTGAGTAGCTGGAACTACAGGCGCCCACCACCACGCTTGGCTAATTTTTGTATTTTTAGTAGAGACGGGGTTTCACCATGTTGGCCAGGCTGGTCTTGAACTCCTGACCTCAAGTGATCCGCCTGCCTTACCCTCCCAAAGTGCTGGGATTACAGGCGTGAGCCACTGTGCGCAGCCAGAAGTCAAAGTTTCTGTGTCAGTGTTTTCATAAACATTATCTCTCAGGTGTGGAGATGTGTCTTATTTTCCATTTTAAAAGTGATATATAACACTGTTAGCTCCTCTTAGCCTCAGTATTTTTACCTGTAAAATGTCAATACTAACATCTACTTCTTTGGACTGTTAAGAATGTTGGATACTTTTAAAGTACTAAGTTTGGCACATATGGGTCCAATAATGGTACTTCCTATTATAATTAATATCTTAAGTGTACTTTTCCTTCGGGGTTGAATTCAAGTTCTAGTGTCCTCTAGAAGACCTTTCCTGAGAACTCAATCATTTCTAATTATTTCTCACTTTAAGCCCTTCTCCGTTTGTTATTTATCTTTTGGTATATGCTACTTTGTATTTATGAGGTATAGATATAAATATTTGTCCAATCTCTCCAACTAGATTATGAACCTCAAGAGATAATGAATAATAAATAATGCCACTTTGTACCTCTAGTACCTAACAGAGTGCCTACTGACTAGTAGATGCTCGATGAAAGTTAAGAATAATTATATTTCCATTTCTTCATTTCTTGAATAAATTGGATTTCTGTATTATCCCAGAATCATTATTTTTAAAATAATGTATTATTTTATAGTAATAACTGAGCCAGATGATCTAAGTTAAAACTTTCATCTGAATCTAAGAAAACAAGGATTTGATGGAAGTCAGCCAATAAATATTACAGCTGTGTCAAAACAGTGTAGCTGTTTCTCACTGTGCCAATTTATTTTACCCAAGGTGTTGCAATTTTGAGATACCTGACATAAAAAGGCTTAAAGGTATTGTCAGTCTACATAGACAATCATATGTTGGTCACATCTGCTGAAAAACATGGGTTTATGTGGAAGTTTTTCCTGACACTTAGAAAACAGCATAAGCCAAGATAAAATTTGCTTTCATTTGTCAATGCAACATCAATACTTCTACAAGCAGTAGACTCGAGTTTTAAAGTAGTGACAACCCACAGGATGTATTCTTCCATTGTCTCATATATAACAAGCTGTTTCTCTCCCTGTCTATTAGGCTATTCTTATATTGCTATAAAGAAATGACACTGGGTAATTCATAAAGAAAAGAAGTTTAATGGGCTCATGTTTCTGCAGATCGTACAGGAAGCAGGGCACTGTCATCTGCTTCTAGGGAGGCCTTGAGAAGCTTTTATAATCATGGCAGAAGGGGAAGGAGAAGCTTACATGTCACGTGGCGAGAGCAGGTGCAGATGAGTGCAAAGGAGAAGGTGCTACACACGTTTAAATGACCAGATCTCATGAGAACTCACTGACTATCTCAAGGACAGTACCAAGGGGGATGGTGCTGAACTCTTCATAAGAAATCCACCCCCATGACCCAATCACATCCCACCAGACCCTGTCTCCAACACTGGGGATTACATTTCAATATGAATGGGGACTTATGATTTGGGTGGGAACACAGATCCAAACTATGTCACCCTGTTACCCTCCGAGTGGGGACCTCCAGATTTAACAACGTTAGGGAAATGGAGTAGGAGAGCCTCACGGTAATGATTCCTGCCTGACTAAGGTATAACAAAGAGTTACTAAAGAAAAATGAAAAAAGAGAGACAGAAAAACAGAAAGCAGGAATAAAAAGTTTTATAAATGCAAGAAAAAATATGTTTGCATGAAAATGTCACAAGAAGTATCAAATGAATAAACCCAATTTATGAAACATACATGTCATAGTCAATTTTATGTGTCAACTTGACTTGGCCATGGATGCTCAAATACCTGATTAAATATTATTTCTGGGACTGCCTATGAGGATGTTTCCAGGAGAGATAAGTATTGGAATGGATGGACTGAGTAAAGCAGATGGCATACTCCAACATGGATGGGCATCATTCAATCCATTGAGGGCTTGTATAGAACAAAAAGACAGAAGAATGCTGGGTTCACCTGCTCTCTGCTGTACTACTTGGGCTGGGACATCTATCTTCTTCTGCCTTTGATGCTTCTGGTTCTCAGGCCTGGGGATTTAGCCTAGAATCTACACCATTGACCCTCTCGCTTTCAGGCCTTTGAGCTTCACCTGGCCCTTCCTGCATGTCCAGATTGCAGACAGCAGATTCTGTGATTTCTTAGCCTCCATAATCATGTGAGCCAATATGTTATAATAAATATCTTTAAAAATACAGAGTTAATAAAATTTGCATCCTAATATACATGTAAGCATTGTGACAGAGAATACTTTAGTCAGTCTCAAATCCTAAATTTGAGATTGAAATTTAAAATGGTTTAGGATGAGGAAACCACAGCATCCTTATCGAAGGAGTGACTTACTGACTTCTACATCCAATATAGCTCCTCATATTTGACAATAAAATTGAAACAATAGTAGTTTAAATCTTGGCACATAGAAATTACATGTCCCTGACCCGCTAATTTTCTGCAATCAGGATGCTAGACAATTAACTTCCTAAAGAAAACACATGGACAATTATGCAATGTTTTTGATAATGAAGAAATGTTAGTTCACTAAATGAAGTAAAATCTGAGGAAGCTATGAGAAGTATGAAGTTAATTACTATGAAAAAGAAATTTGAGCTGTATCTTAAAATGAACGCTCCTTAGGTCAGTCAGTAACTTTTAAAATTACTTAACTGAAAAAATTATTAACGTGTATCTTTACTTCCAGAGTCAATTAATTATCCAGATTTTTATTCCACTGCTCTCTATTGTTCTATTCAGACAACTATATATGGTCAAAGTTATATTTGCCTAAGTTTTTCTCCATGTTTGCTTCCATTGTTTATACAAAAAACTTAGGCTATTGTTTCACGTGAAAATAAAAAATAGGGAGTTACATGCAGTTCTTTTTCCTGCTGACCAAAGCAAGTTTTCTTCAGAGAGAGCAGTCCCATTTTCAACTTCTTTAAATAATCCACTTTCTTTGTTCTTCCTGGACATATGTCTTTTGCTTGGAATGGGAACAGAAAAGGTGAGACTGCCTCTGGAGAAGCTGAAAGCAACGTAGTGGGTCTGTAAGATCTCAACATAATCAACAGTAGCTGTGTATTCACAGGTGTGATACAGAATGCTGTCATACATCTCACCACCACCCCAAAGCGTTACCATGCTGCTTAGCACATTCAAGCCTCATCTCAGATCTTGCCAGACTCATTAAGATGGAGAGTCTAAAGGACAAAACTAAATGCTTGCATGATGTTTAAATTGGGCAACAGAAATACAATCTACTTAGAAAGTGGTGTCATGTTATTCCATTTTTCAAGAGTTTAATCCTCACATTGGTTATTTGCTATGAAGACTCAAGGCATCATTTCACTTGATTTAGCCTAGCCCTACCACAATGATGGCAAAATAAGTTTTATTAGCCCCGCAGCATGCATCAGACAGTCTGAAAACATTCTAAATGATTACCATCGAATAAGAGAAAAGAGAGCCATCAAGCCTCATTGAGAGAGGCATGTCAAATCATCTACCAAGATCATTTACCACCCTGTTCATTGTTTTACTCACCAGACACCCTCACGCAGCTCTCTTCAGACCCTGTGTCAGCGAAATTACAAAATGTCCTTGGGATCATTCACACGCAGTTGAAACTATGAATCTTTAATCTGGAAATGCCAAATTTTCTGGGAAGAAAAGCATTTGAAAAATGCCTTACAATGTCATTATTTCCTGCCCTGAGGGCTACTGCCCCTTTTGAAAACCAATTTTTAGAAATTAGACTTTTTCCAATACTTTGTAAGTCCTTGAACCAATGTACAATGTCAGCTACAATATTTTATGTGTTTCAAGACAAATAAAATTCTTTTTTATTAATAGTTACATGTCTGGCCCTTAAAATGCTGTAAAATAAAATTCTTCACTGTGTGAAAGGCTATCATGGGGTCATTGGATAAGTTACTAAAAATAGTTTTTCTGTTTTTAGGACATTTTAAGTTTAGCTTCTGCTGCTGTTGAAATAAAGAAAACCCTTAATTAACATTTCTGCAACTTGTCATTTTTTTGTCATCCTCTGTATAACTAGTTGAGTCATTACATGAGGGCAATTTTAATAAACAAATCTGGTAATTTTTTTGGATAACATTTTATTTTGTGTCTTCTTATAAATGAATATTTAATGATCTTTACATTCTGCAAAAAGATTTACACTTTCAAATGCTAGCCATGAATTAGTGGAAGCAGTACAACATTTTATAAAACACCTTTATTTATTTTTAAAAACACCCCAGTGTATAGAGGTTTCTTGTTGTTGTTTTGTTTTTGTTTTTGTTTTCTGAGACAGAATCTCACTCTGTCTCCAAGGCTGGAGTGCTGTGGCGCAATCTTGTCTCACCGCCAACTTCACCTCCCGGGTTCAAGTGATTCTCCTGCCTCAGCCTCCCAAGTAGACAGAATTACAGGCATGCACCCCCACACCCAGCTAATTTTTGTATTTTTAGTAGAGACGGGGTTTCGCCATGTTGGCCAGGCTAGTCTCGAACTCCTGACCTGAAGTGATCTGCCTGCCTCAGTCTCCCAAAGTACTGCGATCACAGGCATGAGTCACCATGCCCGGCCTTGTTTTTGTTTTTTGAGACAGGATCTCACTCTATCACCCAGGCTGGAATGCAGTGGCACCATCTTGGCTCATTGCAATCTCTGCCTCCCAGGTTCAAGCAATTCTTGTGCCTCAGCCTCCCAAGTAGCTGAGACTACAGGCACCTGCCACCACGCCCAGCTGATTTTTTGTATTTTTTATAGAGATGGGGTTTCACCAAGTTGCCCAGGCTGGTCTCAAACTCCTGGCCTCAAGTGATCCCGCCCACCTGGGTTTCCCAAAGTGCTGGGATTACAGGCTTGATCCTGGCCTGCTAATGGTCCTTGATACAATTAATGATTGGGTGTGATTTATATAGTGAATGATTACATGCTTTAAATAAGAATACATTAATAGATTTTTAAATCACACTTTAAGATCAAAAAAAGATTCTAAGGTATTTTAAAAGATTGAGGTCAGGCACAGTGGGTCACTCCTGTAATCCCAGCACTTCAGGCGGCCAAGGTGGGTGGACCACTTGAAGTCAGGAGCTCAAGACAAGCCTAGCAAACATGATAAAACTCTGTCTCTACTAAAAATGCAAAAATTAGCCAGGCGTGGTGGCGCACGCCTGTAGTCCCAGCTACTCAGGAGACTGAGGCAGGAGAATCACTTGAACCTAAGAGGTGGAGGTTGCACTGAGCCAAGATCGTGTCACAGCACTCCAGCCTGGGCACCAGAGCAAGAATCTGTTTCAATAAATAAATAAATAAATAAATAAATAAATAAATAAATGTAAAAGACTGAGACATTTTTTAAGTGGTGAGAATATTTCATTTGAGCAAAGCATTCCTCAGCTAAAAAAAAAAAAAAACAAGTTTTGAATTTTCTGACTTAGGAACAAGTAAGATACTGAAAACTGATGTTTAAGTGTCAATATGCTAAATAAATATTTACATTTCCCTAAGTACATGTCATAAATTGCAAAGTAACTAGAAAGGAAACTATTGATCTTCAGCTTATCTGCCTTTGTGCAGATATTTGTCAGGTTCAATATTTGACAAACTTGTCTAACCATAAGAACCTCCTGGGCCCCTTGTTAAAATACTGATACCCAGAAGTAATTTAACATGTCCTGACATATGTTTAGAAAGGTCTCCTGTTTGAATTAGAGGAGTGTTCTTCAACTTTGAATCCCATAGGAACAATGTTCATAACATTGAAGAGGTCTTGTGAAAATGCAGATTTAGATTTATGTACTACAAGATTCTGGGTGATGTTGTTCTGCAGACTACATCTTGAGTAGCAAAGCATTGCAGAAGCATGCAAGATGCCAGAACAGAGCACCTTATCTAGCAGGTCCTCCACAAACCTTTATTACTCAATCAGAATCTAGCTAGCTGCAGTGGCATTAAATGTCTTTTTTTCTTTTCTCCTTTCTTCTCCCTTGCCCTAGCTTGGAGCTGTGCATAGAAATTATTTTATTATATCCTGTAAATTGAGCACTTCTGTTTGTTTTATAGAGGTGTGTGCTTTCTGTTGAGTATCTTTCTAAGAGCCATTATGGTGTGACTCATCTTTCTGATAGTATTTATTTCAAATTTTAATTTATTCAGCTGCTTCAATCACATTCATAAGTTATATTTTAGAATACCTTCTCTCCTTCACACTTACCTTGGCCGGAAACCTAATTATCTGAATACTTGTAAGAGAACCAAGAAAGTATGGACTAATGGTTTATTTTAAAAAGCACAAAGAAGGAAGAAATGGATGTGATTTTTTCTTGGAAACAGGAATTTAATCACCTAATAGAATCTCTTAGAAAAGTATCATTCCCACATCTGTTCTTGCTTTTGAATACTAAATTGCTCTAAATCCACCTAACTGTTGTTTAAACCTATGACACCACGGAGAATGTGAGAACAATACCGTCTATTAATCTCTTCAAGAATAAGCTCAAAAACGAACTCCACCAATTGATGTGGAAAGCATTTCATGCATGGGACGTTCTAACCCGGGAAATGGTAAAGAGCTGGCATAGCAAAGGTGGAGGGGCTAAGGAAGAACACTGAGAGATGGGACAGGGATGACTTGCCATTCACACGTCACATGAAAAACACCCAAAGGTTTTGGAAAATCCATAAATAACCTAAATTCTCTTTTCTCCTGGCCCGTCCAGCTACCCAAAGTCAAAAAAGAAAGAAAGAAAGAAAAAAGCCCTAAACAGCCTCTTTGCTATGTCTCAGCTAATCAGCAGCTCACATAAGAAAAAGTAAATAATATTCACTCTTTCAAATTGTTCCTCTCTCCACTTTTCCTTATATAAATCAGGGATTTGTTTGGTATATTGAATTTATTACACACTCTATTGATTGTATAAGTAAAATAATGTGCTAAAAATTAGCTACATGTCTTTTTATTATTCCTTGAAAAAAGAGAAGGGTTCAGTTTGAAGTATCTAATTCATGACAGTCAGCCTGAACTATTAAAAGGATGTCAGGCAGAACAGAGCAAACATGTCCTTTTTGCTACAGAATGCCAACATTATATCAACAGGTAACAATCACAGGATAAACCTGTTTGCCTAACAAGATAAAGAACTTTCTTAAAATCAGAATTCCAATAAAGTCTCTCATTCAAATTCAGGGGTTATATAACTTAGAATGGGACAAATAGCACTTATATTTTAATCTCTAATTTTTGTCTGTTTGCACCACTTCAGGCCAGGAACTATTTCTTATTCGTTCTTCCCTCTCCTGCACCTAGGAGAGTGTCTAGCTCATCTTCATTACACAAATTTTATTGAGCAGTACTGAAAGGCACAGATTTAAGACTTAGGAACCTTTAGCCCTTGTCGTGTTGAGTGAACAAATGAATCATCAGTTTCAAGCTTACTTAATGTTTCCCACATGTCATGATTAATGGTCAGACTAAATCTTGGTTCCTCTCTCTCTCTGTCTCTTTTCTTTTTTTTTTTTTTTTTTTTTTTTTTTGAGACGGAGTGTTGCTCTATCACCCAGGCTGGAGTGCAGTGGCACAATCTCAGCTCACTGCAAGCTCCGCCTCCCAGGTTCACGCCATTCTTCTGCCTCAGCCTCCCGAGTAGCTGGGACTACAGGTGCCTACAACCACGCCCAGCTAATTTTTTGTATTTTTAGTAGAGATGGGGTTTCACCATGTTAGCCAGGATGGTCTTGATCTCCTGACCTCGTGATCCGCCCACCTCAGCCTCCCAAAGTGCTGGGATTACAGGCGCTAGTCACCGCACCCGGCTGGTTCCTGTCTCTTAATCCAATTTCCCAGGGTCTTTTCTGAAAGCCCTCTGTTAAGAACTGAGCAGTTTCTTATATCCTATCAGTGGTTTTGTCACTTCCTTTTTTTTTTTTTTTTTCCTACCAACATGCTCCTCTCTTTCTCTAAGTGAAGTTGCACAGTTTTTTTTCTCTAAGCTGTAAACAACTACACTTGGGATCCCCAGCCTTCCCTTCATTACCTTTATGACTATGCCTTTGTGTCAGTGGTTGGCAAGAGACAAATAGTAATAATAGAAAATCAATATACCGTATAGGGAGAAGTGGAAAAGTGGCTGGATATAAGTTTTACATTAAGGTTCAGTCTATACACACTTATACAGATTAGATGTAATTGATAGATTATCTTAGTACTATTCACACAACATTATTTGCACCTTCCTGAGAGGATTCTACCCTCCTATGATTCGTGGAACTATCTAAACAACTTCCTAGGAATGATCTTCTCCCTTACTCCTATGCAGTCAAACTACATGCAGAGGTGCCCAGCACATGGTTAAAAAACAATACTACCTGTGCAAATACAGATACTACTCAACTTATAATGGGGATACATCCTGATAAACCCATCATAAGTCAAAAAATACATTTAATACCCTGATAAGCCCATCGTAAAGTTACAAAAGCATAAGTAGAACCATTGTAAGGAACCTTCTGTATAAGATATCAAGACAAATAAAAGAGAATATCAGACATACTACTTGTGAACTTTAATAACTCTGAACACAAACATCTTGAATACAATAATTGGATAGATGATCTTTAATTCATGTCTTTATGAAAATAGCAAAAGAATCTATTGAGAATGATTGAATCAAATTTGCTCTAACAAAACCTTGCTTTTCAGTGTGACCCCTGATCGTCAGCATTGAAATCACCTAGAAGCTTCCTAGAAATGTAGAAACTAGGGCCCACCCCAGACTTACTAACTCAGAATCTGCATTTTTAACAAGGTCCCAAGAAAATCAGTACCCACATTATATTCAAGAAGCTATTCTAATGAATATGCACTAAGTATTGATCACACTCCAGTTCCTTCTTAGAAAAGAACTCATGGCAGGGCTTAACCCGTGTGACTAAAGGAATGATCTCACACTGTTGGTCTGTCCTAAATTTTCCTTTGTGTCTACCCCGAACTGAGGATCGTCAGGGCCTTTAATACTAGGATTTAGTCTTTCTTTATGCATGCACTCAAATTAGAGCCTTTGTCATCTAAGTCTTTACAGATGACATCTCTCAAGAATGCTGGGAGTGTGGCCTAAAGCAATGTAATACTAAGTGAAGTCAGAAAACTGGCTGCCCGTCTGAAAATTGTTTGTTACTTGTCTGCCATAAGATAGCAACTTTGGTAGAATATGCATGATGACATAAGAAGCTTGTGCCAAAATGTAAATCACCTACATCACTAGGCACACTCTTAATTTCAGCTGCTCTTTTTTCTTAGCAAAACTTTTTCAATGAAGGAAGTAGCATGTTGATTTCTACTCAAGCATAGCTTGTTACCTCCTTGTGGACAAGAACTTTGAATGGCACAGGCAAAGTGATTAAATGCAGAAGGCTTCTCTACTTGCTACAATGTGAACGTGGTTAATCACAACAGGCCCTACGTATTAGAGCACAAATTAATTATGACTACAGATTAACTGCTTTGTTAACACCATAATTTCTCTTGGGTTTACAGCTAGATTCCGAGTACCTGGCACAGAGATGGCCTTCAGTGTCTGTTGAGTGAAGGAACTGCCTAGCTCAACTCTCACTGTTTACCTGTTGTTGTAGTTGTTGCTTCTGGCTTGGGTTTATAAAGTTCCTGAGGTACGTGTACTGTTGGTTTTACATAAAGAGGCTTCAGCAGAAGAGAATGTAGGGAGCAATCATACAAGAACTAGAAAAGACAAGGAAGGTTTTATGAGGAAAATGAAGATTAATCTAGAATTTGAAGGAAAAATGGGACCCACATCAACAGCATAGAGAAAAGGGGATTCCTGGCAAGGAGAACATGGAATTTTGTAGAATGCGCAGAATGTAGGAGGTAGGAATACATACGGCATTTCAAGGAATGAGTGTGCCATATATCAATAGCCAAAGACAAAGGCAATGGAGTACTGGGAGGAAGTGTTAAGAATTATGAATGGACCGGATTCTTACTATAACATCTTTGTTTTTTTCCCTAAGCCTAATGTGCTTCCAAACTTGCCTCTTTTATTAAATGATATTCATAACAAAAACAATACTAAAGTCCTTCCTTGCCTGTTTCCTCTATATACATAAAAATTAAACATTTAAATAAAAGTAGAAAAATTGTGACTTTTCTTAAAGCTTCAGGAGTAAGATTTCACATACAGATGACACATTTTCTACAATGTAAAATTTAGAGCATTACTAATGCATATTAAATACTAGATCAATCTTTCAAGTTAGAGTACACAGAAGATAAAAATAGGTGCAATTTGGAAAGAACAAAGGTGAACTTGAAGCATACAGTGAATAGGCACAGATCAGTCACAAATTTTAGCAGATATTCATGTGCATATTGAAATAAGCCTCCTTTTCCTTCATTTGTGCCAACAAGTCCATTTATCCTTTTAAGATGCTCCAGTAATGATAGGGTTGTGGGGGGGCTAATTGATGTGATCTAATTTTTCAGACTCAGGAGTTTTGGAGCAAGGTCAGTGTAGCAAAAAAACTGCCCACTAGAAATAACATACCTAAACTGTCAGAAAAGGGTGCAAGCCAGAAGATAAAGCAATTCAGATTGCTTCCCTTCTTTTCCAAGATTCTTGGGAAAAAAAAAAAATTCATTACGCATAAGAAGTATAGCTAAATACTTAACTGAAGGTAAAACAAAATCATGTTTTTTAACAGTTCAGGTGAATTTCAAGCCATCCAGGCCACAGGATAATGATGTCCTCCAAGTATGACCTACAGGGAACTTTTCTTCTCATTAATAAACAAGCTACAGCAAGAAAATTAATTTATGCAACGCATTTACTTGTTGATGCCCTTCGAGAGTGTAGCATTTCAGTAGGCACTGTGTACATGAGAAAGAGCAGAAGAAAACGTCAAAGCTAGTTATTTGATGTTTGTTTGTTTGTTTTTTCCCCAGAGAAAACAGAGGTAATCCAACATTAGACAGAATTTGTCAAGATCACTAGATGTACATTCAAAACATCCATTCAACAAACCAATTGAGTTAGTTACATATAAGAGTGTCCCCTCTGACTCATATTCTTCAGGACTCCCTGGGTGCCTTTTTAAAATTTAAGTCTGATATTGCCTGTTTCATAACTTACGGGGCAGTGCCCTCATTCCTTAGCACGTCATGAGAACTTCTAAATCCTGGTTCTGCCTGATTATTCAACCTGGTTCCACTCTTGTGCCAGCCACTTCATACCTAATCCTCCACCATTGCTACCACCAGTGTGTGAATGCATCTCACCTCTGTGCATTGTACCACGATTCTCCCACTGCCTAGAATGAGACCACACCCTTTTCACCCTGAAACAGAGCCATTCATTTGTGGAAACTCCACTCAGGCGCCTCTTCCTTCCTGTTTTACTGCATTTCCTGACCAATCCATGCCACCACTGAATGGCTCCTTAAGACTTAAGTCCTCTTATTTTTGCAGTGATTAGATGAAATACTATACGTAAATTATTTAGCACCATGCCTGAAAGTAGTAAATAGCCATCATTATATAACACGTTATTATAATTACACTGCAGAGACAATATAACATGGTGGTTAAATGAGTAAAACTTGCCATCATACTGCCTGTCTTTCAGTACTTATTGTTCTGTGAATTTGGTCAAGTTAACGGGCCCTCCCCTCTGGGTCAGTTTTCTTACCTGCAAAATGGGTACAATAATAGTTTCTACCTCACAGGGTGTTTGTAAGAGTTGAATGAGTTAGTACAGAGAAAGCACTTAGTGTCTACCACATAGTAAGTATGCAATAAATGTTAACTATGCGGCTGCTACTGATGTTCTTTTTAAACACTTTAATAAAAAATTTCAAATATATGCAAAATTAGAGACAATGGTATCCATATACTGAACACCCAGCTTTAGCAATTATCAAATTTTGCCATTATTGTTTATTTATCTATTTCTCTTTGGTCTGTTTTTCATTAGTGTAGTATTTTAAAGCAAATTCCAGACATTATCATCAGTTTCCCTTTAAACGCTTCTCGAAACAATGATGACTTTCTACATAGAACCACAGTACCTTTTACATCCCTATCTTGTAAATACGTCTAAATAGGATATTTAATTGAACTTATTTATTTTCCTATCTTTCCTTCTGGGCTGTAAATCCTTGAAAGCAGTTGTTGTGATATTTAATTCATTTAAGCTGTAGCTCACTGGCTAGAACATGGTGATAGTGCAATAAATGTACTTTTTAAAGAGAGAGAGGAAAGTGAAAAAGAGAAAAGGGAGAGAGTTAAGGACGGGGGAGTAGGAAGGGCTCATATAACAAAATAAGACGTTAAACAAATGTTGACCTTAAAATAGATATAGTACAACTAGTGCCAGAATAGCAGTAAGTACCAAATGCTGTGATCCTAGAGAGGTGTCTCAGAAACCTATGCACGGCCAGGTTTAATTTGCCAGCAGGTTGTTACTTCACTGACAGGTCAGGTAGAGAAGAAGAAAGCAAAAATAAAAGAATGTATTATTCTGTATCACAATGGTATCAGAGTGTTTATTTTGGAGTCTGTGTCTATTTCTCATTTCCACTAATTTACGATATTACTTATCATTATTAAAGGAACCTTATTTTTAAAGCCCTGTGACACCTAGGGTGAAGCAGAGAGTTTGCAAAGTTTAAACATCAGATTGTTAAATTCTGGAGTGGCTTTAACTAGCTCTGTGATCTCGGGCAAGTTACTTGCTTTCTCTGCTTCAGTTCTTCATTTTTAAGGTGTGACAGGATTAGCACCTATCTTATAGGCATGACATGCTTAGAGCGATACCTGATACATGAAAAGAATTTTTAAAATTTTATCTATTATTATCTGGTTATAAGAGAACAACGAAATAAAACAAATATGAAGCTCGCCCATTTAAAGAAAACAAAAAAGAGTGATTTCATTTAAGATACTTCCTCTGCCATGGAATTGCTAAATGAAACTTTGCAGCAATTCCAAAAGAACTTGCCTCAGGGAGTAGGATTGGATTTTGCCAAACTGAAGATTTCAGATTTGCCAACTTTTTGGTTGTAATTCATCCTTACCTCTGTCTAATGTGATTGCAAAGGGAAAGAAGACATCATAATTGTACGAAAGGGTTTTAACCGGGTTTTTTGTTTGCTTTTACTAATTGTTTCAGGGCATTTGAGGCAATTGTAAAAGCTTACACATGGTAACCACTACATAAATACTAAAGTGATGGCTTGGTACAAAAAATGGCTTTAGGATGAATAAAATCACAAAAAGGCTTGAAAAAGAGTTATAAAAATCATCCATAATTGAGGGCCAACTTTGGGCCTAATGTTTTATGTAGTAGGTAGAACCCAGTAACTGCCAATTATTTGGCAGTTTTGACGTTAGAAAAGTTTGGACAAAATACATTTTTTCTATTCCTCCAGATAGTAGGGTTCTCATTTTTCACAGAGGAAATTAGGGTTTAGATAGATGAGGGACTTGTATAAACCACGTGCTACAAAGCGACCGGGTAGAAACATGAGCCCGGGTTTTCAGGCTCATCTTATTGGTGGCTAATTCCAATGTCCTTTGCATATGTAGGAAATGTTTGCTATAATAAAGAAGAAGTTGAGCAATAAGATATTAAATATTTTGAAAAGGGTAAATATTTGCTGATTTAGCAAAGGAAGCACAAAGCATTGAGTACTTTAGCAGAAGAAATGGATTAAAGATGTGAGACCCATGTCACGTAAACCAAAGACCATTTCTCCTCCGGATAATAATGAGATTGTCACATCTATGAATTTCTATGTGTGTATTTTATTGTACATCCTCTCTCTCTAAATTTTAAAAAGTTACGATCATGGCCAGGCGTGGTGGCTCACACCTGTAATCCCAGCACTGTGGGAGGCTGAGGCGGGCAGATCACAAGGTCAGGAGATCCAGACCATCCTGGCTAACATGGTGAAACCCCGTCTCTACTAAAAACACAAAAACAAAATTAGCCGGGCGAGGTGGCGGGCGCCTGTAATCCCAGCTACTCGGGAGGCTGAGGCAGGAGAACCGTGTGAACCCGGAAGGCAGAAATTGCAGTGAGCAGAGATCGCGCCACTGCACTCCAGCCTGGGTGACAGAGCCAGACTCCGTCTCAAAAAAAAAAAAAAAAAAAAGTTACGATCATGTGGATATGCAAAGGGAGTTTGTGTGTTTGTTTAACTTTTTGAGGAGAAAGTGAGAAAGAGAAAATATTTTACATTCCAAGAGAGAAGTACTTTAGAGAAATTGAAGCAAAAACTGGGAAGAAGACAGGGCCAACCAGTGGAAAGTACCCCAGGCTGAAAGAGAGGAGCACTGAGCCCTGATCTACTTCTCACTAATGGCTGTGAACCTCTCATAAATTCCTTACCCTTCCTGGTCTTCAGATTCTTCTTCTATAAAACAAGATGGCTGGAGAAAGACTCTCTGCGGTTTCTTGGAGTTTTTACAATTCACCAATCTTGTGAAATTAGACCATTACTTATCTTTAAATGTTTTTGCAAAGTGTTAAGATGGAAGAAATAAACTAGTAAAATATAAAATAGTTTGCAATCACAAATATTTTCCATATTTAATTATAGTTTATTTCTCACAGAAGTGTAAATTGAGGTGGGTTACAGTGGTAAAACAGTATTAGACCAGTTTGAAAAAAAAAAGCTAGAAAGTTCTATGCACTTACATATTTTGTGATAATCAGATATTAGTCACCATTCTTTACATAAACCCAATGTTACTAATGACTTAAGCTTTAAGATGAATGCCAACATTTTGATTTATTCACATCCATAACATAATTTGGAGAACCTAGAAATTTTTTTGTTTTTACATTTGCGCAATGACGTTTCAGGTTTACTTGGTTTTAGAGTTCCTTCTTTTCTTTCAACATGATGCTAAGAAATACAAGTAGTAGGATAATCACAGGTTCATTTCTAGCCATCACTTTTGCCTGTCAATATCCTAATTACTTCCCTACTCCACTTAGATGACTCAGAGTCCATGCCATGAATACTGATGATGAGAGATGATGCAACGGGAAGAACTTATTGTAACGCCATCCTGTCCTTTAACTTTCATTGTTTCTCCAGCCAAGAATTTAAGGGCACAAGTTAGAGGAGAGTCTGGTCATCAGAATAAAATTCATTAGCCTTTTAAAATATGTCAGGCTAATAGGACAAGCAGCCTGCAAGGAGAAGCATCCCTGACTTTGCTGGACAGCATTTCCAATTATCAGCATCTTCTGGCATTTTAAGTTATAACTGAATATTCTCAAATAAATGTTGCAAGAATATGAAGTGTAGCATAAGTATTATCTTTTCAGTGACGTCTAATCTTATTTATTTACAGAGAGTGTATTCTATTTTAAATCATATATTTATAGAACATCAAAATTCACACATTTGACAAGTTTTTTGAAGAGCCTTTTCCATTGGAGTATAAAGATGGAAGTTTTGTTAATGGCATTTGATTGGTATTCCATTTTTTTTTTTAATATTTGAAAACGTTGTGTTGCTCATATTTTAAGCAGGAATGGATCTATTAACTACCATGGAATCAATTTATAGTTATTCATGAAAATAAAGCAGGAAAAATTTTTAAATAAATATTCACTCTTTATTTACAAAGATTTATTAGGTCTCTGCTATGTGCCAGTCCTAGAGAAATATACTAGCGATGGCCTGGATCCTTTAGAAGCTTACAATGTCTTGGGAGAAGTGCACACAGAATGATTAAATGAATCAGGAGATGGTGAGCTCCATAGCTGATGTATACACAAAAAAATAATGGGTGCATGAAAGAGGGTCACCTTATTTCTTTTTTTTTTTTTTTTTTTTTTTTTTTTTGAGACACAGTCTAGCTCTGTTGCCCAGGCTGGAGTGCAGTGGCCAGATCTCAGCTCACTGCAAGCCCCGCCTCCCGGGTTCATGCCATTCTCCTGCCTCAGCCTCCCGAGTAGCTGGGAGTACAGGCGCCCGCCACCACCTTATTTCTTCTGATAAGGTTATGAAGGTATCCTAGAAGAAAAACATCTGAGCTGAGTCTTAAAACGGCAAGAGAATATTCCCAGATGAAGAAAGGGGAGCAGGCCATCTCAGGCAGAGGAGACGTCAATAGATTTTCAGCAAGTGTGCAGAGTGTTTAAGGACTGATTGTCAGGTCAACGTGGCCCAAGTGAAAATGGTGAAGGTTAGTTGGGCCCAACTGCGCAGGTCATGAAGTCAGATGGGAGGATGGCTCCCATCTCATCTGGGAGGGAGAGATGCCTTCCTTAGGCATCAAGTGCTTTCTTCTTAAAGCTGCAGTTATTTCAGCACTGTTTAAATTTGTGTTTTCCCAATTGTCAGAGACTACAGTCAGACTGCCTCTTGGATTTCAATAATCTTTGATTTACCTGTTTACACCTTTCACATACTTGTTATTGTTTGCATTTTAACTTGTAGAAGCTCTTTATAAATATGAGTAGTCATCCTTTGTCATTTTTGTTATGCTCATACTTCCATAGTACTTTGCTAGTTTTTTAATTTTTGTCTATGATTTTATCCCATACACAAGATTTATTTTATAAGTTTAGCTAACAAATACTTATTATGTGCCAGGTTTTGTCCTAATGTTCTTCACAAATGTTAACACATTTAATCTTCATAACAACCCTGTGGGGAAGGTATTAACATGCTTACGTTACAGGTAAGAAAACTGAGCCACATCTTGAAGGCCACATAACTTCCCAAGGCCTCAGTGTGGTAGGTGTGAGGCCAGGGAATGCTTTAAAGCCCTGCTTTGAGCCTCCGCTAAGCTGTTTTCTTTCAAATTTGTCTTCTGTTCCTTTATGGTACTTGTATTTTACATCTTATTAAAGAAGGCCTTGCCCAGCTCAGATTATAAAATAACCTCCTAGACATTCTTCTAATAATTTTATAGATCTGTGACTTTTGGGTTTAGAACTTTAATCAATCTGCAATGTATTCTTCTGCACAATTTGAGTTAGAAACCTTCTCAAATATTATATTATTTATTGCAGTCACCACTGTTTCTCTCATTTATTTGAAATGATAAATTCCTTATTGTAAAATAGATTTTCATATATGCATGCATTTCTTTATAACTTTTTAATTATATTTCACTGTTCAATTTGTTCATTCCTTCACTAATACCATACATTGTTCTAATTACTATTACGTTTTAGCATTGAAACTGATGTTTAAGTGTTCCCTTTTTAAAAAATATTTATCACTGTTCTCATTTATTTATAAACTCCTCCAAATAAATATATAGAATTAGTGTCATACATTTTATAAAGTTGGTTTGTTTTGGTGGAGGGGGTTAAATGTTGACTTGGGATGCAATAAACTCATAACATTAATTTGAAGAAAACTGATATTGTCAAAATGATTAACTTTTTCATACTAGAATATGGGGTGTCTTTTCATTTATTAAGGTCTTTCTTGTATTTCACCACATTTTTAGTTTTTTTCTTAAGTCTTACACGGTGTTTGGTAAGCTTATTTCTAAGTATTTTATCATTGTTTTCCACTTTTAATGAGATTTCAAATTCCATTAAAATTTCTAATTGGATCCTGCTGATGTATAGAAAAACTATTAATATTTGCATGTCTTTCTTGTGTATAATTGCTATATTAAATTATCTTATTAATTCTAGCCATTTTTCAATTAGTTATCTTGGAATTTTTCTTAGTCATATCCATGAAAATTGTTAGCTTTATCTCTTCTTTTGCAATGTTTACACTTTTTAATTATATTGTCTCATTGTGGGTAGGTACTTATAATGAAACTATTCGTGATAATATTCTTAATTTTCTAGTTCCTGGTTTTAATTGAAATTCTTTGTATATTTCACCAGTTAGATTGTTCTTACACAGTAGTTTGATTTTTATTCCTAGACTAGTTATTCCATTTTCACATTTAAATGACACTTTGGCTGCTTTAGATTCTCAATCCTTTGTCTCAGAACTTTCTAGCATCTTTCCAAACATAGTATCCTGTGTTTTAGGGAAGTCTGAGACCAATCTGAGAGTTACTCCATTGTGCTACCTTAGAATTATCCACTCCGTTCCTTGGTTTTTAAAATTCTCTTCATTCTTGAAATTCAAAGATTTTATCCAAATTTCACCTAAATGTGTGTAGATTTGGAGTTAGGTTTTCCAGATAAAATACCAGACACTCAGTTAAATTAAAGTTCAGATAAATAACAAATAAAAACTATTTCCCAGCTGTATGCATTCTTATTTGCCCAATCTGATAATTCTAATGGGGTATTGACTGTTGTTATATTATTATTATTATTAATTATTGTTATTACTGTTTGGTAGTCAATGGGCTGTTTTAAAATAAAGTCCTTTTTCAGATCAGACCAATGTTTTTCAGTTACTTCTTTGACACAGTGTAGCAGGTCAGAAAACTGGTTCTTAAAATCATTGCGTATATTGAATGTGGTCTTACATTTAACTCCCAGACAAGCTGTTTATAATTTGAGAGTATGTCTTAGGCTCTTAGATGCTCACATGCTAGAATAAGACAAAAAAAATTAGGCCGTTTCTTTTCCTCCTTTATTCTCTGTTCTTTTCATCTGGAAAAACAGATATTGGAAATTCTTCATCTATTCCCTATGTCTCGTAACTTTTCTATTAAATGTATATATTTTTGGCTTTTATGCCTCAAGTTTTGGGAGTTTATCTTCACCCACATTAATTTTAATACGTATGCCTAATAAATTTATTTAAAATTTCTACTTTTAATGAGATGTCAAATTCCATTAAAATTTCTAATTGTATCTTGCTGATATATAGAAAAGCTATTAATGTTTACATGTCTGTCTTGTATATAATTGCAATATTAAATTATTTTATTAATTCCAGTGGTTTTTCAATTAGCTGTCTTGGGAATTTTTCTTAGTCATATCTATGAAAATTGTTAACTTTATCTCTTCTTTAGCAAAGTTTACACATTTTAATTATATTGTCTCATTATGGATATGTACTTATAAAAACTATTTGTGATAATATTAATTTTAAATTAAGAATTTTTAAAATATATTAACTTTACATGTATAAATTTATTAGGTCTGATAATTTTATTATTAGACCTTCACTAAAATGTTAAATTTTGTCTATCATGGTTTTAATTTCAAAAATCTTTTTTCTTGATCTTAGGTTATTTCTTTTTCATAGCAATTTGTTCTTGCTCTATGACTTTTGAGTTCTTTTCTGTTTTAACATTATTGTGAGTTCCTCTAAGATTGATCAACTTTCTCCTTTTACATAAACATATTGGATGATTTTCCTCAAATATCTGGTGAATCTTGATTTCCATTCTTATTATGTTATTAATATTTATAAATGAAGTATTGGTTTATCAATGTAGGTAACTAAAGTGGTTTTAACAATAGTTATGAAAGGATGATTTTGCAATATGCTTCTTCCCTGAACAGGAGAGAGAAACGTGTGGGTCTGGTTTTCCTTTTCTTATTATGCAAGCAGGAAGAACCAGAAAAGCAGGGGCACTTTCAGGATTGCCAAAGCAAGTGCCCATCTGGGTGGTACTTTTAAGATCAAGTGCTTTGGCAAAGGATGAGGTAAAATTCAAAGACAATAGCATCACTGTTTTCAGAACTTCATTCAGAGCCATTACGACAAATAATTTGGTTGCAAGGGTGTTTGATACCTGAGATAACATAATGATACTTAGCATTCTCTCTGTCTGTTCACAATTGTCTGCAAAAAGCAAGGGAAAGCATAGAGGTCATGCATGGTGTTATTTTTCATTTGTGGGAGTAGAATACATGTTCTTATTTTGATATTAAAATTAGGAAGGATTAGTGGTCAAAATTGAAAGTATACAGCTTTAGTGTGACATAATTGAGTTTCTTATAAGAGTACCCCAGAGTACTTTGTATTGTGCTTGCAATGTTTCTGTAAGTTAAAATTATTTAATAAAAAAGGATTTTTTTTATAATCAAGGACTCTAAAGATGGAAACTTATAATTAGATTTAGGTTTAACTTAAAGTGACAGAAAACACAAAATATTACTGTTTCAAATAAGATAGAATTTATATCTTACCTACATAATTGAAGTGGTCATCCAAGCCTGGAATGGTGCTCCTTGGTGCCAGGAACTTGGGTTCGTTCTGTCTTGCAGCCTCTCCATGCAGGAATTCCATGTTCGGGTCAGCCCATGGTCTAAGACAAATGCTGGAATTTCAGCAGTTCCATTCACATTCCAGCCAGCAAGAAGGAGCAGATGATTGCCAAAAAGTGCACTCCTTTCCTTTAGGAACACTTTCTAAAAGTTTTACTTTCTTCCTGCATCCCGGTGTCTAGGAACTGGTCACATAACCAGATCTAGCTACAAGGAAAACTAATAAATACAAAAGCTGATAATTACTCCTCAGCATTCCTGTGCCTACTAAAAATCATAATTATTGTAGAAATTGGATATGGAAGACAATGAAGAGTATTTGCCACACCATTTGAACAGGGCAGTGTTTGTTGAATCTCGTGAAGCTCATATTCATCCATTCCAAAGACATCCGTGAGTGCTTATCATGTATGAAGCACTGTGCTAGGGCTTGAGATTAAAATGTTGAGAATGACACACTTGGTCTCTGTGCTCGTAGGGTTTTAGGCTAACGGGAAAGGTGGGGATTCAAGACCTAATGAAACATATTTGAATATTAATGAAAGCTAAGAGACTGTGAAGAGGGAAATTATCACATGTTCTGAGAATGTTTCACAGAAGGACTTTGCCAAGCCAGGGAAGGATGATGATGATCTAAGAAGGCTTTCCTGAGGACATGATACATGTACTCAAATCCAAAGGATGAATGGGAATATGCAAAGGAGAGGCTAGAGTGGGAATATCAAAGAAGACAGTATATACACAAATCTCACAGTGAAAGGAATAATAATCCAGTTAAGAAACTGAAAGATCTTTATGGCTGGAGTACAGCAAATAAGGGGGAAAGCAGGAGAAAATGAGACTAGAAAGGTTCTCAAGGTTAAAATAATGTAGAATCAAATGCAGGCCACATACAGTTATTTGTGTCATTAAAGGGTTTGAGGCAGAGAGCAACATGACCTGTTTTATACATCGAAAAAATGTTCTGAATGCAATGTAGAAAACAACTGGATGAGTGTAAGAGGAGACTATGCTAGGAGTTCAGGCAAGGTGGGAGAGAGAGCAATGTGGACAGAATCAAGAGATATTCAAGAGATTAAAAACAGTAAGACCTGATGATAATTTAGATAAGAAAGAATGAAGGGAAAAGAGGAGTTGAAGGTGATTCCCACATTTCCAGATTGTACAAATGGATGGATGGTGGACCATTTATTTTCTGAAAAAGAGAAATATCAAATAATCAATTAGGGGCAAGATGTTGATTTTTAGTTTGATTTAAGAGCCTTGAGTTTGCAGTGCCTTTCTGATGTTCAAGTAGGCATTTCAGGTAGGCACTTAAACATACAAATCTGGAACACCGAAAAAATAGCAAGCTTAGAGAAACAGATTTGAGAGGTTTTTTGCACATAGGTAGTTGGTAACTAAATCACAGTTTCAGAGAGGAGCCCCTACAGAGATAGCAGGGAAAGAGTTGAAAAAAGACAAGAATCTAGGACTTGAATATGAAAGGCAGGCAGAAGAAGGGTGGCAGAAGGCAGCAATGGAGACTGAGGAGGATGGGTGAGAAGGTAGGGTTCTGTTGGGAGTTTGTACTGTGATAGAAGCCGAGGGATTCTAAAGCACTAAACAGGCAAATTCTTCCTTGACTTAAGAAGTCAAGGAAGAGGAGAGCTGGAAGAAAAAATTGAGAATACAGAAGGGATCTGAAATGTTACTGCAAGGATGAGATGTGACAAGTATCTCTTAAAGATGGTGGTGGTGGGTGTGTCTGTGTATCTTTGTTATGCATCAATATTTGAACCATTTGGGGAGATGTCAGTCAAAGAATACAAAATTTCAGTTTGGCAGGAGGAATAAGTTCAAGAGATCTATTGTATATCATGGATGCTTAGTAACAATATATTGCGTACTTGAAAAATTTCTTAAATCCTAAGTATTCCCACCACACACAAAAAAACTGTGTGAGGTAATGCAATGTTAATTAGCTTGATTTAACCATTCCACAATATAGACATATATCAAAAAATTATGTTGTACAGTATAAATATATACAATTTTTATTTGTCAATTAAAAGTAAATGAACGAATGAATTAACTAAAATATTTGGATCACTCTGAAACTGAATTCTGAAATGATGCTAAAAGGACTTGACTTTGTTAAAGACAGAATTTTCTTAGAATATATGGAAATAGTAATTAGTGCCTAAAAACTATATTCAGTATTTTGATATTGACCTCAATAAAAAATGTGTAATCAATTTTTGAACTTCTAGTCACTCAGGGGACAGACAGAATGGTTACTCTTTGCTGTCCTAAAGCAAGGGTAGCATATGGGCTTGTCCCAGGAACAACCAGTTGGTCTTCAACTAAAAAAGTGGATATTTCCATCAGGGACATTTGCCTGGACACCACCATGTTAGATTCTAAAAATTAAAGGTGTGTCCCACCCCAACTTTGCCTTTGGTCCCTGAAAGAATGGACCTGGGGGCCGGGCGCGGTGGCTCACGCCTGTAATCCCAGCACTTTGGGAGGCCAAGGCGGGTGGATCACGAGATCGGGAGATCGAGACCATCCTGGCTAACACAGTGAAACCCCGTCTCTACTAAAAAAAATACAAAAAATTAGCTGGGCGAGGCGGAGGGCGCCTGTAGTCCCAGGTACTGGGGAGTCTGAGGCAGGAGAATGGTGTGAACCCGTGGTGGAGCCTGCAGTGAGCCCAGATCGCTGCACTGCACTCCAGCCTGGGAGATGGAGCGAGACTCCTCTCAATAAAAAAAAAGAGTGGACCTGGGTTTGAGAGAGGAGAATAGTGAGGGTCATCCATCTTCATCTCAGGAGGAATTAACTAGTTATTTCACTAACTCTGGGAAGAATTTGCCTTTAAAATTATACCTTTTGGAAAACTATACCATATAATTATCTTCCTTCAAAATGTGAATTATTTGATTTTTTTCTCTTTAGCTTTTCAAAAATTTCGCATAAGGAGCCCTATTCAATTATCTTCTTCCGTAATTAAAACATTTTAGTAAGTGTGCAACCAAATTGCCAAACTAAGACAAATCTTGTTATTTTAAAAGAACATTATAATTTCAATTGTTCTAATAATTATTATTTTATAGAGCAAATTATATATGAATGCAATTTTCAAAGCAAATGAAAACATGATAAAACAAATTCATGGTTTTTCTATACTGCTACAAATTTGGATAATTTCAAAGTGATTATCTTACATTTGGCTTTTTACCTTGGAAAATATTAATATTAGAAAAACTGTGCAAAATTTTGGAATCTAGACTAAAGAACGATAGATTATGATAATAACTGTTTACTATTCTTATTTTATTATTTCTTCTAAACCTGCTCTTTCAATCTGGAGAAACATGTCTAGTCTCTCTCCATATTCATACTACATACTATAACATGGTGTTAATAATCTCAATATTCCATGGCCAATCAACCTTCTTTAGACACTAATATTCATTATGAAACTGAGCTTAACAACTGTTTTTTGTTTTTGGTTTTGCTTTTTTAGCTTTTAAGTTTAGTGGTATATATGCAGGCTGGTTATATAAACTCATGTCATGGGGGTTTATTGTACAGATTATTTCGTCATCCAGATATTATAATCCTAGTACCCATTTGTTATTTTTCCTGATCCTCTTCCTCCTCTCACCCACCACCCTGATGTAGGGCCCAGTGTGCATTGTTCCCTTTATTAGCTCATTGTTCTCATCATTTAGCTCCCACTTATAAGTGAGAACATGCAGTATTTGGTTTTCCATTCCTGCAATAGTTTGCTAAGGATAATGGCCTCCACCTCCACCTCCATGCATGTCCCTGCAAAGGACATGACCTCATTATTTTTTATTGCTGTATAGTATTCCATGATGTATATATAACACATTTTCTTTTTTTTTTAATTTATTTATTATTATTATACTTTAAGTTGTAGGGTACATGTGCATAATGTGCAGGTTTGTTACATATATATACTTGTGCCATGTTGGTGTGCTGCACCCATCAACTCGTCATTTACATCAGGTATAACTCCCAATGCAATCCCTTCCCCCTCCCCCCTCCCCATGATAGGCCCCGGTGTGTGATGTTCCCCTTCCTGAGTCCAAGTGATCTCATTGTTCAGTTCCCACCTATGAGTGAGAACATGCGGTGTTTGGTTTTCTGTTCTTGTGATAGTTTGCTAAGAATGATGGTTTCCAGCTGCATCCATGTCCCTACAAAGGACACAAACTCATCCTTTTTGATGGCTGCATAGTATTCCATGGTGTATATGTGCCACATTTTCTTAATCCAATCTGTCACTGATGGACATTTGGGTTGGTTCCAAGTCTTTGCTATTGTGAATAGTGCTGCAATAAACATACGTGTACATGTGTCTTTATAGCAGCATAATTTATAATCCTTTGGGTATATACCCAGTAATGGGATGGCTGGGTCATATGGTACATCTAGTTCTAGATCCTTGAGGAATCGCCATACTGTTTTCCATAATGGTTGAACTAGTTTACAATCCCACCAACAGTGTAAAAGTGTTCCTATTTCTCCACATCCTCTCCAGCACCTGTTGTTTCCTGACTTTTTAATGATCGCCATTCTAACTGGTGTGAGATGGTATCTCATTGTGGTTTTGATTTGCATTTCTCTGATGGCCAGTGATGATGAGCATTTTTTCCTGTGTCTGTTGGCTGTATGAATGTCTTCTTTTGAGAAATGTCTGTTCATATCCTTTGCCCACTTTTTGATGGGGTTGTTTGTTTTTTTCTTGTAAATTTGTTTGTGTTCTTTGTAGGTTCTGGATATTAGCCCTTTGTCAGATGAGTAGATTGCAAAAATTTTCTCCCATTCTGTAGGTTGCCTGTTCACTCTGATGGTAGTTTCTTTTGCTGTGCAGAAGCTCTTTAGTTTAATTAGATCCCATTTGTCAATTTTGGCTTTTGCTGCCGTTGCTTTTGGTGTTTTAGACATGAAGTCTTTGCCCATGCCTATGTCCTGAATGGTACTACCTAGGTTTTCCTCTAGGATTTTTATGGTATTAGGTCTAACATTTGAGTCTCTAATCCGTCTTGAATTAATTTTCGTATAAGGAGTAAGGAAAGGATCCAGTTTCAGCTTTCTACTTATGGCTAGCCAATTTTCCCAGCACCATTTATTAAATAAGGAATCCTTTCCCCATTTCTTGTTTCTCTCAGGTTTGTCAAAGATCAGATGGCTGTAGATGTGTGAGGACTGTACATGTGTAGATGTGTAGATTTCTGAGGACTCTGTTCTGTTCCATTGGTCTATATCTCTGTTTTGGTACCAGTACCATGCTGTTTTGGTTACTGTAGCCTTGTAGTATAGTTTGAAGTCAGGTAGCGTGATGCCTCCAGCTTTGTTCTTTTGACTTAGGATTGTCTTGGAGATGCGGGCTCTTTTTTGGTTCCATATGAACTTTAAAGCAGTTTTTTCCAATTCTGTGAAGAAAGTCATTGGTAGCTTGATGGGGATGGCATTGAATCTATAAATTACCTTGGGCAGTATGGCCATTTTCACGATATTGATTCTTCCTATCCATGAGCATGGTATGTTCTTCCATTTGTTTGTGTCCTCTTTGATTTCACTGAGCAGTGGTTTGTAGTTCTCCTTGAAGAGGTCCTTTACATCCCTTGTAAGTTGGATTCCTAGGTATTTTATTCTCTTTGAAGCAATTGTGAATGGAAGTTCATTCCTGATTTGGCTCTCTGTTTGAGCACATTTTCTTTATCCAGTCTACTGCTCAAGGGCATTTAGGTTGATTCTGTGTCTTTGCTATTGTGAATAGTGCTGCAGTGAACATACGTGTGCATGTGTCCTCATGATAGAACAATTTCTATTCCTTTGGGGATATACCCAGTAATGGGATTGGGAGTCAAATGGCAGTTCTATTTTCAGCTGTTTTAGGAATCGCCACAGTGTCTTCCACAATGATTGAATTAATTTACACTACCACCATCAATGTATAAGCATTCCCTTTTCTCCACAACCTTGCCAGTATCTGTTATTTTATGACTTTTGAATCACAGCCATTCTGACTGGTGTGAGACAGCATCTCATTGTGGTTTTGATTTGCATTTCTCTAATGATCAGTGATGCTGAGCTTTTTTCATATGCTTTTTGGCCAAATGCATGTCTTCTATAGAAAAGTGTTTGCTCATGTTCTTTGCCCACTTTTTAATGTGGTTGTTTATTTTTTGCTTGTAAATTTAAGTTCCTTATAGATGCTGGATATTAGACTTTTGCCAGATACACAGTTTGCAAAATTTTTCTCCCATTCTGTAGGTTGTCAGCTTTCTTTGTTGATAGTTTTCATTTGTTTATTTTTGTTGTTTTTGCTGTGCAGACACTCTTTAATTAGATACCATTTGTCAATTTTTGGTTTTGTCACAATTATATTTGATGTCTTCACCATGAAATCTTTGCCTATTCCTATATCCAGGATGGTGTCGCCTAGGTTGTCTTTCAGGGTTTTTATAGTTTTGAGCCTTTTTTTTTTTTTTTTTTTTTTGACAGAGTCTCACTCTGTCGCCCAGGCTGAAATGCAGTGGCGCTGATCTCAGCTCACTGCAACCTCTGCCTCCTGAGTTCAGGCAATCCTCCTGCTTCAGCCTCCCGAGTAGCTGGAACTACAGGCTCATGCCACCATGCTTAGCTAACTTTTTGTATTTTTTTTTTTAAGTAGAGACGGGGTTTCACCATGTTAGCCAGGATGGTCTCGATCTTCTGACCTTGTGATCTGCCTGCCTCGGCCTCCCAAAGTGCTGGGATTACAGGCATGAGCCACCACGCCAGGCCAGTCTTGGGTTTTGGGCTTTACATTTAAGTGTTTAATCCATCTTGGGTTGATTTTTGTATATGGTGGAAAGAAAGGGTCCAGTTTCATCTTCTGTGTATGGCTAGCCAGTTATTCCAACACCATTTATTGAATAGGGAGTCTTTTCCTCATTGCTTGTTTTTGTCAGCTTTGTTGAAGATCAGATGGATGTAGGTGTGTGACATTATTTCTGGGCTCTCTATTCTGTTCCTTTGGTCTACATATCTGTTTTTGTGCCAATACCATGCTGTTTTGGTTACTGTAGCCTGCAGTATAGTTTGAAATTGGGTAGCGTGATGCCTCTTGCTTTGTTCTTTTTGCTTAGTATTGCCTTGGCTACTCAGACCCTTTTTTTATTCTATATAAATTTTAAGGTAGTTTTTTTCTAGTTCTGTGAAAAATGCCATTGGTAGCAGCTGGTTTTTGTTTGTTTGTTCATTTGTTTTTGAAACATAATGTTGTTCTGTGCCTTAAGTTTGAAAATCTTCCAAAATTTTCTGTCCTTTTGCTGAATATGTGGTCTATTGGTCATAATGCAGCCACTGAATTCCCTGTTAATACGCATATCTTGGGTTCTTCTTTCTATTCAGTATGCACAGAAGTTGCTCTCTTGAAAATGAGTAGTTCAGTAAAATGCCCTTTGCAGAGTTATATCCCATTTTTCTAGAAATAAATTCTACCAAATATTAGCACAACTGAATAACACTTTTAACAATGTTTAAACTATTGCCTTTTTAGTTGAAAGCAAACATAAACTCAGCTGAAATATCTCAGGTTCAAATGCACTAATTTTCAATTTCATATCAGATTTCAGAATACTTTTAGGTTTCTCTTCAGCACTTCGGTTTTCATACATAAGCAACAGAGTATCACTAAAACTCATTTGGGTGGCATGTCTCTCATATAAGTAAAGGTAAAGACTAAGGACAAGTAAGTTCTTTATTTTTGATCAGAGTGAATGGTAAAATAGTAAAGATCAGTATTTCCTGGAAAAGGAGAAAAGTTTTTTCAGCAGGAGTTTACAAATCCATTTGGCCATTGAACACTTTTCACAGATGACATCAAAGGTATTATTCACATAAATGCATGGGAATTTTTTTCTGACGTATGTAGGTGTTATTATGTTAAATAAAACACAGACCTACTTAAACATCACTTAATTCATGGTAGGCCTTTCAACAAGCTGGCCAGATTTGGTTGATGTTTCAAGAACTACTAAAATTTCAACCAAGTGAATGTCTGTGAAATGTTCTGAAATTTAAACGAGCTGTTGAATGTGTGCAAAGATTTAGCTATAGGGATGTTCAATGAATCACTGATTAGCGCAATGAAAATGTGAAACAACCTAAATAAGCAATAATAGGAGTTTGATTAAATACATTATACTGTATCCGTAATAATTTGGCCCTTTTGGTTGCAAGAATCCCAGATACAGTCAGTCAATTGCAAAATAATAGGTGCTTTTGCAAAGAAGCATTAGCATCTCTGCTGCAAGACATAGCCCTAACTCCTACCCTTCTTCTCTCAAGGAGGTCTAGTGGCATAAATTTTAAAGACACCAGTGCCCCCTGTTTTTCCCTAACTTAGCAGAGAAGATCTGACAAACTTATTCAGTCACTATCATTTATGAAGCATCTCCTATATTCACAATGTGTGGGCAAGAGGCTGATATAGGGTAATAGACTTTCCCAACTATAATAGGGTAAGAGTGATTGTAGCTATCAAAAATATGACAGATCTTTCAAAAGTATGTGAAATTACTAATTTAATGATGACCCATAAGTCATGATTTTCTACTGTTTGGCATAGCTTCACAAAACACAATTTTCATATGTATTGAAAACTAAAGCAAAGGAAAAGTATGAAAATGTTTGTGTAACTGAGCTGACATGACATCAGTCATAAAATCTCTGCTTGGCAATCTCGTCTGTCATTCTTTCAAAAATAACTTATTTATTAATGTCAACAGTGATGCTGCTTTGCACTGTATTGAATATAAATCTGTTACTCTTTTGGCATTTTGGCTAAGGTTGGCTAAATTATCTTAGTAAATAAATTAGCAAAGCACTCTTTTTTTCTTTTTGGCAATCTCTCTATAATTCCTCTTTACCTGTGTCAGTTTTTCTCTTTTCCTCATATTTCGCAAATATATATCACCATTGATTCTTCTTTCTCTTGATTTGGAATTCCTGAGAAATGTTGGTCCGTAGTAACCAGTATTCTAAGGTTAGATGAAACAATCAGGCCTTAGTGAGAAATTATTGTTCAGTACCATGGATAGCAGTACACTTATTTCTCCAAATACTAACACATACTCCTCCAAACTGTAGCTGCCTTATCACTGAAAACATTCCTATCAACATGTCTTTGGCTCAGGCTATTATTTTCGGGCCAAGAAGTTCTAGTCAGACTAGCCAGATTGGCTATCCTTTTTAAACTATCTGTGGCAAAGGATCAAGGATTTTCCCCTGCTCGATCTACTGTGTACCAATATGTTCATCAAAAATAAATTTATAAAAAGTTAAAGCAAGCATACAAAATACAAGCAGTAATTTATTTTTATTATTACATAAAAAACAAACATAATATAGTCTGGCAAATTGCTATGATAGTTTTAAACAGCCCTGTGATGGCATCCGGTTGATAAAAGTGAGTGAAGCCCCAGTATGTGAGAGAGGCAGAGAGTTTCCCTCTGTGACTCACCTTTCCACTGGAGATTCAAGCAACCCAGGCCAAGAGAGAGCACTTTGCTTCTCCTAAGCCCTGGAGTTAACTTAGGGAGGGTTTTGGAGATGCTGTGAAGAAAAGACACCAGGAAAAGTGGCAAACATTTTCTCAGACCCTGGATGAGAGCAGGATGCCATTTTAAATCTGGGTGCACACAAAGTCAGCCATTCTTTGGTGCCCTAGCAGCATGGCTACAGAGGCACTTCAGTCTTGGGCCAGAGATTGAAGCATCTTCTCTGGAGTGGGGTGGGGGCCTCCACAGCCAGAACTGTGAAAAAGTGTCTCGGCAGTAATCTCTGGAATTGTGCTCTCTCCCATCACAGGCAGGAGGAGAGCTGCTACAGTTGCAGTTTCTTCTGAGCAGCAAGACTTGCAGCCAAGGCCAGCTTGGCAATCTGGAACTGATCTGTGTGTGCCATTGCTGAGTGCCCCATCTTCCTCCCCTGAGATTGTGGTACAACAGAGCCCTCCCTGCTCCATCCCTAGGCAGAAATCTGGGTATTTGGAACACCTGCTTGTCTGGACCAGCAGCCTGAGCCACATCACCCTTCCTTGACATATATTGTGGTACTGAGAGGGTCTCTCTGCTCCGTGCCCAGGCAGATCTCTAAGCATTCAGAGCACCCATTCACGTGGTTCGGCAGCTGGAGCCACCTATCCTTCCTGTGCAAAGACTGGTGCAGAGGAATCCTCTCTGCTACATGCCCAGGAAGATCTCCAGGCATCCAGAGCACCTGCTTGCTTAGTTCAGCAGCCAGAGTCACCCCACCCTTCCTATGCAGAGATCTTTGTGCAGCGGGGCTCTCTCTGCTCCACACCCAAGCAGATCTCCAGATTTTGGGGCATTGCTCACCAGGACCATCAAGACTGTCCAAAGATCTTGGTGCAAGGAAGCCCTCTCTGTTCACACTCAGGCAGATCGCCAGACATTCTGAGCATCCAGCCATCTGGTTCAGCAGCCTGAGCTGCCCCACCATTTATGGACATAGATCATGGTATAGCAAGATCCTTTCTGCTCCATGCTCAGGCAGATCTCCCGGCATTTAGAATACCTGCTTGCCTGGTATTCTAAACACAGAACTTGGAGCAAAGGAGGTTTCCCGAATCCACATTTAGACACACCTCTGGGTGTCTGGTAGCCACCCACTGGATTCTCACTTGGTACTGGTGCTTGTGCCTGCATCAGGAGACCTACAGGCAGACCTGCCCAACTGGTCCCATCCTTTGTGGGTCCTGCCCCCACAGGGCTGAGCAGGGACCTCAGACCAATGTGTATTCTATGAATCAACCCATTGCCTGGGGCAACAGAGAACTTCCACCTCTAAACACAGATCAAGTACATACCCAGCCACTTTGGCCACAACTGGCTCTTACCTATAAATGTTATCTACAGGCTTGTAGGACAAACTCCAAAGCCCAATATAAAACCTGTTGAAAGAAGCACATACTGCTACAGAAGCAAAACTGAAAGACCCTGCTCAGCATTCTTTACAGTCACACCCCATAGGGAGTAGGGAAGGGAAAGGGAGTAATAGTAATTATATTTGTTATAAGGAAAGAAAGATAAAGGAAAAGTCCTACCTGTATGAAAAAAATACAAAATACAAAAATTAGAAGTGCCAGTGTCTCCAGGTGAGAAGCAACCAGCACAAGAATTCCAGCACCATGAAAAACCTGAATGCAGTGAAACCACAAAAAGATTGAGCTACCTCTCCAGCAATGGTCCCTAGCCAAAATCAAAACTTGGAAATAATAAATAAAAATTCAAAGCATGGATTGCAAGGAAGCCCATTCAGATCCAAGGCAAGGTTGAAAATCAACAAAAAGAAATTTCTAAAGCAACCCAGGAAGTGAACGAAAAGATAAACATCTTTAAAAAAAAATCAATCAGAGCTTCTGGAATGAAAAACTCACCTAAGGAATTCCAAAATACAAATGAAACCTTTATCAATTGACTGAACCAAGCAGAAGAAAGAATTTCAGAGATCGAAGACTGTTTTTTTGAACTAACCCAATATGGCAAAAATAAAAAAGAAGAATTTTTAAAATGAGCAGTCCTCATTAAATATGGGGTTATGTAAGATGACTAAATGTACAAATTATTTGCATTCCTGAGAGAGAAGGAAAAAGCAAACAACCTGGAAAATATAGTTGAAAGAATAATTCAAGCAACATGCCCAATCTAGCTAGGAAGATAGATGTCCAGACACAAGACATTCAGAGAATACCTGTGAGATACTACACAAAACAAATATCAAGCCATGTAGATTACAAACCATGTAGTCCCCAGATTGACTGAGGTCAACACTAAAGAAAAAACCTTAAAGACTGCTAGAGGAAAAAGGACAGATCATGGACAAAGGGAACCCCATCAAGCTAATAGAGGACTTGTCAGCAGAAACCTTGCAAGTCAGGAGAGACTGGAGCCTATTTTCAGCATTCTTGAAGAAAAGAAATTCCAACTAATAATTCTATATCTCAACAAACTAAGGTTTATAAGTGAAAGAGAAATAAAATATTTTCCAAACAGGCAAGTCCTAAGGGAATTCATTACCACTAGACCAGCCTTAAGAGAGATCCTTAAGGGAGTTCTAAATATGGAAATGAAAGAAGGATACCTGAGACCACAAAAACACACTTAAGTACATAGTCTGCAGACCATGTAAAATAACTACACGATAGAAACTACAAAGCAACCAGCTAACAACTTTATGGTAGGATCAAAACCTCACTTATCAATATTAACTTTAAATGTTAATGGTCTCAATGCACCTCTTAGAAGACACAGAGCAGCAAGGTGGATAAAAATACAAGAGTCACTTCTTCTCCAAGAAAACACCAAATGGCGGATGATGCCTGTGCAGTGAGGGGGCCAGGAGGCCCCAGGAGCCCTGGGATGGGGAACCGTGGTGGCTTCCGTGGATGTGTCAGCAGTGGCATCTGGGCTGTGGTCACGGCCCTGGACGGGACTGGGGCTGAGGCCACGGAGCTCCATGAGGCAAGGCCGAGGATGACTGGATGCCCGTCACTGAACTGGGCCTCCTGGTCAAGGACAAGAAGATCAAGTCCCTGGAGGAGATCTATCTCTTCTCTCTGCCCATCAAGGAATCTGAGATCATTGACTTTTTCTTGGGGGCCTCTCTCAAGAAGAAGGATTTGAAGATTATGATGGTGCAGAAGCAGACCCACGTCGGCCAGCGCACCAGGTTCAAAGCATTTGTTGCCATTGGAGACGACAATGGCCATGTCGGTCTGGGTGTTAAGTGCTCCAAGGAGATGGCCACTGCCATCTGCAGGGCTATCATCCTGGCCAAGGTCTCCATTGTCCCCATGTGCAGAGGCTACTGGGATAACAAGATCGGCAAACCCCACACTGTCCCTTGCAAGGTGACAGGCCACTGCAGCTCTCTGCTGGTGCACCTCATCCCCAAGTTCAGGGACCCTGGCATCGTCTTGGCCCCTGTGCCCAAGAAGCTGCTCATGATGGCTGGTATTGATGACTGCTACACCTCAGCCAGAGGCTGCACTGCCACCCTGGGCAACTTTGCCAAGGCCACCTTTGATGCCATCTCTAAGACGTACAGCTACCCGACCCCCGACCTCTGGAAGGAGACTGTATTCACCAAGTCTCCCTATCAGGAATTCACTGACCACTTCTTCAAGACCCACACCAGAGTCTCCATGCAGAGGACCCAGGCTCCAGCTGTGGCTACAACATAGGGTTTTTATACAAGAAAAATAAAGTGAATTAAACCTGGAAAAAACAAATACAAGACTCATCAGTCTGCTGTGTTCATGAAACCCATCTTACATGTAAAGACACCCATAGGCTCAAAGTACAGGGTTGGAGAAAGATCGACCATGCAAACAGAGAAGAAATAAAAGCAGGGGTCACAGGCCAGGTGCAGTGGTTCACACCTCTAATCCCAGCACTTTGGGAGACCAAGGCAAGCAGATCGCTTGAGCCCAAGAGTTCAAAACAAGCCTGGACAACATAGGAAGATCCCATCCCTTAAATAAATTTTTAAAAAAGCAGGGGTCGCTATTCTTCTATCTGATAAAACATACTTTAAACAAACAACAGTAAAAAAAGACAAAGAAGGGCATTACATAATGATAAAGGGTTCAATTCGACAAGAAGACTGGACTCTCGTAAATATGTATGCATCAACTTTGGAGCAACCAGATTTATAAGCCTGCTAAAAGACTTAGACAACCACACAATAATGGTAGGGGTCTTCAACCCCCAACTGACAGCATTAGAAGGTCATGAAGGCAGCAAACTAACAAAGAAACTCTGAACTTAAACTCAACACTTGACCAAGTAGACCTAATGAAGGTCTACAAAACACTCAACCCACAAACCACAGAGTATGTATTCTTCTCATTTGCACATGGAACATACTCCAAGATTGACCAATGCTCTACCATAAAGCAAGTCTCAATGAAATAAATATCAGATCAACCATACTCTCAAACCACAATGGGATAAAAACAGAAATCAATACCAAGAAAATCTCTTAAAACAACACAATTACATGGAAATTAAACAACTTGATCCTCAATGACTTTTGGGTAAACAATGAAATCAAGGCAGAAATTTAAAAATTCTTTGAAATAAATGAAAACAGAGACACAACCTACCAAAATCTCTGGGATTCAGCAAAAGCAGTATTAAGAGGAAAGTTTATAGTGCTAAATGCCTACCTCAAAGAGTTAGAAAGATCTCAAATTAACGATCTAACATCACATCTAGAGGAACTAGAAAAACAAGAACAAACTAACCCCAAAGTTCTCAGAAGAAAAGAAATAACTAAAACCAGGGCAGACATTGAGAATAAAATTGAGACCCAAAAAATTCATACAAAGTATCAACAAAACTAAAAGTTGGTTATTTGAAAGGATAAACAACATCAATACACTAGATTAACAAAGAAAAGAAGGGAGAAGATCCAAATAAGCACAATCAGAAATGACAAAGATGACATTACAACTGATCCCACCAAAATACAGAAGGTCCTCAGAGACCGTTATGAACCCCTCTACACACAAAAAGTAGAAAATCTAGAGGAAATGATAAATTCTTGGAAACACACAATTTCCCAAGATTGAATCAAGAAGAAATTGAAACATTGAACACACCAATATCAAGTTCTGAAACTGAATCAGTAATAAAATAAAAACTACCAACCAATAAAAGCCCCAGACCAGACGGATTTACAGCCAAATTCTACCAGATGTATAAAAAACTTGTACCAATTCTACTGCAGGTGTTTCAAAAAATCAAGAAGGGAATCCCTTCTAACACATTCTAAAAAGCCAGTATCAGGCCAATACCAAAACCTGGCAAAGACACAATGAAAAAAAAAGAAAATTACAGGCCAATATTCCTGATGAACAGAGATGCAAAAATCTTCAACAAAATGCTAGCAAACTGAATTCAGAAATACATTAAAAAGCTAAGTCACCATGATCAAGTAGGTGTTGTTCCTGGAATGCAAGGTTGATTCAATGTGCACAAATCAATAAATGTGACTCACCATATCAAAAATTAAAAACAAAAACAATATGATCATCTCAGACACAGGGAAAGCATCTGATAAAATCCAACAACTTTTTGTGATAAAAACCCTCAACAAACTAGGCATCAAAGGAACATACTTCAAAATAATAAGAGCAATCTATGACAAACCCACAATCAGCATCATACTGAATGGGCAAAAATTGGAAGCATTCCCTTTGAGAAATGGAACCCAACAAGGATGCCCACTCTCACCACTCCTATTCAACATAATACTGGAATTGGTAGCCAGAGAAATCAGGCAAGAGAAAGAGATAAAAGGCAACCAAATAGGAAAAGAAGTTAAACTATCTCTTGTCATGGACAATATGATTCTATACATTGACAACCCTAAAGACTCCACCAAAAGCCTCCTGGGACTGATAAACTACTTCAGTGAAGTTTCAGGATACAAAATCAATGTTCAAAAATTAGTAGCATTTTTATACACCAATAACATTCAAGCTGAGGGCCAAAACAGAAATGCAATCCCATTTACAATAGACACACACACACACACACACACACACACACACACACACACAATACCTGGAAGTACATCTAAATAAAAGAAGAACTACAAAACACTGCAAAAAGAAATCAGATGACACACACAAACAAAAAAACATTCCATTCTCATAGATTAGAAGAATCAACATCATTAAATTGGCCATACTGCCCAAAGCAATCTATACTTTTAATACTACTCCTATCAAGCTACCAACATCATTTTTCACAGAACTAGGAAAAAAAAAAAAACTATTCTAAAATTTATACAGACCAAAAAAGAGTCCAAATAGTCTAAGCAATCCTAAGCAGAAAGAGCAAAGCCAGACGCATCACGTTACACAACTTCAAACTACACTTTATGGCTACAGTACCAAAACAGCGTGGTATTCTTACAGTAACAGGAACGTAGACAAATGGAACCGAATAGAGAACCCATAAATAAAGTCTATGCCATCTGACGTGTAGAACACCTAAAGCCATCTGATCTTTGACAAAGCTGACAAAAATAAGCAACGGGGAAATAATTGCCTATTCAGTAATAAATAGTACTGGGATAGCTGTCCAGCCATATGCAGAAGAATGAAACTGGATCCCATATAAAATATACAAAAGTTAACTGAAAATTGATTAAAAATTTAAACATAAGACTTCAAACTACAAGAATTCTAGAAGAAAACCTAGGAAACACCAATCTGGTCATCGGCCTAGGGAAAGTATTAATGACACAATTCTCAAAAGCAATTTTAACAAAAACAAAAAATGACAAGTGGACCTAGTTAAACTAAAGAGCTTCTGCGCACCAAAAGGAACTATCAACAGAGTGAACAGACAACCTAGAGAAAGGGAGAGAATGTTCACAAACTGCGTCTGACAAAGTTCTAATATCTAGAATCCATATGAAACTTAAACAATTGAACAAGCAAAAAACAAATAACCCCATTAAAAATAGGCAAAATACATGAACAGACACATCTCAAAATAAGACACACAAGAAACATGAAAAGATGCTCATCATCACTAATCATCAGAGAAACGCAAAACAAAACCACAATGAGATAGCATCTCACACCAGTCAGAATGGCTGTGACTAAAACATGAGAAAACAACAGACGTTGGCGAGGCTGTGGAGAAAAGGGAATGCTCCTACACTGTTGGAGGGAATGAAAGTTCAGGCACTATGGAAAGTAGTTTTGCGATTTCTCAAAGAAGTTAAAACAAAAGTGTCATTTGACCCTGCAATCTCATTAATGGGTATATATCCAAGAGAAAACAAATCATTCTACCAAAAAGACACCTGCACTCACATGTTCATCACAGCACTATTTGTGATAACAAAATCAAGGAATCAACCTAAGGGCCTATGAGCAGTTGAATGGATAAAGAAAATATGGCACATATAGACCATGGAATACTATGCAGCCATAGAAGAGAACAAAATTATGTCCTTTGCTGCAACATGGATGCAGCTGAAGGCCATTATCCTAAGCAAATTAACACAGGAACAGAAAACCAAGTCCTGACTATTCTCACTTATAAGTGGCTGATAAACATCCAGTACTTACGGACATAAAGATGGCAACAATAGACAATGGGGACTACTCAAGGGGAGAGGGAGAGAGGAGGGCAAAGGTTTAAAAACTAACTGTTAGGTACTGTGATTAATACCTGGGTGATGGGATCATTTGTATCCCAAACCTCAGCATCACACAGTATATCCTGATAACAAACCTGTGTATGTACCCCCAAATCAAAAACAAAAAGAAAAAAAGAAGTTTTAAAGGCAAATGCTCCATTGATATTCTTACTTTGTTACATATAACGCCATAGACAATTTGTTCCCCTGCTCCGCCCAAATTTGTTTGCCGAAAC
Source organism: Macaca nemestrina (assembly GCF_043159975.1). Classification (NCBI taxonomy): domain Eukaryota; kingdom Metazoa; phylum Chordata; class Mammalia; order Primates; family Cercopithecidae; genus Macaca; species Macaca nemestrina. Next base: position 126,527,096 of record NC_092134.1, on the reverse strand, counting down.
ATAATCCCCGATGTGACAATATTTGAAGGTAAAGCCTTCAGGAGGTGATTTGTTCCCTTATAAAAGAGGTCCCAGAGAGATCCCCCTCCCCTTCCACCATGTGACAGCAAAATTATGGCCATCTATAAACCAAGAAACGGATCCTCATCATGCACCAAATCTAATAGTGCCTTGATCTTTGACTTCCTAGCTCCCAGAGCTGTGAAAAATAAATTTCTGTTGTTTATAAGCTATCTAGTCCATGTTTTTTCTATAGCAGGCTGAACAAACTATAATAGATGACTTATAAACAGTTTTCAGACTGGCCTTATTCCACAGACCAGTCTTTGAATAGTAATGACTAAAAAAAATTAGGACTTCTTGTCTCTCAATGGGTTCTATAATTAGAAACCACAATAATGTTTCTAGTACCCAAAAAATGTGATATAAGGCAGTCACTTAAAATGAATATAAACAAAGAATATTTATTGACATGCTAAGTTTTTTCCATACATTAATGGGAAAAAGCATATTAGAAAACAGCAAGATGCCATTTTTATTAAAGAACAACAGCAGGTTGAAAGAGTCAAAGTATAAAGGTGGTTACTTCTGGGTAATGGACTTACAATAATTTTATTTTCCTTTGTTATTAATGTTTTATTAGCGACATATGCTAATTTGTACAGTGGTCATATATTTCTTTTATCTAAATATTAGGACTGATTGAAATGGATTACTATTTTTAAATTGATTATTCAATATTTTTATATTTCAATCTAGGGTGTTACTGAGTCCCTATGTGCTTTTATAAATGGCTGGATAGGCACCTCTGTAAATAAAGTACATAGCCTTAGAGCATGACACAATGTAAGTGCACAGGAAACATTTATTGTAAGAAAATGAAAGGAATGAAGTTCTTTGGTTCTTATTTTTAAAGCATTAAGTGTCAAAAATGTATTGGTTGAGTACCATCAATTTCATGTGGCCTAACCTAATGTTAAGTGGAGTTACAGCTAAGTAAAATGTTCCGTCCCGCTTTGAGTTAACAACCAATCATGTGCTTACACCAAATGGTGGATAATCATTACTTTTATTTTATAAAAATGTAGTTTGGTATCTCCATTTAGAAAAAAATTACTTCATTAAAATGAATCGACTTAAATTGACTTGGGTTTGTTACTCTAAATTTCTGCTTGATTTCATTATTGTAAATTATGTTCAGTAAATTAATCCTTATCTCCCTAGGCCAGGTCTTTGACATATCTGGAACAAAACTCAGCCAAATATTAAAATGGGAGGACAGAAACAGTTCAACTGAAACATATTAGCAAAATCTAAGTTAAATGAATTTATGCTTTTTAGGATGCAGAGCACTCATGAAATTGACATTTGTAAAGCAGCCTTTGTAGCATATTGATTAAAAATATTCAATATATGGATTTTTAAAAATAGTGAATCACTCATTACTCTAATGCCTCGTTAATATAGTGTCAATCTATTCCGAACAATGCATAATAGCAGTGCACTTTCTCAGCATGTTATTCTATTGTTCAATTTGAAAAACAACAACAACAAATAATCCCAAGCCTTTTCCTTAAATTTTGGGGATTTGTTTTCCAAATTATACAGGTTTTGTGGTACTAGAAGTTTAAATTTTACTAATGTAAACTACATTTCTCTAACTAAAGACTCATGGTCAATGTAAAGAAAATTATTATTATAGAAGAAATTGAATCAGAAAAACACCTTTCAAAATCTCCTAGTTCCCTGCCCTATCCACCAAAGAGATGGAAGGCAAAGAGGTCACCACAAGATACTCAGAGCAGCATTTGCTCTAGCAACTAAAATAATGGGAGACTCATTCCATTCTTCCTTATGTACCTGGAAATATAAGTAGGAAAAGATATTTTATTTTATTAATTAAAGTATTTTATTCTAATATATAGAATATTCTGACAGGAAGACAGAATAGGGAAGAAGGCAAATATATGATGCCCGATGGATTCTTTTGAATAAAATTCCACAGGGAAAGTTCCTAGTATTGGGAAAAACCATTTTCAACATACAGTGTAAGCAAGTTACTTGGGATGTCATAAGTAAGATAGAAGTCATATGAAAGTCGTAATAGAAGTCCTTTTTTCTTAGGGTAAATAAATATAAGTAGGAAAAGATATTAATTTTATTTTATTAATTAATTAAAACATTTTATTTATATAAAATATTTTATTTTTTATAAAATAAAAGTAGGAAAAGATACCCTCAAAATCCATCTCACTCTGCCAGCAGGGAGTGGTTGAGGAAAAGTCTATCCTCAGTAGGGAAGCTTGGAAAGAGTTGGCCAAGTTGCAATTATGTCAAGAAAGTAACACCTGCAGAGAGCACGCATTACTCATACTTGGGATACTCGTGACACATCATCTAGCCCCGTCCTCCCTGCATGTTAGCACACAGTGAGCACACCCGCTTTCCAGTGACTTCTTGGTATTTTGCTTACTGAAGCTTACATTCAGCATATGAATCATCTAGCCCTCTGCAAAGAGCTGCCTGGAAAGAATAAGGTTTTAGAGAATCAGTCCTACGGATTGATCATTGGTTCTGACCCCACAACTATTATGACAAGTGAAACAGAATAACAACAAATGGCTATGACTTTTTTTCTTTGTGGATGGATTTCATGGGGGGTGGCAGTAGAAAGTATAAATGACATACAAGAAAGAATATTAAGCTCCAAAATTGTGCTTAAGTAAAATCTTGAATAAAAAACTGCAGCAGGTTCTTATTGCTCATTTCCAGCCCATTTGCAGAGAATAAAAAGGCAAAGCAATGTGGGTGAAAAGCAAGGAATTTGCCACCTTAGCTTTGAATACTATTTCATTTATGAGTTTAATTGTTTCCCCACCAGTCTTCACTAATTTCACTTGATCTCCATCAAGAAAGATGGAGAAGGTTTTGATGAGCAAAGCAACACTGACAAAATTAGATGTAGGATTAAAAAAGAAAACCAATCCATAATGTAAGGACTAAATTTAAAGACAACTAATGAATTCCTGGGCAAGCATGATGGATGCGTTCAAACATAGATTCGTGAATTTGCCACAATCCTATGCCTCATAACCATGACTTTTCACCAAAAAGCAAATTTTTAAGAGCCAAATTTGCCATCTATGTTAGTGGGTTACATCTTATAGTCTTTGAACAAAAAGGACAATTATAGGTACATTGAGTTCCTGGTTCTTTGGAAACTGATGGTTTCATTCTGCGCAGATTAATGGTCAAATTCATCAGGTTCATTTCAAAAAAAAATCCCCTGTATAAGGGAAATTGTGGATTTCATGTCAGTCTTCTCAGGAAATATTTATTTTATTTTGAAATATAATTCCAGTTGATCTGCCTAGCAGAAACAAGTGAAATTGCTTCTGTTATCATTGAGATAGAGTGATTTCCATTTTCAGATATTCCAAATGGCATTTACTTATGGTAGCTGTAACAATAGAGTAACACGTTTACAGCAATATGGTAACAATATAGAACTACTGTGAAACATATGCCGTATATCTCATTTCTTAGCCTATAAGATACTGAAATGCCGAACATTCCATACATGTGTACTTCTCCTACTTACCACATTCCAGGTAACTTTCTTACAGTGTATGTTAAAAATGATTTTTTCCTAATACTAGAAACTTTCCCTATGGAATCTTATTCAAAAGAATCCACCTGGCATTATATACTTGTCTTCTTCTCTATTCTATCTTCCTGTTCCTAGCAAAAAAAAAAAAAAGGACTGATTGAGAAGGAAGTGCGATAAGGAACAGAAAATAGCATTATCTGCCTGCACTTATAGAAAGGCCTTGCACTGTAACTATTCATCAGACATTTGCTGGATGTTTTCCACAATCACCTCATACCTGTTAGGAGGGCTATTATCCAAAAGCCAAGAGAAAACAAGTGTGCGCAAGGTTGTAGAGAAAAGAGAACCCTTGCACGCTGTTGATGGGAGTGTAAATTGCTACAGCCATAGGGAAAACAGTATGGAGAACTCTCAAAAAATTAAAAATAAAACTACCATATAATCCAGCAATCTTTTATCTGGGCATATGCCCAAAGGAAATGAAACAAGCAACTCCAAGAGATGTCGGCTCTTCCATGTTCATTGTAGCATTATTCACAATAGCCAAGACATAAAAACAATCTCAGTTTCTGTTGATCAAAAAAATGGATTAAAATAATTGGGGTACTATGCATATACACAATAGAATATTATTCATCCTTAAGGATGAAGAAAGTTCTATAATGTATAACAACATGGATGAACCCGAAGAACAAGACATTATGCTGAGTGAAATAAGCCAGACACAGAAGGACAAATACTACATGGACTTACTTGTATGTGGAATCTGGAAAAAAAAAAAAAAGGTGAATACATGTAGAATATTGATAAAAGAAAAACTTTGGCAGAATTAAATTTAAAGTTTAATTGAGCAACGAACAATTTGCAAATCAGGCAGCTCCCGGAATCACAGTAGATTCACAGAGACTGCAGCACAGCCACGTAGTGAAAGAAGATTTATAGACAAAAAAAAAAAAAAAAAAGGAAATGATATACAGAAATCAGCAGTGAGGTACAGAAACAACTGGATTGGTTCCAGGTTGGAATTTGCCTTATTTGAACACAGTTTGAACGCTTAGCAGTCTATGAGTGGCTGAAGTATGGCCGCTGGGATTGGCCAAGACGCAGTGATTGCTACAGGTGCATACTCCTAAGCTTGGTTTTCAGTTTTGTCTGACTTTTAAGTTAGGTTACAGTTCATCCACATGGACTCAAATATAGAAATATGGAGTCCTTCTGTGGCCATATTTAGTTTTCTTTAACAGTATGAGGGTGCACACCATGGGCAGGGAAGAGGAAGAAATGAGGAGACATAGGTCAAAAGGAACAAACTTGCAGTTATATAAGATGAACAGGCCAAGAGATCTACTGTACAGTAGGAGGACTATCATTAATAACATTGTATTGCAATACTGAAAATTTACTGAGAGTAGATGCTCTTACTATAGAAATAAAAAATATGGAAAGTGATGGATATGTTAAATTGCTTACCTATAGTAATCATTTCATTGTGGCTATGCATAGCAAAACCTCATGTTATACACCTTACATTTATACAATGAAAATAGTATTGTACCAATGTTAATTTCTTAATTTTGGTGAATGCATCATGGTAATCTAAGATGTTACAGTAGGGCAAATTGAGTAAAGAATATACAGGAATTCTCTGTACTATCTTTGCTACTCTTCTGTAAGTCTAAAATTACTCTAAAATAAAATGGTTCTGTACTTAGTACTATCTGCCCCTAATAAACTTTCATCACCATTTTCACTGCCCCAGAGGATCTGACTAAGTCACCTCCAAGGCTCCTTTTAATTTTAAATTGATGATTTATGATTCAAGTAAGGATCACTTCCTGTGTGAAACATTCTTTTATATATCCAGCTAAATACAATCTCGTTTTTTCAGTTCCCTTCCCTTTTTCTTGTCATGCTCTATATGTTATACATGTATGTCCATGTCTTATGGCTCCTATTATATTTGCTAGTTCTCTAAGTGACGCTGCATTTTTAACTTGATATTTCCTACAGTCCTATGGCAGTGGCCTGCATTCAGGAAATTCCCTCTGAAATTGAATGAATTACAAAAGCAACATTCCTGCCAATAAAGAGGTTTTGTACTATGAGGTATTTACCAGGTTTTCCTCTCCTGAATATTAGAGACCCTCTACCAGAAGCAGCTTAAGGAAACAACTCTCCCAGTCTCTATTCAGATCCTCTCTACCTTCGCTTTCTAGCCCTTCATCCTGTGTTGGCCAAAATGATTTGACAACTTTATAGAAACCTGTCGTTATACCAGGAACACAATTTTAAAGCCTTTCCATCCATAATTGTTTGATTTAATTCTTTTTTTTTTTTTTTTTTTTTTTTTTTTGAGACGGAGTCTCGCTCTGTCGCCCAAGCTGGAGTGCAGTGGCCAGATCTCAGCTCACTGCAAGCTCCGCCGCCCGAGTTTACGCCATTCTCCTGCCTCAGCCTCCCGAGTAGCTGGGACTACAGGCGCCTGCCACCTCGCCCGGCTAGTTTTTTGTATTTTTTAGTAGAGACGGGGTTTCACCGTGTTAGCCAGGATGGTCTTGATCTCCTGACCTCGTGATCCACCCGTCTCGGCCTCCCAAAGTGCTGGGATTACAGGCTTGAGCCACCGCGCCCGGCCTGTTTGATTTAATTCTTAAAGTTCAGGCCAGGCATGGTGGTTCATGCCTGTAATCCCAGCACTTTGGGAGGCCGAGGCAGGCAGATTGTCTGGGCTCAGGATTTCAAGAACTGCCTGGGCAACATGGTGAAACCCCATCTCTACAAAAAGTACAAAAATTAGCTGGGTGTGGTGGTGTGTGCCAATAGTCCCAGCTACTCGGGAGTCTGGGGTGGAAGGATTGCTTGAGCCTGAGAGGTCAAGGCCACAGTGAGCCATGATCACACCACTGCACTCTAGCCTGGGTAACAGAGTTACATGCTGTCTCAAAAATAAATAAATAAATAAATAAATAAACAAACAAACTACCAAGCCAGCACTCCAAGAACTGCTAAAAGGAGCTCTAAATCTTGAAACAAATCCTCAAAATACATCAACACAAAACCCCCTCAAAGCATAAGTCTCACAGGACCTATAAAACAACAATAAATAAAAAAAGGTATTCAGGCAACAAATAGCACAATGAATAGAATGGTACCTTCCATCTCAATACTAACATTGAATGTAAACGGCATAAATGCTCCATTTAAATGACACAGAATGGCAGAATGGATACGAATTCACCAAGCAAGTATCTGCTGCCTTCAAGAGACTCACCTAACACACAAAGACTCATGTAAACTTAAGGTAAAGGGGTGGAAAAAGATATTCCATGCAAATGGATACAAAAAGCAAGTAGGAGTAGCTATTCCTATATAAGACAAAGCAAACTTTAAAGCAACAGTGTTAAAAAAGATAAAGAGGAACACTATACAATGATAAAAGGCCTTGTTCAACAGGAAAGTATCACAATCCTATATATATATATATGCACCTAATGCTGGAGCTCCCAAATTTATAAAACAATTACTACTAGACCTAAGAAATGAGATAGATAGCAACACAATAATAGTGGAAGACTTCAATATTCCCCTGACAGCACTAGACAGGTCATTAAGACAGAAAGTCAAAAAGAAACAATGGATTTCTTTACCCTAGAACAAATGTACTTAACAAATATTTACAGAACATTCTCCCCATCAAACACAGAATATGCATTCTGTTCATCAGCACATGGAACATTCTCCAGGATAGACTGGATGATAGGCCACAAAACAAGTCTCAATCAATTTAAGAAAATTGAAATTATATCAAGCACTCTCTCAGACCACAGTGGAATAAAACTGGAAATCAACTCCAAAAGGAAATTTCAAAACCATGCAAATATATAGAAATTAAATAACATGTTCCTGAATGACCATTGGGTCAACAATGAAATCAAGACACAATTAAAAATTCTTTGAACTGAATGATAATAGTGACATAACCTATCAAAACCTCTAGAATACAGCAAAGGCTGTGCTGACAGAAAACTCCATAGCCTTGAATGCCTACATCGAAAA